>NC_040087.1:25379598-27879598 GCF_003369695.1 Bos indicus x Bos taurus | reverse complement strand
AAAGCAAGAGAGTTCCAGAAAAACATCTATTTCTGCTTTATTGACTATGCCAAAGCGTTTGACTGTGTGGATCACAATAAACTGTGGAAAATTCTGAAAGAGATGGGAATACCAGACCACCTGACCTGCCTCTTGAGAAACCTATATGCAGGTCAGGAAGCAACAGTTAGAACTGGACATGGAACAACAGACTGGTTCCAAATAGGAAAAGGAATACGTCAAGGCTGTATATTGTCACCCTGTTTATTTAACTTATAGGCAGAGTACATCATGAGAATGCTGGGCTGGAGGAAGCATAAGCTGGAACCAAGATTGCCAGGAGAAATATCAATGACCTCAGATATGCAAATGACACCACCCTTATGACAGAAAGTGAAAAGGAACTAAAAAGCCTCTTGATGAAAGTGAAAGTGGAGAGTGAAAAAGTTGGCTTAAAGCTCAACATTCAGAAAACAAAGATCATGGCATCTGGTCCCATCACTTTATGGGAAATAGATGGGGAAGCAGTGGAAACGGAGTTAGACTTTGTTTTGGGGGGCTCCAAAATCACTGCAGATGGTGATTACAGCCATGAAATTAAAAGACGCTTGCTCCTTGGAAGGAAAGTTATGACCAACCTAGATAGCATATTCAAAAGCAGAGACATTGCTTTGCCAACAAAGGTTCGTCTAGTCAAGGCTATGGTTTTTCCTGTGGTCATGTATGGATGTGAGAGTTGGACTGTGAAGAAAGCTGAGCGCCGAAGAATTGATGCTTTTGAACTGTGGTGTTGTAGAAGACTCTTGAGAGTCTCTTGGACTGCAAGGAGATCCAACCAGTCCATTCTGAAGGAGATCAGTCCTGGGTGTTCATTAGAAGGACTGATGCTAAAGCTGAAACTCCAATACTTTGGCCACCTCATGCGAAGAGTTGACTCATTGGAAAAGACCCTGATGCTGGGAGGGATTAGGGGCAGGAGGAGAAGGGGACGACAGAGGATGAGAAGGCTGGATGGCATCACCAACTCGATGGACATGAGTTTGGGTGAACTCCGGGAGTTGGTGATGGACAGGGAGGCCTGGCGTGCTGCGATTCATGGGGTCGCAAAGAGTCGGACACGACTGAGCGACTGAACTGAACTGAACTAAACACCATTTGTAAATGCAGAGGAATTGTGCATATGGAGGGCCAACTATAAACTATACTCAGATTAACCCCACCACTGTTCAAGGGTCAATTGTACATACACAGCTATTACTATTAATCTATACACCTACATATAAACCTGGCAGGTGAGTTCTTTACCATTAGCACCACCTGGGAAGCCCTGCTGCTGCTGCTAAGTCGCTTCAGTCGTGTCCGACTCTGTGGGACCCCATAGACGGCAGCCCACCAGGCTCCCCCATCCCTGGGATTCTCCAGGCAAGAACACTGGAGTGGGTTGCCATTTCCTTCTCCAATGCATGAAAGTGAAAAGTGAAAGTGAAGTCGCTCAGTGTCTGACCCTCAGCGACCCCATGGACTGCAGCCCACCAGGCTCCTCTGTCCATGGGATTTTCCAGGCAGGAGTACTGGAGTGGGGTGCCCTGCACACATGTAAAATTTTTTTCAGGGGAGTTTTGATATTCTGAATTGTGGAGCAAGAGTGGATGATTCCTCTGTTGAGAAACATTGAGACTAGGATGAGTGCCTGGGATATTTGAAATAAAATGAATGAGGAGTTATTGATTCTTAATAGTGGTGGTGGGGGTGTGTGTGGGGAATACCACTTGAAGAGTTCAGCTGTCATTTCCTCAGTGCTCATTTAGGTATTTTAAGTATGCAAGATTTTAGACAAAGAAAATATGTTATCTTCTATACTTACAGAAAATTTTTTACACAGACCTTGTAAATAAAACCTTGTTTATTGCTTCCCAAAGGGCAGTCCCTAAACATACTCTCTGCCTTCCATGAGGGCAGCGCCTCTCCTACGGTCAGTAAGCTCATGAGGGCAGGACATGTTTACTTTTGGTCACCGTAAGTCCCCAGAGCCTGGTATGCTGCCTGGTGCCCAAAAGTGCTCAGTCCACGTCTATCCATGTAAAATTGTCAGATATGTGAAGTCATTTTGAAATGCTGCATTTTATAGCTCAGATACTCTAAATGAAAAATGATGATTCCTCTGATGAGAAGTACTGAGACTAGGATGAGTGACTGCGATGTTTGAAGTAAAATAAATGAAGAGTTATTGATTTTTAGTGGTGGTAGAGTGAGTGGGATGCGGGGACTACGCTGAACGGGATTCTTGACCAAGTGACAAACTAGAAACCCTAGGAGAACTAGGAGAACTTATATAGCAAACAAACATGCTGTTAAGGAATAGTTCTACTAGTGGGATTTTAAACCCTTGATGCGAATTTCAATAACATATCCTGCTTTCGGGTAGTAATTGTTTGAGGAACTGAGAATCTACAAGATGACACCCACACTTCTACAGCGGAATTCATGGTGGGGGCCCAAGGCTGGCTGTTACTGTGATGATCTAAACACTCACTGTGTAAGTGGGTTCAGTCTGCTGACGAGGGGAGGAATCATGTATAAGGAAGACGTGAGAAAAATGAAATAAATCCCGACTTCACCTTCCAAAGAATAAATTTATAGTTTAGCATCCACAAAAATGACCAGACCCAAGCCATTTGAGTAATTCCTGGTTATATGGAACCCAAACAGGTGAACTCAGCAGGACTGGTTTATTGACTAGAATCACTATCCAGTCTGCACAATTGGTGGCAATCAGTTTTAAATCAGATCAAAATATGCATGAGGGGCAAAGAAGTTGACTCAGTGGCTTACCTAAAACATAGTCACTTTCTAAGGATGAAAAATATACATAGTTAAGCACACAAAAAAATCAGGATATGATGGAAAATAAAATCTCAGTATAGTATGTTAATGAATTATTGGATTACATTGATATACTTTTGATAAGAGCTGACAAACATTCTGATCTATTTGATATATTTTCTTCCTTACCCACTACAGCATTTTTCATGATATTATGTTATTAATACAGATTCCAAACCTTCAGTAACCATTAGTTGCTTCCTGTGTTAAAGATAATGACTTCATATAGCAGGAAAGTTTGTTTTAGCAAACTGGCAGAGTATGTCTGCAAACAGGCAGCTGAATTGGACACAACTGAAAGATTTGGTTTTCAAATTTGCTATGGCTCATTAGGATAGTATTTGGAGCAGAGGGACAATTATTTCTTGGATCCTGGTGCTTGCATAGTTGTTTAAACAGGCCACAGAGAAATGGAACGACCATATCTTTTCCTCGAATCCATTTAACCATGCATGTATGCATATGATTATTATCTTTGGTGCCAGTGAACCTAAACACAAGAATATTATTTCTAAATGTTGCCAATATCCTTAATGGAACTACTTATAAAATGACAGTATATGAGGTAATTTTGCTATTATGTTGTTTTAACTCTTTTTTTGTTTAGTGTCAATCTCTAGCAGTTTCCTTTATTGCTAACTACTGCTGAAATGCATGGTACTCACAGAGGTGCAACTCAGAACTGTCAGACCTGGATCCAGAATCTCTACTGAAACAGTCACTAGTGCTGACCTGGTCCTAGTCTCCTCTTCTTATTCAAAACTGGTCTCCCAATTGTGAAGACCCAAACTGGGAGGGTCTTCACTTGCAATTTTATGAGGACAATAGAAATAGCTGAGGAAGACTAAAATCATACTGTAGATTAGAATGAAAACTATACACAGTTTATCAGTAACTCAAGTCTTATTCTATATAATGGAATCCCTCAGTGGGGGGCCATCCAGAGCCCAATTTATAATTTTAAAAAAATTAGGTAAATCTGCCAGCAGTTGTTCTATATAAGCAGGAATGAGACCTAGGAGTGTAAAGACATGTGTGTGTGCTCAGTTGCATATGATTCTTTGTGACCCCATGGACTGTAGCCTGCCAGGCTTCTCTGTCCATGGAGTTTTCCAGGCAAGAATGCTGGAGTGGATTGCCATTTTCTACTCCTATATATATGCTGTGCTGTGCTTAGTCGCTCAGTTGTGTCCAACTCTGTGACCCCAAGGACTGTAACCCGTCAGGCACCTCTGTCCATGGGGATTCGCCATGCAAGAATACCGGAGCGGATTGCCATGCCCTCCTTCAGGGGATCTTTTCAATGCAGGGATTGAATTCAGGTCTTCCGCGTTGCAGGCAGATTCTTTTATTAATTTTTAAATTAATTTATTTTAATTGGAGGATAATTACTTTACAATACTGTGATGGTTTTTTGCCATACATCAACATAAATCAGCCATGGGTGCATATGTGTCCCCCATCCTGAACTCCCCTCCCACCCTATCCCTCTAGATTGTCCCAGAGCACTGGCTTTAAGTGCACTGCTTCATGCATACAACTTGTACTGGTCATCTAGTTCACATACGGTAATATACATGTTTCAATGCTATTCTCAAATCATCCCACCCTCGCCCTCTCCCACAGAGTCCAAAAGTCTGTTCTTTACATCTGTGTCTCTTTTGCTGCCCTGCATATAGGATTGTCATTACCATCTTTCTAAATTCCCTATATATGCATTAATATACAGTATTGGTGTTTTCCTTTCTGACTTACTTCACTCTGTATAATAGGCTCCAGTTTCATCCACCTCATTAGAACTGACTCAAATGTGTTCCTTTTATAGCTGAGTAATATTCTATTGTATATATGTACCACAACTTCCTTATCCATTTGTCTGCCGATGGACAGCTAGGTTGTTTCCATGTGCAGGCAGATTCTTTACCATCTGAGCCACCAGGGAAGCCCACTCCTATATACAAACACACACACACACACACACACACACACACGTAATGTGTATATATTATGCATATATGTAATCATGGTAAAAAATATATATAACATAAAATTTACCATTTTAATTATTATGTGTATAGTTATTGACCTAAGGTACATTCACAATGTCATACCACCATCACCATTATCAATTTCCAGAACTTTTTAATCATCTCACAGTGAAACTCTGTACCCTTTAAGCAATAACCCCTCACCCTGTCTTCCAAATCCTGACAACCATCATTCCAGTTTCTGTCTTTATGATTTTTCATACTCTTGGTATCTCATGTAAGTGAAATCATACAACATTTGTCCTTTTGTATCTGGCTTATTTCATTTAGCATAATATTTTCAGTTTTCATCCATGTTATATGTATCAGTTTCCTCCCTCTTTAAAGCTGAATAATATTCCACTGCATGTCTTACTACACTTAGTTCATCTATCGATAGACACTGGATTTGTTTATATCTTTTGTCTGTTGTGAATAGTACTGCTATTAACACGTGTGTACAATTATCTCTCCAGGACATTGCTTTCAATTTGGGGAGTATATACACAGAAATTAGTGGATCATATGGTAATTCTGTTTTTAAGTTTTTGAGGAGCCTCCAAACTGTTTTCCATAGTGACTGTACTATTTTATATGTGGAGTATGTATATCTTCTTTTGTATGTAATTCATTTATTGGTTTTTGGTTGTGCTGTGTTTTTGTGGCCGTGTGAGGGCTTTCTCTCATTGCCAATAGCGGGGGCTACTCCTGGCTGTGGTGCACAGGCTTCTCACTGTGGTGGCTTCTCTTGTGAGAGGCATGGGCTCTAGGCGCTCAGGCTTCAGTACCTGCTGCACAGGGGCTCATGAGTTGTGGCTCGCAGGCTCTAGAGAAAGGGCTCAATAGCTGTGGGGCACAGGCTTTAGTTGCCTCGTGCCATGTGGAATCTTCCCGGACCAGGGATCAATCCCACGACCCCTGCATTGGCAGGCAGACTCCCATCCACTGTGCCACAGGGAAGTCCTGGAGTACATCTTTTTTGATGCAACCTCTTTTTGACATGAAAATGTAAGGCAAGCAGTTCCTCTGTCCTGGAAGATGTTGGAAGTCTTTCTTCCTTCAGTGTTCAGAGCAGGGGTAAAAGAGGTGGATTAATGGGGCCTTATTGATGCAAAAAGGTCTATATCTTAAGCCCTTTATCATCTGTGTTTTATCCACTAGTGTTTTCTGCACTGGACAGAAAGAGGAACACCTCGACATGTCCCATGCTGCTTCATTAAACTCTATGGCTGTAGAACCCCAGAGAGAAACTGTTAAAATTTCCTACCATCCTATGGGCTCTGGTATAAAAAAGTTGGCAGGGCACAAAATTAACATCTTTTCTTGATAAAAAATAGTGTGACAACATTAAGTTCCATGTTAATGGAAGAAATACTTTGGTACTCATTGGAACAGTACTTTGGGTATAAAAAATGACGTGAGGAATAGTGTTGCAATCTGTGTCCTGTTTGAAACAATGATGCCACCATTTAATTTGTCTGAATGGAACCTAACATGGAAGAAAAGAGATTAGGAAGGAGATTTCGATTCATTTTTAGGTCCTGCTTTTAAAATTAAGCCATTTTATCTCTTTTAAATGTGCCCCCTACCCTCCCCACACACCAGAGTCTCCTAAAATAGTTTTTTCTACATGAGTGATTAGTTTCCTTCTCTATACAGATTTTGGGGGAATTGTCATTTTGTGCCTTTGAAACAAAAAATTTGATTCAGAAGATTAAAAACACATTCTTGCCTGCTCTAATTATAAAGATTAAAAGCATCGGGCCTCATCTCAACAGTGAACTTAGAGGATAAATATATGTTTGTCCAGATGTTTACCAAGCTCGAGAGAGCAGTTTCATTTGTTCTAAACCCATGCACACGGAGCCTTCCACACGCTGGGTCCTGATGCCCTCCGCTGCATCTCTGTGCTGTCCGGTTTGTGAGGAAGGACAGTGACACAACTCCAGGACGAGGGCTTTGTCGGTGTCAAGAGGCACTAGACTTGAGCTATTTAAGTGGCACAAATAAGAAACATAATGTGTGTCTTTTTGTGAGTGTTTATGTTTGTGTTTCATTCTACTCAGATGAATAAAAGACTTCTCTTCCACATCTGAGTAAATGAAATGATCAAGTAAGAATGTGCCCCACATGTGTTAAAAAGCCAAGGAAATGGCTAGCTATATTTAGGATCCTATTCACTGTAATAACACTAAAAATACTTTTTAATTGGCCCAGTTACTCCCTGATCATTGAGCTCTCCTATATAGTTTTTTAATTATCTAGGTCCTTGTGATGGTTAATTTTATGTCTCTACTTGGAGGTGTTTTGGGGTGAGATTAACATCTAAATCAGTGAACTTTGCGTGGAGCAGGTTGTCCTTCATGTTATGGGTGGGCCTCACTCATGCAGTTGAAGGCCTGAGTGGAACGAAAAGATTGATGTCGCTGGGCAAGGGGGAGTTCTCTGGAAGACTGCCTTTGGACTTCATCGGCACCATCTTGGGAATTCAGTCTGCCAGCCCACACTGCAGATTTTGGGCTTGCCAGCCTCCGTAGTCGTGGAACCAATTTTTTTTTTTTATAACATATAAACCTCTCACTCTTTCTCTCTCCCTCTCCTACTGGTTCTGTTTCTACAGACAGCCCTGACTAATATGCTTCCTTTCCTATATTCACATTTCCCTTCTGTCCCTGAATTTCTACATTTTGTAAAGTGAACTCAGATCAATATTTTATGCTTTTTCTTCTTTTAGTGGTAAACTAAGATGACTTGTTCTATATAATAAAAAAATAGATGTAAGAATATATAGGGATAAGTAGATGAGAATGTATCAGGCAGGGTTCTAGCAAGAAATAGAATTCTACCCCAAAGACTTTAACCAAAAAATGATTATTTACAAAAGTATAGACACAGTTAAGGGAACTATAACTAGGAATAGTGAAAACCTCAGGGAACCAACATTAGCAGGAAGGTTACCACCCAACAGCCTGAAGGGACAAAGGTCATGTTTCCAGAGCCCATGAATCTTGGAGGGGCTGCCTGGCAGCGGCTGCTATATGAGGAGGAGGTGGCCACTGTCAGACTATGACTGAAGCAAGGAGCAGAGGAAGAAATACCCTGATCTTTCTCCCATCCTTTCTCTGATCTCCTGCCACTGCCTCCTGTTGTCTGAACCCAACCAGATGTCAATGGCCAGGAACTGGGAGATGCAGTCTAGAGAGCCCAGCCTCCTGGGGACACATGACAGTGTAGAGGGGATAGATCTGGGGAGACAACTGGGATAGCTTGCAGATCTTCAAAATAGCCCAAAAGATTTTGCTAAGGACTGAAGAATAATCAACCTTCACCTCCAGTTGACCTCCCAGCTTTGATGACTGAAGAAAGCTTCTCCCAGCTCTGTGCATGAGCTTTTTCTTTCTGGAAACTTGCTCTTTTCTAGAGAGATCAGTATGATTCTACTCACTGGATGTAACACGAAAATTTATAAACCATGGAAAGAACTTTCCGGAACGGCTGTGAGTGATAAGACTGGATGGAATCAGCAAGAGGCCTATTTGCAGAGCATGAGAGAGGAGCCTGAGGAGCTCAGAAGTTGAGCCTGATTCTGAGGCTTCAAGTATTTAATTGAAAACAGAGCAGGCAGTCAGTGAACACAAATGAGTACAAAGGAAAGAAATGCTGATTACTTACAAAGATGCCCTGATGTTCTAAATCCCAATGTTCATCCATTCCTTTGGGTAAAAGCATCTTATTTTAAAAAGCAGACTCTTTGTGTAAGTTGCAGGAGGGTGGGTGGTACAGTTGTGTGGCCAACTCTGTCTTAGGAATTAACTTTTGAGATTATTTTCCATAAAAGAGGAGGTCGGAATTGATGAAGGTACATTTTGTATTCTTCACAGAATATTCTCCCAAGGTCAGCATGAGATTACAAAGGCTCCAATCAGCTGGTGAGACTCTTTTGGCCTTGTTTGCTTCTCAGTGTGGGACTTCATATATAAAGCAGAGAGAAAGTAGCTGAAGAAATAATTGTTGAATGTATCTGTTCAGTCCCTATGGTTATCACCAATCACATGTCTTAGTCTGCTCAGGCTGTTATAACAAAATACTATAGATCAGGTGATGAGATGATTAGATAGCAAAATTGAGTTTAGCTAGTGAAGTTGAGGTAAGACTGCTGATTCCATCCAATCTTATTACCCACAGCTATTCCATCACCGACTCAACAGACCTGAGTTTGAGCAAACTCCAGGAGACAGTGAAGGACAGGGAAGTCTGGCATGCTTCAGTCCATGGTGTCACAGAGAGTCAGACACCACTAAGCTACTGAACAGTGAACAACAAATAGATCAGGTGGCTTAGACAACAGACATTGGTTTCTCAGGATTCTGGAGGCCAGAAAGTCCAAAATCCGGGTGCCAGTCAATTTAGTTCCTGATGAGGACCCACTTCTTGGTTTGCAGCTGGCTGCCTTCTTACTGTGTCCTCATGTGGTAGGAGGTCTGGTGTCTCTTTCTCTTCTTACAATGACACTAATCCCATCATGAAAGCCACAGCCTCATGACGTCATCTTGCCCTAATTACCTCCCAGAGGCTCGTTCTGCAAACACTATCATGTTGGGAGTTAGGACTTCAACATATAAATTTTGGGGGGGACACAAACATTTGGTCCTTGATGAGATGGTACAAGTCACACACTATGAAGATGTTTGCAAAATTGCTGCTAGGAGTATTGCTAAAATGTTAGCGTTTTTCCTTCAGCTTCACTTTAATCCATTATTCTAGTGTTTTAAATCATTTGTTTTACACATACAGGGATTAAATGTATTGCATCTTACTTCACTGGCAAAGAAGTATGTGGTCCTCCAGCTCAGCAACAGATGGCCAAAGTTTACAAAACCACTAAGAAAACATACTCAATGCATTAAAACAAAGTTCACTGCTAACACTGAACTGTTTCTTTTATATTTTGATCCATAAGGTAACAGCTCTCTAATCTGGAAAAAAGAAAACACTGAACATCATTTAAAAAGAACTAACACCCTCTTTAGCTGTTCAGAGCAGTTTCTGTTTTTGGATTAAAAGGCACTAAGTAAAATACTTCTAAGGGAACAGTTATATGAGGCAACCTTGAAGAGAAAATTGCTGACATGAATGGTATTCTACTGTATTCAGTGTGATAAAAATGGAATTATCTTCCTTAAAATACTTTGTGAATAAAAATTTGCTAGGCAACATGACAGTAATGAAAAATCTGGAAAAGAATTAGAAAATAATTACTGTTTACATGAAAGCTATTCAATAATTTATGCAAGAAAATCTCTCAGCTTCACTATGATGTCATTCTCCAAAGTGAAAATGTACACTTGAATGTCTGTTGTTGGTCTATAACTCTATCCTTATATCTACATCTCTCTCCCTTATAGATGTTATTCTCATGGTTAATCAGAATGCCTCAGGATTTGTAGAAATAAGAAATCTAGGGAGAGGGACTTCCCTGGCAGTCTAGTAGTTAAGAGTGGTTCCTCTTCCAATGCATGGTGGACAGGTTTGATCCCTGGTTTGGGAACTAAGAGACCACATGCCATGTGGTGTGGCCAAAAATTTTTTTTTTAAATAAAAGAAATCTAGGAAGAAAATACCTTTCTGACATCACAATCAATTCGTTTGTTTATTTACATGTAATTGATCAAAGTAAATTTTTGAGAGATTAAAACTATTATTCTCTGTGTCTGCAATAGGGTGATCAGAAGCTCTAGAGAGAGAACACAGGTATGTCTGTGACTCCCTTTGTACACCGTCTGACCTGCTGCCATGACTTCAGGTATTTTCATGATAGTGAAGGTGAAGGCCAAGGGCACCAAGTGAAGTTTGGAGTCATGGTTCAGAGGCAAAGGAGTGGCTCTAAAGCAGGGCCAGAGGGTCCATGTGAAAGAGACGAAACAAGCAACCTTTCTGGTAGACACTTCAGTCCTTGATGGAAGACTGTGTTTCCAGAAATTGAATTGAAACCTCCACTTGGGGAATTTAAAGGGACGAATGGATCACATTGCCTGTGAATTTTTTTTAACACGATAATGACTCTTAGTACCTAGAATAAGGAAATAAGAGATTACCATGAGGTAACACAAGAATGGAGAATCAGGAAGACTCAAACAATGAAACAGACAGACTGACATCATGCCACAGGGTATATATTCTTTCTTAAAAGTTCAAAGACGCTACAATTTCTGTGGCATATATAACCCTCCCAAGAATCCCTAAGAGGGCTTCCCAGGTACTCAGTGGTAAAAAATCTGTCTGCCAAGCAGGGAACCCAATTTTCAGTCATTTGAATGTATCCTAAGGCAATTATGCTAGTTAGATCATATGAGATGATTTCATACGGGAAACACACATTTGAATTAAATACAGTGATGATAACAATGATATGCATTGAATGCTTAACATATGCCAGACTTTTCTAACTGTGTTACTTCTATCAACTAATTTCATCAAGGAGAGAGAACAAGCATCACAAAAATATAAATTTTATTGTTGGCAAAGTAATTCACTTAAAAAATGTATCTGCTAAATATAATAAGGTGAAAATAAAACACTGTGGTCCCCTGGATCACTGGTGACACAAAGAGGTATGATATTTATAATGTCTACCTTGGACAAGGGATTGACATCTGGAATATACAGAAAAACTTCTGCATATCTACAACAACAAAATAATCCAATAGAAAAATGGGCAAAATGTGGAAGAGGATGTTTACAGAAGAGGAAACTCTTCGAGGTAAAAAACAGATGGACAGATGCTCTAACTATTAATAAAGGAAATGAAAATAAAATAATGAGATATCACATTGTGCCCATTAACTAGGCAATAATCAGAGAGATGGGTGTTGCCTACTGTTGTGAGGATTGTGAGATTAGGAGCATCCTGGCCTTCTGGTGAAAGAGTAGACTGGGCAGCCGTCTGTGAGGCAGTGACACTACTCAGCCCAGCTGAGTGTGTGTCTACGCCTGTTGAGGCAGGAGGCAATCAGATGTCCTTCATCAGAAGCAGATGGATAAAATGTAAGGGTGAACCCCCCTGGAGACCACACTCCAGCTAGAAGCAACAGATTCGATTTTCATATAGGAGCATGGGTAGATCTTAAAGTTATAGCACTGAGTGAGCAAAGTAAGAAACAGATGAGATATATGACATAATTATATTTCTATAAATAAAAGATATATCCTAAACTATTTAACACTTAGAAAAAACATAATGAAAAAGCTTCCTGGTATTACATTTGGCAGTAATTGTTTGGCTATGATATCAAAAGCTCAGGCCATGAAAGAAAAAAGTTGATAACTTGGACTTCATAAAGTTATAAACTTTTGTATACCAAAGGACACTATCAAGAGAGTGAAGAGGCAACCCACGGAATGGGAGAAAATACTTGCAAATCATATGTATCTGATAAGGCGTTAATACCCGGGATATTAAAAAAACTCCTACAACTCAACAACCAAAAAACAAACAACCTGATTTAAAAATGGGCAAAGAAATTGAATAGACACAATGCCAAAGAAAATATGCAAACAGCCAATAATCATATTTAAAAATCCTCAACATCACTAGTCATTAGGGAAGTGCACGTTCAAACCATGGTAATAAATCACTTCACACCTATTAGGAAGGCTATTATTAAAAGAAAAACAAACCAGAAAATAGCAAGTAGTGGGGAAGATGTGGAGAAACTGGAAACCTATGTATCACTGGTGAGGATGTAAAGTGGTAGATCCATTGCGAAGAAAGAGTATGGTGGTTCTTCAGAAAATTAAACGTAGACTTGCCATTCGATCCAGCAATTACCCTTCTGGGTATATACCACAAAGAAGTGAAAGCAGGAACCTGATCAGATATTTGTATACCTATATTCATAGTAGCATTATTCACAATAGCCAATCAGTGGAATCAATCCAAGTGTCCATCAACAGATGAATGAATGGACAGAGTGTGGTACAGACAAAGAACAAAATATTATTCAGCCTGAAAAAGGAAGGAAATTCTGACTCATGCTACAATGTGGATACACTTCAAAGATGTTATATTCAGTGAAATGTTAGTCACAAAAGAACAAATGTTGTCTGATACCTATATGAGGGACCTGGAGTAGTCAAATTCATAAAGAGAGAAAGCAGTATGATGGTTGTCAGGGTTTGGAGGGAGGGGAAATGGGGAGTTATTATTTAACGAATGCAGAGTTTCAGTTTGGTGGAAAAAATATGCAGATAGATGGCTGTGATACTTGCATCACAAGTATATGCATCGCATATACTCTAATTTATATTGCAAATGCATTTACTGCAACTGAACTATACACTTAAAGTGGTTAAAATGGTAAATTTTATGTTATGTATATTTTATCACAATTTGAAAAGTGAAAAATAAATTTAGAAAGACAGAAAGATTCTGCACTTCCAATTTACGGGGCACGGGTTCAATCCCTGGTCAGGGAAGATCCCACATGACATGTGGTGTGGCCAAAAAGTTAAAAAAAAAAAAAAAAAGACAAAAATATATGTAGTTTTGATGGTTTCAGGGAAGTGTTTTAGAGAAGTTTCAGAGAAGAGTGCAGCAATTTTTTTTTAAGAAGATGGGAGAAGATGGAAATTTATGTCTTACTGATGTGAAGCAGTCAAAACATGTAATAATTTAGTGGTTGATGTTACACAGATTTTAAAATTAATGAGTTAATTAGTTCAAGAATAATTTTTAAGAGAAAATATATATTCACACAAAAGAGCAAATACCCATTTCAAGGTATTTGTAAAACACACTAGGATGTTTGATGTGGGGAGAGGAAATGGGTTGGTTACAAGGATAAAAGGGAATAAACAAATAAATGGAAAAGGAGACTGGAAACACACTTGTAATCTCTCAATTCAGTTTAATAAATACTTATTAAGGCTCTACTTTTTCCAGACACTTTATTTGCTCTTTCTGATGGTATCCAAACCTAAATATGATTTATGAACATGGGGTAATGAGACTGTTTATTAATTTTAGTCAGAGAATTTCATGTGCCACAAGAATAGAGATAAAAATAAAAATTTATTACTGGAGGAAAGTTCCTTCTGAGATCTCTTATCTTTTTTATATGGAAAGATAAACTGAAATATAATAAATGAGATTCTATCTTCAATGTAGCTTTTATCTCAAGCAATGATATTAAACCATTACAAGCTAAGAAATATAATTAAAAATAAGCCATAACATAAAAAATATGATAGATTTGGGGAAGATAAAATGTTATTTGGATTATTTGTGTATCAGTCTTTTATAAAAATAAAGCCTTAGAAGTACATTTATCTATTTCTAAGCCCAATTACTACAAATTCAACATGCCCTAATAAAATTCATCCTTAATAATTCTCAACCACTCATTAAGTCAGAAAATATTTATTAAATTCCTACCATGTGCCAGACACTGGGCCTCAATTACCATTCTACATCATAACTTTCAAACTTATATCTCTACCCCAGGTTTCTCTGAATTCCAAACCCATAGCATAGTCTTCTTTATATGACTTGACTCTATCAAAAGAACTTTAAATCCAACATGTCCCCCCCCAAAAATCCTTTGTTATTCAGCCCCCCAAAAATGTTCTTTCAGTTATTTTTCTCTAGAAGAATAGTTCCACAATCCATCTCATTGGCACAAGCCAGAATCTTGGTGATTCTGGAATCATGATAAGGAATTATCCTGATCACTCTCTCTGTCATTTGTCTTATTCAGTCAATTACCACGTCATATTGATTTTATTTTTTAAGTATCTCCCCAATGCATTCACTGTCCTCCACCTTCAGTTGCCATCACAGTCCAAGCTACATTATTATCTCTGATTTCTTGATGGGGCTCTATGCCAAAAATATATCCAGCCTTCCAAATCATTCTCTACACTGAAACCAAATCTAGTCACATCATTTCCTATCCCTCCTCCCCTCCTAAAAATCAATGTCTCTTAAGTTGGAGAAAGCAGTCTTTAAGGTGGCCGGTGATGCGTTCATAGCATGCTCCTACCTTCTCTTTGTCCTCTCATCCTTCTCTCCTTCATTCTCTTTGCCCTTCCACAATGGCCTTCGAGTTAAGTCCCTCATATGCACCATGCTGCCTCCATCCATAGGATCTTTGGACATGATCTTCTCATAGATTGGAATATTCTTCCACTTCTTCTTTCTCCCCTTTTCCTTTTCCTTGTATAGCTCATCCACTCACTCACAAATGCTTATTGAAAACCTATTGCTTGCAGGCACTAATTCAGGTGTCCCTGGCTCAGTAATAAAATAAACTCCCCACCCTCTTGAAGGTTTCATTTTAGTGAGTTGAATTTAAGACTCTGGTATATTAACTCTGACTGAGCTCAACATTCCTTCTTCAGAGAAGTCTGATCAAAGTCTGAACAAAGAGATCAGGTCTCTTTGTTACAAGTTCTCAAAACCCCATGTACTCCTTGCTAGTACTAAGTCAACTCAAAATGCGTTAAAGACTTGAAAGTAAGACCTGAATCCATTAAAAGACATAAGCTCCTTGACATCGGTTTTGGCAATTATTTTTTAGCGTTCAAAGCAAAAGCAAAGGCAAAAAAGCAAAAGTAAACAAGTGGGACCAACTCAAACTAAAAAAGCTTTTGTTTAGTCAAGGAAACCGTCAACCAAGTAAAAAGGCGACATACTGAATGGGGTAAAATACTTGCAAATCATGCATTTAATATCTAAGCGATCAGGACTCTTTGTTACAAGTTCTCAAAACCCCATGTACTCTTTGCTAGTACTTAGGCACAGACGGAAGGGGAAATTCCCTGGAGAGTTATGGGGTCCAGAGCTCCATGGAGAGGCAGATGTGTGTGGTGGTCATGCCTGGGGAGATCTCCCTAATGGTCTCAATTTCTCTGTGAGTCATAGTCTAGACCTGCTATGTCTAGGACCGTAGCTGCTCACCAGATGGGACTACTGAGCCCTTTGAATGTGGCCAGTCTGAAGAGATGGGTTATATGTGCAAAATACACATCAGATTTTGAAGATTTTTAATTATAAAAAGTAATGTGATATATCTCATTTTATAAAATTGCCGTGAACACAGCATCAGTGAATACTGAACCATTGCCTCTAGGGGAAATACAGGGTTGGGTTCCTGAGAATCTCTGGTTATGATATTTCCACCAATTGATCAATACATAATCTTGATTTATGTGTGTTCCTATGTAAAGACACCTTATTTAATATCTCTTATCTCATTAACATTAAGCTCATGGCCAACAGCACTGTAACTCATGACGAATGAAGCTTATCTAACACACATATTTTTTCCATAAGCACATCACAGTCTTCTTGTGTTCAGGATCAGTAGACAGCACTTCAAATTATGCTTCAGTTCAGTTCAGTTCAGTCGCTCAGTCGTGTCCAACTCTTTGCAACCCCATGAATTGCAGCACTCCAGGCCTCGCTTAGGAGTCAGTTTAGGCAAGAGACTTACCAACAAAAAAAACCTACAAATATAAAAAATGTGGCACTAAGTAGATTGCAAAAAGGACACTATTTATATAGGATGAGAGCTGAAACAGAAGGCAGAGCATTGCCTTGTTTGACCTCAGCTGGCATGTGAGTCAGGTGATTCAGATTTTTTTACCACTCTTCACATGCACACAAATTGAGGGTAAAACAAATTTTAATGAGCAGGCAAATTTACAAAAACAGAATCAGTGATCCACCAAAAACTTGTTCAAATTAATAAATGATTCACTAAAGTGACAGGATACAAAATCAATATACAGAAATTTGTTGCATTTCTATACACTAATAACAAACTATCAGAAAGATAAGAAAACTAGAGTTGGACATGACAGCAATTGAACAACTATTCATTTATAATTGTATCAAAAGAATAAAATACCTAGAAATAAATGTAATCAAGGAGCTGAAAGACCCCCTACACTGAAAACTATAAAACATTGATGAAAAAATTGAAGAAGATAATGAGATGGTTGGATGGCATCACCGACTCAATGGACATGAGTTTGAGCAAATTCTGGGAGATAGTGAAGGAGAGGGAAGCCTGGTGCACTGCAGTCCATGGGATCACAAAGAATCAGACATGACTTAGCAACTGAATAAGAACAAACAGTCCTAAAATTCATAGAAAACCACAAAACCCCCAAATAACCAAAGCAATTTTGAGAAAGAAGAATAAAGCTGGAGGCATCACACTCCCTAACTTCAAGTGATATTACAAAACTATAGTAATCAAAATAGTATGACATTGGCATAAAAACAGACACATAGATCAATGGAACAGAATAGAGAGCTCAGAAATAAACCAACACATATGTAGTCATTTAATTTATAACAAAAGAACCAAGAATATATAGTGGGGAAAGAGCAGTCTTCAACAAATTGTGTTGAGAAAACTAAACAGCTCTTTGCAAAAGAATGAAACTGGACCACTATGTAACACCATAGACAAAAGTCAACTCAAAATGCATTGAAGACTTGAAAGTAAGACCTGAAACCGTTAAAAGATCTAGAACAAAACATAAACTCCTTGACATCAGTCTTGGCAATTACTTTTTGGATTTCAAAGCAAAAACAAAGTCAAAAAAGCAAAAATAAGTGAGACCACCTCAGACTAAAAAAGCTTTTGAAAAGAACCTGTGTCCACCAATGAGTGGACAAGGAAAATGTGATAAATATATGTATCAGTTCAGTTCAGTTCAGTCTCTTAGTGGTATCCAACTCTTTGCAACCCCATGGACTACAGCACACCAGGCTTCCCTGTTCATCACCAACTCCCAGAGATTGCTCAAACTCATGTCCATTGAGTCGGTGGTGCCATCCAACCATCTCATCCTCTGTGGTCCCCTTTCCCTCCTGCCTTCAATCTTTCCCAGCATCAGGGTCTTTTCCAATGAGTCAGTTCTTCACATCAGGTGGCCAAAGTATGGAGTTTCAGCTTCAGCATCAGTCCTTCCAATAAATGTTCAGGACTGATTTCCTTTAGTATGGACTGGTTGGATCTCCTTGCAATCCAAGGGACTCTCAAGAGTCTTCTCCAACACCACAGTTGAAAAGCATCAATTCTTTGGCACTCAACTTCCTTTATAGTCCAGTTCTCACATCCATACATGAATACTGGAAAAACCGTAGTTTTAACTAGATGGACATTTGTCGGCAAAGTAATGTCTCTGCTTTTTAACATACTGTCTAGGTTGGTCCTTACCTTGTCTCCCAAGGAATAAGCATGTTTTAATTTCATGGCTGCAGTCACCATCTGAAGTGATTTTGGAGCCAAAGAAAATAAAGTCTGTCACTGTTTCCCATTGTTTCCCCATCTATTTGCCATGAAGTGATGGGACCAGATGCCATGATTTTAGTTTTCTGAATGTTGAGTTTTAAGCCAAGTTTTTCACTCTCCTCTTTCACTTTCATCAAGAGGCTCTTTAGTTCTTCTTTGCTTTCTGGCATAAGGGTGGTGTCATCTGTATATCTGAGGTTATTGATATTTCTCCTGGAAATCTTGATTCCAGCCTTTGCTTCATCCAGCCCGGCATTTCACATGATGTGCTCTGCATAGAAATTAAATAAGCAGGGTGACAATATACAGTCTTGACATACTCCTTTCCCAATTTGGAACCAGTCCATTGTTCCATGTCTGGTTCTCACTGTTGCTTCTTGACCTGCAAACAGATTTCTCAGGAGGCAGGTCAGGTGGTCTGGTATTCCCTTCTCTTTAAGAAATTTTCAGTTTGTTGTGATCCACATAGTCAAAGGCTTTGGTGTAGTCAATAAAGCAGAAACAGATGTTTTTCTGGAACTTTCTTGATTTTTTGATGACCCAGTGGATGTTGGCAATTTGATCTCTGTTTCCTCTGCCTTTTCTAAATCCAGCTTGAACACCTGGAAGTTCTCAGTTCACGTACTGTTGAAGCCTGTCTTAGAGAATTTTCAGCAATACTTTGCTAGCGTGTGAGATGAGTGCAATTGTGCAGTAGTTTGAGCATTCTTTGGCATTGCCTTTCTTTGGAATCGGAATGAAAACTGACCTTTGCCAGTCCTGTGGCCACTGCTGAGTTTTCCAAATTTGCTGGCATATTGAGTTCAGCACTTTCACAGCATCATCTTTTAGGATTTGAAATAGCTCAACTGGAATTCCATCACCTCCACTAGCTTTGTTCATAGTGATGTTTCCTAAGGCCCACTTGACTTCACATTCCAGGATGTCTGGCTCTAGGTGAGTGATAACTCCATCATGGTTATCTGGGTCATGAAGATCTTTTTTGTATAGTCCTTCTGTGTATTCTTGACACCTTGTCTTAATATCTTCTGCTTCTGTTAGGTCCATACCATTTCTGTCCTTTATTGTGCCCATCTTTGCATGAAATGTTCCCTTCATATCTGTAATTTTCTTGAAGAGATCTCTAGTTTTCCCCATTCTATTGTTTTCCTCTATTTCTTTGCATTGATCACTGAGGAAGGCTTTCTTATCTCTCCTTGCTATTCTTTGGAACTCTGCATTCAAATGGGTATATCTTTCCTTTTCTCCTTTGCCTTTAGCTTGTCTTCTTTTCTCAGCTATTTGTAAGACCTTCTCAGACAGCCATTTTGCCTTTTTGCATTTCTTTTTCTTGGGGATTGTCTTGATCACTGCCTCTTGTAAAATGTCGTGAACCTCTACCCATAGTTTTTCAGGCACTCTGTCTACCAGATCTAATCCCTTGAATTTATTTGTAACTTCCATTGTATAATCATAAGGGATTTGATTTAGGTAATACCTGCATGGTCTAGTGGTTTTCCCTACTTTCTTCAATTTAAGCCTCAATTTAAATATATGTATATATGGACTATTATTTAGTCTTAGAAATGAATAAAATCATTCACAACATCTTAGGTGGACCTTGAGGGCATTATATTAAGTGAAATAAGTCAGGCAGAAGATGACAAATACCATATGATGTCACTTACATCTGAACTCTAAAAACAAACAAATCTCCCCCAAAACCCAAGCTCACAGATACAGAGAACAGTTTGGTAGTTGCCAGAGGCAGGACTGGATGGTGGGTGAAATGGTAAACGGAATTAAAAGATACAAACTTCTAGTTACATAATAAATAAGTTGTGAGGTGTAATGTATAGCATGGGGACTACTGTTAATAATACGATATTGCATATTTGAAAACATATGCAAATCCTAAAAGTAAATCTTAAAAGTTCTCATCACAAAAAAGAATTCTGTAAGTGTGGTGAGAGACAGTTTGCAATATATACAAATATCGAATCATTTTGTTATATACTTAAAATTAACATAATGTTGTATGTTAATTGTGCCTCAAAGAAACTATTTGAAAAACAGAATCAGTGGATAATAAGGGTCCAAGAAGGCAATAGCACCCCACTCCAGCACTCTTGCCTGGAAAATCCCATGGATGGAGGAGCCTGGTGGGCTACAGTCCATGGGGTCGCTAAGAGTCAGACACGACTGAGCGACTTCACTTTCACTTTTCACTTTCATGCATTGGAGAAGGAAATGGCATCCCACTCCAGTGTTCTTGCCTGGAGAATCCCGAGGACGGGGGAACCTGGTGGGCTGCCGTCTATGGGGTCGCACAGAGTCGGACACGACTGAAGCAACTTAGCAGCAGCAGCAGCAGCATATTGGATATATTGAACTAAACAAAAAATATTATTAAAACTAATTTCACCTGTTTCTTTGTACTTTTTAATTTGGCTGCTAGGAAACTTGAAGTTATACAAGTAGCTCACATTACATTTCTATCTGACTCACTGGGCTAGATCATCTGTTAAGAGAGGGCGTCAGAAAAGGTCTTGAGCACCTTCTTTGAAATTTTCTAAGGCCCCTCAAGTGTCTGCAAATAGCCAGATACAAACAAAAGGCTACAAACAAGGTCAACAGAAAACTTAGAGTTCTGGCCGAATTTACAGAGCTTGACAAGAGTTATAGAATAAAGTCAGAGGAAAAGTATTTTTCTTGTCCTACAAACTATCCTTGAAGCTTCAAGTCCATCGGGAACCATTAATACCCAGCTCTGAGTCTGGTTCATCACCCTGGGTCAAGCTCCTCCAGCTTGGCTCCCAAATCCTCCAGGTGCCTCAGGTGTGAGAAGGAGGTGGGGACGGGTCTGTGTCCCTCCCACCTCTCAGGAGTGTTCTGAGCGAGAATTGTTTAATATATAAGGCTCCTTTTATTTCTTTATTTTAAAGAATTTCTTTTTGCTTTTTTTTAATGAACTCATTTATTCTTTGGCTACCTTGAGTCTTCATTGCTGCATGCAGGCTTTCTCTAGTTGCAGCGAGCAAGGGTTTCTCTCTTGTTGTGGAGCATGGGTTCTAGGGCACGTGGGCTCAGTAGTTGTAGCTCATGGGCTTAGTTGCTCTACGGCATGTGGAATCTTCCCAGAGCAGGGATCAAACCTGTGTCCTACGCATTGGCAGGCAGGTTCTTAACCACTCGACCACTAGGGAAGTTCTATAAGGCACCTTTTAAGGGATGGGATTCTGCAGCTAAAATCAAGTTTGAAAGCCATTGCCCTAAGTCCTGATAGTGAAAACTGAAGAGGCACACAGGAGAGCCCATCAGGAGGCCTGAGGTTGGAGGTGGCAACCAAGCACAGCAATGGGCCTCTCCCCCTGGGGCAAGGTGACCCTGAAAGGAATGCACTTTGCATTAGGTGACTAACTCAAGTGTTTCTGCCTTGAAAAAGTAGGTTAGATTTTAAGTGTGTCTGAAAATACTGTTTTCATTATCAGCCGTTAGATACTCAAGAACAGAATGAAACTTCCAAACTGGATTCCCACTCACATTTACTTCTTGACTCCCCTCAACATTGCTGGAGGTATATTCTACAGACAGAAGACTACTGCATACTGAGATGGTATTTATCTTGAGTTTGATGAGCAGAAAAGAAAATGAAAGGATAAGATTATCTGTTTTTTTTTTTTTTTTTTTTTTAAGATGGCTACTTAAAAACACAGGTCGATACACAATACCAATTTCTCCACGTTATTCCCTCTTTCGGAAATGCCTGTTCTACCTTACTTCAGTCCCTTTTTGGTTTGCAGTGTAACATGATTTAAGGAAATTTACTTGGAATGTAAGTTGCTGAAAATTTTGTACATACTGAATAATAGTGGTCATGATTTTTATTCTTCTTTCTGTATTTGCAGAATTCTACTCTTGCTATAATGAGTTTTAAATTTCCTTATATTCTTATTTCTGTAAGTGGCTTACATTTCCATAACAATAGCCCAAATAGTGAATTTAACAAATTGTAGACTGTAAAAAGGAATCCACTTCTTACCAGCCTTAAAGAAACATTCCTATTGTCTCATTGAGTACTATTGTGTTCTTTCCTGTACTAGAGGAAAATTCTATATTGCATATAATGTGAGGTGCATGCATCTTTATAAAATGTCATTCTATATCTTTTTAAGGAAACACATCACATCCTTGCTGAATTATTGTTTAATGTATACATCACAACCTTGATTTCTCAGTGCCTATTTTCTAGAAGGACACAAAATAACTATGACCCATACTCCCCTTATTTGAATACATATGGATCATGTTTAACTTAAAAGACTGTAAAGTTTGTTTTGCCAATGTTTTGCATGAACACTATTATTCTACAAGCCAACTTGCCTCCTTTTGTCTCTGATGCTTCGGTCAGTTCCTGCTTATTACCGCACACAGCACTCTTTAAGTTTTTCATAGCAATACTCTATATTCTCTTTGCAGCATGGTCTGAATGTCTTGTTATGTTTCTGGCCAAATTTCTCTATTCGGCAGATGTCTTCATTAGGCTGCCTCTGACAACTCCTATGGCTTTCCCTGTGAGGTTTCCGCTAATTCCAAAGCTATTGGTACACATGAATGGCTTACATATTTTTTCCCCTACAATGAACTTCCTTGCCTTTGTGAATCTTGAGACTCATCAAGCAACAAGCCAGCCAGGAATCAGTTTTGGTGTGTGCTTTTTACTCTTAATGAACTAAGATAATGGACGGACCCCAGCAGATTCTGACATTTCCTGGGACATGAGCTATCTGGCTGGATTTTATGCAGATCAACCATGCAATGGTAACACCTCTGCGTTCACTTCATGGTTTCCTCATTCGCCTCGCTGACTTCTGCAGGAGTACTCACAAGAGCAGCTCTCTGGCTATCTTGCAGGCTTGATATAGATGTTTTTAATCAACACTTTTTTCTGATGATTAATAATCTAGAAAATCTGGAGATTATACAAACATCCAAGAATTAAAATTACTTGGAATCTTACTCCACAGAGGGAATGAGTATTAATATCCTGGTATATTTCCTTTTAGTCTTTTTGTTGAAATACACACACACACACACACACACACACACACGCACTTGTGTATATATATGTATATTGTTGCTGTTTAGTTGCTCAGTCATGCCAGACTCTTGCAACCCGATGGACTGTAACCCACCAGGCTCCTCTGTCCATCGGATTTCCCAGGTAAGAGTACTAGAGTTCGGTTGCCATTTCCTTCTCCAGAGGATTTTCCTAACCCAGGGATCAAACTTGTGTCTCCTGCACTGACAGGCAGATTCTTTTTCAGTGAGCCACCTGGGAAGCTGTATGTCACAGGGTGTCACCGTTGAACCCATACTGTGTCCTTCTGAGTTAGACTTTGGAAATTGACTGGGCTGCTGACCTCTCTAGGCATAAATGTGTGTTTGATGTGCTTGAGGGCACAGTTCTCCAGAGGGTATGTTTAGAGAGAGGGGTGTGCTGGATTTTGTTGTGTCTCTGATGGCCCAAGTGAAGACAGAGATGAGGATCAAGGCAGCAGGGAAAAAAGTGTGGTATCTCTTTCCCACCAGGCCCTCCAGATAGAGTCACAGCCTTTAGGGAGAGAGGAGTTGGAATAGCAACAAGATGGCTTGCTTTTATGGACTTTTGAGTTTAGAGACACAAAGAATGTAGCTTTGGGGTATGGGCAACAACATGCTGGAGCCGGAGAGAAGGCCACTGCTGTATTTCCAGGCACTGCAATGTGATGTCTCCAGGGACAGAGCCCAACTTGGTCAGACATTGGCATTTCCTGCTGGGCATTATTAGCCCTTCATGTGGCTTCACAGCAGTGGACAGCATCTGGGGAATACGCTGGGTGCCAGGTAGCATCCTGTACCTGAGAGTCAGATATGATCACATGGGGGTCCCTTTTGGAGAGTCTTTTAAGGAGGAGTCCCAGTTTCTGCAGGAGGGAATGAGAACAGAAACTCAAGCATCTAAATACTAGTGTGATGCCATTTGCATTTGTAGGCTAGTGATGTCTGGAACTTCCAATGACATATTTGTCTCTATTAAAATTGGGATATATTCTATGCATACTGCTGTGTATCCTGCTCTTTTACCTTAATATAATAATTCCATGTGCCTTTAAATGCCTTTTAAAGAAAGGCTTATGCTTATAAAGCAGCAGGAAAATCATCTCTGTCAGCAACCTCAGTTCAGTTCAATCGCTCAGTCATGTCCAACTTTTTGCAACTCCATGGACTACAGTGCGCCAGGCTTCCTTGTGCATCACCAACTCCTGGAGCTTGCTCAAACTCATGTCCATCATGTCAGTGATACTGTCCAACCATCTCATCCTCTGTGGTCCCCTTCCCCTCCTGCCTTCAATCTTCCCTAGCATCGGGGTCTTTTCCAGTGAGTCAGTTCTTTGCATCAGGTGGCCAGAGGATTGGAGTTTCAGCTTCATCATCAGTCCTTCCAATGAATATTCAGGACCGATTTCCTTTAGGATGGACTGGTTGGATCTCCTTGCAATCCAAGGGACTCTCAAGAGTCTTCTCCAACACCACAGTTCAAAAGCATCAATTCTTAGGTGCTCAGCTTTCTTTATGGTCCAACTCTCACATCCATACATGACTACTGGAAAAACCATAGCTTTGACTAGATGGATGTTTGTTGGCAAAGTAATGTTTCTGCTTTTTAATATGCTGTCTAGTTTGGTCCTTAACTTTTATTCTGAGGAGCAAGTGTCTTTTAATTTCATGGCTGCAGTGGCCATCTGCAGTGATTTTTGGAGGCCCTCAAAATAAAGTCTGTCACTGTTTCCATTGTTTCCCCATCTATTTCCCATGAAGTGATGGGACCAGACGCCATGATCTTAGTTTTCTGAATGTTAAGCTTTAAGCCAACTCTTTCACCTCTCCTCTTTCACTTTCATCAAGAGGCTCTTTAGTTCTTCTTCACTTTCTGCCATAAGGGTGGTGTCATCTGCATATCTGAGATTATTGATATTTCTCCTGGAAATCTTGATTCCAGCTTGTGTTTCATACAGCCCAGCATTTCCAATGA
This sequence comes from Bos indicus x Bos taurus, assembly GCF_003369695.1. Classification (NCBI taxonomy): domain Eukaryota; kingdom Metazoa; phylum Chordata; class Mammalia; order Artiodactyla; family Bovidae; genus Bos; species Bos indicus x Bos taurus. Next base: position 27,854,348 of record NC_040087.1, on the reverse strand, counting down.
TACACTCTGCATAGAAGTTAAATAAGCAGGATGACAATATACAGCCTTGACGTACTCCTTTTCCTATTTGGAACCAGTCTGTTGTTCCATGTCCAGTTCTAACTGTTGCTTCTTGACCAGCATATAGGTTTTTCAAGAGGCAGGTCAGGTGGTCTGGTATACCCATCTCTTTCAGAATTTTCCACAGTTTGTTGTGATCCACACAGTCAAATGCTTTGGCATAGTCAATAAAGCAGAAATAGATGTTTTTCTGGAACTCCCTTGCTTTTTCCATGATCCAGCGGATGTTGGCAATTTGATCTCTGTTTCCTCTGCCTTTTCTAAATCCAGCTTGAACATCTGGAAGTTCTCAGTTCATGTACTGTTGAAGCTTGGCTTGGAGAATTTTCAGCAATACTTTGCTAGCAAGTGAGACAGTGCAATTGTGCAGTAGTTTGAGCATTGCTTCCCTAGTGTCTCAGAGGTTAAAGCGTCTGCCTCCAATGTGGGAGACGTGGGTTCAATCCCTGGGTCCGGAAGATTCCTGGAGAAGGAAATGACAACCCATTCCAGTATTCTTGCCTGGAGAATCTCATGGATGGAAGAGCCTGATAGGCTACAGTCCACGGGGTTGCAAAGAGTTGGACACGACTGTGCGACTTCACTTTCTTTCCTTCTTGAGCATTCTTTGGCATTGCCTTTCTTTGGGATTGGAATGCAAACTGATCTTTTCCAGTCCTGTGGCCACTGCTGAGTTTTCCAAATTTGCTGGCATATTGAGTGCAGCACTTTCACAGCATCGTCTTTTAGGATTTGAAATAGCTCAACTGGAATTCCATCACCTCCATTAGCTTTGTTTGTAGTGATGTTTCCTAAGGCCCACCTGACTTTGCATTCTAGGATGTCTGGCTCTAGGTGAGTGATCACACCATCATGATTATCTGGGTCATGAAGATCTTTTGTGTATAGATCTGGGTATACTTGCCACCTCATCTTAATATCTTCTTCTTCTGTTATACCATACCATTTCTGTCCTTTATTGTGCCCATCTTTGCACAATATGTTCCCTTGGTATCTCTAATTTTCTTGAAGAGATCTCTAGTCTTTCCCATCCTATTGTTTTCCTCTATTTCTTTGCATTGATCCCTGAGGAAGTCCTTATCTCTCCTTGCTATTCTTTGGAACTCTGCATTCAAATAGATATATCTTTTCTTTTGCCTTTAGCTTGTCTTCTTTTCTCAGCTATTTGTAAGACCTCTTCAGACAGCCATTTTGCCTTTTTGCATTTCTTTTTCTTGGGGATTGTCTTGATCACCGCCTCCTATACAAGTTCACGAACCTCTGTCCATAGTTTTTCAGGCACTCTGTCTATCAGATCTAATCCTTTGAATCTATTTGTAACTTCCATTGTATAATCGTAAGGGATTTGATTTAGGTCATACCTGAATGGTCCAGTAGTTTCCCCTACTTTCTTCAATTTAAGTCTGAATTTGGCAATAAGGAGTTCATGATCTGAGCTGCAGTCAGCTCCCAGTCTTGTTTTTGCTGACTGTATAGAGCTTCTCCATCTTTGGCTGCAAAGAATATAATCAATCTGATATCAGTATTGACCATCTGGTCATTTCCATGTGTAAAGTCTTCTCTTGTGTTTTTGGAAGAGGGTGTTTGTTATGACCAGTGCATTCTCTTGGCAAAACTCTGCTAGCCTTTGCCCTGCTTCATTCCGTATTCCAAGGCCAAATTTGCCTTTTACTCCAGGTATCTCTTGACTTCCTACTTTTGCATTCCAGTCCCCTATCATGAAAAGGACATCCTTTTTGGGTGTTAGTTCTAGAAAGTCTTGTAGGTCTTCATAGAGCCTTCAACTTCAGCTTCTTCAGCATTACTGGTTGGGGCTTAGACTTGGATTACTGTGATATTGAATGGTTTGCCTTGGAAACGAACAGAAATCATTCTGTCATTTTTGAGATTGCACCAAGTACTGCATTTTAGACTCTTTTGTTGACCATGATGGCTACTCCATTTCTTCTAAAGGATTCTTGCCCACAGTAGTAGATATAATGGTCATCTGAGTTAAATTCACCCATTCCAGTCCATTTCAGTTCCCTGATTCCTAAAATGTCGATGTTCACCCTTGCCATCTCCTGTTTGACCTCTTCCAATTTGCCTTGATTCATGGACCTAACATTCCGGTTCCTATGCAATATTGTTCATTACAGCATCGGACTTCACTTCCATCACCAGTCACATCCACAGCTGGACGTTGTTTTTGCTTTGGCTCCATCTCTTCATTCTTTCTGGAATTATTTCTCCACTCTTCTCTGGTAGCATATTGGGCACCTGCCGACCTGGGGAGTTCATCTTTCAGTGTCATATCTTTTTGCCTCTTCATACTGTTCATGGGTTCTCAAGGCAAAAATACTGAAGTGGTTTGCCATTCCCTTCTCCAGTGGACCATATTTTGTCAGAACTCTCCACCATGACCCATCCGTCTTGGGTGGCCCTACACTGCATGGCTCATAGTTTCACTGAATTAGACAAGGCTGTGATCCATGGGATCAGTTTGATTAGTTTTCCGTGATTGTGGTTTTCATTCTGTCTGCCCTCTGAAGGATAAGGATAAGAGGCTTATGGAAGCTTCCTGATGGGAGAGATTGACTTGGGGGAAACCAAGTCTTGTTCTGAGGGACAGGGCCATGCTCAGTAAATCTTTAATCCAATTTTCTATTGATGGGTGGGACTGTGTTTCCTCTCAGGTCAGCAACTTCTCTAGACATAAATATTCTGCATCACCAATATTTAGTGTATAAGGAAGGTAAACCAGGAAGCAGATAGAGCTTGGATGTTTGTTTATTTGGAAGTAATTGACATTCAATTTCAATAAACACGTAGTCACTGAGTTCCCACTCCACAGGCACTGGTGTAAAGGAAGTGAAAAAAGGTAAGAACAGACTGTCTTAAAAAACTTCAAGTCTAGTTTGGGATACAACATTCAAACTTAAGTAAAATTAAATAATACAGGAGTTTAATAGTAGCATGAAATATTTTACAGGAAATCACATGCTAATCCATAATGCAGACAATAGTGAGTCATCATAAAATCATTACTGGAAAGAATGTTTGAAATCATGTCACCCAAATTTCTCATTTGTGTCTCTAAGCTGGTACCCACAACATGTTTGGTAGTTGTTGGTCTGTCTGCCTCCTCTGTTTTCTATGACTCACCCATCCTCTCAGGCCGTTGGGGTTAAGGGCATCACCTGGGCTATTGCCACAGGTTAAGTCTTCTTCATAAGGGGAAAAATTCATGTGACCACTAAGTAAAGTTTGTGGCAATGGAATGAAACTGAATATGTCAGGTACATCTTCGTACTCCACAGTGCATTCCCATAATATGTGATCAGTGAATGAAGATGGGCCACAGAAGACAGGAGCTCCGGGAAAGAGGGAAGGGCATGAGCTGTCACGTTCAAAACACCATCCATCACGTGTCAATTGCATTTTATTGGGGACATTAGTGAATTCTTGTGGATCTTTCTAGTCACTGTGTAAATCTAGCTGGTATACATTTCTAGCCTTATTCCTAGTGTTAGTTGCTCATTTGTGTCCAACTCTTTGTGACCCAATGGACTGTAGCCCAGGCTCCTCTGTCCATGGGATTCTCCAGGCAAGACTACTGGAGTGAGTAGCCTTGCCCTCCTCCAGGGGATCTTCCTGACACAAGGCTCGAACCCAGGCCTCCTGCATTGCTAGATTCATTTAAAAACCCTTTCTTTTATCTTTTAATTTATTTCATATTTCATTGTTTATCAATTCAATTTATATCATCAGAACAATTTTTTGAGACTTTGGAGATTTTTAAAAATTCATTGATTTATTTGTCTGCATCGAGTCTCAGTTGTGGCATGTGGGTGCTTTGTTGCAGCATATGGGATCTTTTGTCATGGCACACAGGCTTAGATGCCCTGTGGCACCTGAGATCCTATTTTTCTGATCAAGGAACTGCTTTTCCAGTCCTCAGAGGACACATGGAGCAGTGTAAGGGATGCCCTTTGCTGGATGAATATGGGAAGGTACCCCCAGTCTGGCCCTCCCATTGGTAGACGGAGAGGGAGGAGAAGCCTACTACGGTCCATCAGCTGAGCTTTCTAGTGGGTGTTTTGCAGCTGGAGTGGGAGGTTAGGTGACAGAGAAAGTTCTACTCCTTGACGTTGGAATATATGAGGAAGGGCTGTAGCTAACAACGTGAACAAGAATGGTGTGACCTAGTAACTGCTGTACCCAAAGGAGCAGGGAGGCTCTGTTCAATGCAATGCTTTGCTTAATTTTCCCTGGTGGTCCATTCAGAAGAGGAATAGTACGTTAAGTTTCTTGAGAAATTTCTCATTTTTAGGAGGTTCTGGAAAATAATTTAAGAAGCCATTGGAGTTTCCCCCCCCCTCCCAATTTTATACTCTTTGAACAGAACTTTCAAGCAAAAAAGGACTTAGAATGCCCTACCCTCCCGATCCTCCTGGACCTGAGGGCTGACTTGAACCTGGGGTAGATGCCCTCAGGGAGACATGGTGGGTCCCGAAGCTGCTATGAAGAGCTGGGGGAGGGGCTATTCAAAGCCAGAAGGCTAATAGCCCACACACCCACCTGCCCCAGCACAAACACTCCTGACACCACTGGCTTGAATTAGATTGATGTTCAGTGGTCCCCTTGGTGCCTTAAAATTTCTTTGCAATCACTGCCCCACGTCTCACAAGAAGGCTCTCATGTCCCAGGGAGACAAACTCAGGTTCAGAATGAAGCCAGGCGTGTAGTTTTATCAGCCATTCACAGTACGGCATTTTTAGCACTGCATTTTTAGCTTATTAACATGCTATCTACTTAGTCCCAATAGGACTTTCTTTAATGTAATCACACACACCACTCAGTAACCGTTATCTTCATGTTGTATGTATCACCTTAAAAACTGATATCTCACAACTAGTAGCTGTCTGTAGTCTGATGGAACACCTTTTAAAGTCCTGGGGGCTACAGGGAAAATGCAGAAACCAGTGTCCTAAGGAAGCGATGAGGGTCAAGGAGGCTCCTGCCTGACCTCTGCTTTCCTGTCATGTTGCTTGTCTGTGTTTCCATTTCTCTCCTGGAGTGTCTCCTTTCACATTTTGCAGTTACGATTTGAGACATGTTCATTCTTTGAAAATCAACTTCTGCTTTTTGGAGAAATGATAAATGCCTGAACAGAGCAGAGATGTGGAAGGAAAGGGGGAAGGAACAAAAATAAGAACTGTTTTGAAGAAAAAACCAACCCAGTCTGCCTGATCACTGCATATCAGAGGCAAGGGAAAAGAAAAATGAAAGCTGACTCCAGGGTTTTAAGCCTGGAGATGAGAGAGTATCCAATATCATCACCACCGAGAGAAAGAGAAATGAGCAGCAGGGTTCAATTTGAAAGCAAGATAATTTTCTCATTTTTAAAGATATAGTTTAAAGCAACACATAGTCATCATGTCCTTGTATGATAGCATATTGGGAGATAAAAAGAAAAAATAATTAGAGGTAAATTTTGGTATACATTTTCCTGACTACTATCAATATGTGTGTTTTAAAGAATAAATTGTATCATAATTTACCTAAAATTGTATAACCTGCTCTTTTAACACTTAACGTATGTAGTAAACCTTCTAGGTCATTGCATGGCCTACTACAGTGACATTTTGAATAACCACATTAAAGTCCATCATGCATATAATTTATTGTACCAACCATCTCTTGTTGAATGTTAATGTTGTTTCAGTTTTTTGGCTACATTCAGTTATTTTACAATAGCTATTCTTGTAGCTAAATATTTGTTCATACTCACGACTCTTTCTTTATTCATTTATTTTTCAAATACATATTGAATGCTGAACCCCATGGGATCAAAAATGAATATGAAACCACCCCAGTCCTCAAGATTCACATATTTTAGGGCAGGGAAACAGACAAGTAAATAGGCTTAAACATATGAGGCAAATGTTAGACTCTAATTCTCTGACTCCCTAGAATGTTGTATTGTTTCGAATTTAATTTAAAATGTATATCCTCAACACTGGGCAAAATATCATGATGAGTTCCTTAGGTTAATTTTTAGAAGTGAAGTTGTGATTCAACATTTCAAAGTTTTCAATCCATCTTGCCCAGTTGCTCGTGGGAAACGCTGCATCAGTTTTACCCCTGGTGATGGTACAGCAGAGGTTGCCAAGTCTCTTGTGATGTCCATGCTTCCCTCTGTCTCAGGGTGATAGATCTCCCCAAGTTGCAGCTGGCACCCAGCGTTCCAGCTGCAGATTAATTTCCTAGCATCCTTGCGACTACGTATGGCCCTAAGATTTATTCTGGCAAGTGGGATGTGCAGGGCAGGATATGTTTGCAACTCTGGGTCCTTACTTGATAGATCTGTACTCTGGACATCCTCCTGTTGATTCCCTTGCTGACGGCTGAGAAATGGTGATAACAGGAAAACCTGGGAAACATGCTGGGGATGGCAGAGCCAGGACAGACCCAGGGGTGTCTTCTCCTAGATTGTCGTGGGAGTGAGAAATAAACTTCCATACTGTTTTTAACGCATGCATTGGGTCGGCCAAAAAGTTTGCTTGGGTTTGCATGACATCTTATGGAGAAATCTGAACGAACTTTTTGGCCAACCCACTGTTTTTGTTGTTGCTTCATGGCTCAGATGGTAAAGAATCTGCCTGTAATGCGGGAGACCTGGGTTTGATCCCTGGGTTGGGAAGATCCCCTGGAGGAGGGCATGGCAACCCACTGCAGTATTCTAGCCTGGAGAATCCCCATGGACAGAGAAGCCCGGTGGGCTACAGTCTATGGGGTCTCAAAGAGTCGGACACGACTGAGCGACTAAGCACGACGCACACGGTACAGCTAAACCTGCACTTAGTTCATATAAGCAGCATTTAAGAGAATCTCTCCCCCTGAATCCTCACCAACACCTTGCAACTTAAGACCAAAACTCCTCTCTCTCTTAATTTTTATTTCTTTAATGGACGGCCCAAATTCTATCTTCTTTTATTTACATGTTTAATGGTAATAGAATTACTTTGGACTTGTTAATTGGAATTTTAACAAGTTGTTATACGTTTTGCTTCTAATTTAACCCAATTTAACCTAATTTACCCTGGAGAAGGAAATAGCAACCCATCCTAGTATCCTTGCCTGGAAAATCCCATGGACAGAGGAGCCTAGAAGGCTACAGTTCATGGGGTCTCAAAGAGGCAGACAGGACTGAGCGAATAACATAGTCACTTTTTCAACCTAATTTAACTCTGGAGTCATTCTTTACTTCTCTTTCTCAAAGGCACTTCTAACCGTCAAGAAATGTTTAATCTCTGCTTTCCAAATAGATCCAGAAATCTGACTCCTTACTTCCACGGCTACCAGCCATCCTGTTCCCAGCCCCCTTACCTCTCCCATCTTTTCTCGAAAGAGCAGGCAAGGCCGGATCCTTTAGAAGCAACACGGGTTCATGTCACGTCTCTGCTCAAACCCTCCTGTTTCCCTTCGCACCCAGAGCAAGAGCCAGTGTTCTCTGCTGTGGCCTCAACGGCCTCCTTGCTGATCCTGAATGGGTCAGGCACACCCTGAACAAAGCCCTCCGCACTGGCTCTTCCCTCTGTCGTTTATTCTTTGACCAGATATATTCATGGCTCACTCTCACCTCCTCCAGATCTCTGCTGAAATGCTGCCTCCTCAACGAAGCTCATCCTGACCATACCGTGTAAAACTGCAAGCAGTCTTGTCAGCCTGGCAGTCCTGCTCTCTTTCCTGTTTATCTCCCTATAGCATGTATCTCCTCTGAATATACTAAATACTAAAAAAAAAAAAAAAAATTTACTTAATAAGCTGCTTGTTTCTGTCTCCTTTCACTAGAATATACTTGGCATGAGAATAAGGACTTTATTGCTGCTCTATGTGAAATGCCTAGGACAACACCTGGCACATAGTAGGTGTTTTGTTTCCCATCATTGCTGTAACAAATTACCCCAAATGTGGTGGCTTAAAGCAACACATTAATTATCTTACAGCTCGAATGTTAACTTGTCGGCAGAGTTGTGTTCCTCCCTCTGGAGGTTCCAGGGAAAATATTTTCCCTTGCTTCTGTCCCTTCGAAAGGCTGCTGACATTCCTTGCCTCATGGCTGTGCTTCATGACAATCCCTGCTTCCATCATTGCATCTTCTCTGATGATGTAATGGACACCTTCTATTCTTTTCCTCCCTATTTCCCTTATAAGGACACGTGATTACATTGGGCCCACCTGGTATGTTAGCTTGGGCTTACCTAGTAACCAAATCACCGGAGAAGGCAATGGCACCCCACTCCAGTACTCTTGCCTGGAGAATGCCATGGACGGAGGAGCCTGGTGGGCTGCCATCTATGGGGTCGCACAGAGTCGGACACGACTGAAGCGACTTGGCAGCAGCAGCAGTAACCAAATACCTAGACTGGGTGGCTTCAACAACAGAAATGAATTTTCTCACAGGTCTAGCGGCTGGAAGTCTGAGATTAGGGTACAAGCTGGGTTGGGTTTGGGGGCTTCCCTGGTGGCTCAGTGGTAAAGAATCCACCTGCCAATGCAGGAGATGTGGATTCGATCCCTGGGTGGGGAAGATCTGCTGGAAGAGGAAAAGACAAACCAGTCCAGTATTCTTGCCTGGGAAATCCGATGGACAGAGGAGCCTGGTGGGCTCCAGTCCATGGGATCGCCAAGAGTTGGACCTGACTAAGCACAGCACTGCACAGGGATGGGTTCAGGTGAGAGAACCCTCTTTCTTGTTGAATGAGTGAATAAATTCCTTGGAATATTAAATAAGTTTCAGGTTTTGGTCTGGTTGCTGTACATTTAATTTTAGATCAGGCCAGACTGACCTCGCCTCTGGCATTCTAGTGGTTGTTCCCAGAGGATCTTGTCCCATACTGATGACACAGCCCCAGGTCAGTCCCCTGAACTCTTGCTCTCCTCCCGCGGAGGTTCAGTCAGCTCGTTGGATAGTGCACACTGGTAACAGCTCCCATTTCATTCCTGTTTCTGCTTTCCAGGTTTCTCAAGCCTCAGAATGCGCTGAAGCCTGGGCCACAGTATGTCCCTCTCAGTATTGCCCGCTTACGGTTCATCTCCTCTGATGCCATTCCCAGGTCACACTTCCTACAAGGGTGCAGAGGGTCTCTCCCTTCCTCCCACCATAGGGAGCAGGACTGGGGGGGCCAGTACTTCAGTGACCATAGGTTGGAGTTTTGTAAGAATGATTGGTCACAAGCTCAACTATACTATAGTTGCTACAGCACCTAAGGGGAGATATTAAACTGCCGCTCGTTTGTTTATTCATTCCACCAGTGTTTCCTGAGCACTTTGCAAGGCAGGAGGGCCCCAGGCTCTGCCCTTGAGAAGTCCACTAGAGAAAATGCTGCAGGAGCACACAGAGAGAGAGATGGAGAGACATGTGCTTCCTCCAAACCACAAAGATGCTAATGCCCTACACCAGCGGTGTGTGGCTCCTGGGGACAGAGCTCAGACTCTCTGGTGGAAGGTGCAGCAAGGCAGATTCTGTGGGAGGGGTGATATTTGACTTGCTGTGTCTCCACCAGGTAGCGATCTCCCCATCACAGTCACAGGGAATGTTTAGGCAGAAGTCTGAGAGGACTGGAGGAGACTCCTCCACCGGTGGGAGTTTAGATCATATGATTCCAAAGCTTCCTTCCAAGATTCCATTTTTTTTTTTTTTATTAGGTGGAGTCCCAGGCTGGATAAAGCCATAAGATTAGGTACATAGGTCATGGTCAGTATCAAACATCAGAACCCACTCTGGCCAGTTCAAGCAGAAAAAGGATTTGTTTATGAAAGGATGTTAAGTCACTCACACAATGGTTGGGATGGGGCTTTTCAAAACACGGTGGAGGCTGTGCTTCCAGGAACAGGAAACCACTCCCCCTCTTGTTGCTGCCAAATGCTGGGAGCCGGCGTCACCAGGGGGTCATCAGTAGATGACCACAGGAATGATTGCTGAGACCTGGCTTCCCTGTCCTTCCTTCCTTCACTGCCCTTTCTCTGTCATTACCATCTGCTCCTCAAGATGCAGCTCTTTCTTTTTTTGATGCAGCCTTCATCAGAATATGGGTTGCTTGTTTGGAATTTCCTTTTATGTTATAGCACAGCTTTCCCTGCCACCCCCCCCCCCCCCCCACCCAAGGTACAGTTGAGAAAGAAAAGAATTAGGGAGAATAAAAGACTTAAATCAGAGATCATTTCCATTCACATAGCATCAATCCTTGTTTATCACTGCACCTAAAGGTACTTCAAAACTGAGTTAATCCTAATGCAGTTATTTAGCTGACGTGTTTCCTTTTTTCTCTCTTCCTGTCCTTTTTCTTTCTCTTCTGGGGTAAGGGATGGAGAGTTAGTATTTATAAAGTAAAGACAAAAGGAAAAAAATTCCCCCTCTGATTCCATGTCTCAAAGATAAGTATTTTCAACCACAAGAGATGTTTGTTTTTTTTTTTAATCTAAATTTGCAACATAATTTATGTAACATTCTCCAGTTGGGGATTTCCCTATTGTCTGCTTTTGCAAACATCACCGCAATGGGTGTGTGTGCATGTATATCTTTATGCATTTTTTTGCTACTATTGCTATAAGATAGAGTCCGTGAAGTGGAATTTCTGGATCAGATGGCCTGGGTATGTGTATTTTTTATAGATGGTGATAAATTACCCTTTTCTAAAGTTGGAAGATTTACACAGGTTGACCAGGCTCTGGAACAACAGTTTCCCTTGAGGGCAAGTCTTGCTGAGGAGGACAGAGAGTGATGGGTGTATTTTATTTAGTTATTAATTAAGTTTTATTGGATAGAGTTGCTTTACACAGTTGTGTTAGATTCTACTTTACAGTAAAATGAATCAGCCCTACATGTACATATATCCCCTCCCTTTCGCCTTCCTTCCCATTCAGGTCACCTCAGTGCCTTTAGTGGAGTTCCCTGTGCTATGGAGTATGTTCTCATTACTTATCTATTTTTTACCTACAAACTATTGATATTATGTATGGGTACATTTTTAGAATAGTTACTTTTCCCCTTCTCAGGGGCAAGAGGGGATTTTTCTCCTTTCACAGTAAGAATATGGTAGGGCTCATGGAGATAAAATTGGCAAAAGAGTGGGGGTTGCTTAAAATTGGGTCCCTTCAGAGCTTTTTCCTTTTCCCAGGAATTTCCCTGGTGGATCAAATGGTAAAGCATCTCCTGCAGTGTGGCAGACCTGGGATTGATCCCTGGGTTGGGAAGATCCCTTGGAGAAGGAAATAGCAACCCACTCCAGTATTCTTGCTTGGAAAATCCCCATGGACAGAGGAGCCTGGTTGGGCTACAGTTCCTGGGGTTGCAAAGAGTCCGACATGACTGAGAAAATTCACTTTCAGAGCTTTTAACTCTCAAGCTTGCCCCAACTGAATCTCCAGAGATCTATCAATTACAGTGTTAAGGTTTCCTACTCTATTGGCTACAGCTGTGGGCTTCTGCGCCTGGTAGGTTATGCTCCTCTGTAGTTCCCCGTCTGTCTTTCCAGTTTTCAGGGCAGCAGTTTGCCCCATGACCTCACTTCTTTGACGCATCTAAGAAGAGCCATTGATTTTCAGTTTGTTCAGCTTTTTTTCTTATTGTGAGGATGGAAGTGATGACTTCCCAGTTCTTTACATGTAAACTGGAAAACTCAAACCCTTTATCTCAAATCTTTAAGTTTTCCTCAGCTCAGCTCAGTTGCTCAGTCGTGTCCGACTCTTTGGGACCCCATGAATCGCAACATGCCAGGCCTCCCTGTCCATCACCAACTCCCGGAGTTCACTCAGACTCACGTCCATCGAGTCAGTGATGCCATCCAGCCATCTCATTCTCTGTCGTCCCCTTCTCCTCCTGCCCCCAATCCCTCCCAGCATCAGAGTCTTTTCCAATGAGTCAACTCTTTGCATGAGGTGGCCAAAATACTGGAGTTTCAGCTTCAGCATCAGTCCTTCCAAAGAAATCCCAGGGCTGATCTCATTTAGGATGGACTGGTTGGATCTCCTTGCAGTCCAAGGGACTCTCAAGAGTCTTCTCCAACACCACAGTTCAAAAGCATCAATTCTTTGGCGCTCAGGCTTCTTCACAGTCCAACTCTTACATCCATACATGACCACTGGAAAAAACCACAGACTTGACTAGACGGACCTTTGTTGACAAAGTAATGTCTCTGTGTTTTAATATGCTATCTAAGTTGGTCATAACTTTCCTTCCAAGGAGGAAGCGTCTTTTAATGTCATGGCTGCCATCACCATCTGCGGTGATTTTGGAGCCAAAAATAAATAAAGTCTGACACTGTTTCCACTGTTTCCCCATCTATTTCCCATGAAGTGATGGGACCAGATGCCATGATCTTCGTTTTCTGAATGTTGGGCTTTAAGCCAACTTTTTCACTTTCACTTTTATCAAGTGAAATAAAACTTTCACTTTTATCAAGAGGCTTTTTAGTTCCTCTTCACTTTCTACCGTAAGGGTGGTGTCATCTGTATATATGAGGTGATTGATATTTCTCCTGGAAATCTTGATTCCAGCTTGTGCTTCTTCCAGCCCGGCGTTTCTCATGATGTACTCTGCATAGAAGTTAAATAAGCAGGGGGACAACACACAGCTTTGACATACTCCTTTTCCTATTTGGAACCAGTCTGTTGGTCCATGTCCAGTTCTAACTGTTGCTTCCTGACCTGCATACAGGTTTCTCAAGAGGCAGGTCAGGTAGTCTGGTATTCCCATCTCTTTCAGAATTTTCCACAGTTTATTGTGATCCACACAGTCAAAGGCTTTGGCATAGTCAATAAAGCAGAAATAGATGTTTTTCTAGAACTCTCTTGCTTTTTCGATGATCCAGCAGACGTTGGCAATTTGGTCTCTGGTTCCTCTGCCTTTTCTAAAACCAGCTTGAACATCTGGAAGTTCACGGTTCACATATTGCTGAAGCCTGGCTTGGAGAATTTTGAGCATTACTTTACTAGCATGTGAGATGAGTGCAATTGTGTAGTAGTTTGAGCATTCTTTGGCATTGCCTTTCTTTGGGATTGGAATGAAAACTGACCTTTTCCAGTGCTGTGGCCACTGCTGAGTTTTCCAAATTTGCTGGCATATTGAGTGCAGCACTTTCACAGCATCATCTTTCAGGATTTGAAATAGCTTAACTGGAATTCCATCACCTCCACTAGCTTTGTTCATAATGATGCTTTCTAAGGCCCACTTGACTTCACATTCCAGGATGTCTGGCTCTAGGTGAGTGATCACACCATTGTGATTATCTGGGTTGTGAAGATTTTTTTTTGTACAGTTCTTCTGTGTATTCTTGCCACTTCTTCTTAATATCTTCTGCTTCTGTTAGGTCCATACCATTTCTGTCCTTTATTGAGCCCATATTTGCATGAAATGTTCCCTTTGTATCTCTCATTTTCTTGAAGAGATCTCTAGTCTTTCCCATTCTGTTGTTTTCCTCCATTTCTTTGCATTGATCACTGAGGAAGGCTTTCTTATCTCTCCTTGCTATTCTTTGGAACTCTGCATCAGACGCTTATATCTTTCCTTTTCTCCTTTGTGTTTTGCTTCTCTTCTTTTCACAGCTATTTGTAAGGCCTCTTCAGACAACCATTTTGATTTTTTGCATTTCTTTTCCACGGGGATGGTCTTGATGCCTGTCTCCTGTACAATGTCATGAACCTCTGTCCATAGTTCATCAGGGACTCTATCAGATCTAGGCCCTTAAATCTATTTCTCACTTCCACTGTATAATCATAAGGGATTTGATTTAGGTAATACCTGAATGGTCTAGTGGTTTTCCCTACTTTCTTCAATTTAAGTCTGAATTTGGCAATAAGCAGTTCATGATCTGAGCCACAGTCAGCTCCCGGTCTTGTTTTTGCTGACTGTATAGAACTTCTCCATCTTTGGCTGCAAAGAATGTAATCAATCTGATTTCGGTGTTGACCATCTGGTAATGTCCATGTGTAGAGTCTTCTCTTGTGTTGTTGGAAGAGGGTGTTTGCTATGACCAGTGCATTCTCTTGGCAAAACTCTATTAGCCTTTGCCCTGCTTCATTCCGTTATCCAAGGCCAAATTTGCCTGTTACTCCAGGTGTTTCTTGACTTCCTACTTTTGCATTCCAGTCCCCTATAATGAAAAGGACATTTTTTTTGAATGTTAGTTCTAGAAGGTCTTGTAGGTCTTCTTAGAACCATTCAACTTCAGCTTGTTCAGCGTTACTGGTTGGGGCATAGGCTTGGATTACCATGATATTGAATGGTTTGCCTTGTAAACAAACAGAGATCATTCTGTCATTTTTGAGATGTATCCAAGTACTGCATTTCAGACTCTTTTGTTGACCCTGATGGCTACTCCATTTCTTCCAAGGGATTCCTGCCACAGTAGTAGATATAATGGTCATCTGAGTTAAATTCACCCATTCCAGTCCATTTTAGTGTGCTGATTCCTAGAATGTCGACATTTACTTTTGCCATCTCCTGTTTGACCTCTTCCCATTTGCCTTGATTCATGGACCTAACATTTCAGGTTCTTATGCAATATTGCTCTTTACAGCATTGGACCTTGCTTCTATCACCAGTCGCATCCAAAACTGTGTATTGTTTTTGCTTTGGCTCCATCCCTTCATTCTTTCTGCAGTTATTTCTCCACTGATCTCCAGTAGCATATTGGGCACTTACCGACCTGGGGAGTTTCTCTTTCAGTTTCCTATCATTTTGCCTTTTCATACTGTTCATGGGGTTCTCAAGGCAAGAATACTGAAGTGGTTTGCCATTCCCTTCTCCAGTGGACCACATTCTGTCAGACCTCTCCATCATGACCTGTCCATCTTGGGTGGCCCCACATGGCATGGCTTAGTTTCATTGAGTTAGACAAGGCTGTGGTCCATGTGATCAGATTGGCTAGTTTTCTGTAATTATGGTTTCAATAAGTTTTCTTATTGACTCCTAAATCCCTATAAAATCTCTCTCAACAAAGTATATTGGATATTCCCCTGTTCCTTTTGTGTTTTGTTTGTTTCCTGGAGACATTTCTCCTGAAGCCATCTATCCTCATTCTCCCATCTGGAATGAGGGAGTGTGTGTTAGTTGTGTCTGACTCTGCGACCCCATGAACTGTAGCCCACCAGGCTCCTCCATGAAATTTTCCAGGTAGGAGTACTGTAGTCGATTGCCATATCCTTCTCCAAGGAATCTTCCACACCCAGGGATCTAATCCAGGTCTCCTGCATTGCAGGCAAATTCTTTACCCTCTGAGCCACCAGGGAAGTCCCCCACCCATGCCCCAGTCTGGAATGCTCTGCCCTAAATTGGCTGCATCCTGAGATTTCCTTTTGCTATAATCCTACAAATTCCCTTTGTATTTATTCTGCCTTCTGTCCTCTGTTTCATGCAATCTACATTTTCTCTTTTTTGTGGTTTACTTCCTTGTTTTCATGGAACACATTTTTATAACTTCAGGTACCTGGAAAACACTTTTAAAAGGACCTTTAATGTCTGAAATGTCTATTCTGCTATCCCTCGTGATTATTAGTTTGGTGGGTACAGAATTCTAGGTTGAAAATAATTTTCCTTCAGAATATTGAAGGTGTGGCTCCACTCTTCTCTAATTTTCAGTGTTTCTTTTGAGAAGTCCAAGGCTACTTTGATTCTTGTTTGTTTGTTTGTTTTTTCCCTGACTTCTGGAAGCTAGAAAATCTTATCTTTATCTTTAGGATTCTGAAGTTCTACAATGGCGTGCCTTACTTTGGCTTTTTTTTAAAAAAATCATTATTGTGCTTCTCAGACCGATTTAATTAGAAATGCATGTCCTTAAACACCAAGACATTTTAGATTTTCTCCATTCTCTCACTTGGACACCTAGAAGTTGGATGTTTGATTTCCTAAATTTTCCTTATTTTTTCTTTCCTCTTTTCCAATGCTTTATTTATTTTTTGTACTGTTTTCTGAGAGATTTTCTTATTTTCCAATACTTTTGCCAATTTAAAATTTTTATTTTTACTTGTTATCATATTCTTAATTTTCAAGGATTCTTTTTTTGGCTCTCCATTGTTCTGGGAGTTGGTGATGGACAGGGAAGCCTGGTGTGCTGCAGTCCATGGAGTTGCAAAGAGCCAAACACGACTGAGTGACTGAACTGAAATGAATTGTTCCAGTATTTATCCTTATCCTTTTCTTGTATCATAGATGCAATGTTTTCTCTTGATTTAAATTATTAATGATGGCTTTTGGACTCTTCCATGAGGAGGTCCCCTTCACCTGTCTGGTGCTTCCTGCTGCGTTCCTTTATATTTAAGAGTGAATCACTATTCTGAGGACGTGGAAGCAACCTAGATGTCCATCAACAGATGAATGGATAAAGAAGTTGTGGTATGTATATACTATGGAATATTACTTAGCCATAGAAAGGAATGAATTTGAGTTAGCTATAGTAAGGTGGATGAACCTAGAGCCTGTTATTCAGAGTGAAGAAAAAGAAAAACAAATATTGTATATTAATGCATATATATGGAATCTAGAAAAATAATGATGAACCTGTTTACGGAGAAGAGATGGAGATGCAGACCAGAGAATGGACTAGTGGACACAGCAGGGGAAGGGGCGGGTAGGACAAATTAAGAAAGTAGCATTGACATATATACACTATCATGTGTAAAACAGACAGCTAGTGAGAAGCTGCTGTATAACACGGGGAGCCCGGCCAGGAGCTCTGTAATGACCTAGAAGGGGATAATGGGAATGGGGCCGGGAGGGAGGCTCAAGAGGGAGGGGATACATGTATAATTATGGCTGGTTTGCATTGATGTATGGCAGAAACCAATATAACATTGTACAGCAATTATCCTCCAATAAAAAAGGAAGAGTAAATATATATATTTTATATTAATATATTAAAGATATTTTGTATTTGATATAAAATAAGATTTATATATTTATACATGTATTTATAAACATTTATATTTATGTATTTATATTTAATATAAATACATTTATATTAAATATATTTTATATAAACATTATATTATAATATATAATGTTTATATTATATACATTTATATATAATAAATATATTATATATTAATATAAATATATTTACCTTAAATATATATTATATATATAAAAGAATAAATCACTAAGAAGCTGTCTGGAATCTTTATGTGTATAGGCATAGCTTGTAACAGATGGAGTGTTACTACCAGGTACCCTGATGGAGTTCTGGAACTAGCCTGGGAGAGCATTGGGGGTCCCACTGCTGGCTATGCAGAATCTGATTTACGTAGTTAACTTTTAGTTCCCTGCTTCACCCACATTCTTCTCCATACATGCTATTCCCAAGGCAGTAGCCTCTTTGGATCCATTTCTCCAGAGAGAATAAGTTTCCTGTGGAGCTAGCAGATGAGTAGAGCCAGTCTGTACTTAGGATGGAAAGCTGGGATCTAACGGCTCCATTTTCAGCCCTCCAGCTGCCCCTCTCCTTGCACAGTACCTCCGCTCTTGATCTTTTCTGGAGTGATGTTAGGTACACCATCTTGCTTCTCATGCACCTCTCCCTCAGTTAATTCACTCACCAGCCCTTCATCTTCATTTCCTTCATGTACACTAACCTCTCTCAATTTTACTGAGATGGCTATGTCTCTCCTTGTTGTATTGGGGTGGGGGAGTTGAGGAAAAAAAGGAAGTAGAAACATTTTCACTCTAGCAGTGCAATGCCCTAAGTCCCTAATGGCCATGCTCTTTGCTGCTGGACATGAACCTGGTGTCAGCATGTGTTCAGTTGGTGTAATAAGACAGTTCCAGGCTAGAGAGGCAGTGGTGTTACTTAGGAGGATAAGGGGAGGATCTGAGCCTTTGGACTCCCTGCTCCACTCAGAAGAGTTGAAAGCGTAGATGCGTCAGGAGCACACAGAGCCCAAAACAGTGTCTCCAAGGTCTACTTCAGCCCCAGAGAGCTCAGCAGAGCTGCAGCTTCCCGGGAACACCTTTGCTGTTGTTCTGACTTGACGACAACAAGATCCTCCTGTAGAGCACAGGGAACTATATTCAATATTCTGTGATAAACCATAATGAAAAGAATTATGAAGAGGAGTGTATATATATGTATAACTGAGTCACTGTACAACAGACACTAACATTGTAAATCAAATATACTTCAATAACATTTTAAAATATGCATATTTGTTGAAAAAAAAAAAAAGACTTCACAGAGCTCCTTTTTGTTCCCTTTCTTTTTAGTGATTTTTTGTCTACCACTCCTTGTCTTTTGCTCCTTCCCCACCATTCCAGCATTCTAGCTGCATGATCTTGTTTTTCTGCTTTTCTTAATGTCTCCATGTTTAATATTTTGGGACCTGAAAAGCCCACAATCAGCTGCCTTAGGTCACAGCTATGACTGTACGCTTACTTCACCTTTTTCCTGAAACTTCCAATTCTCCTTCTCCTTCCCCTTTCCTCTTCTGTGTACAAAGGTGTGCAGGGTTTCTCATCTTGAAAATATTTTCTCTGAACTCCGAGAACCCTTTAAGTGACCATCGTTTCTCATTCGCTCTCCTGGCCAGCTTGTCAGAAGATTATGTGCTTGTGGCCTTTATTTTTTCATCTCACACTCACTCTCACTGTAATCTGGCTTAAGCCCTGTTACAATCTAAAACATCTGTCTCCAAAATCTCCAAATGATCTAATTTCTAGGTCAGATGTCTTTTCTCACCAAGTTTGATCATCTTTCCTTTTTGAAAGGCTTACCTCCTTGGCTTGAAAAACACATTACCCTAGGCTTCTGGCGCACCCTGTGTGTTCTCTTTTTCTTTTAATTCCACCCTATCCACTCCCTACAAATGGAGATAAGGCTAGCCCTTGGCTTTTAGTTGTCCTTGGATTTTTTTCAATATATATATATTTTGATGTGGACCATTTTTTTAAAGTCTTTATTGAATCTGTTACAATACTGCTTTTGTTTTATGTTTTGGTTTTCTTGGCCAGGAGGCACGTGGGATCTTAGCTCTCCCTGCATTGGGAAGTCTTAACCACTGGACCATCAGGGAAATCACAATTTTGATTTTTGAATGTCCTCATCCAATATCCTGGGATCAAAATTTCTGATCCTAATCTCCAATCTGTAACTGCCTTCTGAGCTTCAAAGTGATAACTCCAATTATTTGCTTAATACCTGGCTTACAAATTTGACTGACACTTCAAATTTAACATATTTAGCACTGAAGTCATCTTTCATCAGAAATTAATTACACCTCCTGATGTACTCAGGAACATCAATGGTGGTGTCGTTTTTATTTTCAGCTCATCTCAAAACATTTAAATCATCATTTACTTTCCCCTCTCACCTACCTGTCACATGCAATCAGTTTTCTTTTTTTGTATTGTCTCTCATCTCTCTTTTTTTTGGATTTTTTTACCATGCTAGGCAGAAGCCTTCCTTAACTCATTATGTACTTTACTATAGTTGCTTTTAAAGTGATCTTTCAGGTTCTAGTATCTCCCCCTCAATTTACTGACAAATCAATTGACTAATATTGTCCCCTTTCTTAAAATAAATTGAGCCATCTTGCTGTTTACCCTTGTAGCTCCACTACAAAACTTTTCTGTGGCTCCTGAGTTGACTGACCACAAAAGCCCTTACAGATTTGAAGTTAAGCTGCTGCTGCTGCTGCTAAGTCGCTTCAGTCGTGTCCAACTCTGTGCGACCCCCTAGACAGCAGCCCACCAGGCTCCCCCGTCCCTGGGATTCTCCAGGCAAGAACACTGGAGTGGGTTGCCATTTCCTTCTCCAATACATGAAAGTGAAAAGTGAAAGTGAAGTCGCTCAGTCGTGTCCAACTCTAGCGACCCCATGGACTGCAGCCCACCAGGCTCCTCCATCCATGGGATTTTCCGGGCAAAAGTACTGGAGTTGGGTGCCATTGCCTTCTCCGGAAGTTAAGCTACTGGATTGTAAATCAACTTAGCTTTGTTTCAATGACAAATCAGCAGAACAAGGATAAAGCAGGTGGGAACAGAGCCTTGTTGCATTCCTAGTTCTTTAGGAAGGTGCATCTGATACTTAGTGGCTCTGAAAACCCCTGTGAAATGAAGAACTTACCTTACCAGCTCAGCGAAGCTCATTGCCCTAGTCTCAGTGCCTTTTCCATCTTTTGGAGCTTGTCAGAGGTGTGCCAGGGGAAGTGGGGATGTTGGCAGTTAAACTATTCCACAGTGACATTGTTTCGTGTTCTTTTTCCTGTTGTAGCATCAGACTTATCTGCAGTTTTAGTAGAGTGGGCCTGGGCTATTGCCCCCTGAAATACACATAGATGCAGGACATCAAATACGGCCGTTGCTGTGACCACGTCTCCTGCCTGTGCTAAGACAGATATTACTAACCAATCTCTTGATTGATTAGTAGACATTACTAATCAAGCCTCTTTTGTAATCCGGGATGTGGCTCCAGAATTCTCAGCATGTGCTTCAGCCTCTCTTACTAATGGTTTCATTCATTCATTCCATAAATATGAGTGCAGCAACTATAATGGATAGACATTATTCTAGGTGTTCCAGGTACTGCAAAGAAAAAGCCCCATGCCTTTTCTCATTGGGCTTACATTCTAATTGAAGATAAAGGGAAAATGTAAACCAACAAGATAATCTGGGTTAGTCCTAAACTCGACGAGAAAAATAAAACAGGACAATGTGATTGAGAGTGACTGGGGGAACTACTCTGGACAGAGAGTTAGAGAAGGCTGCTCTCAGAATGTGGCTCTTGTTCTAAGACCTGACAGGAGAAGCAGGTGGTTCTGAAAAGCATTCCAGAGAGACATTGCCTTGAGGTTGGGAGCCAGTTTGGCTAGTTCCAAGGACAAACAGGAGGTGTATGTGGCTGGAACAGAGTAAAGAGTGGTATGACAAAAAGGCAAGGGTTGTTGGTCTATTTTGTTAACTGTTAACTGTTGCATTCCCAGTGCCTAGAATAGTGCTCAGCACAAAACAAGTATTTATTTAATGAGTAAAAGAAGCTCTGATGTGATACAATAATAAAACCTGTTAAAGACTCTATCCCTACCTACATTTTCAGCCCACTATTTCCTTCCACTGACAAATAGACTATTTTTTTTTTTTTACCATGAATACACTGAGGACACTTTTTTCCTTCCATATTTTGCTTCCCCATATCCTTACTTCCCAGACTTTTTGCAAGTTTTACTATGTAACCCCAGATAGTATCATGTCTTATCTGTGAAACTTTTCCAACCAACTCAAAATAGAATACTTTCTCCTTCTGAATTCTTCAAATACCTGTCATAGGTGTCATTTGTTAACACTCAATGTAATAAACTGAACATTATTACCAACTTTGTCCTGTTTCACTACTGTTGTTTTTAAGATTTTTTTTTTTTAGTGTGGACCATTTATAAAGCCTCTATTGAATTTGTCACAATATTGCTTCTGTTTTATATTTTGAGTTTTTGGCTGTGAGGCATGTGAGATCTTAGCTCCCTGACCAGGGATCGAACTTGCATCCTTTGCATTGGAAGGTGAAGTCTTAACCACTGGACTGCTAGGGAAGTCCCCATCACTACTGTTTCTGAGGACAGGGGTTGTCACTTGTTTTGAAGGCTTGAACTCCTTGTGGTTGCTTTGCCCATGGTGGTTGCTGAGAGATTGTTTTGATGATCTCAGTATCTCCTCAGAGAAGCTAGTGTCTGTAGCTGGTGAGCTGGGAGCCCCCCCATTGGGTTGATGTTTTGTTTGTGAGTCAGTGAACCCCTTTCTGCTCCCTTCGCAGGCAAGGGCTCTGCTGGTCCCAGGAGCAGCCAGGAGAAGGGATGGGATGAAGGATGTTAGTCACCTTGACGACTCCCTTTAGGCTGTTGAAAATCATCATCACGACAAAGGTCAGTAAGTAAATTTAAATTTAAAAATCTCCTCCAATCTGTCCTCTGTACCTCAGAAACAAAAAAAAAATCTCCTTTCCTTCAGTGCATCAATAACTTTACCTTCATATTCAAAGCACAGCAAGTAATTAATCTCTTGTTTGTGGGAGAACAAAGCATTGAATGAAACCCACATTTTAGATGTGAAAGAATCAAAATAAAACTGAACAAATGCAAAGCAGCAGCAGCAATTATTTATACTCCAGGAATCCAGAATTTAATAACCATGAACAGAACCTTGATAAACAGCAAGTTCTGGAAATAAAGTTTAATTATCATGCAATCTTTATCATTGGGTTGAATTAACTATCACCTGGGAACATCCTTCAAATACTGAAAGCTATGATGTTCAACTGGAGATACATAGGCTTTATGTACCCCTCAGAGAGAGAACTTCAAATGTGAAGCATTTATTAGTCACCTTGGTTCTATTTTTTAATCACTGCTTTAAAAATCCATCTCTTTAAATCTCTCTCTCTTTCTCTCACTGTTGGTTAAATAAAAGTAGCAATAAATACAATCTGCCCTGAGCAAACAGACCATACATCAATAAGTGAACACTTAGCCTAAGCTATTTTCCATGAGACCCATGAAGCATTTCTAATTGAAACTTAACAAGCTACAAGAAGCAGACACTCTAATCATCAGTTCTAGAAGGGAAATGTGAGCCTGGGTGCAGACATAGAAGCTTTTTAATTTATTTGGAAGAGAGTGTGACTGTATGCTTGCATGGTATAATTTTTTTTTAATTGCTGGAGTGTCATTGTTTGTTATTTCACATTTATTGAAAACTGTAGATGCCACATGTAACAGAATAGTAATGTCTTGTTCCGACCTGATGGCTTAATCTTACTAAACCACAATAATATATGCTGGCTAGAGTTGGGAATATTTAATAAAACACTGGAATAAATTTGTTGTGCTTACATTTTAAGGAAATTAATTGAAGCACCTTCATCTGAAAAATTTAAAACTTTATTGATTTTAAGTTTGTATGAAACAGCAGTGCAGGGGTGATAACTAGGTAAGAATAGATGTACCTCTAAGAAGATCTGAGTCATTGATCATAGGAGCAGGTGTGCCATGATGGAGGCATACCTGCTCTGCGTGCACATTTGTTTCATTTGAGCGTCACAAGTGTCTAAGGTGGCAGGGCAGACATGACCATCTCTATTTTATAAATAAGAAGCCTAAGGCTTGGAGAGACTGTCCCACCCAAGATCGCAAAGGAGGAGGAGCCCAGAGCGTCCAGTCCCCAGTCACAGATCAGGTCTACGCAACCTCACAGTGTCTCCACAATTTGTCAAAAGGGCTCTTTGGTGACCAGAAAGGCGTCATGATTCTATTTTGTCCTCGAAGGCGCTTGGGCTAAACCCCTCCTCCCTTTTCTCTTCACTGATCAGGGATCCAGAGTCCGCCCACTCCACCGGCAGCTGCGTGCACGGTTTGTTCAGATAAATTACTTGCCAAGCTAGAGCTGAAAGCTGAAACATGTGACTATTCAAAAAACAGATGCAAAAGGACAACAGAGGTGAATGAGAACTACTCAAAGTCCAAACCTTGGCGGTTCTCTTTCTTCTGGAAGAACAACCAACAACTGTCGTTAGACATTCACCAAGTCATTTTGCACGATCCAATTAAAGAACAAGTACTGGTTTGAAATGGTTAAAACATAACCGTAAGAGGGAGATGAAAGCAAAGTTCAAGGGAGCCTATGCGTCTCCCTTGTCTTCCTCGAAGGCGTCCTAGACTGGGGTCTTGCGGGAAGCGCCACTCGGGCTGCGCACGTGGGGCGGCTCTTCACGCGAGCATCTTCCTTAGAGACCGCAATGGAAAGTCCACCTCGGGTCCTTCTCTCCCAACATTTCAAGTTCCAACATATTTCTCCCCACCTTGCCCTCCCAATACAATTTCGGCCAGTTCCTAATCAACTCCAGTCTCATCAGTCGTTCTTCTCTGCCTCCGAGTAGGGAGAGAAGAGAATAGCAGGTGCTTTTCCTCTGGGCGCACCCCGCTCCCACAGACCCCGCGCCGAACTCGGGAAAGTTGGGGTGGCCGCCTCCCTTCCCGGGCTCGGCGGCTTCTTCCAGGAGGGGCGCGGATGGGGTGTAGAAAGCGAGCTCGCAGGGAAAGTCCTGCAGCGGAAACATCCCTGGCTGCCCCTGGGCGCAGAGAGGCACAGGTGCTTTTTCTCCGACGTCCGAGAGCCGCGCCCGCTGCGCCGGGCCCACGATCGCGCCCCCTGCGCGGGCTCCCGCTCGCCCTTTGCGCCCCAGTCCCCCCTCGCCCTCCCCCTCATCCAGGGAGGCGGGGGGAGGCGCGGGGCCACAGGTAATCATTGCCAGCGGGGCCCGCGGGGGGAAGCGGGGGTGGGCGGCGCGGCGGGGCGCGGGCATAAAGGGGCGCGGCGCGGCGCCCGTGCGCCCGGCTCCCGCGCAGCATGCCCGCCCGCGCCCCGCCGCGCCGCCTGCGGGCGTTTCCGCCGCCGCCGCCGCCGCTGTGGCTGCTACTGCTGGCCCTGGGCGGTCGCCCCCTGCGCGCCGAGCCCGGCGACGGCGCGCAGACCTGGGCCCGCTTCGCGCGCCCTCCGACCCCCGAGGCCGCGGGGCTACTCCACGACACCTTCCCCGACGGCTTCCTCTGGGCCGTGGGCAGCGCTGCCTACCAGACGGAGGGCGGCTGGCAGCAGCACGGCAAGGGCGCCTCCATCTGGGACACGTTCACCCACCGCCCCCCGGCGCCTCCAGGCGACCCCTCGGCGGCCGGCTGGCCGTCGGGCGCCCCGTCGCCCCCCCCGCCCGCCACCGGGGACGTGGCCAGCGACGGCTACAACAATGTCTTTCGAGACACGGAGGGGCTGCGCGAGCTCGGGGTCACCCATTACCGCTTCTCCATCTCGTGGGCGCGGGTGCTCCCCAATGGCAGCGCCAGCGCCCCCAACCGGGAGGGGCTGCGCTACTACCGGCGTCTGCTGGAGCGGCTGCGGGAGCTGGGCGTGCAGCCCGTGGTCACCTTGTACCACTGGGACCTGCCCCAGCGCCTGCAGGATGCCTACGGCGGCTGGGCCAACCGCGCCCTGGCCGACCACTTCAGGGATTACGCCGAGCTCTGCTTCCGCCACTTCGGCGGCCAGGTCAAGTACTGGATCACCATCGACAACCCCTACGTGGTGGCCTGGCACGGCTACGCCACAGGGCGCCTGGCTCCCGGCGTCCGGGGCAGCCCGCGACTCGGTTACCTGGTGGCGCACAACCTCCTCCTGGTGAGTGCGAGGGGGCCAGGTGGAGGGCCACGCCGGGGAGAGGGCCCCTGGAGACGCCAGGGCAAGAGGGGTGTCTGACTGGGGGATGCCAATCAGAGGAGGTTCCATTGGAGCACACCTGTGCGGTTTCCTGGGGTTCACGCCCAGGGAGGGTGGGGGGCGCTGAGCTTCTTGGGTTTCCCAGGAAATCGTGGAGTCGAGAATGGGAGGGAAACCCCGCGGTGGGCGCGCCAGGGGACTGCCTTTTTTGAGGCCACCGTCAAAAAGAAATGGGGATTCGTTTCTCTCATGAGAAATGGGAGCGCCTTTCTCTTGAGGGTAGAGAATTCCTAGAGGTGAAATAGGACTAGGAGCGGCCGCCAGAGCACGAGGAAAGAAGTTTGCTTGGAAGCCACACAGACAGCATTGCTCTCTGCTAGAGTTTGTGGAGATGTCACGAGTTCAGTTTAATCCAATAAGATCTGTCTTGCTTGTGGCACAAGTTCACACTGCAGCAAACTCGAAGATGTTAAAATCGCATCTCCTGCAGAGCAGAGTTTCAACTGTCTTTGGAAGTTCTTTCAGTGGCAGGATTGAGAACTACATCCGCCAACCTTACTTAATCAGCAGGAGTGTGAAGACCCCTTGTACAGTCTTAAAAAAAGCTACCTAAGATACAGAAACTACTAAAGGGCGGGATAGATTGTGTACTACAATAACTGTATGTACGCGATGCTGTCTCCAGTTGGAAGGATTCCCCAGGGATGAGATTATTAGCCTGACAAAATTGATTTTAACACCCTTGTGCAAAAGGCTTAATACATTTTGGCAGAGGAGGAATTAATGTGCCATGATGATGACGTCTTCCAAAGAATTATTTCTCCCTTTTCTCCTTAGTCTTCAAGATTAGGTTCATCAATTTGAGGGTTCCTTTATAACGTCAGTTGTTTGTACACTTCTTACAGTTTTGTATCATAATAGAATATTTTATATGTATATGTGCAAACCTTTTAATAAATGGGCTTAAATGTATAACATTTGGCACAGTATTTTGGTGACTTCTGCATTTACTGGAAGACCTATTTTTAAATTTAGAATTAAGCCACATATTTTGAACAAAGTCAAGATGAAGACTCACTTCTACACACTTTTAATCGAAGCCATAGGTAATTGAGGCAGAACAGTTCCTGGGTCATTGAGTTGACTTACCACTCAGAGCTGCTGATAGTGTGTAATAAGGGCTAATTAGATTGTGTGTCAGCTCCAAAAAAACCTGCTTGCTACCACAGGTCATAAAAGAATGTTGAGTTTGTTTGACCAAAAACTTGTGATTTAGTGATTCCATATTGACATATATATATTTTTCAGTAAGATGCTTTAGAGCAGTGGTAAGAAATGTGTTCAGTCTGTCAGTTCTTTTAAGGAATCAGAAGACCCAAACAGCACCTGTTCATGATTGGTGATAGAAAACTATGGAAAAAGCTTGTCCCTCTTTTGGAGAAAACATAAGCAAATTTCAGTTCATGTCAGAAACAAGAGATTTGTGGACCAACTGAAGGACCAAATAGACTATTCCTGCAAAATTACTATTGTAGATTTAAATCGTATGAGTTCTGTTTTTAGAATGCATGTAATAAACTCTGTATGAATATAAAACTCATCAATTGTTATGATAACCACTTACCCATTCATTTCATACATAAGATAAGGAACTGGGACCACAGGAGCTTTCTGGTACTCTGGTATATTAAACAGTCAACACGCTTTTGACTCTTGTGCCCACTTTTTGCCTTTTGATTAACTTCCCAGTTATATTTTTGTCTCCTTACACAAAAACTTGCCAAACACTAACCATCCTTCCCAGTGGACTTTGTGTTCATAAGAAATTAGTAACAAATGGACAGTTGCTTTTGCTGATGTTGCAAACATAATTATAGTTGCTGTAAAAAATTAATTTTGCTTTCACATATCTTTGGTTCGGAGTGTAGTCATTCTTATATCTTATGAAGAAGTAAGTTGTTATGATCAAAGATGATATCTTTAATTATGTCCTATGAGATATTTTCATTCTGATGTTAATATTCTTTCTTGGTGTTTGTGTTATGGGGAGGGGAATATGGAAGTTTTGATCTTATTTGAAAAGATAAATCATATTCCCAGATTTTGGTAATGGAACATTTTGGTGATATTAATAGAACTTTTCAGCCAGGTTTTAGGTATTCCTGGTAGGGGCTACTGAGCCCTTAGCACATTTATTTACATTTGGGGATCTGATGCTGGTGAAGGATTGATCTGGCCAGCACTCCTCCCCTCCCCATTCTGTGTTTCCACTAATTTACAAGTAGACTAAGGAGATGCCTTAGGGAGACTGGAAATTTGACACCCCCCCCCAACCCTGTCTCCCCCCATCCCAGCACCAGATTCTTAAGAACCATTGTCTGATGGCCTGGAGGACAGAGGCAGGCCAGACAAACTGCAGGATGAATAATGGGATGGGGAAGCTTTGCTCGGAATGGAGGTCTTCCTGTTTTTTGTGGGGTTTTGGTACTGAGGTCCCCTTGATAGAAATAGCCTGTGTGTGTGTGTGTATGAGAGGAAGAGACAGAGCCTGACAGAGCCAGAACTGATAGAAAGATTTCCCTGCAGAGCCCATGGAATCCAGACCGCTTTGCTCATCCAAATATAACCCGGAAAGAAGACGTAACTTCTCTCTAGCTTGAAGAGGGACTGCTGTGCCTTCTCAGCTCTAGAAAGATGGGTCTTAATGGCTCCTGAAGAACTAGTGTTAAGGCTGGTAGTTGGAGTCCAGCTCCAATGGTGCCTGGGAGTTTTTGTTCTGCCCATGGGATTCTGGGGAGGACCAGGATCAAGTTCGAGATACACATGGGACTCCCAGGGAGTCTTGAAAATGTCTGTTCAGGGAACCTGTGACAAAAAGACAACTTTTTGGGGGGCACGGGGGATATTTACTTATTTATTTTGCTGTGTTGGGTCTTAGTGCGGCACATGGACTCTTAGTTGTGGCTTGTGGGATCTAGGTCCCCAACCAGAGGTTGAACCCAGGCCCCCTGCATTGGAAGCACAGAGTCTTAGCCTCTGGACCACAAGGAAGTCCCAAAAGACAACTTCTTTCACTTAAGTAGGTGGGGCTGGGAGATACTACTTTGCGCATTAGATATAGTACAGACCTGCCTGGTTCTGAGCATCAGTGCTCCTGTCAGCTGATCTGTCTACAGCATCTGTCCAACTGCTCTTCTCTTTCTTGACACACTTTCTTAGCTTGGCTTCCAGAACCTCACTGTCTCTCCCTTCTCTCAGCTCACTGGCAACTTCTTCCCAGTTCCCTTTGCTTATTCCTCCCTGTCATGTCTCTAAATGTTGGAGTGCTGGGGCCTCCCTCCTGGGGCCTAAGCTCTAGATTCACTCCAAATGAGTTCTTTGAAGACTCTATATCCTGATGACTCCAAATTTTGAGTCTCCAGCTAGAACTTCTCCCCTGAGAAATTCTTCTTCTCCTATATCTGAGTGTAGAAGAAGAACTTCTCCTTCTCTATCTGAGTGTAGAGCTTATCCTCTTTGATGTCAAATAGACATGCCACATTTAACATCGAAAAGCAAATTCCTGTCTTCCCCATCTCCATCGTGGTAGCTTTGCTCTTTCAGTTGGTTGGACACCAAAGCTTAACTTCTTCCTTTCTCTAAAATCTTATGTTCAATCCATCAACCAATCCTATAGCTCTGCTGCTGCTGCTGCTAAGTCACTTCAGTCGTGTCCGACTCTGTGTGACCCCATAGATGACAGCCCACTAGGCTTCCCCGGCCTTGGGATTCTCCAGGCAAGAACACTGGAGTGGGTTACCATTTCCTTCTCCAGTACATGAAAAGTGAAAGTGAAGTCGCTCAATCGTGTCCGACTCTTAGTGACCCCGTGGGCTGCAGCCTACCAGGTTCTTCCATCCGTGGGATTGTCCAGGCAAGAGTACTGGAGTGGGTTGCCATTGCCTTCTCCAGCCTATAGCTCTACTTACCTTCAAAATGTATACAGAATCCAGCCACTTCTCTCTTTATCTAAAACTCCAGGTCCAAGCCCCCATCACATTCTGCCTGGATCACTGGAACAGCCTATGACGGATGTCCTTGCCTCTGCCCTTGCTCCTTGCAGTTTGCCACGGCAGATATTCCCAAGGATATCATTATGAATGAACAGGATAAAGTCCCCTGTTTATTAAAATCACATTTTTTTTCTTTAAGAACTAGCTCACATGCTCCCTTTGGCCCTACACTCAAATGCCATCTGTTCCTTCTGTGGAACCCACAGTGCTTCACTCTGATGCCCCCTACCACACTTTTTCTTTCATTTAATCATTTGCTTCACTAGCCAGGTAATTCCTTAAATGAGGAAAACACATTCACTTCATCTATCCTAAAATGCCATCTTGCCCTTGGTAAGTGCTAAGTAAGTGACTTCTGGCTATTTACCAGCCTGACTTTGCCCTTATAAACTCATGTTCCTAAGATCTGTTCTCTTCATCAATTTTCTAGCCACTTTCTTATGGGACAGGGAGTATTAAATCCTAATCAGATAGTAAGATCAGTAACTATAATGGTGCAGAATCTGACATTTTCAGTAAAAATTTAAGGGTCATCATCACATGTATGACTCCATTGTAAAAGTTTCCAAACAACTTAAAACTGTCTATAAACACTATGAAACATTATGACAAAGTTTTCAGAATGGGAGATGGGGGAATTCTCCTGGCTGGTTTTAGGAGCATGTATTGGAAGTGGCTTTGTTATCTGGTTGAGCTGTCCTTCCCCAAGTAATAGTGGAGGCAATTTATCTATTAGATACATGTTCGAATTATAAGGCTATGTACTTTTGTGAAGCACTTTACCAATTTTCCGCTCATTAAAATTTTTTGGTACATTGCTGGAATAATCAACTGAGTTGAATGTTAATGTATTTTATAGACTACTGAATTCAATAGTGTATTTAATCAGAAATGGTTAAAATATCTCCTGAAGAGCTTGACTCACTCTTCTTTGAATATCTGATTGAACACAATGTTTTTTGAAGGTCACAGTCAAGTCCAAGAAAAATTTAAGAATAGGAAAAAAACTAAAAATAATTTCAAAATCAAAGTAGTGTTTAACAGTGTCAATTCTTTTGAGTTGAAGAGGGAATACTAAGCATTCAAATAATGCCAGTGTGCATTTCTCAAGTACAAAATGACTAAACGCACAATCTGAATATAGTAGTTAGTCATAAAGTTTGCACACAGAAGTCTTCTGAGTTATCTTATTTTTTCAAACAACATGATGTTCCAAGCCAGAATTTTAAAATTAATTTGTACAAAAAGTATGTTTCTTTGTAATTATTTCAGCAGCATTTGACTAGATTTTCAAATCAGTTTTGAAATCACCTACTTTACATAAAACATATTACCAAATACCTTTTCTGGATGTTTAAAAGGAATGTTATCTTTTTAAGGCATAAAGGAAATTTTAGGTCTAGGAAGAGAATAAAAAACAAAATTGGGAGGACGAGAAATAAAGAGAGGGTAAGTAAAAATGCATACGGTTTCTGAATCCTTCAAGATCCACATCTCAGGAAACTACAAAGTGATACTTGCAATCTCAGTTGCTCAGTTGTGTCCAGCTCTTTGCGACACCACGGACTGCAGCACTCTAGGCTTCACTGTCCATCACCAACTCCTGGAGCTTGCTCAGACTCATGTCCATCAAGTCAGTGATCTATATTTAAACAGATAAGCATAATTTAAACATATAATTATGCTTTATTTATAGAATTATGTATTTATGTGATTAAAAATAATTTAAGCATATATTTAAACAGATAAGCATAATATATTTAAATAGATAAGCTTAACTACCTTTTATATGCTCTATCTTGATATATTCTGGGTACAGAGATAAACTAAAGTATCACCATAGCTCTTCTATCTTGGGATAAACTCTTATTTATCCTTCAAAGACTTGACTCAAGTACTCCCCTTTTGTAGTAACAAGAGGCAGAGAATCATTTACTCATTTGTGGCTCTTTGAGGCCACAGACTGTATATCATATTTTTTTTAGCACTTATCTGAGTCCTTGGAGCAGAAGAAATACTGATACCAGTTTTAATGAATGAATAAACACAGATATAAAATAATCTTTACTTATTTCACTATGTCCTTCTTTTCTTTTTTGTAAATTGAATATCTGCAATCTGCTTTCTCACCCAGTATCTGGGAAGGAGTTTTAAAAAGTGAGGAAGAGCAAAGGAAACAATTTCTACCCAGACAGGAATGTGACCTTTGTGCATTTCCAAGGCAGATAATATCTCCATTTTCATCCAGTGGATGGGGGATAGGGAAGGAGGAGTATGTGACCTTGTGGGAGCTTCACCTGAAGGCTGCACCATCTCTCGCACTCACCTCCCATTGACAGAATTCAGTCACGTGGTGCAGGGAGCGGAGGCGTATGCAGCTGCGGAGCTGTGTGCTCAGCAAATCAATTGGGAACAGGTCATTAAGGACAAGCGGTGGTCTCCCCCACACTGTCCACCTCTCAGATACATTGTGAGAATTAAAACAAAATCAGGTATGTCAACATGTTCTGAAAAATGTAAAGAGCTCTACAAAGGTGAGGTATGAATCTTTATAGTCAATAAAAGCAAAAGAACTTGAGAAGTGATCCTCTTGAGCTGTTTAGATGAAAGGAATTAGACAAATGTGTTAGAAATTGTTGCCTCACTTAACTTCATTCGTAACCCTCAGCATTCAGTGGGAAAGTCTTTGCAGTTATTTCAGCAGCATTTGACTAGATTTTCAAATCAGTTTTGAAATGACCTATTTTACAATAAAACAAGTACCTTTTCTTGATGTTTAAAGGAAATCTACTAAAATTTATGACTGATATAATTTGGTATATTGACTTAAGATAAATGTTTAGTCAACTTGCATGGCTCCAGTCTGAATAGATTTTTTTTTTCTTAATAACATTATTTGCAGTATGGATGTCAGAACATCAGCCATGAACCAGTATCATTTATAGTTTGATAAAATAGTCAAGGTAAACTGAAACCAGTTTTATACATTAAGCCTTCCCTGGTGGCTCAGATGGTAAAGAATCTGGCTGCAATGCACAGACCCAGTTTCGATCCCTGGGTTGGGAAGATCCCCTGGAGGAGGGAATGGCAACCTGCTTCAGTATTCTTGCCTGGAGAATCCCATGGACAGAGGAGCCTGGTGGGCTACAGTCCATGGGGTCATAAAGAGTCAGACACAACTGAGTGGCTAATGTTTTAAATATAATTTGAACAGACATTATTTCCATGTCTGTAAATGCACTATTATTTGATAATTAGAATAAAAAGGCAACAGAGGAATCTTAGGTCAGATTTCTTCTCTGGACCAACTCCTTGCAGTTGTCCTGGGATCCTCTGGCTTCTGCTCAACTATTTCTAGCAAAAGCAACCCAGCTTCTCTGAAGTAGCCCACTTGATTTTATCTTTCATATTGATTAGAAACCTGCCTCTATAGAGGACTCACCCCTGGTTGTGTCTGCCTTCCTCGTGTCAAAAAATAAAACAAATTGTTTTTTGTGGAGACAGCTTTTCAAATATCTGAAAAGGCCACTATGTTCTTCCTAAGTATTTTCTCCTTTATTCACATTCTGGGTCAGGCCTCCAAGAATTAGAGGGAGCTGCCATTTAGTCAGGGCTCCTTCTTGGGGAGATGCAGTGGGAGAGACAGGAAGGTGGTTGAATTCTGAGAAAGCAAATGTGACCCTTGAGAGGCCTCTTTATCTTCTCACCCTTGAGGAGAAGGTGGGGAGGGAGAAGGAACAATTGACCTTTCTATTAATATCTCCCCAGGGGGGTGTGTCTTTGAGGAACAGTGCAGAATGGAGTTGGCTGTCTGTGGGACCTGCCCATGGCCATCGTCCTTACCAAGGGGCTGCGGATGGTGGAGATGACTGAGGACACCTGGAGTTGGAAGGGTGTTCTGGGTTCTGTGTCCTGGGGGCCATTGCGCAGCCACACCAGGTGAAGCAATGCCCAATTCATGCCACAGGATCAGTGGCTGGAGGGGCAAAGGGAAGGACGCGGAGGCTTCTCTTAAGATTCGATGTGCAAACCAAGTTTCAGCTGCCCCCAGGATTCAGCACATATTTCTTGTTCTGGACACTGGATCCTTACCCTACTGTCCAAGATTGCATTGACGGCTTTGGTTGTCACCTTCCTGTGGACTCAGATTGGTGTGAGGTCAGCTAAAACCTCTCAGGTTTTAAAATTTTTCCCTGTGTGAATTGCTCTTAAACCAGATTTTCCCTGTCATCTCCTTTTGTTGTTTATTTTTGAACTTTTAATCTTATTAAATTTCATCCTCAATATGTAAAGGTGAGAGGAGGATTATGACAGATGGTGAATACTTCTTAAAAATTGAACATCACCTAAATATATTAGGGTGAGCAGTTAAAGGAGTAGCAGTGCGCAGGTATAGTGGAATAGTGTTGGCCATTAAAAAGTTAATGTATGGTGATTAAAAAGTTGCTCATGGTATGTTAGTAAGAGAAAAATGCCATTTGCTGTATTATGCTTCTTACATATCTTAGCTGTGTGAGTGAGTGTGAATGAGTAGAGAGCATTCTCCAGTTGTCGCCCTTTACCCCAGCTTTTTTCCTGACATGCCAAGCCTAGATTTGCTATCCCTGCTTTCTGCTCCATAAAATTCTGTCCTGCCTGTCTTATAATATTTCACATATTTTATTGAAATAATTTGTTTCTTGGTCTTCCCCCTGCAAAGATCTCAGCTTTGTGATGCCAGGAGTCATGTTTATATCGCTTACCATTTGGGGGTGTTTCTAGATAGTGTTACAGGTAAATTTTTTTTTTCTTCTGATTGTCTGGGTTTTTTTCCCCTAATTGTTCTATAAGCAAAATGTGGTACTTTTGTGGTGGAGAAGTCATAAGAAATGTTTCTGGGAAAAGATGGCAGATTGAATTTACCCATTGAATTTTTCTCTCTTGAAACCCCATTAAACTTCAGTAACTGTTGGTTGCTCAGTTGTGTCCAACTCTTTGTGACCCCATGGACTGTAGCCTGCCAGGCTCCTCTGTCCATGGAATTCTCCAGGCAAGAATACTGAAGTGGGTAGCCGTTCCCTCTCCAGGGGAACTTCCTGACCCAAGGATAGAACCTGGGTCTCCTGCTTTGTAGGCAGATTCTTTACCATCTGAGCCACGAGGGAAACCCTTTAATAAAGTGACCATTAGCAAAGAAACAGTTAAAACAAAGAAAGGGGAATGGGCAAGAGGACGGAAGGAGGGAAGGAGGGAAGGGAGACGGAGGAAGACATTGAGTGGAGATAACTGTGGAAACAAAACTTTAAAAGCTCAGAAGCAGATGGTGGCGTATTCCTGACTCAGTGGATCCGTGCAAGCTGACTACTAGATTGGCTGTGGGAGAAGCCAAGAACCAATCCTACGATTGCAGATTCTCAGAGAATAGCAAGAACAGGTGCTCTGGAAAGGGTGCTGAAGGTGGTGCTAAAATGAGAACTGGTTGAAAGCTGTGTAAGAAACAGCTAGATTTCCGGATCTTATCCCCATCATCCCCACTGCTGGGCGTATGTCACTTCTCCACTTAAGGAGAAAACTCAAAGTGGATTTTCTGGAGTGTATAACATGGAAAGCATCTGGACTGAGGGACCTCAGGCATATTTGAGGGCATGAGCACCACGCTGGAAAAAGGGACTAAGTGAACATATGAGCCTGGAAGTGGAGACCCGCACCCCCTTTCCCAGCCCCTCTTTTTATTCCATCCCCAGCCCTTCTTGCCCAACAGGCTCTTGGAACATTGGCCATGTGACTTCTGCTCTCCAGGTAGGGACTGGAAGCATCTTCTCCTGGGAATCTGATGAGCTCATGTGGAAAGACCTAAGACGCTGGTCCTAAAGGTTCCACAACAAAATGGCAGAGACAGAGCACTCCACAGTGAAGCTTGCAGTCAACACACCCCACCCACATGTTTCAGCTGGGGTTTTTGTTTCTCATTCTTAAACATGAGTAGACAATTAGGAATCAGCAGGATCTGAGGAAAGTGTCTAACATGAAAGACTGAGACCCACCTAAATAGAGAGGAAAAAAAGCAACTTTGGGGGGAGAAAACTTGGAGGAAACTGAGACTATATGGGGAGAAAAAAAGCTAAAAGGAAAAAGACAGTCAAAAGATAAAAATTCTAGTTATAAAAATAAGGAAGTCATAGGATGTAATGAACAGCTTTGTGATTACAGTTAGTACTGTGTTGTGTATTTGAGAATGCTAAGGGAGGTTGATCCTAAAAGTTCTTGTAAGAAAAAAAACTGTAACTGTGTTTGGTGATAAATGTTGATTAGACTTATGGTGATGGTCATTTCATAATATAGGCAATCTATGTTGTGTACCTGAAGCTAATATAACATTATATGTGAATTATATCTCAGTAAAGAAAAATAAATTTTAAGAAACCTCAGTAAACTCTTAAAGAGTTAAGAGAATATGTTGCATCTAGGAAATAGGAATAGGATAATACAATAAAATAGGTGGGGGGAAAGAACACATGGAAATTAAATATTATAGCAGACTTGAAAAATTTAATAGATTGGAAAATACAGGTGATAAAATCTCTGTAAGAATAGAGCAAGGAGGCAAATAGATGGACAATTGTAGAAAAAAAGTAAGAAAATCAGTGAACCATCCAGAGGTCCATCACTGAAATAACAGGAGTTCTGGAAAGAGAGGGGTGCAAAAGTGTTGTGTCTGGGGACCACATTGAACTATGCTTCTCAGTTCTGTATACTTGCATCCCACATAGTCTGTGGGCTAGAACATGTGACTTGTTTTGTTCAGTGGGACAGTAACAAGTGTGACGCAAGCAAAAACTTGATAACTACTTTCACACTGAAGTTTTTCTTTCTGGATCACTCCCTCTTGAAAGTGCCAGAGATAAGGGCCTCTCTGTAGGCTACCAATCAGACCTTCTGGCTCTTATATCTCTCTGTAAGGACCCAATACAATATAGCAGGAACCAGTTCATTCTTCTCTTTTCATCGGAATTGGAATGCCTGAATCATTGCATCGGGAGCAGCATTCCTCCCAACTAAGACATTCCCCCAGGTTACTGCTGGTGAAATACTTAGCAATTAGGGCACCATCTTGTGACAGAGGTCTATCTGCCCCCCTGAATATCACTCAGAATGGCATTCGCTTTGCCTTCTGGGAAATCAAGCCTCAGTTGGGTTTAGTTGGTCTTCTGAGAAGCAGATGTCAAGATAGCATTAGATGTGCAGGACATTTATTGATGGGCAACAACAGTAGAGTGAAAAGCGGGGGAAGCCAGAGAAGGCAGATGAGCCTTTAGGACATGATGGCTGTCTGACGCATGAGCGTGGGAAGGAGGGGGCATGGGATGAGAAGAGTCTCAGATGGCAGTATAGGTCTAAGAACCATCCAACCAGGCCCATGAGGAGTTCTGAGCCATCATTCTGAGCCATCGTTGGAGGAGTCCATGGCTTGCAGGAACAGGTCTGCTTAGTACCCCTGGCTTGTTTCAGTTATAAGGGAGTAGCCATTGAGAAGCATGGCCTCAGGGCCATTGCAGTGGAGGGTGACGAGGGTAGCAACTGGCGCAATCCGTCAATTATGCTTCTCATGGCAGGAGAACTGAGTGACACATTTTCACCGCTACCAAAAAAACCAGCAAGTTATGCCATTTAGAAGAAAGGAATGAAAATTATTTCCAACCAGAATGTATTTACCTCTACTATCAGTCATTCATGAGGGTAGAATAATGAGATTTCAAGACATCCAAAGTCTCAGAAAATACATCTTGAATGCCTTACAGAGAAGTTATTGGAGGAAGAACTCCATGTAGCATGATATAGATCAGACGGAAGAAGACATGGAATGTTCAGAGCGGTACATATAACTTGGGAGCATAATGATGAATTGAAAAATCTGCTGTGCAGCAGACCTAAGAGCAACCAGTCTGGAAGAGGGGAAGATTCCAGAAGTGTGTCTCCAAGAAAAATATTGGAGGCCAATGTGACCTTGCAGAAGTTTGTGCTATTGGAAAGTGTGAGAAGAATTAGCCATAGGTGCAAAGAAAACCAAGGAAGTGAAAAAGCAATGCAATAATTAACAAAATCAAGGAAAACAAAAATAAGAATGGAAACTTAGTCTTAATTACCACATTAGATGCCCAGCTGTGAGTCATAGTCATGTTGGCAGAGTAACGTCAGCATTGAATATTATTCAACCAGATCCTGCTATATAACGAAATTGCCTGTGTGAGACAGCTAAATCCTCATCCACCCTATCAGGAAGTCAACGGATCTAAAGTAGGGAAGTGTGGAAATGTGCTGTGTGCTCAGTCGTGTCCAACTTTTTGAAACCCCATGGACTGTAGCCCTCCAGGCTCCTCTGCCCATGGAATTCTCCAGGCAAGAATACTGGAGTGGGTTGCCATTCCCTCCTCCAGGGCATCTTCCTGACTCAGGGATCGAAGCCGTGTCTCTTGCATCTCTTGCGTTGGCAGGTGGGTTCTTTACCACTGAGCCACCTGGGAAGCCCCTTGGAAATGTGTAGATATCAAAAGAAAATGTCATAAAAGTCATAGATGGCTACCTCTGGGGAGGTAACTGGGGACAATGGGGGTGGGAAGTAGGGCAGGAAACTGTGATTATTATTTTAAGCTCCCTAAAAATTAAAAAAAGAAATAATTTTTACCATCACTTAATTTTGTTGTTATAGCACATATTTGCAGCATTTCAGCCTGGAGAATTATTTTTGAATCAAGCTTTGAGGTATTTTCCAATTTTCAGATTAATGCTGTCTGAGTTTTTCATCCTTTCGATAAAATAATAAAAGTGTTGAAAAGAAACAGGGCCATGAGCAAACTCCATAGGGTATTGTTAGTCACCTTCTCCCAGCTGGACTGTCTCCCACTAATCATGTTTCAAACATCTATCAGTGTTTGACACCTAACAACAAATTAGTAAATTTTTGTTTAATCAATAAACTCTTAAAATATGGCCCTTCAAGCACTATTCATATATCTACAGTAGTATCCTTGTATCTGTCCGACTTTTCTTCTTCTTGACCCCAAGAATATTCCAAGAAGATCTGACAGTTGTCAAAACTATTACATTGAGAGTCTATTGTGTTTTCAGACAAGCTATAAAACTGTAAAAAAAATTAATTGGGTGCTGGTTTGGCATTTATTTTATGAATCCATGTTTCTTCCTCATTTTCCTCTCTTCCTGTACTGATGTGCTTTTATTAAGCTGTTATGTAATTTTGCTCATGGGTCTGTTGTTTCTGAAATGCATATTTTATTCCCTGTTAAAAATTAAGAACATTTTCAATCTTCAGGCACCTTATGCTTAGTGATCCCTCAAAGTTTCATAATTTCATAATTATAACTGCAAATCCTTTTGGTAGGTCCTTTTTGGAGATGATGAATTTGGAAAGGCATCTAATCTCCTGGAGTGCTTTCCTCGTGCTGTGATTAGGAATCCAAGTCTAGAATGTAGTCTGAGGATAGATACGATAGAAGGCCAAGATGCAACAGAGTCAAACATGCTGGTGACAGTAGTTAAAAGGATTCTCCAGGATAGATAAAGACAATCTAAGAAAGATCTGGAAGATTAGAGCAGGCCTGGTGGTCTTCAGGAGACACAACACAGGCATTGGATTAAGGAAGTTAGATAATTGAAACGATCAGTCAACCTCCCAACGCAGTGCTGCCGTTGAAATCAACTTTATTATGTTGAGGGTAATAAACTGATTTTTAGAAATAGATGTCTTTTGTACAAATAAGCTCAACCACTCGAATATCATTAAGCGTTTGTGCCCGTTGTACAAGTCATGTACTGTATACGCAGTTTGTAATCCTAGATTTTATTTCACATAGATTCAGTTCTGCTGAGCAAGCTCAGAGTAACATGGGGGTTGATATCTTGATGAATTCATGCCTGGCTGGGCGCCCTGCTGAGAAGTGTAATGCCTAACAGGGCAAAGAGGTTGTTTCACTCGAGTGAAGTGGGCTGATGTGGGGGAAGCTGTGGCCCTTGGGGTGCATGTACCCCAAGTAAACCTCTGTCAGGAGGGAGAAGGGATGGCTCTGCCAGATTCTCTGATTGTAAAAGAAGCTAGAAACTTTGAATTTTGAGTGAAATTTCTTGATTTTTGAAGGTCATCTCAAAAAAATAAAAGTAAGCACGACATGGGTTTCCCAGGTGACACAGTGGTAAAGAATCTGCGTGCCAACGCAGGAGATGCAAGTGACGGGTTCAATCTCTGGGTCAGGAAGATATTCTGGAGCAGGAAATGGCAACCCACTCTAGAATGCTTGCCTGGAAAATCCCATGGATAGAGGAACCTGGTGGGCTACAGTCCATGGGGTCGAGCAGCTGAGCGCATACACAAGCCCTAAGGAAGTGACTGACTTCCTGGTAAATCAACGTAGGGTATAGCTTGTTCCCTATAAGGTGTTCCCATGCCTGTCATTTTGACCAGTTTTTAAGTATTTTTCTCTTAAATATGAATGGATGGCAAATCATCAAAAGATATTTAAGGAAAGTGCTCAACATGAAACAGTGAGAATAAAATACACAGAAAAACAAACCAGGAAAAAACACATTATGCAGGAAATTGAATACATGCAAACTGAAAAAGGAAGAATCAGAGAATATTAAAACATTCTTGAACATCAACAAGGTGATTGTTGATATAAAATGTTTAGTAAAAAGATTGAAAGAGAGGAAAAGAAATGCCTCCAAAGTAGTACAAAACGACCAAGAACTGGAAGCATTAAAGAACGGGGAAGAGATTTAAAATATGAAACACACAAGTCCGACGTCAAACTAACAGGAGTTCCAGAAAGAAAACAAGGCAATGGAGAGCAGGAAATTAAGAACTAATAAGGAAAATCCTCCAGAACTGAAGAACACAAGCCTTTAGCTTCAAAGATCTTTCTGAATTCCTAGCACGGTGGATGCACGGTTCTATATAGGGGTTTAGAAAGCTGCCTTCTGTGTAATCTTTCCCAAGAAGCTAAGGCATGTATCAACAAAATTACAGAGTAAATGGGGAGAAGTCGGATCTAGAAAACTATGACTATCATCAGTAAGAAATAAAGAAAAATCCTAGGATGAGAGCAGTTCTAGACAGCATCTAGTCCAGGTGGAACCAAAAGGATTCAAGAGAAGGAAGAACTCTAAGTGAAAAAGCAGAATCAGTAGAATAGAGGATATGGTAGTGAATATGATGGAGAATCACAAAAACATTAAAACACATAGGAAATATTACACAAATTTAATAATGAGGTGATTATTTATTCAAGGGAAAACAAGAAGCTGTACAAGAGAAAGGAAATGTTATAGACTCCTATCTGGCTCTGCAGTGAACAATATTTATATGAGATCCTGGGTATGGTTATTGATTAATGATTTGAATAAGAGCAAACATTTGGGAGAATTAGGGAAGAAAATTGAGAGGTGTGAAAGTTGGCTTTTCATTATTATGAAGAATTATTAAATGTTGGAAGAAGCATATTATTTAGAAATATGGTAGTACTTACTAAAAGAAACAGCAAAAAGTTAAATGTAGTTGTCTGCAGGGAGCAGAAGTGGGAGTTTGAGATGAGGTAGGAAAGATGTTTACTGTTTTTCATAAGCCTCTGATTTTTAAACTACATGAATGGATTTATTTAATTAAAATAATTTTGAAAAAACCTGTACCACTGAATAATGCTTTAAAGTTTCTGAAATGCTTTTGTGTTTTTTGGGGGGTGGGGCAGGTAGGTAAATGAGTTGAGAGGCTCAGAGTTTAGGGATTTAAACTACCAAGGGATTGAACTGGAATCAGAACCCAGGTTTTCTGAATTCCTGTTTCCAGTGCTCACTGCCTTACTCCAAGACTGAGTTCCCTCCTTGTCCTCACATTCAGTGCTCAGAATGGAGGAGTCACCAAAGCCTTCATTTATTTGTTTGTTTATTTTTTGGCTTGCTGGGCATCATGTAGGATCTTAAATCTCCGACTGGGGATCGAACCTGTGCCCCCTTCAGTGGAAACATGGAGTCTTAACCATGGGACCACCCGGGAAGTTCCGAGTCATCAATGTCTTTAACCTTCATTAACATCTGGAGACTCATCACTGCTAATTAAAACAAAACAACACTACTAACCCACAGACAACTGTTCTCCTTACTATTGCTGTGTAATATGCCCAAACTTATTGGCTTTAAGAAAACATTTAATTTTGTGGGTCAGAATTAGGGAAAGGCACATCTGGGCAGTTTTTCAGTGGGCTGCAAGTCATTTAGGGTTTGACCAGGCTGGGCGTCCAAAATGACCAGACGTCACAGAGCCTCACCAACACGGTGGTCTCAAGTTAGTTTAGACTTACTGTGCGGAAGCTGGCTTCCCCCAGCAAGCATCCCGAGAGAACTAGGAGGATGTGGTGCTGACTTTTGATTAGCCTCGATGTCATGCAGTGTCAGCTTCTGGCAGAGAAGTCACAGCACCCCCCTCCCCCCACTACCCCCCACCCTGTGAGGAGTGCCAAGGTCACAATGTTGAGAGCCTTGGGGGATGTGCTATCTTCAGAAAAAACGTTTTGGCATAGCATCTCAGGCTTTCTAGCTCACTGTGATCTGCTGGGAATGCCTTTTTTCCATCTCCCCAGGACCTACACATCTTTCAATATATGGTTTATAAACTTCCTCCTCCACAGAGACTTCTATGATGTCCCTCAACAAGAAGCACTTTTTCTTTTCTCTGAATCCCTGTTGTATTTTTAATTTTTAATTTTTTTTGATGTAGACCATTTTTAAAGTCTCCATTGAATTTGTTACAATATTGTTTCTGTTTTATGTTTTGTTTTTTTTGGCCATGGGGCACATGGAATCTTAGCTCCCTAACCAGGAATTGAACCCACACCTCCTGCACTGAACCACCAGGGAAGTCCTTCCTTAATTTTTTTTTTTTTTTTATTTTAAAGATCCTTCTTATGACACTTTCATTCTGGTGTCATCATCATCACGTTGTATACCTGTGCTGCAATCTCTGCATATTCCCTGCATAATAACTTGCCTGTTGTGTAAATATTTGCTTAGTGAGATAATGATTCCATGATAATTCAAATAATAGTCACGAAAAAGTGCATTTCAATTCAGAGCTCTTTTTTTTTTTCTTCACCATTCTCATTTCTGAAAACGGAAAGAAACCAAGCAGTCTCTGAGGAGGAGTTACAGCAGGAACCGTACGTGGCTGTTTCCTGGTATTTATTGCTACTCTGTGAGAAATAAAGAAGATGGGGGAATGAAAACCATGTCATTTACAATTTGATTAAAAAGGTTTTCTTCTTCTTTTTTTTCCTTTTCCTTTCATGTTTAAGCCCTGTGGTTTTGAATTTTCCCTTTCGTCATAGAGGAAGACAGATCAAGCAGTTAGGATTCCAGTTCCCTGTGCTGGACGCATCCTCACTTCACAGCTGTTTAACATATCCGGCCTCAGCTCAGTCCCTGTCCCCTCACCCACTGCTTTCCAGCTGCAGGAAGGACTTGCTCTTGTGCCTTGGGGCCCTTTTATCTGGTTTTTCTCTCTGCCTGGAATGTTCTTCCTCCCCACCCCACCTCCAGATCCATAGCTCCCTCACCTCCTGTAAGCCTGTGCTCAGAAGCCACTTTCTCAAATGAGCCACATCCTGAACACCCCATTTAAAATGCTTCTCCCAGCACCCCAGACTTAACAGGGACCCCTTCCTGGCTCAAGAAGCGCTTCCTGGGAACCTGGAGGAGAGAGGAGTTCATCAACTTTGTAGGTATGGTAGATAAAATGCGTGAACACGAATTTCTTGAGTTTGGTTTTTAGCTTCAGAATAGAAGACCCTAGAAGAGCAATTAAAAAACAAAAACAAACGCACGACCTCTGGCATCATAGTGGCTATTAAAGAGGCAGCCTGCGATTCCTTATGCAGCCCCCCCCACAGAAGCTCATTCTTTGCATTTAGTAGTTGAGCAACCCTGCAGGGGCAAGAGGCTTATGTGTGTTAATTAACACCCTTGATGAACACTGGTAAATGAATCTGACCAAAGCCCAAGTGGACCTGCTTTTTTTGTGTGTGATAAAGAATAATCTTTGGGGATTATTTATGATCACACAGGAAGACTGCAAGGAACATTTTCCCTAGACTTGGAAATGGGGCAGAAGGATTACTGGTGTCCTTCTGAGCGCCTGCCCAGGTTAATCCCGTTCTCTGATTCTCTGCGGGTAAAGAAGAGAGTGCACCTTTGTTAGGTTTGCAGTTTACTGTGCA
Source organism: Bos indicus x Bos taurus (assembly GCF_003369695.1). Lineage (NCBI taxonomy): Eukaryota > Metazoa > Chordata > Mammalia > Artiodactyla > Bovidae > Bos > Bos indicus x Bos taurus. The sequence continues at coordinate 27,810,753 of NC_040087.1, read as the reverse complement.
TCAGGGTATTTTAAGTTCTATAAGTGTAGATGTTTATGGAAAAGATTCTTGCCTAATAGGCAATCCATATATGGATTTTGTCTTATTAAGATGGAAAATGAAAAGATTAAAATGACGGCATAGTCAATGAAAGGGAAAGGAAGACTCTTGTGAGTGTCACCAAAAACAGTCGCATCTCCTTTCCTTGGCACCAGGCCTCCCTTGTTTTCATACCATTTATCACCTATTTAAAAAAATTATTTACTTGTTTTGGGCTATGCTGGGTCTTCATTGCTGCACGCAGGCTTTCTCTAGTTGCTGCAAGCAGGTGATACCCTTTATTGTGTGCGCTAGCCTCTCATTGCGCCGGCCTCTTTGGTTGTGGGCACCGGCTCTAGAGCGTGGGCTCAGTAGTTGTGGCGCACAGCCCAGCTGCTCCATGGCACTGGGATCTTCTGGACTAGGGATTGAACCCGCATCCCTTAATAGGCAGGTGGACCCCACAACCACCGAACCATCAGGGAACTCCCCACTTATCACCCTTTAATATTCTTTTTAGTTCACGTTTGTTATGTTTGTTGTTTGCTGTCCTTCCTCCTCCTGAGATGGAAGTCCATGGGGGCAGATGTTTTTCTCTGACTTGTTCACTGTTGGATCCCTAAGAACTGGGCCAAGCCTATAGCTGTTGTTTAGTCACCAAGTCGTATCCGACTCTTTCCTGGTGTCCAACTCATGGACTGTAGCCTGCTAGGCTCCTCTGTCCTTGGGATTTCCCAGGCAAGAACATTGGAGTGGGTTGCCAAATAGTAGATGCTTCATGAATACTTGCAGAAGGAAAATATTCCTTAATGTAGATCAGTGACTTTCAAACTCTTTTGACCTTGGCCCCAACAGTAAGAAAGGCATTTCACATGTTGACACATGCACAACAGAGAGGTTTCACAAAGCACTACTTAGCCTTATGACATGTAGTGCGCTTTTCTTTTCTTTTTTTAAATATTTGTTTATTTTGGCTTCGCTGATCTTAGTTGTAGCACGTGGAATTTTCTATCTTTGTTGAGGCCTGTGGGGTCTTTCATTGCAGCATCTAGGATCTTTAACAGCGGCATTCGAACTCTTGGCTGTGGCACTTGGGATCTAGCGATCCAACCCAGGTCCCCTGCATTGGGAGTTCAGAGTCTTAGCCACTGGACCACCAGGGAAGTCCCCTCATGTTTTCAAATCAGTTCTATTTTATTTCCATTTTGAAAATTGTTGTGGCTACACAGAACTTGATTTCACAACTGGAATCTGTGGTATGAAAAACTTTGACTTAAAACCGTGTAGAAACTGCTGCCACGTAAGGCAGATGGGAAAAAAGGGGAAAGGGGGCAGGCAGATTACTTTCATTATTGGCTAAATATTTCCTATTTCTGTAATCTTATCCTGTCTCACAGTATAGAAGCCTTCATGACACATCCACATGTCACTTTTTCTTCAGGTGAAAAATGTTCTCTCCTGCAATAAAAATGAGTTATTTCCAAAGCAAAGAGCTAGAAATGAGCCTGGGAGCTGAGAAATGATCTTAAAGTCTCAGAGAGAGTCAGTTGGTTGGCATCTGCTGTTGATAAGTCAAAGCAGGAGAATTAGAGGAGCAGACAGAGGTAAATATTTAGAAAGTAAAGGTGACTGTTATGGAAAAAAACCCACTTTTCTCAACGTTGTTGAAATCAGAGAGTAGCTGTTTCATGAGGGTATTATAGGATTACTTTGGTGATTAGAGTGATAGATGTTTATTGAAAAGAGCCTGGTTGACTGATGGAACTTCTGATGCTTTTGCTGATCTTGTGAATATATCCCTTATCTGAGGCCTTGATCTTCTTGTCGCTTTTTCTCATCTAGCCTAAGGTCTCCCCTACCTGTTCCTTTCTCAGCTCTCATTTTGTTGCTGTTAGAAAAAACAGATGCAAACACCAGGAACTGGAACTCCTCTGTGTCTCTGATAATGCTGTGATTAATGGACCAGACAGATTCTGGTCATAAGCCGGATATTTTGTTAACAGCCTAGCATCAGTGATTTAGAAGGATTTTGGTAGCAGCGTGATTTAGTGTTAAATAGAATGATTTAACTGATGTTGATTGGTTCTGTACAGATAAATTAATGAGGCAAGAAACCTAATCTCTGATTTATTGACATATTTTCCCAGAGTGAGTTATGAAATAATTTTTAACTTCATTTGAAGTAAAACAAATGAATAAGGCCTTTTCTGTAACCTACTTTGGAAAAATCCAGACAAAATGATCATAAGTAACAAAACTCCAAAACTACATCATGGTTTTAGAAAATCTACCTTGATCTCTATCTTGTCTAGATGTAAAAGCATGCCTTTGAGTGGGTTCTAATAGAATCTCGTTTGGTTACATGTATATTAAGGACTCCTATATTTGCAAATGACTAAGCCCAACTAAAACTAGGTTAAAGAGGAAAAGGAACTTTATTAGAAAGATGCTGGAACGAGTCACAGAACTGAGCTCCAAAGACTTTGGAGATCGATCTTGAAAAGCACCATTACCATCAAAGAAGTAATAACTGGGGAAAACAGCAGTAAGAGTGGTGGTGGTGATGGTGGTTTAGTTGCTAAGTTGTATCCAACTCTTGCTTTCTTGTGGACTGTAGCTGCCAGGCTCCTCTGTCCATGGAATTTCCCAGGTAAGAATACTGGCGTGGGTTACCATTTCCTTCTCTGGGGAATCTTCCTGACTCAGGGATTGAACTCATGTCTCCTGCATTGGCAGGCGATGCATTACCACTGAGCCACCAGGGAAGCCCAGCAGTAAGAGTGATCAGGATTAATGAGGGACTGCTTCTTGGAAGAGGCAAGTCTAAACAGAAGGCAGAGAGGGATATAGATAATAGAGGAAAAAGTAGAATGTTGTTTCAGGATTGACAGATTGTCATCCAAGTTAGGTACAGGCCTGGATGAAGGGTGATGAGAAATTGACCTGAGAAAGTAACCAAAGAACCGAGTTGGGGAGTGATGAGGTACCTGTTGATAGGAAAGTGTTAATTTGTGGGACTGTATGGTTTGGTGATTGAGCTAGAAATTTTACTTGTTTAAGTGCCTAAGAGGGCTTCTCAAGTGGCTCAGATGGTAAAGACTCTGTCTGCAATGTGGGAGACCCAGGTTTGATCCCTGGGTCAGGGAGATCCCTGGGAGAAGGGAATGGCCTAAGAAGTACAAAATGAAGTCAGGCAAGCTCAGATGCTTCCTATATCCATGATTTGTGTGATAAGGTGTCAGGGAGGGTGACACCCTGAGGTGCTGGGCACAGGTTACGGCCTGGGTGATAGAAGCAGGTTCCAGGAAACTTTTGACAAACTGCACACAGAACTACTGGTTATTTGGGGGGATAAAAGCTATAGATGGCTATTTTCCAGAAATTATTTATATGCACTATTAAATGGTTATTTTGGGGGGAGGCGCCTTGAAATTCTATCTTAATGAACTTCAGTTTATAATCCATGAGGCTGTGCTGATAGAAGTAAGAGTAATACTTTGGTCTACAATCAGGAATATTAGGCTAGATGGTGTGCTTGTGTAACAGTGCAGGGTAGCTATGACTTTGAAGAAAAAGTCCTTAGATATGTAATTGTGATACTGTTCTTAGTGGTAAGAGGATGCCAAATGGGGGAAAAAAGTCTCCAGGGCTCCCTGAAATCTGTCTGCTCCTTTGACCTTTCTCGGAAGAGTGTACCTTTATTTTAGAACCAAAACAACATCTTGAGGGCTCTTCCTGGGTAGGTAGTGGGCACAAACTAGCCATCAGAATGATTTACTTTGGCCACCTGATGCGAAGAACTGACTCATTTGAAAAGACCCTGATGCTGGGAAAGATTGAAGCCAGGAGAAGGGGACGACAGAGAATGGTTGGATGGCATCACCGACTCAATGGACATGAGTTTGAGTAAACTCTGGGAGTTGGTGATGGACAGGGAGGCCTGGCCTGCTGCAGTCCATGGGGTCGCAAAGAGTCAGACACGACTGAGCAACTGAACTCTACTGAACTGAAAGATTTTCTCTTTATGGCCTGTATTTCAGTTATTTCATCATTGGTCTCAGTCCATTTAATTAAGATTATTTGTAGGATTAAATTAATCCTTTAAGAATTATTCCATTTCAATGTTTTAAAAATTTAAAGAATGATTTTAAAAAGTGACCCATTAAATGTTACCTCTGAGGTACATTTGAGTGATTAATACCATCCATGTTTTCTCCAACTTCAGACTTATTTACCCAGCTGCCAACCAGGCATCTTCACTGAGATGAACCCATGACCTAAACAGAACTTAACATTTGTTAAATGGAACACAGGGTGCCTAAGCTGAGCCTTGGTTTAATAATAGATCAAAAGAGAAATTGAAATAGAGAAGTCTGTCACTGACAGGTCCTGGAGGAAGTACGTGGACTCCTTGAGGGACCACACAGGATGACAGAGAAAGAGAGAGAGAGACAGGACCCAGGACACATGCCTTTAAGAGGGTCCATGTGTGAGTGCTTTGGGGTTCCTGGGCCAGACGGGTCAATTCAAACCAAAAGCGGGCTTTTGGTAAGCATCAGGGGAGTCTCACCTAAGGGGTGCATATGGCATGTAGATGGTGGGAGGCAGGGGAGAACTGTTGATCACAAGGGCTGGTGGCGAAGTCATATTGGGAACTCATAGTAATTTGTGATTGTGGGCTGTTATCCAGGGCATGTGCTACCTTGATGGGGCTAGTGCACACAAGGTTCCTGCAGGACACAAGGTTCAACAAAAGGGACGCCAAGGCAGAACACCATGAGGTGGCTTAGTTAAACTCTTGACACGTATTTTACCAGCAATCTGGTTGGGTCCCTTAGCCCAGTCAATCAACACATAAAACTAATCATCACACTTTCCAATGCTACAAATTTATACTACATTTTTCTAAAATAATTGACCACTAGAAAAACACTTTGAATTGTTTCATATAATTTAATCCTTGCCACGCTCCTGTAGGAGAACAGATGCTATTCCCATTTGTACAAAGAAGCATGAGACAGGGCACTCAGGGCTGGGGCACTGGGACAACCCTGAGGGATGGGATGGGGAGGGAGGTGAGAGGGGTTCAGGATGGGGGACATATGTACACCCATGGCTGATTCATGTCAATGTATAGCAAAAACCACTACCATATTGTAAAGTAATTAGCCTCCAATTAAAATAAATAAATAAATAAAAAAGAAATACCTGAGGCTCACACTGGTAATGGGAAGAGGATTTGGGAGCCCAACTTAAGAGTCTTCTAATGCAGACTCCAGGTCATATCATGTCACTGCCATGGGCCGAATTCCTTAGCAGGTGGAATTTCCTTTGCCTGCTGTGTTTTTCTTTTTGTTCTGTTGATCCTTTAGGGAGAGAAGGAATAAGCATTCATGGAGACCCTACCGTATGGAAACTCTGTTAGGTGTTTTACATAAAGTATTTCATTTAATCCTCATTATAGCCTATTAGTGGAGAAGGCAATGGCACCCCACTCCAGTACTTTTGCCTGGAAAATCCCATGGACGGAGGAGCCTGGTGGGCTGCAGTCCACGGGGTCGCTAAGAGTCGGATACGACTGAGCGACTTCACTTTCACTTTTCACTTTCATGCATTGGAGAAGGAAATGGCAACCCACTCCAGTGTTCTTACCTGGAGAATCCCAGGGATGGGAGAGCCTGTTGGGCTGCCGTCTATGGGGTTGCACAGAGTCGGACAGGACTGAAGTGACTTAGTAGTAGTAGTAGTATAGCCTATTAGTGGAGAAGGAAATGGCAACCCACTCCAGTATTCTTGCCTAGAGAATCCTGTGAACAGAGGAGCCTGGTGGGCTGCTGTCCATTGGGTCGCACAGAGTCGGACACAACTGAAGCGACTTAGCATGCATGCATAGCCTGTGAGACACACATGAAAGTTAGTCTTACCTACTCAAGTTAAGGTATATGGTCAAAAGCACACACAGAAAGTGGTGGCACAGGAATTTTATCTGCCATCAAATACCGCACATGCACTTTTCTATAGCCAAGGTCGTTTGTTTCCTTGCTAAACCTCCTCTGAGCCATGTCAAAGCACTCAAGGTTAGAAGAGTGCTGTGTGAGTGTAGATATTCTCCTGTATGGCTCTGACTCGGCTACCTGCTAAACGGACCCAGATTGGGAATTCTTGGCTACTCACACTTCTCCCTGGCCTTCTGACTTTCCCCATCACAGCATTTGTTCTGTGGAGGTATGTCTGTTAGGTTTAGGTCATGACTCTCTGTAGGCTTCAAACCAGCCAAATTAGGAAATTCCTCTAGTCTAACATTCTGCCTACTGTAGCCTGAATTTCTCCCTTTCTGTTCTGTTTAACTCTTCACTGATGAGATTTCTTGTCAGCTGGGAAGGGTAAGATAGGTTGATAGAGGTGAGGAAGACAGAGAAGGGTGGGGCACCTCACAAATCCAGCTAGTTCCTTGAATCACACAGGCAAAGGCCATTATTCTTCTGATCAATATTTTATTCTCTTTTTTCTTCTTAGCATATAGATAGCTGCCTCAGGTCATAAATAAAATATATTTCATGAAATGAAGAATAGCAGGTATTTACTAAGAAAATAAAAATGAAAGAATGCATTATTTGATTCCATTGAAATGTTTGGCTGAACCGGTAAGAATAAGGATGAGGCCATTCTTGGACACTTGCATTGAAATGAACAAAGAGAAAAATATTAAGGGCAAGGAAGAGGATATTTGGCATATGAGTGCAAGAGCTTCTTCAGGACCAGGGAGTGGAATGAAAATTGGCAAGATCATTGGGAGAATATGAATCAAACAGAATTAGGATGGAGTTTCCTAAGAGAATATGTTAGGAGAGCAAAAGGCTGATAAATAGCTCTTGTATTTAGATACAAACAGGGGGAGTAAATCAGGAATTCAAAAGTAAGAGAAACTTAAGGAAGAAAAAAACCACTATTCTTTGTAAATATAAGGGAAACAAATGAAAATAAGATATCAGAAGTCAGCAAGGTCTTATGGGAGTCTACAGCTGATCTTATGGAGGCCAAGCCCATTTCATTGCTATAGGAAACTCCCAGCTGAGTGCTGACTGTGGACATCTGATTTCCTTGAAGCTGCATTTAAGTGTTTTTTGCTTTTGGCTTGTGTCTTGCACTCTGCAAGGGTTGGCAATAAGTCAGCAGTGTCCCAGAGTTCTGGAGAGTGGGCCAAGGTTAGATATTGGAGTTGGTTCTTTAATTTAGTGCACTGATTCTTCTTAAAGAGAAGAACAAAGATTGTGAGAACACGTGTTAGAATTTTGTTATGAGAGATGAATACAAAATATTAAATTGACTCCAACAACTTGTGTCAACTTGAAAACTCCCTGTCTCTTAGGATAAAAGAAAATATAATCCTATTTAGAAATTCCTGGTGTAATCACACATGTGGAATTGGTTCTTTTCATGAAACCTATTAATTAAAAAAGTACATAATCCAAAGTCAGTTAAGTAGTAAGATATTACAAGTTCTTATTCCATTAACTTTTCAAAGTATGAATAATAATAATACATTCAACACTAGAAATTCATATTTTTCCATGGGCTGCTAAAAAACAATGACAATGATTCCAGTTATGGTAGCAGCTCACTGTGACCTGACTTACCTCTGGAATTATTTATTGGTTTAAGGTGACTTTTACATTGAGGGATTAGTCATTAGTTAGACTTGATGAGAAACTAGAACTGGAATTTCAAATATGTGTTGTTTTTCTGCTCACAATCAGAGATAAATTCACCATGGTTTTTCTCTTTATAGGCTCATGCCAAAATCTGGCATCTCTACGATACTTCCTTCCGCCCCACTCAGGGAGGCCAGGTGTCCATTGCCCTAAGCTCCCACTGGATCAGTCCTCGAAGAATGACTGAACACAGCATCCAAGAATGTCAAAAATCTCTTGACTTTGTCCTGGGCTGGTTTGCCAAACCCATATTTATTGATGGAGACTATCCTGAGAGCATGAAGAATAACCTTTCATCTCTTCTGCCTGATTTTACTGAATCTGAGAAGAAGTTCATCAAGGGAACAGCCGACTTTTTTGCTCTTTCCTTTGGCCCAACCTTGAGTTTTCAACTGTTGGACCCTCAGATGAAATTCCGCCAACTGGAATCTCCCAGCCTGAGGCAACTCCTTTCCTGGATTGACCTTGAGTATAACCACCCTCAAATCTTTATTGTGGAGAATGGCTGGTTTGTTTCCGGGACCACCAAGAGAGATGACGCCAAATACATGTATTACCTCAAAAAATTCATAATGGAGACCTTAAAAGGTAGGGTTGAAGACGAAATCCTAATTTCCTGTCAAAATCCACTGGGAAAACAATCCTTAAGATGATCTTAATAAACTGTGTGAATTTATAGTTTTTAATCAGAATGTAGAAATTCATTTTGGCAATAGTTGGAATGCATTTATATAGCACCTTTCTCATCTGGGGGCTTGAGGAACTTAATTTTTTAAGTGCGTTTCATAAATGAGAAATGTTATAATGTTTATGTAATTATAAAGGTTATAATGTTTAAAATTACTTGACTTTCAGAGTTACTACTCCAGATTTTTACATTATATTAAAGATTAAGTAAATCCCAAGATATTTAGATCCTTGTATACATTTTTCCAGCTTAGATTGCTTGTACTGAATAAAACACTTCGTATTTGTTTTTTTTTTTTTTAAAAGGGATATCAATATTTTCTGGCAAAGAGTAAGTAGTCCGTATCTTTAAAGACTTAATTCATTTACACCATCAAGCACAGAGGTGGGTACTTAGGATAGAAAAGTAGAACGAGACACCTTGGCCCAAAGAGCACCCATTAGAAATAAGGGAAATCCAAATAAAAACTTTTTGAAGATAAGCTTATTTGTGAGGACATTTATTTGCAGAGTTCTCTAGGTTCTACTAGCTTCCCAGGTGGCAGAGTGGTAAAGAATCTGTCTTCCAATGCAGGAGACATGTGTTTGATCCCTGGGTTGGGAAGATCACCTGGAGTAGGAAATAGCAACCCAGGAGACATGTGTTTGATCCCTGGGTTGGGAAGATCACCTGGAGTAGGAAATAGCAACCCATGCTAGTATTCTTGCCTGGGAAATCCCATGGACAGAGGAGCCTGGCGGACTACAGTCCATGTGGGTTGCAAAGAGTTGAACATGAGTGAGCATGCGTGAACTAGGTTCTATCAGAGCCTTTCATCAGTGAGAAAGGTCATCAGTTTACCAAACATTAAACATTATACTTAATTTATTTCCTGAAATAGTAAAATCCCTAAATGCTCTTGAATCATGTGGCGAGTGCCCATCACAGGGTCACGATGCTCTTGTCCTCTTTCCTTTGCAGCCATCAGGTTGGACGGGGTGGATGTCATTGGGTACACGGCCTGGTCACTCATGGATGGCTTCGAGTGGCACCGGGGCTACAGCATCAGACGTGGACTCTTCTACGTCGACTTTCTAAGCCAGGACAAGAAGCTGTTGCCGAAGTCTTCAGCCTTGTTCTACCAAAAGCTGATAGAGAACAATGGCTTCCCTCCTTTACCTGAAAACCAACCCCTAGAAGGGACATTTCCCTGTGACTTTGCTTGGGGAGTTGTTGACAACTGCATTCAAGTAAGTCAGCTGACAAAACCAATCCGCAGTCTCACCAAGCCCTATCTCTAGTAAGTAGTGCTTCCTTATTAGGTTGTCATGGCACGTGGTCCATTCCTCAGGCCAAACATGGTTCCTTAGTGAGTGCACAAAAGGCATCATTTGGAATGCTGCACACTTCTCTCCAAAAATGTTCTTGGCTTCATCTTGCACTTTAAATCAGCTTCGAAAGGGAACAGATTTAAAATATATCCATCTTTAAGATCTGATAAGATAGTAAAAGATAAAATACTCTCTTTAATACCGTGGTTTTCAATCCCTTTTAAAGTAGTTGTTGAGTTCTTCCATAAACAAGATGTAATACAGAACTCCACACTATCTGAGATCTCGCTGGAGCTGCTGAGAAGGAGGCAGGGACATTAGGCAGAGCCCTCCTGAGGCATACCTGTGGAACCCCCAAGATTGTGGAAATACCCCCGAATGAGAGCCCTTGCTCAGTGATGCACTGATCGGAATGCCATTTCTAACAGCAGTTTTCAAATTGAAATGGTAAGGAAGTTCTTCAAAATGGTCAACCAAATACTTATTGAGCATCCTCTATGCAGTTAGCCCTCAGTATCATTCTTCATTTTTTCAGCTTCAAAGGAATCTGTTTTCTAGGGTTTGATTAAATACTTTAGTGAGCACTTTTTGGAAGCTTCGTGTGTATCTTGTTAATTGTGGGAGGGAAGAGGGCTCAGTTAAGGGGAGTACACAGTGAGATGAGGAAGATATGATTCCTGCTTTCAGAGGAGTCTATTGAGGGGAAATGATGGGTCACAAATAGTATGAGTGTGAACAGAGCGTGGTGGCAAGTGAGCAGGGTGGTAGGGGATGGAGGTGTTGCTGAACAAAGTCTGTGTGTGAAAACAGAGACCAAGATAGAAACAAAGTTTGGTGTCCACAGACGAACAGAGCGTTTATAGCACGTTCGGTGCTTCTAGCCATTTTGTTGGTTCTGCAGGGGAGGAAAAATAACTTCCCCTGTACCCTTCTGAGTGTTTAACTGAGACCCCTGTAGTAAGAGATAGATTCACATGAGAAAAACAAACAGAAGTTTATTAGTATGTATACTCATTTATGTATAGGAGATACCCTGAGAAGAATGAGTAACTCGCCGAGCTGGCTTAAAATTTCAGGCTTAAATATCATCTTAATAGGAAAAGGGGAGAAGTAAGTGATATTTAGAAAAGATGAATAGGCCCTTAAAAGAAGAGATGGGAGCTCTGATAGCTTGTGACAAAGTTTGCCTGAATGTGATGTTGACTTCGGATGCCCTCTTCTGTGATAACAGTCAGGCTTCCCTCATTGGCAAAACTCCCACAAGGAGATTTATGACAATCCTTTTGAGTTTCTTTTGGAGGATTCATCTCTAGCAGATAAGGGAAATTCAAAGAAAGCCCTTCGCTTGCATTTGCTATTTTTTCAAGTGCCTGAAGCTCAAAATAATATCCTGAAGGGGCATTTTAGGGGTGGTGTGCCTTGACTTCTACAGTCGTATTTTGGGGCATCGTATTCTGTTACCTTTTGGTTCAGAAGAGATATTTGAAGAGAGTGCTTGGATCTGGGAAAAGGCCTTCTAGTTGAAACGAGTTGCTGTTTCCTGGTAAATATCTAGTTGAAATCTTTGATTCATTAGGAAATAAATCAACACGATCCTTAATACTTTTTTTTCCTGCTGAGTCATATTATGCTTACATCTTATTCAGACCTCCAGTTAGTTTTAAGGACAGTCTCGACTTTAATCCCTTCCTTTGTTGTTGTTCAGTAGCTCAATCATGTCCGACTCTGTGACCCCATGGATTGCAGCATGCCAAGCTTCCCTGTCCTTCACTATCTCTCAGAGTTTTCTCAAACTCATTTCCTTTGAGTTGATGGTGCCATCCAACCATAGTAATCCCTTCCTTAAGATTTTTTAAAGATTTTAAAAAATATGAAGCATTTTAAAAGTCTTCATTGAATTTGTTACAGTATTGCTTCTGTTTTATGTTTTGGCTTTTTTGGCCATGAGACATGTGGTATCTTAACTCCCTGACCAGATATCGAGCCCCACCCCTCGCACTGGAAGGCAAAGTCTTAACCACTGGACGGCCAGGGAAGTCCCCCTTCCTTATATTTCAAAGGCAACCAAGAACGCTATGTTCTCAAGAATATCTGAGCCCAGTAGCTTGTCCTCTGAGCTCTACCTGGCTCCTTTGGGGTTTTCCTCTGTCTGCTCCGTCTCCCTCAACCCACTGCTATTTAGAAACTCCCCATTCTAACTTCTCTCCTGCAAGTGGGATCCATGGTGAGGTTCAAGTAGGATCTGAAGGGACAGAAGAGGTGCTAGTGGTGGAGGAGAGAGGAGGAAGGCGATCCCGCAGTCCATCCTTGTTGGTCCCTGAACCCTGTTCTGCCTCTCGACCTTCTGCTGAGCCCTGCTTCCTGCTGGGTCCTGGGCCACCATAGTCACTGAGGACTTGTGCTCTGTCCCATTTCCAACAGCAGCCCAGCCAGGGCTGTAATTCCCAGCTTCATCCTTTGTGAAGGAAGAGAAGGCTCTGCCAGTGTTTCTGTGCAGATGGTGTGAACTCAGGGAGCAGTGGGGATGATGTGGGGAGGTCTCTTTTACTTCTGCTCTGTTCCCCATCCAGGGATTGTGTTTGTCTTGGGAACTGGTCAGTGGTGAGAACATTTTAAGAATATATCCTGTTTCCTCCAGAGAGAAGAAAACTGATCAGAAGCAACAAGTATGGCAGCAAAGAGGAAGGGAGATGGGGAGAGAATTCCTTTTTCTGCTTCCTAGAAGCAGTTGTTTAGACTTTGATCCAGTGCCAGCCACTCATCAGCCCTGGGGCTTTGCTCTCGGGTTGCACCGCTCAGGGTCATGGCTACCTCTACCTTGCAGAGCCGCACAGTCGTCTCCTTTGCTGACCCAGCCAGACACAAACCACCATGACCGTGAACTCCTCCAGAAGCTCTCTAGTGGAAAAAGGCTGCAGTTGCTATTTTATTCTTTCTGCTTTTCACCTTGAGCTTTGTACTGTTTTGGCAGTGTGCTTTCTAAGCTAACTTCCTAACTGACAGAACAAAAATGAGTTTTTTGTTAGGGAAGTTCTGATAAGTATATGGGTATGTTTTAATTTACAAGCGGATCTCTATATTTTTAATGCATTATATTAGAGTCATGAAAATTGAATTTTAAACCACTGAAATTTATCTTTTCACTTCTGGCTAGTATTTCAAAAATTCCCAGTATGAATGATGCATGCATTTCACCTGAAAAAAATTTTAAATTATATCTCACCTGTCTGAGATGACACACCTGTCTGAAGTCTGATCTTAGGCTTATTCACATGGATTGTCATTGTCCTTGGACCTAATTCCCCAGCAAAGAGGTTTGTTTTTCCATAACCACTAATGTTCATAGTAAATACAGAATCTGCTATGTACTGGGGACGGAGAGCTTTTTTTAACATTGGCTACTATTAGGGAGACATTTCTTCCATAATATACTAAACACATAACATCATACCCTTCTGAAAGGTTCGACTTAATTATTTTTTTATTAATAAATAAGTCAAACAAATTAATGGAGATTCTATTGCCTAAATACACATTTATAAATGACCTGTATTTTAAAGAAACAGACTTTTTGCTCAGAAATGACACCTTTGTATCTCATGTTTGTTTTCGGATGGACTGAATAAGAGCTGTTGTTTTGGAACAGTTATGGTAGAAAAGTTACGAATTTTGTCAACTCAGAGCTCTATAAAAATAATCCAAAGAATTCCTTCAAGCTATGAACAGTTTCACTTCCAAAGAGCATGCAAATATTTTTCTTGCGAAGTTGAGGAAACATGATTTGTGGGTGCATCACAGTGGAAAAATACTTCTGACAGCATTCCCACAAATTAGAGGAAATGTATGCGGGGGTGATCTACACAGGACAATTCTCCAGAAAAAGCAATTTCCCTCTGACACGCTGTATTTTATTACTTTCCTTTATAAACACAGCACTGACCCCTCTAGAGAAACAGAAGCTTATTTCCAACGGGCCTGAAAAGTGCAAGGAAACCTCTGCTAGAGATTCAAAACCAAAGTTTGACCTTTGCTTTTATATAGAGGGTCAAACTCAGGAACCAACTCTGACAGGCTTATTTCTGAGGAGAAAACTGGCTTAGGTGGTGGGTCCTTGGGAATAAGAGCTTCCCTGATAGCTCAGTTGGTAAAGAGTCCACCTGCAATGCAGGAGACCCTGGTTCAATTCCTGGGTTGGGAAGATCCCCTGGAGAAGGAGTAGGCTACCTACTCCAGTATTCTTGGGCTTCCCTTGTGGCTCAGCTGGTAAAGAATCCACCTTCAATGCAATAGACCTGGGTTCGATCCCTGGATTGGGAAGATCCCCTGGAGAAGGGAAAGGCTACCCATTCCAGTATTCTGGCCTGGAGAATTCCATGGACTATATAGTCCATGGGCTCACAAAGAGTCAGACACGACTGAGCGACTTTCACACACACACACACCTTGGAATAAACTTAAATTTTTGTTTGCAAGTGGAGGGAGGATTTTGTGATTTTGACTTTGTAGTTTGTCCAGGTTTCCTAAATACTTATTTTCATTTTGTAGTCTTACAGATCAGAGACTGAGAACCATTGTTCTCATGATCATCACAGAAAAAGAATTTAGAAATTTTTAAAAGCTATTTTAAAATATCCCATTATACGTGGATGATTTCCACATTCTCTGTCTTTTTCTACCATCAGTCAGAGTGAATTTGCTAAGTTGTGTTATAGACACTAATGCCAATAAAGGCAGTAGTTTTGCATACTTCCCATGTCCTTGACCTTTAGCAAACCTCCATTTAGAATGTGATTTTAAGAAACACAATTTAATTTTAAGTATCATTTCATTTTCTGACTCTCACTCAGGTTTTAAGCTTTATCATTTTTTGTCTGTTTTTTTTTTTATTTGAAAGTCTCATTTCATTGGTGATTTTTTATTCTAAAAGAAAAATGTCCAAAATACTCTGCTTGCTTAACACAGACCAGAGATGTGTGAGGATTATTAATGTTTGTCATCTGAAGTGACCTCCAAAAATTCAGATTTCTTAAAGTAACAGTTCCAGACTTACAGAGAACTGTGGGTGAAACCAATGTGCACCGAACAAAGTGGAATATTTTCTTCCCCAGGAACTTAACTATTTATGAAAAACAGTTTAAAAATCCAGCTAGGAAGGTTTCTACAGTATTTTTGCCCACCGTGCTGGCTGGTTTGTTGACAGAACCAGAGCCGCACCGAACGACTTTTCAGGACTGTCCAAGCGAGGCTAACGGTTCCTCTCCTCCCGCCAGGTGGACACCACCCTGTCTCAGTTCATTGACCCCAACGTCTACCTGTGGGATGTCCACCGCAGTAAGAGGCTCATCAAGGTGGATGGGGTTCTGACCAAGACGAGGAAACCCTACTGCGTGGACTTCGCCGCCATCCGACCCCAGATCGCCTTACTCCAGGAAATGCACGTGACTCATTTCCACTTCTCGCTGGACTGGGCGCTGATTCTGCCGCTGGGGAACCGGTCCCAGGTCAATCGCACGGTCCTGGGGTTCTACCGCTGTGTGGCCAGCGAGCTGGTGCGCGCCAACATCACCCCGGTGGTGGCGCTGTGGCGCCCGGCCGCCCCGCACCAGGGACTGCCGGCCCCCCTGGCCCGGCACGGCGCCTGGGAGAACCCCCACACCGCCCTGGCCTTTGCCGAGTATGCCAGCCTGTGCTTTCAAGACCTCGGCCGCCACGTCAAGTTCTGGATCACGATGCACGAGCCGTCCACGCGGAACATGACCTACAGCGCGGGGCACAACCTCCTGAAGGCGCACGCGCTGGCCTGGCGCACGTATGATGAGAGGTTCAGGCGCTCGCAGAAAGGAAAAATATCCATCGCCCTGCAGGCGGACTGGATAGAACCCGCCTGCCCTTTCTCCCCGGAGGACCGCGAGGTGGCTGAGCGAGTTCTGGAATTTGACATCGGTTGGCTGGCCGAGCCCATTTTCGGCTCCGGGGATTATCCACGCGTGATGAGAGACTGGCTGAACCAGAGAAACAATTTCCTGCTCCCTTATTTCACTGACGAGGAAAAAAAGCTAATCCGGGGTTCCTTTGACTTTTTGGCGTTGAGCCATTACACTACCATCCTTGTAGACTGGGAGAAAGAAGATCCCATAAAATACAACGATTACCTGGCCGTGCAAGAAATGACCGACATCACCTGGCTCAACTCCCCCAGTCAGGTGGCCGTGGTGCCCTGGGGGTTACGCAAGGTACTGAACTGGCTGAAGGCCAAGTACGGAGACCTCCCCATGTATATCATATCCAACGGCATCGATGATGATCCGCACGCAGCCCAGGACAATCTGAGGGTGTATTACATGCAGACTTACGTGAACGAAGCTCTGAAAGGTAAGGAGCACTCAGTACAGAGGTCTCTTGGGGGTTATGCCAACTGAGAACCTGATACATAGAAACTCTCAAACATATAAACAGACCGTCACCCACAGAGCAGGTGCTATCCATTCCTTGACAACACTGAAACAGTCCAAGTGTTAGCTAGTTTCCCCAAGGAAAGAGGAGTTTGACTAAAAGTGGAAGATGAAAAAATAACTCGGAACTATTCTAGGCTGCTCAGATCCCTGACCATCTCTTCTCCGTATTAGATGGCTTCATAGCAGTCTTGCCTACTTGACATACTTAAAGATTGAACCCAAGTACATCATTAAAGTATGTAAAACCTACTATGTTAAATGTACCTAAGTATTTGTCTTGATGGTTGCCACTTTGTCTTCGGATAAAAGGAGCTTTACTGATGAAATCTAATTTAATCGGAAGTAGTTTGAAATGGTATTGACAGTTTCTCTGATGCACCAGGGCTTGGTAAAGGCAAAATGTTGTGGGCAAAATATTTTAATAACTTTTCTCCTGTCCTTTTGTTTTTCTAGCCTATATATTGGATGGTATCAATCTTTGTGGATACTTTGCTTATTCATTTAACGACCGCACAGCTCCGAAGTTTGGCCTCTATCGTTATGCGGCAAATCAGTTTGAGCCCAAACCATCAATGAAACATTACAGGAAAATTATAGACAACAATGGCTTTCCAGGTCCTGAAACTCTGGGAAGATTTTGTCCAGAAGAATTCACCCTGTGTACAGAGTGCAGCTTTTTTCATACCCGAAAGTCTTTACTGGCTTTCATAGCTTTTCTACTTTTTGCCTTTGTTATTTCTCTTTCTCTGATTTTTTACTACTCTAAGAAAGGCAGAAGAGGTTACAAATAGTCTTGATATTTTTCTTATTTGAAATAATTATACACACACATCAGCTGTTAACATTTGCACTTCTCAGTGTTGTGAGGTAGATTTTATATATCTGACTTCTAGAAAACCTTTTCATGACATGTGCTAGGTTTTGAAATGAGCGTGATTGTAGAATATTGAATAATGTGAATAGTGCCTGAATTTGTTCTATTTCCAGGGGAGGTATGTTAAAAAAGATTGATAAGGGCCATCATTTCTGTACACATTCTATAACAAAGCATGAAGAATGGAGACCATCTTGTAATATTTCTATATAAACTAAGATGAAGAATATTTTTATCTGTGCCCATTCCAGTGTGTAATGTTTGCCTTGAAATCATAATTGCAAGTATTGGAATCAAATGTTTAGTCCTGAATAACCATTCTGAACTGCCATGATATGCCTAATGGTCTCTGTGGATCCAAGTTTCCCTTGAAAAAGAAGATGGCAGAATATATAACAGATGACAAAGGGCCCTAGGTTAGAATGTTCCTTTTAAAAGCAAGGTTTCTATCAAATACTGTTAGTATTAATTTATATATCTTTTTAATGATGTGCTTAGCAGAGCAAATTACAGAATTCTGTATCTTATGTAAGTATAAAATATATTTCTTTGTATTTTGAGACACTCTCTAAGCCCCAAGTTCTTGAGGGATTTGTGTCACTATCGAGGGCCTGCACATAGGGGACTTTTACTAAATGTGTGCAGAAAAATAAGCATGAATTATGCAATATTGGGCCCTTAAGAAAGCATAAACCGACTGTGAAATGCATTATAGCGCAGTGGCTGGAGGGGACAGAAAGGAGGAAAAAGTCCTTGTTATGAGCAACACTGCAATTAATTTGATTATAAACTCTTTTATTTAGAGAAGACCTTGGAATGAATGAGGTGACCTTTTCTGAAAGAATAAGAATGAAACAATAACTCATTTTATGAGGAGTGACTCCACTTTCTCTTCTTTAGAATGTGCCATAATTTCTTTGAATTGAGTTTTGAAAATTCTTAATAGGTTCAAAAGCCTTTGGTCTAATAACCCTGGAAAGTTTGTTTCTATAATTGCTGATGTCCATTTTACATTTTTTGCTGCTACTTCTGTGGAGCTAGCTTTACATGAGTTTTGCTTTGAACTTTTATACTGCAACGGGCTACTGATTTTTTAGAAAGGGCTAATCGGGTCTTATCCTTTAATGCCCCTTAAATAAATCTTGCTGATTTTCAAACAGGGAAGTCTATTACACTGGAGTTGAGGATGATTTTATAGATAAGCCAAAATGATATCAAGCAAGATAAACCAATATCATATCTGGTATAACTAATCTTGCTGACACAGGGTTCTAGTGAATTTAAAAAAACTGTACTGTATTATATATCATCTTTAGAGGTGGTATGACTTTTTTCCATGAAAGATAAGCTTTTTGGTGGTACTCTTTTAAAAATCGGGCTTACCATAAAAATCACAAACTAGGGAATAATAGTTTATTTTATGTGTATATTTTTCTGATTATAATAGTAATATATGCTCATTGTAAAAAATTTAAAATCACAGAAACTATATGTACAGAAAAAATATTACGTGTAATTTCACCACCTTGAGGTAGTCACTATTAACATGGTGTATGTATGATATTTTGTATAGTCAGATCTTATTGTAAATAGTTACGTGTTTATTAATTTTCATTGTGTACATTTCCTTTGTCATTAGTCTTCAAAAGCGTGATTTTTAATAGTTGTGGAGTAACTCCACTATGTGAATTTATCACAATTTATTTAATCATTCCTATTTGTTAGACCAGTTTCTTATTGTTAATTACTGTGAAATAATGGATGTTGTTTAAAAATAATTTTCCCGCTACAGTATTTAATTTCCTTCAGTGTAGAGAGAAGTAATCTTGTCCCTTGATAAAGTCTTGTAATAAATCTACTTGCAACTTTGTCTTCTTACATGATCAAATGACTAGATAAATTTCTTAAGGGTTTTTCTTTTGAGTTACTTAAACCACATAGAATATGATCTGAGTGGTGAAGAAAGGGATCTGAAAACAGGAGGAGTGAACTTCGAGGCTGGAATAAGGTAAGGGTGGAGAGGGTGCCCCAGGCTAGTCCCTATGGTTGATCTGAGAGGGAATTTCAGACAGTGAAAGAGAGACCAAAGAACCAAAGGGAAATGATACCTCAGCACTGCTCAACAAAGTTATCAGGTGAGCATCAGGCTAGCTTTGAGACCCTTTGGTCCTCAGTGGGAGATTGGTGGTTCCCCATGGGCAGCAAAGAAGAGAGGGCACCTCCCAGATGAGGCTGGAAACGGGGGCGGCGGGGGGTTGGGGGGGGGTGGGGTTGGGGGGGTGGCAGTGGGAGGGGCTAGAAAGCCTTTCTAGTCCAATGGGGTGAAGAATCCTCATTTCTTAACCGGCTTCTCTGGGCCTTACATTTTTCATTAATGCTTTATGTTGATAAATTTTGGATTTTTCACTACTTTACATGTGTTTTAAAACATATATATATATATATATTTTTTATATATGTATAGAGAGAGACCATTCTCTATATTCTATATATATAGACATTCTATATAGACTGTCTATATATAGACATTCTCTATATTCTCTCTCTCTCTATATATAGAGAGAGACCATTCTGCATCCCTTAGAACCTTTTGGGGTCAGCTCTGCAGGGGCATTAGTGGTAAGCGTGGCTCCCAAGGTCTCTGGGCTAATTTCTGTTATATTTGCTTTTCCCCCATATTGCCCCTGGTTTCTTCCTTTGAACTGGCAGTGGGGTGGGGAGGAAATGGAGGTGGGGGGCCCTGCACTTATGCCCCGTTCATTTTGCCTTAGTTTGGAAGGATGGACTTTCAGATTCATTTAAGGTCATTTTTCATTTTATTTTTTGACTTGCACAGATAGTAATTAGAATCTACTAATGCCTCAGAAGCATTTCTTAAAAAAAAAAAAATTTTATAGAGCCCTTCAACAGAGATATAATACAAGCCACATATTTTAAATTTTCTAGTAGTCACATTAAAATATAAAAAGACACTATTAGTTCAAAAGATGTGGGAAGGAATGATGGAGTTAATGAATGAATAGAATCAGCTCGCTGATACCACCTTTGTCCAGAGACTGATTTAGTAGGGACCATCTGTCAAGAAAGAGAAACTGCTGTGTATTAGGTGACACACAGCTCGGTTCTTTGTATTCAGAGGAGCGAATGATGACTTACTTGTAATAACCTTTGATAACCTGTTTTTCTAGGTGGCAAGGCAGTAAATAGCTATCCTATCATCACTTCTAGACTAATAACTAGATGAGAGGATTATAGCTCTTCATCATTCACACTGTCCCTCAACTAGTCAGTAACCTTTTTTGTTTGTAAGACTTGTTATCAGGTTAAATTCCCTTATCTGTAAATAAAAATAGGGAGCTCATTTGGAAGGAATCTCTTTACGTCCTCTGTGGATACTTGTAATCTCCTAGAATATGTAGCTTTTTGCTCAGACCCATTACCTTTATCAGTTTTTATAACCATTAAATATTGTTGGAGTTTTATTTGTTATAGTGCAATTCCTAAACCATTTTTGTTTCATACATTTGTGGTAAATACCCTTTGATATCAAGTAGAAGTCAAGAAAAACCACAAGGAACCTTGAATAAAGGGTGGAAATGCCAGTAACAACTGTGACAAGACACCTAAAACATGGTGAAATCCCGTTTCACGACATGACTGTGACATGGTGACTGATATTCAGCTCCTTTTTTGATCCAATAGATTAGAGAAGAAAAAACACTTCAACCTACATATTAATGGAGTCAGAAAAGTATAGGGGAAAGAGTCAGCAAGACCCATGTTCAAAATTCACTGAGCCTCAGTTTCCTCATATGTAAAATGGGAATAACCTGCTGCAGCACAGTGGTGAACATAGTAAATATTCAGTAAATAAAGCACCTACCCTAGAAGTATTTTTTCCTAGACTAATTTCACTTAATGTGAGTGTGGTTTCCTTCTCGTTAATCAGATTTTTAGAGCTCAGTAACATAAAACCAGGGCCTATTGCAGTCAAATGATACACCCAGAAGCCCTTTAGTTATTTTATTTGTGGCTTTGAATATACATCTTCATAGAAAGTCCTTGGTAAAACTAAACAAACAAAAATCAGTGCCCACATTTACTTAGTAATACTAGACTCTTTTCTTGGATTTGAATTTTACAAATGTTGGATTGTTAGAATCCTGAAGATGATTTGACAGAAGATGTTTCTATATCAGATTTGTTGTGCCATCTGCCCTTTTGAAATAATCTAATGACAGGCAAAACACTTAAATTTGTTTATTTGTTATTTAGTTGGTAATAATTGGAGGCCCATTAGCTAAATTTTTATGTGATTCAAAAATGTTTGGTAGAGTTTCGGATTTTGGTATAGTCTTCAGTATGTTTATTTATGGTAATGCTAATTAATTTTAAATGAGTTTACTTATTTGATATAAATTATTTGCAACTGAAACATTGCCCCTTAATTAATTGCTGGAATAAGCTGACTTTTTTTTCCTTTTGAAAGGCTCAATTGATTAGTTTGTAAAATTCGTTTTCCTTTCAATATTATAGCGGTTGTCTAATTATGGCCGTAAGCATAAATGTTGCCTAAAGCATTTCAGCCTGTTTTGATCTCCATCTATATGTGAATCAAAGCTTTAGCTAGTTTAGTTTTGAGTTGTTAGATTTGAAAGTTCTATAGTGTTTCAAGGCTGTTGATGTTTCATCTAAGACATGGAGGCTTTATAAGTTTTTTTTTTTCCCCTCTTTAAATTATGGGTATTATAAGTCTCTGGCAAGTAGTCCAAAGACTTCAAAATAAAACATTTCAATCGACAGGGGCAGTAGTGGTAAGCCACGGAGCGGTGAAATGGAGATATAATTAGAGCTAAAGACTGACGAGTCAGGTGAAAATATTCCATTAGCGAAGGACAACATGACCAGATTTTCTTCCAAAGTGGTACCATTCTAAAATGTCCTTATTTTATCTGTGCCTGTCTTGGATTTAATGAACTAACAAAACCAACACAGTGGGGGTTACTGGTTCACCAGACTGACAAGATTAGAGCTGCAAGCTCCTTGCAGTGCAGGGGTCTGGGCAGAAGTGGTTCATAGACAGGAAGGGAGGAGGTGAGGGAAGCCAGGAAGCCCATGAAGGCTTGCTGGATTGGGGAGAGCCTGTGGGTGGAGCTGGGCCTCAGAATCAAGGGGTGCGATTTCAAAATGCAGATGACTTTTACCACAGTCCCCACTCTCTGAAGTGCCCTTGGGAAGATGGCTGCAGCACCTGCAGTTTGGCAAAGGGGGTCCCCCGAGAGAAGTGGGTGCAAGAAGGTGAGGGAGACAGAAGGACAAAAGGACTGAGCCAGTAGCTGGGATGTCAGAACTCACGATGAGTTTTGGGTTCGTATCAAGAGGGTCATGTGGAGAAGCGATGCTCAGAGAAGGTTAGTCCAGGGTAAAGGGAAGGGCGTTTATTTACAAAGAGGCTGAAGAGTCTGAGAATGATTTCAGTGCTATGAGACTGGGCCCAGTGGAGGAGGGGAGGGATGCAAAACCAAGATGAAAACTGTGAGAGAGGTGATAGCTCATTGTGGTTTTGATTTGCATTTCTCTAATAATGAGTGATGTTGAGCATCTTTTCATGTGTTTGTTAGCCATGTGTATGTCTTCTTTGGAGAAATATCTGTTTAGGTCTGTTTCCCAGATTTTGATTGGGTAGTTTGTTTTTCTGGTATTGACTTGTATGAGCTGCTTGTATACTTTGGAAATGAATCCTTTGTCAGTTATTTCATTGGCTGTTATTTTCTCCAATTCTGAGGCTTGTCTTTTTACCTTGTTTATAGTTTCTTTTGCTGTGCAAAAGCTTTTACGTTTAATTAGATCCCACTTGTTTATTTTTGTTTTTATTTCCATTACTTTAAGAGATGGGCCATAAAGGATCTTGCTGTGGTTTATATCATAGAGTGTTCTGCCTGTGTTTTCCTCTAAGAGATATATATGGAATCTAGAAAGATGGTACTGATGAAGTTCTTTGCAGGGCAACACTGGAGACACAGACATAGAGAACAGACTTACGGATACGGAGTGGGGTGAGGGGAAGAGATGGTGGGTGTATGGAGAGAGTAACATGGAAGAACATACATTACCATTTGTAAAATAGATAGTCAATGGGAGTTTGCTGTATGACTCAGGAAGCTCAAATCGGGTTCTGTTGACTATGCCAAGGCCTTTGACTGTGTGGATCACAATAAACTGTGGAAAATTCTGAAAGAGATGGGAATACCAGACCACCTGACCTGCCTCTTGAGAAACCTATATGCAGGTCAGGAAGCAACAGTTAGAACTGGACATGAAACAACAGACTGGTTCCAAATAGGAAAAGGAGTATGTCAAGGCTGTATATGGTCACCCTGCTTATTTAACTTCTATGCAGAGTACATCATGAGAAACGCTGGGCTGGAAGAAGCACAAGCTGGAATCAAGATTGCTGGGAGAAATATCAATCACCTCAGATATGCAGATGACACCACCCTTATGGCAGAAAGTGAAGAGGAACTAAAAAGCCTCTTGATGAAAGTGAAAGAGGAGTGTGAAAAAGTTGGCTTAAAGCTCAACATTCAGAAAACGAAGATCATGGCATCTGGTTCCATCACTTCATGGGAAATAGATGGGGAAACAGTGGAAACAGTGTCAGACTTCATTTTTCTGGGCTCCAAAATCACTGCAGATGGTGACTGCAGCCATGAAATTAAAAGACGCTTGCTCCTTGGAAGGAAAGTTTAGACCAACCTAGATAGCATATTCAAAAGCAGAGACATTACTTTGCCGACAAAGGTTCGTTCTAGTCAAGGCTATGGTTTTTCCTGTGGTCATGTATGGATGTGAGAGTTGGACTGTGAAGAAAGCTGAGCACTGAAGAATTGATGCTTTTTAACTGTGGTGTTGGAGAAGACTCTTGAGAGTCCCTTGGACTGCAAGGAGATCCAACCAGTCCATTCTGAAGGAGATCAGCCCTGGGATTTCTTTGGAAGGAATGATGCTAAAGCTGAAACTCCAGTACTTTGGCCACCTCATGCGAAGAGTTGACTTATTGGAAAAGACTCTGATGCTGGGAGGGATTGGGGGCAGGAGGAGAAGGGGACGACAGAGGATGAGATGGCTGGATGGCATCACCAACTTGATGGATGTGAGTCTGAGTGAACTCTGGGAGTTGGTGATGGACAGGGAGGCCTGGCGTGCTGTGATTCATGGGGTAGCAAAGAGTTGGACACGACTGAGCGACTGAACTGAACAACCTAGAGGGGTGGGATGGGGAGGGAGGTGGGTGGGATGATCAAGAGGGAGGGAGCACATGTGTACCTATGGCTGATTCATGTCAATGTTCAGCAGAAACCAACACAATACTATAAAGCTATTATCCTTCAGTTAAAAACAAACAAACAAACAAACAAAAATGGTGAGAGAGGCTTTAAGGTGTGTCCAGAAAGCCAGACCAACAAAGGTCTGTCTAGTCAAAGCTATGGTTTTTCCAGTAGTCATGTACAGATGTGAGAGTTGGACCATAAAGAAAGCTGAGTGCCAAAGAATTGATGCTTTTGAACTGTGGTGTTGGAGAAGATTCTTGAGAGTCCTGTGGGCTGCAAGGAGATCAAAACCAGTCAATCCTAAAGGAAATCAACCCTGAATATTCATTGAAAGGACTGATGCTGAAGCTGAAGCTCCAATACTTTGGCCATGGGTGCAAAGAGCTGACTCTTAAAAAAAAAAAAAAAAACCTGATGCTGGGAAAGACTGAGGGCTAAAGAAGAAGAGGGCGACAGAGGATGAGATGTTTGGATGACGTCACAGACTCAGTTGCCATGAGTTTGAGCTAACTCTGGGAACTTTGTGAAGGACAGGGAAGCCTGGTGTGCTGCAGTCCATGAGGGTCGCAAAAACTTGGACACAACAGCAACTGAACAAGAACAAGAAAACCAGAACATTCCTAAGATGAGAAACAATAGCAGGTGAATGGAGATGTCTCTGGGGAACAAGGGTCAAGCCAGTTCCTCAGCTGGGAACAGAGGCCTCAATGTGGAAGGAAAGCCCCAAACCCGATCGGAATTTCCTGGTTTCTAGTCCTGTTCTTCAATTTTCTTTATAACCTGGAGCAAGTCACCAAGTCCATGGAGTCTTATTGTTCTAGTATGTATAGAGAGGGAGTTATCAACACCAGTGGGCTTCAACCTTGGTTACACATTAGAGTCATGTGGGAGCTTTTAAACATCCCCAGACTGATTAAATCTGATTCTCTTGGGGTGGGATCTAGACAGAGGTATTGTTTAAAGCTCCCAGGTGATTAAAATGGAAAGTTTAAACTGTGAATCAGAAATCTCTGAGCTTGAGAGTGTCTCAACAGAAACCTCCGGCAAACAGGAACAGAAGAAAACAACAACAGTACCTCTCCAACTTTATTATTCAAGACAAATGACTAGGGATCATGATTATTGCAATAGAGGATTGAGATTGGGCTCAGCACCAAATAGGTGAAGAAGGCAGGGCGTCATGGTCATCAAGCAGGATGAAGGGGGTCAGGAATTTTGGAATTATCAGACCGGGAATGTAAAACAGCTATGATTAATATCCCAAGGACTCTAGTGGATAGAGAATACAACATACAGGGACAAATGGGCAGTGTACGGAGCGAGATGGGAGTCTCAGAAGGAACCTCCAAGAAGTGCTAGAGATCAAAAACACTGGATCAGAAACGAAGACCGCTTGATGGGTTTTAAGCCCTTCTGTAAAGTAGACTGGACACAGTGCAGGAAAGAATCTAAAATGATGATACGAACGATACTTGCTTATGTCTTTATTAAATTTAATTTTTCTATTATATTGGGGTACAGTTGATTTACAGTGTTGTGATATTTTCAGGTATACAGCAAAGTGATTCGATTATGCAGAAACATAGATCCATTCTTTTCCAGACTCTTTTCCCATTTAAGTTATTACAGAGTATTGAGTAGAGTTCCTTGTGCTATACAGTAGGTCCTTATTGGTTATCTATTTTATATACAGCAGTGTGTATATGTTAATCTCAAACTATATCCATCCCTCAAACAACCATATAGGAACCTCCTCTCCAACATCTATTAAACCAGTTAGTAAGAATCCCAAACTCCTAATCTATCCCCCCAACCAAACTTTCCCCCTTGGTAACCATAAGTTTGTGTTTAACATCTGTGAGTCTGTTTCTGTTTTATAAATAAGTTCATTTGTATCATTTTTTTAAGATTCCACATAAAAGTGATATGATATTTGTCTTTCTCTGACTTTCCTTAGTACGAAAATCTCTAGGTTTATCCATGTTGTTGCAAGTGGCATTATTTATTCATTTTTATGCCTGAGTAGTATTTCATTGTATATATTTACCACATCATCTCTATTCATTCCTCTGTTAATGGACATTTAGATACTCTTGCCTGGAAAATCCCATGGACAGAGGAGCCTGGAAGGCTGCAGTCCATGGGGTCGCTGAGGGTCGGACACGACTGAGCGACTTCACTTTCACTTTTCACTTTCACTTTTCACTTTCCTGCATTGGAGAAGGAAATGGCAACCCACTCCAGTGTTCTTGCCTGGAGAATCCCAGGGCCGGGGGAGCCTGGTGGGCTGCTGTCTATGGGGTTGCACAGAGTCAGACACGACTGAAGCGACCAAGCAGCAGCAGCAGGTTGCTTCCATGTCTTGGCTATTGTAAATAATGATGCAGTGAACACTGGGGTGTATGTATTTTTTGAATTATTTTAAGTTTAATTAGGTCCCATTTGTTTTTTTTTTGTTTTTATTTTCATTATTCTAGGAGGTGGATCTAAAATAGAGAGTGGATCCAGTCTTTCTATTTCTGTCAAGGAGTGTTCTGCCTATATTTTCCTCTAAAAGTTTTATAGTTAACTGGTCTTACATTTAATATGCCAGAGTGCTCTGGCATATTTCAAAATGGTTTCTTTTCTCCTATGACGGGGTCTGCTTGAAGCTTTTTGGTTGGTTAGTTTTTGGCTGCACTCTGTGGCATGGTCCCGACCAAGGATCGAAGCCGTGCTCCTGCAGTGGAAGCGCGGAGTCTTAACTACTGGACCACCAGCAAGTTTTTTAACTCTCAGAGTTGTCCACCCGGAACCTCTGGCAATTCGTGAATTACAGTTCAGGTTTTCTTACCCTGTACTGACTTCCCACTCCAGTACTCTTGCCTGGAAATCCCATGGATGGAGGAGCCTGGTGGGCTACAGTCCATGGGGTTGCAAAGAGTCGGACACGACTGAGCAACTTCACTCACTTTCATTGACTCCTGGGGTGGTTTCCCTTCATGAGCCTCTGCTTGGGAAGGCGTGATGTCCTTTGTTTGTCTGTCTTCTCTCTCCAGTTGGGGGCAGCAGTGTGCCCTGTGTCCTACCCTGTTTTATGGATCCCAGAACAACTACTGAGTTTTCAGTCTGTTCAGCCTTTTACCTGTTGTTAGGATGGAGCAATGACTTGCTGCCCATCATCACTAAAGAGATAGAGAAAGAAAGGATAGAGTCAGTGAAATGCTGTAGAGTTTATAAAGCAAACTGTGAGACTGTTGTCAACCCAACTGCAATACAATTGCAAAATATAATCCCTAACATCTCAGCAAAGATGGGCACAATTCATGGAAGATGGGCACAATTAAGGACAGAAATGGTATGCACCTAGAAGAAACAGAAGGTATTAAGAAGAGGTAGCAAGAATACCGCAGAAGGCAATGGCAACCCACTCCAGTATTCTTGCCTGGAGAATCCCAGGGACAGAGGAGCCTGGTGGGCTGCCATCTATGCGGTTGCACAGAGTCAGACACAACTGAAGCGACTTAGCAGCAGCAGGAATACACAGAAGAACTGTACAAAAATGATCTTCATGACCCAGATAACCATGATGGTGTGATCACTCACCTAGAGCCAGACATCCTGGAATGTGAAGTCAAGTAGGTCTTAGGAAGCATCACTATGAACAAAGCTAGTGGAGGTGATGGAATTCCTGCTAAGCTATTTCAAATCCTAAAAGATGGTGCTGTGAAAGTGCCACACTCAATATCCCAGCAAATTTGAAAAACCCAGCAGTGGCCCCAGGACTGGAAAAAGTCAGTTTTAATTCCAATCCCAAAGAAAGTAAAAGGTGAAAGTTGCTCAGTCATGTCCAACTCTGCAACACTATGAGTTGTAACCCACCAGGCTCCTCTGTCCATGGAATTCTCCAGGCAAGAATACTGGAGGGGTTGCCATTTCCTTCTCCAGGGGATCTTTCCAACCGAGGGATCAAACCCAGGTCTCAAAGGCAATGCCAAAGAATGTTCAAACTACCCCACAATTGTATTCATCTCACATGCTAGCAAAGTAATGCTCAAAATTGTCCAAGTGAGACTTCAACAGTCCATGAACCGAGAACTTCTGGATGTTCAAGCTGGATTTAGAAAAGGCAGAGGAAGCAGAGATCAAATTGCTAACATCCGTTGGATCACAGAAAAAGTAAGAGAATTCCAGAAAAACATCTGCTTCATTGACTACGCCAAAGACTTTGACTGTGTGGATCACAAAAAATTGTGGAAAATTCTTCAAGAGCTCGGAATACCAGACCACCTAACCTGCCTCCTGAGAAATCTGTATGCAGGTCAAGAAGCAACAGTTGGAACTGGACATGGAACAACAGACTGGTTCCAAATGGGGAAAGGAGAACGTCAAGGCTGTATATAGTCACCCTGCTTATTTAACTTCTATGCAGAGTACGTCATACAAAATGCCAGGCTGGATGAACCACAGGCTGGAATCAAGATTGCCAGGAGAAATATCAGTAACCTCAGATATGCAGATGACACCATCCCTATGGCAGAAAGTGAAGAACTAAAGAGCCTCTTAATGAAAGTGAAAGAGAAGAGTGAAAAAGTTGGCTTAAAACTCAGCATTCAGAAAACTAAGATCATGGCATCTGGTCCCATCACTTCATGTCAAATAGATGGGGAAGCAATGGAAACAGTAAGAGACTTTATTTTTGGGGGCTCCAAAATCACGGCAGATGATAACTGCAACCATAAAATTAAAAGATGCTTGCTCCTTGGAAGAAAAGCTATGACCAACCTAGACAGCATATTAAAAAGCAGAAGACAGTACTTTGCCAATAAAGGTCCATTTACTCAAAGCTATGGTTTTTCCAATAGTCATGTATGGATGTGAGAGTTGGACCATAAAGAAAGTTGAGCGCTGAAGAACTGATGCTTTTGAACTGTGGTGTTGGAGAAGACTCTTGAGAGTCCCTTGGACCGCACGGAGATCAAACTGGTTCATCTTAAAGGAAATCAGTCCTGAATATTCATTGGAAGGACTGATGCTGAAGCTGAAACTCCAGTCCTTTGGCAACCTGATGCAAAGAGCTGACTCATTTGAAAAGACCCTGATGCTGGGAAAGATTAAAGGCAGGAGGAGAGGACAGAGGATAAGATGGTTGGATGGCATCACTGACTCAATGGACATGAGTTTGAGTAAGCTCTGGGAATTGGTGATGGACAGGGAAGCCTGGCATGCTGCAGTCTGTGGGGTCACAAGAGTTGGACACCACTGAGTGACTGAACTGAACCGAACATCTCAGCAATCTCTCCAGCCCTGGTAGTAAAGCACAAATCTACAAAGTCCACGAAGGATCATAGCTGTTTATATGATGGACTTTTGGACAGCTGGATCTGGTTCTCTTCAACATCCATCATCCTGATTCACCCTTGTGATTTTGTTAAAGTTAAGTGGAAACTGTGCATATCTGATGCATGTGAAGATCACTCGTGGGTATCCAGGTGGCTCAGTTGTAAAAAATCTGCCTGCCAAACAGGAGGTGCAGGTTGATCCTTGGATTGGGAAGATTCCCTGGAGGAGGAAATGGCAACCCACTACAGTATTCTTACTTGGAGAATCCCATGGACAGAGAAGCCTGATGGGCTGCAGTCCATGGAGTCACAGACAGTTGGATATGACTGAGTGACTGAGCACACACACAAAGATGACTTGCACTGATGTCTTTAAAAGTCTTTAAGAATATCGTGCTACCATGAATTTATGTTTTTATCCACAATATTTTGGAATGCAAATGACAAGTGAGTATTTTATTTCTGAATACCGTTACATAATGTCAAGATCATCATAAAATGACTTTGCCAACAGTGAGCGTTCTCCGTGCATTCATAATGGATGTCTCTTGTTGGATGTCTCTGTAGCCTTCTGTTCATTTTCTTTTCCTTCCAATGAACTCTTTTGTTTCCTTTTCTCCAGTCAGTCGGTGGAGACATTCAGGTATGAAATTCTGTGGATTTTTTTCATTCTGGTATTTCTAGCATCTACCTTCATTTGGATACTTGCTGCCATTGTCCTCTTTGAACTTTTCACTTACATTTTTTTCCAGTAATCCCTACATGGTTTCCTGGCTTGTGTCCATTCTGCACATCATTTTGATTCGGTCACTTCTCTCTTCAAATACTTTCAATGTGTGTCACGGCTCCCCACAGTCAGCTGACATTTGCTGTCAAGTCTGTCTTCTCGGGACCTCTGGCTTGTTCACCCTCAGCCTTGCTGAATGTTAGAATCAGCACCCACCACCTCTTACCAGGACTCATGCGATTGTCTGATTGTTTCCATTAGATTAGAAAATGCTCTGAGCGGGGGACTGCGTCTTAGCTGACTTGTTATTCCCTAGCGTGTATATTAGTTGCTTGAGAAATATTTCTTACATGAATAAATACTTAATGAAAAGGGATAAAAATGCATTATAGGTGGTTATTTGAAAAGAGTTCACTTTTTTTTTCCAGTTACTGAGGCTCAGTTGAACTCTATTACCTGGAGTTTTGCCAATCAGACTTCTTTTTAGTAATATTTATAATGATAATTGGTGTTCATAGTGATTACCCCAGGGCTGTACAAAGTCTTGAAATGACTTCTCAGTTATTTAAAAGAAGATCATATTAAGATGTTTGTTTCTAGTTAACAGATTCATTATATGTATCATCATGGATTATCCATTTAAAAATAATTAAAATGTAATTAAAATTCACAATAATATCACACTGAACATTAATCTTCTTTTGATGATTAGTTCATTCAACAAATAATTAGCACACACTAAATATGTACACGTTGATAGAGTTATTAAGCAGGATGTTCTATTTAGTCAGTTCATGTGTATTGGAAATGCCTTGTGCTTTCGCTGTGCTAGATAATGGCTCGCTGTAATTGATGCACAGTGAGGTATCTAATCACTTTTTTCGGTAGCCATTAAACAAAATATGGCTCTTTAAAACTAGATTTCAGGGGCTTCCCAGGTGGTGCTAGTGGTAAAGAATCTGCCTGACAATGCAGGAGATGCAAGAGATGCTGGTTTGATCCCTGGGTGGGGACGATCCCCTGGAGAAGGAAATGGCAACCCGCCCTAGTATTCTTGCCTGGAGAATCCCATGGACCGAGGAACCTGGGGGGCTACGGTCTATAGGGTCACAAAGAGTCAGACACGACCAAGTGACTAAACAACAACATCTATTGGCCTATTACCAATTACCATCTAATGGTGGTTACCCTTTCAGTACTAGTGGTAAAGCTGAAAACACCTAAGTGTGAATTTCTTTTTAAATTCAGAATTCCTTTTTACCAAATTCTGCTGTTGGCTTATGCTTGGAATATGTGACCAAACATCAGGTGTTTGAAAAGGCTCATCCCCGTTTAAAAAAAAAAAAGCCAACTTCAGAAAATGCCTGTTCTTTGTCTCTGTGTATATTACCTTTGAGTGTTGTCCCTTTGGAACTCTGCTGACAGGTGCCGTATCACCCAGTGGAGCAATCGCAGACATCAAACAAAAGCCATGTGTGTTTCTCGGTTGTATACACGGACACTCACAGCCTGTTTTCAGGTAAACACAGGGCTGATCACATGCCAACTCATGGTCACTCATACACACACACTCACACACCCTCCATACCCTCAGCTGATTCTGCAGTAGCTTCTCCCAGCTGTACTTTCTGAACGACCTTCCTAAACTAGATTCTGTCTCTGCTCCCCCATGGACTCTGTCAGAAAGCAGCAGTGAACATCCTCTGCTGCTGCTACTGCTAAGTCACTTCAGTCGTGTCCGACTCTGTGCAACCCCATAGATGGCAGCCCATCAGGCTCCCCCATCCCTGGGACTCTCCATATATTTTACCAAAAATTTGTTAGTCAAAGCTAGCCCTTTTGTCCTCTTAGGAACATCCCTGCTGTAAACTAGGAGACTGAGCCCTGCTTATCTAGAATTGAATAGTAATAATAAACATTTGTCAAGCTTTATCTTTAAAAGTAAGCCGTTATCCCTGTTTTATAAATGAAAGAACCGGGGCTTGCAGAGGTTAATCACCCACCGAAGGCTCACAGCAGGAAGGTGGAGGATTTGAACAGGCAGGATTATTCCAGAGCTTGCATGCTGAATTATGGTATGGACTGAATTTATTTCCATCATGTGGTGAATGGCTGGAAGAATCCAGAACTTCCCTGGCCTGAGCTAATTAGTCTCAGGGAAAATGAGGAGCTCAGAAAGAGACAGCCACTAATTTAAGTCATTAGTAACCATTTAAAGTTAGGGTTCACATTGGTTTTCTAGAAGAGGTGCCAACTGATTTACAAGAAGAGAGATGATTGCTGGCTTAGAGAGCTGCCGAAAGCCTCTAGTAGGACAGACTGTAAATGGCAGGTTTATGAGACAAATTACTGACTAGATTGGCAATAAAAAGTGCATTAAACACTCCAGTCCAAACCACCAGCGGGTGGAAAACCAGAAATCACCATTGCTATGTGTCTGGATTGCCGGGCAGGGCCTGTGTTGAGAAGGGCCCAGTGCTCGGTTTAATGTTCTTCTGTGACTGTCTTAAAATCCCTAATATAATTTTATCTTTGAACTTGTGTTTTGTGAGGAGGCTGATGGGCCAGTGCTCCACATAGGCCACGGAGATGCGCCAGGCAGCAGTGCACAGAAGTCGGTGGTTGGGGTCCAGTGAACAGTCCCGGCTCCTCGCATTTGGCTCAGGACACCCATGGTGACTTGGGCAGTTCAGGGTCCTGAGGGAGTGGCCAGGACGGTACAGGGGCCACTTAGTGGCAATAACGGGGACAACAGCAGAAGTGGCAACAGGCAACGCTACAAGTCAGAGGAAATGTTAGAGGAGATATTGGAACAACACTATAAATCCACATTTAAAGTGAACTTGACTATTATAAACATTGCTGCGATGAACATTGGGGTGCACGTGTCTCTTTCCCTTCTGGTTTCCTCAGTGTGTATGCCCAGCAGTGGGATTGCTGGATCATAAGGCAGTTCTATTTCCAGTTTTTTAAGGAATCTCCACACTGTTCTCCATAGTGACTGTACTAGTTTGCATTCCCACCAACAGTGTAAGAGGGTTCCCTTTTCTCTACACCCTCTCCAGCAATTATTGCTTGTAGACTTTTGGATCGCAGCCATTCTGACTGGCGTGAAATGGTACCTCATAGTGATTTTAATTTGCATTTCTCTGATAATGAGTGATGTTGAGCATCTTTTCTTGTGTTTGTTAGGAAACCAGAAGGGAAAGAGACACGTGCACCCCAGTGTTCATCCCAGCACTGTTTATAATAGCCAAGACATGGAAGCAACCTAGATGTCCATCAGCAGATGAATGGATAAGAAAGCTGTGGTACATATACACAATGGAGTATTACTCAGCCATTAAAAAGAATACATTTGAATCAGTTCTAATGAGATGGATGAAACTGGAACCTATTATACAGAGTGAAGTAAGCCAGAAAGAAAAACACCAATACAGTATACTAACGCATATATATGGAATTTAGAAAGATGATAACAATAACCCTGTGTACGAGAAAGCAAAAGAGACACTGATGTATAGATTAGTCTTATGGACTCTGTGGGAGAGGGAGAGGGTGGGGAGATTTGGGAGAACGGCATTGAAACATGTATAATATCATGTATGAAACGAGTCGCCAGTCCAGGTTCGATGCACAATACTGGATTCTTGGGGCTGGTGCACTGGGACCACCCAGAGGGAGGGTATGGGGAGGGAGGAGGGAGGAGGGT
This sequence comes from Bos indicus x Bos taurus, assembly GCF_003369695.1. Taxonomy (NCBI): domain Eukaryota; kingdom Metazoa; phylum Chordata; class Mammalia; order Artiodactyla; family Bovidae; genus Bos; species Bos indicus x Bos taurus. The sequence goes on along the minus strand of NC_040087.1, from coordinate 27,776,605 downwards.
TCAGGATGGGGAACACATGTATACCTGTGGCAGCTTCATTTCGATATTTGGCAAAACTAATACAATATTGTAAAGTTTAAAAATAAAATAAAATTAAAAAAATAAAAATAAATAAAAAACCCACTATTTTAAAAATTAAAAAAAATAAAAAATAAAGTGAACTTGAGACTTATATGAAACACATTTGTACAGACAGTGAAATCTTCTAGAAAAATCATTCCTCAACAATCAGTTCTAGATGTAATAAAATGGACATTTTGACAAATTCATCAGAAATTTATCCCAATGTAATATCCCCAAATAATCCCAACAATGTCACAGCCTAAAAGTTACTCTTCATAGCTCCGGTAAGAGTTGCATAGGCAGAAAGGACCTCAAAATTGAAAACTGTCAAGAAGTATTTATAATCTTGTATTTTTAAGAGCAACCAATATTGCTTTCAAGTATATTTACTAGAAATTAAATTGCTGAAAGTAAAGATTTTGATGATCTAATAAATTTTACAGAAAAGTGAGCCAGAAAAAAGAAATCTTAAAATCAAGCTATCACACTAATAAAGTATTATCATGTATTATATAATATTATGACACCAAAATGTTATTTTGAAAAAATTTCTAAAATTTAGTTGTTTCTCATGTATCACTATTACCCCTACTGCTCTTCTGAAAGTAACAAAATATTTTAAAGGAAAAAATCCTTTTGTTTTAGTACCTTTATATGAGCACATTGCCCTGCTTTTTAAACAAGGGGATTGCGTTGTCATTTTGTACTGACTCCTTCCAGCATGCAGCCCTGCTCCCAGAAGAAAGAGGTGATATTATAGGAGAACAAAGAGGGTAAGGTTTTCTACCCAAAGTCCCAGGTTCTTTTTCATCCTGACAAAAAAATACAGCCCAAAGCAGAGGGATTGGCCAGCTTGGGACTGGGGTGAGAGTGAGTCAGAGGGACTGGTGAAACTCAGGCACCTGAAGGGCAAGCCTGGGTTTGGAAGCAGTCTGCTTTTTTTCTGGTTGCCACAGCAGCACGTTAGGTGTGGAGTGACGTTGAAGAGGAAGAAAGCCTGAGGAGAACGTTCTGCTTAGTCACTACTCTGGTAAAAAGTACTGGTATATTTTATGTTTATTTTTATTTTCATCCTCTTTTTCTTCTCTCCGGAATTAGAACTGGTTTACTCAGGGCTTCCCTTGTGGCTCAGCTGGTAAAGAATCCCCCTGCAATGTGGGAGACCTGGGTTCGATTCCTGGGTTGGGAAGATCCCCTGAAGAAGGGAAAGGCTACCCACTCCAGTATTCTGGCGAATGGAGAATCCCATGGACAGCATATCCATGGGGTTGCAAAGAGTCAGACACAACTGAGTGACTTTCACTTCACTTTACTCAGGGGAGGGGGATCACCAAAGAGCCAGGTGTCTGACCCTGGGCTTGAGATTTTTACATGAGCCCAGCTTTGCCTTTTATTGCAATGAGACCTTTACAAACCATCCTTCAATTTTCTCATGTGTGGTGGTGAAGGGGCGATGACAGCTGATACATTTTTGGTGACACTGTTTTGATTCATGCTAAGGAAGCAGCCGTTTTGCCTACTATTATTGCTTTTGTGTTTGTCAGAGCAAATGTCAATACAGGGAAAAAGACACATACTGTGTTGGTATTATTATAAAAGTGCTTTGATTTTGTTGATCCCCTGAAAGAGTCTCAGGGATTCTAGAACTCAGCAGACCACCCTTTGAGAACCACTGTTCCCTGGTGTCGTTTGGAGACCTCCAAACAGCTGATGTTAAGCTCTAGCATTCAGAGAGGGGCCAGAAAGCTGAGAGAGGAAAATAAGGGAAACACACAGGACAAGCCCTGACATGAAAGAATTAAAACTCGAACCAAAATATAGAAACATGGAAGAGTCGTCAGTCATATTTTTAAAAGACTTTCTACATGATTTATGAAAAAAAATGCTAATAAATTGAAAGAGAGTACAAATCAGTGTTGGGACTCGACTTAGTGGCCTACAAACTCAACTGGAAGTAATATTTTTAAACATAGAGCAAAAAATATAAGGAGAAAACAATCATGAGTTAAAAGAAAGACTGTTGGAGGATGTATTTGGAAGAACTAACCTGTGAATCAAAGAAGATCCAGAGAGTAGAAAAGGAACAGATGAAGAAAAGGCACTAATTAAACTAATAAAGAAGAAAATGTCCTTGAGATTAAGAAAGATCTGAAGGTGAAACTTGAAGCTACTCACCAAGTTCCAAGCAGAAGGGGCAAGAAAAAGAAAAAGTCCCCTAAGCTTGTCTGGAAAATTCTTCAACTACCAAGAATGAAGAGAAACCGTAGACAGAGATAACCAGCTACTTAAGGAATCAGCCCGCCGTATTGTTTTGTATGAAGCGCCTTAGCTGGAAGATGACAGAATGGCAGCAGAGAGAAAAGGACTGCGGCCCGGATTCCTGTATCCCCTCAAGATGTCTTTCCCCTTTCAGAACAGAGGAGTGTGTGATGTGCGACACTCCAGAAGATACATCTCTCATGCATATCAGTACCAGAGGAGACTACTAGAGGGAGGACTATGTAACCAAATGTAACCAAATGACTGCCATAGCCAATACTCTGCCACCCTCCACCTGCCCCACCACCAAAGACAGGAGAACATGAGAGAGAGAGGGGAGTGCTCAAAAAGGAACATCTGTGCATGCTCAGTCACTAAGCCATGTCTGACTCTGCGACCCCATGGACTACAGCCCATCAAGGTCCCCTGTCCATGGAATTCTCCAGACAAGAATACCTGAGTTTGTTGCCACTTCTTCCTCCAGAGGATCTTCCTAACCCAGGGATCTAACCCTCCTCTCTCGTGTCTCCTGCGTTGGCAGGCAGTTTCTTTATCACTGGGCCACCTGGGAAGCCCCAATGCACATACAGTTAAATTTAAGTGGACAGTAATAGACCAGGAATGTATGCTAGCTACTCCAAAGAAGAATTCTTAAAATAGAAAGGAACTATATAAGGGTAGGAGAAGGCAATGGCACCCCATTCCAGTACTCTTGCCTGGAAACTCCCATGGATGGAGGAGCCTGGTGGGCTGCCGTTTATGGGGTCGCACAGAGTCGGACACGACTGAAGCGACTTAGCAGCAGCATATAAGGGTAATTCTAATAATAATCTAGGATGAAAAGTACTGGACTATCTCAGAGAAATCTAGAAGTTAGGGGTGAATGGGGAGAAAAGTTATGAAGCAAAGTATGTGAAAGATTTTATTTTGGTCTGGGTGAGGGCACATTTGAGAAGAACAGCAGTGAAAATATTCTAAAAGGCTGACCTTATTAGTTAGACTAGCTGAGTGAAGGAAGTAAATTAAATCTTTTTTTAAAAGAGAATTACAGAAATATGTGTTTTGTTATGAGGTCCTAGAAAGGGGATGCAAACATTTAAGGTATAGAAAGTTACGAAACAACAGCACTAACAAAATTTAAAAAGACAGTGAAAAGAAACCCAGCACCACCCCCCCAAATAGCAAAAGAAAAAAGAGGAGACAACAAAGTAAACCAAAGTGAGTAAAAAGTAAACATAAAAGTAGAAGGAATAAAATAAACTACAAAAGAAAAAATACGAGGATTAAAAACAAGGGAAGAGAAACGCTAACAGCCAGGAGAGGTCTGAGGGGCGTGAGAACTAAACAAAACGCTATGTCCTGGATGGCATCTTGGGAGAGAAGATGGACATTAGGAAGAAACTAAGGAAATCTGCTTTTGTTTTTAGCTTCAGCAAAAAGTGGAATTACCAGGCTCCAGCAGGTCTCACGACCCCAAGGACTGGGACGCAGTGGGGCCTCTGATTCACTCATGTGCTCTCATGAGCCAGGGTGTTTTCTTTTCATCCGTCTCTCAACTCTGCTTCTTTCTTGAATGTCTGCTTCAAGGCTTATTGATGTGGTTGGAAACCACTGGGTGGAAAACTGCCAGTGACGGTTCCCGATTTGTGTCTCCTCTTTAACAGGCCATTCATCCATTGAGTCAGTTAAAGTCACATAAGAAATATATATTGCATGCTTACTATGTGCCAGGCACTCTGCTGTGTTCAACTATGTTTTGAGGATAAGATAAAGCAAACGTTATCCCATCCTCGTGGAGGTTACTAGATAGTAGGATATTTCTTTATTTTGTATACAAATACAAGGTAATGACAAATAAGACAACTTCCAAGAAGAAAACGTTCTTTGTATTGTCAATGTTTCCCAATCGAGTCTAGGGTGTGAAGGACTTCCCGGGGAAAATGACATAAAACTGAGACCTAACTGTAAATACAAGTTACCCAGCCACTGGGGACATGTGTGGTGAACACCTTTATAAAAACTTGAAGACAGGCAAAGGGAGAGAGGTAGAAATTTAGCCTATTTCTCCTAAGCCTATAGCTATTGTAAACAACAAGGAGGAGTCAATAAATTCCTGTTTATTAAACACAGATTTATTTATGTATTGAATCCTAAAGTACATGTAGTCTTTTAGGGTCCATGTAACATTTACAAACACAGTTGATCATGTTTTTGACCACACAGAAAATCTTAATCTCAGTAAGGTAATTTGGAAAGCTAGGTAACATCATTGATTTCCTAAGAAAATATAAATTGTTAAAATTCAGTGAAGAAGTAGAAATTTTGAATAGCTCGAGAACCATAGGAGAGATTAGAAAAGAGATTAAAAATCTATTATTGAAGAAGTTAACAGAATTTGAGAATTACATAACTGAACACTATTTAAGCTTAAAGAGCAAACAATTCTGATGTAATTTAAAGACTGTAGAAGAAGACAGACAAGTTCTCATTGTATTTATGAGACCAGTCTTATTATTAATACTTTGCTGTTGTTGTTGTTTAGTCATTAAGTCATATCTGACTCTTTGCGACTCCAGCCTGGACTCTAGCCTGCCAGGCTCCTCTGTCCTTGGGATTTCCCAGGTAAGAATATTGGAGTGGGTTGCCATTTCCTTCTCCAGGGAATCTTCCCGACCCAGGGATCAAACCTGCGTCTCCTGCATTAGCAGGTGGATTCTTTACCACTGAGCCACCAAGGAAGCTCAATCTTATTGCTATAACATGCTAAAAATAATACTGCAAAAAAATCAATAGTACACTAGATGCAGAAAATTCTAAATGTGATATTAGCTACAATAATCCAGAAATGTATTAACAGACTAATAAACTATGGCCAAGTAGTTTATTGCAAGCATGCAAGGTTGCATTAGTACCAGGAAATCAAGCAATGAGACTCATTACATCAACAGATTAAAGCAGAAACATAAGTGAACATGTCAATAGATGTTGAAAAGCCATCTTGATAAACATTCAGCAGCTATCCTTAATAATAATTTTAGGAAGATATGTACAGGAGGAACTTTGGTAAGTAAGATAAAGTTTATAAAACATTGGCAAGTTTAGTTCAGTCGCTCAGTCGTGTCTGACTCTTTATGACCCCATGGACTGCAGCACGCCAGGCCTCCCTGTCCATCACCAACTCCCAGAGTTTACTCAGACTCATGTCCATTGAGTCAGTGATGCCATCCAACCATCTCATCCTCTGTCATCCCCTTCTCCTCCCGCCTTCCATCTTTCCCAGCATCAGCATCTTTTCCAATGGCATCAGGTGGCCAAAGTATGGAGTTTCAGCTTCAGCATCAGTCCTTCCAATGAATATTCAGGACTGATTTCCTTTAGGATGGACTGACTGGATCTCCTTGCCGTCCAAGGGACTCTCAAGAGTTTTCTCCAACACCACAGTTCAAAAGCATCAGTTCTTCAGAATTCAGCTTTCTTTATAGTCCAACTCTCACATCCATACATGACTACTGGAAAAACCATAGCTTTGACTAGATGGACCTTTTTTGGCAAAGTAATGTTTCTCCTTTTTAATATGCTGTCTAGGTTGGTCATAACTTTTCTTCCAAAGAGCAAGCATCTTTTAATTTCGTGGCTGCAGTCACCATCTGCAGTGATTTTGGAGCCCCCAAAAATAAAGTCTGTTACTGTTTCCACTGTTTCCCCATCTATTTGCCATGAAGTGATGGGGCCAGATGCCATGATCTTCATTTTCTGAATGTTGAGTTTTAAGCCAACTTTTTCACTCTTTTCTTTCACTTTCATCAAGAAGCTCTAGTTCTTTTTCGCTTTCTGCCATAAGGGTGCTGTCATCCACATATCTGAGGTTATTGATATTTCTCCTGGCAATCTTGATTCCAGCTTGTGCTTCTTCCAGCCCAGCGTTTCTCATGGTGTACTCTGCATATAAGTTAAATAAGCAGGGTGACAATATATAGCCTTGATGTACTCCTTTCCCAATTTGGAACCAGTCTGTTGTTCCATGTCCAGTTCTAACTGTTGCTTCATTGGCAAATGTGATTCTAAATAACAGACCATGCAAATCACATTAATTATTGTCAGAAACTAGATAAGACTGCTTATTCTTGCCACTATTACTCAACATTATTTTCAAAGTTCTAGCAAACACAGTGAGAAAAGACAGTAAAATAATTTGTCTAAATATTGAAAAAGAAAGGAAAGAACTCTTTTTCTTGATGATACTGTATGCTTGGAAAATCCAAACGACATAAGAAAAAATACTTGAATTGTAACATATACAGGTATAAAAATACATCAAAGGCAAAAAATGACCTAAACATGAAAATGGGAAAAAATAATCTGTGGTTATAATAAAATGAAAAGAAATACTGTAAGAGAATAACTGTCCTGAAAACAAGACTCAAACAAATGGAAAATCATACTAACTTCTTAGGTGTATAGGCTGAAAATAACTGAAGTGTTAGAGTTTCTCAAATTCACTATATACATGTATATATAATATTTACATATAAAATTAATTATGATATATACTGCAATTCCAATTAGAATCATATAACATTTCAAAATAATATATAATGATCTTAAAGCTTATTTGGGAAAATAAAAAGCCCAAGAATAAAATGTATAAAAAAGACTAATGAGTGCAGATATTAATGGCAACTATTAAGTCATTATAATCAAATAAAGCATTAAAAAATTATTTTATTGAAGTATAGTTGGATTATCATATTGTATTAATTACTACTGTACAGCAAAGTAACTCAGTTATACATATATATAGTAATGCTCAAAATTCTCCAAGCCAGACTTCAGCAATATGTGAACCATGAACTTCCAGATGTTCAAGTTGGTTTTAGAAAAGGCAGAGGAACCAGAGATCAAATTGCCAACATCCGCTGGATCATCAAAAAAGCAAGAGAGTTCCAGAACATCTATTTCTTCTTTATTGACTATGCCAAAGCCTTTGACTGTGTGGATCACAATAAACTGTGGAAAATTCTGAAAGAGATGGGAATACCAGACCACCTGACCTGCCTCTTGAGAAACCTGTATGCAGGTCAGGAAGCAACAGTTAGAACTGGACATGGACCAACAGACTGGTTCCAAATAGGAAAAGGAGTACATCAAGGCTGTATGTTGTCACCCTGCTTATTGAACTTCTATGCAGAGTTACATTCACCATGAGAAACGCTGGGCTGGAAGAATCACAAGCTGGAATCAAGATTGCTGGGAGAAATATCAATCACCTCAGATATGCAGATGACACCACCCTTATGGCAGAAAGTGAAGAGGAACTAAAAAGTCTTTTGATGAAAGTGAAAGAGGAGTGTGAAAAAGTTGGCTTAAAGCTCAACATTCAGAAAACGAGATCATGGCATCTGGTCCCATCACTTCATGGGAAATAGATGGGGAAACAGTGGCTGACTTTATTTTTTGGGGCTCCAAAATGACTGCAGATGGTGACTGCGCCATGAAATTAAAAGACGCTTACTCCTTGGAAGAAAAGTTATGACCAACCTAGACAGCATATTGAAAAGCAGAGACATTACTTTGCCAACAAAGGTCTGTCTAGTCAAGGCTATGGTTTTTCCAGTCGTCATGTATGGATGTGAGAGTTGGACTGTGAAGAAAGCTGAGAGCCGAAGAATTGATGCTTTTGAACTGTGGTGTTGGAGAAGACTCTTGAGAGTCCCTTGGACTGCAAGGAGATCCAACCAGTCCATTCTGAAGGAGATCAGTCCTGGGTGTTCATTGGAAGGAATGATGCTAAAGCTGAAACTCCAGTACTTTGGCCACCTCATGTGAAGAGTTGACTCATTGGAAAAGACTCTGATGCTGGGAGGGATTGGGGGCAGGAGGAGAAGGGGACGACAGAGGATGAGATGGCTGGATGGCATCACTGACTCGATGGACGTGAGTCTGGGTGAACTCTGGGAGTTGGTGATGGACAGGGAGGACTGGTGTCCTGCGATTCATGGGGTAGCAAAGAGTCGGACACGACTGAGTGACTGAAATGAACTGAACAGATACACATTATTTTTCATATTATTTTCCATTATGGTTTATCACAGGATATTAAATATAATTCCCTGTGCTATATGGTAGGACCTTGTCATTTATCCACTCTGCATATACAGTTTGTGTCTGTGAATCCTGAGCTCCCATTCCCACCCTCTCCCACCCTCTCCCTTTGGCAACCACCAGTCTATTTTGTTTGCCTCTGATTTTGTTTCTGTTTCATAGAAGGTTCATTTGTTTCATAGTTTAGATTCCACATATAAGTGATATTGTATGCCACTTGTCCTTATCTTTCTGACTTTCTCTACTTTGTATGATAATCTCTAATTGCATCCATGTTGCTGCAAATAGCATTGTTTCATTCTTTTTCATGGCTGAGTAGTATTCCATTGTATATACATGTAGCATATCTTCTTTATCCTTTCATCTGTTAATGCACATTTAGGTTATTTCCATGTCTTAGCTATTGTAAATAGTGATGCTATGAACATAGGGGTGCATATATCTTCTTGAATTACAGTTTTATCTGACTATAAATATAATATAAGGGTATTAGTTTTTAAAATAAATAAAGATGGTAGTGGAATTTGAAGGCAAATCCCAATCTAGATCTCACAATATACACTACTTTAATCTATTATGAAGTTGACATTTCAATTCAGTGGGAGAAGGAAGATACAGGCTCATCTGACCATCCATCTGGACGAGGATGGAAGTGTACACATCTCTCAGCATTTGTAGAAGTAAGTTCTACAGATAATTGAAGACTTTAAAGCAAATAATTAAATGTGAAAATAAATCAATGAATAGATAATGAATAAATTACTTATAGAAAGAAATCTAGGAGCGTATACATACAATGTAGGGATTGTGGAGATTGTTCTTAAGTAAGACAAAAAACCGACAGCTATAGAAAATGTAAATAAGGTCAGTGGGAAATTATAAAGTTAAAAATGTATTTGTATCACAGATGATTAAAATAAAGTTAACATCTTTAAAATACTGAGTTCCTACTAAGGAGCAACAGATAATAGAAAATAGATATGAAAGAATAATTTATCCAAAAGTAGGTATAATGGCCATAAACATATGGATACTCAAAATTATCAGTAATCAGGAAATGCAAATTAAAGTAACAATGCATTTTCCCTTTATAACCATGTATTTAATAAAAGCATAATAGAAGGATAATACCATCACTCTCTTAAGAGGTAAGGATGCAGAGGAAAAGGAACTGTCATACTTTGCAAATTAAATGTTAGTTGCAGTATGGCACGGAGAAGACAACGGCACCCCACTCCAGTACTTTTGCCTGGAAAATCCCATGGATGGAGGAGCCTGGTGGGCTGCCGTCTATGGGGTCGCACAGAGTTGGACACGACTGAAGCGACTTAGCAGCAGCAGCAGCAGTATGGCAATATCTTCTGAAAATAAAAATTCACATACAGTTGGATCTACCAGTCTCATTCCTAAGAAGCTATTCCAAAGAAATGAAAACATAATATAATTTCATAAAAGTATATGGACCATGATGTTTATTAGAGCATTGTTCATACAATTAAAATTCTGAAACAAAGAGAGTCTCCATAGAAGAGTGGTTGAATTGATCTTCGAAAGAAACTTTAGAAAAATTTCATAAAATAGTATGCAGCCATTACAAAGGATAAATTTTAGCAGAGTCTGTATAGTTGGGTAGGATTCCTATGAAGTATTTTTGAGTGACAAAAATCTAGTTGTGGAGATGTATGGTATTCTATTTCTGTAAATAATACTAATACGCAAGGAAAAAGCATGCCATGTACATATATGTGTGTGTGTGTGTTTGTGAATATGGAGATGTGTTTACAGCACTAGGTTGCTAACCCAGGAGACTTAGTGTGGTTTAGGAAGAAAGGAAGAAATAAATAAGGGTTGAGGGGCGCGGAGGAACTAAACTATTTAAAAAGCCAGCATGATCCCCATTTATGTTCTCTCTGTGGAATAATAAAAGTAAAAGAATGCCAGGCTCCAACAGTCAGGCTTTCAGTCCGTTTTCCTAAGACCTGACTTTGCCACCTTGCTGTTCTTGTGGCTGCCATTCTGTCAGCAGTTACGTTCCAGTTGGCGCGCTGGGGAGAGTTCTTTTTCATCTCTGCAGCCTAAGTAAACACAGGCGCTTCGCGTTTCTTTATCCTTCCATTTGTCAGGTGGTGTTCCAGCCACAGAGAAAGACAGAGCATTGCGCAGACGTTCTGTTGTGCTTGACTTTTTAGTGGACCTGCCAACTGTTGCCCCGACTTCATGGTATTAAATACTTTAACAAAACTAGAAATCTATACAAGGGAACTTCTGGAGAGCTAAAATTCTCTTAATTCCTGGAGTTACAGCATAGTGGGAAGAGAAGCAGGAATCGAGCCTGTAGAAGGCTTTGCATGATAACTCCCGACGCTGGGAATGCCAGTAAAATCCCTGAGACCAGATCTTCAAGGCCAGCCACTCGGGTAATAAAGAGCATCTGCAGGGGGTGTTACTGACATCTCCAGGTGGTCCTGCCTTACAGTTACTCCCTCCCTGATTTTCTTCTTCCTATTGGGTGGTTCCTTCTTCTCTGGGGCCAGCATTATCTCCCTGGTTTCCTTGACTTTTGTCTAATGATCTTTTTGAAGACCCACCATGTCTCCTTACTGATAGATCACATGGTTAGTTTAAACCTTTTGTTGTATTAACTACCCTTTAAGGCAAATGTACTTTTTAAGGACGCTTGATACAGATCTTGGAAGGGAAACTCAGGCTTTCAAAGCTAAATGGATGGGACGATCCAGACCACACTGACTGGTGAAGGGGGTAGGGTGGGGGGTGCTCCTTTCTGCTTACGGGAAGTGCTGCGTTGTTTTCCGCCACAAATGCTCTCCTAGCAGACTCGTACCTCACTCCCTCCTTGCCTGTTTGTAGCCTGAGCGCCCTGTGATGAACATTTTTTGTGTGTGTTAGAAAACAACTCAATAAATTACTTTGGTGTTCATACTAATGTGGAAAGATGGAGGGTCAAGTCTGAGTATTGGGGAATAAACCTTTCATAGTTTGTCCTCAAAGGAAAAAAAAAAACAAACAAACAAGCCAAATGCCCAAAAAACAAGCTTTAGGAATTTCAGGTTTCTCAGAAACTGCACTTGACATTCTGCTTAGAACTGTTGTGTTCCTGTAGAGATGGGCAATTATGGGGAAAGTATTTCTGGGAGCATGGCCACATTAAACACCAGCAACAAAAGACTCCCTGTGGGTTTTGCCACTTTGCATGACCCCGCCCCCCCAACCCGGCCTTAATCTGAATTTCAGAGATGTTCAAATACCACCGAGAAGAATGGCTGCCTCAGTTTTAAATGTGCATACAGCATGATGCTTTGAGCATCTGTTCTTTGAAACCTGCCGGATTTTGAAGCTGTGGTTATTGCGGGGACTCAGTGTTTGTGACTCCTGAGATGTCCACTCTTGAGGACTCTACCTTAATCTGTGGGCTCTGATATTTGAGTATCTGCAATCATGCAAATGTCCCCCCAGGAGTGGAAACAGTGATTCTCTAAAGCTCCTGGTGCCCTGCTAGGCACTGCCTGATGTCTCAGTGCTTGGATGCTGGGGGAGGCACCGGGTGGAGAGGAGGCGGTGAGATGATGCTTTCGGGGACCTGGAAGCCCTTTCTGAGGCTTTTTCCCCATTCTATATTCTCCCCAATCCCTCTGTTCCCATTTAGAGCTGTGACTCTAATCTGAGGACCAAAACCAGCCTCCCACACTGGGCGTGATCTCCCCCTGAGGCTCCACTTTGGGGCAGGAAATCAGTCAGAAGGGTGCTCATTGGGCACAGGACAGAATTCAACGAGATGGGGGACGGGCTGCTGGTGGCCCATGTGTCCTCAGGGAGAGGCCACTGGATGGGGAGGGAGGCTCTGCAAGCCCACTGCCCCGATGCCATCTTTCCCAGGCAGGCCCATCCGACGGGCATTGCCAGAGTTCGCCCCTGAACTTTCCTTTCTTGTGGTTCCAAGACTGACCAGCTGTCCCTCTGGGCAGAACATTCCTCCTGGTTTTATAGAACTAGCTTCCAGTCACTTTGAACTGGGAGCCTTTTGGTTGTTTCAAGGTGTCTGTACTGTTCTGTGTGGACCCCTGAGTGTGTTTCCCAATGGTGTTTCCCCGCTGCGTGCTTAAGATTGAAAGGTTCCCCAGTATAGGCCCGGCCCCCCCATCCCCACGCACTCCCTGTGCCCCTACCGCCTCCCACAGCACTGGAAGGAATGCAGTTGACTTTCTTCACGCCTTGCTCTTCTTAATTCAGTCTCTTGACTATGAGGTCCCGGGGAAGATGTGTTCATTTAGTGTGTTTCCCTATTCACAGGAAGGGCTTCCCTGATAGCTCAGTGGGTAAAGAATCCACCTGCAATGCAGGAGACCCTGGTTTGATTCCTGGGTTGGGAAGATCTGGTAGAGAAGGGATAGGTTACCCACACCAGTATTCTTGGGCTTCCCTGGTGGCTCAGCTGGTAAAGAATTGGCCTGCAATGAGGGACACCTGGGTTCAATCCCTGGGTTGGGAAGATCCCCCAGAGAAGGGAATGGCATCCCCACTCCAGTATTCTGGCTTGGAGGATTCCATGGACAGTCCATGGGGTGGCAAAGACCCTCAGCTACAGTCAGCCCCCGACACAGGCAGACTTGGCTCCATGGGTTTGTTCTGATAGTAAGAAAATCAGAGCAAGACCAAGTGAGAGTCTGGAATTGTTCTACCTTGCTTTGGGAATAATTCAGTTCCTGTTTCCAACCCTGTGATTGTTTGGACTGTAGATCTGAAATAAACAATGAGTGATTGAGTTAATTGAATTCTGTCATTTCCTGTGATCTATTAAAACTTCTATTTTTGCTTAAAGTTTAAAACAGTGACCAACATTTAAAACTGAATGACTTCACACCTACTTAGATGGATAAAGTCCAAAAGATGGACAGTCACAAGTTGACAAGGATGTGGAGAAACTGGAATTCTTGTGTTCAGCCACTTTGGAAAATAGCTTGGTAGTTTCTTAAAATGTTAAACAAAGATATACTATGTGGAGCATCAATTCTAGGTAGCTAGTGGAATCACCGGAGAAGGCGATGGCACCCCACTCCAGTACCCTTGCCTGGAAAATCCCATGGATGGAGGAGCCTGGTGGGCTGCAGTCCATGGGGTCGCTAAGAGTCGGACACGACTGAGCGACTTCACTTTCCCTTTTCACTTTCATGCATTGGAGAAGGAAATGGCAACCCACTCCAGTGTTCTTGCCTGGAGATTCCCGGGGACGGGGGAGCCTGGTGGGCTGCCGTCTATGGGGTCGCACAGAGTCAGGCACAACTGAAGCGACTTAGCGGCAGCAGCAGTGGAATCACACTAGCATCTCCCCTCCCCTATGGTCCAACTCCTATTTCTATCACATTCTATTCCTTAGAAGGAGTCACGGAATACAGCTCACACTCAGGGAGAGGAGAATTAAGCTCCAGCTCTTGAAGGCAGGGGTCACATAATTTGTGGACACACTTTTAAACCATCCTCTGAGCCAGGTATGGTTCTACACTTTTCAGGAGGGAGATGTTTACTGTTGGCAAGTTGATGCTGTAAGGAAGAAATATTTATGCTTTCCTTTTGTCTTCAACTGATATAACATCATCCATGTTAAGCATGGACCCATCCTTTCCTTCTCTTTATTCTTGCACTAAATATACCTCCCACAAGTCTTCATTGCTGTTGTTTATTTTTTGCTGTCCCCAATACATTCTGAAAATCTCCATACACGCTGGGTTTCAGACTTCCTGGTGCTGCTGCTAGGTGTTATGCCGTCTTTTGAATCTGTTCTCGGTGTTTTGGTAATTTTCATGCCATTAGATATTATGATTACCAGGGCCCTTGAGAATGCTGAGATCTTGATCATCTCTTATGGATGTTCCTTCCCAGCAGGCTCGGAAGGCTCTCTGTGCACAGGAACAAAAGCAGAAATGAATCAAAAGATGTCTTGATTAACAGCTGTGCAAATGGCTGAGAATTATCGTCAAGGGCAAGGGCTCCCTTGCCACAGGGCTGGCTGGGGAGCCATCCGTGTATCTGGTTGCACTTACTGGGACGGCTGCGTGCACAGAAGCGGGGAGCATGTAGGTCTGGTACCACTTGGCAGTGCTGTGATCATGTCCAAACAGGGTCACAGGGCTCAGTGATCACACTCTCATCCTGCACCGCCCCCCCGCCGGCAGGGGCTGCGAGGGGCTGGACAGAGGGGCCCGGCCGGAGAAGGGGTGTGTGTTGTCCCTACCTTGCATGCCCTTCACCGTTTCCAAGCCTGGCCTCTCCAGCAGGCCTGCCGTGTAGCTTGCTGTGTAGGCTTAGTGGGCTGCCATTTCCTATTCCAGGGGATCTCCCCAACCCAGGGATCGAACCTGCGTCTCTTGTGTCTCCTACATTGGCAGGCGATTTCTTTACCATCTGTGCCACCAGGAAGCCCTTGTGATGGAGGCTATTTGCAATTATACTCAAAATGTCACTCTTTAGAAGGTCCACTCAGCCAATCCCTCTGAGTGTTCTCACAGCCAACAGAGCTTCCAGACTTGCACGCCTGGTCCCTGAGTTCATCATCCTGTCCTAGAGGGACCCTCCTCATTAAGGGGAAAAGCAGAGCAAAGTTCAGGTCGCCTGTGCCTCAGTCCTGGTTGGGTGATTTCAGGAAAGTCACGTGTCCTTTCTGCACCTGAACTTACTCCTGTAAAAAATAGAGATAATGGTATCTATTTCACTGGGTTGTGGTGAGGTTGACACCTGCTATATTGTATATACATGTATTCATGTATGTGAGTATGTATGAAATCTCCTTGTAAACAGCAAGACCCGGATGGTGCATGCAGCTGTCATTGTCTTACCACTTTTTACTTAGTGGGAAGTTTATTCCATGTCTGGTTGGTGATGATCTGAAGTAGGAAGACAGAAAGCCTATAGCATACAGGGCATCAGAAAGTTCCCCAGATGTTTATACTTCTAGGTTTGAAGTTCTGGTTGACTGTGGTTCCCTCTCATTAGGCATCAAAATTCCACTCGGAATTCTGTCCTGGGAATTGCCGCTGTGGGAGAGTCTCTTCCCCGTTTGCATGGCTCACAGGATGTCACCTTGGGTCTGTTTCCAATCTCTGCATAGCATCTTGACCCTGGAATGTGGGAACATGAGGAGGTGTTTGTTTTACACTCCCTAATCCTTGAACACAAATTACAAAGTGTTCTCTGCCTTCTCAGAGAAAGACTGTCCCCATCTTGTTCTCATTCAGTTTGGAGAAGCGACAGATGTTGCTGTGTTTAGGATTGGTTAAAGTTCCTTCATTTCATGTAAAGGCATGCTAAATGCTTGCTTTGTGATTATCTGAACCCTGAACGGCGACTGTCTGAAAAGTAAACAAGGCAGCCAAACTGCAATGCTGCATCACTGCTTTAACGTTCTTTATGCTTCGTACATTCGCTGCTGGCTTTATACTGGAACACCGCGAGCTGATAGAAAACTGAGGACACATCTGTTCTCCTTTGCCACTTTCAAGTTTTTTGTTTTTTTTTTAATAATTTTATTTATTTATTTTTTGTCTTCACTGGGTCTTCGCTGCATGTAGGGCGTGGGCTTCTCACTGTGGGGCACAGGCTCTCAGCACTCAGGCTTCAGTAGCTGCAGCCCGTGGGCTCCGTAGGTGTGGCTGCCTCGTGGCATGTGGAATCTTCCCAGATCAAGGCTCAAACTTGTGTCCCCTACACTGGCAGGCGGATCTCAATCACTGGACCACCAGGGGAGTCCTCAAGTCTTATTTGAGTCGAATGTTCAGTTTCATGCAGTTCTAGGAGAGGAACCCTATTCTGGAGTATGTGTTTCTTGTGGGTGGGGTCCCAGAGGGTGGCTCCAGTAGATCCCAGTGGTGGGCAGTCTCCTCCCCAGTAACTGCTCTTTGGAGAGCACATTTAATTTCAGACAACTGAATAACTTAATTTCTCCAAAATAACTTGAACTGCCTATCTCTATGGAAGTCAGCACACTCTACTTGTGGCTCAGATAGAACCAATAGCTATGCCTGTTTCATTTTTCTCTGTAGATGAGGGAACTGCAGAGAAACTGGAGGACCGTGAGTAAAACCAATGATACCCCCGTATCTCCAGTAGTCGTATTTTTCGGTCCAGTGCCCGCCTTGTCTCCTTGTCTGGCATCAGAGGCTTTCTTTCCCGTTATAAGGATTCAGACATTAGCAGGTGGGTGGGAGCTACTTTTGGAATGGGCTTCCCTGGTGGCTTAGATGGCAAAGAATCCACCTGAAATGCAGAAGGCCTGGGTTGGATCCCTGAATTGGGAAGATCCCCTGGAGAAGGGAATGGCGATAAGGAGGAGCCTGAAATGATACTACCACATTAAAAAAAAGAAAAAAAGCCTAACCCTGAAAATCACCTGGTCTTGTTCTTAGATGGTTAAAGTGGGTGGGCTTCCTCACCGACTTTTGTCCATTTGGAGTGTGCAGGAATCCAGCCCCCAGAAAGGCAGGGTCCCTTCTCCCTGGCTGGTACCTCTGGATATGGGCACTGCTTTGGGTTTTCCTTGGGTACAAAGTTCCTGACAAAGCTGTGCATTACAGGATTGAGACAAAGCGGATACGACACACCACTTTGGATATTTCTTCAGAAGTGCTTGGAAATGAAGGAGTTGGGGGTGGGGCGTCTCAGAGAAGAAAAGATGAGAGATGAGGTTAGACAGCTTTGTGGAGGGAAGAGAGACGGGGGGAGGGGGCGGGGGTGGGGGGGAAGGCAGGGGCAGGTGGGAGGAGGCTCCATGGAAGAGCCCTCCTGAATTCAGGCAGAGCTCCCACCCCTGACTGTCCGGAGGCACAGCACCCAGCCTCCCCAGAGAAGCCGTGACCAGGTGGAGGAACAATCCTGCCTGCTTTAACCACCTAAGAACACCAAGATCAGGTGACTTTCAGGGTTACTTTTCTTTTTTTTTTTTATGTCATAGTATCATTTCAGGCTCTTCCTTAGTGCTATTCCCTTCTCCAGGGCATCTTCCCCACTGAGGGATCCAACCTGGGTCTCCTGTATTGAAGGTGGATTCTTTACCATCTGAGCCACCAGGGAAGCCCATTCCAAAAATAGCTCCCATCTACCTGCTGATGCCTGAAATCCTTGTAACAGGAAAGTCCCTCATGCCAGGCAAGGAGATAAAAGACTTCATTATGCAAATCTCCAGTGGAGCAGCTCCATCTGAAACTTATTCACATGAAAATATCCTCAACCAGCTTTTCAGCTGATGGGGTGACTGATAGCCCATGGAGATAGCACAGGTGTCTGCCACCCCTGACGTGAGGACAGGCACGGGAAAGGGAAGGTGAGGAAGCCCTCGCACAGCTCTGGCACCACTGTGCCGGCAGGAACCGCGTGTGGCTTCCCGAGATGGCTCGGGTTTAGGGCACATCTGTGAGTCCATGGTGTCTTGATCTTCTGGGCCTTAGGGTGGAGCCACACGGCCAGCGCGCAGATAAAGTGCTGGGTCTTCCGCTGGCTGAGTTCCTGTTGGTTGTCAGCGCTGGTTGTTCATCACATCCCAAACCTGGGGACCTGGGCATGAGAGCGAGGTGGCCTGGGGTCCCTCCGCCCGTTCCCTGCAGAAGGTGAGCACCTCTGGGGTCAGGTTTGGGTCCGTGAGCTGGAACCCGAGCCCTTTATGGTTGAAGCTTTAAGTTGCCTCTTACTTGGTCCTTTCCCTGATGTGTGTGTCGTCTTAGCATAAGTGACACCTGGTGTCAGGTATGCTGTGGGGATTCAGGAAGGCACTCGGGCAGTATCAAGGAGGCATCAAGGGGAGAACTGGGTCTTCTTCAGGAGCGTTCCTCCCGGACCCTCATGCCACTGTGGGGCCCAGCAGTGCACCGACAGGTCACGGTCAAGGTCAGCCGGGGTGGTGTGAGGACAGCCAAGCCTGTGAGCTCACAGGCAGGGGGCGCTCCTCTCGAGAACGCCCCTAAGTATCTGGGGGGGCTTGGAGACAGGCTCGGATCTGGAACTCAGAACGAGGATTTGATCGTCTAGACCTGAGGACTGAGCGCTCCCGGGTGGACAGGCAGGCGTCCAGCACGTCTGCGGTGCTTGCGGGAGGCCCGCCTTCCTCCCGGGGGTGTGGAAGAAGGGGCCCACACCTGCAAGCCTAGCTCTCAGAGGCGCCGTTTCCGCCCGTCACTGTGCTGCTTTTCCCTCACAAGGAAGAGGTCTCGGCAAACTGATGAACTGATCATTCCCACCGCTGTAATTGTAGCAGCTCCGGTGGAGCCAGAGGGAAGATAATCAAGCGCGTCCTTTTGAGTAGTTCTTTACTCCAGGCCCTTGCTAAGTGTTTCCCTGACTATCTCATCTGTCTCCTTCCTCTAATTTTATTTTCCTCTGTGGAGCTCCCCTGGTCAATTATTTATCTTGTTTCTTGGCTGTTTTCTCCTCTAGACCATAAGTTCTGTGAGGACAGGGGTTTTTTTTGTTTTTGTTTTTGGTCTGTTTTGTTCACTGATTTTATTCACTGTTTTATTTACTGAATACCTAGAACAGTGTCTGGCACATCTTGAGTTCTCCACGCATACTTGCCGAATGAATGAACTAATCAAACTGTCCTATTTTCTGCAAGCAGATGTTCAGCATTTGCTAATTTCAGAAACAGCCACATTTAACTTCTTGGAAGGCCAGCTCATGCGCCATTCTCAGTGCTATGGGAGAGCTGAAGTAGCCACATGCAGAATGTGAGTTATTTCACTAGCCTTGGAATACTCCACACTAGGTTATGACTTCCAGAATGGCTTCTGTCATCTTTATGCCCAGTTTTCAGATGCCCAGTTCATTTTAAATACTTATAGAATGGTGTAGCATAAAGTGTCCTAAAAGATGGAGTTTCAGAGCCAAGACATGGTCCATGTTCCTAAGAGCCCACAGTCTAGTGGGAGAGTTAGATTTATTGCCAAATGATGTGGTTCATGCAATAAGAGTACTATTAAGGAAGCAGGTGGATTTCAGATGGGTGGTCAGCAAAGCCCATGGAACCAATGATGCCCAAATAGGGTTTTGAGAAATTGGTAGGCTATCACATGATCAACAAGATGGGCAGAAGGTCCATGCCAACTCAAAGAGACGTGGAAGAGTGGCTTGGTATCACTGGACCATTCTGTGCTTATCAGGAGAGGCAGGGACCACACAACTGAAGTGAGCGTGGGTTGTACCTCTAGCTGTGGGTCCTGGTCACTCTTAATGTTTCAGATGCATCCTGCTGGTGGCTGGTGGCTGGGCACCGCCACCTGGGCAGTTCAGAGTCATTGCAAGTCATTGCTGGGTGAACAGACTTACTCCACTTGGCCAGGGTCTGTTTTATCTCTTTATGTTAACTTTCTGCGAAGAAATCAGATGACTGGTTTTTTTTTTTTTTTTTGTGGCCAGATATCAAAAGACAGTGAAGTAGAACAGTTTCACACCAAAGAATTTCATGAGGTAGACTCATAATGAAGTTTGAATTCATATACTCTAGGGTCCCTGAAAGACACTGGTTGTGTGTGGCTGCTAGAATGACGACCATGTTCTTCTTTCACAAAGAGGAGGGAAAGGGACAGTGGGAATTCCTCCTTTTGCCTATGAAAGCAAAACTTGCAAGTAATGGGAAAAGGCATGAAGGAGAGGAGCAGAGAGCAGAGTTTGGATCATTTCTATGGCAGCATATGGTCTTTTGGGGCTGCTGTGACTTTTTTAGCCTTAGAGGAGACTGAGAGCTCCTGCTGGCTTAATGAGAGGCTACCTTTGTCATCTTTTAGAAGTAAAGCTTAGAACAAGTACAGTGACCCCTCAGTGTATGCAGGAGATTGGTTCCAGGACCCCCTTCAAGTACCAAAACCCAGGGATTACTCAAGTCCTTTATATAAAGAGGTGTTAGTGTTCATTGTTCGGTCACTCAATTGTGTCCAACTCTTTGCGACCCCATGGAGTGCAGCATGCCAGGCCTCCCAGTCCTTCACTATCTCCCAGAGTTTTAGCTCGAACTCATGTCCATTGAGTCAATGATGCCATCCAACCATCTCATCCTCTGTCGTCCCCTTCTCCTCCTGCCTTCAATCCTTCCCAGCACTGGGGCTTTTCCAGTGAATTGGCTCTTCGCATCAGGTGGCCAAATTATTCGAGCTTCAGCTTCAGCATCAGTCCTTCCAATGAATATTCAGTGTTGTAGTATTTGCATATAACCTACAAACATCCTCCCATATACTTTAAATCATCTCTAGATTATTTATAATACTTAGCACAATGCAAATGATATGTAAATAGTTGTAAATACAATGGAAATGCTATGTAAATAGTTGCCAGTGCACAGCAAATTCAAGTTTCGTTTGGAACTTTCTGAAATTGTTTTTCAATTTTTTTTTGGCGTACTTTTGATTCGTGGTTGGTTGACTCCTTGGACACAGCACCCGCAGATATGGAGGGCTGACAGTACTGCACAAGGATGGAGAGCCAGAGGCTCAGACTCAGGTTTGGCTACTCTTCATGTTCCAGTGGTGCCGCCATAAGTTGCGTCATCAAGTCTCAATTTCTTGAGCACTCAAACAAAAGGGAATGTAGCTAGAGCTCACAGAATCCTTCATAAAATACTTTAAAGGTGTTCTTACAACTTCCAGATGTTAGAACAGTGAGATGTAAAAGAAATCCCTACCCATCACTATAATGGCTTAGATACAGGTTAAGGCACCCAGACTGTTAGCCTCCCTGGTGGATCAGATGGTGAAGCATCTGCCCACAGTGCAGGAGACCCAGGTTCGATCCCCGGGTTGGGAAGATCCCCTGGAGAAGGAAACGGCAACCCATTCCAGGACTCTTGCCTGGATAATCCCATGGACGGAGGAGCATTGTAGGCTACAGTCCATGGGGTCGCAAAGAGTCGGACACGACTGAGCGACTTCACTTCTTCACTTACTGTTAGTGAAGGTCTGTTGATAACAATCTATACTTTTATATAAATCTTTACATTTGGGAGAGATTTGACTACAATACAGAGGTGTGAAACTCATGGTGAGCTTTTCTCTTTTCTTTTTTTTTTAATAGCATGCTACTTTATAGAGAAATCTTCTTCAGGAAGCAGGTTTTCCATTTATATAAAGCATGAAACTCAACATGTATTATAGAGAAAAGAGGGGTATATTGAATGTATATAAATTTATTTGCCTTGGCAATTATTTATTTACAATTGATGATTGATACCAACAATCGAGGTAAAGATATACATGAGGTATAAATATATTATTTAAAGGCAGTATATTTTATTTCCATTGGCAAGATAACAATGCATAAAATACTGTGGCATTTGACAAACAAGCTTGATGCACCTTTCTCCTTTTTTGTGTTGTTTTTAAGA
Source organism: Bos indicus x Bos taurus (assembly GCF_003369695.1). Taxonomy (NCBI): domain Eukaryota; kingdom Metazoa; phylum Chordata; class Mammalia; order Artiodactyla; family Bovidae; genus Bos; species Bos indicus x Bos taurus. The sequence goes on along the minus strand of NC_040087.1, from coordinate 27,754,812 downwards.
TGCACTGTGTTGTAGGCAGCAGGGGTGTACTTCGTATGTGCATGAAAAATAAAAAGGTAATTTGAAGAGAAGGGGAGTCAGAAATCAAATCACGTTGTTTCTAAGTGTCCTCGAGATCTCGGCTTCTCAGGGTGTGGTCTTTGCCCTGAAGCTGGTTCAGAATCCAGAATCTCAGGCCTGCCTGATCCTGCCAGAATCAGAGGCTCATGGTAACAAGATCTCCAGGTGATCCGTGTGCTGCTGAGGCTGGAAAAGCCCTGCTCTCGGTGACAGGACGCTGTTCATCCTTGTGCGCCTGTCACACCTCCTGAAAACACGCGGGCCCATCTCTGGAGTGGGACCAGCATTAAGCTACATTAAAATTCACTAACGATCCTGTCTATGTAATCTGGCATATGTGGTTAAATTTAGGATGTGAATTTGTTTTGCTCACAGAGCATTGCGCAAATGGAAAACTATGAGTTTGCCACCACCTTCTTCGGTAGGCAAGGAAACAAAAAAATTCCTCGATTACAATTCAGACAGTATGATTTTACTTGTACCATCCAGAACTCATTTATAGCATTTTTATTCCTCTCAATAAAAGAATTGCACAATGCTGATAAAAGAAAACATTACAATATAAAAAGAAAACACTCAGTTTTTTTTCCCCTCCAACACCAATTGCTAAATTATGATACCAATCTCTCCCTGAAATCAAACACAATAAATTATCTTCCTCTTTAGAGTTGCTGAATTACAATAAAAAAAAACCCAACTTAAAATCCATCAGCGATTGGTTAAGGATAGTCAATTTGCTTAGTCCATACAATAATAAATAAGGTTCGGTCAAATGAATAGCTAGCTTGACTGACTAATGAAGAAACATGGACTTAACAAACCTGTGTATATTTTCTAAAGCTAACTGAAGAACACAGTTTTGGTCTTAATGTTAGTTTAAAACCCTGTCTTTCAGATTGCAGAACTTTAATGAGTAATATCTTAAGAGCATCATACGTAGCAATATTAGAACTCCCTGAAGCTGTAATGGTCCAGGACTCTTGAGTGACCAGCATCTCCCTTTATCTGGTGTCCAGAGTTAAATTCAGTGCAAGACGTTGGTAAGAAAATGTCAATTAACTGTGACCATTAAATAGGCCACTGGTCAAATAGAATGACATTTAAGAACATTATGCAATGTATCTATGAAACCTCAACAAAACACAGAGGCTCCCTTTGGCTGTGAATATGCCAAGGCTATTATATTCAGCTCTAATCAGCAGGGAAATACAGGTTCTGTTTCAGTCACTGGAGCTGACTCCAGTGGTCCACGGGCATCTGGCATTTCAGTGAAACTGTATCTGCCGGCCCCATGGCAACTGGTAATATAGTCTTAAACCTGGTAACGACTACTCACCCACTTCTTGGCTTTAAAGAGGACTATTATTTTCCGCGCTTTATCCAACGCCCCACTCTCAGGTTTTGAATGATACACGCTGACAACACGTGAGAACCATTTAATGTGTTTTCCTTTGGTTGGCTAATCTTTGGTAAAATATCAGGGCGGACAACTTGTTTTCACACTTTGGTGTTAGCAGCAGATTCTGCTCAGCTTACAGGGCAGCGGGGACACAGGGCCCAGAGAGGCTTGGAAAGAACCGTGTGCCGAAAGGGCTCACCTGATCAGATGCACTCCTTTTCAAAATACGCAATTATATATAAAATTGACATTTTACATATATACAGTAAAGATAAAGATATACACACATATGTACATACGCTCTACATACATTTATTTACAGTTAATGATAGTGCTTCTTAGAAGCCTTTAAATAGCAAAATTAGGCAACGCACAAGGAATAATCGATTTAATTTTAAGTAACATAGATAAATGTTCTTGATTTTTAAAAATATTATATTAGTAGGGATGTAGCCATCTCCAGGAAGGCTAGGAAAAGTTCTCAGAAATTCTTGCATCTTCGACATTCCGACTTCTCAGTGCTTCTGCTTTTGAGCAGTAACCTTGTCAATCGGTCTCTCTCTCTCCCTTGCTTCCTTGCACTCACACTCTCTCCCACAGTTTGCTTCCGCTTCCTCTTCCCTGAGTTTGATGTCACACTTGGGAAAACTCAGATTTTAGTCTCTGGACCCTCAGCAATGAGGGGCTGAAAAGAGTTTCTAATCCTGGCAACTTCCGCCGCACACAGATGTCCAAAGCCTTTATTGTACCATTCTGGGGAGTGACCTCTGTGGGGACAAAAACGGGCAGGGAAGTGGGAAAGCCTCTTCCACATCACAACAGTCTGTCACGGTCAACATGGCGCGCCCGTGCCCGGCCTGTCAGCTCGCCTGCCTTCCCCGAGGGGCTGCGGCTCCGAGGACCTGCGAACCTCATCCTGTCAATGCGGGCCCGTGAAAAGCCTTCCTGGCTAAGGGTTTGGTCTGTCTTTGCAGCATTCACCAGGTGCTTTCAAATGATAGCGTACTCTCAGGGACGAGTCTGACTTAATTCAAGAATTTACAGAGAAAACCCAGTTTATATCCACCCAGACCAAGAACTCAGTTTAGCATCATGAATGCATTGAAAAAGGTTGGATTTAAATTAGTTCCTTCTCATAGGAGGGCAACTGGAGGGAGCAGAAAAGCGTACAGGCTGGAAAGAAACTTAAGAGGACTCGTATTTCCTGAGCATCTGCTATGTGCCAGGCGCCAGTGCTGGCGTTCGCCCCGTGAGAGCAGCACAACACACGTGGGACAAACGGAAAATAAAGACGGGCATGGGCCCTTCTCCTGAAAGGCAGAATTTTAGCACGGCTGGAATGAGAAGTGAGGGGCATGATTCGTAATCATCGAGACAATGTGTTAATGGTCAGGAGGAGGAAAGGACAGAGCAGTAGGGGTCAGATGGGAAAGAGGGCCCTGTGCCTGCCACCTCCAGGAGCCCACACTCACCTCAGGTCCACCCTGCAGATGTGGGTCAGCCGCGATTTGCCCGAGCCACATGGCTCTATCAAGTACTGGGAGTCCATCACCGCAGCGCGCACGCCGCCCATGAGCTGGGCTTCCTCGTGCTCCACGGACAGGGACACTAGGGTGCACATTCCTTTGGGCAAATCGGTCTTCCAGGTCCTGCAGCGAAACAAACCCACACGTGGGAATTACGGCGGAGAGAGAAAGAAAACCCTGAGCACGGCGCTGAGGCTTACGCTGACATTTTCTTGCTCAAATTCCTAGCCCAGTTACTTGGATTCAGCTAATGGTTCTCACAAGTGTGTGTAAAGCTTATACAGTGCGGTTCAAAGCAGGGGTCTCATCCCTCTGACCCAGAGGTCAGAAACGACTTTGCAATTTTTAGAGATTCTTTCCAAATTCCAAACTGAGGCTGCAGAGACTCCTGCACATTCCGGAAGGGCCTGCTGGTCCCACCATTTGGGAATCGGGACTTGCTCATTCAATTCTTTCACCAAACATCTACTGGATGTGCAAGCTATGAGAAGCCACTGAAGACACAAAGGTCCAATCAGGAGGAGAAAGAGACCTCCAGAGAGAACTCTGAAACACGCTGACAAGCACAGTGATAAGGCTGTGCAACGAGAACTGAGATCATGCACACGGGAAGGCTTCCTGGAGGAGGTGATGCTCCACTCAAGTCTGAAAGGATACATGAGCTGACGATGCTCAGTTAGAAGAAAGCTCGACACATGTGGACTGCTAACTGCTTTCAAATCCTTGAGAGGCTCTTGAGTGGGAGAAGAAATAAATACAGTTGATTTGACTCCAGAAAGCAGAGATATGAAGGTGTGTTTCAATCCAGTGCAGAGAAGAGCTGTCTCACAATGTGTACTCTTCAAAAATGGAATGGGCTGTATGAGGAGTAGTGAGCTCATTGTTATTGGAGCTACTTAAGCATAGAAGGGGGAAAGTAAGTGAAGTTGCTCAGTCGTGTCCGACCCTTTGCAACCCTGTGGACTGTAGCCTACCAGGCTTCTCCATCCATGGGATTCTCCAGGCAAGAATACTGGAGTGGGTTACCATTTCCTTCTCCAGGGGATCTTCCCGACCCAGGGATTGAACCCAGGTTTCCCGCATCGGAGGCAGATGCTTTAACCTCTGAGTCACCAGGGAAGATATAGAAGCGGGTACCACTTAGGAAAAGGTTGTAGATGGAAGTCAGGAGCATCTCTGTAGCAACCATTTCTACCACAGGATATGGGTTTGATTATTATAATCTCAGTTATTAAGTCACAAATCCTATCCCCTTGCTTAGTTATCTTATCTATAACTTCATCTTCTTCTACCACACAAGAAACATATTACCAAGAAACTTGGGAATAAGCAAGCCCAACAAATTTCTTAGCAACTTCTCCATGGGTATGACCATTCTCTTTTCATGCATGATGCTATAATTAAGAACAAAGATGGAAAGTTGTATAGATTTGTGGGGATAAAATGGAAAAAGGCTTCAGTGACTTATCACTGGAACCTCCTGAGGAACTAGAGAAAGGGATGAAGTGAGACATGAACGTGGTAATCCAGAAAGGAGACCATCCATGGCACTTTCTACCTCTTGTATCATAACCACAAGGAATTCCTGCTACAAGCAACATGTCTGGTTCATTATTCATCTTCTTGGGTGCCGAGTTCTCCTCCCTCAGCTTCATGGTCCACCCACCCTCTCCTTCAAGTCTTGGATCAAATATCAACACAGTGAGACTCTGCTCTGACCCTCTATCTTATGTATCACCCTAAGATAAGTAACCCCTTCATGGATCACAGCCTTGTGAGAGCTGGGCGATAAAGAAGGCTGAGCACCAAAGAACTGATGTTTTTGAACTGTGGTGCTGGAGAAGACTCTTAAGAGTCCCTTGGACTATAAGGAGATCAAACCAGTCAATCCTAAAGGAACTCAACCCTGAATATTCATTGGAAAGATTGATGCTGAAACTGAAGCTCCAATACTTTGGCCATCTAATGTGAAGAGCAACTCAACAGAAAAGACCCTGATGCTGAGAAAGATTGAGGGTGGGAGGAGAAGGGGGTGGCAGAGGATGAGATGATTAGATAGCACCACCGACTCAATGGACATGAATCTGAGCAAACTCCGGGAGACAGTGAAGGACTAGTAAGCCTAGTAAGCTGCAATCCATGGGGTCACAGAGTCAGAAACGACTTAGTGACTGAACAACAACAGAAAAGAAATCCTCTTTATTGACTCTTCCTAATAAAATATAAATCTCAAGAGAGCAGGACTGTGGTCTGTTCACAGCAGTATCTTGAGTCTCCAACAGTGCCTGGCACAAGGCCGGGATGGAATGGGACTCTAAAAATGGCAGGCGGGTGGCACTGCAGGAAGAGTGGGAGGAGGGCTGTTCCATGAATGGACTCTGGCCCTCAGCCTCCTCTAAGGGGAGTGGAGAGTGGACCATGGTAGGGCTCTAACCTACCAGTTCCCAGGGCTGCCATCCTGGAACTATTTGACTTCTTGCTTGCAACACTGAAGGTGTAAAATTTAACTTCCAATGAGATGAGTAATGTCCCAATAACTGTGTCAAGAAGCCATGCTTACAATTTCCCACATTCTCCACCAGGATCCCATTGTGGCTAAGATAAATACATATATTTGGGTGAAAAAAAAATGACCCTTGAAACTCAAGGTCCTAAGGACCAATTCCAAAGGCAGAAATAGCTCATGTGAAAAGTAATCTTTAGTTTGCCATCAAGACTAGTTTAATAAAGAAACTACTTTAAATATGCATTTGGGAATTTCACCAGTGATTTTTTTTAATACTGCTAATATATGAGAAGAGATGGTATTCACCATCAGTTATCAGTAAAAAAAATTTTTTTACTTAATTATATTTTATTTGGGTTTGTCAGTATCCTCCATCCCCATTCTTTCCGATTCAGTACAGACTCACCAGCCAACATACACAGCTCCACTGTCCCACTGCCTAGTGTTAGCCAAGCATCCCATTCTAAATCCAGAGAACAGGGGTCTGGAACTCAACTCACAAATCTATTAGAAGCAATATTTCAGCAGATGAGATCAGAGTCTCAAGCCTTGTCAGGCCCTGAAATCTTTCTGGACATTCGAGTGTCTCAGCATAGTTGAATCTTCAGGGCTGGGCCAAGGTTTCCATGCATGGGGATGACTTATAAACATGTAAGGGCTTCCCTGGTGGCTCAGAGGATAAAGAATTTGCCTGCAATCGAGGAGACCTGGATTAGATCCCTAGGTCTGGAAGATCCCTGGGAGGAGACCAAGGCAACTCACTCCAGTATTCTTGCCTGGAGAATTCCATAGACAGAGGAGCCCGGCAGGCTACAGTCCATGGGGTCGCAAAGAATTGCACACGACTGAGCATAGTCTGAATGTGTGAAGTTATACAGATGAATTCTGAAGTTACACACACTCTGGATGGACAGCCACACCACTGAAGACTTGCCTTTTCCAGGCGGAGAAAAACAAAATCAAGAGAAAAGCCAGTGAGATTCAATTTGCATAATTTGGCAGAAAGTTCAGCTGGACAAACAGCAGCTCTTCTTGGGACTCTGTTCTAAGGAAATGAACGATATTTATGGCCTAATAAACCGTATGCTCCATAATGAAAGGGGCCATAAGAGAGCATGGCAGAACTGTGAATTGGGTGAAAGAAGCAGGAGGTCTGGCGTGAATACGGCAGTCAGTTTTCACCGAGGGAAGTGAACTGAGGGCCGGCGCCAGTGTTCCCGGTGGAGGCTGAACTTCGGTGGGAGAATGCAGTGACATGCTTCCATCTGCAGCTCTCACCCTGCTTTTGGAGCAGAGGGTCAGGCTTACCTGAGAACCACGAAGTCCCTGGAGGGGTGGGGCGCCATGCTGTTCAGCACGTACTGATAGACTTCCGTCTGTTTGTCCAGCGTTTCCACCACCTTCCACTGCACGAAGTCCTCGTCCCACAGGTGGCGCTCCCTCAACACGCGGTTCAGAACCACCGAGGGAGGCGCCTCCACCTCAGCGGAAGCCTTCCACAGCCTCAGCGGGGGCCCGTCTCCCACCTGGGGAAAGACACCCGCAGCGGCTGAGAGGTCCCTGGCTCTTCAGAACCTACCAGGCTTCACTGGGTGTTCAAGAAGCCTCATCGATTATGGAACTTGACAGTGATTCTGTACACCTCAGGTTTAAAATGTTCACCCTTAAGCTTAAGAAGAGTGGCAGTAAAAACGATAACCAGCAGCACACAGTGCTCCCTGTGTGCTAAGCATTGTTCTTAGTTTTTTATTTTCCATTTTTTAAAAATTAATTTTTATTGCAGTATAGTTGCTTTCCAGTGTTGCCTTAGTGTTTGCAAAGTGAATCAGCTATACGTATACACATATCTCCTCTTTCTGGGCTTCCTTCCTATTTAGGTTGCCACAGAGCACTGACTTCCCGGTGCTACAGGGTAGGTTCTGATTAGTTATCTATTTTATACATAGTATCCACAGTGTATGTATGTTCTCTGGTAGTGGTCCTGTTATTATGTCCGTTATGCAAATGAGAGCATGGAGGCACAGACAGGAGTGTGACTCGCCCAACGTCACACAGCTCAGGGGCAGAGCCCGGCCTGGGTCCAGAAGGGTGGCTCCACAGTCTGCTACCTGGTTACATAGTCAGACTCTGGTGCAGAGCTTTGACCAGTTCCTATGTGTGACAAGCCCTGGAGACAGAGGGGCCACCTTCGAAGCAAAACAAATTCCAGGTTGTTAGATGTGGCTCTTTGGGAGTAAATTTTTTTTCCAAGACCCAAGATTACCTTTTTGAAAGCAAGCTCTGTGCTGTCTGTGCTTGGACATGTGACCCATCCTTTGAACTTCTCCTTGGCTTCCTTCTGGAGGCCCTGGACAAGATGTTCCAGGTACGTGTGGAAAGTGGCCCCGCTGTCCTCCAGCTGGGCCCCCAGCTCTTTCAGAGTTGGCGGATGGATCTCAGCCTCCACATACGAGTTATGAGACTGGGCCACCATCTCAAGCGGGACCTGAACCAACGGGCACACAGAAGAGCAACACAGAAATGTTGAGACTGATAGAGAAAGTGAAGTAGCGTCACCGAAAACCACTGTATTGGTGACAGGCCGGGTGCCGCAGGGCAAGAGGTGTTTGTCTGAGATCAGTGACAGCAGTTGGGAGAAAGGGCTTCTGAAAGTCAGGAAACCCAGATCTGTTTGAGGCTACATTTATTATTCAGAACATCGCCACGACTTCCCATTCATCCTTTCCATTTTTCTTTGATTTTACTTGTCATATATTTTTATTCAGTTTGGCAAAACTTGGACTAGGGAAATTTAAAAAGTGCACAGACTTAAGGGGAACATCAAACATGACTCAGAAAACAGCTTTACCTTTTTAGCACACTTTTTCCTTTTGCAAATGCCAGTTTTGCCACAAAAAGGATGCCAGAAGTCTAGTTCACTTACTCCTTTAGCATGTCTGTGGCTGTATTCATAAGCTGTCACTGATTCAGAGTTAACCGCAATTGTTCAGTATCCCCCCTCCACACACACACATACATTGAATCTAATCAAGTCCTGAGGTCACATTAAATATACTGTAGTTGGCTGGCCCAGGACCTGGCACGGAAACTTGATGCAGCCGTTTTTATAAACATCATCATCATGGTAAACCCAAGTGTCTTTAACTGTCAAAGCCTCAACTTCGGGGTTGCCTCCTCATATTTCTGGGAGGCACTATTCAGTGTACCATTGTCAAAAAAAAAAAACAACTCAGAAATAAGCCATAAATGCAGTAACCATTCCAACTGTCTTATCGAGTTCCAAGAGCTATAAGGAAGGAAGACGGTTGGAGCCTTTCACTCACCTCAAAAAGTCTGTCACATTCCATGATCATGTGGGCCAGCCCCTGAGCCGCGGCCAGATTCTCACTGAGGTCCTTTTGATCTGGCTTCCCAGCGGCATATTTTTTCTGGATGACTCTGTAATTGAAGGGGACAACGCTCAGCGGATCCCAAACCCCAGAGCATTTCACAGGACCCAGTTCACCCCTCTGCTATCTCTTCATGCCTGGATGCCACCCAGATCCCAAACTTTCTCATTTCCAAATAAAAACAGTGACCACACATCTTAGATATCCCGAGGCAGGTTAAGAGTCTGACAAATGGAAAACCTTGGAAAAACACAAGGGCAGGAATAACTGTTGGGGGAGAAATTAATTCATTTTTCCCCAAGTTTGAAACTACTTCACTGCAGGCTGCCATGCTTGGGCCTGAAATCCAGTCTTTTCAAATTGAAGATTTTGTAAAACACATACAAAACAGAATTCCAGGTTTTCTGAATCACAGAGAACACTCTTCAATGCTACCTTGGTAATTCTCTGACTCTGAGCCGCAACTCCAAACATTTTCTGATTATAAACGAAGTGCTAACAGATCCCCAGGTTGAAGTGCAACGCATGTATTTTTCTTTTTTTTTAGTAGCCCTGGGGAATACCTGATTTGGGATTAGCATTCCCGTCGAGAAAAACCCACCTGGGGGAGCTTTCTTTCTTCAGTAAATTCAGGTGGAAGAGGGAGGGGGCCAGACACACGGCCAGGTTCATGGGCGTCATCTGATTCTCTTCCACCGCATGAACCACGTCGTTGAGGAAGCACAGCAGCGTCTGCAGCACCTCCCGGCTCTCGTCGGCCAGCAGCAGGACGGCCGCCTGCACTGCCTGCAGCCGCTGCTCCTTGGGGACATCTGTTAAAAAATAGGTGCCAGGCTGTCAGAGGGCCAGCCGCAGAAGGAGCCGGCGGGGGAGGGGGAGAGTGTGCTACCTTCCTGCGAACATGCTTGGGGTCCTTGGGGTCCTCGTCGTCATCAACAGTGACCGTGAGGACAGCTAGGAGCACAGAGAAATCATCGCTTTGGACCCGGTGTCAGAACCCCCAGTCTCACTCCAGAACTCACGGTCTTAACGACGAGGCTGGACTCCCAAAGAGCACCCTGTGCTGGCTTTCGATACTCACCTGTCTGCCGCCTCTTGCCCATCGCCCCCCTTCCCTAGCTTGTGAAGTATCTCTCAGGATGCCCAGGGCTTGTGGGAAGGGGAACCAGGTCCCCCCTCCTCTCAAGCCTTTCTCCTTCTGGGTGGTCCCCGTGGTGATAAAGGTGGTGGTGAGGCAGGGGGTGGGGCAGGGAGCCCTGGTCATGCAGGCTTGAAAGAGAATTGGCCTGAACAGTAAGAGGTAACTAAGAGGGAAAAATCCTAGAAAAATGGGTGCTCCGTGCTGCATTTTGCTGCCCCCTGGCTGTGTCTATCAGTGATCTTTTAGGACTGTTGCTGCTGCTGCTAAGTCGCTTCAGTTGTGTCTGACTCTGTGTGACCCCATAGATGGCAGGCAGCCCACCAGGCTCCCCCGGCCCTGGGATTCTCCAGGCAAGAACACTGGAGTGGGTTGCCATTTCCTTCTCCAATGCATGAAAGTGAAAAGGGAAAGTGAAGTCGCTCAGTCGTGTCTGACTCTTAGTGACCCCATGGACTACAGCCTACCAGGCTCCTCCGTCCATGGGATTTTCCAGGCAAGAGTACTGGAGTGGGGTGCCATTGCCTTTTCCGCTTTTAGGACTGACTCACTGCCTTATTCCCCTCACTGTGAAAGACACCATCAGGAGCTCACTTGAGTTAAGAAGTGTGAAGTGATAATAGCTTAGTCGTGTCCTACTCTTCCTGACCCCACGGACTGCAGCCCACCAGGCTCCTCTGTCCTTGGATTTCCCAGGCAAGAATACTGGGAATGGGTTGCCATATCCTCCTCCAAGGGATCTTCCCCACCCAGGGATCAAATCCGTGTCTCCTGCATTAGTAGGCAGATTCTTTACCGTCTGAGCCACCTGGGAGAAGTGGCCTCTTCCCCACAGACATTGGAAAACTCTTGACACCAGAGTCTATCCTGGAACGTTGTTATTTCTAGTCTGGCTACTAGAAGTCACCACAGGTAACTCAGAGCCTCAGTCAATGTGCTGGCTACCTGACCCTCCATTCTTGTCCTGTCCGGTAGCTCCTGTTCACCACTTCTGGATTCATGGGTCAAATAAGCAGTTCTGATGGACACTGGCCCTGCAGCACAAGCTTGGCTGCCTGGGATATACTTGCTCTCTCTTTCTTCTCTAAGAAAGGCCATGTTCTGTTCAGGTTTGGGCTGTATTGTGCTCAGGGAGGTTGGGCCCTTCCCTCTGACCCACACTGGCCCAAACCAAAAATGGTAACCCCGTTCTTCTCTCCAGTGATTGATCTAGGGGAGAAAAATGTATACTTTCTGGCCTGTGGGACCAAGATAAATGTTCGGTAGGCGCTCCTGTAAATTTATCTCCCTGACAGAAGGAGACACATGCCTGAGGAGACCCCTTCTGCTGACCTCTTGCCTTTGGATGTGATTTTGGGAAGACATGATAATGTGAAGTTGTGGCCGTCCTATTGTGACCGTAAGGGGATAACCAAGAGAGGCGTACTTCAGCCATGGTGTCCCTGAGTTAACCAACTCTGGAATTACTCAACTCCAGATTTTCTGTCTTGTGCGATTACATGATGTCTTTGTTGTTTAAACAACTGTTTGTTGGATCCTGTGTTTATAGCTGAGAGCATTGTAACTGGTCATCTCTTTCAACAACGCCCAGAGGTTCTCCAGTGATTAATGAACCAAATATAAGCCCTTTGCTCTAATGTTCAGTGCCCTTCCTGGGTACAGGCCTCAGTCTAACTTTTGGAGTCATTTGATGCTTCACTGGACAGTTACCCTTCTGCAAGCCAGACGGAAATCCTATAATCGCCTGACACATGTGCTGTTTGCTTCACTCAGCACGTGCTCCTTGTGTATCTCAACCTTGAGTTGTCACCTCTCCATCAAGTCCTTATTCCTCTTCTCAACCCCATTGGGTGCTTTTTGTAACTTATCATGGAATGTCTCCAGTTTTGCTGTATTACAGTTATCTATGTATGTCTTGTCTCCCTAAGTTGTAAGATGCCTAAGAGCAGAGTTAAGTCTTACTCATCCATGTTCTCTGCAGTGCTCAGCACAGTGCCCTGAACACAAGCTGAACTCAGTAAATGTCTGCTCAGCTAAAATAAACCCTGCTTTGATCTTTTTTTTTTTTTTTGCTTGTGCGTCTCACAAAGAGCTGAAAGCGTTTATCTCTTGGAAATAATCTGGCTTTAACCTTAGACTGATGTCAACCATAACCCAAGAACCGATTTCATGTAAAGGCTCATATATGCTACTTCCAAACCATAAGGGAGGTTTTACTGAAAAAACACAGCTCAACCTCTTACGGCAGAAACATGAATTCCCTGTATTTAGGCTCCAGCAACCTGTATCACTAACTTAACCTACTCATTTTGACAAGATAATATTTATTTAGTGGGTCACTACTTTATCCTGTTTTGACAAGTGGTACTTGTTATAATCCTTTTTGATTGCAAACTCCTAAAATACATTTAGTACAGAATTCTCAGTAAGCAGGAATCCTCTTCGAGTTGGATCAATTTCACGTCAAGGTCTATTTCATGCATATGTTGCTAAAAACTTGAAAGTCCACAGGCTGAGTGTTTTTTTCCTGAAGAATTGAGACTTGGACCATTAAATACTTATCGCTGACCCTTGAACAACATGGTTTGACCTGCACAGGTTCACTTAAAAGGCAAGTGCTTTTTCCTGATAAATACATAGTCAGCTCTTCCTATACTTGGGTCTTGAATTTGCAGATTCAATGAACTGTGAATCCTGTACTGTGTTTATGACCTAAAGTTGTCTGAATCCTCGGATGCCCAATGGAGGATACGGAAAACTGACGGTGGGACCTGAGTGTCCTTGGGGAGTCCTGAAAGGAAGCCCATGCGGATGCTGTGTAAACATAACAGTACTGCTGGGAAAAAGCCACGTGTTCATTTCTGCCCTTAGCAACTACCTTTAGCAGGGTGTGCCTTTAAATCAATAATTGCTATTTTTAATTATTAATTATATGGGCTTCACTGAGCATTATCAACTTCACATCACTTAAAAAGTTCTAAGTGAAAATATAAATTAGTTGAATTAAGCTTAAGCCTTGCTTTGCTTTGCTTACTTATCACCAGTTAAAATGCATGGTATTAAAATACAATTTTCCCTTGATTTCTAGTCATTTTAACACATCTGGATTTCATATATACCAAGGAAATGCTTTCTTTTTAAAAACACCTGTATGTAAAATAAATTCTATTGTGTCCCTTTTCATTTTAAGTTTATTAAAATTACATTGAAAGTTAGTTTTTTTTTTTAATATATCTTACACAAACCCCTATTGAGAGAAGGAAGGTTTTTATGTCAAAAAGTATTTTCAAATGCATAAAATACAGCCTGGAGATTTTCATATCAAAGTGTGAACAAAGTTTACTCCTGTAACTTTTATATACTTCATGCATTGCGTGTAGGGTTTCCCTGGTGGCTCAGTGGTAAAGAGTCTGCCTGCAATGCAGGGGCCACAGGACGTGTGGGTTCGATTCCTGGGTGGGAGATCCCCTAGAGAAGGGCATGGCAACCAACTCCAGTATTTTTGCCTGGAGAATCCCATGGACAGAGGTGCCTGGTGGGCTACAATCCAAAGGGCTGCAGAGAGTCAGCTACAACTGAGGCAACTTAGCACGCATGCATGTATTACCTGTACGATTAAAATTCAATCTGTGTACTTTTTTTTTTTTAGGTGAATGGATGTGCTTTAGAACAGTTTGAGCACTGTACCACTTACACTGGTAGATGTGGAGGAAGGTCTCACTGAGCTTGTTGGTGAAAAGAGGCTCGGGAAGGTCTCGGAAGAACTGCTTCACCATGTCCGCCACGTCGTAAGCGGACTGGTCCTCATAGCTGACGTTCTCAGGGAAGTTCTCATTCATTTGACGTAAGGCATGGATTCGAGATTTCACACCTGATTTTCGAAAAAGACCCACCTGAAACAAGCCACAGGGATGTGTCAGTGAGGCTGCCTTTGGCCCCAGATATTTTCTTCCTACGGCAAGCACCTGGGGGGTGATGGGAAGGCAGTGGGACCAGGACTTGGTAAGCTGGAATTGTGGCCAAACTAGTCAATTGTAAATTACTAATTTAGCTACTCTGGGCAGTAGCAGAACATTGACTTCCTCTCCCACAAAATGAAAATAATAATAGTACCCCATCTTACAGGGCTTCGGAGAAAATAGATGTGATTGTGCTTTGTAACCTGTCAAGTCTTAAAACACCACCGATGTCATTATTGTTTTATTGTATTGTATTTAGTTAACAAGTAGTGATTAAATACCCATTATGTATCAGGCATACTTATAACTTCTTGGAGTCATCAGTGAGCAGACCAGACAAAATTCCCTGTCCTCTGGTTGTGTGCACTTTAGTAGGGGTTTTGAAAAAGTTCCGTCAATGGAAGGTTTGATAGATACCAGATAAGCAACCATATCCAATGCCCCTTTGAGGGAAAGGTTTATTGGGAATGTGTTCATGAAACAAAATAATATCATAAGCATGTATTTTGATTGAAAAGTCTTACTTCTATGCTTTTCCTTCTCCAGAATCCTTGTGACATAGGTTTCTCGTATGATGCACCTACTACTCTAGCTGGTGAGTTGTTAGGTATGTAAGTTATGGCTCTGGTGAGAATGATTCCTGAGTGGCTTTTCTTCAGACTTCAAGACATTGTCTTATGCCTTTTTTATTTTTAAGCACTTACACTCCTCTGCTTGACAAATAAATGGAGCAGTAGGGCACCATGGGGATGATGCCCCAACAGGGATGAGCAAGGGGGAGCAGAGCCCTGTGGGGATGCAGGGTCCTGCAGTGGTTTCCAGGTTATGCTGTAGGCTCCCCTCGAGTGGATCTGCCGCCACCCCAAAAGAACTGAGCTTCTCTGGGAGCCCAGGCTTACAGTGCATTAGTATGTCTGTTATTTTTAAATGCCTGCAGGGCACTGAGTTTCTCAAAACCAGTTCTTCAACCCTCCATCTGCACTCTTCTCACTCCCCAAGGGCTCCCTACTTGGCCCGCTTCCACGCTCCCAGCGGTCAGAGAGGTGGGCAGTGGCCGGACCGGGAGTCAATGCTGGCTGCTCTTCTCCTGCTCTGGAGAGTCACGCCTCCCTGGCTGCTCCGTGTGCCAGGCCGGCCTCGACCCAAGCTCCGGCGTCTGAGGAGAGCTCTCTCAGTTGCTGCTATAAATGGAGAGCAGCCCTCACTCTTTCGAACTGCAGTAACAGCAAGGGAAGAATTCCAAGCAGTTGGGGAATACTCAGGGTTTTGTATACGTCAGAGGCACGGAACACAGGGGAAATTATACACCACTACTTTTTGTGGCAATAAAGACAGAATCCTTAGTAATCTTTCTCTGCATTCTGAGGCTTACCACCCCAATTTCACAGAATTGGATATTCAGGCGGAGTGTCATTTAAAACATTAATCACTTTCTTTTTGATTCTTAAGGTTTGGAATGCCTAGAAAATGCACAAACGTTGCCAAGAAGAATCTAAAGAACATTTCTCTTCCTCTGGCGACTACTCCAAATTTCATCAAAAGGCAAGAGAAGAAAGCATGTACTGTCAAAAGAAAAGTTCAAGGTGTCAGATAAGTGATTATCGGGAGTGAGACCCGGCCTCAGTGTGTTTACATCTCTAATTCTGGAAGGAGGCCCAGGACCGGGCCTCAGGGCCGTGATACACGGGAGTTCTCAGAAGCCAAGTGCCCCGGAGGTGAATTCCTTAGCGTGATTCACAAACAGGGCTCCTCCTGTGAGTTGGGAGTATTCCATCCAAGAATTCCTGTTATTATTGTTTTTGACGGTGGAGAAATACTGATCGTGTTCTATAAAAAGAATAATGCTGACAACTGTGTGTGTGTGTGTGTGTGTGTGTGTGTGTGTGTGTGAGTGAGTGTGTGTGTGTGTGTGTGTGTGTGTGTGTGTGTGTGTACGTGGCGGGACCAGGTTCCTCATTCCCCTCTGTGCCTCGCCGGCGTGGATTCTGGTGCACGTGAGGTGCAGGTACACACACATCCCAGGGATGCTTTCTTTGTACTGTTCTGTCTCCAAGTTTCTTTCTAGTTTCAGCAGATACTGTTATTTCAACGATTTGAGACGTGTCTGGAGCTCTCCAGCCGCCGGGTCTGTGCTGCTTGTTCTGACTTCAGATCTCACAGGATGTCCAGAGGGTTGTCAGGTATTTATTTGTTCAGACTCAAATTCTGACAGTAACCTTCCCATCCCACCCTTATCTTCCAGGGGATGTGGGAAATATCTGTGGGTTCTGTGGATTTTGGGTGCTTCTGTTGGAAGCGCCAAAGGAATTTTTTTTTTCTAAGTCTAATAAAAGTAAAGGTGGTCTGAAATCAGATTCCAGATGGAGTACTGAGGATGGCAGAAGAGGCAGATGGGAAGGGCCCCTGTCATAAAAAATGGCACTGAGCTGATGGAACAAGTGCCCTACTACCTGCCTTGTTGTTATGTGACCATGGGAATTTTCTATTGTTTAAGCCATTTGGGGGCAGGGCTACAGGTTCCTGCAATGGAAAACTTCCTGGTGAGGTAAGTAGAAGCTTTTTCTGGGACCAGAGGGAAGAGCTTTTCTTATCCATCATCGTAGAGCAGCCAGGGCTAGGGGTTCCCAGGATTGCCAACCATCACTTCCTCTTCAAAAAGCTTTCACAGCTGCGATAAAATGCACATTTCTGACTAATTTCTTTTTGTAAGTAAAAAGTGGAGGACCAAAGAAACCACTGAAAATGCGTTTCTTCTAGGGACACCATGGTCATTGTGGCCGATGGGAGGCGACCCCAGGCCCTTCAGCTTCATTATGAAGAAGACCCAAGAAGTATGAAATGTCTTTCATTCGCTTCTGTGTCTGTCGCTGGCGGCCCGGTGACCTGGGTAGTCACATGTGGATGCACCTTTAGTTTAATGCTCTGTGGTTGCCATTTTGAAATTCTTTGTAATCTCTATGCACTTTTCATTTTGCACAAGACTCCACAAATTACACAGCAGGGCCTGCTCTCATGTACCAGAAAGTATGGCTCCAACATCCTCTCTTAATAGGGAAGAGTAGTGGTCAGCAATGCAAAACCCATTTCATAAGCTTCTCTCTTGCACGTCATCTTCATTTTCAGGGTAAAAGGATGAGTGATGAGTGTCCCTCTGGTCTGGTTTTACTGTCCTCTCTCTTTGGTCTTCCACCTAAACACTCAGCTTTGAAAAGCAAGGACTCAACGTGTAATTTAAAAAGACAGACCCAGGAACATCTCATTTTATGATGTTAGGTAGGCAGCAGGTGGAGGACACTTGTGCTGAGTATGAAGTGTCTTCACAGCATAATTGGGCTTTTAAAACTTGCTACTCCATTAGAAGGAGAGCGTGGGCATGAGTGCTGCATTAGAATTCAAGTTTCATCTAAATAATGTTAAATCTCCTACTTGGCATCCTGCTTATGCTAATCCTTTCAGCACTTAATGATGTTTATCAGGACTTGTGTTTCCTCTTCTTTAGGGATGTGCGCCACTAATGAAGAAAGGTTGGTTTTATCCAGAGAGAGAAAGATGCCTGAGAGCAGTATGTAGCGGGTTCTTATGTGGAGCCTTGCAGGTTTGGCCACTCACTGCCATGACTCCATACTCATCAGGAGCTGGGTATAACTTGGGTATCATCTACCCTTCTGTGTAGCTGATTTAGGGCAGAAATAAAAGCTCAGCCAACAGAGCCTGCTCCTTTCACACACTGCCATGTCTGCAATGATTCATAATAGAAGGTAAACATCCTTATTTCATCTCCAGCCAACTGCTCAGGTGAAAATGGATACACTGTGTTTCAGCACGAAGAAGATGTTCTGTAGTTGGGGATGTAGGCGGCCCTGTTTCAGGCCTCTGTCTGGCTGTCTTCAGTCCTTTGTGACAACCTCCTGTTTGAGAAGAATGCTTAGCCTGAGGGGAAGGAGTGGAGCAGGGAGGGAGCCTCCCTGTCTGGGGTGAGAGGCTGAGCCTTGGGACAGCCCGAGAAGGTGGTTGGAGGGGACCACGTAAAAGGAGCAGCAGAGAAGTCGGTCAGCGTGCTTCAGAGGAAGGGCATCTTAGACCCTTTGGTCCTGCACAGTCGTGGGGCTGGGGTCTCAGGATCCTGAGTAGACCTGAGTCTTCGATTCAGAGGAGGTGCCATTGGTGAAGGAAGAACACTTATCTGGCGGGTTCTCCTTCCTTGTTCTTTGGTCTCTCTTTGTTTTCGGATTCACTGGCTTTTATTTGCTTGAGTTGGCTCTTAAATCTCTAGGATAGTCTTCCTCCTGAGCCTGGTTTTCTTATTATGTTTCTCTGCTTTCCCCTCATTTCTTACTGTTACTGCCTGCCTTCTTTGCAGGGACCAGAGGGGGCCCTCTGTGTGCCCCCCACACTCTTTGCTGATGAAGGTAGGGGGTCCTTGCCAGCACTGAGTGCTTCCTAAGGGAGGGACTGGCTAAGGCGAAAGTCCCTTTGGCATCTGACAGATTCTTTCTTTGGACGGAGACAAGAGAAGGGCTGACTTGGTCATTGTGTTTACATTTACAGTCAGTATCCACGTCCACGAAATGAGCCTTTTTCTTATAAAGCTTTGCCAGCATACTGTTTTTCAGGGTAGTGTTTGTCCAGATTAAAAAAGAAAGACAGAAAATAGTTACAGGCCTGAAACAGAGACAGGGAATAAGCATAAGCCAGGGAGCAGGGGTTGATGGGGATTTGGCGCCACTTTCCTTCTCTCCATTTGAATGACTTTTGCTTCAAACAGGAGACTGGCATCAATAACAGCAGCAGTGCTGGTGATACACGTTTATTCAGAGTCTACAGAGGGCAGGACTGGTTTCCGTTCTACATAAAGACTATGCAGTGAGTGGAGTGGTGATATTACAACACATGTGTAGCCAGTCTTGTATAGGAAAAGAATTCAAAGTGACTTATAGTGATCTATAAATTAAGGATCATAGATGAGACCATCAGAGCAATAGGAAAATAAAGACAGAAAAGGAGAGCAGGAAGTAGGAATGAGGTTCACACACAAAATTCACGCATGCCCCCATGTTACATATATTAACTACAGGCAGAATGTGCATTTGGTTTCAATAATTCTCGCAGCCAATGTAGAGAGGAAAACATATCCAGCTGAATGAGCCTGGTGTACCTAATATAGACAGGTCAGTTATCCCCAAAATAACAATGCTTTCAGGTGCTGGGGGCTGAGGAAGAAAAATTCTTTGGTTCTTACAGAAAAGACACCACATGACACAATGAATAACACCATCAGCACAATCCTGACACTGAATCCATCAGTGAGCTGTTTAGGGCCACTTCTCAAAGTGTCCCTCAATGCCAGAGGTGGCATCACCCCAAAATCACTGGGGACAAACAATTCTAACGGGTGGTAGTGAAATGCATTTGTTAAAAACTTGGACCCTGGAGATAGATTTTCAAGCAAATGTTGGCTCCACCATTGACACATGGGGGCTAGCCCTGGGTGATATGGGATTGAATGAGGCAGTGAGCACAGGATACCTAATATCCCTGAAACATGCTGGGCACTTAGGAAAGGTTACAGTTATTGAGTGAAGAGTGTAGATGAACTGCAGCATTTGCTTTAAGCATTCCAGAACAAACCCTGTTTTCTCTTAATAGAACATTTGCTGATAAGCATTAGAGCCAAAGACTCGAAGAGAATCAGCCAAGAGGGGAGATGGGTCTTATATACCTTTATGAAAATTGAGAAGTTTGGAAAAACGTGTCTGAATAGCAGGCAACTCTCCACAAAACACAATCCTGGGTCTATACTGCTGCTGCTACTGCTGCTAAGTCACTTCAGTCGTGTCTGACTCTGCAACCCCATAGACGGCAGCCCACCAGGCTCCCCCAATTCCTGGGATTCTCCAGGCAAGAACACTGGAGTGGGTTGCTATACTAATAGTCCAATAAAAGTACAGTTGAAGCTTCAAAGTCCTGAGCTGAAGGGCATGGTGGCAGTGCTTTCAGGACTGCAAGAGATTAACTAGAGTGAAAGTGGAGTTGCTCAGTTGTTTCCGGCTCTTTGCGACCCCGTGGACTCTAGCCTGCCAGGCTCCTCTGGCCATGGGATTTTCCAGGCAAGAGTACTGGAGTGGGAAGCCATTTTCTTCTCCAGGGGATCTTCCCGACCCCAGAATTGAACCTGGGTCTCCCGCACCCATTGCAGGCAGACTCTTTCCCATCTGAGCCACCAGGGAATTCCCAGGGTATTGGCAAATGTTTGAGCCCACCTCTCCAAAAATTTTTCTCAGTAAAATACCCATAGACCTTCTACTTTTGATTAATGTGTGCCTTTGGTTAAAGTTCTAAAATTAAAAAAAAAAAAAAAAAATCTAACGCTTAACTATCAGCTTCATTGGATTGCTCCATCGGGATGTTACTCACAAATCAATTAATGTTGGGGCATCTGCCAAAGATGAGTGCTGTTGGTTTTAGACAAGTGGTCTGTTGCTTTTCTTTCTGCGAAATAACAGGCAAGCCATCCAGGCCATTTCTCAACAAAGCAGCCATCACCACCGCAACGGTAACAGCAACCACGTTTACCTCCACTGTGACATCCAAATATGCAAAAATGTAGATGTGCGTATTATCTGAATTAAGAGTGGGAAGGGAAAAGGGCATGAGGCATTGAGTTCAATCAGTGATGGCACTGAATGAAGAAGTTACTCCTGTTCTTTTCCACTGAAAACTGCTATTTGATTCATCAAGAGACCATCCTGATTCTAAGTATGATCTCAGCACTGGGGTGGAGACGACATCAGTTCATGAGTTCGGGTGGCTTAGCTCATTCCTGTCTACTTAGCTTAAGGCCAAGGGTAAATCAATGAAAAGTGCAAATAACCTTAGGTTGGCACAGATTCTTCACATGGTATTAAAGAGTAAGATGAATAGAAGCCATTATAGAATAGTTACCTGAAAATACCCTCAATACTCAAGGTTGCAATTGATCAAGCAGAAACATGGCTTTTATTTTGGACAGAATGTCTAATAGAGAAACTAATGAGTATTAATTAGGAGGAGCAAAAGCCTGGCCTGGTTAATCATAGACTAGGTTGCACTCTGGGCCATTCATTGTCCACCATTGAGGCGGCCCCCACAGTCCTGGAGACGGAAAATGGTCTCCAAAAATTTTGTTCAGCTTGAGCTTTTTAATCAACTCCACAAGATGAAGGGACATTTAACTTAGCTGATATTATTTTCATGTTTTACTTGCACATTTAAAAAATATATAAATAAATTTAAAAATATAAACAGTTATGGTGCTGCTTCAAAAAAAAACTAATAAAGGGAGATATAAACACCTAATTCTAGTTTAAAAACAAACAGGGATAAAAGAATGCTATGAAATCAGTGGTGGCATTGAGACCGTAATTAAAAGGAAATGCAGTAGATAGCTTTACTCCCAGTTTCCGGGGAACACAAATTAGCCATCACAGGTACAAATGATCAGTGTTAGCTTTCTGCAGTCACTCCAGGGTGTCCTTCAAGTTGCCAGTGAGGAAACATCCTCGCATGGCTTGATGAGGATGTCACTTGGTCAAATTAAACAGTGACCTCTAAAGATGACAGTGCCTTTTCTTTCGGAGGCGCATGTCTTGTCTGACCCTGGACAGATCTGATCTGGCTGGTGCTCTGTGCTGCCTGGCCTGTGCCTGGGGCTGATGACCCTACCTGATCGAGGCAGTTGCTGCGTAGATACCTCAGCGCTTGCTGGATGCTCTGTGGCAGGGGCTGCCCAGTTCTCTGGACGTGAACGATGAGGGGAACGCCAAAGACCGCCTTGTCTCGATAATCAGGAACTTTCATCCTCTTCATGAACTTTGGAACTGCCCTAGAATTCACAGAAACCAGGTCATGCACGCCTCGTGGAGCACACTGCGGGGAGAGGCTGTGAAAGCAAGAGGGAAGCCAAGCTTTTGTTGGAACATCTGACAGGCGCCGGGGAATTCAACATTTCTCCCTTGATTATTCACATTACATTGGAAGGACTGTCTGTGCCCTGTGCCTCTAACTGTTAAACAGGGTGATTCACATTAGCAGAATGGATTTATGGCCCTGCTTCTAAGTGCTTGACATTCCAGTTTAACTGTGACGGACACACTTCTTAAATGATAAACACTTTAAAGTCCCCAATAAGACAAAACAAAACAAAATTAAAAACTACATCAGAAAGAAGAAATTTGGTTGGGGTTGGGGGAGAAAGAAGAGAAGATAAAATATTATGTTAATATCTTCCCTTACTTTTCTAGAACCAGTTGTACTTTTTAAAGAAAATTTTAATGCACAAGCATATGTTGATTTGACCACACAATTTATAACTTACTTATTATATTTTATAAAATATAAACTGCCGATTCTTCTTTGTGCATAATATATAACATATGACAATCAGCAGCACATCTTACGTTTTTCCAAATCCATCAAATTGTCTAAAATCGGTCCACATTCAAGTTCCAACATATGCTTTTGTGAGTTCCTTATTCCAAAGGTTTACTGCATAGTCTTGTTTTTATTAGCCAATGAAATAAGAGCGGAACTGTATTTGAAGAGTTCAGTGCTCTCAGAATGAAGCAATGCTCTAAGCGTGGAGCTCTGCATTGGGCCAGGAGGTACAAGAAACAGATGTTTTCTTTGCAAACTGCCAGAATTACTTTATGGCAAGTTTATTTTTAATGTCTCTGTTCACAACTAATCACTCTTTACTTGGAGCCTGACTGCCTTCCCTGGAAACTGACAGAGAGCTACAAATAAAGTAATGCTTCCTGTAGGCTACATCTCATCCAGGCTTTGGCAGCCCAGGGGTGGACACTGAGGAAGAACTCTGGGCAATTTTTGTTCCAGAAAACTGGCAGTGAAGAAAACAAACAGATTCCTCAGAACTCAGAAAGCAAACACTGAAGTGCTTGCCATCACACACTGAGCCCTGGAATAAATGGTCTGCTCCAAGGCGAATGGGCTACGCACCACGTCCAGCCGTGCTTGTTGGACATGGAGTGTTTCTCCATGATGGCCGTGAGGCGGAGCAGCGAGAAGCGCTGGAGCAGGTTCAGCTGGCCGGCTGTCTGTCCGCTGATGTGGGGTGATGCCGTAGATGGCTGTGGCTGGTGTGAGAGCTGGAAGCTGTTCCACCGGAGTCGCCTTTACCGGAAAGACCGTCAGAGAAGCCGGTCACAAAAGGGATGGGTTTTTCAGAAAACATGGGATATTACCGATTTTTAAGTAGCTAATCAAAATAGTTTCCGAGCCAAGAGAGTTACAGAGCAAATGGAGCAGAAAGACACAAAATGCACAGAACAAACAGAAGAAACTATTTTGGAAGAAGTCATTATCTGTTTCATTGGTGGTGTTAGTTGCTCAGTCGTGTCCAACTCTACGACCCCCATAGACTGTAGCCAGCCAAGCTCCTCTGTCCCTGGGATTCTCCAGGCCAGAATGCTGGAGTGGGTTGCCATTCCCTTCTCTAGGGAATCTTCCCGACCCAGGGATCGAACCCAGGTCTCCTGCATTGCTGGAAGATTCTTTACTGTAGGTGCCACCATTAGGAGGCTTAAATAAGTGATATAATAAATGTTATATGTTAGTTTATTCCTAAATCCATTCCCACAGTGTTGAAAGCACCTGAGACTGTGTGTGTAAGAAAGAGAGAGACGTTCAGACAGACAGAGGCAGAGATAGAGATCACACACATTTGGGAGCTGTAGAGTACAGTCACACTCCCGTCCTGACTCCACACTCTGACTTGTGACAGGTGCAGATGAAGCTCTCCTGACGTGACTGTACAGCAGTGAGCCCGAGAGACATCACTGCCTTGGGAGAGACCCAGCAACACGTACAGTAGGGCTGTTCCTACTGGTTACCCCCTTCCAGGCCATTTATCTAAGGTGCTTGTGAAGTGATCATAGTAAAACAGCTTTTATGTGCTTTGTATTCTGCATTTTAAAGTCAAAATAAACATATGAAGTACTGCATACACCTTAGATCTCAGAAATTTCTCATAGAACTTTTTAAAAATTTAAGATTTGGCAAAAGAGATGCTTGGCAAGGTCATGGGAAGAGCCTGTGCACGGGCAGTGGGCCTGGTTATCAGTGCTTTGCACATAAGAAGCTCAATTTTTTTTTTTTTTTTTGCATAAAACCAAGATTGAAACAAATGTGAGTTAACATGGATTCAATCTGCACAAAAGACATACTACTGTTCAAATAATTCCCAACCACGTACATCGCTTAGACCAGTGTTAAATATTTAGAAGGTACTCTATAAATGTTTGTTAAACAGACCATAATTATTATGAAATGGATTTAAACCTCATTTCACAGAGCCATGCCACCAACCTGTTTGGCCTGGTCAGAGAGGCCCCTACTCCTGAGTCCCTCCTTTCTCTGACCCCAGTGGCCTCTGACTCAGTAAGAGATGCTCCATCTCTTTCCATGTCACTGGGTGTGGTCCGACCTTCAGAGACAGAGTTGCCTTCGAAATCCAAGGTGATCTGATTGGGAGAGGGGAAAGGGGAGAAGCCAGCCTCTCCGGAGCTGTGTGTCTGTGGTTCGGGTAACACGTTTCTGGACCAGTCATCCACCACCTCCTGGAGCCCGT
This sequence comes from Bos indicus x Bos taurus, assembly GCF_003369695.1. Taxonomy (NCBI): domain Eukaryota; kingdom Metazoa; phylum Chordata; class Mammalia; order Artiodactyla; family Bovidae; genus Bos; species Bos indicus x Bos taurus. The sequence continues at coordinate 27,730,211 of NC_040087.1, read as the reverse complement.
TGACGTGATGGAGGATGTCATCCAGGTGAGGGAAGAGGTCATCCTTTTCCAAGTCCAGAAGGTCCCCGGTGCTGGCATACAGGTGGGAGCCGGGGACGTTGTCGTAGATGCTGACCCTACTCGCCCTGTGGCAGGACCCCACGAGCCTGGGCTCCCTGGCCCCCGGGCCGGGCTGTCTGCCCAGGGAGATACTCCCGGTCCTCCAGCTCGCCCCGTGGCTGTTGTCTGTTGGTGAGAGGCTTTCGATAGAGAGCGCCTTGGGGAAGGTCCCTGGCTTGTGGTCCTTGGGGACGTGCACCACCAAGTTCTCTTGCGAGTGAAACTCGTGCGCGTGGTGCTTTCGGTCTCCCGCGTCCTGCAGCGCTGTCCCGGCCAGCACGTCCAGGTCTTCTAGGTACATGCCCCCGCGCTTGTGGGCCTCCTGGCACTTCCGCTCCTTCAGGCCGGGCGTGCTCCCCCCGCTGCTGCTGTTCTCCGAGGGGCTGCTCTCAGCGCCCCACTTGGTGGCGCCAGGAAGCCCGGCACTGCCGGTGGCGGGGGGCGAGTTCTGGAGGTGTCCGTTTGGGATCTGGACGCACTGCATGGCCCTGAAGGACTCGGGCTCCTGCTGCAGCACGGGCCCGCTGATCACCAGGCCCCCGGGCCGCCCCTTGTGCCTTCCCTGCGCGCCTTTCCCTCGCAGCGTTTCCATGCGTTTCAGGAACGACTTGGCTCTGGCCCGGCTGGGCTTCTCATTCTTTGGGTGCAAAGGGTGCTGGAGCCCGTCTTTGGAGGACGGCAGGAGGCTGTTGCCCACCAGCGCGGCGTCCAGCATGACCGGGCCGTCAGCGCAGTACTGCCCGGGGCCCTCGAAGGCCTCCCGGCCGACGCCGTGACCACCAGGCTGGCTGCGGCCGTCGCTCCCACCGCTGCTTTCACTGTGAATGGAGCAGACCTCGGGCTCGCTCAGATCCGTGAGGACGCTTTCACTGCTGGTCGTGTTTTTCATCCTAATGTCTCCCGACGACCCATTTCTGTCTCCTCCAGGAAACAGTGTGTGGAGGTCGTCCACGCGAGACCACCGGCGGCTGGTTCTTTGGAAAGTCCATTTGTTGCTGATGCAGAGATCTTCCTCATCAGAGTCGTCACCCTGGAAAACAGCAGCAGGATGCTAATAATGTACGGGTGGCGGGGGTGGAGAGGGCAGTCTGGGGAGCGTGGGCATGGTACCCCTGCCTCCTCCTTCCCTCCCTCCATGGGTGGACCCTTTTGCTGGTTCCTCCACCATCTTTATTGTCCTGGATGACCTCTTCCTTCCCAGAAGCTGGAAGATCCCTTTCCAACCCGTCCAGCTCTCTTCCCTTCAGTTTTCCTTCCTTCCTTCCTCTCTAAGAAGCTTCGTGGACCAATTGCTATTTCCTTCTCCAGAGGATCTTCCCGACCCAGGGATCGAACCCAGGTCTCCTGCATTGTAGGCAGACGCTTTACCGTCTGAGCCACCAGGGAAGCCTAATCATCTGGCTAGACAGGCTAAATATAAAACACCTGCAGTTCTCCCTTTTTGAGTAGAAACTTAATCTTGCCATAGAAGGCACTCACTTCTTTCCCTAAATCTCTTTACGGAGCCCTAGGACCATATTTCTAGCTTTCCTCTTCTGAGCCTCAGAGTCACTAGATCTCAAGCCAATACTCCTTAGTCTCCCAGACTTGATTCTTAGCATATGTTCCCATGTAAGTTAACAGCCAAATTATCTCCAAATTCCTGCAAGTGGAAATTTGGGAGCCATTCTAGAGATTCCTGGTGGAGGAAGGTCCCATCTCAGCCAGCACCACCAGGCCAGCCTTCTTGTTTTTAATTAGCCCTGGATCCGAGTGCCTTCCTGGAACACGGGTATCTGGGTGCTATGGCCCCACCATTTTCCCCTGTCATACACCTCACACATTTCTCTTACGTCTGGGTTCTGCCTGAATTTGTAGCCCCTGAGATAGGAGAGTCTGGATTCCCTGAATCCAGAGATGGCTTTGTTTATCTTTGCAAATCCCTGGGCCTGGCCCAGCACAGATGTATAACTAATTTCCTTTCCAGATGAACTGGATCATCCATTCCTTCCTTCTCTTCATTATGTGCATTACCAAGATCCGACTCTGAAATGGTTCTCAAATCTGCTCCCTCGTTCATATCTTCACTCTCATTCCCCAGTGTGGGCCCTTGGCACCTCTGGCTGGGTTATTACAGTGAAAACCGGGCCAACATCCTCTCCATCTAAACGGCTTTCCACAGTGTAATCCAAGTATGATCACAGGGTTTCCCGGTTTAGACACTTTCTGTTCCCCTTAGCTCTCCGAAGTCTGGGTATGGCATTTTCAACCTGACTTTCAACCTGAAGCTCTTTCGACCTAACTCCAGTGTGCTTTTCTTATGTTAGCGGTTCCTCCCCATCTTCTGCATTCTGCTCCCTGACCTGCAACTAGGCCCAACACCCAGCTCTGCGACAGGATCAAGAGCCTAAAGGGTTTATATTGTCCCCTGTCCTTCCCTGATCCCTGACCATTCTTGGGTACTCAGCTTCATGGGTCTCTTTGAAGCCTTCCTGACAGCCCCAAGGCAGTGACTATGCTTCCACTGTGCTCCTGTAGCATTCGGTTTAGATCTTTATAACATTTGTTATAATGCTATCTTAATCTCATGTCCCAAGCACCTACTCTCAACTGTTACAGATAAACTGAGCAGGACCAGGGCCTGCTTTTCTGTGTTGTATTCATATTTATATCCTCCCCAATGCCGAGCAGAGAGTAACTGCTCTCTTTCTCTCTATGTGTGTGTATGTATATATATTAATTGGACTAAGTGTTATTTCACTTTACTTTGGCATCCGGTTCCAAGCCCTGGTTGCCAGTGCAAGCAGTACCAGTTAGACTTAGGTGACTGTCTGAAAGTTGCTTACTCTCTCCGAAGTGCATTTCTACCATTTATAAAATGGGACTGAAAATTGGTTCTGCATCATAGGTTTGCTTCGGGGATTACATGAAATAATGCACTGACCAATCCTTCACTGAGGAGTATTTTGCTTATTGGTTATTTTCTCGTGTTTGTTCAGTTGCGTCTGTGCTTCCTGTGCGTGTAAGATAGACGGCTTATCCATCTTTCTATATATCTGGCATCCACCTTAACTCCTCTGGACATCGCAATTATTAACTTCAAGGAAAAGTAAACAGATGCTCAGTCAGTGAATGTGGGATTCTTCCATTCTTATTCCCTGAAAATCTAGGTTCACAGGGATTAGACTAAATGACAAATTTGAACTTTCAAGTATAAGGTAGAAGAAAGTAGAAAACCATGGCAATCACAGAGAATTTCATAGCTGTGGCAGCATGGTGGGAAATTAGCTTTGAGTTTTAAAAAAGTTGCATAAAACTTTAGCGAAAGAGCTTAAAAAGTTGCCCAAATGGAAAAAGGGCAAGACTCTAGGATGAAGACTCAAAAATATCCTTTCTTCATAGTATTTTCTACCTCTTCTTTCCCTGTGATGGATACAATAAACCCTGACATCTGAGGGCCATTTAAATATCAGGTCCTGTGACAGTTTGAAGGTTGAGTTTATTGGATTTTCATGTCGTATTTCAGGAAGCTAGGAGAAGTTGATATTAAGTAAACATTCTGAAAAAAACCTTTTAGCAAATAGTTTCTGAGAAGGCAAAAGAAGGATATGCTTTTAAAGAAAATACAGATATTTTAAAATAGAAACTACAACATTTAGTGTTGGCTCCAATGAGCTCTCTAAAGCAATCCCAAACTTGGTTACTGATGCTAGCAAACCACATACTAGTTGGAGAAGGACTTCTTTATGTTGGTTTAGAAAAGATGCCAAGCCGGGCACTGCGGGCTAGGGATGGAAAGCCCACTCCTGTCTGCTGGGCTCTAAGACCTTATTATACTGGCTCTGGGCAAAAAGAGATATTTACAACCCAACCAAGGCATGTGAAAAAGTGGTAAACTCCTAGGGAAAAAGGCAAACAGTTCAGGGAAATTTTGCAGTATTTAGATGGTTTGAACCAAAACAAACAAACAAAAATCAAAGCAATAAAAAACAAAAATAAAACAGAGAAAAAAGGAAAAGATATCTATCTTCTTTAGTATGCAATTATCAGAGTACATCCAGAGGGTACTGACATGATTCTGTGTCTGTTTTTTCCCACTGGTGCAGGATCTTTGAAACTGATAGTGACATACAACTAGAAATATATTGTTTAGTTATAAATGGATACTAGAGATGCAAGGTAAAACACCATAAATATAATGAACACTGTGTATGTTGTATATGAAAGTTGTTAACTGAGTAAGTCCTAAGAGTTCTTATCACAAAGAAAAACATTTTTTTTTCTTCTATTCTTTAGCATTGTATCTCTGGGATGATGGATATTCACTAAACCTACTGTGGTAGTCATGATGTATGTCAGTCAAATCATGCTGCACACTTTAAACTGATACAGTGCTATATGTCAATTATACCTCAATAAAACTGAAGAAGGAAAAAAGGAAGTAATACAGCCCTGATAATAGTATATGGAACATACTAAGTGCTCAAAACATGCTAGCTATTCATTAAAAAAAAAAATTCCAGCACAACTCAAGGCACATATACAAATTACACTAAAGCTAAATAAATAAATACATAAATTTATGCTGTCACAGTTATCTTTATCCTCTGATTTTTTATATTCTAGTTTAGTCCATTTCATTTTTTTTTTAAATGTTGTTTGCAACCCACTAGATTCACCTGATAACCTACCAATGGGCCTTGATTCACAGCATGAAAAACACCACAGTTTTAGTTTTTTATACACTCATGGCCCAGCAGATGGTTAGGGACATAGCAGACTCTCCAATAATAAATGTAAGGTGTACTCTTTAGGAGATGATCAGATTTCATCTTTTTTTTTTTTTTTTCTTTTTTTGAGGCTAAACACAAATAGTTTGTGATTATTTAGAAATGCAAAATGGAAACCTCTAGGAGTCAGATGTTTTTATGAGAAAAAGACACACCAAACTAACTTTATTCTCTTATCTCAACCATTTAGTAAACCAGGGAAATACTAGGGACACGGTGTGTCTGGATTTCAGCCAGGAACTGACAAAAGGCCAAGACACTGAACTGCTGGAGGCTACAGAGCGTTTTGTGAGTAGCTGGTTGAGTACCTCCACCAGAGAGGGTGATGGAAAGACTGAAAGCGAATGATGCAGGATGCCTTCAGGCCGTGTCCATTTTAAGAATAAGTTGAATGACTCAGAAGGATTCATGTGTTTAAACTGTGAAGATGGTACAGATTATTCGCTAGGTGATCTTTTTTGTTGTTGTTTATTTATTTTTAATTGGAGGACGACTGCTTTACAATGTTGTGTTAGTTTCTGCTGGGCAGTGAAGTGAATCAGCTGTAAGTATAAGTGTGTCTTCTCACTTCTGGACCTCCCTTCCACCCCGCCCCCATCCCATCCATTCAGGTCTCACTAAGTGATCTTAAGCAAGGCACTCACTCTGAGGCTCAATTTTCTCAGCTGTAAAATGGAAATGATAACAACGCACATCTGGCATGGTTTGCCAATAGAATCAAATGAGATTATATGTGAAAATGCCAGATAAATCTTAAAGTGCAAGATGAAACTAATTATTGTTCTTAGAGAATACTGATTTGAGATGCGTAACGATCTGAACAGAATTGAAGGATGGCCTGTTAATAAGATGAAATTTCATGAAGTTAAACACGAAGAACTTAACTTCACAAATCTATTATAGAATGTGTGGGATGAAACAGTCTTCGTTCCTATCAACAGTCTTGAGAGTTGTAGCAGATTTAGGCTTAATATGAGTTAACCATGTAATGTGGTAACCAAACCAAGACATCCACCTTAGGATATCTTACCAAAAGCATGGATCTCAACATTTGGGAGGTGCAGCCCCATTGTATTCTGCATTGGTAACATATATTAGGAACAATGGGCCACAGCTTAAAGTGCACAGGGAATGGGATATATTTCCAGAGCAGAGTAATCAGGTTGGCCAGTGATCTAGACATCACAACCTTCTATGAAGGATGATTGAAAGGACTAATGGTTTGGTTTAGGAAAAAGGAACTCGAGAACAGTACAACTCAAAGTGTGGCCAAGGGGCTGACAGTCCCCTAAGCAGTCTTCAGAGAGGTGAGTTCAGACACTGAGAGTAAGTATTAAAACCATTTGTCACCATTTGGCATGGCTGTGTGATCCAAGTTCATGATCACTGGACTTATCTTACTAAATGGGGCTGAGACCAGCTTGTGTGTTGGGCTCACAAGGTCCATGTTACATGTGACATTTCAAGATCAGTTTATCTAGCATAACCCAAAGTGTATAATGTACAGGATCCATTGTTTTACAGAAAGACTATTGTAGAAACTAGCTAGTGACGTGGATTAAAGATGAATTTTGACAATATAGCATCACTTACTTCATTTTGGTAAAAGTAAAAAAGAATAGCCAAAGCTTTTAAAAATTACTTTAAAAACCTCTTTATTTTTATTTTTTTAATGTGTATCATTTTTAAAGTCATTATTGAATTTGTTGCAATATTGTTTTTGTTTTATGTTTTGGTTTTTTGGGCTGCAAAGCATGTGGGATCTTAGCTTCCTGACCAGGGATTGAGCCTGCACCCCCCAATTTGGAAGGCAGAGTCTTAACCACTGGACCGTCAGGTAAGCCCCACTCAACATATCCTGTGAGACTGGCTTCTTTATGATGGTTAATATTAAAACAAAGAAGCATATGAGATACACATTTTCCCCTGTGAGTGGTTTCTGTCAATCAAACCTAAATTTGAAAGCAAACAGAAAACTCACCATGGGGAATACTCATAGTCATAGTGTTTGATTGAAATGTGTGTATAGACATTTAATATGGGGAATTGGTATTTCAAAGTAAACTTTTTGTTTAGTTCTGACAGCTGAACAACAGAAAAAAAGTTGCAAATGCAATCATGATTCTGCATATTAATTGCCTAAGTATACACTTTTAGTAAAAATATGAACAATTTTTGTAATTCTTTTCTGTTTCCTGTTATATTTGTTCCAGTTATATTTATTGGAATGCAATTTTGTATCTGCACAGTCTTTTAAAACATTTAGTCTTGTATTTTCTCTAGTACAATTCTTAGAGATTATCTAATGATTGTATCATTCATATTTCTAATATTATTTATGTTTCTAATAATTGTTTTGTAATGAATTTTACAGAAGTATCTTGGTCAGTGGCAGGCTGGGAAGTTTTTAAAAAATCAATCATTCTCTCTAGACAGTTTAAGAAACTTTGTTCTAGATTGAATAGAGGTCAGAAAACTTTCTGTAAAGGGCCAGATAGTAAATATTAGAACATTACAACTAATCAACTCTGCCTTTGCAGCCAAAAGGATGGGTGTGGCTTTATTCCAGTACAACTTTCTTTACCACAGCAGGAGCAGTAGCTTGCTGAGCTCTCATCTAGACAAAGAAGAAATCCATATTCTGTGCCTCTCCAGAGAGAAGAGTTGGAATCAGACGGGCACATTTACATCAAGTCAACTTTTAGCTTATTATATGAAAGACTTCCAGTAGTTAGGAGAAAATAAATTGCCTTGCATTTTAATGAACTCAAGTCTAGATATTTATAAACAGAGGCTGAGTGAATTGTTGGATGCTCTGAAAGTAAATCCTGTCCTGGATAGGAGGTTGGAAAAGATGAGTGAAGCGCTCTTCTCACTCAAAGATCCAGGTTCGAGGATATTCACACTTAACACTCTTCAATGTAAGATGTACTACTTTTTAGCCGAGGGAATGATGGAATGAAAAGTAACTTCTCTCATTTGCTCTGCTGTTTGGAGCTGTCTGGTGGTGTCTTATTTGACGGGACATTCGAGGTTATGAAAGGCAATGGGGGGGAGGGTGCAGGCGGAGGCTCAGACCGGGCCCCCTCACAACAGCTGCAGCTCCTTTGAAATGCCCACGGCATCGAGGCCAGGAGGTGCTGGCTGCAACGTGGCGATTAGTCATGGTTTCTGTGTTGCTTTCCACCCTGGGGTCATGATTTCAGAGAGCTTTATTAAAACCGTGACTTTAACCAGGACCTTCTTTGGAAGCTGCTCGTCCTGCCTCAGGAAATCTTGGGTAGGAGTCCTGTGTGTGTACACATCTCTCTCTTTCTTCATTTAACAGAGATCCTTATTGGAGTCTTTAGTCTCTGACTTTAACTTTGAATAGAACCCACATCACATTAACACTGACTGTAATGAGGGGATTTCAGTGTTGTCATAAAGCAAGTGTGAATTCTGTAGGACATAATGAAGGAACAGTTTTCTGAGAAAGAGTAGCTTTGCATGTGCCTTGGCGTTTTTAATTTAGAGGAAACTTCAAACTTCTTTTGGCTTTTTCTAAAAAAGTGAGAAGTCATAGCTGAAATTAATATATGCTTCAGAGACAAATGCCAAAAACAGACACCGCAAAGGGAAGGATTTTGTCTTTTTTAAACAAAATCTGACCATCTCTTTACACTGGAAACAGGAGCCCATATGAGCCCACAGATGTAAGAGTTGGCTACTCCACAAGTACATGGAAATTTAGATGTGTATCTTCCATTAAAGTTGACTGGAGCTGGGTGGCTGAGCCATCCTGTTCAGAAGCACGGCCCTGCCACTTGCCGCATTGCAAGGGGAGGAGCCTGAGGCCAGTGGTGGGCAACGGCTGGGTCCTCAGGCTCTCAGAAATGCGGGGGTTTAGTAAGTCTTTCAGTGAGATGCATGGCCAAGATTGAGGACACTCTACCTGCTTCTCATGGGGAAAGTAATCTTGAATCTTTAGAGGACTGCTTTTCTTTTCTGCAAAGTGTAAGGTGCGATTTCAGTTGTCCTGGAGCTTTACGAGTGAGTGGTATTTGATGTACAAGGAAAGTGCCTGCCTAACTAAGTATGAATGAGGCTTCACCATTGTCATCTATTTCTGGATTTTGTTTTGTTTTTTTCCCCCGTCTTGGGTCAACCCACCAAACTCTTCAGAATTAAACAAAATCAGGTGAGAACCAAATTCAAAGCAGAGCAATGAAACTCATGACTCTTTTACCACAAGAGATCCAAAGGTAAATTTCCACGAAGACATTACATAAATTGTGGACTTGAGTACAAAAAGCAAGAAATATCCCTCTTCTAAAACAACAATAAAAATACCTAATTGTATATATTGCTGAGGAAGCCCTTCCGGGTCTCAGGCAGAGGGCCAGAAGCTCATGACAATACATTTCTGAATCTCTCTCAAGGGCCAGGAGGGGCAGAACAGCTCGGTTCAGATCCTGCCTGTGCCGTTTCTGAGTGGCTCTGGGCTTCCCTGTCCTTCGATCTCTGCATCTGTGACGTGGGGTTAATGATGAGCAGTGACCTGGCGTGGAGCGGGCACTGTGGGCACCTTCTCATCACACCACAGAGTGCTAAGAAGCACACACAGCCTTCCTGAGGCCCTGGAGGGAGAAGCATGACCGCATTCCCGGTGGTGAAGCCATTTGGGGATGACATTCTGGGGAATTAAACACGTCTGGGCCTCTGCAGATTGAAGGTGAGCATTATATTTCTGTTTCTTGGATTGATTAAAATAGGGACAAGCCCAGAGGAAATGCTACTGTCTTTTTTTTTTTTTCCTGCCAAACTAATTCCACAGTTAGTTAAAGCTCTTGTGGTGTTTGGTTCTCAAGTTTCACTTTCTACCTCTGATCATTTAGCCTAGTCCTAGTCTGTATTTAGTTGTTTTTTTTTTTTTTCCAGTAAAATAAAGGATTGGCAGAAGCTCCAATACTCTGGCCACCTGATGTGAGAGCCAACTCATTGGAAAAGACCCTGATGCTGGGAAAGACTGAAGGCAAAAGGAGAAGGGGGTGACAGAGGTTGAGTTGATTGGATGGTATCACTGACTCAGTGGACGTGAGTTTGAGCAAACTCTGGGAGATGGTGAAGGACACGGAAGCTGGTGTGCTGCAGTCCATGGTGCTATGGAGAGTTGGACACAACTGAGAGACTGAACAATGACAAAGGGCTGGTCTGTGACTTGTGTAAGGAGCAGATCGTAGGGACATGTGCCACCACCAGGGTCTCCTATGTAGCTGCTTAGACCACAGCCACCAATATGCATCACGGCTAAGATTCACGAGTGGGTGGAGATCACTCACTGGATTTATTTATTTCAAAATTCAGGCCACGAGTCCCTGTGTTACAGTGTGGAAAGCCCTGTTTTATTCAAGTGCCTGCATCTGTGGGGCCCACAGCTAAGTAGGGGCTGTAAGGGTATATGCCACCATAGCCAACGTAAGGCATAAATTAAGAATGTCAGAATACCGAAGGGACCAATTTACAGAGGAGCTTCTGTGAAGGTAACATGGCCTAATGCATGTTATTCAAGCCTGTCCCACATGTGGGTTTTGAAATGCTGGTGATAAGGGAAGAATTCAATCACACCACTTGGTTGAAAACAAATCGTGTCGTTAGTCTTCGGCATTTGTGTTTGTGATACATAGCAGCTAAGGATCTGCACTGGCAGCCGGACAGACCAGCCACACAGGCGTGGCTGCGCTTGGTTTAATAAGAACCATGTGTTACAACCAAAACAACATCTGACCTTCCTGCTTCAAACAGTGTGTGTACTTCTCAAGGGCTCTATTCAGCCAGACAGCTGTTGGGACATTTATTCCCACATTTTTCATTTTTCTTTGACCCGGACAAATTGCCCGTGTTTTAATATATTCTCTGGATATTGTTTTTCACCATTTTACCTCCTTAGCTTGAATCTTTGGTTCCTAGCTCAAACCCCAAATTGTTTTGAAGGTGAGGTCAACCAAAATTCATTTGCGCTTTTTTTGGGTGCTATTTTAGAGCAGAAATTCAGGCTAAAGTTATTTTTAAAGATTTGGTTACTCGGGAGTGACTTAAAATCCATGGGCTGTAATGACTTCTCTGTGTAGACCAGAATAAAGAACACTTTCTTACAACTCAGGGATGTTTTCTCTGCTTCTTCAAAATATAGTGCGGCTTGACTTGTTACATACTGAAGATGTGAAATGAAAAAAGTAGCTAACGATGTTAATTCTGAGTTTCCTAAAAGGATCAATTCAGTGAGAAAGAGAGGTCTTTCAGCACAGTGGTTATGAGCCTCAGTTTTGGAGTCAGACACACCTGAAGTTGAAACCCTGCTCCTCCACCAGCTAATAGATCACAGGCAAGGGACTTAGCCAGTTCAGGTTTTATTTCCCTTCTCTAGAAAACAGAGACCCTCTGCCACAATGCATGAAATGCCATAACATAGCTTGTGGAAAACAGTTAAGTCCTCAATAAAGTATAGCTTTGTTTCAGAACTGAAATCGCCAGCCTTGCTCCTACAGAGGGAAAAATGCCTGCAAAGTCCTATAAGAGAGAGGAAGTGTAGTGATTCGGGAAACTGAAGGACGCTCCCTGTGACTAGAGAAAAGGGCAACGGGTGAGAATGGAGAGATGGGGTGAGTTCTGAATCCTGTTGTTACCCTCTCCCTCCACCTGCTCAACCACGATGACATGAACCAGCCTGACAATGATCACATCCTGAACTGCACTTGAAATAAAATGCCATAGGAAAGAATGAAGCAGAAGACACCGGGCATAGCCCACCCCATAGATTCTGTTTTGCATTCTCTTAATCTACAAATCACCGGAGAACTTGAGTCTAATATAGAGTGGATATTTACAGCTAAACAAACTTCTGAAAGATTATCATAAACAAGGCATTTTACGTTTGTATGCAAACCCTCTGATCAAAACTAAAGCAAAGTGAAACAGATGTTAGCCTAGGTTCCTGTCGGGCTGAATCATGATGCTTATGATAAGACGAGATTTTTGGAGAATAAACACATATTACGGTCAGTCATTTCAGAATTTCGCTTAGGTTTGTGTTGTTTTTAATTTGTGAACGCAGCTCGTCCTGCTGGTACAGCCATGGTCTTAGTAAGGTATAGTAAATTGCACCTACCTTTTTCCTTTGGAAGTTCACATCAAGTTTCATTGAGGCACACTTGTTCAATGTATTTAGTCGTCTAAAAGGAAAGAAAAATGTGATCATTGCTATCACTAATGAACCTAAATCTTTCCAGTTTGATGATTCTCATTGGTTGCCAGTGAAGCTGAAAGTGCAGAAACAACCAACTACATCCCAAGAAAGGACTCTACCAAGAGATGGTACATGATAAAGTGTTCCCTTTTGTTCTCCAGACCTGAGAGGACCTTCCATGAAGCTTACCAAACCCTGCTGCTTCCCTTTCCATCATTCTTGGAACCCATGGGAAGTAATTTTAAGCCATATTTTCACCAGCCCCTCATTTCATCTGCCACTTTGACCTCTCCAGTCTATCCTGCTAGTCCCCAAATTTGGATCAACTCAACCATCTCTCTTCTCTCTTGCTCTTGTGTATAAATGGGAAAAGAACTCACATTATAGTGCTGAATTATATATGCCATGAACTGAATTGTGTCCTCCCCAAACTCACAGTTTGAAGCCCTAAACCCCAATGTGATTGTATTTGGAATATGAAATGATTAAGGTTAAATGAAGTCATAAGGTAGAGCCTTAATCCAATAGAATTAATGTCTTTAAAGGAAGAGACTGATTCAATGGACATGAACTTGGGCAAACTCCAGGAGATGGTGAGGGACAGGGAAGCCTGGCATGCTTCAGTCCATGGGGTTGCCAAAAGTCAGACACATCTTGGTGACTGAACAAAGGATGAGACACCAGAGCACTCCCTCCCTCTCTCTCAATCAGCCATGGGAGGACACAGCAAGAAGGTGGCTGTCTGCAAGCTAGGAAGAGTTCTCACCAGAAACCAAACCTCACTGGCACCTTGATCTTGGACTTCCCAGCCTCCAGAACTGTGAGAAAATAAACTTCTGTTGTTTAAGGCACCCAGTCTGTGGTATTTTGTTTTAGCAGTCTGTGATGACTAGTACATAGCAATACTTACATTTTGAAATTCTCCCTCAGCTGGGCTCCTCAAATTGCTACCCAGCATTTATTTCATTTTTTTTCTCTCTGTAGGCATTCATTCTCATATCATGAAAAATATCACAATTCCTCAACAGACCATTGCCAGTGAGAAAATACAGCTTAAGTCATTAATTACTTTAACAGTTCTTTCCTTCATCATAAGAAATGTTCATATTCTTTTTAAAAAATATTTTTCTTTATTTATTTGACTGTATGGCATGCAAACTCTGAGTCGTAGCATGAGGGATCTAGTTCCCTGACTAAGGATTGAACCCAGGTTCCCAGCATTGGGAGCATGGACTCTTAGGCACTGTACCACCAGGGAAGCGCAAGATGTTCAGATTCTTTTTCAAAGCTAACCCTTTATCCTGTGTTTGACTGTAACATCCACCACATCATGTGGGTTCTTTTTACTCTGCATAGGAATAAAGAGATATCAGCTCTTAAAATAAACTAGATTCTGATGATGGTTATCTTCTTTCTCTAGCCTGGACACCCTACCTGAGCTCCAGAGCTACATTTTCAGCTACTCACTAGTCTCATTCATCTGTGGGGTCCTCCTGGCCCTTCAAACTCACCTATGAAAACTGAACTCACTGTATTCTCTTCAAAACCTGATTTTCCTGTTTAAAGTCTTGTCTTGATTAACAACATCACCAGTAAGTCAAGTCACCCAAGCTAGAAAACAGAGTCATCTACCTGTTAATTAGAGCTCCATGATGTCTTTGAATTTTGCCTCTTCTGGGTCGTAGTCAGTCTCGTCTCATCTTTTACTTAGAGTCAGGAGACAGACAGCCTGTTAAATTGGTTTCACTAATGCTTCACATTGAAACTAGTTCTTTTGTCAGCTTCTTATCGTGATATTTACTTAAAATATTTAATAACTATCCTCATTTTCAGCCATCTCCAGTTTCCCCACTTAGTAGACATACATTAGTGTCAACTACGACGGGCAGTTATGGACTAGAAGCTGGTCACCTAGTCTGAAGCTATCTTCTGCAAGTCCTTTGCTCCTGTAGCTGATAGCCAGTTCCAAATGTGTTAAGGTCTCTACCTAAGAACTAAAAGTGTTATCTGAGGTGCATTATGTACAGTTGATCTTTGAACAACATAGGTTTGAACAGTGTGGGTTCACTCAACACAATTTTTTCCAATAAATGTACTGGAAATGTACTTTGATGGTCCAAAGTCTAAGACTCCATGCTCCCAATGCAGGGGGCCAGGGTTCGATCCCTGGTCAGGGAACGAGATCCCACAAGTCACAACTAAAATCTGGTGGAGCCAAATGAATAAACAAATAGGAAAATTTTTTTAAGATTTGCAATATTTTGAAAAAAGCTTGCAGATGAACCAACACAATACTGAAGTAGAACAATGTTGGAGAATTGACACTACCCAACTTTTAGACTCACCATAAAGCTATAGTAATCAAGACAGTATGATAGTGGTGAAAGAAGAGACAAATCATCAGTGGAATAGAATAAAGAGCCCAGAAATAGACCCACACAAATAGAGCTAAGCAATCTTTGACAAAGGAGTAAAGGCAACACAGTGGAGAAGAGATAGGTGTTCATCAAACAACGTTGAAAAAACTGTACATCCACATGCAAAAAAAAGTCAGTCTAGACACAGATCTTATACGCATCACGTAAATTAACTCAAAATGGATCACGGAGTAAATGTAAGCACAAAACTGTAACACTCCCAGAAGATAACATAGGAGAATATCTAACTGACCTTAGGTTTAGTGATGACTTTCTAGATACAACATCAAAGGCATAATCTATGAAATAAATACTTGACAAATTGGATTTCATTAAATTAAAAACTTCTGCTCTGTGAAAGACACTGTCCAGTGTATGAAAGGGTATGACATAGGCGTGGAGAAAATATTCATAAAAATAACATCTGATAAAGGACTGTTATCTAAAAAACACACAAAACAACTCTTAAAATCAAAATAATAAAACAATCCAATTAAAAAAAAAAAAGACAAAAATCAGGATACCTCACCAAAACAAGATACACTAGTTGCAAATAAGCGTATGAAAAATGCTCCACATCATATATCATTACAAACTTGCAAATTAAAACAACCGTGAGATACCATAGCATGCTTATTAGAACGACAACACTCTAAAACACTGTATTACCAAGCGCAGGCCAGGATGAGGAACGGCAGGAACTCTCACTCACTGCTGGTGGGAGTGCAAAACGGTGCAGCCCCTTTGGAAGACAGTTTGGCAGTTTCTTATAAAACTAAACACCTTCTTACTATACATTCCAGTAGCTGCACTCCTAGCTATTTACTCAAAGAGTTGAAAACTTAGTGCACGCAAAAACTTGCACAGGAATTATTTTTTAATCCATAAAGATAAATATTGTATTTCTGAAGGACATATATACTTAAAATATAAACCATTGTGACCCAACTTTTGCAGCCAACATGCCCACAGTAGCAGTGGGTGTGAGGTGCTACTGCACAGGGATGTTTAGAGCAGCTTTATTCATAATTGCCAAGACTTGGAAGTGACCAAGAGGTTCTGCAGTAGGTAAACAGATAAACTGTGGTACATCCAGACAATGGAATGTTATTCAGTCCTAAAGAAGTGAGCCATCAACCCATAAAGAGACAGGGAGGAACTTTAAATGCATATTACTAAATGGAAGAAGCCAATCTGAAAGGCTACATGCTATGTGATTCCAACTAGATGGGATTCTGAAAGAGGCAAAACAGTAAAAAGATCAGTCAGTATAGGGACAGTAAAAAGATCAGTGGTTACTACTGGTTAGGAGGGAGAGAGGAATCCCAGGATGGACAGAAAGGGTAGAGGATTGTTAGAACAGTGAAATATTCTGTATGATACTATAATGGTGGATACATGACACTACACATTTGTCAAAACCCATAAAATGTATAAGACTGGGAGTGAAGCCTAATGCAAACTATAGACTTTGGGTGACAAGGATGTGTCAATGCAGGTTCACAGTTGTGAGGTATCACCTGGGTGGGGGATGTTAATGGTGAGAGAGGCTGTGTATATGGGGGTACAAGTGGCAGAAGAGAACTCCCCATACTTTGTGCTTAATTTTGCTGTGTATCTAAAACTGCTCTAAAAATAAAACCTATTATTTAAAAATGTAATCTTTGTTTTATTCATTTAAAAGTCATTTTATTTCTTGGAATTTGAAATTACTGATGTAAAGCGATATGCATTTCTTTTGCTCTGAATCTACTTTCTTATTAGTACTCAATTCTATCTACAAAATTGCTATGATTTAAGACATCTTAGAAATTCTGGATACAATTTCAAATATCATATGCGCAATTATTCAGTTCTTCCTCTCATGACAGATACGTTTTTCCAATCATCATGCCATATACTTTAAATATCTTATAATTTTATTTGTCAGTTATACCTCAATAAAGCTGAAAAAACCCAACTGATTTTTTCAGCTGGGAACAAAAGACAAAGAGGGAAAACACTCTTTATGGTGATCTGAGACTAGGCAGACATTCTCAGCATGGTGTAGCATCAGTCTGTATTTATCTTCTATAATGTAAACAGTGGCTAGACTCTCCAAGAATACAAAATGGATAAAACATACACCCTGGTGAGATGGAGATGCCTCTTTAAGGAGTGGCTGCTTCAGGTAAAAGACCATGTCATGTAACAGAAGGATTCACAGCCCTTTATCAAAACCACCATGAATTCTGCTATGACTATAGCCAGGCTGCATTTAGGACAAATATTAGCATCAGTATTTGTTTCCCTCAGACTTAATGATGGGGCTTCCTAGGTGACTCAGGCGGATTCTTAATTGAGAATCCGCCTGCCAATGCAGGAGACGCGGGTTCCATCCCTGGGTCAGGAAGATCCCCTGGAGGAAGAAATGGCCACCCGCTCCTGTAATCTTGCCTGGGAACTCCCACGGACAGAGGAGCCTGGAAGGCTATAGTCCCTGAGGTCGCAAAGAACTGGACAGACTGAGCAACTAAACAACAAACAACAAAAAGCACTTAATGGTAAGTAACATAAAACCCTTCAGAAAACCTGAGTTGGTCTGTCACTGGTGGCCTGGAAAACTATCCCTGCATGAACAGGAATTATAAAATGTGTTTTCTTTGCTGCATGAACAGTGTGTCTTCCACTGGATTAGAGCCTCTTTTGAGAGGAACCATAATTTATTCTTCTAATCCACCTAAAACCTAGCAGGAAATTTTATACAGGATAGTCTCTGTAGGTTTTTCTTTTAAACTGAACACACTTTGTTTACATTGGTCCAATCAGCGACTGGTTTTAGTCACAATAGACCTTGTATAGTCAGAAGAGCAGAACTATTCCCCACTGAATATGACAGGCTGAGAGCTGCACCTCATTTGCATCTCTAATGCCCAGCACAGGCTCTGGTTCAGAGAGAATCCACTAGGTAAATGTTTGCTAAGGAAATACTAGAACCTGGTAGGCTCTGAGGACCGACTGGCCTGACCTCTTTTATTTTCAAATGAGGAGACTAAGGCTCTGAGAGAAAACACTTGCTCAGGGGAACCATGCATCAGCTAGACAGCTGGACTTGGCCCTGTCCAGAGATTTCTCCACTCCAGCCTCCTCAAGGAGGATCCAGGAGGCCTGGGACATGACAGCCTATGTCCTGGACCTTGCACAGGCTGGTCAATAAATGATAGTTTCCTTCCCCTCACTACATTTTCCATGGAAAGAGGAAACCCATGACGTATATTGAAGCTGTGCAGTTTGTGCTTTGGGCAAACTGGATTTACGTGTTGACATAAGCAAAGCAGTTTGACCCTTTCAGACGGACCGCCCACAATGTCCATGGCTACCAGAACCTGTTAATTTCTACTGTTGTCTTCAGAAGGCTTTAGAAGGGTTCATGCATTAGTAAAGGAGAAACAGTCAGAAGTCTCATTTTAAAAGTGAAACTTGAAGTTCTGGAGGAAAAGTCAACAGGAAGAGAAGAAGCTGAGATACGACCATCTGACAGTGGGCACCACGTTCCAGGAACAAGTTGAGGGGCTGAGAATGCAGAGGTGAACCAGATATGGTCCCTGCCCGTGGGGATCTCACAGTCCTGAGTGGGATATAAATATGATGAACAAAAGGAAAAGCAATTAACTCTCAGGACACAGAAAGACAAAGCCTCCCAGAGGAGGCAGTATTTAAGCAAGGCGATGAAGGACGGAGAGAAATTTGCTGCCCAGATGAAAAGGACTACAGGCAAAGCCAGCAGTCATTAACTGGAGCTCTCTAGTCTCGGAAGTGCAAGGATGTGAGCAGGAATCACTGGTGGGATGGGCAGGGGTCAGATCACGAAGAACCAAAATGAAGATGTTAGAGCAATCTGCAGCAAAGGGGAGCTACTGAAGGAGTTAGGAGAGTAATGTAATGCCACTGCATGCCGGAGACAAAACTGGGGGCAGGATGGAGATGGAACTGAAGAAGAACAGATGGAAGACAGTTAACAGTTTAGGTGAGAGATGGCAAAGAGGAGCAGAGGGGAGTGGGAACAGATGAGGACTTGGCCACTGACATAGAAGTGTGGGGGCCGGGGAGAAATAGAGGGTGACTCCTGGGTTTCAGGCTTTTGTCAATGTGCCTGTGTCAGTTAACAGAGAAAACCAAGGAGTAGGGAGGGGCCAGGGACTGGGATTCAGGGAAGAGACATGAGGTCATGTTGGGATGCCTTGTGACATCCAGACCCACTTCGGAATGATCAGCAAGTAGAGGATATACACAGAGGATACATAATCATTAAACCAATCTTCCAGGGAGAATTCAGTGCCCTGGAAACTGCCATGCTAAAGGCCTGAGTGGAGCAGGAAGAGCTGGGCTGGGGGAAGGTGTAGTCAGAGACATGGGAGGTCAACAGAATCAGCTCGAAGTGGTCCTGGAAGCCACAGAAGGAGCATTACACAGAGAAGGGAGCAGTTGGTTCACTGTATCAAATATTTAAGAGTAAGTGATACATAACATAAAATATGCCTCTTGGGTTAGCAGTCATTGCAGGCAGCAGCTTCAGAGAAGCCTGAGTAGAGGGCTGAGCTGTGAGTGATTGCCGTGAAAAAGTGTAGCTCTGGAGGAGAGAGATTTAGGGCATTTGAGGAGAAAATGAATAATTGATTGCCACACAATATCCTCTCACAGGTAGAAGCGTTAAAATAATTTGTGAACTGACAGGTTATTTTCTTCCAGGTTCCAATGCAATTTAACAAACATGTATTGAATTCCTGCCCGGCACATGGCCGCAGAGCACCGGGAGCCCATGACGTACCGAACGAGATGTGGCTCCTAGCAGTGAGCACTGTGCAGCCTGCGGGGCGTCCCTCGCCTCCCCAGCTAAACCCGTGTGACAGTGGGGCCAGCGCGCAGCGAGCTGTGCCCGGGCTGCCCTGGCTGACGGGACACCCGGGAGGGGAAGGAGGGAAAGGCAGGCAGGGTGCCTACCGGGGGCGTGGGGACCAGAGGGAGATGGGGAAGGTGGTCAGGGCCCGGTATGAGCGGTGTCCCACTCGGTCACTGTGACAGAGCCGGGGAGACACAGAGAGGCCCTCTGCACTTGGCACATGTACGGGAGCAGTGGCGCCCTTTCCTTCTCCTCTTAGATGCATATTTTACCTTTAAACCACCAGACTCTAGACGGCTCGTGAGGTCTTCCGTGCTGACTTAATGGTCAGTTTCCTGGGCTATTTTTCTAATACTCCTGCCAAAAGCTCAAGAGGAATAACAGGCAGGGGTGCGGGTTCATCTCTGACATGCCATTCTGATTAAAGCTGAAGCCTGAACTTCTCACCCTCCTCGCCAGGGTCAGAGGTGAAAGCTCTCCAGCCCCGTCTGCTGAGGAGTGCCCTGGGCGTGGCCCTCAGAGACAGTCGAGAACAAGTCACCTGGTCCAGGGCTCAGAGGTGAGCGTCCCTGGGAGCAGCGGCTCCTCCTTGCGGGGCCTGGGAAAGGTCCCCTGTCTGTCTGGGGGTTCACAGAACAGACTCTGCAGAGCAGGGTGGAGACCTCTGCCACACACACGTGTCCGGTGTGTTCTCGGCCAGGGCGAGGCTTTTCAAATACCACAGGCCATCCAGCCGGACGGCTTTCTGGTGTCTGAGGGGAAAGAAAGGTGTCACCGGAAGTCACAAAGGGCTGTCATCAGGCCACAGCTGAGCCAGGGGAGGCCATGCCTCCCCCTTGCTGAGCTGTTCACTCTGGCTGTTCTTCTAGCAAGTGGTCCTGGGACAGCAGAAATGCTGGCTCCTCTTCCGGCCCATAACCCCACAAACTGGCCCTGGATATCAGTGGAGGTGTGGGAGAGGGATGGTAAAGCATGGACTGATCTTGCTATATGATGTCGTTCAAGGGGGAGAGGATGTACATGTGGCACTGTATGAGTTGCATAATATATATTTTTAATTGACTTACAGTTGACAGACAACATCAGATAAGTTTAAGGTGTATGACATAATGATTTGATACTTGAAATGATCATCATAATAAGTTTAACGTCCATCATCACACATAGTTACTATCTTTTTGTCCTGTGATGAGAATTCTTAAGACCTACTCTTTCAGCAACTTTCAAATATGCAATACAGTATTGTTAACTATAATCACCATGCTGTACATTACATCCCCAGAAAATAATCTGAAATTAGTAGTAGCCTCTAATGATGAGAGTTTTGGGGAAGAGTGCAAGCTCCCTCCGCAAACTGATCGAGGACATCAGCCACAGTGGCCCACAGGTAAAGAGCTAAAACAAAAGAATAGGGGCCTCACAGGTGGCACTTGTGATAAAGAATCCACCTGCCAATGCAGGAGACACAAGAGACGTGAGTTCCATCCCTGGGTCGGGAAGATCCCCTGGAGGAGGAAATGGCAACTCACTCCAGTATTCTTGTCTGGAAAATTCCATGTACAGAGGAGCCTGGTGGGTGACAGTCCATGGAGTCACAAGCAGTCGGACACGACTGAGCGACGAAGCACACAAAAACAAAAGAACAGGTTTTCTTGGACTTCTTCAGTTTGTGGATTTCAAAGTTTAAATTCACATATGCCTGTACTAGAGAAGTATAGCTTCTTAACTTCCTTAGCTTTTTAGCTTTTCACAAAAATTGCATCTAATCCAGATAAAATTTCTCCTGTGAGAATTAGGCTGGGTTGAAGCAAGGGTCATACCAGAGATTTCTGAGAAAACTGAAAGAAAGCAAAACTAGGGGGGAAGAAACACTCACTCCCAGGTGCCGAGGGGCATCTCTTGGCTCCCCCTCTGCCTGCCCTATAGAAGTGGAGTCCCCCTTGGTCAGCCCCGGTCTTCTCCTCCCTTGACTGTTTCACTCTCAGGACCTCGTACCTTTTGTGCGTGGATGACACTGCATTTCTGTCTCAAGCTGAGGGCCTGTCCAGCTCCAGCCCCACATGCCCGGCTGCACACTCGACGCCTTCACTGGCACCTCCAGGCACCTCAGCTCACCACCCCTTCCCCCACCTCGAACTGGACTCCTCTTGCCTCTCTCCTCGGCTGTCTCCTGACTCAAGGAAAGGCGTCACCACCACACAGCTGCTCAAACCTGGAGGAATCTGGTGCCCCTGAACTCCGAACAACAACAGCAATAATAATAATACCTGTTATTCATAGGTTCTGGTAAGAATAAAATGAAGTCAATGTCAAGAACTTAGTATGCTAGTCAGCACATAGTAAACACTCCCAAAATGATAACCATGGTCATCAATTTTTTATGTGCCAAAGCAAGTCATTTTAAAAAAATATTGCTAATGTTTTTTACATAATGCAATACAAATAGCTAAACACACATATATATAGAGAGAGATAAACTCCTTCTTTAGCCTGCTATTCTACTTTGTAGCTTCTTGGGTATTCTTCCTAAAGTTATTTTGCATAGGTGGTTGGAAAAGTTTATATAAGAGACCATTAAAAAATGTAAAGATCAATTTTTAATATAAATTTATACATGTATATATGAAATCCCTACCTTTGACCTTTCTATATCTGTACTTGTCTTGGCCACCCCCATTCTATATAGACTACCTTGAGGTGAGGTTTGTGATGGAAAGTGGGGGTGGGGATGAAGATGCCTTTTCTGCACATGAATTAGTCAAATAAAAGAAACAAAAGTGAAAGTTCAAAATAACCACATCAAATTTCATGTGTTCTTGACTGAGTAATTCCTACTGGCCTTTTAGGGTCATTTTTCCAGGAAGTTCTCCTGGTCATTTTTCTAAAACGCTCTCCCCCTTAGCTCTCCTGCACCTGTACTTATAGCGATCACACCATTTGTCCACGTGAGTCAGAGTTTACTCAATTCTCCACCTAGGTACTATGGGCATTTGGGGACAGATAATTCCTTGTTGGGGGGCACACTGTGCCTTGTGGGAGGGAGCCGCATGTCTGGCCCCCACCCATTAGATGCCAGTAGTATCACCACAGTTGTGACAAGCAAAAATATTCCCAGGCCTGAAGACAGGATCAAACGCTGCCCCCACCTCGGACTGAGAACCACTTCAGGTGAAAATTCTGTCTTATTTGTCTCCATAGCAAAGTAAGGCCCTCAAGACACAGCCTTGATGAAGTGACCTTAAGGAAGAGATGACACAGTGCCACCACTCTCCACAGTGAATCAGTTCTGAACTCTTCACAAGAGAACAGAGTGTGCTTTAAACTCTTACTCTAATTATTATTATTTTTAAAAGTTGAGGTCCATGATGGCACAAATGCAATCAGAATTTCTAACCTTGGGACTTACGAGTTAAATTCGGAAAAATCACAAGGCAACATAGATGGGGAAGAATTACCTTTAAAGGAAGAAATTAAAAACAAAACAAAAAACACTCCAAATCGTGTTTCACAAAAAGACCTAAGCTTTCTTTGGAAAATGCCAGAAGCAGCCTGTGTGTCTTTGAATCCTAGCACTGCTATTTACGAGCCATAAATGGGCAAGTTATTTCATACCTCCGTGCCTCTGTTTCCTCATTTGTAAGATGGGAATAGATATTACAGTCTATCTTATACGATTATTATGGGAATTTAATGAGTAAATATTTATAAAATGCTTAGAGGAGTGCTTGCCAAGCACTTTGTGGCTTATTTATTTATTTATACTTTGGCTGCTTTGGCTGCTCAGACGCGAGGGCTTCTCTTGAGGAGCTCAGGCTCTACAGTGTGTGGGCCCCATAGTTACAATGCACAGGCTTAGTTGCCCTGAGCTATGTGGGATCTTAGTTCCTTGATATGGAGTGGAACCTATCTGTTGCATTGGAAGGAAGATTCTTAACCACTGGACTACCAAGGAATTCTCCAGCACTTTGTGTTTTGAAGAAATGAAATCACTGCTTACTGGGATTTGTATTTAACTTATAGAGTTAGAATTTCAAAGGTGGAAGTGACCGTGATTATTATGTAATCATCTATATCCTTCTCCCCATGATTTGTCTGTGGTTTCAGTTCAGGTAATTGTCACAAATTATTATGTGCCATAAATGAGCTTCCCTGGTGGCTCAGATGGTAAAGAATCTGCCTGCAATGCAAGAGACCTGAGTTCGATCCCTGAGTTGAGAAGATCTCCTGGAGAAGGGAAAGGCTACACACTCCAGTAGTCTAGGCTGGAGAATCCCCATGGACAGAGGAGCCTGGTGGGCTACAGTCCATGGGGTCACAAGGAGTCGGACATGACTGAGCGACTAAGCACGGCACAGAAACACATTATACAAAATATTGTATTTTATATGATATTCTTTAAGAGGAAATTTAAAAGTATATTATCAATTTTCATAAAAACCACTATTATTTAAAATTATTAATGTTATTTAATTTACTCAGATCAAATGGTGTGCCTTTGTGTGTGGAGGTAAACTGTAAAAATCATTTTTGTCGGCACTCTCGGGCACAGTCTCCCTCGTCCCGCATGATAACACTGCCATTAGTTGTTCTTTTAAACGCAAAGGGCAGTGACAGATGAACTGTAACCTTAGTCAATTCCATATCTTCACGAAACAGCACTGAGCAAGGTGAATGTCTTTGTTTTATACATGCTATAATGAGTATTTATTAACAGCATAAGTTAGGCAGATCTAACATTAAATTAGAAATTCAGAGATCACCTTGGGCATCAAAGCTCTATGTTATTAACAGCAGTCTGAACAAATACCCCAAACCAAAATGCGAACAGAACATGCTACTTCTAAAAAGTCTCCTTTGGGAGCTTTCATGTGCTGCAGTTTGCCTTAAAGGTGACAAACCTAGCAAGGTATTGCGACACCTTGGCTATGCCTATATTCTGATACTGTTACAGTTTCCAGTAGCTCATCCAGCTATTTTAGATTTGCAATTAGCTTTTCATTACTCACAGGGGAAATTATTTTTCAATTAAAAATTCAATCAAAAACCATCAAAACAGAATTATAATGTGGTTGCTAAGATAGCAGAGACTGCACTACTATTCTGACTGGCAGTAACAGATATTTACAGACGCCTTCTGTGCACTGGTGCTGGCAGAGTTGAGAAGCAATGGTAAGGGGCGATCACCATTCTGGAGGTTCACCCCTTCACTAAAGACAGCAAACCTGTCCTGTCTTCAGCAAGACCTGAAAATGAGAGCCACACACCCACATGTACCCAGTCAGGCATGAGCCCTCCCTGTCAGCAATGTCCTTACTACCATCTACAAATTTTTTATAAATCTATAAAAGGCTAATACTACTCAACAACTCTCAAAGTATAAATGGGGACCCAGGACATTAATTGTCTGGCAGGACATTAACTGTCTGTCCAAACATGAGAGAAACTTTCAGAAAACCAAAGGTGAATAAAGTTCTTGTGGGTTACATTTACAGTAGGAGACCTTCAGACCTCTGGTCTCTGTTTATCTACCTGCCAGAAGCCACCTGCCCTCTGGCTATGGTTCCCTGTTTCCTTTAGGATTCTCCATTGGCTCAGCATTTCAAATACGCATGAGAAATGTGGAGCCCACAAAAGTTTTAAAAATAAAACACGAGACCAGCTCCATCACTGTGTCTGCAGTGCACGAGGAAGAAAACGAATAAAATCAGAAGCCCTTACTTCTCTCTAGGCATCAATCATAACATACCATATAAGTGGGTGAGTGTCTAATTAACCACTCATCAAACTCAAAATTTTAAAAGTGCTGTCACTCCCCTCAGGCTGGAAGTCTTCCTTCTGCCTGCTTTCAGGAAATCTGTGTCTTGAAGGAATTCATAAGGAAGGCAAGGAAATTCCGTGTGTGTTCCTTTAGCCAACCTACCTCCATCTCTGCCTTCCTATTCCACTGGCGTCCTTTGATCCACCTGCTGAGACTATTCCTTTGGCCTCTGCTCTATCCACTGCTCCTATGCCCTGAGAATCTCAGCTCACACACTGCCGGCCAAACGCTTTCCTTATATCATAATAAGGATGAAACAGCTGCCTAAAGAATTACTCCAATGATAACCTCCTGCCACTCTAATGCAAGCTGAGCCCTTATCAAGGGCATTGTGGTATCTGGTGTTGTTGCATCCCTGCTCAGTCCCTCAGTCGTGTCCAACTCTTTGTGACCCCATGGACTGTAGCCCACCAGGCTCCTCTGTCCATGGAATTCTCCAGGCAAGAATACTGGAGTGGGTTGCCATTTCCTTCTCTGGGGAATCTTCCCAACTCAGGGATTGAAGCCATGTCTCCTGCATCTCTTTCATTGGCACATGGATTCTTTACCACTAATGTCACCTGGGAAGCCCTCTACAATATACGGCTTTCTGATTTTTCTGGCTGACAGCTATTATTATTCACAACCTTATATCTTGAAATGATTCCTGTACTGGCTAATCTATAACATGTCTGAAAGGCATGTTTTTTTTTTTTTAAGTAGACTTTAATGGAAAAGTCCAGAACTTAGTCAAGGGACCTTAGATCACATGCAGCAGTGAGCAGATAAGGATTTATCACCCACATGTTTGACACTTAAAGTGTGGCCCACTCAGCCACATACATCATCAAATTAACAGAACTGCACATTTAGAAGCAATGTTCACTCCTGAAATCCTGATTTAAAAATATGTAACAGATTTGTATTCTTGATTTATAATGTAATCTTTGATTTATATTTCACAATATAAATTTAAGAATCTATGCATAAATTACTAGAACTAATGACTAATTTTAGAAAGGCTGCAAAATACAAATGAACAATATATATATATTAGCAGTGAATAATGGGAGACTGAAATGATAAAAAAAAAAAACCCAGCACCTCAAAACATGAAATTCTTAGGTACCTTCAAGTATGTATATTACCCATATGCTGAAAATGACAAGTCAGGGTTAAATAGAAAGAAATCAAAGGAGACCTAAATAAATAGGACTGTGTGTTATGAATCAAAAGACTTGTCTGTTAAGATATCAATTATCCCCAAATTGATCTGTAGAGTCAACACAATCCAAATCAATACTCCAGAGCATTTTAAAAACAGATATCCATGAATGGTTTCTAAATTTATATGGAAAGGCAGAGGATCTAGAATAGACAAAATAATCCTGGCAAATAAGTTGGAGGACTTACACTATTGGATTCCAAGACATACACAAAGCTAAGTAATCAAGTGCCATAGTGATAAAAAGAATAGACACGTGGATAAATGGAACAGGATAGAAAGTCTAGAAACATACCCATGCATATATGGTCAATTGATTTACAATACAAGTGGAAAGGCAATTCAATGAGGAAAGTATAGGCTTTTCAACATGGCGGTCAACCAATGGGATACTGATAAGCAAAAGTATGAATCTTGATCCATACTTTGTACCTTATAAAAAATTAATGGATCATCACCTTACACATAAAACACAAAACTGAAATTTCTGGAAGAAAAACAAAGGAGAAAATAGTGACCTTATGTTAGGTAATATTTTTTATGTGTGACATTAAAAACATGAAAAAAATGAATAAATTGGACTCCAGTAAAACTTAAAACTTCTTCGAAAGACATTGTTAAGAGATTGAAAAAACAAGCTACATGCTGGCAGGACATTTCAAAACTCAGTAAAAAAACAAACAACAAAATTTTTAAAATGGGCAAAAGACTTGAACAGACAAAAGAAGATGTATCTTACAAAAGAAGATATATGAATGGCAAAGAAGCACAAGAAAAGACATTCAGCATCATTACTCATTAAGAACACGCAAGTTTAAATCATGACAAGGAAACACTAGACACTTATTAGAATGCTTAAAAACAGAGCTAAACAAAACCAAACAATACAGAGTACTAACAAAGGTGTGGAGCAACAGAAACTCTCATACATCATTGGTGGTAATACAAAATGGTATGGTCACTTTGGAAATGTTTGGTGGGTTTCTTATGAAGTTAAAATATACTTATCAAATACATCCCAAAGCCCCATTCCTAAGAAATTACTCAAAATAAATGAAAACTTATGTTTATACAAAAACTTGAATATGAATGTTTATAAGGGCTATATAATCACCAAGAAAGAAAAGAAAGAAAGAAAGTGGAGTCGCTCTGTCGTATCCGACTCTTGTGTAGCCCACCAGGCTCCTCTGTTCATGGGATTTTCGAGGCAAGACTACTGGAGTGGGCTGCCATTTCCTTCTCCAGGTGATCTTCCCAAGCCAGGGACTGAACCCAGGTCTCCTGCATTGCAGACAGGCGCTTTACCATCTGAGCCACCAGGGAAGCCCATATAATCACTCAAAGTGGTGACAACTCAAATATTCATTTGGTGAATGGACAAACTGCAGTAGTATATCCACACAATGGAAGACTGTGACTGATACACACAGCACAGATGAATCTTAGGTGTATTAAGTAAACTGAAGCCAGACTCAAAAGCCTGCATAATGTTTGATTTCACTTACATAGCATTCTGGAAAAGGCAAAACACTGGGCACAAAAACCAGATCAGTGGTTGCCAGGAGTTGGAAGCAGGGGTAGAGTTGATGACAAAGGAGAACCAGGGAGTGTTTAGGTGATAAAGCTGTTTCATATCTTGGTTGTGGTGGTAACTACATGACTGTAGGCATTTGTCAAAACTCAAAGAACTGAAAATAGTGAATTTTACTTTAGATATATATAGAACACCTTGACTCAAAGAAGATATAGATTTAAAAATTCCATTGAGATGATTTTAAATTGAATTTAAAAATTTAATTGCATAGATTTCACTTATATGTGGAACCTAAAAACACAAAATAAATAAATACATCTAAATAGAAACAGAGTCAAAGATATAGAAAGCAAACAGGTTGCCAGATGGGAGGGGTGGAAGGAGGAGAGAAATAGGCGAGGGAGATAAAGGGGTACAAATCTTCATTTACAAAATGAATGAGTCACAGGTATAAAATGTACAGCGTGGGGAACACAGTTAATAATTATGTAATATCTTTGTATAGTGATAGATGACAACCAAACTTACTATGGCGATCATTTTGAAGTGTATAGAAATATAGAATACTAGGAACTAACATAGTGTTGTAGGGCTAATATTTCAAAGACAAACAAACAAACTTACAGAGGAAAAAAAATCAGATTTCTGGCAACCTGAGGTGGGAGGAAGGGGCAACTAAATCAAAGTGGTCAAAAGGTACAGACTTCCAGTTATAAGATAAATCAGTCATAGAGATCTAAAGTACAAAATGATAAAGATAATATACACTGCTGTGTGTTTTGTATCTGAAAGTTAAGGGAGTAATTCCTAAGAGTTTTCACCACAAGGAAAAAAACGTTTTTTTTCCCCTACTTCTTTAATTTTATATCTATATGAGATGATAAATGTTCACTAAATCAATTATAAACATTTCATCATGTATGTAAGTCTAACCTTAAACATAAACAGTGCTATATGTCAATTATATCTCAGTGAAACCGGGGGAAAAACAACAAAAGGCATAATTTGACAATCAAGTAAATATCTATAAGTATGCAAGAAAATGCAATTGGGAAAAAGATAATTAATGCAATACAATTAACAATAAGAAATATTTCTTTTAAAAGTGTCAAGTGGCTTCTCTGGTGGTCCAGTTGTTAAGAATCCACCTTGCAATGCAAGGGACACGGGTTTGATCCCTGATCTGGGAAGACCCCATACGCCATGGGGCAATTAAGCCCATGCACCACAACTACTGAGCCTGTGCTCTAGAGCCCGCAACCCACAACTACTGAGCTCGTAGGCTGGAACTACTGAAGCCCGAGCACCTGGAGCCTGTGTTCATCAACAAGAGAAGCCACCGCAATGAGAAACCCGCGCACTGCAACGAAGAGCAGCCCTCGTTCGCTGCAGTTAGAGAGAAGCCCACGCAGCAATGAAGACCTAGCACAGCCAGTAAATAAATCAATCTTTTTTTTTTAAATGTCAACTGATTAGTAAAAATACTCTTGGTTAAAACTCAGAGGGAAAACTCAGGATGAGGTGCTGGTGGAATAGTTCTGAGGTGAATGAAGGCTTGGGGTGTGCATCAGACATCCTGAGGAGAAAACACTGCTTTTCCAATTCATTGCCTTTAAAGAATTACAACAAAACTATCCAATCCTCTTATAAATGCTCACAAATGGCATTTTGTGCTTGTTTGTTTTCGAGTTCAAATAGCCCATCCCTGCAATTTGTGATTTGAAGAGTTAGTTCTCTTCTCTTCACCCACATAAGCAAACCCACAGCAATGCTTTCCTTGAACATTCAGAGACCATTTCCTAACACGACTCTATTTTCTCTTCATATAGCAACCCTAGAGAAAGCAGCTATGAACACAGAAATATAAATATATGTCTAAAGAATCAGCAAGCCTATGATTATTTCACAATATTCTAACACACATTTGTCTCTCCTATCTTGACAAGTTTCCTCATCACTACTTTCTTCTTAAACTGCTATCTTTTGTACGTCAAATGCAGAATGTACGAGAAAAAACATTGGACTACAAGTGACGAAAACTTGTTTAAGGTCAGTTCAGCCCATTACTAGCTCTGTAGCCTTGGAAAAAGGACTCGCCTCCTGAAGCTAATATTTATTTCCAGCTCTGACTTCTCTCCAGGGCTTTAGTTAAAAAACCTCCAAGCTAATTTCCTACAGACACACATGACCTCACATGCACATTTAATTGTTCAGAGATATTTGATTGCATTGGCATCTTTCATTATTACTCAAATTACAATTGTTTTATTTGCTCATGTATGCATCAATTCTTCAATTAGATTTCTTCAACCAGATTATATATTCTTTGAGGGGAGGGAATTATTCATATATACATCTTTGTCTCCTTTTATCACCTATCACATACTGAAGGTGTAAATTATTTCTGAAATTAGATATAATTACTTGAGCTTACATATTTCAGTTTGCTGATATAATCATTTGTCTTAAAAAATACAGCTAAGTTTGACATACTCATGGAGTTTAACAACGCCTTCTCTGACCACTCATATTCTGGTCCCTCATGCTTCCTCCTCCCAATAATCCACTCACATTCCATCACTGTCTATAGCCTCAGCTTGTTTTACATTTTTAAAAATAGAATTTAACACTCTCTGAGATAATATCTTCTTCTCCTCTCTTTTTCTCTCACTCACCATCTCTTTGACTCAATCTGTAGTCTGAAGCTTCATGCTGCTGCTGCTGCTAAGTTGCTTCAGTCGTGTCCGACTCTGTGCGACCCCACAGATGGCAGCCCACTAGGCCCCGCCATCCCTGGGATTCTCCAGGCAAGAACACTGGAGTAGGTTGCCATTTCCTCCTCCAATGCATGAAGCTTCATACTAGAACTCAAATTCTATGAAACCAGGGACTGATCATGCTCACAGTAAGACACTTATAGCCTGGCATACAGTAGGCATTCAATAAGGACTTACTGAATTGTTGTTGAACTCACCCCTTAATACAGTGACAACTATTATAGACATTTAACAATTGAAAGAAACAAAAATATTTCACATGATTTACCTGTAAAGAGGTTCTACAAGGTCCTTTTCAAGAAAATCATGATCGTTCTTGACAGCCACAATGTTGATGGGAAATTGCGAATCTGAAAGAGAGACAACGGAGTTTATGAGGCTTGTTTTATCTGAATCAGCAACGATATCTTCAGGCCACCACATTTCTGTACTCATGGCTAATCTTAACTGCAGTTACTCTCCACTGACGGGTGTGTTGGTAATGTTTAGAGAGCAGGATGCTTACTTTAACCCCAATAAATGTTTTTAAGGATACAAAAAAACATGCAATATGAAAATAACCAAGTGCTTGACCTTGGATAGGATTGCTAAATGCCTGTATTTTTATCCAGGCATGCGTCAGTTGCTCAGCCTTATCTGATTCTTTATGACCCCACTGTCCATGGGATTTTTCAGGCAAGAATACTAGAGAGAATTGCCATTTTCCTCCTTCAGGAGATCTTCCCAGTCCAGGGATTGAACCCAAGTCTCCTATGTCTCCTGTATTGCAGGTGTATTCTTTACCTGTTATAGCTCATCGTTATCATAGACATTTGCCTGCATGGAGAACTTCTACACTCTCACCATCTACCTAAGGTGGAGGTTGCTGACTTCTCTCCTGATCAGTTCATGAGATACTGATCAGGATAGAAGTTTGGCAGATTTCTTTTTTGAAGTTTCCAAAAAGACCTGCAGCTCAATGGTCTCAATTATTTTATTTTGTAGCAAAACCTTTTTCTTTTTTTAAAAAAATATTTTATTTACTTATTTTTGGCTGTGTTGGGTCTTAGTTGCAGTGAGTACGCTTCTCTCTGGTTGTGGTACACGGTTCCAGAGCGCACAGGCTCAGCAGTTGTGGTCACAGGCTTAGTTGCATGTAGGATCTTAGATCCTGGACCAGGGACTGAACCCTTGTCCCCTGCACTGGAAGGTGGATTGGTAACCACTGGTCCACTGGCCCACCAGAGAAGTCTCTGTAGCAAAATCCTGTTCCAAACTTGTAACTTTTCTGTAGAAGTATTTGTTCTAATTTTTATTACATTTATAAAAGGCATATGAATGACTGGGATTTTAATTATGACTCTTCCATCTTATAATCTTGTAAAAATCACTTAACCCTTTTGGGCCTCTCTTTCATAATCAGTGTGTCGGTAGTAGAGGGTGGGAATAATGGTTGCTTAGCCCAAAACTGTAAGACCCTCTTTCTTGTCTAAAAGGCTATGATTTTATGAAAGTTTTTATCAGAAATTCTAGACCTCAAAGCACCCTCATAGATATGCTCTCTTTCATCCTCAAAGAATTTAAGAGAGAGAAGTAGGCTTTTTTAAAATAGAAAACTGAGCTTCTAGGTGAGTAGGTGTGATTCACCAGTGAGTAAAAGTTAACTTTGTTGATTCTTTCCATCCTATGTGAATTTTATGCCATGAGAAACTATATCGTTCAGTGTACTAGATAGGCTCTATTGAGCCCTACAGATGCATGCTCCGCTCTTCTGTAACCCGGTTTGTGCCCAGGATCAGCTGTGTGGATGGCGTTCAGTGGGGTCCATGCCCACTGCCTTATTTTGTTTGGCCAATGGGAAGCCCCAGCTGGAGATGGAGGGAGGAGGGAGTGTGACATCAGGGCATTGCCCTCCTGGGTCTTCTTCAGGGGAGCTGTCATCACAGCTGAATCCTCTACTCCTAAGCCTACTCTGAGATCCCCTCTCCTTCTGGGTTCATCTCACCTTCCGTTTATGGCTTTGGGCCTAGGGTACAAGCTTTGGGCTGCTACAAGCTTTGGGCTCCTGAACTGTTCCTTGTGGTCTCCTATGCCCTGCTCACACCTCCATCATGAACGCTTTTAGGAATAAGGCCTCCACAGATTGTCCTGAGTGTGCCATCGCTCAGTGCTGGGATCCTGAGTAATTCACTATACATTAGGACTCTCCAAGAAGGAGATGCGTTGGTTATAACTTTAGGTGTAGACAAGATATGGGGCTTCCCAGGTGGCGTGGTGGTAAAAAAAATCCACCTGCTAATGCAGGAGACACAAGAGATGTGGGTTCTAGCCTTGGGTCAGGAAGATCCTGTGGAGTAAGACATGGCAACCTGCTCCAGTATTCTTGCCTGGAAAATTTCTTGGACAGAGGAGACTGGTGGGTTACAATCCATGGGGTTGCAAAGAGTGGGAAATCACTGAGTGACTGAGCAGTGCATATTAGTAAGATATAGGAGAATAAGTTTATTAACTGTCAATGAAAACATCAATGGAACAAAGTATGATGCTAGCAATAAAAACATTTTACTTCTAAAACCCTGAAAAATAACATCTGATTCATGTCACGTCTTAAACATTTTCATGTGAGGTAAAAATCTCAAGATAAATTAGCTTTGTTATTTCTAAGAAATTCATTTATTTTACTTTCAAGAAAAATGAGAGCAGTGATGAAAAAAACAAGTAAGAGGATAGGGAGGAAGTGCAGAAAAAAACTGCTGCTGGCAGAACACTGGAAGGAAAAGGTAGAGTTGTGATTGGTGGTAAAGACATGAGAAGCAGAAAGTGAGAAGCAAAAGAAAAGAAAGGAGAAACAGGGAAGGGCAGAAGGTGAAGCAGTCTCAGGAAGCGACCCTAATTCCTAAACTGGCATCAGTTTATGTCCTGGGCATTGCAAAGGCAGGGGGAAGGAGAAAGCCAGGAAAAAATGGTTGAGAAAAGACTTGCAAGTCAAAAAGCACCACAGGAAAAAATTTGAATTTATTCTCTTTATAAAGAGAGAAGAAAAGCCCAACCTACCCTCGTATAGCTGAGCATACTGCGGGAAGCCAGCAGCGCGGAGCCAGTCACATGCTTCCTTCGCCTCGATTTCTGAAAAACACAAGAAAAGGAAACGCGTTGAGTCTCAGGCCACCCACTGGCCTCTACCTCCTCAATCAATAGGAACTGGTGGGCACTGTGCAGGTTATTACAAAGCAAAATTGTTCTCCAGTAAGTCTGTACAAGAAACCTACTCAGAAATGGGTGTAAAATGAGCAGGCATCACAAAGGTGCTTGTTTCATGTCTGCTAAGATTATCTTCGATGTCAATCCGTACGTATTTGGATAATAGCAAAACCACAGACTGCAGAACCTAGAGGCTGAGTTTTAGGCAGGGAAAAATGGATTATTTATACACTAGGGAACCCGAGGACTAGGGAGAAGGAGGAAGTACTTCCTTAAGCTCTTTTTTTTTTTTTTAAACTTTCATAGATAAAGCTAAGACTATTTATGCTACATTCCTTTATTCTTTTACTCTGGGGATAATGAAAGAACGAATACAACTGGGCAGGCTTGTGAAAATGTATTTTCTCATGAAGAAAGCTATTACAAAAATCCAGTGTTTTATTATTGCTTTAGTTTTACTAATGCTTTAATTCCAAATGCCTTGTAATAAGATGTTCATTCATCAGGCACATTTGAATGATTTCAAGCTGCAGAGTGCAGCAGGCAAGAGAGAAGCTGATTATCTGGAAATGAGACAGGTGTTTGATGGGGCTGCTAGAATCTCCGAGAGCCAGCCTCAAGC
Source organism: Bos indicus x Bos taurus (assembly GCF_003369695.1). Lineage (NCBI taxonomy): Eukaryota > Metazoa > Chordata > Mammalia > Artiodactyla > Bovidae > Bos > Bos indicus x Bos taurus. The sequence goes on along the minus strand of NC_040087.1, from coordinate 27,695,687 downwards.
AGTTGATATGTCCTTTGGGTGACCAGTTTTGGTGTGGACATTCCAAGAGTGCACAGGACCACCTGCCTGGAGAACTTTGGAGAGGGATGGGAGAGTCTCCAGTATGTGAACCAGGTCACTTTTTGACCTTGTGAATCCTGGATCATTTCCCAACCACAACTCTTAGATAAATACGAAGGCAAGGGAAAAAGAAGTTCATCTGTCAGAAGTCTAGGTTCTCCAAACAAAATTAAACAGCTGATTATAACAGGTCTCTACCCAGGCCCCTTTCTCTGCTGTTGGGAGAGAGCCCGGTCAGGTCATTGCATTTTCATTTACTCTGACGTTCATTTCTCCCTGTAGCCAAAGTTGGAGAGTACAGGGTGTTCTTAGGTCGCTGCACTGAAACAATCCATGCTAGCATCAGCTGTGGGCCAGAGGCTACAGTCTACATTGAAAGCTCAATGTCTATGCAGCACGATGTTCAATGTGACAGAGCTATCTGATCCATGTTAGGAAAACAGAACAAAGGCCAGATCATCCACAGGCTCCAAGGGAAGAGGAAAAACTTATAGGCCCACTGATTTGGTTGGACATGGGTTGAGATATCGGAGAAGGCAATGGCACCCCACTCCAGTACTCTTGCCTGGAAAATCCCATGGACGGAGGAGTCTGGTAGGCTGCAGTCCATGAGGTCGCTAAGAGTCGGACACAACTGAGCGACTTCATTTTAACTTTTCACTTTCACGCATTGGAGAAGGAAATGGCAACCCATTCCAGTATTCTTGCCTGGAGAATCCCAGGGACGGGGGAGCCTGGTGGGCTGCCGTCTGTGGGGTCACACAGAGTCGGACATGACTGAAGTGACTTAGCAGCTTAGCAGCAGGGTTGAGATATATCATTAAATTTAGGGAGACACAGTGTGCTGTGGCCCCCATCCCAGAGTCCCTGCTTCTTTTGGCATCCTCTAAGCCCTTGCCATTTGAGAGACTGACAATTTCTAAATCTTGAGTTTCTTCCTCTGACACAAGGATTTTTTTGCATAATTACTGCCAGCACTGACCAAATAGGTACACATTCCTGCCTTGTACATATTATTCAGAATTATCTGGGGCACCAAGCTGGAAACAAAAGCTCCAGAAAGCTTTTCTATGAGGAGGGGTGAGCCCCATGACTGCAGTTCAAAATGAATTGGCTGGATTGTACTGTATTGGCTAACTTGGGTTTTCCCTTTGAAAGGTATAAAGGGCAATTATTATAAGTCTCCAAAGTTGTATTTAAGACTCATTTCAGAGTCCTTGGGCTTCCCTGGTGGTTCAGATGGTAAAGAATCTGCTTGTAATGTGTGAGACCCAGGTTCAATCCCTGGATTGGGAAGATCCCCTGGAGAAGGAGATGGCAACCCACTCCAGTATTCTTGCCTGGGAAATCCCATGGACAGAGGAGCCTGGTGGGCTACAGTCCATAGAGTCGAAAAGAGGCAGACACAACTTAGCAACTAACACACTGAGAGTCCTTATGTGAAGGCTTCCACTTTGATAACTACACAAGTATTTCAGGGGAAGGAGAAAACACACATTCTGACTGTTACACGGAGAAAATGTGATTACTCTTGGTCAAAGATAGGCTGCTGCCTTCTAAATTTTCAAGCTTCAGATTTGCTTTCTTCTTCAATATACTACAGTACCTAGTGATGAGAAAATACCCGATTTCTAGACATGCTCTAAACAGTCATGAGTCAGCAAGTCTCAGAGAGGAAGCACAAAATTCTGTTACACCAAGTAGCTGAATAGCATGCCTTTTTCTACTTTATTTTTGCTTTTACTGTCATCGAAATGCAGTGTTAAGCAGAAGAGCCCCAGAGAGACAGACCATTAGGAACAAATGGGGGAGACTTGGAAGGCAGGAGCTCTGCTACACAGGAAGCTCAAAGAGGAGCAGGAAGTGAGCTCGTAAAAGAGCACACACTCCGCCGGACGCTGGGTAAGGAGGATGGAGAGCTGGGGGAGAGGCGGGCAGCAGGGTCCTCACAGAAAGACTCTCTTTGGGACTGAGACTCTGGTTGGGCAGTGAAACAGGGCTTGGGCTAGCCTGGGAGATTTTATTTACAAGGCTCTCTACATAACTTTGTTTTGTTTTTTTCATAAGAGCAACACAGATAATGAACCGAAACTCTACCCATATGTAAACATGAATAGTCAAATCTTAATCAGAACCCAGTTAAATAAACTGATTGTTTTCAATGGATAGACATTTTGTTTTAAGTCTTCCAGGCAAACAATAGAAAACTGCAATTAGTAAATAATGAGAAGAAGCCATGTCCCAGTCATGATGGATACCTACTCCTCAACCATCACTTCCCATACCCAACTTGCTGTTCTATATCTGGAATATCTCCCGAACACATTCCCCCTACTTTTGATATTTTCTGGGTTTTGTTTGCTTGTTTATTTTGTTTTGTGTGTGTGTGTGTGTGTGTGTGTGTTTAATACTTCAGTTGTGTGCAAGGCATGTGGGATATTAGTTCCCTGACCAGAGATGGAACCCGAGACCCCTGCATTGTCAGTGTGAAGTCTTAACCATTGGACCACCAGGAAATCCCAACTCTTGATATTTCAGTTTAAGGGCATAACACACTCTTGTTTACCACCAAAGCAAACAAACAAACAAACAAAAATGGAGCATAATTAACCACTATCAAAGGTGATTTTGCCCATTAAGTTGAGTTGGAGGAAAAAAGACATAATTTCTACTGATTCTCCACAGTGCCTTCTAACACCTATCAGCCAAATGCTAATGTTTCCCAGGGAATGTCACTCTGCAATGGCCAAAATGACTGGAGAATTAGGAAGGAATCATTATTGACAGTTGTCATCACTTCACAAATATCTACCTGAAGAGATATAAATGACATTTGAGGAGAATATGAAAATCTCTTTTCTGCTGAGCTGTTGATAGCCAGCACAAAATATATTGTGACGGTTTTGTTTGTTTTCCATTTGCAACCCACACTTGGTCCTGCAGCAGGTCCAGGGCTATCAGGCAAAACACCAACCGTCTCCTGCGGCAAACTTAAGTGTGGGGAGGAACCAGAGAATGCCCTTGACAGACTAGCCTATTGATCTCAGGCATGGTTACCGCACTGTTACTACAGAAAATTGTTTGGCTCGGGATCATGATAGGATTTCAATAGAACTACTGCAATTATTACATGTAAAAATAATTTCTGTTTTACTCTAGAGTATCTATTTTTGCCTGCCCAATGTCCTTCCCCCTTTCTCCAATAACAGAGCCTCTTCTGCTGGTTCAGGTGGGGCCGCCACTCCTGGTCCCCTCCAACCACATTCCTTGGCTCTATCGCCACCACCCACATGGAATGATCTGCTCCTTAAAAGAACCCCTGATGCTGGGAAAGACTGAAGACAGGAGGAGAAGGGGACGACAGCGGATGAGATGGTTGGGTGGCATCACTAACTCGATGGACATGAGTTTGAGCAAGCTCCGGGAGTTGGTGATGGACAGGGGAGCCTGGCGTGCTGCAGTCCATGGGGTTGCAAAGAGTCGGACACAACTGAGCAACTGAACTGACTAACTGATCACCACTGCCCACATGGAATGATCTGCTCCCTAAAAGGGCCCCATTCCCCGAAGTCCAAGGGGACCAAGGAGCTTTGGGATCTCACATCAACAGTTGTTTGGGGGCTGAAATCAACTGGTTGAAAAGGGAGGTATTCAGTTTTTCTATCGGTAGCTTGACGTGCACAAAAACCAAGCACACTTTTTCAGTTGATAAATCCAGAAGATGGTGTGGTGCTTGGCATGCTCTTCCATCACATATCTGTGATTCTGCTTGGGGGAAGGTCACTCACTTTGCCTCAGCTGCCTTTCTTACATGTTTGGACCCTGACAGGACCTCCAACCAGAGTCAGACACAGCAAAGGGACGCTGTCCCACTGGCTGCCCAAGTCACTGACCATCGATGGGCATGAGCACAAAGTCACCGTGGAAACTGTTGTGGCCGGTGACACTGTTTCTGCAAAGTATTATCATGTTTCTTAGTTACACATGTTCAGTGTTAAAAACTTATCATAACAAGGAAAGGCACAATGAAAGACAAAAGTCAACCCTTGCCCCATTGCTAATATATAATTAGATACATGTTATTTGTCAAAATGGTAATGATGGTAATATCTTTGGTTGACTACTTTTTGCATATAAGAAAATACACTATGAATATTTTCCCATATCACGGTGTTGTTGGTAAAAAGATTGTTTTGAGAACAACACTTATTTTTTAAAATACCTGTTCTGTGAATACTGCCTGTTGAGCTGATGACATCAAGGTAGCCAAGAGGAAACAGTTCAGGAGGGCTTCGTCAACACATTCTGATTGTAGTGAAGGCTAGAAGTCTATGTGAGTTTAAAGAGATTTACAAGCTGTTTCTTTGATGTGATGTTTGCACTTTCAGGTGGACAAGGCTCCAGAGGGCCTAAGTCAGGAGTTATACTGAGTGCAGCAGATTTACCACCCAGGTTTGTAGGCCTCCTTTCATGCCACAAGCTCGCTCAATTTTTAAACTGGTGTTTCCAAAGTGCTCAGAACAGTGTGTTCTCCCAGCTAAGAATTTAAATACATTTTTTTGGTTTACATTACTCTTGACATAGAAAATACTTTTTCCAGAGCTAACCCAAAGGGATGCTAGTCTTTCTAAATGACCAAAAATTCAAATTAGGGCCAAATTAAATGGTATTGTCATCAGAAAATTAGCTGGCTAGAAGAAACCTGGTTTACCATGGAAAGTTGAGGGCACCTGTATTGATGTTGTTCTTACAAATCTCCTGGAATGTTGATGGACAAACTGACCTCAGTTTAAAAATGTCTTAAACATTCTTAACATTCATTCTTAAATACTCATTAAAAGTACTCAAGACAAGTGGGGGTAAAAAGAATTCATGGCTCTCCATGTGATTTTAAAAAGTGGGCTTGAGAACAGTGGTTTTTTTTTTTTTTTTTTTTCCATTTAAATTGGCTGACAGGGTGGGCAACCTGCTTCTGAAAGATTATGGATGACTCAACCACCACAAGATGTCTGCAGTCGACACAATTATCACTATTAAAGCATATCCAAGGTATTAACATTTCAACAGGCTCATGGCTGTTGGCTTAGGATTGTTTACATGGCTGAGTTAGCTTCATTAGTAACAAACCTCTTCAGACAAATGACTCCTTTGTCTTCAGATGGAATTTCTCCAGTGAAGTCCCTATTTATTGAAGCTGTATTTATGTGGCCATAGGCTAGGCCAGGGCTTCCCTGATAGCTCAGTTGGTAAAGAATCCGCCTGCAAAACTGGAGACCCTGGTTCAATTCCTGGGTCGGAAAGATCCGCTGGAGAAGGGATAGGCTACCCACTCCAGTATTCTTGGACTTCCCTGGTGGCTCAGCTGGTAAAGAGTGTGCTGGTAAAGAATCTGCCTACAATGCGGGAGACTTGGGTTCGATCCCTGGGTTGGGAAGATCCCCTGGAGACGGGAAAGGTTACCCAGCCTGGAGAATTCCATGGACTCTATTATACAGTCCATGGGGTCGCAAAGAGTCGGACATGACTGAGCAACTTTCACTTCACTTTAGGCTAGGCCAGATTTGTTAAAACCAATGCCAGAGCATCCATCCCATCTATATAGAGATGTGAATGATGCAAGTATTGATATTATATAGCACCAGGCACTATGACCACAGTCCTTCTCCTGGGAGGGCTTTATAACCCTAATCACAGGTTCAGGAGGAACATCAAGTTTTGTAGTAGCAATGGACTTTGATTTAGATTCCCTGTCAGGGCATCAAGATGCATCTTTTTTGCATCCTTTGAATTACGTAGTGCATTTACAACAATGTGTAAAAGGCCTGAATAAGTCTTAAATGTACACCAAATTTAATTATTTTCTAATGTGGATAACACTTTATTTCTATGAGATTCCAACTTACTAATCGAGTTAAAATACAGGTTTTATTTAGAATAAATTTAAGACTATTCATCTCTGAATATCCAAATCAGTGAACCAAGTGATAATCACTCATTTTATCTCCCTATAATTTAAGGCAAACTTTTTTTCTGATGTGTAGAAAAGTATCTTGCACTCAGCTAATAGATAACCATAGAAGAAAGAAATAGGAAGATGTATATATCCCCAAGACACCTAATAGTACTCTACTAAGATGGAGATTCATGGCTGTATTTATGTGTACTTTTTCCCTGAAAGCAAGAGTTACAGACATGCTGAGACACACTATTCCATCACCAATTTTTAACACTAGTCTTATTTCTCAGGTTATGAAATATCTTTGCAAGCTGGATTCACAGCAAATCTAGTCACTTAAAAGTAATTTCTGTCACAGTGAAAAAGAATCAGGCAAATTCTATATCTAAATAGGAGGTCTATTCTTAGTTACTCAAAAGTTGTTTTTAATCTCTCTTTTTCAGCCTTTTTTTGGGGGGAAATCATATTATATATATATATTAATTATTTACTATCAAATTTTAAGATAATTATAAATTAAATTATATATTAAAATACATTTAATATAAATCATACATACATTTTTATATAAATCATACATACATTTTATGTAATCATAAACTTAAAACTCTAAATAGAATTCTGTATCTATGTAGTTACAAATATATAATGAAAACACAAACACACACTCTAAAATGTTCTTAATGGTCCCCTACTCTTTCCAGCTGCCAGGGAGCTTGCAGTTCTCATCTGACTGGGAAATGTGTACTTCCCATCCCACTGATGTCTGGGTTGGCCATGTGACCCACTCTGGCCGATGAAACATGGGCAGAAGTAATGAATGGGAGTTTCAAGCAAAACTCTTCAAGAGCTATCCCCTAGTTCTGTCAGCTCCCCTCCCCTTCCCTTGACCATGAGGTTGGAACATCTCAGACAGAGGCTGTTCTTCAGCCTGGGCCCCGGAATGATGACACAGGGGCACAAAGCCACAGCCAAGCATCTGCGGACATGTAATGTGAGCAGGCAATAACCTTCTGTTGCTTTATGCTACTACAACTTGGGGGACAACTTGTTACAGTGGCATAATCTGACTTAGGCTAATTTTGCACAGCTGCCAGCTGCTCCTTTTTATAAATGAAGCAGAGGGATGTGCTGAGAACTTCTATTTCAACTTGATGCTGTTCCTGGACATCCATTAGTGTGTCAGAAACGAACATGATCAGATTGCATAAGAATTTCCGCCTCGAAGTCTGCTTCCCTGTTGATGGTGCCTGATCTCTGCTGCTACTGATGCTACTAAGTCGCTTCAGTCGTGTCCGACTCTGTGTGACCCCACAGACAGCAGCCCACCAGGCTCCCCCGTCCCTGGGATTCTCCAGGCAAGAACACTGGAGTGGGTTGCCATTTCCTTCTCCAATGCATGAAAGTGAAAAGTGAAAGTGAAGTCGCTCAGTCGTGTCCGACTCTTCAAGACCCCATGGACTGCAGCCCACCAGGCTCCTCCGTCCATGGGATTTTCCAGGCAAGAGTACTGGAGTGGGGTGTCATGAATGTTAAAATGTAAACAATTCTTTCACACTCATCTGTCACGTGCATCCACATGTGTGTGCACACACATTACAAACATACACCTTCCCCTCACCTATACACTTACACCATAGAAAATCAAAATTTCAGCAACTGAACAAGGGATATAAATACTATTCCCCTGGCTCATATTCCTAAGAGTATGGAAAAAAAAGAGATTATACCCCTGGCCCCTCCAATCAATCTCAAAGAAAAAGAAAACAGAAAACATATCTTCTACTAGCCAAATAGTTTCTGACCAGATTGTTTGGACTTGAGTTTTCCATGAGGCACAGTAGCTCCTTATCCTCGCCTCTCATTTGGTACAGACTGTTCCCATCAGGCGTGTGCGGTATCTCTCAGGGAGGCTGCATGCACACACAAGCACATGAACACCCCCAGCTCTGCGAGTTCGTCGAGTCACTGCCTACCACTAAATCCCAGGAGATTCTTGGGGATGGAATCAGTTATGCAACTGAAAATGCAATGTAGAGGAACAGAGAGCGGATTCAGACAATTACAGATAGGGTTGTAATTTGCCAGCCTTGGTCAAAGTGCCTCCATATTGACCCACCAAGATAACAGAATCTTGGGACAAGGGTATGGGATTCTGGAGATAGCTTCTCTCTCTTACTTGGCTTCTTTGGCTTCTCTTGGAAAGGTGGAGACTAAGAGTCCCTGGTAGCTGACCTGATGCTGGCTCTCAGGAACAGAGGCTCACAAGGTAACTACCACAAGGTAAGCCCAGCTGCTGGTATCAGAAGGGACCCTACATACTCTCTGTGTCGTGCTCATGACTTTCTGTTCAGGGAAGGGTGACAGTTTTGGACAAGTCCCACCACCACTAGGAAGTCAGGTATCCTGGCCTTAGACTGGTATTCTTCTATCCTATATAGCTTTAAGACATTCTTTAAATGTTAACAAAAAATTATTCATGTCTTTAGGGAATCAAACCCCTTCTCTTATCTATTTTCAGACATATGTGGAGGTCTATATTTATAAAGGCTTATCTGCTATTCCAGCTGCTTAGCCCAACTCTTTTATAGCTGTGGGTACTCCAATTACACCAGAAGCTTTCACGATATCAGGGAAAACTGTACCACACAGGCATCAGAAGAAGCACAGATCTGTCTGGATAAAATAACTGCAATAACCTTTTTATGTCTTTTTACTCCTTGAAGGGCTTGCACAGCAAGATACAACATCACCAAAGCTTCTGACTCCCAGCTTAGGGCTTTGTGCAGCTCTGATATCTAGATCAATCACAACTAGTGTTTACTTAATTTAATCCCAAGATCAGATGTGCACAACTCAAGTGTAATTTCACTATCTGACTATATATAAAAGCTTGATGGTGTGTGTATGTGTGTGTATTTTATTTTTAAATATTTACTGGGATAAAATATTTCCTGAGAAATTTTCAATATATCTTTGCCAGTTTTCTGGAATGCTCTCTACTTTTATGCAGTGGCAATGGTTCTGTGAGTGATTTTCTAAACATGTATAATTTATCCCAGAAAATCAGGGCTGGATTCAAGAAATTAGGTTTTTATTAGGTCTTCAGCTACAGATTCATTTTTCTCCGTGTTCTTCAAGGCCAAATAGGCCACCGAGCTTAGAGGTTCACGCTCTAAATATTGGGATTTCTATTTTGCAAATCATTAATAGACACTGACATTATATATTCCTTACAGAAAGCAATTTAAAATGAATAGAGGGAGTTGAAATATTTTTACCTGATTTAAAGTAGGGGTAGATTAAGCTCCCAATTAAAGGAATAAAAAACAGCTTGTACACCAAAACTCCCTTTTTCATCAAACATAGTGATACATTATTGATTTGTGTCACACTATAATCTACCACACAGCCTATTGATATTAAAGTCAACTGACGTGGGACCCCCTCGTGGCCCAGTGGTAAAGAATCGCCTTCCAATGCAAGGGATGTGGGCTTGATCCCTGATGGGGGAACTAAGATTCTGCATGCCTTAGGGCAAATAAGTGCTTGCACCACAACTATTGAGCCAGTGCATCACAACTAGAGTCCACACAAGGAAGATCCTTAGTGCTACGACAAGACCAGACAAGTCGACTAAAAATAATAATAAAATAACAAATAAATGTTACAGAAAAGTCAACTGAAGCATCCCGTAGATATACCATGAATGCAATCAAATAGGCTTTAAAAAGTTATATAAACTATGAAAAAACTTTAAAAGTTTAAAACATGATAAAAGTTTTAAATCCTCTAATAGTTCAATTTGTATAGTAGATAACTTCTAATTTTGAAGAATTCTTTGAGCTTTAGTAATTATTGTTACAAAATCTTAATTGGACCTCTCCAGATTTTAAGAACATAGTAGGAAATGGTGGAAATATGTAGTTATGTAAACACATGACTACTTATAAACAGAAGGGGTCTGGGCAACTCTAACTCTTGTACAATATAACTGTAATTTAATTACTTGACTAGCTTTGGTGGTGATGGTTTAGTCTCTAAGTCATGTCCAACTCTTGCAACCCCATGGACTGCAGTCCACCAGGCTCCTCTGTCCATGGGATTCTCCAGGTAAGAATACGGAGTGGGTTGCTATTTCCTTCTCCAGGGGATCTTCCCAACCCAGGGATTGATCCTGGGTCTCTTGTGCTGCAGGTGGTCTCCTGCATTGCAGGCAGATTCTTTACCGACTGAGCCACTGGCAAGCCCATACCTTTGAGCATATAACAATTTTTATTAATGATGGCCTTGACTAACCTGCTCCAGTACTCACTGAATTCTGGTATAAAAGGAGTATTTCCCTTAAGAACAGAGTTGAATAAGAGATAAAAGCAACTTAAAATTTCCTCTTGAAGGAAGTCAAACAGAAGAGTATAAAAATCTAAATCTAAGATTTGAAACACCTGCAAGAAGGAAGGAAAAAATGAAAGAAAAATTGCTTTCATTCTACCATCTAGAGATCAACTAATAGTTTGTTGGCACATATATAATCTCTCATTCTTTTAATATGAAGATGTGTACATGTATGCAATAAAATTGCAATCTGCTTTTTCAGTTGACAATGCCTTCTGAACCTCTTTCCATGCCAACAGATATCCTTCTTAAACATTCTACTTGGCTGAATAAAATTCCTACTGTAGCCATGACTTTAAAGAGCATCTTCTTTTATCAGTTCAGGCTTCCGTAATCACAGGTTAAAAACAATAAATCCAGTTCTCTGGAGGCCTTCATTCTAAATAAAGAATTTTGCCAGAATGTGCATCCTGGTAAATGTACTTCAGGACTTTTGGGTTGATATTTCTCTATTATTCTACATTCCGGATTAAGACACATCTCATATGGTTTTGATTTATATTCTCAGCAGACTTCAAAAAGGAAATTCCAAGTGGAAGTTTATTAATACACCAGAACTATGTTTAAATGATGCTACAGGGATGTCTTAAACTAACACAAGTCAGGAAGTTCAAAGTTGAGGTTAGATCCTGGACCACGTTCCCACCTCTTCCTCCTTGGTATTTGGAAAGTGGAGATTTTATGTAACAGCTACTCTGCTTGTCGCTGACCTCCTGCGTATGTATTTAGATAATTCCCAAGATGAATTTCAAAACTTTATGTAATTAGCATTTTCTAAAGGCTGTTGCTGCAGTTTCAAGGTTACATCTAAAAAACAAAACAAACTAAAACTCCCCATCTTGTTTTAATGATTAGATGAATATGTGGAGTTCTATGTGACTCCTAAAATCTTTTAAATAATCAAAAGCAAAATGTGACCTAATTTCTAAAACTAACAAATTCATCAAGAGTGTGTCTCTTTAGAACAAAATAGCTTTATTTTTGTGCAGGGTTAATGTTATTGCTTTAAAGAGGAGTTCAAAACAAAGATACGTTCTGATTTCATTCTGCTCTTAACTAATAGCATATCTATTACTTAAAGAAAAGATTCTTCTCGTGTTCAATACATATACTTCATTTCATGAATTAACTTTTTAAAAGAGCCTGTCAATTTGTTTAGAAAACATTCCTTTATTTGAGGGCATACGCAAGCTAACTGAATATAAGAGGTAACATGGCTTGCAGTGGTTAGAAGCACTGACCCCCACCCCCTCATTACCTTCATGTCTCTGGCTGGATTCATTTCAGCATGCCTATAAGAGGGTCTCAGGGTCAAATACCACCTGTTTCCTACATACAGATTCTTCTTATGATGAGAATCCAACAGTTCTCAATTCATTTTTTAATTCTATAGATTTCGTTAGACTCTGTTAAGTAATATATCACACGAAGCCTTGCTTCTCACAATACAATGCTGTTCAACAAGATGTAATGAGAATCATAAATGAAATGTGGCACTTTGAAAATGGTATTAATAGTCTCTACCAGCTGCTGCTTTCAGGATATGAACACCAGATTGGGAAAGACAGTCTTGTGATTATAGCCTATGATACTTTATGATTTGTTCACCAGTTAATAAGTAAAATATTAACAATTTAATATTTTTAATTTTAAAAATTAGCTTGATATGCGAGGCTCTCAAGGGCAAAGATATGTTTAAACATACCAAACACATCAGAATCCTGGGAAAGAAATCTGTCTAAGACACATAGTCTTCATTAAGGGATATGCTGTCAGAAGGTTATTTTTCCAAGTTAAAAAAAAAACAAAATGCAAAAAAAACTGAACAAATAAGTAAATCTTGAGCAAGGGATATGAGCTTCCTGTGGATTAACTGCTGGGAGAAGTTGAGGGTTAATGTGGAGCCCAAGGTCATTGGCCTCAGGAGGTCACGAGTCTCCCAAAAAGGCTTCTTGTCAAGGTCATTCCCACTATTAAAAACATCCCAGGTGTTTTTTCAGGGATCTACTTTGTAAGGAGTCAACTGGGAAACTAGTTCAAATACCATTCAGATACTTCAGTCCCCACTTACATCCAAAAGAAAAGAAATATTTTACTCTTAGGCTAAAAATGATTATAATGGATGTTTCATGATCACTCAAATTATACCCAATGGTGAAGAGAAAATTTCAAAAGCAGTCTTCTTTGAGCCTTTTGTTTTTTCAAAATAAGGAACAGTTAGTACACATTAACACACACATATTTTTTAAATTGAGATGAAGTCTGTCTTCTTTAGGTTAATGCATGGATTGAAGGGCCTGAATCCAGAGGTTTTAGAAGGAACCGAGGTCTGGGAACTCCTTTGTATGTAAACATTTTTAAATCAGTGCTTTATTTGCTGACATTGCTACATACCTTTCATGGAATTCTAGGATCCACTTATTCTACCACTAAGGAACTTCCATTTAGCCCAAGAAAGACAAAAGTTATGTACCTTAAAAGAGGGCCAGCCTTTTCCTGCTTTGTTCCCTGAAAGCAACTAATTTTTCATTTTGGAACTTAGAAAGTTAAATAATTTATTTCTCTGTCTCTGTCTTCCTCTCTCTCTCTCTCACACACACACACACAAACAGGCATATAGGCACACATATTAATACAGTCTATAAACACGTCACAGGTAAAACTACAAGCATCCTTAAATAAATATATAGATTTGTGTATCCTCTTAAATTATAACATTGCAAGTACACATTACCAGATTGGAAAGCATATTTGCATGTCCAGTTCTTGGACCAGGGCTTGGCAAATGAATGTTGACTAAAAGAGTGAATGACTATATTATGAGGAAAATATTTATAGCTTTAAATATTTACAGGCCAATAAACACCTAAAGCGTTTTTCAGATATTCAGGTCCCTCCAAACTCACAGGGCCTGTTGTAAATGTGGGAACGTGTATTGTGACTGTACTTTGCAAACTGTAAAACTCTATGCAAAAAAAAGAAAAATAAGGTATTATATCCTAGAGCAGCAACATCTGTGTAGATGTCAATGTTGCCGATGTTTTCTGAAGGGCGGGGCATTTGGCACAGTCCCAGAATGCACTGGGAGAGTCCTTCCTGCTGGCAGCCATCCCTTTCCCTTTCCTCTGCATGGAATCCTTGGGAATTCCAAGGCCAGAGATTACTGCAAGATTTAGTCTTGGAAGAATAATGGTGAGAAAACATTTCCCTGTTTTTGCACAAAGGAATCACTCTCCCCTTGTTAAGATCAACAAACCTGATTGGGACATATTCATTCATACTTGAGAACAATCAGACAAAACCACAAAGAACAGCATAACATTTTCAAATGTTTTGACCACGGTCTTGAGTGAGAAACATCCTACATATAGGCTTCCTAGGTGGCACTAGTGGTAAAGAACCTGCCTGCCAATGCAGGAGTCCTAAGAGACACGGGTTCGATCCCTGGAGAGGGGCATGGTAACCCACTCCGGTATTCTTGCCTGGAGAATCCTATAGACAGAGAAGCCTGGCAGGATACAATCCATAGGGTCGCAAAGAGTGAGACACAACTGAAGTGACAGCACTCATGCACACAACTACAGAGTTTTGAGCAGGTACTCACATAACCACAGAATGAAACAAAGTTTCACAAAGTAATAATTGCACTTTGTACATATGCAACGCCACATGACATTTTCTGCTCTCTTCCCTTCTATTAAAAATTGCTATGAATACCCATTAGCTGACTTCATGACCCTCAGTTTAAAGAGCGTTGCCTCAGATGACACTGTTCTGTGAGAAGCATCTGGTTAAATCAATGGATAAACTGAGTCTAGTGCTAAGAGTCTGACAGCTGGTGGTCTTCCCAGACTCCTTCCCACTCATGAATTCTTTGTATTCTCAGAAATTCAACCTCAAGACCTGTTGAGTTCACCTCTTAAATGTACTTCTCAAACTCCAACCTGCCCACCTCCATTCTCTCTGCCTTAGTTTAGAGCCTCATCGTGTTCCCAGACTACTGCAACAGACTCCTCTAACAGGTCCCCCTGCTGTAGGATCACTCTCCTTAGGACTCCTTCGTGCCTCTCTGTCACCCACAGAACAAAGTCACAGCCCCGTGGCTTGGCCCACAGTACCGCCCCTCACCTGGCCTCTGCCTGCTTCCAGGGGCTCAATGCCCTCTCTGGGGTCAGCTGCTGGAATGGCAGGGAGTTTGCCCACCAGCCCCATGGTGAGGTCTCATGTCCCACAAAAGAGCTTGTGCTAATTCTTCCCTTTTGTCTGTCACATTCTTCCTACTTCTTTTTCTCGTCTTACTCTTCTATCATGATTCAGCTAAGACGTCACTTTCTGAATCCCAGGTTAGCTTGTCCTTTTCTGGACTTTTGTACATTTTAGTCCTTACAAGTTTAGACTGAAATGCTCTTGTTAACACATCTGTCTCCCCATTAGACTACAAGCTTTTCAAAGGCAGATGTTGCCTGATTCACTTTTTGCCTCTAGTGCCTGGCAGACTACTTGGAACCTAGTGTGTTTCAGGCAAACATCCTTCAATAAATCTGCTGAAGGAGAGGAGCCGAGAAGTTCTGTTTCTGTTTCAGTATCCCTTGGGTACCCATATTTCACCAACATTGCTCGACATTCATCCTAAACTGGAATGGACTGTTGCTCCTTTTATTAATTCATAGTAAACGACCCCCAGGTACTGCTGGTCAAAGGTTTTTGGTGAAGGTACCTCTGGCTCCTGTAAAAAGCTCTCTTGCTTTCTCCTTTCCTGATTTGACTGAAGTAGGCTGAGGGGCACATGCTGGGTTGTCATACCTTCCTGTTTCATTCCATTTGAGAAGTCTGCTGCTACTGTTGCTGGAGCTGAGGATGGGTTGAATGCCAGCTCCAATCTTAATCAATAACAAATCAATGACATGAGATCTCATGCAACTTAGGTCTTCCAGATGACCTTCTAGAGAAGGAGGGCAGTTCTGGTGATGAGCAAAACGACTTGGGTCTCCTCAGGAGCAGATCTGACCCTAGTTCTGTCTGGATCACCCAAGATCTCCCTGGATATGTCCTGGCAAACAGCCAGTTCCCTGAGGCTTCCCTACTCATTCCTCCAAGGGAATCATTCACTCATTCCATGACAGCACTGATAGGGAAGTGGGCATGCTTTCAGTCAGAGTAAAACGATGCCTCTCTTGAAATGTAACCACACTAGAGTAGAGAAATGGAGTAGAGTAATCTCCTTTGTTGAAACATAACTACACCCAGCCATGACTATTTCAGTTCTCAGGAACAGAGGAAAAATGTATGATATACTGAGGTCACCTTCTTTTGGGCAATCGATTTAGTTGGGTCTGCCTGGAAGACACTCCCCTTTATCCTGTTTAGTTAAAGGTTTTCCTTCCTTGAAAATGTGGCTTGTTGGACACCTCCTTCAGGAAGCCTTCCCTAAACCCTTACAGCACTTATGCTCTCTACCCTTGCATGATCTCTGGCTATTCTGAATTGTTATGTGACTTATTATATGGAGCTGTGACTTCCATTTCTTTGTAGACTTAAAGTCTGAGAACAGTGAATTTGTAAACAGTAGGGACTCAATATAGATTTGTGGCTGTTATGGCTACTGTTAATAACTAACAGAATAACAAGCTCATATATGGACATTGATTGATTGATTGATGATGGTAGTGATGATTGCTAGCCCTTGTTCAATTTCTAGAGACAGGAAGGTAGCCAAGGGGAAAGGAATGAAATTCTTTAATGAATAAAGTAAAGGCAGGAGTAGATATGGGAAAGTTGAGATTGACACCCCCATCTCCACCCCGAGTGCAGCAGTGGAGAGCAGCACAGAGTAGATGCTCCCTGCAGAGGGTCTCTGAACAAATTTCATTATGTGTGTAACGTTACACACTTCAGAGTAGCTGGAAGCATGTGAGAGAAACTCCATAACAAGGAAGGGCATTTTGTATACAGCTACAGTTCTGGTCCCTGGCACAAGGCTTTGGACTTTACTCTGTGTTTACATTTGTTGGACAAAATGAATTATGTAAATTGACAAAGAGCAGGCACTTAAAAGTTGGAGCTATTATTATCAACTGAAATGAGTACTTTTCACATTTTCCCACCGACATACTCAAATGGCAGAAGAAAATAAACAGATGTCCTCCATGAATTATTTGCCATTTCCACCCATAGAGAGGACTGCAAAAAGCTTTCCCTTGAATTTTAAGAAGACCAATGCTCCAAGATGCACCATCACGGACTTTCTGGGGCCCTGAAGGGACTTAGATGTAAATTTAAAAGGGAATTTCATTTTTAGAGAGATGATTTATCATTATTTTAAAATAATGGCTTCCCCGAACACTAGGAACTGTGGAATTTGGGCGAATTCCAACTCCATTTGAGACGGGACGACATTGCTGGACCCGTAAGTCTGACTAGAATGAACCGCGAGTCACACAGGCATTGGGCAGCTGACAGCTAGTTGAGCTAGATCACAGGACGGAGGCAGAATTTCTGCTCAGCAGTGTAAGATGCTGGTTTGAAAACAAAGACATCTTAAATACATTTCTATAAAAGAGTACAAGAGCTCATGTTCTGAAGGCAATCTGTGCATTTTGTTCAGGAACGCAAACAACATCCTTCAAGGATAACTTCAGAGATGGAACCCAAATTTGATCCCTCACTCTACTGCATAAAATCCTTCAGAACTCATAAATCCTTCCAAAGTAAAATGCAAACTTCTGAGGACAGCGTACGATTCTTGAGCGCAGCGACCTCGTGAAGGACTTGATGTATCCTCCTGCGTCTCAATTGGGCACTGAAACTGCCACCTCCAGCCACTCCCGTCTTCTGCTCCTGGTAGGTACTTTCCCTAAGTCTAGAAAGACTTTCTCCCACTTGATCTGACTAGCTAAGCCTTATTCTTCTTTTCCCATCTATTTCTTTAATTCTCAGCTCTAGTTTTACCTTCTCTGCCAAGTCCTTCTTGACCACCCACTGCCCACCACTCAAGTAAGTAAGGGTCTCCCAGTCGTCTCTCCTTGGCACCCTCTGCGTGCCTCTGGCCCGGTACTTACCCTGGCACTGGAATTTCTGGTTTATTCTGCTTTTCTGTTTCCCTCCACAGGCATGGTCTTTGTCTCCCGTGCCAGTACAGTGCCCAGTCCCCCAAAGGGGCTTGATTAACGTTTGCATTACAAACCGAGGAAACTTCCAGCACAGAGGCTCAAAGAAACTTAGAGCAAGGAGTAAATGATAGTCTCCCCCATGCTTCTGGCCTCTGACAGCGAGGAAGAACCTCACTGCTCCCCTGTGACCTGTGAAGCAGCAGCAAAGATTCCAAACCTCCACACTTCCTTCCCTACTGTTTTCATTCACATTTAAAAAAAAAAGAAAAAAAAGGAACACCATGGATTTGCACCACAGCCTCAAAGTACAGTCACCGGGAGAGAGGATTACCTTGGGAACAGAAAGAACCACACATTTTCTCATGAATCAAACTCTTAAACAGAACTAAAATGTAAGGTGAAGTATGTTCCACTTACTCACATTTCCAACAGAGTGTTTTAGTAGCGAACAGAACTCTCTCCTCGTCAAGGAAGCACTCAAGAATTACGTTAAAATTCCAGTGGTTAATCTTTTCTTTGAAACTTTCAAATCTTTCTTACATGCCCTTAAAGAACCTAAGTATATAGTTTTAAAACATTCCGCAGTTGACTACAAGTAGCAAAGATGATGTTTCTAAAAGACTTCCTCCTTCTTGGTGCAAAAAATACCCTTGTGTGTCCTGTAGGTACTCATGTTCATAACTGCTTTAAATTCTGTGCTTCTCTTCGCCGTCAAGTGTGGTTTCTATTTATAGTCTAAACAGCATATTTTTAATTACATGTTCCGTAACTGTCACTTACTTCATAACACACTAATGATATCAGCAAATTTGAAGTTAATGGTCCCAAGACAACAACAAAAAACAAAAACAAGAACAAATCCATACCTCTTAGGTTCACGAGTTCTAGGTTTTAAAATTCTCTTTGGCATAACGGTTTCTATTAGTAAAACCCAGACTGCACTAATTTAGGAATAAATTCTGCCAGAAACATCCTATGAAACTCTGCTCCCAGGATTTGCAATCATTCTTTTCAGGCTTCATATTGACACCTCCTTGTCTCCAATCATGCTGTGAAAATAAATGGGGAACGACTCACAGCAGTGCTTGGAGATGCTCATCTGGGAAACTGGGGGAGGCTCCTGAATGCTGATGTCACTGTCATTTCTGAAATTCCAGCCCTGGCCACTCTCCCATCTGGGCTACTTTTCTAATCAGGAATTCTCTCTCCCAGCCTTCCCTCACTACCCACTCACCTGACCCCTGGGGGAACTATGAGTCACTTCCTGTCCTTTCAACTTGTGGCTGAACTTCCTCTTCTGTAACTGCCTCAAACTGGGGGGGTTGAGATGAGAAGAACTGGAAGGCAGACAGAGGGCAGAGGAGTCCCTCTCCATCCATATTAAAGTGAGCTGCCGAGCACAGCCGACTCTGGATTTCTTAGAAGATAAATGGTCATCATTACAGTAATGTCCTGAATTGTGCATTTTTACTACTTGATTTACCTCTAGGGTCCTGATTCCATTCTCCACTTTTCTGCTGCTAATTTGCAACTTCAGGAAGGATGGAGGGTAGAAGAAATAAAAAGCAAATTCATCAATCTCACATTCATGAAAAGTCTGATGGTGCAAATCTGAGACCTACTCAAAAATAAGTTATTGGAAGGGCATCTGTTTCATTGAAACTAACCTCCCTATTTGTCATTAATATAAATTGGATGTAGTAAAAGTCTTAGCTTTCCAGTTCAGCTTTTTACTAAGAGGATATTTTTACTATGGTAAATTTTTTAAATTAAGAATTCAAAAATTACAGCAGAGATAAGCTAAGTATTTAACAAACATATGGGTGGAGGGTGACTCCCAGCCTCCCTTGGAGGTGGTGACGGAAGTCTGTGCAAAGGCACAGGGGTAGTGATTTACCTTGCCCTGTCCTCCACCCACCAGCGGAAGTACCAGTGCCCAGGAGACCTTGGAAGCTTGATGCTTTGTCAAGAGAGCCAAGGTTGGCCTGCACCAGGAGCAGAGTATCTTGTCCTCAAGGCAAACATACTTTTAGTTGGCTGAGACTGTAACACTTTGAGGATAGGAATTGCAACCTTCAGATCAGATCAGATCAGTCGCTCAGTCATGTCTGACTCTTTGCAACCCCATGAATTGCAGCACACCAGGCCTCCCTGTCCATCACCAACTCCCGGAGTTCACTCAGACTCATGTCCATCGAGTCAGTGATGCCATCCAGCCATCTCATCCTCTGTCGTCCCCTTTTCCTCCTGCCCCCAATCCGTCCCAGCATCAGAGTCTTTTCCAATGAGTCAACTCTTCACATGAGGTGGTCAAAGTACTGGAGTTTCAGCTTTAGCATCATTCCTTCCAAAGAAATCCCAGGGCTGATCTCCTTCAGAATGGACTGGTTGGATCTCCTTGCAGTCCAAGGGACTCTCAAGAGTCTTCTCCAACACCACAGTTCAAAAGCATCAATTCTTCGGTGCTCAGCCTACTTCACAGTCCAACTCTCACATCCATACATGACCGCTGGAAAAACCATAGCCTTGACTAGACAGACCTTTGTTGGCAAAGTAATGTCTCTGCTTTTGAATATGCTATCTAGGTTGGTCATAACTTTCCTTCCAAGGAGTAAGCGTCTTTTAATTTCCTGGCTGCAGTCACCATCTGCAGTGATTTTGGAGCCCAGAAAAATAAAGTCTGACACTGTTTCCACTGTTTCCCCATCTATTTCCCATGAAGTGACTGCAACCTTATCTGACACCAAATCCCCCCTTGTGCCTGGAAAAGAGCAGGTATCTGGCCAGTGTTCATTGAATGCAATGATGAAAGTTGGATGAGTCATAAGAGTATACACATGAAAAATCAAAATGCACAACAGAAGTTAATTCTGAGAAAGTTAATTCTGAGAAAAATTTCTGGCATGCTTTGCTCCTACGTGCACATAATCAACTTCACTCTAAATATCACTAGGAAACTCTTTTGTCTTTTATGTCCATTTTTGCTTTCATGGAAAGCACCCAACTTTCAATATGCACCACACACTAAGATAGATTGTGAAATAATTTCTTGTGAAAAGGATTCAGTTCAGTCCCTTCTCCTTGACGTACCCACCTCCTGCCACCCCTGAGAATAAACCCAATCTCCGTTGACTGAACAGATTTATTTCACTGCTCATCAGCTTTATAGAGTACGAGGCATTTAAAAAGCAATTTGGTGTTATCAAGACTTTAATGAGAGGATGCTGACTGTGGGAAGGTTTCCTGGCCTCATGTTCTCACCATGAAGAAACTTCTTGCCCCCATCAGACTAGTCCGTGAGAATGACGGGAGGTTAAGATACTTTTGCCTTAATAACAATAACAAAATCCACAGATCCCTTGCTGCTGCTGCTAAGTCACTTCATTCGTGTCCAACTGTGTGCAACCCACTAGGCTCCTCTGTCCCTGGGATTCTCCAGGCAAGAACACTGGAGTGGGTTGCCATTTCCTTCTCCAATGCGTGAAAGTGAAGTCGCTCAGTCGTGTCCAATTCTTAGCGACCCCATGGTCTGCAGCCCACCAGGCTCCTCTGTTCATGGGATTTTCCAGGCAAGAGTACTGGAGTGGGGTGCCATTGCCTTCTCCGACAGATCCCTTACATATTTGTAATTATTTTCAGGCTCAACCTGATTTCTAGGTTTAAGACTGTGAAGTGACCTTTGGTGTTTCCTTTTCAAACTAACTGTGACTGGATCCAGGGACAGATGTGTAGGGCCTATCAAGGAGGTACCAACGACTCCACATCTTGTATTTATGTTTCTTTTTTTGTCATTCAAAGGGGCTTCTTCTCTGGTGGCTCAGACAGTAAAGAATCTGCTTGCAATGCAGGGGACCTGTGTTCAATCCCTGGGTCAGGAAGATCCCCTGGAGAAGGGAATGGCGACCCACTCCAGTATTCTTGCCTGGAGAATTCCATGGACAGAGGAGCCTGGTGGGCTACAGTCCATGGGATCCCAAAGAGTCTGACATGACTGAGTGACTAACACGTTTACATTTTTTATCATTCAAAAATGTTTCATTTCCTTCCTTTTTATTGTTTAGGAATTAACATCAGGAATAACATTCATAAGGAAGAGATACATATTGAGATTTTAAAAATTCCTTAGTATATTCACAAGAGGTGAAAGCAGGCACATTTACAATTTGGTTGGAATCTCCAAAGTGGCTTTTATCATCTAACACTAGTATTTAATGACTAGATATAACTAATTTTTTTTCTCTTTTTTTGGCCACAAGGCTTTTCGGATCTTAGTTCCCCAGCTGGGGCTCAAACTCATACACCTTACAGTGAAAGCACAGAGCCTTAACCACTGGACTGCGAGGGAGTTCTCTGGATATAACTGATCTTTAGTTATAAAAAAAATGAGGCAAGGGGCAGAGGGAGGAATGAGAAAGGAGGGAACTACAGCAATAAGCTATCCTCTGGCTGGCACCTAGATGGTGAGTCCAGCACTAGTATTTCAGCACCCTGGTATTTTATGACCTGGCTGCTGTGTACAAGCCTCCTTCTAACAAAGAAAGGCCCTGTTGTCTTTCCTATGTATTGGTGCCATTATTATGGATAGTATGTAGTTCATAGCTATTTCTCAAGTCATAAATTTTGACTCTGTTCTCAACTTTATCTTTCTAAGCACAATTTTTTTTTGCTTGGCTCAGTTCTTCTCCCATCTACAGAACGGCTTTCTGTGCCCTTTGCTCCCTGTCTGCCCTGTCCTAGGTAGTATTCTGGATTTCATCGACTAAAATGACCACCTTAAGCTTCACCTCTCTTTCAACTTCCACCCACTCTAAATCACTTTAAATACTACTGCAAAAATGACGATTCCAAATCTAACTCTAGATTTATGTTATTTTGAAATTTAGCTGCCCAACTCCCTCCAGGATAAAACAAGCTTCTCACTGTACTAGGTACCCTGTGATCACCCAGTAAGTTCACATTAATCCATGAGTAAATATTTGGCTAAAGTTCTTTGTGGCTAATGAATGCCCTGTTTGGCCTTCATTTTGCCTTGAGCTTGTTTTATTTAACAAATATTTTAAAGATTTACTGAGATAGGCATGAAAACAAAACCCCAAGTGTTTTTAAGCCTGCAGCTTTTAGGATCGCCATCATGATAGACCAAAAATAGAGGATGCAGTTGTAATATTGCACTCATTTTTCAATGTGCCCAACATAAACAACATACTGTTTTAGAAAAAAAATCCAAGCATTCAAAACAAACATGCAAAAAACTGTGTTACTTCAATACATTATTATACTCAAAAAGACTTTGGAATTTTGTAAACAATTTACAAGGTATGTTTAATAACTTATGACTTAAATAGTTACTAAAATGAAGCCATGTTTTTTTTCTTAAACTATATACATGATTTTCAACTTTTTAAGTGTATTTTTCTTTAGGAAGCTTTAATGATTGGCCCACCACTGATTAATAGATAGTATTAGATGGTAAGCTAAGTAATTTTGAAGGCCTTGAATTTTATTTTTAAAAACTATTTGCTTAGTCATAGTCCATCCTGTTGTGTACCAGGAGGTTTATAAAAATTTCCTTTTAAATTTTTTTGGGAAAAAAATGTATATATTCAGGAAATTAGAAAAAAGGAGAGAGAGATAGCCTGTAGGAATCAAAGATGTTTATGGAATAAGTTTTTGCTCCGAAAGAGAGTCAAGAGATGCCAAATAAAATAATCAACTGACCAGCTAGTTGTGTGACCTTGGGCACAACACGGTGACCTCCCTGATCCAATCTTCTCACCAATAAAATGAGGTCCCTTTTAGGGCTCTAAAATGCTATGATTTGTAAGATGAAACGTTATGCTGAGAGTATCTGAAATCAATATCTCCTTGGTACAGGGTCACAGGACTCCAGAGAAGATAAAGCATACGTACGTTCAGGAGACACGACCCTAGACTCTACCCACACCCCTGCTACCTGAATCCAAGAAAACCAATATAGGAAAGTTGTAGGAAAGTTAGGGTTGGTCTAACACTTTGTTGCTAGGAAACCATTGTTGATGAGCTCTAATCCAAACGTCTGTGTGATTTCATACTGTGGTCTCTGACACAGCAAGCAAAGCATCCCGAGAAACCGTGGCCTCTGCGGCTGCATCTTTGTCCTAGACATTAACCCCAACTGGTTCCTTTTCTTCAATTTTATCCTTAAATGTACCGTTTTTGATCTCTCTCTGTCTTGTCATTCAATTCTAATAGAGACAAGAAGACAGGATTCTGACTGGAGGGAGATGAATAAAAGTGCATTTTTAAAGGCAGTCAATTATTATAAGACAGTTATTAAAATGTCTGGGTAAATGACCTCACACTGCACGCAGCCTGCAAATCCGCCAGGCAATCTGGCCCTGGGTGTGTGCGGCCCTGAACTGCTGTCTCTGAAATGGAGTTATAGGAATATGTGGACTGGAGTCTCCAACTTCTCAGCCAGTCCCACCACACCTGACACCATATCAGGCACACAGTGCTATAGTAAAACATGCTTGGGCAACTTACTAAATAGTTATTATTAGAAAGGCCAAAAAAGAAAAAAAAAATTCTAGAGCCTATGAAGGCTTTTAGGCATTTTGTAGTTTGACTGGAGATAAACATTTGCCATATTTGGAGTATTTACTAAACAGAGAATAAGCTACTTACAGGCTAACACAGTATATTGGTAACTTTGCTTCCATTATTCATTAACCTGTTCATCATAATCATCCTTACTTGTTATTGGAATTTGCATTCTTTGAAATAAATATTGTCACTAGAATATTACAGTGTTCAAAATGCATATTCATGAATGTTCTCCCTGATACAAATTATTCGAGGAAGGTTTATAGGGTCCACAGCCTCCATTCGATTCTGGTTTTAATTCTCTCTTATGATGCTCGAATATTGTGTTAGAAGGTATCTGCATGATTATTGTTGATACTGTGTGCCAGGCATTGATGCTAAATACTTTATGCTCTGAACACAATGGTTCACTTCATCCTCACAACAACCTCTACAGTGGTATTGTCATCCCTGTCTCACACAGGAAGGAACTAATGCTCAGAGAGATTAAATAATGTGTTCAGGCCACACAGTGGAAGCACTATGAGGCAAACCACAGGTTCTGCTCCAGTTTTAGTCCTCAGGCATAACTAAATGGGAATAAGTGATACCAACAGAAAAGCTCTTCCAAATCTTTTTGAAAAAAGGTAGGGTTTAAATTATAAATGAAAAAAAGCAACCAAATGAAAGAAAACATTCACTCACATAATTTCTCCATTTATTTATTCATACCTTAATAGCCATTAAATGCATATGTCATCACTGCAACAGAGAAGCTGAGGTGCAAAAAGAGAGGCGATGGTACTTAAACTGATGAAAGTGAGGATTGTCAGTGATAAGGAGGAGGAGAAAAGCTGATGCATCAGGCAATATTTTCCTCAAGGTTTTGACTTTCTTCGGAAGGTTCTAGGTGGAGACATTAGGGTTCCAGGCAGGCTGAAGTCTCCAGGAGCTTAGGAAAAGGTGAGGAGCAGAAACAATGAGGGCATCATACTGACAGCATTTTTACAGGCCATACACCCAGAGGAAGCACAGAAGCAGGTTTTTCGGGTGTGACCTTGCACCGTCCTGAGACTCTGAGGCAGACATCGCCATCACCACTGTGGGGACCAGCGGCAGCAAAGCGTGCACGCAGATGGGGACAGGGCCGGGATTCAAACCCTCACAGCCTGAAGCCTGAAGCACTCTTCAGGGAGCCTCAATGCTCCAAGTGGCCCTGCTGCGGTGTTCTAGCCAGGCAAGCGGCAAACAAGGAGACGAAGAGAAGACCCTAACTTGAGGGGGCAGAACAGAGAAAGTACACAGAGCTGTAAAATAAATGAGGAGGTTTATCTGACAATCTGTACTATTAATTAAATTTAGCTATCTACCAGCCAAGTACTCTGAGGCTCCATGGTGATTATCAAGCCAGTCAGAATTCCTTATAGCACTGCTAACTAAGTGTGAGAGGGATTATGCTCTTTTCCCCCGCTTTCAGGGCTGACGCAAAAAGAAATTTCTTTAAAGTTGAGGTTTTCATGTTGTTTTTTTCAGTTAGTTACTATAGTCCAGAATTATCCCAGAGGTCTCAGGGATTGTTAGAGCTTCTTTTCACTCATATAGGGAAAAAGAAAGAAAGAATTCTTCCTAGGTAGAAGCAAGAGCACAGAAATACTTTTTTCCTGTCCCTTCTTGCCTCAGTCTGGACTTATAGTCAACAGACTTAACTCAGTAGAAAAGCCACAGGAATGGGGCAATGAACACAGCCCATACCTAATAACCTGATAAATAAAAAAATAAAAATCAGATGACTTGTGAACCATAAATATACTTCACTTTTTAAAAACAGATTGCTCAAAAACAATGCTATTACCTTAAAATCATGTGCTAAATGAACTTTTGTAAATAAATCTTAAATATGGAGGGCTAGTTAGTATTTCATTTTGGGAATATTCTGCTATGAAATCCAGTTTACGAAGGAGATTAACTTTTTTCACTTTAAAAAAGTGTTTTGACTGAATCTTAACACACAAGAACCACTCCCCTCTCCGATATATGTATCTTGTAAATGTAGATTCTTTTATGGGAAGAGTACATAAAATAGGTTAACGAGCATTAATTTTTAGGTTCGAAGGCGCTTAAACATCATGTTAAGGATTCAGGATGCTACAGCTTTATTATAAATTATAATTTGTATGTTTGTTAGTACAAAACTTTTCAAACTTATAATGGTTTGTTGGTTTGGGGCAGAATATAGTACAAATTTAAAACAGTTAAGAATTAAGATGAAAAGAAAAATGGTTCTCAATTCCCAGATACAGGCTTCTTCAGAAAAAGTGAAAATGAACTTTTTTAAAAATGAGAAATGAATTATAAACTGCTCTTTTTTTTTTTTTTTAAAGGATATTATGTATACTGTTAGTCATTAAAAAATGACTGTAGAGACTGAGTCACGTTTTTCTGGTGACACAGCCCCCTCTTGTAAAAACATATACACATACCAATATGCTATGTGAGCTGCAATCTTGCAGTGACTTCAAGGAAAAACTTGTTTTTGTAAAAGAACTCATATGTTCCCATGCTTCTTCATTTCTTGTGCAAGAACTTTTCTGAGATTTGAGTAAATTGTGTTTTATTTATTTTCCTTTGTTCTTCCCTTCTTACTGGAAGAGAACATTATCTGGAGATAATCATGTTCAAGGAGAATAAATCATGACTGAGGAGATGATTTAAGTCAATGAACAATAATTAAAGCGTCTAATGCGGCCACTACTTTGGATATGGCAACTTAATTTTACTGGGACAACACGTTTTATTCTAAGGCATTATATGAACTCACAGCAAAGGGATGTTATTTCAGTAGCCTCCAATTTCATCTTTGCAGATTTAGTCTGTCTCTAACCCAGCTGACTGAACTTGAAGTTGTGTAGTGGTGGAAACACAGAGTGAAAATCCTTGGCCTGTTTCATCAGAGTCCCTGGAGTTTTTGTTTTTCTCTCTGCTTACTACCCCGTAACTCGCCAAATCATTATTCCTATTCACTGAACTATCAGCAAGCCTGTCTGGTGTTCCAGCCACCTGGAGCTGACAAATATTTTCCTACTATGAAGGACGCCATAGCAACCAGGCTTGTGGCATGGATACAAACCAGGCACAATGCTGCTACAATTTAAGGTGAGAAACAGACATATAGCACCCATATCAGTATTATCCCAAAGAATGTCTTGAGAACTCCAAATTCTTTTATTTTCTGGGACTAAGTGTTTTAGACACAAGATGGCAAATTACCTTAGCCCTAAGAGAAGGAAGGAAGTAATTAAGATAGCAAAAATTTTATGTTTCATTTCTTATGTTTTCTTATTTCTTATTTCTTATGTTCTTCATTTCTTACAGCCAACGCCACCTTGCACACATTAATGAACCTCTCTGAACCTCGGTTTTTTCATCTGTAAAATGGAGATAGCAGTCTTGCCTCAAAGGATGGCTGTAAGGATAAAATGAGCTTGTATCTGTACTGTGGTTGGCAGATGAGAACCATATAATAACCAACAGCTTGTGTCACTAGGTTAAGGAGAGGGGCAATGACTCTTTATTAGGGCATGAGGGAAATGGTCTCCAAAATAGGATGCAGATGAATATATTAGAAATTTCCATTTGTGTCTATTTTAAATATTTAAGTATTTTTTGATATTTTAAGAAAATGTTATGCCAGGATTCAATACCAGGATTTGATACAAGGCGTTAGGCTCCCCAGGTGGTGCAGCTGTAAAGAATCCGCCTGCCAACAGGACATGCAGGATCCATCTCTGGGTTGGGAAGATCCCCTGGAAGAGGAAATGGCAATCCACTCCAGTATTCTTGCCTGGAAAATTCCATGGACAGAGGAGCCTGGCGGGTTATAGTCCCTGGGGTCGCAAAGAGTTGGACCTGACTGAGCGACTGAGCACACAGAGCACACACACCGCAGCCCCCGCCCCTGCCTTAAGCTGCAGGTCTGCTAGTGTATTCTGAGGGAGGGCGAGAGTCAGAGTACAGAAGCGGGGCACTGGTCCTCATATGTCCATGCACATTTCCAGTACTGCCAAGCGTCACGATGTATGGCAGCATACATGTACCTGATTGAGAAAATACGTGGAATACATTGCTTGGTGGTGGTCGTTTAGTTGCTAAGTTGAGTCCGACTCTTGCGACCCCATGGACTGTAGCCTGCCAGGCTCCTCTGTCCATGAGATTTTCCAGGCAAGAATATTGGAGTGGGTTGCCATTTCCTTCTCCAAGGGATCTTCCTGACCCAGGAATCAAACCCAGGTCTCCTGCATTGCAGGCAGATTCTTTCCCAACTGAACTACAAGGGAAGCCCAATACATTGCTTACTTTTAATCAAACTAACCTTCATAGAATGGAGAAGTCACTTAAAAAGATTCTTGCAGAGAAAGTATGGAGAGAAGATGATATTAATTACTAGCATAAGTAGTCAACCAGAAGGTGACAAAGTTGAAATTTCCCTCCCTCCAGTACTGGGACTACAGCAGATCACATCTACAAGGTAAGAACGATGAAAATGTGTTCAGACCTGACAAGAAGTCAACTGGAATAATTAAAATTCTCTAGAAGATTGTTCGAAATGAAGATGTATGCAACTGTTGATGATCTTTGGCCTTTATGACTTGAGATAATTAATAACAGTGGAACATGTATTTTTTATAAAAAATGCAGGGAGCTCCCTGGCAGTCCAGTGGTTAGGACTCTGTGCTTTCACTGCTATGGCCTTGAGTTCAATCCCTGGTCAGGGAACTAAGATTCCACAGGCTGAGTGGTACACCCCAAAACAAAAACAAACAAAAAAACACCCCCAAAACAGAAATTACAGATAGCTATACAGAGAATACCACTCAAAATCTTGTTATTAACAGGCGTGTACATTCGAGAGTGTGAAGCCACTATGCTTGGAAACATGGGGTAAAGATCTGGCATATTGGAGGGCCGTTTCTGATCACATGCTTCCCAACATTTTCTTCTCAACCTGGCCTACGCTGCATTTTTACCACACACTGGGGTAAACGACCAGGCTGCTGGAGCCAGATGGAGCCTTTGGCTACCCCAGACCCTGCTCAGCCAGCCCAAAGGCTGAGGGGATTAGTATCTTCAGCATCCCTAGATCCATTTAGAGCATACCCACATCCATGAGATGCACCTCAGAGCATGCTGATTGGAAACTCAGTTTTACAGACAGGTTTAAGCAGGGCTTCCCAAGTGGCACAGCTGGTAATGAATCTGCCTGCTGAGGCAGGAGTCACAAGAGATGCAGGTTGGATCCCTGGGTCAGGAAGATCTCCTGGAGGAGGAAATGGCAATCCACTCCAGTGTTCTTGCCTGGAGAGTTCCATGGACAGAGGAGCCTGGAGGGTTAAAGTCTATGGGGTTGCAAAGAATCAGACATGGCTGAGTGCACACACACACACACACACACACACACAATTGTTGAAAATTACAACTATTTGGTTCTAACTGAACCAACTCTATACAAGAGGGAAGAGAATATTTTTTGTTTCTGTTTTAATATGGACCTCTTAAGGATCAGCCCAGTAAAAGTTGTCTGTATTGTGAGTGGGCTTATTGTGAGAAGTTAAATATTACGTTATCTCATTCTCTCCAATCTAATGGTGGTTTAGTAGCTAAGTCATGTCTGACTCTTGAGACCCCATGGACTGTAGCCTGCCAGGCTCCTCTGTATGGGATTTCCCAGGCAAGAATACTGGAGTGGGTTGCTTTTGCCTTCTCCAGGGGATCTTCCTGACCCAGAGATTGAACCTGGGTCTCCTGTATTGCAGGCAGATTCTTTACCAACTGACCTACCAGGGAAGCCCCCTCCACTCTAATAAAGGAATATATTCTGTATGTTTAGAAATGTTCTGTCCTCTCTGTCAGTAAGCACACTCCTCTTTTGTATGTTCAGCATTCAGTACAGCGCTAATCACACAGTAAGTGCTAATATGTGTTTGCTGAACAGATAAACAACCAACAGGTAAGCTAAAAACACTGTTCATCAGTCCTTATATTCACATGCTATAGAGTTCTTTTCCTATCCCTCTCAGCAGCTAGATCAAACTTTGCAACTGATTACCAGTTCCCAGCCCTCATCCCATTCTACTTACTCACTCATGGCTGATTTCACTTCTTCCTTTGATGAGGTCATCCCGACCACCCTACAAAACTGTCTTAACACCAAATACTTGGACCTGAGTCATTTGGTGTAAACCCACGCTCCCCCTCTCCCAAGCCCTCTTTGACCTTTTCCTTATTAGCCAAACCCACCAGTCACAGAGGGATGCTTTTGTTGAAATATCTCCCCCTTTTCCTCCTCCTTCTTCTGTCCAGGACTGGCTCAACTAGACAGTCATCTGAGCACCCCAGACTCACCTGCACCAGAGCCTTGGCCTTTTCTGTTTCCTCATTTGACATGCTCTTGCCTCAGAATCCACATATACTCTCTTCCATTCTCCTTCCTTTGCATCTTCATTTGAGTCCCTTCTTCAAAGAGACTTTCCCTAGACACCTTTTCAGAAAACTTAATCCCTCTTGCTCACATTCATACCATCTTGCCCTATTGTACTCATTTTCCTTATTAATTGCCACTAAGATAAACATTAACGTTGTTCCCTGTATGTCTTCTCCATTAGAACATAAGCTCCATGAGGGCAGGAAATGTTCTGCTATTTTGCTCACTGATATGTCTCCATAGCCTAAAATAGGGCCTGATGCACAACAGGTCCCTAATTAATATTAGTTGATGGAATGGAGGGATATGGGCTGTGGATGGACCCATACATGGTATCATTGCTTCCTCTTCAATCTACCCTTTTACCAGAACATTCCTCCCAAATTACAAGTTAAAAATCACCTGGTAAAGAATCTGCCTGCAATGCAGGAAACCCGAGTTTGATTCTTGGGTCAGGAAGATCCCCTGGAGAAGAACATGGCATCCCACTCCACTGTTCTTGTCTGGAAAATTCCATGGATAGAGGAACCTGGCAGGCTACAGTCCATGGAGTCACAAAGACTTAGACGTGACTGAGCAACAAACACTTGCACTAAAAATCAGCCTCCTCATAAACTGTCAATAACCATGTGTGACTTAGGAAATAATATCTAAAAGCCTTCAAAGCTCTAACCCCAATTGCCTTTTCAGCCCCATTTCCTGATGCAGCTGTCTCCTCATACCCCCCGAAGTCTAGTCATGCTGACCACTCAGGGGAAACCCTGTGTCTATTCTTGAACACGTACAACACTTTAAAGTGTTCATGTTTTGGGACCTCCCTGAAGCTCCAGTGGCTAAGACTCAGCACTCCCAGTGCAGGGGCCCTGGGTTTGATCCCTGGTCAGAGAACTAGATTCCACATTCCACAGCTGAGAGTTCATGTGCCGAAGCAAAGACCCAGTGCAGCCAAATAACCATAAATACTTAAAAAGTAAAGATAAATATTAAAAATAAAGTCTTCGTGTTTTTTGACATATATTCTTTTATCTATGAATGTCTGTTTTCTATTTTGCCTTAAATTAACATCTCTTGGTGTTTCCTGGCTGTGCTCAAATGTCATATTGTCCATGGAGCTCTCTGATTCTTCCAGCTGATTTAAATGTGTGCTCCATAGTGTATCTCCTTAGGCCTCTAATTAGTATAAAAGTCATTCTCCCTTGAACTGTGTCCATATTTGCCCCAAAGACGGGACTATAATATCCCTGAGCAGGTGTTATAGGTCTGTCTGCTTCTCATAGCTCCTCACACTTAGTCAATGATCAATAAATGTTTGTTGAAATGCAATATGCAATGTTACTAGCTATGGATTTCGAGACAAGAGAAATGAAGTAAGATAGGGATTTAGATCCTTTACAGAAGTAATATACCAACACCAAATCAGTGAATGTCAGGGTGACTGAAAAAAAAAAATAAAATTATAGCTTAAACCAACACGGAGTCAGAGACTTTGGTAGTAAACTCTAAAGCTATACATATCTTATTTCTCTCTGCTGTAATGCCTGGCACGGAGAAGTCCTTAGTTTGGAGTTCGACACTCTGCTGAAAATAAACTGCTTTTATTTAGACTGAGCACCCACTATTGTTGTTTAACCATCTTGTGGTTTTATTCAAGTACTTGCAAGACCCAAAGAACAGCAGACAGAATGCCTCCATGTTACATAAGGGTTCTTTTCATGGAATAATTTATGGTTAATTCAAGGGTATCTCATGTGTGTGCTGGGTTTCTCCTCCCCAGACCTGCTCATAATGTGTATAGTGGCTCCCTGGTCAGGCCCAGTACAAACGGTCCAATGTGCAGGATAATAAGCACATGTGGAAAGAACAGTGGTTCTTAGGAGATTGTTCTAAATCATTGTTCTCTTGCAGCGAGTACAGAACCAGTAATTCCAAGAAGCTTTTAGAGCATAATCTTCTCTGAGGCAGTAGAGTGAGCTTAAATTCTAGACCCACAAGCAATAATTCAGACAGCATCCAGCTGCCTTTTGCAGACTGTAGAGTAACGGGCCTCCCAGAGGCTCCTGTGCAGAGGCTGAAGCGGAAGGGCACTACTGCCTTGAACTAACTCCCTCCCCTCTGGCTTGCTGTCTGCACTCACGCCCTTCCTTGGTATTCTGTCAGAGCTTCCTGCGCTGGGGATTTCAGCAGCTGGCTCTCTTACATGCCTCTAGCTCAGGCAACCAGCCTGGCTCGACTCAGGCTACAAAACTGACCACCTTCACTTGGCGTTCGAAAGCTGCCACCAAGGTGTAAACTGCCATGCCAGGGTGTAGGCCACCACACCCAACTACCCTGGGAAGGCGCTTCTCCTCACTCTCACAGCTTAACTAAGAAGGAAGCCACTTCAAGGAGCTTTCCTGATTATGAAGATTCAGATTTCCTCCAGGATTTCCTCTCCACTCTTCCCTGCTCCCTCCACCCATGACCTGATGCTCTGACATTTACTCCTGGGCTGGTTGTGGCCCATGTGGGGATTTATTCGCCTGTTTATCAACTGGGTTTGTATTCATTTTGAAGTTGGCATTCCTTCACTGTTTACACAGGGAGTGCTCTGAAGCAGGGATTGCTTTACTTGGTGGGCAGTATGCCCAACAGGACCATTTAGAAATGTCTTTAAAGAAGGCATACGCTTTTCTGCCCTTTTTAAGACAAGGCGGCCAGGCCCGCTGGGGAAATGTCCTGCCCGTCAGCAGTTCTTTGCTCCAGCTTCTTTACCAAGAGCTTCAGGGAAGGGCATCACGAGTAGGGGTCCATTTCAAGGATTATCCCAAGAAGTGAAAAAAAAAAAAACCCTCCCTCTTGAACAAAGAGGTGAGTGATGGACAGTAATCTCAGCAGTGAGGCCCTCAATCAGTTTATTGCTGAAGCTGTAAAACTTCTAAGTCAGTTCAGGGTTCAACTGACTACAGGGCCCTGATTTGAGAGGAGATTATTTCCTGTATTCCTGTGGTTTATCCTGATATAACTTGCAGAAACTATTATGATAAAATGGCTTTACTTCTGCCAGTTATTCCATGTAAAAGGAGATTAAATGAGGGATTATAAAAGGCTTCCACAATTTACATAGTTTTCTTCATAGTCATTTAACACGTAGATTCAAGTTTTCCCTTTTTAACTGTTTTTTAACTTCAGTTCAAGAAAAAAGTTAAACCAGTTAGAATTTCCATCTCTCTCAGTGACAGTCTACTTCTTAATAAAAACAGATAAGACAGGCCTTTTAGGCCTCTCCTGATGATAAGATTATTGTTTCTTTACAGAGTTTTAAAACTGGCCTCAGAGATTACCTTATTTTCAACAATTTCTAAATTAAAGAAACAAGGGAGAGGAGTAAAATTATGAGCCTGGTAAGAAGTTGTAAGGAGAAGGCAATGGCACCCCACTCCAGTACTCTTGCCTGGAAAATCCCATGGATGGAGGAGCCTGGTAGGCTGTAGTCCATGGGGTCGCCAAGAGTCAGGCACGACTGAGCGACTTCACTTTCCCTTTTCACTTTCATGCATTGGAGAAGGAAATGGCAACCCACTCTAGTATTCTTGCCTGGAGAATCCCAGGGACAGAGGAGCCTAGTGGGCTGCCATCTCTGGGGTCGCACAGACTCGGACATGACTGAAGCAACTTAGCAGCAGCAGCAGCAGCAGCAAGAAGTTGTAAACTTGATGGCTTCAAGTATATTCCTGGTTCTTTGCAAAGAGTCTAAAAAAGGCAGCATTGAAGTTAACACAATTATATATAATTGATCAGGTAGGCTGTGGATCATTAAAAACTTTATTATGATTATTAAGATAATGCTAGTGTCAATTGATTTGCCATTTTTCATATTATTTATGAATAATATCATGCTGTCTTTGGAAAGCTTTAGCTACTGTGTTTGTTTTTTTTTTTTAAACCACTTCCTTAAGGTAATTTCCTAGAAGGGGATTTACTGGGTAAGAAGGTCTTGATAAATGCAGCCAAACTGCTTCTCAAAAAGATGACTATATTTTCTTTTTAAAACATATCTGCTAAGTCACTTCAGTCGTCTCCGACTCTGTGTGACCCCATAGATGGCAGCCCACCAGGCTCCCCAGTCCCTGGGATTCTCCAGGCAAGAACAATGGAGTGGGTTGCCTTCTCCAATTTCCTTCTCCAATGCGTGAAAGTGAAAAGTGAAAGTGAAGTCGTTCAGTCGTGTCCGACCCTCAGCGACCCCATGGATAGCAGCCCACCGGGCTCTTCTGTCCATGGGATTTTCCAGGCCGGAGTACTAGAGTGGGGTGCCATTACCTTCTCCGTTTAAAACATATCTAGTCACAAATAAATCAAGGCTCTCTCCTAATAGAGAGAATTGATTGATAGCTTTAATTTTTAGTTATGTGCTGTGTGCTTAGTCATGTCTGACTCTTTGCAACCCCATGGACCATAGCCCACCAGGCTCCTTTGTCTATGGAATTTTTCAGGCAAGAATACTGGAGTGGGTTGCCATTTTCTACTCCACTGGATCTTCCTGACCCAGGGATGGAACTCACATGTCTTGCATCTCCTGTATTGGCAGGCAGATTTTTTACCACTACGCTCCCTGGAAAGCCCTGTTTTTTAGTTAGCTAAGTGCAGTTAGTAAGATTCAGGTAGGACTAACTCGGTTAACAGTTTGTCTACTGGTGATGACAGACACCAGACTAAAACAGTCTATATGCTATCACACTGTAATGAGTACCCACAGATGGGTACTCAGACTCCATCCTGAAGGATGTGTGATGATAGTATACCATGAATGAGATAATATCTTCAGAAAGATACCAAAAGATTGACTTGTTCATTCATTCCACAGACATTATTTGATCACCAGCCACTTATAAGAAGAGTGCCCAGAAGGATGGTTTTGTTTGGAGTGTGGTGGTATTGGCAGCTGAGATTGGCAGGTCTGACTTCTGATGCCGTTTGCACTATCCTAACTTGCTCTCATGTTCATCACTTCAAAAAAAATGGCTTAAAATGAAAACACACTAAGGGTCCTCTCTTTTAATATTTTATATGTTGTTGTTTAGTTGCTAAGTTGTGTTCAACTCTTTGTGACCCCTGATATCACAGCCTGCCAGGCTCTTCTGCCACGGAATTCTCTAGGCAAGAATACTAGAATGGGTAGCCATTCCCTTTTCCAGGGGATCTTCCTGACCCAGGGATCGAACCTGGGTCTCCTGCATTGCAGGCAGATTATGAGCCACCATTTATATGCATATACATATATATATATATATATATACATATACATATATATATGTTAGAAAATATTAGGTAACCTAGTTTGCACTATCATTCATTTCCTTGTATCAGGAATTTTAAAAATTATATATATTTAAGCATACTAGACCAAAGCAGCATTGCACCAATCTTAATCCAACTTCTACAACTTCAACCTGTTTGGGAGAATGCCTGGTATTTCACAATGCCAGAAACTGTAATGAGAAAATCAAAGGATAATTCCACATAAAGAAAAAAGATCAGTACAAGTATCTTCAAGAGTAGGCTGTTGCAAACAAAAGTACTACTGTGTAAAATTACAGAATCTTCTTTCCAGTTACCCAGAATTTTTCAGCTTTTTCAGTCTAAGGAAACAGGCAACTTCATAAATGACATATATACTAAAAAGTAACAGAGCAAGACACATTATTAATATCTTGCTGACATTTAAAGTGTCTCTGGAAATCAGAGATGGCTAGAATTATTCACTGTATTTTTAAGCAGTGAAACAGATTTCTTAAAAGGTTAGCTATCTTTCTTAAGATCACCAAAGTAGCAGCATAAGGGTAGTGGCTGAAA
The DNA here is from genome assembly GCF_003369695.1 of Bos indicus x Bos taurus. NCBI lineage: Eukaryota > Metazoa > Chordata > Mammalia > Artiodactyla > Bovidae > Bos > Bos indicus x Bos taurus. Next base: position 27,659,293 of record NC_040087.1, on the reverse strand, counting down.
TCCAAGACTTCTGACTGTTACCTTGGTCCTTGCAATAAATTAAAAATGTCTTCACCCAGTCTGACATGGGTATTGTTAGAAACTGGCAAATATTCTTTCACAAGTTAGAAAAAGATCTGGATGCTACCCTGTTACAAGTCAGCATATGTCAGCACATGTGAACTTAGCTCTCCGGAAAATACTGGCTGGCAAGCTGATATCCTCACACACGGATACGAGTCTATGTATCACGAAGAGTATGTTCCAGAATTTCAGAAAGACTGTCTTGTACACATCTGTAAAATTTCACTGCCTAAGCTGCGATGAGCCTAAGGAGAACTGTGTCTACTGGTATTTTCTTTCTCTTACTCCTCAAATCTAATAGGAAATAGGTTAAACTTCTGAAAAGACAGTAAGCCAAAGGTTCAACTTTCAGTTTCTGACTCCCCGCAATGAGAAAAGACATCAATGTGGCATTTATTATGAAACGGGTGGAAAGGGCCCTGTAGAAACCATATGGTTGCTCGTAATGGCACAATCTCATTCAAAGGTGCCGGGACACTAATGAGATCAGGATGTCAGGAAAAGCAGAAATAGATCAATACTTCTCCCCCACTTGTGGTCGCCCCACCATCAGTCACTGTGCTTGCCCTATGTAAATGAAATCAATCAGCAAGGATTTCTGTAAAATGCATGAAGCAGTTGTCTTCTGGACTCTCCCAGAAGATAAATGATTCCAGACGTTGGACTGCAGCCATGTTCCCACACATGCTACAAAGTTCTGACATCCATATTGGGCCATAACACTGAGTGGTTTTGTGAGTTTACAGCCAGTGCTTCCACTTCTGGTTTGGACTAGACAGTTGGCTAACGCTGAGGCAAAATAAGCCCCTTTTGCCTGTGTGAATTGTAAGAGAACTGCCTTTTTCTAATACAGGGGCTCCTGTGATCCGCCTCAAAACTTCTTGCTATTGCTCATATAAGCTTATGATTCCAAAGCACTACTGTAGACCTGTCCGGAACTACACAAATCTCAGCGTAACAAAACATATGACATGTGACATCAAATGCAGACTACTTAGATATAACATACAACAACACAAACAGCCCAAGTCCAACTTTGTTCTAAAACTAACACCTTTGAAAATGTATTAAACACACACAGCAGGATTGTTTTACATAGCAGCTTATAAAGAAGATTAAGAAGCAGCCTCCTTTAAAAACTACATCAACACAATAACGTTATTAGGAAAGGCACGTAGAAGTTTAGATCACATTTATGACTATTTATGCAACTGATCCCAGGGAAGTAAAGATCCAATAGACAGCATTTTCTGTCAGCCTCTTAAATCTGAGAGATGGGTACTTTCTCACTAAATTACCTTTAAGGAAAGATTCCAGTAATTTAGCCCATAGTTCAAAAAAATAAGACAGTTCTGATATCAGTATCTCTAGTCTATCTGAGATAAAAGCAATTCTCTGAGGTTAAATAGAGTAAATAAGTATCTTCCTGTAACTTTCCAATTCACTTTAAAGTGAATAATCAAAATGAGACACTGATTTCCATATTAAATCAAGTTCTTGTTAAACAAGATTGTCTTTCTAGATATCAAGTTTACTACAAAGAAAACTTTATGTATCAATAACAAAAACTCCCAGTACAGCTAGGAAGTAACTGCTGTCTTACCCACTGCCAGGACCTCTTCTATGAAATACAGGCTCACTTTGTTTAAAACGTTCTTAAGGCTGTGCTGTACCTTTGAAACAAAACCACTCTCTTCTTCATTTTCTGCCTTCTTGAAAATCGCTTCTCCGAAACTGACAGATGGTGCGTCTGTCACTGAGTGTTTCCTCTTCGTTATCTCTGCCAGCTAATATTTCCCCTGTGCTTAGCTGCTGTCTGTGAGGCTGTGTTCCACATCATTCTAGCCTGATCAATGGTGTGCCTGGTTTGAGGTTGGTTTTGGCCCCGCCTCCAGCTCTAAGAGGAAAAAAAACCCCGAAAACTCACAGCTGGATTTCCTATAAATCCTCTCCTTCCAATCTGGCTCTGTAGCTATGGCACATACTAGAGGGAAAAGCTGCCAGTCACAAACCAAGAGGGGCGATCCTTGCCTGAGGTCCCCTTGTGCCAGTGCCCAGTGTGTAGGTTATATAACAAACCCCATGGTTAGCTGACCTGAAACTTCACAGGGCAGGAGGAAGCATTTTCACCAGGCTTACGTTTTTCCATGCCTAGTGAGTCTCAAAAGAAGATGCCTGTGACTGAAACACACACACACACACACACACACACACACACACACGCGCAGGAGGAAGCATTTTCACCAGGCTTAGGTTTTTCCATGCCTAGTGAGTCTCAAAAGAAGATGCCTGTGACTGAAACACACACACACACACACACACACGTATTGCACATGACTGAATATTTTTTAACATGTTAAAATTATGAAAACTGATTCCAAGGAGAAAATGGAAAAAAAAATCCAAATAAAAGAGTATCAGATTGGTATGCTTGCACTTTTCTATCCTAAAACAGAGGTCATCATTCACATTTAGATGACACTGTAGCCCCTGAAAGACAGGATCTGCCGGTACTCATACTACCAATGAATTCTGTGAGTCAAGAGAAGGCATGGGCTGCATTTCAGGTTCGAGAGAGAGAGAAGACTGCTCCACCAAGTATAGTTGACCATGCAACACCAGTCTGCTCTGGAATCACTAGGGCATAGGGAGCACTTTCAGATTTACATACTCTGCACAGTCCACAGTAGTCAAACCTGACCAGGTAGAAAGGCTAAATGTCTACTGCAAATAGCCTCGTGAGTGCTGTTAAAATAAGGCTAAGGATTTGAAGACTGCACCAGGACCCAGAGTCAGAAGACCTGGATTCAAGTCACAGTGGCTTGGACAGTGGCCCCAAACAAAAAAGGCACAGGGTAAAGATCCAGAGACCAAACAGGTGATTTCAAAATTAAAATAAGATGATAAAATATGCTGTTGTTACTATTTCAACTTTTGTATTGTTCTTTTCAACAACAGAGAGAATATTAAATACTATTAATATTGAATCTGGCAAAGGATGGTACCAAACAAAATACCACTACCTGTGGTAAGGAAAGATAAAGATAAAAAGATTCTGGGAATAGCATTCAGGATACCAAGTGCATGCTCAGGATAACAATAACTCAGATTTTGAATATCTGAACTCTATAGTGAGGGCAGACGTGGTAAGCATAGGTCAGAATGGGGTTGAGTAGTAAGTCTGAAACCTTAGTTGTCCTTCTGCATTTTCACAAAAGAATCTGGGAACCATCACGTCTCATCAGTCTTTGAGTCCCTTAAGAGCAGGGATATACACAATTGGTGTTCACTAAATATGTGAATGAGTGAGAAACTGAACTAGATAAGAGCCACTCACTGTAAACGAGGAATTGCAGATGATAGTGAGAAACCCAGCTTGCAGTTGGAAAATCAGGTTCTTCAAGGCTGAGACTCCGTGTGTGTCCTTCCAGTACTGTCAAATATGAGGTTGGGATTTGTGGGGAAAGCAGGTTTCTGGGTCACTCAAAAGAGAGGATCTCTGCTTGTGGACCACTGATCCGATCCAGCCTTCTACGCTCACCCCTAACCATCTCCCCTTCCTCATTTCTTCCCATGAGAATGCCATCTGCTGACATGAGTGTGTGTCAAGAACCAGGATGTTTACAAACATCTCTTTAATGAAAGTATGTGGATTGTTAGAGTAAATTCTTCCTAATAGGGGATGGAAGTCCTTGTTGGCTGTGGCTGGCAAGAAGTAAGCTTTCCAAATCCAGAGGAACTCTGCTCTGTGTGGGCTGTGTCAGGGGCAGCTGTGGACCCACCAGGGGCAAGGAAAGGCAGATGCGTTGGGTTCCTACTCCTACTCCGCCTGCCTCCCACTGCCAGTGTGTTTTTGAGTTCTTGACCAAATGCACTGGAAAGTTAACCTACTTTGATAATGGCTTCAGGTGTTTGATCTCTTTCCCACAAGCTGAAAGATTAGATTAATTTGGGGTAAGAGAATTTACTGAGTGTGAAGGTTTAACCTAATGAATCCTTTTGCACATCTATGATATGCAAGGCATTCTATGAGGCTTTCAGCAGATACATGCTTGCAGTAGCAGGTTTACCACAGGCAACACGAAAGATTACAATCCAAAAGAGGATATGAGAACAGCGGGGGAGGGAGAGTGCAGCTGGGGCGCAAGGGGGAGAGATCACATCGTTTGGGGAGTGGGGGGTGGGAGAAGCAGAAAACACGACTGGGGTGGTAGCATTCAAGTTTGGGGAGGATCTGCGTGGGCAGAGATGAAGGAGGACACGTGAAAGAGGAGGGCTCTCCCGCAGGAAAGAATGAGCCCAAAGGCACAGAGGCAGGGACAGAGCAAGCTCCGGAAATGATGAACCATCTGCTTCTGCTGAAGCACAGAAAACATATGGGAGAATCACGGGGGTATGAGACTCCCAAGGCAAGGAGGAACCATACTGTGGTGTGGTCTTGAGCGCCGGGAGGGGGTGTGGCGAGTTTATACTAAGTTCAACCAGCAGTCCTGAGCCTTTGGAGATCTTTGAGCATAGTGTAACATAGTCTGAGCAGTGAAATCAAGAAACACTATTTAGGACACCTGGAGTCACAGGCAAATTTGACCTTGGAATACGGAATGAAGCAGGGCAAAGGCTAATAGAGTTTTGCCAAGAAAATGCACTGGTCATAACAAACACCCTCTTCCAACAACACAAGAGAAGACTCTATACATGGACATCACCAGATGGTCAACACCGAAATCTGATTGATTATATTCTTTGCAGCCAAAGATGGAGAAGTTCTATACAGTCAGCAAAAACAAGACCAGGAGCTGACTGTGGCTCAGATCATGAACTCTGTATTGCCAAATTCAGACTTAAATTGAAGAAAGTAGGGAAAAGCCACTAGACCATTCAGGTATGACCTAAATCAAATCCCTTATGATTATACAGTGGAAGTGAGAAATAGATTTAAGGGCCTAGATCTGATAGATAGAGTGCCTGATGAGCTATGGAATGAGGTTCGTGACATTGTACAGGAGACAGGGATTAAGACCATCCCCATGGAAAAGAAATGCAAAACATCAAAATGGCTGTCTGGGGAGGCCTTACAAATAGCTGTGAAAAGAAGAGAAGCAAAAAGCAAAGGAGAAAAGGAAAGATATAAACATCTGAAGGCAGAGTTCCAAAGACTAGCAAGAAGAGATAAGAAAGGCTTCTTCAGAGATCAATGCAAAGAAATAGAGGAAAACAACAGAATGGGAAAGATTAGAGATCTCTTCAAGAAAATCAGAGATACCAAAGGAACATTTCATGCAAAGATGGGCTCGATAAAGGACAGAAATGGTATGGACCTAACAGAAGCAGAAGATATTAAGAACAGATGGCAAGAATACACAGAAGAACTGTACAAAAAAGATCTTCATGACCCAGATAATCAGGATGGTGTGATCACTGACCTAGAGCCAGACATCCTGGAATGTGAAGCCAAGTGGGCCTTAGAAAGCATCACTATGAACAAAGCTAGTGGAGGTGATAGAATTCCAGTTGAGCTATTCTAAATCCTGAAAGACGATGCTGTGAAAGTGCTGCACTCAATATGCCAACAAATTTGGAAAACTCAGCAGTGGCCACAGGACTGGAAAAAGTCAGTTTTCATTTCAATCCCAAAGAAAGGCAATGCCAAAGAATGCTCAAACTACTGCACAATTGCACTCATCTCACACGCTAGTAAAGTAATGCTTAAAATTCTCCAATCCAGCCTTCAGCAATATGTGAACTGTGAACTTCCTGATGTTCAAGCTGGTTTTAGAAAAGGCAGAGGAACCAGAGATCAAATTGCCAACATCCGCTGGATCATGGAAAAAGCAAGAGAGTTCCAGAAAAACATCTATTTCTGCTTTATTGACTATGCCAAAGCCTTTGACTGTGTGGATCACAATAAACTGTGGAAAATTCTGAAAGAGATGGGAATACCAGACCACCTGACCTGCCTCTTGAGAAATTTGTATGCAGGTCAGGAAGCAACAGTTAGAACTGGACATGGAACAACAGACTGGTTCCAAATAGGAAAAGGAGTACGTCAAGGCTGTATATGGTCACCCTGCTTATTTAACTTCTATGCAGAGTACATCATGAGAAACGCTGGGCTGGAAGAAACACAAGCTGGAATCAAGATTGCCGGGAGAAATATCAATAACCTCAGATATGCAGATGACACCACCCTTATGGCAGAAAGTTAAGAGGAACTAAAAAGCCTCTCGATGAAGGTGAAAGTGGAGAGTGAAAAAGTTGGCTTAAAGCTCAACATTCAGAAGACGAAGATCATGGCATCCGGTCCCATCACTTCATGGGAAATAGATGGGGAAACAGTGGAAACAGTGTCTGACTTTATCTTTCTGGGCTCCAAAATCACTGCAGATGGTGACTGCAGCCAGGAAATTAAAAGACGCTTACTCCTTGGAAGGAAAGTTATGACCAACCTAGATAGCATATTCAAAAGCAGAGACATTACTTTGCCAACAAAGGTTCGTCTAGTCAAGGCTATGGTTTTTCCTGTGGTCATGTATGGATGTGAGAGCTGGACTGTGAAGAAGGCTGAGCGCCGAAGAATTGATGCTTTTGAACTGTGGTGTTGGAGAAGACTCTTGAGAGTCCCTTGGACTGCAAGGAGATCCAACCAATCCATTCTAAAGGAGATCAGCCCTGGGTGTTCTTTGGAAGGAATGATGCTAAAGCTGAAACTCCAGTACTTTTGCCACCTGATGCGAAAAGTTGACTCATTGGAAAAGACTCTGATGCTGGCAGGGATTGGGGGCAAGAGGAGAAGGGGACGACAGAGGATGAGATGGCTGGATGGCATCACTGACTCGATGGACATGAGTCTGGGTGAACTCCGGGAGTTGGTGATGGACAGGGAGGCCTGGCGTGCTGCGATTCATGGGGTCGCAAAGAGTCGGACACGACTGAGCAACTGATCTGATCTGATAAAGGAGAGAGTGAGGCTTCTCCAGCGGCTCAGCAGTAAAGAATCTGCCTTCAATGCAGAGATGCAGGCTCAGTCCCTGGGTTGGGAAGATCCCCTGGAGGAGGGCATGGCAACCCAATCCAGTATTCTTGCCCAGAGAATCTCATGGACAGAGGAGCCTGGTGGGCTACAGTCCATAGAGTCACAAAAAGTTGGACACGACTGAAGCGACTGAGCATGCACACACACATACAGATGAGAGTAGGCAGACTGAAACACTTAGGGGCCTATTGTAATAATTTAAGCGACAGGTCATAAAGACTCAAATTTGAAGGATGAGGGTAAAAAAGGAATGGTTCTATAGGCAGTTGCATAGCTAAGAGAGTCAAAGGAGATAAGTCAAAGAAAATACTACCTTGAGGGACTTCCCTGGAAGTCCAGTGGTTAAGACTCCATGCTCTCAGTGTAGGGGGCATGGGTTTGATCCCTAACTGGATAAATGAGGTCCCTGAATGTCGAACAGTGAGATAAAAAAAAAAATACTACCTTGATAAATTTTTTTTTGGAGATATTTGCAGGCATGTGTAAAAAAAAAAAAAAACCCAACTTTTAATTTCAGTAATATTTGTAATCACTGAAGATTGCAAACTACCTAAATGCCCACCACCAGGAACCTTACAAATAAATTAAGGTACCTTCATAGAATGAAATTCTATATGCAGGTATCTAAAATATACATGAGGCACCACCTGCAAGGCAGGAGACCCCGGTTCGATTCCTGGGTTGGGAAGATCCCGTGGAGAAGGAATAGGCTACCCACTCCAGTATTCTTGGGCTTCCCTGGTGGCTCAGATGGTAAAGAATTTGCCTGCAATGTGGGAGACCTGGGTTTGATCCCTGGATTGGGAAGATCCCCTGGAGGAAGGCATGGTAACCCACTCCAGTATTTTAGCTTTGACAATCCCCATGGACAGAGGAGGAGCCTGATGGGCTACAGTCCATGGGGTAGCAAAAAGTTGGATGTGACTGAGCCTGTACACGCACCGGGAAGCTGAGGCAGAGTCCGGGTGATAGGCACCAGACTGCCAGTGGTTAAGGATTATTTGTAGAAGAGAAGTTATAGGCAGGGAGTAAATTTATGTCAAAGAAAGAAAAATACTGAGGAGTGGAATGAGCACTGGGTGGGACTCAGGATTTGAATTTTGCTTTCAGATTGGCACCTGTCTTCCCCAGAACCAGGTCAACCTAGGCACTGTATGACCTAGCCACATGTATGTGTGAGTTCTGCCCACAACCATCAACTGGAAGATGCCAGAAACCTGTCTAATCCAACTCTGCCTATATTCATGGTCAAAAGACCAATAGCCACGTGTCCCAGGTAAATTAGTACTTGAAAAGGAACACTGTCCATGTTTGGGACAAAAATGCTTTTAAGGATCAAACCAGGTAGCATCGTAAAGGGCATGACATCTGAAGCTTCCCATTTTTATCAAAATTCTAGGCATAAGAAGTCATCTACGTATTACAAGTAATTTCCATGCCCATGTGTAAGTACAATGCAAGTTCATGTAGGAAGAACAGCAATAATAATTAGGCCTGATCTGCTGGCCCTCAGTTTTGTAATTCTTAAGCTGGGGACTAATACTTCAATCACCAATTCCTTTCTTTTCAACAATAGGACATCTTTAGTGATTACATAGGAAAAATAAAGTCTAGCCTCACAGGAGGGGTGTGGAACCTCAACAGCAAACCCTGGGGGTCTATGGCTGCTGTGTCTTGTTAGAAAGGCACTGATCCAAAAGGTAATGGATATGACTCCTTGGGGATGTTGTTTTCTTCGGTGTACAGAGCCAGGACAGACAATTAAACATTTCTCATCAGCTCTGTAGAGAGGAAAACACACCGAGGAAATGGGGACGTGACAGAGGAACACAGCACATCAATGGAAGAGCCTTTCCTACTTAACGCGTAGACAATTTGCCTTGTGTGCAGAATTTGTGCAAAGCAAATTAAGAGTAGGATTTCGCAGCTGGTGAGGGCAGTATGGCTTCATGAATTAGAGTATGTTCTGTCTTTCATGCAGCGAAACAAATTACTTTATGTCCCAAATGCTTGGGTTTTAATCTTGAAACTGCCCGGTACAAGCAGCGTGAGGATGGACAAGTGACTTGAGATTTCTCCTTGTTAAATGGATAACAGTAAGGCAACTGTTAGGGGTGCTGTGAAGATCAAGTGGGTTAATACATGTAAAATGCTGGTATAAGAGCGTGGAGCATGGTATAAGCTTTCAATAGGTGTTATCTACCATTCCAGAGGGAGAAAGTAAAAATATAGGTGATTACGACTACACTTAAAAGGCTGATTCTGACTAATTGCAATTCAAGTAACAGAACCCTCTGTAAGAAGAGCTAATTGCAGTACTCATCCGTAATGTACTTTAAAACACTTGAGCATATATGGTTGGTGCTATTAGTACATGTGTGTTGTTTAGGTTAAGTTAAAACCCAGGTGCTGTCAGCATCAGATAAAGCATTCAGAGTCTGAGACAATCTAGCTGGCCTTCTGACAAGGGAGCCTGAACTTCAGAATTGGCTGTTACAACTCCTCCTTTGTAACCATTTCCACATCAACAATCCCCAAGTAGCATTCTGAGAGTCAAAAATGGGTTTCAATTGGTGAAAATTGTTACACTGACTAGCATGCTTGGTGGGATTAAAGTGTCCAAGAAATATATGTTGACATTTCAGTGTAAAAACCCAGTAAGACCTTGATCTGAACCTCTGTTAATAATGCCCCAGTCTAAAGCCCTAAATAGGCCTAGACCTGTAATCAGTATGATTTGGTTGTAAGATTTTGGAAAGAGTAGTAGTTGATCCTTTTTTAATTCAAAACTTGCTTCTTTGACCACCCTTGTTTACCAAAAAGGACCTAAGAATTGTGCATGATCAATCTGATAATCTTAGTTCATGTTCACAACCATCACTTTTAGAAGATTATGTTTGCCTGATGCAGGCTATAAGGGTGAGACAATCTGTTTTTGGAATCTGGGTGTTTGCCTCAAGCTTCTTTTGAGTCTTTTATATAAGGCTGTGGTTGAAGCATCTAAAAGGAAAGTGAAGAAGAGCTGGAACTTCTTGAAACTTGTATTTATCGATTTATGTTGGGAGGGGTGTGTTTGCTTGTTAATAAAAGTCAATATATCTGACAGAATTTGGTCCTACATTGGATTGTCAATATGACTCAGTTGTGACTTTGGGGGAGAGTAGTTGAGACCTTCTTTTGCCTCAAAAGTTCTTCTTTGACTACTATTATCTGGCAAAAAAAATCTAAGAGTTGTGCAGGACCAATCTGATCATTTGTGTTTACTAATAAAGATGGTACAGAGCTCGGAACCCATAAGGCATTTAAGAATACCAGCAAAAGTTCAAAGTTTGCTTGACTAAAGAGCCTAGGACACAGATGCTTCTTTTGATCATATTTGCTTTAGATATTGAATTCTAAGTAATCCACCAATTTCTTAGCAAAAAGAAACTAGGAAAAAAACACATCAGAAATGTACTACTCATTATTTGCTTTATGCTATGAATATAATTATAAGTATGAAATCTTATAGTATAGGTTCTTATCCTGTAGTATATAGGTTCATTCACTATTAATAAATTTTTATTATCTTCACAAAGTAAAATCAAAGACTGTAATACATTCTGCTGCTGCTGCTAAGTCGCTTCAGTCGTGACCGACTCTGTGAAACCCCATAGACGGCAGCCCAACAGGCTCCCCCGTCCCTGGGATTCTCCAGGCAAGAACACTGGAGTGGATTGCCATTTCCTTCTCCAATGCATGAAAGTGAAAGTGAAAGTGAAGTCGCTCAGTCGTGTCCAACTCTTCGCGACCCCATGGACTGCAGCCCACCAGCCTCCCCTGTCCCTGGGATTTTCCAGGCAAGAATACTGGAGTGGGGTGCCATCACCTTCTCCAATAATACATTCTAATAACTGATAAATATAACTATAGATATTTTCTTTAAAATATTTTAATTACATCAAATAATGCTCATTGTAAAGTTTTAAATAAAAGTCCCCCTTTTATCCACAATTCCTAATTCTACTTCCCTTCCTAGAGCTAATCACTATGAACAGCTTAGTGTCTATTTTCTGAACTTTATATATATATATATGTAATATACACATATAACTTTTCATGTATATATAATATATACATGGGCTTCCCAGGTGGTGCAATGGTAAAAGAATCCACCTGCCAATGCAGGAGATGCAAGAGATGAGGGTTTGATCACTGGGTTGGGAAGACCCCCTGGAGGAGAAAAATGGCAACCCACTCCAATATTCTTGCCTGGGAAATCCCAGGAACAGAGGAGCCTGGAGGGCTACAGACCATGGGGTCGCAAACAGATGGCCATGACTGAGTACACATACACACAATATGTATACACACATATTTCATATGTGTAAAATACACACACATTGCTACATATATGTACATACATCCATGTTGTACACCCATTAGATAATTATCTTTACATAAATAGAATCATATTATATGTATTATCCAAAGACTTACTTTGTTCACTTAGCAGTCTTAGAGATGTTCAAATGAACAAATGTAAAAGCTACTAACTTAACCCAGTGGAATACCAGTGACTATTTAGTCAAAATCTGGTACCAGTGAAGCAAGGCCAAAGAAGTCACGCTGCTCTAGAATGGAGTCAGAAACACAACTGTACTTTTCTAGATGGGTCATTTGTCAGATCTGTCCCTTCTGTTCCTCTCCAATAACTTTAAACCCTGGACAGTGTGGAAGAACAGATGGATGAATGAGTGACAACACAAAACTCACATAAATAAAAAATTAATTGTGTGGATGAATGAATAAAGAAATTGTGGTATGTGTATACAATGGAATATTACTCAGCCATAAAAAAGAACATTTGAGTCAGTCCTAATGAAGTAGATGAACCTAAAGCCTGTTATACAGAATGAAGTAAGTCAGAAAGAGAAAAACAAATACCATATATTAACACATGTATATGGAATCTAGAAAGATGATACTGATGAGCCTATCTTCAGGGCAGCAGTGGAGATGCGGACAGAGAGAACAGACTTGTGGCCTCAGTAGGGGAGGGTGGGATGACTTGAGAGAGCAGCATGGAAACATATCAATTACCATATGTAAAATGGATAGCCAGAGGAAGTTTGTTCTATGACTCGGGGAACTCAAACCAGGGCTCTGTGAGAACCTAGAGGTATGGGACGGAGTGGGACAGAGGTTCGAGAGGGAGGGGACATACATATGCCTATGGCTGATTCATGTTGATATATGGCAGAAACCAGCACAATATTGTAAAGTAATTATCCTCCAGTTTAAAAAAATACAATAATTAAAAAAAATTGAGTGGAATTTGGTTCCTGTACTTGCTGTAGGTGACAGACTATCCCTCTAGCATGCCCACAGGTATCGGGAGTCTGTCTGCTTTTTTTATACCCCATTTTAAGCAGAAAATAAATACCACCTTCTACGGTTGAGTTTCTTTTACTTATGGCACTGAAAACGTTGAGCTTTCAGATTCGGATACTGAGTTGCGTGGATGCATGTGCCTTCGGAGCACGAGCAAGCAGCGGCGTGTGCTAGTCTGCAGGGGTCCTGCAGTCAGGCACAGGCAGGAGCAGGTGTGCACAAAGAGGGCTCTGTGACTACCCACAGTCTCTGGGGTCATGGAACCCATTTTCAGGTTGCAACTTGTGGTTTTCACGTTCTCAGGATACTGTGTGTGCCTCCAACACAATTTCAGTAGCAAACATTCCAGGTAATGTTGAAAACCAAACAAGCTCAAGTTTATGTTGTGCTCTAAAAACAAACTCTCCCCAAATCCCTTTTCTAGCATTTAACATCCCTAAAGCTCTGTTTGGAGAAAGAAATGGCAACCCACTCCAGTATTCTTGCCCGGAGAATCCCACGGACAGAGGAGCCTGGAGGGCTACAGCCCATGGGGTCCCCAGGTGTTGGACACTACTGAGCGACTAACACACAAACAGGTTTAAAAAAACACAAAACTATCATATAATTTCTACTACATTAATCCCTTTTCTTTTTCTAGTGAAAAGTTACTTTTCATTACAAAATTACAAATTTTCTCTTTGTTTCTAGTACATATTGTTTAACATGGAAAGTTCTGCGAAGCCTGTTATGTTTTCAGGTAGAGGCAGCCTACTATAATATATTCTCAGTTTGAAGTAAATCAAGGTAACTGGCTGGAGCACTTGGATTACTGACTGTTTTTTTCTTAACTTTCTTTATCTGAAAAGATTACATAAGAAAAGTCTGAGGCACATAGGCAGCAGGAGGGCTCTGAATGAACTGAAGGAGCAATGACAGCTGTACATGGAATTCAAATGGTAAGAACTTAATTCCACATCAGGTACAGTTTAAAAATGTCAGCACTGCCTTATCTATGTGATGCTCCACTGTACGTGTAGGATTTCTACTTCAATCCTTGTAAAATTCCAAGTTATAAACTTCTGGTTTCTATTACATAGAGGAAAAAAAAGAGTAATAGAGGCAAAGCTTGTCATAAAAAGTTAGCTGTACCTTGAGAAGTCCTACTGAAAATGGAGAAAATAAAATCATGCAAGAATAATTGGGTTCACCACTGTGGGCTCAGAAGAATATAAGCCATGAGGAAAAAAAAAAAAGAATATTCATCTTGGCAGCATCTCTCTGACAAATCTGAGGCTCTGGAGAGCTGGCTTGCGGTTTCTGTTGCCAAGGAATGGAACCTACTTTGGCACTCGTGTGGTAGGAAGGTATGTGGAGTTCTGGCATCCAGCAGCTGAGACCAGAGAAAGTCAACAGGTGGGCAGAAAATATAAACTACCTGCTGGGGCGATGCCAACTTCACAAATAGTACACGGGATGATCCCGCAAGAATGGACTTGCCTCTTGGAAACTGGCACCAGCGTGCTTCAGGATTGTCTACCCTAATTCCATGCCTGTCTTTTCCTTTCACTCCTACTGTTAAGTAACCCTTCACCTTATTATACTGGTTTACGTTTTCAACGGTGTTATCTTTAATTCTAGGTGGAGAAATCCACAATTCCTGGGTGTAACACAGGAGCCCTCTCTAATTATGATGCTAATGGCGACAACCAGGGAGCCCGGTTTGGAGGAACAAAGCCCCCGTCACATGACGGGTCAGGCTGATCACTTTCTAAACTGGATTTCTTCCACTGCTTTGAAGTCACCAGTCATTGAGGCTCTGGAGAGCTGGCTTGCGGTTTCTGTTGAAGTCACCAGTCATTGCCTTGCTCAATTTGTAGGCAGCCCAGAGTTCTGACTTTTATTCAGGGTTACCATCAGAAATCGGATTACGGAATTTTTAATGCATGTGCATTATAATGCAATGAAATTACAAAAAAAAAAAAAAAAGAGTCTCGGATTGCTCTTAAACTTTGAAATTTCAGAACAAAAGCAGACCTAAGTAGATTCTGAAACTATCATGAGCAGCATCTTTTTAAACCTTGCAAACCAAAAGCACATCCCTCACTTTTTTGCTAATATCTGATTGCTTTCTAATAAGCGCTCTACATGATTTGATCTAAACCAACTTCAGAACTAACTTGGAAGCCTACTTATCTAAGAGGCTCAGGCGTGCTCGGATCCTAAACTGGTTCCTCATTTTGCTGTGATGCGTGGGTGGCCGTGAGCATTCCTGGCAGCTATAAGGCATTTGCTAATGTATTTGGCTTTTAAAGTTGTTAATCATACTTATCAACACAGGCAAGCAGTACTGGCCACAAAAGATTAGCTACTCTACTACAATGGTCCCAATAGTCCCAACCCAGGAACATCAGCACCAAGTGATAACTACCTCAGCCAGCTACAACCATCAATGACTTCAGAACTTATTAAAAACCTTAGCTTCTAATAAATCCCAGATTTTCTTTTCCATCACCGTAAATACACACACACACACACACACACACACACACATACACACACACACCCCCTCCCCTCGCTAAGACCATTTGCAGTGCTGTATATTGTTTGTATTTTTAAAACAGCTAGGATGCACTTTAGAATACCACACATATTTTGAGTTTTAAAGTGACCTTTACTGTTAAGGGTTTCAGGTGCTACTGAACTCATACGAAAAAATGTGTATAATAATCAGGACAGAGACTGCTTTCCAGGGAAACTAAGCCTTGTTCAAATCCTTTGAAAGCATTAGATGCTAACTGCAGTTTTTCTCCTAGGCACACAAAACATTGTTTTATTTAGAGAACAAGAAAATAATTCACCCAACTCAGAAGTGAGTGCATCAGAGGATTCATAAATAAAATTAGTATTGGGGGGGGAATAGATACCTAGAGCTGAGCCTGCTAGTCTCTGGTGAAATCTGGTTTTCACTGAAAGACTCTTGCATAACAGACTGCGTGCTCATCAGCAGACATATTTTCGTTAAAGTGCCCAAGTCTGGGGCATGGTGTTCATTCTTCCCGGCCCATCTTTATCCCACAAGGCTAATATTAGCATAACTTCTATAAAACAAAACCAGTAAAGGTTCATCTTCTATTTCAATTCTCAGAGAACTTTCTACACAGTGACCTTGAGGTAACCTGTGACCCATCCACTTTGTAATATATCATGGTTTATATATATATATATATATATATATATATACACACACACACACACACAAAACCAAACCCAGTAATGCTCTATTCTGTTGACCATGGAAAAGTTGGAGTTTGGAACCATGCTGCTTGAACATGATAACAGTCCTCATATTTGATGTCAGTTTCATCACTTGGGCTTCCCTGGTGGCTCAGATGGTAAAGAATCTGCCCGCAACGTGGGAGACCTGGGTTTGATCCCTGGGTTGCGAAGATCTCCTAGAGGAGGGCATGGCAACCCACTCCAGTATTCTTGCCTGGAGAATCCCCATGGACAGAGGAACCTGATGGGCTACAGTCCATGGGGTCATAAAGAGTTGGACATGACTGAGCAACTTATATTGTTGTTATTGTGTTCATCACTTGAAGATGTGGTTACTTCATGGTTTATATATGGACTGAACCACTGTGGGAAACAGAGATATCTCACTTTCTAGGTGTCTTCAAAGGAATGCAGAATACTATTTCCCTAAAGTGTCTAAATGCAGGCCATTCCAAAAACAGAAATGGACCAGATAGCTTCTTGGGATGAAGAACATGATCAGTAATATTTGACTAGATGCTATC
Organism: Bos indicus x Bos taurus; assembly: GCF_003369695.1. Taxonomy (NCBI): domain Eukaryota; kingdom Metazoa; phylum Chordata; class Mammalia; order Artiodactyla; family Bovidae; genus Bos; species Bos indicus x Bos taurus. The sequence continues at coordinate 27,643,042 of NC_040087.1, read as the reverse complement.
CAGGTGGCCCAGTGGTAAAGAATCCACTTGCGAATGCAGGGGATGTCAGAGATGTGGGTTTGATCCCTAGGTCAGGAAAATCCCCTGGAGAAGGAAACGGCAGCCTGCTCCAGTATTCTTGCTTGAGAAATCCCATGGACAGAGGAGCCTGGCAGGCTACAGTTCACAGGGTTGCAAAGAGTTGGAAATGACAGCTGCTGAGCAGCCATCCATGACAGCCCACAAGACAAGAAATTTGAAAGATGCCCCCCAACTCCCTGCCCAGCTCATTGTTTTTGGTGACATGTGCAAACAGTAGTGACAAAGCATCTGCAGAGGTGAGGACCAACTGGAGACCTTCCCACTCTTAGAAACTGAGTCTTCTATCTCTATCATTTCAGTTAAGTTCAGTCGCTCAGTTGTGTCCAACTCTTTGTGACCCCATGGACTGCAGCACACCAGGTTTTCCTGTCCATCACCAACTCCCAGAGCATGCTCAAACTCAAGTCCATTGAGCTGGTGATGCCACTATCTATCTCTATCTATCTATTACTCTATCTGTCACTATCTATCTCTATGGTGCCTTGAAAAACTCTCTCCATCCAGCCTGCTCCTGCCAAACGTGTCACTTGTCAGGCTGGGCAATGGGAAGAGCAAGAATCACTTGTTTTCTGGACAAGAAGCCATGTGGCTGCTCAGAGGATACAGGGACTTTTGCAAGGGATGTAGGGCCTATAGAGCCATCAAAGTGACCTCAGGGTTTCTCCACTCACTGCTGTGCTGGGTGATGGTGCCTCATCAGGCAGCTCTTTCAAAACAGTAAGATTCAAGGGAAAATCTGAGAGAGAGAGAGAGAGAAAGCAAGCAAGAGAGGGCAGTGCAGCCCCACTGGGAAGAATGCCACTGAGTCCTAAATAAGAAACACTTTGTTAAAAATATTTTCACAAACTTATAAGCTTTTGCACAGCAAAACAAAACAAAACAAAACAAAAATGACAAAAAAACTATAAACCAAAACAAAATGACAACCTACGGACTGGGAGAAAATATTTGCAAAAGATGTGACCAACCAGAGCTTAACTTTCAAAATATACAAACAACTCACATAACTCAATATAAAAAAACAAAAAAACAAAACAACAACAACAACAAAACCCCCAAAGAACCCAATCAAAAATGGCCAGAAGACCTAAATAGACATTTCTCAAAAGAAGACATACAGATAGCCAACAGGCACATGAAAAGATGCTTAACATCGCTATTATTAGAGAAATGCAAATAAAAACTATAATTAGGTTTCACCTCACACCAGTCAGAATGAACATCATCAAAAAGTCTACAAATATGAAGTGTTGGAAGAGCTTCCCTGGTGGTCCACTGGTTAAGAATCCACCTTGCAATGCAGGGGACGTGGGTTTAATCCCTGCTTGGGGAACTAAGATCCCACATGCTGCAGAGCAACTAAGCCTGGTGTGCCACAAATAGTCTCCGTGCTCTGGAGCCCACTCGCTGCAACTACCGGGCCCGGAAGTCACAATTAGAGAGTCAGCGTGCTGCAGTGAAAGATCCTACGTGACACAACAAAGATCCGGCGTGTCAAATAAGCAAATATTGTTTTGAAAATGCTGGAGGCCATGTGGAGAAGAGGGATCCCTCTATCCTGTAGATAGGAATGCAAATTAGTGCAGCTACTATGGGAAACAGTAAGGAAAACAGCATCTCAAAAAACTAGAAACAGACCTACCATACGATCCAGCAATCCCACTCCTGGGTATATATTTGGAGAAAACTCTAATTCAAAAAGAAGATACATGCACCCTAACGTTCATAGCAGCACCATTTACATTAGCCATGACATGGAAGCAATCTAAGTGTCCACCAACAGATGAATGGATAAAGAAGATGTGGTGTGTGTGTGTGTGTGTGTGTATAGATATATAAAGTGATGGAATATTACTCAGCCATTAAAATGAATGAAATATTGCCATTTGCAGCAACATGGATGGACCTAGAAGTAACCAAATAAGTCAAAGACAAATATTATATGATTTCACTTATATTTGGAATCTAAAAAATAATATAAATGTATTCATTTATAAAAGAAACGACTCATAGACACAGAAAACAATCTTATGGTTACCAAAGGGGAATAGGAGGAGGAGAGATAAATTGGGAGTTTGGGATTAATTGGCACACATTATTATATATAAAACAGACAAACAACAAGGATTTACTATACAGAACAAGCAACTATATTCCATATCTTGTAATAATCTATAATGGAAAAGTAACTGAAAAAACTATATATATGTCTATGTGTATAACTGAAACACTTTGCTATATACCTGAAACTAACACAATATTGTAAATCAACTATCCCTCAATAAAAAAAATTTCAAAATTTAACATTAATTTTTTTTAATGCAAGTTTAATTAAAAACTACCAGCCCAGAAATTATGCTGGTAATTGCCCAGAAAAGATAAGGTACTTTCTTTTCCATCAAGAAGCTCTCAGAGTAGCAAGGGAGAAACTGATTATTTCTAAAAAGAAAGGCAAAGGATAGCAACATTTATTGAGTGTCCATTGCTATTTCCTTCTCCAGAGGATCTTCTCGACCCAAGGATCAAACCTGCGTCTCTTGCATCTCCTGCACTGTCAGGCGAATTCTTTACCTTTAGCCCCTACTGAGTGTCAAAGCTTGGACAGCAGTATTCACAGTAGTCAAAAGGTGGAATCAAGCCAAGTACTCATCAGTGGATCAGTGGATAAACACAGCGTGGTATATTCGTACAGTTAAATATTGTTCGGCTTTAAGATGGAAGGATATCCTGACATGTGTTACAACAGAGCCTTGAAGACATTATGCTAAGTGAAATAAGCCAGTCACAAAATGACAAATACTGCATGATTCAGCTCATTTGAGGTACCTGCTGCAGAGAGAGAAAGTAGAATGGTGGTTGCCAGGTGCTGGGGGGAGGGAGAGATGGGGAGTTGTTATTTATTGCGTGCAGAGTTTCAGGTCTGCAAGATGAAAAGAGGTCAGGAGATGAATGATGGTTGCATAACAATGTGAACGTACTGAAACATTACTGAACTCAATGTTTATTTAAAGCAATGCTTTTTCCCATAACCGATATTTCCTTATTTTGTTGAATAAAATAATTGAAAATTTCTGAATGTTCATATATCTACACAATTTAACATTCACTTAATACACTAAAAAGAGGTTATGATGGTAAATGTTATGTGTATTTTACTAAGTTAAAAAAATTGTTAATAATGTCAAGATGGCAACAGCATAACATTAAACCAAGGCTGGGCCCTTCTAACATGGGGCTCTGTCATAAACTTCAGGGCGGCGTGCCCATGAAGCTGGCCCCTTGTCATGCTCTTAGAGTATTCACCACTGCTGGTCCGTATGGGGGATGTCCTCCCATTAAACTGTGAACTCCTTCAGAACAGTTTGATTCGTTTTACATTCCTGCATCATCACACACATATATATTTGATGCTAGAAGGTATGTATTATGTTCTTTGAAATTAATTCATATTATAAATGAAAAAATATAGACAAATTGTTTCATTAAAAAAAATAAACTTACAAGCATTCATAAATGAGGCTAATATATAACTAGCAGATACAGAACGTTTCCAGAAATACTTTCTCTTGCCTCTCCCTGCAGCATATTTAATGTCCTTTTCTATTGCGCGTCTGTTTCCTTTTCTTCGTAGTTCTCTGTTAGGGATGAAGAAGGAGTACAATATATATGCTAGTCACATAACATGTATATGGTAAAGCCCCAATAACATGTATATGGTAAAGCCCTTATTCCTCTGCTGTTTGAAATAAGATTTCAACCATGAGATTCCTCTTTGGCACTGCCTAATGTGGCAGAGGGAAGGCACTGGTGACCTGAAGAAACACGGCTCTCAGTCTAACTACTATAATTCTTATTTGTTCCCAGGTTGACTCTCACTGAGACTGAATTAATTTCGTGTTGATCACTGGTCCGTAAAACAGTGATAAATTAAACGATTGGTAAATACAATGACTTTCAAAGAGAGAGAAGGGTTAGGAATCCCATTTTCCATTTGGGGATTACTACAGAATTTCATTTCTGAAAAGAGATCACAGATTAATTTAGTTAAGAGCTGATAGTCAACTAAAAAAAAGAAAAACTTTGGTGGAAGTCATCCAACTTGTCCTAGATTACCCAGCATTTATTGGCAGTTTTGAGAGTCTGGGGAGAAAGTTATTAAAAGTGTTATCTGAGGACAATAGTTCAGACAATGCACTACAGGGTTAATAGAGTTTTCCCCTTGGTTCTGCAAGGACAGTGGTTTTTCATTACTTAGTTTATAGGTCTTTTCCATATACATGATGCTGCCACATACTGAATTTTGGATAAATGAAGAGTCACTGTATCATTAGCTTAGAGGTTATTAAACACTTAGCATTTTCATTTCCTTAAGCGTAAGTATCCTTGATATATTTTTGTTTTATAAGATACAGCCTTGTGCTCGTCTCTTAAATCTTTTCCTTAATTAAAATAAAATCCCTTTATATCAGTATGTGTCTTCCTTCTAGATTCATTTTACCAAGGTAATTTAGATTTGTGAATATTTAGGTCTATAGTTTAATTTTACTCCTTCCTTTATCTTTCTATGACTAGTGGTAACGTTTGATTACAAATTTAGAAAAACCACATAACTGAAGTAACACTTGTTCCCCATGACCTGCTCAAGTTCCAAATAATTTATTCTTAGAGACTAATTTTATCTGTGCTCTTTCACTCTTTTAAAAACAAATCATTCTTTCAACCCAACTAACTACTCCAATTCCTTCACTTTTGCCTCATAAAAGTACAGAAAGTATATTAAAAGGCTACTGCCTGGCTATTGCCAAAAAGCGGTAGGACATTTAGATAGTAGTTTTCAAATTTAATTCTATTATCCAATTAAAAGAATTTAGTAAACAAACAATTGGACAATATGTGTAAATGTAATATCCAGCCTTCACTGAATAATTGATGCTTTTGAACTGTGGTGTTGGAAAAGACTCTTGAGGGTCCCTTGGACTGCAAGGAGATCAAACCAGTCAATCCTACAGGAAATCAGTCCTGAATATTCATTGGAAGGACTGATGTTGAAGCTGAAGCTCCAATTCTTTGGCCACCTGATGTGAAGAACTGACTCAACTGAAAAGATCCTGATGCTGGGAAAGACTGAAGGCAAGAAGAGAAGGGGACAATAGAGGATGAGATGGCTGGATGGCATCACTGACTTGACAGACATGAGTTTGAGTGAGCTCCAGGAGCTGGTGATGGGCAGGGAAGCCTGGCGTGCTGCAGTCCATGGGATCACAATGAGTCGGAAACGACTGAATGACTGAATTGACAGACTGAATACTCAGCCTAGTCTAGGTAATGTTTAGATAAAGTCTATTACTCTGGTCCATACTATAAAAAATACTACCTTTCATATCTTGAAATAGTAATTTTTAACCTTTTTTAGGTTTCAGGAAAGTTCCACTAAAGGTATGGATAGGTATATAATTTTTTCTCATAATTTCTGAAGTTTTAAAGAGATAAGAGGTCTCTAGATTAAGAACCCCAGCTCCAAAGAATAAACAAAAACAAACTAATTTGGCTCTTTCAACAAAGCAAACACCATTCCACTTTAATAGCTTTATGGGGGCTTCCCAGGTGGGGCTAGTGGTAAAGAATTCATTTGTCAATGTAGAAGATGCAAGGGTGGCCGGTTTGATTCCTGCAGGAGACACCAGGGACACGGGTTTGATTCCTGGGTTGGGAAGAATTCTTGCCTGGAGAATCCCACGGACAGAGGAGCCTGGTAGGCTACAGTGCCTAGGACTGCAAAGAGTCAGACACGACTGAAGCGACTTAGCACGCACACATAAAATACCTCAGCGACACCTCAGTGATCAGCTGCTTGTAGTCGGTCTCATCCACTACCTGTGAGCTTTGCTCAAGCCTCTGATGTGAAATCTCAAGTTGTCCCTCAGCAGATAGATACCCAGAGAGTCATCCTCTTGAAAGTTTCATCCCCAGTCCTTTCTGTCATAGTTCAAGGTCTGATGGACCTTGCAGTGATGGATTCAAAAGGATCTCATTGCCCTCATACACAGCTCAAATATGATCCCCAGTGGTTCAGCTCTATACAGATTAAAACACAGGGCTAATTTGTTCCAGAACTACATTCCATGTCAATACCTTGAAAATATTTTGCAAGTTTAACCCCAGAGGCAGTATGAATGCCCTCTTCCAAACAAATGAAGCTAGTCTAATTCTCAGGGAGAAGAGACAGTCGTGACTACGTATCTGGAGCTAAGGATTCCATTCCCCAAAACCACTCTCTCACCAGCAGAACTGCTTGGCATTGGGCAAAGCAATTCATTTCAAGTTCAGGATAAGGTTCACACTTCTAATACCCTGAATAAAGTACTCCAGGACCTTAAATACACTTTAAGGGAATTCCCTTGTGGCCTACATTAAGAAACTGTCTTGAAATCCAGGGGACGTGGGTTTGATCCCTGGTAAGGGAACTAAGATCCCACAAGCCTCAGAGCAACTGAGCCCGTGCGCAGCAACCACTGTGCCTGAGTGCTCTGGAGCCTGCGGGCCACATCTAGAGAGTGAGTCCATAAGCCAAACAGAAAGATGACGCGGTGAAAATCCCACCTGCCTGCAACTAAGACCTGACGCAACCAAAGGAATAAATAAATATTTTAAAAACAATAAATTCATTTTAAGTTGGAAGTGACTGTGGAGGGGGAACAAGAAGGGAGGTAAGATGCTGGATGCAAACAGAGGTACCAAGGACAAATGTGGCATACTTCCCCAACTACCAGTTTTATCCAGGAAAAGCACTGCAAGGAACAGCTCATGAGCTGACAATCTTTACTCAGTGCAGGAACTGTGCTAGCAACAGCAGACAGAGTGATGATGAGAAACTTTCAGAATACAACACTGTATTAACTGATGGGGAGTTCAAGTCCCAGCAGCATAAACTTACAGATCCTTTGCAAGTTAACTTAAAATAACAACAGAATGCATAGCCAAACATGTGATAGATAGCAAAACTGAAGAGCATAGAGAAGTTTTAATTCCCTTCTGTGGGGGTGGGGAGGGGAATTATAGATAAAAGATAGGATTTAACTTGGGTTTGTAAGGGTATGAAGAATTTTACCAGGTGGGGGAGTGGTGGAAGGGAGGGGGTACTTCTGGCAAGGGGAATGTAAGAGCGAGGCTCATGGAAAACCACTGAAGGCTGAGAGAAAACCAGGGTGGATTCTGGTCTTTGGAGAAGGTGGGGGGTTGCCTCTGGACAATATTACTTCCCACTTGTGTTTTTATGGAGGCATATTATTTTCAACTCTCTTGAGATGAAACACAAATTATTAAACTTAAAATGTCAGAGATTTAAAATTATTGATAAAAAATGAATTTAGAGTACAGTTGATTTAAAATTATTATTCGAAGTTAAAATTCAGCTGCTGTTACAGAGACTAAATAGACAAAGAAACTCATTCCACTTGCTATCAGGCAGCAACTGACAACTTGATGATACCCTATGGTTAAAGTCACCCAAGAATTTGATTTCACCATTTTTCTTATCTTCTATGCCTTCAAATGGACTACTATACTATTAAATTAAAAACCCGATGAAGATCATGTTTTGGGACTGTAGGCGGATTCTTCATGGTCTAAGACACCAGGGAAGCCCATAGGTCACACCAGTTTCACATATTTGAATACAAGATTTCTGCAGTTCCATGGCAAGTCCACTAGAGGCCTGTGAAGAGCTTCTTTCTCCGAACACAATCATAACCAAAAAGGCTAGATTTAATACTAGAAGTATTGATCAAGTATAAGTAAGACAAAGATGGAATTGATAGATAATCTCAACAATAAGCACCTTAGTGGTGGATAAAATCAACAAAATGTAACCCTCTTTCAAAAACTCCAGGATACTGAATTGTGAAACTTACAAAATTCCTAATACGGAACTGGAAAAGCAGAGTAAAAAGAGGTAGAGTTTGGAAGTCTTCGCCAACAGTTCCAGAAGGACAGCAGGCCCTGGCCAGCTCTGACTAGGTGGCCGCAGGCACTGAGTGGTGAAATCAGCCTTTATAATGACGGCCAGGGCCCTGTAGGGGCTTCTGAGGAAAGAGGGCTTTCAGATCTTCAAACACACACCACATACAAAAGGCATGCGACAAAACAGAGGCCAGGTTCCTGGGTGGGAAAGCGTCTGGGAAAGTAAACAAAGTAGTGATTTAAGACAGATGGGCCAGGCAGGGGCTTCCTAAACAGTGACTCCAAGGAAGCAAACAGAGGAAGACAGATGAGCGATGGTGAGAACACTGAGAGACAGAGTGAAACAGGCCGTTGGCTTCAGGGGAGAGAGGGCCACTTCAGGCAAAAAGCACGCAAGATGTACTCGGCACTGGAGGACAGGAGCAGGACTAAGCACGCGCAGCAAAGATTACTAGGAAGGGTGAGATGCCTCGCGACAGTCCCCTCGCCATCCTGGCAAACTCAAAGCAGAGCTTCACGCACGTGTCAGAAAACACAAACAAAACAATCAACCACACCACACATACGTGCGCGTGCGCGCACACATGCACGCACAACTTCTATTTACAGAAATGGCTTGTTTTTCACAAGGTTTGGTTAATTAACAATCAGGAAAGAGTTGCACAGGGTTTGAAGAAAGAACCCTTTGTTCGGAAAAACCTGTGAAAATATTCCCTCAGCAGCTTGTAACTTTCCCTACAGATCGCCCCGGCCCTGAGGACAGGCCCAGGTGCCAGAGGCCCCTGTGATCCCACACAGAGCACACATTCAAAGGCAGCAGCGTTCTTTGTTGTCCCCCAGGAGTTAAGCCTTAATGGGTTTACAATTCGCCGGGCTTTTTTGGAGAGTGGCTTGGCGGTTGCTGCCTGCTGCCAGAAACGGAGCCGAGACAAGGCCTGGTGAATCCCACAGCTGTTGTGGCCGCTCTGTCGCAGGGAAGAGCAGTTGCCTGGGGCATTTCAGAGACATGCAAGAACACGGGGAGACTTTATGAACCCTGGAAGGGAATCTGCAAGCACTGTGAGCAGATGGTCAGTCCACATGGTGGACGGAGGATTTCGGAGCTGTGGCTCCTCACTGAAGACCATGGCAAATGGTGATTCAGAGTCTTCGATAAATCCTTTGTGGGGAAAAGTGTTCAACTATAATGTAATATGGCTAGTTAGCTTCATACTGTCACAGTCCTGACTTCTAAACCTCAACAATCACCATCTGGACAGGAATAAGCTAGTCCATCTTACCTCGATTAAAAAGAAAAATAGGTATGGCACTTCTGTTGGAAACAGGGAAGCTATTCATCCTGGTCCACTGGGTTTCAGGAGATGCCTGCCTGAAACAAGCCTCCACCATTACTCCCTCCAGCCCCGACTTCAGGACAAATCTTCATCTTAAACTGAGACACATGGATGGTGGGACAACACTGACACTTCTGAGAGTGGTGACTTCACCATCTTTTGCAAGCTGTACTCACTTTGTTTTCTTTCCCCATCATCCTTCTGATCAAAGGCTGCTTTTTGATACATAGAATTCTCTTTTGCTGAAATCTCAACTTATTTCCTGTTCTCCTGTTGACTCATCTGAGAATCACATGATCTCTCCTAAAAGGCTATTTATTTAGTCAGTTATGAGACCCAGGGTCAGTCTTTACTCATTTTGTATCTGAATGACTTATTTCTTCAGGTCAAGCAAAGTACTCTTTCTTTAAGTAAATCCCTGAGAAGGATCAGCTACATAACCATGGAGGAGACGAGGACCACAAACTGTGAGATGCTACAAATCTGATGAAGGAAACAGAAACACTGGGGAGAGAATTCTAATACCTGAAAAGGGCTAAGACTGAGGTGTAATCAGAAAGCTGTGGCCATATAAGGAGGAAAGAAAATAATCTTTAACTGCTACTGGAGAGATCGGGACATTAGTTTTAAAGGAGATAGAATTTATGATGGCCATATATAGGGTGATCTATCACTCCAGTTTTCAAACTGAAAGTCTTGGGTTGCATGAAATCCTTCAATTGAACATTCAACAGTTAGAGATGAGAGTTTATCTCAAGGGTTTGAGACGAGGTGAGGGCGAGTCTCAACAGCAGTGGGCAAGCTGCCCCAGCCCTGGAGGTGCGGACTCAGTGGCCATCGGGGCATTAGGCCTTGGGGAAGGGGGTGATATCCCGTCAGGCAGGACGGCAGGTGCCCGCCTCTCATTGTGCATCTATTTTGTGTCCAGCGCATTGCACAAAGCTCTGTGGAGACAAGGCTCGGGGCCTGGCACACAGTGGTGGCTGAGTGGCTCTCTCTAGACTGGACATAAAGCCCTATAGCTTTACAATGGACCCCTGCAATGCACACAGGCTGACTTTCCCAGGCCAGCATCACTACCCTGCAGGCATATGGGTTTTGAGAGCCCTGCACTAAGAGTAAGGAATTGAAGGAGAAGCAGATTTGGGGAGTTGATAAGATGTTGTGGACCCTGAGTATCACCTTGAGTCGATGGTATCTAATAAAAAACGTACAGTGTGCTGTTATATTTATTATCTCACTTTCGAGCTTGACACAGACCCACGAGGTAAGAAACTGAAAATTTGAAGATGGCCTTGGTCACACGGCTGTAAGTAGCAAAGCTGGGATTCACACCACAGATCACTCTTTCCAGGACCAGTGGCATTTCTCTAACTTTTTAAGTTGACTAAGTTTTATCTGAAATTTGAGTTGAACAACCGATTCAGTGTCATCTGAACGTTTATACTCTGTTCAGTCATCTAGTGGCTGGATAGTACGTCAAATCACATAGACTCCACCACCAATTGAAAAAGCAGTCACTCAATTTACAACCACTCGTCACCTCTCTTTTCCTCTAGAATCTTACAGTCACACTCAGGAAACCCCAGTAATGTAGATCAAGTGCTTAACCTATGAGGCACTGTGGATAAGACAAAGATACATCGAGTTACACTGATATACACATGTGACTTAAAACTATGTGTCTCCATAGAAACCTTTGCTTGGCTGGCTGTATCTGAAAAAATTCTCTTTAAGTACCTGGCGTGGGCCCCCTCTGAAATAGTGATTCGATCAAGCAGAGGTGGAACATCTACTCTCAAGGTGTAGACTTTGACTATTACCTGCTTCTTTAGGCTTAAAATGATTTTTTTTCCTGTCATTTTGTCCTCAAGGGGCTTTAAATTTTGTTCTTCCGAGAAGATGCTCCTGAGGACACCAGCCCCAGTTATTGTCAAAGGTACCTGCCTGTCTTCCTCTCTCTATAGTTCCATGGCTTTGAACTCATCACACTGTCTTCCCTCTTTCCCTCAAATGCTTTAGGAACTCACACCCCCAAACACTTGCATGACTGGCCATGGATTTCTTGTTAGTCAAACAGGACTGCTTGCTATGAACACACTTCCAAGGTTTTTGAGAAAATTAATTATGAAGCTTGAGGGAATCTGACGTGAAATAACAGGCCAGTTTCTTTTCTTTTCTTATTTCTGTTTTATGTTTTTTCTTGTTTTTTTTTTTGGGGGGGGGGTGTGGCTGTGAGACATGTGAGATCCTAGCTCCCTAACCAGAGATTGAATCCCCACCCCCTGAACTGGAAGCTGAAGTCTTAACCACTGGACTGCCGAGGAAGTCCCAGGCCAGTTTCTTATGACTTATTGTTTAAGGAAAGCTAAGATACTGTGATGTTAGCTTTCTATCTCCACCAAATTAAGCTCTCTTTAGCCTAAGGTAAGTCACCTAATCTGATATATCAGTTCCTGTGTGTAAAGTGAAGACAATAATCTTTACCTAGCTCACTGGGACTGCTCAGTTTAATTATGACTGAAAAATGGCTTAAAAAAACAAACAAACTCCTTTGTAAACGTGCCATAACAACAACTGCACATAATTTTAAGTAATTTTAATTTCAAATTTTACTACTCTTTTTGTGGTATCTTTATTCATTTATTCATTCATTCATTTTCTGATTCCTTCCCTATCCAATTCTGCTTTCAGAAATAAAAAAATAAATAATAGTAAATTTGTGTGTAATTTTCTTCATTTCCTGCTTTACAACATTTTAAGAATATTAAAGATTGTCAAAAAAAATACGAAAGAGCTCAGAAAAAGATCACCCTTGTGATCTCTGAGTCATCAGTAAGATGACTTTCAAAGTTCAACCTTCAAACTAGCAGCAGCAGCAGCACTTAAGACCCAGTTCCCATGGTGTCCCAGGAGGTGCCCTGGGGCACCTAGTAAACATACAGGGGCATCTCGAAATATTTTAACATTTCAAGGGACTCACAGCAATGCCAGGCATCTATCAGACACTGAGAAAACTAGTAGTTCCAGGTAGCTGACAAGGGCAATACGAGCTCATTTCAACATTCCTTTCCATGAGGCCACCATTTGCGAAGCTGGGTTTTCGACAGCTGCTGTGATAAAAAGCAAGTTCCCTGTTGAAAATCAATGTGGAATAGAGAATATGGCGGTGACATCCAAACTGATTCCAAGGTGTGAGAAGCTGTGCAGTCTCCACGAGTGTACACATCCTATTATTAACTAGTTGTGGTTATTAATAATGAAATTTAAAAATTATTTTTTCCAATTTAAGGGTATTGTTTTTTAATGCCTAAGTTGTTAAGACATAAATATTTTTTAAGTTGTTGGAGTCTAACTACTTAAAATGGAACTGTGAGGTATTTCTTTCCTCCCAGAAATAGGGTTGCCCCAAAGGTCTGGCAGCCCAACCTATGGGCACAGTGTTTTGAGAGAACCATGGACCAAGAAGATTTGAGAACTTGCTATAAATGCAAATTCTTAGGCCCCACCGCAGGCTCATTGACTCAGAAACTGTGGGGGTGGGAGGAAACCATCTATGGTTTAACCAGGCCTCCTGGTGATTCTAGTGCACACTCAAGTGTGAGAACCACCAAGGCAGGGCATGTCCTAAAAGCGAAGCTATGTGGTAGGGCCTGTGGATGTTCAATTTGCAAAGTAATAATAGAACAATCTCAGTTTGCATGAAAAAGTACAGAAATGGCCCAAATGGGGCAAACAAAACAAAATAAAAAACCAACATAAACCAATCTGCATAAAGACACACACACACTGGTATCTAGATATATACGTGTGTGCTCAGTCATGTCCAACTCTTTGTGACCCCATGAACTGTAGCCCGTCAGGCTCCTCTGTCCATGGGACTCTCTGTGCAAGAATACTGGAGTGGGCTGCCATTTCCTCCTCCAGGGGATCTTCCCAACCCAAGGACTGAACCCGTGTCTCCTGCATTGGCAGGTGGATTCTTAATCACTGAGCCACCTGAAAACCTGCCTATAATCTTTCTGCTAGCCTATAATTTTAAAATAGTGAAAACTTGCTGAATTTTGAATAATCTGTGCTTTACCTTTTTCCTGTGGTGTTCTAGAGAGTACACAATCCCTTTTGATTCTGAAAACTGAATCATTTTATCACTGAGTGTTTCCAATTGTTGAGAATGAATCATACGGCTTCCTTCAGAGGACCAGATCTAAGGCTACTCTTAAAGTCATGATCCAAAGTTCTTGACAGAAATTTGGTTTTCATTCTCCTCTGCCTTAATAATACCCTGCAGGGCACACCTCACACAAGCTGTTGGCAGTTCTGTGGAGAAGAGTAAGGAAGAACGATAGGCGAGGAGACCACTGGGGATGGTGAAAATGCACGGCTGTCGGAGCGTTAGAGGTTTTGAGTAAAACCTTCTTTACTGAGGAGCAGATCTCAGTATTTTATCCCAGTTAATCCCATTAAGCCTTTGTACATATGCAGAGATTTCCCAACTTTTGAGTACTAAAGCAGGAGCTTTCTGCAACAATCTTCCTTGGGAGCTCCCCTACTTCCTTAGCAAGATGCCCGCTGAATGTTAAGCATAGGAAGAAAGCTGTCCAGAGAGTGCAGGAGAAGTGAACCTTTGTTAACTTGACACCTCCTGTGTTGGAGTCATTTCGCTGTTTGACTTTGAGGGGATAGAAAGCAAGCCCCATCAAGGATCAGCTGGGCCTCCATTCCTCGATTCCAGCGCCTCCTGCTCACAGTAGCAGCTCAACAGATATCTTCAGCGTTCTTACACAATGTGTTGATTTTTAGGAATTAATTTATCACTATCTTCTGAAGTCAGCACAAATTCATTTGCTTCTCCCAAATATTTCAGTCTCCTCTTCAAAGTTTAATGCTTTCTGACCATTATTTCATAACAGAAATTCTTTCCTCCCTTGGCTATGCTCTTATTAAATTACCCTTCATTTTCTCGGCGTAGTTCTTCCTTCTCCCTCTTCTCATGCATATGCTTCTCATGGATGCATAACCTCTTCTCTTTTATTCCTACACCAGCCTTTATAGCCTCATCCACACCGAGAAATTCAGCTTTCTCCATTTGCTGATGACATCCAGACCCATCTCTACACTCTGGACCTCTCGTGAAATTCCACCTTCCTTTGTCCTCTTTACAAGTCCCAGATTTCCAACTACTACCTGATTATTGAATTCACCCAGGACCAAACTAAATTCATTCTCTTTCCCGGGAACTAGATCTGTCCTCTCGACAAACTCAGGATTTTTAATGGGACCAGCATTCTTAGCTAACTAGGTAAGAAAAGAGAAATGCATGGAGATATCCCATAACTCACGGTTTTCCTTAGCCCTCACTATCCATGCACTCATTAATTCATAAAACATCTGTATATTGAGTAGCTGCCAGATGAAGGCACTGGGTCAGTGCTGGACATTGAAGACTTAGTCTTTTCTTTCTGGAAGGTAAATACATCTTGTTTCATAATATTTTATTCTTCCTTTCTGTTTCCACCATTAACATAGTTTGGAGTAGCCTCCCTTTCCATTGGGACTATTTCGATTGACTCTTGTTTTGATTTTCCTGTTTCCAGAATCTTCTCCAAGTAGCCCTATACCTTGGTGCTAGATAAATTTTCCTAGGTCACAGCACTCATATCAGTGTGATCCTTTCATCAAAACCTTCCAATTTTCCCTTAACCTCTCCACCCCTGCAAGGCCCACTTGATCACCCTTGTCAAATTTTTCTAGGGAAAAACCTGTTACCATCTCTCCTGATACTCTGGAAGACACTGTATCTTCTCTGAAAAGATTTTTGCCTTTAAAATAAACTCACTGGGCTGAAAAAGAGTCTTTTGTGACCCAAAATAAAATGAAACTTCCTGTCTGGCAAAAAAAAAAAAAAAAATCAGAGTATTCCAGACTCAGAACTGCTTCAATACCAATGAGAGCTTTCTCACAAAGTGAGATAGATCAGATTATGTCTTTCAGAAACATATCTTGTGTAAAGCAAACAGAGTAATTAATCACTAGTAATTACAAACATACCGGTAGAAAGTAGAAATACATTCTGAGACTAGCTCTTCCACTGGCTAGTTGTGGGTGACCCTGGATTACTTCCAGCTTGGATATTCTAAGACCCTGTTAAAATAGCATTCAGTTTTCTCTGAGTCACTCATACAGAGATACAGCACCACACAAAGCCCTAGGAATTCACCAGCGAACGCAACAGACACAACCAAGCTTTCTTGGAACTTTTCTTTGTTGGTCCAACTCCTGGCTAGTTTCAAAGACAAAGTCAGATGGTAAAACTGAAGATTTGCCTTAAGACTAAGGCAAATCTTTCATTTTTCCTGAGGCACTGTAACAGACTAAGATTGGCTTAAGAACAAGAGATTAAAAATGGGGTCAAGTGAGGTGAAAGATTTGGGGAAAACGAATACTCAGCTCCCTAAAGATGAAGTGAGTGATAAAAAATTTTGCATTGGAAGAAGAGCAAAATTCATCTTCTTTTGGTTTGTTTAGTAAGGAACATAGTGGTTTTGAATTTTGGGATCCCAGGACTTTTTTTTGCCATGAAGGGAGAAAGGTTCAATTTTAGGGATTAAAAAACAGTGGAAAATCCATGAGCTCTAGGATGAGAGAATCTCACTTAAGATCCAGTTTTATTATTCAGTAGTTGTGGAACACTGAGAAAGTAACTTATCATCCCTGGGCTTGAGTTGATTAATTTGTGGCAATAATAATAACTAACATATAAGTTCATATTATGAGTCAAGTGTTATTCTAAGCACTTTACACACATTATCTCTTTAATTCTGTGAAAGTCCAATGAGAAAGGATGACTTTTTTTAATGTGGTTAAAAAAAAAGCACACAACATAAAATTTACAATCTTAACCATTTTTAAGTGTACAGTAATTTTAGTGTTATCTATACGAACACTGCTGTACAATAGATCTCTATAACATTTTCATCTTGCAGAACTGAAACTCTTTACTTATTAAACAACTCCTCATCTTCTCCTCTAGGCCCTGAAATCGGCATTCTACTTTCTGTTTCTGTGAGTTTGACTCTAGGTGCCTCACATAAGTGAAATCATACAGTATTTATCTTTTTATGATTGGCTTATTTCCCTTGGTATAATGTCTTCAGGGCTATTCTATTTTGTACCATATGACAAGACTTCCTTTTATGAGACAGAATAGTATTCCACTCTATGTATGTGTCACATTTTCTTTATCTTTTCACCTGTTGGTGAACATTTATTTATTTATTTTTTTTCACCTCTTCACTACTGTGAATAATGCTGCAATGAACACGGGTGTGCAAGTATCTCCTGGGGATCCATTTTCAGTTCTTTTGGCTACATATGAAGAAGTGGAATTGCTAGATCATATGGTAACTATATTTTCATTTTTTGAGGAAATGCTATACTATTTTCCATAGCAGCTGCACTGTTTTACATCCCACTAACAGTGCATAAGTGTTCCAATTCCTCTAAATCCTTACCAACACTTGTTATTTTTTATAGTTTTGATAATGGTTATCTTAATAGGTTCAAGGTGATAATACCTCATTTTGTTTTTAACATGAATTTCCCTGATGATTAGTGCTGTTGAGCATTTTCCCATGTGCTGATTGGACATTTGTATATCTTCTTTGGAGAAATGTCTATTCAAGTCCTTTGTCACTTTTTAATCTAGTGGGTTATTTGTTTTGTTGTTGCAGTTGAGTAGTAGGAGTTTTTGATATATTTTGGATATATAGCTCAGAACATTTTACTGTTGGTTCTATGGGGAAATGTCCCTCATTTGAATCCACTCATTTATAAACTTACTTGTTAGTAAACTGATGATAATTTATCCTAAGATGTAACATGTCACTTCATAAAAGCAGATCAGACAGAAAAGACAGAACGGTGAGAACTCAGCCAGAACATAATCGTCATTTTCATTTACATCCTTGCAGGGCCACTTATGAAAGAAAAAAAAAAATCTCTCTTGAATGCAAAAGACAGCAGATGTGTTTCTAGAGTCTTGTGTTCCGAGAAGAGAATGACTTTCAGCCGTAATTGAATCATTTGGGGCCACACTCTGTGGGCACCCTAAGGTGATTATGCTCAGAAAGGAGGCTTTCAGAATGTCATTTAGCAAAGGAAAACATGGCTAGATACCAGTAATAAACTAATGCCCTTGAGCTACTCATTTTTTATTGCAACCTAATTGAAACGTACAAATTGCATAATGCTCCCTGTTTGTGAGAGGGGCAGGACTGAAATTCAGATGATTGATTCTGAAATGTAGCCACTAAGATAAGGTTTCTTCTTCAACAGAAAATATGTCAGTGATCTAATTTCCAAGCAGCCAAGATAAGTGGAACTGTCATTCTGTCCTCCGATTGGAAAGGTTCTTTGTCTTCCACATGAAAAGAAAACTGCACAGATACATTTTTGTTCCTAAAATAGATTTCTTTTCTTTCATTCATTCATTTTTTAAAAAGTTATTTAAAGAATAGATTAAATTAACTGTGTTAAACTCAAGGGGCCAGATTCTACGTTTAAATGCACACTCGCGGTTACTGCATGCAGCAGAAGAGAGATACGGCCTAAGGACAGCAATTACATTTTATTTGCTATACAAGTGGGGATATTTGGAAGATGCAGGAAGGGGGAAGGGAAGGCCTATTATCCAGAGGAACAACACAAAGTGTAAACTCAAGCTTGGAAAATTCTTAAAAATTATAATTCCTTTTGTGTGTATGTTGGTAGAAAGGAAACTATACTATACTTGTAGACACAAAGGCTTTGTCCTTCTGAAGCAGAAGAGAATAAATCCCAGGGTTACAATTTAAGACAGAGCATCAACATGAATCAAGAGGAAGTGACTGAAGACAAATAAGTGTCTGTCTTATTTCACAAAAGAGAAATACAGAGGAGTTATCGTGCTAGCACTGGATAAAACATGAGCTATTCATTCACTTTGTTTGTACCAATGCACCCAGAAACATGCACATGGATCTCTACTCAACATCGACTGGAATGTATCAGAGATCATGACCTTCTTATGTCTGTCTTTGTCTAAGTCTGTATGTCTATGAGCACAAAAGCATCTCGGAAAACTGCAGATTTATTGTAACAAACACATCTGTCTAAATGTGTGTTTCATATCTCAATCAGTTTTACACCTCAATCACCACCTTTTTTTGATTTTATTAAATTCTACTGAATATATATTTGTTGAGAATTTTCTGTGCATAATAGTGGGGCAGACAGGCTCAACAAAGGATCCAAAGACACAGTCTCAACCTTCACTCAGCTTACTAGACAAATAAGATAAAAATATTCATGACCATAAAACAAAAGCAGATAAGGAGAGAGAGAAAATGGAACATACAGTGGGATTTCAAAGATAAGAAAGATTATATCTATTGGCAAGAGTGTTAAGATTGCTTCATGGGAGAAGGGCCTCGAAGGACAGATAAAATTTCGGTGAGCAATGATGAAATGACAGTGGTGTGGTTAGGCAGAGTTAGTTATAGATTGGTCCAATTTAAAGGAATGGCTGGGAAAAGGCCCAGAAGAGAAAGTGCATCGTGGCTGAATTCGGCTGGAGCTGAGATGCCAGGAGGCAGAAAATTAGAATGGAAGGAAGCTCCAAGTGCACAGTCCATCCATGCTCAAGTGAGCAGGCAACAGGACAACACGAGGCGTACTGTGCTCAGATGGTGGGTAAGCACGTACAGATCCAACATGAAGCTTCCACAACATTGTTTCTAAGACAGTTACTCCACATGACCAGCATCTCTCTCACTTTTTGGAGCTAGTCTTTTTATAACATTTCCCCAAGGGACTCAAGTCTTTCCTGGTGGCTCAGTGCGTAAAGATTCCACCTGAAATGCAGGAGACACAGGTTCAATCAATCACTGGGTCCAGACGATCCCCTGGAGAAGGCACTGGCTACCCACTCCAGTATTCTTGCCTGGAAAATCCCATGGACAGAGGAGCCTGGCGGGCTACAGTCCATGGGGTTGCAAAGAGTTGAACACGACTTATCAAGTAAACCACAACCACCACCAAGGGACACAAACGTTCTACCATATATGTAACAGCAAGTTGCCAAACCACATGATCCAGTTATATATACAAAGGCTATATAATCCCTTACTAGTGAGCACAAGAGCCCTAAACCATACATTTTGTTGCCATCTCCCCGAAGGCATGTTTCTCAACACTGGTTGCATTATCACATAACCCGAGGTGCTTTAAAAATAATGATAGGCAACTCCAACTCTGATCACCCCAGCCAGTGGGCCCAGACACCCTAGGTATCAACAGCTTCCAGGGGATTCTAATGTGCTTACAGGGTTGGGAACCACTGACTAATGCAAAGGACTTTTCACTCCAGTAATTTACATGATATTCTGAGGGGTCCTGATATCACAGCACTTCAAGACCTGACAAGGCTAAAAAAAATTAATTTCGAATAAATGGACATATAGCATTTTAAACTTAGATTTCTATTTTTAGAAATAAGTTTTGAGTTTCAAATGAGTCAGGGCTAAGGTCAGGAAGAAGAGAAAGATAGGGAAAAAAAGGAAGAAGAGAATGCAACAGTAAATTTTTAATGACAAAGGAATTGTTTAGTTCAGTTCAGTCACTCAGTCATGTCTGACTCTTTGCAACCCCATGGATGGCAGCACACTAGGCATCCCTGTCCTTCACCAACTCTCAGAGCTTGGTCTAACTCATGTCCATCGAGTCAGTGATGCCATCCAACCACCTTATCCTCTATTGACCCCTTCTCCTCCTGCCTTCAATCTTCCCCAGTATCAGGGTTTTTTCCACGGAGTCAGTTCTTTGCATCAGGTGGCCAAAGGATTGGAGTTTCAGCTTCAGCATCTGTCCTTCCAATGAATATTCAGGACTGATTTCCTTTAGGATTGACTGGTTTAATCTCCTGCAGTCCAAGGGACTCTCAAGAGTTTTCACACCACAGTTCAAAACCATCAATTCTTCGGTGCTCAGCTTTCTTTATAGTCCAACTCTCACATCCATACATGGCTACTGGAACAACCACAGCTTTGACTAGACAGACCTCTGTTGGCAAAGTAACATCTCTGCTTTTTAATATGCTGTCTAGGTTGGTCATAGCTTTTCTTCCAAGGAGCAAGCATCTTTTAATTTCATGGCTGCAATCACCATCTGCAGTGATTTTAGAGCCCCAAAGAATAGTCTCTCATTGTTTCCATTGTTCCTCCATCTATTTGCTATGAAGTGATGGGACTGGATGCCATAGATCTTTGTTTTTGAATGCT
This sequence comes from Bos indicus x Bos taurus, assembly GCF_003369695.1. Lineage (NCBI taxonomy): Eukaryota > Metazoa > Chordata > Mammalia > Artiodactyla > Bovidae > Bos > Bos indicus x Bos taurus. The sequence continues at coordinate 27,622,350 of NC_040087.1, read as the reverse complement.
GAGTTTTAAGCCAGCTTTTTTACTCACCTCTTTCACTTTCATCAAAAGGCTCTTTAGTTCTTCGCTTTCTGCCATAAGGGTTGGGTCATCTGCATATCTGAGGTTATTGATATTTCTCCCGGCAATCTTGATTCTAGCTTGTGCTTCATCCAGCCCGGCATTTTGAATGATGTACTCTACATAGAAGTTAAATAAGCAGGGTGACAATATACAGCCTTGACGTACTCCTTTCCCAATTTGGAACCAGTCTGTTGTTCCATGTCCAGTTCTAACTGTTGCTTCTTGATCTGCATACAGGTTTCTCAGGAGGCAGATAAAGTGGTCTGGTGTTCCCATCTCTTGAAGAATTTCCCATAGTTTGTTAGATGATACTAAAATTGAATGTCTATGACAATCCTGGGCATGTGAAAATGTGTTAGAGATTCATGCCCTTGTCTTCACACAATAAAACCCCTGACTTTGGTCTTTAGATACAGCATCACCTCCTTTTGGGGTGATGAATGGCAGGTCAGAAGCAGGTCCTCTGGTAGGAAGTTCAGTGACCCCTATTCTACACTAATCTCACCCATTTTTCTGTTCCTCTTATTTTTTTTTTTTCCGTCTCTCTTGCTGCTGCTTCTTCTCCTTCTTCTTCTTTGCATTCCTCTCTGCTTCTGCCTTTTTTTGGCCCCGTATTTTGTTTTCTCTTCTTCCTTCCCTTCTTTCTTCATCTCTCCAATCACTTCATTTCTTCTTTACCAATACCTACATCCTTAACATCTCAATTACACAATATTTTAAATTATTAGTTGTATTTAATGAACAAGCTTGACATTTCTTAGACTTTAGGGTGGGAAGTTGAACATATTACCTAGTTCTCTTTAAAATATATTTTAAATAATAAAATGTATTATTTTCTACTTTATACTTTCTACTAATACTTGAGGCAGTAGTTTCTGATAAAGAAGAAAACATGAAACAGAACTCCTTGTCCCCTTGTAAGATACTGCTGATAAAGGAGGAGAAATGAACACTACATTTCATAGGAAGCTATCACAAGGGAATGTTCTTCATGCAAATTCTCATGATAAAGGTTTGACATTCTACATGGCATTAACATGATGGCTAGTTTTATAAATTAAAATGAGAAAAACAAGTTGATAACAATATGACACCATTCCCTAAATATAGGGAGGATTTAGGAGTAGGGAAATCAACACACACCCAGAGATTATCACCAGCCACAGACAGCTGTCAATGAATTTCAGTCTCAACAAAACACATTATCAAATGACAGCCTGGTTGACCAAAGAGAAATCACAACACCATTCCATACAAATTCTTAACCTTATATATTCATTTTGTCATTGTTTTTCTGTCTGTAATGGATTTCTTAAAATGAAGTCAATCTATGCCCAGGATTTCTTAAGAACGAATCTCAAAAACATTTCTTCCAAAAATCCTTCCTTGACCTTCCCCCTATTTTCTTTCAATGATTTATTTTCTTATTTATTTCCTTAGCCGCCTACAATGTGCCAGGCACTTTGCTGGTCAGTTTCCCAACTTTCATTTCTAATTGCTGTAACAACCTTGTGATACAGACATTTGTAGCACCAATTTATAAATGAGAGAATTAAAGCTCGAAGATGTGAAGCAAACTGTCTGTATCACAATGTACGTAAGCAGAGCTGGTATCCAAACTCATATGTTTAATTCTGATGCCAGTGTTCTTTCCACTTCCTGTACCAGTCTCACATCTCTCTTCCCAATGCCATCGTAAACTGATCATCTGTCATTTTAGTATTATCTTATTGTAACTTTGCATGGCCCAATTTTGTCTTCTCATTTAGACTAAAATAGTAAAAAAAAAATTTTTTTTTTTTTAGAAAATCATATCCTAAACAGTGTAAACAGTAGACATTACTAGACATTGTTAAGGAAAATCAGCTACTTTGGGATATCTATTACCCTCCACCCCAGCTCACACATTTCAAGCTGAATGTTCACTATTCACTGTCTAGTAATCAGTGTTGCCCTTAAAATAGAAGAGTTCAGTAGAGAGTTAAGGATGTGACATGGAATTAACAACACTTGTTTTACAAATAAAGGTGGTACAGATAAAGCCTAAGACTGCATCCTTTTAAAACCATTGCTTCATATTTCTGGGGTTCAAAACTCATCTGAAACCTTTTGAAGTCATGTCTTCCAATTCTGTATACATTTTGAGATAAACCTAAATAAAAACTTTAAACTATTCCTATTTAATTTTAACTGTTTTTGACCCATTGTTCCATCCTGCTGAAATCTTCTTAAAATTCTTAGTCTGCTAATGAATATGCTTACTACCCTCCCCAGAAAGCCAGCAACCCTTGTGTACTGCTACTTCCCTAGTCCGAATCCCCTGGGCCCCTCAACCTGTACTCTGGAAGCACTTCTGTTATTGTTCAATAGACTGTCAGCTACTTGAGGAAAAGGTTGTTGTCTGCCTTGTTCACTAGTGAATCCTGGGATCTAGCACGGGGCCTGGCATGGTGTGGAGGCTCAGTATGTTGTGAATACATGAATGAATAAATGGGGAAAATAGGGATAGGAAAGAAAGTGAAAGTTGCTCAGTCGTGTCCAACTCTTTGCAATCCCATGGACTACAGAATCGATGGAATTCTCTAGGCCAGAATATTGGAGTGGGTAGCCTTTCCATTTTCCAGGGGATCTTCCCAACCCAGGGATTAAACCCAGGTCTCCCGCATTGCAGGCGGATTCTTTACCAGCTGAGCCACAAGGGAAGCCCAAGAATACTGGGGTGAGTAGCCTATCCTTTCTCCAGTGGATCTTCCCAACCCAGGAACTGAACCGGAGTCTCCTGCACTGCAGGCGATTCTTTACCAACTGAGCTATCAGGGAAGCCCAATAGGGATAGGACTGAGACAGAAAGGGAAGGAAGGCATCCTAGAGAAAGGAGAGAGGGGAGGACGGGTTCACAGACCAGCAAGATGTGGAGTTTGGAATCTAAAGTGCTTTAGTTACAAGTTATGTCATATCTCCAAGCCTCATATGTTTAACAGTAAAATGTCATAATAGCAACCTCGTGAGACTGACCTGGGAATGAAAGGAAGTGTGTGTGTATTGTGTGTGTGTGCTCAGTCGTGCCCAACTCTTCCACTCCATGTACTGTAGCTCGTCAGGCTCTTCTGTCCATGGGATTTCCCAGGCAAGAATACTGGAGTGGGTTGCCATTTCCTTCTCCAGAGGATCTTCCTGACCCATGGATCAAACCTGCATCTCCTGCATCAGCATACAATGGCTCGTTACTTCTCAATCACCTGGGAAGCCGGAAAGGAGGTGGTGGTGTATGTGCAAATATCTAGTGTCCAGAGTGTGACCCACTGCAGGTTGACAGGCTGCCCAGGTTTCCCTGGCTCTGCTATCAGGGCTGCCAGTGTGATCAAACAACAAGGTTACGTGATTTGGAGCCCTCTCGGGCCCCTGGAGTCTTTGGGCCTTGTCCTCTTTGTTTTGCCTCTCTTTCCAAATGAATCACTTCATCAAAATGAAACATCTACGAACACAGTATGCAAGGTTCGGATGATTCATCCAGCCCAGCTGCGGTCATTGTGAGAAAACCCTGTGCCTTCAAGACAGTTACAAAGACTGAATAGTTTCTGCGGGGTTTTTGGTTTCAGTGTCATTTATTTTTGTATTTTCAAAGAGGAAGTGTGCAAGACATCATTATGTCAGCAGTGGGCAAAAGGCTGGTAGACTCTTAATAAGTGGACATACATGTTTACACTTCCCAAAGTTTCTCTTTCTGTCAAAAGGTCTAACCGGCTGTTGGTATCTCTAGGTTGGGTTATTTCTTCCCTTGATGGTAAGCTTAATAAAATACATTTTTAAGTTGTAGGTGGAATTTTGAAAGCCTGTTTCTGCAAACCTCAGATTTGGCACCTTATTTTGCTTGTCAAGATTTCTACTTAAAATAAATAAGTAACATCTAATCCTGGACACGGATTAACAAGTTAATTCCTTTCCTTTTCAAAATGGACCAATTAGCAAAACCCTATCTCTGCAGATTTCTGATAAAGCCTAAAAATCAAACAAAAGTTGTATTCATCTTGAAAGGGCATAGCCATAAGAATAATCACATATTAAATAAAGTATTCAGATCATTGCTATATTTAATATTTCCCATATGATACATGGCCCTCCCGTACCTAAAAAAGAAAACATCATCATCTCCTAATTCAATTTAGTCTGCTTAAATATATGATTTAACCAGACTTCGAGCAGCTTTGATGTCTCAGAAGCTGCCCTTTATTTGGAATTCCCTGCCTTTAATCCCTTCTTGGTTACCACACCCCCACGTACTGCCTATTTTTGACAAGGGGGCGATGAGAACATGGGTGAGGCTGGCTGGCGTGGCCTGAGGGCCTCAAGAGGCTCCTCCAGCAGCAGCGATAAAGGAACGCTAGACATTCCATTAGGAACACTGAAATAGCTGCCTAGCAGTCCCCTGTCATTTGTTCTAACCACACTAAGTGACTAAGGTTTTCACTCTACGGGCTGTATTTAGTTTTCTCTTCCTCACACTTTTACATATACTAAACAGCTGGTTTCAGCTTTGAATAGTTCTCACTTCATAAATCCTAATGTTTAAGGTCTATATAGAAGGTTTCTAACACACTATTGGAGCTGCCAGAAGAAAACCAATTTTGTCACTGTAAAGAGTACTGATCTAGCAGGTATGTATGCTAGGATCACATACATCACAAGTGATGTATGTATCACTTGGATCACAGGTGACTTGTTCAAAATCAAACAATGAAAGATCTCATCCAGAAGAACAGTGTCTGTGACTTTTTCCACATCAAACGATTTAGCAATATTTTCATCTGAAAGTACTTTTCCAATTAAACTGGATTCCACACACATCACAGAAGTTTACAGTCCTGCCAGCATGTGGTGTGATTAGGATTGTAAAGGGCAGAATGTGTTTCCTTTGCAGAGAGCACCGGAGAGACTGTTGGCTTAGAGAAGCAGGTCAGTGCCTGCCCACCTGTGCCCACTCTACTCACTAAAGAGAGGGTCTGGCCCATCCTGTTCAAATTTCACATAGCTTTAGGGACACATAAAAAGGTCATAGCCAAGTAGTTTTTCCACGAAGCCTAGATCACAGTGGCTTATGGTATCTCTAAGAACCAAAAAAGAATCCTACCTTTATATTCCAGAACACCGTATTTGTGCCCTGCCCAACCCATCTCCACAGTCCTGTAGACAGCATGGCTTCTGGGGTCTTAAGAAGATGTCTGTGGACAACTTACACTTCCTAATAGATGTCTGAGACCCTAGTGGAAATATAGCTACTATATTTCTTTTTTATGCTACTATTCTTATCTCACTCTTCAACTTTCCAAACTAAAGATAGATTCTAACACAAAAATCATTTAAAAAAATACTTTAAGCTGACAGACAGCATAAACATGGTTGATCATGTCCCAACTGGGTTAGAATGTTTCATCTGGAAAGAACAGAATTATCCCAGTGAACATACAGAGCTGAGGTGGAGTGCTAAACGAGTGCTCCGCCCACAACGTGGGCCACAGGACTTATTTGTGACCATGATGTTGAGCATGATGTTTGGATGTAACCAAAGTGCTGGTGGGCAAGGAAGATGCTCTCCTGAAGGATGAGAGTGTGCGTCCAGCCATGAGGTCAGAGTGGTCTTCTCAGCCAGCTCTGTGGACAGGAGGCCTTGTGTGCTTCCTGGGGCCCCACTTATGATCCACCAACATTTCAGGTAAATTCTACTGATTTATGTCAAGTGTGTCTCTGATTTGTAAGCATATCATCAAACTCTGGAATGAAACTTTCAAAATAGTAATAATCTAAAGATGATGTTTGGATTCCAACTAGACTGAAAGGAATAGAAATAAAGTTCTCCCTCCAATGGAAATGAGTTTACTGAGTGATGAACAAAACACAAAGGGTTCCTTGTTAACAGGTCTGCCAGAGTCCTCAATGGAACTGCACACCCTAAGTGGGCTGCCATTGTGTATGTTAGTCACTCAGTCATGTTCAACTCTCTGGGACCCAACGGACTGTAGCCCTCGAGGCTCCTCTGTCCATGGGATTCTCCAGGCAAGAATAATGGAGTGGGTTGCCATTTCCTTCTCCAGGGCATCTCCCTGACCCAGGGATTGAATCCAGGTCTCTGGCATTGCAGGCAGATTCTTTACCATCTAAGCCACCTGGGAAGACCCCCATAAGTTGCTGAGAAAGCACTAATTAGTGGCCCTTCTGCTGACTTTCCCCCAAAATGACATTCATAATGATGGTCTACAAGTAACATACTGTCCTTCATAATCACCAAAGAAACAGTACCAGTATTGGGGTCAATTTTTATATTGTTGATGTTGTTCAGTCACTCAGTCATGTCCAGCTCTGTGATTCCATGAACCGCAGCACACCAGGCATTCCTGTCCTTCACCATCTCCTGGAGCTTACTCAAACTCATGTCCATTGAGTCAGTGATGCCATCCAACCATCTCATCCTCTGTCCTCTCCTCCTGCCCTCAGTCTTTCCCAGCATTAGGCTCTTTTCCAATGAGTCAGCTCTTCACATCAGGTGGCCAAAGTACTGGAATTTCAGTTTCAGCATCAGTCCTTCCAATGAATATTTGGGGTTGATTTCCTTTAGAATTGACTGGTTTGATCTCCTTGCTGTCCAAGGGACTCTCAAGAGTCTTCTCCAACACCACAGTTCAAAAGCATCAATTCTTAGGCACTCAGCTTTCTTTATGGTCCAACTCTTACATCTGTACATGATTACTGGAAAATAGCTTTGACTATACAGACCTTTGTTGGCAAAGTAATATGTCTATGTCTATATTTATATACTTATATATTTAATTTTTACATTAAAATATAAGTATATAAATATAGACATATAAGTTTGATTAACTTTATCTGATCTCTTTTCAATTGTGTTAGTTAACTAGGCCTACAGTCCTAGTTAACTAAAGGAGCTGAATATACACTCAACAAAAGCAAAAGGATTCATTTTCAAAATTAATTTTCAAACCTGGTTTCAGGGAGTGCCAAGGTCTGATTTGCACCTCAGGCCTGTTGCCAGCCCTGAGCTGTAACAGCTCTGGTGTTTGGACCTGAACAGGTGAGGGACCTAAGAAACTCCCCTGGGTGGATGATGTGTATTTCATCAACGGTGCCCCTGCCTGTCCGGCCTCCCCACGAAGGCTCCTGCTGGCCTGGGGAGGTGCCAAGGCTCCATTCAACAGCGCTTCCATTTTGTCAACAGGTTTCTTGCAGATCACTGCCAGTCACCTTGGCTCCATACTCTTCAACATGGTTTACTTACATTCCTTCTGAACCCATTAACATTTAAACCATTTTTTTGAAATGTAGGTAACATTTTTCTTTCAGGTTTTTAAAATCTTCTATTTCTGTTCCCATGGTAATTTCAGCTTCCTAACTTTATGGATGTGAGTTGGACTGTGAAGAAAGCTGAGTGCCAAAGAATTGATGCTTTTGAACTGTGGTGTTGGAGAAGACTTTTGAGAGTCCCTTGGACTGCAAGGAGATCCAACCAGTCCATTCTAAAGGAGATCAGTCCTGGGTCTTCATTGGAAGGACTGATGCTGAAGCTGAAGCTCCAATACTTTGGCCACCTCATGTGAAGAGTTGACTCACTGGAAAAGACTCTGATGCTGGGAGGGATTGGGGGCAGGAGGAGAAGGGGATGACAGAGGATAAGACATCTGGATGGCAACACCGACTCGATGAACATGAGTTTGAGTAAACTCCAGGAGTTGGTGATGGACAGGGAGCCCTGGCATGCTGCAATTCATGGGGTTGCAAAGAGTCGGACACGACTGAGTGACTGAACTCAGTCGAAATGAACTGAACTGAACTGATTTGAACTTTAAACCACTTCTCAACTTACAATTGTTGCTGCTTTTGCATTTATCAGATCAGAATTAGTTCAAATGACTACAAAAATTCTCCTTAAGCCTAATCATGACAACCACATCAACAAATGTGATGGCAGAAATGAAATGATGACCTCTTGATTCCAACCCATCTATCCAGGGTGAGCCAGACTGAGATTTCAATAAAGAATAATTTGTTTATGTATTAAAAATTTTAAGTTGAAAGTAAATAGAGAAGTTTCTGTATTTGAGCCACAATGTTTGCAGTGAAAATAAAGAACTCAATCTTTATGCCAATCTCAAATATATTTAGAATATAAAATGATGGTGCTTAGAGACTTACTATAAAGCTAAAGGTTAGAGAATTTTTTTAAAATGACTCTAGAAGATGAGAAAAACAGATGAAGTGCTAAAGGTTTAAGAACAGTGCTAAAGGACAGATGAAGGAAAAGGTTCCAGACAGAAAATTAGTATCACCAGTTATTAAACTTGTTGATTAGAAGTGACAATGATTATACCATTAGAGATGTTCATTAAGGCAATCTGAACTCTGGAGCTGGAAGAGAGGTGCAAGGTCTGACCTGCAGATGTAGATGTGGGAATCGTCCCTTTGAAATTGGTAATAAAAGCCATGAATGGGAACAAAATCTTGGAGAACACAGAGCTGGGGCAAGGAATAAGATTTGCTAGCAAAGGCATCAGTAAAAATGGTCAACAGAAGCAGGGGAATACACTGCCAGTACAGTGCCAAGTCAACACAAGAAGAACTTTAATAAGTAGGCTGCTGCTTCTGCTGCTAAGTCGCTTCAGTCGTGTCCAACTCTGTGCAACCCCATAGACGGCAGCCCACCAGGCTCTCCCGTCCCTGGGTTTCTCCAGGCAAGAATATTGGAGTGGGTTGCCATTTCCTTCTCCAATGCATGAAAGTGAAAGTGAAGTCACTCAGTCGTGTCCGACTCCTAGCGACCCCATGGACTGCAGCCTACCAGGCTCCTCCGTCCATGGGATTTTCCAGGCAAGCATATTGGAGTGGGTTGCCATTGCCTTCTCCAATAAGTAGGCAGAGACCAGTAAACTCAAAAGCTTTTTCTCATTTGCTCTACCATGGACTGAATGCTAAGCACTGAAGCTTAGCACTGAATGTGACTAACACCAGGGCAGCTGCCTCAGTGCCTTAGAGCTCAAATATCACTGGAGAGGGATAAACCAAAGTGGGGTGGGGATGATGGGTTGATTTGAAAATAAAAAAAAATGTAGATTATCATTAAAAAATAACTTGTAGGTAACTTATATAATCTATGAGCATCACCAACAAATGATTTTACCCTTATTTTTATGGATTGAGATTATGTCATCATGAGAGTCATAAATTTTATTAAGAAGGATGTTGGTTATTGTTATCAGAATCTGCCAGTCTTTTTAGTTCCACACAAGAGGGCAACAGAAACAAAGCAGTGAGGCCAAATATCAGTTTGAACATCTCTGGAAATTTGCATTTAACAAGAAAAGATCGTCATTGTAAATATATTTTCCAATTTGTAACAGCTGAGACTCATAAATGGCAACGGTATGGCATATAACAGCTGACAGATTATCAGCATGTGTTGGCAAGAGCCCTTTGGCTATTAAAAGATAATTAAAACTCACTATAAGCTTCTAGCTGCTTCATTTAGTCATTTTGTTTTATATGCATGTGATAAGACTGATTCATTTGAAATGAACAGCTCCCCTTCATCAGCTTCTCGGGTTAAGCTGGTGAGCAATAGTCCCTCATCTGCAAATATCTTTCCAGCTTCAAAATTTATTCAAAGCATCATCCTCTGGCTGTAGCATCGATGGTTCCAGTTACCAAGGAGCACTGGGTTCAGCCTTCATCTGGCATAGTTAAAGCAATAATTATTAAGCAATAGCCGACTCTATTTTGTCATTGAAGTAAATGCTTTCATAACCATCTTCTTAAAAAATAGATGTACCATAGAGCATTTGTTCTGTGTTTTCAATTAAGAAAAAAATAAATAAAGAGAGCAAGTTTTTTAACTGAATTTCAGTTAAACTTGGAAATAGCTTAATGACTATGAAGACCAATAATACAGGAGCACATTATCTCAAGGGACCATGAACCTTCCATCACAGGGATTAGGAATTTTAAAAAAGGAACGTAGAGGAAGGCAGTAAAGGACAGTCTTTTTAGTATGCACTGTTTAGACTCTTTAGCTAAAAGGAGTAAGGATGGATTAGCACTGTTTCTAAGTGTGGGGTAGAATATTCTGAGAACTATTCTTGCAGGTTTCAATGAAAGATTTCCAACTTAATTCTATGTGTGTGTGTGTTTTTTCTACACAAGGACCAAATAGAGGCACATACACTTTTACAGCCAGACTGAATTAGAGGAGTGCTCCTGTGACCGGGAATTATCTGTGCAGGGTTATTACAGAGCCACGGCGACAGATGCAGGTCTCTGCTTCCACAAGGAAAGCAAGGTTTCTCCTTAATTTGATGTTCCAAGAACAGCCTGGGCTTTTGCATACCTCGAGGCTCATGAGATTTTTCTTCTGTAAACTTCTTTCTTTTCTATCTTTGCCTGGGTGTCTCCTTCAGAAGCCAGCTGGAGTACCCCCTTGTCTGGGGAGCCTTCCCTAAGCACTCAGTGTAGACTCTGTGGCCCCCACGGCATCCAGCGTTTATACATATGCTGTACTTGTGTCCTGTGCTGTAATTACCTATGTACAGCCTCCCTCCTCATGCCAACTACAGTGGAGAGCAGCAACCTTGTCTTGTCTTGCCCAGATTATAAAAGGAGCTAAATAAACAACACATAAATACATGAGGGAATGGATAAGACAAATGATCTTTTGAGGAAGAAACTGGTAAAAATTTACACTATTCTCATTTTCATAGGGGCTGATAATATCCTCTTTCTGAAAAGAGGGTATTTGGTAGAAATTAAAAATTAATAGAGAAACTTATTGATAAGGAAGATATCCAGGCAAGAATATTTACAGAAACGGAAGGGACCTCTTCCAAATAGGCCTCTCATCATTTTCTCCATGATTAAATTTCACACTTGCTTTGGTGTCAGTCCCCATGACTGGATATAATCTCAACCTTGGAGGATATCTCCTTTGTCCTTATGTTACAATCCTTGGTCACATGTGCATAGATGTCAGTCAAAGAGCACATGGAAAGTGGTCCAGACACATTTTTAATAAGTCTCTGGGCTCAAGGCCAAAGGCCTCTCTATGTATGCTTAAGTCAGGGCCAAGAAATCACCAAAAAGTGATACCATTTTCGTTTGAGTTTAAAAATCATTTCTGATAGTCCACCAGAAAGAAAACAAAGAGCTGGTTTATCTTTGCCTATGCAGGCCCTTCCTAAGCTACGATGGCCTTCCTAATCTCCCCTTCTCATCAGCATCAGCTCTTTAATCAATGATAAATACCACCTGACCTCATCAATACTGGCTTTACTCTGCCAAAGAAACTTCAATGGCATCTTAGCATCACAAGCAAAGTCAACTATTTTTGCTCTTTGGTTTTAAGTAACACATCTGCTCTGCAGACCTATAACAGATTCCTGGTTTTGTTCTTTTCTGCCTTTAAAACAACAGTTTTCAACCACAGGGTCACAGGCACACCAGTGTGAGGTATATGACAAGTAATATCTACTACAAGATTGCTGCCACCCTATTTGCTAAGCACTTATATCAGGTGTTTTTGAACATCTATAGTTCTTAAAGCAATCCTCTGAGGTAGCAGTTATTACACCAATTTCTAAAAGGAACCTAAGGCACAGTGGAGATAACGTGTCCAAGGTCAGATAGCTAGTCCTGGTAGAGTGCCAATTCTACCCTAGGTCTTTCTGACTTTTATGGATTAAATCACAGTCTTCCACATAGTTAAAACATACACCTGATTTTAAGTATAAATTTGCTCACACTCAAAATCATCACTTTTAATAGCATCTTTCACATTTGTTGAAGGAACGAGGGAGGGCAGATTTCCGCCTAGGAGACTACCTTCCATGGTGCAGCCCCAGTGGCCAACCATTGCCAACAGGGCTCCAGTTGCTGGGACTGGTTTACTCTGGTTTCATTTTACGGTCCTCCATGTTATATGGTGTATACTCAAGTCACTGAGATGTGTTCCATTAAATGGTGTGTACTCAGTTTCTCAGTCGTGTCTGATTCTTTTTGAGCCCACTGTAGCCCTCCAGGCTCCTCTGTTCATGGGATTCTCCAAGGCAAGAATACTGGAGTCGGTTGCCATTTCCTCCTCCAGGGGATCTTCCCAACCCAGGGACTGAACCCAGGTCTTCTGAGCCGCCAGCACTGGCAGGCAGATTCTTTATTACCACTGCGTCCCCCTGGGAAGCTTCCATGTTATATGGGGATGCTACCAAATCTGAGGCCTAGAGAGGTGTAAACATCCACTTTAGTCTGTTACTACTGAACAGAGATTGAAAACTGACTTTGAAGTCTGACAGATACGTTCCTGAGACCAAGCCTGGACAGTGTCCAAGGCACAGTGCTCCGCCAGCCCATGGAATCACCAAGAGCCGCTAGAATTATTCAGATGCTCTCAGGTATATGTTTTGTACATTCATTCATATCCATAGATTGGAGCATTTTTTTATCTACATTTGATAGTCTTTACTTTATCAATACGTTTACAGAAGAATTCACAGGTTTGGATTTGAGATTCTCCATAGTATAATACCTCGGTAAACAGGATTTCCCCCTAACTGAAACTAAAGGTATTTCCTGAATAAACGTGGAATCAAGAATTTCCAGGAAGTCTGGTAACTTGAATCAAAGTTAAGACTTCTTCCTCTGAACTCCCCAGTGGAATCCTGTATATTTTTATTAGAGTATATCCCTGATGTGATTATTTAAATTAAAATTTGTCTGCCTTGCAAATCCCTATAGGGCAATGACTATGACCTCTTCATCTTTCAATGTACAGTCTTCAGAGAAAATTCGGGCACACACTAGGCACTCAAGAGATACTTGTAAAAGGAATGAACAAAAGGATGGATTCGCTCATATCTAGGTAATTTTACATTTAAATCTGTGACTCTCAACCGATGATGCTTTCTTTTGCTCCCTTAGGAACACATGGCACTGTCTGAAGACACCAGACATTTCCAGTTTTGTTTCTCAAATTGCGGGGAGGACTCCTCTAGTATCTAGGGGATAGAAACAATACATGCCTCAACATACTACATACATACGGTTGTCTCTCACTGCAACACATGGGATAGCTCCCATAAAAGAAGACTTATCTGGGCCCCAAATGTCAACAGTGCTGGGGTTGAGAAACCCCAAATTAGATACTGAAGATCTACAAAAATTCCATAAGCAGACAAGAGACTGCAGAAATAGGCAGGTTTCCTACTAGGAAAAATGCTGTGGCACCCAGTCAAATCACTTACAGAAAACATTCCACAGAAACACAAACCCAACTGGAGCTCACAGGTGGTCATTTTCATCTCATAGCTCATTTCTGTTCTCCCCACAGAAGCCTCAGCCCGTCTTTGGATTTTTAGAAGTCAGCGTTTGTATGCTGACCCATAGCCCAGAATAACCCAAAGAACGAGACTTTCATTCAGTAACAGTGGCATTATTTTTTATTGTGGGTCACGGCTTATAATATGCAATTCAGCTAAAAGAGAGAGATACGAAACATTCGAGATGACTGGCAGGAGAAAACTCTAAAAATGCTCCAGCACAACAGGGAACTAAAATGTCACAGGAAATTTTTTTCTTGAAAATGGAGTGGCTTATGAATGCTTCATTCTTCCCAGAACAGTTAAAACACTGTGTGGGCTGGGCTGCCTGAGTTCGGAAGGCAGGCCGCTTGTCCTTTGTTCTCTTGCTCACCCGTAGAAGGCTTTCCCTGGTGAACTGGGGCTCAGGAGCAGTGAGGAGATGGGAGCAGAAGATGCTTCATCTAAGGGAAGATCTGGGGTGAATTTATCCTCCCTTTGGAAGTAAAGAGACTGCTTCAAGCTCGGGACCAGAGACTAAGCAGAGACAGCTGTGTCTCTCACTGCAGATCATATCTGCCTGACATTTTAACTATCATCTGTTACCTGAAGACTCATTTGTCCAAGGCAGAGGGAAGCCAGCTCTCGCACTGACATGGAATGCAAAGTGATGAATGGGCCCACCGGAGAGGAGGACTCACAGCCAGGCATTGGGTGGCATTAATCAGGTGTCCCGTCTGCTGGGGGCCTGCCTTTGCCAGACTCCCCGTGCTGTTTTCTCTCCAGTTAGAGCACGGGGGCCCTAGCGGGCGGTGCTGGACCGCAGCTGCTGTTTTTAGCTTGTCTCTTAGATGTGACTGGGACTCCAGAGGGATAATGAGCGTTTCTTTTTTGACAATCTGTGGACGATCCAAACTTTCTGGGATTTAGATTAATTTCCTGTTTGGCATGTTTGCAGGATGAGAAAACAATTATCTCCAAAATTACAAGTAATTAGCTGTTTGCTTGTCATTGTAAGATAAGATCTTACAGCCCTCCCACAACACAGCCAGAACACACACACACACACACACACACACACACACACACGGGTACCCTGTGCTTCAGTTTTTCAGTTGTTAAGTCTCCTTCTGGGAGGTTAGAGCACAAATGCCACTCATGCCTTATCCTATAGTCTTAACCAAGCCCATGTGAGCACCGCACCCACCTCCTGAAGGGGAAAGAAGACACGGGAGCACCATGTCCTTCACGGGATTTGTGCTTATTAGCAGAGGTGTGATGTACATCGCATTGCCCGGGGCACGAGAAAAGTGCGAACGACCACTCCCCGCTCCAAGTTTGCTCTCTCTAGGCAAGTGCTAGGCTGGCTGGAGTATCAACAGGAGGTGAGAACATGAGACTGAGTATCTCAAGATGGCTGTCGAATTCTGGCTCCATCACTGACAGGCTGTGGACCCTATAGCAAGTCCGCGAGCTCCTCTGAGGCCCAGTTTCCTTATTTTTATAAGGGAGATTAGAAAAATCCCCTGTAAAGCAGAGTTTCCCAGCAGTGGCAGTATTGGCATTTGGGGCAAGATCATTCTTTGGTGTGGGAGGCTCTTCTGTGTATTGTGGAATGTTCGGCAGCATCCCTGGCCTCTATTGGAAGCTACTAGCACCTACGCCCCCACCCCCAGTTGTGATCATCAAACTATCTCCAGATATTGCCAGTTGTCCCTAGAGGGTAAACTGTCCCTGCTTGACGACCACTGCTATTAAAAAAAAAAAAAAAGCCATCTTCTTTAATTTCTTAAGAAAACAGCATCCAGGAACTTAAATTCTATCCCTAAGGATTCAGGGTAGCATTAAAAAAAGAAAAAGCAGAAGCAGCAGCTCTGAGTAAAATGAGAGAACTCAGAGTTCTCATCTGTGGAAAATAGGGTTTCAGATAAAACTGAGAACCATTTGACTTCGCATGGAGACCCTTCTCCAGCCTAACCTTGGAAATTCTGGATTTTGTTCTAATTCTGGGCAACAAGTCGGGGTGGAAGGATATTCTCCTTTGCACAGGGTATTAGGGCTTAAACAATTTAATGTATGTATGGAACAACGCCTGTAGCTACTCATGATGCTATCACAATGAAAGAACTAGTGCAATGCAGTATACACAGGAATGTCACTGAGGCAGTCTCTGCACACCTGGGGGCAAAACCACACTGCATGATGACTCTAGCTGTAGCGCTTCTTCCAGCTGTACAATTCAGAGCAACGAATCAATCTGCCAAAGGCCGGCCACATGCCAGCAAGAATGGCAGGAACCCAGACTTTGGGCTTCCCTGGTGGCTTAGCAGTAAAGAATCCGCCTGCAATGCAGGAGCCGAAGGAGACCAGGATTCAATCCCTGGGCCAGGAAAATACCCTGGAAGAGGAAATAACAACCCACTCCAGTATTCTTGCCTGTTGAATTCCATGGACAGAGGAGCCTGGCAGGCTCCAGGCTGTGGGGTTGCTAAGAGTCAGACACTACTGAAGTGGCTTAACAGTAGCACTAAGCTAAGCTAAGTCACTTCAGTCGTGTCCGACTCTGTGTGACCCCATAGACGGCAGCCCACCAGGCTCCCCCGTCCCTGGGATTCTCCAGGCAAGAACACTGGAGTGGGTTGCCATTTCCTTCTCCAATGCATGAAAGTGAAAAGTGAAAGTGAAGTCTACTTGGCCAATGTGAGTTACAAAACCTATCTGTGAATTCTTTGGTCCTCCTCCCACCGAGTAGTGTTCTTTTCCCTTGAACCTGGGCAGATCTTTATGATAGAGCAAAAGAGACCCTATACAGACTTTGAGGGTCATCAAGAGAAGGCACGTGCTGTTGCCTTGCTCTTCCTTGCAAGGCAGTCTCCATGCTGTGAGGAAGCCTAAGCTGCTGCCTAGAGAGGACACAGGGAGATGTTGCTGGCAGCCTCTGCTGAGGCCCCACATTTCAGGCGGTCAGTCCCGGGAGTGAAGGAGGCTTTGGATGATTCCAGTGCCCAGTCATTGAGTCATCTACAGCCTGCAAGTTTTTTCCAGCTAAAGTCACAATCTTAGATTGAAGGCAGGAGGAGAATGGGACAAAAGAGGGTGAGATGGATGGAAGGCATCACCAACTCAATGGACATGAGTTTGAGCAAACTCTTAAGAGATAGTAAAAGACAGGGAAACCCGGCCTGCTGCAGTTCATGGGGTTTCAAACAGTCAGACATGACTGAGTGAATGAACAACAACAATAAAGTCACAATCATCATGGAGCAGAGACAAACCATTTTTATTGTATCTTTTCCAAATTCCTGACCCACAGAACCTATGAGTGTAATAATGGTCATTTAATGCCACTAAGTTTGGGGTGGTTTGTTACACAGCCACAGTCATATACCTTCATGAGTTCAACCACTGCCGCTCAATGAATGTATTCACTGGGGAACTTGGGTCTTGTAGGATTAGCTCAGCTGGGGGTTGCACCAGAAACAGAATAGGTTTCCACTGTGCATGGTGAGGACCTTAAGGCCACACACTCACCAGTGCTATCTAGAAGTCTGTCTTGTGGCCTGGAAGTTGTAGAGGCTGTGATTTTTCCTGTGCGATCCACGTAAAGAGCAGACTGATCAGCAAGAAAGGGTTTATGTTTAACTATCAGACGAGAATGTTAAGTGTGAACCCTGAAAGGAAGACACTCCCTTGGGAAGCCAAGAACCTTCAGGAACTGGTAATTGGGTCAGTAGTAGGCTGTCCTAGAGAATAAGCTGGCGCTGACCCAGAGTTTGAACCATGACCTCTAGTTTTTGCTTCTTGGGAGAAGTCATGGGAATAAGTGTGGCCATTACCTTCTGAGGAGACTTTGCCTGACTCACCATGATCTTTTGCCCATCTTGATGTGTAGAGATAGTCATCTTGATAAAGAAGGAGAGAAACAGACTGGACTTGAGGGAAATGGTGAAAAGTTGTTTTCTAAACAGGGGTTAAGAGACTGAGTGTGTTGAAAAAATAGAATGTGTGCTTTCTAGCAGAAAATTCAGTATCATTTGCACATTATCCGAGCACACAAACTCTGTCCCCTGGGGGCTCTTTAGGCATCTCATTTAATTGGAATTTAACCTGTGGCTAGATTCAGAATAGGAACTACAATTCAGGCAAAGAAGTAAAACTTTATATTAATAGCTCTTATAAAAAAACCTCTATATGAGTATTTTTATTCAGTACCAGTGGGGTGCCTGCCTAAGGCTACTATGCATGATTTCACACTTCATAAAATATTTAAACATCTTTAAATTACTTCTAGAACAGTTCATATTTGAAATTCTTTTTTTTTAATAAAATAATGACTGACTGCTTAAGAATTTGGTATAAATGAGATCATGTGCCCTATAGACCCATTTGTTTATTGGGTTCTCTACAAATTAATCTGGTTTCAAACTATTTCGGCAAACTGGCCCAATATAACTAGTGTTTTGGTTTACTCCTGTTTCTAAAATCAGGCACTAAATTTTGTTTGTATTTAGGTGTATAATACTCTTTAAAAACCCTTTCTTTGAGAAATGAAATCATTCAAGCCAATTTGTAATGTCTAGGGGTTTGGTAGCACTAGTAGTAAACAATCCACCTGCCAATGCAGGAGACGCAAGAGCCACGGGTTCAATCCCTGGATCAGGAAGATCCCCTGGAGAAGGAATGGCAACCCACTCTGGTCTTCTTGCCTGGGACATACCATGGACAGAGGAGCCTGGTGGGGCTCCAGTCCATGGGGTCCGAAAAAGCAAGACACGACTGAGCATGCACACACAGGAGTTCAAAATTTAAATCTCATTATTGCATATATTAAATTCATTTCATATTAGTACTTAATTTTATTTATTCCTTACTAGTAAATCGTTGAATATGTATCAGAAAATAGAATAGTTGAATAGTCTTATCAGAAAATTCAATTAAAATCCAGGGAAACTTCCATTGTAAGCTGACCCAGAATTTACTGAGCAAGAGTTACTGATAATATAAATCACTTGACAGGTGTCTCCAAGTAGAATAAAAATTTCTAGTAGAAGATATAGTAATAAATTCAAACCAATGAATTCTTAACATAGTGAGGAGGGGAAAGACATGAAGAGATAAATTGGTAATTGGGAACATTAAAGTTTTAAGGGCTTGTAAATATTCTGCTATTCTGAAAAGTTACAGAGCTAAATCCTATGTTTATCATTTCTTTATCACCACAGTTAAAGTCCTCGGCCGTCGGGGTAAGGTAATCACTGTAACAACAAAACTAAACTATAATGCTTGAGCTGTGGAAGAAGATAGAGTCAGCAAGCCCTGGGTTCAAGTCCTAGTTATTTGGGTTAAATGTGAACAAGTAACTTTAGCCTGTCTGGGTCTCAATTATTTAGCCTTTTGCTGACTCATTGGAAAAGACCCTGATGCTGGGAAAGACTGAAGGCAGGAGGAGAAGGGGACAACAGAGAATCAGATGGTTGGATGGCATCACCAACTCAATGGACCTGAGTTTGAGCAAACTCCAGGAGTTGGTGATGGACAGGGAAGCCTGGCGTGCTGCATTTCATGGGGTCGCAAAGAGTCGGACACGACTAAGCCACTGAACTGAACTGAACTGACAATAGGAACACCAACAGTACCTACTATTATGAGAATTAAATGAGACAATTATTTATCATGCCTAGACGCAGTCTGGCCAAAACATATGCTCCTTGATTATTATTCGCTCTCTCCATTAATTCTGACAACTTCAAACCCATGTTCACTTACTTATCATTCGAAACGACTGTTTACAACCAACTACTTCTCTACTCAAATTCTCTCAGTAGCACCCCATTACCTACCACAGAAATTTCAAATTCACTGAAGTCTGGCCTCAGGGTTCTTTTCCAACCTTATCATCTCATTTCCTACAACCACTCATTTCACCAGATTTAGAATACATTTTTTTTTTATTAAAGTATGGTTGATTTACAATGCTATGTTAGCTTATGGTATACAGCAAAGCGACTCAGTTATATATATATTTCATATTCTTTTACATTATGGTTTATTATAAGATATTGAATATAGTTCCTGGTGCTGTACAGTAGGACAGACTACATTCTTCTTTTTTTTTTGGTAGTAGCTAATTGCCAGCTTTTTTTTTTTATAAATTTATTTTTAATTGGAGGATAACTGCTTTACAATATTGTGTTCGTTTCTGCCATACATCAACATGAATCAGCCATAGGTATACATATGTCCCCTCCCCCTTGAGCCTCCCTCCCACCTCCCATTGTATCCCGCCCGTCTAGGTTGTCACAGAGCACCAGGTTTGAGCTCCCTGCAGCATACAGCAAATCCCCACTGACTGTTTTACATATGGCAGTGTATATGTTTCAATGCCACTCTCCCAATTTGTCACACCCTCTCCTTCCCCAACTATACAGTCGGATGGACTACATTCTTAATTACTTAAATGTTACTTTTCAATTCATTCTGCTGCCCTATTTAGAATGAGTTCCTCTGATTTTTGCCAGTGGAAACAGTCTCTTTCCATAGCTCAGGCCCAATAACCTTTTTTCCTTATATTACAGCCCTACTGACAATGCACTCAATATAAATGCCTGTTTTGATAACCTGTTAGTCATTCTTTTGAACTGTCTATGTTAACGATAGTTTATGTCTTAACTCATTTAATTGTAATCTCCTTGAGGGCAGTGATCATGCTTTATATGTTGACAATTTTCCATCACATTCAATATCAGCAAAGATTGTGCAATTGACTTTGAACAGTTATTTATTGAAATACTAAGTTAGAGTCTCCATCAGTTACACTAATCGAGAGGAAGTGATACTAATTCCCAAAATGTAGCCGCTTTTAAATATTTGTGTTAGTTATTGCAATGTTACCAAAGATGATTTCATGAGAAATTCTCCACCAACCCAGTCCTCCCAGGGGGAGCACAAATGCGAGTGCCGCAGCATTAGCACAGGGGTAAGCGCTCTGTAAATTATGTACCCTGACTTTTTGAGAACTGAGAAAAGCAACAATGCGCTTTTCACCAGAAGGGAGAGTTCCATGTTCTTAGACGAGTTGTTCACAAGGAATTAATCCACAGTGGAATGGACCACTTTCAGTTTCCATTCTGTTTCCTTTTCAGACAAATGAACGTACATTGAGCCCTGAGTAAGTGCTTGCCTCTGTGATAAGCACTTTGCATGGGTGATAACATTTCATTGCATTAACAACTCCAGGCCATGGATGCCATTATTTTTATTCCCATTTTAAACGAGGATACAGCCATACAAAGGTCATAGAACTTGCTCAAGATCACAGAGCCAATCCATGCTGGAACTAGGATTTGAACTCAGGTCTAGGAAACACCAAAGCCCAGGTTTTCGTTCACTGCACATTGTACCTGCAAACTACACAGCCTCCCAGAGCCAAAGGAAAGATGTCTGAGAGAATCCTTCTCTGATAAATTAAGACTCTGAAGACTTCCAAAGTCCCATGTCAAGTTATTTGTATCAATCACAAGACACGATAATTTATTTAAATGGCTAATCGTTGAGCAGAGCCAGCTAGAATCAAGAACTGTGTTCTGCTAAGATAAAGGCCACAGAGAAACTTAAGAGCATCAGGAATCTGGGTGGTGGTGGAGAGGCGCTAGTCTCACCCTCATATGCAAGACGGAAATCCATAAGAACAGGCCCAAACATAGGAGCCGTACAAAGCGAGCCCCAACTCTTTAGTCCAAATAGGTCAGTTTTGCTGGAGCAAAGGTTTTAGGAAGCCTTCACAGGCTTGGTTTATTCTCCATCAAACATACTCCTTCCTCTTAATTCATAAATGCACCCCCCAAATGCCACTGTACTGAAGACATTCAGCCTTTCCAAGTAAAAACTACACATACAGAGTATTCAACAAAAAGAGTTTCACAGTGGTCTCAGCTTAGTAATTGCCCTTCTTCTTGGAATCTAACATCATCAGCACACTCAAACACTGAAAACAAAACAAACAAAAACTTGGTATCAAAACTACGGGACAATCCCCCAACATCTAGGGATATGTTGATAAATTGTGCCTGCTTTCACCTTTCTTTCCCAAGGCCACGCAGGCCAGGCTGTGCCGGGCAAGGTCCCAGGAAAGCACTCGGCACATCCTTCCTTCATCAGATAATCTGGGCACATGACATCAGGTTCCTTCAGGCTTCTCGGACTCAGGCAGTCTGCTGGGACCATGGTTAAGATCTTTCAGGCCTCCAGCTCGACAGCCACACCAGGCTATCCTGCCTAAGAGGACCATCCACACTGCCCATTAGCCTTGGCAGGAAGCCCAGTTTATACTGGAGATTCTTAACATGGAAAGCATATGATCTATGACACACTGACTTGTCAAAGTCCCCGAGTCTGTCACACAGTATCTTTCACTTCAGAAGGTTTTATTCTGCTCATGACAATGGGAAGTTATTCTGTAAGAGTGAATTAGCTGAGTAAAATATACGACGTAAAATTCTTGACATCTCAGAAAGGCAGAAAAATAAGAGAAAGTGGAGTTTAAAATGATCCTAATTAATGATATAGATTACCTCACAGCACATCAAATATATAAAAAGAAAATATAAAATAAATTTAAGAATTAGTATACCTTGTCTATTTGGAAAACAACTAAAAACAAAACAAGACCACAGAGTGGCACATTACTTTCATATCCTGGAGGGGGATATAAATTATTATTCAAGGAAGAGAAGCAAGTGTGGTGATGTTTTGTGTCTAGCTGAGGACTAGAGTTGGGGCTTGCTTTGTACGGCTCTTGTGTTTGGGCCCGGATTCAGGTCCAGAGATCCCTAACAGGTGCCCTGACATCACTTAGCCATGTCAGAACTGAGGATGACAACTTCTGTTTGAACTGATTTCACACTGATTTTTTTCCCTTGATAATATCACTGAATAGCAGGAGCTGGTATATTATTCCCATTTGATAGATGAAGAAACTGAGGCACTGACAGATTAAATAAAAGTATCCATGGTCATCAGGTCACGACAAAGTTGTCCTAGAACCCAGCCTCCTGCCTTCCAGTTCCCCAAGCTTGCCCTACAGTCCAGGTTTCTCTTTTCACTGGAAACATCTCTATTCTACTTAAGACTCATGGTGGTCCTTTGCTCTCAAGGTTCATTTTCGCTGTAAAGTTTTACAGCTGCACATAATTTGTGTGTCTGGTTGTTTTACCCATGATCTAGACTGCTTGTATTGAAGAAGCAGTGCGATCTACACTATGGGTTATTTCTTTAAAAACCAATTATCTGAGAAAACCTCAAATCACATGCAATCAACTACCAAAAAATTAACCTTTTCTCCTTAGAAACTCCCTTCCCTGAGCACTAGCACAAGCACAGTCAGTTCATCAATCTCTTTATGTAAATAGCAGTCATGCAACAAGGGAGGAGGTCTGTTTATTATTTTTGATCCTGTTTTTGCTTCTGGCAAAATTTCACAAACAGCAGAAGTTGGCAGAACATTGATATTTTCTTCTGACTGGCTACTGTTCTCCAGATACAAGTGCAGAGCACAACCGCGACTATTCTGGTCTGCAGGCCTCAGCCATGATTGAGGTCAAAATTGCAAAATCTGGAGGGAAAAAAAATCTCCATCTAGGGCTTCTGTTTGGAAATGGAGACCCTGGTTTAACATAGGCTTTCCTTCCAGTATAGAACTGATGAGTTAGAGGTCTAGAGTCCAGAGAATACCACAGGTCTGACCTATTTCCCACCTGGATTCCCACCTGCAAAGGCCCACAGTTAAGATCACGTGAGCCACTGAGCTCAGGGGGTCCTAAGAGTCCTGGGGAAACCTGCGGGCCTACAGCATCCACCCTTAGCACTTTCTAGGAAGAAGGGCGGCATTTTGCAGGATGGGAAGTAGGGAAAGGAGGTTGGGGGTTGAGGAATCTGTTCTTTCCCTCTATTATGCTTGCTCCTACCTAATCTTGCTAGATTCCTTGCCAAAGGCCAAATGCTGCTGCCCCAACGTTTATTTTGGACAAAGGGTCCATGATGAAGAGCAGCCAGCCCTCAACAGGGTGGCGGGAGGACAGTTAGTATGCAGGATGATCATGAGAAATTGCTGCTGGTTTTGGAAGTAAAGTCCTCCAACAACTTGAGGGGCTGGTTGAGTCCGGAGCTGGGGGTGGGGGTGGGGGTGGTGGTGCAGGGAACAGACAAGGTCCAAAGTGATGATAAAAACAAAACACACTGCTTGGATCCAGGCAGACTCACTTACATAATTATAAGGGTGCTGGGGTTTTCCGTAGTGAATGACGTGGGCTTCAGAATCACACAGACTTGAGTTAAAAGCCCAGCTCTGCCACCTACTTACTGGGAAACTCTGGGAAAGTTACCTGACTCTCTGAATCTTTGTTTACTCATCTGAAAAATGAAGGCCTGTAAGTGTAAGGCCTTGAGTATTAGGCCTTCCTAGTAAATTTAACTCTCGTGTCTTCATGAAAATGAAATAAAATAGTAATATATGTGCTGAAAACAGTCTTGGGTACCTAATAGGGAACCCTCAATAAAAGTAGCTATAAGTATACTGTTAGTGTTTTAAAATTTTTGTAAACATTTCAAGAGCTAAAATTTGAGCCATAAAAGTTTTAAAATGTCAAACCATCAATCCCAGACCCAAATATTTGATCTAAATGCATAGAAACATTAGTAAACTGTGTTGCCTCTCCATGACAAACCCCGACTTACACTTTTCTTTTCACTTGGGTGACCCAGTGGAAAAGTTCTGCTCAGCCCAGGAGGCATGGCTCGCCTGTACCTCGGGACACAGCTGCGTAGACTCCAACAGTCAGAAGGCAGCATGACTGACAGTTAATGAGCTGAAAAGAACCTGTCTCCATTCCACAGCATTCCTGCTTTATGGAACAAAACAGAATAGAAGCTGCAGTGTCCACAGCCAGTTCCCCCAAGTAACCAACGATGGGACACAGAGACAAGAGAGAGAGGAGAAACCTTGTGTGAAACAGAAATAGAATGGCTCCAAGAAACAGAATTAATTGTAGAGCTGGAGGTAAGGAAGTAATTTTACTCTACGTGGAAGAGGGAAAGGAAAAAGTTGGACTCTGAAACCATCTCTACCCTACCAGTTAGTTAATGTTTTACAACCATATTGCTCACTGCCAAGTTTCCTCATTAGATCAAGTGAGTCTATATTTATCGATAGAGTCCACTCAAGGAAATGTGCTTTGCCGTACAGCAACACCAAGTGAAAATTAATCTGCTTCCAAAGGAACAACTTGGGAAAAGGAGACTGGAAACATTTCAAAGTAGGAAAGTTGCATATGCATTTGTCAGGTCTCTGAACATGGCTTCCTGATTTGAGATGATTAGGACTATCTTACACACTTATTCAAAAAGACAATGCACATGTGACCGCTCCACAATCTCATGCATTCTACCAGTGAACACATTACAATTATAATAGCTTTTCAGGGTTTCCAGGATGCCGTATGTAGACATCAAATATTTAATCTTACAAAACAAGGCTTCTACAAAGTTCAAGATTAACATTTTAGTTATGATATAAAAGACTGGACTAACTAATATTTCTATTCCGTTAGTTTGGGGGTACCAAAATGGAGGAGGACCTAAGACTACATGTAATCCATAAACAAATGAAGCAAAAGAATCCATGTTGACTTAGTCCATTCAACTCTTAAGGACAAATTTCAACAAAAGTTAATGATCACATTCATATGCAGTCTTTCACCATGGAGGAATTCAACAATTATGAAGAACAGCCCTCAGTGAAAAGGAATGAAAGCTTTAGATGAAATGGGCAATGAAGGCCTCTTAAATAACTTGTTTGAATTAGTTTGAGAAACAGAGTGCTTAATTTTCAAATTGCCAACTGGTCATTAGAAAGTTTATTTACATTTTAGAGCATTTCTTTTCTATGAATTCCTCTGTGCAAAGACCACTGTAATACTGAAAAGTTTCTACAAAATTAAGAAAAATCTCAGTTAACTCGCAAGTGGTAGAGAAACCGCCTGCCAATGCAGGAGACATAAGAGACGCAGGTTCAGTCCCTGGGTCAGGAAGATCCCCTGGCAGAAGGGCATGGCAGTCCACTCCAGTATTCTTGCCTGGAGAATCCCATGGACAGAGAAGCCGGGCAGGCTACAGTCTATAGGGTCGCAAAGAGTTGGACGTGACTGAAGCAACTTAGCAAGCACAGAGTTAATAGTTTAGAAAAATCACATGATGACAGGGGAACTCATATATTACAGATAAAACCATCAGCTATGTAGAGATAACCATCTACAGACTGGCCAGTGAGGCTTGTCTAGAACCTTGCTCCCACCCCTCCCCACGCCCACCCTGACGACCTCCCTGGCCTTCACTCCAGTCTAGCAAAAGCACAGCCCCCCTTCCCCAGCACTGCTGCTCTCTCTCCTCTTCACAGTTTACCACCAAGTCGTTCCCAGAGCCAGGAACATTTCCTGCCTCTTTTATTGGCGGAAGGTGGGGATCAACAGACTTTGCTATTTATCTTTATGAGTTGAAACTCGGCCTAAACCCACCACTTCAGGTCAGTTCAGGGCAACTGAGAGAGTAACTGCTGTGCCCAGGAAACCACAACTGGAAATGACAATGTTTTTCATTATGGCTTAAGATAAAAAACAAAATAATAACATCAACCCCTCTGCCCCCCTCAACACATACATCTTTTGTTTCAGATTTTGCGGTGGACACTTTCTGAGGACACAAAAACTGGGGCAGTAGGTATGCCTGCCTTAGCAAACTTGGTATACAGGACATAATTTATTCATTTGCTTATAGAGTACCTTGAAGGGCCAAATGTACATGGATGTTTCTTACTATATTTTCTTATATTGAGCCCTAGTCTTTATATAAGAATGGTTGGAATGTGATTGTCATTGGAATTGTGAATCTTTCTTATTTCTTATAGTGATTTTAAATATTATAGATAATTTGGGGGTAGGCAGTGGCAACCCACTCCAGTACTCTTGCCTGGAAAATCCCATGGGCAGAGGGGCCTGGTGGGCTGCAGTCCATGGGGTCGCACAGAGTCGGACATAACTGAGTGACTTCACTTTCACTTTTCACTTTCATGCATCGGAGAAGGCAGTGGTAACCCACTCCAGTATTCTTGCCTGGAGAATCCCAGGGACGGGGGAGCCTGGTGGGCTGCCGTCTATGGGGTCGCACAGAGTCGGACACGACTGAAGTGACTTGGCAGCAGCAGCAAACTTTCAGAGGAAAATGATTTTATGACTACTGTATTTTTCTTTCCAGTGTGCCCTCTGGTGAATACAAATGTGTATGAAATGCCACTGTTCACTTATAGAGATGGAATACTAATCAAAGGTTCTTGGCATCCATACGCATGATTTTCAAAATTACCAGGAAGAGGAGAGTAGGAATGCAAGGAGAGAATGCCTTCTTTAGCTCAAGATACTGACATGTAGATTAGTTATTTGGTGACTGCCAGTTCCTTTACAATCTCCACTCTCTCCTCTACATGTTTTATCAGAATGTTAGAGACGTGGCAATGCAAAACACTGGTATTTTAGTCAGCTCTGCCTCTGTCAGACCTCTACAATTGTTAGGATTCCTATGGTTTGTGAGGGAAGTCATTTGAGAGCCTAGCCGGACATTTTGGATGTATTTCTATTGATTTCTTTTTTCTAACAGCATTAGCATGTTCTCTAATTTTAAGTCATTTTCTAACCATTCCATTTAAATTCCTTTTGACCCTAAGCTTCTCCCCAAAAAGAGAATTCATGTCTTTTCAAATAATAGTGTAAACATTTTCACAATAATCTGTGTCTACCCTGCCCTACACTACACCATTCTACAGTGATTGCCATGACCCTGTATGACTTTATGGCATAGGGATTTGGGCGACATGATATGGTCTAATTCTTCATGCCTTCTGTTGCAGCCTCTTGATATTCTGTGGATTTCTCTCAAAAAGCATCAGTCATAATGCAGATGTTAATTCGTTATCTCTTTGCCAGCAGGAGGAAAAAAAAAAAACCTTAAGAATATCTGTAGTCTTCACGGAAAACTTGGTAAGTTGCTTATACAACTGTACCAAACAGATTTTACTATTAAAATGACCTATATCAGGTCACTTTATTCTGTCGTTCTGAGAGAGACATTATGTAACCAAGGATACAACTGGACCCTGAGTTAGAAATTGACTCTGAGCCACCAGGGAGAATTTGTGACCCCTAAAGAGTTTCCTGTTTCTTTCCTGTGGGGCAGTGACTCCACTTCCCAGCAGTAATGGAATATTCTGAATTAGCTGCTATAATGTCGGACTCTTTTGGAACTCAACTAGAACTTCGGCTTTATTGTAGGTTAGACAGATCCAGAGCTAAAAAGCAATCATTTCTCTCTTCTGGCCCAGTAGAATGTATTTTGTAGGGTTACTTGAAGATTATTTGTACTATGATTATAATGGTTAACTCTGCCCATATACCTGCCCCTTCAGTTTTCTGCTGGGCAAATGTGCAGAGGCCACCTAAGCAGGTTAGGATCTTCCTTTTTATTTTCATGAAAGATATCATCCTGCATTTACCCAGCTGATTTTTAAAGTATATGGAGTTGGTCTTATTTGAAAACAGAATACTTGCAATGTTACTCTGTAAGATATAATCTCAAATTATTAATTCATGCAAGAAATATGTTCAAAGAAAATGATCTGAATGAACCATCCGGCCCTGCACTTTCCTAAACCAGACTTTCTAAAATGTGTTCCTTGGGGAACGTGGGTTTCACATGTGTCACTTCCTGGTATCCAGTAAAAAAATGGTTTAATGATGAAATATGTGAGTTTAAACAAGGTTAAATTACTTTCTGCAGGGTTTCTCTGAGCCTTTCATAAATATGAATTTCCAAGAAAGGAAAGGTGATGTAGTTTTTCTCAAAATTACTTAACCACAAAAACTTCTTCCTCTTGACTATCCATCTGTCTAAGTATCCATCCATCCATCTATGTAACTAGAGTTCTCAGACACAGTGAAATTGTCTCCAGTTTCCATGCTATTTCTAGGTCAAGCCAGGGAATCAGAGGATTACATACTGAACCCCCTTGTTGTGAGCCGCCCACTCCATCCTCAAATAGTTTTACTGAATTAAAATTTATTGTTATGCCCCTACTGTCACTGTGGGATGCTGTAAGGGGTTTGCTACTGAATCCATTATAAGAATGTTAAAAAGCACAATGGGATATTTTTATGAGAAACTGCTCCTGTATATCAAGGGTCAGGGAAAGCTGTGCTGCTATGTTTTCACCTTACAGACATGGCAAATCTTCCCTGATCATGTGTTCCTCTTTTCTTAGATTAGGAAGGCTCAAGCTAAGCCTGCAGCATGCTTTTAGTAGTTATTCAGGGCCTTACATTATAAATTTTTATATAATATCTCTGTCTATCTCTTTTTATCTTATTAATTGACCTACTTAAAACTCAACATTCAAAAAACGAAAATCATGGCATCTGGTCCCATCACTTCATGGCAAATAGATGGGGAAACAATGAAAACAGTGACAGACTTAATTTTGGGGGCTCTAAAATCACTGCAGATGACGACTGCAGCCATGAAATTAATAGACGCTTACTCCTTGGAAGAAAAGCTATGACCAACCTAGATAGCATATTAAAAAGCAGAGACATTATTCTGACAACAAAGGTCCACCTAGTCAAAGTTATGATTTTTCCAGTAGTCATGTATGGATGTGAGAGCTGGACCATAAAGAAAGCTGAGTGCTGAGGAATTGATGCTTTTGAACTGTGATGTTGGAGAAGACTCTTGAGAGTCCCTTGGACAGCAAGGAGATCCAACCAGTCCATCCTAAAGGCAATCAGTCCTGAATATTCATTGGAAGGAGTGATGCTGAAGCTGAAACTTCAATACTTTGGCCACCTGATGTGAAGAACTGACTCATTGGAAAAGATCCTGATGCTGGGAACAACTGAAGGCAGAAGAAGGGGATGACAGAGGATGAGATGGTTGGATGGCATCACCAACTCGATGGACATGAGCTTGAGCAAGCTCCTGGAGTTGGTGATGGACAGGGAAGCCTGGCGTGCTGCAGTCCATGGAGTTGCAAAGAGTAGGACACGACTGAACGACTGGACTGAACTGAACTGAATCAACCTACATTTTTCCTTTTTACCAGATTCATCTTTTTTAAAGCTGAGTTGCATCTTCTCTGAACTACCTCAAATCCTTTAATGAGGTAGAATGTAAATTAATACATAATGTCTTTACCCACACCAAAATCATATTCAGATTGCCCCTGAGGAGACAAAAGATGATTTTCACATGATCCTCATTTCATTCAAAGATCTGGTGTGTAATGCATGATTATCTTCTTGTGTCTTCTTCCCTAGTCTTAGCACCTCATTCTCACAGCTAATGAGATGCAGGGACAGAGCACATGATCATCTGTTCCACTAAATTTCCACCAATGTATTTTCCTCTATATGGGCTCAGTGGTAAAGAATCCTGCCTGTCAATGGTTCAGTCCCTGAGTTGTTAAGATTTCCTGGAGGAAAAAATGGCGACCCACTCCAGTATTCTTGCCTGGAGAATCCAATGGACTGAGAAGCCTGGTTGGCTATAGTCCATGGGGTCGCAAAGAGTCAGACACAACTGAGTAAGCATGCTTTTTCCCTTATATATGAAGTTTACTAAAACCCACTTGTTTTCTATCTAAGTAAGTCTGGGCTGTCAATTGCTCAGACCACTCCTGGTGATTTTCTTTCTTTTTTGCCCCCCTAACTTGGGCTTCTAATTAGCCACAATTAGCTTGCTGGGGAAATGGGGAACCTTGTTTTTATAAGAGTTAACCAGTGTCCCAAATTTACTAAGAATTAAAGCACTGATTATAGGATGGGGACGGGGGAGAAATGAGGAAAAAATGAATCAATGAATTTCTGTTCACTTCAACTAATGTCACAAAATCTGCATCTGGGAAGGGTGTTTATAAGCTCAGAACTAATAAGCTCAGTGGAGTGCAGCTATGAAAGTCACAATTTGGTTAAAGTTAAACTCTCAAGTTTTATATGTGTACAAGCATATTGCTCTTTGATAATTTCCTTCTAGTACTTATTTCTTGACTGCTCACAGTTTTACTATGTGATGATTTTTAAAGTGTTATTCAAAGTTAATTGACTTAATTCACTAAACAGATTTTCCTGTAACTTCTGGTTGAATAGTGTCCTTTCTGTACAGGCCCTTCAGTCCACCAGCACAGAACAGAAAGAGGCTCTGATTTCATGAAATGTGAATTTCTGACAGTATTTTTTTTTAAAGAACTTTTGACCAGCACTCTCGCATGACTGACACATTCTCACTCCGTTTTCTGTGTTCCATCTGTCTTTCTGTGGGTGTATTCATCCTCTATTTCTGAAAGTAGTTGACTAAGAGAATGCTAAGCACAGAGAAAGGGCAATTCCAAAAAAAAAAGAAAGAAAGCCAGAGAATTATTTAATTTTGGCTGATGCTGCTCAGTTGGTGGAGGTCTCTTACACCAGGGATGAGCAATGCCACCACTTAGGTTGGGCAAATCCCCAAGATATCATTTGATGGGCAAAATTCCAGCATATCATTTGACTTGATAGAGGCATGAGAGCGAATACATCACTAATGCCCAGTTCTATTCCTGTGAACATAAAAATGGCAGTTTATTCTACTCCAGTTGAGTTCAGGTGCTAGCTCTAAAAATAGTCTCAGATAAAAAGTCAATAAAAGTGCAAGTCCAATTTTCACTAATTCTCCTATTAGTGAAATTTCTACATTCTACATTTTCTATCAAGAAAAGAGTTTGTGTGTGTGTGTGTGTGTGTGTGTGTGTGTGTGAGCATGGGAGGTATACAATTCTCTGATCCCTACAATCCTTGTAAGAGGCCAGGTATTACAATAACTCTATGGTACAGTCCAGGACTCCTGAGAAAGAAAGGTTTTACAAGTTTCTTTATAATTATAACTAACCTTTACAGTTAAAGCTTATACGGACATTTAAATAGTCCACAAGACTGGACATCCTAATGTTCCTAGTAAATTGATAATGAGAGAATTAAACAGGTAACAAAGAAGCATGCCCGGGTAGATGTTGAATGACACAATAAGGAAAGTGTAAATAAGCATTATCTTTCTCTTAAGGAATAACCTGTGATCACAAAATACTAGAATTTTAGAGATGAAGGGAACTTCACGTTTATTTAATTCAAACTCTTTCATTTTATGGAAGAAGAAAAGAATGGCCCAGAGAAGTTGTTACTTTCCCCAGATCACACAATTAATTAGCATCAGAAGTAGAATTAAAATCTGATTTCCATTTCACTATTTCCTTGACAAGATGTAGAAAAATTAGACGTCATTGATTTGTTCCACATTAGATTGCTGCTCTGTTTCCCTTTTGGCTTTTGTCACTCTGGATTTAAATTTCCCAGCTTTATGCACTCTAGTTCAAGGAGTTACTGACTCAACCACAGAAAGATCCTGAGAACCAGAATCACAGTCGGACCATCTCATTTCCTTGTCAAGAAATGAAGGCCCAGTGAAAGTCTGAAACTTGCCAAAGTAAAAGAATAAGAGAGTGTCTAAACAGAGCCTGCATCCCTGTCTCCTCTTTTTTCTAGAGTTCAGTGGACTTTATTGCAATCAGGTCCATTTCATGCTATTTAAGGCATTAACATATTTTTTACGTTTAATAGCATGATGAATTCTTTCAGAAAGCAAGTAATCACACTTATATATCTGCCTCAGTTTGAATTTTCCTAGTAAGGTGTGTGTGTACAGACTTAAGCATGTGCAGATGTAGCAAATAAATTGTAACCATCTAATGACACAAAATCCCCACTCTCCCCTTCCATGGCCTAACACGCTCTTCCTCTACTTCCTTCCCATCCTCCCTCTTGTCCACTCCAAGTGCCTGCCTGTGAGGGAAAAAGGACCATTATTATTTCCATCCTCTCTCCCTATAACAATTTCCCCATTGATTCAGCAAGATTGTGGGGTAAGGATTATGAGCAATATGACTTACGTGATAAGTTTTTACTCTGCGAAACAACACTCTATTTTAAACATTGCTTCTCTTTTTAATTGGACTTAAGACTCCAGAACTAAAGAGACAGCTAGAGAAACGGTGCATGTATATTTTAGAGCATACCCTTTAGATGAGCAAGTTTAGATTCATCCTGGGTTTTAGCAACTCATTCTGATCCTATGCATCATCAAAGATTCCTTTATTTCCCTTCTTTGTTTTTCCCTCCCATGAGTGGATCTACTGTTGAATCATGTCCATGCCATTCAATGATTATCTCATTGTAATGAGGTCAGAGAGGAGCAACTTACTCCTGTTTGCACTGTTCCCAACAGCCATGAAAGACTATGTCTTCATGCCCCCAAACTGTATTAATACAATGCCCAATCTTTCTTGAAATGTCTATAGCAGAGCAATGAAAACCATTTTCGTGAAGTGGCTGTCATTTCAAGATACCAATAAGTGAGCTACAAAAACTAATGATGCTATTAATTTAATATGCACTTGATAAGCTTTAACTGAATGACTGTAGGCCATTAGTAAAATAACCAGACATCATGTACTGTTGGGTACTAACTGCTCAAGGAAGGTAAAACATATAGCACTTTGTTCCACCAGAGAAATAAGACCTGACTGGAAGTCTCATGATGATTCTATGATATGGTTCAGTGCTATATCCTGAGTAGAAAAGACTGAAATATACAATTCAGAAATCAACCACAGGTTCGGTAGTTTAACCCTCACTATAAAAACTAAAAAATGGTTTAGAGTATGATTGAGCATGGTCTCTACAAATACATTCAAATACCAATTCTTACTATGTATAACTTTGGAGAAATTATTTAAACTCTGTGTACTTCTGTTTTCTCACCTTTAAAATGGGTATAATAATAGTACTCACCTACAGGGATTTACTTTTTGAGGATAAAATGAATTGAAATACATAATATAAAACTTTCAGAGCAGAACATGATACATTATAAATGTTCAGTCAATATTCTCTACTATTACAGTAAATCAATGTATTCATACAGTAAACCCAGTAAAATCGTTTTGCTTCTGCTTTCTCAAAGTCTTATGATACAATTGCACATTGTATTATTAACTCACCACCTAACTCATTATTAACAAATAACAAGCTCCTAATCATTGGACTGTTGGAATTCTTTCATGCTTTACCTATGATCCTAACTGTCACTTAATTTTTAGGCATTCATTAGCTTCAAATATTCCATTGCCCAATATAAAAAAAAAGTAAGAATGCTCAAATTTTCTAATTAGACAAAATGAAACACTGACACAGAATACACTTTCAATGATCATACATGTGTTCATGACGTCTCAAGTCCTTACTGGAAAAATAATCTTCATTCCAGAAAGAACATCAATAATTTTTAATGAAATAAATCACTATAACTTCATTTAAGGAGATTTACAAAGATATTTCAAATTATTTGTATGCAATGTTTCTAACATAATACACTTTATGAGCATGCTGAGGAACATTTACAGAGCACAGACTATATAAGCCATCAAACTGTCACCAAACATTTATTGAGCCCCTATGTCCATAATGATGATGATGTCTGGTAAGGCACTATTGTTAGAAATCTCTAAAACTAAAATGGAGCTGGCTTTTATTCTAAGCCTAGTGTATTTTTAAATCAAGCCACAGGGAAATGATTACTTTTGTTTCTATTCAACCAAGACCTGCACACAGAGTTTATGGAATGACATAATATCCTTCCTGAAATCAGACCGGTATGTAGGACCAGTATCCTTCACACATAACCAGTTCCTGAACCTTTAAAAACAAATCCTAATTTCCAAGGAAACAATCTCATCAAATGCTGCTCACTAGAATACATATTGTTCCTTTTGGAAACATTACAATAAGATTTTCATGATTACGAACCCCAGCTTCCCCTCTAAAATTCAATATAATCTTAAACTCATTTAAGTGGAAGTTGTATTTTTGTAATGGCTCTAGAAAAACCTGGTCAATTTATGTATCACCAATATAATAATTTAGCTATTTAGTTAGTCTACGAGG
The DNA here is from genome assembly GCF_003369695.1 of Bos indicus x Bos taurus. Lineage (NCBI taxonomy): Eukaryota > Metazoa > Chordata > Mammalia > Artiodactyla > Bovidae > Bos > Bos indicus x Bos taurus. The sequence continues at coordinate 27,587,828 of NC_040087.1, read as the reverse complement.
GGCTGGTTATAAAACTTCATAAACATATTGTATGTGTTTAGGTATGTGTGTATGTCTTTTAAATGGGCAACTGAAGTTTCTTAGGAATGCTCATCTTTCTACTCTACACAAACCTATCCTAAGATAAACAGCACATTTTAAACTATTTCTGGAGCATGAAGAGTTTTTGTGATTTTTTTCCCCCTTGAGAATAAAAAGGGACACCTAGCAGCTTGTAATCAGTATCCTCTCCTGTCTGCCTTACAAAGCTGGTGCTTCTGTCACAAGATTTGTTTTGAGGTTAGCAGACACTTTTATCTTTTACCAGAAGAACAATATCAACAGATCAGTGGCAACTGCTGACATAAACGTACAAATAGGCAGAGAATGTGATTTTGGTTGTCAGCCCAAGGGCCTTAAGAATAGAATTTTAACTTTCTCCCTTCACTAACAGTGTTCTAAAGAATCTTGGCAGGGTGGAAGTTAGTTCTTCCCCCTCTCCTAATTAAATAAACAAGTGTCCAAGTTTTAAACGTGACAGAGTGTGAGGAACCTGCTGAAAAGTTCCTAAAACCCGTACTGAGGAAACCTGTCTCGTTTATTCTGTAGACACACATTAAGTCTTGGAGATTGATGGTTCACTGTCCCATCCTGAAGTTTTCTGTGGACTTTACCGTTGAGTTATGTGGCAGCTAAGTGCTGTCACTGTTTGCCTAAAACGGCAGCCTGGAAGTTATTTCTGAAAGGTATGCGCGCCGTGGCATAGAAATCCATATATTGTAAAGTGAAAACAGTCATTTTTAAAAACGGGGTTAGCATGAAAGAGAGCCCACAGAAATCAGAATTAGCAACAGCCTTCCGCTACCAGCGACTCACCTTGTTGAATTTTAGTCACTAGCTGATGGCGTGCTAGAATCCGGCTCATCCTGTAAGGAGAGCGTCTCGTAGTCTGATCAAATCGCAAATACATCTCCTGGCCCTCAGGTGTCATGGCATTTAGATAGTAGCAACCTGAAGCTGGGGTCCGGGGTCCCTGACTCAACATCCCGACAGACTTTCTTCTGCCCCCTCAGTCTGCCCTTGTGGCGGTTTCCGTCTGCCTCCAGCCTCAGTCACTGAGCGAGGCACCCAGCCCTGCAGAGCTCAACCGACCCAGCGATTTTTAAAAAAAAAACAAAAAAGGAGTGCCAGGAGCTACAACTCAGAATTCCAGCCCTCGGTTCTCACGTGACCTCGCAGACCCAATCGCAGGGAGGCAGGAGACGGGACGGGGCGCGCCCGGCCGCGAGCCCCGGGAGAGGCAGGTCCCGCAGATCTGATCGCGGCGCAGTGCGGGAACCCCACACGAGCACTGCCCTGCCCTGCCTGGCCCTGTCCTGCCTCCGAGTTGACGAAGCCCGGAGAAGCGGCACTCACTGAGAGTTCAAAGGAAAAGAGAGAGGGAGGAGAATACGGCAGTAGAAGAAAAACAATGCCTGGGCACGGGAAAAATCATTCTGGTGGTGAAGGTTAGGGAAAGCACGCTCGCCTTCTCCCGGGCAGCTGCAGCCCAACCGGGTAGGAGATGGGTGTGACAAACGACGTACGCGAAAAGCCGCTTCACATAAGCATAAAGCTCTGAGTATAAATTACCACCCTTCATTACAAAGAAATAAATAAAGCTTTTCCAGTGAAGAGTAAACTTGAGGTGCTTTAACGCCTGAGTAAACGCACTCCAGGCCCCTGACCCTTGGCATGGGAGGTTGAGAGCTCTTACGGAGGAGACTGGCAGAGGTCAGCGTCTTTGTTGAATATCTACCCCTTTAAATTTTCCACTTCCCCAATTTTTTAACCACCCAGAGGCAAAATATTGATATTTTGAAAGTACCTCTCACACTTAAGACACTGCCAGGAATCACTGTAAAAATGCAGATTCATGCAAAGCTGCTGTCACCAAGCTGCTTGGGATCAATAGAGAAGTTATGCAGAAGTGCTAATACAGGCTTACAGGAAAGGGGCCTCAAAAAGACACAAGAGCAATGTTAGAGGAAGCAATATTATTTTTGACTGAGGTGATGAGAGCAGGCCACACAGAGAAAGAGACCTTTGGGTGGGATTTGAAAAAAAAAAAAAGGGTGGGCTTCTGACAGGCAGAGGCTGAGGAGGATCTGTGCCCACATGTGTGGAGATCTGGAACCAGAGTGTGTGTTTAAGGAAACTGCCAGTAATTCCACTTGGCCGTATCCAAGTATACATATGGGAATAATTAGCGTTTTCTCTCTATTTTTTCTCTCTAATATTGTTTGATGTGAAGAGGAAAAAAAAAAATCCATAGAAAACATGTTATCAAATTCTGAGCCTGGGGCTGAAGGAATAAAGTTCTTTGAAAAAGAGGCATATGGCCAAGTTGTTCTTATAGTTGGCTGACTCAAACTTAACTATAGCCTGGCCTGGGATTTCGAATCCTAATAATGAAAAACTCTCAATTGCAAGTTCAACAGGGCTTAAATTAGGGCCTCAATTCTTGCTGTGTGTGTCAAACCTAACATCTTTCCCTGTGGAACCTTCTGCAATTCTGGGAAGCAGCTCATTTCGCATAAATATCTTACTAGATAAAAGTGAAAGTCACTCAGTTTTGTCTGACTCTTTGTCACCCCATGGACTGTAGCCTGCCAGGCTCCTCTGTCCATGGAATTCTCCAGGCAAGAATACTGGAGTGGGTAGCTGTTCCCTGCTCCAGGGGATCTTCCCAACCTAGGGATCGGATTGAACTCAGGTCTCCCACATTTCAGGTGGATTCTTTACCGTCTGAGACACCAGGGAAGCCCTATTAGGTAAATGAACACCTTAATAAAGATCCCTAGGACCTTCACTGGAATATATTCTCTCTCATGGCAATTGTGAACCTCTTCCGATAATCATGCAAAGAGGAGGTAAGGGTCAGGTTTTCAAGTCAGCATTGATACAGGAAAGAAAAGGAAGCTCTCATGGGTCATGGTGTTCTTTTTCCATTGTTATTTAGGATTTGATCAGAGTTTTTCTATTCCAGGGGATCTTTTGAGGACAGTGAAAGGGATCTAATATCTAGTGCCGCTTATGCAGGAAGCCTGGGCATGCATGGCAGAAAGGCTTAGCACTCCACTGCAATATTAGATACTCTGGAGGTCCACTCCCCCAGCTCAGATCCAGCACTGGCTTCTGTCTGATGGAGATAAAGATGTCAGCCACCTTGTGTACACCTTTTGGTTTGATAGTCTAGTGCTGAGAACGTCCCTGCTGTAAATACCCACCAGTTATTACTTTTCAATGGGAGAGTATAGAAGAGTAGAGAGAGCAAGAAGAAAGGACTTTGAATATGTTCTGGAAAACTAAGCAAAGGGAAGGAAACACAGGAAATGATATATACTTGCTTTTGAGCTGTGGATAACACTTAAAAAAAGACTGACCATTCCCAGTACCAACCTTGTAGTTTAATACTGATGTGGCTGCATTTTAAAAATAAATAGGAGTGATTCTTACTAAAACACTGCAGTGTATCCTGGCCAGGTTACCATTTGAAAAAATCACAATGCTTCCTTTGCACAATAATGAACACATGAATACTAAAAGTCCTGAGGTGTTGATATATGTAGACAGATACAAAATGTGAAACATAGTATTTCATAGGAGATGGCAATGAAGAACAAGAATTGAATGCAAATTAGAGGAAAAAAGGAATCTGAATTCCCTGATTAAAAGAAAGCCAACTTAGAAGACAGCCCAATTTCTCTAAAAATCAGTCTTGAGTTTTAATAAAGGGATCTATGAAGGATCATGTATAACATCTTTGTTTTCCCTGTGTCACACCCAACTTATTTTTTTATGGTTAAAGTGTGTGAATGCTCAGTTGCTCAGTCGTTTCTGACTCATTGTGATCATATGGACTGTGGCCCACCAGGCTCCTCTGTCCATGGGATTTTCCCAGCAAGAATACTGGAGTGGGTTGCCATTTTCTCCTCCAGGGGATCTTCCAAACCGAGACTCAACTTCTGTCTCCTGCATCTCTTGCGTTGTCAGGCAGATTCTTTACTGCTGCACCGCCTGGGAAGCCCATTGGTTAGAGTAGTATCTATAAATCTATACAACTGCTTACCATGGTTTTGCCATTTTGTGTGTTCAGAATACCATATTTAAGGCAGGTAAGTAACATTATTTTCTCATTAGTATCATTAATGTCTTATTTTATGCTAATGTATTGCTATGAATCCTAAGCTCTTTCAATGAATTCTTTTATCATTTGGCCCCAGTGTTAAAAGAATCACCACTGGGTGGGCAGTTCTGCTTGTTGTAAATGTAAAATCAAGAAACTGTTGATAATTTTTCCCTGGGCTGAAATGCCCTCCATGCATCTCGTGGACAGAGGTCTTCCTCTTCACTGGTGAGTGAGTGGGTGAGGACCAAACGAATCAGAGAGGGAGAAGGTGCTGAAAACCCAAGATGCTGGATTTCCTCCTTTCCAATTCCTTCAAAAGTGAGGAAAATGGATGGTACTAGTTTTCAGTTTTCACCTACTTTTCCTCTTTCCTAATTTGGTCATTAAGAACAATCTTCACTCAGACTATTCAGGAATGGGATAAACAGATCAATATTGGGAACCAACAAGAACAGTGAACAGGGGAATGGAAACGGGAGAGTGGCTAACAAAGCTAAGCACCCACTGGTGCTAAACCTTATGCCATTTACATGTCACATCTTTAATTAATCTCCATGGAAACTCTCTGTGCTACCCTATTGATATGATTTTCTGGAAAAGGAAATTAAGACCCCCAGAGGTGAACAAATGTCCCCGGTGATACAGCGACCGAGTGTAGAGCTTCTGTGTATCTCCAAGCTGATGACATTTTAACTCTTTCCGCTATTACACACGAGGGACAGGAAAGGGAAAACTGTGGCACTAAAAGGGTGCTAGGGAAATTGGATAAGGAGAAAATTTTAGGAAGAATATACTGAAAATCATCTTAATCCTATTTAATTGTATGTGATGGAAATATGGGTATATGGTAACTAAATTCTTGCAGTGGTTGAGATCAAGGTGCCGTTAGAGTAATATACACAGCCCAGAGCCTTTAATTAGACCAGTGAGAACTATGGGCTGCTTCTGGAGTAACTTCAGCCTGAGAGCTGGAGACCCGCCCATTCCTTCCCCAATCCTACAGTGAAGAGGCAGCCTGATGGCCTCTCTGTTTAACAGCTCCTCTTCTGAAGGGTAGGCTGTTTGCCCTCTGCTTTCTACTTGTCCTCAAGACTAACTCTGCATATTGGCTGGCCTCTTCATTGGCATTTCTTCCTAAGGCAAACACTCCAAATACAGCCAAAACTCTGAAATTTGACTTCTAAACAAAACTTTTGGTATTTAAAAATTTTTAATCTTTTGATAGATGATCCCAGATTAGCGCTGAACAGAAATTTTGTGTACACGTGGCAGAAAGTGAGGAGCGCTTTTACAGAAGCCAGCAATGTCTCATTGTGCTTTCATCTGTCTGCTGCTCCTTCTGTTCCTTCACGCACATTCCAGCCTGTTCAAAGGGCGCCAAGGCAGTTCTGCCAAGTAGGAAAATGTTTGAGATACAAGTGGTTGGTGGAAAGAAAGCAGAACCAATCTGGAGGGTTGCTTTTGAAACTACTTGAATCCAAAGGTTGTAGTTTCATGTCAAAGCTTCCTGTGGGCACTCAGGCTCATTTCAAGAATTTCTACCAGTTGATTTGTGATGTATGTGCCCCATTTTTTGTCAATAAACTTTTTCAATATGCATACACCACATGCCTGATAACCAATGCAGGCAAGCCAGGGATATTAACATTCACAGCCACGACCAGGACCATGCACAAAAGGTGTCATTCTCTTCTGATTCAGTTTTTCCACCTCTAGGCCATGTCTCCCACTTGAAGTCCAGATCTTATTGCAAAAACTTCTGGGTGGTAATGGATTTCCTTTTTTTTTTTTTGTCTCAGCCCTCGTTGCTCTCTTTAGTTAACTTCATCTCTGTAGGCCTTTCAGAGCACATTCTCTGCCCTCATTCTATCCCCTGGGAATCCAGCCATCAGATCTAGTTCATATGGCCAGCGATTTGGCCTGACTTGTCCTGGGCTCACTGCCTACACCCATCCATTTCAGCCAAACCAAAATTCTTTCACTTTTATAAGTTGTTTCAAAGATCTGGAACTGTGTGCTTTCCTACTCTTTCACCCTGTCAAAACCTACTGCCTTCAGAAACAGTTTCATGACTAATGCAAAAACTTTAGTATTAACAGTCATGTTAATACCTGTAAATATTGGTTATGTGACACATTAATTAGATTAGATTGTTACATGCTAATATGGAGTCCATTTGTTCATTTCAACTATTATACACATAATGTTTTTATATCTTGGATTTGGAAAAGGTATTAAAAATCTTCCAATCCAACCACCCAATTATTACACAAGTCACGGTCAGATCAATGAATGAATGCTCTACCCAACAAATATGAAGTACATTACCTCACTGAGGACTACAAGCTGTTTAAGAAAGTTTTTGCTTATAATTTCAATCCATTGGTTCTAATTCTGTCATTTGGAATTAGGACAAATCTATTCCTTCTTCCATGTGCCTGTTCTTCAGATATTTTTAGAAAACCAACCTCTTATAAGACTTTCCTTTCATAGGTTAAACATTTTCCATCAAACCACACAACTTCTAACTATTTAGCAAGCTGACTGCTGTCTTTTGGATCTGCTCCAGTCTGTCAGTATCCCTTTAAAAATACTGTTCTTACCCTAAACTTAAGCTCTAGACATGGCCAAGCAGAATAGTATATGGTACAGGGTGTGGATACCTCCTGCTCTCAGGGGGTTGTACTCTTGTTGATCTAGTCTGAGATAATGAGAGTTTTTATTTTTTTAATCTATATTTACTCAATCATTTATTTAGATAGCTGGATGGCATTGCTGACTCGATGGACGTGAGTCTCAGTGAACTCCAGGAGTTGGTGATGGACAGGGAGGCCTGGCGTGCTGCGATTCATGGGGTGGCAAAGAGTCGGACACGACTGAGTGACTGATCTGATCTGATTAATGTTAATTAATTAATTAATGCCTGCACAGCACTGCAGTAAGTATGAAAGATACAATGGTGAATGCGATGTATTTGTCCTTGTCTCAAGGGACAGTCTGGCAGGGAAGACAGAAAAAAAAACTCACTATTACACAAATGTTAAGTGCTATGTGGGAGGCTGTCTCTATCACCTCAGACTATGTTAGAGTCAATATAAGTGGTGTTTCTGTGTTTTCATAAGATCTGTTGTTAAATGAGTGCTCTCTATCCTGTAATTAACAAATGACCTTTCAGACTTAAGAGCAGGTTTTTAAGCTTATTAGAATTACTGTTGTAATGTTGTTTAGTCAATAAGTCATATTCGACTCTTTGCAACATCATGGACTGTAGATGGCCAGGCTCCTCTGTCTGTCGAATTTTCCAGGCAAGAATACTGGAGTGGGCTGCCATCTCCTCCTGCAGGGGAATCTTCCTGACCCTAGAATCAAACCGTCATCTCCTGCGTCCCTGACATTGGCAGCCGGATTCTTTACCAATAGCGTCACCTGTGAAGCCCCAAGGAATTGAGATATTTTTAATTCCTGATTTTCTCTTCCAACAGTTTTCAGTTCAGTTCAGTTCAGTCGCTCAGTCGTCTCCAACACTTTGCAAACCCATGGACTGCAGCACACCAGGCCTCCCTGTCCCTCACCAACTCCCAGAGTTTACTCAAACTCACTGACTTGTCCATCAAGTCAGTGATGCCGTCCAGACATCTCATCCTATGTCATCCCCTTCTTTTCCCACCTTCAATCTTTCCCAGCATCAGGGTCTTTTCACATGAGTCAGTTCTTCGCATCAGGTGGCCAAAGTATTGAAGTTTCAGCTTCAACATTAGTTCTTCCAATGAACATTCAGGACCGATTTCCTTTAGGATAGACTGGTTGGATCTCCTTGCAGCCCAAGGGATTCTCAAGAGCCTTCATCAACACCACAGTTCAAAAGCATCAATTCTTCAGCACTTAGCTTTCTTTATAGTCCAACTCTCACATCCATACATGACTATTGGAAAAACCATAGCTTTGACTAGATGGATCTTTGTTGGCAAAGTAATGTCTCTGCTTTTTAATATGCTGTCTAGGTTGGTCATAACTTTTCTTCCAAGGAGTAAGTGTCTTTTAATTTCATGGTTGCAGTCACTATCCGCAGTGATTTTGGAACCAAACAAAATAAAGTCTGTCACTGTTTCCACATCTGTTTGCCATAAAGTGATGGGACCAGATGCCATGATCTTAGTTTTCTGAATGTTGAGCTTTAAGCCAACTTTTTCACTCTCCTCTTTCACTTTCATCAAGAGGCTCTTAAGTTTTTCTTCACCTACTGCCATAAGAGTGGTGTCATCTGTATATCTGAGGTTGATATTTCTCCCTGCAATCTTGATTCCAGCTTGTGCTTCATCCAGCCCAGCATTTCTCATGATGTACTCTGCAAATAAGTCAAATAAGCAGGGGGACAATATACAGCCTTGACGTACTCCTTTTCCTATTTGGAACCAGTCTGTTGTTCCACGTCTGGTTCTAACTGTTGCTTCCTGACCTGCATACAGATTTCTCAAGAGGCAAGTCAGGTGGTCTGGTATTCCCAACTCTTTAAGAATTTTCCACCAGACAGCCAAAGGCTTTGGCATAGTCAATAAAGCAGAAATAGATGTTTTTCTGGAACTCTCTTGCTTTTTTGATAATCCAACAGATGTTCGAAATTTGCTCTCTGGTTCCTCTGCCTTTTCTAAATCCAGCTTGAACATCTAGAAGTTCACAGTTCATGTACTGTTAAAGACTGGCTTGGGGAATTTTGAGCATTACTTTACTAGCGTGTGAGATGAGTGCAATTGTGCAGTAGTTTGAGCATTCTTTGGTATTGCCTTTCTTTGGGATTGGAATGAAAACTGACTTTTCCAGTCCTGTGGCCAGTGCTGAGTTTTCCAAATTTGCTGGCATATTTCGTGCAGCACTTTCACAGCATCATCTTTTAGGATTTGAAATAGCTCAACTGGAATTCCATCACCTCCACTAGCTTTGTTCGTAGTGATGCTTCCTAAGGCCCATTTGACTTTGTGTTCCAGGGTATCTGGCTCTAGGTGAGTGATCACACCAGCGTGATTATCTGGGTCATGAAGATCTTTTTGTATAGTTCTTCTGTGTATTCTTGCCATGTCATCTTAATATCTTCTGCTTCTGTCAGGTCCATACCATTTCTGTCCTTTATCGAGCCCATCTTTGCATGAAATGTTCCCTTGGTATCTCTAATTTTCTTGAAGAGATCTCTAGTCTTTCCCATTCTATTGTTTTCCTCTATTATTTTCACTGATCACTGAGGAAGGCTTTCTTATCTCTCCTTCCTATTCTTTGGAACTCTGAATTCAGATGCTTATATCTTTCCTTTTCTCCTTTGCTTTTCGCTTCTCTTCTTTTCACAGCCGTTTGTAAGGCCTCCTCAGACAGCCATTTTGCTTTTTTGCATTTCTTTTTCTTGGGGATGTTCTTGATCCCTGCTTCCTGTACAATGTCATGAACCTCCATCCATAGTTCATCAGGCACTCTGTTTATCAGATCTAGTCCGTTGAATCTATTTCTCACTTCCACTGTGTAATCATAAGGAATTTTATTTAGGTCATACTTGAATGGTCTAGTGGTTTTCCCTACTTTGTTCAATTTAAGTCTGAACTTGGCAATAAGGAGTTCATGATCTGAGCCACAGTCAGCTCCCGGTCTTGTTTTTGCTGACTGTATATAGCTTCTCCATCTTTTGCTGCAAAGAATATAATCAATCTGATTTTGGTACTGACCATCTGGTGATGTCCATGTATAGAGTCTTCTCTTGTATTGTTGGAAGAGGGTGTTTGCTATGACCAGTGTGTTCTCTTGGCAAAACTCTATTAGCCTTTGCCCTGCTTCATTCTGTACTCCAAGGCCAAATTTGCATGTTACTCCAGGTGTTTCTTGACTTCCTACTTTTGCATTCCAGTCCCCTATAATGAAAAGGACATCTTTTTTGGGTGTTCGTTTTAAAAGGTCTTGTAGGTCTTCATAGAACCGTTCAACTTCAGCTTCTTCAGCATTACTGGTTGGAGTATAGACTTGGATTACTATGATATTGAATGGTTTAATCTAGCAGTTTAATCCTGCCTGTTCTTTAAGGTAGCTAGTGAAAATACCTACATTCTAAAAGTATAAAATAAACAGTTAAGTGTGCTTGGAAAAAGGTAAAGAACAGGTGGAAACATTAAGAAAGCCAAGTTTACAGACACACACATCATACAACCCTGTATATTTGCAGGAAGTGGCTAAAAATGTGGCTTAAGACTCCTAACAGACAAGACAAAAAGGAAATGAGTCAATTATGAGATTTAATATATTCACAATATCAAAACAGGGCAGTTATTCAAGATAAACAGAGATTACCAGGTATTGAGAAACTCTAACCACCCCACCAGGGAAAATTTTCCTGGGTTCTCACAAAGAATCGGCATCCTCAATGATGCTGGATATGGGCCATGGTTTCTTAACTGACACTTCAATGGCAATAATAGTGTGATAACAAAGCACTATTTAGGGAAATTAGTTCTAGGATGGTCCCCATAGAAAACATGATTTTAGTATGCTAGCCTGTGATCTTTAAGGTATGTGTTGAATTGTATCACTTCCCTGCTTAAAGTACTCCAAGTTTTCTATTCTATCTGGAAAAAATTCTGGACTTCTTACTTGGCACATGAGATCCTATGCAATCTATTCCCAGCTAACCACTTCCACCTCATCACAATCTCCTCACTCGCCGTCTCTAGACTTGGCTGCCTTAGAGTCTTCTTTCTACATGTGCCACTCCTCAGCCTGGAATGTTCTTCATGGAGTCCTTCCTATTGCTGGCTCCTTTTCAGCTTGTAAGCATCAGTTTAAATGATGTAATCTCAGACACGCCATCCTGTTCACTTTTGCTAAGCGGAAGCAGCACCTCATTTGTTAGCTCTATGATGGTGGCAGTTGAGTTGCTAAGTCGTGTCCGACTCTTGCAATCCTACAGACTGTAGCCCACCAATCTCCTCTTTCCATGGAATTCTCTAGGCAAGAATACTGGAGCAGGTTGCCAGTTCCTTCTCCAAGGGATCTTCCTGCCCCAGGAATCAAACCTGGGTCTCCTGCATTGCAGGCAGATTCTTTACCAAACTGAGCTACAAGGAAAGCACTAGTGCTTTCTAAGTTTGTATTCACCTAGTTATTTGCTCGTTCACCTATGCGTTACTTCTTCTTCTCGGTAGATTGTTGTGTCTGGACCATGTTTCTTTCACACACATTCTATGTACCCCACCACAAGGCCTGGCACATAGGAGAAAATCAGTAGCAATTGGTTGAATAAATGATTGAGTAAGAAACTGAATAAATGATGATTAAACTTTGCCAAAGATAAAATTTAGAATGTCTAGAGGAGTAAATGTATATTTTTTAGGCAATCATTTTAGATATTATTGTTGTTACAACAACTTGGATTGGATAAGAATTGGACAGCAGATAATTCAAGGTTATTTCCCCCCTTCCCCCAAAAGAACCTGAAATACGCATATTTTGCTTTGTTAGTTAAAGGAAGGAGGAGGCAATGGCAACCCACTCCAGTACTCTTGCCTGGAAAATCCCATGGACGGAGGAGCCTGGTAGGCTCAGTCCATGGGGTCGCACGGAATCTGACACGACTGAAGAGACTTAGCAGCAGCAGCAATTAGGGGCAAAAGTATATGCTTTGAGCACCAAAGAGAGGACAATTTAAGGCCCCTTGTGCAAACCAGGGAGCCTGGAGGAAATGAGAAATCCTTTCTCCACAGAGAGAGGCTGTGAAGATCGCTCAGTCGTGTCCAACTCTTTGCAACCCCATGGACTGTAGCCTACCAGGCTCCTCTGTCCATGGGATTTTCCAGGCAATAGTACTGAAGTGGATTGCCATTTCCTTCTCCAGGGAACTTCCCGACACAGGGATCGAACCCCGGTCTCCCACATTGTAGACAGACGCTTAACCATCTGAGCCACCAGGGAAGTCCACAGAGAGAGGCTGAAGGGCATTAAAAAATAAAAAGTATCTTCATTAGCTTTGAATCAACCTCAAATTTTGTAAGCATGCCTCCTGTGTCTTCAGTTAAAAAGTTTAACACCATTGGCCCAAGTGTTCTTCGGGGACCCATTCTGCATCTGGGTTATCAACCACCTCTATTTCTTCATGCTCATAAACATCTTAAATAATTTTTTCAAAAATTATCGTGGAGATTTTAATTAATTTGTTGTCTGATATTTCTAGAACATATATATTTTTGCCTTGATTGAAAATAAGTGTAATTGCTAATTTGGGGTATTTTTCTTTTCTTTTTAAAAAAATTGCTTATATTATTAAAATGGATCATTCAGTCCCTTAGCGGAATTTGTCTGTTATTAGAGACCTATCCTCATCTGTATCCGATTTGATTTTCTAATCTCCTTTTCTTATCTCGAACAAGAGTGGATATATTTCCTTTGTGTTGACTCAAATTAGAATCTGAATATGAAAGGGAAGGTTGCTCATTAAAGAAATCCTGTGATGAATCCTTTGGTACATTTTGTGTTGATGTTCCACAGTATCTGTTTTTTAAATGTCTGAGCCTGCCCACAGAGAGGCCTGTCATTATTAAGATGGTATGCTGGAACCAGAAGGTTCATGACTGAGATTACTTTGCCAACAAAGGTCCATCTAGTCAAGGCTATGGTTTTTCCAGTGGTCATGTATGGATGCGAGAGTTGGACTGTGAAGAAAGCTGAGCGCAGAAGAATTGATGCTTTTGAACTGTGGTGTTGGAGAAGACTCTTGTGAGTCCCTTGGACTGCAAGGAGATCCAACCAATCCCTCCTAAAGGAGACCAGTCCTGGGTGTTCATTGGAAGGACTGATGCTGAGACTGAAACTCCAGTACTTTGGCCACCTCATGCGAAGAGTTGACTCATTGGAAAAGACCCCTGATGCTGGGAGGGATTAGAGGCAGGAGGACAAGGGGATGACAGAGGATGAGATGGCTGAATGGCATCACCAACTCCATGCACATGAGTTTGAGTGAACTCCAGGAGTTGGTGATGGACAGGGAGACCTGGCGTGCTGAGATTCATGGGGTCCCAAAGAATCAGACATGGCTGAGCGACTGAACTGAACTGAACTGAATCAATATACAGGTTGCACTGAATTCACGGGACACAACTGAGCGACTGAACTGAACTGAACTGAACCAATCAATGAGAAGAATGTCCATGAGCTGATCATGCACCCTGCAACCTTCATGCCTAATGTTGTCTTTAAAACTGTTTCCAGAAATCTGAACACAAAGGAGTCTAGGTCTTTTGAGCATGAGCTGTCCTGGATCCAGTCCCCATTTTTACATACAATTGCTTTCCATCTGGTATCATTCAACAGTTGGATACTAAAGTAAAGTTCGGAAATAACTACAGCCCACAAACTTAGGGCCATTTGAAAAGACCCTGATGGTGGGAAGGAGTGAAGGTGGGAGGAGAAGGGGATGACGGAGGATGAGATGGTTGGATGGCATCACCGACTCGATGGACATGAGTTTGAGTAAGCTCCGGGAGTTGGTGATGGACAGGGAGGCCTGGTGTGCTGCAGTCCATGGGGTGGCAAAGAGTCTGAGTGACTGAACTAAACTGAACAAACTGAGGGGGATTAATAATGCAATTGCACTACTTATATATTTAAACCACATATTGACTTCTTGGATAAATTCAGCTCAGTACACTAAGAATATGATAGAATGTTTTCCCTCTTTATTCCTAATGTAAGACCTTTAATCTATACTTTAAAGAATGGAAAGTGGTGCCAGGAGGAGCAATGACATTAGAATACATCCCATAAAGAGAGAAGCACTAGGAATTTGAGAAGGTAGCAACATAGCTCTCTCAGTCAGTCAGTTCAGTTGCTCAGTCATGTCCGACTCTTTGCGACCCCATGGACTACAGCACGCCAGGCCTCCCTGTCCATCACCAACTCCCAGAGTTTACTCAAATTCATGTCCATTGAGTCGGTGATACCATCCAACCATCTCATCCTCTGTTGTCCCCTTCTCCTCCTGCCTTCAATCTTTCCCAGCATCAGGGTCTTTTCAAATGAGTCAGCTCTTTGCATCAGGTGGCCAAAGTATTGGAGATTCAGCTTCAACATTAATCCTTCCAATGAATATTCAGGACTGATTTTCTTTAGGATGGACTGGTTGGATCTCCTTGCAGTCCAAGGGACTCTCAAGAGTCTTCTCCAACACCACAGTTCAAAAGCATCAATTCTTCGGCACTCAGCTTTCTTTATAGTCCAACTCTCACATCCATAAATGGCCACTGGAAAAACCATAGCCTTGACTAGATGGACATTTGCTGGCAAAGTAATGTCTCTGCTTTTTAATAAGCTGTCTAGGTTGGTCATAACTTTCCTTCCAAGGAGTAAAGGTGTTTTAATTTCATGGCTGCAGTCACCATCTGCAGTAATAGCTCTCTAGAGCCCTAGATATTGGTTTGAGTGGAACTTGGAGGTGATTCGGAAGACAAATTTCAGGACTTAGGGCTGGGCAACAAGAGGAAGGTCCTCTTTCAGGTTTGAAAGAATGATTTAACAAAATGTGCTTCTATGTAATAGTATAATTTAAATATGATTTTTTTTCTGCTGATGTTTTGTTTGTCATAGAAACAAAGCCACTAATTAATTCATGTTACAGTTTCTTTAACTCTTTCTTAGTAAAATAGTTCTGATGTATATTTCATGCCAGGCATAGTGCCAGGCACCAAATGCCCAAAGATAAATAAGACACTATCCCACTTCTCAACAGTATGATTTATCACAGGAAAAGTTGAAGGTAGTTACAGTTATAGGGCTGTGTTACAGGTGCTAAGAAAGAGGTGTGCAGAAGGTGGGAAGTGAGTAGGGTCAGCTGAATCAGAACAAGAGTAGACTCACACACAGCAGAAAAAAACTGTGCTAAGGCTGGCAAGATGCAGAGCTGGGTAAGAAGAAGGGGAAGACGATATTGGGGGGAAATACCCATGAAGAGAATAAAAAACACAGAACTATTTTCCTTTGCTAAACCTTCTTCTTCAATTATTGAGAGATTAATATCTCCCCCCTTTTTTTGGCTGCTCCACATGGCATGTGGGATCTTAGTTCCCCAATCAGGGATCAGACCCATGACACCTGTATTGGAAGGGCGGAGTCTTAACCACTGGACCATCAGGGAAGTTCCTCTTGAGAGATTAGTATTTCAAGTTGCTGCATCATAGAGAACTTTCTAAGTTCAAGTTGGAAGGACGCACCTTTCTACCAGCACTCCTCCTGACTCGTGTCCCCTGGTCTCCACCAAAGCTCTAATGTCGGGGGGATATCTCTCTGCTGTGGCTATTTCCTGGAGGTAATTGTCCTTTTAGCAGAAGGACTATGATGGATGATGGTAAGAACAAAGAGGCAAACTGAATTCAGGGGTTACAGTCTTGGGCCAAAGTTAGAGGGCTCTACTGGGAAGGCAGCGACAGCATGAAGTCCTGAAACTCCCCTTCAGGCGGTCCTCTGGCTTGGGGAAACAAGCTATCCTTTGTCTGATCATCTTTCAAAATTGGTACAATTCTACTTTTAAAGGCAAAGCAGATTTCTAAAACTGCATCAGTAGTAGCTTCCCTTGAAGGTTCCTTATGCTGATGCTCCTTTGAAATAAGGGAATAAAAGGGCATTGCTTGGCTTTTACGCCTGCTCTGGATGGCCTTCCTGGGGGTGCGGTGGGGTGGTTCTTTACGTTAGAAAGTATATGTGTGTGTCTGTGTGTGAATATATAGAGGTTGTCCTGAGATTTCTCATGTTCATATTTCTTCAGAGCTTGATGTTTATCAAAGCACACGGTGGCCTCTGGCCAACCTCTGAGAGCACATCATTATCACGCTGTGTCTTGTGACACGGACCTGTTTAAACAGACCAGGTACAACAGAGACAGCCGGGTGTGGTTACCTTCTCCGCATGCTGCTCCACCAAAATGACTCAACTCTAATCAATCACAGAAAATACTTACGAAGCACCAGAAATGTGTCTGCTGCATAGAAGGACAGAACATACCAAAAGCTACTCTCAATCTTTGATGAATTTAAAACACCCTCTTTTCATTCTCTGATGTTGGAGCTTTCAAAGGCTGTCCTTAGCCTTGGCTTATTTCTCAACACGAATTACCTTAGAAAATCTAGTCCCATGTCATTTTGATAATCAATCAAGTGTACTGCTGCAAATCAAAAATGTAGAGCACAAAATGGTGTGGTATATGCTATATTACAATTAAAAAATTTTTTTATTCATAGTAAAAAAAAAAGATTAGAAGAAAGCACACCAAAAATGTATTTATGACCATTTTTAGAATAGTGGAATTATGGGTCACATTTTCTATATATTCTATCATATGACTAATTATATTGCTTTTATAAAGAGGGGATTAAGTCTAACAATTCACATCAAGAAGTGTGGAGAAGGAGCCTCAGACTGAGCTTATTTCCAGTTGCCTCTGTGTCTCACAGATGGAAGACAGAGACAAGAAAAATCTGCACGGAAGAGATACTAACATGACTTGAACTTCCTTAGTGCCTCACATGATATCAGGCAAGACCCCAGTGTTCAAAATAAGAGAAAAAGAGAGAGAGGAAAAAAAGTCTATTGATTTCCTTTTCAAAAATGCCTCTAATATCCATTCCTTCTTGCATTATTGCTCCCACCATGTAGGGACCAGTCCTCTTGCCAAGATGATTCAGTCAGTTCAACTTGTGTCCCCGTCTTCCCCTGTCTCCTGAATACCATCTTGCCTGAACACCATGAAACGGTTAGCCTCTCAGGATTCCACTTCCGTTGTATTTTTCTCCTGTTACAGAGCACTAAATAACATCCCAGGTCTACCACTTACTGTTTTAGTCTCTTAAAGCCTTCCTTTCCTCATCTACATGGGTTTATATGGATACGTATTACTTATCTCATACACACATAAGGGGACCAAGTACTATATGTGATTATCAGTTTATTTCAACCAAATACACTAGCTGAAAAGGATTTGGTGTCATACTTTCTGAATGTTGCCTTTTGGGAAAGATTCAGTGGGAGTGCTAAGAACTATCAACTATGCAGACCCAGTCTCTTGGAATGGAAAACTATCTTTTCAGCTATTTTAAAACTTGAGAGAAATAATATAAAATAGTTTTACAATCATTTACCAAGAGCTAATATTTACTTCAGCTTTAGAGATTCACATAAGCATACTAAAATTCTCACCAGCCCCCCCAAAACAAGCAAAATCCATTTAAATAATATAGTGGTGACATTGGGAAGCAATCAGATAAAGTGATCTATTCACTTTTAACCCAAATACTTCCTGAAAACTTACTCGAGTGCTATTTTTTACTAGAGAACTTAAAATTCTAATTTAAAAAAGAAACTATTAAAAACATTATCCTTTTCTGAGAATGGAGGAAGATAAAGTGATTTTAGAGTTAAAAAAGCAAAACAAAATAAAATTGGCCTATAATTTCTCAAATCTTAACTCAGAAGGTCCCTTGGGGGTCTGAGGTCAGGGCTCAGAAGTCATTCTGCGGTTCTCTTGAATTTTATATCAAGGCAACCCTTCCACACTGTACTTGTATCATCCTGCTCTAAGAAATTAGGTGAATGGACTCAAGCATTTGGAATCAATTTTATTCAACAATTATTTTTTGAACTCCTACTCTGTGCCAGACAATGTTCTCAGTACTGGGACTGCATCAACAATTAAGATAGACAATCTTAATTGTCCTAATGAAGCTTGTGTTGTAAACAATGAATATAATAGCATGGATATCTTTACTTACGTGAGTCATCAAAACTGGAGCTGTTTGCAAAATTTTGTGCATATTTTCGCTTTTCACCTTTTTAGAGCATAGGTCTTTGGATTTCATCAGATTTTCAAAAGATGCTGTAACTATCAAAATATTTTTTAAGTGGATTTAAAGTATAGTTCTAGAACCCTTAGAACTGTGGCTTTGGAGTCAAATCAGCTTGTACTCAAAGTCAGGCTCTGCTAGTTATTTAATATATGAAAGTGTTAATCACTCAGTCATGTCTGACTCTTTGCAACCCCATAGACTGTAGCCCACTAGCCTTCTCTGTCCATTCTCCAGGCAAGAATTCTGGAGTGGGTTGCCATTCCACTCTCTAGGGGATCTTCTTGACCCAGGTCTCCCACATTAGCAGGCAGATTCCTTACCATCTGAGTCACTAGGGAAGCCCCTTTTTAATATATGGGCTTGGACAAATAAAAATTAGCTCACTTTTCTGCATCTCAGTTTTCACATCAATAAAACTGAAGTTAGGTCTCATGAGGCTCCTGTGAGAGTTAAATTCGATTATGGCCATGAAGCACTTGGCACACTGTGAGGTTACCACCCTCCTCCACGCTCCCATCTCACGGGTTTTGATCCAAAATATGAGTGAGAAATCTGAAGCAAGTTCAAAGACAGGATGGATTGCCTTTGACAGCTAGGAGGTTCTCATCCTTAGAAGATCTCAATTTCAGTGTTATCAGTCATAGTGGAGACATCATAGGTTAGCAAGGAAGGTCCTAACTAAGAGTTTATGATTCTGTGAAATCACCAATATTATATGTACCAAACAGATAAGATGCCTAGGCTTTTCTTTGGAGAGGATTTTATGAGCCAGTATATACAGCCAAACTTTGATTCCATGAGTGAAATAAATGCTTATTCTAAGCTATATGATAATGTTTGGTATAATTCTCTTATTATAACCCAGAGAGACAATACTCTTTATTAGAATTAAATTATCTTTGATTTGTTTAGAATTTGATAACTTTTAAAGATTTTAAATTATAAACGTAGGCTCTTTGTTTCACTTGGTGATGCAACAACCCTTTAAAACAATCCTTTGAAAGGACCTGCCAGGCATGGCTTGGTTTTTCCCTCAGCTGCTCTTGCAGCCTCAACAGTCACATCCTCCTTCTTGCTCTGTGTTCTTGGGACAGTGGCTTTCTTTCCAGGGTTTTTGAATGTGCAGTTCTCTCTTCTTGGACTGTAACACCAATATCCTAGAGTGACATGAGCAACTACTGCTCAGCACACGTTCCCTCAGGGGTACTCTTCTTGTCTCCCTCTGGAGCACCCTGTACTTCTCTGTTGTGGCTTCTGTCATAGCTACGTTAGCGCCACTGTGATGTGTTTTTTTTTGGGGGGGGGGGATTGTTTGATTAATACCTGTCTATATCCCTAGTCTGTACATGCTATGAAGGCAGGGACCATGTGTATTTCTGCTCATTACTGGATCACAGCACTTAGCCCAGTGCCTGGCACATTTTGGTAGAATGGAATGCCGGATGAAAGGCACAGGCACAGATGGTATTTTCACCCTGCATGTGAGAAAAATAAAGTGATTTGCATAAGGGGATCTGACTACTTGGTGAGGACAAAGCATGGGGACTGGGGGACCTAATGATTAACTGTTACTTTATCCCTCCTCCCTGACATCATACCTTTTCTTCTGCATTGAACTCTAACTAAAGATGTCTAATATACCTTTTACTTTAGTATGTTAATTTAGGTTTAAAGTCAGGAGTAACCTCGGAAAATCCAAAGCTGTTGATACATGCCAAACATCACTCCCAGTCAAGTTCTTCTGCAGGGAATTTCCACCTTGAGTTTCTTTTTCTTAGAAAACCTGGACTCATCCATTTATTTTAAAATTGTTCTCAGAACTGCAGCTCTTCTTTCATTCTTGTGTCTACAAGCAGAACACATCCTCAGGAAAACTTCTCACATAGTAAATAGAGGAAGAATTAGCAGAGGAAAGATTGATGCAAGCAACAGTGCAACATTAAGTCAAAGAAAAGTCACTGTGCTGCCCTGTGATGGTAAGGTCAGAGAAAAGATGACACAAATGCACACCTCCCTGGAGGAAGAGCAGAAGAGGAAGGTGATGGCAACACCAGCCACACTGCCTAACCGTGATGACATTCCATGCATCTGGCGCTGTACCAAGAGGCTCTCTAAAGGAAGAGCTGACTCTAATGTTAAGTGTAAACAAACACAGAAATTAAGGTCATTCACCTTCAAACCTAGCT
The DNA here is from genome assembly GCF_003369695.1 of Bos indicus x Bos taurus. Classification (NCBI taxonomy): domain Eukaryota; kingdom Metazoa; phylum Chordata; class Mammalia; order Artiodactyla; family Bovidae; genus Bos; species Bos indicus x Bos taurus. Next base: position 27,567,639 of record NC_040087.1, on the reverse strand, counting down.
GATTTGATAACTCACTTTTTTTTAAGCATTATATGCCAGCCACCCTAAGTGTCTTACAAACTGTATCTCCTCTAATTCTCAAAAAATCCCTAGGAGGTAGTTAGTATTTTTTACTGTTTTAATAGATGAAGAAACTAACTACCCAACTATCTTGCTGACTCCTAACTCTTCTAGCTCCAAGAGTTTCACATGCTTAGAATTTGTAAGTTTCACATACTTAGTTTCCAGAGTTATCTTTTAAAGTATTTGTTGTTGTTAGTTGTTAAATCATGTCTGACTCTTTGCAGCCCCATGGACTGTAACCCACCAGGCTTCTGTGACCATGGGATTCTCCAGGCAAGAGTACTGGAGTGGGTTGTCATTCCCTTCTCCAGGGTATCTTCCTGACCCAGGGATCTAACCTGTGTCTCTTGCATTGGCAGGGGGATTCTTTATTGCTGAGCCACCGGGAAAGCCCCTCTAAAGTATAGTTCTGATATATTATTCCTTCCACAGTATAGTTCTGACATATTATTTATAAACATCAAGAGGTCCCCCATTGATAAAAGGATGGAATCGAAATTCTTCAGTCATGGTGGACTCCCTTCTTATTGCCTGAAAAAGGTCTTGTCTGTGATGCACCTCTCTTTGTTCCCACTCATTTGTCAAGACTTGACTCAAGGCTGCCTTCTTTGGGAAGACTTTCTAGGCCATTCTTGCACTCAGTTTCCTCTCACTTCTGCATTACCACAAAAGTTATTTCTAAAATAGCCAGTGGGTACTTCACTTGGATATGCTTTGTATTATCTAATTACTCTTATATTAAAAACTTCCTGAAGACCATAATATGCCATGAACATCTCAGAACATTCCTCTTTCCAGTCTTATGTATGGCTGCCTCAGAGAGGCAGTGCGATGTGGCAGAAAGAGCAAAGCTTGGGACCTAGGAAGACTTCGGTTCAAATCTTGGCTACTCTTACTGGTTAGGTGGGCTTCCCTGGTGGCTCAGCGGTAAAGAATTTGCCTGCCAATGTAGGAGATGTGGGTTTGATCCCTGGTCCAGAAGATTCCCTGGAGAAGGAAATGGCAACCCAATTCAGTGTTCTTGCCTGGGAAATCTCATGGATAGAGGAGCCTGGTGGGCTACAGTCCATGGGGTCGCAAAGAGTCAGACACAACTTAGCAACTAAACAACTGGCTAGGTGGCCCTAGACTTCACTTATATCTCTCTTAGCCTCAGTATCCTCACCTGCAAATTAAAGCATAATGATGTATATCCTGGGTCAGGAAGATCCCCTGGAGAAGAGATAGGTTACCCAATCCAGTAATTTTGGGCTTCCCTGGTGGCTCAGCTGGAAAAGAATCTGCCAGCAGTGCAGGAGACATGGGTTCAATCCCTGGGTTGGGAAGATCCTCTGGAGAAGGGAAAGGCTACCAACTCCAGTATTCTGGTCTGGAGAATTCCATGGCCTGTATAGTCCATGGGGTTGCAAAGAGTTGGACATGACTGAGCGACTTTCATTTTCAACCTATGCCACTATAGGTAGTAGAGCTCAAGAAATTATTACTAGAATTTATGATTGATGGACAATACAATAACTGTTGGCCAGATTCCTAAAGGAGCCTGAATTCACACAAGGCTTATTACATTGAACACTGGTATTTATAATAAGTATCACGACTATCTGGCACTTGTCAGGGAGAAATGAAGGAAGAAGAGTCTACCATACGCCAAAGACATCCAGGGAAAACTAGTCGTATGAGTCGAAGTGGTAAAGTAATGCAAAGCACAGGGCACATGCAGTAAGAGGACTTCCAGAAGCCTTCTGTGGTTGAACCATCATTCCAGGTTATGTCTGATAACAAAGTTTTCATACTGAAAACCTTACCTAGGATGCTAGGGCAGCAGGAAGCCTCAACAGATTCTAATCCTTTGATACTCAGAGTGGCATCAAAAACTAGCAACGTGGGGTCATCAGCTGAGAGTTCGCTGGAAATGCAGAATCTCAGGCCCTGTCCCAGATGTATTAAATCAGAACCTGCATTTTAACAAAATTTGCAGGTGGTCCATGACTCATTAAAGCTTGAGAGGCATGGTTCTTTCTCATATAAGCCCCTTTTTCCATTAATAAGGACAATGAGTTTGTGGACTTCCCCAGGTTGTGAAACCTCCTAACTATAGACACAGGCACTGGGCGAGGGCCCTTGATTTTGAGGGTTTTGATCTTTCTGCGGAGACACAGGTGTCTTACAAGGTTAGGTGAATATTTTAGGCACCTTATTTTTAATATCATATCACAAAAAGTAAAATCATTTTTCTCAAATATCTTATTGATTTAAATGGCCTTTAGTTCTAAAAAGGAGCTAAATTCTTCTGTTGGTACTAAAATAGTTTAAAGCCTTAAAGGAATGTGTTTTAGTACTTAACATTAATTCTATGATTAAATTCTAAAACTCCTTACTTTTAAGTCTTAAGAAAAACATTTATCAGCATTCCACATGATTTTAAGAAAATCACCTTAAAAATAACTTGTTTTCCCTGCAGACATAAAGATAAGAATGCTGTATAATTTTTAAACTCCATGTCTCTGAATCAAGGTATAACTTTGAAGTAACAGTTAAAATAAAAAAAGAAGTCAGTGCTCTCATGAACATCTACACCTGTTGAAATTCTACCGGTCTCTTCAAGATCTCGGAGAAGGCAATGGCACCCCACTCCAGTACTCTTGCCTGGAAAATCCCATGGACGGAGGAGCCTGGTGGGCTGCAGTCCATGGGGTCGCTGAGGGTCAGACACGACTGAGAGGCTTCACTTTCACTTTTCACTTTCATGCATTGGACAAGGAAATGGCAACCCACTCCAGTGTTCTTGCCTGGAGAATCCCAGGGACGGGGGAGCCTGGTGGGCTGCCGTCTATGGGGTCATACAGAGTCAGACACGACTGAAGTGACAGCAGCAGCAGCAGCAGCTTCAAGATCTACCCAAAATATTATTAAAATTTATAAATTTTACTTATAAAACCATTGTGCCCCCTACAACAAGACATGATCTTGACCACAGTGAGCCCCTAAAACATTTTGTCCTATTTCTCTTTGGCTCCATGTTTTCTATCATAGCTATTCACTTTTCAAATTTCCTCTATAAAAACTTAAAATGAAACATTTAAAACTTCATCAATTCAGCAAATATTTACAATAATCTACTATGTATGTGAGTCTAAGAATACAGTGATGAACAAGATTGAAATAGTTACTATCCTGCCTTCAATAAGTTTCTATTGCAGTTACATATTAAGAATGCTGACTGCAATTAGCTGACAACATAAAGCCCAGGAGAGCTTCAAGTTATTTCATCAATACACTGAAGTTGTTAGTCTCAAGCCTTCGGTGTCAGATTGACCATAAGCATCACGTAGGTTTATTATCCATTTCTTCACCAAATATTTTATCAGTACCTACTGTACCCCAGTCACTAAGTCCTCAAAGAAGTGAGAGATGATGATTCAGCGTGAGTTTAAGAGAAGCGTTCCACATAAGCCTGGGGATAAAGTTAGGGATAGGTGGAAACTTACATCTTTCACTTTCTGTGTCCTCTACAGTGATTAGCACAACACCTTAAACCAAGTAAACACATAATTTCTTTATCAAGAACATAAAATTTACCTTGTGGTGTAGACAGCAAATCAGTAGTGAACGTCCTCATTGGTAAAACGTATCCATGTTGAATATAATTTTACTAGTGGGAATATTCATTAACTCAACTATTTACTTATAGTGAGTACCTATTATGTGCCATGCACTATATGCTAAGCAGTAGTGTAAAGAAATAAGATGCAGATCTCCCCGACATGAGGGAGAAAATAAGTAACTAATGAAGGTTCTTTCTAGCAAGTAGTAAGTACATTAAAGCACAGGATTCTACGGAAATACTCCGGCAGGCCTTGTCATCCATGAGCAATCTAGGGAGGGCTTCAGATCCAGTTTAAAGGTTGGTATATATTCTTTCTATATTTATCTTAGTGGTAGATGTGCACCTGGGATAGACATTACAGCTCCACATTTTATGTTCATTTATTTGTGCTTATGCCACATCTACCACATTTCCCTTTGGGAAGCACACATAAAAATGTAAACCTCCTTGGTTACAAGCTACCACCAATTATTCATTTATAATCAAATATTTAAAATGACTGGTAAAAGAGCAATTGTGGTGCTTCTTTCTTAGGCAGTTTTATCAAAGGGATCGTTCTTTGCAGAAGTTTCTGGGCAGACTTCCCTTGTTTCATTCCGGCATTGGGTTTCTTGGCCTTCAACACAAAGGGACTATATTTGGAGGGACAACAGTCCTGCTCCACAGAGCTTTACAGTAGCAATTGATTCAAGAGATCTGGCAAAACCCACTCTATTGATAGTCTCTGGAGGAAGAACAATTAAATCACAGCCATCTCCTCCTACGAAGACTGTCACTGTCTCTAGAATTAGTTCATTTCCCAATTAACTGTTCTTTATTTCTTCCTTTGATTATTCTAACTAAAATATTCCTGAAAATGTAAGTGAAACACAAACAGTGCATGGAGAAAATAGAGCAGGAGTGAGCATGCTTGGAATGGATGCAAGAACATAGCTTATGTCAGAAAAGCATCTATCAATTTGCACATCTGCATTTCTTGAAGGAATTAAACTTGAATCCTATCAATCATCTGTTTACTTTTTTTTTCAATTTTTTAATCAAATATCTTGGCAAAACATGGTTTGTCTTGTAGGATTACCAGCTTCCTCTCACATGGCGCCTGATGGTTGTCCCCAGTCTGTGTGTTGTGAGCCTCCTTTGGGCTCTGAGGTCAGCAAGACCACCAAGGATCTAACATTGGTCACTTTGCCAAGCTTTTACCAAGTACTTAATTCTGTGATTCTCTAATAAGCACAACTTCCTGCAGACGAAATACTTATCTCAGACAGCAATTTAAATTTAATGGGAACCACTGGTTGTATACTGGGCTTCCCTGGTGGTTCAGACAGTAAAGAATCTGCCTGTAACGCAAGAGACCCAGGTTTGATTCCTGGGTGGGGAAGATCCCCTGGAGGAGGACATGGCAAACCACTCCAGTACCTTTGCCTGGAGAATTCCAGAGACAGGGGAGCCTGGCAGGCTACAGTCCACGGGGTCACAAAGAGTTAGACATGACGGACTGACTAACACACACACTGGTGTGTATTAGACATAGTGCTGACTTTCAAGAATTCAGTCAGTTCAGTTCAGTTCAGTCGCTCCGTTGTGTCTGACTCTTTGTGACCCCATGGACTGCAGCACACCAGGCCTCCCTGTCCATCACCAACTCCCAGAGTTTACTCAAACTCATGTCCATTGAGTCAGTGATGCCATCCAACCATCTCATTTTGTGTTGTCCCCTTCTCCCCCTGCCTTCAATCTTTCCCAGCATCAGGGTTTTTTCAAAGGAGTCAGTTCTTTGCATCAGGTGGCCAAAGTATTGCAGTTTCAGCTTCAGCATCAATCCTTCCAATGAATATTCAGGACTGATCTCCTTTAGGATGGACTGGTTGAATCTCCTTGCAGTCCAAGGGACTCGCAAGAGTCTTCTCCAACACCACAGTTCAAAGGCATCAATTCTTCAGTGCTCAGCTTTCTTTATAGTCCAACTCTCACGTCCATACATGACTACTGGAAAAACCATAGCTTTGACTAGATGGACCTTTGTTGACAAAGTAATGTCTCTGCTTTTGAATATGCTATCTAGGTTGGTCATATGTTTTCTTCCAAGGAGCAAGCGTCTTTTAATTTCATGGCTGCGTTCACCATCTGCAGTGATTTTGGAGCCAAAAAAAAAAAAAAAAGTCTGTCACTGTTTCCACTGATTCTCCATCTATTTGCCATGAAGTGATGGGACCGGATGCCATGATCTTAGTTTTCTGAATGTTGAGCTTTAAGCCAACTTTTTCACTCTCCTCTTTCACTTTCATCAAGAGGCTCTTTAGTTCTTTGCTTTCTGCCATAAAGATGGTGTCATCTGCATATCTGAAGTTACTGATATTTCTCCCGGCAATCTTGATTCCACTTTGTGCTTCATCCAGCCCAGAATTTCTCATGATGTACTCTGCATATAAGTTAAATAAGCAGGGTGACAATATACAGCCTTGACATACTCCTTTTCCTATTTGGAACCAGTCTGTTGTTCCATGTCCAGTTCTGTTGCTTCCTGACCTGCATACAGATTTCTCAAGAGACAGGTCAGGTGGTCTGGTATTCCCATCTCTTTAAGAATTTTCCAGAGCTTGTTATGGTCAACACAGTCAAAGGCTTTGGCATAGTCAATAAAGCAGAAGTAGAATTCAATAAGTTTTCTTAATATAAAAGTTCTATCTGGGCAGTTCTGATCTAAAAGAGCCTACATTACTGTGAGTTCAGGCTCATGGAGGAAGCCATGACTCTTGGAATGATACACTTATCCTTCTTTCTTTGAACACTTCATGAGTCTTAAGTGAGATTAGGGATTTGTGGATTCAGGTGATGGATCAGGGGATCAGGGCCCTAGAAGAAGCTGCAGAGCTGAAGGAGGGAAGTTAGAGTCTTCACAATAAAGGCAATAGTGAGAACTGGAGTTGTGGGTCAGCTGTCATAAGGAGACATCTGACCAGAGGAAGGCAGAAGAGAAGATGGTGCATGTCTACATTTACAAAGCACAGGCAGACACACTGAGGCAGACAGTGGGCAGAGAGGGAGGAGATCCGGAGGGAACAGTCACGGCCAACTGTTGTTTCATTCGAAAACACCGAACAGTGATGCTAAAAAGCGCTGGCAGGCAGCTGTGATAAACAAATAATCATCCTAGGCTTAGGACCTTTGTCAGAGTTTGTTTTAACTTTCAGAACATTGCTTTAAATTTCAGAACATTTGTCAGAGTTTATTTTAAATATGCAAGTTTTCATTGTGTGCAATAATAGCAGAAAAGACAGCCATATGGAGGTATCAATATTCTCAACTGGGAATGGATGAGACAGGAAGAGACTCTTTGGAATAAAAGGTTTCCCTCTCAGGAGAGGATTGAGGATGGGGACAGTTTATACTATTAAGCCCTGACCAACCTATTCCTAATTTTTGTATTTTTCTTCTATGCACCATCACATTTCTAGTAACTGACAAACATTATAAATTATCTACCTTGGGTTCATTTCTTAGAACCTTCATGTGGGGTGCACTGATATGCTGTACTGCAGAGAAGGAAGGGGATGTATGTGGAGAAATAATACAGACTTGTTAAGACCTTTGACTTCCCAGTCTTTGGACAATCAGGAATACAGAACACACAGAGAACACCATCTCTGCTTGTTTCAACTGCAAGTCTAGATGGCAGCAGGCAGCTGTCACTCACTTAGTTCTTGGGGGAGCATGTTGCTGGATGCTGGTGGTTTTTCTGGGTATAAATCAGTTAAAGAGAAGATTACACGAAAGGAAATCATTATGGGATTGAAATAGGGAAATACAATTTTTAAAAATACCTTCCTAGGATCACAATAGAATGCTTTGCACCCTCCAGCTTTCCTCTCTGTAAGTGAAAGTTATACATCTCTAAGCTGTAATTCAGTACCTCTGTACAGACTGATAAATAGCAGTAATTACATCATTGCAGGCACCCTAGGAGGGCAGGTTAATAAAATACTGCCAGTTCTTTTGTGATGTTAAACTCATATTGCTGGTTCTTTTTCTTTCATATTTATAAAGAACAAAAACCAAATGAATATGAGCATTCATAAAATGTTATTAATATTCTGAATTTTTCAAAAATAGAATATTTCCTTATTTCATCCTGAATAAAATTAAATATATTAGATATAATCTTTCAGCTGCTATTCATTGTGTATAATACTTTTAGAGAAAGTAGGATGTAGTAGAAAGCAAATGGAATTTAACAAAGATTGGGGCTCAAATCCCAATTAAGTGACTTCATCAGCTGGGCTCTTAAGAAGCCTACTTAACCTCTCTGAGCTTTTGTTTCCTTATTTGTAAAATAGAGATATGAAGTATCTACCTCATAGCAAGATTTTGAATTTTAATTCAGAGAACGTGCTTTGCTAACTGTAAATATTAATTGTAATATTACTAACATGTTTCATCATTTGTAGCCTAAAGTTATTCATTTCTTCATTCATTTAGTTTAAAAAAGTGGACTCCTTTTAGGCTCTGGGCATACAAACATGAAGTAGGCTCAGGAACAGTAGGCAGTCATGACAGGAAATGAGGCCAAAGGTGGCACCAAGTCATGGTCTCAATGTAGGTGGAAAATAACAGGTAAAAAACATTGATAATAAAGTGATTTTCTTTCATGTGGATTATCTTATGAAGTTCTATGTAAAAGAAGATAGTGTGATCATTTTTTTTTTTACAGTCACTGAAAAACACTTTACTATGAGGAAAAAAAGAAAAATGCTATAAGATTTGTCCACTGTTGAATATGCAGTTACCCATCAGAACAAATGATTGATGGTTTTCTTTAGAAAGTTGTGCTTGAAGCATTGCATGAAATATCCATGTTTTGCTTTACAAAATATACATAAAAGCTACAATAACATCTAATCGATAAAACATTCTTACTGCTTATCTTACAGTTTCCTTTGCTTCGACTTAAATTCTGAGGTTCCATAATTTAAGTCCATGCATTTATTAAACAGAAACAACTCATTTTGCCTTAAGGATAAAATGCTCTATTCCTTTTTCCCTTTTTCTTTTTCTCTGAATGGCAATCATAGGTTCTAGATGCCACCTAGCTGGGGAAGATAGTCCTTCAAGTTGGAATTCCCTTATTAAGGGCATTTTCCCCTAAATTCCTATCTGGAGAACCTGTATCATGTCTTTCCTACTTCTTTTGTTTTTGATCCTTCCCTTGCCTTCACCCTACCCTATCCTCTCATTTTCTATGACTCTACATGTCAGCATCTGTGCTTGACTCATGGTGCAGGTAAAGATAAAGAGATGGCATCACTGAACAAGAAGAAAATGAGAACCCTGTCCATTTCAGTGTTTTGGGCATGCATGTATGTTACACTTTTTTCTATGTAGACTTGTCCCTTCCAAATGAGTCAGTTTCTATAGCAATGACAATTTATTGGAGTAGACATGTGGCAGCAAGACTTTCCTCTACAAATCAAAACAAACAAAAGCTTGGTTTGGTGAGTATGTGAATGACTGTTACTGGATTCAGAGACTTAGTAGGTAAGAGACACTGTTTACACTATGCTTTCTGGATTTTATCTTGGAACATCTCATTCAGATCAACGTGACAACAAAATCTGTATAATAAACAACCAAAATTCCATGAAGAGTGATCTCTTGAGCCAGATTTATTAGAATTCTACGAGAAGTCTTTTCTTAGGTAATGACATTCTCCATTCTCCCTTAGCCAACTGAGGTGGGTTCCAAAATATTTAGATCCCAGTTAGTAGAGCTGAAGTTTTCAACCCAATAATTTCTTTTTAATCACCTAGTAAGGCAATTATCTTTGTTGCTGAATATTTTCAAAGTACTGTAGGTTATCTGGAAACATGAATAAGTAAGAGATGTATAAGCACTTAGTAAAAAGAAGTATAATTTTAAAAATTGTTAGGAAGATTTTAATTTATCATAAGTTCATTGTCCTACATAGAGGGGTTTTGGGGGGCAGGGATGGGTGCTGGGGCTGGAATTTTTTGTTTGTTTTTTCGTTGGTTTCTCTCTCTCTCTCTCTCTTTTTTTTTTTAAATAAACAAGGCATTTAGAATGTAGAATCTGCTACCCCAATGGGAAATTACATTACCATGTAACATAAATAAATTCTTCAGTCAGTTTAGTCTCTCAGTCATGTCCTACTCTTTGTGACCCCATGGACTGCAGAAGGCCAGGCTTCCCTGTCCAGCACCAACTCCTGGAGCTTGCTCAAACTCATGTCCATCAAGTCAGTGATGCCATCCAACCATCTCATCCTCTGTTGTCCCCTTCTCTTCCTGCCTTCAATCTTTCCCAGCATCAGGGTCTTTTCAAAGGAGTCAATTCTTCACATCAGGTGGCCAAAGTATTGCAGTTTTAGCTTCAGCATCAGTCCTTCCAGTGAGTATTCAGGACTGATTTCCTTTAGGATTGACAGGTTTGATCTTGCAGTCCAAGGGACTATCAAGAGTCTTCTCCAACACCACAGTTCAAAAGCATCAATTCTTTGGCACTCAGCTTTCTTTATAGTCCAACTCTCACGTCCATACATGACTACTGGAAAAACCATACCTTTGACTCAACAGGCCTTTGTTGGCAAAGTAATGTCTCTGCTTTTTAATATGCTATCTAGGTTGGTCATAACTTTTCTTCTAAGGACCAAGTGTCTTTTAATTTCATGGCTGCAGTTACCATCTGCAGTGATTTTGGAGCCCAAGAAAATAAAATCTGTCACTGTTTCCATTGTTTCCCCTCTATTTGCCATGAAATGATGAGACCGGATGCCATGATCTTCATTTTTTGAATGTTGAGTTTTAAGCCAGCTTTTTGAATGTTGAGTTTTAAGTCAACTTTTTCACTCTCCTCTTTCACTTTCATCAACAGGCAAGATCTTTAGTTCCTCTTCACTTTCTGCCATAAGAGTGGTATCATCTGCATATCTGAGGTTATTGATATTTCTCCTGGCAATCTTGATTCTAGCTTGTGCTTCATCCAGGCTGGCATTTTACATGACGTACTCTGCATATAAGTTAAATAAGCAGGGTGACAATATACAGCCTTGATATACCCTTTTCCTATTTGGAACCAGTCTGTTGTTCCATGTCTGGTTTTAACTGTTGCTTCTTGACCTGCATACAGATTTCTCAGGAGGCACGTAAGGTGGTCAGGTATTCCCATCTCTTTAAGAATTTTCCAGTTTGCTGTGATCCACACAGTCAAAGGCTTTGGTATGGTCAATAAAGCAGATGTTTTTCTGGAATTCTCTTGCTCTTTCTATGATCCAACAGATGTTGGCAATTCAATCTCTGATTCCTCTGCCTTTTCTAAATTCAGCTTGAACATCTGGAAGTTCATGGTTCATGTAGTATTGAAGCCTGGCTTGGAGAATTTTGAGCTTTACTTTGCTAGCTTGTGAGATGAGTGCAATTGTGCGGCAGTTTGAACATTCTTTGGCATTGCCTTTCTTTGGGATTTGAATACAAACTGACCTTTTCCAGTCCTGTGCTCACTGGGAGGCCCACATAATAAATTCTTACTTTTATTAATTAAAGTTCACACGAATCCAGGCAGAAGCTACCAAACCCCATTGAATATTTCCATTTGTATGTTCCTCAGACATCTTGATTTGGGGTCAGTAATCCTAGAATCTGTGCTTCCATCTTGCTATGGCTTCATGCCTAAAAATCTTTGTGCATGCTGCTGATCCTTGCCAGAGAATCCTTCCCTCCTTCCATCTTTGGTGAATTTCTGCTTATTCTTAAAAATTCATTTTGACGGTCACCAGTTTTGAAAAGCATTTTGCAACCTACTTGTCCAAACTTCCACCTTTACCTAATTTATTAGCTCCCCACAGAACACCAAGAAAAATTTTCAGCTGTCCAGTAACTGGATTCAAACCCGGGTCTGTCAGAATACCAAAGCTGGTGTACTCCTCTGATACTAGTGCTTAATTGCCATTTAATACCTAGTAATCAAGTTAAAACTAGAAGTTGTTCTTTTATAATCACAGTACCTGGCCGTATACTCTGTTTAGAATGTATGTGATTACTAAGAATATTTAGCTTATATCAATAGAATGAGACAGAGGGAGAGCCCACCCTTATACTGACATTACAAAGGTTTATGTAAAATCTGAATGATGTGTGTAATCTATAACATCCTTGGGAAGAAAGAACATAAAACACTTTCTAAAATACTTTTATCAAGCTAGAACTCAGCTCCCCTTGGATAACCCTCTTAGTAATGCAAATGTGAAACAAGAACTACAGAAATTTGATTTAGCACCTGAAAGCTCCTGGTAAACTGCCCTTCTCTACTTCATCCAATTCACCAAATCCTTCCATTCAGCTGAAATCTTGCAAGAATATTCTGTATGATCTAAGCTTCTGATCAACCTCCTTCAGAAGAGGTTGGGATTCACCAACTGTATTTGTATGCATATACCAGTCTTCACATTTTATATGCACAGAGACTTTCTTTAGGGACTTTCGAATGGCTGCCTGAGGCAAGAGAAGAATATCCTTAAAGACTCTTATGTGTCTCAGTGATTATCTACCAATAGCAATGGCATTTATGGACTCTTTATGGTCCCTTCATAATTAAGTGAAACAATGTTTACAGATTTCAGGGACAGTGTACTTTAAGACACATCATCCCAGACTTTGAGATTTAATAGACTGGGGGAAGGATTTTTAAAAACTGAAGTTATCTACCTTTTAGTTTTTTTTGTCATTTTTATATTTAAAAAATGGCATTTTAGGGATTTCCCTGGTAGTCCAGGGGCTAAGACTCTTGCTCCCAATGTAGGGGGCCCGGGTTTGATCCCTGGTCAGGAAACTAGATCCCACGTGCCACAACTAAAAGTTCCCAAGCCATAACTAAGACCTGGCACAGCCAAATAAGTAAATACAAATAAATACTAAAAATGACATTTTAAAATCAAAAAGAAGAAAGGTCAAAACCTTATAGTAAAGGAAAAATGATCAGTTAGAGGCCTCATATAACATTTTCCCCATGAAGTCATTAAATTTTCATTGGACTGTCATTCAGGCACCAGTATTTTGACGGCAATGGCTGATGCACCCAGATGGTTGTACATTTATCTTTAAAGTGAATGCCATGGGCTTTTGTGGTATCTTGAATCCTATTTAACATGTGGCTCTTGAAGTTAGTAAGTGTACCCCTTTAAAACTCAGGTTCATAGAGGCATTGAGCTTTGGTAATAAAATGGAAATAATTATCATGACGTACACCGTCCATAGGGTCACAAACAGCTGGACACAACTTAGTGACTAAACAACACAACGTTATATAAGATCACATTTATTTTAGTACGATTTATAAGGGTCTTCACACTCTACCTTCAGCCCTTCTCTCTAACCTGTTCTTATTTCAGGCATCCCCTGGACACAAGTGCTCTCTCTCATATGTGGTCCCCCATCAGATATATGTCATTGGACCTTCTTTCCCAAGAAAGCATCCAGTCATCCATCAAAACACAGAAGTGACTCCTCTTTTGTAAAGTTTTCCCAGTCATTTGGTTACAAAGCATTGGATTTTTTTTTTTTTTTTGATAAGCAACATAGAATACCAGCAGCCTTGGTTTTGTTGGTAATTTAAAAAATAATAAAAAGAATAATATAAAATCGACACTTTACAGTGTGACTGTTGTGCGCCAGAAACTATCCCAGGATGGGTTTTTCACTATCACTAGTCTTCATATCATTGTTGTATGAGAGGTATTATAATCACTGTTTTATAGATGAGGGAAAATAAAGTCCAATGACTTAACTAGTCACTTGCATAAGATCACCAAAAAAGTAGGTGATATTACTGGAGTTGAATTCAGGTGTTTCTGACTCCAAAGCTTGTGCCCTTTCCAATACATTGTGATCCCTCTGAATTGGATCTCAAATTACAAGCATCAATAGTGTTATCAAGCATATATTATAGCACCCCTGTGAGATTTACGTAGTACTTTCACTTCTTCACTTCCTCTCTGTCCTGAATAACCCACTTCTCCATGTTTTTGTTCCTACCACCCCAGCACAACCTCATTTCTTGTGGTCACCAACGACCTCCATCTTGCCAGTTCAATGATAATTTCTCAGTCCTTATCTTTCTAGACTTCTCAGAAGGTTTTGACACTTTTGGTCACACCCTCCTTCCTGAAATTCTTTATTCACTTGGCTCTGAGATATCACACTCTCCTGGTTTAGTGCCACTTCAGTTCATCATAGGGTTCTTCCCCTGTTGACCTCTGAGACTATAGTGCCCCATTCCTTGCCCTCCTCTTCTCTGCTCACAGATACATATCCAACAAAACTGAAAACATATGTTCACACAAAAATATGGACATGGATGCTCACAGGAGCATTATTCATCATGGCCGAAAAGTGGAGACAATCCACATGTCCATCAACTGATGAACAGATAAGTAAAACGTGGTATATCCATACAATATTATTCAGTCATAAAAAAGGAATAAATACTAATCCATGCTCCAACATGGATGAACCTTGAAAACATCATGTTAAGTAGAAGAAGCCAGACACAAAGGCACCCACTATATCATTCTATTTATATGAAATATCCAGAACAGACAAATTCATAGAGACATAAAGTAGCTTAATTGTTGCTAAGGGTTGGGAGAATGAAGAAATAGATGTGACTACATATAGGCATTTTGGGGTGATGAAAATGTTCCAGAATTAGATAGTGATGATGGTTGTACAACTTGGTGAATGCACTAAAAATTATACTTCATAAGAATGAATTTTATGTGGATTATATCTCAATTAATTATTTTCAAAGAATGTGATCTTAACAGTAATTAGATTATCTCCTGTGATATTGGAAAGGCAGCACAATGGAAAGAGCACTGACTCAGGAGACCTGGGTACCTACCACATTTCTACTACCAAGATCACTGTGATGGTGACTCAGTCATGTAACTTTTCTGGTCTTTAGGGAGAACTTGTAAAAGAAGGATCTAGATTCAAAGATGATCTCTAAAGTTTCCTTCAGTCCCGTAGCTCACTGTTTCTAAGCCTATAAAACACCCTCAACAGAGAAAAGATGCATATTTCTATGCTTCTTATTATACTTCCCCAGTATAGATGAGGTGCTACAGCCTGAGCAGGGAGAGCACCCCTTTGGAGGAAACAGATATCCAAGTTGAAAGCCCTACCTGCCAGCTTGCTAACTGCCTGACCTGAGACAAGTTATTTCATCTCACTTCACCTCAATCTCCTCCTTTGTAAAATTGTGGAATAGTAGTGCCTACTACTATAAATATTAAATGAGCTTATACTTTAGAGAGCAGTCATCATGAAGCCTAATAATAGATGTTTAAAACAAAACGAGGTGAGGACAGCTTTTGGCTACATCTAAGAGCAATTGTTGAATATCTAGATTGTAGCAAGTCATGTGGAGAAGGCAATGGCACCCCACTCCAGTAATCTTGCCTGGAAAATCCCATGGACGGAGGAGCCTGGTGGGCTGCAGTCCATGGGGTCGCACAGAGTTGGACACAACTGAAGCGACTTAGCAGCAGCAGCCAGCAGCAGAGGTCCTGATACTTATTTAACATGAGAAAATAGAGTCAGCTCTGTTGAGTGAGATGGGCCAGGATCTCTTACTCTAGGGCTTTTTTTTTCCCTCACAGAAGCCACCCAGTGTGGAATCAGGGCACCCCACCACCTGCGCTGGGATCAGGGCAGCACAGGCTTCTTAGAATAGCGTGAGTGGGGAGTGGGAACTAGCATGAGAAAAGGCATTCTGAATGGGACCCTAGTGTGTCAGGTCCTCCTCCCAGGGCTCCTCACATGACTTTTTCAGAACCTGGAAATTCCCAAAGCATATTCATACTACACATTTAATGTATGTTTCTCCAGATCACATTTCTACCCACAGACTTAAAAAATGAAACTGGACTAGTGAACTTTGAATCGAAGTGTCACACCCTCCATCGTTTAGGTGAGTGAACACTCTCAACAGTGTGTTCTTCCATAAGAAACACATTGTTTAAAGGTGAGTCACGAATTAGTCGTATTTCTAATTGTGGAGGTATAGAATAACCTCTAGATTTTTAAGAGCATTTAAAAGTTACACAACTTTATGGGGATCATTAAACACTGGGTGTTTAAAATAATATTTAATATATTTAATCTGCTGGAAATAACACTTCCATTGTTTAAAATGGACTGACATTTCTCTGCAGGCTTGTTCCTTCCTCTGTGCTTTTCCTTCCTCTGTGCTTTTTCTGTGTGCCCAACAAGACTGATTCCTACAATTTCTATTCATGAATATAATAATAAATAATAAAGGCTGGCACTTTAAGTATTAATACTTAACCCTGTTCCATCACCATCCTCTTACATATATTAATTAATATCACACAACAAAATGATAATCCACCCTATTTTATAGATTATAAAATTGAGTTTGAGTGGTGATATATCTTTTCTCCAGCCACACAACTGTGAGAAGGTACTAGCAGACACAGAACCAGGGCTCCCCTCCTCTCTGGACCTCATCATGGCCACAGACCTCCCTCTCCAACCAAGTAAAATTTGTCTCTTTTCACAGGCCTCCTACAAATGATCTTTGCTGATTGGAATTTGCTTTCTTCTTTATTCTTTCGGCATTTATACACTCAGTTGGTAGAACATTCATTTGTGATTTTTGGCAATTTTTGGAATTTTTAAAAGCATCATCAAATATATTTTGTGTATCAGGCAAACTTTTTATTTATTTATAAAGAAGAGACTCTGTTTTCTCTCTCTCTCCTTGTTTATTCTGCTATGACCTGTGAGCAAAAGAATATTCTCAGTAAAGTAGGTGCTCAGCAGATCCCATCAATTCACCACTCATTAATCACAGTGTTGTGATTAGCATGAGTGCAGCAGCCTAACAAATATTCAGTCTCATTTTGAAATTGACTTCATTTACCAATTTCATACCACTACTCACCACTGTATTTAATATCCTCACTTATATTACTTTTCAAATCTGATGACAATGAACAAGAATGGCTTAAATTTCTTCATAATGTACACAGTGTACGAATAAACTAAAATTAAGCCCCAAGTCTTAGTAACAAGAGTCTTCAAAACAATGCAATCAGTAAAATCTTGTCCGACAGGTGGAAGGAGCCCTATGTCTGTGGTTTATGCTGTCCTCTGCATAGTTGGCTGAGAAGTTAAACCACCAGAGTGCATTAGAAAATGTATCTTGTATTTTCATTTCCTAAGAAATGAACCAGAAATTATATTTTGCAACTTGGAAAGGCGTGTTTTCCTCAAATAAAACTTGAACTCTTACATCTGCTCATAAAAATGTAGAGCATCTTAAAATATGAACAAATGCTAGAGTTTTAGGAATGACAGAGCAGCTGCTGCATATGCAGATGTGATGCAAAGGCTGTGGAAACATTATTCAGCTATTCAGAAATAGAATCTGAAAAGCCTTCTATTTTGGTACACAAGAGTTGATTTATTTTCCCTTTTTTAAACCAGTTCTTTAACCAGAAGTTAAAAAGAAGAGACTGTCATATTTAAAACCTAAATCGATATATACCATGATAATACAAGATAGCTCACGTTTCTACTAATCTGAACTAATATTCCAGTTTTTGAAATATATACAAAGCCACCGTAGATACTAAATTAAGCTTGCCATGCCATTATGAACAAGCAGTATTATGATTTTCTCATGAGACACAGAAAACAATTTTTTTTTTAGAAACAGGTGGAACAGAGACAGGTAAGAACTGTAACAGAATAAGAGAATTCAGAGGGAAAATGAGCATCACGAACCAGAGCCACCATGGTACACACAGAGAAAATGTGAAGGGGGTCTCCCAGGAATGTGTGATGCTGTGTTCACAATGCCCACCAGCTTTGTCCCCTACTGATTCTCTGTCTCCATCCACTCCAGTGGCCTTCCAATTCCTGTTCTAACCCAAGTAGGTGCTTTCCTGACTCGGAGGCTTCACAGAGGCTACTCCTACAGCCTTAAATGTTTTTTTTGTTTGTTTTTCTAAAAAACACCTTTCTGCTTAAACATTTATACTGCACTCTAGAACTTAGCTCAAAATGCTGTTCCTCAAGGAAGCATTCTCCAACCCTCCAGATGCTGTCAGTCTCCTTGCTACACTCCTACAGCACCTTTCCTTCTGTACAGCACTTTCCACAATTGTAATTAAATAATTAAAAGTGCTATTTGTTGTATAAAGTCATTGTATCCCCAGACAGCAAGTTTTAGGAGATCTTTGTTTTTCAATTGTCAAAGTTCCCTGCCCTCAAGGACAGTGCTCATACCTTCACCTCCAAGCACTATCTCTGATCTGCCTTCTCAGTTTCCTATACTCTCAACTTGAAACTCTGACCTTCAATTAAGTTAGTGCCAGGCAACAGACCACTGGACCCCACAAAATGGCTCTGGTGAGAAACACCCTCTTCCCTTGCTCCTTGGACCAGTCTGATTTCTCTTCTAATGTTATTCCCTTTTGGTCTAGTTTCACAGTCTCTACTGAGAAGAAAGTAACAACAACCAAAGGGATTTGCTTGCATTCCCTTTGGAAACTTCATAAGGCTATTTCCACAGTTGACGATCGCTTGGACTTTGGTGGGGAGGGAAGCTTTTTTTTTTTTTTTTAAGTGCAATATTTCACAACAGCTGAAATAATTTTCTGCCAAAGTCTGTTCTAAATTCAGCATGTGTTTTCTCTGTATGTACAAGGCAGCCAAAGGTCTAGAGATATAATGTGATATATGAATTTAGCACTTCAATATGCAAAAACAGAACAGATATTTTTATATACTGCTAATGATAATAACAACTACTGACTCTAAAGTAAGCAAATCTATATTTGTTTTCAAGTTAAGGGTGTTACTTGAGAATATTCGAAAACATTTGCTAAAGGGGTGTGAACAGTGTAGACTCTCATCAAAATCCATCTGTCTGAATCTATTAACTGGCATTTCCCCAGCTGGGGCATTCCTGCATAACAAAAGCTCCATAATTATGTAGAAGGTGAGGGCTGATACCTAACTTAGACACTGGATTTATTTTATCCAGAATTAAAAGTTCTAAAAGAGTTTTGTCAATGTGTGTCTTTACGACTCAACTATATCAAACACAAAAACAAAAGGTGATATTGAATAGAGAATTCAAGTTCAAGCTTCAAAGTCAAGGTATTTATCAAGACTATTTTCTCTACTTAAAAAAAAGAATGCTCCACAACTTGTTCACAAAAACATCTTGCAAATGCTCATGTAAACTCTTCAGGGAGAGGTATGTGCTGTTTCCTCACCTTCCTGTCCCCTACTGATCTGACTGCTGTCTACTTTTCACTCAGTGTTTAATGAAGACATATGTGATTTTTCAAAATGTGTTTTCCAGGGATTAATACATTTGGATTACCTAAATTAAACAAAAACAACTCCATTTCCATCATATTAAAAGGTTCTGTTTTTATGTGTCTATTGAGCACATTAAAGGTAGTAATAAATACTTGCAGATTGATCATCATAAGCCTACAATGCAGGAGACCTGGGTTTGATCCCTGGGTCCAGAAGATTCCCTGGAGAAGGGAATAGCAACCCACTCCAGCATGCTTGCCTGGAGAACTCCATGGACAGAAGAGCCTGGTAGGCTACAGTCCATGGGGTCACAAAGTGTCGGACACGACTGAGCAACTAACACTCTCACTCTATCGATCTCCTATATCTATGTCAAGTTCACGCCTAACACCTTCCCTTCTGAAAAGTGGAGTGCTTTTCTAGGCTCTGCAGGAAATGTTATTCTTACTGGCTCTGGCTGGGTCTGTCTCACTGTCATTAATTTTTTTCTTCCTTGTATATCAAAAGTATATATTATATATTTTCTCTTTGTAGTAAGTAAACTGAAAGGATTCGGAGCCTAACATCAGAAAGTCTGCCGTTAGTTTGTTTTGAGTATCGTAGGCTACTTGTCACTCTCTGAAAACATCATGGACACAACTGAGCTTTCAGGGCAAACAGTCGTACTTCCTATTGATGCTGTATCGTGAACGTTCAACTTAACTCTTATCTCTAGCCTTTATTCAACCCTAAAAACTGACATATCAGGATATAAGGCCTCAGTAGCTCCAGAAGAGAATGGGATGAGGCCCTTTCCCAGACACTCTGCTTGCTGTCACCAAGCAACAGCTCTGCCCATAGGCACCACCTGGTTATGCTATACACAGAGAACAAAGAAAATGAATAGACAAAATTAAAAATTAATATAAAATCGTGATATGAGCTTGAATCCCTTTCTTCAGAAAACCTAAAAATGTGAGATACTTTGAAGACTTTTAATTTGAATCCCCTTCTCTTGCCCGTCCTGTTATGAGCTGGATTAAACTACAAATGCTACATGCCAAAAGGACAGGAAAAGGAGCGGAGGAAGAGCCAAAAAACGTGTACACTGCCTCCTGAATCGTCCTCAGTCCTATGAAGTCTAACATTGTCTCTGTTATTGACAGCAGAGGAGTAAAGCTGGAAGAATACGTAATTCAATAACTCGTGAGATGGGCAAAGGAGATTTATCCCCATCTTCCTCTCCTCCAAAAACATAAGCACTACATTTCAACAGAGTTAAATATGAGAGCTTCCTTTCAGAACAACTGTAAAAATCACAGGATGTATAAAATCATTTTCGTTGGTAAAAAGAATAAACAGGAAATCCCCTGCATCCCCACCTGGCATTACTCTAGCTGCTCCTTGTGCTGGAGGAGTCTTGAAGAGATTTATCACACCAAAGCTTCTGTGGGAGCTTTCTTTACCCAAGCACCACTTTGAACACTGAAGTTTTACAGAGGCCATCAACGTAAGAGGTTAAATTTGAAATGAAGTTTCATTTTGGTGTATTTCAGTCAAGTAGAGTAAACCACACACTATCCTTTCTACTGAACTCATATCCTATGTACTGAACTTAAAACAAAACTGTTGCCATTGATTTTCTTCCTGTACTCAGGCATCTAGAGAAAAGAAAGGAGGCCATATTTAGAGCACCCACTATGTGATAAAACGGTGTCTTTGAAGTGTGTCCCACAGATCTAGACCTTCACAATTTTCTGGAAAGCATCTTAAAAATGCAGGTTCCTGGATCTTCTTCTGACTTTCTTGCCAGTGGATCCCAGATTATGTAAGTTGAAAGAGCACAGGGACCTTCTCCGTGGTCCAGTGGCTGGGACTCCACACTCCCAATGCAGGGGGCCCAGGTTCAATACCTGGACAGAGAACTATTAATAGATCCTACATCCTGCAACTAAAAGGTTCTGTGTGCTACAACTAAGACCCAGTGCAGACAAATAAGTAAATAAAACATTAAAAAAGAAAAAAAGGGCATCAGGTGATTCTTCTGTACTGAAACTTGGGAACTAATTAAAATGAATGTCTAAATGCTTTCACATAGGTTATCTTATTTAGTAATTTAAGAATGTATATACAAAGTAGAAATAGACCCACAAACATAGAAAACTAAATTAGGAGTTTGGGATTAACACATACACACTACTATATATAAAACAGATAACCAATAAGGGAGGTCTTTGTCATTAGGATAAAATAAAATAATGCTTATTAACACAATCAATGGCACGTGTGTGCGTGCCAAGTTGCCTTAGTCATGCCCGATTCTTTGTGACCCTATGGACGGTAGCCTGCCAGACTCCTCTGTCCATGGGGATTCTCCAGGCAAGAATACTGGAGTGGGTTTCCATTTCCTTCTCCAGGGGATCTTCCCAACCCAGGGATTGAACCTGGGTCTCCTGGAGTTCCTGCACTGCAGATTCTTTACCACTGAGTCTCAGTGTAGCTGTTGCCCTTTTTACTAGGAACCCCATGCTGCTGCTGCTGCTGCTGCTAAGTCGCTTCAGTTGTGTCCGACTCTGTGCGACCCCATAGACGGCAGCCAGGCAAGAACACTGGAATGGGTTGCCATTTCCTCCTCCAATGCATGAAAGTGAAAAGTGAAAATGAAGTCGCTCAGTCGTATCCAACTCTTAGTGACCCCATGGACTGCAGCCTACCAGGCTCCTCCATCCATGGGATTTTCCAGGCAAGAGTACTGGAGTGGGTGCCATTGCCTTAGTTACGACAAACCATTGCAATGGTTTCAACCAGAGTGGAAATTTCTTAATCATTTTGGAAGGTTGACCAGAGGGAGAAAAAAAAAAAAAGTAAGAGGAACAGGGTAAAGGATAAATGGGAGTTTTCTCTGTTTCAACGATCTCCCTAAATTGAGCTCATAATTGCCTTGAGGTCATAAGTACATTATTAATATTTCCCACATTCCAAATTGGGAAGTCGGGTCACAGTAAGATTTCTCAGGGGGCCAGTAAGTTATCAGTGGAGGTAGGAATCAAATTCAGCCTTGTTTTCAGTTGGGTTCTCCAGCAGTTCACTGCCTTTCATATGCAGATCATTCGTTATGCAATAATTTAATTCAATGCTTTTCATAAAGAATGTCACAGAAGGGCTGCTTCATGTGTGTTACTTTGTTGTTGCCCTGGTGACATTTGAGGAGCCCTCAGGCGACCATGGATAGCTGAGGATTCCAGAGAGCAGCTCCATGTGAACAAAAAGGGTGAGTGTTCCAATGCAGCTGTTCAATGGAGATTCTCAAGTTGTGCACCATGAATTAGTACTTTTCTTCTGGCTTTTTTTCCCCCCCTCTTGCCTCTAGTCAGCATGTTAGATAAATCCAGCTTTACATGAGCTTATGCATAATCAAAGAACTCAACTATTTTTTATGAAATTTTATAAAACCTTTTTAACCATTGACCTAAAACCATTCTACGTATATACTAAAGGCAGAGAGTCATCAGATTTCTTATAAGAATCACTAATAGTTGGAAGCTCCTTAGAAGAAAATATTTTATCATATTCATTTTTGTGTCCCCTGTTCCAGGCACTGTAATTTTGCATAACGTGGGACATCAATAAATGTTTATGAATGAATAAATACAGCCTGTGAGATCTATTTCAGATCTATTTTCAAGAGGGTCCTTTTAAAGAAACTACTGCCCAAAAGCCCTATGAAAAATAGATCAAGAACTCACATTACTTTCATTGCAGAAATTATAGACTATCAAGTGTCTGTAATACATATACCATGTATATTTCAGACACTCATTTTAACGTTAAATCTGAGTAACCGCACCGAGATTTGGAGTGAAAAAGCCCCAGTAAGTGAGGCTGAAAACTTGGGAGTTCACAGGAGCTCTTATAGGTTCTGCCAATTTAACAGAAGCCGTCTTTAAGAGCCACAGAAGACCTTAGGTTCTCTGCAACACCCAGGCAAGCAAAGAGGCTCTAACCATTAATCAAGTTGTAAAGCAAGGCAACTTAGAAAAGACGATATAAAATCAGTAAAGGGGAGGAGGGTCTGGGGGAGAATGCACATGCATGGCTGAGACCCTTTGCTGTTCACCTGAAACTATCACAACATTGCCTGTTAATTGGCTATGTGTGTGTGTGTCAGTCACTTCAGTTGTGTCCGACTCTTTGTGACCCCATGGACTGTAGCCTGCCAGGCTCCTTGTCCATGGGATTCTCCAGGCAATAATACTGGAGTGGATTGCCATGCCCTCCTCCAGGGGATCTTCCCAACCCAGAGATCAAACCTGCGGCATTCTGCATCTTCTGCATCATAGGCAGATTCTTTACTGCTGAGCCACCAGGGAAACCCTAATTGGCTATAACCCAATACAAAATAAAAAGTTAAAAAAAAAAAACTAATATGATCAATAAGAAAAAAGGCATATTTTTCCATTAAAAAATCAATAAGAGCTTGTGATGCTTATACCACATGCTGGTGGAGAAAGGAAAATGGATTCACAAAATCATGAAGTCCTGGAATTAGAAAGTAATTTATAGGCTGTCTATCTGATACAGCACTGGAAATCACACATGAGATCCACAAGTTTGTCATCTGGCCTCTTCCCACCTCTCCGGTCTTCCCTTCACCGGTTCTCCTTCCTGACCCATGGCCCCAGCAATACTGATTTTTGCTGCTTCATGCCTCTGTTTCTTTACATTGTACTTGCTCCTCCTCTTCCTTAGAGTATAATTTCTCTTCCTAGAGAGATCTTCTCTGACCACTGGATCCAAACCAGTACTCCCTTGCATTCTCCAGGTCCTTCTTTATAACACTTAACATCTTATGCATTTGTTTACTATTTATTATTATCTATCTTCCCCAGTTAAATGGAAGACCAATGAGGGGGCTAAATTTGTCTGGTTTGTTCACCACTGAACAAGTAGCTGGGACAGTATTTGCTGTAGTAGACACTTAATAAAAATTTGCTGAATAAGTTTAGGGCTTCCCTGGTGGCTCAGTGGTAAAGAATCTGACTGCCAATATAAGAGATGGAGGTTCAATGGCAACCCACTCCAGTATTCTTGCCTGGAAAATTCCATGGACAGAGGAGCCTGGTGGGCTACATACAGTCCATGGATTTTCAAAGAGTCGGACATAACTAAGTGACTGAACACCCACAAGTAAGGTGAATGAATGAAAACCTGGAGTCAGTCTCTGTAGAAAAAAATGAAAAAGCCATACGATTTAGAGGATTTCACCCCCCAAACCTATTTTATCTAGTGTTATGATTTTTATTAATGGTCAAGAAGGAACATTTCCATCTTAAATGAAAAATTAATATTTAAATTTCAACCATATTTTCTTCATTTTCCCCAGCTTAATATGTGATAACAACACCTGTGTTCATTTCCTTTAGCTGTAAAATGAAAAATGCCAGTTGCACTTTGGAAGGATGCTGGAGGACTGGAAAAGGTTGTTGTTATTGTTCAGTCACTAAATCATGTCCAACTCTTTTGCTACCCTATGGACTATAGCCCACCAGGCCCCTCTGTCCATGAGATTCTTGAGGCAAGAATACTAGAGTGGGCTGCCATTTCCTTCTTCAGGGGATCTTCCTGACCCAGGGACAAACCCACGTCTCTTGAGCTGGCAGGTGGATTCTTTACCACTGAGCCACCAGGGAAGCCAGGGAAAGGTTTGTTGCTTAAACCCACAAAGCTGACAGGTGTGCCAAACACCTTGGGGTGGGCGTGGTTCATGATAGGGCAGGCAGAGTTTGAGGCCACCAGAGGTAAACTCAGCACTTGAGAGGGAGCAATCATATTCTTTTAATGTCCTTCAGTTATTGAAGCCATGAGTCAGGATGCCAACAAACACTTATATCTCATGGGAAAGGCTTTGCTCCTGAAGGTAAATAAGGCACCATCATTCCCTCAACAAGTTTGTATTCTAGACTGATTTCAGATACAGGAATTTTGCTTATGAAGGGTACAGTTACATTTGAATGCACCGGCAAACCCAAAAGTCACTTGCTGTGACTTGGAATCTAATCTTAAGTTTATGGCTAATGAGATATGTGACCTGGAAGAGGTTAATTGAATCTCTTCAAGGTTCAATCAGCTTGTGTGAAATGAACAGCCTGGACAAGATAATCTGCAAGCTTTCCACGTTCTCTAATAGTTCATGATGTCTTGAGCTAAATAGAAAGAAGAGAATGTTGGCCTAAATTTGCTCAAAATATTGAAGAGTTTGAATGAACAAGTATCATCTCTATCAATATCAGTCCACCTTTTTGAATCTTGCTAGGAAACTCCAATACTTTGGCTACCTGATGTGAAGAACCGACTCACTTGAAAAGACCCTGATGCTGGAAAAGATTGAAGGTGGGAGGAGAAGGGGATGACAGAGGATGAGATGGTTGTATGGCATCACTGACTCGATGGACATGAGTTTGAGTAAGCTCTGGGAGTTGGTGATGGATAGGGAAGCCTGGCATGCTGTAGTCCATGGGGTTGCAAAGAGTCAGACATGACTGAGCGACTGAACTGAAGTGAGGAACTGATTCACAAAATAAGAAAAGGCATTCATTCTTTTATTTCTTCAACAACTCAGTTATTTTACCATGTGGGTTTATAGTAAGAAGTAAAAGATTTTCCTTAATGTCAGACAAAGTTTCTCTCAGTTCAGTTCATCAGTCGTGTCTGACTCTTTACAACCCCATGGACTGAAGTACACCAGGCTTCCCTGTCCATCACTAACTCCCAGAGCTTACTCAAACTCATGTCTATCAAGTCGGTGATGCCATCTAACCATCTCATCCCCTGTGGTCCCCCTCTCCTCCCGCCTTCAATCTTTCCCAGCATCAGGGTCTTTTCCAATAAGTCAGTTCTTCCCATCAGGTGGCTAAAGTATTGGAGTTTCAGCTTCAGCATCAGTTCTTCCAATGAATATTCAGGACTGGTCTCCTTTAGGATGGACTAGTTGGATCTCCTTGCAGTACAAAGGACTCTCAAGAGTCTTCTCCAACATCACAGTTCAAAAGCATCAATTCTCTAGCACTCAGCTTTCTTTATAGTCCAACTCTCACTATTAAAGTTTCTCTAATTTAGGACAAAAGAACTCTTGCTGGTGAGGCAAGAACCAGACAAAGAATTCAGCAGAGTGAATGGAAAGGCACAAACTTGAAGTTGAATGAAACTGCACTTTACTAGCTGTTTTGGCCTCGGCTAAGTTTCTTCACTTACCCCATCCTTAAAATGGGGATAATAACCATGACCTCAGCACGTGGCTGTGATGTTTCACAGGATGATGGGGGAGAAGCACTGAATCGGGGCCTGACACGCAGCAGATCCTCATGGTCTTCCCACCCACCAAAGGGCACTCAGCTATGGAAGGGGGAGATGGTGACCAGGTGGGAAGGACTTGAGGAAGTCCTTGAAAGTGAGTAGGATTTAGGTAGGCAGAAGGGAGATAAAAGGATTGGGACTGGAAGACATTTGTGTAGCTTAAGGCATGGAGTCTGAAATAAACTTTAGGGCCATTTTTTAGTTACTGGTGAGAGGAGAGTGCCAGGCAGGCTGCATACACACAACAACAAAGAAAATCACCTAGGAGCCTTGTTAAAAATGCATACTACACACTCCATCCCACCACCTCCCCCACGCATGGTGGTGGTTTCATCGCTAAGTCGTGTCCGACTCTTGTGACCCCATGGACTATAGGCTGCTAGGCTTCTCTGCCCATGGGATTCTCTAAGCAAGAATACTGGAGTGGGTTGCCATTTCCTTCTCCAGGGGATCTTCCTGACCCAGGGATCGAACCCAGCATACATACTCATATTCACTGTCTCCTGGGGATGATTTTGACTGCTCAGGTCTGGGAAAAGTATTTTAAAGAGATTTTCCAGTGATTCTGATGCTCGGTCAGGTTTGGGAGTCACTGGGTTGAATTAACAGCAACTGACTGAGCTTACAGAGCAGAGCTCACGCAGGGCAGCAGGAAAATGACCCCAAGGGCAAGCTCGAGGATAGGAGCCTGGATTCAAATAATCCCCTGGCCCTCTCTGACCTTGGGACAATGGACAGTCACACAGTATTTGCTCTGAAGCCTAGGTGTCAAATAAGAAAGCACATGAAACCTTAGCACAATGCCTGGCTTACAATTTTTATCCTCATTTGTCTCATAATGTAGTAGAAATCAGAGCACCCACCCTGCCTACCTTAAAGGACTTTGCTGCTGCTGCTAAGTCACTTCAGTCAAGTCCAACTCTGTGCGACCCCATAGATGGCAGCCCACCAGGCTTCCCCGTCCCTGGGATTCTCCAGGCAGGAACACTGGAGTGGGTTGCCATTTCCTTCTCCAATGCATGAAAGTGAAAAGTCAAAGTAAAATCACTCAGTCGTGTCCGACTCTCAGCGACCTCATGGACTGCAGCCCACCAGGCTCCTCCGTCCATGGGATTTTCCAGGCAAGAGTAGTGGAGTGGGGTGCCATTGCCTTCTCCATAAAGGACTTTAGTGAGAACCTATTAATTTTAAGCCACTATTAGAACCCTTAGTGGAAAAACACAACTGTACAGTGTTATACAAATATTCAAGATCATCATTAATCATCATCATCATTATCATGGGGACCCTGTCTAGGATGCCAGAATGCTACGGTCAGCTCCCATCTATTAGACCCATTGGTAACTTTGAGGTGACACTGGGGCATGGCTGGGGAAATGGTTCTGCTTTGTCACTACAACACCCAGAAACAGTCATCCCTTCCTAAGTGCTAGACTGTGATTGGGGTGTGGGTCTTGGAGTCATCAGAATCTCACAGATCTTATAATGACCTGTAGATCATTCGAAATGTGCCCCTCTTATAAATCTATATCGGAGAAGGCAATGGCACCCCACTCCAGTACTCTTGCCTGGAAAATCCCATGGACGGAGGAGCCTGGTAGGCTGTAGTCCATGGGGTCGCTAAGAGTCAGACACAACTGAGCGACTTCATTTTCACTTTTCACTTTCATGCATTGGAGAAGGAAATGGCAACCCACTCCAGTGTTCTTGCCTGGAGAATCCCAGGGACAGGGGGGCCTGGTGGGCTGCCGTCTATGGGGTCACACAGAGTCGGAAACGACTGAAGTGAGTTAGCAGCAGCAGCATAAATCTATATAACGACAAGTAGTATTTCCTTAACCTCTCCAAGCCTGGGTTTCCTCATGCATAAAGTGGGGACAATATCAGCACATAGGGTCACACCATACAGCTGGGTAAGCTGTGTGTGCCCTACACAGAGCAAGCAGCCAAAGGGGGCCAGGGAGGTGGACATCCCAGCCCAGGGTGCACTCACCTAGCCATATGCCCATGGGGCTGCACTTTCTAAGAGAAGGCAGTTTCTAATAGCTTTCTCATTCTCGGCCTGGAGTGGAAGCTTTTTTCTAAATCACAGCAAGCTTCTCTGTGTGCTAACAGGGACCCTGGGAGTACTTGCTCTGAAGCCTGGGCATCAAATGAGAAAACACGTGAAGCCTTAGCACAATGCCTGGCTTACAATAGGGTCCAATTCAGGGTAGCTGAATCTGCCTACTTTTTTCCTATTCAGGACTACGCAAACACATTCTTGTTTGAAGTAGCTCAAGAGAAATGAAATGCACACACTCTTCTTTTTATTCAATTGTGCAAATACTTTACATTAAATAATGAACCTAACTTTCAAACACAGAAACACGTCTTCTTTTGTTTTTGGTTTTCTTTTTTTTTTTTTACATCATTAAATGGGGACTTCTAGACATAGCAAAGGAGGCTCTAACCTATGCAACGTTATGAGCCTAGACTCCATCAACTTTAGTATTCTTCACAGAGATAGATGGACATCCTGATAAAATAAAATGTTTGTGGATATGTGCTGGGAATCCCTGGTGATAAATGATAGGCTTTATTACTACCTCTCCTAATTTCCTTTTCTTAGTAAGTAGTCCTAGGTGAAATCTAAACGGGAAATAGCCTTAGTGGTTTTAATAGCAGTGGTTTAATGAATAACCTATTATGGATATTGTAAATAAATTTTAAATTATGAAACAGATTAATTGTTTTCAAAAACAAGCCATGGATCTGAAAGTTTAGCGTACCACGAATGGGCAATTTGTCCCAACCTCCTATTTTACCTAACCAATACAATACTTTTAAAAAACTATTAAAATATTTGCTTCAATACACATAGTAACAAAATATAATCATTATAACTCTGCAAACACCAGCCTTATTTCATAATAATGCTGCCAGAATCAATGAATAATAAAAGAAAACAAATAACTTCTCTTTTGGGAGATCACCTTCCCAAGAGCATGGGGCACACAACCTATGGACTGTAGACTGTAGATGCTCCGGGAAAAGCTTGCAGGCTCCTCCCAGATCTAATGTCCTGTAATTTTACAAGTCAGTTTTATCTTAAATAATACAAAATTATCAATGAGAGTGAACTCACCAATCAAGACATGACTATACAAGAGACTGGCTTCTGAATGCAGGATTAGCTACATCATTTGCTCTACCCAGTATAAATAAAAATGTTGGCCCTTCATTCAACAATGATTAATAATTTCAAGATTGTAACAGTAGAGCTTAAACCAAGTGTGGGGCCAGTCTGAGCACTGGGCCCTGCCTGTGTGTGTTTCAGGGAGATTCTCCTGGTGACTGCAGGCCCTGGACTCCTAGCTTGTTCTCCTCCTCGTTCCTTTTCCAATTCTGGCAGATGTAGTTCCAATAACAGAAAGTAGCATTCCAATAACACAAAGTACCAATTAAGTTGCTGCAGTTGATGGAAGTTAGGTAACCAGAGAGGCATGGGAAATGACATCGGCAGGTATCCTGGGGTATACTTCTGGGCTTCTGCCCTTTCCTAGTCTATCGAAACATCCAATGAAATCCAGACAGAAAAGGAACTAAGACTCAGGGCATTAAGCTTCCTTTAGACACACAAGCTAGTTTTATAGACTCATTGATCTTTAAAGTTAAATACGGCCTTAGAGATTATCTAGTCCAACTTCTCTCATTTTAATTAGGCCTCCATCAGATTCCCTTTAGGCCAAGGACATGGAAATGAATCTTGGTTGCACAGCTTTAAAGCTGATGGTATTTTGATGAACAAACTGTAATTGATGATCTTTCAGAAAGATAAAATGTTAGTATAATGAATGATTCATGCTATAACACTAACAGACTTGCACAAGATGCTGCCAACCATACTAGCAACATATGTACTATTTGATTTATTTTTAATTCCATTCATATCAAACTAATCTTTTAGCTCTTTGAAATCCCTAAAATGGGATCTAGAATGGGTCCATTAAATATGGAAACAAGGCAGATGAATCCAGGTATGAAGCGAGTAGGTGGTTTAAGGCTAGAGCAAAAAGCATCTCTTGCTTATCAGAAAACATGTCTATTCTTCACAGAGGATGCATCTATGCATCTATATCCATCTGTCTATTTATTTGTCTTGTATTTTTTAAAATAAACTCTTATACAATGTTAATTAAGGAGTCAGACATTATGCTAAATGCTTTGAAAATATTAACTCATTTAATCCTCAGGAGAGCCCTATGAGATAAGTACTATGCTTGTCCTCCTTTTTAAAGATGGGGAAATTTAGGAACATCAAGATTATTTATCTTGCCCAAGGACCCACTGACTAAATGGTGGAAGCAGGATTTAAACCCACGTAGCCTTGCTCCAGTAACTGCTCTTAACCAGTGGTCCCCAGGCTTTTTGGCACCAGGGACCGGTTTTGTGGAAGACAATTTTTCCACAGATGGGGTGAGGAGGGGATGGTTCAGACAGTAATGTAAACAATGGGGAGCAACACATGAAGTTTTGCTTGCTCTCCAGACCAACGCTCACCTCCTGCTGTGTAACCCGGACAGAGGTACTGGCCTGCAGCCCAGGAGTTGGGGTCCCCTGCTCTTAACCACTATACCCTGATGTATGCCAGTAATCTTTCATCATGCCAGAACACCACTAACCCCCACCCTCCATTACATTGTACACAACAAAAGTAAAACAACATGGCTTCAAGATACTAGGAAATCTATGTTCCCAGCATTGTAGCCATAGCTATGCCAAACATTTATATCAACACTATGGCTGAACTGATGCTAATTTCACAGATGTTAATTACCATTACACAGCTGTGACTTTATACAAATGATGACATCTCAAATAGCTTCAATCCTTTTTCCACCACTACAGTGTTCTCTAAATGGTTAAGAGTAATTTTTCATTTGTCATTGTTGCTTTGATTTAGATTCAAGAATTAGAAATCAAATACTTACCGTAAAGCCGCTCTTCTTTCTTTCCAAAAAGAGTAAAACAGCCTATAAGACAATGGTTGAAATATGTAAAAGCTTCTCTTTTTCCCACTTATCTTCATTCTAACAATTGCTCCTCTTTAAACCTATTGCTTATGAATCTTTTCTTGGGACTAAAATAAAGATGCAATTTATTTCCAAGACCATGGGGACAACTCCTCTTGGCTAAGATACGTGCAATCCATCATGTTTTTCAAGAGGTCTGCAATGAATGCAACTCAGCATCAGCCAAAAAAGAGAAGCCACCTTTGTGATGTCATTGTGACAAACCATACATTCTTATGCGGCAGTAGATAAGTTTAACTTACACAGTCACACCTTCCAGTTATTAAAATATTTGTACTTTAAGGACATTATTCTAATGGCAATTATTAAATTTCAGTGGAAAACACTTTTAAAGATCCTTCAAGAAAACTGGTCGTGTTTTCACTTTATCCAGATGTAGAGAGGATAAGAAGCATATAAGACTTCCAGTTAAAATCACTGCTGGTAAATATATCACTTTTCATGAGGTTGTATAATTATCTCTGTGGTCCATTTAATTTCATATATAGGAAGGAGAAAGAAGTATTCAACAACCATGGTATGCCATGATGAAATATAGATTAAAATATGCCCCACTACACAAAATAACAGAACCATAAGGTTCTGAACATTTTATCTTAGATAAAAATGTTACTAAGGAAATATTCTGCCTGAGAAGATAAGATAGCTTAACACAGCAGGTTTGCAAATACAATATTGTGTAGTCATGGTGCATTCTATACTGTCCTTTAGCATTTTCTGGAAGCCTGTTCTATTTCTGGTTAAACAGATGAGTTAAGTGATTTGGGTGGCATAATAAATAAAATTTGTGTGCTTTGCCAGGATAAAACCACAGTCCTGAATTAATATCCTGCACTACAGTCCCAACATGCTTTGACAAGGATGCTATTTAATGGCTCAATAAATACTTATTGACTAAATACAAACGTGACAAAAATGTTTGTCCTTCAACTCGATTGCTTTAGGACCAAACACTCAAGGATTTTGGGGAAAAAAAAATGGCACCCACCCAGGAACATTGCAACACTCTTCAAACCATGCTTGTTTTCATTTTGCAATATCCCTAAACTTGCAAAATAGGCTTCCCTAGTGGCTCAGATGGTAAAGAATTCGCCTGCAAAGCTGGAGACCTGGGTTCAATCCCTAGGTTGGAAAGGTCCCCTGGAGGAGGGCATGGCAACCCTACTTCAGTATTCTTGCCTGGAGAATCCCCATGGACAAAGGAGACTAGCAGGCTACAGTCCACGGGGTCGCAAAGAGTTGGACACGACTGAGCGACTAAGCACACACACAAATTTGCAAAAGGGAAGAATAGAAATATACTGTTGGATAAACCCCTAAGTTGTTTTGTTCAACAGAAGATTAAAAAAGAAAAAAAAAAGAATATATATTAATTTCATTAGATGTGCTCCATGTCCAAGTAAGTGACCAGCTTGGTGACTAACAAAAATGGTATCAGATGGTCTTCTTAAGGAATTTTGGCCAACTGGTAGGGCTCCTGTCTCCTATTCAGAGAAATCACCCACAAATAACTAACATGGTCCTTTCTTTGCTCCAGCTCTAGGAAGAAACCGTTACTTCCAAGGGTTAGGCAGCATATTGTAGATTAGGTCATATTTAAGTTATCCTCATTAAAAAAAACACAAAAACTTAAAGACTTGGTTACCTATTTTTCTCTGAGAAATTTCCCTTCAATCATCTTTATTATGGAAAGACCATAATTGGTAAAAGTCAGCAAATGATGCAACCTTAGAAAATTCAATATAGTATAGAACCTTTCTTAAAAGCTAAACTTTGATTAGCCTATTCCTAGATATAAAGATATTGGAGAAATCACCTTTCCAATATAAACTTCTTACCCCACCACATATGGGGCCAACAAGTCACAGTAACCATAGAAGTATTCCTTCTAACACCATTTTTATCTAATCAACTATATTTTAATTTTTATGGGGGCAACCTTAAGAAGTCTTTCTTTTAAATGTCATTTAAAATTTACTTTGCAGTATCATTTTTAAATTAAAAATGCATATTTTATTAATAAAGTGAGATATATTTTTATGATTATTTTTTATTCATCAACAGTTCTGGGATCAAGTAAATCTGTCACTAAAGATTATTTAATATATCACTACTATTATTCAGTCACCAGAAGGCTGAGTTTAGGAACAGGGCTGCTTTTTCTTATTCTCCAGAAATTTAGCACATGTATATGTACATACAGTATGTACAATATGTATGTACAGTACATACAGTACATATATATTGTGCTCTAAATAAAGGATACTCTAGGACTTGGTCCTTGGCATCTCCTCTTAACTATATTCTCTTCCTAAGTAACCCCATCCAGTCCAAAGGCTTTACTCTATAATAGTCATATGCCAATAACTCTCAGATTTCTATCTCTGCATTTGACTTTTCTCCCAAAACTTTCCTTGTACATCTAAATCTTTGACATTTACTTAGGATATCTAATGGGGCTTCCCAGGTGGCACAGCAGTAAAGAATCCGTCTGCCAATGCAGGAGATGCAAGAGACATGGGTTCAATTCCTGGGTCAGGATGATCGCCTGGAGAAGAAATGGCAACCCACTCTGGTATTCTTTCCTGGGAAACCCCATGGACAGAAATGGGCTACAGTCCATGGGGTTTCAAAGAGTTGGACACAACTGAGCGACTGAGCACACACACACACTGGAATCTAATAGGTATCTTTGCTCTGCTGCTGCTGCTGCTGTTGCTGCTGCTAAGTCGCTTCAGTCGTGTCCAACTCTGTGCGACCCCATAGACAGCAGCCCACCAGGCTTCCCGTCCCTGGGATTCTCCAGGCAAGAATACTGGAGTGGGTTGCTATTTCCTTCTCCAACGCATGAGAGTGAAAAGTGAAAGTGAAGTCACTTAGTCGTGTCCGACTCTAGCGACCCCATGGACTGCAGCCTACCAGGCTCCTCCATCCATGGGATTACTCTTCATCTGGCTTATGCAAAAAAAAAAAAGTGTCTCTTGCAATTGCAAGATACAAATATGCCACGTGTCCCTATCTCAGCCCATGGCCTTACAAACCTAGGGGCTCTTGAACCCTCTCCATCAGCCTCCAACTGAAAATGTCAACACTGTCGTCCTACCTTCAAGACATATCCCAAATCTGTCCCATTCTCTCCATTTCCATGACTGTCACTCCCACTCGTGCCACTGTTTCTCTCTCACCTAGACCACTCCAGTAGTAACTTATTCAAGTCCTGTCTCTCCTCTGTTTAAAATCCTTTGCTTATTGCTCAGTCATGTCCAACTCTTTTGACCCCATGGACTGTAGCCTGCCAGGTTCCCCTGTCCATGGAATTCTCCAGACAAGAATACTGGAGTGGGTTGCTATTCCCTTCTCTAGGGAATCTTCCCAACCCAGGGATTTAACCCAGCTCTCCCACATTGCAGGCAGATTCTTTACCCTCTGAGCCATCAGGGAAGCTTGCTTATCACACGCAGAACCGAATCCAACCTCCTTGCCCTGGCAACAAAGCCCAACTTGATCTTATAGCTTGGCTCTACCCATACCTCTGACATGATCTCCTACCACCTACTTGTACCACCTTTTTTCTTATGCTCCAGGAAAACTGGCCTTTTTTCC
Source organism: Bos indicus x Bos taurus (assembly GCF_003369695.1). Classification (NCBI taxonomy): domain Eukaryota; kingdom Metazoa; phylum Chordata; class Mammalia; order Artiodactyla; family Bovidae; genus Bos; species Bos indicus x Bos taurus. The sequence goes on along the minus strand of NC_040087.1, from coordinate 27,532,588 downwards.
CCCCTGTCCCTGTATAATAACAAGGTCATTCCAACTTCACTTAAGCAAAACTTCTGTTAAGGACTTAGACTATGATCTTGCATCAGTACTAGACACAGACTTCTGTGAGTTATCATATGGTAGTTAACACAGGTCAGTGACTCTGAACCTGGACTGTGCACTGGAACCATCTGCAGAGCTTTAAAAAATACTGATCCCTGGACCCTAAGTGAACTGAATCGGAGTCTCTGTGAGGCACTGAAACATTCGTGTTTCTGAAAGGCTCCAGGTCACCCTGTGGGTAGCTAAGGCTGAGAAGAACCCTGGCACAGGTAATGTGCTCTCTTTCTCTGATTTTCATTGTATATTTGCCTGACTCAGATTTTTTTTTCTTGTTTCCCTTTTCAAGAGATGTTTAAAAAGTAAAAACCCAACAGAGTAGGATGGGGTGTTCTTTACAGTAAAGTGAGAATAAAAAGGAAAAACATATATAAAACAAATGAAAAGGATCAGCTAGTATCATCGTGATCCTATACTTCTTGCTATCATGGAACCCCTTTAGATTTTAATAAGGAACATTTTTATGGCCCGTGTTCTATTCTTGATCCCACTCTGCATTAAAGACCCAATCTCATGTTTACATCACATCACAGGATGCTGCTGTTGACTTTGAGGATGAATAAACCTGTTTTAACATGACAAGAACTCACTGAAATTTGGTGGAATTAGCATTTCTAACAAAACTCAAACTTTTCAGTGCTTTAGGTTAGTTTTATTTTGAGCAGCAATATAACATCCTGTGTCTAAGAGAAATGATTTAGAATGAGACAATGAAAGAGATCAAAAGACTTCGACATCAATTAGTTTACAACCTACCTAAATATTGTTATGTGAGTATAAAGGAATCAAATATATGGATTACATCTCCATCAAAACAGTTAGGTTTCAATAAAGGAGCAGAAAGCTTCAGAAAACTCATTTGGATTTTTTTCAGACCTTAGCTTTTGAGAAGTAGTTCAAGCTGCTTGCATGCGTACTTGGTCGCTTTAGTTGTGTCCAACTCTCTGTGACCCTATGGACTGTAGGCCACCAGGCTCCTCTGTCCATGAGATTCTCTAGGCAAGAACACTGGGGTGGTTGCCATGCCCTCCTCCCGGGGACCTTCTTGACCCAGGGATTGAACCCGGGGCCTTCTCTGTCTTTTGCATCACAGGCGTATTCTTTACTGCTGAGCCACTGAGGAAGCTGCTTACAAAGACCAAAAGCTAAAGGGTGTGCTTCTGTCTAGAGAATTTAATGATGCTATAAAGGTCAAGAACTGTCATCAGTGGTGGCTGATTAGGGAACTGGAGAGGCCAAAGAACCTGTCACTCATCCACCTTGAAGAAACATGCATTGAGGCTTTATGACATTTCTTTCTTGTGGCCTTTGGCTTCTTGCAGTGGTAATAATGGGCTGAGCACACACATAAGGGCCCCAACAAGGCAGATATATGGCTGTTTGTTTGTTTCAACTCTCTATGAGCCCATACACTGCCCAGCCCAATAGGATGACTGGGGGGCAAGCACTTGGTGCATAGGGTTCTCCTTGTCACTGCAGAGGGAAAGAGTAATTTTTCCAATTAATTTACTTATTCTTTTTAAAACTAATTGCAAATGACAGAGAGACTTGGCAAAAGGAATTGAGGTCCATGTGTCTCCGTAAGGCCCATGGAGAGGCAGTGTGGTATAACACAAAGTGGGCACAGGTGACCTTTGACTTCTGACAACTTGAATCAGAACACTTGTTTGAACACTAACTAACTTTGTCATCTCAGGAATAAACAACAATTACCACCATTATTACAATGATCAATATTGAGATGACAGGTGAGAAAAACTCTCATTGACCCTTATGAGGATTAGAGTCTTAGGTAATTAAGAAGTACATGTTGGCAAAAACACCACAATCTGATGAAAATCTGGCAGCTACTCCAGACCTGCAAAGCCCAAGCAGAGCTCCCAGTATCAGTTCTTCTTTACCAATAATGCCTTTGTATAATTTTGTAATGAAGTGAACATATTTGAACATCATTCAAAACCTTATCCTTCTATCAGCTTCATTATTTGTATCATTGTGACGAGCATTAGGAGACTCTTTCCACACAGAAATCGACAGGCTTCAGTATGTTTAAACAGTTCTACTACTTCTTATCTTTTTGTCACATTGACAAGGCAGAACTTTCATGAAGAGAAAAGTGAGTTAGAATAAGGATTTCTTGCCTCAGGATGTTAAAAAGCAAAAGAGAGCATCAGATACCTTCAGAATGCTCCAGACAAAAAATACAAGTTTGTTATAAAGCACTTTGAATACTGTTCTATTGACTAAGTGTAATAGGAAGAAAATTTTAGATGGGACTTCCCTGGTGGTCCAGTGGCTAAGATTCCATGCTCCCAATGCAGGGGGCCAGGGTCTGATCCCTGGTCAGGAAACTAGATCCCACATACCTGCCACAACTAAGACCTGGCACAGCTAAATAAGCAAATAAATACTGAAAGAAGAAAAAGAAGAAAATTTTAGGGAAATTAAAGAAGTACCAGCACAGAACTTTTATATGATAGAAAAAGATATGAAAAAAAAAAAAAAAAAAGCCAATAGCCCCATCACATCCCTTGAGGGGGCAGATTCTCTCTGGGGTACACTCATATAGTTGGTTATTATGACACTGTGAAGTAAACCATATAAAGAAGGCTTTTACAAATGAAAAACACTTTCACCTAGAATTGATGCCAACATTAATAACGTAAGTATTTCAGTGCCTCATAGCCAAAGTTCCATATTTTAGCTACCTTTGCAAGAAAACCCAAGAAAATCAATTTGCATCTAAAAGCTCCTTCATGGAGTTGGCTTGGTTTTGTGGCAGGCATCCCAGCTCGCTTAGAGAAGCAGAGGTTGAAGTCTCTTCACAGGGGATTGTTTGGTCCCAGTTGAATAACCTGCTGGCATCTGCTGTTAGCAGAGTGGTAAGCAGATTATGGGTGAGCAGATATTAATATTCTGATTAAACATTTTAAAACCTCACACCACTATTTAAAAAAAATAATTACACTACTCTGGGAAAACTCTTACACTTAACCATTCTGAAGCCACTTTTAGTCTTAATGTCTATATTTCATTATCTTAAAAATCTCTACCTATTGCTTACTTTCCAGAATCAAAACTTTTTCTCTCCACTGCCCTAACTAAACTGCAGTGTCTAAAATCAGTGTGAATATATGACTTCCCTGGAAAATCGCAATGGTTTTCAGACTTTACATTATGCTCTCTTCCTTCCCAGATCTCCTTTTTAAACAGACAAGGTTGCAGTCATCCTTGGCCTCAGCTTCTATAAAAACCCAGTACAGCCTTGGCAGCCCTCCTGGAAAGACTTCTTGTTTCCTGAGGATCCATTGATTTAACAAACTTAACAAACTTAATAACAGAAGCTATGAAGGAGACATTTGCAGTAAGCATTCTGCAGTAATGAGCAACAAAATTTACTAGACCACAATAATTTCTCTAACACCATCCATCATGTAGATTATACAATTTAGCATGATAACCAGGAAAGTTATTAATTGTTATTAATTGAGGTCTGCAGTGAACATACAGGTCTTAAAAATCAACAGTAAAACTAGTGAGTTACCACAACTTATTTCTGGGTTCAGACTGCAAAGTCTGTTTATTTCTTGGGTGCTTACTAAATGGGGCCACTGTATTGGAGAGAAACTATGGGATGACCAGTCTATGCTGACACTACTGAATGTTGGAACCATCTATGATCCCCACTTCTAATTTGACCAGTTAGGTTGATAAAGATCCAGCTCAAGGAGACACAGACTTTGGGAATCTACTCGAGAATGCTGTCAGACTGATGGAGATATGTGGCTGCATGGGAGAAAGGGCAAAACATCTTGCAAAGGACTTCTATAGCTCTTCGAGAGAAACAAGGGGGAGGAGCCCAGAGGAGGTTAACTCTTCCATCCCACCCTTGGCAGCCCTGCCCTTTGTCCAGGCGTCACCCCTTCTTCTTCTCCTGACCTCTCTTCCACCCCTGTAGTCACTGGCCCACTCAGGAGATGCTGCTGGAGACAGAGTAGGCCAGAAGATCCAGAGACTCCACTAACAGTCAGCTCAGGGGGCCCTTCCATCCACATGCCCTCAATTCCAGAAATATCTTCCAGCTGCTAACACTTGGGGAAAGCAGTCCTAAATCCTACACTGCCTGGGGAGGGTGCTGTGGAGTAGGGCTTTCTTCCCTTATTGTGGCAGGTATGATGTGGTGACTGACCAGACCTAATGCTCCAGCATGGACTCTGAGAAGGCTCAGACCACTTCCTACATCCCTGGCCCTACAAGGTGGTAGCTCCAAGGAGCATGCCCAGAAGAAAGACCACAGCCAGGAAGCTGGAGAAAGAGCTAAGGAGGAGACTGGCCTTCTGACCGAAGCAAGGGTTCTTAATGACCTCTTGGCTCGGAATAATCACCTCTTCTCTTCCTCTGATTCATGAGCAATGGATTCCAAAAGGGAGGCCCCTCTTTCGCAGCCCCAAAGTGAGGAGAACCTGATCCACAGCTGGACAGAGGTGGTGGGCAGCTATCAGCCAGCACCAACCACTGTCCATCTGTCTTTCCCCAAATCCTCTACCCCGTAAACATCTGTCTCCCAGAGCCTTGGGTATGCTCCCTGGCCTTGTCTGACTCCTCCTCCCACACAGGCAGTAGACGCGTCCCTCGTGGAAAAGGCGAAGCTGGGAGAGGAACCACTCTCCCGGAGGGCCGCTTGGGCTGGGCACTCATTCATTCACTGGGCTAGGGCGGGTGGATAGCGGCGGAGCCGGGGCCAGCCCAGGAAAAGCGGCCACTTAAGAAAGACTCCCCAGGTAACCCCCACGCCGGCTTCACGCCGGGAGCGCAGCGCCCTGCCAGACTGTCAGCGCGCGCGGGGCGGAGCCCACACCCACCACCAAGTCCAGCGCGCGCAAAGACTGAGCGCGGTGAGCCTGGGCGCTCCGACCCGGTCCAGCGAGGGGCTCGGAAAACCTGTGTCGGAGCCCAGAGCTGCGGCGGGACGGTGGGCCGGGGCGGGCGACGCGGGCCGCACCTCCTCCTGCCCCCGCGCAGTCCCGAGTCTTGGGGCCACCGACCTGCCAGCCGTCTCTCCCGGACGTTTTTCCACAGCCGATCCCAGGCTCTGGCAGTGGAGTCCCGCAACTGCTCACTGATTGACCGCCTGAGCTGCGTTTGGAGAGGTTTCCGCTTGCCGGTCATTTTAGATCCGTCCTCATAACGACCAGCGGGGCTTGCCACCGCCACTCCCGCGTGGCCCGCAGCTCAGACTCCCAGCGACTCGGGTCGCCAGACGCGGGACTCACGCTGGGGTCCCGGGACCAGCCGCGGGCGCGACATGGGACCTCCGCCTTCCCGCGCAGCGGCCGGGATGCGTCTCCACTGCGCGCGCTACGCAAGGGCACCTCTGCGCTCCGTCCACTCCTCTACTCTGTTCCCACTTTCCCTATCCTCCCTCCCCTCGGCTCGGCGCTCCTCCGCTCCCGTCCCCTCCCGTCCTTCCCTCCCCCTTCTCTCCGGGACGGTCTGGCGCCCCACTCCTTCCCCCAGCGAGCTTTTTCTTCCTCCCTCCCTCCCCTAAATCTGACAGCATGGTTCGGATGGGCCCCCAGTTACGGAGTTTCCACCCCTCTTTTCACTCAGAGACCAGGGGCTGAACCATATTCTTCCCATTTCTCGATACTTTGCATTTTTCACTCACAGAAACCGCCACCATTACAACCATTACAAAAATTTTACACTAAGCCACAGCTGGTGCCGAAAAAGCTCATCATGGTTTTCCTGAATTCAAGTCACTTGAAATGGGCTCCTCAGTTTGGCCTTTATGGAGTTAGATACTGGTGCTCTAACAGAAGTCTTTTCTGGTTTCATGAATGAAATGATCTTCAGGCTGCAATCTACAATCAAACTAAAATTACTTATTCATTGCATAGTCATTGAGTGTGAGGAAACTAATCTGTAAATATTAAAGTCAAATCATGAGAAGCCTACATAAAATAAACTTGCATATTCTGGTAAAGCATTAAAATATGTATACAGTTAGAAAAGTAGGTATTATGAGGAAGTGAAATGTGAAAATAAAAGCGTTTTAGCCAATAACATGAAGTAGGCTTATAATTTGAAATCAACCCTGATTCTTGCAGGGACAAGGCAGGAAATATACCGAATCTTTTAAGAAATACCTGAGGAGGTGGTGTCCAAGTCATTTCTCTGGGCTCTAAAGCCTGCCTCAAAAGGTGAAGACAAGCCTCAGGGTGTCCTCCTCTTCTCAAAGCTTTGCTTTTAAAGGGCTTGGAGGACCTTTATAGAATGTAATTAAGACATCTGATGTACTCAACGATGTGAGATGTGATGAATGTCATACATCTCAAGTTTGGCTAGAGAAACTAAACTATTTCAAAACAGAATTTCTGAATTATTTAAACAGTAAAATTGCTTGAAAATCAATTTACAAAAAATACAAAATTGCCTTTGTATCGGATGCTAAATAAGAACAAGAATTTAGTCAGCTGTTTTTTTTTTTTTTTTAATTCAGATGCTCCATGTGAAATCTGAAAATTAAACTATCCAATCCTCTCTCTATTATATAAATTGCTATTGACTTAAGGAGTAGAAATTAGCGGCTTCCTAAAGTTTCCATCTGCAATTCTATACTTTTAGTAAATATTCCCTCCACTAATTTATACTGTTGGTAGAAAATGGGGGGGGAAATGATGTTTAAAACCATTTTTATTGTCTTATATTCTCTTATTTTAAATATTCAACAATGTTCTCGACTGAAATACTTTGGAATGAGCTAGAAGGTAGTGGCTGAGCTGAGCTTTTCTGTGCCATCCTGGTAAACCTTTGAAATGATCAGCTATGAAGCAATAAGTCATGGATCAGAAACAGACTTGAAACTATGGCGGCCAGTTGTAAACTAATTCACATTGCTTTCTGGACTCATGCCAAATACCCTTTTGATTACATCCTCTGTTTTGTTTGCATGTAGTAGTAAGGAAATGCTCAGCAAGAAGCAAGATTTGTGTTATCTTAAAGTGACTGCTGTACAGTATAATGACAAAACGTTTCACAATTATGTTCCCAGGGAAGCGGCGTATTTAACTTTTAAAAAAGGATCTCTAATTGAATCAAACAGAGGCAGTCGTTGTTACATTATATGCACTGGAATAGAACAATACAAGGAGCATTCCAGCCATTTCACTGATCATTTAGCTCTAAAGATCCTGGGCCCTTACTTATTGATACTTTCTACTTTAATACATATTTTATATTCAGATGTCATCGATTAGGGGTTTTCTTTTCAGTGACTAATTTGAAGATAAATTCTGGCCTTGCAGATTTGTTTAGTTCTGTCTGTTGAAGGGGCCATGAATTCAGGACTGTGCAACAGAAGCCAAATGAAAGACTAGAGGGATATTCCCAGAACAGAACAGGTGCTACACAGCACAACAAAGTTCCCTGACTGCCCAGCTGCTGACCCTGCTGGAGGGAAGCTTACCACTGTGCAGATGCAGCAGCCACAAATGCAAGCTTTCTGAACTCAGTGGGGCTACTTGGAGACCTTTATACAGGTCCTTGTCTGTGGGGTCACACGGAGTCGGACACGACTGAAGCAACCTAGCAGCAGCAGCAGTATCCACTCCCATTTTCCAGGAGTCCTACTCCAAAGCTGAACCTTAAAGATTACCCTGCCTCCTGGGGTCTTCACCTTGAGCAGATGACAATACCACCTACTTCGAAGAAAAGAAATCAAGCAAATCCTTATTCCTGTTGTTGTTGTTGTTCAGTCGCTAAGTTGTGTCCAACTCTTTGTTACCCCTTGGACTGCAGCACACCAGGCTCTCCTGTTCTTCATCATCTTCTGGAGCTTGCTCAAACTCATGTCCATTGAGTTGGTGATGCCATCCAACCATTTCATCCTCTGTTGTCCCCTTCGCCTCCTGCCTTCAACCTTTCCCAGCATCAGGGTCTTTTCCAATGAGTCAGTTCTTCACATCAGGTGGCCAAAATATTGGAGCTTCAGCTTCAGCATCAATCCTTCCAATGAATGTTCAGGACTCATTTCCTTTAGGATTGACTGGTTGGATCTCCTTGAAATCCAAGGGACTCTCAAGGGTCTTCTCCTGCACCACAGTTTGAATTCTTTGGCACTCTGCCTTCTTTATGGTCCAACTCTCATATTTATACATCTGCATGGAAAAACCATAGCTTTGACTAATATGGACCTTTGTTGGCAAAGTGATTAAAAAGTCTCTGCTTTTTAATACACTGTCTAGGTGTGTCATAGCTTTCCTTCCAAGGAGCAAGTGTCTTTTCATTTCAAGGCCACAGTCACTATCCACAGTGATTCTGGAGCCCAAGAAATAAACTCTTACTGCTGCTACTTTTTCCCCTTTTGTTTGCCATGAAGTGATGGGGGCAGATGCATGATCTTAGTTTTTTGAATGTTGAATTTTAAGCCAGCTTTTTCACTCTCCTCTTTCACCCTCATCAAGAGGCTCTTATGTCATCTGAATATCTGAGGTTATTCATATTTCTCCCGGGAATTTTTGATTCCAGTTTGTGATTCATCCAACCTGGCATTTCGCATGATATACTCTGCATGTAAATTAAATAAGCAGGGTGACAATATATGGCCTTGTCGTACTCCTTTCCCAATTTTGAACCAGTCTTTTTCCACATCCAATTCTAACTGGCTTCTTGACCCATGCACGGGTTTCTCAGGAGATGGGTAAGGTGGTCTGGTACTCTCATCCCTTTCAGAATTTTCCACAGTTTGTTTTGATCTAGAAAAATACAGAAAGTCAAAGATTTCAATGCAGTCAATGAAGCAGAAGTAGCTGTTTTTCTGGAACTCCTTTACTTTGTCCATGATCCAGTGAATTTGGCAATTTGCTCTCTGGTTCCTCTGCATCTTTGAAATCCAACTTGTACATCTGGAAGTTCTTGGTTCACGTTCTGTTGAAGCCTAGCAATTTGATCTCTGGTTCCTCTGGACATCTTTCTGTTTGTTTGTTTACAGGCAGACCTTGAGCAATGTTAGATCTGTCTGATTCAGCAGTGTGTCCTCAGCATCTAGATCACCCCTTGACAGTTGTGCTCAGTAAAAACTTGCAGAATAAATGAGTGATTTTTCTCTGATACTATATATCGTTTACTTTGCTAATGGATATTCCTGAAAATTTACCTCTAAACCTACGCTTCTGACTCTATGTCCTATGTTAGCAAAGTAACAAGAGACAAGAGAGAATCTTGAAGACATTCTGAACCTTTTCTCTGTCTCTCCATCCCCATAGTTACGTTCAGGTTTTCTTCTCCCCCCGCCCTCCACCCCTGCTGAATTTCAGCATAATGAGCTTCACATTAGAAAGCTACTGCTTTCACTCGGTTCTATGTCTTTATACATTTCTTCTGCTTGAACACCTTTCTTCTGATTTTTTTCTTCACTCAACCTTTAAGAGTCAACTCAGATGTCACCTCGTCCTGGAAGCCTTCCATGAATCCTGGTGGGTGAATGTTCCTCCTCTCCTGTGTTCCTCCAGCACCTTGGGCCCATCTCCAGAGAAGCACACATCACAGAGCACCGTAGGGGGGCAACTGTCCACTTTCCTCACAGCCTCCCCACTAGTCCTGAGTTTCTACAGTGGAGCTGATACTTTTATTTCTGAATCTCTTGCACCTTTTCTAGTGAACAGCACATAAAGGCTCATTTACTGACTAAATGAATTTAACATTATAGTTTTGGATGACTGGTTATTACTAGAGTCTGTTCCTTAGTATAAATACAAGTCTTAATTATGCTTGTGGCATCATTATCACTCTATTTACATAAAGTTTATTAATTTTAAGCAATTAATGTTGTTGAAATTAGTGTGTTGAAATTAGTCCTGAATATTCATTGGAAGGACTGATGCTGAAGCTGAATTCCTGAAAAAGAAAATCAGCCCTGAATATTCATTGGAAGGACTGATGCTGAAGCTGAAACTCCAATACTTTGGCTACCTGATGGGAAGAACTGACTCCTTGGAAAAAACCCTGATGCTGGGAAAGATTGAAGGCAGGAGGCAAAGGGGACAACAGAGGATAAAATGGTTGGATGCCATTACCAACTCGATGGACATGAGTCTGAGCAAGCTCCAGGAGTTGGTGATGGACAGGGAATCCTAGTGTGCTACAGTCATGGGGCCATAAAGAATTGGACATGACTGAGCGACTGAACTGAACTGAATACGTATTGATGGTTATAGATTTTTAAACATAGAAAAGTATAAATAGAAACATTAAAAATATCTTTAATATTACCAGAAAGAGTTATAAATTTTCCTTTTCAGTTTTCTCTTTAGAACACATAAAAATTAGAATAACTTTTATATCAAATTTTGAAAATTTTCTCATTTAGCATTATATTGGGAGCATTTTCCCAATTTATTGTTGTCTTTTGAAATATAGACTTAAATGAATATATAGAACTTTGTTGGATAGACATAGCATAATTTATTTTTAAACTTTCATCATTTTGGACACTTTATTTCAAATTTCTGAAATTACAGACAATACTGTCAACAACTTTGGCAAATGGGGAAAAATTTTTTTTTCTTTCTCTTCTTCATGCTGTATGATCAAGGCCTGTCACCACTGTCACCCCCAACCATAGGTAATAAGCAGGTACTGCCACCTATCCTCCTATACATATGAAGCCAGTATCTCTGAATTCTCTTAAATTCTTATCTTTTCCACTTCTTCTCCCATGTTCAACTCATCTGTGCCATCACCCTTATGCCTAAGAATGGAGAAGGGCAGTCTACTGTTTACTTCAGTATTTTGTTGTCAGAGCCTTTGTCCCAAGCCAGCAATCCTTTGCCAGGAGCCTATGGTCACAATCCATTATCTCCTGTTTCTCAGCTTTTCTGTAAGAAACTGCCTGGGTTGCTATGACCCACTGCTGCCCGCCCCACACGCCCCAAACCCCCGCATAACAGAAGGGTGAAGAGCTCACGGGCCTCTCCCCCTGCACATTCCCTCCCCAGGAGAGATGAGATATAGCAACTGTTCCTTCCATGCTCCCTTCAGGCTACGTTTGAAATGAAATCTCGTATTATCTATTTGTTCATTAAAAAAAACCCAAAAACTGTTTCCAAAAGATCTAGAGAAGCTGGCGTTCATTTTGGGTCCTGAGCTCACAGTCACCAATCTGTGCTTGTCCCATTAATTAATTAAAACTTCACTGAACTATTGTGGAAGCAATATTTAGTGTTAGCTGTAAGCTCCAATCAATATCTTTGGCTGTGCTTAATATCTTCGTGATGTAGACTAGTAAATGCCTGAAATTTTCACCGTGTCTCTAGCTGAGTCTTGTTCTTGTTGTCCACTGTGACTGTCTCACCGTGTCACCACTCTCCTCAAGGCCCAGGCACACTTAAATTTTGTTTTTTCTTTTGCTTTATTGTGATAAAATATACCTGCTGCTGCTACTGCTGCTAAGTCGCTTCAGTCGTGTCCGACTCTGTGCGACCCCAGAGACAGCAGCCCACCAGGCTCCCCCATCCCTGGGATTCTCCAGGCAAGAACACTGGAGTGGGTTGCCATTTCCTTCTCCAATGCATGAAAGTGAAAAGTGAAAGTGAAGTCGCTCAGTCGTTCCCAACTCTTAGCGACCCCATGGACTGCAGCCTACCAGGCTCCTCTGTCCATGGATTTTCCAGGCAAGAGTACTGGAGTGGGGTGCCATTGCCTTCTCCGAAAATATACCTAATATATAATATATATCATTTAATTCTTCATAAGTATACAACTGAGTGGTATTAAATGCATTTACAGTGTTGTATGAGCATTACTACTGTCTATCTAATACTTTATTTCATCTCCAGTAAAAACCCTGTACTCTCCTTTGCCCTCTCTGTCTTCACCCCCTGGTAACTTTTATTCTCCTTTCCGTCTCTATGAATTTGCCTCTTCTAGGTACCTCACATAAGCCATGAACACTTTCTTCCTTCCCACCTTCCTGTAAACACTCTTCTGATGCTTCACAGAGAAAATAGAGAAACTGGCAGCTCCTTGAATGCACACACTCTCTGGCCTCAGGGCCTTTGCACTACTTCCTCTGCCTTGACACACTGAGCTCCACAGAGTAACAATTTCATGCCCCCATTAGGTTGTGATCCCCTTGAAAGTAGGAGGTAAGCTTTTAATATCTGTGTCAGTTCAGTTCAGTCACTCAGTCGTGTCTGACTTTTTGCAACCCCATGAACCACAATATGCCAGGCCTCCCTGTCCTTCACCAACTCCCAGAGTCCACCCAAACCCATGGCCATCGAGTCGGTGATGCCATCCAACAATCTCATCCTCTGTCATCCCCTTCTCCTCCTGCCCTCAATCTTTACCAGCATCAGGGTCTTTTCAAATGAGTCCGCTCTTCCCATCAGGCAGCCAAAGTATTGGAGCTTCAGCTTCAATATCAGTCCTTCCAATGAACACCCAGGACTGATCTCCTTCAGGATGGACTGGTTGGATCTCCTTGCAGTCCAAGGGACTCTCAAGTGTCTTCTCCAACACCACAGTCCAAAAGCATCAATTCTTCAGTGCTCAGCTTTCTTCACGTCCAACTCTCACATCCATACACGACCACTGGAAAAATCATAGCCTTGACTAGACAGACCTTTGTTGGCAAAGTAATGTCTCTGCTTTTCAATATGCTATCTAGATTGGTCATAACTTTTCTTCCAAGGAGTAAGCATCTTTTAATTTCATGGCTGAAAACACCATCTGCAGTGATTTTGGAGCCCAGAAAAACAAAGTCAGCCACTGTTTCCCCATCTATTTTCCATGAAGTGATGGGACCAGATGCCATGATCTTCGTTTTCTGAATGTTGAGTTTTAAGCCAACTTTTTCATTCTCCTCTTTCACTTTCATCAAGAGGCTCTTTAGTTCTTCTTCACTTTCTGCCATAAGGGTGGTGTCATCTGCATATCTGAGGTTATTGATATTTCTCCTGGCAATCTTGATTCCAGCTTGTGCTTCCTCCAGCCCAGCACTTCTCATGATGTACTCTGCATATAACTTAAATAAGCAGGTGACAATATACAGCCTTGACGTACTCCTTTTCCTATTTGGAACCAGTCTGTTGTTCCATGTCCAGTTCTAACTGTTGCTTCCTAACCTGCATACAGGTTTCTCAAGAGGCAGATCAGGTGATCTGGTATGTCCATTTCTTTCAGAATTTTCCACAGTTTCTTGTGATCCATACAGTCAAAGGCTTTGGCATAGTCAATAAAGCAGAAATAGATGTTCTTCTGGAATTCTCTTGCTTTTTCCATGATCCAGCAGATGTTGGCAATTTGATCTCTGGTTCTTCTGCCTTTTCTAAAACCAGCTTGAACATCTGGAAGTTCATGGTTCACATATTACTGAAGCCTGGCTTGTAGAATTTTAAGCATTACTTTAATAGCATGTAAGATGCGTGCAATTGTGCAGTAGTTTGAACATTCTTTGGCACTGCCTGTCTTTGGAATTGGAATGAAAACTGACCTTTTCCAGTCCTGTGGCCACTGCTGAGTTTTCCAAATTTGCTGGCATATTGAGTGCAGCACTTGCACAGCATCATCTTTCAGGATTTGAAATAGCTCAACTAGAATTCCATCACCTCCACTATCTTTGTTCGTAGTGATGTTTCCTAAGGCCCACTTTACTTCACATTCCAGGATGTCTGGCTCTAGGTGAGTGATCACACCATCGTGATTATCTGGGTCGTGAAGATCTTTTATGTACAGTTCTTCTGTGTATTCTTGCCACCTCTTTTTAATATCTTCTGCTTCTGTTAGGTCCATACCATTTCTGTCCTTTATCGAGCCCATCTTTGCATGAAATGTTCCCTTGTTACCTCTAATTTTCTTGAGGAGATCCCTAGTCTTCCCCATTCTATTGTTTTGCTCCACTTCCTTGCATTGATTGCTGAGGAAGGCCCTCCTATCTCTCCTTGCTATTCTTTGGAACTCTGCATTTAGATGCTTATATCTTTCCTTTTCTCCTTTGCTTTTCACTTCCCTTCTTTCACAGCTACTTGTAAGGCCTTGTCAGACAGCCATTTTGCTTTTTTGCATTTCTTTTTCTTGGGGATGATCTTGATCCCTGTCTCCTGTACAGTGTCACGGACCTCCATCCATAGTTCATCAGGCACTCTGTCTATCAGATCTAGTCCCTTAAATCTATTTCTCACTTCCACTGTATAGCCATAAGGGAATCCCCAGTGGAATATAGTGCCAATACATGGTAAGTGTTCAATATATATTTATTGAATGAATACAATTTGGAGATTGGGGTTATAAAGTGGCCGGGGAAACTAGGTGTGCCTGTGTGTTTGTTATCCATTGAAATGTTGAAATATTTAGCATTAATCCATAAAAAAGATAGAAATTGATAAATATGCACACACAGGTCCAAGTCACAACTGATAAAAGAACCAAGAATGACAGGACATTTAACATTACTATAGGTAGTTGTTATTAACCATTTAGAACATTTTATCAAGTTGGTTAATTACTTAGGATTTTTTTCCTCCCAAACTTGAATTTTACAGTTGAGAAGACTAATTTTGTCATAATTTAATGTCCTCTTTCCACCCAAACTAGGGTTGGAGTCTAAAGTTTTCAGAGTTAAAATTTAATTGCAGTCATCCATATCACAAATACACAGTAGAAATGAACTGGATTATCCTTAATAGGTAGGAGTGTTCTGTGAAGTTAACATGCAAGGTAAACATGTGACTCTCTGAATAGGACTACAGTATTGGAAAAAAAAAGAAAAACCATATCCTATCTGGGGAAAAAGATAATATTTTGATTGATAAAGTATACGCTATGCTAAGTCACTTCAGTCGTGTCCGACTCTGTGTGACCCCATAGACGGTAGCCTACCAGGCTCCCCCGTCCCTGGGATTCTCCAGGCAAGAACACTGGAGTGGGTTGCCATTTCCTTCTCCAATGCATGAAAGTGAAAAGTGAAAGTGAAGTCGTTCAGTCGTGTCCGACTCTTAGCGACCCCATGGACTGTAGCCTACCAGGCTCCTCCGTCCATGGGATTTTCCAGGCAAGAGTACTAGAGTGGGGTGCCATTGCCTTCTCTGTGATAAAGCATACATGGTTTTAAAGAAGAATAGGATAATGATTAAGAAAAAGAAAGAAGCTATAGAGTATGGATAAGATCTGAAGGACAGAAGTTAAAGGACAGAAACCAGAGGAACAAAAAGGGACTCCAGTAAAACACATCAAAGTGTTGGGCAGAAAGAGAAGCTGCTGGAATTATATTTGGAGAGAAGCAACTGCAAGAGGTAAAAACCCTGGAATAAGAACCAGTTGGGCACCTTCCACGTAAGCGTGAAGTGTCACAAAACAAACTGATTTAGGTTCAACTGAGCCTCAAGCAGGAAGGAACTGAGTTCCCTGGAGAGTGAAGAGGGGGATTCCTAGGAATAGAAGAGGGTCTGGGTGTTGTTGCAAACAAAAATCCATAGCCTCAGAGGATTCTAATAGAGAAATCTAGAGGTTAATGGGATTTGAGAAACAGAGGTGCTGGAAAGGATTGTTCAGAGGCTTCAAACTGGGCAAGGGACACTGAACGATATAAACCCACACTCTTGATGCCCACCAACCATATACAGCTGGCGTCTGGCATTTCACTCCATTGTGACATTGTGAAACTGTGCATTAGAACAGTTCCTCATGCTGGACGACAGCACTTAGGGCTGGAGATGGGAGTCCTACCAAGGAAGTGAAGGTAGGGTGACAAGGTTGGAGACTCCCCTGGGTTTGCTTTCGGTGCAGCCAAAAGTAAACCCAGGATTTTCTAGCAGATGAAACATCACATATTTCATCAAGGGGTTTTGTAGATAAATCATGGGAGAGCTGAATACAAAATGCAATCCCTCAACTTTCAATATCTTGAAGAATAAATTGTGTTCTCTGGAACCCTTGCACATGAAGTATAATTCACTGAAGGTCAAATGTCTTACCAGGAAAGCTCTGTTTTCTCTCTACTCATATTTTTCTTGGTATAACTAGTAAACATAATAATTTTCACTTGAGACATTAATTATCCCTGTTCACAAATCTTGTTACTTTCTCTTTAATGACTTTATGTTATTTTAGCCACTTTCATGTTCTTAAATAACATCTTCATTTAAGATATTAACGGTATACCATACAATTCACCTATCGATTATTTTAAGCAAATGTTTTCTTAATACTATTGGTTGGAGATGTGCATCATAGGGTTCTATGGCTTTTATCCCTGTGTATAGCATCATAGACACAAAATAGTGTAAATTCATTTAGTAAGCAAGTGTACGTATACTTTATATGCATACGTGCATCATGCGTGTGTACTCAGTTGTGGTCGACTCTTTGTGACCCCATGACCTGTGACCCAAGAGGCTCCTCTGTCCATGGGATGTTCTAGGCAAGAATAGTGGAGTGGGTTGCCATTTCCTCCTCCAGGGGGATCTTCCTGACCCAGGGATTGAATCTGCATCTCTTGAGTCTCCCTTGGCTATGATTTTATTAAAAATACTTGTGAATAATATTTCCTAATATTACATCATAGTTATCTTAAAAAAAGACAGGATAAAGGATAGAACCCTGACACAGATACTGGAGAGATTTAATAAATACTTCTAAGACTGATAAATATGTTTGTTTTCAGATTTACAGATTTACAAGATACAATGAATTCTTAGGGCAGAGTTATCTCCAAAACTTTACTTCATTCTTCCAAAACAAGATTTCTTAGAAATAAATATTTTAATGTCTGTGATCCTAACCTTAGTTCTGTTATTATTTCTGTAAGGTCATAAAAACCTAACAGGGCACCTGCTTTTTATTTTAGGTTTCTATTTTCTCCTTTAAATTTCCTAAGCACCTGCCTAAACCACCTAACCAAGCTTCCCTTCCTTCACCACCATTCATTCTTGCCGTATGACGCCGTTAGGTTTTCCCTTAGTTCACTTAGCTTTTCAAACACCTGCAGTTCAACAACAAGGATAGTATTGTCTGGCTTTTTCATTTAGCAATGAGTTGATTTACCTGTCAAGATAAACTTCACTGTACATATTACTGGCTCTCTGGATTAATGCCTTATAAAACAGCACATTTGCACTGTTCTATGCCCTTCCTAAGCATTAAACACTGATTTCATTTGATAGGCCGAATACTATATCAACATTTAGTGAAAGGAGCTTATTGCTGGGGGTTCAAAGATGAACTGTTATGAAAGTGAACCTTTTGTATTCAAGCTAAATGTTTATTTGTTATAAGGGACCTTCAGCAGTTAGGACAGGAGTTATCCATGTCCTGTAAAAGAATATTGTATAGGTATATAGTAGTCCAAGTTTACTTTAAAAATACATTAAAATAAATATACAGCTAAATGATTAATGACAACATTAACCGCATGAACACTCATCATCCTCTGCCACTATGTAGATAAATATATCAAGAAAAAGGGAAATGTAGAATTTTCATCACATCAGAGACGCACTATATCATTGTCCAAATGACTTAATTTTTTACAAAATGAATGTTAGACATAAAAAAATAATGTTTCCAGATCCTCTTTTAATTTATGTCTAATAAAGCAGATATATGGGTAATAATACCGAGCTGAGTTTTGAAACCTGAAGACAGTTCTCTGCCTTAAACAGTTAATCAACGCCACATACAAACTGGCTTCAGTTAAATTCAGTCTAAGATAGCTGTGATCTGGTTAACAAATAAACAAACAAACAAAAAAGTTACAATTATTTCTTCCCAGTGGTGAATAACACCTAAAAAATAAAAAGGACAAAAATGTTTTAAACTAGTAAAAGCAATAATAAATCTTGCTTACAATATTAAAAACTATTCTTTATGTCTTAATATCCATTTGGTTAAATCTTGAGTGTTGTATCCTTAAATTTACTAATTTAACCTGTTGTAGTTCTGCTTTCTTCTTGGTGGGAAGAATATACCATGGTGAAATGGCAGCTAGGCATGTATCTAATATGCTTTTACCTTATTGTGCTATGGAAGCCAATTCACAATGATTTGGTGAAAGACTCAATTGGAACTCACAGGATTTTTTTCCTTGCCAATATTAAACATTTTAGTGAAATGTGGTAAGTATTTCAAATTGAACTATATTTAAGAAGGTTTGTTGTGCTATGTGAATTTCAGAATTTAGTAATTTCTCACACTGTGGGTAGTTCCTAATGAATGCATATCAACAAAGATCTGTTATTTTCAGATATATAACCATTTGGGAAAAGTGCCCAAAGGGCCCAGTAGCTGTAAGAACTCTCCTCCCACTTCTGATAACAGGGCTTGTGATTTCCTTCCCCTTCCTCCTTCCATCACTGCTGTTTGGTATTGCTTATGTCCCCAGTCTCTCCCTGAACTTCAAATACTTCTTATTTTAGGGGAGTAAACCCTATGAGTAATCCCTTTCCCTACTTCCTCAAGGCACCCCTCCGCCAGCTCTTCTTCCCCATGTGTCCTGGGTTAAGCAACATCTAACCAGTTTCCATCTCACATCCTGGCCTAGCTTCTGTAATACAGAAAGACTCCTTCGATTAAGTGGTATTTGTAAAAAATGTAGACAAATCTAATGGCCTCTTTGTATTCAAATATTATAATTAGTCACTCAACAAGTCATTCAGTCACTCAACAAGTACTCATTGAGTACATCCTGAATAACAGACCTCGGAGGGGTCCATGGTGCAACTGTCCGTCCCTATTACAGGCTTTGAAAATGAGGAGAAATAATGAGAGTTTAGGAGGGAACAATTTATTCCTGTTTCCTGCTTACTATTAATTAGCAGGAAAACAATAACAAAAATCTTTGTAAGCTTCAAGTTTAGTAAACATTTTATTGTGTGTGCTTAGTCACTCAGTTGTATCCTACTCTTTGAGACCCCATGGACTGTAGCCAGCCAGGTTCCTCTGTCCAAGGGAATTCTCCAGGCAATAATACTGGAGTGGGTTGCCGTGCCCTCCTCCAGGGGATCTTCCCAACCCAGGGGTCGAATCCAGGCCTCCCACATTGCAGGCAGATTCTTTACTGTCTGAGTCACTAGAGGGCTAAAGATTTTATTAGCCCTCTAGTATGTTCTGGACTATGTGCTTGGCTCTGGAAAAAGCAATATTAAGTGCAAAAGACCCTGTGCTATGGAGGGTCTTAAATAAGGGTGTGGATTAGGAGAGCTCTGAGAATGAGAATGAGTTTATGTCTTGGACAGAAATGAGGTGCTGGCTGTGGACCTGAAGGCAGTCGATTAAGACCAGAGCCAGAAGAGGCATAGTGAGGAGTGAGCTCAACATTCAGAGTGTTTTCGAGGGGTTTCAGTAGGCAGGAGTTTCTAGGTTCCAATCAAGGGACCTCCTGGGAAACCCCCCGCCCCCCCACCAGTATTCATTGCTAGAGATCCCATCACAGTCTGCCCCTTCCCATCATCACAAACATCCCCTATTGGAATCTCTGACCAAGACCTTGGAACCACCAGGGGCAGGCTTGGGAAGTGAGTGAGGCTGCCAGATTTAGAAAATAAAAGTGCCAGGTGTCCAGTTAAGTTTGAATTTCAGATAAACAGCAAGTAATTTTTTATTAGAAGTATATCCCATGCATTATCTGTATTTGTATTGGTCTGTATTTTATCTGGCAACACTAGAAATGAGATAATATTCTTGTCTCTGTTGCCCCATCAGGGTGACCCAGACACAAATTCAGAAATACTTTCTCCCACTTGCGATTCTCAGCTTCTCCAAGCATTGAGGCATTTAGCAGGAGTCTTTGTGGTTGTCTTTCTGTGCTGTAACAGATGAAATCCTACACATATACAATGCCCACTCCAAAAAGACTTGTATGTTAATAAAAAACCTTTTCTAATGGATACTTATTTATCTGTCCTCAGCAAAGTTAATGATCTGGAAATAACTCTAGTGGTTCAAGGCAAAAAAATAAAAAATCAACTTGAGACCATCTTTACTGAGTACATATTTGTCTTCTGATCAACTACCACTTGTTTGAAGCTTATAAACAAAGAAGTATTTAAAAGTTTACTTTCTCTTTGTTTAAAGAATTGTGTCTATGTTCATTGACATAGACATACATAATATATTAGGTGAAGTTTATCTTAAAGGCAGTTGGGAGAAAAATCTCCCTTGTTTTGGGAACCACTTATCATTAATGGAATAAAGAGTCACTAGGCTTGGTAAATATTAACCAATATATTTGATAATATAAAACAATATTTTATAATAAGAATCAAATATAATATAAATAACATATTAATAATATATAAAATATAAACATGTGTGCTCAGTTGCTCAGTCGTGTCTGACTCTTTGTGACCCCGTGGACTGTAGCCTGTCAGGCTTCTCAGCCTGGTATTTTCCAGGCAGGAACACTGAAGTGGCGTGCCATTTCCTACTCCAGGAGATCTTCCCAACCCAGGGATTGAACTAGTAAATATTTAATAATTCAAGAGATAGCAATAGATTCATAATCTTTTAATTTTTCTAGAAGCTTGTGATTTTTATATTCTAAAGATAAACGATCATGACCTCAGCTTACTAGAAATGGATATAAGTTACAGGATAAAGTGCATAATCATATTGTTCGTGGCCTTTATTTAAGGTAACAGGCTTTGTCTTTTTCAATCTAGTTCAGCCACTTGTAGAACAAGTTATAGCTTCTCTGCGTCTCTGCTTTCTCATCTGTAAAACGGGGATAAATCTCTACCTCACAGGACTGTAGTATCGATTAAATAAGGTCATATTTATAAAGCATTTAGAACAGGGCCTGGGCACATGTAATTGTCAATTACAATGAGCGCTTTCAAATTAATTGATTACAGATAATTATACTTACCACTCTGACCCTCCTAGAAGAGGAAATACATTTTACTAGCTACTTTTGCTGAATTTGCTAGTTCTCATTCTTAGCTGGGTTTGGGCAATAGGGAACAATGGTTTGCATACACAGTTTCAGAAGGACAGCAAGAAATTAATATACAGCCAAAATCTGCTAATACCACTTAAGTTGAATTTCATTTTCATCATACCTTTCTCATTCTTAGCTGGATTTGGGCAGTAGGAAACAATGTTTTTCATACTATAATTACTTTCAGCAATAAGAAATTAATATACAGTGAATATCTGATAGGATCATTTTTAATATCCTAGGATTTATCTTAGTGTTTAGTTATAATTCAATAGATTTCTTGGAGTTTTGTGTAGCATTCACATGAAGAATGCAATTATTAGATAGAATTAAGAAATTACTAAGAATATTAAGGAATAATTAATTTCCTTTAAAAATCTCTCAAAAGGTTTAGGACCAATTTGCATCACCTCTAAATGAATGGGTGGAAGATGTGCTAACAGATTTCATATAGTCATTCTTTGTCAGTAGAAAGAATTTCATTATCTGTCAGTTCTCTCCTTTAACGTCAGTGCTTTCATCATCTGAGCAAAGAGAAATTTTGTAAAGCTAACAGTCTTATCTGTCTTCACCTTCACTGGTATCACATACTGTAGAAAGCTCAGTTCTGTTTTTTTTTCTTTTCTTTCTCTATAAACTTTGCTTAAACATCTGTGAAACACTACATCCTCTCTGAAGAACTAATAAGAAAGTGTTCCCTCCTTGAGTCTGTGTATGTAGACAGTGACAATTATGTATTTCAGACTGATGTCATGGAGAATGTCACACTAGGTAGCATTTTGTAACCTTGTCAAATACATTCACATTCTATTTTTAGCATTCTTCTTTCAATAGTAAAGTTAGGATTCAGAAAATTTCAATATTTAATAAAGGAACATCATGTAGACTCCAACACTATGCCTGATTTGCTCCAATTAAAAAGGCAAGAATTGAGGAATATAGTGGTTATCAAAAGGATCAACTGAAGGAAGGCCACATGCAATAATAATAAGGACATTGAACTGAAATGCTGCCCAGCCTGAGTCTCATCCTGGCACTGCTGTTAAGAGCTATGCCATGTTAGGTCGGTCCCTTAACCTCACCAGTTTTCATTTGCTTCCTCATTTATGAAGTGAGAGAAACAGAACAGATATCCTCTTAAATCTCTCTTCTAAAATCATGCAATTTCAGGTAAATGTTTAATACCCAACATATGAACTCCTCCATTGCAATTAAAGGGTTTAATATAATACCATATTGCTTTTATTCCAGAAGTGAAACTAAGAAAAGTACTCACAAAGTTCACTTCTGTTTCAATTCCAACTAAGGCTCAGATAAATTGACTTAAAACAGTAGATCTTGTAGGAACACCTGCCACATTTGAGACTTAAGACAAACCAATCAGAAGAGGGAAAGTCCACAGATTTCCTGATCTAACCCTCTATTTCTTTTAATGTAAACAGCCAGATAAATCACTTAAAAACACCGGTTAGTGAACAAATCAACAGTAGTGCGGGTGGGGTGGGGTTAAGCACTAAATGTAAACAGTCAGAGGAAATTATGTAACCTTTATATATCTGAAAGGGCACAAAAAGTTCTTCCCAAATTGGATCGTTTATCATAAAGTCAGGGGTTTAGCAAATAGAGTAAATAGAGAGTTATGATGAAAGGCTAAGTATGACCCTCTTTAACTACCCACACATACTCTTTCAAGACACCTACTTATGTGCATAAATGAACCATTATTAGTTCTTATGTTAATCTAGTTGTCATTGAACTATAGTTACTCTGTCCTTATGTTTTGCACCAGGAATACTAAGTGCTTGACTCATGCCTTTGAAGCTGTTTCATAATTTAGAGTAAAAATGACCCCAGGAAGGCAATCTCTTATGCCTTCTTAAATGACCTTCTCTTGTCTGACCTTTTATTGTAAAATATCAAGTAACCCTTTGTTGGGATGCCCCACTAGTTACTCAATGGGGTTTTATGTAATCCTCTCAAATTTGAACCAACTAGAACAATCAGAATTTCCATTAAGCTACAGAGGGCACTAGATACCAGCAGTACACAACCAACATTACTCTATAGCCTTAAGACAATTGTGGTAGAAAGTTCTTGAACTGAAAATGAATCACGGAGCAGAAAGACCAGAATGCAAGTGAGTAAAAGAACTGGAATTGTTAATGGAACTATTGTTAGTAAAAAAAAAAAAAAAAAAAAAACAGTAAATGCAGTTCAGAAATAATAAAGAACCTATCACTCCTTTTTTCTTTGCCATGCTACAAATATTCATCAGCTTGTCGTATCAGTGATGCATCTGATCACAGTAGGACCAGCAGGAGTCAGGCTTCAGGGTACATTCTGAATTTTCATAAACATCCTTTCAGTTCAGTTCAGTCGCTCAGTCGTGTCCAACTCTTTGCGACCCCATGAATCGCAGCACGCCAGGCCTCCCTGACCATCACCAACTCCCGGAGTTCACCCAGCCTCACGTCCATCGAGTCAGTGATGCCATCCAGCCATCTCATCCTCTGCTGTCCCCTTCTCCTCCTGCCCCCAATCCCTCCCAGCATCAGAGTCTTTTCCAATGAGTCAACTCTTCACATGAGGTGGCCAAAGTACTGGAGTTTCAGCTTTAGCATCATTCCCTCCAAAGAAATCCCAGGGCTGATCTCCTTCAGAATGGACTGGTTGGATCGCCTTGCAGTCCAAGGGACTCTCAAGAGTCTTCTCCAACACCACTGTTCAAAAGCATCAATTCTTCAGTGCTCAGCTTTCTTCATAGTCCAACTCTCACATCCATACATGACCACTGGAAAAACCATAGCCTTGACTAGATGGACCTTTGTTGGCAAAGTAATATCTCTGCTTTTCAATATGCTATCTTGAAGAATAAAGGTTGGTCATAACTTTTCTTTCAAGGAGTAAGCGTCTTTTAATTTCATGGCTGCAGTCACCATCTGCAGTGATTTTGGAGCCCTCTCAAAATAAAGTCTGACACTATTTCCACTGTTTCCCCGTCTATTTCCCATGAAGTGATGGGACCAGACGCCATGATCTTTGTTTCTGAATGTTGAGCTTTAAGCCAACTTTTTCAATTTCCTCTTTCACCTTCATCAAGAGGCTTTTGAGTTCCTCTTCACTTTCTGCCATAAGGGTGGTGTCATCTGCATATCTGAGGTTATTGATATTTCTCCTGGCAATCTTGATTCCAGCTTGTGATTCTTCCAGTCCAGCATTTCTCATGATGTACTTTGCATAGAAGTTAAATGAGCAGGGTGACAATATACAGCCTTGACGTACTCCTTTTCCTATTTGGAACCAGTCTGTTGTTCCATGTCCAGTTCTAACTGTTGCTTCCTGACCTGCATACAAATTTCTCAAGAGGCAGGTCAGGTGGTCTGGTATTTCCATCTCTTTTAGAATTTTCCACAGTTTGTTGTGATCCATGCAGTCAAAGGCTTTGGCATAGTCAATAAAGCAGAAATAAATGTTTTTCTGGAATTCTCTTGCTTTTTTCGATGATCCAGCTGATGTTGGCAATTTGCTCTCTGGTTCCTCTGCCTTTTCTAAAACCAGCTTGAACATCTGGAAGTTCACGGTTCATGTATTGCTGAAGTCTGGCTTGGAGAATTTTGAGCATTACTTTAATAGCGTTTGAGATGAGTGCAATTGTGCGGTAGTTTGAACATTCTTTGGCATTGCCTGTCTTTGGGATTGGAATGAAAACTGACCTTTTCCAGTCCTGTGGCCACTGCTGAGTTTTCCAAATTTGTTGGCATATTGAGTGCAGCACTTGCACAGCATCATCTTTCAGGATTTGAAATAGCTCAACTGGAATTCTATCACCTCCACTAGCTTTGTTCGTAGTGATGCTTTCTAAGGCCCACTTGACTTCGCATTCCAGGATATCTGGCTCTAGGTGAGTGATCATACCATCGTGATTATCTGGGTCGTGAAGATCTTTATTGTACAGTTCTTCTGTGTATTCTTGCCACCTCTTCTTAACATCTTCTGCTTCTGTTAGGTCCATATATTTTCTGTCCTTTATCGAGCCCATCTTTGCATAAAATGTTCCCTTGGTATCTCTAATTTTCTTGAAGAGATCTCTAGTCTTTCCCATTCTGTTGTTTTCCTCTATTTCTTTGCATTGATCACTGAGGAAGGCTTTCTTATCTCTTCTTGCTATTCTTTGGAACTCTGCATTTAGATGCTTATATCTTTCCTTTTCTCCTTTGCTTTTTGCTTCTCTTCTTTTCACAGCTATTTGTAAGGCCTCCCCAGACAGCCATTTTGCTTTTTTTGCATTTCTTTTCCATGGAGATGGTCTTGATCCCTGTCTCCTGTACAATGTCATGAACCTCAATCCATAGTTCATCAGGCACTCTATCAGATCCAGTCCCTTAAAACTATTTACTTCCCTGAAAATTCACTTTTTCGAGTAACATTCTAATTCCCAAATGTCTTTGATCATGGGACAGCTCCTACCCAAAGACAGGAGTTGAAACTTTCATATGACTGTCTCACAACTAATTTCTCATCTGTTTCCTGTCATACAACACTAATTAATTTTCAAAGCCTCCCAATGGAGGTGTCAAAATTCTAAATTTAAGGACAATAATGGGAAATTTTCAGAACATAAAGCTTTGTTTATATACTCTAGTAGAGTTCAAACCTGAAAATGTTCACAATTTGAAGTTCATCAATCTCATTGGATTCATCCCAAATGATTTTAAAGCAAAGTCAATTTATACTTAGTTTCATTTTATCATAAACTTAAGGGCAGTGATACATCATTAATTAAGCATCATTTATGAGTAAGTTTAAAAATATGAATATTTATCAAACACCCTTTGAAGATACTGTAGAAGGGATATAAAAATAGTTCACACTATCAACAGAGTGAAAAGACAATCTGTGGAACAGGAAAAATATTTGCAAATTGTGTATCTGATAAGAAGTTAATATCCAGACTATATAAAGAACTCTTATGACTCAACAACAAAAACAAAAACCAAACTTGGTTTGAAAATGAGTGTGTGCATGCTAAGTCACTTCAGTCTTGTCTGACTCCTTGCAACCCTATGAACTGTAGCGTTCCAGGCTACTCTGTCCATGGGATTCTCCAGGCAAGAATACTGGAATGGGTTGCCATGGCCTTCTCCAAGGAATCTTTCTGATGCAAGGATCAAACCCACGTCTCTTACGTTGGCAGGCAGGTTCTTCATCAATTGTGCTACCTGGGAAGCCCCCAAAAATGCCCAAAGGACTTAAATAGACATTTTTTCAAAAATATACACCAGTGGTGAATAAGCATATGAAAAGATGCTCAACAATCATTAGGGAAATGCATATTGAAACCACAATTTCATACCATCCCATTAGAATGGCTATTATTAGAAACAAAACCCAGGGGCCTCCCCGGTGGTCAAATGGTTAAGAATCTGTCTGCCAATGCAGAAGACACAGGTTCAATCCCTGGTCCAGGAAGATCCCACGTACCACAGAGCAGCTAAGCGTCTGCATCACTACTAGCCCATGCACCTCCACTACTGAAGCTAGTATGCCTAGAGCCCATTATCCTCAACAAGAGAAGCCCCTGCTGTGGCAACTAGATGAAAGCTGGAATGCAGCAATGAAGACCCAGCACAGCCAAAATTAAATCAAATAAATAAATAAATCTTAAAAAAAAATAAAGCAACAAAATCCTGGAAATAACTAGTACTGGCAAGCATATGGAGAACCTGGAATCTTTGTGCAGTCCTGGGGGTGGAAATAAAATGGAATGGCTGCTATGGAAAACAGTATAAAACTTTCTCAAAAAAATTAAAATTAAGAAATGAATTACCATAGCAATTTTACTTCTGGGTATATGCTCCAAGGAATTAAAAGCAGGGACTTAAACTGACATTTGTACACCCATGCTCATTGCCACATTATGCACAATGACTAAAAAGTGGAAGCAACTCAAGTGTCTATCATTCAATGAACCGGCAAACAAGATGCAGTCTGCACATACAATGGGATACTATCCAGCCTTAAAATAAAGGGAATTCTGGCACATGCTACAATGCAGACAAACCTTACAGAAACTGTGCTGAGTGAAATAAGCCAGAAACAAATGGACAAATACTGTATGATTCCACTTATATGAGGTACTCAGAGTTGTCAGATTCAGAGACATAAAAGAATGGTGGTTGCCAGAGTTTTAGGGGAGAAGGGAATGAGAGGTTAATGTTTAATGGGTATGAGTTTCAGTTTGGGACTATAAAAAAAGTCCTGGAGACAGATAGTAGTGGTGGTCGCACAGCAATGTGAATGCACTCAAATTCCACAGAACTGTGCACCAAAAATGGCTGAAATTTTATGTCACCATTTTTTAAATTGAAGTATATTCAATTTATAATGTTGTGTTAGTTTCAAGGGTACAGTAAAGTGATTCAGTTATACATTTATATTAATATTTTTAATTGTTTTCCATTATAGGTTATAATGAGATATTGAATATAATCCCCTGTGCTATACTGTAGGTCCTTGTGTGAATATTTTACCACAATAAAAAAATAAATGGTTTGTACCCATATTGAGCTTACAATATAAGTGAGGAAAGGAGTGTGCATATAAAATTAATATCTGAATACCTTTAATATAATGTAAATGAAATAATAAGACAGTAGAAATTAAATACTATGGTGTTCAGAGAATGCAAAGACAGCAGTTGTTTCAGGAAAGTTTTATGGAGTATATAGTGGTTGAGGTTAACCTTTGGAAGATTAATACAATTTCATTGAGTGGAGAAGGTGGGAGCCGGTAGTCTACAAAAAGAGACCAGTATAAACTAGGTATGGAAGCCAAAATCTTGGGGTGTGGTTTTAAAACTGTGATTCTTCCCAGTTAGATTAAAGGGCAGAGTAGTGCTTCTCAAACCTTACTGTGTACACAGATCACTTGGGAATCTTGCTAAAATGTAGATTCTGATTTTACAAATCTAAAGGTAGGGTCCAAAATTCTTCATTTCTAATAAGCTCCCAGGAGATACCAATGCTGATTTGGGTAGCTCAGGTCTTGAGTATATATGCCTAAAATGTAGATCAGTCCAAAGCTGAAGACTTGGAAAATTAAAAGTCTGTTTCTGTACTTCAGAGTTAATAGAAAACCAATGAAACTCTTCTGGGTAGGGAAGTCCTATTACTGGAGCTGTTTCTTAGGAAGATTAATCTGTCAGCAATGTGTAGTGGGGCTAGAACGGGTAAAGACAGACACTGGGGAGACAGGTTAGAGGTCCATGAGAACTATCAGTATTAATGACTACTAAGAGGGCTTCCCAGGTGGTGCAGAGGTAAAGAATCCACCTGCCAGTGCAAGAGACTCAAGGGACATGGGTTTGATCCCTGCATTAGGAAGATCCCCTGGAGTAGGAAATGTCAATCCATTCCCATATGCTGCCTGGAAAATTCCATGGGCAGAGGAGCCTGGCAGGCTACAATCCAGGGGGGTCGCAAAGAGTCAGACATGACAGCACAAAACAGTAAGAGGCTATTAGTAGTAACCAGGCTAGATGTGGTGAAGCCTGAAACAGGCAAGTGGGAGTGAAGGTGCCAAGGGTGAGACATGGTGAGGGGACAGTGCAAAGGCAGATGTGTGACCTGGTGTCTGACATGCAAAGGGATATATGAGGAGGGAAAGTTTTAAAGTACCAATGGCTACAGTAAGCATACAATCAGGTTTCCCCAAGACATTCCAACTTTATGCCTGTCATCCCAGAAAAATTATTAATAGTGGCCACTTCCGCCCTAAAAATGCCCTGAAAGTGAAAGTTGCTCAGTCGTGTCTGACTTTTTGCCACCCATGGACTGTATAGTCCATGGGATTCTCCAGGCCAGAATACTGGAATGGGTAGCCTTTCCCTTCTCCAGGGGATCTTCCCAACCCACAGATTGAACCCAGGTCTCCTGCATTGCAGACAGATTCTTTACCAGCTGAGCCACTAGGGAAGCCCCTCAAGTGCCCTATATTGGGTAATAAATAGTATAACCACCATAGCATTATGTTCAGGTGACTAACAGGATGTAAAGGAGAGTTAGGCTGGTTTGTAGCGGGTAGAAATTGGGTGATAGTCATTCACTTATTCAATGTTTACCCAATGTCAACTATGTGCCAGGCATTGATCTAAGTGCTGAGGATACTTGAGTTTAAGTAAAAATGATAACACCCACAAGGTCTGTCCTTGTGGAGTTTATGATCTTGTGGAGACCAACACAACCCAGAGGTGGGGGAGGGAAAGAGCAAGCTAAAGGTGCCCCCAAGACTTACACCAGGGGTAGTATCAAGCATCAAGAAAGAGGGGTTAGAATTTGAAAGGGAGGTAGATGCAGGTTTAGATATAGATATGGAAATTTATGGAGGGATGAAACTTTGAGAGTAAGTGGGATGCCTCCCTGAAAATAGACTTGAGGAGAAAGAAGAGACTGTGGATAATGCCTACACTGAGAGGATAGACAGAAGAGTCCATGAGCCCATGGAGAAGCATTCAGAGAGGTAAAAGAATTTCCAGGTATAACAGAAGCTAGGGAGGTAGGGAGGTCAAGGGCCCTCTGGGTAACAATACCAAAAGTTCTGAGAAGTCAAGGAGACAAGGTCTGAGAAAGGTGGGGAAGGGGGAGGGTCTGCTTTGGGAAAGAAAGCACTATGCCCTGGGAGGCAATCCATGAGATGCTACATGATATTCTGCATATGAGAAAGAGCAGTATGGAGAGTCTTAAAGTGCCAATTTATTCTTAGATGATAATTTGTTGATATAATATACGTATTTCTCACTGCCATTTTTTATTGTTAATAAAAACCTTCTTGTAGTTGTTGTTTCTGAAAGTTTGGAACAAGATAAAGCAAAGCTCCAAGCATCTCACTTCTCATCAATAACTAGGGCATAATTTTTCTCACAAGATTACTCTGAGAATGGATTATAAATGGCACTTACATGCTTTAAAAATTTAAAGTAGCAAACAAGAGGCATATTCTAGTAAAAAATTCAATTTTACTTTATATCTTTTTTCTTATATGAAGGGACATTTGGGAAGAAAGATTGAAAGTAGTAAGAGGTATGTGTGTGAACCTAAGGATACTGAATGAAAAATACTGAGCTTTCTCTGAGAGGTAAAAGCTAATTTATCTATCCAGAATTGTCAGTACTAAGACCATGCCTAATAATCCCAGTAGTTTTGGACTGTATAGTCCACAGAGTCCTTGCAAAGGGTCGGACAGGACTGAGCGACTTTCACTTTCACTTTCACCTGACCTCTTAAGGTACACTCCCCTCCACCTCACTCCACCCTGCCTGCTGCTGCTGCTGCTAAGTTGCTCCAGTCGTGTCTGACTCTGTGCGACCCCACAGACGGCAGCCCACCAGGCTCCCCGGCCCCTGGGAGCAACACATCACAAATACAGTACTTGAAGAGGATGAGAATACATTCTATTTGTGATACTTTTAAGGAAGATGCTACAATATTCCTGGATAATTTCTATCAGAATTGAAAAAAACTACACTTATCTTTTTAGCTTTCTCCTTGTCCTATGCACAGTGGTTGGACTGGGACAGAAGAAAATAGAAATTGATTGAATGAGTAAATTAGTAATGACACATCTAAAAGCCAAATGAATAAAGAACTGTTATTAAACCATTCCCAATAGCGAATACAATTCTGGTAGGAATGTGTGGTAACTTCTCAGTGGCTCAATGACTACTTTTATAGCTCTGGATCAATGCTGGGGGTGGTTATTATTTGTTGAGTGAAGCAACTGAGTGAAGCTTTATTTTGATTGGTGGGGCTGTGGGTTACTTAGTGTCTGGCGGTACATCCCTGGGGGTGTTTGGACTTTCCTTGGCTATCCTACTTATAGTTCATGGAGTAGATTCCCCAGGGAAGAGAATGGTTACACTTAAAATTCAGGATGCAGGCAGGCATGGGTTAGCACAGCATTCCAAACCCTCTCCGCTCTGGCTCAGACTTTCAGGTTTGGCTTTGACTCCCAGGACCAGCCTGAGCCTCCACTGCTGCCACGCTGAGCTCATTACTCCAAACATACCAAATGCATTCCAAACTCTGCCCATTCTCCTTCCTGACACGTAAGTAAATCTTACCTTCTGAGGTCAACCTAAAGCTCTAAATCCTCTACTATAATTTTACCCCCTGCTCTGGTTCTCAAGGAATAATTCCATTCTCTGAAACCTGTGTTTATTATTAGATACACACATTTGACACTTAGTAATATGCTATGTCAATTGTCATTTACTTGCACCATCACCCAGATGAAATATAAAACTAGATCAGTCTTCCTTATAGAGTACCCACGAGAATCGAATAAGACAACACATATTTAAAGCATCTTGTAAAGTAGCCCAAATTAAAAATATGCCCCAGAGAATTCCCTGGAAGTCCAGTGGTTAGTGTTTCCACTGTGGAAGAGAAAACTGGGCTGGACTCAGATGGTGAATGGCCTTATAGGCTCAGCTCAGAACTGTAGACGTAATTGCAAAAGCAGTGAATTGGCAATAAATTCTAGGACCAAAAATATAATGACTTTTTCCTAATTTTAGATCACCTACATGAGAATATAGGAATATTAGGTTCTGAGGAATGTGTAGTGTTTCTAGAGAGAAAAAAAGGTCTCCTCCAATGAAATGTTTGGGTGATAATAAGTACTATGTTACCTCACAATAATTTTACAATTTACATTAATACAAATTTATTACACATAGGATGCCTACTTAACTTTGTCTAATCTGCTGCTGCTGCTGCTAAGTCGCTTCAGTCGTGTCCGACTCTGTGCGACCCCATAGACGGCAACCCACCAGGCTCCGCCATCCCTGGGATTCTCCAGGCAAGAAGCTTTTGTTAATCACGGAACTCTTTTGATTCTTGTTCCCATAGAACACCTATGAAACACCTCATGTGAACGTGAACGTGAAGTCGCTCAGTCGTGTCCGACTCTTTGCGACCCCATGGGCTGTAGCCTACCAGGCTCCTCTGTCCATGGGATTTTCCAGGCAACAGTACTGGAGTGGATTGCCATTTCCTTCTCCAAGGGATCTTCCCAACCCAGGGATTGAACCCAAGTCTCCCGCATCGCAGACAGACGCTTTACCGTCTGAGCCACCAGGGAAGTCTAAACACCTCACAGTTGACCTATACTCAATAAAGATGGGCCCCAGCAGTGGCTGTATGTGTACAGGATACATATCCCTTTTTCAGAGAAGCATTCATGAGAGAACTCTCAGAATTTTAGAAATCATAATTCCTCAATTATTCAATATTAAGACTCTCTTTTAAAATTTTCTCAAACATTTTCAACATTATTTTTATGGAATATAAGTAATTTATTTCTGGATATGGTTTTACCTAATGATACATCAAGGTCAAAGTAGGGGACACAGCTGTCCTCTCTCGGGTTTATCCTATTTCCTATACAGAGACACCTGGCTTGTCTATGACTACAGAGGACTGTAGCAATCACGTCGAATTCTGTAAGTGTGCAGACTTTCCCAGCCCCCATGCAAGTGCAGAGACCAGGCTGCGCTGCAGGATCATAAATGTAGCAGGCTATACTTTATGGGCACTAAACCATGTGGAATACAAGTGCCCTTAGCAGAGTTATCTGAAGTTCTAGGTTCTCTTGGGTAACTGTAGGTCATTTACCCTAAATTTTAATTTTTATTTCTTCTGAGAAAATCAAATTTCAAGTTAAACTCATCCAGATACAGAAATTGTGCCCTCGCTCCCTGGGCCTTCACAGAGCTGTCTCCTACCCCTTCCCAACTACCTCTCTTTCACCTCCTCTCTCCCCACAGGCAACTCCTATTATGGCTTCAGCTGAAATGTCACCTTTCCTACCACCCTCTCCAGACTGTTAACTCTTGGAATACTATTTATCTTTTCATACTTTGCATTGACACAAGCTCTAAGTGTATAAATTGGCTACAACCTAGACCTCATTTTTAGAATTTAGGCTGGCTTAGATTTCATATTCGGAGAAGGCAATGGCACCTCACTCCAGTACTCTTGATGGGAAAATCCCATGAACCGAGGAGCCTGGTAGGCTGCAGTCCATGGGATCGCTAAGAGTCGGACATGATCGAGCAACTTCACTTTCACTCTTCACTTTCATGCATTGGAGAAGGAAATGGCAACCCACTCCAGTGTTCTTGCCTGGAGAATCCCAGGGATGGGGGAGCCTGGTGGGCTGCCATCTATGGGGTCGCACAGAGTTGGACACGACTGAACCGACTTAGCAGCAGCAGCAGCAGATTTCATAGTATACAGAAATGCTAATTCACTGATAGCTTATTGATATAACAGCTTAATTTTTCTATTTGTGAATAAGTAGTTGCTATTAACATTACTATTAGTGAACGATCTAAATTAACATTACTATTGGTGAACAATCTAAATTACCTGCCTTTAATTGTATTCCATGATATCTAGCTTCTTAAGTAATACTCTATGTGTAATACAATTCTTAGTGATGGCAGTTATACACTTCAGTACTTCTAGCCTCATGTCTTATACTCACTATCACTTAACCACACTACACATAGTTTGTTTCTTTAATTTATTCCATAAATCACTCTTCCTATTCCTTTTATTATTCCTGTGGATCTCTTCAAACTTCTTTCAGTTTATCAGTCCCTTTGTTGCTCTGGAGGATTAAACCAAAGCTACGACTCTGTGTGTTTAGAACTCAGAGGTCTGAGCTGGGCTGAAGGGTGAGTGAGATCTAGCTGGATCTTCCATAATGAAAACAATAATATTAAAAAACAAAACTCAGGACATCAAATGTTCAGAACACATTTAGGTTTCTTCATAAGACATGTAATATTTCTCCCACCATTTC
Organism: Bos indicus x Bos taurus; assembly: GCF_003369695.1. Classification (NCBI taxonomy): domain Eukaryota; kingdom Metazoa; phylum Chordata; class Mammalia; order Artiodactyla; family Bovidae; genus Bos; species Bos indicus x Bos taurus. Next base: position 27,498,687 of record NC_040087.1, on the reverse strand, counting down.
CCTTTGGTTGCCCCAGAGAAATGCCACACGCTTAGTGAATGTTTCCTTTGAGGTTGAGTTCCCATGGAATACTACCTTACATGGAGAGGAATCTGGCAAAGACAAGTGGAAATCACATGTGGTTAGAGTTTCATTTGAGAAAAAAAAAAAAAAAAAAAACTAGAAAACCCTCTTTCTAGTCATACCCCTGTTCCACTTGCCTGGTCCCTCTGTTTTTCATGAGTTTGTTTTCCTACCAGAAGATTTCTCCCAGTGGGGGTGGAGGGCTGCACAGTTTGGACAGTTAAAGTACGCAGCAAGCAGCTTGTTCAAGGGCATATCATTAGATGATTAATATGACCTGACGGACCAAGACAACATAGAGGCTAGAATTCAAACTATGACTGTGTGGTTCTACTTAATGTGTCACCTGCAAGATAAATTAGCCCTGGGAGAGCAAGTTGGCTGGTGAGCCCAGCTCTAAAGCTGAGATGGTGAGTGTCTTAAGAACACTGCCTTGCATGATGCAGTCCAATCATAGACCACGATCAGATGAAAGGAACACTGAGATTGACTACACACACAAACATTTTGAATCTGACAACCAGTAATCACAACTAGATGGCCCTTCCTCAAGCTTTGATCCCTGCTCTTTACCACTTTGTGATGACTGAAGGGAAATAATTTTCTTCAGTTTTCTGAACCAATGGCTAAAGAAATGCAGTGTTGTCAGCCAAGCCAAGAATCAGGGAGTGTGTGTGTGCATATGTGTGTGTGTGTGAGAGAGAGAGAGAGAGAGAGAGAGAGAGAGAGAATGTTAAATCAAATCACATAAGACCATTCAGCATGGCTTGTTAAGCACTGACCAATCAATACTTCAATGCCCCTTAAGAGTATGTTGAGTCTATAGGCCAGAGAAAGCAAATGCTTTTGAATCAAGTGAATTAATACTAATAAGCTCCTAACAACTTAAAACATCTACCAGTAAGTAGCACAAGAGTAAGTAAACCTGTAAGTACCAACAGTACAATAGTGATTTAGCACAAAAAGAGATGTTAGATATCCTAATTTGAACTTTTGAATAAGAACTCAAAACACAAAGCGTTAGAACTAAACTAATGGTCAGTTATTACATCATTTTCTATAAGGATGAAGTCCTCAAATTCTCTAATCCTTTCATCTCCTGTGGCACCCATATCCTGCCCTCCCCTTAATCCTTACTCCAGACACCTCTACCCCAAAAGAATCTTCTGGGCTGAGGGAAGACTTGATTTAGTTGCCAAGTCCTTTCTGACTCTTGCGATCTCATGGACTGTAGCCCACCAGGCTCCTTTGTCCATGGGATTTTCCAGGCAAGAACATTGGAGTGGGTTGCCATTTCCTCCTCCAGGGGATCTTCCCCACCCAGGGATTGAACCCATGTCTCCTGCATTGCAGATGGTCTCCTGCATTGCAGGCAGATTCTTTACCACTGAGTTACCAGGGATGACACTCAAATCCTATCCTCTCCTTAAGCCTTACTCCAGCCACCTCTACCCCAAAGAGTCTTCTGGGCTGAGGGAAAAGAGAGGTGCTCTACGGGAAGACCCAAGATTATGAACCATAGCAGAGGGCAGGTGATCTACATATAGAATCAAAATAATGTCAGAAGAGAAAGAGGCTCATCCCGAATCATTGCTGGCTTTATAACAGATCCTCTCTACCGACGAGAGCTGCCTTCCTTACTCTTCTATATCAACCCTTTGAAAATTTTGAGGTTGGAGACTGGTTGAGAATAGAATGGCATTTTTTTTTACTATCTTCTCTGCAAATCCTTCTAGTATCTTGGTATGGAATTGGGGCGAGGGGTGAAGGGACCTAATGTTTTGACCTCTACAGGACAGAATCTTGGCTGAAACTGATTACAAGGGTTCTGCATTATCACAGAGTTACAATGAACAGAAACATCTAGTCAGTGCCCATGTTATGCTGGAGATTCAAAATGAAAAGACATGGTCATCTGTCTTGGGGAGCTGGCAGTGGAGGAAGCACTACCCTCTCCTCTGCACTCTGTTCAAGTGGTCTTTGCTCTCTAAATGCTCGAGTGTGTCCTGAACCGTGAAGCTGGAAAAGGGAAAAGCACATGCGTGAAGAGTCTGAGGGGTTAGAGTTTAAATGGTGTGTTTCTGTAAGGCTGGGACTGTGATGAGTTTCTCTTGCCCGACCAAGAGAGATGCCAAAATCGGGAAGTAAGCAGAGCCAATGGGAGGTGGAAGTCAGGGACCAAGAAGGCTCAAAGGATATCTACTGGGTTGCAGAACAGTAGGAACTGGAAATAACTATCAAGGCTGGGAGTTTGAGAACTAAAGGAAAACTTAGCAAAAATAGCTGAGTTTAGAGTAAATGGGCTGAGATGAGTGATGGGCTAGAATAGGCCATTGTTTGGGGCTTGCCCTAACTTGCCAGCAGGGGTGTAATATTGGAGTGGGTGGCCAGAGTTAAGGGGCAAGTGTAACCACAGGGCTGGTCTTGCGTGAGGAACACTGTGTAGGCTGGGTAGGGGGAGATCTTGAGCCCATGTGGTTGTTACTTGAAGCCTTTAGAGATGGGGCACAGGCTGAGCTCCTCAGTTGGGGAAGCTGCTTAAGAGAACTCAGAGACTACTGGTGAGATTCCTACTTTCCTTCTGGGTTGGTTTTTTTAAATTCCACCTTTTCTTCAGAACTCAGTTAGCTACATCTTTCCTAGAACCTTGCTGTGATATCTGTTTCCTCAGAACTCTTACAGGAGCTTGGAGATTAGTAACATGCCACCCTGCATTGCCAATTTACCTTTGTAAACACACCCTTTCCTTTGACTTTCTGAAACATAAGGACCTGAAATAACCTCCATGGTTCTCTGCCCTGTGGCCTGGCAGCTGCACTGACATTACTCACACTGGCAGGCTGAGATCTGCCATGGCCTCGGAGATCAATCCTCATATCAGTAGCCTTCCAACAGGTGTTTAGCATTGTGCTGGTCTTGCTGCTGGTGATGCTGGTGTCCCAAGCTCCCAGTACCTTGCTGACTCTTAACACTTTTGTCCATATTATCGGTCCTTCAGATGGAAGAGACTCTGCTAAAATAATCCTTGCTACATTAAGTGCATACAACTGGTATATAAGGAAAAATGACCCCACTGGTTAAACAGTTCTGGAAGGAAAAGAGGTCCTTTCCCCTCTTCACTCACTACAGAGAACTACAGCAGAAGGAACTTCAGTGGAGGTAGGCTGAGGACCCTTCTGGTGAAGGAGACAGGAAGGTGAGCTAGCCAGGGCAGACACAGATTGCATCATCTCCATCACCTACCATCCCTAGCTCTTTAGGTAAATATTATACTGTAATAAAGTGAAGTGAAGTGAAAGTCTCTCAGTCGTGTCTGACTCTTTGCGACCCCATGGACTATAAAGTCCATGGAATTCTCCAGGCCAGAATACTGCAGTGGGTAGCCTTTCCCTTCTCCAGGTAATCTTCCCAATCCAGGGATTGAACCCAGGTTTCCCACATTGCAGGCAGATTTTTTGCCAGCTGAGCCACAAGGGAAGCCCAAGAATTTTGGAGTGGGTAGCCTATCCCTTCTCCAGGGGATCTTCCCGACCCAGGAATCAAACTGGGATCTCCTGCATTGCAGGCGGGTTATTTACCAACTGAGCTATCAGGGAAGCCCCTTACTGTAATAAAATGGGTATGAAAACTTTTTACTCATCATGTAAGTAATGACAACAGAGAATGACAACAATGAAACACTTCATTAATTCCCTTGAGAAATTAATCATTCTCTAATATTCAAATCATATGTTGACATTTAATTACTTACAGAGTTATAAATGAAAATTAAAAATTATTTCCATTAAAGTTATGTTACATGACCATATAGTCTAATAGTCATGTCAGTTGTAGGTAAAATCCATTTCTATATTAATCTCATTTTATCTTCATTTTTATTGTTCGAGTGTAGAAAACCTGGCATTCATGGTTAGGAAGAATGTCCTAATTCTTGAGGTAATTTTGACCTCAATATCTTCAGAAATTTGGAAATAATTCAAAAGGATGTTTAAAGTTACATTGTTAAATATCTGAGTTATTTCCAGGTCTTATTTTAAAAGATCAATCGAAGAAACAAAAACAACAGTGATCGACCCTTCTGTTGTACAGGAATAAATAAGGGTATGGAGGTCACTTTCAACAGCATATATTTCAAACTGTGAATGGAGCCTGTGAAATCCAGATAGAAAGGAAGGTGTTAGAGGCTAGAAAAGATAAGACACTCAGAAAAATCAATAAAAAGCATGTCTGAAAAGCTTACTTTATGAACAGTACTTCACAAGCTATTGCTAACAAGCACAAAAGAAAAAGAAGACACAATCTCTGGGTCTGATAATTTTATAAAAGCTAAAAGAACTGCTGAGCTCAATTTAATTTCCAAAATCAGAGCCAAAAAGCATACCCTGGCTTTGGTTACACGGTTGCTTTGTCCAGCATTAGCTCCAGAATGACTGACAGAGATCAACTGCGGCAGGGTTTGCTTTACTGTCAACCACGTGCTTCAGAAGAACTCGAGTTTTGCTATTGAACACCCTGTCCAACTAACTTGGGTAGAACAAGTTGAGGATTCCAAAGGTGCCAGTTTTGTCCCTTTTTACAGTGCGAGCCTTATTTTGTTTTACAATGACAAATGGCACTTGCATACACAACCTTTTCATAAATTTGTCACAAAGCAGAAACAAGAGGATAAGATGGATCAGAGTAAATCAATTATTGAAAATAGAGGTCAAGGCACATACTTTGCTTGTGCCAGGAATGTTATGCTCAAGAATGAGGAGGGGGTTATTATTTCTGGCCCAAGAAGCAAGGGAGTTTCTGTTTCAAGCACTTTAGAGAATAAACCAGACTAAACCATACAGCTTTAGTTCTGGTGAAAATTATGCTGGTGGCTAGGAAATCCTCTCTAACACCAAGATGCAAGAGTTCTTTACATTTTATATGCCACTTAAAGTGCATATTGAAAATCTGTGATCCTCTTCCACCTAAATGAGTATATGTAGAATATTTTCAGGTGTAGTTGCACAAACTAGTCTCGTCTGTATTTCTTTTCCAGTATGTATCCATTTCAAATGACATATCATTTGAATTCTTTAAAGCAGTCAGCAGGGTATGTTTTTAGTTCATGTGTGTGTTTGTGTATGTGTTACAGAAAAGTAGATTTTAACCCCTCTCAGTGATAAGAGAATATCAGAGTCTAGGTTATAATAAAAATACAACTAGAAAACATCATTAATAATGGTTAAGAACATTTACAAGAAAAATTCACTATTTCATTTTATGTGCAAATAAACCACGCTATCTTAAGATGTGGAAAACAACTGAGATAAATTTTAACATTGTTATTGCTTGCCTAGGTAAGGAAAATCAGAACCAACATCATGCACAATTGGCAAAATTATTTTACTAAAATCTTGACTGATTGGATTTTGTACAATTTACTTTAAAGTCAGACTCAAGGTTTTGTTTCCTTTGTTTTACAAGCTGGAACATTATTGTAACTCAATGTTGCAACAGTAGTGACTCTTTAGCAAGCCAAGTGTACAGAGTACTTACAGGATTGATACACAGGCCAAGCACTCTTCATATTCTTTAATATATAATTTGGAAATATTTCTTAAAAGCCTCAACACGTCTAGGAAGGTTATTATAGATGTGATGGTGGTGGTGGTTCAGTGGCTCAATCGTGTCCAACTCTTTGCTACCCCATGGACTGTAGCCCCCAGGCTCCTCTGACCATGGGATTCTCCAGGCAAGAATACTGGAGTGGGTGGCCATTTCCTTCTCCAATAGATGTGACAGAATTTATTATAAATGACTTTTAGCTGGACTTTACAAATGATGGAACAGGGAGTATTTTGGTAGAAGTGCCCAGGACAGCTCAGGGAATCAGCATGGAGCACATACCCTATGTTGTCAATTCTGGGTCAGTATTTACTGACCATCCACCGCCAATATCTCTATCCTGAACTGGGCTGTAGGAATCACTCAGTGAGACTGCCAACAGCCTTTCAGAGCACCACCTACCCACCATGTGAGAAGGACTTCTTGGCAAGATACCAAAGAAAAATCTCAATGCTAGTATGATATTTTGAAAAGAATCCAGCCAACTATAAAATAACTAACTTCTGAAAAACTTGATAGTGTAATATCTTAGAACACTATTGCTCTAATGGGTCTTACTTAGCATAGTGTTCCACTAGACAATATTCTAGGATGGGCCAGTTTTGGCATCACGTCACCAAACATATCAACTGTTTGGATTCTGTTGTGTGATTTTTTTCCTCAATATTTTGTATTGCAGGAGGAGAAAAAACACAGAGAAACTGCGTTGCTCATGATTACATAGACATCCCTATAGACCAGTAGTCTAATTCACTATTACTTGTCAGAAAAGTAAAATGCCTAACCCTAAGCATCCTGTTATATGCTCTGCTTCTCCACCGTTATTATTCCTCCACCTCAGTTGTGTTTGTTGATGCACATTCTTTGCTCAGTGCTCATGGCCCAGCAGGCTGGAAGTGTGGACAGGAAATTATTATACAAAGTGAAGGACTCATATTGCCTTTGAATGTGAAGGGTCCCATGCTCATTTAGCCTATCACCATGTTTGGTCTGATGTGGTAGAATGAATGCAGTAATCGAGTTTTGCATTTACTTAACCACATTATTATATTCTGTTTAATTAAGAGATATCAAGTCTTACTGTCACCTAATATGCACAGGCAGGAACACTTTTTTGAGTACTGATTGGGAGTCTAATCCTTTAAGTCTCACATGGTCTATCTTTCCACTGACTTCCATTTAAATTTTGCTGGCATGATAACACAGGATAGAGTCCTGAGTAAACAAAATGTAGAAATCAGGCTTTGTTTAATTATTCCAAAGCCCTTTGTCTCTTACTTGTAAGGTACAAAATGGCAAAGGCTCTTGGCAGATGCCTAAGAGCTTTTATAACTGATGTTGAGATCAGCTGAAACAAAGACTCATTTGTTGAGTTCTAACTTCAGATGCTGGCCTGGCTTTTCAGAGGTAAACCTTAAGTGTTTGCTCTAGGATATGGATAAGAGTTTTTTTTTTTTTTTTTTAATTGACTTGCCAATCCTTTCACAAGGCACTACTGCATATTATGAAATATTTCTTACCTAAACATGAGAAACAAATTTAAAACACAACAGTAACATATGCCTAGAAAGAGAGGCAACCCTAGGGAGAAGATATTCCTGGGACTCAGGAAGACTTGCTAAAATCCAGATTAGAGTAAGCATTTGGAGATGAAGAAATGAATTAATTAGCATTTATATAAAGGTGGCAAAGTGATCACCAATAAGGAAGGCAGCATGGTGTAGTAAGCTGTGCACAGGCTTTGCAGTCTGTAGGCAGTTCTGCCTTTTGGTGCTTGGCCAAGTTGATTAAACTCTCTGAACCTCATTTTTCTTTTATAAAGTGAGTCTACCTATCTGCCTTGAATATCTACCTGCCTCTTAGGTAGAGAGTCAAATTAGATCATGTTCTGAAGGTGCTTTGTCGACTATAAAGATCTATACAAATGAGAATGCTAATAAAATAATATCTGATAGGATAATCACTATCAGAGTAACAATATTTGCTAACATTTAAATGCTGCTGTGCTATGTCACTCAGTAGTGTCCGACTCTTTGCAACCCCATGGACTGCAGCCCGCCAGGCTCTTCTGTCCATGGGGATTCTTCAGGCAAGAATACTGGAGTTGCCATGCCCTCCTACAGGGCATCTTGCCAACTCAGGGATTGAACCCAGGTCTCCCACATTGCAGGCGGATTCATTATCATCTGAGCCACCTTATTCCATCAGACACTGCTTTACAGGAATTATCTCAGTGGGCTGCATTTTATTTTTATCCTCATTTTACAGAAAGGAAACAGAAGGTTGGACAGGTTGAATAACTTAACCAAGGTCTCCTTGGAATCCACATTTGTGCTTTAACATCCATTCTGAATTGCCTTCTCCACTATAACCATTATGAATGCTAACTGAATTTATTTAGGGATGATTTCTGTGTTTTCACATTTTACATTAAAGTGATCTTTCTTGTCTGACATTTAATTGACTAGCCCAACTATGAACTCAATGGCATCTAATACATGTTTTCTATATGCAGCACACTCGTAAAGGTATAAGGAAATAATTAGCAAAATAGAAAGTTTGGATTTATATTCTAGAGTGACAAAACTTGCATGCAGAGGGAAGGTTGTAGAACATTTAAAAATAGATATAAAAACCAGTGCAAAATTATGTGGGCTGGATTGTATATAATTAAATCCTAAAGAGTGGATTGCATGGAATCCGTGCAATCATACAATCCTAGTAGTGCCTTAATTTTTATGACCAGTTATCTATTTGAAAAAATTCTTTTCTTACACTATTAAGAGCCTAATCCCTGGGATGATAGTCCTATGTGTTGGTCTCTAGTGCTATGAGGATTCTGGAATTGTACTCTCCATTATGGTAGCCACTAGCTACATGTGGCCATTTAAAGTAAATTTAAACTAAGATACGACTTGAAAATTTCACTTCCTCTATCCCACTCAGTTCAGTTCAGTTCAGTTGCTCAGTTGTATCTGATTCTTTGCAACCCCATGGACTGCAGCACACCAGGCTCTCCTGTCCATCACCAACTCCCAGAGCTTGCTCACTAGCCATATGTCAAATACTCAGTAGCTACATGTGGCTTGTGGCTATGGTACTGGACAGTGCAGATGAGTCTCCACCATGGAAAAAAGTTGTACTGAGCATCACTGCTCAAGAACATACAATCAGTAAGTATCTTTCTCTGCCTTAGTCTGGTGGAGCCTACAGAAATGTCAAGTTATCTATGTAATCACATCAGAGGATTTTTAGGTACATTTAGTTGTGGAAACTCTTGGAAAGAGGTGGGACTTAGTGTTGATCAACAGGATGGAAAATTGAGGCATCAAGGTTGGAGAATTATCTGAGTCCAACTCTTCTGTGCTCCTTAGTAAAGTGCAGGACTCACCAGTACCATGTTTATATCACCTGTGCAGAGATGAGAAGAGTGGGCAAACAATACTGGCCAGAGTGGTCAGAGCTGTTCAGAGAAGGCTTTTTGTTTGATATGGCCCAAACAAATACATGGAAACTTGAATGGCCTTCTGATCTGGTTATGGTGTAAAGTGATTTCAGAATGGTAGAATCTCTAAGTGAGACAATAGCAGGAAGCCGTGTTGAGATTACAACTAGGTTCAAATTGTAAGGGACCTATATTCCCTCAAATGTTTTGACATTATCTATTAGGCTGTAAGGATCCACCAGATGTCTTCAAGCTGTGGAGTGACATGACTGACACAACTTCATTTTGTAGGAAAATAACTATGGCAGAGGTGAGGAGGGTGTTTAGGTTACAGGTTGAGAAACAGCTTCTGGGTTTCCCCTTAGTAGTGTTATTGTGCCTAATCACCAGTTATAATACCTCATGGCTCAAAATAAGAATGACTTCAAAATTAGCTACAATTTTTTTTTTTACATTAAACAATAATGACACTAAAAGGACAAATCAGTCCTTTGTTAAATACATACTGGTAAGATGGATCATTAGCATGACCTGGAAAATTCAATCTCCTACTGAATAAATGAGAAAAATTTGAAAAGCAGCTTAAATCCATTCTTGATTAATGGATTTATATTTATAATGTTCTAAATTGGTTTTAAAAGATTATGAAATGAAAGAGTTGAAATAATGAACAATTATCAGGCTGGAAATAAAATAAGATGGATAAAATATGAAAGATGAGAAAAGATGAGAGCAGAGCCTGAGCACTCTCACTGTGCTAGTGTTTGGTTCCTTTGGGGAAACAATTTGGTAAACTGAGTAATACACTCTTCCTTCGATTTTTCCTGATCTACTGACTCAGTTCTGAGTTGTCAAAATAAGTGAGGCTATCCTGGAAACAACTTCTCCTCTGATCAAACCTCAGACTGAACCCTTGGTTTATGGATTGTGAACCATTGTGTCTAGCCCCAGGATATGGGTGTCCAATCCCCTAACTAGAAGGAGGAAGCCACCAGTCTTGGTAATCAGTCTGAGACCGGAGGTCTTGATTTATGAAGGAAGAAAGAGATACTTCTGTTCAGGCCTAAAAGATTTACTATTATGTACATTAGAGCATCAAAGAAGTCAATCTGACATTTCCCCAAAGGTTTAGATGAATTGCCTTTTCAAACAAGGGGGAGGGAGCAGCCACTAAGGCCTTTGTAATGCCTCCCTTATAACTATATATATTACTTGAGTAGCCTTGGTGTAGACAGCCTCACCCTGTTCAGTTCAGTTCAGTTCAGTTCAGTTGCTCACTCACGTCGACACTTTGCGACCCCATGGACTGCGGCATGCCAGGTTTTCCTCTCCATCATCAACTCTCGGAGCTTACTCAAACTCATGTCCATTGAGTCGGTGATGCCATCCAACCATCTCATCCTCTGTCATCCCCTTCTCCTCTCACCTTCAATCTTTCCCAGCATCAGGGTCTTTTCAAATGAGTCAGTTCATCTCATTCAGGTAGCCAAAGTGCTGGAGTTTCAGCTTCAGCATCAGTCCTTCCAATGAATATTCAGGACTGATTTCCTTTAGGATAGACTGGTTTGATCTCCTTGCAGTCCAAGGGACTCTCAAGAGTCTTCTCCAACACCACAGTTCAAAAGCATAAATTCTCTGGCGCTCATCTTTCTTTGTGGTCCAACTCTCACATCCATATATGGCTATTGGAAAAACCATAGCTTTGACTAGACAGACTTTTGTTGGCAAAGTAATGTCTCTGCTTTTTAATATGTTGTCTAGGTTGGTCATAGTTTTTCTTCCAAGGAGTAAGCAATTTCATGGCTGGCAGTCACCATCTGCAGTGATTTTGGAGCCCCCCAAAATAATGTCTCTCATGTTTCCCCATCTATTTTCCATGAAGTGATGGGACTGGATGCCATGATCTTAGTTTTCTAAATGTTGAATTTTAAGCTAATTTTTTCACTCTCTTCTTTCACTTTCATCAAGAGGCTCTTTAGTTCTTCTTTGCTTTCTGCCATAAGGGTGGTGTCATCTGTGTATCCGACATTATTGATATTTCTCCTGGCAATCTTGATTCAGCTTGTGCCTCAACCAGCCTGGCATTTTGCATGATGTACTCTGCATATAACTTAAATAAGCAGGGTGACAATATACAGCCTGACGTTCTCTTTTCCCAATTTGGAACTAGTCTGTTGTTCTATGTCCAGTTCTAACTGTTGCTTCTTGACCTGCATACAGATTTCTCAGGAAGCAGGTCAAGTGGTCTGGTATGCCCTTCTCTTTAAGAATTTTTCACAGTTTGTTGTGATCCACACAGTCAAAGGCTTTGGCATAGTCAATGAAGCAGAAGTAGAAGTTTTTTTGGAACTCTCTTGCTTTTTTGATGATCCAACAGATGTTGGCAATTTGACCTCTGGTTCCTCTGCCTTTTCTAAATCTAGTTTGAACATCTGGCAGTTCATGGTTCATGTACTTTTGGAGCCTGACTTGAAGGATTTTGAGCATTACTTTGCTAACATGTGAGATGAGTGCAATCATGCAGTAGTGTAAACATTCTTTGGCATTGCCTTTCTTTGGGATTGGAATGAAAACTGACCTTTTCCAGTCCTGTGGCCACTACTGAGTTTTCCAAATTTGCTGGCATATTGAATGCAGCACTTTCACAGCATCATCTTTTAGGATTTGAAATAGCTCAGCTGGAATTCTATCACCTTCACTAGTTTTGTTCATAGTGATGTTTCCTAAAGCCCACTTGACTTTACATTCCAGATGTCTGGCTCTAGGTAAGTGATCACACCATCATGGTTATCTGGGTCATGAAGATCTTTTTTGTATAGTTCTTCTGTGTATTCTTGCCACCTCTTCTTAATATCTTCTGCTTCTATTAGGTCCATACCATTTCTGTCCTTTATTGTGCCCATCTTTGCATGAAATATTCCCTTGGTATCTCTAATTTTCTTGAAGAGATCTTTAGTCTATCCCATTTTATTGTTTTCCTCTATTTCTTTGCACTGATTACTGAGGAATGCTTTCTTATCTCTCCTTGCTATTCTTTGGAACTCGGCATTCATGGGTATATCTTTCCTTTTCTCCTTTGCCTTTAACTTCCCTTTAGTTGACCCTGTTAACATCCCTAAAAGGCATCTTTAGACTGTATCTCTGCTTCAGAAAAGTATCAATATAATGTTCTGTTATTCTGTCCCAGTTTATGTATGCAATTAGTTTTAGCTTTATGCAAAAATATATGCAACTTAAAGCTTAATTATTTTTGAAGACTGTTCCATAAATTGTTGAAAATAAACAAACAAACGAACTAAAAAACACAGGGACATCTGCCTTTATCATGCAAGGTAACTGGTACTGGGTTTATTATCTCATTGTAAACAAGAAAAATTGGACAAAATTTATAAAATCAATGTTTCAAACAATATAGAGGATATAGTGTAAGCTTGCAATCCCTGAGAGAATGGAACCAGGTAAGTTGAGCTCTACAATCACCCACAGTTTTCTTCTTGGAAACACTGTCAGGCTTGTCCTGCTTTAACAATTAGTACTAATATTCATCCTGAAACAACTACATATCCATATGGGAAAAAATTAACCCTGATATTACCTCATGACATTCACAAAAATGAATACAACATAACAGCTAAAACTATAACACTTTTAGAAGACAACATAAAATCAAGATTTTTTTAGGATAGGAAAGGAATCTTAGAACACAAAAACATGAACTGTATGAAATTGAATAAATGAATTTCATCATCAAAATTAAATTCCTCTTCTCTGAAACAAAGTGTTAAAAAAATGCAAGCCACTGAGTGAAAAAATATTCAAGGTATCTATTTCTGAAGATACATATGCAGAATACATAAGAACTATTTAACTTACTAATTAAAAAGACAGGAATCTTAACAAAGATCAAACACAAAGAACAAATACTAAAAGCAGCAAGGGAAAAACAACAAATAACACACTAGGGCATTCCCATAAGGATAACAGCTGATCTTTCAATAGAAACTCTTCAGGCCAGGAGAGAATGGCAGGACATACTTAAAGTGATGAAAGAAAATAACCTACAGCCCAGATTACTGTACCCAGCAAGGATCGCATTCAAACATGAAGGAGAAATCAAAAGCTTTACAGACAAGCAAAAGCTCAGAGAATTCAGCACCACCAAATCAGCTCTCCAACAAAAGGTAAACGATCTTCTCTAGACAGGAAACACAAAAAGGGTGTATAAACTCGAACCCAAAACAATAAAGTAAATGGCAACAGGATCATAATTACCAATAATTACCTTAAATGTAAATGGGTTGAATGCCCCAACCAAAAGACAAAGACTGGCTGAATGGATACAAAAATAAGACCCATGTATATGTTGTCTACAAGAGACCCACCTCGAAACAAGGGACACATACAGACTGAAAGTGAAGGGCTGGAAAAAGATATTCCACGCAAATAGAGACAAAAAGAAAGCAGGAGTAGCAATACTCATATCAGATAAAATAGACTTTAAAACAAAGCTATGAAAAGAGACAAAGAAGGACACTACATAATTATCAAAGGATCTATCCAAGAAGAAGATATAACAATTATAAATATATATGCACCCAACATAGGAGCACAGCAATATGTAAGACAAATGCTAACAAGTATTAAAGGGGAAATTAACAATAACACAATAATAGTGGGAGACTTTAATACCCCACTCACACCTATGGATAGATCAACTAAACAGAAAATTAACAAGGAAACACAAACTTTAAATGATACAATAGACCAGTTAGACCTAAGTGACATCTATAGGACATTTCACCCCCAAAACAATGAATTTCACCTTTTTCTCTAGGGCACACAGAACCTCCAGGATAGATCACATCCTCGGCCATAAATCTAGCCTTGTTGAATTCAAAAAAATAGAAATCATTCCAAGCATCTTTTCTGACCACAATGCAGTAAGATTAGATCTCAATTATAGGAGAAAAACTATTAAAAATTCCAACATATGGAGGCTGAACAACATGCTGCTGAATAACCAACAAATCACAGGAGAAATCAAAAAAGAAATCAAAATATGTATAGAAATGATTGAAAATAAAAATACAACAACCCAAAACCTGCGGGACACTGTAAAAGCAGTACTAAAGGGAAGGTTCATAGCAATACAGGCATACCTCAAGAAACAAGAAAAAAGTCAAATAAATAACCTAACTCTACACCTAAAGCAACTAGAAAAGGAAGAAATGAAGAACCCCAGGGTTAGTAGAAGGAAAGAAATCTTAAAAATTAGGGCAGAAATGAATGAAAAAGAAACAAAAGAGACCATAGAAAAATCAACAAAGCAAAAAGCTGGTTCTTTGAGAGGATAAATAAAATTGACAAACCATTAGCCAGACTCATCAAGAAACAAAGGGAGAAAAATCAAATCAATAATATTAGAAATGAAAATGGAGAGATCACAACAGACAATACAGAAATACAAAGGATCATAAGAGACTATTATCAGCAATTATATGCCAATATAATGGACAACTTGGAAGAAATGGACAAATTTTTAGAAAAGTACAACTTTCCAAAACTGAACCAGGAAGAAATAGAAAATCTTAACAGACCCATCACAAGCACAGAAATTGAAACTATAATCAGAAATCTTCCAACAAACAAAAGCCCAGGTCCAGATGGTTTCACAGGTGAATTCTACCAAAAATTTAGAGAAGAGCTAACACCTATCCTACTCAAACTCTTCCAGAAAATTGCAGAGGAAGGTAAGCTTTCAAACTCATTCTATGAGGCCACCATCACCCTAATACCAAAACCTGACAAAGATGCCACAAAAAAAGAAAACTACAGGCCAATATCACTGATGAACATAGATGCAAAAATACTTAAAAAAATTCTAGCAATCAGAATCCAACAACACATTAAAAAGATCATACATCATGACCAAGTGGGCTTTATCTCAGGGATGCAAGGATTCTTCAATATCCACAAATCAGTCAATGTAATACACCACATCAACAAATTGAAAAATAAAAACCATATGATTATCTCAATAGATGCAGAGAAAGCCTTTGACAAAATTCAACATCCATTTATGATAAAAACCCTCCAGAAAGCAGAAATAGAAGGAACATACCTCAACATAATAAAAGCTATATATGACAAACCACAGCAAACATTATCCTCAATGGTGAAAAATTGAAAGCATTTCCCCTAAAGTCAGGAACAAGACAAGGGTGCCCACTCTCACCACTACTATTCAACATAGTTTTGGAAGTTTTGGCCACAGCAATCAGAGCATAAAAATAAATAAAAGGAATCCAAATTGGAAAAGAAGAAGTAAAACTCTCACTGTTTGCAGATGACATGGTCCTCTACATAGAAAACCCTAAAGACTCCACCAGAAAATTACTAGAGCTAATCAATGAATATAGTAAAGTTGCAGGATATAAAATCAACACACAGAAATCCCTTGCATTCCTATACACTAATAATGAGAAAACAGAAAGAGAAATTAAGGAAACAATTCCATTCACCATTGCAACGAAAAGAATAAAATACTTAGGAATATATCTACCTAAAGAAACTAAAGACCTATATATAGAAAACTATAAAACACTGGTGAAAGAAATCAAAGAGGACACTAATAGATGGAGAATTATACCGTGTTCATGGATCAGAAGAATCAATATAGTGAAAATGAGTATACTACCCAAAGCAATCTATAGATTCAATGCAATCCATATCAAGCTACCAATGGTATTTTTCACGGAGCTAGAACAAACAATTTCACAATTTGTATGGAAATACAAAAAACCTCGAATAGCCAAAGCAATCTTGAGAAAGAAGAATGGAACTGGAGGAATCAAGCTGCCTGACTTCAGGCTCTACTACAAAGCCACAGTCATCAAGACAGTATGGTACTGGCACAAAGACAGAAATATAGATCAATGGAACAAAATAGAAAGCCCAGAGATAAATCCATGCACCTATGGACACAGTATCTTTGACAAAGGAGGCAAGAATATACAATGGAGAAAAGACAATCTCTTTAACAAGTGGTGCTGGGAAAACTGGTCAACCACTTGTAAAAGAATGAAACTAGAACACTTTCTAACACCATACACAAAAATAAACTCAAAACGGATTAAAGATCTAAACGTAAGACCAGAAACTATAAAATTCCTAGAGGAGAACATAGGCAAAACACTCTGACATAAATCACAGCAGGATCCTCTATGACTCACCTCCCAGAATATTGGAAATCAAAGCAAAAATAAATAAATGGGACCTAATTAAAATTAAAAGCTTCTGCACAACAAAGCAAACTATAAGCAAGGTGAAAAGACAGCCTTCAGAATGAGAGAAAATAATAGTAAATGAAGCAACTGACAAACAACTAATCTCAAAAATATACAAGCAACTCCTGCAGCTCAATTCCAGAAAAATAAATGACCCAATCAAAAAATGGGCCAAAGAACTAAACAGACATTTCTCCAAAGAATATATACAGATGGCTAACAAACACATGAAAAGATGCTCAACACCACTCATTTTCAGAGAAATGCAAATCAAAACCACAATGAGGTACCATTTCATGCCAGTCAGAATGGCTGTTATCCAGAAGTCTACAAGCAATAAATACTGGAGAGGGTGTGGAGAAAAGGGAACCCTCTTACACTGTTGGTGGGAATGCAAACTAGTACAGCCACTATGGAGAACAGTGTGGAGATTCCTTAAAAAACTGGAAATAGAACTGCCATACGACTCAGCAATCCCACTGCTGGGCATACACACCAAGGAAACCAGAATCAAAAGAGACACGTGTACCCCAATGTTTATCACAGCACTGTTTATAATAGCCAGGACATGGAAGCAACCTAGATGTCCATCAGCAGATGAATGGATAAGAAAGCTGTGGTACATATACACAATGGAGTATTACTCAGCCATTAAGAAGAATACATTTGAATCAGTTCTAATGAGGTGGATGAAACTGGAGCCTATTATACAGAGTGAAGTAAGCCAGAAAGAAAAACACCAATACAGTATACTAACGCATATATATGGAATTTAGAAAGATGGTAACAATAACCCTATACGTGAGACAGCAAAAGAGACACAGATGTATAGAACAGTCTTTTGGACTCTGTGGGAGAGGGTGAGGGTGGGATTATTTGGGAGAATGGCATTGAAACATGTATATCATCATATGTGAAATGAATCACCAGTCCAGGTTTGATGCATGATACAGGATGCTCGGGGCTGGTGCACTGGGATGACCCAGAGGGATGGTATGGGGAGGGAGGTGGGAGAGGGGTTCAGGATAGGGAACACATGTGCACCTGTGGTGGATTCATGCTAATGTATGGCAAAACCAATACAATATTGTAAAGTAATTAGCCTCCAATTAAAATAAATAAATTTTAAAAAGTTGACAAAATATTTGAACAAACACATCACAAAAAAGG
Source organism: Bos indicus x Bos taurus (assembly GCF_003369695.1). NCBI lineage: Eukaryota > Metazoa > Chordata > Mammalia > Artiodactyla > Bovidae > Bos > Bos indicus x Bos taurus. The sequence goes on along the minus strand of NC_040087.1, from coordinate 27,481,122 downwards.
ATTATTATTGCAAATAATCACTTAGCACATTAAAAAATGTTCAATAGCATCAGTATCAGGAAATTGCAAACTAAAATCACAATAAGATATCAGTGCACACAAGTGTTAGTGATGATGTGCAGCAACTGAAACAATCATGTATTGCAGGGAAGATATAAAAGAACACAAACACACTATAAAGTGCCCTGGTAGTTTTCATATACACTTAAAATATAACTCAGCAGTTTCACTCTTTGATATTTACCCAAGAGAAATGAAAACATATATCCTTACAAAGACATTTAAATGAATGTTCAGAGCAGATTTATTCATAATAGTCTCAAATAGGGAACTCAAAAGTCCATTGACAGGTGAGTGGATACACAAGCTGTAGAGGATGTATAGAAGGAAATACTTCTCAAGAAAGAAAAAGGAACAAACACCTCATGAATGAAAAAAACACAATTGATCTCCAGAACATTATGTAAGAAAGCCAGAACCAGGACAGAACATTCTATGTGATTTTGCCTATATTAAAGTCTAGAATAGGCGTAATTAATTCACAGTAGAAAAAGGCAGATTACTGGTTTCCTGGGGCAGCAACTGAAAGGGGGAAAATATCTGCAAAATGGCACCAGGCAACTTTTTGGATGGTTATTCTTGATTGTGATGGTGGTTACATGGGAGATACAACTGTCAAAGCTCATCAAGATGTATACTAAAATGGATGCTTTTCAGTACATGTAAATAGTACTTCAGTAAAGTTGATTTAAAAAGAAAAGACCCACAGGTTACAAAATAAGATTAACATGTTCTATCAAAATGACCCAGAACCAATCTTAATCATACACACACACACACACACACACACACACACACACAGATGGCTCTGCCAAGCTTTCTCAGCTCCCTTTCCCCCATTTTCTCTCATGGGACTTTTCTTCTATAACATCCTTGCAAGTTTAATTTCAGCTTGATGTCAGTTTCTTGGAGAACCTTAACAAAAACACAATCCAATATTTGATCACCTTATATAGCAATCAACACCTACTGATGACTCCTCTGTGCTTATGTTTATCCCTATTAAATTTAATCATATTGGTTTATGGCCCATTGTTACAACACATCAAGATATTTATGGATCATGATTTAATCATTTTTTACATCTGTTATATTTTTCCACCTTTTTGACATCAAAAAATCAGTGAGTAGTTAATATGACTTCTTTGAGTTCTGAATAAAAGTATTGGACTGGAATAGCCAAATGATAGATCTTTTAGTCATGCAGTCAAAATCTTTAATAAGCTTAACAGTACAAAGAGGTTCATGTTTTCATAAATTGAATAAATATTAGAAAATTATAGGAATAGTAAAGTATATGTAGCTAGAAGGTAGATAGTATCCTTATACTCAAACTGTACATCTTCTCCTATAGCATTTTGCACACAGAAGGTGTTTATAATCATTACCAACAAGATAGCAATGGCATCAAAAAATGTAAAAAAATAATATTTGAAACAAGTGATCTTTTGTAGTTTGCTTTAGAAACAAGTTGTTTCTAAATTTTAGGGTAGAGAGCACAGCATAAAAATTTTAGTTCTTAGAACAGCAATAGCTACCTATTAAATGAAATAACTTTTAAAAGCAATGTAATTGAATTCCCTGAAATAAGGACTTAGTGGTTTGCTTCACTGTGTATTGTGATTGTTTAAAAAAAAAAGCACTTAGCTTTAATTCTTTCATAATAATGGCAAGTTTTGTTTGTGTTTAGATTAAAAATGATTGTGTGGGAGTTATGTGTTTTCTAAACTAATTGTTTTAAGAATAATTTGTTCAGAGGCCAAGGGAATGCCTGGCAAGCAAGAAAGAGAATAAACTATTCTGAAAATTCATTTTTATCATGGCTATCCATCCTCATAGTAAAAATACTTTTTATACCACATACTTCAGAGGATTTATCTTTCATTAGCTCATAGATTTCATGGGATTTTTAAAAAAAGAAATGCAATAGGCCAGAAATAAACATTTTGTGATCAATTTTGTCATTAATAAGAAGCTGAACCTAGACATGATTGCAAGTGTGTGCACCATTATGGTGAAAATAGTCATCATGCTGAAGGTTGCTGTCCCTCAACAAAGTTTCAGTCTAGTTGGGTATCAAACTACAGGATACAGACTGCTGTTTTCTACTCTACACTTTTAGAATTCATGAACATATTAAATATTTCATAAAGGGAACCAAAGCACCCATTAATCTCCATTTGCTATATGGATAAGAAAATCATAGCAGCTCAGTGGTTCAATTTTCTATGTAAATTCTGGTTAAAACTTTTCTCCTTTTGCTCCCTTGGATTCTACAGTTACTCTAAGTGTGATTAATAGGGATATTCTATTACATGTTTCTTTTCAGACCTCTTGAATCATAAACAAACTTTCATCTTTAATTAGTTTAATAGCTAGTGTTATTGATGAGCAGTAATAATCAGAAGAGACTGATGATTGCTGGGTTTTCATAGCTGAAATAGATGATAATTAGGTATGTTTTTCCTATATAGAAGAAAATATATCTTATAGCTCCTGTGATACACATGAAGAAACTATACAAAAGTACCATAAAAGACATCTTGGTAAGTAGCAGATTCAAACAGGATAAAAAGGAACTGGATATCAGCTGACATAACTCTTTCCTCAACTGAATTATTTCTTTTTAAAGTCTTTTTTTTTAAAAAAACAAAAGTCCAAAAAAGGATGTGTTTTCCCATAAACAAAGAAGACTGAAGTAAAGTTCTCTTCTGTTATTTAGTTGAGAGAGAGAAAGACTGACTGACTGTCTGATAGATAAAAATCAAGAGCCTTAAGCAGAAATGGTACAATGTTTTCATACTGGCATGAGTACTTGTGATGTTTGGAATCCATGGGTCAGGTGACTGGACTAGGTAGTGATCCAGAAAGAGAATCTGAGATATGTCCCTTGAGCCACCTGAAGGCATGACTAAGAACAAGTCACTCTAAACAATAAAGTAAGCATGAGGGCTAAGAAAACACCAGATGTGGGCACTGAGCTAGAACTGAACATTTTGTGAAATGACAAGGTGTGTGCTTTCCTCTAACCAGACAGAGATGAGAAGAAAATGTTGCACCCTGCTGAGGGGCTGGGAGGACGTCAGAATCACTTCCGGGACATTTTTCAAGCCACATTTTTGCCTCAAAGAAATTTTGGCAACCTCCATCTCTCTCTCTCTCTCTCTCTCTTTCTCTGTCTCATTCTCATACACACACAACACACACACACACACACTCACGCACACACACACACACACACTACTCAAATTCTACGGATTTGACTGTTCACTTCTGTGAACGTGACAACTTACTGTGAGTCGAATCATCAGTATCTGTGTTTTGTGTCTCACTTATTTCTCTTAACATAATATTGTCAAGGTTTTCCATCTTGTAGCATGTGTCACAATTTCCTTTATTTTTAAGGCTGAATGTATACACCACATTTTGTTTATCTATTCATCTGTGGACGGACACTTGGGTTAGTTCCACTTACTCCTTTGTTTTAAAGTAACTAATATTTAGTGAAACAAAAGGATGACAACATATACCCTTAGAATGGAGTTTATTGTTATGTTCTATTTTTTAAAAATTTTAAATTAATTATTTATTTATTTGAGCTGCACTGGGTCTTCGTTGCTGTGTGAGGCTTTTTCTCCAGTTGCAGTGAGCGGGGTTTACTCTTTAATTGTGGTGCACAGGCTTCTCACTGGTGGTTTTCACTGTTTCAAAGCATGGGATCTAGGGCATGTGGGCTTCAGTAGTTGTAGCACATGGGGTCAGGAATTGCAGCTTCCAAGTTTTAGAGCACAGGCTCAGCTGTTATGGCACATGGGCTTAGTTGCTCCACCGCATGTGGGATCTTCCTGAACCAGGGATGGAATCCTAGTCTCCTGCATTGGCAGGCAAATTTTTTACCACTGAGTCACCAGTGAAGCCCTTACGCTCTCTTTAAACTTAGGAATTAAGCCTATTTCCTGGAACTAGATTATCTGACCATGGCTTATATGATCTTAGGCTATTTTATCTCCCTCTTCACCCCCCACTTCATTCACTTTTCTCTGGCTGTTTTTGCTCTTCATCTAATAGGCCAAATTCACTCTTATCTCCAGGCCTTCACCAGTGTTGTTCCCTCTGCTTGGAATGTTTCCTCTCTGCAAGTTTCTGGATAGCTCTCTCCCTTTCCTCAAATCTCTGCTAAAATGTCACCTAATCCAAAAGCCTTCCTCTGACCAGCCTCTCTACCAGCATCAACCAGCCCTACCTCTCTTTCGCCTGTTATTTCCATAACAGCCATCACCCTAATTCATATATTGCCTTCTTTTTAATCACCTACTTTTCCTGCTAGAAAGAAAGTTCTGTGAGGTCAGGACTTGTTGTTGTTGTTTTCATACTGTATCTCCATACCTAGATCTGTGTCTGGCAAATAAGAGGCTCTTTTATTTATTTGCAGGCATTATTTATATATTTCTTACTAAGTGCCAGGCACTGCTCTAAGTCCTTTACAAATGTTAACTCATTTCATCTTTATAATCATCCTAAGAAGTAGGTGCTGGGACTGTCTATATTTTACAGGTTAGGAAACTGAGGACATAGAGATATCAAGTAACTTATCCAATGTCACCCAGCTGGTATATGATGGAGCCACAGTACAAGTTCAAACAGCGTGGTTCTTTACCACAATTCTGTGAGTGAAGGAATAGAGAAAGTGACTCTTAAATTACAAAATAAGAGGGAAGGGGTTGCAAATTTTCTCTTTTCTGTTGTGTGTCTTCATGTTCTTTCTAGATGACAAACTATACTGTGAAATATAGATTCTACGGGGCAGAGGATGGACTAAGCAAATTTCTTTATTGCCTTTCCCTTCTGCTAGCAGAGAAAAGCCTTGGCACATGAATTTCCATTTTTCTCCACTCTTGGTATGACGTTCAGGGCTTGGTTATGGGCAGTGGAAGTTAGCATAGCGCTCTCCTGACTAACCAAAAGTCCAATTTGTTTCAGTACCTAGAGGTTGGGACATACTAACACCCTTCTTGTAAGAATTAATCATTTATATTAATATCTACCAGTCTTCACTGGAAATGCAAATACCTTACCAAAAAGGGAAGACACTTTGGAATTTCAAATTCCCTTTATGCTATACACCAATATCAACCTTTGGAGCCACGTTTTTTCCAGTTTATTCTCCTTACAATTTAATTGTTCCTGTTTTTCTCATTCAGTGTAGTTTCTCCTCTCTTCCCTGCTGTGTCCTTCACCATGTAGCTTTTATTTGATATAGTGTCTCAGAATTTCCCTAACGTGCCACTTCAGTTGAACCTGGAAAACACTGAGGTGATTACTAATTCATTGCTGTCTTCTGCTAAGTGCTTAATGCAAGCTTAATAAAAATCAATAGCTGTGTGTGCTTTCCCCTGTAGGAATATTCTTGTGATTTATGACTAGGTTCGGTAGTTGTCAGATGATTTATTGAAAATATTCTAAGATAATCTACCACCTCCATTTTATTGGTGTCATGGACGATGTTAATGGTCATATAAGTGGAAGTAGAAGCAGGGAGCAGCTGGAGAAAAGCAGGTACTATACACTCTCTTCTTCAACAGGCTTGTTGTGAGCAAAGAGCTAATGATGTGGAATAAAGACATCTTGCCTGATGTGAATAACATTCCAAGAAAATTAGAATTAGGATGTTAAATGCATGTCTAAGCACAAGGCCAAGGATATAAACTTATGTAGTCATCTGGCTTTATCTCCTACCTGAAAACTCCTTATTTCTGATAATAAAGAAGGACTTGTAATGGACCTCCCCATCTGCAGCACCACCCAGAAGGCTTGACCTTCTGCCCCCTCTGTAGTGGAGGAGACCCTTGCTCTATAGAGGGAGACCTCTATGCAGGATGGATAAACCTCTGTTTGTGCTAAGACAGAACTGCTGCTGCTGCTGCTGCTGCTAAGTTGCTTCAGTCATGTCCAACTCTGTGTGACCCCATAGACGGCAGCCCACCAGACTCCGCCATCCCTGGGATTCTCCAGGCAAGAACACTGGAGTGGGTTGCCATCTCCTTCTCCAATACATGAAAGTGAAAAGTGAAAGTGAAGTTGCTCAGTTGTGTCCGACTCTTAGCGACCCCATGGACTGCAGCCTACCAGGCTCCTCCGTCCATGGGATTTTCCAGGCAAGAGTATTGGAGTGGGGTGACACTGCCTTCTCTAAGACAGAACTAGATCCTTCCAATAAAATAATTTCAACTTTCTGTTTTCAACTATCCTCACAAACAGTATGGCACAAGGGGGTGGTAAACTGCCTGAGCTCAATTTTTCTAGATCCAAACAGAACACCTCAATTCTCTGGCACAGAGCCTCTGCAGTCTGTGTTCTGCATGGGGCTTTGCAGGAGGTGGCATCTCCCAGCCCCAATTCAACACACGGACAGGACATTCTGCTATGCTAAAGGAAGAATACGGTTCATTTTCTTTACAACTCCTAGAAACATGATGTTTCTTTCTAGCTAGGCTTCCCTAACTCCAGCTGCTTTGAGTATCAAAACTGCCTGTAAACATTTAGTGTTCAACAAGGTTTTTCAAAGGCGAAACTCTTTCATTTTCTACTATTATCACCACAATACCTACATCTTCAATTAGTTCATGGCAACATCTGACTCAAAATATTTGAATTCTTCAAAATATTGGGACATAGGAGTATATATTATATTATTTATATGATTAGCGATAACTTGAGTAAACTGTAGCTTTTAAGTTCAGAAAATTCCCAAACAGTACACTCCAATCATTCTCCAGAATAGAAGGCACAAGGATGACAGATAGCAGGCCAAGACCTGCCATCACCATTGTCATGGTTTTCTCGTTTGTTTTCTTATTTGTCAGAGCTGGACTGATTTACTTTAGATGCCATGATTTTTACTGGGATTTCAGCAGATTGTTTACTCTTCAAGACAGCACCTTCCCTGACAATGCACTTCTACTGTAATATCCTCCTCTTGATCCTTGTAAGGTCTAAGCATCCTGGCAGGCTGCTCCACTGTCAGTGACCAGGCTGATGTTCTGAAGAAATGCAGGGGAGGTGGGAAGAGCCTCCCACTCAGAAACAAGCTAAGAGAGCTCTTTATTTCAGCAGGCACAGAAAGTGATATGTTTCACTGGAAAGAAATTTTTTAAAAAATAAAGAAGCACTATTCTTTGTGAGTGTTAGCTGAAGAATCATTCTGATTCTTCTCTATATTCTTTAAACCAGGAGGCAGCTGCTAGCCTCATTGGTGCCTTAAAAATTCCTTGGTCCAATTTTGCATTCTGTACTGTTTTAGGTGACTTACAAAGCAGTTGGCAAATGGTTAAGGCCATTCCATGGGTTCTGTATTACTGAGGACACCACCTGTACAGCCAGCTTTGGGTTAGACTCTCTTCAGGTTTCAATAGAGCACAGATGGATACACCATCTCAGCACAATTTTGTCAGTCAAGTGATAATAATCTACATGCTGTTTGTAACAACAGTCTCCCTGGAGGTCAGCAGAGGATGCTGGAGAGCTTTAGGGAAAATCTCAGTGGGCGAGGGTGCGGTGAGAATAATAACAGGGGCCAAGTGTTAATAGATCTTTAACTTCTGATGGCCTTCGACGGGGTGAGTGAGCTTCACTCATAAATTCCGAAGAAATAACTCCACCCAAAGCTTGATTCTGAATTTCCAAGTATGCACTCACTTTCCTGCAGGATCACCTCTTACTGGGTACACTGACTCACCTTAACTGAAAGTGTAAGTCTGGAGGAATCTGCACCAAGCCCAACATGTGAGTACTCCCCCTAAAAGCAGGGAGGGGAAAGTAAGCAAGAGCACTAGAATAGGATGAAGAGTCTGGGAAATTGGCATCTTGTCCTGGCTCTACCACTAACCACTCATTTGTGACAGTAACTCTAAGAAAGTCACCCAAGCAAGGTTTCAGCTTCCTTGTCTATAGGGTGAAAAGGATGGACTAATAATCTTTTATCCAGCTCCAGCATTCTCTGAATCTAAATAATTGATGATCAATCAAATTATCTTCCTGAGGATTTCTGTGAATTTTATATTTGGATCTCTAAGAGGTAAACAGAGAAAGCCTAAGAGTTTGGGAAGCAAAAGCAAGTTAGTGATTTACCTCCAGTTTTATCCATTTATGTGGAATCTTGTAGAAATAACATTGGAGTATTATAATACAAATTGGAGTCATAATATTTAGTATTTAGAAAAACCAATATTCTGACGTTGCTCTTAAAAATGCCAGGATAACTTTATATTAAAGATAACACAATATATAGAAAACTGTAATTAATCTTAACTATAAACATAGGTGCAAAAAACTAAAATTTAAAGGTAGCAGATATTCAGCAATATATTAAAATAATAATATTTTATGTTGAAACAATAAAGGAGAGCATATAAGAACAAGAAGAAAATATGAGTGAATTATGCTGTAATCTAGGTATGTGGACCTGTTTTCTACATTTGATCCAAAGTTCAGATGCAATATAAGAAAAGACAGATTCAACTCAAAGTAAAGCATCACAAGTAAAACAAACTTTTACATGGCAAAAACTCCTTGATGAAAGGCAGGTGACAAATCAGGGGGAAAATATTGTTAATATATATTACAGATAGAGGGCTATTATCCCTAATATATTGGAAACTTTCAAAATTCAAGAGTAGAAAAAGACAAAAAATGGACAAAAAGATGGGCAAAGGATAGGAATAATAATTCAAAAGACATAGAAAACACAAAACAACCATTATACATATGAAAAGACACTTATCTTCATTCACAATAAGAGAAATGTAAATTTAAAGTTCACTGCGATATCACTTTCACCTACCAGACTGGCAAAATTAAAAGCTTGAGAATATATTCACCTGGTGAGGCTGTGGGACCAAGCACTTTTACATATTGCTTGTGTGAATGTAAATAAATCAAAGCATTTTGACCAAGCAAAATTATTCTAATTTCAAAATTCAGACTTATATTGAAGGAAGTAGGGGAAACTACTAGACCATTCAGGTATGACCTAAATCAAATCCCTTATGATTATAGAGTGGAAGTGACAAATAGATTCAGGGATTAGATCTGATAGACAGAGTGCCTGAAGAACTATGGACGGAGGTTCCTGACATTGTACAGGAGGCAGTGATCAAGACCATCCCCAAGGAAAAGTAATGCAAAAAGGCAAAACGGCTGTCTGAGGAGGCCTTACAAATAGCTGAGAAAAGAAGAGAAGCTAAGGGCAAAGGAGAAAAGGAAAGATATTCCCATTTGAATGCAGAGTTCCAAAGAATAGCAAGGAGAGACAAGAAAGCCTTCCTCAGTGATCAATGCAAAGAAATAGAGGTAAACAATAAAATGGAAAAGACTAGATCTCTTCAAGAAAATTAGATACCAAGGGAACAATTCATGCAAAGATGGGCTCGATAAAGGACAAAAATGGTATGGACCTGACAGAAGCAGAAGATATTAAGAAGAGGTGGCAAGAATACACAGGAGAACTATACAAAAAAGATCTTCATGACCCAGATAACCACGATGGTGTGATCACTCACCTAGAGCCAGACATCCTGAAATGTGAAGTCAAGTGGGCCTTAGGAAACATCACTATGAACAAAGCTAGTGGAGGTGATGGAATTCCAGTTGAGCTATTTCAAATCCTGAAAGATGATGCTGTGCAAGTGCTGCACTCAATATGCCAGCAAATTTGGAAAACTCAGCAGTGGCCACAGGACTGGAAAAGGTCAGTTTTCATTCCAATCCCAAAGACAGGCAATGTCAAAGAATGTTCAAACTACCACACAATTGCACTCATCTCACACACGCTAGCAAAGTATGCTCAAAATTCTCCAAGCCAGGCTTCAGAAGTACATGAACCATGAACTTCTAGATGTTCAAGCTAGATTTAGAAAAGGCAGAGGAACCAGAGATCAAATTGCCAACATCTGTTGGATCACCAAAAAAGGAAGAGAGTTCCAGAAAAACATCTACTTCTGCTCCATTTACTATGCCAGAGCCTTTGACTGTGTGGATCACAACAAACTGGAGAATTCTTAAAAAGAAGACTGCCTGACCTGCCTCTTGAGAAATTTGAATGCATGTCAAGAAGCAAGTTAGGACTGGACACAGAACTACAGACTGGTTCCATATAGGGAAAGGAGTACGTCAAGGCTGTATATTGTCACCCTGCTTATTTAACTTATATGCAGAGTATATCATGAGAAATGCTGGGCTGGATGAAGCACAAGCTGGAATCAAGATTGCCAGGAGAAATATCAATAATCTCAGATATGCAGATGACACCACCCTTATGGCAGAAAGTGAAGAGGAACTAAAAAGCCTCTTGATGAAAGTGAAAGAGGAGAGTGAAAAAGTTGGCTTAAAGCTCAACATTCAGAAAACTAAGATCATGGCATCTGGTCCCATCACTTCATGGGAAACAGATGGGGAAACAGGGAAAACAGTGAGATGATTTATTTTTGGGGGCTCCAAAATCACTGCAGATCGTGACTGCAGCCATGAAATTAAGACACTCCTTGGAAGACAAGTTACGACCAACCTAGGCAGCATATTAAAAAGCAGAGACATTACTTTGCCAACAAAGGTCCGTCTAGTCAAAGCTATGGTTTTTCCAGTGGTCATGTATGGATGTGAGAGTTGTACTATAAAGAAAGCTGAGTGCAGAATTGATGCTTTTGAATTGTGGTGTTGGAGAAGACTCTTGGACTGCAAGGAAATCAAGACAGTCTATCTTAAAGGAAATCAGGCTTGAATATTCATTAGAAGGACTAATGCTGAAGCTGAAACTCCAATGCTTTGGCCACCTGATACAAAGAACTGACTCATTGGTAAAGACCCTGATGCTGAGAAAGATTGAAGGCTGGAGGAGAAGGGGACGACAGAGGATGAGATGGTTGAATGGCATCACCGACTTGATGGACATGATTTTGAGCAGGCTCCCAGAGTTGGTGATGGATAGGGAAGCCTGGGGTGCTGCAGTCCATGGGATCGCAAAGGGTCGGACACGACTGAGCGATGAACTGAATCCTGAATTTGATCAAGCGACAAGAAATCCCATTTCTGGAAAGTAACCTTTACACACTTTTGCCATATGAAAACACATATGTTTAATATCATGCTTTTCAGCATTACTTGTATTTGCAAAATTTTGGAAAGTACCTAACAGCCCAAACATAAGAGATAAGTTGGTTAAACTGTGGTTCATACACACAGTGGAGTGCTATGTAGCTATTTAAAAAATAAATTAATAAAGAATCTCAAACTGATAAGAAGCACTCTCCAGGATATACTGTTATGTGACACATGAAAATACAATACAGCAAAAATAGAATGCTAATTTTGTGGGAAAAAAAGAAGACAAAAAGTTCACATGTATTTGCTTCATTTTTCAAAAACAAAGGGTGAGTTAACCAGAGAGAGTGCTTTATCATTTGGTAAAGCAAATGGAACAAAATTTTTTTTAAATGATAAAATATTAAAAATTGGTCAGTCTAGGTAATGGTTATATAGTAAATCTGTCAATGAGTATACATGCTTTTTTGGACTATTTTTGGAAATTTCCTTTAAGTTAGAAATTTATTTCAAAAAGAAGAATATTAATAATAGTGTAATAATCACAATACATTACCACCAGTGAAATTATTTCTCAGAATGCAGAAACGTTTTAAATTAGGAAGTCAACTTTTAACAATGATAAAACAGACAAATTAAAAAGGAAATTAACATTAATATGAAAAGGTCATTTGATAAGACCATGCAACTATTAATTAAAATGCTAAGATAATAATAATAAAGATTAAAATTTGATGAAGAATATTTATTGAAACTTAACAGGAGATTTACTCTAAAAACTGAAACACATTTAAACCATTGCAATCAAGTCAGAAATGCAATAAGACAGAAAAATAAAATATACTAGTATAAATATTGGGGGAGGGGAGATAAAACTAGCCATTTTCCCCCCAGATACTGTGGGTTTTATCTGCCTGTAAGAGAAAAAGATTTTACTTTCAATAAAATAAAATGACTGAAGAGTACAGAGTTAACTGAACTAGACTAAGCCCTCCTCAGAGCAAGTCTGGAAAGAAACACATCAGTTCTCAGCTCGGGCTATCTTATGTACATGAGTCCCAGAAGGTTCAATGGGCAGAGGTTGGGAGTAAAGGATCATTACAATGTAATTTGAAAAAAGAGGAGAGAAAAAGTTCACCAAAACCATATATAAATGTATGTATGTGTGTGTGTGCACATGCTAACTCACTTCAGTCATGTCCAACTCTTTGCGACCCCATAGACTGTAGCCCACCAGGCTCCTCTGTCTACGGGATTCTCCAGGTAAGAATGCTGGAGCCGGTTGCCATGCCCTCTTCCAGGGGATCTTCCCAAACTAGGGATCAAACCTGAGCCTTTTTAGTCTCTTGCAGTGCCAGGCAGTTTCTTTATCTCTAGCACCACCTGGGAAGCCCACATATGAGTGTGGGCAATATGCATTAAGAAACTAGAAGGTGACAGGGAAATTAGATCTTCATGATCTTGAGTATGTCTATAACATATTCTTAAGAAGAAGAGTTTTATAGTAATACATTATTATGCATTCATTTCATCTAGACCAAACCACACACAAAAAAGGTTTGAATGTTGGGTAGACTGCAAAGATGGCTGGTAATAATCCCACCTCACCTCTTTTGGGGTAATCTGTCACACAGCAATAGGTATCTGAGATATGTTTAAAGGTATGTGAATGCTTAAAGAGAAAAGAGAATATTCTAACAATATAACTATCAAAATTGGTTGCTTCACAGTGGCAGTAAGAATGAAAGAGGGGATGATTTACTTTTACTTTATATATCTTACATTACTTCTCCAGCTTGCCCAAGCATATATTATTTTCTAATTTGAAATAAATCAATTAAAGAAAATTTTTACAAGAAGAAATAAAGCATTCGATTTAGGTTTCTTCTGTTTCTTTTTTTTTTTTTTTCTTAGAATTGGGCCTGGAAAAGTGTCTTCCTCTTATTTTATGGTTATTTACTGTTATTTGCCGCAGCATTACACAGACCTTAGTTTCCGATAGCTGTGTATAATACTGGTCCCATAAACATCTTTATAAATCAATTATCTTTTAAAATAAGGGCCAATGCATGTGCATGGAAAATGGCTGTGGACTGGCAACTAAAATATTCTTAATCTTTTAAAAATATGCTATAAAAACTATGCGAAAGATATTAACAAAATCGATTTAAGAATATTTTTAGTAATGCGATCTGTAAAATACATTTTTAAAGTGCATTAGCTCACAAAATATTTTATCAACCTGTAAAATTTTTACTAGCTTTCTCTGTTCTTAACAGTGATATAGCAATGATAAGTCTGCAGGAAATTTATCAGAAGCATGAGAAATGATGTTTTCACTGTGGGTTGCAGTTTTCGTTTTATTAACTTTTATATTTATTGAACTCTTGATATCTTTAGGATCTTCCTGGATTTCTTATAGGCCCTAAAATTCCTAGCCAAGGCTATGTTCATTAATTCATTTCAACAGATTTAAACTTACAGTGTCTATAATATGCTGGACACTGTGCCAGGTGCTTGGAGAAAGAGAATGATAGTTTTCTTTAAAGCAGAAGAATTGTCCATAACTAGATAATGATCCGTATGACAAATAAAACATTTAGAAAAACTAAATAATGTGCTGCAGGTAAAGCCACAACAACTAGACAAAGTAGATTCCATTTAAGCTGGTATTCAAGACAGCAGACAAAATGGGAAGCTGCATTCAAGACAGACAGCAAGAATGGACGTGTGGAAGAGCACGGTATGATCGAAGAAAAGGTAGTTCGTAAGGACGAAGGAACCTGATGGACAGACAGTAGAGATGACAGACAGAGCACAGTACTGCAACTAAGTACATAGGCTCTTTTTCAACAAGGGTGTCAAATCAGTAGAGGAAAGATAGTTTTTTCAGCAAGTTAATGCTGGAACAATTGGATATCCACATGGGAAAGTCTGGAGTTAGACTCCTTCCTTAGACCACACACAAAAAATTCCAAGTGATCACAGGCCTAAATGCAAGTGCTAACACCACAAGACTTTTAGAAGAAAACATAGGAGTAAATTTTCATGAACTTGGGTTAGGTTAGGCAAAGCTTTCTTAGATATAAGCAACATAACAAACAGAAGCAACAAAAGAAAAAATAAACTGCAACTCATCAAAGTTTTAAAACTTTGTATTTCAAAGAACGTCATCAAGAAAGTGAAAAGACACCTCACAAAATGGGAGAAAATATTTGCAAACCGTATACCCGATAATGTCTTGTACACAAGAATATATTTAAAAAGTCCAAAACTCAACACTTTAAAAAGACAATAACCCAATTTAGAAATGGGCTTAGGGACCTCCCTGGTGGTCCTGGGGTTAAGACTCTGCAATTCCACTACAGGGGACACAGGTTCAATCCCTGGTTGGGGATCTAAGATCCCACATGCCACAAGGTGTGGTCAAAAATAAATTTAAAAAAATTTTTTTAATTTAATGGGCTTAAAAATAATTTTAAAAAGCTTAACATACATTTCTTCAAGGAAGATAATGCAAGTGGCCAATAGGCATGTGAAAAGATGTACAATATCATTAGTCATTAGGGAAATACAAATTAAAACTACAAATTCATACTCACCAGGATGGCTATAAAGTCAGATAATAATAAGCATTGGTGAGGATGTGGAGAAATTGAAACCCTCACACATTGCTGGTAAGAATTTAAACTGATATAGTCACTTTGAAAAACAGTTTGGCAGTTCCTTGAAATGTTTAACACAGAGTTACCATATGACCCAGCAATTATAAATATGTACGCAAGAACAATAAATACATGCGTGCATGTTCAGTTGCTTAGTTGTGTCTGACTCTTTGCGACCCCATGGACTGTAGCCTGCCAGGCTCCTCTGTCCATAGCATTCTCCAGGCAAGAATACTGGAGTAGGTTGCTATTTCCTCCTCCAGGGCATCTTCCCAACCCAGGGATCGAACCTGCGTCTTCTGCATCTCTTGCATTGGCAGGTGAATTCTTTACCATTGAGCCACCTGGGAAGCCCGAAAAACATATGCTCACACAAAAACATGTAGATGAAGATTTGTAATAATATTAATCATAAGCCAACAGGTGGGAAGAATCCAAATGTCTGTAAATTGATGAACAGATAGATTAAATAAGGCTTATCCATACAACAGAATATCACTCAACAATAAAGAGAAATGAAGTACTGATATGTGCCACAGTGTGGATGAACCTTGAGAGCATCATGGGGAGAGAGTTACAAGGCACAGGAGACCACATATTTTATGAGTCCATTTATATGCAATGTCCAGAATAGGAGACTAGAGGGTAAGATTGAGGGGAAATGCAAAGTGACTGCTAATAGGTGTGGGGGGATTGTTACTGGAGTAATGAATATGTTCTCAAACTGATTGTGGTGATGGCTGCACACCTTTGTTATTACGGTACAAACCATTGAGTTGTACACTTTTTTTTTGAGTTGTACATTTTGAATGAGTGAAACATTTGGTACATAAATTACATCTTGAGTTATTTTTTTAAAATCTATATCCTGTTTAAAAATAAAAGCACACACACTAGTGCTGGATCACTTAGGCTGGAATCTATGCTTTACACTGAACCAGTAATGAAGGCCCAAGCTACTTAGTTTCTCTGTATCCAGTATCTTCATCTGTAAATGAGTGAGTACTTTCAGCTAAGGTCTCAAGGGAAATTTTCACAGAGGTAGAATTTGGCCTGGCCTCAAAGACAGTGTTTTTATAGATTTTGAGATAAAGACCTTTAAAAGGAGGAGAGAGGGACTCCCAGCTCTGGAGGACCCACTGTGTGCTAGAGTCTGTGCTATGCATTGTGTACATTACATGATTTAATGCCCTCTGCTTTGTACTTATGAAAAAAGCTGACTCCGAAAGTAAAGTGATTACATGACGAAGTAGGGGTTCAACTGCAGGCCCAGAAGCAACTGTGTCTGGCCTGAATGATGTTTGTGAGGAAGGAAATACAGACAGCTAGAAGAGGGACTGAGGTGTTGTCTGACAGCGTGGGAAGGGAGTAGGGGTAAGTTGCAGTCAGACTGTTAAGGAACTCTGATGGCCAGACAAGTTTTCTGGATTTCATCCTATGGGTGATAGGGAACACAGAATTGCTTATTTTTTTTTAAAAAAGGCCATAAGGAGTAAGGATGTGGATGTATTTTACATGTAAAAATCTAAATTCATCCTGTATGTTATTATATAACTCAATTGTACCTTTCAGAAACCTTACAATATAACTCAAAATAGACATAGTCTAACAAGCATGTGTTTACTGAATTTTCCAGAAGAGAAATTGGTTTGCTTCCACAATTGGAAGATGACTTTCATAGATGAATTAAAATCCTATCCAAGGCTGAGTTTGTTAATTTGAGCTGCTGATTGTTATCAAATGTCAGATTGATTTTGATGTGAATTTTAGAGCTAAGAACAGATAGAATAGAGCTAAGAATAGAAGTTTTAAAACTCACTGAAATGCTCAAAAGATGAACAAAAGTTGTGGTCTCACTTTACACAGGAGTTCAGTGAAAAGGAAAACCACCATACATGTAACTATTTAAATGGAATAGCGGGTTTGCACTGTATACTCATTCATTCAGAGGTGTTATTTTTTTGACTAGAAGCATGAAATTTTGCTTATGCCTCCTACTTGGAAAGAGATTCTTTCAAGGCCATGAATTTAAGCAGGGTGTCCAGCAAGCATCTGAAGTGTCTACAGACTGTTAGAACTAGCATGCCACGGTTGGCACCAGGCAGTTGGAGGAACAAGTTGCAAAATACACTCTCAGTCCCAGTCTACGTGGTATCCCAACCTCAAGTCATGCTGCTAGATTCGTGCCTGCATGTGGAAAGTCAAATGCACTGATGTGCTTTCCCTCCAAGCCAATGATTCTTAGTAAAGATCTTACATTTCCTAGAAGCGTGCATTTGGGGAAGGAAATGAAGGAGTGCATTTTTGTTTACTGCAATAATTAGGAGTTTCTAAAGAAATGGGAATACCAGACCACCTGACCTGCCTTTTGAGAAACCTGTATGCAGGTCAGGAAGCAACAGTTAGAACTGGACATGGAACAACAGACTGGTTCCAAATAGGAAAAGGAGTACGTCAAGGCTGTATATTATCACCCTGCTTATTTAACTTATATGCAGAGTACATCGTGAGAAACGCTGGGCTGGAAGAACCACAAGCTGGAATCAAGATTGCTGGGAGAAATATCAATCACCTCAGATATGCAGATGACACCACCCTTATGGCAGAAAGTGAAGAGGAACTCAAAAGCCTCTTGATGAAAGTGAAAGTGGAGAGTGAAAAAGTTGGCTTAAAGCTCAACATTCAGAAAACAAAGATCATGGCATCCGGTCCCATCACTTCATGGGAAATAGACGGGGAAACAGTGGAAACAGTGTCAGACTTTATTTTTCTGGGCTCCAAAATCACTACAGATGGTGACTGCAGCCATGAAATTAAAAGACACTTACTCCTTGGAAGGAAAGTTATGACCAACCTAGATAGCATATTCAAAAACAGAGACATTACTTTGCCAGCAAAGGTTCATCTAGTCAAGGCTATGGTTTATGGAGTTGGACTGTGAAGAAGGCTGAGCGCCGAAGAATTTATGCTTTTGAACTGTGGTGTTGGAGAAGACTCTTGAGAGTCCCTTGGACTGTAAGGAGATCCAACCAGTCCATTCTGAAGGAGATGAGCCCTGGGATTTCTTTGGAAGGAATGATGCTAAAGCTGAAACTCCAGTACTTTGGCCACCTCATGCAAAGAGTTGACTCATTGGAAAAAACTCTGATGCTGGGAGGGATTGGGGGCAGGAGGAGAAGGGGACGACAGAGGATGAGATGGCTGGATGGCATCACTGACTCGATGGATGTGAGTCTGAGTGAACTCCGGGAGTTGGTGATGGACAGGGAGGCCTGGCGTGCTGTGATTCATGGGGTTGCAAAGAGTCGGACATGGCTAAGCGACTGAACTGAACTGAACTGAACTGATCCTGCCTTTTATCATACACATAAGTCTGTTATTACTCATCTCAACCCTGGTTTTATTCTAATTCCATCCTTATCTCCACTCCTTCATATTCCTATACCTCTTCCATCAAGTGGCTTCTTATATTCTTACCTTTTTTAAAATCCAAACCTATTCATTATAAGTATCAGATTGCTTCATTATACCTTTTAATATCATCAAGCTGAATATTATAAATTAAGTACACAATCATTTAACTTTCTTTTTGGTTTCATTTATTATAGTTAAGTTATCATGTTGGTTTTTGAAATTATATGAATATCTCATCCATAAATTTCCTTTCAGTGTAGTAGGCTGGGTGTACTTATTCATTATGTAAAACTTATTATAAATTGTTACATTAAGTGGTCATAGTACTTCTACAATAATTACATTATTATAATTGAAACTTATTATAATTGTTACATTAAGTGGTCATAGTACTTCTATTACTGAAACAAAACACTTCTCATATTTTATATCTGAGGAAACAGAATGTGACTTATTCAAGATAACTAGTAAAGAATGAGCTTTGATATCTTAAAAGTTAGAACATCTTGACTTCTCCTTCTTTTTTTCGATTTATGGCCTTGTGTCCACCATTAAAATGCTTTATCATGCATCATTTGGGTACTCAGTAAACACAGGTTGTTGTTTTAGGTGAATATGGGAACTTTGAACAGATCTAATTATTATTAATAATAATAAGGCAAGTAATTGCCACCATGCACTGACCACATGTAGGCATCAAACTCAGTACTCTCCATCTGTTATCCATATAACCCACATAAAAATTATGCCCGAATGTATATTAGTAAAATGAGGCTTATTTCAGTAACTGAAGTTCAGTCAGTTCAGTTGCTCAGTTGTGTCCTATGCTCTGCAGCCCCATGGACTGCAGCATGCCAGGCTTCCCTGCCATCACCAACTCCCAGAGCTTGCTCAAACTCATGTCCATTGAGTCGATGATGCCATCCAACCATCTTATCCTCTGTTGTCCCTTTCTCCTCTGGCTTTCAATCTTTCTTAGCATTAGGTTCTTTTACACTGAGTCAGTTCTTCAAATCAGGTGGCCAAAGGATTGGAGCTTCACGATCAGTCCTTCCAGTGAAGATTCAGGCCTGATTTCCTTTAGGATTGACTGGCTGGATCTCCTTGCAGTCCAAGGGAGTCTCAAGAGTCTTCTCCAACACCACAATTCAAAAGCATCAATTCTTCAGTGCTTAGCTTTCTTTATAGTCCAACTCTCACATCCATACATGATTACTGGAAAAACCATAGCTTTGATTAGACAGACCTTTGTTGGCAAAGTAATGTCTCTGCTTTTTAAGAGACACTTTTTTTTTTTAATGCTGTCTAGGTTGGTCATAGCTTTTCTTCCAAGGAGCAAGCGTCTCTTAATTTCATGGGTGGCAGTCACCATCTGCAGTGATTTTGGAGCCCAAGAAAATAAAGTCTCTCACTGTTTCCACTGTTTCCCCATCTATTTGCCATGAAATGATGGGACCAGATGCCATGATCTTAGGTTTTTGAATGTTGAGTTTTAATCCAATTTTTTCGCTCTCCTCTTTCACTTTCATCAAGAGGCTCTTTAGTTTTTCGCTTTCTGCCATAAGGGTGGTGCTATGTAGGACCACCCAAGATGGACGGGTCATGGTAGAGAGTTCTGACAAAACGTGGTCCACTGGAGAAGGGAATGGCAAATCTCTTCAGTATTCTTGCCTTGAGAACCCCATGAACAGTATGAACTGAGGTTAATAGGCATGAAAATGATTTGTTACAGCATATGCATCTATTAACTGACAAAAAGATTGAAACTTTTTCCAAATGATTTGTCTGGAATACTATATTACTTACCTCAAAGGATTGTTACAAACATAAAAATGCACAATTATTTCATTCATTCATTCATTTGACGAAAATTTATCAACAATCCAGGATGTGCATGTGCCAAGGAAACAAAAAATGATCAATCTTGGTCTGATCTCAAGGACCTTGCAGTAGAATTAATTGACTGTTACAGGAGCCATGACAGGGAGCATCATAACTTGTCATGTGCTGGGTTTACTCTGCTTGGGGGAGTAAGGGAAAGTTCAACAGAGGGATTAGCCTCTGATCTGCCTCTTGAATGTGAAGAGGAATTTAGCAGGTGGGGAGGTCAGGGAACATCTTGTTTCTCCAAGGAGTGAGAGAGCAGAGTGTGCTCAGTGGACAACATGGGAGATTAAGGTGCTGGCCAGCAAAGGAGCAGAGGGGCCACCATGTGTCCAGAATGGAAGGTTCTGATGCCGGGTGAGAAGAACCACAATTGCCAGCTCTTGGTGATGGTGCCCATACATTAATGTGATTTTGGAATCTCTGTTCCTCTCTTAGAGGAGGATGTTAACAAAAGACATACACATAAATTTGAGGGCTGTAACTGAACAGTATTCAACGATTAAATTCTGTAAAAAATAATATGGGGCAAAATATTCTTATTTTAAAGAATATGTTCAACTTTTTGGATTAGGACAATGTTTCATAAAAAGTCCCATATTTTCAAATAGATAATTTCAGTGCTGCCTAGGGGAAGGGGCAGCTTCACAAAACACCTGGAGCCTACAAGAAATCATTTAGACCTAGCAGTATTTCCAAAGACTGAATAATGGCTAGAGATAAATATACATCAAAGTTATTCATCTGTAGTAATGGTGCAGTCAATATGATTGAAAATTTTCCATGGGACTATATTTATTTATAATAAAAGTGCAGTGAAAATAATGGTGTGTGAAAGATGCTTTCAAGAGTATATATTTGAATACAGCATACTTATATAAGGCAATTTCAAAAGCAAAAGTTATGGCTGCCTTTTAACTCTGGTATTTTCCTTAATGCACTATTTACAGAGATTGCAGTTTTAAGAATAATAAATATAAACATTGACTAATCTCAAATCTATTTATAAGATGTGGGTATATTGTAAAACTGCAAAATGAAATAATACTTTATTTTCAACATTAACTTTATGTAAGAAACCAACATGCTATGCATAAAAGTAGAGAGATCCATTTTTATTAAAAGTAGCAAATAAAAACATAAAATCATGCTGTTATTAAACAGAAATTTTTTATATTTTCCTTTCAGTTCATGAAACAAATAGGGCATAAGGTGAAAAGGATAGGTTTTGGCTTAGGTCTATTACTTGCAATAAATGGTACTGAAAAACAAAATGCATTAATACTTCAATGCTCCTGATGGAAGAAATTATCCAGAACAAAGAAAGATTCTCTTAACAAGATATTATTCTTTCCCTGTTGCCAACAAATAAGTTTCCAAGTGCTGTAACTGCTTTTCTGCTTTCTGGTCATGGTCTCCTCTATTCCAAGTCTTTTACCCTCTAGAAGAATAGGCTTAATTTTCAAAGAAACAACAAAGGGGAAAATCAGGTACTGATTTGCCTTTTGTCATTTAGGATTTGCTCAAGTCTGGCTTCTTCCAAGGCACTATGGAAGCAACAACAGGGTCTCCCTTGGTGGTCCAGCGGTTAAGACTCCAACACTTTCGTTGAAGGTGGCACAGGTTTCATCCCTGGTTGGGGAACTAAGATCCCACATGCTGCATGGTGCGGTCAGAAAAAAAAAAAAAAAAGAAGAAGCAACAGCAGCGGCCCTAAGATCAAACCTCTTGGTTTGCTTCAATTTTGGTCTCCAGAACTCATTTTTTATAAATGATTACTATTACTATTTATGAGGGAATTTTAAAATAAAATTTCATTAAATATTTGAAACAGTAATTTTTCTTAGATTTTAAGGATCCTCCTGTGTCCTTGCCATATTTATATTCTAAGTTGCAGAAATATAAATATAACAGAAAATATCCACATGTTTTGATCACTTTATGTATTGTTTATTCTCTTCCTCACAAACTGTGAGCACCTTGATGGAAGGCACTGTCTTGTCCTTCTTTGTATTCATTATGTAATGAATCATAATGCTTATTCAATTTAACTCAATAAATTTATGAATACATAAAATACAGTGGTTGAGTTTATGGATGGACAAGCAGTAGCAACTAACAACTCCCAGTCCCCACCCCCACCCGACTATACTCCTTGAGAAGTATTTGTTTAATGAAAAACATGGACAGAAGAGCCTGGAGGGCTACAGTCCATGGGGTTGCAAAGAATTGGACATGATTGAGAGACTAACTCTTTGATTTACTTTTTTTTACATGAGCTTAAAAATCAGATAGAATCAAGTTTAAATTCCAACTTTGATACTCATTGAGCAATTTAATCTCATTGATCCTTATTTTTTATATGTGAAAACTGAGGACAATACCCCTTATGATATAGGGCTTCTTGAGGATTGAATGAGTGAATATTCATAGATAATCTATCATAATCTGGAACACAGTAGGCACTCAATAAACATGATCCTCTATTTCCCCCTAATACCCCAGACTTAATATTCCAGTTCTTCAAACTGGGTACCTAGCAATGTGCCAAGAGTGTCACAAAGCAGCTGGATAAACACAATGGTTTTCCTCCTGTATATATGTTTTTCTATGGATGGTACATAATTGTATTAATATAAAACAATTGTTCAGGGATTCTTCTACTCATCAAATGTTTTTGAGCATCTGTTATGTAGCAGCAGCCTGCTGAGCACAAGGGATAGTCTAATGGGAAGAAAGAAAGGAAGGAAGATGGAAGGAAAAAATCAAATTCCGACAAGTGCTGTGAGGGAAACAAAGAGACTGCAGAGATAAAAACTGGGGTTGGGGGAGCCAACCTCTTCAGATAGAGTGTGCAGAGAAAAGTTTTAAAAGCAGTGGATGCAAGTTGGATGATGAGAAGACAGCCATGCTAAGTGCTGGGGGACAAACATTTCAAGTGGAAGGAGTAGGAACACGAAAGTCACCTGAATTCTTCAGGTAAAACAAATGTCATCTTTGCTGGTTTGACAGTTTCCCTGACTTCCTGCTACATGGGAGTCTTTCAGATACTTAGGAAGCACTGCCCTGGAGAAGACTTTGAACACCAGCTGCAAGAGGTAGGAATGGTGGATAAAAACCACTCTCCTTTCCCTCGGTATTTAAGTTGGCAGCTTCCAAGGGCTATAACTAAGCATCCAGAATAAGCTGGCACAACTCAAATATGGAGGGAAAGAATGTGAACTAGATTTATATAGCTCTTAAGCTTTATGTGGCACTTGCATTTTATGATAAAGATTCATACAAATTAATATAAAATAAAACCAAGTTTCCTCTCCGCATACACTGGATGCTTTCCTTTTGCCTCATGTGGGCATACTGCCACAAATGGTAATGGCTTCTCTTTATATAGCCATAGGAAATCACAATTTGAAAACGTATTAAGTGATTGTAACTTTCACTAGTCACACATTTACTGACAAGCTCTGGTTTTGCTAAAGTAATCTTAAGAGAAGGAGATTCGAGTTGGGTAAGTTTCTTGAAGGAGGGATAATTTTATCTCATTTATCTTTGTGTTGCTAAGACCTTGCACAGTGCTAGGGACATAGTAGACGTTCATTACTCTGAATTAAAATGAAGCTATAATTTTCAGTTGAGATTGGTGAGGGGCACTGGGGATTTCTCGCTCTTGGGCATCTGTCACTACAGTTAAATTCCAGTGAAATGGAAGAATGTGAACATTCCATAGCATATGCTTCTATTCACGGTCACTGGATTTGGCTGCACTTTTGACTACCTGCATATTCTGCATCTCTAACACCTGGGAAAATTCTTTTTGAGACAGTCTTCATACTCTCGATAATGGGTCTAACAAAATGCCGTACCACATGAAGCTGAGGGGGCAGAAAGTAATTAAGTGTTTCCAGGAAGGAGGAATACTTATAGCCATGAAAATCCCTCTGAGACTGTGCTTAGAGGAGCTGTCCCTGCTACCCTAATGAAATTATGGAGAAAAAAATGTAAGCAATTTCTTCAGATGTGACCTTATTTTCCTTAGGTTTTCAAATGGTTTTCTAAATGGAAGAGAATTTCTTTTCTTTTTTACAATCTGGAAGCAAAAATATATGTTGTATGAGAAAAACAGCATGCCAGTGCAAGATTCAAAATTCTTGATAGTGAGCAACACTGGAATTTGGTCTCCTACTTACAAATTTGAAGAAAGAAAAAACACGCCCCATGAGAAACTGAATTTAAGGTCAGATTAAGTCAACCATAACCATATGGGTTAGCATTTAAACATTTATATTAACTTTTCAAAATGAAAAGTCATTAGGGAAGTCATACCATAGTATGTACCACTCATTTCCATTTTGACTTTTTATCTCACAAAGGTCACAGTATGACAGGCACAAACTCAGAATTTACTCCATTGTTATCATAGCAAATGTTTCTTCTATTACTAGGCTAAAATATTTTGTCCGGTTGGACAGTTTAAACTCCTTTAAAAAGAGTGTAGTTACTTGGCGACACCGTCTCTTAATTTGTTAGTGAGTGTAACACTGACTGGCCTTAGACCACTGCCTCCTTGTGCCTCCACTTCTATTACACTGGGCTCCCCATTTATCCCTTTCCAGTGACTGAGACCAGAGGAAAATAGAGATCATACCATTCTAACACACAAGAAAGAATCATAAGGAATCACCTTACAAGGACAAACAGTGAGGTTGAGTCATGGCATGTCCTTCTTCTATGTCATGTTATATCTTATGTCCCTATATACTCAATAGCCTATTCTGTCTGACCTCCATATTGCATTTTGGTAAAGCATACAGATAGAAGCTCTTGAAACCTCCAGTCAAGAAGCAACAACGGGAAGCCAAAAACTAGGGGAGCTGACTTCACATCTTACAAACAGCAGGAAAGAATGACCGCTAAAAATTTAAATTGTTAATTTAATTTGAAAAATGAGATTAAAAAAAAAGAGGGCAGCTGTAATTGAAAAGCCCAAACTTATGGATGGTTTCACATTTGCATGGAAATCTGAATTAGGCTTCAAAAATTCTCCTCTGATTTATGTGTGCAGAAAAATTGTCCTCAGACACCCTTCACCAATACTTCCTATTCCCAGAGCACTTTGCATAAATATTTATGTGAAAACTGACTTGACTCTTTTCTAGATTCTGCTGGCTTGCTTGCCAATGCCAATGCTTTTTTTTTTTTTTTATGTCAAGATGAAACACTAGCTGGCAGAGTAGATAAGCAGCTAAAAACTGAGTCTCTGGTAGACTGAACCCCCACTGCACGATACCTGGATACTGAAGGATAAGCTGCACATCCAATCTGGTACTTTTATACCAGATCACAGCCATCAAAGCTGAAATTCCTCATTGGAGATTTGTTAGAAAAGTACTTGTCATTTCTGGCCAGAAGTTAGTGGGAGTTGTTTCTTATTTACTCTCTTGACTGTAATTTTGTATGATGGAAAATATCCTTTAACTATAACAAGTTGGGTTTGCTTATGATAAAAAGAAAATAAATCTATCACATTTTAATTAAAACCTTAGCACGCTGCTTATTTGTGTAAATCCCCCATTTCGTGATTTCTGGACTGAAACAGTCTTTGCTGACGTAAATGCAAGATCGACCCCTTGAGCTTGAGTTGGAATTTTAACAAAAAGTGATGAAGCACAGAGTGTTCTACTTAGGGCATAGTTTACAATTTGGGACACATTCATAAGATTTTAAAAACAGGTGTTGCTTATATCCCACTCAGGTGTCAGGTGGTTGAGGGTTATGTACCATTAAGGTCTCAAATATAAAAATGCATGCATGCATGCATGCTAAGTCACTTCAGTTGTGTCCGACTCTACGATTCCACAGACTGTAGCCTGCCAGCTCCTCTGTCTATGGGATTCTCCAGGCAGGAATACTGGAGTGGGTTGCCATGTCCTTCTCCAAATATAAAAATGGATATGGACAAAATTGTGCATGCTTGATGCTATAAGCACTTCACAGAATGGCAGGAGCAACTCTGTTTGGTGATTCTTGGCACAGTTGGTGGGGCCAGCACATTATCAAGGATATTTTTGTGATGCATTTCCAGCCAGTCACTTTGCCTGGTGGTCCAGTGTGAACGTCTCCTTGCAAGTCTCCCCAAGAGATAGAACAGTAGATGACTATATCCAGAGACCTTTGCAAAGCTGAGGCTAATTTAAGCTGAAGCTGAGATCTTGGGTTTTTGAATAGGAACTAAAAGTTTTCTCCAACAGATTAAAGAAAAAGAGGCCATTGAAAACAAAAATAATGATGGTTACCAAAAATCAGGGCAGCAATACAGTATTATTTTTAGTGGCACTATTTGACAAATTTATTTCAAAAAAGGCCCTAAAGATATTAACTCAGAAACAAGAAGTTTTAATTTTTTCATTGAAGTTTTCCAGAAACACATTATCTTCCACATGTGAAGAATGTGGATAATGGAATCACACGAAGTTTTTGAAGTGGTTTCCTTTCAAGTGTAAACATTTAAATGACCATATGAAGTAAGGACAAATGAGAAGATTCAGAATGATGTGTCCACAATGACTGGTCAAATAAAGAACTGTTCAAATAAAACAACAGTTGCTAAACAGATGGTAAGAAGTGATGGTTCCAGGGAGTTTTTCTTATTTTATGTAGTTATTGAAATAAGAAAGTCAATAAATTAAGATGCACTTTGATTTATGCATTACATAAATTTTGATTTACGTATAACATTTCCAAATATAGCAGATACAACAATAAAAGTTGCTACTTTTCTTTATTTGTCAAGAGGACTTAGCAGTTGTTTTGGTACAGCTGTTATTTTCTTACTACTTTTTCTATAGTACATATTTCAAGACAAAGTCTGGTTATGCAAAGGAATTTCTTTTTTAAATTTCCTTAATTTTTTCACATATAACAGTATAGTACTAATAGCTTCAGATGTATAATGATTATTTTTTGCTATATATATATATATATTTGTATATATAGCAAAGTGACTACCAAAAGAGATATATTTATGCAAAGTAATTTCTGCATGTATGAATTAAACCCACTATATGTCTGCATGAAGACAAGGGAAAAACTAAGTGAACTGATCCAGTCTTCAAGATGTAGAATACACTCAGATTTAACATCATACTGTGACTATCAATTACTCTGCAAGACATGTGGTATGCTTAAATTTATAGCAACTAGGCAAGGCTCTTTAAACAACTTTCACAGACAATCAGTAAAACAGATTTCCTCAAAGAGACTTACCTGCTCTCTCTTTGCTTCGTTTGTCAGAGAGCACCTGTATTAAAAAAAAAAAAATCAAGACTCTCTTAATATTTCAAATTTATGCTGCCATCATTAAGAATATCATCGAGTTTGAAAAAAAATCAGATTGTAAAATTAGAACTGAATTGCCTTCAGAAATGAAAGTAAAATGCCAATTAGGGTAATGCATGATTTTAGTGTGCACAAAGAATCTGGAATAATAAAAGTAATACTCATTGACAAGGAAGATGCCTGAATCTTATTTTTCTCAGATTTATGTACTTTTCTCAGGCTTATGTCAAGATTTACACTATACTATGCATCCATTTAGCAACTAGAGGAAGACTGATGTCTAGTTTTTGTCGTGTACTCTGCTGTCCTCATGTCACCAATAACCTCCAATAACCTCCTTCGTGCTAACCAGCAACAGTACAAAAACTGAGCCAGCTGAGCACTCCTCCCATCAGAAACTTGATCCTTCTGGGCTCCTGTTCTCCCACAGTGCCTGCTTGTACATTTCTAACCGGTCCTTCTCATTTTCTCGGTGGATTCCCTTCTTGCCTGGGATCTTTAGGCATATTGATTTAATTTACTTTTGTTTTATTTTGTTTTTCAGACATGTTGCAGGGCTGGCTTCTCTTCTTACTTTGCACTTTTTCCAGGGTGATCTCATCTACTTTCCATCCATACTCTGATAACCTCCAGATTTATATCTCCAGCCCACGTCTCTTAACTTGAGCTTCAGGCCAATATAGGAAACTGTTTATTGGACATCTGCATTTGGAGATTTCAGACACCACAAAACCGTGTGTTCAAAGCTCAACATTATCCACCCCCTCACATAGATACCCAACTCCCAAACCAATTCTTTTTCTGTGTTCCCATCTTAGCGAAAGGCAACATAAACTGAACGTATGTGTCCCTCCTCAGATTGAGTTGTTGAAGCCTAATCCCCAGTGTGATGGCATTTGGAGGTGGAGCTCTAGGAGGTAATTTGGTTTGGATGAGGTCATGTGGTTGGGTCCCCCACAATGGAGCTGGTGCCTTGTAAGAGGATGAAGAGCTCAGAGTTCTGTATCATGTGAGGACTCAGTGAGGAAAATGGTGATTTGTAAAGCAGGAAATGAGTTTTCACCAGATACCAAATCTGTCAGTACCCTGATCTTGGACTTGAAGACTCCAGAACTATGAGAAATAAATAATTGTTGGTATGTTGTTTAAGCCACCAAGTCTATGGTATATTTGTCCTAACAGCTCCAACGGATAAAAAACAATCTATCTACCTGGTTGCCCAAATGGGAAACCCAAGGATCATCTTTTTGTTAAATTCTGTTGATGCCTACTCTCAAATCTTGCTTGAATCCATCTACTTATTTTCATTTCTACTTCCACCTCCTGGGCAACATTCAGGTCATGCTTAGATAATTGCAATAGCTTTCTAACTTCTAGCCTGACTCTAGTCTTATCTCCCTCCAATCTATTCAGCACCCAGTGTGATGTTTCTAAAATACAATTTGATCATGTCACTTTTCTAATTGGAGCTATCCAATTGTTCCCCAATGCCCTAAGAATAAATAGAGTTTAGAGGTTAAGATCTTATGCCTAGCTGCATGACCTTCAGAAAGTTTTTCAATTTCTCCAAGCCTCAATCTCTTCAGGCAAATGGGGTTGCTTTGTGTGATGTGCTGAGCAATAAGTATGGCATAGAAGAGACATACAGTAAATATTTATTGATTATTTTGAAGGAACTTCTTAAAAACAGAGACTTACATTTTGTTAACTCTTTCAAAGCATAATGATAATTTGAATAATATTCTTTGAGAGTCAAGGATGAAAGATGCAAAATGTTGATGCAGTTAGAGCTTTTTCCTCAATATCACAGTTCCTCCCACCCAATTCTTATTCTCTCTCATCTTATTTTATGTCTCCATTCACACTTACAGTGGGTAAAAGCAAATTCACAAGAAACTTGATGACTGACAATGAGAAGAGTCAATTTTCCCAAGGACATTCACATTTTAAAGGGCACCATCTGATGACAAACACCAAGTACTGAATCTCTAATGATAAAACTTGAGATAGTGTGAGACAGAGGAGGAGAAAGCTCTCTCCACATTTCTCAAATAATATCAAGTAGGTGACTACTTCCTGCTCTAAAGAGAACTCAGTCAATGAGAATAGTGCATCATATTTAAATGTCTCACTTGATTTGGAAGCAAATATATCTAATGACTATTTGACTTGGAATAGCAAGTAAAATAAAATTATGAAGTAGATAAGTTTTGTTACATGAACATAATAAAACATTAATAATTATTTAAAATATCATAATAATATTTTAATAACCATTCAACATAGAAATAACCCAGCAGGATTCTTCAAGTTCAACTGTTGAAAAATTCTCAGTTATGAGCTAAGACCAATTCCTGCAGAGAAATGTCAGCTTGAGGGCTTAAAAGGGAAACAAAAGTAAGTAGACTTCCTCATCTAGTCCTTGAGATTGAGTGCTAACAGAGCTACTCACACATTAATAATGACAATAATAATAATAATTAACATAAGAAACTAAAAGTCAGATTACTTGATTCCAAAATAGATAAATGCGATAGGGATTTCCAGATAAACAGAAGTACTCAACAAATGTATGGTCAAGTATTATTTAGTTCTAAATGTAGAATGATGCATTAAAAGGTGCAGAGCTTGAATCTGGTAAATATATGTGCTTGTGTGCTTGCTAGGTCACTTTAGTCGTGTCCAACTCTTTGGATCCTATAGATTGTAGCCTGTCAGGCTCCTCTGTCCGTGAGATTCTCCAGGCAGGAGTACTGGAGTGAGTTGCCATGCCCTTCTCCAGGGGATCTCCCTGACCCAGGGACTGAACCTGTATCTCTCACGTCTCCTGCATTGGCAAGTGGGTTCTTTATCACTGGCACCATCTGGGAAGCCAATTAACTAATTTTA
This sequence comes from Bos indicus x Bos taurus, assembly GCF_003369695.1. Lineage (NCBI taxonomy): Eukaryota > Metazoa > Chordata > Mammalia > Artiodactyla > Bovidae > Bos > Bos indicus x Bos taurus. Next base: position 27,450,781 of record NC_040087.1, on the reverse strand, counting down.
ATTAATACTAAAAATATTAATGTTGTCATGATGAGAAAAAAGTAGAAATTAAATGCCTAAAATTAAAGCAACAAAAATTAGTGTTATTGAAAATAAAATAATGAAAAATATTACTAAATTTTAAAGACATTGGAGGTATTTGAAAGTGAACCCCTAATGCATGTTAACCATTTCAACAGTACATGACAAATTAGATGCAGAAGTATAGCTATGGACACTCCTTTCCCAGGAAAAATTATGAGACAAATATTAAATATACATATATATATATATATTTCCTATGCTATGTCAGCTCTAAAAAATTTATAAATGTGATGGTGAACATACATTTCTTTATGGATATTCAACAATATTTTCCCATAATCATTTTCATTAAAACTCACTAGGTGACGGGACTGGGGGGAGGAGGGAATGGGGAGCTGCTGTTTAGTGGGTATAGTTTTAAGATGAAAAGAGTCTTGGGGATGGAGGATCGCACAACAATGTGAATGTACTTATGCCACTGAAGGGTACACTTCAGTGGTTAAGATAATAAAGTTTATGTTTTATGTATTTTTCCACAATTAAAAACACACAAAGAAATCTCTAGATGCACATAGCCTATTGCTACTTGTTATGTTTAAACTCCCACTACCTTACACTTCAAACCCCTCTGTTTGGAAATCCAAATAGAATAAATCTAAGATCCAAAATATGACTTATGGGCAGATAATAAAAGAACTGCTACTAACCTGGAGATAATTATTTATACTCCCTAAAGTCATCATGAGATTACAGTCATCTCCAGAAGCATGAAGAAGGAAGAGAAAAGGAGGTGGGATAATGGCATTCACTGATGCCAGAGCAATTAGATGAAAAATCCCCAGGCAACAAATGGGTTATTTCTCTGGATATTTTATTATTTGTTGAGTGTTTAGCCAACATATAGAAACACTCATGTCTAGCACTATGCTGGGTGTTTAACCCTTTCTCTTTGTGGGATAGATGGCTAAGGGCAGGTAATTATCCCGCTGGAGATTCAGGAACACTAGAATGGTTAGAAGTGTAAGCTGGAATCAAGATTGCCACAAGAAATATCAATAACATCAAATATGCAGATGACACCACCCTTATGGCAGAAAGCGAAGAGGAACTAAAGAGCCTCTTGATGAAAATGAAAGAGGAGAGTGAAAAAGCTGGCTTAAAACTCAACATTCAAAAAACTAAGATTATGGCATCCGGCCCCATCACTTCATGGCAAACAGATGGGGAAACAATGGAAACAGTAAGAGACTTTATTTTCTTGGGCTCCAAAATCACTACAGATGGGTGACTGCAGCCATGAAATTAAAAGACGCTTGCACCTTGGAAGAAAAGCTATGACTAACCTAGACTGCATATTAAAAAGCAGAGACATTACTTCGCTGACGAAACTCCATCTAGTCAAAGCTATGGTTTTTCCAGTTGTCGTGTATGGATGTGAGAATTGAACCATAAAGAAAGCTAAGCGCCAAAGAATTGATGCTTTTGAACTGTGATGTTGGATAAGACTCTTGAGAGTCCCTTGGACTGCAAGGAGATCAAACCAGTCCATCCTAAAGGAAATCAGTGTTGAATATTCATTCGAAGGACTGATGCTGAAGTTGAAGCTCCAGTCCTTTGGCCACCTGATTTGAAGAACTGATTCAGTGGAAAAGACCCTGATCCTGGGAAAGATTGAAATCAGGAGGAGAAGGGGACAACAGAGAATGAAATGGTTGGATGGCATCACCAACTCGATGGACATGAGTTTAAGCAAGCTCTGAGAGTTGGTGATGGACAGGGAAGCCTGGTGTGCTGCAGTCCATGGGGTTGCAAAGAGTTGGACATGACTGTGTGACTGAATTTACTGAGAATAGTTACAATTATCTCATGGATACATCCTAGTAAAGTTCTCTGAAGTATGTTTGAGTCACTTGCCTCATCTGGTGAGATTCCCAGAAGGTGTTAAGTTTTTGATACTGGTAAAGCAATAGTAATTATAAAGCCATGTTCACACAGACAGTCTAAGAATAACATTTTAGGAATTGGTTTTATGAACATGTATTTAGTAGACAATTGTTTTTTGGAACAAATGTATGAAATCTGGATGAAATGCAGATATGCATCCCTTGTCACACAGACAAATATGCAGATTAAATGAATAGAACAACTCTGCTGCTGCTGCTAAGTCGTTTCAGTCGTGTCCGACTCTGCGTGACCCCATAGATGGCCTCCTACCAGGCTCCTCTGTCCCTGGAATTCTCCAGGCAAGAACACTGGAGTGGGTTGCCATTTCCTTCTCCAATGCATGAAAGTGAAAAGTGAAAGTGAAGTCACTTAGTCGTGTCCGACTCTTCATGACCCCATGGACTGCAGCCCACCAGGCTCCTCCGTCCATGGGATTTTCCAGGCAAGAGTACTGGAGTGGGTTGCCATTGCCTTCTCCGAGAACAACTCTAGACAACCATAAAAACATCCAGATAATTTTTATTGGGAAGCAACGGCCCTTGGGGCTTGTGATGATCAATCAAGTCAATAAATACATTGACTATTATTGTCCAGGTGAAACCAAAAACCTGTTTCATCACCTGCTGTTCTTGAAATACAAAGGGCCCATTTGTTCCTAGTGCCCTCATAGTAAGCCTTTAAAACTAAAAGCAGCAGATAAAATCCCAAAGTAAATAAACTCTTACGAAAACATGTAAGCCATTTTACTATTTGCTCTTTACTTTGTCCAGAATACACCTGCTGTATTTCAAACTCAGTAAACCATATTTTGCAGTGACCCTGATTTAAACATTACAGAATAATGTCTAAGTAGAAATGAGCTGATAAAGCTAATCACCAGATTACCACTGGAAAGCTGGTTTCTTTAGACAAATATAAGGGATATATTATATACTGACTTTGGCTCAAATAACTTAAGACTCGTTGACTATGAGATAGCTGGTTTTATATCTCAAAAAAACAAAAATCCTTTTCCTAATCTCCCTCATGTTAGCTCCTTAAAAGATCATGCACAAACTATATGTAAAAATGAAAAAGAAGAACAAATATTTTAAAGTATTATAATCTGCGATTTCAGAGCTATTTCAAGGAGACCTAAAAGTTTCAATCGCAGTATCAGTTCATGAAGAAATAAGATGAAAATTTAATGGTCTTTAATTGCCATACTAAATTTTCATTATTGACTTTAATTTTGATTTCAAAATACTCCAAACATGGCCTTGTAGAGAAGTTTCCAAAATTTTTGATTTCTGTAAAAATTCTTTATAGTGATTCTTACCGAATTGTCAAAGTTATTCCTCCCCTGACTCATGCTGAGAAAAGGCTGTAGTAATTCTTTGTGGGACTGTGGGAGAAATAGAAACCAACAGATTTCCTCACAAATAACTGCACTATGAAAACTAAAGAAAAACCTGCTAAAAAGGCTAGAGAGAATGTATAATATAATTCAATATTTACTCTTTGTTTTCATTTGATCTTCACTCATTTCTTTTACACCTGAGATATAGAAAGTAATTCTTGTTTTAGTGCTATATGAAAATTTCAATACATCTGAAACATAAGAGTCAAATGAAAATCTACTTTTGTGGATTGAAAAATATTTTGATTCAGCCCATGATGTATAAATCTTTCTACTTCTAAATGTAAATTTTGGTATATGTACAATAGGATTCAGATACTTGAACAGAAGTAGTCGGTAATGCATAATTTCAGACATTTAACCTAAATACAAAAAAAAAAAAAAAACCTTTACTAGTTCAGTGAGTATAAAATGATGCTATTTAATAAACTATGGCATTTTAATAAGCATGCCTGACATCTGGTACTGATAAAAAGGATTTTATATTTTATAGTTAATATTTAAATAAAAAACATTACTGTAGTTTTGCTATTTATCACAGGCCACAGATGGCATAGGTCGCATTTGGGTGGCTTCATTTCCTTTTTGAATAGTTTATATAAAGACGCCACTTGTTTTCTCTCTTTCTGTGAATGCTTTATATAAGGTTTGGATCAAGTCCCAGAAATGAATAAATGAAGGAAGAAAGGAATGCATCAAATGAAAACGAAGTTTCTTAATAACAAAACTGATTATAGAATTTTCCTGGAACAAGTTTAGTTAATAAAGTTCATTCTAAAACAATGATCCAAGGAATTTGCATCTGGATAAATATTTGAAGTAACTTTTCCAGAACTGCAAAACCCCATAAGAACCTCTAAAAGTTCCATCTTTTGAACAACTGTATTTGCTCTAGGCAAAGTGGACTAATCCTTTGATTCAAGACAGGTTTGTCAGGAGCCTATGGAAGCAGCAGCTGAGCCTGATCCTGCTGAGACAGTCAGGCTGCTCTGGAGCTGTCCAGATGCTCTCCTTGTCTCTAGAGCATGCATCTTCTTGTCCTGCTTTCTCAGACTTCGTGTGTTCCACTCTTTAGATCCTTTGGTGAGGGTCCTGCTCCAACTTGGACATTGAACAGTGGTGTCCCTAACTCTTGACCCCAACACACCGGCTCTTGACCCTTTCCTCTAGAAGATGTCACTGGCATCTGGTCCTATCATTTCATGGCAAATAGGTGGGGAAACGTGGGAGCAGTGATGGATTTTATTTTCTTGAGCTACAAAATCACTGCAGATGGTGACTACAGCCATTAAATGAGAAGAAGATGGCTCCTTGGAAGAAAAGCTATGACAAACCTAGACAGCATAATAAACAACAGAAACATCACTTTGCTGACAAAGGTCCGTCAAGTCAAAGCTATGGTTTTTCCAGTAGTCATATATGGATGTGAGAGTTGGACCATAAAGAAGAGTGAGTGCTGAAGAATTGATGCTTTTGAATTGTGGTGCTGGAGAAGACTTTTAAGAGTTCCTCAGACAGCAAGGAGATCAAACCAGTCAATCCTAAAGGAAATCAGTCCTGAATATTCATTGGAAGGACTGATGCTGAAGCTAAAGCTACAATCCTTTGGCCACCTGATATGAAGTGCTGACTCATTTGAAAAGACTCTGATGCTGGGAAAGATTGAAGGCAAAAGAAGAAGAGGGTGGCAGAGAATGAGATGGTTAGATAGCATCACTGACTCAATGGACATGAATTTAAAAAAGCTCCGGGAGATAGTGGAGGACAGAGGAGCCTGGCATGCTACTGTCCACGGGGTTGCAAAGAGTCAGACATGACTTAGTGACCATTATAACAGCAACAAATCAATGCAGTAGTATAAAACATACATCATATAATTTTTCATTAAATTTTGTTATAATAATTGAAAATCAATGAGTACACTTAACAAGCATTTATCAGATGATAAGGACAGAAATATTATGTTATGAGACAAATAAAAGCTCTGAATGCAAAGTCAGTGGACTAACCTGTAAGAACTGGGAGTGTGAATTAATTAGCTTAAAATCCAACATTTTTTTCTCCTTATTGGTTGAGAATTCTTGTAATCATAAAAAATGTTTGGTTTTATGATTTACCTTTGAATTTCCTAGCCCAGTACAATATCACAGACCTAGTAAAAACTGCAATGTCTTGATCTGGTTATCTAGATTTACAAGAGGCATGATCCACCCTAAGATAACTGGTAAAAGTAAAAGACTCCAAGATTTGATAATCTAGAAGAGTAGGTAAGGTGTATGCTGCTGCTGCTAAGTTGCTTCAGTCATGTCCAACTCTGTGCGACCCCATAGATGGCAGCCCACCAGGCTCCCCCGTCCCTGGGATTCTCCAGGCAAGAACACTGGAGTGGGTTGCTATTGCCTTCTCCAGGTAAGATGTGTATATGTATATGTATATATATATGTATATGTATATGTGTATATATATATATACACACACACACACAAACCCCAATAGAAAGCTATTCAATGAAGAATTTAGTATGACAAAGAATGAACTGATTTTAATAAGTGCAATTAACACTACTTTATGTATATCTTACAGATATTAGTGAAAGAAAATTCACTACATTTTCACGTGCTGTTGAAAATCCAGCTGGATGAAGATGAAGTTGAGTTCTCTACTCTGAATGAGATCACAGTCTAGAGCAGAAGACAGCCCCAAAGGGAAAAGATTGTGATCGTTTGGAACAAACATACCAGTAGAGGTGACTATAAGAAATGATGGTTGCTCAGAGAAAGGGTCTCATATAAAGAATCAGGGGGAGGTTTGTGTAGAGGGTAGTATTTAAGATCATTCTTGATGAATAATTTCACTGGGAAAATAAGGCGGAGAGGGGAATTCCAGACAGAAGGGACAACATGTACAAAGGAAAGAGGCAGAGGGGAGGGAAGCATGAGTCTTTGGGGAAATACTGTAAACTAATTATAGGGAAGAGTGTAAAACAATGGGGTTAGAAAGATAAGATGGGTAGATGATAGAGGAATTTGTATACTATATGAAGTCCTTGGGAATATGTATACTATATGAAGGCCTGTGGGTGATAAGGACTCCAAAACTATAGGCTTTATAATGGTAATTCCCAAAGTGACACGAGGGATGCACTTGAGGAAGGAAGAGTTTGGACACAAGCTCAAATAAAACCAAGACCTGCTGAAACAGAAGGACATGAAATAGACTATCTGTGATGACGCGGTCATTATGAGTAATATTTAGGAGGGGATGAAGAGCAAGGGAAGTGAGAGAGAGGGAGGGAGAGAGGTCATCTTGGGTAGTTTTCAGGTTTTGATGCAGGTAAGGTGGTTCACAGAGGTGTCATGCTAATGAAGATGAGCAATAGGGGAGGTGGTCAGGGGTTTGGAATATAAGGAATTCTACTTTTAGACACATTGAATTTGAAAAGACTGAGGGACACACAGTGGGGGCTGTATAAAGAAGCTGGAGTCCAGGAAAGTGGTCTGGACTGAATGAACACAAAATATCTGTGAGAATTCCAGCTCTGAAAGAAGATGAGCTGGTTAGGGAAAGTGTGCTTATAATCAAGAATAGGAGAGGCAGAGACAAGAGTCTGGGGGCATTGCAGTATTTACTACGCTGAAGGAAATGACGAGACGAGGGTGATAAAGAGTATGACAAAACGGGAAGATCTTAAGCAGGAGGAGTAGGTAGATTAATAGAAAGAAGTTGAAAATTAACAACCCAGAAGATTCTAAAACTTGGTAATTATGAAGTGATCTTGGCTAGATCCAGGGGATAGAAATTTGAACAGGATAAATTAAGGAATACAGGGGAAATAAAGTAATCTAATCCCAAGCAGCTTGATTTAGAGAGGTTGAAGGATGAAAAAAGTGCTAGTCTTGGAAAGCAGTTTCTTGGAGGGCTTTTGTAAATTTGAAGAGATTTTAGTACCTTTAGGGCCTGAGGAGGAGGAGCTCAGTGAAGACTGCAGTTGCAGTTGTAAGGGAGCAGAGATCCTGAGGAGGGAGCAGGCAGGCAAGAGGGAGGGAGGCGGGTGCAGGGCCTGATGGGGAAGAAGACAAGGAGGGTGGGGGCTGACAGCGTGGCTGAGGTGGACCAGCACGGGGACAGCGGATGAAGTCCGGGCAGCGAGCGGTGGCGCACCTGAGGGGCTGCAGGTTCTCGAGGGATGTGGAGGTCAGGACGAGGGAGGTCTGGAGCTGAAGAGGAGGCACAGGGGAAATCTATTTACCGATGCAGAAGCAGCACAGTGTTTCCTTCCTGCAGTCCTCAGACTACAGTCTCATACTCAGATATATTTATACTTCATATAAGTATAAAACTATGCTGTAGCTATTTCACAAATTTATCTCTCTTCTCAAGCAAACGGTGGATAGTGGAAAATTATGACGCACCTTTCTATTTCTTTGGAGGCATTACGGTACTGTATATCAGAAAAACCTGGGGTTTTGAGATAGACACATTGAGTTTGAGTCTTGAATCTGTCGGTGACTAGTTATACGGTTTTAGGCTACTTTTCTCCCCTGGCTGAGACTTAGTTTGCTTATCTGTAAAATGGAGATAGTAACACAGTCCTCATAAGGACACAAGGATTAAATTTAAAAATTGTGTGCCATCTCTCATCCATGGCATCCAGGACCAGATTGGACACACGATAAACTTCATTTGTGCCTTCTATGAGGAGCCTGGAACACCTATGTGCATACATGAAAATATCCTTCTCTTTCAATTACTATATTCACTTTCATCTCTAACTTTGAAAATACTGCCTTCCATTAAAGAAGGTATGGAAAAGCCGCCATTCCATCACACCTTAATTCTGTCTTTTGGTGATCATACCTTCCTCCTGACTGTTAGGTGTGCTCAAGTAAGGAATCCAGATCAAGAGTTTGGTTTGGCTCTTACCACATGGTAGGCCTCCTTCGGCAACATCCCCTCCAGGTTTGACTGCTTTGTAGGCCTATTTGCCTTGGCTTTCAGGCTTGTTTTTATAGACCAGTCCTGCCAACTTTTAAGATTACACAAGATTATAGTGGCATATTTTATTTAATGCTTCATTTTCTTTAGAAGAGTGGTTTTTGGTTTTTTAAAAAAACAAACTCCTCATAAGCCTGATGACTTGCTCAGCTGAATATAGGCCAACTGAGAAGAATTGGGTCACCAAGTTCTGGACACACAGCCCTGGAAAATGTCAGGAGTTGGATGGTCTACTCCTTTGTCTGGACCCAGCTCAAGTATCTTCCTGAATGAATCCTAAGTGCTTTAAGAAATAAAAGTACTCTTAAGAATCTGTTTTCTTCTAAGTATGGAAGAAGCACTGGTGATACTGGTTTGGGGGGAGCATCCTTTTCATTTTGAATTTGAAAACCACAGGACAATCAGTAGTTTAAGGAAATGCCAATAAAAGATGAAGTATCAGTTCAGTTCAGTTGCTCAGTTGTGTCTGACTCTTTGTGACCCCATGAATCGCAGCATGCCAGGCCTCCCTGTCCATCACCAACTCCCGGAGTTCACCCAGACTCACGTCCATCGAGTCGGTGATGCCATCCAGCCATCTCATCCTCTGTCGTCCCCTTCTCCTCCTGCCCCCAATACCTCCCAGCATCAGGATCTTTTCCAATGAGTCAACTCTTCGCATGAGGTAGCCAAAGTATTGGAGTTTCAGCTTTAGCATCAGTCCTTCCAATGAACACCCAGGACTGATCTCCTTTAGAATGGACTGGTTGGATCTCCTTGCAGTCCAAGGGACTCTCTCAGGAGATAATAATAATGTAGTATTGCTATTTTATCTGTGTTAATGGAGAACTGGGACTTTAAAACTATCTACCAAAATCTAATTTGACATCATCTTTAGATATAAATAACTGTATAGACACTTTGCGGTATGCTGTAATTTAAATATTAAGAAAAGAAAAGCATTTCCAAAAAATGAAAAGTTAGAAAAACAAAGATGAGGGAGGTCATATTTTTGGTCCAGCAATTTGGTCCTCAACAGCAGGAAAAAAAAATGGCCTGACTCCTTGCTTCTCTGTTCCTGCCAACCTCTGTGTAAAGGTGCTCATGAGTAGTGAAAAGAATAAAAGGAATGTAGCGGGAAGAAGAAACTTAAAAAGCAAGGCTGGTGAGTTAATGACATGAAACCCACATGGTATATAGATAGTCCTTAAACAACTACAGCTGACTTTTTTTTCTCATGTTGACTTAATGCCTGGTCTCCTAACTTTAAGGGCTTCTGACTTGCGGTGGCTGGAAATGTGCTGGTTGGATCTTCTGCTCAGGAAGCAATATCTCCTCTAGATCCACCACCTTCTTGGTGTTGAGGCCATGCTTCCTGCAGGCTGCTCCCACCCAGTGAGTGAAGCTGGTGGGGGTACTAACACAGCCCTTTCTAGTCAGAGGCAGGACACTTCCTATGCACGACTTTGTTACAGGACTTCCCACTGGTCTGGCCAAGCCTTTCTCGGAACTACACTTGGTCTGCAACCCCTCCTTCCCGCTCTCCTTCTGTAAGTGCCAGACCTCCAATATAGTAGGGAGGCTACTCCCAGGTTTCTCTGATCCTGTTCTCAACAAACCCCTTGCATGGTTAATCCTACCTTGGCATCTGCCTCTTGGCAGACATGAATTAACACATTCATCCAGTATCTTTTATTTGTTTTACACTCACAAGTAGGCATATACACAGAAAAAAGTTGAAGCAAAGAAAGATTTAATAAACTGCCAAAGGAGATATGATAACTCAAACACCAATCTCTGCTTCATCTTGAGGCCTGAGGCTCCTGAAGCCCCACAGTCTTTCACTTAACCAACATTTATTGAATGTCTCCTATATGCCTCCTACGGCTCTGGACCCTATCCTAAGAGTAAAGGACTCCTTTGAGTGGCATGCTCAGATTCGTGATATAATAAGACCATTCTGTTGCAAAGCATAGAAGTAACTCAAGGGAACAAGGCCAGAGGAGAGGAGGCCAGTTTGGAGGCTGGTGCAGTCATCCAAAGAGAAAACGGTAGCACGTGTGAGAAGAGCCCCAGCATAGATAAAAGAGGTGGGGAGACATTTAACTGGAAATTTTAGTGATTCAACATATATTTACTCCAGATCAGCCCTGCCCTTGGCTACACTCTGGGAAGACAGGAAACAACAGACACATTCCCAACTGTTCAGAAGCATTTGAATGACTTCTGGTCAGAGACGTGTGTGTGGGTGTGTGGGTGTGTGGGTGTGTGTGTTTGTGTGAAGGAACTTTTGCTCAACTCAGTCACTTAAAGCCCAGAGATATAATGGAAAACAGGAGGCGGGGGGACCTCCTACACCAATAAAACAAGAAAATGGCCTTGTGCCTAAACCACAGACTATGACACACAGAAGTCAATTACAGTGGGAAGCTCTGCCAGAACGAGGGTGCTGAGAGTGGCCCCAAACCTCAGACTCTGAACAGGATGCAGACTTCCCCGAAAATAAGTGTCACAACAGTAGAAGGTCTGACTAGTGACCCTCTGATTAGGACAACTAGTACAGGGCAGTTTGGGAGAAGTGAGGAGTGCCTTGGGTGATGTGTCTGTCCTATGGACACCCTGGTCTGGATTTCCCTTGGAAGGGCCCTTCTGAGTACTGAACTGTGTACACACCATGTTTATTATAATTATTCTTAATCTTGTGATTTTTCATTTTTACAGCTTTATTGAGGTATAGATGACCCAGAAAAAACTGCATAGATTTAAAGCATACAGTGTAGTAACTTTGGACATATGCATGTATCTGGGAAAACATCATCACAATCAAGATGCTAACCATCTACTCTCCAAAGTTTCCTTGTGCCCCTTTGTAATCATCTTTCACACCCTCTCTTGCCTCCCACATCCAGTCGCAGACAACCTGTGATCTGCCTTCTTTCACTATAGATTAGTCTGCATTCTTAAGAATTTGATATAAATGGAATCATGCAGTATTTACTGTTTTTCCTAGCTTCTTTCATTTAACAGAATGCATTTGAGTTCCAGTCCCTTTAATTTTAGCCATTCTAATAGGTATTAATTTTTTGTGGTTTAAATTTTCATTTCCCCAATAACTAATGATACTGTCACTTTTTCATACTTACTTACTTTGAAGAAATTTCCTTTGAATCATCTGCCCATTTTTAAAATGGTTGATCATTTTTTCATCATTGCCTTTATGCTGCTGCTGCTGCTGCTAAGTAGCTTCACTCGTGTCCGACTTTGTGCGACCCCATAGACAGAAGCCCACCAGGCTCCCCCGTCCCTGGGATTCTCCAGGCAAGGACACTGGAGTGGGTTGCCATTTCCTTCTCCACATTGCCTTTATAGAGTTCTTCATATATTACGTATACAAGTCTTTTATCAGATAAGTGATTCGTGAAGATTTTCTTTTAGTCCGTGGCTTCTCTTTTCATTCTAGAAGTTCTTAATATTGAAAATGTCCAATTCTGTAACGGATTATTTATGGTTTCAATCTAAGAAATACTTGCTTTACCCAAGGTCAGAAAGATTTTTCACTTGTGTTTTACGGGTTTAGATTTTACATTTGTCTCTGATCCCTTTTGAGATAATTTTTGTTAGTAGTAAGTCTGAACCAAGGTTCCTTTTTTCACACATGAATATCCCATCATCTCAGTACCATCTGCTGAAGAGACTGTCTTTTCTCCATTGAATTGCCTTTACCCTTTTGTCTGTCTTCTTTTGCATTACTTTATATATTTTATGGTGCCATTTTAACTCCTCAATTGGTTTATAAGCTGTAACTCTGAATTTTGTAGTTGTTGTTGATTAGGTTCTTAGTCCTTAGATTGGGGTTTACAGTTTACATCTTTGACTTACTGGTCTACTTTCAAGTAGTATCACATCACTTCATGCATGGTACATAAAACTCAAAACACTTCTCCATATTCCTCCTCCTTTAGGACTGTAACCTTCATACATTTTATGTCCACATCTGTTATAAACTTCCAAACACAATGCTGTTGTATTTGCTTTAAACAATTATTTTTAAAGAGATGGAGTGAGTGATAGTTGCTCAGTTGTGCCCGACTCTTTGCAACCCCATGGACTGTAGCCTGCCAGGCTCCTCTGTCCATAGAATTCTCCAAGCAAGAATACTGGAGTAGGTTGCCATTTCCTTCTCCAAAAGAGATGGAAAATATTTTAATTGCACTTACCTGCATATCCATCATTTCCCACACTCTTCATTCCTTTGTACAGATCCAGATTTTCATCTGGTATCATTTTCCTTTAACCTGGGGACTTCCTGTAATATCTCTTATAGTATAACTCTGCTGGTAATGAATTCTATGATTTTTTTAATGTAAAAGATAGTTATTTGAAAGATATTTTTTCATGGTATGGAATTCTACTTTAAATATATTATGCCATTGGCTTGCATTGTTTCCAAACAAAAATCTGAGGTCATTTTTATTTATTCCTTTGTATTAAATATACCTTTTTCCTCTCTGATGGCTTTTAAGATTATCTTTTATCATTGGCTTTAAATAATTTCATTGTAATGTGTGTTAGTGTAATGTGCTTTCAGTTTTTTTATGTTTGGAGTTTTCTGTTAGTTTTGTGGGTCTGAAGTTTTCATTAAATTTTGAAAAATTAAGGGACTTCTCTGGTGGTCCAGTGGTTAAGACTCTGTGCTCCCAACAGTGGCTAAGACTGAGTTCTCAGTGAATGAGGCCTGGGTTCTATCATTGGTCAGGGAACTAGATTCCACCTGCTACAACTAAGAGTTCGCATGCCACAACAAAAGATCCTGCATGCTACAAAGAAGATCAAAGATTCCAAGTGCCGCAACTAAGCCCCTACACAGCCAAATAAATGAACTTTTTTTTAATCTGGAAAAGTTGCTATTCTTTTTGCAATTTTTTTTTCTGTTTCCCCTTTTCTCACTTCCAATTACATGTATATTAAGCTGCCTAAAGTTATCTTGTAGCTGATTGACTTTTAAAAGAATATATTTTATTTTTTAAATCAATTTTAGATGTATAGCAAAGCTGAGTGGAAGATAAAGAGTTTTCATATACTGTCTACATAAACACATAACTTCCACCACTATTGACATCCTCCACCAGAGTGGCACATGTATTAAAACTGATGAATTTACACTGACACATAATTGTCACACAAAGTCCATAGTTTACCATAGAGTTCAATCCTCGTATTGCACATGCTATGGGTTTAAATGTATGACATGTATTCAACATTGGAGTATCATAAGAGCAGAAAAAAACTTCTCTGTTCTGCCCATTCATTCTCCCCCCTCCCCTAAGCCCTGGTAACCACCAATTTTTCACTGTTTGCTTGTTTTTGCCTTTTCCAAAATGCCACATGATACTGCAGAGCTTTTTCAGATTTACACATTCAAATTTCCTCCATGTTTTTTCATAGCTTGATAGCTCATTTCCTTTTAGCACTGAGTAATAGCCCATTGTCTGGATGTATCACAGTTTACTTATCTATTCATCTATTTTTTCCATCTACTGAAAGATATCTTCAGTTCAGTTCAGTTCAGTTGCTTAGTCGTGTCCAACTCTTTGCGACCCCATGGACTGCAGCATACCAGGCCTCCCTGTCCATCACCAACTCCCAGAGATTACTCAAACTCATGTCCATTGAGTTGGTGATGCCACCCAACCATATCTTAGTTACTTCCAAGTGAATAAAGCTGTTTTAAACTTTCAGGTGCAGGATTTTCTGTGACGTAAGTTTTTAACCCCTTTGGATAAATACCAAGGAGCTTGATTGCTGGATCATATGATGAGAGCGTGTTTAGGTTGTAAGGAATTGCCAAACTGCCTTTCAGAGTGGCTGTACAATTTTCCATTCTCACAAGCAATGAATAAGGGCTCCTACGGCTCCATTTCCTTGTCAGTGTTTTGAATTTTGGCCACTCCAATTAACATGTAGTGGTATCTCATCATTGTTTTAATTTGCATTTCTCTGATGATGTCTGATGTAGAGCAGTTCATATGCTTTTGCCACATGTAGATCTTCTTTGGTAAAGTGTGCTCCCTCCGCATTCTTTTCTCTTTGAGTTTCACTTTTGATAGCTTTTATGTTTTCAGTTTCACTCACTGATTTTTCCTCTGTAGGGTTTCAACTATTAGTCAAATGCAGTGCATTTTTTTTTTCACCTCACATATTCATTTCTAGAAGTTTATTTTATAAATGAACTTTTATAAGTTCATTTTATATATATTTTATGTCTCTGCTTAACATACTCAATCTTTCTTCTAGCTTCTTGAACACATGCAATGTGGTTATAATAGAAATTTTAATGTCCTTGTCTAAGAATGCTATCATCTGTGACATTTCTGAGTTTGTTTCTATTTATTACTGTTTCTCCTTATTATGAGTCACATTTTCCTACATTCGTGATAATTTTTAATTGGATGCCAGTCTTTGTAAATTTTTCCCTGTTGAGAGCTGAGTATTTCTGTATTCCTATAAATACTCTTGAACTTTGTTCTGGGATGCAGCTAGATCAGTTGGAAATGATTTAATCACTTGTTTTTACGCTTTGCTGTGTGGCATCAGACTAGCAGCCTTTACTCTGGGGCTGGTTTTTCACCACTACTTAAGTGATTCCCTTTGAGTACCCTACTCAATATCCTGTAAATTACAAGGAGTTTTTTCTCTCTGGCTGAAGAGAACACAAACTATTCTGAATCCTGGGTAACTCTGAGATTGCTATCTTTAATCATTGTTAATGGTTCTTCCGCTGTCCTTGGGTGGTTTCTTCACCTGCATGTGCTGATCAGTACTCAGCTGCAGATTTGGGAGTAGTAGAGAAACTCTCTACAGCCTCTTAGAGCCCTTTCCTTCTGTGAAGCTCTTCCACAGTATTTTACCTTAAATTCTAGCTGAACTGGCCTCCCTGTGATACCAACATTTTCTTATAAGTCAGGGAGACAGTCAAGGTCCTACTTGGGTTCCCCCTCCCTACACTGCAGCCTAGAAATTTTCCTTAGACAGTAAGCAGCGGCAACTCTAAGGCTCATCTTGTTTGTTTCTCATTTTCCAGGGTTCACTTTTCTGTGCTGTCTAATGTCCAATATCTGAAAATCTTTCTTTTATACATGTCATCAGTTTCTTTAGTTGCTTCCAACAGGAAGGTATATCTTGTTCTTGTTATTCTATTGTATCTGGAAGTGGAAGTCCCAAACTATTCTTGTAAAATTAGTTTCTATCATCTATCTATCTATCTATCTGTTAAGAGATTTATGAAAGGAAGGTCAATAGTGTTAGCAAAGGTTGTTTCCAGGTCATGGGCTTGGGGTAATATTTTACTTCTTTGTTTGTGTTTTTCTTTTCCTTAATTTTTAATGTTGACATACATAGCTTTTACTTTTTAAAAAGTTTGTGACATACATCTCATAAATTCAGAAAAGAGAAGAAATTAGGACATATTGAGGGCCTGCTCTGTGCTCAGTTCAGTTCAGTTGAGTCGCTCAGTCGTGTCCGACTCTTTGCGACCCCATGAATCGCAGCACGCCAGGCCCCCCTGTCCATCACCAACTCCCGGAGTCCACTCAAACTCACATCCATCGAGTTGGTGATGCCACCCAGAAATCTCATCCTCTGTCGTCCCCTTTTCTTCCTGCCCCCAATCCCTCCCAGCTTCAGAGTCTTTTCCAATGAGTCAACTTTTCGCATGAGGTGGCCAAAGTATTGGAGTTTCAGCTTTAGCATCAGTCCTTCCTAAGAAATCCCAGGACTGGTCTCCTTTAGAATGGACTGGTTGGATCTCCTTGCAGTCCAAGGGACTCTCAAGAGTCTTCTCCAACATCACAGTTCAAAAGCATCAATTCTTCGGCACTCAGCTTTCTTCACAGTCCAACTCTCACATCCATCCATGACCACAGGAAAAACCATAGACTTGACTAGACGGACCTTTGTTGGCAAAGTAATGTCTCTGGTTTTGAATATGCTATCTAGGTTGGTCATAACTTTCTTTCCAAGGAGTAAGTGTCTTTTAATTTCATGGCTGCAGTCACCATTTGCAGTGATTTTGGAGTCCCAAAAAAATAAAGTCTGACACTGTTTCCCCATCTATTTCCCATGAAGTGATGGGACCAGATGCCATGATCTTCATTTTCTGAATGTTTAGCTTTAAGTCAACTTTTTCACTCTCTCACTTTCATCAAGAGGCTTTTAAGCTCCTCTTCATTTTCTGCCATAAGGGTGGTGTCATCTGCATATGTGAGGCGATTGATATTTCTCCCGGCAATCTTGATTCCAGCTTGTGCTTCTTCCAGTCCAGCGTTTCTCATGATGTACTCTGCATAGAAGTTAAATAAGCAGGGTGACAATATACAGCCTTGACGTACTCCTTTTCCTGTTTGGAACCAGTCTGTTGTTCCATGTCCAGTTCTAACTGTTGCTTCCTGACCTGCATATAGGTTTCTCAAGAGGCAGGTCAGGTGGTCTGGTATTCCCATCTCTTTCAGAATTTTCCACAGTTTATTGTGATCCACACAGTCAAAGGCTTTGGCATAGTCAATAAAGCAGAAATAGATGTTTTTTTGGAACTCTCTTGCTTTTTTGATGATCCAGCAGATGTTGGCAATTTGATCTCTGGTTCTTCTGCCTTTTCTAAAACCAGCTTGAACACCTGGAAGTTCACGGTTCATGTATTCCTGAAGCCTGGCTTGGAGAATTTTGAGCATTACTTTACTAGTGTGTGATATGGGTGCAATTGTGCAGTAGTTATTGCTGTTATCCCACCCTACATACATATTTACTACATATTAGGCATTGTGTTAAGCACTTTGTATGGATTATCTCATTTAATCCTCAGAATAATACTATGAAGAACATATTATTACTATTTCTTTTTTTATATAGAAAATGAAACTGAAGTTTATGTGGTTCAGGAAACCTTTGCTTCACAAGTAAGACTCAGAACCAGGAGTCAGCCCTGAACTGCCAGATCCAAGGCTCATCTCTTAACCAATACACCAGGATCTTTCTCACTTATAAAAATATAAACTCCAACTAATATGACATTGTAAATCAATTGCATTTGAATAAAATAAATATTTAAAAAACAAATTCTGGTAATATTAAGAATCAAGAGTTACAATGCCATGGTTTCTGTGTCTTTGCACCTTAAGACGGTAGGTGTTGTGAGAGTGCATCAGAGGGAAGAAACACTGAAACCATAATCACAGAAAACTAGCCAATCTGATCACATGGACCACAGCCTTGTCTAATTCAAGGAAACTAAGCCATGCCATGTGGGGCCACCCAAGATGGGCGGGTCATGGTGGAGAGGTCTGACAGAATGTGGTCCACTGGAGAAGGGAATGGCAAACCACTTCAGTATTCTTGTCTTGAGAACCCCATGAACAGTATTAAAAGGAAAAATGATAGGATACGGAAAGAGGAACTCCCCAGGTTGGTAGGTGCCAAATATGCTACTGGAGACCAGTGGAGAAATAACTCCAGAAAGAATGAAGGGATGGAGCCAAAGCAAAAACAATACCCTGTTGTGAGTGTGACTGGTGATAGAAGCAAGGTCTGATGCTGTAAAGATCAATATTGCATAGGAATCTGGAATGTTAGGTCCATGAATCAAGGCAAATTGGAAGCAGTCAAACAAGAGATGGCAAGAGTGAACGTCAACATTCTAGGAATCAGCGAACTTAAAATGGACTGGAATGGGTGAATTTAACTAAGATGACCATTATATCTACTACTGTGGGCAAGAATCCCTTAGAAGAAATGGAGTAGCCATCATGTTCAACAAGAGAGTCCAAAATGCAGTACTTGGATGCAATCTCATAAACTACAGAATGATCTCTGTTCATTTCCAAGGCAAACCATTCAATATCACAGTGATCCAAGTCTATGCCCCAACTAGTAATGCTGAAGAAGCTGAAGTTGAATGGTTCTATGAAGACCTACAAGACCTTTTAGAACTAACACCCAAAAGAGATGTCCTTTTCATTATCAGATCAGATCAGATCAGATCAGTCGCTCAGTCGTGTCCGACTCTTTGCGACCCCATGAATCGCAGCACACCAGGCCTCCCTGTCCATCACCAACTCCCGGAGTTCACTCAGACTCACGTCCATTGAGTCAGTGATGCCATCCAGCCATCTCATCCTCTGTCGTCCCCTTCTCCTCCTGCCCCCAATCCCTCCCAGCATCAGTCTTTTCCAATGAGTCAACTCTTCGCATGAGGTGGCCAAAGTACTGGAGTTTCAGCCTTAGCATCATTCCTTCCAAAGAAATCCGAGGGATGATCTCCTTCAGAATGGACTGGTTGGATCTCCTTGCAGTCCAAGGGACTCTCAAGAGTCTTCTCCAACATCACAGTTCAAAACCATCAATTCTTCGGCACTCAGCCTTCTTCACAGTCCAACTCTCACATCCATACATGACCACTGGAAAAACCACAGCCTTGACAAGATGGACCTTTGTAGGCAAAGTAATGTCTCTGCTTTTTTGGCCCATGTACTCATTGAGATACTGGTTAACATGGAGTTTCCTTCACCTTCAGTATTGATGAATAATTATAAAATTGGAATAACTTACATTTCATTCAACAAATGTTTAAGGAATGGTGTTTACTAGGTACTTCTACAGACATTGCATACATGATTGTGAAGTGGAAACACTGGTGAAGAGATGATACTAGAGGAGAGGGGACAGAAAAAACCTAATAAAAGTTTATAAGTATTAGTTGCACACGAGAATCTGTGTGACAGTAAAGGCAGGCATTTTTATCCCACTTTACATAGAAGGAAATTGAGATATCTGTTTTAAGATTAGTCTAATCCTATACAAGGAGCTAATGACAGAGCCAGAAATAGGACCCTGGTCACCTGACCACAAGCATCCTGAATAATCTATTCCAAGCAAGATGGAAATGAAGGGAAGATGATGTTCATAAGACACCAGCTATACTGTTTTTAACAAGTCAGTGTTAGGTTGATCTAAAAATATACAGGAAGTGTTTCTGTTTTTCCATAGGAAAAAAAGAGTATGAAATTGCCCTCACCCTATAGTCACACACAGAGAAGCAGAGATCTGTCTTCAGTGATGTGTTACAATGATCCTTCTGTGTCATTCAAAAATAGAAACCAGCCATGCAGGGTAGCAGCTGCTGATTCCTCAAAATGCATGACAGTGATGGCTGAATCACAATATTTCATGCTTAGCTTCTAAGTACACAGATCAATTTAAGAAAACTCTCAATTCTTTTTTTATTTGGGTTCTGCTTCTAGAATGGGGAGGAATATCTCCCTCAGGAGGTTATTTCCATTCTAAAATATAACATGTGCACAACTGTGTTTTAGAAGTGATTGATTACCAGAGTGGATACATTCACCATTCAGTCACATTAGCTCCCTGCTTTTTTTGGCTCTGTGGGGAAAAAGGCACGTGACCATCGGATTTTATGCCTATCTGTAATGAAAACATGTTTCCACTTTTTAAGGTAAAACCCAATGACCTTCCTCTGAAATATTCAAGGATTTTTTTTGAAATAGACACAAATCTTTGTGGCATTAATAAGCCAAGCAGCATTAGAGACACTTCTAACCCAAATTTACTGTTTTCTACATAACTAAAATAGGAAATGAGGTTAACTCTACAGAAAGAATAGTCTTTTATTGTGGGTTCTTTACATAAAGCCAATTTGCAGAGAAAGATTCAATATTCTATACTGACGAATTCATTTTTAAAACAAAAGGCCAGAAAATGAATTTATATTACATACTCACCTTTAATCAAATTATAAAACAGATCCTGCCTTTATTTTTAACCTATAATCTCGAGTGGATTGAGCCAGTCTTTTTTGTTGTTGTTTTTGTTTACTTTTTATAACAAGTCTTTTTTATTTAGAACTTTGTCATTAGCTTGTCATTATTTTCTACGTTCAATCATTAAAAAATAAAAACACATGCCAGAATTTCTCAACCTTGGCACTATTGACATTTGAGGCTGCAACTATTTTGTCATAGTGGTGGGGCTGGGGTGAGGAGCTGTCCTGAGCATTGTAGATGTTTAGCAGCATCCCTCATCCCTATCAACCAGACACTGGTAGTAGCGTCCCCTAAACTGTGACTTGTATCAGTACAAGCCAAAATGTTTCCAGGCATTGCCAACTGTCTTCTAGCAGAAGCAGAGAAGCAAAATCACTCAGTTGAGAACCATGGGCATATACTAATGCTTTTATATAACTCAGTGCAGCTTATTGCTCAGTACTGAAAACTAAGACATGAAACAATTCATCATGCAGCAAAACTGCATCCAGGAAATGCCCTCAGCAGCTCAGCTTTCTAGTTCATTTAGGATAGTGTAGAATCACGTGTATGTGAAGGAAGGAGCTGGGGCTCTTTAAGTGAGAAGTTGATCTAACACTGCAGAGAATAAGTATAAACAAATTATTCACCCTGTGCTTTCCCTACAGTCCTGGGGTTCAATTTAATCCTGGCCAAGTCCATTCTGTTTCCTCTTCCTAGAATATCTTTGTCGTTATGCTAACTTCTATTTCTTCTTTATAGTTTATCTTGTCATTATCTGATTGGAAAATGTTGACTGTCTCAGACTGAATTAAGAGCTCTGTGCTCCAGCAACCAATGCTTGCATACCTCTGCCATAGCAAAAATAGCAAAGTACTGACTACATTTGTTTACCTGGTATAGCTTCTCTTAGTTCATGATTAGTTCCTAGAGGGTGGGGATCATATCTTATCTTTGAATCTCTACATTTAGCATAGTGCCTGATGAATATAATATAAGCCTATAATATACATGGTGGCTCAGAAGTTAAAGCATCTGCCTGCAATGCAGGAGACCTGGGTTTGATCCCTGGGTTGGGAAGATCCCCTGGAGAAGGAAATGGCAACCCACTCCAGTATTCTTGCCTGGAGAATCCCATGGACGGAGGAGCCTGGTGGGCTACAGTCCACGGGGTCACAAAGAGTCGGACACGACTTCACTTTCACAATATACATAGAGGCATACTATTAAATGAATGAATGGCATTCCAAACATCATTATACTAGCATGTAATAGCTCCTTTAGATTTTTATGCAGGCTGTGAGAAGGAAGTAGAAAAATCAGAGGGAGGTAATTTGATCCTAAATAATTCATAGTCTGGTAAGGCAAACTACACCTTTGTTTTGCTAACAACCTAAGCAGTATGAAAATATTTATAGTCTATTATATTGTAAACACATTGACATTATCACTTAATCTTCATAATGACCCAATGTGGAAGGTACATTATTGCCTCCATATATTGTTTATGGTGAAACTGAGGCTCAAAGAGGTCTGTAACTTGCCTGTAGTGACTGACAGAGTTAAAACTTCACCCTTTTAGACTACAAAGTCACATCATCTTTCCTGATACCTGACAGGCTCTTGTTCTGTTAGTGTCAAACTACTGAAATTATTGGTGAGGACCTAAAACTTTCAAATGTTGTTCCTGGGGTACCTTATCAGAAACTCCTTAAAGAATTTTGAAAATAATTATATGATACTACATGAGTTTGAGCAGGCTCCAAGAGTTGGTGATGGACAGGGGAGTCGGGAGTGCTGCAGTCCATAGGATAGCAAAGAGTCAGACACGACTGAGTGACTGAACTGAACTGAACTGAACTGATACTTTTTAAAGTTGCATATCTAAAAATTTTCACTATACATTTAAATAGCAGTGAAGGATATAAGTCCTGTAATATCGTAAATAGGGCTCCCCCAGTGGCTCAGTGGTAAAGAATTCACCTGCAATGCAGGAGATGCAGGAAAGGTGGGTTTGATCCCTGGATTGGGAAGATTCCCCTGGAGGAAGAAATGGCAACCCACTCCCCAGTATTCTTGCTGGGAAAATCCCATGGACAGAGGAGCCTGGTGGGCTAGAGTCCATAGGGTCACAGAGTCGGACGTGACTGAGCAACCGAGCAGGCATGCCCACACATATTGTAAATACTATACTTTATAATGAAATTGTGACATCACTCTTTTCAATGCGTCCAGTGGAATCTATATTCCATAACAATTCGATTTCCACCATTGCTCACTTTTAAAAAATGAAGTAAAATAAAAGGTCAAATAACAAATTGGGAAAATAATATTTGTGGCATATCACATTCAAAGGGTTTATATCTAATTAGGTGCCTCTGGGACTTCCCTGGCAGTTCAGTGGTTAATACTTTGCCTTTCAATGCAAGGAATGCGGGTCTTATCCCTGATCCAGGAGCTAGGACCCCACATGCCTCAGGACCGAAAAAAAAAATACTCACAACATAAAACAGAAGCAATATTGTAACAAATTCAATAAACAACTTAAAATGGTCCACATCAAAAAAATCTTTAAAAAAGAAAATATTAGGTGTCTCCTAATGGAGGAAGACAATGCAATCTATGAGGTAATCTCACCAAAAAGTATTGAACCACAATCTATTTATGCTTCTAGATCCAACTGCTTACCAATTTACAGGAAATACAGAGAACAAAGGAAAATGCTAAATGCAATCATCAAAGTCCAGTCTGTATGAAGCTCTACAGAATTTTTTCAACAATAATTTGATAAGGAAAAAGTTGAGAGAAAGAGAGAAAAAATAGGGGAAGATAGAATCTATATTTTAAGAGACTTAAGAGCTAGAAAACCAATTTTACTATGTAGACTTTATTTGGTTTCTGATTTAAACAAACTTAAAAAAAATATGGATTGGAAATATAACCACTTGGTATTTGATGATACTAAAAATTACTGATAATTTTAGGGGTGATAATGATATTGTGTTTATGGTTTTTTTTAAGTCCTTATTGCTTAGAGATATATATTAAAATATTTACACAGATGTGTAAAATATTTACACAGATGAGTTGACACAGATGTCTTAAATTTGTTTCAGAATAATATAGCTTGGGGAAATAAATGTGTGCCAGATTATAGATGAAACAGGATTGGCATGAGTTAGCTGGAAGACAGTTACATAAGTGTTTATTTTTACTCTTTCTAATATTTTATAGGTTTGAAAATTTTCATGATGAAGAAGTGAAAACATCCATCAGCTGGAAATATTATAGTGTTTCTTTTCCTTGAGATCTACCCCACCTACCCATCCTAATTGTATCCTAATGTAAAGAGAGATCAATAGAAAGCTTTTTATTGAACACATTCATATTTCTGAAGCAAAAATAAATATACAAACACAGGTTTCTAAGTTTTAAATTTTTCATTTTAAAATTTCTCTTACAGTGATAATGATGGTATTAAAAGTATCTCCTAGGTTTTTAAAATTATTGATAATATGCAATTGATTAAAATTTTAAAATGGACATTAAAAACACTGATGAATAACTGTCAAAGATAAAAGTAAAATTTTATTTAAATTCATCTTTTCATATGACGAGTGAGGAAAGGTTTTGGAGACTTGGTTAAGGAAGGCTTTGTATTTTTAAATGTCCCATTGCTTGGTGCACCAGACAAAATTCAAGCAGAATCCATTTTGAAGTCTTGCAATACTCTAATAAGGAAAGGCTTCAGATAAAAATTTGCCCACTAGTTTGTATTTTTAAATTTTCTTTTTCTTTTCTTTTTTTGGGGGTTAAGCAAATAGTAAGAAACTAAATAATCAAACAATAAGAAAGAAAATGCTAACCTTACAGCTGACCAAAGGGCATACATTGATTTGGGGATATTCTTGACCACTATCGTGACTAGAGTCTGGATTTGGATTAGATAAAAAACCTTCTGGATGCATTTTCTTATAGAACCATCCCAAGGGATCCTTCCTAGCAGGTAAGTCACAAGATTCTGAAGTGAGTCAAGGTTGTGAAGTCCTTGGCTGGAGGGCTCAATGATGATCCAGAATCAACCAGAACTACCTAGAGGATTTTTAGTAATAATATGATTTTGGAATGAATTTTAACTGTGGATGAAAATCTAGAACAACTGTGGTATTCTAAGACTGTCTGGTCCAGACTAGAAGCCAATTAAAATTAAAACATGACATATATATATTAAGTCCCAGGGCCAAATAAATAAGTGAGCAATCAGAAAGAGAGATGAATAAAATTAGAGCTTAAAACATTGATAACTAATTTTGATCATATCTTAGAATGTTTAAAAATTACTCTAAATTATAGCTATACATAAAGTACATGTGTTTCCTTAGTAAAATGGAGTGAGACATTTACCTAAACAAAGGCAATTCTAAATATTTTAGAGTTATACACGATGTGTACATTATTAAAAAGAAATCCAACATGGCAAGTTCCATATTCCTTAGGATGTAGTCATTTCCAAGTTGAGGGGTTGGGAGTTAGGGAAGAAAAAAATCAATAAATAAAGATAATTAACCTCATAAGATAATACTTACTAGATCCAAATTTATTCAAAGCATAAATTTCACTTAAACCTCAAAAAATCGGTTTAAGGAGACACTTTCCTCCAACTCTGGTTTTATCCCTTTTTATTCCTTTTACTATTATAACTTTTGAGACAAGTAGAAGTAAACTATTTCAATATAGGAAGTAGAAAATGGCAGATTCACATATTGCAGATCTCTAATATTCTAAATGAATTATTATGAGACATTTGTATATTAAAACTATGGATATTTACCCACTAACTCCAACTTGGTAAGTTGCAAATGCAATTAGGGAAAATGCATTCAGATTGCCTTAAATTAAATGAGTGCCAAAAATAAGCAGATGACTAATAATTTTATTACTATTTAGTTCTTCTGAAATTCAAAGGCATTTTTAACTACCAAAGTGAAATGATCCATGATGTTACAAAAGGTAAGTGAGATGAGTTTGAAAAATTAAACATATTTGTATTAGAATACTTTTGACTTTCAAAAAGTGCTCCAGAAAATTAGAAAATTGTCATTAGGTATAACATAGCCACAATATTTAGTTCTGAAACATAAAAATAATGCTTTGTTGGCATAAATTCATTTTAAAAAGAAATAAGGATTAATTCTTTGAAAGGAAAACAACATAGATTATAAAGTCCTGGAAATTTTTTTGTGCTGTATGATAGTATTATAGAAATGGCTGAGTCTCACTAATTTCCTTAAATAGAGCTCAGAAATTGGTCCTCTAAGGGCACAGAATCCCCATTATTCACTTAAACTGAGATCAAAGGAGGTAATAGATATGCAATCACTTTGAATTTTAAGAATGTCGATACAAATATAAGGTACTATCATTATTACTAAATAGTTAAATTCTCATACAACCTTTCAATTTCAAATTACCGCAAGGATAAAGAAGGTCCCTGCAGAGATGAGAGAAGGAAACAAAGGTGACAGTAAAATAAAATGAATTAATTATCAGGTATATTTTGGTGAGTCGGAACTAATAAAATGTGGAAACATAAAATTAAGTGTTCAGTTTAGACTGCTGAAGATGAAAAACATTCATCGTGGGCCCTTGACTGCAACATTATAAATCATAATCAAAGTGTTCTTCGGTGATTTCAGTCACACTTTAAGATCAGTCCTGACCTAGAGCAGTGCTAGGGACAGCACTAGCTGTCAAAATTTGGACCAGAGACTCCTGACCTCAAGGGCCACTAACAGAAAGTGAAGGGCTTTGCAGTTTAAGTGTGGTTGTCAGGCAATGAATGCACAAGGGCTAAGGTGGCACCCAGAAGACCAGCAGCTGCTTAATTGGAAGCTACAAATTCTTTCTTTTGTATATAATAAATGCTTTGCATCTTTCCTTATCAACATTTGTTTCCAGGTATGTGATCTGCTTGGCTTATGTCTTCTATGACTCTGTCCACTGACACATTTCTTTACCTCATTATAGCCACTCCTCTCCCCTACCAACTCCTCTTCCGAAGTATATTCTCATGTATTTTAATACTGCCTGCTTCCTGTCTGCTAGAAAAAGGGGGAATGCATTCAGATCAGTACCTCCGCAATGACCTTTTTTGGCTGAAGTAGGATAAGCAGTTCATCTTTGACCTTGGATGGATTCCCTCCATGTAGGTAGTGCTGTCTGCTCTATTGCACCATTGGAAACCTTTTTCTGTGAGGGAACCAGCTATTCAAAGGCATTTTTCTAAACTTATCACTAGCCTGGAATAAACATTTATTATTAAAACAACAACCTTTAAAAAGTACAGTATCAGTCTCTGTCATATCATTTTGTGCAAGTCGCTTTAATCATGTCCAACTCTTTGCAACCCTATGGACCATTGCCTGCCAGGCTCATCTGTCCATGGATTTCTCTAGGCAAGGATACTGGAGTGGGTTGCCATGCCCTCCTCTAGGGCCATGTCATTTTACCATTTATAAACTCTGTGACCATGGGCAACTTAGCCTCCCTAAATATGGTTTCTAGATCTGTAAAATGAAGAATTTAATAGTCCCTGCCTCATACCACTGTGGGGGGATTCAATGAGATAATCCATTGAGAGCTCTTAGCATTGTCCTAGCACAAAGTAAAAGAAATCTTAGCAGTAGCTGCTGTTGCTGTAGTTATAGTAGTAGTGGTTGCTTTCTATTTTGTCATCCTTATATATATAATAGATATGCTTTTTAAAAGCTCATGGGATCTAGTTAGTCCAATTCCCACAATAATAATTTCATATATATATATATATATACATACACACAAATAATTTGGGGGTATATATAGATACATAAAAATAATTTAAATGTTAGAAATCTATGAAGTTACTTTAGCTACATGCCTTATAAACAAAAGGAGCAATTAACATATTTCAAATAGTCCATAAAAAGGAATGAAAGAAGTTTCAAAACATGAACCTAGGGCAATGCTCTACAAGGGGGAGAGAAATTTCTGAGACTATAGGATATAGGGGAGTGAGCATCTTGTGAAACGTTTCATGAGATGTTGGTGTATTCACACTCCTAGAATGCTCTTAATTTGGGCACCTTTATAACCCTTTCTTGCTCATAGGTGTTAACCTTGGTCTATTGTGATACCCTTGCCCTCTTTAATATATAGCTCTTCCTTTCAGTTGGCTTCCATGGTGGCTCAGATGGTAAAGTGTCTGCCTGCAATGCGGGAAACCCAGATTCGATTCCTGGGTCAGGAAGATCCCCTGGAGAAGGAAATGGCAAGATGGTAAAGCATCTGCCTGCAATGTGGGAGACCCAGGTTCAATCCCTGGATTAGGAAGACCACCTGGAGAAGGAAGTGGCAACCCACTCCAGTACTCTTGCCTGAAAAATTTCATGGGCAGAGGGGCCTGGTGGGCTACAGTCATGGGATCACAGAAAGTCGGACACGACTGAGCGACTTCACTTTCACTTTCCTTTCAACCATAGCCACTTTCCTCAATTCACATACTTCTCAAAGTTTATACTTGCTAATTGTTATTCATCTGACACTCACCTTTTGTAATCTGGCTTCTGACTCCATCACTCACTGAAAATATTCTCTCCATGACCTCTCAGATATGTCCTCCTATTTGCCAAACCCAAAGGTCTCATCTCAGTTCTAGTCACCCAGGAATGCTTTAAAATGTCTACCTCTCCTTCCCCTTTAGTCATAGCTTCTTCCTTGGCTTTCATGCTACTGCCCTCTCTGGGATTCTACTGTGTCTCTGGTCGCTCTTCTTCCTCTAGCTTCCCTTGCCCTCCTCTTCAATGTAGAAATGCCCTAAAGTTCTATCCTTAGTCTTCCTCTTTCTCATTATTCTTTCCTATAATTACAATAATCTCTATTTTAAAGACCCAAACTACCCAATCTCCACCTCCATCACTACAATTCCAGAGTGGCATGCTTACTGCCTCCTTGAGGCATCCCTCCACTTAAGGATGACCCCCTCTGTACTTTATTTTTAATTATTCACACCTGCATTAACCCTAGCCTTCCAAAGTAGATATATCAATATTATATTTGATTTGCACTTATATCCCAACCCCATATAAATTCAGCCACCAAACCCAATTACTTCCATGTCTGCAATATTTCATTTCCAGTATCTGGTTCTTTCTCCCTCAAAAATCTTCAAAGGATCTCAACTGCCTCTAGAGAACAGAATGAAAATTCTTTAGAATAAGATTAAAAGATTACCAGTACTTGGCAAGAATCTTTCTTTTTTACTTCAATCTCCATTATCTTTCTTTGTGAATTCTTTGCTTTTTCTCCAACTATTTCCTGATAACATCAATCACTTTCAAGCTTTTGAATCTTTGCCCATGATGTTGCCTCAACTTGGAATATCCTTTCCTTCTTTCCATCTACTGAAATCCAACTATCTTTCATGTTCAGATATCAGCTTGGCTCTGTAGTCTTCTCTGATACTGACTCACAGAATTAATCATTCTTTACCCTATGATCATAAAGGATTTTGTGTTAACATGTATTCAAAACTTCAGGTCATGCTTCCTTAAATATTCTCTACTTGAATTTCAGACTCACATTTAATTGCCCAATAATCATCTCACTGCATTCATCCTCAAGTCCTTCAAATTTAATCCATTGCCACTTGAACATACCCTTCCTGACTGGACTTGGTGTTCCTCCTGTGCTGGATGTCATCCTTGATTCTTCCATCTCCCCTAACCTCTCACCTTATGTAATTGATAAATGTAGATATCTGAAAACAACTAACCCATTAAAACTTCTCATTACACTTTCTTTTTATGAAGTATTTCAATTTTAGTTGAAAGTACCAAGTGATTTACTTACTCATCATCTTCTAGGGCCAAAATTTAATGTGTTGATTTTATTAATCTGAACAACATTGGCTTTGCATTTAAAAAATTCAAGAAACAGCCAAGGGTCATGGGGCTAATCACTTCAAATTACTTTTCTTTCCTAATCTCTACCCACTTTGCTAGTTTTCCTTATTTGCATGAGGATTCTCAGAGAATTATCAGATCAAAAATATGACCTACCACATCCCTTCCTTTTTGAAGGATGAAAATAATTTTTGAGGTCATTCTTGAAATTGGAACATTGCTGAAAAGAAAAAATCAAGTGGATTGATAATTTTGAGCTTAAGGAGAAACTCTGGGTTAAGCAAAACATGGATGTGTCATGAAATAACAACATTGCTCATTAAACATCCTGTTAAAACAGGATGTTTAAACTTTCATTTAAAATTATCATAGCAATAATTTTATCTGAGATAAATTATAACTTAAAGTTCAACTTTAATTATAATTGACTTTAATGATAACAGTGTGAAACCTTATTTCACAAGTTTGGGTATTTTGTTGTTGTTGTTGTTGGAATTTGAAATAAGGAATTTCAAATGCACATTTTGCTCTGGATTAATAATCTGAAGTCATATGCTGGTAGATGCTAGTTGGTATTAACTATGCCACATGGACAGGTGACATGCTTATGATATATTAAAAAAATTTCCCAGTGGCAGATGGGCAGGCTGTTTTGAGTAAAAGATTAAAATGAAAGTTCTATGCTGAGGCTAACTAGTGACAGAAACAGACCTTGGACATTTTTTCATTGTATTCCTGGTGTCTGTCACTACATTAGGCACTCAACAAGTATTTTTGAATAAATGAATGAGAGAAGGTTGAGTCAGCTTAGGGAACATCAATAAGACACTGGAAATAACAGTGCTTTGATTAAGAGCTGAGGACTCAAAATAATTTATTAGGAAAAATCTAAGAATTTATTAGAAGAGGAGATGTTCTAATCTAGAGAAATGTTTAGTTTGTTTTACTTTTTAAAATCCAATGAAAGGGTTTAGCAAAAATTTCCAAGAGAATGAATTATATGGTATGTGTAATCAGTGAACTGTGAGTTATATTTCTATGTTGAAGTTTTCTTTGGAAGTTTAAGAGAAGAGTTTAAAAAATCTGCCTGCAATGCGGGACACCTGGGTTTGATCCCTGGGTTGGGAAGATCCCCTGGAGAATGGAAAGGTTACTCATTCCAGTATTCTGGCCTGGAGAATTCCATAGACTGTATAGTCCATGGGGTCGCAAAGAGTCAGACACGACTGAGCAACTTTCACTTTAACCAGTATAAGAAAGCTAGCCCCACTCTGTTGTAGACTATACTCACCAGGACATCACACTACTAAGGTTAGCTGCTCACCTCAAAGGTCTCTTTACAACTGGGACAGAAAGAGCTACAGTTCTTTTCAGAACTCCAGCCCATAGCACAGATGGGCTGGACATAGCAGACATTTCCTCCTCATACAGACTCAGACACTGCCTTCTCAGTGTGGCATTCACCAACCACCCAACCTAGAATTGCAAACTCTCCACTTCCCCTAGCTCCCTACTGTTTCTCTCTTTCTCTCTCTTTTTTTTCCCCAGCATACTTACTGCCATTTGACATACTACATATTTCACTCAACCTTGTTTGTTGCTTTCTCACTCCACTAGTGTGTACTAGGAGGGCAGAGATCTTTTCACTGTTGTATTCCAGTCTCTAGAAAAGTACCTGGCATTCAGTATGCCTCCTGCACATATTTGTTGAATTGAATGACTGAACTAGTACTTGGAAGTCAGTCAGTTCAGTCATTCAGTCATGTCCAACTCTTTGCACCCCATGAACTGCAGCACACCAGGCTTCCCTGTCCATCCCCAACTCCAGGAGCTTGCTTAAACTCATGTCCATTAAGTCGGTGATGCCATCCAACCATCTCATCCTCTGTCGTCCCCTTCTCCTCCCGCCTTCAATCTTTCACAGCATCAGGGTCTTTTCCAATGAGTCAGTTCTTTGCATCCGGGGGCCAAAGGACTGGAGCTTCAGCTTCAGCATCAGTCCTTCCAATGAATATTCAGGACTGATTTCTTTTAGGATTGACTGGTTTGATCCCCTTGCAGTCCAAAGGACTCTCAAGAGTCTTCTCCAACACCACAGTTCAAAAGCATCAATTCTTTGGCACTCAACTTTCTTTATAGTCCAACTCTCATATCCATACAGGACTACTGGAAAAATCATGGCTTTGACTAGATGGACCTTTGTCAGCAAAGCAACGTCTCTGTTTTTTATTTTATTTTTAATTTAAATTTATTTAATTGGAGGCATGCTGTCCAGGTTGGTCATAGCTTTTCTTCCAAGGAGCAAGTGTCTTTTAATTTCTTGGCTGCAGTCACCATCTGCAATGATTTTGGAGCCCTCCCACCAAAAACTTGGGAGAACAAGGTTTTTGGAACAGAGTACTTGGAAGAACAGGGTCTAAGGTACGCCAGATACCCAGGTTATGGGGAGCTGAGCAGTAAGAGCCCTGGTAGAAGCAAATATCAGAGTGCATGGAAAGAACTTATAAACCAAACTGTTGGAATTTAAGGCCTTCCTGCTCTATCTCCCCTGGCCTTTGCACTAGTTTTCTCAATGTATTTTCAACACATTGCATTGGGTCATTGTCTACTACCAGTAAAAAGGGCCGAAGCTAGACAGTGGCCAACAGGAATGAATGGTAGGATTGTAATCCCAGTAAAACTGGCTAAAAGTTTGGACAAAATAGCTTTTTGATTGAAATGGAGACCTAGCTTGGGTTTTTCTCTCTATAGTTAGCAAAATAAGGGTGACCAATTGGCCACTTAGGACAGCTACCAAATATAGAACTTACGTAGCGGTTGTATAGTGGTTAGTTACAGTTCAAGGTTTTCTCTGCTGCTACACCAAAAAAAGAATAATTATCCCAAACCACTTAAATACAGTAGGAAACATAAAAACAAATGCACCCCAAGAGGGTAAGGACTCTCCTTAGGGTTCCCACGACATATCTTCCAAAATCAACAGTGTGGTTTAGCTGAATGTTATCAAAGCTCACTAGCCATACATTCCCAAGACATGACTCAGTGATTCTCTATTTCCTGCCTAAACTTCCTTCAGCTCTGGACCTCACTGTGAGCTGGCTTTCATGTGTAGCAGTGCAGATATTTCTAGCTCAGCTCATGTAGACTATAAACGCTGTTCCGAGAATGAATACACAACATGTGAGACTAAAATGAGAAGTCAATGTATTTCCCAACTTTCTCCACTCTTGTCATTGTACCTGCCAATTAAAAAAAATATTCAGGACTCTATCACTTCAGGTTTTCTTTGATTATCACTTAAAACTTTCAAAGAAGTATTTGTGTTTTAGAGAACTGCTATGAAAATGCCAACTCTAATCTAAATTGCTCTATACGTGGTACTATCTGAGAAACCCTCAATGATAAATGATAAACATTTACAAGGGCAACATGAGCTAATATTAAAGAACTGAAAAACTTGAACACTGTCTTCATGTGACTCTCTTACTTTCTTGTTAGTCTTGAGTAAAATATTTAAATATTTATGTCTCAGTTTTCCCATCTTCTAAACAGGATAGAACTGCTTGCTATGTATGTTACCTTTGAATAAAGCTGATAGAAAGGAGGAGAAGGTTATGGATGGTTTTTAATTGTTTTGTATTATTTTATCTTCTACCCTCCTCCTGTAATAAGTGATTTAAGTCAGACTAAGAATGTTTTTACACTTAATATGTTTTATTATTTTTAGACAAGGATATTTTTGAAGCAATTTTTAAAATAAGAAATTACAATAACATAGTAAATGCACATCCATCTAAAACAGTGCATTATTATTGTTACTAACGTGTGTGTGTGTGTGTGTGTGTGTGTGTGTGTCTGTGTGTGTGCTTAGTTGTTCAGTCATGTCCAACTCTTGCAACCCCATAGTAGCCTGCCAGGCTCCTCTGTCCATGGGATTAACAATGATAATTATTATTATTAAATTACTTCGAAGAGTCAGTTCCTAAAATATATTCATGGTATAAATTTCCTTTGGGTCTCATTTTTAACATGCAAATCTCTCCCTAACATATCATCCTACTTGATTATGCTATTTCCCTATTCTCATACACAATATTAATATTATTATTCAAGTATTTATTCATGTCAGACACTTGCTGCTGCTGCTGCTAAGTCACTTCAGTTGTGTCCAATTCTCTGCAACCCCATAGATGACAGCCCACCAGGCTCCTCTGTCCCTGGGATTCTCCAGGCAAGAATACTGGAATGGGCTGCCATTTCCTTCTCCAATGCATGCATGCATGTTAAGTCACTTCAGTTGTGTCCAACTGTGTGTGACCCTATGGACAGCAGCCCACCAGGCTCCTCTGTCCACAGGATTCTCTAGGCAAGAATACTGGAGTGGGTTGCCACTTCCTTCTCTAGTCAGACAGTTGAGTCATGTTAATTCCTTTGTCCGAATCATCTGTATGCCCAGACACATATGATATGGTTTTAAGTGTTAAGCACATAAATGACTCCCACGTTTGTTAACTCTCTTTGTACAATACCTAGGACAGTAGCATATACAGAAAAGTGCTTTTAAATTTCATAACTCTGTTGCTGCTAATATAGTTTCTGCAGAGTCATTGCTGTTTTTAAATACAGAATAAATGCGAGCCATTTTGTCTCGATATCAAATGCCAAGTTTCAAATTCTATTATTTTTTTTTTTTGATTTTTTAAAACTAGATGTAGTCTCATTTCAGGATAAATTTTGGTCATGTGATAATCAACCATATTTTGCTGCTATTATCCTAAAAGTATCATTTTTCTCAAATAAACACAATCTATATAAAAAATAGATGTCTTCTGGAAGAAATCTGTTTGGGCTTATTTTCACTCCAGACTTCCACTGTGGTTATTCTTTTATGACAGGAAAAATAAATGTTGGCTTTCCTTAGAGATTCTGAGAATAAAAAAAAATATGCTTAGCTTAATTAGAATGACCTCAAATGAGTGCCATCATATTCTAAGACTTATAAGCTTCCAAAAGCATTCATCTAACTGCTGTCCTGGAAAAATTGATTAAGGCACTCTTTCATGCCCATATATAGTTGCTGATGTTATGGGCTAGACATTCAGATGTAACCAAAAACATACAGTCTGCTTCCTTTCCGTGAGGACTAAATGCGTGGTTTGTTTCCTGAAAATTGTCAGTCGTCTTGAGGAGTCCCTACAGGGCTGTTCTCAGCCTGACATTTCATTTCCACTGTTAGCCAACAGTGTAGCTGCCACTGTGGCAACGAGCATCCCACCCCCAACTGCAGCTACGCCTGGGCTTTATGTCTATTACCTTGGGCCATCTCCATCTTGAGAAAGAAGTGTGAAAAGTTTTCCAAGATCATAAAAATATTTCGAAAACAGGTGGTGATACCAGTTTGTAGTGCTACCTCACAGCTAAATCACAAAGTCACCCCTCCTATCTATCTTTACATCGATCTATTTATTTACCTTGTCTCTTCAATAGGAAAACATTTCAAGTTCATTCAGTGGTCAACTTAGTTGATGTATTTGTTTTATGTATTCTCAGTTGTAAAGCCCTACTCTATTTAGAGTAATTACCATATTTCACATCCATCAAGTATGCCAGGTATTGCTGTATCTTCTCACAGACCTATGAGTCCCACTCACTATGAAGAGGATTGAGTGTGGTGAAGGTGGAATTTAAAGTGTAAGGGTTCCTGGAGTGTATAATGCTTCAAACTCTGAAATTATAAATGATTTGGAAGATACACAGTTATTTTTGTGGTTCTAGTATGTTACTTTGGTACCATGGGAGTTCATAAATACAGATATACAAGGCTCTATGATATGAAATGATAAGTCCTTTCCCCATGTGCATCAGTAACAACCAACTTTTTAGTAGAATAATATTATATGTCATTAAAATAGTGTCCAATAAAAAAGAGGTATGGAAACAACAGACTGATTTCAGTAAAACCAACTAGAATGCCACTGTTAACTTCCACGTATTGTAACAGAAGTTTTAAAAGGATCTATTTCTCTGGAAACAGAGAAAAATAGCAAATATACTCTGAGTCTGGAGTCAACATAAAATATTTACAAGCACAGCATGACACCTGATATGCTTCAATTGTGGGAATTTAGAATTCTCCTCTGCTATGTTTGTGCTGGGAAATGGAATGTTGTCTCCATGTTGATGAACAGTTATAATGGAAATGATATGGGCTGGAGTTACATTAGAGATTCTTAGAGTCCCTTTATTTCAGCATATTTCTATGTGTAATGAACCCAAAATTTAAAAATACTTGCATTTTTGTGGTAGTTAAGAGATAAGGTAATAGGACTTCTATCATACTGAGAAAAAGGTTAGACTTGCTTCAGGTATAAAAGATAAGCAGTAAGACTGAATGAATCTAAATGCTTTCTAAGAAAGAAATTTTAATAACATAAAATGATAATTTCAAATAAAATCTTTGTAAGACAAAAGACAGATAATTCTCATATTAAAATGCTGAAAATTACAGAGAAAGAGAGAGGAATTAAAAGTAACAACTACATACAGCTGTGACCTAAAAGTTAAGGTAAAAATGATGTGGAGGATATTCATCGTGCTTCCTGCACATTTGCATATGCAGTGCTTTGGAAATACTAATTAACTGAGAGTAAATTTGTAATAGTTCTGAATTCTCCCACCACAACTAAACTATTTGAAACTGTATATTGCAGTTCAAACCCTGGCACATGAATTACAAATTAATTGGTCCAGTACTCTTATTTTTATGGATGAAAGAAGTGAGGCTAAGAGAAGTTGAGAGATTTGAATGAGTTTACAAATTTTTGATGAGTGAAAGTAAGGACATGGTTGAGGCTTCTTAAAACCTTGGCCAGCCATCTCTGCAGACCAAGTGGTTAGTTCATGCTAATTTCTATTATTTAACATTTACAATTATTTATGCTGCAATAAAAAAAAAATCAAGGTAAAGTAAGCATTTGAAAACCACTTGAGAAAGGAAACAAGATGGACCATTTTCCATAGTACTGTATGAAATGCATATGTATGAAATTTTTTCTATGCTGTCTGGGGTCCAATTCATATCATTTAGCTATGTGTTTTTAAAATTATCAAACTTAATAGCACCTGAACAGAAGATTTTAGAGATGATCAATGAAAAATTCTGCTTGCTGCTAAATAAATCCATTCTGGGTGCTCTTTGGCTCGTTTATTTCTTTAGAAACGATCGATTGAGTGCTTAATGAATGCCTCAGACTGTGATGACTTCTTCCAACATTTTGTTTATATATTTAGCAGTAAAAGGAATCAAGTGCTGCCAAGTATTAATAAAGTAGAACTGACTACAGCAGGGCTTCTATCACGAGGGCAGCATCACTCACAACAAAGTTAAGCAGTGAGTTGGAAAATTCTAACCATAATTCTAGTTTCTAGCTTCATGATATGAAGATATTAATTTTTTAACAGTTAAACTTATAGAATGAGAATAATGAACTTGTTTAAGGTTATTAAGTGATGCTTCAGTATGAATGTTATAATTATAGGATGCTTGCTCTTTAAGGAACACTATATTGACTGCTGAAAAAAACAGTATGATGTTATTAATATTACGCTAAGAAAAATAACAACAAAAACGTTACCATATCACACTTCCTTCTACTTAATTCCCTTCCAAAGTTTCCATATATTCTCTTAGAAGATATATTGTATCAGGAGGATGGCAGCAAGAGCTGTTCTATTTGAGATATTGCTAGAAAGGTCCTACTTCTGTGATAAAGCCCTTCGATTACAGCCTGCATCGTGGTCTGCCTCAAAGAAAGCTTGCTTCTCAAATCTGGCTCATGACAGCCAGGGTGTTCAAACCGAACAGAGGAAAACCAACACTCCCATCTTAACCAATGTGAATCTACAATCAATGCTTGTTGCTCTTGTAAGTGTGGAAAGCAAAGAGGAAACGAATATTGAGTGCCCTCTATATGGCAAGTGGAGCATTGTTTCATATTTATTATACCATTGTAGCATTTGTACAAAATGTCCCCAGTTTTCCATGAATGGAGAAGCCAAGTTAAAAATCCAACATTAGTTAGTTGGCAAATTGTATTATAGCTAGAATCCAAACCTAGGGTTTCTCTATTTCTGAAAAAAAAAAAAAAACAAATTCCCTTTGTAATTAAATAAAAATATAAAATTTCATACTGAATGAATTCACAAATGTTTTTTACAAAAGCTACAGTCATTTCATAAAGATGCAATTTCATACACAGTAGGACAAAATTACTACAAACCAGAAAAATTGTTTATGGTTTTGCATACTTACAAAAATAATACCCAAATATTAATATCCCTTAAAATTATTCTTAAGGCAACCTAGTAGGGTAGAATAGGGTGGGAGGAGGGAGGGATGATCAAGAGGGAGGGGACATAAGTATACTTATGGCTGATTCACATTGTTGTATGGCAGAAACCAACACAAGAACGCAAAGCAATTATCCTCCAATTAAAAATAAATTAAAAAATTATTGCTAAGGAACAAAACATTTTAAATAAAAGTAAGACAATTTTTAAATTTTTCTGGCAAACAAGTTTCCCAAGGATCAATATTTCCTGACTTCTGTTAAATCGACACTTCCCCCACAACTCTCTAAGGAAATGCAGAATATTTCAAGTCGAGTTTGACATGTATCACCAAAAATGACAAAACTGGAGTATTTCCCAGTGGTTAAAATTCTGTGCTTTCACTGCCGAGGGCACAGTTTCAGTCCTTGTTTCAGGAACTAAGATCCCGTGAGCCATAAAGTGTGACCAAAAAAAAAAAAAGACAAAAATGGCAAACAAAAATCAGCGGATGAGCCAAAACAGCAGCTCAATCTCATGGTTCTTTTACAGTTGATCTCAAAAAAATGTCTTTATTTCAATTCTTACAAGGCTGAAGTTTTCAAAGTGTGGTCCACAGATTCCCTGTGATCTCTGAGATGGCTCAGGAGGTTTGTGAAGTCAAAACTTTTTTTTTGTCTAACAATAAGATATTATTTGCCCTTTTCACTATGTCGATACTTGTACAGATGGTACAAAACACTAAGTAAAACTGTTGATACCTACAGACTCCGTACACGTCAATGCCATGGACAAGCTGGGGAAAAATACCATGCAAGTTTCACTTGAAGATGGCCTTGATGAAACAAAATTAATTATTTTATTAAATCTCAACCCTGAGTATATATCTTTCTAATATTCCCTGTGACAATATAGGGCTTCCTATAGATAGGTGGTGCTAGTGGTAAAGAACCCACCTGCCAATGCAGGAGACACAAGAGATGTCGGTCCGATCCCTGACGTGGAAATATTCCCTGGAGAAGGGCACAGAAACCCACTCCAGTGTTCTTGCCTGGAAAATCCCATGGACAGAGGCGCCTACTGGGTTACAGTCCGTGGGGTTGCAAAGAGTTGGCCATGATGGAGCATAAATGCATGCATGCATGCATATTTTAAATTAGAACATAAATTTTTAATTATTTTTATAAATTTATTTCAAATATAGAAAATTTCTAA
The DNA here is from genome assembly GCF_003369695.1 of Bos indicus x Bos taurus. Taxonomy (NCBI): domain Eukaryota; kingdom Metazoa; phylum Chordata; class Mammalia; order Artiodactyla; family Bovidae; genus Bos; species Bos indicus x Bos taurus. The sequence continues at coordinate 27,412,148 of NC_040087.1, read as the reverse complement.
TTTATAATATAGTAGATATCTGTACTATTGCCTGGGAAGTCCCATGGATGGAGGAGCCTGGTAGGCTGGAGTCCATGGGGTCGCTAGGAGTCAGACATGACTTCACTTTCACTTTCATGCATTGGAAAAGGAAATAGCAACCCACTCCTGTGTTCTTGCCTGGAGAGTCCCAGGGACGGCAGAGCCTGGTGGGTTGCCGTCTGTGGGGTCGCACAGAGTCGGATACGACTGAGGTGACTTAGCAGCAGCAGCAGCAGATATCTATAGTTATAACCCATATAAACAAAAGCTCTGGTCCTTGATAACTGTTTTAAGAGCCAAAGGGTCCTGAGACAAAAATATTTGAGATTCACTGTGCTATAGAAATAATATGGGTTTAATGATTATATGATGATATATAACTAAGAATGAATTGTGTTTAGTATTTGCCTTTTTTCCTTTAAGCTGGCTTAACCGATGTAGGGGACATGAGCTTTAAAAATTATTTTTTATTAAGCTATACATGTTCAGTTCAGTTCAGTCACTCAGTCATGTCCAGTTCTTTGCAACCCCATGGACTGCAGCACGCCAGGCTTCCCTGTCCATCACCAACTCCCCGAGCTTGCTCAAACTTAAGTCTCTCAAGTTGGTGATGCCATCCAATCATCTTATCCTCTGTCATCCCCTTCTGCTCCTGCCTTCAATCTTTCCCAGACTCAGGGTCTTTTCCAATGAGTCAGTTCTATGCATCAGGTGGCCAAAGTATTGGAGTTTCAGCTTCAGCATCAGTCCTTCCAATATTTGAACACCACAGTTCAAAAGCATCAATTCTTCGGTGCTCAGCTTTCTTTATGGTCCAACTCTCACATCCATACATGACTACTGGAAAAACCATAGCTTTGACTAGATGGACCTTTGTCAGCAAAGTCATGTCTCTGCTTTTTAATATGCTGCCTAGGTTGGTCATAGCTTTTCTTCCAAGGAGCAAGTGTCTTTTAATTTAATGGCTACAGTTACTATCTGCAGTGATTTTGGAGCCCAAGAAAATAAAGTCTCTCACTGTTTCCTTTGTTTCCCCATCTATTTGTCATGAAATTATGGGATCAGATGACATGATCTTCATATCAGGTGGCCAAAATATTGGAGTTTCAGCTTCAACATCAGTCCTTCCAGTGAACACCCAGGACTGATCTCCTTTAGGATGGACTGGTTGGATCTCCTTGCAGTCCAAGGGACTCTCAAGAGTCTTCTCCAACACCACAGATCAAAAGCATCAATTCTTCTGCGCTCAGTTTTCTTCACAGTCCAACTCTCACATCCATACATGACTACTGGAAAAACCATAGCCTTGACTAGATGGACCTTTGTTGACAAAGTTGCTTTTCAATATGCTATCTAGGTTGGTCATAGCTTTTCTTCCAAGGAGTAAGCGTCTTTTAATTTCAAGGCGGCAATCACCATGTGCAGTGATCTTGGAGCCCAAAAAAGTAAAGTCAGCCACTGTTTCCACTGTTTCCCCATCTATTTCCCATGAAGTGATGGACCGGATGACATGATCTTAGTTTTCTGAATGTTGAGCTTTAAGCCAACTTTTTCACTCTCCTCTCACTTTCTGCCATAAGGGTGGTGTCATCTGCATATCTGAGGTCATTGATATTTCTCCCGGCAATCTTGATTCCAGCTTGTGCTTCATCCAGCCCTGTGTTTCTCATGATGTACTCTGCATAGAAGTTAAATAAGCAGGGTGACAATATACAGCCTTGATGTACTCCTTTTCCTATTTGGAACCAGTCTGTTGTTCCATGTCCAGTTCTAACTGTTGCTTCCTGACCTGCATACAGGTTTCTCAAGAGGCAGGTCAGGTGGTCTGGTATTCCCATCTCTTTCAGAATTTCCCGCAGTTTCTTGTGATCCACACAGTCAAAGGCTTTGGCATAGTCAATCAAGCAGAAATAGATGTTTTTCTGGAACTCTCTTGCTTTTTCAATGGTCCAGCAGATGTTGGCAATTTGATCTCTGGTTCCTCTGCCTTTTCTAAAACCAGCTTGAACATCTGGAAATTCATGGTTCACGTATTGCTTAAGCCTGGGTTGGAGAATTTTGAGCATTACTTTACTAGCGTGTGATATGGGTGCAATTTTGTGGTAGTTTGAGCACTGTTTGGCATTGGCTTTCTTTGGGATTGGAATGAAAACTGACCCTTTCCAGTCCTGTGGTCACTGCTGAGTTTTCCAAATTTGCTGACATATTGAGTGCAGCACTTTCACAGCATCATCTTTCAGGATTTGAAATAGCTCAACTGGAATTCCATCACCTCGTTCTTCGCTTTCTGTCATAAGGGTAGTGTCATCTGCGTATCTGAGGTTATTGATATTTCTCCTGGCAATCTTGATGCCAAGATGCATGTATACATGTAATGTTGTACAAATTTAAGATGTACTAATGTGTTGGTTTCATACGTTAATATATTGCAGTTTGACTACCACCATAGCACAAGGTAACATATATATCAGGTCACATGATTATCATTTCTTTTTTGTGGTAAGAACCCTACCACGGAGCAGTAGGATCCCATGAGGACAGTGTACTGCTTCCCAGTTTGAGGTCCACATGGCTTAGGAAAGAGACAGACTGCTGAGAGGAAGAATCCACAAGGGCTGAAACCTGACTGATGGGCTTGACTCTGAAAAAAACCTATTTACAGAGAATTCAGGAAATAAACAAACAACAAGTCTGTCAGGAGAGACAGCACATTGCCAGAGAAAAGTCCAGGTTCACCAAATAGCCCTGAGAAAGCCCACTTCGCAAGGCAATTCCAGCCCTCAAACCTGCACTAAAAAGAAGGGAGGAACTAAAATGTTACAGCTGTTAGAATAAAAGCCTCCCCAATGTCCATCTGCCATGAAGCTATGCAGGACAATGGTAAAGGGAGTTCCTCCCAGAAAGGAGGGAGAGAACAGCTAGATTCTTGAACAAAGAACTCCATCTACTGCCAGGCCATGTCCAGCATGAGATGATTGTGATGAACCTGAGATCACTATTTAGGCGTTTCCCCTCTTTCCCCTTTTCAAATCGAAGTTTTATTGCAGCAATAGTGTTTTTCTTTTTCTGCCACTGCCTATTGGTAGTATTAAATGTATCATTTAGCCAAAGGATGCCAAGCCATGAAGAGCTACATTTAGACGCAACCAAGAAAAATGCTGTGACTTAAGAGATTTCACAATCAAAGTTGAAGGTGGTAACTGGATGAGCCTAAGAGTTGTCTTCCATTAAAGTGGAGGGAAAGACAATATTCCTGGTAGAGGTTATACTTGCGTTGTATTAGCCAGGGTCATCTTGAGAATTTTAAAATGGGAAAGAAGGTATATATGGATGATGGTCAGACAAGGGATGGAAACATAATGGGGGGTGTAGTTAACTTGGGTTTATCCTGCCCACAATCTGTTTGGGAACAATCTCTTCCCATTCTGAATGCAGGTGGTTTGAGTGGGGCCAATCACACCTCTGGGCTTCCCTAGTGGCTCAGATGGGAAATAATCCACCTTCAATGCAGAAAACCTGGATCTGATCCCTGGGTCAGAAAGATCCCCTGGAGAAGGGAATGGCAATCCACTCCAGTATTCTTGCCTGGACGATTCAATGGAGTTGCAAACAGTTGGACACGACTGAGTGACAAATACTACTAGCACTGCTAATCACACCTCCTGTTTCTACGAGTAGGTGCATCCTAGGAGTTTGACCAATTAAGTACTCAATTTATTCAACCATACTGACTAAGTCCAAGGATGGTCACATGATCTAAGCCAGGCCAATAAAAGCTCTCCTTGGAACTTTTTGATTTTTTTCATTAGGAATGCCAGCTGCCAGTACACAATTTTTAAAAAGTATTTATTGAATTTGTTACAATATTGTTCCTATTTTATGTTTTGGTTTTCTGGCCACAAGGCATATAGGATCTTAGCTCCCTGATGAGAGATCAAACCCATACCTCATGAACTGGACAGTGAAGTCTTAACCACTGGACTGCCAGGGAAGTCCCTAGTACACAATCACTGCTAGTCATTTTTTTTCTACATTGTAGGGAGTATCTCCCTGATAATGAAGCCAAAACCTAATTTGGTAAAGCAGAGAGAGAAGTGAGGCTTATTTTGAGCTCCTGGATCTAACCATATACCTAAAGTTAGACAGATAAGTTCTGGCTTTTCAAATTATTTGAGTCAGGAGATTCCTTTTTATGTTTATATGGTTAAGCTTCTGACAGTTTCAAGCAAAACAATCCTAACAAACACAACTACATAAAATGATTTAAACATGTTTTTTATTCTTTCAAAGAGAGATAATTGAACTAAACAATTTCCTTTAAAAAAAAAACTGATATACTTCTGGATTCCAATATGTATTTGTTACTTTAGCAAATCTAGCATCTCAGTAGAGAAACCACTGATTAAGGAATCAGTGGAAGAAAAAAAAAATTACTGTAACTTGAGATGGTAATCAGTTCGGTTCAGTTCAGTCACTCAGTCGGGTCCAACTCTGCAACCCCATGGACTACGGCATGCCAGGCCTCCCTTTCTATTACCAGCTCTCAGAGCTTGCTCAAACTCATGTCCATCAAGTCAGTGATGCCATCCAACCATCTCATCCTCTGTCATCCCCTTCTCCTCCTGACTTCAATCTTTCCTAGCATCACAGTCTTTTCCGATGAGTCAGTTCTTCGCATCAGGTGGCCAAAGGACTGGAGTTTCAGTTTCAGCACCAGTCCTTCCAATGAATATTCAGGACTGATTTCTTTTAGGATTGACTGGTTTGATCTCCTTGCAGTCCAAGGGACTCTCAAGAGTCTTCTCCAATACCACAGTTCAAAATTAGGTTACTAAGGTCACAAAAATTTCTATTAGAGGATAATCTGCCTGGACAAGGTGATGAGTGCCAAGTCATTTTTTATATCCTACTTACATTCAGAAAAACTTTGTGTGTCTTTGCAATAAAAGGCACTATGTAATAAAACCACCAAAGCAAATTAAAAACAAAAAGATCCAAACTACAAAGTGAAAAAGGAAATAGTTGAACTGAAAATCCCAGGTTGAGCTTCAAGTGCATGACTTGTATCTGAGCCTCTGAAGAGGCAAAGCAAAGTGAATATTGAAGTTTTATGTCATGTCTTAAAGGAAACAGTTCATCAGAGAGAAATTATCTTATTTCTAGTGTTAAAGTCTAGAAATAACTTATTAGTTTTTCAGACACTGGCACCAAATTATATAATTGAATCTTTAACAGAAGCTTCATAAAAAATACAGATATATTCTTCTATGGCTATTGGAGAAAAAGTGAAAGTCACTCAGTCGTGTCCAACTCTCTGCAACCCCATGGACTATATAGTCCATGGAATTCTCCAGGCCAGAATATTGGAGGGAGTAACCTTTCTATTCTCTAGGGGATCTTCTCAACCCAGGGATTGAACCCTGGTCTCCCTCATTGCTGGTGGATTCTTTACCAGCTAAGCCACCAGGGAAGCCCACTGGAGAAAAAACTGACCCTTAATTAAAGCTCAGATGCCTTAGTTAAATTACAAATCTACAAAGGCAATTCAAGAGGGAGGTTAAAAACAACAAAAAAGGAATACTTCTCTCAACCTTGGGCTGGTTGGGTTAATCCCACCGTTCCCAACTGGGTAGCTCTGCAAGTTCCTTCTCCCTCTCATGTCTCCTTCTCAAATCAAGTTCTTTGTTTGTAGGAGCATCGGCTCTTCCTCTTCTTTTCACAGGGTCCGGACTTAGCCTGGGCAAGCCAGCCCGTTGCTTCTGCTCCTGAGAAGTGCCAAGATTCTGCAGCGCTGACTCCAACTGCCTTCTCATGCCTAGACTTTGGGCTGCTTTCCGGATACCTGCATAAGCAAGCCCTTGTCACTGCTACCTATTCCTCCCTGCGCTCTGCTTTTTCCTTCTTGCCACACGTGTGTTCCCTTCTCCCCCTGCCCACCTCTATCCCTTGTACACAATGCATAAAGGATGGAAAAAGTACTGCGGCCAGAAGCCTCTGAATGAGGCATCAATGGATGAATATTTAGGCAGCTTAGGGCTGTTTCGAATGTTAAATTTAATGAAATAAAAAGAAAAAACAACAACAAAAAAGATAAAGTATATATATTCTCTTGTTGTCAAATGGCTTGATATTTGAGCAGATTTTATCAAGTATTGATATTATAGTGAAAGGCAGGTGAGCATGGCATGTCCTTTAAGACCACCCCCTCCAACAATCAGCAGTTGGTTCATAAAAGCTTGGAATAAAGTTATACAGCAAAACACTAGAAACTAAAGACTAAGACCAATCAAAAAAAATTATAAGAAATTAAGGGCCTAAAGCAGATTGCTGACTAAAAGGATTATCTACATACACATGTTTTACAATGAAAATCAAAACCTTACTTGAATTTCTTCTAAAATGAAGAGTAAGAAACATTCTAAGAACATGTAATAACGAGGTTTCAAAAAAGACAAGAATTAGAGTCTTTAGAACAGAGATTGTTTTCTACTTAATACTTCCTTTTCACTCTACAACCATAGCTGAAGTCAGGTTCTTGTAAACTTAATTTAGACTTCTGCATTACCTTTCTCTCTATGTTTCCTACTTGTGAATTTAGTTGAATTACTCTTTGTCATTAAATTACTTTGACCATGTTGATCAGTTTCTTATAAGACCTATTGTGTTTTCTAAATGCTATAAACTGAAGACTACATGTTACACTTGCAAATCTTTCTAATTTTTAAAATCTTTCTGTGTTTTTTTTCTTTCCTCTTATTTTTGGCCTGCTTTTTAAATTCCATCATCCTTGTTAATGCCTCCCATTCTTCTTGGAATATAATCTGCTTTCAAGCTAGCCACAGTCCTTTGGGCTATATGATATGGATATTTATTATCCTGTTGCTAATATTTACACAGAGAGCAAGGAACTCCTCCTCACCCCTCTGGAGGGATTAGGACTGGAGGAACACTTTGGTCCCTTTTTTCCTTCCTTATTTAATCCTCCCCTCTAGAGAAGGAGTGTCTTATCTCAGAAGCTGGTAAACTACAGCCCAGGGCCTGTTTTTGTATAGTCCACATATATTTTCATATTATAAATGGTTGGGAAAAAATGAGAAGAGTATTTCATGCCACATAACATGTATATAAAATACAACATTGTATCTCCTTCAAATTTACATGTTGAAGTCCTAACTCCTGGTTCTTCAAAATGTGGCCTTAATCTGCTTTTGTGCAGATATCATTGGTTAATGCTGGTTATATGGGAATTGAGTGGGCCCCCTGATCCAATTTAACTGGTGTCCTTATAAAAAAGGGGAAATCTGGACAGGTATATGTACACAGGGAGAACATTAGGTAAAGATGAAGGCACAGATCAGGGAGATGCTTCTACAAGTTAGGTAACGCCAAAGATTGTCAGCAAATCAACAGAAGACAGAATCAAGGCACGCAGCAGATTCTCCCCCTCACAGCCCTCAGGAACCCACTCTCTCTACACTTTGACCTCAGATTTTCAGCCTCTAGAACTGAAAGACAATACATTTCTGTTGCTCAAGCCACACATTCTGCAGTACTTTGAAGTCTTAGCAAATGAACACAACTGCCATTCTCACTTATCTACACATTGTCTATGGCTGTCCCCTGCAACAATAGCAGAGCTGAGTAGCTGCAGCAAAGACTGTAAGGCCTCAAAATCTAAAATGTTTACTATCTGGTCCTTTATGGTAAAAGTTTGCTGATTCTTGGATTTATCTGATTGATGAGGTAGGGGAAAGGGTCACTAGGCATACACAGCCCATTCTCCTTGTTTCTTTCGAGAAGTGACTGGTGACCCTTCCTCAGCCCTTCTCTCCTCAGCACAGGAGGCCTGGGAATGTCCAGCTGATCTATCTGGGACCAACAAGTGAGTTCCATTCAGGATAAAAGGAAGGTGGAAATACGAAAGCAATTTTAGGTCTAAGACATGGTCTCCAATTTAGATTTATCAGTGACAACACTTTTATTATAATCTCTTTCTGACACCTGTATATGTTTCTCAGGTGATTTCATATCTGGAGGAGAGAGTTATAATGGTTCATTGGCCCCAACCAAACCTCAGCTTCTTCATCCTCATAGCAAGAGTGTTGGAAATCTCATTTCCTTCTTGGAGTTTCTCCAAAAAGGAAGTGAGTGCCAATTTATTTTTTAACCTGGCCATATCCTCTCTGAATATGCAATTCTCATGACTCATTCTTAAACTCTAAACCACATAAAACCACTTGCACTAATGGTCACACAAAGTTTAGATGACTTTTCTTTTTAACACTAAGACACTATGAATTTATGTATCTGCATGTCCCTTTACAGATCTAAATTACTCTAACCTTCCTCAGATTTTGAGCTCTTGAGCAGGTTTTTAACTTGAGGTCTGGGTTGATTAATAACCAACACAGTGTTCTGCTAATTAATGTGGTTTCCCTCATTAATAAATAAGACCCTAACAATCCCTTGCCAACAGTGTTATTATACAGACTCATAAGGAAAAGATGGAAAAGATGGTGATGATAAATATGAGCTACACAGTTTGAAAAATAATTTTTAAGCAAAAATTTAAAAATCTAGATATATGTCTGAGAAAGAAAAATCAGTCACCAGTCTGTCATCCAGAGCTCATTAGTTTACTCAATTAACCCACTGATAATTGTAGAAAATACCTATTACATACAAATAGTCTCTGATGTCCTGGGGCATGAAAAACAAGCTAAAATGAACAATTGGTGAAGGACCCTGACATTCAGGCAGAAAAATCTGATTTTGATCTGATAGATATTCATAAAGAGTAACTGAGAAAATGGAGTGTTTGGGAAAATCATTTTAGCAGTTAGGAATGTAGAGATCTCAGCTTGATAATCTAAACTGTGGACTTGTGTGACCAGTGGGAAGGAAGGGCAGGGTAGGCCCCACAGAGCCTGTTGGCTGCAGGATCTAAGGGTATTCAGGGAGACAACTCATTCAAAAGGAAGACAGCTTTGTTTGAATTCTGTGGGGGCTTGATACCTGGATGTTTTTAGCACTTATGGACCTCCAGGGACAGGGGGATACAAAAAGGGAGTGAAAAAAAAAAAAAAAAAAAGAGCAGTTTCCTTAAAGACTCTGTTGAGGGCAGCGTTTAATAGCATTTGTAACAGTGGATGCTGGGGTGGGGCAAAGGTCACTCTCCCACTCAAGGGGTGATGTTTCAGCTGGAACCCTGAGCCGCGTTAGAGAACAGCCCAGAGCTGGACCAGACAAGTGAGCGAGCACAGTGCTTGGGCAGCCTCAGTACCTTCGGAGAGTTTCAGCTGCGCCACAACATGGGCGTGATAGTTGACATCACGGACTCCAAACTGGATCATAGAATAATAAAAATGGTACTTGCCACCACCGTGTAGCCAACAAGTCAAGTGCCAAACATGAGCTTCTACCCGCCAACACCGTACCCCCACCAAGGTTTCTAGGAGAAAAAAGACCCTAAGACTTGTTGGCAGAAATTGTAGAGGTGGAGTTACAATAAATGGGAGCCTCAAAGCTCACTTTCAGTGTGGTATGTATGAGCGGCTACAATGAGTGTGTTGCTTCCGGGCTGCATGGCCTGGAAAACACAACTGACAAAGTGGAGGAGGCGATGTGGTACTGGAGTGCTGGTTGTATTAAATATCAGCTGTGTGACCTTGGCCGAGTCATTCAAAGATTCTGAACTTCAGGTCTTGCGTCAGAAACATGGAATCGTTCAAGTGTTCTGACAAGGTTATGGTGCAGCTCAAATGGACTTATGTGAGAGCAAACCCTATTGTTTATTTAAAGTGCTATAATTATCATTACAGGGAGTATTTGCAGAACAGGCTATTTATAAAAGGGTTCTGAGTGCACTGATTTCCAGCTGTCACCTGATATAAAATGCTTTTGCATCTTCCAAAGCCATTTTCCAAATAATTTTTCTCACGCAATTGTCTCGGCAAAATCTAGAGGCACTTGAAATGACTCCTTTTAGGGTATGTCTGTGTACCACTCAGAGACACAACTGAGAAAATACAGCTGTAGCTGGCACAGAAGAAATGAAGCATAGAAAAGCCTTTGGGGCAGTAGAAAGTGGGGACCATAAAAATATTGGCCTTATTTTAACATTTCTCAGAGTACATGAGAGTCAGTAGGTGATCTTGTTGGTAGTGATTGGTCTGCTGGGAAATCTTAACTTTAAATTGCCTGCCAATCTCTATTTTGGTGTCTAAGAAGAGCCATTTATCACTTTTATGAAGCCACTGAAAGCCCACATTGAGGGGGAGAAAAAATAATTATCAAGTAGTATATGCCCTCCCACTAAATACATAATGAGAGTAATGGGCTGAAGTTTCTAAGGATGGGCAATAAATGTTTTGATAAAACAAATCTAAGATTGCCCCCAATAGAAAGTTAGCCCTCCCTTACCTCCACTAACTCTCTGCCACCTGCCCAGGGGAGCAAGTTTCCAAGATTTAATGATGCGCTGGGATGATGGATTTTCCATTAGATGTTCCTAATAACTCTTCTCCACAGAACAGTCCTTTCTCTAGCCAATAACAATAAGCCATGTCTGTATGTGAATTTCACAATTAACAAAGCATTTCATACAGATACAATTTACTTTATTGCAGAAAGGAGATTTGAGGGTTCACTTAACCTCAGGGAAGCAGTTATACATTTTACTTTAAGGACACTGAATCCCCTTTTTTGTTAGGTTTACATGTTCATAGAGTTTTTAAGAGTCATCACCTTCGGAGTTCACCTTTACTTCCACTCTTGTGCCAGGGCAGAGCTGTTTTTCTCATTTACCTTAAGGAAACCAAGATCATTGTTGAATGAACTCCAGGCTCATCCTGCAATTCATGGTAAACCCTGATCCCTTTATATCTACCTGAAGTCTAACTCAGTAAATTCTACCCTAGTCTTCCTTAACCAGTCTATTTCTTGAGGATAATTGTCCAAAGTTGGGTAATTCTCTTAATTATTTTCTCTCATTATTTTGTTAATGCTCTCTCTGACTTAGATGTCATAAGAACTTTTACTTATTTGTAACAATTCATTTATAAATAAATAAATGAAGTGATTCAGATCATCATGTCTTTCCTCCTGGCTATTTCATATAGCTCCTCTATCCACCAGATCTCTTGAAGTGTGACTGGTCTGAATGGAGACACACTGCTGATGCAAAATCTACAGCAGATTTAAAGGTCTTAGATCTCAAGAAGAAAAGTAACATTTCGGGGTAATTTTTGTGCATTGATTATGCATGACACAGGATGCTTGGGGCTGGTGCACTGGGATGACCTGGAGGGATGGTATGGGGAGGGAGGTGGGAGGGGGGTTCAGGATGGGGAACACATGTACGCCCATGGCAGATTCATGTTGATGTGTGTCAGAACCAATACAATATTGTAAAGTAATTAGTCTCCAGTTAAAATAAATAAATTTAAAAAAATAAAAAATAAAATGACAACATTTTAATACACTGGTTTCAATAAAACATATTATTAAATGAATTAATTACACTTGTTCCTTTTACTGTTGTTGTTTTTTTTTTAAGATGCTGGAAAATGTAAATTTACATACACGGGTCAAATTATACTTCTATGGGCAGCACTAACCTAGAGCTTTTAACTTTACATTCTAGGTCTTTATCCTTCTTCCCCTCCTCCTCCCTCATGCTTAATTCAAGCCCAAATCTCCTGACCCATTTTCCTTTTCTATGGCACTAACATTCCCACTGAAGTAACAACTTTGTTTGATTACCTCTATCTTAGCCAAAGAAGAGTTTCTCAGCCCACATGTGATGGGGGATAGATTTAAGTACTCACTACCTCTCACAGCAAGTATCCTGGCCCTAAAGTCATTCTATTAGAAAAAAAATTTTTTCCTTATTATGGAAATAATGTCTGGAGATTTAACACAAGGTAGGCAGAACAATGGCAGACTAGTCACAGGTATTCCTACTGGTCCTGGAAAGCAGAACTGACTTCCTGGAAAATCACATCCAGAAAGATAGTTCCACAGGGGGTGAAACAAATTTAGTCCTGATATTCAAGGGAATGCACAAAGATTCCTCTGAGAATGTGGAGTTAATAAAAATGGATGGTGAAACTGCTTGTGTTTTTCTTGAAGGAAGTTCACAGGCAGTATCAATCCAGCCCAAGGGAGCAATGGGGCTAAATATTTTCCAAGTGCTTGCTATAAAGAGCAAAGCTTATTTTCTCCATTGTGGTCTGTCATTATTTTTACACTTCTGATGTTTTTACAGCCAAATCAATCCACACACAGACATGTTTATAATAAACCATTACAAAACCCTGATGTTTTCTAACTTACAATGACCAGAATATAGAAAGAACCACTTGCCCTATCTTCATGTCTTCTCCACCTTCTGCTTCCTACCAGTCATTCTTTCTTTCTCCAGCCTTAAGTTCTGTCTGGGATCCATTAAGAAAACACTTAAGGCTTTGAGAAAATCAGTAAAAAGGCTGGGGGAAAGCAGGGACCCTTTAAGGGGCTGGTCTCCAGAGTTCTGCATCCCTCACCCATCTTTGAAATAGCTTTCTGTGCATTGCTGGATTTGTTTTTATCCCACTGTGTTATACGTCAGAATTACACCCCCACCACCCTCACAGATTTATACAGATTTATTTGGGTTAAAAAAGCATCTTTTTTTTAAGATAACACCTCTTTATTTCATTTATTTTGGCGGCACCATGTGGCCTGTGAGATTGTACTTCTCCGACCATTAATCCAACTGGAGCCCCCTGCAGTACCTCTGGACTACCGGGGAGGTCCAAAGAGAGAATCTTTTAAAAATGCAAAATATTCCTGAGAGTGTTAAAGGACTTTCAGATTTTTACCTATTGGTGTGAATTATTCAATCAAATTGTCTCTCTGCTCCTTCACCCCCCACAAGTGATCAGCAGCCTTCTCACTGCTGGTCTTCCTCAGTGATAAGCACAGAAATCTAATTTCAAAGTTAGGGAACAGAAAACTGCCTACATGTGGCTCCTCCTTAAATCTGCCAAGATATTAATATTTTAGCAGTTAAAAGAGCCATGTCAAGTCTTTCAAAACACTTTATGGCCAATTCACAGTGTTCTTTCTTGCAGAACACTGGAATTGCCTCTTGAATTTCCTCCAGTAAAATATAGTGAAAACTAGGAAACTTCATCTTTGCTTCATGAAAGTAGGAGGCAGTATGGGACACCAGGGTATGGTCCTATGATCTTAACTGTGCAGAAGGAAATTTCATCTTTGGCTGCAGCTGTTTGGAGAGGGTAGGTGATGGCCTAGTTCACTAACTTAATCACCCGTTCACTCTCCAGGAATAGTTTTGTAGTTACTAAAGAATGCGTACCTCAGGACACACTGACATTTTTGACCAGAAAGTCACAGTCACTTCTACACTCTGTGTATCTTTATGGAGACTTTCCTGGACGTTTAAAGTCCTTAGGACTTTTCTATGTTGTTTATGGACCAAATCCATCTAGATCACCTAATCAATGGCTGTGCCAATAAATGCTGTCTTTCATGGGTCACTTCACACATGCCCTACTCAAAAAGCCACAGAAAACATATCCTCGAAGATTAAAATGTTCTTAATCCCTGTTCCAAGTTCATAACACAGAAAATCAAAAGTGGAGAAACTTTGAAAAACTTAAGAAATCATTATTTTTTCCAGTTTTAGAGGAGATGATGTATTAGTAACACTTCTAAGCCCTACATCCAGGCTGCCCAACACCAAAACAGCAACCCTCACAAGGTTCTACACAGAGTAGGCACTGAATAATATTTGCCAACTGACTCGTTCTATGTACTTTTAAAATCACTACTGTGAAATGCACATCCTGTCTTACTCGTAAATGTATTTTCTCTAAATGCCATCTTACTACAGATATCCACTCATTTTCAGTTGCCATCTGGTGTGCAACTCTGGCCCAGGTGTATATATGACATAGGTTTGCAGAGGGAAGGACTTATTACCATAGCCCATGCTGCTATCCATTCAAGCCATAGAGGAAATGTGTGTAGTCAGTAAAAGCTATAAAACAAACCAAACGAAAGCCATGAATTTTTCAGATGCGTCATGTTTTAAAATACTTTTCAATAATTCAGAGGAGAAATATGCTTGGTTGGTAGCTGGGGTGATCTCATGGGCAGACACATCTCGCCAGGGCTTTAGGAATGCAGTGGCCACATGAGGCTTGTGACTGCATATTTTCAACTCCACAACTGGGCTGTGGTCCTGAAACAGATGTCATTTTACACAGATGTGGCTCTGTATGTACTAGCTCCAGTAAATACTTTCTAAATCCGCAGGGGACAAAAAGGAAGAACCTAGAATAGTTAGTCATAGTTAATCATGAAATACAACATAACTACTAGTGTCTTATTCTCTAGGGTGTTACTTTTTTAAGAACAATAATGAGCATCTACTGTACATCTGCCGGACCACTATTTACATACAGAGAGTCCCTGGGAATTACTACCTTAGTCTGGTGGCCAAAATAACTCTGCTTCCCCATAGCCGCTGCTATGAGGCTATGTTTCACACGTCCTTCTCATCATTCCTTTGACCATGCAAAAATCCTCTGAACTTCCCCACTGCAGACCAAAGCAATGATCCATGGAGTAGTTACGCTAGAAACAATGGCAGGGAGGAAGGAAGGAGAGGCTGGATATCTCCTGCAGCATCATCAACTGAGGCTTCTCCTCGCTTCCATTTCTATTGCTATGTCTCCTCCAACTAAGGCACAGGATCACGTCAAATCTCTAGCCCCTGTTCCATCCCAGCTCTTACACAGCCCCCAGCTATTTCTTAATTCTTGCTTAGCTTGTTAGCTTCCAGGAAATTCACTGAATACAGGTGGCCTCCAAAGTATAGATAAACATTATATGAGACCCACCAGCTGTCTTATCTCCTTCCAACATTCTTTTGGGAAAAATAAAAAAGTATTCAAAGAAGGATTTTATGTGGGCCCCTTTGCTCATAACCTCACAACTTCCAATGGAAACCCTTAGAAAACTTGCAAACCGTCATCCTTGCAAAATACTTTCTCATTCGTCAAGGATTGAAAGATGTAACAGTTGAAAATAAAGAAGGTGGCAGTGGAAAAGTTAGCAAGATACCCAAACTCCAATTCTCTCAGAGGGAAAAAAAAGAGAGGGTGACCAGAAATCTGACCTGGGTAGGAAAAAATTCCTCTAGAAATGTCTCCTAGATTGAAAGTCTTCACCATGACAATGCTTCAATTTTTAACATCCTGAAACCCAAAACTTGTTGTGGTGTGAATGTATACACATCTTCCTTTCCAGTATTAAAACTTTGCCGAAACATTAGCCTAAATGTGTCTGAGTAGCAACTCCTCCTATTACTCCACAGTAGAATAGAGACCCTACTGAAATAACTAGAATATACTACAATCTGAACATTTAACGAATGCCTATAATTTTCAGTTACTGTGCTAAGTAAGCACTTAGGTTGCTGAGACAAGTGACACAGTCTGGACTCAAACTGCTTCAAGGTTGGTGAAAGGAAAAACAAAGAAATACATAAGTAACATTATTGTGACAACTGCTAGAAGAACAGGACTCTTCCTACAGACTGAGTATTGAGAACCTAGCAAAGGGAATCAATGTGATGAAGACAGAATTTTAAGTTAAAGGCATGAATGATTCAAGTATGAAGAATAAAGAATCCCAAAGTAATTTGATGTGGCAGGAATATTGAGCAAAAGATGGAGTAGACAAAAAAGAGAGAGAGACATGAGAAGTGGGCAGGGCTAAATCATAAAGAACTTTGTCTAACATGCCCAGAAATTTGAGTTTCTACCCATCACCCCACCCGCCCAAAAAACTGAGGACATAGAAGGATTTTCCCAAAGAACAGAGATATGATCAGATTTAACTTTTTAAAAGGTCACTCTGTTTGTATTTTAGATAATGGATGAAGGGTATATGATACCAAAGACGAATTCATATGCATGTTAAGTCACTTCAGTCATATCCAACTCTTTGAGACCCTATGGACCACAGCCCACCAGGCTCCTCTGTCTATGGGATTCTCCAGGCAAGAATATAGGAGTGGGTTGCCATGCCCTCCTCCAGGGAATCTTCCCAACCCAGGAATCAAACCCACATCTCTTGGGTCTCCTGCATTAGCAGGCGGGTTCTTTACCACTAGCGCCACCTGGGAAGCCCCCAAAGATTAGTTAGTAGGCTGCATTTCAGATGAGAGATGGCTGAATCAGAGCAGTAGCATTAGGGATGCAAAGGAGATGAGTTAACACTTCATTCGAAATGCAGGCTGGAGAGGACATGGTGACAACGAATGTAAATTTAAGAGAGAAGAACAAAACTAGGGTGACTCCAGGTTTCTGGTTGAATGATGAGTTGACTGAAAGTGTCTTTCACTATGATATTAATAGAAAACAGTAAAATTCAAGACTGAGTTTGAGGTGCACCGGAACATGTAGTTTAAGATGCCAAGACATCCAGTCAGGCACAAGTGCCTGGGGCTCAGGAGGGAGATGAGGATATAGACACTGGTTATGGAGAACAGACCCAGTGGAGCTGGCTAGACCCCACCCCACCCCACCCATACTTCCCTGCCCAGAATATAACTCCTTGCATCACCCTGTCCTGTCCCTTCTACCCACCCACAAGTCTGGGAATTAAGCATAAATCAGAAGCTGCTTGTGAGTCACTGGCTTCAGAAATGGGCTTGACCTGCTCATGTAAGGTGACAACAGAGATCCAGAATAGCCCCAGAATTTCAACTGGTTGCTGTATGGCTTTGCTTTCTTTTAAATACCATTCTTAGCCTTGGCAACCTGGCTATCTGAATTTATAATCTGGTCCCTGGATTTTCTGTTTCTGTCAACCAAACCTGGACTGTCCCCTTAGTCAGGTCACAGTCTGCACTAGCCCATATGATATTTTCATAAAAATTGGGAAAAAAAATATCCTCTTTGGCTGGCATTCACCATCTCAAGGACTCACAAATTGGGGAGCAGAAGATACCTTTGTGCCAATTAAAAAAGGTGACACTTGCACAGGGCATATCATCTGTATGTGCAGCTCTGAGCCAACTTCAGACTGAGATATCTGACCCTTTGTTGATGATGTTTATGCTTAGTTTAAGCCCTCAGCAGTTCTGGTGTCTCACTTATACTGGCAGCTACCATGAACAGCTTTCTTCACTTTCCCCCTAGGCACATGACATCTGAGATGAGTAGACAGAAATAGTCCAATGAAGGTAGAGGCCCATATTCCAAACTTTGGAAATGTTCTATTAAAAGTATATAGAAGTCTTGACAAGCAATAAAGGGTTTGACATCTTGATCCTTCATCCTTTACACAGCCTTGTGGGAAACCTGCCTCAGGCTTGCAGAGGCCTTGCCCTCAGTATTTGGCAGCCAGGGCTACATTTAGAAATGAGGACACGTTCCTCAGACATATTCCACAGGGTAGTGAATCTGGCACATCTTTATGAGTAAAACTGTTCTGCAGCCTAGGCTGAGAAAGTAAGAAGATTACAGTAAGTCAGATGAATAAATGTCCATTGCATTGACATAAATCTCTGTGGAAAGATTTGTCTCCTATCTTGGAAAAGAGCTAGCCAGTGGCAAACTTCCTCTATTACGGGGGCCTCTGAGTTCATGACATATTCAGAGGAAACAGAAGTGAGTTGACTCTTTAGAAAGTATTCCCTAGAAAAGGAAAACAGCAGCGAAAGTTTTCAGAAACTTGTTTATCTACTCAAAAATTCACAGGTAGAACAGCAAAAAAAGTTCTTCTGCCCAACTGACTCCTGTTTGCATGCTGCCCACTTATATGTGAACTTAGAAGGAATGCCTATGGCACATATTGATGGTGAACAAAAGAAAACAGAGAAAGATTTTTCAGAGGCAATATAAATCCCAGTATTAATATCTGAGGCTATGTATTCCTCTTCTCCACCACCTATGTCAGTGAGAGCTGGCCGAGGACTCAAATTATATATTGTTCTGAATGGGCCAAAATATGAAATAATCTCAGATTTCTTACTTAATAGCTTATAAAGTTATCCTGTCCCTGTCTTAAATTAGCTAATGGAAATAAATTACCTGTCCTGGGATAATTAAGAGCTTACTGTAAAAACAAAGTAACCAGAATGAAAAAAAAAAAGAAACATTAGAAAATCAGCTAAGATGGGTCCCAAATGCCTCTTTAATAAATTACATTCCCTTAAAAGGCAACAACCCAATGGATTATAGCATCACATTAAAGATAATGGCTTTCTCCTTTTTAACGTCCATTGTTAATCTTAAAAAAAGAAAATCAATAGATTTGTAATAAATCCTTTCTTCTTGGGCTGAGAAATGCTCTAAGAAAGCCTTGAGAAACAGTTTAATATTCTCTATCAGTCATTCTTCATCAAAAAGAAACAAAATGTGGATCACAGTAAACATAATTAAAGATGTGCTATATTTTTCTTTTCTTTTTTAAATTAAAATTAATTGTTTATTAAAAATATATTTTTTCAAGCAATTTTAGGTTCATAGGAAAACTGTGTAGAAAGTACAGAGATTTCCCATATACCCACTGATGGAGCCCACACACATACAGAGTCTCCCCCATCAGAGGGGTACCTTTATTACACTTGAACCTGCATTGACACATCAGGGCTTCCCAGTTGGCACAATGATAAAGAATCTGCCTGTCAGTGCAGGAGATGCAAGAGACGCAGGTTTGATTCCTGGGTCCTACTCCAGGGAAGGTCTCCTGGAGAAGAAAATGGCAACTCTCATTAGTATTCTTGCCTGGGAAATCCCATGGAGAAAGGAGCCTGGTGGGCTATAGTCCCTGGTGTTGCAAAGAGTCGGACACGACTGAGTGACTGAGCGCACACACACACACACACACACTGACACATCATCATCTACAGTCCATAGTTTATCTTAGAATTCACTCTTGCTGTAAATTTTATGGGTTTTGAGAAATGTAAAATGACCTGTATCCACCATTATAGTATCGTACAGAATAGTTTCACTGCCCTACAGATCCTCTGTGCTCTACCTGTTCACCCCTCCCTCCTCCCTAATCCCTGGCAACAACTGATCTTTTTACAGGCTCCATAGTTGTGCCTATTCCAGAATGTCATGTTGCTGAAATTACACAGTATGTGGCTTTTTCAGATTGGCTTCTTTCACTTAGTAATATGCAATTTTCCCCCAAAGGCATTACAAAATTCCCAAGGCAATGAATGATGTGGCAGAAAGGCAAAAAGCATGAAAACTCAGACTCAGGTATTGGTTTTGCCCCTTTGGTTAAGTTATTTACTTTTCCAAGACCTTGGTTTGCTCATCTGTGAAACGAGGATAACATTAATACCTAACCCACAGACTTCTGTGAGTTGTTAAAATCAGGTTTCATTCCTTAAAAAATGGAGGTAATAATGCCTACGTTGTAGGGTTGCTGTATGGATTAAAAAGGCAATGTGTGTGAAAAGGTTAGCACCGGGACAGGAACATATTACACATTTAATAATAGTAGCTGACATATCTCATTTTAATGTGTGCTGAATACTTTCTCTTTGACCTTCTAAATCACTCTCTGCTCTTTTCCGTCGTCCTTTGTGGGACACAATTGCTTAAGAACGCATTAAGTGAGTGCCCTTCCCTCCTGGTTTCCTGATAAGTTCAATATAGAAAGAAAAAAGGTAGAAGCTGGGAGAGAGATGGATGTTTTCTTCCTCTGCCTATTCTCTATTCTCTATCAAGCTGGAGTCTGGCTGTGGCTGCAATCCTCTTCAAAGGGCAAAGATTCTGCTGGGCAACCATCTTATAGTTGCTTAGTTCAGTTTAGTCACTCAGTTGTGCCCGACTCTTTTTGACCACATGAACCACACCACACCAGGTCTCCTTGTTCATCACCAATTCCCAGAGTTCATCCAAACTGACATCCACTGAGTCAGTGATGCCGTCCAACCATCTCATCCTCTGTCATCCCCTTCTCCTCCTGCCTTCAATCTTTCCCAGCATCAGGGTCTTTTCAAATGAGTCAGCTCTTAGCATCAGGCGGCCAAAGTATTGGAGCTTCAGCTTCAACATCAGTCCTTCCAATAAACACCCAGGACTGATCTCCTTTAGGACAGACTGGTTGTATCTCCTTACAGTCCAAGGGACTCTCAAGAGTCTTCTCCAACACCACAGCTCAAAAGCATCAATTCTTTGGTGATCAGCTTTCTTTATAGTCCAACTCTGACGTCCATACATGACTACTGGAAAAACCATAGCCTTGACTAGATGGATCTGTGTTGACAAAGTAATGTCTCTGCTTTTTAATATGCTGCCTAGGTTGGTCATAACTTTCCTTCCAAGGAGTAAGCATCTTTTTAATTTCTTAGCTGCAATCACCATCTGCAGTGATTTTGGAGCCCAGAAAGATAAAGTCTGATACTGTTTCCACTGTTTCCCCATCTATTTGTCATGAAGTGATAGGACCAGATGCCATGATCTTCGTTTTCTGAATGTTGAGGTTTAAGCCAACTTTTTCACTCTCCACTTTCACTTTCATCAAGAGGCTCTTTAGTTCTTCACTTTCTGCCAAAAGGGTGGTGTCATCTGCACATCTGAGGTGATTGATATTTCTCCCAGCAATCTTGATTCCAGCTTGTACTATATCCAGCCCAGCATTTCTCATGATGTACTCTACATATAAGTTAAATAAGCAGAGTGACAATATACAGCCTTGACGTACTCCTTTTCCTATTTGGAACCAGTCTATTGTTTCATGTCCAGTTCTAACTGTTGCTCCCTGACCTGCATACAGGTTTCTCAAGAGTCGGGTCAGGTGCTCTGGTATTCCTATCTCTTTCAGAATTTTCCAGAGTTTATTGTGATCCATGCAGTCAAAGGCTTTGACATAGTCAATAAAACAGAAATAGATGGTTTCTGGAACTCTTGCTTTTTCGATGATCCAACAAATGTTGGCAATTTGATCTCTGGTTCTTCTGCCTTTTCTAAAACCAGCTTGAACATCAGGAAGTTCACGGTTCATGTATTGCTAAAGCCTGGCTTGGAAAATTTTGAGCATTACTTTACTAGTGTGTGAGATGAGTGCAACTGTGTGGTAGTTTGAGCATTCTTTGGCATTGCCTTTCTTTGAGACTGTAATGAAAACTGACCTTTTCCAGTCCTATGGCCACTGCTGAGTTTTCCAAATTTGCTGGCATATTGAGTGCAGCACTTGCACAGCATCATCTTTCAGGATTTGGAATAGCTCAACTGGAATTCTATCACCTCCACTAGCTTTGTTCATAGTGATGCTTCCTAAGGCCCACTTGACTTCACATTCCAGGATGTCTGGCTCTAGGTGAGTGATCACACCATCGGGATTATCTGGGTTGTGAAGATCTTTTTTGTACAGTTCTTCTGTGTATTCTTGCCATCTCTTCTTAATATCTTCTGCTTCTGTTTCTGTCCTTTATTGAACCCATCTTTGCATGAAATGTTCCATTGGTATCTCTGATTTTCATGAAGATATCTCTAGTCTTTCCCATTCTATTGTTTTCCTCTATTTCTTTGCACTGATCACTGAGGAAGGCTTTCTTATCTCTCCTTGCTATTCTTTGGAACTCTGCATTCAGATGCTTGTATCTTTCCTTTTCTCCTTTGCTTTTTGCTTCTCTTCTTTTCACAGCTCTTTGTTAGGCCTCTTCAGACAGCCATTTTGCCATTTTGCATGTCTCTTTCTTGGGGATGGTCTTGATCTCTGTCTCCTGTACAAAATCACAAACCTCTGTCCATAATTCATCAGGCACTCTGTCTATTAGATCTAATCCCATAAATCTATTTCTCACTTCCACTGTATAACTATAAGGGATTTGATTTAGGTCATATCTGAATGGTCTAGTGGTTTTCCCCACTTTCTTAAATTTAATCTGAATTTGGCAATAAGGAGTTCATGATCTGAGCCACAGTCAACTCCTGGTCTTGTTTTTACTGACTGTATAGAGTTTCTCCATTTTTGGCTGCAAAGAATATAATCAATCTGATTTTGGTGTGACCATCTGGTGATGTCCATGTGTAGAGTCTTCTCTTGTGTTTTTGGAAGAGGGTGTTTGCTATGACCAGTGCGTTCTCTTGGCAAAACTCTATTAGCCTTTGCCCTGCTTCATTCTGTACTCCAAGGCCAAATTTGCCTGTTACTCCAGGTGGTCTTGACTTCCTACTTTTGCATTCCAGTCCCCTATAATGAAATGGACATATTTTTTGGGTGTTAGTTCTAAAAGGTCTTGTAGGTCTTCATAGAACCATTCAACTCCAGCTTCTTCAGCATTATGGGTTGGGGCATAGACTTGGATTACTGTGATATTGAATGGCTTGCTTTGGAAATGAACAGAGATCATTTTGTCATTTTTGAGATTGCATCCAAGTACTGCATTTCAGACTCTTTTGTTGACCATGATGGCTACTACATTTCTTCTAAGGGAGTCCTGCCCACAGTAGAAGATATAATGGTCATCTGAGTTAAATTCACTCATCCAGTCCATTTTAGTTTGCTGATTCCTAGAATGTCGACATTCACTCTTGCCATCTCCTGTTTGACCATTTCCAATTTGCCTTGATTCATGGACCTAACATTCCAGGTTCCTATGCAATATTGGTCTATACAGCATCGGACCTTGCTTCTATCACCAGTCAGACCCACAAATGGGTATTGTTTTTGCTTTGGCTCCATCCCTTCCTTCTTTCTGAAGTTTTATCTCCAGTGATCTCCAGTAGCATATTGGGCACCTACTGTCCTGGGGAGTTCATCTCTCAGTGTCCTATCTAACCCTGACCAGACTTTGGTAATTAATCTCTTAAATTATCTCTTTTGTGATAATTTAAAAATTTCTGTTGCTTCCTGTCAGACACATATTTTCCCTTATGTTTACTTGCAAAATTATTGTTACTCTTTTACTTTGTAAACAACCAGTGAATCATAAAATCCAAAACCATAAACAACCCTATAAACTCTTACATGTTATCCCTAATATCCCTCTATATCCCAATACTGTTCAGAATTTTATGAAGATCTACTTTTGGATTCAAATATAAAATGTGAAAAAAGTTTAGAAATTTAAGTTATAAAGATTAAAAACTGTAAAGTATTTATAAAAAAGGCTAGTCAATTTTTTATTTATTAAAAATATACCAAACACAACAGCAAAAACAAATTCCTGGGAATTATTTAGCTTGGTAGAGCAAAGACAATTATTTAAATAAAGTGAACTTAGTGTTCATAAGTGATGTTTTACAGATGTATTCCCCAATCTGATGCCTCTTTGCTGGAATGCTTATCATAGAGACGTGTACTATCTTATTAGGGAAAAGCTTTATAATAGTAATTCAAGGAAATCTTCAACTGCATCAGGAATTTTCATTAATAATTAAGAAATTAATTGAAGTGTATACAATCCCCTGCTATAACTCTACATATCACAATGGACTACCGATTTTATCTTAAAATCACAGAATGCATTTTTTTGCAATTTTATAAATATTAACTATATATGTTTTTCATTACAAATCATGTTACAATAAAAAGAAAGTCAACCTTTATGTTTAACTTAAAACACAAAAAGTAACAGAGAATGTTCAAGTATGGCACTCTCTTCACTGCATGAGTGGGGCACTGCACTACACCCAGAATATTCTGTAAGAAAGCTACTCACTTGAGTTTTTGGCCGAGCTCCAGTTGACATTTGGTTTGGCACACCATCAAGATTCTGAATGTTTCCAGTTTTATTTCCACAAATTCCCTCCTTCTGATGATTTTTCTAAAAGATTAGTCTTCAGGTTTATAGAATTCTGTAGAAAACATTTTTAAACAAGTTTTACACACATGAAGAATTATTCTTAGGAATAATTCAAGTGAATTATTTAATAAAAACACATTTTTAAAAAACCAGGATTGTTTTGAAAGCTAACATAAAATGTGAGAATATTCCTAAATAGTAATTATTTTTCCAGAGATATTTATACTTAGGCTCAGTAAGATCAACCCTGGTAAAGCCTGTGAACTTGTAAATGTAAGTTTATAAGTAAATATAAGTTTAAACTACCAAGGTAATACATAGTACTATATTGCCATGTATTTTAAAACTTTTTAAAAAACAAAACCAAAAGTTTGTTAAAAACTTGAAATAAGAGGTGGCTCATTTAGAGCCACAGTATTCTTTTAAGCTTTAAGATCTCAATTTATATATTTTGTACTGAAAGTGAAAGTGTTAGTCACTCAGTCGTGTCTGACTCTTTGTGAGCCAATGGACTATGTAGCCCATTAGGCTCCTCTGTCCATGGAATTCTCCAGGCAAGAATACTGAAGTGGGTTGCCCTTTCCTTCTCCAGGTATTGAACCTGGGTGTCCTGAATTGTAGACAGACTCTTTACTGACTGAACCACTAGGGAAGACTTATATTTTGTAACAGCAGGGAACAAATTATAAAATTTTATTTTCAAAGGTTAGGTGTAGAAGTAAAACGAGTGAAGTAAAGTTGTCAGCATAAAGAGAATCCTAAACTTTTCAAATACAGAATGAGTTTCTTTTCCAAAATGTTAGATTAATTCTTATTGGAGTCAAGTTTTCCTTCACTAATTCTTTCCATCACCTGGAAGTCTGCCACATCTCTCTGTGTCCACTTGCCTTATGTAAGTTACCTAGAAGCCTCTACTGCAGTGTCCTGTCCTGGTTTATTGCTTCTGGAAAAAGGACCAATGTTTTCAGAAGAAGAAAAGGTTGGAAATGTGAATTTTTCACTTAACTAAAAGTTTAGTCACTGCTCATCAGCTTGTTCTTCAGGGTGGAAAATAATGTATCTAGAATACACTGGCTTATGTGTAAATATAGCACTGTCAAATACTGACTATATAAACTTTGACTTAATTTCCTCAAATCTAAATTTAATCACCTATAAAAGAATACCTTCTGACTTCTAGTGAACACTTCTTTGTGCCCGGCATATTTGGCCAATGGAATGTGAGTACAAAGGAA
Organism: Bos indicus x Bos taurus; assembly: GCF_003369695.1. Taxonomy (NCBI): domain Eukaryota; kingdom Metazoa; phylum Chordata; class Mammalia; order Artiodactyla; family Bovidae; genus Bos; species Bos indicus x Bos taurus. The sequence goes on along the minus strand of NC_040087.1, from coordinate 27,387,098 downwards.
CATGCCAAGTCTGAGCAGAATCTTTAAATATTCTGCATGGAAATTATAGTTTTCTTACTCTTGATGCTTATAGAAATTCTACAGTGGGGAAAAGAAATACAGTGATGAGAATAATAATGATATGCTGTGCTAGTAATAATATGGTTTACATATTTACATTTTGGGAAGAATTCCCCATTTGATATTTTGAACAGAAATTTACTAACTCAAAACTGTCTAAGAAGAGTTTAAAGGACATAGAAGAGTGTATACACATTATACCCTTGAGAAAAGACCATGAAAGATCTAATGGGATCTTGTCTTAATTCACATGCACAGTGATTTTAAAAGGTATGAAAGTTATTAAATTGGGGGAAAAACACTGACAAATTAGAACACATTGGACAGGCAGTCAGGGGTGCTGGCAATACAGTGAGTTGACCAATGAGTTGGCCAATAAGAACTACACTCTTCTATTGATAATGTCTATTTCTGCTGGCAGGTGTGGACAGTTTGACCTAGTACCTAGAGGAATAACCACTGGGGGTTAATTTATAAAATGAGGATGATGCTGGCTCCTATTTCAATAGGGTGCTACATGCAAATGAAAGCCCCTTCAGTACTGTTATGGTGGCTGTTGTAACACAGCCTCTTTTTCTTTGAGAAGTTAGGGACTGCATTTTATTCAGGAAAATCTAACATCTGATGACAGAATATTAAGCACAACAGCCTGTGTATGATACTTTCATATGGACTCCCTCATTTTTTTTCTTCTTAGTAATTCTGTGAGGTAGGCCCTTGTTGGTTGAATTTTATAAAAATAATTCCTAAAGAGAACAAGTTGCTTGATTAGGATCACACAGCAACTGAGAGTGCTAAGATCTCTTGATTTCTTCTCAGTTACTTCTTTCTTCCTCCATATTTCTCTTTGTATCTTGGCCCAGTCTCACTTCCACAACCTCTCCAGTCTAAATCTCAGCAAAGGTCTGTTCTATCACTGTCTTTGGTCAGCTGGATAATGGGTTTGGGCTCCTGTTAGCCCTACTGAAGACAGATACCTATGAAGACAAGGAAATGGGGTTCTAACTGCAGGAAGGAATTAACCACTAAAACCCAGCTGTTTTGCAGGGTTCCTATGGCCCAGACATGGCCACTTACAGCACTTATTGAAAGTATGCTAGCCACTTTATAATTTTGAAGCTTGTTATAAATAAGATTCTTTCATAAAATTACATTTTCTTAGTCCTGTTTCTTGTATATAGTAATTCAGTTCATTTTTTAACCTGATGATGTTTCCATAAATATTTGTAAGCCTTCTGATCAGTTTTATATATTTTGGGGGGATTGTCTTTGTACTCTGACACGGAGGACAAATGGTAATTCTGTTTCTTTACCATTCCTCATATTTTCCTTTCTTTTATTTTCCTTATAAATAAGCTAGGCCTCCAGTCAGGGGTGGAAAGAGAAGACATTCTGCCTGATTCTATTTCTGATTTTAAGGACAGTGCTTCCAATATGTCATCATTTAACCATGATACTGACTGTACTGGGTTTTATTTTTCTAAATCATGCAGTTTTTCTTTTTATAAAAAATTTTTATATGAAAGGATGCTGAATTTTACTGAATGCATTTTCTCCATGTATTAAGATGATCAAATTTTTCTTCTTTAATCTCTTAATTTATAAATTACATTAATCTTACCATGTTAAACCAACCATGCACTTCTGTATTATATTATCAAAGTACCCTTCTAGTTTTTAAGATTATTTATCATAATGAAGGTTGGAATTTGTCAAATGCCCTTTTGATAACTAGTCTTATCAATGAGCCATAGTAATAGATTCATAATTATTAAACTATCCTTATATTCTTGAGACCAACTGTACCTGGTTGTGGTAAGCAGTTCCTTTTAATTTTTTTGATTTTCATTTTGGGAAGAATTTCTTTGGTCTTTTTGAACCCATATTCATTTTTTTGTCCTATTTTGTGTCAAGAAAACACTGGTTTCATAAAATACATATGCAAGTTGTGCATCTTTGTAAATAAGATATAGAAAATTTATATTGCATGAAAATTATCCATTTTTTGAAAATCTCAAAGAACCCATAGACAAAACTGTTTGACCCTTAGAGGTGGTTTGATAACTTTAAAGATTTCTCCTATTGGTTTATGGTCTATTTTGATAAGTAACTACTGAGTGAATTTTGACAAAAAATGTTATTATATTGTCTATTACATGAAGTTTTTCAAATTTATTAGCAGACCTATGTAGACTCTTGCACTTTGAAAATCATACTGTATTTGATATTATAGCCCTCTTGTTTCTGTTCTATTTATATTGTCTAGATGAAAGAGCCTAGAATTTAGGTTAAACAGACTCAAGGTAGATAAGCCAACTCACTTGTTAAATATCAGCTTAATCACCACTGCCTCTGGGAAGCCCTTCATCACTCCTGGCAGATATTTCTGTGAACTCCTATATTTCCCCAGCAAAACATTTGCCTTGCATAATTATTGTAATTTGTTTAATGAGCAGCTTCTATGTTAAACTGTGAGCTCTAGGAGGGTAAAGAGGAGGTCTGATTAATTTCCCACCAAATACCTAGCACACTGTTTGAATCAGAATGAGTATTCAATAAATCTTTGTTGAATGAACAATACTTTTTCCCATGTCCTTCTCTGCTTGTCTATTCATAAAATCATAGTTATAATGGGTTTTTATTGCTACCATGCCAAGAGAGGAGAAGAGTGATGAAGTGTGAGCTCTGGAGCTAGAGTAATGGGTTCAAAGTCAGGCTGTGCCACTCACTAGCTGTGGGACTATAAATAAATATTTCTTCTTTGTATTTCTGTTGCCTCAACTGTAAAACCATAAATAAATAATTTTGCACTCACTAGATTGTAGGGAGTTTATATGTGTGAAACACTTGAAAGTGTGTCTGGTACATAGCAAGTTGTGAATTAATGTTAGCTATTGTTATGTTAGTACATCACAGGTAAATGAATGGATAAAAGAATAAAACTGCAAAAACAGAGAAAATACGATATGTGCTCTGCCTCTGGGCTGTTCTGAGGATCAAGTGATGTGAGTTTTAAATAATGACAAGCATTTGAGGTGTTTTATTAACATCATTACAAATGGGAAGCCCTAGTGGCTAGAGGAACATAACTGTTTTCTTTGGAAAAAATGGATAAAGGCAAAGAAATACTTAATTAGGTTTTGTTCCTTACTGGAATTTATTTTTATCCTCTACTACAATACTTTAAATACATAGTTTTAAGAGTTTAATTTAATATTTTTGTAACTACAACATAACCAAACAAGAATTTTTCCTGAGACTTAGCTTTTTGAGAAATAATATCTGACTCTGAAATATTTTTTTCCTGGATCTTTATCCATTACTTACCTTTTATAGTTCACATTTTATTTAAACAATGTCTCTTTGTTTTTCCTACTTCAACAAGAAAACTTTTAAATGCTATCCTTGTAGTATTTTCAAAGTTTCCTATGTATAGGTATTAGCCCTAGAATATTAAACCTCATTGATGTAATAATCATTGAATTTTTTCTGCTACATACAACCAAGCCATGACACAGGATTGCAAAAAAAAAAAAAAAAAAAAAACCCAAATAATAAAATTATCTTCCTAATCTTTGTTTGAATTTCATATAAAGAAAGTTTAGGAAAAAATTCCTAAGATAAGACATTTACGCTTATGCAAATATAGCAAGGAATGAGGTGGTTCACTGCTGTTGATTGTCCAAACTGGTGTAGCATGCCATCCTTTAATTTCTTGATTTGCAAAGAAGACTCTCACTAGCTAACTAACTTAGAGATTGAAGATAATTAATTTGATCTTTTTTGGAGGAAAGCACAACGTTTATAAAGAAACATCCATTTTAAAAACAACTAAAATATTTTATAACACTTAAACTATTAATATCTAGTTGCAACAGCATGTATAAATCATGTAACATGAATTTTGATCCCAAATATAAATGGTCAAAGCTATGCACAGACTGAAAGTTGCCCTTGCCATTTATTTTTCAAGTAATAGATTAGTTCTGTATCTCAAAAAAGCTTGTGTAATTAACTTTCAAGGAACACTAAGAATACAAAGAAGAAATGTAAGCACATGTGAAAATTTTCCCAAGCTATGTAATTTGTATTAAATTTATTTTTGACAATTTTTGTTATCTGTTCTTCCCGTAACTGAGACTAATTAACTTATCCTGCTAAATGACCAAGAAAGACATTTGATTCCAGATCTATCTGAGAAATGAGAGACCTTCATTTTTCATATTCCTAAAGCTGGATACAAAGAGTCCCTTTCTCCATCAGAATAATAACTATCATTTATTTAGTGCTTGTATTCAGTGTAGTGAAAGCAGGCTGCTGGCTAAATTCAGGTCCTGATTTCTGTGCTTACTGTGGTGACTTGAGCAAGTTACTTAAATTCTCTATGCCTCTGCTGTCTCATTGGATTAAAATGGGAATATTAATAAGATCTACTCATAAAGTTTTATTTATTACTTCCCATTTAATTTTTGGCCCATATTTTACCCAGAATATTGTCACAGCTTCAAGATGCCGGAGTTTTAACTGCATTGTATTCTCTGTGAGAGCTATGACTATACCCTTTCTGATCAATCACCACAATACATCACCAACATGAACAGACTAAGAAGAAAGCGCCATACTAGTTGAAGAACTAATACGTCTCTTTTAAATCCTGTGATATGATCCATTAAAGATGGATAAAAGTGACAGAATAAAACATGAGATGTGTGAACACAGAAGACTCACATGATGCACAGTTCTACTTAACATAGTGACGTGTAAGACAAGCGTTTGTAGTCTCATGGCCTTTTGTTTGTTTTTCCACTTGTACATAGTTGATTAGGTAACTGCATCTTTTCCCTGCACCCAAAGGCTTTCTTAGGTAAAGTATCTTTGGAGCTAATCAATTTCCGGTCTCTTCTCATTCATTCACTCATATGCCAAGCACTGTCCAAGTGCAGTGAAAACAAAATAAACACAACATATTTCCTTTAAGAGCTCTAGTCTATAGAGAAAATGTCACGTAGACAGATAATATTACAGGCAGGGATTTAAGACAAAGTATCATATAAAATGATATGAGAACACAGACAAAAGAGTAAATAATTCTGCCTGGGGAAAAGGAAGAGTTCATAGAGGAAATAACCTTTAACTGAGTTTTGAAGGAATAATACTAGTATTTCAGAGAGAGGGAATCCCAAGGGTGTGAAAACACAAAAAGAATACAGCATACTCAAACAATAGTAAGGATTTTTATCTGATTCCATCTATTGATGCCTAGGGGATATGGAAGCAAATGATGTATGAAAATGAAATGTGGTCCTCAGATAAAATGCTACATATTAAGGAATTTGACTTTTGTCTGTAGGTAACAGGAATCTTGTGGATTTTTGTTTTTGTATTATATTTTACAAGACTTATACTAAGAAATATAAGGAGATTATATAAATATCAAAAGATTTTAAACATGCATTATAGACATCAGTATCTCAACATTTCTCGTTGGAGTTTAACTCTCCCTTGCCGCTCTGCTCCCTCCTCTCTGTGGTCAGTTTTTCAAAATAATATTTTTATTGTAAAGGAAAGTACAAATATAGAAAAGTACACAAAACAGATGCATAGCTTAATGAATTACTCAAAGGTGAACAATCTAACCACCATTGGGTCAAGAAGTAAAAGTGTCCCTGAACTTCCTCTCCACAATGCAAAACACCTCTAAATACTCCACACCAACTGCAAGCCCATTCTTCCTTCTGTAAGGAATCATTATTTGTTTACATTAATTATTTCCTTGCATTTTTCAGTTTCAGCAGTCAAATATGTACCCTATAATGCTAGTCTTGCTCCTTTATATATTTTTTGGTATGTTTTTTAAGCCTCGTTTAATCCAAAACTTATTTTTGCTACAAGTTATCTGTTGAAAAACCTAAGAGTTTTTCTACATAGTTTTCCAGTCTCAATTTTACAAACTGTATGTCTTTCTGGTCATGTGATTACCCGAAGTTGATTCTCTAGTAGATTTCTTTAGAAAGGGATAATGAGCCCCTGTGCCGTTTTTACAAGTCAATTTTGCTAGATACAAAATGCTTGATTCACTTTTTTTTTCCCTTGAGAGTATTAATAAGATAAACTTATTTTCTATGAGCATAAAGTGTTGCTCTTGAAGTCTGATAATTATCTAATTGAAATGTCTTGTAAATCATGTGTTCTTTTCTTCTTTCTAGATAGTCAAATATTTTATTTTTCTTTAAACCCAGTACACTACAATATCTTGGTGTTAGTCATTGTGGATCAATATTCTTAAGTATATAATGAGTAACTTCAAATCCTTATTTTAGAAAAAATTTCCTGAATTATAATTTTCAGCATTTCTTCTGGTTCCTTCAGTTTTCTTCTTTGATATCTTGCTCTTTTTCTCAGTCCCTTTTTAAAAGTTACCCAAAGTTCTTTAAAAATTACCCAAATTGGCTTAGCCAGTAAAGGACCTGCCTGTAATACAGAAGACACACTGCTGCTGCTGCTGCCGCATCGCTTTAGTCGTGTCCGACTCTGTGCGACCCCATAGACGGCAGCCAACCAGGCTTCCCGTCCCTGGGATTCTCCAGGAAAGAACACTGGAGTGGGTTGTCATTTCTTTCTCCAATGCATGAAAGTGAAAAGTGATAGTGAAGTCGCTCAGTTGTGTCCGACTCCTAGCGACCCCATGGACTGCAGCCTACCAGGCTCCTCCGTCCATGGGATTTTCTAGGCAAAAGTACTGGAGTGGGGTGCCATTGCTTTCTCTGAGAAGACACACAGGGGACATCTATTTGATCCCTGGGTTGGCAAGATCCCTTGGAGAAGGAAATGACAACCCACTCCAGTATTCTTGCCTGGGAAATCCCAAGGACAGAAGAGTCTGGCAGGCTACAGTCTATGGGGTTGCAAAAGAGTCAGACATGACTTAGCAACTAAGCATAACAAAAGTCATAAAAAAACGTTTTAAAAGTTTTAAAACTTTGACTTTTACTCTTGAGCACTCTTAATACACCTGCAGTTGAGTTGTGTGTATAGTGAGATGTGTGTACAAATTCTTTACCTGAAAACACAGGGTAAAAGTTTGTTTTTTGGGGGTTACCCAAAAAAGCTGTGCTTCTGAGAAATCATTTATTTGTATCTCATGAAATTATAAATTAATTTGATTTATATATGGTGTCTGACTCAGACCTGAGAAATGTAAAAGTATAGCAGTGGCCATATCAGCTTAAGGGAGCAGAGCAGACAGAAAGAGCCATGTTAGGAGCTCTTTTACACACAAGCAGGCCAAGAAATGACAAGTGGTCTTACTAACCATACGAACATTGACCAGAGAGATAAGCCAAAATATCTTTTGGAAGTGGAAGTGTTAGTCACTTAGTCATGTCTGACTTTTTGCAACCCCATGGACTGTAGCCTTCCAGGCTCCTCTGTCCATGGGGATTCTCCAGGCAAGAATACTGGAGTGGGTTGCTATGCCCTCTTCCAGGGGATCTTCCCAACCCAGAGATTGAACCCAGGTCTCCCGCATTGCAGGTGGATTGTTTATCATCTGAGTCACCAGGGAAGTTGGAGAAGGCAATGGCAACCCACTCCAGTACTCTTGCATGGAAAATCCCATGGATAGGGGAGCCTGGTGGGCTGCAGTCCATGGGGTCGCAGAGTTGGACACAACTGAGTGGCTTCATTCACTTCACTCACTTCATACTTTATCACTGGAGAAGGAAATAGGGTCGCAGAGAGTCAAACACAACCGAAGTGACTGAGCATGCACGCACACGCACACACCAGGGAAGCCAATGTCTTTTAAAAGAGATTCAATGCAATCCCTATCAAGCTACCAACTGTATTTTTCACAGAGCTAGAACAAATAATTTCACAATTTGTATGGAAATACAAAAAACCTCGAATAGCCAAAGCAATCTTGAGAAAGAAGAATGGAACTGGAGGAATCAACCTGCCTGACTTCAGGCTCTACTACAAAGCCACAGTCATCAAGACAGTATGGTACTGGCACGAAGACAGAAATGTAGATCAATGAAACAAAATAGAAAGCCCAGAGATAAATCCATGCACCTATGGACACAGTATCTTTGACAAAGGAGGCAAGAATATACAATGGATTAAAGACAATCTCTTTAACAAGTGGTGCTGGGAAAACTGGTCAACCACTTGTAAAAGAATGAAACTAGAACACTTTCTAACACCATACACAAAAATAAACTCAAAATGGATTAAAGATCTAAACGTAAGACCAGAAACTATAAAACTCCTAGAGGAGTACATAGGCAAAACACTCTCTGATATAAATCACAGCAGGATCCTCTATGACCCACCTCCCAGAATATTGGAAATAAAAGCAAAAATAAACAAATGGGACCTAATTAAAATTAAAAGCTTCTGCATAACAAAGGAAACTATAAGCAAGGTGAAAAGACAGCCTTCAGAATGGGAGAAAATAATAGCAAATGAAGCAACCGACAAACAACTAATCTCAAAAATACACAAGCAACTCCTGCAGCTCAATTCCAGAAAAATTAACAACCCTATCAAAAAATGGGTCAAAGAACTAAATAGACATTTCTCCAAAGAAGACATACAGATGGCTAACAAACACATGAAAAGATGCTCAACATCACTCATTTTCAGAGAAATGCAAATCAAAACCACAATGAGGTACCATTTCATGCCAGTCAGAATGGCTGCGATCCAAAAGTCTACAAGCAATAAATGCTGGAGAGGGTGTGGAGAAAAGGGAACCCTCTTACACTGTTGGTGGGAATGCAAACTAGTACAGCCACTATGGAGAACAGTGTGAAGATTCCTTTAAAAACTGGAAATAGAACTGCCTTATGACCCAGCAATCCCACTGCTGGGCATACACACCGAGGAAACCAGAATTGAAAGAGACACATGTACCCCAATGTTCATCGCAGCACTGTTTATAATAGCCAGGACATGGAAGCAACCTAGATGTCCATCAGCTGATGAATGGATAAGAAAGCGGTGATACATATACACAATGGAGTATTACTCAGCCATTAAAAAGAATACATTTGAATCAGTTCTAATGAGGTGGATGAAACTGGAACCTATTATACAGAGTGAAGTAAGCCAGAAAGAAAAACACCAATACAATATACTAACGCTTATATATGGAATTTAGAAAGATGGTAATGATAACCCTGTATGTGAGACAGCAAAAGAGACACAGATGTACAGAACAGTCTTTTGGACTCTGTGGGAGAGGGAGAGGGTGGGATGATTTGGGAGAATGGCATTGAAACATGTATAATATCATATAAGAAATGAATCACCAGTCCAGGTTCGATGCATGATACAGGACGCTTGGGGCTGGTGCACTGGGATGACCCAGAGGGATGGTATGGGGAGGGAGGTGGGAGGGGGGTTCAGGATGGGGAACACATGTACACCCGTGGCGGATTCATGTTGATGTATGGCAAAGCCAATACAATATTGTAAAGTAATTAGCTTCCAATTAAAATAAATAAATTTACATTAAAAAAATAAAAATAAAAGAGACTAACTTACCCAAGAGATACACCTGAAGGAGAAAGCCACTTGAAAAGGCACTGGGGTTTCAACAGAAAGGATCTTGGTGGGGTGAAATCTGATGTCTACGACTAAGTGTTGGTTGAAGTCCTCAGTGGTCACTCAGGAAAAAGGACAATATTTGAATACTGTAGTTGGAAATTCCAGGCAGAAGAATCTAAAGAGCCTTCTTTAAATATCAGAGTCCCCAGACTGTCAGTTCCAGATTGTCACAACAGTGGCCATGTAAACCTGAGTCTTTTTCTCCAATCCTTTTAACAGTGGTCCATCCCTGGAGGATCAGACCCCAGAGCTTGCACACTGCGTGAGGAAGCAATAAAATGAGAAAGAAACAAAGGAGAACCCAAACACTGCAAGTCTCTCAGCCTGAAACACTCTCAACACTGAGGATAAGCTTCAAATAAGGTAAGACTATGCAGTTGTGAGATTATGCATGGCCTGGAGATTCAGAATAATTAAGTGACACTTCTTGTGTCAAAAGGTGACCAAAGGATGTTTTTGTTTTTAATAATGATTGGAAAATCTATGAGACCCACCATGGAAATCATTTAAAAGGTGAAGAACTAGTCCATTCTATAGAGTTGAAGGTAGACAGAAAGAAAAAATAAAGCTTTCTTTTCACCTTATAAAGTTATTTCTGTTCAGGAAAAGATTACATTTGGTAAAAAAACAAATTAGTTTATGCTGACATAGATTGAAAAAGGTCAGGAATAACAAGATTAGGTCAATGTTAGCTTAAAACCATGGTCCTTGTTTACAATTGGAAAGTTTGATGTCAATCAAAGCTTCAAACTCCTGAGTAAACTTGACCTGTTCCATGGAGAACCCATCCTGATCTGACCATAAGGACTATTAGAGATGGTGTGTAGACAACTCTTGGCACATATTAAGCCCTTAACAAATGATGGCTCTTCTTATTCTGCCCTTCTTTGCTATACAGTCGAGACACACCACCTCACACTTGATCATAAGGTATTTCCCATTGGGTGAGTGTCTTTTTTTTTCTCCAACTGATATCAAAATTATTAGAATACTGGTTAGAACTTTGAATCTAGAATTTTTCAACAATAATTGATGACTGATCAATAAGTAGATATAAGAGTTAGGACATCACAACAGAAATGTTTTGGGGTAGGCCAGGCAAACCAATAAGCAGCCCTAAAATTGCAACCTTTTGTTAGTCAACTTTTCACTTTTTCTGTCTCAAATTTCTCATTATTAATCAAATGTCTCTTTATTTTATGCCTTGAAGTCTTCTATTATTAAACATCAGGACTTTAAAAATTATGTTATTTTGTGGTATCAGACTTTTGGAATAAGCTTATCTTCTTTGGAATGGTACCCAAGTTCGGTGAGAGCCATATGAATTAACTGGATAACAATACTTCTGTCCGTGTAAAGTTGCCTCGAAGCAATATACGAATATTCTGCACAAAGCATGGAAAGAGTTGGTGAAGAAGTAGAAAGTTACAACAGAAAAGAAGGGCGTTTTCTTTTTAGATTTAAATGTAATTCTACATGTAGACTTTTGAATTCAATGTTTTTAAAAGGTCTCTTGCTCTTCAATTACTTTAGTTATGTAACCTTTGTTTTAAAGATGCTTACAACTGGAAGTTTTATTTTCTTTCATACCCATATTTTGTGATCGTGTACAATGTTATATAGGAGAAAAAGAAAATGGGGATCTTCCCGACCCAGGGATCAAACCTACATCTCTTAGTCTCCTGCCATAGCAGGCAGATTCTTTACCACTGTGCCACCTGGGTATATTTTTTTTCTAATATATTTCCTTTAGACACAGAATTCACTGCTGAAACACTGCTAAAAATGGTTACAGAACATTTACATGCTCTTTGGATATATTTTCCTTTTTAATCTAGTCACTAAGTGCCTACTACAAGCACCATGAGGGTAGGATTTGGATCTGTTTTAACATTACTTTATAAAAACAATCTTAAAAAAAAAATCTTGTTTCATTATTCCATAAGCTATGGCCTTCTGTTACGCAAACTATTCATTACATGTGAAACATTAACCCCAAAGACAGTAGGGAAAACTAAAATGAACTGTTTTCTCGATGAAAGAAGACATCATCCCTTTCTCATCTAGTAACTTTTTCAAATTCTGCACAGAATATAAGGAAAAGCAAAAATCAGTTTCCATTACTGTATATAAATCTGAATATGAGTAGCCAAAAGTTTTCTAACAAGTAAAAAAAAATAACTGGAAATTTTAGCTCCAAGTATTCCTTTAAATGTTGATATTGGTGACCTAAAAGCAGTGTAGGTTAGATGATTAAGTATTTCATCATGATAAAAATTAAATATTGATGATTTAAAATAAGTCTGACTCTTTGCGGCCCCATGAACTGTAGCCTACCAGGCTCCTCCGTCCATGGGATTTTCCAAGCAAGAATACTGGAGTGGGTTGCTATTTCCTTCTCCAGGGGATCTTCCCAACCCAGGGATTGAACCTGGGTCTCCGCCATTGTAGGCAGATGCTTTACCGTCTGAGCCACCAGGAAGTCTCAAAAAATAAGTTTAGGAAGTAAAATTTATTTTTGAACTGTAACAATTCCATATTAATACATCTATGTAAAAATAATTTGCATTTTAAGTTTTATCAGAGAAAATTTTAGGCAATAAATTAAGGATATAATTTTTTGAAAAATTTAAAGCTTCAAGAGGTAGACAAACTGAGAGCAAATGTCAATTATTTTGATCTTTTAAATAATTCAATTATATGGTAAAAGGATATGACAAAGGTGTTCTTCAAAGTGTGTGTGTTTGGGAGGTAGTTCTTAGAATATATCATGTTGTTTTGTACTAATGTCAACTTTATCTTGACTATATAAAGCTTATTCTTTTTCTCACCACAAAAACTGAGGTAAATACATTCTATCCCTCAACCCTCAATATGACTATTTGTGCTTTGGGGATAAAGGAAATTTTGAACCCTTATTTATGACTTATTATTTCTCTACAATAACCCTATTCAGGGAAATGAAGGGTACATTTGTTTTACTGATTCCATCTAAGCACATTATAAAAGGCAAGATGATGGCCAGAAAATCTATACTTAAATTATTGGAATGTAACAGGACTGAGAAATCCCTTATGGAACACATAGAGATCAGATCTGACACTCTAGCTCGACCTGATTAGGATCTAGAATAAGAGTATTTAGTGATTTTTAAGACATTAATAGAGCAGGGTTATGGGAAAGCTAGTCTAGATTTGGCATTTCATTTTCTGTGTGCCTGTAAGTGAACTAAGCATATGACTGTTCCAAAGGAAATACAAATAAGTTTACCGATTATAGAAAAGATACAATTTTAAAAAAGGAAACCACAGTGATACAATTAAATAACTGCAAATTCAAACATGGAAAACAAAACGGTGCAGTATGACAGAAATGGTCAATAAGATGATAAAATTGTATTGTCATTACTTCTTTGTACATTTTAAAGTAATTAAATTAGAAAATTTAATCTATGTGACTAATTTGGATAATTTTATGATCATAACTATGAGAATTAAAAAAAAATCTGTTCCAAGATACATTTGTTTATTCTACTATTAGGAAAATGAAAACAAACCACTAAATAATAAAGCAAATCAGCCTCAGAAAACAGAATATTCAATTTTGAAAGATATTTTCTTATCATGGGAGAATCTCCTACTGGGTATGAGGATGTTATGAAATTACTTAGTCCATTCTTACTGTACAGCCATAATGCTCCCTGGTAGGACAGGAATTAGGTACACATTAGGGATGGGTATGAGCAGATATGATAAATATTGAAGACAAGGCTCTGTATTCAAGCAGTTTTACAATTGTCTGTCAAGGCTCTGTATTCAAGGAGCTTACAATTTCCCTCATAGTTCAGTTCTTAAAGAATCTGCTGCAATGCATGAGATCTGGGTTCAATTCCTGGATCAGGAAGATCCCCTGGAGAAGGAAATGGCAACCCACTCCAGTATTCTTGCCCAGAGAATCCCGCAGACAGAGAAGCCTGGCAGGCTATAAGTCCATGTGTTGCAAGAGTTGGGCACGACTTGTCGACTAAATCAGAGGCTAAAGCATCTGCCTGGAATGCGGGAGACCCGGGTTCGATCCCTGGGTCGGAAAGATCCCCTGGAGAAGGAAAATGGCAACCCACTCCAGTACTCTTGCCTGGAGAATCCCATGGAGGGAGGAGCCTGGTAGGCTACAGTCCATGGGGTCACAAAGAGTCGGACGCGACTGAGCGACTTCACTTTCACTTTAGCGACTAAATCACCACCACCACCACAACTGTCTGAACTAGAATCATTTAAAGAGCAGACTTAAAAGGGAAAAGCTGGAAGATAGTTCTTTTAATGAACATTCAACTACAAAATAAACTAGTTTTCCTCTTTCAAGTAAGTCCTCCACCAGCATGCTGAACAGAACTTCACTCCATTGTTTGATAACAGCCTATTCTCTAATCTCTGGATGAATCAAGCTAATTATTAGTACATTAGAGCAGAATTCAAGTTCTATTTTATGACACTGCTTCAGTTCAGTTCAGTTCAGTCACTCAGTCGTGTCTGACTCTTTGAGACCCCATGAATCACAGCACGCCAGGCCTCCCTGTCCATCACCAACTCCCGGAGTCCACCCAAACCCATGTCCATTGTGTCAATGATGCCATCTAACCATCTCATCCTCTGTAGTCCCCTTCTCCTCATGCCCTCAATCTTTCCCAGCATTAGGGTCTTTTCAAATGAATCAGCTCTTCATATCAGGTAGCCAAAATATTGGAGTTTCAGCGTCAACATCAGTCCCTCCAATGAACACCCAGGACCGATCTCCTTTAGGATGGAATGGTTATATCTCCTTGCAGTCCAAGGGACTCTCAAGAGTCTTCTCCAACACCACAGTTCAAAAGCATCAATTCTTTGGTGCTCAGCTTTCTTCATAGTCCAACTCTCACATCCATACATGACTACTGGAAAAACCATAGCTTTGACTAGACGGACCTTTGTTGGCAAAGTAATGTCTCTGCTTTTGAATATGTGGTCTAGGTTGGTCATAATTTTCCTTCCAAGGAGCAAGCGTCTTTTAATTTCATGACTGCACTCACCATCTGCAGTGATTTTGGAGCCCAGAAAAATAAAGTCTGACACTGTTTCCACTGTTTACCCATCTATTTGTCATGAAGTGATGGGACTAGATGCCATGATCTTCGTTTTCTGAATGTTGAGCTTTAAGCCAACTTTTTCACTCTCCTCTTTCACTTTCATCAAGAGGCTCTTCACTTTCTGCTCTGAGGGTGGTGTCATCTGCATATCTGAGGTTATTGATATTTCTCCCAGCAATCAGTACACTGGTCTATTGGTTTGTTAGTAACACAAGTCACTTGGAAGTCACTCATATTAGAGCTTCTTTAAACCAAATTTTACTCTCGGTTATTCTAATAAGTTTCATTCTAGGTAACAAACACTATTTCAGGATTTGTTAAATAGCAGCAAGAGAATGAAACAACAAAGTCTTGCATTTGAACACTAAGTAAAAGTAAAACCATTTCAAATGAACAGTTGGTCTTTCAATAATTGGAAAAGCTATACCTACACAGCTGGGAGGAAAGATATTCCACTATTTTTGCATCCCAGTGTACTGGTGCAGTGCTCAGTATTTAATAGAGGTTCAGTCAATGTTTACTGAATAAAATAAACTACGTGATGAGCAAAAATCTGCAAATATTGTGGATTCTTAAACATGGCTGCCAGACAGGGAAGTTATGGCTTACCACTTCCCCTTGAAGTTAAAATTACCTTTCTCCAGAAAAAAATTGTATAGGTAATAATAGAACCTATCATGTATCAGACATTACAAGCAGTATCATTTTTTTAAGCCCATCTTTTTTTTTTTTTTTTTACCCTGGAAAGCAGACATCTTCTTGGTTTTCAAATTAGGGAAACTGAAGCTTAAAAAACTTAACTTGCTCAATTTCACCCATGGAAGAAGTGGTACAATCTGGGTTAAAGTCTGGTCATTCTGGCCTTTCTATAGCACAAACTGGGGGCAATGTATATAATTATTACTCGAAATTACAGTAAGAAATCAAATCCATTCTCTGTCAGGGAGCATATATATATATGTGTGTGTGTGTGTGTGTGTGTGTGTGTGTATTATCTATAAAAAATAATAGGATGCACTTCTTCCTGCCTGACTGTAACATGTATTTGTATTGTGAAAGCACCAATGGAGAGAGACTGAATTTACAGCTATAGCACAGTAACATTTGGTTTGGCATGGAACAACAGACTGGTTCCAAATAGGAAAAGGAGTACGTCAAGGCTGTATATTGTCACCCTGCTTATTTAACTTCTATGCAGAGTACATCATGAGAAACGCTGGACTGGAAGAAACACAAGCTGGAATCAAGATTGCTGGGAGAAATATCAATCACCTCAGATATGCAGATGACACCACCCTTATGGCAGAAAGTGAAGAGGAACTCAAAAGCCTCTTGATGAAGGTGAAAGTGGAGAGTGAAAAAGTTGGCTTAAAGCTCAACATTCAGAAAACGAAGATCATGGCATCCGGTCCCATCACTTCATGGGAAATAGATGGGGAAACAGTGGAAACAGTGTCAGACTTTATTTTTCTGGGCTCCAAAATCACTGCAGATGGTGACTGCAGCCATGAAATTAAAAGACGCTTACTCCTTGGAAGGAAAGTTACGACCAACCTAGTAGCATATTCAAAAGCAGAGACATTACTTTGCCAACAAAGGTTCATCTAGTCAAGGCTATGGTTTTTCCTGTGGTCATGTATGGATGTGAGAGTTGGACTGTGAAGAAGGCTGAGCGCCGAAGAATTGATGCTTCTGAACTGTGGTGTTGCAGGAGACTCTTGAGAGTCCCTTAGACTGCAAGGAGATCCAACCAGTCCATTCTGAAGGAGATCAGCCCTGGGATTTCTTTGGAAGGAATGATGCTAAAGCTGAAACTCCAGTACTTTGGCCACCTCATGCGAAGAGTTGACTCATTGGAAAAGACTCTGATGCTGGGAGGGATTGGGGGCAGGAGGAGAAGGGGACAACAGAGGATGAGATGGCTGGATGGCATCACTGACTCGAAGGACGTGAGTTTGAGTGAACTCCGGGAGTTGGTGATGGACATGGAGGCCTGGTGTGCTGCGATTCATGGGGTCGCAAAGAGTCGGACACGACTGAGCCATTGAACTGAACTGAACTGAGAACCATCATCGGAGAAGGAAATGGCAACTCACTCCAGTACTCTTGCTTGGAAAATCCCATGGACGGAGGAGCCTGGTAGGCTGCAGTCCATGGGGTCGCTAAGGATCGGACACGACTGAGCAACTTCACTTTCACTTTTCACTTTCATGCACTGGAGAAGGAAATGGCAGCACACTCCAGTGTTCTTGCCTGAAGAATCCCAGGGATGGTGGAGCCTGGTGGGCTGCCGTCTATGGGGTCGCAGAGAGTCAGACACGACTGAATCGAACTTAGCAGCAGCAGAACCATCATAGTTCCTCATTGGAAGGAGGCCAGGGCAGAAGACAGAGTCAAGCAAACCCTAAAGAGAGTTAAGAGTATTCTTTAGGAAGCCATCTGTAGCTAGAGGATATTACTTCTAGGAGGCCCTAGAGACACCTCCAGAAGCAAGAAAGCAAGTCACTGGTGTGTCTTCTGGTTGTTTCTGATGTGTGGGGACAAGAAGTGGTGACAATGGTACAGAAAAAAAGAGTACTACCTTTATTAGCATCATTGAGATTCTCAGAATAAAGACATTTATTTCTACCAGTAATAGACTTAAAAAAAGTAGTCTCACCCCTATAAACTGTGATCTAGAAAAGCTGGGTAAAATATAAAATATATCTTTTTGATAGCATCTTGAAAGGACAAGATCCTAAGGAGAAGGTGCAGAGAAGTCTGCTATGTTCATCTCTGCTTTTCCCCTTGACTCATTTGCTAATTTGAAAGTTATTCCAGAGTCTGAGAAATTACTCATAAAGAGTGATTTAGAAGCCAGTAGCTTAGAAGCAGGGAAGCCAAGAGTTTTCAGGAGTCCCATAGTTCTGAGAAAATATAAATTGGACTTTAGAGGCAACTAGGAAGGAAGATGGTGACTGTAGCCATGAAATTAAAAGACGCTTACTCCTTGGAAGGAAAGTTATGACCAACCTAGATAGCATATTCAAAAGCAGAGACATTACTTTGCCAACAAAGGTTCATCTAGTCAAGGCTATGGTTTTTCCAGTGGTCATGTATGGATGTGAGAGTTGGACTGTGAAGAAGGCTGAGCGCCGAAGAATTGATGCTTTTGAACTGTGTGGTGTTGGAGAAGACTCTTGAGAGTCCCTTGGACTGCAAGGAGATCCAACCAGTCCATTCTGAAGAAGATCAGCCCTGGGATTTCTTTGGTAGGAATGATGCTAAAGCTGAAACTCCAGTACTTTGGCCACCTCAAGCGAAGAGTTGACTCTTTGGAAAAGACTCTGATGCTGGGAGGGATTGGGGGCAGGAGGAGAAGGGGACGACAGAGGATGAGATGGCTGGATGGCATCACTGACTCAATGGGCGTGAGTCTGAGTAAACTCTGGGAGTTGGTGATGGACAGGGAGGCCTGGCATTCATGGGATCGCAAAGAGTCGGACACGACTGAGCGACTGAACTGAACTGAACTGAACTGAGGAAGGAAGAGCCTTTAAAAACACCTCAGGCTTTCAGTTGGGACAGAAGTAGGGCCACCCTAGGAGTAAGAATGAAGCTGAAATAGGCTAGACCTAACAGACTGAAAGCCATTTAAGCTAAGGTGTTTTGCTCTGAGCCTAGTTTCCTAACAGAAGCAAAAGTAAAATCTTCTCCGGAAGTAAAAAAAAAAAAAAAAAACATGACTCAGAGCCTAAAATTTTTCACAAAGACAGCATTCCATTAAGAATTTCTGGGCATACTAGGAAACAGAAATAAGAAAAGGGAATAGAAATAAGATCCATAGATGACCTAAATTTTGAAGCTATTAGGCCCATGTCAGAATTTCACTAGAGAACAATAATCTACAAATAAGAATCCAATACAAATTCTGAAGTTGAAAACTATGACTCAATAAACTAAAAATACAATTTAAGTACATTTATAATAAATTAAAATTTTTAAATTCATTTATAATGAAAGACATGAGATACTTAAGAATAAATTTAACAATATATGTGCAAGACTTCTATGCTGAAAATTACAAAGATCAAAATAAATAAATAGAGGGAGAGATATGACACAATCATAGACAGAAAAATTCAGTAGTTTTAAAATGTCAATTCTTCCCAAACTGATCAACAGATTCACCAGAATTCCAACCAAAATCCCAAAAGACTTTTTAGAAATTGAAACATCAATTGTAAATTTTATATTAAAATGCAAAAAACACACAAAAATGTAGAATGGCCAAAACAATAATGAAAAAAACAAAAGGTGGGTAAGTTGGCACATGGATACATCATGCTTATCAAGGGAACTGAACAGACTCAGAAAATTACTTGATTTTTGACCAAGGTGCAAATGTGATATCCAGCAGAGGAAAGGAGAATCTTTTCAACAAACACTGTTGGAATAACTGGATTCTTATTTTTCAAAAATAAAGGTATCACCCCCTATTGTTATATTAATACAATATAGAAAAATTAACCTTCAGTGCATTCTAGGCCTAAATGTAATATACTGTGAATATTAAAAAGATAGTAAGAGGGCTTTATTTACAACTTTACGCTAGGGAACTTTAGCATTTGGACGATATGTATAAATTCCTAGAAAAATACAACCTGCAACAACTTTTCTTCAAAATGTTGTTAAGAAAATGAAAGGTTACAAATTGGAATAAAAATATTCACAACACACATTTTGACCAAAAAAAAAAAAAAGTATACAGGGGAAGGAGAAAGGAGAGGTATTATTCAAAGGGTACAAAGTTTGCTAAACACAATCACTAAGTCTTAGAACTCTATTGTACATATAGTCCCTACAGTTAAGAATGTTGTATTAAAATTTGCTAAGAGGGTAGAGTTTATGCTAAGTGTTCTTATCACTTAATAATAAAAATTGAAAGCAGGAGGAAATTTTTAGAGGTGATGGGTTTATTTATGGCATACACTGTGGTGAGTTTTGCGGATGCACACTTAACTCCAAACTTATTAAGTTCTATATATATACATGTACACATATAGGTGTTTACATAAACATGTACAGCTTTGTTTGCCAATCATATCTCAACAAAGAAAAAAGATGTGTTCATAGTATGCAAATAACTTCTACAATTACAAGGAAACAAACTCAATTTTTACAGGTAAAGTTTTCAACATACTTCACAAAAATGAAATAACACTATATACCCATTCAAATGGCTAAAACTAAAACAATCTCAACTGTTGCCATGTGATTGAAAGATTCATCATTCTGTGAAACTAAAGGAAAGATAAAGAGGCAGATGCAAGTAGACTAGATGGTGGGAAGATGAGAGAATTCTTGGCGAGGCTCACAACTCTTTTTCCAATAAGGATGAGGCAAAATCACTAGTTGAGGAGAAAGTTAGTGATTCCAAAAGTGTAGAGAAAGAATGAGATACTTCGTTTAAAGCGAGCAAAATAACTACAGAAAAGAGTAGGAGAGACCATTTGGATGAGGTCACATTAGTCCACCCAATTGTTAAGCTGCCTAGGTGTAAGTACAGGCAAGAAAAGATAAACACGTGAATTCATTTATGATCTGGGTTTTGCCAGGAAAGCAGAAGTCAGGGACAAAGAGTTGAGGATATTCGCAGGGAACTGGCTTTAATGCCACTATTTGTGAATATATACATATAGCCAGAATTAATTAATAATTCTTTACTATGAAGCACTATGCAAGTTACTAGTATAATGGTGGCAAAACTAAGCATTGTCTCAATTTAAGGTTGGTTATATACCAGACACAGGGAAGACTGGAATGTACCGAAAGTTAAAATAAGCAGCTAAATGCAATATTTCCAAAACTGAACCATATAATGAACTTACTCCTTATTCTACGCATTCCATTTGAGGTCTAAAATCTATCTTTCCTGTCTTCCTAATCAGGCTTTCCAAATCTATTTGCTTTAGCTCTGACCTTTTCATGGTCTTTACCTAATTTTATCTAAAGGAAGGCTAATATTTAAATATTAGTGTTTCCATTACTTCCCACTCCATCTTGCCTCTTTCTCACACTATTGGTGATGAGTCTTCAATGATCCTGTGGTATTGCCCACTTTTTGGAAAAAAAATTTTTTTGGCTTTTCACATAAATATAGTATCAAGGTACTCCTCAACCCACAACTGCTCTCTTTACAA
Source organism: Bos indicus x Bos taurus (assembly GCF_003369695.1). Lineage (NCBI taxonomy): Eukaryota > Metazoa > Chordata > Mammalia > Artiodactyla > Bovidae > Bos > Bos indicus x Bos taurus. Next base: position 27,366,122 of record NC_040087.1, on the reverse strand, counting down.
CACCTACAACCAAAACCATGAAAAGGTTTCATCCAAAAATCGTAAAATGGCTACCGCAGGCTATCTTTCTTGTATTCCCCAGTCTGTTTCTCTCAGTATAACTGCTGAAAAGTCTCTATTGCTCTGGCTTGCACAAGTACTTAGTTTTTATGTAGGCAGCAGACTGGGAAGAATTCTGAAATACAAAGTTAAAAGTGTTTACCAAAGCTGAAGAAATTTCTTGGAAGAACGGAGTACCTTGCATCTGACACTTTCAGAAAGTCTAAAATTAAAATTGGGTGGGTTCACACAGATTTTATTTTTGCAACCTTCTTGGTTGTTTCCATGTTGCATCACAAAACAAAGGCAGTGAACTCTCACAAGTTTACCACGATCCGTCTTTTAAGTGATTTGCCTCTGACTCGTAATATTGGAAAAGGGACGTGCTGTTCCTTTCAAACACTTAGCACGGACAGCCTTACTTTAGCTAAAATTTGATAAAGACCAAGACCACACCATAAAACACAGAATATGAAGTGTTTTTGACAGAAAGGGAAAATAAAGCTAATTAATTCCTTAAATTCTGAAGCACTGCTAAAAGACCAAAAGACATGCCTCCTTACATAATAAGAAGCGCTTTTATGTTCCTTATGAATAGTGTATTTGCCTGCATTCCTTTTTCTTAGTGACACCCCTACCGCCTCAGGACTGGTGCTTAAAGACACAGTGGGTGGGTCAAGCCGGTTCAGGAAGACATTTAGAAGGAAAGGTTGGGCCCATCCCAGCATTGGGACCGCGCCCAGCAGGCATTTGGCTCACATAACACTCTAGAGGAAAATACAGCTCGAGTATACCATTAATTTTCCACGAAGATTTCCAGAAACCTGACTCACAGCCAGAAACTCAAACCCTGTGGGCAGGAAGGAAAAAAAAAAAAACCTACTACACCACCATTTCCGCCTTGCCGGGCCAGCAAACGTGCAAATATGGAGAAAGACGTACGGGCTGCGCATACGTCCTCACAATGCGCAAGCGCACGGCGAGGCCCCGCCTCCTCGCGCTCCCGCCGAGGCGCGCGCACCAGAAATCAGCCCCCCACTAACGCCGCCCGGGGCTTCCGCCCCGAGGCCTGACGGTCGCCGTTCGGTTCCGGTTCTAACCCCGCCCTCACGCGGTAACCCTCCAGAAGTCTTAATATCCGGGACCAGAGGCTGGCGCCAGCGCGCACTTCCGGCGACGGACGCAGAGGAAAGAATCTGGTGACGCTTCTTCCCTTCTACCGTGCCGCCCAGGCTCCGGCTCTCGGTGCGGCAGCGCCATCTGGTGCTGAGTCTCTCGCTGCCCGCAGAGGGGGCGCGCGCCCTCCTCCCGGAATCTTCCAGAGAAAATGTGGCCTGGGCTTTCGTCACTCGCCCTCGGAAAGGGAGAGACCCGAGCTTTCGCCCTGCCGAGTTCTCACGCAGGAGGTACTTTGTAGGACTTCGCAGCGGAAGCGACTTGTACGTGTTAGCTATAAATACCGAAAATGGAGAGGAAGCTGAGTTCTTTCTCTAGTTTTAAGTCCAGAAAAACAGAACGTTTTTTTTTTTGTTTCCTCATGACTTGTTCCTGAATGCCTCTCAGGCATTTTTCTTAGTTATCAATTCATTAGTCCCAAGACAAGAGTACCCTATTTCTCTCTTGGGTGGGAAGATGGCACTGACCTTGTGGCTTAGACTGCTCTGTGCTATAAAAGCTTTTGTTTCCTTTTGCTTATTAAAACTGTTGTAAAAACATGCAGCATGTGTCTGGAGCCCATGAGTAAGTGGGGAATTTGCTATGAAAACAGGCTAAAGAGATTTCAGAAAGGTAGTCTCAGGAACACCCCTGGTGTATGTAGGTTTGTTTGCCTGGCGTGTTTCTATGAGATTAACAGAAAACGTCATTTCTCCCAAGTCAGCAAAATCATCGTAAATTCTCCCTGAATGATGCTTGGAAACCTCGATTTTCCTGGAAGTGTGTAGACCGGATGATATATATGTAGGTTGTATTGGGTGGTTCTTCTTTATTGGAATGGTGTGGTAACCGAGTATGGGAGTGCTAGTGAAAGCTGGTGAAGCAAGTTTCCTATAGACTCCAGCTCCCACTGTCTAGACTGCTCCACCGGGCGGTTCTCCTACTCGTGGTTTTCAAACTCACTAGATGTCCGCTCATTAGATGTCCCTGGAAGGCTTTTTTAAACCAGATGGGTCTTAACCCTAAAGTTTTTAACTGGGAACGTCAGGGGGTAGAATTCTATTGGGTTGTTGCAATGTTCCTTCCAGTTTTCCCTTAAGATGTTAAGGAAAAAACCCTGAATGAATTTTTTGCCAATCTAATATAATAGCTCTGATAAATTATCTGGTGATACTTAATACTTAGGTCCTTGGTACTAGGATCACACCTGCAATAATTTGGAGTTCAGGGTTACTTTGTCAGCACATGCAGTCATGCTCGTTTGGTTGGATGCTAATGATACCAAAACTGGAGAAATCCATTGTTGAAAAGTAATGAACTAAGCACTAGATCCAGAAAATTCCACATAAACGAATATTCACAGTTAAAGCCGCTGCTGCACATAAATGTGTTCTATAAATTATAATGTGATAGAGGGTGCTGTGATACCAGGTATACTAAATATTTCAGTGATTTTTGGTGGAATTTCTGCCCTTCCCATTAGCTATTAAAAGTCAGTAAATCAGAAATGACTAGAATTAAGGACAAAGTTGCTATACCCTAACTTTCTCATTTTGCTTTTTGGTAGACACCAGGCTTTTCCAAAGTCCTTTAGCATCTTGCCAGATTCTTTTGTTTTTCTAAATCCTCTACCAACTCTATTCCACCCATATTGCGCTGTTTATTCAGTACAAATATATACAATGTTTTCATTTGTAAACATGGTCATCTCATTTGTGAAAATTTTTTCTCTTCAGTTAATTCTGTCAAATCATGACTATGTCACTGCATTTACTTTCAGTGAAAAAAAATGTGCTGTGCACTGTGAGTTTTATCCTTGCACATAATTGAAATACAAATATTTTTGGAGAGGTTTTATGTTCAAAGCTGAAATTATTTCTAAAACTTTTAAAAAGTTGAGAGTGTTTGCTCTGATGTTTGATGAAAAATAACTGATATACCCTTGATTTGCAAATTAATATTGATTAAATATCAATGATTAAAGATCTTTAATATTGATTAAAGATCAATGAGGACTTCCCTGGTGGCTCAGGAAAGATGGTAAAGGATCTGCCTGCAATGCCGGAGACCCAGGTTGGATCCCTGAATTGGAAAGATCTCCTGTAGAAGGGAATGGCAACCCACTCAATTTATTCTTGCCTGGAGAATCCTGTGAATAGAGGAGCCTGGCCAGTTACTGTCCATGGGGTCTCGAAGAGTGGGACAGGTCTGAGCCACTAACGCTTTCACTTGAAAAGATCAGTGAAGACAACTGAAATGCTACTTTGGCAATAATTCAGTAAAGTTTTTATGAGTCAAAAGCGATTTTAATAATGGCCTTGAAGTAAATAAAGGAATGAATTCATTGTGAGCACACTGCATAGAAAACTTCTTGATACAACATAGGTTCCTGAAAAAGGACTAAGGCTATTGCTGTGGAGTAGACTGGTGAGGAGAAGGAAATGGCAACCCAGTCCAGTATTCTTGCCTGGAAAATTCCATGAACAGAGGAGGCTATTCTAATACTAAGAATTAAACAAGACTTAAATTGTTTTAATATACATTGTACTATACAACTGTTAGTCTATCTTCAGTTACACAAAAAATAAATGATGACCCTTAGGGTTTTAAAAACATAGTTAAAATGATAGCTAACTCAAATTTTCCAAAGAAGAACCAACATTTTCATACAATGAAATAGCCAGTAAATCTCAAAATGTGGATCCCAGCATGACTAAAGCATCACTTGGGAATTTATTAGAAATATAAATTCTAGAGCCAAATCTCGACCCTAATGAATCAGAAACTGAGGGGAGAGCCCAAGTTTTAAAATGTAAAAATCAGTGTTTTTTTCCTAAGTTCTTCAAGCTAGCCTGATGGGTGTCAAAATCTGAGAACCACAGAATTAGATAAGATATTGAAAGTTTAAACAAAAATTCAAGCCTCTTGGAATTAAGAAATAACCATAGTGTGTAAAAGGAAACAAAGACTACAGAAACAGATTTCTCTGAATGAATACTATGAAACTCCTCTGTGTGAAGAAGATACTATGCTAGACGCTTGAGGATTATTAGTGAACAAAGGGGTAGAAATACAGCTCTCACTGAGTTTTCATTTTAATGGAATTATGTAATGCTGCTCTAAAAATATTCTGGCTAGATTTTTTTTATTCTATGAGCAAGACTTTTATTAAATAATTTAGAAAGTGGAAAAGGAGAAATCAAAAGGAAGACTACAGTAAAGATAAAAGCAATAATAGTAAAAGTGTTAGAAAATGGGGAGGAAAAGGTAAAGAAACCACAAAATAGTAAATGTGGAACATCCCATAAAGATTAGAAGTGATGGAGGAGTTATAACATGTAGAAAACATGTTAAATGTGTACATATAATTTATCGCTATCAAATTTGAAAATCATGAAGTGGATGATTTCTAGGAAAATAAAAAACTACTTAAAAATCTAATGGTATTCTACCAATAGCATGAAAATATTTTTTAAAGTTATCCAGTAATTACTTCCCCCAGCAAAGGATCCAATTCTAGGTAGTACTGATGAAATCTTTTATCCTTAAGAGAAATAAGTAAAACCACATATAGAATATAAAGAAAATATAGAAAGCTACCCATTTCATTTTTTTACTTAAAAAAAATTTTAATTGAAAGATAATTGCTTTGCAGGATTTTTTTTTTTTTTCTGTCAAGCATCAACATGAATCAGCCATAGCGGATTATACATATGTCCCCTTCCTCTTGAACCACCCTCCCATCTCCCTCCCCATTTCATTTTACTAAGCAAATAAAATCAGCCTACTAAATCCTTGAGAAAAAAGCATGAAAAATACATACCCACTCTTACTTATGACTATGCATATGTGTAATAGCACATAGTTTATTAAAAGAATAATTTACCATGGCCTGAAAGGGTCTGTTCTTTGACTATAAGTATGACAGTTTGTATTACTTTTCACAAATATTCATTCTCCGTTCCCCACACTGTTGAAGGAGTTTATTTCTATACCTCATTGATGCTGTGCTTGACCATGTCACTTGCTTTGGCCAGTGGAATCTGAATGGTTGTCAGATTAGCCATTTTCAAGCACAAGCATTAAGAACAGTTGCATGATTCACTCAGTCTCTATTACCCCCTCTGCTATGATTACTCTTGCTCCTTCAGCCTGAACACAGGGAGAAGACAGTGGAGCAACCTCCAGTCAACCTGCAGGCTGTAACAGAGCTTGCAGTCCACTGCCTTAATATAACATGTGGTTTGTTTGTTCTGGTTACTGCAGCAGAAGCTAATAAAGATGTTTCAGTATCAAGGAATGTATTGGTATCACATTGTATCAATAGGTAAAATAAGAAAATCCTGTATAATTTTATTCATTGTGTTTACAAAAGTCATTTGGGAAAATTCTGTACTTAATTCTTAAATATTTTTCCAAAAGCATAACTTAGAAGGCTAATTCCTTCGTATGTTAGGATGTCTATTTCAAACCAACACCCGTTTTAACCTTATTTAAAAGTAAAATACTGTCATTCCCTTTAAAAGTGGGATACATAGGGAATTCTGCTCTCACCAGTTTTACATTGAAATGTCCTGCAAATTCAAGAGAATGTAATAGGAATGTAGTGGGTGAGAGAAAGTATTATTAACAGAAGATATGCTAGTTTAACTTGAAAGTTGAAATGACTGACTGAAGATGGTTAATGATGCCTGTTGGGAGAACACGCCCTTGCTGCTATTTATTAACTAAGTGACTCTGGGCAAAACTGATCCTCTCCTTACTTCACAGATATCTTCACTTAAAAACTTGAGAGAAAGATATTAGGTCTTAATATGAGAATTCAGGTAAAGGGTTTTGTTGACTGTGATACTCCATCTTTAGTTAATATTAGGTTCATTTTTATAGTCTGACTTATTTCTGAAGACCCACATTTGGAGATAACCATGTTTCTTCCTCAGAAATGTACATGACACAACTGTGGCTGTGGAACTTTGCCAGACACAGGCTTCTTAACTAGGGAAGGAAGAACCATCAAAAGTAGTAACAAATGAAGGTTAATATTGTCATATATTTGCAGTTAAGACTGGCATTCTGCACAATATAATGGGCTTTCAGTATATAAGATTTCTGATAGAGAAATTCATAAAGAAATGGAAGTTGTAAAATCAAGATTCTTTGTTGTTCTTGTGGAATAATAATGGTTAGGTATTCGTAAAGGATGCTGTCAATATTTATTCATCCCCTTCCTGCCTCCCTTATCTTTTTCTTTCTGTACTTTTATTTCTCACTTTTTTGTTCCCATTAGGAAAATTTCTTATAAAAAATTTTAAATATTCTGGGTTTATGGGTCTGTCAACTTCCACATGCTTACATTATATTCCTTGGTAATGAGTTAGATATTTAGAGTCCTACTTCTTACTTGAAGTAGACATTTGGTGATTGATCATGTGAAAAGAGAAACAGACTTATCAAAGCAACACCCAGCTAGATGAAATCATCCTGCCTCTCATTCAGGTCTGTAGGGCACCATTGAGAATATAACATGAGATAAGATATCTTGTGTAAACAAATCCTAATGTTGCTCCTTTAGCCATAGATACCAGTGTATAAAATAGGATACTATGTTGCTCTTTTAGAACTTTAAATAAACTGAACTTGATACTTTAAAATTCAGACTTGACTTTAGGCATTTTACTGACTTGTGATTATTTCCAAGAAATGATTATTTCCAAGTAGCACAGTAATTCTCCACAAATCTAGGCGGGAAAAAAATCTCCTTTTGAAATTTCACATAATATTCCTCAAAAATGTTTTGAGACCTGTAGCCATTAGTTTTATGAAGAGCTTATTCAGGGAAATGGTTTCTTGCTTTTTTGAAGCTTATGAATTTAAATTTTTCATAAGATTTACTATTTTATTATTAGGTATAGTTCTTGATGATATACTTGATGAAGTGATGGCATCCAGTCCCATCACTTCATGGGAAATAGGTGGGGAAACAGTGGAAACAGTGTCAGACTTTATTTTTTGGGCTCCAAAATCACTGCAAATGGTGACTGCAGCCATGAAATTAAAAGACGCTTACTTGTTAGAAGGAAAGTTATGATCAACCTAGATAGCATATTCAAAAACAGAGACATTACTTTGCCAACAAAGGTCTGTCTAGTCAAGGCTATGGTTTTTCCTGTGGTCATGTATGGAGGTGAGAGTTGGACTGTGAAGAAGGCTGAGCGCCGAAGAATTCATGCTTCTGAACTGTGGTGTTGGAGAAGACTCTTGAGAGTCCCTTGGACTGCAAGGACATCCAACCAGTCCATTCTGAAGGAGATCAGCCCTGGGATTTCTTTGGAAGGACTGATTCTAAAGCTGAAACTCCAGTACTTTGGCCACCTCATGCGAAGAGTTGACTCATTGGAAAAGACTCTGATGCTGGGAGGGACTGAGGGCAAGAGGAGAAGGGGACAACAGAGGATGAGATGGCTGGATGGCATCACTGACTCGATGGACGTGAGTCTGAGTGAACTCCGGGAGTTGGTGATGGACAGGGAGGCCTGGCGTGCTGCGATGCATGGGATCGCAAAGAGTTGGACACGACTGAGTGACTGATCTGATCTGATACTTTCTTCAGCATGGTCATTGTCTCATTCATCTTTGTAATCCTTAGTACTGGGCTTGTGTCTACTATATACTGGGTGCTCTGGAAATATTTTTTTGAACTGGTATTATGTTCTTTATTGGAAACTCAAAATGGGATGCTTTGGGAAGGTTCTTTATATTGTTATGTCTTATTTCCCCAAAAGAGCACCTACATTTTTCAGCTAAAAGAAATCTCATTTAAGCACAAAACATGACATTCAGATACACCTTAGCTTTGGCAGGATTTGAGTACAATTGGAATACAGTAAAGCTAGTGAAGTCACTCAGTTGTGTCCAACTCTTTGCGACCCCATAGACTGTAGCGTACCAGGCTCCTCCATCCATGGGATTTTCCAGGCAAGAGTACTGGAGTGGGTTGTCATTTCCTTCTCCAAAGGATCTTCCCAACCCAGGGATCGAACCCAGGTCTCCTGCATTGTAGGCAGACGCTTTACTGTCTGAGCCACCAGGGAAGCCTGATCAGAGAATAGAGGAGTTAAGGTACTTCAAAATATCATGTAATTGGTATTATGGACTAAATGTGTTCTCCCTGAAATCATATGTTGAAGCACTAACACCCAGTGTGAGTGTTAGGTGGTGAGGCCTTTGGGAGGTAATTAGGTTTAGATGAGGTCATGATGGTGGAGTCCCCATAATGGTATTAGCGCACGTAAAAGAAGATGAAGAGACACCAGAGCCTCTTCTCTCTGCCATATAGGGACACAGGAAGAAGACAACCTTTTATGAACGTGGAAGAGAGCCCTCACCAAGAACCAAAGGTGCTGGTGCCTTGATCTTGGACTTCCAGCCTCCAGAACTGTGAGAAATAAATGTCTATTGTTTAAACCACCCACTCTATTGTATTTTATTCTGTAAGCCTGAGTTACATGTGGGCATTATTTTCATGTTCTGAGAGCTTGATAAAAATTATTAATAAGACAGTCACTCACATTGTAGGTAATATCCCAAGTTGGTATATATTTATTTACCTGTCTACTCAACTGCATCATAATGTAACATTTTTGAAAGTATTTTATATATAAATTTTTTCTCTAACAGAACTTTACCTTGGTTTACAAACTTAAATTCAAATTTATCTTTAAAAATGTCAAAACAGTCTCTCTATAGACTGTTTCAAAGCATAATATCTTAGGGAAACAGAAGAAATTTTTTTAAAGGGAAAAGGATTAGCCTTCAAAAGAAGAAAGACCTGGGTTGGTTTGTTTTTTCCATGGAATCTAGTTGACTGAAAAAAATGGGAAATGCCACCTGAAAATGTGGGAGAACTGAACATAATAACTTGGGAATATTGGACCACAAGAAAGGGGTCCTTTCAGGCATCATTAAAATTGTTGCCAGGTGAAACTGAACAAATCTTGGCAGCAACAACCCAGAGAGAACCAACCCCTTTAGAGAGTATGTAAGTAAAGAATCATTTTGTGTACACAAGCTATCCACCATTGAAAAATTCTTAAAATCCCTGATTACTTGTCTTAAATATTGATACATATGTATTTCAGAATCGGTAATATTATCAGGTAAGTTTTAGCTTTATATTTTTATGCTTTGGTTAGAATGAAAAGATTTGGGAATACCAAATCAGAGTCCTTCAAATAAAGCCCCACACAGTTTAAAGCAATCTTGTGTTTGGTTTGAGTTCTTTCCGTCTCTCTTTTGCAGTCTGTTGATAATAGTTCCACAGGCTTGCATTCTTTGTATGGATGGCATATTTTTCTCAGTGCCTTCAGTGCAGGCATCAATAAGCTTTAGAAAAGTGTTATTTCTCTCCAAGGCCACTGTTGATGCCACTGCATTAAAAAATGCTTAAGAATCTTGTCTTTGTGTTACCTTCTTACCTCCTTAACCTTTTTCAGTTTCTTCTTTGAGTTTGCTATAGAAGTTCATAGGTTTGTAAAGTTATTAATCCAGATAAACTTGGAAGGATTTATTTGTGTGTGTTGGGGGCTGTCTGGATTTCTGACAGATAGACGTTAGCTTTGCACAAAGATTAAATCCTGAATGTTGTTAATTTAAATTAAAAAAGAAAAAAACTGATCTACAGAATTTAGAGTTCAAAGTGAAAGTTAAAGTCACTCAGTCCTGTCCGACTCTTTGTGACCCCATGGACTATACAGTCCATGGAATTCTCCAGGCCAGAATACTGGAGTGGGTAGCCTGTCCCTTCTCCAGGGGATCTTCCCAACCCAGGGATCAAACCCAGGTCTCCCACATTGCAGGTGGATTCTTTACGAGCTGAGCCACAAAAGCCTTTGCAAAAAACCTGAACATTTTTTTTGACACACTGATAAAAAATTGTTTACTGAGTTCTTTTGTTTGTTCTACAACTGTTTGCACCCAAATAGAAGGTGTTTTTCCTTTGAAACTGTGTATGTAGTCCTTGTGATTACTGCCAGAGATATTCTTTTTTGTTATTTTTAAGTTTCAATTCTTAGAAATGCCTCTTTTCCTCCATTGCATTTTTTCTATTTTTAAAATGTCTTTGTGAATGACTTTAGATGTGTATTACAAATTGGACTTCAGAGGTCTGTGCTGGCGTACCTGACTGAAAGTCTTGATTGCCTCTTCCAGTGTATCAAGTTTAATTAATAGCCATGAAAACTTCAGACTGCTCTTCATTTTAAATTCTCCTAAATGAGTTGCTTTTCAGTGGTGCTAGCTAATCCCTTGTAATCCAAAGTCATCAAAAAATCATATGATAATGCTTTTCGTATAATACAGAAATAATTTACAGCATTAGCCAAACAGTTTCAAAGGTGTCATTATTTGATAATTACCCCACCCCAGGGCCATTATTGTACTACATAATGTGACTAATGCTCTGTCATTTTTTTCTGCTGAAACTACAGCTGCAAATTGAAGAGTAACACATTCTGGCCTTTGGTTTTCTCAGTCAGCCTGAAAAAATTGGTTGTCTTTTTCAACTTTAGCAGCTTAATATCTCACTTCAGGTTTTGTTGTTGTTTTTTTTTTTAATTCATAAATATGTGACGGTAACAGTGGAGATAACATTTCCACTGCTATTTGAGGATAATAGATGAGTTATATTCTTGAATGCTGTTTGGTTCCAAACCTCATTTCCTTGTTACGTTTTAGCTATGAGATCTAGAGCCAGTGTAAATTTTGGGATTAATGTACGTTAGTGGTGATTTTTTTAAGAACTATGTCCAAATTTAGAAAGTCAAATCTTCATATTTATTTCAGCTGTTTCCTATGGGATTGTTTTTTTTTTTTTAACTGAGAAAGTTCTGTCATCAGTGATTTTCTTAATAACCATGCCCCCAGGTGACTCACACCTTTGTTTATTCTTCAGTGTGGCTACATATACCTTTTAGCATATATGGCCTTATTTATTATTCTCTTTCCCTAGAACAACCTTTTTCCATTCCCATGTGTTCATTGTCAACACTTAAGCACAGGCCATATGGCACTTCCTCCATGATACCTTTCTGGATTCTCCACAAAAAAACAATAAATCTCTTTTTTCTTCTGAAATGATACGGTATATACTTCTAACTTCTCATGCTCAATAATTAGGAAAAGTACACCTAATTAATAAAATGTGTACCTCTAATTCTCCAGAGTTCAGGCATCCTGTCTTATTCATTCTGGAGTCCTAAAAAGCTATCACTATATATTTGTTAAAATAAATGAACTATGTATATAGCAAAACAATGTTACTTTTATGGGTAAAAGGATAAATTTAGCTCAGTTGACTCATTAAAAAAATGAAATCATGTTTTGCAAATATACTATATGATTAAAAATATCAATAATTATAAGTAAAATTGTATACATTTTAGAGGATTTCCTAGCATAATAGTTGGAAGTTGAGAAGACAAAAACAACCAAGGAAATCCTTGTAACCAAGAATCACACTGAGCATAAGTGTTGCAGAAGCTGTTAAAAATGAACAGGGTAAAATACTGCTAAGATTTTTTTCCCCCCACTTTTTTTTTAACAGCTTTGTTGCTTTTGGTCAAGTTAAAAGATTTTTAAAAGGTGTATTTTGATGAAGTAGGTAATCTATTTGGTGATGTTAAATAGAGGGCTACACCAGTAAAATTTAAAGAAAGCAAATTACCCATGGATTCTGGAATCTTTGCGTACCACTGTGATCAATGACCTGAACCTCCTAACCTGGGGATGGAGAGCACATGAGACCATCAATTGCCTATAGGCACCTGCAGATTTTCACTCAACCCAAGATCTGCCTCAAAAGCAAATCAAAGAATTACGTAATTGATAGACATCATTATTGGCAACTCACAGCCAGGGATTTAATTCAAGACACCCTAGGTGTTCCCTTCTCTTTCCTTCTCTAATAATAACCTTCTTAGTTATTCATCCTTCAAGACCCAAATCAATGCCATTTCTTGGGAAGGCTTTGCCATGTGCAATAAATTACTTTCTCCTTTGTGCTCTTAAAGCACTTGTCCCTATATCTATTATAGAATGTACCACAATTCTTACAACTCCTCATTAACTGCCTAGATAGGGACTAAGTAAAAGAGATTGTAGTACAGGTTAAGCCACTAGCACAGTTTCTGTTATTTCTGAAGACCTATATAAGAAAAGATTTTCCCCTTTCAGTATAATCATAGCACTTCCTTTTCTGATCAACATTCTATCCTTTGTTTTAAGGCTGCTCTCACTTTCATTTCTGTGGAACCTGCAAAGGAGAGCTGTGGAAGCTCATATTATCAACGGCATGGTGAATAGTGCCAGAACCCCCATGTCTCATGAGAATTATTAGTCAAAGTAACCCGGGAGAAGTGAGAAATTTGCCAGGTCAGTGACACCTAGTTTCCCAACTGGACATCATTAATACAATTAGGCACTAAAAGGGGCACTGCCCTCAGGTACTACCTGTTACTAGGCAATCCTTGCAGTATCTGAAATTCCATCCATCCACAGTCTGTTTCTCATCTCCTGTACCTTATAGAAGGCCTGCAGTCACTTACCATATTATATAGGTTCTAGCGTGTACACTAAATAATTTTGTATTTCGTTTTAAGTTTTCAGCTTCTTCTCAGTTGTCTAATTTGATGGTTCAGTAATTTCTTATTCTTCTACATTTGAAGTAAGCCATTGAGTGCCCTTCCAGTATTTCCACAGTGCATTTCTTGTGCCTTACTGCACTGATCAGCTTTTCACAAACTATTTAAGCTTCACTTGGTCATCATTTAAAGATGTATTGCTGAAGCAGAATGCTTACACCCTGCCTGCTACCTACAACAGCCAGTAATATTTTTTGCTCCAAGAAATAAATACGAAGACTTTTAAATAAAACTCCTCTAACAAATATTCTGGTAAGAATAATAAACACAAAATAAGATTGAAAATGGCTAAAATGTAACTGGAGAGCACAGTGAAAAATGAGGACATCTTTGTGAAAACCACGATTAGTGACCCAGGGAAAATCACGTGCAGTGTAAATAATAAACTGTGGCAAAATACTATACAAAAAAGATGTTTGTGACTCAGATTACCACGATGGTGTGATAACTCACGTAGAGCCAGACATCCTGGAATGCAAAGTCAAGTGGGCCTTAGGAAGCATCACTATGAATAAAGCTAGTGGAGGTAATGGAATTCCAGTTGAGCTATTTGGAATCCTAAAGGATGATGCTGTGAAAGTGCTGCACACAATATGCCAGCAAATTTGGAAAACTCAGCAGTAGCCACAGGACTGGAAAAGGTCAGTTTTCATTCCAGTCCCAAAGAAAGGCAATGCCAAAGAATGCTCAAACTGTTCCACAATTGCAGTTATCTCACACACTAGTAAAGTAATGCTCAAAATTCTCCAAACCAGGCTTCAATAGTATGTGAACTATGAACTCCCAGATGTTCAAACTGGATTTAGAAAAGGCAGAAGAATCAGAGATCAAATTTCCAACATCGGCTGGATCATCAAAAAAGCAAGAGAGTTCCAAAAAAACATCTACTACTGCTTTATTGACTAGGCCAAAGCCTTTGACTGTGTGGATCACAACAAACTGTAGAAAATCCTCAAGAGATGGGAATACCAGACCACCTGACCTGCCTCCTGAGAAATCTATATGCAGGTCAAGGAGGAACAGTTAGAAGTGGACATGAAACAACAGACTGGTTCCAAATTGGGAAAGGAGTACGTCAGGGCTGTATATTGTCACCTGCTTATTAACTTCTATGTGGAGTACATCATGAGAAATGCTGGGCTGGATGAAGCACAAGCTGGAATCAAGGTTGCCAGGAGAAATATCAATAACCTCAGATATGCAGATGACACCACCCTCATGGCAGAAAGTGAAGAAACTAAAGAGCCTCTTGATGAAAGTAAAAGAGGAGATTGAAAAAGCTGGCTTAAAACTCAGCATTCAGAAAACTAAGATCATGGCATCTGGTTCCATCACTTCATGGCAAATAGATGGGGAAACAATGGAAGCAATGAGAGGCTTTATTTTTTTGGGCTCCAAAATCACTGCAGATGGTGACTGCAGCCATGAAATTAAAAGATGTTTGCTCCTTGGAAGATAAGTTACGACCAACCTAGACAGCATATTAAAAAGAAGAGATGTTAGTTTGTGCCTACAAAGGTCCATCTAGTCAAAGCTATGGTTTTTCCAGTAGTTATGAATGAATGTGAGAATTGGACTATAAAGAAAGCTGAGCTCCGAAGAACTGACGCTTTTGAACTGTGGTGTTGGAGAAGACTCTTGAGAGTCCCTTGGACTGCAAGGAGATCCAACCAGACACTCCTAAAGAAAATTAGTCCTGAATATTCATTGGAAGGACTGATGCTAAAGCTGAAACTCCAATACTTTGGCCACCTCATGGGAAGACCCTGATGCTGGGAAAGATTGAAGGCGGGAGGAGAAGGGAACAACAGAGGATGAGATGGTTGGATGGAATCACCAATTCAATGGACATGAGTTTAAGCAAGCTCTGGGAGTTGGTGATGGACAGGAAAGCCTGGTGTGCTGCAGTCCATGGGGTCACAAAGAGTCAGACATGACTGAGCGGCTGAACTGAACTGTGGCAAAATATAACTTAAGTGACAGTAGGTAAAACTTCATGAGGTGGAATCAGCTAGAGACTATAAATCAACAGGAGAATTAAAGCTTGGTAATACTTAAACAATATGGGATTTCATAGAAATAGTGGTCAAAAGGGAAAATGACCAAGCTATAATTGATAAAACTTAATATGGACAAATACAGGAATCAGATCTTCATTTAATTTATATAGAAAAGTGATAGCAATAGATCATTCCAGAAAAATTGAAATGAAAAAAGACAAAAGTGAAAATGGCTCAATTGCATTGTGTAGAGAATTGATCTGTTGGCTAAACTAGCTTAATAAAATTTGCTCTGACATATTTTTTCATCAAAATCAGCATACTTCTGACTGAAATATTTATACTTACTAACACAGGGTCAAAACATCCCCAGTGTCAGAATAGCTGTGTCAAATGCTCTGTGCACATTTCATGCTGGGAGTCCCTTTTCTCTTAAAATTACTGATGCTTCGCTTAGAAGTCTGTGTATAGGGCCATGCATCACTAACTGTTAATAAAATATTAAAATGTGTTTATGAGCTTGCATTTCTTTAGGAAATGAGATTATTTTTAAAGATATTGTTATTTAGGAATTTTCTGATTTTACCATCACTTAAATGAATATTTGAGATACTTTAAAGCTTAAGGTGTTAGGGAGAAAATGCTTGGGAAACTAAACCAACTTTGTTGAACAGACATTATTAACTTAGAGGTGTTATTCCTGAATAGTTGTTCCCAGTCTCTTTGCAGTATGGAATCTTTTATCATGATGTATGTTTTTATGGGGACTCCTGCCATCTTGCTTTCATACTTATAGTAAATCATCATAAAGACAGAGAGGAATTTTGGGCTTGCAGAGATGGTAGTAAATAGGTATGAAAAACCTTGGATGAACTTTAGAAATGCCAGTGTTGAGTGAGGGCCTGATTTGGTAGCAGTGATAGGTAAACTACCATGTAGCTCACTGGGGCCAAATGACTTTTGTAAAGTTCTGTAAGGTGATTAGCACACTTCTGGGACAATTATTTGTAATAAAACTCTAGAAAAAAAAAGAGCTTTGAAGCTTTTCTTAAATATTTCCTAGGGATAGCAAGCATTTAATAGAAATAGTATATACCAGAGGTCAGCTATCAACTAATTTTACTTGTTATCCAGTCTAGTTTTGGTGTGGTGTCCCCTGTCTGAACAGGGCTGCTATCCAGCAGCAGGCACTAAATGATTGAGTAAGAATTAGTTTCTTGGGTTGTTGAATATATCAGAAAGTCCCAGCATATGAATGGGGAGATTAAAGAGTGAATACACTAAATCTATCAGTTCGGTCGCTCAATTGTGTCCAACTCTTTGTGACCCCATGGACTGCAGCATGCCAGGATTCCCTGTCCATCACCAATTCCCGAAGCTTGCTCAAACTCATGTCCATCGAGTCGGTGTTGCCATCCAACCATCTCATACTCTGTCATCCCCTTCTGTTTAGTATATTTGTAAGGCCTGGACATAATTTATAGAATTTTCATGTAGCTATATATTTATCCAAGGGAGATTTGTTAACATATTTCAAAAATATTCATTAATATATATATATATATATATACACACACACACAGTTATACATATGTATGTATATGTGTGTGTGTGTTTATCCAGCTAGTGATGATCAGTTGTTCCCTAATTACTGTATGGTTGCTTTCATATCAGATCAGATCAGATCAGTCGCTCAGTCGTGTCCAACTCTTTGCGACCCCATGAATCGCAGCACGCCAGGGCTCCCTGTCAATCACCAACTCCCGGAGTTCACTGAGACTCACATCCATCGAGTCAGTGATGCCATCCAGCCATCTCATCCTCTGGCGTCCCCTTCTCCTGCCCCCAATCCCTCCCAGCATCAGAGTCTTTTCCAATGAGTCAACTCTTCGCGTGAGGTGGCCAAAGTATACTTTCATATATGTCTGTATAAAATTCAGAATAAACTGAAGAAGAAATATATTTGAGCTTTACTTTTGGACAGAATGATTCTAATGACTTATTAAGCTAAGGAATTGAGTTTTCCTATATATCTACCTTGTCATTTTTTAACTACCAATAACCATTACTGTGTTAATAGAAATCACAATTGTAACTGGGTAAGAGAAAATGAATATGGGAACTTCCCTTTTGGTAAACTAGCCATTCTGGTTTAACTGAGTGTAAACAGCACCAGGCACTAATAATTGAGTAAGAGTTAGTTTCTTGAGTTGTTGAATATATCAGAAAGCTCCTGAAAGACCTAAGAACCTCGGCTTCTAAGAATAAAAGAAAAAAACAAAAACTCATGCTTCGTGAAAAAGCTCCTGGGTGAACAGATCAGGAACATAAGCTATCAGTAATACTAGCTTAACTATCTAAAGGACTTAGAAAAAGCAGCCCAGGGTGGACAACCCAAAAAGGCTGCTGAAGCATCCAGTGTGTCAGGTAAAGAGACAGTATCTGAAGGTAACACAGCAGGTCTTCCCACCCAGCAGGTCCCAAAGTCAGTTACTTACAAATCTTGATCTTCTCTGTTTGACAGAAGCATGCTTGCCTTTTCATCTCAGATCCTAATCTTCATTGTTGTGCATGCAAATCTGTTTTACATTATTTTAAAAAGAAGCTTATTTAGCATTAGATCTAGAAATTTTACATATTGAAGGTGGGGAGAATATTAAGTTATATACATGATGTATTAAATTATTGACTTAAATATAGTGAATAATCTTGTATATGATGTTATATCAATGTTATTCTTTATCAAAAAGCAAGAAGAGCAATATGCTGCTTCCCATTCATATCTCACTTGTAAAAGTGTAAAATGGTCAAATACTTTGAAGAACAGTTTGACAATATTAAATATGACCATGTGTGCTAAGTTGCGTCAGTCTTGTTCGATTCTTTGCGACCCCATGGACTGTGTCTCACCAGGTGCCTCTGTCCATGGGATTGTCCAGGCAAGAATACTGGAACGGATTGCCATTTCCTCCTTCAGAGGATCTTTCAGACCCTGGGATCGAACCCACGTCTCTTGCATCTCCTGCATTGGCAGGTGGATCCTTTAGTACTAGTACCACCTGGGAAGCCCTAAATATGACTGTTCAGTTCAGTTCAGTCTCTCAGTTGTGTCCAACTCTTGGCAACCCCATGGAGTGCAGCACACCAGGCCTTCCTGTCCATCACCAACTCCAGGAGTTTACTCAAATTCATGTCCATCGAGTCGGTGATGCCATCCAACCATCTCATCCTCTGTTGTCCCCTTCTCCTCCTGCCTTCAGTCTTTCCCAGCATCAGGGTCTTTTCCAGTGAGTCAGTTCTTCACGTGAAGTGGTCAAAGTATTGGCGTTTCAGCTTCAGCATCAGTCCTTCCAATGACCGTAAATATATATATAAATGTCATGACATGAGCTTATGCAAATTCATAAGAAAAACACCATTTCCAGGAAGCCTTCCCTGAATCCCCTGTCTGGGCTGATTAGGTAAATTATTTATGAATAAAGAAGAGCTTATATTTAAAAATAGGAAGACATTTTGAGGATTTAATACCTTTACATGATGATTAAGTCATGAAGTTAGAGGAAAGTGGCATTAAATGAGAAAGTCAATAGAAGGCTATTTCAGCATATAAAGGTAACATCTCAATTAGAAGAGGAAGATTTAAAAAAAAAGCCTGCATCAGTCAGGAAATGATAATTACAGCAAGTATTTCATCACAAATTTAAAATTTAATGGATTTATATTATTTGACTTTCAAACTATAATATACAGTATGCATATACCAACTATTTTTTGTCCTGTATTTGGTTATGATAAAATGGGAACAGAATAAATTATCAACTAAACTTTGAGGCAGAGATATTAATTTTCCTTTTGATTTAAGAGATTAGAATACAGATAAAATAAATAGAGTTACTCTTCTTATGTTAAAATTTTGCTCTCCAAAGAAAAAAAAGCATGTGGCTGGTTTTTTCTAACCACAAGTTTAATGTAAAGAATATTCTGTTTTATTGGCTCTTTAAGCTAGGCCTCCCTCTAGGTGCATCAATAAAGAGATTAGTGAAAGAGTATGGGATAGGAAGTGACAGTTTCTAAAATCCAGCTACCCATTCTCAAGCACATGTTACATTATTTGAGGATATAATTTTTCTATCAATTAGATGGTAATACCATTCATCTTGGCACAAAATAAGCAAAATTTTGGATTGTATCAAGGTATCAATAGATGATTTAAACTTATAGTTAATGTTACCAATTTTATCTCCATATAAAAGCATGCTAATGACCTCTCCCCCACTTTTCTGAACTAGAGTATTACAATGTATTAAAAGGGAATGTAGAGGAGCCATACTTCAAACATTTATGAGAAGCATACCTATGTAATTATGTAACAACTCATCACTAAATGGATTACTTTTTCTTCATTTTTGCCCTTATCTAATTTGTTTCCAAAATGTTTACTGAAATCTCTTCATGATGCATATCTTTCTTCCTTATTAGACCGTAGGCTGTTGACTTAATTTAAGGGAATGCTCCTGACTTAGATTCCTATGGAAGAGTTTCATAGAGGAGCAGCTGTGGGAAAACATAATCCCAGCTATTCCTCCTCTCGCACTTTCAAGATCTGTTACCTCACACATATTGAGTCCTCCATTAAAAGCAAGGGTTATAAAGCCATGGTTGGGAAAAAACAAAAAAACAAAAACCATCATGCTGGGTTTTGTTCAGGATTTGTTTTGGAATTTTCTTTGAAGCTTTAACTGAAAGATGTTTAGAGAGACATGGCTCAAGGGAGGATATATAAATACTGTCTTCTACTGTTCCTGTGGTAGTAAATGATGTGCTCCCATTAGATGATGCTTCTTAACATCATTCATGATGTTCCCCCAGGCGTCCAGAGATTTGGAGGCATTGCACTGCACCTTGCTCTTGGTATCCCTAAGGAGGAATCCTTTGATGGAGGTTCCAGTCCCCACAGATTGGTAGAATTTCTAGTCTGATGTCTGATAGCTCCTTCTGTGCACTTTTTAAAGTTTCTGGGCATTTAATAGATACATAAGGGAAGACATCTGCTTCTCTCTGAAGAGCTCAGATTCCATTCTGATGAGTATTATGAATTAAGGAATGACAAGTAGAATTACCTTCATTTTTCGTTGGCTTGGCAATTAAAATTCACATTACATCCCATCACAATTACCCAGGTGAGAAACTCTTCACAAAATGAACCAAATTCTTTCAAACCCTAAAATCTTTATCACAAATTCAACTTATTTTAGGGTTATTTTGCTTTTGAGAATGAACAAAATTTCCAATGTATTGGTAGTTAAAAATTAAGTGTGGTAGCTGCCTATAGTGCTTGTATCTTTCTGCATATTTTGTATTATTTATTAGTTACACAACTCAGATACTGAGCTTGCTCCTCAGTCAGAGAGACCTGGGCTATGCTCCTTGTTTGTACTGTACCACATTCTTGCCCCCTGTTGTCAGCAGTAATTTTGTGTTCAAGTTCACTAACTCTCAAACAGAAACTTGAACAGATTCTAATGCAGGGAGTGGTACGTTATACACTTTCCCTCTTTTCATGAGAGAAAGATGCTATGCAGGAGTCCAGAAATGAGACGTTACGTGGTCTGTAACAAGTGCCTGCCAGCCACAGAAATAATCCGCTCACCTTTTGTAGTGTGACTATGTGTTGTGAGAAGGGTAAAATTTAAGAAGACCTAGAAATATTCTTCTTCTGGGAATTAAGAGCATGGGAGCTTATGAGAACAGGGAAGGTAAAAAACCCAGTGCATAGATGGTTGAAAAAGAAAATAACAAGAGGGACTATTAGATTAATGACTGGAGGGTCTTAAGTCAGCAGCCTAGGAAATATTAATTAAATTTAACATCATAAACAGATAAATTTTTGTATATTTGCTCAAATAAGCAAAGTGAAATATCTCATTTTTGCTTCCCTTGCCTGCAGAATAATTTCCTAATCTTCAGTTTTAAGTTGTCCCTAGCTTATCTTTCTGGATGCTAGGTTTTCTTTCATATAATGCAACTTCTTCAAATGACTCTGGGTTATAAACCACTTCTCTAAATACCTTCTCTACTATTTTCTAAATGTAAACTTTAATGTACTAAATGACCCAGGACATATATCCCATTTCTACATTATTGTAACAAAGAATCATGGCTTTGTAGCTTCTGTTCTTTATTCCTTTAGGTCTCTATAGTGAAAAGTGATGGTTATGGGGGTTCCTGTTCTAATTACAAGAATAGACTACTACAGCTCCAGTCAACCCTTGAGAAGCCTAAATAACGCATTTATGTAAGAAACAGCTCATTAGCCATAAAAGTTAAAAGTATAAAGTACAATGTGTATCTATATATAAAAAAAGTGTTAACATTTAAATTCACATAAAGGTTATAGAGTTCTCTGGGAAATGTATGCTCAAGTGAAGTATCTGATACTGTACATGGTAACCTATTTACTTATAAATCTTAAGTGAATGTCTGTGAGGTCAGTACTTCATTGGATCCATGCTTTATATACACAGTAAGTCCTAAAGAAGAGTTTCCCAGGTGGCACTAGTGGTAAAGCATCTGCCTGGCAATGCACGGGATGCAGGAGACATGGGTTTGATCCCTGGGTCAGAAAGATGCCCTGGAGAAGAAAATGACACCCCACTCCAGGATTCTTGCCTGGAAAAGTCCATGGACAGAGGAGCCTGGCAGGCCACAGACCATGGGGCCCCAAAGAGTCAGACACGACTGAGTGATTGGGCATAGAGCACAAGTCCTAAGGGGAGCTTACTGATCAATTTATTCTATTGAATAAATAATATGTATTTTAAGAGTTTCAAAAATACTTTGAGATATATTTTATTTTTCTTTATTTTTCATATTTTTTCTAGGGAGTTTCCTCTTTTGCCCCCATAATAAAAATCATGTAGACGAAGTATCTATTCAAATTAGCAACTTTAGCCTCTTTTTCTAAGATAACACCAAATTAAATGGAAAATTTTGCCTCTTGATCCATTGCCTGTTTTTGTTGCTTCATGGTCAGAATGCCCTGCAGTAGCACAACAGAAAGAAAAAAAAGAAAAACTTTGAAGGAATCTGAGCCTAGAAAGATTTTAGGTAGCACTTATCAAACAGCTACAAAAATATGTAACACCTTGTAGAATTTTTATATGAAAAAGAAAACCAACAGGATGAAAGGATTCTGATGCTAACTTTTGAACTAACATGAAATAAATTCAGTTTCATGGAATTACAAACCATTTCCACAGTTAAATAGATTGCACTTAATTTTGGTTCACCTTTATTAATTTTCTCTCCCCATCTAGTCTGGAAAAGCTTTGAAGGGAGGAATCCTATTTTATAAAAGATAAAGATACCAAATAATGAAATTAATTTATATATGTGGCAAATGTAAATCTGTCACATTATAATTATGCATCCTACAGTTTATCTTGAGGCAAGCAAACAAAACAACATATACATGAGTTAATTCTACTCAGCAATAACAATTTTATTTCACCAAAACAACAGGCTAAAGTCGGTTTTCTCCTGAGCACTTTAGGAAAAAATAGAGTATTTATTCCACTATAAAAATTACAGAACATTTATTAAAGTCCCCGAAGACTAGTGGCTGAAAAATCGGTCTGTCTTCATGTACGCAAAAACCCTTGGTTTTCCTGAAAGTCACTACATGTCTCTGATAGCAATTATGGCAACAGATATTAGGCATGCTTTGAAGTAAATAGGTATTCTGAGACATCTGGAGTAAAAGAAGATAATCTATGAATTTTACATTATAAGAATATTAAATATAACTGAAGTAGATTGTTCTTTATATTAGTTCAACGTAGGAAACTGGATTCAGAAAATACCTATATTTAGGACACCCTCTGGCCTGGCTTTTTACCTTTCTCTTAACCACCAGTGTCCTGGAACCCTGCTGTTAGGCATCTGTTTCCCAAAGCATATTGTATATAACATTGGTGGGCAAGAACAATAGTTTTATTATATATCTAATCACAAACTGGAATCAAGATTGCTGGGAGAAATATCAACAACCTCAGATATTCAGATGAAACAACTCAAATGGGAGGAAGCAAAGAGGAACTAAAGAGCTTCTTGATGAAGGTGCAATAAGAGAGTGAAAAAGCTGGCTTAAAACTCAACATTCAAAAAACTAAGATCATGGCATCCGGTCCCATCACTTCATGGCAAATAGAAGGGGAAAAGGTGGAGGCAGTTACGGATTTCCTTTGCTTGGGCTCTAAAATCATGTGGGATGGTGACTGCAGCCATGAAATTAGAAGATGACTGCTTCTTGGCAGGAAAACTATGACAAACCTAAACAGTGTGTTACAAAGCAAAGACATCACTTTGCCAACAAAGGTCCATATAGTCAAGGCTATGGTCTTTCCAGTAGTCACGTACTGTTGTGAGAGCTGGACCATAAAGAAGGCAGAATGGCGAAGAACTGGTGCTTTCAAACTGTGGTGTTGAAGAAGACTCTTGAGAGTCCCTGGGACAGCAAGGAGATCAAACCAGTCAATCTTACAGGAAATCAACCCTGAATGCTCATTGGAGGGACTGATGCTGAAGCTAAAACTTCAATGCTTTGGCCACCTTATGTAAACAGCGACTCATTGGAAAAGACCCTGATGCTGGGCAAGATTGAAGACAAAAGGAAAAGAGGGATGAGATGGTTGGATGGCATCAATGATGCAATGGTCATGAACTTGAGCAAACTGCGGGAGATGGTGAGTGATAGGGAGGCCTGGTGTGCTGCAGTTCATGGGGTCGTGAAGAGTCGGACACTACCTGATGACTGCATAACAACAAAATATGCCTTAGAGTAACAAACTTCAACACAGCTTGATGAAATTTTGTTGAACCTTTTTCTTTGAAAGGCATTTATAAAGAGCATTCTTAGTGATTTTGTTATCTTTTAATGCTTTAATAGCTAACTTGAAACCATTAGCAGTCTGATGGCACCTAGATGTACTGATCTTTAAATTAGTTCTTTCAAGTTGTCACTTCAGTTCAGTCGCTCAGTCATGTCTGACTTTTTGCCACCCCATGGACTGAAAGACGCCAGGCTTCCCTGTCCATCACCAACTCCCAGAGCTTGCTCAGACTCCTGTCCATTGAGTCGGTGATACCATCCAACCATCTGATCCTCTGTCATCCCCTTCTCCTCATGCCTTCAATCTTTCCCAGCATCAGGGTTTTTTCCTGTGAGTCAGTTTTTTTGCATCAGGTGGCCAAAGGATTGGAGCTTCAGCTTCATCATCAGTCCTTCCAATGAATGTTCAGGACCGATTTCCTTTAGGATGGACTGGTTTGATCTCCTTGTTGTCCAAGGGACTCTCAAGAGTCTTCTCCAATACTGCACTTTGAAAGCTTCCAAGTTCTATTATTCAGTAAAAGCAACACCCAGCATCTCTGAAGGATTTCACATTTTACAAAAGTCCTTTCAAATACATTTTATCATTAATCCTTATCACAGTCCTGATTAGTACGCATAATTATTTCCATTTCTTAATTACAGACACTGATTCTTGATTACCTGATTTGCATAAAGTATGACAAGTGTATGCAGCACAGACCTTGGATTCAAACTAAACTGAACCAAGTCCACCTACAGGATATTTGGTCATGACGCTGGCAGTCATGATGGTGAAAGCCTCTACTCTATGGAAAAATAAGCTCAGAGTAAAATGGGCAGAGATCTCTTCAAGAAAATTAGACATACCAAGGGAACATTTCATGCAAATATCGGCACAATAAAGGACAGAAATGGTATGGACCTAACAGAAGCAGAAGATACTAAGAAGAGGTGGCAAGAATACACAGAACTATACAAAAAAGATCTTCACGACCCAGATAATCATGATGGTGTGATCACCAATCAAGAGCCAGACATCCTGGAATGCTAAGTCAAGTGGGCCATAGGAAGCATCACTGTGAACAAAGCTAGTGGAGGTAATGGAATTCCAGTTGAGCTATTTCAAATCCTAAAAGATGATGCTGTGAAAGTGCTGCACACAATATGCCAGCAAATTTGGAAAACTCAGCAGTAGCCACAGGACTGGAAAAGGTCAGTTTTCATTCCAGTCCCAAAGAAAGGCAATGCCAAAGAATGCTCAAACTGTTCCACAATTGCAGTTATCTCACACACTAGTAAAGTATTGCTCAAAATTCTCCAAACCAGGCTTCAATAGTACATGAACTGCGAACTTCCAGATGTTCAAACTGGATTTAGAAAAGGCAGAAAAATCAGAGATCAAACTTCCAACATCTGCTGGATCATCAAAAAAGCAAGAGAGTTCCAGAAAAACATCTACTTCTGCTTTATTGACTGTGCCAAAGCCTTTGACTGTGTGGATCACAACAAACTGGAAAATTCCTCAAGAGATGGGAATACCAGACCACCTGACCTGCCTCCTGAGAAATCTGTATGCAGGTCAAGGAGGAACAGTTAGAAGTGGACATGAAACAACAGACTGGTTCCAAATCAGGACCATTATGTCAAGGAAAGGAAAAGGAGTATGGGAAGGAGTACGTCAAGGCTGTATATTGTCACCCTGCTTATTTAACTTATATGCAAAGTACATCATGAGAAATGCTGGGCTGGATGAAGCACAAACTGGAATCAAGGTTGCCAGGAGAAATATCAATAACCTCAGATATGCAGATGACACCACCCTCATGGCAGAAAGTGAAGAGGAACTAAAGAGCCTCTTGATGAAAGTGAAAGAGGAGAGTGAAAAAGTTGGCTTAAAACTCAACATTCAGAAAACTAAGATCATGGCATCTAGTCCCATCTCTCCATGGCGAATAGAAGGGGAAACAGTGAGAGACTTTATTTTGGGAGGGCTCCAAAATCACTGCATAGTGATTGCAGCCATGAAATTAAAAGACGCTTGCTCCTCAGAAGAAAGATTATGACCAACCTAGACAGCATAGTAAAAAGCAGAGACATTATTTTGCCGACAAAGATCCATCTAGTCAAAGCTATGGTTTTTCCAGTAGTCATGTATGGATGTGAGAGTTGGACTATAAAGAAAGCTGAGCACTGAAGAACTGATGCTTTTAAACTGTGGTGTTGGAGAAGACTCTTGAGAGTCCCTTGGACTGCATGGAAAACCAACCAGTCCATACTAAAGGAAATCAGTCCTGAATATTCATTGGAAGGACTGATGCTAAAGCTGAAACTCCAGTACTTTGGCCACCTGATGCGAAGAACTGACTCATTTGAGAAGACCCTGATGCTGGGAAAGATTGAAGGCAGTAGGAGAAGGGGACGACAGAGGATGAGATGGTTGGATGGTATCACCGACTCAGTGGGCATGAGTTTGAGTAAACTCTGGGAGTTGGCGATGGACAGGGCGGCCTGGTGTGCTGCAGTCATGGGGTCGCAAAGAGTCGGATATGATTGAGCAACTGAACTAAACTGAACTTAAGGTGGGCTTTCAGTTTTCAAAAGGTTTTTCCCTCATAAATACTACATTATGAAATATCAGCTGTTTAATATTGTTGTACTTAAAAAATCAAGAGGCTCATCAGGTATGAGAAGGGAAGGAGTCTGTGTGTTTTCCTGTATCTAAATTTTACCTGAATAAAACAAGAAGGGAATTATTAATAACCAATAATGCAATGAAGCAAAAGGATATAAATAATCACAATTATTGATAATAACATAAGCTCCAGAGTAGAGAACCCAGAAAAGACCCACACAGATTTAATCAACTGATCTTTGACAAGGGAACACAAGCAATTCACTGAAGAAATGATAGTCTTCTCAACAAATGGTGCTGGAACAATTGGACATCTGCATGGAAAAAATATATAAATCTAGAAATAGACTTTACAGCTTTTGCATAATTGACTCAAGAAGGATCATAGACATAAATTTAAAACACAGAACTATAAAACTCTTAGAGGGTAACATATAAGACAATCTAGATGACCTTGACTTGTATGATGACTTTTTAGACATAACACTAAAAGCATAATCCAGGAAAAAGTTAAAAATTCAAAACTTGTGCTCTGTGAATGACACTGTTAAGAGAATGAAAAGATCAGCTAAAAATAACTTGAAAAATATATATCTGATGAAAGACTGATATTTAAAGTAGAGAACCTTAGCATGCAACAGTAAGAAAACAACCCAATTTTAAAATGTCCAAAGAACTTGAACACCAAAGAAAATATACCTTGACAAAATTTCATAAATATATGAAAAGATACCCAACATTATCTTCCAAGGGGATCACAAATTAAGCCAACGATGACATGCAACTACATACCTGTTAGAATGGCTAAAATTCAAAGTATTGTCAGTACTAAACAGTGGTGAGGATATGAAGAAAGAAGAACTCTTTTCCATTAATGGTGAGAATGCAAAATGGTAAAGCTTTGGAAGATAGTTTGACAATTTCTGACAAAATGAAACATACTCTTACCATATAATCTTGCAGTCGTGCTCCTCAATATTTACCCAGATGGAAAACTTATGTCCACACAGAAATCTGCATGCAAATGTTTATTTCAGCTTTGTTCATAATTGCCAAAACTTGGAAGCAACCAAGATATACTTCAGAAGGTGAATGAAATAAGCTGTGGTGCATCCAGACAATGGAATATTACACAACATTTAAAAGAAATGAGGTACCAAGTCATAAAAAGACATGAAGAAACTTATGTATGTAGTGCCAAAGGGAAAGAGTGCAATTTGAGAAGGCTACATACTGTATGTTTCCAGCTATATGACATCCTGGAAAAAACAAAATAATGGAGACAAATGAAAAGATAAGTGGTTGCAAGGAATTCTGGAGGAAAGATAGAGCCATGAATTGGTGGAGCACAGGTGATTTTCAGAGCAGTCAAACTATTCTGTATGACACTATAATGCGGATATATATCATGAAATTTTTGTCAAAATCCATAGAATGTACGACAGAAAGAGTGAACCCTAATGTAAACGGTGGATTTCAGTTAATATTCAGTTAATATGTTCAGTGACTAATCAGTTGCAATAAATGTACCACATGAATGAAAGATGTTGATGATAGGAAAAATAGTGTTGGGATAGGGAAAGAGGGAGACATGAGGTATTTGGGAACTCTGTCCTTTCCACGCAGTTTTTCTGGAAACCTAAAATTGGACTAAAAATAAAGCCTATTAATTTAAAAATGCATTTTAAAAACCACATGTAAACCCCACCCCCCCCAAAAAGAGAACTCCGCATTTATAAAAGAATGTGAAGGAGGTAGATGAGTTGTAATAATCGAAGGAAATCAGTTTGATTCAAGGCCAGTATGGCCCCACTTTGTACCTCCAGAAGCAAGATAGACTGTTGTTATCATGACCTTAGACTTAGAAAACACACACACACACACACACACACATATATAAAATGTCCAACTCCCAGGGGAATACAAAAAATTATCGAAACTATCATAACTGAATACTTCTTAAGCCCAACTCTTAAGCTCAACTTTAATATTCATTCAAAAATTACAATTGCAGTGGCCTTAAGGACATATTAATGTTCTCCTGTTTAATTTTGAACTTGCTAAACAAGTTTAAATAAGTTAGAATTTGATATATTAAAATACATCATAAAGAAAAGTGAGAAAATTTTCTAGACAATTTTTAAATTAGCTTTCCCTCATGCCCATTTTCCCTGTAATTTAGCTTTTGAGAACAGAAGGCTATTTGTTAGACTATTTCAGTATTTATCACTCCTTCATTAGAATTCCCATCCCAAAATGATTATAGAAAAAATTTTCTGAGGATAGTCACCCAAAGCTTTCCCCACCATAATCCTGTAGGATTTGAAAAAAATTTGAAAAACTTTCTAATAAGTGTATTTTTAGGATATCATTGGACTCCCAGTGGACCCAAGATCAACTCTATAGCTGTTTTGGTAGTTAGTTATTGTAATACGGTAACCCTGTAACAGATTACATAAAAATAAAAGTTTACCAACAGTATCCTTTTGAATTTGTTAGGTCTCAGTAAGACTTTTATTTCCATTGCGTTGTCAAGGTATTTCAGTTGATGTATTTTTCATCCCATTTTACATATATAGTACATAATTTCAAACCATGAATATTTATAATACCAAAGTAACTAACTTATGGAAGGAGGAATTTATTATTAATTAACTCAGAAGGAATTGATTATTTTTAAAGTTACAGTACTTCATGGTAAAGATAATAACATTGAAAATGAATGATTTGATGAATAACTGCACTTGAGTACAACAGTGCTAGGCACATACATATAAATAGGTAATTGAAGAATGGAAGACTGAATGAGTGAACAAATATGTACTCCTTAATAGGAGAGGCCAAGAGGAGCTACCCCACGTCCAAGGTAAGGAGCAGCGGCTGCGCTTTGCTGGAGCAGCCGTGAAGAGATACGGCACGTCCAAGGTAAGAGAAACCCAAATAAGATGGTAGCACTGAGAGAGGGCATCAGAGGGCAGACAGACTGAAACCACAATCATAGACAGCTAGCCAGTCTGATCACACAGACCATAGCTTGTCTAACTCAATGAAACTAAGCCATGCTGTGTGGGGCCACCCAAGACGGATGGGTCATGGTGGAGAGGTCTGACAGAATGTGGTCCACTGGAGAAGGAATGGCAAACCACTTCAGTATTCTTGCCTTGAGAACCCCATGAACAGTATGAAAAGGCAAAAAGATAGGAAACTGAAAGATGAATTCCCCAGGTCAGTAGGTGCCCAATATGCTACTGGAGATCACTGGAGAAATAACTCCAGAAAGAATGAAGGGATGGAGCCAAAGCAAAAACAACACCCAGCTGTGGATGTGACTGGTGTTAGAAGCAAGGTCTGATGCTGTAAAGAGCAATATTGCATAGGAACCTGGAATGTTAGGTCCATGAATCAAGGCAAATTGGAAGTGGTCAAACAGGAGATGGCAAGAGTGAATATCAACATTCTAGGAATCAGCGAACTAAGATGGACTGGAATGGGTGAATTTAACTCAGATGACTGTTGTTTATCTACTACTGTGGGTAGGAATCCCTTAGAAAAAATGGAGTAGCCATCATGGTCAACAAGAGTCTGAAATGCAGTACTTGGATGCAATCTCAAAAACGACAGAATGATCTCTGTTCGTTTCCAAGGCAAACCATTCAATATCATGGTAATCCAAACCTATGCCTCAGCCAGTAACACTGAAGAAGCTGAAGTTGAACGGTTCCATGAAGACCTACAAGACCTTTTAGAACTAACACCCAAAAAAGATGTCCTGTTCATTATAGGGGACTGGAATGCAAAAGTAGGAAGTCAAGAAATACCTGGAGTAACAGGCAAATTTGGCCTTGGAGTACAGAATGAAGCAGGGCAAAGGCTAATAGAGTTTTGCCAAGAGAACACACTGGTCATAGCAAACACTCTCTTCCAACAACACAAGAGAAGACTCTACACATGGACATCACCAGATGGTCAACACTGAAATCAGATTGATTATATTCTTTGCAGCCAAAGATGGAGAAGCTCTGTACAGTCAGCAAAAACAACACCGGGAGCTGACTGTGGCTGGGATCATAATTGCCAAATTCAGACTTAAATTGAAGAAAGTGGGGAAAACCACTAGACCATTCAGGTATGACCTGAATCAAATCCCTTATGATTATACCTATTATATCATACCTATCAAATCCTTATATGATTATGTGGAAGTGACAAATAGATTTAAGGGACTAGATATGATAGACAGAGTGCCTGAGGAACTATGGACAGAGGTTCATGACATTGTACAGGAAACAGGGTTCAAGAACATCCCCAAGAAAAAGAAATGCAAAAAAAGCAAAAGGGCTGTCTGAGGAGGCCTTACAAATAGCTGTGAAAAGAGAAGCAAAAAGAAAAGGAGAAAAGGAAAGATTTACCCATTTGAATTCAGAATTCCAAAGAATAGCAAGGAGAGATAAGAAAGCCTTCCTCAGTGATCAATGCAAAGAAATAGAGGAAAACAACAGAATGGGAAAGACTAGAGATCTCTTCAAGAAAATTAGAAATACCAAGGGATCATTTCATGCAAAGATGGGCTCGATAAAGGACAGAAATGGTGTGGACCTAACAGAAGAAGAAAATATTAAGAAGAAGTGGCAAGAATACACAGAAGAACTGTACAAAAAAGATCTTCACGACCAAGATAGTCACGGTGTGATCACTCACCTAGAGCCAGACATCCTGGAATGTGAAGTCAAATGGGCCTTAAAAAGCATCACTATGAACAAAGCTAGTGGAGGTGATAGAATTCCAGTTGAGCTATTTCAAATGCTGGAAGATGATACTGTGAAAGTGCTGCATGCAGTATGCCAGCAAATTTGGAAAACTCAGCAGTGGCCACAGGACTGGAAAAGGGCTCTTTTCTTTCCAGTCCCAAAGAAAGGCAATGCCAAAGAATGCTCAAACTACTGCACAATTGCACTCATCTCACACGCTAGTAAAGTAAAGCTCAAAATTCTCCAAGCCAGACTTCAGCAATACATGAATGATAGACTTCCAGATGTTCAAGCTGGTTTTAGAAAAGGCAGAGGAACCAGAGATCAAATTGCCAACATCTGCTGGATCATCGAAAAAGCAAGAGTTCCAGAAAAACATCTACTTCTGCTTTATTGACTATGGCAAAGCCTTTGTGTGGATCACAACAAACTGGAAAATTCTGAAAGAGGTGGGAATACAAGACCACCTGACCTGCCTCTTGAGAAACCTGTATACAGGTCAGGAAGCAACAGTTATAACTGGACATGGAAGAACAGACTGGTTCCAAATAGGAAAAGGAGTACGTCAAGGCTGTTTATTATCACCCTGTTTATTATCACCCTCCTTATTTAACTTATATGCAGAATACATCATGAGAAATGCTGGGCTGGAAGAAGCACAAGCTGGAATCAAGATTGCCAGGAGAAATATCAATAACCTCAGATATGCAGACACCACCCTTATGGCAGAAAGTGAAGAGGAACTAAAGAGCCTCTTGATGAAAGTGAAAGAGGAGAGTGAAAAAGTCGGCTTAAAGCTCAACATTCAGAAAACGAAGATCACGGCATCTGGTCCAAAAACTTCATGGCAAATAGATGGGGAAACAGTGGCTGACTTTATATTTTTGGGCTCCAAGATCACTGCAGGTGGTGATTGCAGCCATGAAATTAAAAGACACTTACTCCTGGAAGGAAAGTTATGACCAACCTAGGCAGCATATTAAAAAGCAGAGACATTACTTTGCTAACAAAGGTCCATCTAGTCAAGGCTATGATTTTTCCAGTAGTCATGTATGGATGTGAGAGTTGGACTATAAAGAAAGTTGAGTGCCAAAGGATTGATGCTTTTGAACTGTGGTGTTGGAGAAGACTCTTGAGAGTCCCTTGGACTGCAAGGAGATCCAACCAGTCCATCTTAAAGGAAATCAGTCCTGGGTGTTCATTGAAAGGACTGTTGTTAAGGCTGAAACTCCCAATTTTGGCCACTTGATGTGAAGAGCTGACTCATTTGAAAAGACCGTGATGTTGGAAAAGATTGAAGGCAGGAGGAGAAGGGGACGACAGAGGATGAGATGGTTGGATGGCATCACTGACTCAATGGACATGAGTTTGGGTAAACTCCGGGAGTTGGTGATGGACAGGGAGGCCTGGTATGCTCTGGTTCATGGGGTCGCAAAGAGTCAGACACGACTGAGCGACTGAACCAAACTGAAACTTAACAAGGAAAGATTACTGACATTTATTGAGTATCTACTAGGCAGAGGCATTCATTATCATGAAACACCACAGTGAGTTCTCATACAAGCAATTAAAGATGAGAAAACTGAGACTGAGAAAGGTTAAGCTGATTGTTCAAGGTTACACAGCTATTAAATAGCAAGGTGGAAAGCAAACTTGGAAGTGTTTTTGACCCTTATTCTCATATTTTATTTGTTCTATATTGCCTTAGAGAGTTGACTATGGAGATGTGAACATTTATGAATGAATGAATTATGAATTTATGAATGAACATTTATGAATTCTCAAATATCGGTTAAAAAAAGCCTTTTCTTCTCCATGTTTTGACCTCTGTTCTTTGCCCAGTAAAAGAAGGTTGAATTAAGAATATGCTAACTGTCCTTACATAACCTCAGAGAGCCCTGACCTCTCTGGTTCCACACAGCATATGGATGCCAATGTCCAGAGTGCCCTGAGATGGGCCCCCAACCTAACTTCTTTCTCAAGGAAGTTTCTAACTAAGCTATGAGAAAGAATTTCATTTTCAAAGAGAAACTTGTTAACCTACATCTATTTCTAATTGATGTAAAACAAGAACTGGTATCACGTTTCTCATATCTCTAACCTAGTTTCAGCCTCCACCAATTCAAACTTTTCCTGGAAAGGTCAGTATAGTGGGGATGAGCAGAGACTTTTTTCAGCATCACCTCCTCTAATCCACTCCTTTTTGCCCTGAAAGTTTTCTGTGAACTCTGTTTTGAGATGCCGTTCAAATTTCATTAATTTCATAGACCTACTGACACCAGAAAGATTGTTTCAGTTGCTTTGTGTTTTCTTTTGCTACTTGAAGTCAACAGAATTTACTTTACAAAAACTATCACTGTTAGTCAACTTTAATAATCATAAACCTAGTGATAGTCGCATATCTATTATAATCCAAATGGGCACATGAAAACAAACATTATTATTGGTGTGAACCTTTGAACCCTGACTAACTCATGCATTAAGAGTTGACATTATGTGAAGGAATTATCAATGGAAAGATTGTCCTACCGAAGAATCTCCAGCTGACATTCCCATTTAGGACCAAAATGTGCCTTATTTCCCACTTTTCTTTCAGCACTGGGTGCTGAAGTGGCTTCTTAGTCTTTGCACAGCTTTATCTCAGACTTTTGATGGCTCTAATAGTTGAGTCTGTACTTCCTTTACATTTTGACAGACAGGCTTTTCTCTGTTTTTATACTTCAGCATCAGTCAACCCCTAACCATGATAAATAATAACCTTGTATGCTCCTTGTTCTCTTTCCTGATGTTTAGGAAAAGGCATCATTAACCCTTGACGTTCAAGAAAATACACCAATGCATCTATTTCCCTGTTACAGCCCCACTAGAGTGAATTTCAGCAACTTATATCTTCAAACCATATGCCACTGCACCCAAATGTGGATTAATAAAATGTGGCACATACATAGGATGGAAGATTATTTCACCTTAAAATGAATGAAAGTCTGGTATACACTGCACAGTGGATGAACCCTGAAGACATTATATTAAATGAAATAAGCCTGACTCAAAAGGACTAATACTGTAGGATTCCAATTATATGAGGTACTTGGGTGACCAGATTCATAGAGACAGAAGATAGAATGGTGATTGGAGAAATGGAGTGAAGGAGCCAGTGTTAAATGAGTACGGTTTCAGTTTGGGAATATAAAAAATGTTTAGAAATGAGTGGTGGTGATGGCTGCACAATAATGTGAATCTATTTAATGCTACAAACTGTACACCTAAAAATGGTTAACATGGTAAATTTTATGTTGTATGTTTTTACCACAATAAAAAGTAAAAACTTGAAAAAAAAAACAAAAATACAACTGGAAATGACTAAAGAAATTTAAGAACGTATATTTAAGAAAAGCACTTTTGTTATTCAGTCAATAAATACTCTATTTTTTAAAGATAAGAAAGGGAAGAGATTAATATATTAAACCTTATTTTAATAGGTCAGAAGTGAGGCCACAAGAGGTTAAAATTCTGAGTTAAGAAAACAATATGGCAGAGCTACAACTAGAACTCCTACAGAACTAGGACAGCTACAACTACAACTGTGACTCCCAAACCAGAACCTTTCTATTCCCACAGAATCAATTCCCTTTCTTTTTGTAATAGCTGATATTTTTGATACATAGTCCTTAGAATAAAGGAAGGATGGCTAAACTTCTGGCAAAAATATTAGTAGGTTTCCTTAGTATTGCATTACTTACAGCTGAATAATGTTCCCAGGCCTGCTGCCCTCTTGATAGTCAGAATAAGGCATCTTGACCAACATGCCATTTAGTGGAAGAGCCAGATGTTAGATGAGCACACAGACCAGTTATCTGGTCCTTGTAGTCTTGTTAATTAGTTGGTAAATCAGACATCCAAAGTTGTGCAACGTATTTTGGTGAGGGATGGCCACAGTGTACTTATGATCATAATGTATGAATTCTAGCATGTGCATTGACCTCTGAGGGAATTTCCCCTCTCCCATCCTATCTTGGGTGAACTTGCTCTGACATTAGTTCTCACTTGAGACTTCTGTCAATCACTCAGAATTTGTGCTTGTGACAGCAGTGATGCTCTCCACTTCTCCCTATTTGATTAATTTTCATATAATATTAAACACGTTCCTTGTAGTTAAAATCTTGCAGCACTAGAGTCTTCATCTGACTCTTGATCAGCAGTAATGGAGTTATATAAAACTGCCATGTCCAGAAGCCAGGCCATCATGTGAATTGCTTTATCATCTTGTCTCTAATCCTAACGTCAGCCCTGCAAAATGGGCTGGATTATTTTCATTCTGAAGATTATAAAACACTCAGATTAAAATGGTTTTATCTGATTCCTTATAAACAACTACCTACATACCCGTGAATTCTTCTGCTTCTCACTCATTATAGTCATTGCTGGTTCTTAAACATTTCTTTAGTGCTCCTAACTCCCAGATATCATTCAGATCTTTCCTCTACACTACACCTGCCTAGACTCAGGTCAGTTCAGTTCAGTCGCTCAGTCGTGTCTGACTCTTTGCAACCCCATGAATCACAGCACGCCAGGCCTCCCTGTCCATCACCAACTCCCGGAGTTAACCCAGACTCACGTCCAGCGAGTCAGTGATGCCATCCAGCCATCTCATCCTCTGTCGTCCCCTTCTCCTTCTGCCCCCAATCCCTCCCAGCATCAGAGTCTTTTCCAATGAGTCAACTCTTCGCATGAGGTGGCCAAAGTACTGGAGTTTCAGCTTTAGCATCAGTCCTTCCAAAGAAATCCCAGGGCTGGTCTCCTTTAGAATGGACTGGTTGGATCTCCTTGCAGTCCAAGGGACTCTCAAGAGTCTTCTCCAACACCACAGTTCAAAAGCATCAATTCTTCGGTGCTCAGCCTCCTTCACAGTCCAACTCTCACATCCATCCATGACCACAGGAAAAACCATAGCCTTGACTAGATGGACCTTTGTCAGCAAAGTAATGTCTCTGCTTTTCAATATGCTATCTAGGTTGGTAATAACTTTCCTTCCAGGAGTAAGCATCTTTTAATTTCATGGCTGCAGTCACCATCTGCAGTGATTTTGGAGCCCAAAAAAATAAAGTCTGACACTGTTTCCCCATCTATTTCCCATGAAGTGATGGGACCAGATGCCATGATCTTCGTTTTCTGAATGTTAAGCTTTAAGCCAACTTTTTCACTCTCCACTTTCACTTTCATCAAGAGGCTTTTTAGTTCCTCTTGACTTTCTGCCATAAGGGTGGTGTCATCTGCATATCTGAGGTTATTGATATTTCTCCCGGCAATCTTGATTCCAGCTTGTGTTTCTTCCAGTCCAGCGTTTCTCATGATGTACTCTGCATATAAGCTAAATAAGCAGGATGACAATATACAGCCTTGACATAGTCCTTTTCCTATTTGGAACCAGTCTGTTGTTCCATGTCCAGTTCTAACTGTTGCTTCCTGACCTGCCTAGACTAGTGCTTCTCAAATTTTAATGTGAACCTTTAGTATTACCTCCATATCTGGCTAAAATGAAGATTTTGATTCAGTAGGTCTAGGGTGGAACGTGAAATCTTGCCTGTCTCATGTTTTTTCAGATGCTGCCAGTGAGACTGATCCTCAAATCATAGCTTGAGAAGCAAGATTCTAAAGCTGTGCTTCCCAGTATGGAAACCTTTAACTACATATGGCTGTCAAGCATTTGCAGTGTGCTAGTCTGAAGTGATCACTTTCGCGTGTGTGTGCTCAGTCATGTCCGACTGTTTGCGACCGTATGTACTAAAGACCCCCAGGCTCCTCTGTCCATGGAATTTTCCAGGCAAGAATACTAGAGTGGTTTACCATTTACTTCTTCAGGGGATCTTCCTGACCTAGGGACTGAACTTGCATCTTCTGCATTGCAGGCAGATTCTTTACCACTGAGCCATCAGGGAAACCCAGTCTGAACTGAGATATGCAGCAAATGTACACACTGGATTTTGAAGACTTAGTCTAAAACAATGTGAGTAAAATACCTAATTTATATTGATTGCATGTTAAAATACTTTGAACATGTTGGGTTAAATGTAATGCATTATTAAAATCAACATTGCCCATTTGTTTTTTTTTTCCTTTTAAATTGACTCCTGGAATATTTAAATTTGCACATGTGGCTAATGTCTTTCCATTGAACAACACTGCTGTAGAGAATCCTGAATCTCCTCCACTCATTCAAATGTCTCTTCTTTAAGACCTGGATCAAGTAACCTTCCTCTAGTGTTTTCCTTATGTTCTCACCTCAGGTGACCTCTCCTACTCTTCTAGCTCCCAGGGCCCATTTGTCATTTAGCACACACTGCCTTGTGTTGCCTATATCTTGCTGGCTAGGCAGTGAGTTCCTGAAATTCCA
Source organism: Bos indicus x Bos taurus (assembly GCF_003369695.1). Classification (NCBI taxonomy): domain Eukaryota; kingdom Metazoa; phylum Chordata; class Mammalia; order Artiodactyla; family Bovidae; genus Bos; species Bos indicus x Bos taurus. The sequence continues at coordinate 27,328,589 of NC_040087.1, read as the reverse complement.
AGCTTATATATCATTACTTATTAGATTGTATCTTATTCCTCTTTGCTTTGACAACCCCTAGAAAAGAACCTACTTTCTAATAGATTTTCAGTGGTGGCTGCCGAATAAATTAGCCCTAAAAATCTTCTGTGACTTTGTGTGTCTCAAAGTGCTAAGCACTATGCAATTAAAAAAGAAAGGTCTAAATTAAAGTGTGAATCAGTTCCAGCCAACCTCAGTGCAATGATCAGTGTGTTCTTGGGGCTGCCTGACCTGCTGTCCTCTCTGCTAAGAGAATTCTCCATAACTGTAATAGAAACCTAATCAAAACATAATTAGGAAGGCAAACTACTGTAAAAAGCCATCATATAATGCATTCCAACAAGAGATTGGGGGATTATCTGCACCACTGGTTTCCTCCTTTAGGATAATTAAACGTTGATTGAAAGAGAATTGCTTAAAAATAAAGAAGGTGACTGCTTCTCTTCAGTACGATTGTCGTAATTGAAATGAGGAATTTGAGAAGGCCCTTGGCTAGAAGTAAGGGGCATGTTCCAAATGTTATGTCAGACAGGATTTAAGAAGCATTTACTCATCTTCAGTTTGAGGTTCAAGGATCGTTGCCTTCTAATGTACTTCCTGGTAAACATTCATTCATTCATTCGTTTATTCTTCACTCACCCACTTTCTCACTCACTTATTTACCTCTTCACTTAACTCAACAGGCTTACTTCTTCACCCAGCAATCTATGGAGCACCTACAGTAAGTCAGGTACTGGTGAACCAGGATTCATGAGGCAGTTCAGTGCAAGAGACAGACACCCATAACATCTTAAATAAAAACGAGCTTTCAGATGATTCTCTTTCCCTGCTAATTTCTGAACTAGATCTGGTACCTTGTTTAATTTTCTGACCAACCATTCATACCCCAGTATCACTATGCAGTTTGGAAAAAAATAATTTTATGTCCTCAAAGCATTTTGAAAGGGGCATTAAACATATCTAGTCCCAAAGATGCTTTGAGGACCTACTATTTTTTTTCCAGACTACAATTTTTTAAAAAAGGTCCTTGGCACTTGTATACTACTACTACTACTAAGTCATTTCAGTTGTGTCCAACTCTGTGCAACCCCATAAATGGCAGCCCACCAGGCTTCCCCGTCCCTGGGATTCTCCAGGCAAGAACACTGGAGTAGGTTGCCATTTCCTTCTCCAGTGCATGAAAGTGAAAAGTGAAAGTGAAGTCCCTCAGTTGTGTCCAACCCTCAGCAACCCCGTGGACTGCAGCCTTCCAGGCTCCTCCGTCCATGGGATTTTCCAGGCAAGAGTACTGGAGTGGGGTACCATTGCCTTCTCCGGGCACTTGTATAACAGAGCAATATTATGGAAAATAGTCCCTTAATACTTTTGTGTTCATTTCATTTTTAAGACATGCCTGATTCCTGTCAATAGCATCCTCCTCCAAGAGCTTTCTGCCTGCTCTGGTCTCAGTTGCCATAGAGCTCAAGAGGTTCTTCTGCCCCTGCAAGGCAAGGGCAGATAAATTAGTCAGAATCCGCATCTCAGAGAACTCTACCTGTCATTCACTGCATCCATCCACTCTAACTTCTGGGTGTAAGGTCCAGCTAATAGTACCTGAAGTGATATTGTAGACTACTAAAGAAAATTCTTACTGTTGGAACTTTATTTATAGAAAAGGAAAGAAATGCCAGTTTGAGAACTAATTTTCCATTAAAAAATGCTTATTTGCCTGTGTTATATGCATGTATCAGTGGATGAGATTGTATGACCTCTATTAGAATGTAAGTTCTTGCAGGGCAGGAGTCTTGTGTTTTTCCACATGTAGTGCTCAGTAAGGTTTTACACAGTGTGCTCAGAATGGTTTTATAAATTGAAACAATATCTATGACACATAAGCTAGGCATGATGGAAGGGAAAGGCATTAATATTTCTGAGTCTCATTTCACCACTGTCATCAGGACAAATTTAACAATTCTTTCTCAGAAAAAAAAAATCTATTTGATATCCCACTATAATCATATTCTTTGAGAAAAATGATTCTGTTCATTTTTCAGGGGCTACACATGGCTGTGTATTTGAGGAGCTCCCTGTAGCCAGGCTTCATATGACAGTCATTAATCCAGTGATGACTTTGGAACAGGAAAAAATTAATTTCTTGCCCTGAGATAGATGGAGAAAGAAGAGAAACATAAAAATCTATTATTTGGACAGCTTTAAGCTCTGACCTACTTAAGAAAGCTAATGCAATAGTGATGTTCATTCATTAATTAAAATTCTTTCAGCGTGCATTTTATATTAATCATGTATTTTATATTCATATTATGCATTAGGCTTGGATGTCCATATTACTAACACTGATAATTAAAGATCTGCCAGAAGCCTGCTTTTTAGCAACGTAGTTTGGAATCATAGGAAGCCAATATCTGGCATATAATTTGTTACCTATACTGAAGATTTTTTCCTCACCCAAATTTAATCAGAATTAGTTCACTTTATTTTAGTTAAAAAGCAATGAAGCCAAATGGTTTGAGACTAGTGAACAGATTTTTAAAATTCAGCTTTAAAAGATTCTTTTTTTAGTTATTCAAGCATATAAATCAAATCATCTTTCGTATTCAAAATATGAAAATAATTATTAAAATTTGTACCAGTTTTCAAGCCATTGTTTTATATCCTATATGTTTAATTCAATTTTTTTTTTTGCCATAATTTATCCCCAAATCTGAAAGGTTTATTTCAGATCTGAGATCAGGAAGGAGTCATAAGATGATTAGAAAGAAATATAGTGTGGCTTAGTAGACTGATGATGGGATAGAACCCTAAGGCTTCATGCCCTTGCCAGGGATTAACTATTTACAGGAAATGGGAGACCCCAGGCATCAGAGGTGCAATTGTGAGCCCTGATAATCTAACGCTTTGGAACAAGAATGTCTTTTGAGGACTTAAAAGAATCATTTTATAAGGGGAGCAAAAAAGAAATACTTTAAGATCATAGGGCTTGTTAATAGCTAGCTCCTGATTCCATCCCAGGCCACCTTTTTGGCACCAGGGTACGCTGAGAACTTGAAAAAATCGAATGCATTGAAAAAGTTTTGTTTGTTGAGAAAATTTTTGACAAAATTCAACAGATGTTTATTGATTACTTTCTACCAAGTGGAACTAATACAGCCCTAACTCTGAACCCTTTCAAAAAGTTCTGCCCTGTATATGGGCTGGAGTCTATTGGAAAGAGAACTAGATTGGGAATGGTTGGGCTCAGAACATTATCAGGAGAGCCAGTGGGACTACGGAATGGTGCCGGGCAGCTGATAGAGGAATGGGAAGATTCCTGAGATGCTTGGCAGCACAAGGGGTCAACATTCCAGGGCTGAGGATCTGTTTGTGTGTGTGTAAACCATGACAAGGACGTTCACCAAATTGTGGAGTGGAGGATGTTAACTTTTCTTAAACTCTCAAGACCTAACCTCAGCTTTTCCACTTCCTCTGCACTCAGGGCTTACCTGTTGGCTTAGACAGTAAAGAGCCTGCCTACAGCGTGGGAGACCCTGGTTCCATCCCTGGGTTGGGAAGATCCCCTGGAGAAGGAAATGGTAACCCACTCTGGTCTTCTTGCCTGGAAAATCCCATGGATGGAGGAGCCTGGCAGGCTACAGTCTGTGCAGTCGCAGAGTCGGACACGACTGAGCGACTTCCCTTTCACTTTCACTGTACCCACAACCTCTGAACTCTCTCCTCTGGAATAATTAGACCCACATGACTTCCAACTGAAAATTCAGCCCCATGCCAGTCTTGCTTAAGTCAGGAAAGGATTTAAGAAGCCAAGTTCAATTCCAAGGGGCCACAGCATAAGTTACTACATTCTCTGAACTTGAGCTCCAAATACTAATACCAGTCTTCTTATTCCAAGACTACCCTCTCTTAAACTGCCTCCCAACCCCCACTGTGTGTCTCAGTCTCTGGATTGAATTCCTGTGTCAGATACATTTGCCCAGCACATCTCATCTCTCTAGAGATGGGATCAGTTCCTTTCTCCTTTATCCAGGACTGACAGAATCCCTGAAGGTGGTAATTGCCTGGGCTCTTCAGGTAGCAGCTGCTTCCCTAATTTCTGTGATGTCTTTCTATCCAACTTTGAGGATACCCACTATGTTCTGAGCCTTGCACGGGTTTTAGGTTCGACAAGACCTACCTACCAAGTTCTACGAGAAGTCTTGTTTGAAGTACTGACTCTGCCAAGGCTCTTTCCACCGTAATTAATTATCCCATTTCTGGTTACATCACAAGATCCCACAAAAGGTAAAATAACCTCTAGGGTATAATTTGCTTAAACAGTAAAATTTAGTTTGTTTTCCAGCAGACCTTACTAAAATATTAGGGTTACTTTTTAAATCATTTATTTTTAAAATTTTGGTAAAATATAAATAAAATCCAAAATCACTGCGTATGGTGATTGCAGCCATGAAATTAAAAAACAACTTGGAAGGAAAGTTATGACCAACCTAGACAGCATATTAAAAAGCAGAGACTTTACTTTGCCAACAAAGGTCCCTCTAGTCATGGCTATGGTTTTTCCAGTAGTCATGTATGGAGACTACATATATGGAGATATGAGAGTTAGACTATAAAGAAAGCTCAGTGGCAAAGAATTGATGCTTTTGAAGTGTGGTATTGGAGAAGACTCTTGAGAGTCCCTTGGACTGCAAGGAGATCTAACCAGTCCATCCTAAAGGAGATCAGTCCTGGGTGTTCTCTGGTAGTTCTGATGTTGAAGCTGCAACTACAATACTTTGGCTACCTGATACGAAGAGCTGACTCATTTGAAAAGACCTTGATGCTGGGAAAGATTGAGGGCAGGAGAAGAAGGGGACAACAGAGGATGAGATGGTTGGGTGGCATCACCAACTCAATATACATGAGTTTGAATAAACTCTGGGAGTTGGCGATGGACAGGGAGGCCTGGTATGCTGCAGTTCATGTGGTCGCAAAGAGACGGATATGACTGAGCGACTGAACTAAACTGAAAATAAAATTCAGAGATTCCCTGGAGAATCACATGGTGAAGAGTCAGCATGCAATGTGGGAGGCAATGTGGGAGACCCGGGTTCGATCCCTGGGTTGGGAAGATCCCCTGGAGAAGGAAATGGTAACCCACTCCAGTATTCTTGCCTGAAAAAGCCCATGGCTGGAGGAGCCTGGCAGGCTACAGATAATTAAATGAGATAATTATCTCATTTCTGGTTACATCGTGAGATCCCACAAAAGGTAAAATAACCTCTAGAGTATAATTTGCTTAAATAGTAAAATTCAGTTTTCCAGCAGACCTTGCTAAAATATTAGGATTATTTTTTAATTATTTAATTTTTAAATTGTGGTAAAATATAAATAAAATTTTGGAGAAGGCGATGGTACCCCACTCCAGTACTCTTGCCTGGAAAATCCCATGGGCGGAGGAGTCTGGTGGGCTGCAGTCCATGGGGTCATGAGGAGTCAGACACGACTGAGCAACTTCCCTTTCACTTTTCACTTTCATGCACTGGAGAAGGAAATGGCAACCCACTCCAGTGTTCTTGCTTAGAGAATCCCAGGGATGGGGGAGCCTGGTGGGCTGCCGTCTATGGGGTCACACAGAGTCGGACACAACTGAAGTGACTTAGCTGCAGCAGCATAAATAAAATTTAATATTTTAACCATTTTAAGTGTCTAGTTTAGTGGCACTAAATACATTAATATTGTTGTGCAACCGTCACCACCATCCACCTCCAAAACTTATCTTCCCAAACTGAAATTCCATACCCATTAAACACTAACTCCCCCAGCCCCTGGCAGCCACCATTCTACTCTCTGTCTCTATGAATTTGACTGCTCTATGAGTCCCATATGAGTGGAATCATATAGTGTTTTTCTATATATGACTGACTTAGTTCACTTAACATAATGTCTGCAATCCATGTTGTAAAAGGTAACTAAATTTCCTTCCTTAGTAAAGATGAACAATATTTCATCACATGTACATATAGTCTTTGTTTTGTTTATCCATTCATCTGTTGGTGGTAACTTGGGTTGCTTCTACATTTTTGCTGTTGTGTGTGATGTTGCTAGGAATTTGGGTGTACAAATGTGTGTCAAAGTACATGCTTTCAGTTTTTTTGAGTGTATACCCAGAAATGAAGTTGCTAGATTATATGGTGATTCTATGTTTAATTTTTTGAGGAACCTTCATATTATTTTAGAATTACTTAAAAACTCTGACATTGAGTAAGAACATCTTGCCACCATCTCCTTTTTATATTAACATATATATGTATAAATATATGTGTATATATATGGTGATGCACAGGGAGGCCTGGCGTGCTATGATTCATGGGTTGCAAAGAGTCAGACACGACTGAGCAACTGAACTTAACTGATATATATATATAATAAAATCTTCAATAAACATAAATGAGATGTGCATATATAGATGAACTCTAAACAAATGACTTAATGTTTGTCCTTAAGAACAGATTCACTCAGGGGAGCTAAATACCAATTAAAGCTTATTGCAAAATAATAGAGCAGTAATTTGGAAAAGTTTTTTTGTGTCAACATGACACAGATTTTAGCAATTACGGAGTGGCCAGATTTAAATCCCAGTGATTTAATCACACCCTAAAATACTCTACGAATTTTTGCAAGACAGCTCTATTAAAACCAACAAACACAGCTTCTAACTGGCTTTCTACAAATTATATTGAAACTTAAGTGTTAGAACAGCCAATTCTTTATTCATTTCTCTCTGGGATTTGTAACCTGAGTTTGAAATCAGATGCTCTTCCAAATACTACCAAATTGACTGCAGGGACCATCAGCAAATCATATAATACGTGAATTGATAGTGTGTTCTAAGCTGTGATTTACTAAGTTGATGGCTACTGTCATTATTAGGGGTTGCCTGAACATGGAAACAGCATATATTTATCATAGAAATTGAAAAGTTATATTTGTTTCAATCATCTTGTTTTAAAGGCTAACTGTTGGTCTCTTCATCATGGTTTATGTCATTAACTCACACAGTGATATAAATGGCATATATGTCATTACTGACCATTGCTATGCTCCTGTGTTTCTATATATTGATTAAGAGAATTATCAAGACTCTTCCCATTTAGTCACACTATCTTTATTCCACTATGTGGTGGGTGGAACAGTAGGCACTGGTGAAATGTAGATAAATAAGATTTGATCCTTGCCTTCAAGAAGCTCAAACTCTAATCTGAAATTGGATTAATGTTAATGGCTCTTAGTTGGTAGATTTAAACTGTGACATGTCTTACTGACAGAAAAATAAATGAGTGAATACTGCTGTTTATTCTGCAATTTTTCCTCAATAATGTGCCTATTGGTCATGTCATCTTTACCACTGAAACCCAGCCTCTAGGGCACTCCTCACATGGCCATCAAGGAGCCCCTGATCTTTTCTCCCTGGGTTGGCATTAATGTTTTTTTTGTTGTTGTTGTTGTTGTTGTTGTTCTCTGAAAACATCAGTTATTTTATTAAAGTTCTGCCCAGTTGGAAACCCACAGCTATCTCCCACTTCTTGGAGAGGGAGAGCAGGCAGGCAGAGGGGAGCCCAGGGTCTTCAGTGAGGAAGTGAGGAGTCTCAATTTCTTCCTGCTAAGCTCTTTCTTCTACTGCCAGAGATTTTGTACCTATAACCCACTCACACAGCTTCCTTTGAACTTAGTCCTCCCTAGAACTATCACATAGAAAAACATGGTTTGATGCATGTCAAATTTCCTTAGGAACTTTTGATTTTAGGATAGAAACAAAAGGATAAAGGGAAGAGGTCCAAATTTTATATCAAGCTCTATCCACAAATGTCTCTGAAGGAAAATATTATAGCTGTGCCCTTAGGCTCCTAGTCAAACTCAAATGATTTTAGTGTCTTTTTGTTAATGTCTTTTTGTTCATTCATCTATCCCACTAAAACTGTCTTATATAATGATTTGCTTATGTATTTATCACCCCTGGTTAAAACCAAGGTCCTCAAGTGTAGAAATAATGCTGCTATCATATAATGTGAGAGAAGAAGTCATAACTTTTTCATAATTTCCATCAGTAACTTCTCCTTTTTTTGATATAAAAATAACTGATGTTTTCTCAGTCTTATGTAAAGAATGAGTAAAGACATCTTCAAAAAAACTTTGCCAGTTTTTTAATTGACCTAAAACATATAATCTAAGTAAAAAAAAAAAAAAAAACTTCACCAGAATTGCAAATATAGCTTCATAACAAATCTCTTAGCTCCAAAATTTATTTCTTAAAATTCTAAATAGAAATTTTGGAGGTGCCATCAGGGGATGGGTCTTTTTCATCTTTGGTTCACTAACTTGTAAATCCATGCCAAGAAAGCAGTAACCCTCCTTAATGTTTCCTGAGTGATTCATGATCATAAGAAATCTGGATCTCAAGAGCTTTCTTTCCTTTATAACAAGTTAAGGAAATATTCACAAACTGTCATGATGTAAGAAAGTTTCTGGCAGTGATATCTGCAAGGAGGGAGTTTCAAAACGTGGAAACTTCAGAAAAACATCATCCAGTTGTTTTTCTTTCAACTTCACTTGAGAAACAGCCCCATCTTTGATCCTCTTGTGCTTGTTTTTATTTCAGACATCCTGACCTAAACTAAGTGTATGTTTTGCTCCCGTTAATTTATTTGAAGGGGCTTCCCAGGTGGTGCAGTGGTAAAGAATCCACCTGTCAGTGCAGAAGATGCAAGAGATGTGGGTTTGATCCCTGGGTTGGGAAGATCCCCTGGAGTAGGAAATGGCAACCTACTCCAGTATTCTTGACTGGAAAATTCCTTAGAGCCTGGCAGGCTACAGTCCATGGGGTCACAAAGAGTTGGACACAACTAACACACACACACACACACACACACACACACACACACACACACTATTTGAAAAGCAGCAATTAAGGAAACATTGATGTCAGCCTTGAAACATTTCACATGTTCTGTGAACTCCTTCTGCAATGATTACACTCATAGCACTGGAAATAGACCCTTTCCTTTAAGGAGCCCAAAAACTTCCAAAGAAAAACACCTTGAACTCTTTTCTTTAGCTTGGTAATCTGGTGCGAAGTTTGAGAATTTCAGCAACACTCTTAAGAAAGATTCCTATCCTTTTTTTTTATTTTTATAGACACTTCTCTATTTTCATTAGTTACTTAATAACCTTGTTCATCAGTTTCCTTATTAATAAGTAAAATCTGCATTCCCGGAAGCTCAGATGAAGATAATTGGCTCTACCCTCCTCATTAAGCCTTTGGAAGACACTGTGGACAAATAATCTTAAATTACTCTGCCTTGCCAACTGAACATTTCCTATAAGCAGGTCTTTTTATGGAGGAGTTTTTATCAAAAACAGCACTTTTAAAAGGCAGTGCACAGTGCCTGCTGAACTAGCAATGAGAGAGAGACAGACACAGAAAACCACTGAGAGAGAGAGAGAGGACTCATCTTTTAAACAGAATACCAGCTAATAAGTGTGAAAGGAATGGATAGAACTAAGAAAATCACCATTTTACAACTGTCAGTATTAATACATGATTCTGGCAAGATCAGGATCAGCAATAGATGCTAAAATCATCGGCTTAAAAGTTAATGTGGAACTAAATCACATAATCTCAAAGTTTCACAATTAACATTACTTAAAAATACCACAAATGAAAAATGTACCTTTATTATGAAGAGCTTAATCACCATCTTAACTAAGTGATCAAACAGCCTTACCAGTAGGGAAACCACTTGATTTTGTTATCACCTGATTTTGTTTAATGTGATATAATAAGTATACAAGATCACTTATGTAATTTTCTTGGTAAAAATGTTTAGCCTATATCATTTCATAAAGAAATAATATACAAATTTAGGATGTGGCACTTTCCAGAAAATACTATTCTGGACTCAGAAAAAGTCAGTGTCATGAAAAACAGACTAGAGAGAGGACACTAGAGATAAAAGTGATCAAGAAGACCAAACCAAAAAAAAAAAAAGGAAGATAAAAAAACAAATGTATAGTGCAAATCTTAATTGGATCCAGTATGTTAAACATCTATGAAAGAGTATTAAGACAGTTGGAGAAATTTAGGAGACAAAGGCATAAACAACAGACTTTTGAACACAGTAGGGGAAGGAGAGGGTGAGATTACTTGAGAGAATAGCATTGAATCCTGTACATTACATTATGTAAAATAAATAGCCAGTGGGAATTTTCTGTATGACACAGGAAACCCAAAGCTGGTGCTCTGCGACAACCTATTGGCTTAAAAGTGGGATGGGGAGGGAGGCGGGAGGGGGGCTCAAAAGGGAGGGGACAGATGTATGCCTATGGCCTATTCATGTTGATGCATGGCAGAAACCATCACAATATTGTAAAGTAATTATCCTCTAATTAAAAAGAAGACAATTGGAGAAATTTAAATATAGGCTGTATTAGATGATAGTCAATTTACTTAATTTTCATGGATAGTTAATAGCATTTTGGGTGTAATAATATATATCATAAGATGTATAATATAAAGTATTTGTAAATTGCTGTTTCTCAAGTAACTAAATGTTGTTGTTTAGTTGCAAAGTCATGTCTGACTCTTTGCAACCTCATAGACTGTAGCCCTCCAGGCTCCTTGGTCCATGGGACTTTTCATGCAAGAATATTGTCGAGGGTTGCCATTTCCTTGCTTCCCTGGTGAATCAGAGGTTAAAGTGCCTGCCTGCAAAACAGGAGACCTGGGTTCTATCCCTGGGTTGGGAAGATCCCTTGGAGAAGGAAATGACAACCCACTCCAGTATTCTTGCCTGGAGAATCCCATGGACAGAGAAGCCTGGTGGCCTACAGTCCATGGGGTCACAAAGAGTCGGACACGACTGAGCGACTTCACTTACTTACTTACTTACTTCTTCAATGGATATTCCCAACCCAGGGACTGAACTTTCGTCTCCTGCTTGGAAGGTGGATTCTTCACCTCGAGCCACTTGGGAAGCCCAAGTAACTAAATAGTTAAGCCTAAAAATGCATATACACATACGTACAAAAAAAGCAAATGGATAAAATGTTAATTTGTGAATCTAGGTGAAGTCCATATGCTATTCATAATCTATTTTTGCTCTAGGCTTAAATTTTTCTAAAGTGAAAACTAGGGAGAAACAAGGAAATTATAAATAAACCCTTGGCCAAATCATTATAATAAGTTAATACTGTAATAAAAATTATAAATCAGCCTTTTAAAAAATTATTTTTTCCCCCTGGATCTTCCATGTAACAGGCCTGAGAGCTTAAATGAATTCCTTAACCTCTGAGTGAATTTTTCTAATTTATAAAATGGAGACATGTTGCTCATTAAAAAAAAACAAAACAATAAAGAGACCAATGCTATCCCTCAACTTGTGTTTGAATATTTCCTCCATGTATTATGTTATGAAAGAAGAAAATACTCCCATTATTATCATTCTCCTCTCATTTATTTCCTTTCTCAAATAAAATGGTCACAAAAGGAAAAAAAAAGTCACTAGCACCTTTCAGTAAAATGGAAATTCTACTCTTGTCTTTTAGTAGACAATTGTCATGTTGCATCTCAGGAGACAGTGGAAGATTGAAGGTAAAGAAACTGGAAAATTATTGTTGCCCTGAAGATCACTTCTATTTGTTGCATCATTATAAAGAGTAAGGATTAAACTCAATTAACCATCTTTTCCCATGTTTGAAAGGATGTTTTTTACTCTGTTGTAGCTAGTGGACCTTGATTTCTGTTGCTAGGAAACCTGGATGACTCTTTTTAGTCCTCATGGAAACTGTACTTGTAATCACTTTGGCTGAGTATTGGCTGTTGGCTAGATGCCAGCTCAAGGAAAGTTCACCTCAAACCCTTGCAAGGTACTCTAGTAGTGGAAGCTGTGCTAGCCCTAGGGGGCATGGTGGAAGTGCTTCAGGAGCTTCCTAGGGGTGGGCTAGAATGGCACTTTCTTCTTCAACAGAATTATTCCACTTTGATCTGCTTCAGTGTTAGACTTAATTTGAAGAAAGTGCTTTATTGGAAGAGACAGCAAATTTATCTATAAAAAAAAGCCCTGACCTAATTTACCAAAAAACAACTTGAATCTCTGAGAAGTGACTTGCCCAAAGTCGTGCAGCTCATAAACACCAAGGCTGTGGATTAAGCTGCTGCTTCTGACTAAACTGCTTTACATTATCTCACACTTCCTGTTACTAGGACTGAATACACAATATAGCCACACATACAATAGCAGTGTTTAAAGATGATATGAGATATCATGAACAATGATCCATGGTAATGGATTTGTGAAGTTTGACAAATGGATGATTTTGTAAAACAGTGCTGCTGCTACTGCTAAGTCACTTCAGTCGTGTCCGACTCTGTGTGACCCCATAGACGGCAGCCCACCAGGCCCCACCGTCCCTGGGATTCTCCAGGCAAGAACACTGGAGTGGGTTGCCATTTCCTCCTCCAATGCATGAAAATGAAAAGTGAAAGTGAAGTCGCTCAGTTGTGTCCAACTCTTAGCGACCCCATGGACTGCAGCCTACCAGGCTCCTCCGTCCATGGGATTTTCCAGGCAAGAGTACTGGAGTGGGGTGCCATTGAGAAAGTTTTCCAGCTATCATTGTTTCTTTTCTGTTGGCACAAACTGAAAGTAGGGGAGGGAACACAGCTATACTAATTAGAAAGGCATAACAAAACTTTCAGCATTGATATGATTGTCCACACAGAATAGTCTGAAACTTATACAAATTATTGGAACAAATAAGGAATTTTGGATTTTATCAAGATAGTGTATAGAATATGAAAATATCATTTTCTTTTCTATAAGTGAGCAACAAATAATTAAAGTATATAATTGTAAAAGATATAATTTATATTAACTAAATTAATAAGCTATCTAGAAATAAATCTTAACAAAAATGTTCATATTTATAAAGAAAACATTTGTGAAAGTTTATTGAAAGATATAAATGAAGACCTTGTTAAAATCCATGTTTTTGTGTATGAAAAGATTATAAAGACATCAATTTTCTCCAAATTAATTCATAAATTCAATATAATTGCAGTCATGTTCTCACCAGGATTTCCTGAAGAACTGGACAAGCTGATTTTGCAGTCTTATGGAAGAGTAAAAGGTCAACAAAAGCCAGGAAAATCTGGAAGAAAGAAAAGTAGGGGAAGGAAAAAAAGGAAGATAAAGATAAAAATTACTTATACTAAGACTTTTAACAAAATTATTATAGTTTTAAAAGTATAGTATACTGGTTTAGAGATAGAAAAAGTGATCATTGAGAGCATGAAGACATTAAAAACATACTCTAGAGTAAACTTGGGATATGACAGGCAATGTTGTAAATCAGTGGGAAGAGGATAGAATTTTCAACAAATTGTGTGGGCCAATTGATTACATACGGAAAAAAATAACATTAAACTTCTTTTTCATGACATACAAATTCACATTCCCAAGTGGCTTAAAGACAGAAAAAAAAAAATTTAGGAAAAACATGGAAAATGTATATACTCAAAGACTTAGGTTCATGGGAGTAGAGGGTGTAATAAATATGTTGATAATTTAAAGAGAGAAAACGTAGAAGAAATTTCAGTATGTAAACCTAGAGTTCTTTTTTTATAAAATCACAAAATACCAGTAAATTATAGAGAAAAAGATGAATACATCTAACTACTTTAGAAAACAAATTTAAACTACATTAAAAGTTAAGAGAAACCGTAAACAAAGTGAAAAGGAAAGTCACAGACTGGAAAAATCTATGGGAACCACTTATAAACCCCAAATTTATAAAAAATCTCTACAAGGAATTCCCTGGCTCTCTAGTAGTTAAGACTCCACCTTCCACTGCAGGGGAATGATGGGTTTGATCCCTGTTCAGGGAACTAAGGTGTCACATTCCAACTGGCATGACCAAAAAAAATTTTTTTAGTAGGAATATAATTCTTGTAAACTCTTATAATACATCTTAATGAAAAATTAGAACTTAAACATTCAACTATTAAAAAAAAAGAGAGCTACAATAACACAGTAGAAATGTAGCTAAGGGGCTTCCCAGGTGGCGCTAGTGGTAAAGAAACCGCCTAATAAAGCAGGAGACATAGGAAATGGGGGTTGGATCCCTGGGTGGGGAAGATACCCTTAAGGAGAGCATGGCAACCCACTCCAGTATTCTTGCCTAGAGAATCCCATGGACAGAGGAGCCTATTGGGCTACAGTCCTTAGGGTCACATAGAGTCGGACGTGACTGAAGCAATTTAGCATACAGGCAGTGTAGCTAAAAGCTTATTAAGAGGCAGTTTAAAAGCAAGAGACACACATGAGCAATTGCATATGAAAAATGAAAATACACTCAACTTCACTAGTTGAGCTCAAGTTTACTAGTTACCAGGAAATTGAAAAATAAAACAGTGAGCTGCCATTTGAGGCTATCAGATTAGCAAAACATAATCTATTGACATCAAGTTTTGGTAAATACACGTTTCTGGAGGGCTTGTAAATTAGTACAACTTCTTAGAAAACAATTCTGCTATCATTTGATTAAGTTAATTATGGTTCAGCAAATGTACTTCTAATTTATTGAGTGTTTACTTAAATACTAGATATACATGCTAGAATCAATGCATAGCAGGTTGATTGTATTCTTTGTGATAAAGTGGGGGAAATGCATGCCCTTGAATAGAAGGCTAGATTTATTTTTTTAATTTGAAGTAATATTAAATAATCTTAAGGCTAAATTTACCAGTACTTGGAATAATAAACTTCAAAAACATTAGTTTCAGTGCAAAAGTTAATCTTAAAAGATAACTGTATTATTCATGTAAGTTTAAAAAACACACAAGATCATTTTTATATACAATTTTATGAATAAAAACATGTGATAAAAGTCCTAAAAACCACGTGGGAACAATCCATGTTAACTTCAGGTGGTACCTCCTAGGTAGGAAAGGATGAAGATGGAGATTTACTGTATCTTAAAATTATGTTTCTTTTAAAAAACAAAACAGAATAAAACAGATCTCTTTCAAATAATAGTAACACATAGAAATCTTGGGTGATGATTACATGAGTGTCATATGATTCACTGTATAGTTTGGCTATATTGTTCATTTGAAACAGAATTATTCATTTGATTTTGGTTCCTAAAAAGGAAGAAACAGGAAGTGGAAAATCATTTACACTCAAGGACATAGCCCTCGTCAGTTCTGCTGAGCCTGGACTGAGCTCAGGTTTTTCACCAGAGGACCAGCCGGAGCCCGGCCATTGGCTGATGATGTCTGTCAGGAAGCTGCATGGAGAGGGCCTACTGAGGAGACCACTGAGCCCTCTGCCTCTGCCCCTGGCAGCTGAGCTCTGCCCTTCTCCTCTGGGGAGCCCTGGAAGGCTTGATACCAGAGTGAGAGAGGACCCAGCGGTGGCACAAAGATTCGTGGCCAGATACCAGGACACACAGGAAGTTACAAGAGAAAAGCTTTCTGTTTCAGCTCCACCCATTGACCTTTGGTGGGTGAGTTTTCAGTAAAACTGCAACATCTTCTGAATGCTCGGAGGAAAGGCTTTATAATCTGGGGGTAAGACGCAGCTTCTAAATACAATTGATGTGGCTTTCCTGCCTTCGTTCAGGCTATCCTTTTTCCACCACATAATCTTCCCATTGTCCACAATGATTCCTGTTTGTTTTGGCAGGGTTAACTGCTGGCAGGCCTCCTCCAGCTGAGCTCCTCGTCCTCCACTGTGCAGGGGTTACTGAAGCAAGAGCAAGCTTTCCCTCAGTCCCCGGAACAGGAGCCAAGTGTGACACAAATTGTGAAACTTGTTTCTGGTTACCAGGAAAACTTAAAGAAATCCTAATCAAGCAAAAAATTGACAAAAATCTTTCCAACATTTGAACAAAAAAGGTATTTTTCAGGTCTTAGATTTATGGAAGTCAGTTCTCCAAACCCAGCCAGACTTTCAAACCTCCTATTCTTTGCACTATGTTATTTAAATACACTGTAAATACCCTCTGTTGCTCTAATACCAGGTCCATATTGTGCAAGACGACCATGGTCTGAAGACCTTGTTGAATTTGAAAGAGGCAGAAGTTCCGTTTCTGGCACATAAACTTGAATCAGGACTAGGGTAAGAGTGCCAAAGAAGTCCACACTCTGACAGCTAGACAAGCAGGCCATTTATTTGGAAAGACTTTGAATCCCTTCCCAGAGCAAAATGCAGCCCTTTATACTCAGCAGGCTTGGAATAAAATCGTCTTAACTGACTCGATCAGTGTCCTGAATTTTAGGTTGTAGGAAAATGCAGCTGATAACTTGGAAATGAAGAAAGAGTGGAAAACTAGGTCCTGAAAAGATGATTTCCTCATTAGGGTTCCTGCCATATTTTCTAACGTGTGTTGGGCGAGGATTTATATTGTTTGTTGAAAGTACTATCTCTGTGACAAAACCCGAAGTCTGGGAGGAAAACATAAAAGGAATGAAGAAAAAATGGAAAATATGACACCTCCTAATAAAACTTATAAAACCCACATTCATCAGTCAAACAACCAGATTTACTGAATAAATATTGTATGTCAGGTCCTGTAAATACATATGACCAAAATAAATAATGACTAAGACACAGTCCTTGTCTTTAAAGAGTTGCAGGGGGAGTGGAGGTGCAGGCTAGATGATAAAGGAATAGTGATGATCCAATATGTGTGTGCCCCAACAGTGGTGGTGAAGACACTTACTTGACTTTCCTTGGGCAGAAACTTGCAACAATAACAAAAAAGCACAAATTTAGTATGTGAATGATATCTTCCTACGTGTACCCTTGTTCAGTGTACAACCGGAATAGTTTGCCATGATGATCCAGCACTACAAGATGGAAAAGAAGCTGAATCAGAGGAAATCAGGCACAACTTCTCTTGAAATGTCCCTGCATCCACCAAGCCTTGGTACTTGAATGCAGAGACCAGATCATCCTTTAAAACTTCTCCAGGGAGCATCAGTCCAGGGAACCCATATTCTTATTCTCCTATCTAACCCTCTCCTAGAGGGGCTTCCCAAGTGGCGCTAATAGTAAAGAACCTGACTGCCAATGCAAGAGACATAAGAGAGGTGGATTCGATCCCTGGGTTGGGAAGATCCCCCGGAGGAGGGCATTGGCAACCCACTCCAGTATTCTTGAGAATCCCGTGGACAGAGGAGCCTGGTGGGAAGCATATTGTACACTATGGCCATCAAACAAACCTATACACATATTAATTCAAATGTCTCATTCAAGTTATCTCTTAAAGAGCTCTTGGGCGGGGAGCTCCCCAGACTCCTGGGGGCTGGACTTCTAAGAAATCTGAGAGACCCAGCATGGTTCTAGCTTCACAGCAGCCCTGTCAGGGGCTCATCTGGACCTACCCCCAGTTAATCTGTCATGCAGATTTACTGCTTTCAGTTAATAAATGTCTAATAACTTCTCTTTCAATCATTCCCCCTCTCCCCCCAACCTCCCCCAAGCCTGCCCAGATGTGAAAGAACTCTTCTGGGTGACTTGAAAGTTCAAGTTGAGGCATTGAATCAGAATGAATCCTTTCTCCTTTCTCAGAGTTTTGTTGAAATTAATAAACTCTGCTACATAGGCATCAGGGCTAAGAGGCAGGTACAAAGATAGATGGAAATAGTCCCAAGCAGCAAATAAGAACACTCACATTTATAGCTTCCAAATTATTTTCATATGTATCAATATTTACAACTTTGAGAGGTCAGTATTATTCTGTGTATTTTTGTAGGTAAAGTGGCTGCAGCTCTGAGAAAGAAGTCCAAACTTGCACAAGTAGTATGCGTTGACATGGGACCTGCAACAGACACCTCTGCTCTAAGTCTCATCTCTTTCTACAAGTGCTGGCTACGTCTCTAGTCCAGAGAGGAAAATAGCATGACTTGTGTCACAGCAGTGGTGCAAACAGAGTTGTGGGCACAGGGGGTGAGGGATATATGTCCCAGAAGGCAAGGTGAGGTGGGGGTGCTGAATGGGAAACCTAAGGGAGCACAGATGGTATTTCCACTGACAAGCTCAAGTGAAAAGGCAGGTCAGTATGAGGAATGGCCCTAGGACAGCCATATATAAGAAGGGAGAATTTCAGGTCTGGTTGGAAAATGTCAAGTGAATAGTTCGGCACAGCTGGTCTAGATTCTGTGCAGGTTGCAGAGACCGGGAAGGAAAATGAAGTAAGGGCAGTGGTCACAGGCCAGGCTGCTGAGTGCACCATGAGCTCAGTAGCACTGGGAGCCATAGGGGAGCGGCAGCTCAGATGTGGGCTTGGAAGGAGAGATGTTAATTTAAGAGCAGGGTGAAGAAGGGATTACCAGATGGGACAGAAGATACATCCAGATACTGTCAGGGCCAGCTAAAGGAGGGGGGTCTCTCAGCAAGAGCTGCGACAGTGGCACCAGAAGACAGTAGCGTGCAATGACTCGAAATGCCCATCTATTTTCTGAGGTTTTCAGTCAGTTCAGTCTCTCAGTCGTGTCCGACTCTTTGAGACCCCATGGACTGCAGCACACCAGGCTTCCCTGTCCATCATGAACTCCCTGAGCTTGTTCAAACTCATGTCCATTGAGTCGGTGATGTCATCCAACCATCTCATTCTCCATCATCCCTTTCTCCCCCTGCCTTCAATCTTTCGCAGCATCAGGGTCTTTTCCAAGGAGTCAATTCTTCGCATCAGGTAGCCAAAGTATTGGAGTTTCAGCTTCAGCGTCAGTCCTTTCAGTGAACATTCCGGACTGATTTCCTTTAGGATCTGAGGTTTTAAACGCACATAAACATATGTATTTGCTTCCCTGGTGGCTCAGAGGTTAAAGCGTCTGCCTGCAATGCGGGAGACCTGGGTTAGATCTCTGGGTCGCGAAGATCCCCTGGAGAAGGAACTGGCAACCCACTCCAGTATTCTTGCCTGGAGAATCCTATGGACAGAGGAGCCTGGTGGGCTACAGTCCATGGGGTCACAAAGAGTTGGACACGACAGCGATTTCAGGAGAAACATATATATTAAGCAGTCCCTTAATTCTTTTTTAGTGGTGAATCCTATTTATCAGATATCCCTTCTTGTGGAAGCCAATTATATCTATTTTTTAAAAAAGCATATTAAAGCAGAGTTGCTCTGGCAACAGTGAGGTGCTTGGGAGCCCAGAGTACCAGCTTCCCTGGGTGCGCCTGGGCTTAGCTTGAAAATCACCTCTCAGGTGGAATTTAAGTGCTGCCTAAATGCACATTATCTCTTTGGACACATTGTCTCAGTTTTTGTTTCATTTTGTTTTTTGAAAAATTGAACTTAGATTCTTTTATACTGTCTGTGACTGATCCTGATCAAATATTGCTCTGTAAGAGTTATAAAATCTCAGGACTCAGGAAGATGCCTGGTCCCATTGATGCAGATGTTGGTCTTAGCTGCATTTCCAGCCAGTCAGCCAGTTACACTTCTACATGCTTGGGTGCAGCAGTGACCGTTGACAGTCTCAAGGAGTTTATAAACTAGTGGGAAGACACATAATAAGTTCACAGGAGCAAATAACACTTTTAGATATTATAATCAAGGACTGTGAAAAAAAATCAAAATGATATAATTGAGAAGAAAGGAGACTGGGAAATCTGAAGAGATGGTGTTTGAACAGCGGTCTGAAAGACATGAAGGAGGAAGTCCCATGTAGACCTGCGTTTTAAACGGCAGGTCCAGCAGGGGCCGAGCCGAATCACTTGGTGTGTTGAGTATCTCTGTGGCCTTACAAAGCCTTTGTGGCTGGAGAGTGCCTAGTGAGTAGGAAACAAGTAGTATATGGGGTTCTCCTTTGGCAGGAGCAGAACAGTAGATCTTATTTCATTCTAAATATTTTAGGAAGCTGTCGGGGAATGAATATTCTCGTGTGCATTGTTACCCAGGCTGCTGGAAAATTCAGCAGTGGACTTTGAAGGAACTAGAGTGGAAGGAGAGAAGCCAGTTCGGCAAGAGGATGCTGTAGGTGTCAGAACTTACTAGTCAACAGAACTGACCGGTGAATTTCAATGGGACATTATAAATCAAGAGTAATCCATAAGAACCCTATGTTTTTCTTAAGGAACTTGGTAGATGGTGGTGCTCTTTACAAAGTTGAAGAGGACCTGGGGTAGAAGTTGATTTAGCCTATGACATGGGTTGGAGAGTGTATAGGATAGGAATCGATAGTTCTGCTTTGGCTCCTGAGTAGCAGAGATCCAAGAAGAGATCCTGAGGGGGCGGTTGGAGGCTGGTGCTCAGAGTAAAACTGGGCTGAAGATACTGATTTTTAGATTTAAAAGATCAATCAGTAGTACTATGAGTGTGGAAAAGTTGGCTTAAAACTCAACATTCAGAAAATGAAGATCATGGCATCTGGTCCCATCACTTTATGGCAAAGAGATAGGTAAACAGTGGAAACAGTGACAGACTTTATTTTGGGGGGCTCCAAAATCACTGCAGATGGTAACTGCAGCCATGAAATTAAAATATGCTTGCTCCTTGGAAGAAAAGTTATGGTCAACCTAGACAGCTTATTACAAAGCAGAGATGTTACTTTGCCAACAAAGGTCCATCTAGTCAAAGCTATGGTTTTTTCAGTAGTCATGTATGGATGTGAGAGTTGGACTATAAAGAAAGCTGAGCACTGAAGAATTGATGCTTTTGAACTGTGGTGTTGGAGAAGACTCTTGAGAGTCCTTTGGACAGCAAGGAGATCTAACCAATCAATCCTAAAGGAAATCAGTCCTGAATATTCATTGGAAGGAGTGATGCTGAAGTTGAAACCAATACTTTGGCCACCTGATGTGAAGAACTGACTCATTTGAAAAGACCCTGATTCTGGGGAAGATTGAGGGCGGGAGGAGAAGGGGACAACAGAGAATGAGATGGTTGGATGGCCTCACCGACTCAATGCACATGAGTTTCAGTAAACTCCAGGAGTTGGTGATGGACAGGGAAGCCTGGTGTGCTGCAGTCTGTGGGGTTGGACGTAGTCAGACACGACTGAGCGACTGAACTGAACTGAGCTGATGAGTGCTTACTCTATGCTAGGCACCACTGGAAGAAACATACTTTCCATTGTCAGAAAAGTGCTCCTCTTAGAACTGGTTCCTGGAACAGCACAGAGCTAATGCAGGCGGGACTTCACCTTTGGGCGGGATAGTATGATGCAGCACCCACCTGGTTTCTGAGAAGAGATTTTGCAGGGTAACCATCTGGCATCCTTTGCGGAGCACCAGGTCTTTGGCACAATTCTGATTTTAAAACCACCACAATTGGGCTTCTGTGAAACACAGTGCTGTGTAAATCTATGGTGTTAAGAGATATCATCTTGACATTTTAGGTACTGTTCCAACAGCATCACACTGCACCCAAACAAAGAGGTCTTTCAATGTGGTCTGTGTTAAACCTGAGATGGAAATAGCTGTGTGGGAAAACAAATTTCTCATGGGTTGTACTACTCACACCAGTTAATACATACTGTGTATCTATGGAATGTCCAGGTGTTTAATTTCTTTGAACCAACACTTGTTGCTGCCAGTCCTTAAATGAACCAGTTTAATGTTAACACTGTAGTGCTATTCGTTATTTATGTTATTTGTACTATTTATGTTGTGTTGTATTCTTTAACATTTCTAACTCCACAGAAGCAGCTGTGCCAAGCATATCAAAAATACATTTCTTGCCAGAATTAGATTTGCCTTTTAGAAAAAGGAAGGCAGGATGGCAAGAAAGAAAAGGAAGGAAGGAAGGGGAGGGAAAGAGGAGGTGAGAGAGAGAGAGAGAGAGAGGGAGGGAGGGAGAGAGAAAAGAGGGAAGGAAGGAAAGAAAGAAGAAACTCACTTAAAGGTGAGCTCTAATGGGACAGGTAGTATGCTGATGGTTTTAATAATCAGCACCAAAATATATTAGACAATAGAAACATTCTGCTCTTTCTTCTGTATATCTATCATTCTTGGGATGCCAGTCTCAGAAATCTAGACTAGGGGAGTTTTGAGAATTGTTCATATATCTATCCATCCATCTATTAAGTCACCAAAAAGGGAATATTTCAGTGATAGTGGATCAGGGCATAGGAAAATCTATGATATGCCAGGCAGGCACTGTCCTAGATACCGAGGTATTTGTTTATTCTCTCAGCAAATATTTATGTATGCCTACTGTGAGCCAAATACTGTGTGAGGCATTGATGATATACTTGTGAAGGAGAGAGATGGTATCTGCCCTTAAATTAGTTTGTGCGTGCCAAGTCACTTCAATTGCGTACGACTCTTAGTTCTCGCCTTAGTAACTAAATAAGTGAGTACCTGGATATTAGTAAGCAGCAGAATGTATAAATACAGGAATGTTCATTAATTGTAGCAATGCTACAAAATATGGTCATTTTTCAGTATATGTGGGTGATTGACTCCAGGACTCCTAAGAATACTAAAGTCTGGGATGCTCAAGTCCTTTATATAAAATGGCATAGCATGTGCATGCTCAAGGCAATGGCACCCCACTCCAGTACTCTTGCCTGGAAAATTCCGTGGATGGAGGAGCCTGGTGGGCTGCAGTCCATGGGGTCGCTAAGAGTCGGACACGACTGAGCGACTTCACTTTCGCTTTTCACTTTTTCATGCATTGGAGAAGGAAATGGCAACCCACTCCAGTGTTCTTGCCTGGAGAGTCCCAGGGACAGGGGAGCCTGGTGGGCTGCCGTCTATGAGGTCGCACAGAGTTGGACGTGACTGAAGCGACTTAGCAGCAGCAGCAGCAGCAGCTGTGACCTCATGAACTGTAGCCTGCCAGTCTCCTCTGTCCATGGAATTTCCCAGGCAAGAATACTGGAGTGGGTTGCCATTTCCTCCTCTAGGAGATCTTCCCAACCCAGGGATCAAACCCATGTCTCCTGCAGTGGCAGGTGGATTCTTTACCACTGAGCCACCTGGGAAGCCCCAAAAGGCATAGTATTTGCATCTGTATTTGTATTCACATACAACCTATGCACATCTTCCTGTATACTTTAAATCACCTATAGATTACTTACAATACCTAAAGCAGTGTTAAATTGCCAGTACATGGATAAATTATGCAGTTGGTTGAATCTGGGGATGTGTAACCCAAAGGTACCAATGGTGAATATGGGGATTGGAACCCGAAGGTACAATGGCTGATAAGATTTCGTAACAAGAGGTCCTCACCTGGGATGGGACGGAAGTGCGGGTGAGGAAATGATGTTTCATTTGAGACCTGGATGATAAGTAAAATGGAACCAGGGAAAAGGGCACTGGGCAAGGACTAAGAGGACACAGTCCTAAAGGAACCATAGATCTAGATGTGGAAAAAGGACACACCCATTAGTAAGTGCATTATGACCTGATGTTATCAGTGTCATAGAATGGAACTACAGGCATAGAGTTCTTTTGTTCTTAGTTTATACTACTCCATTCTTGGTTTTCTGTTTTGTTTCTATTTTACTTTTGTTTTTTAATTTAGGCCACCTGGGGTTGACTACAAGCTCCATCACCTAGGTGTGTGAACTTGGATTGATACAATAGCATTGTAAGACTCTTGTGAGGATTGAATGAGACAGTCATGCCCAGCACAGTGTCCAGTGCATGTTAGGTGCTCAGTGTGTTTGGTTCTATTCTCCTTGCACATAAGCAATCGATGTACCCTCCATGCTTGTAAATGACATAGGAGAAGGGAACATTAGAGGACACTTAAGAGATGAAGAAGCATTTGCCTTAGCCTTGAACTGATGACAGGTTTTCAAATAGTGTCAATGATGCAGAAAATTGAGGAGAGGGCAGGTGAGGAGAGCCATTATATTATAATGAAAGGTATAGGAGCAGGATGGTATATACAAGGAATATTCCACTTATACCACAGTGCAAGGTAAATGGAGGGTCAAGTGAAGAATGAGGCTATATGAGTATTTTAGAATGAGATTATTTTGAATTTTGAATGATAAGCTAAAAGAATATTTACTTTATCATATAAGCAATAGAAGTCCTTTAAGAGTTTTAAATAGGAAGAAAAAATGGTCTTAGTGTAATGGGTAGGGAAAAGAAAGTTTTAAGGCATTGAGAACATTTAGGAGACTTTATCTGGGCATGACTTAAGGGTGAGTGTAGCAAGAAGGAACAAACGGGAAGAAATTACAAGCCAAGAGCTGGATGTATCTGGTAATGGAGTCTATATGAGTGCTGAGAGAGGAAAGGGTTATCTATACATCTAAGACCATGGCATCTGGTCCCATCGCTTCATGGGAAATAGATGGAGAAACAGTGGAAACAGTGTCAGACTTTTATTTTTCTGGGCTCCAAAATCACTGCAGATGGTGATTGCAGCCATGAAATTAAAAGACACTTACTCCTTGGAAGGAAAGTTATGACCAACCTAGATAGCATATTCAAAAGCAGAGACATTACTTTGCCAACAAAGGTCTGTCTAGTCAAGGCTATGGTTTTTCCAGTGGTCATGTATGGATGTGAGAGTTGGACTGTGAAGAAAGCTGAGGGCGGAAGAATTGATGCTTTTGAACTGTGGTGTTGGAGAAGACTCTTGAGAGCCCCTTGGACTGCAAGGAGATCCAGCCAGTCCATTCTGAAGGAGATCAGCCCTGGGTCTTCATTTGGAAGGACTGATTCTAAAGCTGAAACTCCAGTACTTTGGCCATCTCATGCAAAGAGTTGACTCATTGGAAAAGACTCTGATGCTGGGAGGGATTGGGGGCAGGAGGAGAAGGGGACAACAGAGGATGAGATGGCTGGATGGCATCACCAACTCGATGGACGTGAGTTTGAGTGAACTCCGGGAGGTGATGATGGACAGGGAGGCCTGGCGTGCTGCAATTCATGGGGTCACAAAGAGTAGGACATGGCTGAGCGACTGAACTGAACTGAACTGACTGATCCATCTAATGATTAAGCCCAAGTAGAACAGTGAACATTGATGGGGATGTCAACAAGAGCTGTTGCTTTCAAGGTGTTCTCCTTTCCTACTCCCCAGAAGAGTTGAGATAGGCTTTGGCATCAGAAATCTTATCTTAAAGAGTTATGACATACTGAGATAAAACCCATAACAGTCTGCTGAAATAAAGAGCTAAAATTTGGCTAATAGATTTGAGCCACCTAAAAAGATGAATTTGACCATCATCCATATGAGGTTAATGGTTGAAACTGTAAAAATCCATATATTCAAGCCTTGGAGCCCTAACATTGAGAGAACAAGAGGTAGAAGTTGGAAGTAACATGGGAACTAGGAGACCACTTAAAGATTTCACTGTTATGAAAACAGTTTTTTTTTTTTTTTTATTCTGACTAATTTGAGATGGCATGATAATGGTCTTGTTTTGATAATGTCAAATGCTTTATGGAAATGAAGGATAGTGAGAAGTTTATAAAGGCCAGTAAATAAGGGGTGTATAGTATGAAATTGGACTTTTTAGATGGCTCAGTGGTAAAGAATCCACCTGCCAAGCAGGGGACGAACGTTCAGTCCTTGGGTCAGGAAGATCCTCTGGAGGAGGAAATGGCAACCCAGTCCGGTATTCTTGCCTGGAGAATCCCACTGACAGAGGAGCCTAGCAGGCTACAGTCCAGGGGGTTGAAAAGACTCGAACATGTCTTAGCGATCAAGCAACAACAATATAAAAGCATTAGTGGGAGAGAAGCTGTAGGTGTGATGGTTCTATTTTAGATCAGGGAGAACTTCCCTGAAATGGTGAAATTTGAGTTGAGTTCTAAATGGCATAAGGAACTATATCCATGAAGAGCAAGGAGATGGTTCTAGATAGATGGAATGGCAAACCTTTCTAAGTCAGGAGCAAGTCTGGCACATGTAATGAACAGTAAAAAGGTTGGTATAGCTGGAATGAATATTCCATTTGACAGGTCAAAATGATAGCATATTCTAAAACGACCCTCTCCCCAAAGCATTAACTATCCATTGATGAATTTTATACCTCTCAACTTAATTTGTTAAATAAAGTTGTTAAACACAAGTTGCCTTTGTGTAAATTGTCTCAATAGACAGTTTCACTTCTGACATGCCAAGTCAACTCCTCTTCCAGTTCAGGCTACCACAACTGTGATGGCCAAATACCACATTAAAGTAGAGTCTATGCCTAGAAGTGCAGTCCACTTCTAATTATACTTCACTGATATTAATACAACAGTAAAGTCAGTCCATTGGCAAATTTATACAGAATCAACTTTTTTGCAGCTCTATTAAGGTATAACTGACATATAAAATTGTAAATAATGAACATTTTCACTGGAAGTTGCTAGTCATTATTTCAAATGTTCTGAAAGAGGGGTAAAGGTGTGGATCCATTTAAACCAATAAGTTTGCTATATGCTGCTCTTAGCTGTCTTTTTTGGAAGTGAAAATAGTGCTACCAGTCGGAAGTTTTTGTGTGTTCCAGCTTGTTTGTTAGAGATTTCTAAGCAGAGCCAAATTTGTGACTTGGCCTGAATGTAAACATTCACATCATTCATGATGATTTTTATTGAGCTATCACTTTGTCAAAGTCTAGAAACTAATACACATGTGTTTTAGGGAAACACTACAGTTTCTAGGTTAAATCTACTTTAAATTAGCTAAGTGACATATATGAGAATTATGGATGGCACTAGATGGCATTTTTTGGTATAAGTTTATATACCCTATAAGCTGGCACCTTCATATGGGTAAGAATATAAAACAAACAGAAAAGAAATACTGCTGAGTTTTAACATCATTTTTTGAACTCTCAAGAGCCAAAGAATTGCTGGGCAAAAAATATTGTCTCATTGCCTTTCTGCTTGGCCCCATTCTATCAGGAACAGTATCTTGTATTATAAATCTTTTATTTGCTTCTAATGTGGTAACAATCTCAGAAGGTTTGCAAAGTCTTTTAGATAAGTAATAAAGCTCGGTATCATTTCATTTATGAATATAAAAGGAATAAAATACATGTCAAAGGCAAATGAAAGCCTTTTATTGAATCAAGTATAACCTACATAATATATTCCAGCAGTTCTTGTTCTTCTTTCATGTTTATATAATTTTTGTGTACTTGCAAGTTTTCAAGCTTGCTTTTATTATCTGTTACTCACAGCTGCCTCATGAGATAAGACTGAGTAGCTTGCTTAAAAGGCAAGGTGCCAGAGGAATAGAGAGATGAAGTCAGTTTCCCAGAGCGGCCCAGCAAAGAAGTAGCTGATCCAGATTGCAAATTCTGGTCCCTCGGTCCCTTACTCATTAGTCACTAAGTCTCAGCTCCTCTCATTTCTTCACATCCTCAGAATTTCTTACTCCCTTTTAATGAGGCCCATGAGACTTTCTTTTGGTTGACTTTCACATACTATTCCTACCACGCCACCACTTCCCTACCCCTAGGAAGATTTACTCTAAAGCCTACGGAAAAGTTAATTTGCTGATACTTATTCCAAATCGGCCTATTCCAGCTGCTGAGTATTGCTTTTCCCTCCAGAGGTGTAGATTATGGACATTTCCTACAGTGATTCAACATACCTGGTCTCCAAGATCCAGTCCTGAGTCCTGGACTGCAAATCCCTCATGACCTTTATCCTCCTCTTTGACTTGCTAATAGAACCTTATCCAAGGGCAAAGTATGGAAAAAATAAAGAGGAAGGATTTTTGTAAACACCCAAGTCTGTGGAATTTTATCGTGTTCTTCACAGTACAAGATATGCTCTAGCCCATATCACTACCTGCTGAAACACGTTTTCTTTTTCTTTTTTTTAACACTGACCACAATTTTAATAGCACAGGTTTTCTTGTACATATTCTGTCCTGAAACTCCCTGAGTGCCACAGCCCTAATCTTTCTTCACCTTCTCTTTTCACTTTCTTGGCAATAATATGGTAACCATATTAATACCCCTTGCATCCTTACTGCTACAGATAATATGGTCCTAGAGTCCTGAGGTAGAAAGATTCAGATCTTCTTAGGCAAAAATGAATTCAGTTGGCATTCATTATGAATCCCTTTGAGATATAAACCTGCATTAAAAAAAAATATGTTCTCATCTTTGTAATTAGTGCCCAGTCCCTGCTGTCATCCCAGTGTGTATAATATATACTGGTGGAAATGATCAGTAGTTGGTCCAGGCCAGGGCAGTATTAAATAAATCACACTGATTTTATGAGCCTGGAGTTGTACTTGGTAATCTCTGGCACAGTAATCTTTGGCCAGCATAAGCAGTAGAGATTTATAATACCACATGGTCATCCAAAATATATCACTTTCCTATTAAGGCAATGCCAGGTGACATCCATCTATCCAAAACCATTAATTGAGTTATCAAAATAGCCAGGTGTTATGATAAATTAAAACCACAATTTTCTTGTGTCTGTAAAACCAGAGAGATATTAAACAGAGTTTGATTTCAACTTTATTTTCTAAAAGCACATAGAATGTCCTCATCATGTTCTTTGCTGGTTGATAGTGTATAAAAGATATGCTTTTATCTTGTTGATGATTGAGGAAGTGCTAGCATTTCATGTCATAATGCTGACTTCTCTGCATCATTGTACAAGATATGTGGATACAACTGAGAGCTTTAGACTAAAAAAATGCTGAAGCTAGGGACTACTTGCATTTTTTATTTTAATCAAGTCTGAATGGAAGCTCTATCTTTTGCATTTTGATTAATATTTAGATTCCTAGGATACAATGGTAATTAGGATTCTATAGGCTACTAATTCTTACTTAATATCCTTAAATATCTATGTAAATATGAACACTTCCAGTATTCAAAATGCCATACTCAGAGATTAGGTTTAAAGTTTTCATGATGTCTAGTAAGCAGATAAAAGTAATTTGTGGTAGAAATTGTGGTTATAATAGTGGAAAGAAGGAATGTGATCATGATAACTAATTTTCACTAGATTTGAAGTAAAAAGAAAATCACCCATCACAAAAGCCTAAATAGATTTTAATGGGTAATAGTCACAGTGAAAATTCCTGATTACAGTGTTGCCTTATAGAAACCAGGCAACACTGGTCATTTTTGTCATTATAATGAAATCATGACTATTTGCATTTGTCCCCATAATTTATCGAATGGCACGCATTGATGCAGGTTGATTGTGATGCTATCATCCTGTAACTGACACACATAATCAACCAACTATAGATAAAGGGCACGTGAATTATTGAGGCTAGGCTCAGGCATCAACTCTTGAGCTTTGCACGGTCACATCTGGGCCAGTTCCATTGCTTGCTCACTCTAGAGTGTGTTCCTGCACATTCTGATGTTAAGCACTACTTAGATCAGATACATTATTTAGAACCTTGTAAATTAGTCTATGGCATCCTGTCAGAATTATATTTTGATTACAATATAATTGTGAATCATATTCAGAAAACCATTGGTAATAGCTTCCATTTCACTGTTACGTTTTTATACCTTTTTACATTAATTTTGAGGTATTTAGGAAGTAGTTTTACTCCAAAGGAAAAGGAAATGGCAACCCACTCCAGTACTGTTGCCTTGAAAATCCCGTGGACGGAGGAGCCTAATAGGTTACAGTCCATAGGGTCGCAGAGTTGGACACGACAGAGTGACTTCACTTTCACTTTACTCCAAAGAGAAAGTAATTTATCTCAAGTGTGGAAAAATGGGTCATAATCAAAGTGGGAGCTAAAGCTTTTATTGTTTTTTGTAGAAAAAACCATAATATTGGTAGAATAATTAGCAATTTTATTATTTCTCTTCACTGGTATGTATTTTATTTTTAAGCCTTATTACGTATGGTTTCACTCTGCTAGAAAAATATATGTTAGAGGGAAATAAGTCTATCAGCTCCCTACTTTTCTACAAGAAAAAAGTCTCACTGTTTTCTTTGTATCAGTCACTATGTCATGATATCCTATATGCTAATTTTTTCATTTCTATTTAAGAGACAACAAGCAAGGTATAATGTCTTTCAAGAGCACAATTCACAGAACTGAGTAATGATCAATGAAATGATATCCTAAGGCCTGAATAAACATAGCATTAGTGCTGGAAAATGTCAGTCTTCTTGCTTCAAAAGGGCAAAAGTGTTACTGGACCCAAGCTGGTATTTTTCATTTTGTATGATGGACTTATTCTGAAATTCACCAAGATCATTTAATTCCTATTGAGAGGTGTATGTTGAATTGTAAATGACATCAATGATGTAATAGTGCTCGATAATGTCAGCTATATTCAGCCATTTCATTCATTGTATTTAACCCTCTGTGCATTTAGGAAGTCCTTATCTTATACCTTCTTGTTATAAAATGCTGCCCAATGCTATTTACCAAAGGATTTGATGGTTACTTTTAATCATATGATACCCTCTTTTTTATGGCACATAAATGGAAGTCCTAAATGACTACTGGCAGATTCTTATAAACAGAATCATAGATCACAACCCACCTACCTTATTTATAAGATGGATCCAAGGTGTACTTAATACAAAGAAACAAAGTACACTGAAATATATATCCAAGAATATATTTTTCATATGTATTCCTTACTCAGTATCCAGTTTGTGTGTGTGCTCAGTTGCTCAGTCATGTCCAACTGTTTGCTACCCCATGGATTGTAGCCTGCCAGGCTCTCTGTCCATGGAATTTTCTAGGCAAGAACACTGGAGCAGGTTGCCATTTCCACTTCCAGGGGATCTTCTCGACCCAGGGATCCAACCCACATCTCCTGCATTGGCAAGTGGATTCTTTTACCACTGTGCCACCTGGGAAGCATGTATCCAGTATAATGGACATTAAATTGTGAAAAAGACGAAAGAAAAGTACTATCTTCCTTAACTGTCCTTCATAGGACACTAAGCTGCCTCCTATTTACACTCTATTGAGCTCCACATGGGGGCTTCCTTGGTAGCTCAGACGGTAAAGCACCACCTGCCTGCGATGCAGGAGACCTGGGTTTGAGCTCCACATGAATGATTGGCACAACTTATAAAGTGTAATCACTGCACAGAACAGCCAGGGGTTATTTGATTGCATCTTCAGAATAATGTTTAAAAGGGGGAAAAATCATATGATTCTAAGTTTCATTATTCAACCATTTTCTGTAAAAACCAATTGCAGAATGGAAGAATTTAGCCTGGCATACAAGGTTGTGTGGAGCGGGTGATGTAATCTGGGACCTGCACTTGAGCCCTGCCTCTCCGCCCAGGGCGGTGTTGGTAAGTGAGCTGCTTAGTGAAGAGCTCATTCTCACTGCTGACCACCCTCGTGGGGATCCCTATCTGAACTCTGTGCACAGGGCCTCAGAAGGATCCAGAGATGACAAGACCACATTTGTTTCAGCTTTCAACCAAACGGGTTCTTCAGATGGTCCAAACACTACTCCTTTGTCCATCAGAGGACAAAACTACATTTGATAACTTAATGATAGTTTTTAATGGATTGAGAAGAATTTTTTTCAAAAAATGGCTACCATATAAATATGATTTGTTTAAGTAACCTCATTTCCCTCCTATCTTATGTCAGAAAGTTAGCCTTCTAATGTACCTTATTCATGCTACAACCTGATCTATATCCCTGGGCTAAGAACTTTGAGTGGCATCAATCCATAGCATCTGAAAGCTTTTGCCAAAGACATGTCAGAACTCCTTTAAGGAACACATCACCCATGAATTCTAGACTTACACAACACCAGTGACCTCACAGTTGAAGTATGCCTTAATGATCCAATGGTAGAAGCTGTTCTGTAAATACATGGAATAGTTCTTATTGTTATCAGTGGGCGTTTCCTAGAACTTCTGAACTGTTTCTAAACCCACAGCCCCATGGTGTTTTCAAGGTTTGATTTACAAAATAAATAGGCACCTAAAAGATTTTCTCTTCCAAACCTTTAAAAAAAAAAATTAGATCTGAGTAGATATCTCAAAGCCACTTTGTGTCACCAGAATCCTTTCTCTAGGTCTAAAATCTTGAAAGGAGCTATAACAGGTATATCAATTCACTGCACTGCTTCTACTTGGAACAAACCTAAATGATCTAAATCACTGTTGCTTTGCTTTAAACACACACACACACTTCCTTTGTTCTATTTCTCTTTCACATAGCTGGACTACCTCTCTGAAGGAGAGAAAAACAATGATCATTGGCCCCCGGGGAAAGTGTGTAGCTGCAAATGAAGGGTGGAGTGAGGTGGTGAAACAGTGGGAGTGCTTGTGTTGGCCTTCATTTCCTCCACGATTCCTGTGATTTCTGCTGCCAGAGCCTGGTGGATGGCAGACCTTCAGTGGGGACAGGGGAATGGCAGCTGTGTGCCAGCTCTCCCTCGGAGATATTACCAAAGAGGGCAGGACATTTGAGACACATTTTTTTCTTTTACCATAAATTATGAAACGAAAGAGTATGATATGTACCTCAAGAATTGAGCCAAATTCTTCCCTCTGCTTTAGAAAATTCTCCCCTACAGTCAGAGAAACCTTTTTACAGTACCCACTTGGTGAACTCTTCTCTCCATGCACATGATAAATGAAAGAGGAGCACAGCAGAGCAGAGCACAGTCTACGGAGCCATACTCCCCTGCTTCAAATTCTGACACCTACCATTTACTTTGTATCCTTGCTTTAATCTTCTTGCCTGATGAATGCAAAGTAAATTCTTCATTGAGATTATTGCAGTTGTTTTTGTTGTTTCAGACTTGTTTCACCAAGTCCTATCAGACTATTTGCTACCCTATTTACTGCAGCCCGCCAGGCTCCTCTGTCCGTGAGATTTCCCAGGCAAGAATACTAGAGTGGGTTGCCACTAGAGTGGGTCTAGACCCACTAGAAGTGGGTCTCTTCACCAGGGGACCTTCCCGACCCAGGGATTGAACCTGAATCTCCTGCACTGGCAAGCAGATTCTTTACCACTGAGCCACCCAGGAAGCCCATACAAATGCTCAGTACACGGTAGTAAATATAATTATGATGATACTTCTATGCCCTGACAAACACTTTCTCCTTAGTCCTCTGTTTTAAAGAACATGAGAAATAGAATTTTTACTTATTTTTCCTGAAAAGGAAGATATGTAGATTCTATAACTTCTCCTGTCATTACTTTTGTTGAGATTACACTTTGGGTAGAGAAATCACAAAACTCACCATCCAAATTGGGACACATTTGAGAGTGAAATGGAGTGTTAATCTGATGGGGCACCAAGGCAACAGGCATAAACTGGGGCTTTCCCTGGAAAACTGAGAGTTTGGTGTCCTAATTTTGGCACTATTCAGGAAGCTAAGGTCCTAAACCTTCTCCTTGCTTAAAGGTCTGAAATACAACTGGAGGAAAAAGTGCTAATTTTCTCAAAAGTTTATTCTTGTTTGAAGAAGGCTAGGAAATAATTGCACCTGCTATTTTATCCAGGAACTCCATTTAAAAAAAAGACACAACTGAGTCAAAATCACAAAGGATTATTGCTGCTTTAATATGCCATGTCCAAAACTGGCTAGGAGGTCTTCAGGACCCCTGGGTTTTTTGTCCCACCCAGCAGCTAATTGGCTGTGTTATCACAGCCCAGGTCCCAGTTATGCCATCTGTACAATCAGGGAGTTGGATCAAGGGACCTCTGGGATCTCTAACAGTTTAGAACTGTTTTTAATCTCCTGTAGTATTAGTACTGAATAATAATTTCAGTAATATTATCTTTTCTAAACTCAGATTTTGCATCCTTCTTGAAAGTAGTTTTCAATTTAGGTTGTGAGCAACATGTTACTCCTGAAAGCACCATGAAGGAATAAAGTAATACTCTTTTTTTTCATCTTTACTGGGAGTGTTTTATATGCCAGACATCACAGTTTTATTTAAATACCTATCTCTATGAGGTAGGTATTTAATTTTCATTTCTCATATAAGAAAATTAAGCCAAAGATATAGAGCAGTATAGGGCAAAAGTCAAATTTGAACCCAGAATATCTGGCTCCATGGTCTGTGCTCTGCTCTGCAATATACCCTTTCATACAGCCTGTGCATTTAAACCCTGCAATAAACCTTTGTAGTAGGTACCATCATCATCTATTAAGAGGGGAACCTGAGACAGAGAAGTAACTAACCTCTTGCAAGGTCTCACCAGTCTACGCTGAACCAACATGAATGACATTTTCCACCAAGCTTCTTAAGAAGCAGATCATGCTTATTATTTTATGGCTCAGGGGCTTTGACAATGACTCTGCCAAAGACCAAAAGACAGTTTCTAATCGACACACAAATTTTATCACTTGGAAAGAAATTGAAGGAAGCTACAACATACTAACCCAGATAATTTGCTTCCAGGAAATACTTTAAAAACCTGAGCTAAATTGATTTTAATTATATTGTTACATAAGATTCATATGAAATCTGAAGTGGTGTTTGAGTTTTGATTCTTGCAGAGACCATTTTTTAACAGGTGAAAAAATATTCTTGAAACATCAGGTATGGGACTCGGTTTTCCAGACACCTTTAAATAGGAATTTGATTTACTTTAATCATAGTGCTAATACTGTCTTTTGTTTTACATATTGTGTAAACTTTTACACTTTTCAACCAAATTGTGTTTCTATGTATTTATTCGTTTTATTTAGCTAAACTTTTGAGGGCATCTAATGACTTCCTTCCATATTTCCTCTTACCATATTCTTTTGACAGTTTCTCCTGTGATAAGTAAATATGTGTTACTTCTTATTTATATAGGTTACCCTGTTTCAAACTCTGAATTTGGAAACTCAGTGTAAGATAGATGGTGCTGGTTATCTGCTCCAAGATTTTTATGACAATCAATTTGGAAATACTGTATACATAGACAGGCCTTACTTTTTAAAATATAGTAGCAATTCATTTACTTGAATTATTAGGAAAAGAAATAATTCAGATCAGCAGAAGTTATATGGATTGACCTTTCTGTAATAATACAAATTATAGATTCTATCCAACCTGATTTTGTTGTGACCACTGACTCTATACCTAAGTGTCCTTCTATAATATTACTCTGTCAAAAAATCAGGCAAGGGTAGAACAGTAGGGATAATGAGATAGATAATAATGTAAAATTGTTATATATCGAAAATGTAAGACTGAAATACAGAAGGGCTACCGTGGTCAACTGAACGATGAGGGCATTGGCAGTAAGCGCATGCCATACAGACTTTCCAGCAGGGCAAGCATTGCAGGAAGTCATCATCAGCTCTCTGAAGACATTTGTCTTTAGACATTTGGGGAGGTTGGCTGTTTCCCAAGTATGTTGTGAAAGGGAACCACTTTTCCTTTTCCTAAACTCAGAGATTATAGACTATGGGTGAACTACCTAAGCCTTTAGTCAGTTAGAATCACTGATTCAAAAACATTTGTGTACCAGCCATTTTTTCTTAAATGTTGAATATAAAGTAATAAATGAAACCAATAAGCTCCCTGCCCTCAAGTCTAAGAGGAAAAATAAAGTAAACAAGAAACAGGTGATCAGCTAAGACTGCCAAATGATGGCAGATGCTGAGAACAGATAAAATGGATGATATGGAGGAGAGGTGAGAGTGACTTGGAGGGGGATACTTAGGGTAGGTGGTCAGAGAAGCCTCATGACGAGGCGCTAAGAGTGGAGATAGGTCACAGGGACACTTGGGCAAAAGACCATGTGGGCTGAGGGAGAAGCAGTTCTGAGGCCTTGAAAGTCAGCTGTGTGCTAGGATTATGCTGGAGATGGGGACTTTGCTCTCATGAAGTTCACTGCTCTAATACGAAAATAAGACTCATGAATGACACAGAAAACAAACAAGCAAGCCATTGCAGCATAACAAAGGTCCCCTCCTATGGCTGTCATGGCAACAGAGAAAGAAAATGATCCAGTCTCCTTGGACAGAGCAACAGGTCAGAGGGAACCTCCCAGGGCAATTTGCCTAGGGCCTTCCAGGTAGGTCATCAGTGGCAAAGCCAGATTTCTCACAGGGTTTCTCAATTGTTTTCCAGTGTTTTCTATCGTTTGAATTTCATCGTATTCCCAGGGGACAGAGAAAACCGACTGAAAGTGAGAAAGCTAAGAAAAAATCCCTCAAGTAAAGCCAGAGAAGCACCTACATGATTTTAGAGATGGCACCGTTTATATTTATTGAGTCTAATGCTGTACTGAACTTGTAAAGAAAAAAAAATTCAAACATCATATATGGGGCTTCTGTATAGAAGATCAACAGTTACTATGCAAAAACAGTTATTCAGTACAGTTATAAGTCCAAAAATCTTTTTCCCTAAGACAAAGGGATTTTTCATGTGTTTAATTTTTTCCCATCTGAGTATCAACTGTAGTATAAAAAATCATCTGGAAACCTTACCTGGAGAAAGGAGTCAAGGATGGATGTTGGGTTATGTGGCAGGTTTCCTAAAGCTGTGTACAATCTACCATGAGTTGGTTTTTTCAGTTACAGTGAGAAATACCTCTTTTCTGGGCTGCTACCTAGTTTTTCCCTAACAGACCCACAAGGGTCAGGGCTTTCTATTTCTTAGGTACCACTTTTCATTTTGCTTTCCACATTCTGGGTCCTGTTTTGCCCAGAGGTCCTGACCCACTGCCCATTTCTTTCTTCTTAAACCACAGTCCTCTCATGAAAACAAATGAGCTTTCCCCACAAAAGGCCTGTAATTAGAATATAAATGCAATATTCAAATAGCCTGTAATTAGAATATAAATGATATTCTAATAGCTCATGCAAATGAGAATGTTAGTGTATTATGAGTCTAGGCCGGAAAGCCTCCAACCTGGCAAATCTATTTAATGTTTCACTGGAAACAGACTGCCCTTCTTTCTCTAACTAAGACAGGAGATCTGGAGTCTGCCATTTAATGATAGATTTGGCACATGGCTTTGTTATTTGTCAAATAACTCTTATTTTGACAATTACTCATGAGACCCTTCAGATGGCAGATCCTTAGGTTCCTTAGGTTGTATATGTCCCGCTCAAAATTTGATTTGAGGAAGATTCTTGAGGCAATGGGAGGAGGTCAGTACATCGGTGCCCTGGTTGGGACTGATCCCAATCTCACATCAAGAAGAAAAGAGTGGGAAACACACACTTCTTGGCTCCTTGATGGTAGATGGAGAATGGGAGCTGTTTTTCTTTTCTCTTTGCTAATTAAGGAAAGCAGGGAGCACAAACTTTACTGAGTGCCTACTGTATTCTTAGAATGATGCTGGGAGTTTGTTTTCTGTTTTGATTTTCAGAAAAAAACCTGTGAGATACTGATTATTATTCTTGTTTGTAGAGATCAGCAAACTGAATTTAATAAAATTTAATTGAGTTGTTCAACCTTGTAATTTTTTGGAGTAAAAACCTACTCTGTCCCAGAAAAGCTATCAGGACAGGGGAAAAAAAAAAACACAGGATTTTGATGTTTTTGTTATACTAATGTGAAAAGGAAAAAAGCACACAGACTTTAAAAGTTAATATCAAGATAAACTATCGCATATCAATGACAGATTCATGTGTCATCCAACTCCTGCCAGGCTCTAGGCTCCAAATAGATAGTAGTTTGTTTTTTCACTTTTGTGTCTTCCAATCTTTCCTTTTTCATGATCCAACTTAACAAGTTGATATCAATACAGAGTACTCACAGGAGGGTAGTTGAAGGAATGGCTGAATTCATAAATTAATGAGGGTTATTGAGACAATCTTAATTTTTTATGGTTATGCAGGAGAGAAGGATAACAGTCTGGAGAGTCAGGTTTGGGAAGTGAATTGTGAATAAAGTTAAAGCTTAAGAAATATACACCTGGATTTAGAAAATATCATGGGGAGGGAGGTATGATTAGCAATGCAGGGAGAAGGCTATGTGTAACAGCCAACTTGAGAAAGGGCTTCTCTGATGGCTCAGTGGATAAAGGATCTGCCTGCAATGCAAGAGACATAAGAAACGCAGTTTTGATCCCAGGGTCGGGAAGAACCCCTGAAGGAAAATGGCAACCCACTCCAGTATTCTTGCCTGAAAAATTCCATGGACAGAGGAGCCCGGTGGGCTACAGTCCAAAGGGTCTCAAAGAGACAACTGAACAACTATGCATAAACACAACAGAGGCATTTAAAGAAACAGGGAGGATCTGGAGAAGGGAATGGCAACCCACTCCTGTATTCTTGGCCTGGAGAAATCCGTGGACAGAGGAGCCTGGCGAGCTACAGTCCATAGGGTTGCAAAGAGTCAGACACAACTGAGCAAGTAACAAGCACAAAAACCTGAGAAGATCTGAGTACAAGTCTGGGGACCTGGAAGGAGCCCCTGTGAAGGAAGAGAGTCAAGGTTGGGAACAGGCAGGTGGCTGCTCCAACAGGTTGCTAAAAGAACTATGCTCTCCCTGTGCTCTTTTCTTTGTTTGCTTAAACCTTACAAACAACTCTGAGGTGACTGTTGAGAGCTGCATTTACAAGTTAATCAACAGATGCTCAGAGACTGTAAGGAACCTGCCCTGAGTCACACAGCTATTAAATGACACAGGTGGGATTTGGTAGCATCTGGCTCACACCAGAGTCCCTGGTCTGTTGACCGCTTTGTGTTTCCTCAAAGGCTGCATGATGGTGGGGGCCGTGGGGTCCCCCAGATACTGCAGAGGGCCCAAGAACTCTGGGAACAAACAAGCAAACATAAATTCCTTCCTTCCTTAAGAATAAATAAAGCTGAGATCAAGGAAGATCAGATTTGGACTGAGGCATGAGGTCAGGGTGAACTCACACACAAGGACAGAGTTATTGAAAAGAATAAACATTTATTAAGCAATTACCTTGAGCCCAGGGCCTGGAAGAGATGGATTACTGCCTTAAGACTAAGGCCTTAGGAAGGAAAGACCTCTGATTTTATTACTAAGTATGCATGTGTGTTTCTATACAAAATATATTGCTTATTCCTTGAGATTCTCTTGCATTCCAGTAAATTGACTTGGGTAATTAGTGCACACACACATACATACATGCGCATGCACACACACAGAAACACACACACACATACACATGCAAAGGATGTTTAGGAAAAGCTGAGCATCTTCTGTGTCTGGCTCTGAGCCCAGTTCAGGAAGGCTAGTCCTTGTACAGATGCCTCTGATCAGTCCTCAGAGCGGCAGGGAATGCTGACTGTCTCCTTTTTTGCCTGAAACCTCCGTAGGGGAAGTTTCCTGCCCACTGTAGCTGCTGAAGGGGAGTCCTTCATTCAGTCCTTCAGTTCCATCTGTCCTGGACACCGCTGGCTGGATGAAAGCTGGGGCCCTTGGTACAAGCAGCCAATCCACGTCTGGCTAGAGACTTACAATGCGGTCTAGAACAAAGGCAGGCTTAACAATCAGGATTCTCTTTGGGGAATGAAAATTGAGAAATAGATCCTTGAAATCCATTTATGCATGAGGTTCAAGAAAGGAAATAGCTTTATTATTTTTTCTCTAACCAGTGCCTTCAAATACCTTCCTGTGGATTTCCCGTCCGTGCCTCTCTCTCTGGCTGATTCCTCAGGCAAATATCATAGGTTTCCATTCCCTTTCAGTTATTAAAAAGATGGCCTTATTTCCTTACTTTAGAGATTAAAATTCACTTTAATGTATTGAGAAGTGCAACACAGTTCAGTTTTAAAATTTCAACCTCACACCTAATTCAAAGCTGTCACGCACCCTCCAAACCCCAGATGGGGACTAACTCCAGGCAGAGGCTCCACAAGGGGAAGGGAAGCCTGGTCTATGTTTTCATTCACTGTTGCCACATTTCCTATTCTGTCTCCTTTTCCTTCTACCCTTGATGTGTTAGAGGCCTCAGAGAAGCACCAGGGGAAAAGAGCAAACATCTTTTACGTGATGGATGCTGCTGTAATTCAGTTATTAACATCAGCTGTACAGCAGTTTTTTAATGTTGCTTCCCCCAAAGGGCACATGTGTGGGTTCTTCACAGGGATTGTCCCCAATCCTAGGCAATGCACTTTCTGACCTCCTGAAACTTCCTCTCAACATCCTCCACCCCCAGCACACACACACACACACACACACACACACACACACACGCGCGCGTGCGTTTGCTTCTCACTTCTAGTTCTTTCTGCAGGTAGCTTCTCGCTTCTAGTTCTCTCTGCAGGTAGGAATCCAGGGAGGGAAAACTCTCAGACCATGTGAGGGAGCTGCCTGTTTCTGCTGTAGTACATACAGTACACACTGGGAGGTGTGTGTGTTGGGGGGGGGTCTCAGTTCCCTGCCCCCGCCACCCACCACTCAGCTGGGGTGCGGGCTGCTCTGCTGCCGCCTGCCTGCTCACTTGTGCTTTCTGGCTTTTATAGTCAGCCTCTGCCTTAAGCAGTCTTCAGGCCAGGAGCATCGACCAGGCACCACATGCTCAAGTGCCCAAACTCTCAGGGACTCACACCCAGTTTTCTCAGGAACTCTCTGCTGAATGACACCACAGTCCCTGAGCTGTCATGGGCCTTTGATTCTGCAGTTCACAGTGACTTCCAGCTGGGGAGGGACATGACAGTCTCTCTTGGGGGGCAGGAATCTTCCATTTCTCTTGGAGTCTTCCATTTCTCTTGAACTTGATTTAAGGTGGGGCTTTTTTGGGCTCCAAAATCACTGCGGATGGTGACTGCAGTCATGAAATTAAAAGACGCTTACTCCTTGTAAGAAAAGTTATGACCAACCTAGATAGCATATTGAAAAGCAGAGACATTACTTTGCCAACAAAGGTCTGTCTAGTCAAGGCTATGGTTTTTCCAGTGGTCATGTATGGATGTGAGAATTGGACTGTGAAGAAAGCTGAGGGCCAAAGAATTGATGCTTTTGAACTGTGGTGTTGGAGAAGACTCTTGAGAGTCCCTTGGACTGTAAGGAGATCCAACCAGTCCATTCTAAAGGAGATCAGCCCTGGGTATTCTTTGGAAGGACTGATGCTAACGCTGAAACTCCAGTACTTTGGCCACCTCATGTAAAGAGTTGATTCACTGGAAAAGACTGATGCTGGGAGGGATTGGGGGCAGGAGGAGAAGGGGATGACAGAGGATGAGATGGCTGGATGGCATCACCGACTTGATGGATGTGAGTGTGCATGAACTCTGGGAGTTGGTGATGGACAGGGAGGCCTGGCACACTGCGATTCATGGGCTTGCAGAGGGTCGGACACAACTGAGCGACTGAACTGAACTGAACTAACTGAGCAGCTCACACTATACATACTTTCCTACACTTCTGCAGCAACTTACCTAATTCAAACTACTCTTTTACATCAGTGAACTCTCTGCTGCCTGCTGCCTACCACCGCCACCCACCCCATTATATTCTGATTTTTCATTTAGAGAGGCAGATGAAGAAGGGGATGGGGAGTTAGGGTTGAAAGACCATTCTGTCCACCTCTTATTAAGGGTTGGAGGGTGGAAGTTTCTGGCCGCTTTTCTGTATTCTCTCTAAAGATCAGAGATTCTTAGTACCTGCTAGCTTCAGTGTTGCAGCTTTAGCTAAAATCCTAAACAAGGAAATTAATAAACAGAGAAAATCATCAGTAACCCTTTTACATAATGACAGGGATGGAACCTAAAAGGTTGAGAAGCTAGAGGGACAGTGATGGACCACCCATGTACAAAACAGGGCTCTGGAGGAGGGCTGAAGTATGACAATCTTAGGATAAGATCAATATCTTTGTAGCCCAAATTTCTTTTATTCATAAAATGGAAAAAGTAATGCTATGTGCCATTGAGTTGTAAGGATTACATCAGGTAATTGTCATAAAGCATTCATTTCTCATACCATGCCTGGTATGTAGTGAGTGCTCAATAAATATTAATTCCTATGAGTGAGGAAAAGTATGTATTGGCGGGACGCCCCTGCCCCTCAGGGTCCCTTTGCATGGGCTATAATGTGAATAGTGCCCATGTGGGGGCACAATATGGATGTACTCAAGGGTGTCTGAGACACTGGAGGATAGAGAGTAGGCAGCAAAAAACAGATAATATGACGGAGAGAGAGAGGGACACTGGAGTAGGGGAGGGGTGAAATTAGAGATTATCAAGCCATAGAAGACGGGGAGAAGTCAGTTTCCCCAGCTGGCTGCTGGTAGCTTCCCAGTTCCTGTCATTCTACCATTCCAAGCTGATGATTGACAAAACAAGACAAAATCCAGTTAGCAACTACTGGAGTCGACTTTGGTGAGTCTCTGTTCCAAAACAATGAGGGTGCCTCCTGGAACACTTCACTCCCTCCCAGGGAATCTCTCAGGTCAGATCTGAGGACAGCCATTCTCTGCAATACTTAGGGCTAATGGAAGCAACCAGAACTCTGGAGACTTCCCTATCCAGGTGCCTGAGCTGTTTCTGATGCCAGACTCTAAAAATATATATATCTTCCAAAGAAATAAGAGGAAGAAGTTATTTTCTGACTAAAAGGTTATTTTAAGGTACTGATAGTGTCTGTGAAACTGCCTGGACATCAAATTATTTTAGAGAATGTACAATATTTTCTATCATGTGCATAGCAACTTAAATATGGGCTTTTCTAGAAATAATAGCACTCAAATATTCAGAGTACTCAAATATTCAGATGGCTCCATTGTAATAATATCCATGTGATAAATTTGCATTTGCATCATTGGAGAACAAAACCCTTAAGTCAGAAACAATAAATTGAAACACATGGAAATTTTCTTTCTGGAGGGAATCTTGCCACCGCTTTATTGCAAGTTCTTTGCTGCTAGCTTCTGGTGATAGGTTGCTTGCAAAGATGGACACAGCAGTCCTTTGCAATGTGACCTTGCCATTCCCTCCATCAAGAGGTGAAGTTTATTTATCCTTCCTCTTGCCTCTCGTCTGGCCTCAGGACTTGTGTTGACCAATAGAATATGGCCGAAGCTGAGTCTTATGATCTGTCACCTCTGCTTCAAGAGGCCTTGCACCTTCCACTTTCTCCCCTTTTGCCACCCTAAGACCTTTATTTATGGTTAACCTCCTTGAGGTTAACCTTTCCCTGGAGGACCCCAGGGAAAGAGTGGCCTCACTGACAGGCAGTGAGACCATCACTACCAGAGGACTGTATATATAGGTGACCTCAGGCAAGACCAAGCAGCAGAAGAATCACCCAGCTGACCTTGGGGCAAGAATCCACCCAACTGCTGACCCACAGAATTGTTAGCAAATAAATAGCGTGTTCAAGCTGCCAAATTGTAGGGTGTTTTGTTACAAAGAAATTGATCATTGATGCAAGGATATGCCATTTTCCTCCCTGTGAACAGGGACTCTCTTGCTGTGAGCAGGAAGTAGGATGGTCCATTAACATCACTAACCAATAGTAGAACTGAAGAAACTTCAGTCTCAGAGGATTGTCTTGTTGGGAGATTATTGTCATGCAAAACCATTTTGTTGTTAAACAATGTGAAGAGCAGGAGCTCTGCCTCCTAGAACTGGAGGGAAGTGGCATTTCAGTCCGTGGCAGTACTTGCTCTCTGAGTGGTGTTTGATATGTGGAAAGGTTGCCAAAAGAAATGCCTAGGGGAGGGAGGGCATTCTTCTTTAAGTAAGGATATCATCTAGGATGAATCTTATTTGCATATATCAGCCACGCCCTCACAGAGGGATTTCCCCTTTTCTTTCCCATCTGCCAACTGTAGCAACTAATTGGGAATTCTGTGACTTTTCCAGCTGGAGGGTATTACACAGAGCACACATCTGAATAATAACTGACACCAGCTGTTGTCAGAGAGCTGATAATAATTTTTTTAATGGAGAAAAAGTTTATCAAAGCCAGTGTAAAACTGGTTTATCCAGTTAAGGCCAATTGTAAGAATAGGACCACATGTGCTGACTTTTCAAACAGAAATTGAGCATGTTCCCGGTCCACAGTCCTGTTCTTTCTCATTGATGAGCTACAGTGGAATGCAGCTAGTCTTGATCCAACTAATTTTTCCTCCTTGACTGAGAAGAATAATTGTTGTGTTACTCATATAAAATCTCAAAATGCAGCATGGTGAAATAAATACCATGTTGTTCTTTTTCTTGTATCTTTCTATCAGTGGCCTCCTTGTCGGGAAGATATTCTGCCCCTGCACCTAGCATGTGTGAAAAGAGTATGTTAAGCATTTGTGGATTCAATATAAAGACATTCAAGGGCTCCAGAAATTTCTGCCCAAGAATCTTTCAAACTCCCACACATCTTGGCCATGAGCTTCTCGGCACCTG
Organism: Bos indicus x Bos taurus; assembly: GCF_003369695.1. Lineage (NCBI taxonomy): Eukaryota > Metazoa > Chordata > Mammalia > Artiodactyla > Bovidae > Bos > Bos indicus x Bos taurus. Next base: position 27,284,417 of record NC_040087.1, on the reverse strand, counting down.
TGTTGGCCCTGGAAGACCTGGGTGATGGGAAAAGTCAGGGTGTCTCTGGGGATCAAAATGTTGGTGCTTAGTTTATTTTGTCATGCAAAAGACTTGCTTTAGCAAAAGGAATTAGAGCCTTTTATCATTTTGCACCATTCACATCATACTGAAGTTCAGTTTTAAAAAAAAATTAAATGTAGTTCAACTCTAACCAGTCCAAAATTCTAGTCAAAGGGCAAGGGCAGGAGTTGAAATGTTATATGCAAGTCCTTTAAAAAAGTAAAAAGTACCATCTAATACAGCAATTTTATTTGTTGACTTTTAAATAAAACTTTTTAACTGTAATTTCTTGGGCAAATAACAAATTCAATGATAAATTTTAATGATATGAAAGTTCTTCATACACAGCAGGTTGTTCTTTTGAATTTAATAATTATATAAAGAAGTATACAACACATTCAAAATATAAAATGAATGAATTCAGAGAAAAATGTACCTTGAAGTAAGAGGCTTTCACTAGTCTGAAAAATTAATTTTAAATATATCTGCATTTTATTGATGTTGAAACAGTTTCTCTATACCTCTGATATATATAGTTGTAAAAGGGTCTGGCTTGTGTCTGCCCTTAGAAGAATGCAAAGGGATTTGGTCTCTTTAGAAGAAGGTGAGGATCACGCAGAAATTCAAAGTATGTTTTTATTTTTATTCACATTTCATGAGACTCAAAAAAAATTATCTCAAAAAATATTTATTTCAGTCATACTAGTAATTCCACTGAGTTACTCTGTTTGGAGAAAGAATATATTCAATATTTACAGTTAACAAACAGCTCTCATAGTGTGCTTATTCCAGTTATGCACATGGTCCAAGGGGAGAATCTACTACTTTAGGTCATCAGAGGTCATTCAATAGCCCTGCTTGCTACCCTGCTCTTCCTATTCCAGTGCATGACCTGAATCATGAACTGTAGTTTGGCTTTCTATGTATTTATTTATCAAATTTAAATACTTAACCAAATCCTGTTTGTTTGTTTTTTAATTCTAACAATGACAGTCCTAGGTGGAAATTGTCTCGAAGGACCTTGAGCAATAAGCTTGACACATCTAGGTTATTGAATCCCTGTCGCATTATGTGATTTTTTAAAATTCAAGATGGTATAAATGAGAAAGATCTAGCATATGTTTTGTTCCCATAGAATTAGGCCTTACCATTTAGAAAAATAGTATCGAAAATCTTTTTCTGACTTATGTGGAAAATAAGATGATGTTTTTCATCATTATTTTCATTTTATTGTCTATTTCACTAGGTACTCAGTGAATATATTCATTTTTTAGAAACACTGTTATCTCATATAGGGTAATGGTGAGATGACTGTTTGCGGATGTAAAAAACTTAAGATCTGGTTCCATCTGCTGTGTAACCTTAGGGAAATAAAATGAAGACATCTGCCATTTATTAAAGGCTTACTCTGTCCAAGGAGCTAAGAGAGTACTTTATCAGCCAAGTTTTATATTAATCTTTTCAACACCCTATTTGGTAGGGTGATATTAATGATATTAATTTTATTTCCAAATGCAAAAACTGAATCTCACAGTGGTTAAGTAATTTTCCCAGGCTCATTAGCTGATGAATGGGTTTGAATCCAAGTCTTTTAGATGCCAAAGTCCATGCTCTTACCTGCTTCAGGTAAGTTGTAGAGTCAGCAGCTCTGGGAGCAAATCTCAGCTCTACCACTTATTAGCTAGGCAGACCCGAGAAGTTTCTTAACGTCTGTGTGCTTTCATTTCCCATTTGTAATATAGGAAGGGTACTATTTAGTCCAGAATACTGGGAGGGTTAATTAAGACATGTTAACAAAACAGTTTCCCATATAGTAGTCTGTAATCCACAATAAAAGTTCATTCCTTCAGTTTCCTCCTTCCCTGGGCTTCATTTTCCCCTTCTATGTATTAAGGAGGGCCTTAGAGGTATATAAACTTCAGAAAGCAGCTGGTGCAGTCTCTTCAGTGTATAGGTGAGGAAACTAGAAAAGAAGCAACATGCCCCAAATCACAGTTGGTTAGTGAGTAGTTAGTGCTCTTATAGCAATAGTTTTTATTTTGTTATTGGAATGAGACTTGGACTTAATTTGACCAAATTACATAAACCTGGGTAATCTAGAGTCTATATAATTAACAAAATTCTAGTTTTTGTATTTTGTTTGTTTTTGAGTTTTGGCCCAGGCTCCTTTACACAGTTATTGCAAATATACTACATGTAAAAGACCTATCTAGTTATTGCTTGGCAGAGTTGTCAAATGACCCAGCAATTCCATTCCGGAGTATATAAACAAGAGAAATGAAAACATATGTTCATGCAAAAATGTGTACATGATTGTTCATAATGGTCAAAAAGTGGAAGCAATATAAATGCTCTTTAGCTGATGAAATTAATAAAAAGTGATATATCTATACAATGGAATTATTACACTATAACAATAGAATGAAGTACTAATATGTACTATTACACAAATGAAACTTGAAAACATTATGCTATATGAAAGGAGCCAGGCACAAAAGTTGTATATCATATGATTCCATTAATATTAAGTATCCAGACTAGGTAATTTTGTGAATCCTAAAAGTAAATTAGTGATTGCCAGGAGATAAGGAAGGAGAAAATGGAAAATGCCTGCTAATGGGTATAGGTTTCTTTCTGGAGTGATGGAAATGCTCTGGAATTAGCAGTGATGACTTAGTGTTGGCAGTATACTACACTCACTGAATTGTTCAACTTAAAAGGGTAAAGATTATGGTATATGAACTAGACCTCAAAAAATCTGAATAACATAAAGAAAAGGGTTGAAATACAATTTGGTGAAAATTAAAACAGGTAAATATCTAAGAAATATTGTGCCCATGGTGCAAAAGCTGTTAGATTAATTCCTGATTTTACCTTGGTCAGTCAGATATGGAAAGTTTTGGAAATACTTCTGCCTGATTTTTACATACCTCCAAATCTTGTGTAGCTAACTAAACTGAAGGAGACTTTGATCAAAATAATAATCCTCAGGAATCAGACTCTGTGGCTTGTTATTTTGCTTCTCCAATGCCAGTCCTTGTGGCCCTTGACAGGCCACACCTCATGGAGGAGCTCATTTCTCTGTTTGTAAAAGAGTCTGCTTGCCCCGTCTCTAGGTCTGCTGGACGAATGCTGAGAAATAGGTGCACAAAATAACAGCATGGCATTTTACAGTTCTGAATGCTGTAGAAACACAAGTTAATAATAGGAATTTGTCTTTCTTACAATTAACTTTAATTGGACAAGCAGACCTAATCCCTAATGCCTTTCCAAATTCAGAATATAATTATTAGTGAGAACTTAACTCGAATTTAAATGTTACTTTATAGTTAAATGGGCATAAACAACACTAATGAACCTTAATAAACTTTTATTTTGAATAGCATGAGCTAAAATCCCACCTAAATATTATGCAGCTGAAATCAGGCCTCCAGCAATGAATACTTCTTTCAGAGAAGAAATATGTTTACTGACAAGAAATGATGATATTTTTCTATGACTGTCTGTAATATATCAACCCAGGAAACTAACATATTACAGTCAACATGTAATGACATACAAATCTGTAATAAATAGAGACTTTATTAATCACTACTATGCTCTCTCTGATCATCCCAGATAGGAATGATCCTATTGTATGTATATGCTCTTGTGTCTCCTTTATTGTATCTATTTATGTTTATATTTGTTTCTCAGTATTAGATGCAAGCCTATGAACAGCATCAACTATGGTTCCTCGTCTTTGATTCCCCAGCATTAAATATAGTGATTGGTACGTAGTAGATATTTTACAAATGAATGAATGAGTGAACTAACCAGTGTAAATTGTTGGTAAATTTCCATATGAGCTTGGTGTAGGCAACAGCCTGAGGAAGGTCAGGAATTGGTTCCTGGGATTGCTGCCATGTACAGCTCAGGTTTCAAGTCCTGAGGGAAATGCTGCTGCTTTTCAAGTCCTGAGGGAAATGCTTGATGAAAGTGAAAGAGGAGAGTGAAAATGTTGGCTTAAAACTCAACATTCAGAAAACTAAGATCATGGCATCTGGTCCCATCACTTCATGGCAAATAGATGGGGAATCAGTGGAAACAGTGACAGACTTTATTTTTGTGGGCTCCAAAATCACTGCAGATGGTGACTGCAGCTATGAAATTAAAATATGCTTGTTCCTTGGAAGAAAAGTTATGACCAACCTAGACAGCTTATTAAAAAGCAGAGGCATTACTTTGCCAACAAAGGTCCACCTAGTTAAAGCTATGGTTTTTCCAGTAGTCATGTATAGATGTGAGAGTTGGACTATAAAGAAAGCTGAGCACTGAAGAATTGATGCTTTTGAACTGTGGTGTTGGAGAAGACTCTTGAGAGTCCCTTAGACAGCAAGGAGATCTAACCAGTCCATCCTAAAGGAAATCAGTCCTGAATATTCATTGGAGGACTGATGCTAAAGCTGAAACTGCAATACTTTGGCCATCTGATGCGAAGAACTGACTCAGTGGAAAAGACCCTGATGCTGTGAAAGATTGAAGGCAGGAGGAGAAGGGGACAACAGAGGATGAGATCGACAGAGAGAGGATAGCATCACCAACTCAATGGACATGAGTTTAAGTGAACTCCGGGAGTTGGTGATGGACAGGGAGGTCTGGTGTGCTGCGGTCCATGGGGTCACAAAGAGCTGGACACAACTGAGCGACTGAACTGAACTGGGTTTCTAGAGAGACTTAAAGTGCTGATGCTTGAAAATGGGCAACTTACTAGAAGCAGAGTTTTTTAGTGCAGAAGAATTTAAGAAAGTTAGCAATGCCATCCACTCACAGTCCATGCTGTCATACTCCCATCTTACCTTTGCATTTACTGTTTCCCCCCACTCTTCTGTTTAAATTTGCAACACCTTCTCCCACTCCTTTCCACTTCCCTGCTTTATTTTTCTCCATAGCAATGGTCACCATGTATTCTAACTTTTTATTTACTGCTTGTCTCCCCTTCTGCCCCACCAGAGTCTGAATTCTGATTTTATATAGCCTGCCTTTTTCCTGCTCTATATTCAGTGCTAAAAATAGTCCTTTGGAATAGTAGCTGCTCAGTAAATGTTATGGAAGGAAGGTGTGAAGGAAGAAAGGAAAGGGAAGGAAAGGAGGGAAGGGAGAGTAGAGGAAGGAAGGGGAGAGGGGGCTTGGAAGGAAAAAGAACATTAGGAAAGAAGAATGGAAGGGAAAAAGGGAAGCCTATTCTAAAAAATACGTGAACTCTTGGCAAGCTTTTCAATACATTCAGGTAAACTTGTGGATGACTTACAGATTTATTTTTCTTGGCTCACAAAAAAATTTTTCATTAAAAGAAAGCTGAAAATTTTCCATAGAATATCAGATTATGAGCTTTTCTCAAACAATCAGGTCTGGTTAATTGGGCCTGTGCTCCCATACCATGCCAGTCATCTAGACGTGGGGACATGGGCTAGAATGACTTAATAGGCCAGAGAATTTAGGGATGGAAGCTGATGTCTCTCCCGGATTTGCTGAATGGCTTGGAGCGTCTCACTATGGATATGTAGCCCAGGAAGTCCTCAGAATAATTTAGATTCTTATGGAAACCTGCATTTCCAAAGGGATTTCAATGAGCAGATCATGCCCAGGACTTTAAGTCCTGGTTCACTCACACCAGAGACCCCTGGGGCTTACCTGAGAGGGGCAGGTGTGCCCAGACAAACCCTCTACTGACCCTCTGTCCCAAGAATTTTCCCTGGAGTACCTGAACCCTGAAGCCTTCTAGTGAGGATGTTGGTGTAGATATGTTAAGACATGTTCACCCACTGCAGTGATGGTATCACAAATCCTATTTAGCTCTAAAATATGTTTAATATATGATTCCACCCCCATGCATCTGTTCATTCATTCAACGAATTCACATTGTGCACCTACTAGGTGCCAGGCCATGTACTAGGTACTGTGTATTCAAGTATTGAAGAAGACGCATGATCCCTGCCCTCACAGACCTCAGAGTATTACCAGGAAAGAGAAACGGGTAAATAATAAGTGATCGCATATTGCACAGGATGGTATCAAAACACAGCAGAGGCTCTGAGACTGTGGACTTAAAGTTCAACATGTAGAAAATATGCAGATGTTCAAAGCTTTTTCCTAAACTGCTTGAGGATAAGTTCTAGGGAAAATTGAGTCATTTTAAAATTTATTCTTCTAGGATACTTACAACATATATAAGCTTTCTCTGGAGTCCTTAATTTATTTTGAAATTTTTAGATGTAATTGTCTAAAGGCCACTTTGTCTCAGTTTACCTACACAAATATATGAAAATATTTTTATCTAAGTAGCTGAGCCCACCCTTTTGCATAAATCTGATCAATCTGAACACTTTCTCCAACCTACCTAAATTATTGCTATTTTCATTACTAATACTACTTATACCAGTAAATCTATCTACTATCATTTCTAGTTATTACTTTATTCTATAAATTATGTTTTTATTTTACAGTGTACACAGTAGTAAATATTATTTATTGTGGTAAATATATAAAACAAAATTTTAACCATTTTTAAATGTACAGTCAAATATATTCACATTTTTATGTAACCATCACCACCACCCAGAACATTTCATCATCCCAAGCTGAAAGTCTATACCCTCTAAACAATAATTCCCCATTCCATTCTTCCCCAACCCCTGGTAATCACTTTTGTTTCCATCTCTATGCATTTGTCTGTTCTAGGTGCCTTATATAAGTGAAATCATACAGTGTTTGTTCTTTTGTGATTGGTTTATTCTGCTTAGCATAATGTCTTTAAGTTTGGTCCATATTGTAGCATGTATCAGAATTTCATTCCTTCTTAAGGCTGAATGGTATTTAGTTGTACATATATACCACATTTTGGTTATCCATTCATCAGCTGATGGACATTTGAATTGGCTATTGTGAATCATGCTGCTATAAACATAGGTGTACATATGCTTATTATGTTCATGTAGTGCTCTTAATTTTTCAAAGTGCTTTTGTGTTTACAGCTCATAAGCTCTGTGGGAGATAGAGTAGTTAGTGTTTTCCTCTTCTGGCAGATAAGAAGTCCAAATTATTGAAAAATTAAGTCACTTATTAATAGAGGGATAGTTTCTGACTCAGCCTAGAGAATCTTTTTCTTATCATACTTTTTATTATTCACTCCAGTAATCCCTTCACCAGCAGGGATGCAAAAGGAAAAATATCCTCATTGAGTTGCAATTGTAGGGCAGAACAAAAGTCTTCTTTTAGTTGGACATGCTAAATGAAATCGGCCTGCAATTTGGGGGAAAAATCAGTTTTAAAAATTTATCTTTCAAATATCATTGGCAGCTATTTTTTCTAGCAAAATAACTCTGGGCTAGCTAATCCAGACCTAGCCTTCTCTCTTCCCCCTCAACTGCACTATCGCTCAAAAATTCAGATTTCCCATGTACTCAAACGTGGGAAGTATGTCTAGAACCCAAATAAAATATCTAAATCTTGATTACTCATGGGCTTAAATCATACCTGATACAGTTTCACATTCTGTTCTTGGATAACAATCTCCATTAAATTTCAGAGATACCAATGCTCTGTTTGAACAGAGATTTTGAGAAGTTGAGAGGCCCTCAGATGACCTTTGAGGGAGGAGAGTGGGGGTGAGGCACATATGTGGCAGGGCCTGCGGACCATGTCCCAGGTGCTGCCCTTCCCGGCGAGGGTCCTGCCAGTTTGTGCTGGAGCAGTTTGTGTAAACTAAATTCATATGCTCCTTTATGTTAATAATATTAGGCTAGATTTAGTTTTTTTGAAATAGGGCTATTATGTGTACTACTACTTGTAGTTTCTATTGGTTTAAAAAGATATTTCTAACAGTTAAAACTGCTCAAAGTAACACTTGTGTTAATTTGATTGTATATTGACACACTATGGCATGTATAAAATGACATTAAAATTTGCTTTGTCTTGAAAATTTTGTGATTGAAAGACTACTCGAAACTCTGGCAAAAACTATTTGAAATCATCAATACTCTTCTTAAACAAGCTTAGAATTCCAGTCAGTCTGTGGCTGGTCAAGGGAACAGGATACCCTTAATTTGCTCTGTGGCCCCCAGCAAATCAAACCAAGTACCTTCACTTTACAATCTTGTCCCCCTCCCACCCTCCCACCCCCCACCACCTTATCTTAAGTCAAGAAGTCAAGTGTTTGTTTTATACCTCAGCATGGTCCAGGATTGGGCTGTTCTCCATTGAGGATACAAAAAAAGAGGATGAAATGCCTATTCTTGGGGACTTTCCAATCCAGTTCTGTTGAGAGAAACCTACCCCTCTTTACCAGATGTGACTCCTAGGTTTGTAGCTGTTTTCTGAGGAAACAAAGAAATAGAATTCCGTGGAAGTCAATGGCATGCTGTGCTGTAGCCCTTCTTGTAGTTGCCTCAGAAGAGATCACAAAGGGTTAAGATTAATGTTTAAAGCTCATACCCATTAATTTGAAAACAGCCACAACCCCATTACTCACATGGGTAAAGAGACATAAAATCTTCCTAGAGAGGAAATATAAAAAGCTGATGAAAATCTGAAAAAAAAATTTTGGTCTCAATGGCAGTAAACAAGAATAATACAAATTAAAATGAGACACTGTCTTCTCCATATACTTCATAAGGTTTAGAGAATATTAAATTCAGTGTTGGTGGGAGTGAGGTGAAGTGTTTATTCTCATTAACTGCTGATAGTAGTTTGAATTAGAACTATATTTCTAGAAAATAATTTTCTAGTATCACACAATATTGCTTTTAATGATAGAAATCTTAGAACCAGTCTCAGTAAATGATCAAAATACATTATGGACATAAAATTGATAGCATTTTAAAAAATAGAAAAGTTGTAAACAAACTAAATGTTTAGTTGCTTGGGTATAGTTTATTACATTTTATGTACCAATAAATGAATTATTATGCATCAAATATTCACATGAATCTTTTTATTATAAATTTTTAAAACATGGAGAAATATATTTGTCATATTTTAATTAACAAAGAGTAATTGTATTACAAAGAGTAATACAAATTATATATAGTTTGGGATCAATTATTTTGGAATAGTAGAAAAAGAACTACAGAAATATATAAAATGTTAACATTGGTTATCTATAGGGGAATGTTTATAAGTGATTTTTTTTCTTTTATTTTTAACCTTTTATATATTACACACGTATTCTATAGCAGTCAGAAAAAAATATGTAAAATAAGTGGTCAGAAAAAGAAAAAAAAAGTGGTCATGTGGATGGATATCCAGAACATGGTTCTAAGAATAGAGACTGTGAAAATATTGTTGACTTATTTATTCTTCCCATCTACTATCTGTCTGACTTTAGGGTAAATCACATAATTTATGAAGCATGTATTTTCTCACCTATAAAATATATCGTATTAAACCTCCTCCCAAGTTTGTTAGGAGAATCATTTGAAGTGACAAATATGAAAAATACTTTCAAGATTATAAAATACTAAGAAAAACCTAAAAGATGAGGTTGACTTTATGACATTTCTATGTGGTGACTATCAAGTGTGAGAGTATAGGCTGTGGCCATACAACATAAAGAAACCACAGGCTTAACTGAGGACAAATTCATAACCCACTAGGTACCTAGTCTAGGGCCTTTCTTTGTGCGGGTTACCGCCCATAGCATTGGTGATCAGGGAAAGTGGTGGTAAGGGACGGGCAATATAAAGCTCAGTTGGCAATGCAAGCCAGGCCATGAAGGGAACTAAAAGTCAGGCTGAAGACTTGATAGGTTTATCATCACTGGTTAGGATGGAGGCATATTAGGTGTTTCATTTGCTTTGGGCCTGGGTGAGACACCTGGTTTGGGGATAATGGTGGCTCAGACAGTAAAGAATCTGCCTGCAATGAGGGAGATCTGAGTTGATCCCTGGATTGGGAAGATCCCCTGGAGGAGGACATTCTGCCTGGAGAATCCCCATGAACAGAGGAGCCTAGAGGGCTACAGTACATGGGGTCATAAATGTTGGAAACAACTAAGCAACTAAACATAGCACAGCACAGCATAAGAATGGCCAATCTGCTGGATAGACTTAATGTTCAGGGGAGTGGAAGAAGGAGTCTGGCTAGGTCAGAGTTTTGGCAGTTCCTGAGATGATGTTCTCAACAAGAACTTGGTAGGAGGAAAAGAGTAAATGTCAGAGAGATTTCTCAAGGAGAGAACTTGTGACAGACGGAACACAGAGGGTAAAGGAGAAGAAAGACTCAAAGATATCACTGATATGTCTTCTCTGGGAGATGGGAAAAGGGCTGCATTCCTTATCAATCCCGCCTAAGAGAGTGAATGTACAAGCCAACAATGGCTAGACCAAATGTAACAACCGAGCTCTGAGGCCAGCCTCTGAGCAGTGAGCTCATCAGAGTCAGGACTTGGCAAGAGATGGTCAAATTCCCTATTCTATTTAATCCCTGCTTCCAACTCAAGAGTTAATTAGCCAAAAAAAAAAAAAATGCTGTCCTAACCAATCATATGGGATGCTGCACTTCTAGCTAGCCCTCCTCCTGCTGTTGCCAGCAGTGTCCAGAAAAATCACACCTTTTCTCACCTTCCGATTTTCCACTATAGTAGATGTCATGTCAGAGAAGGCAATGGCACCCCACTCCAGTACTCTTGCCTGGAAAATCCCATGGAAGGAGGAGCCTGGTAGGCTGCAGTCCATGGGGTTGCGAAGAGTCGGACACGACTGAGTGACTCCACTTTCACTTTTCACTTTCATGCATTGGAGAAGGAAATGGCAACCCACTCTAGTGTTCTTGCCTGGAGAATCCCAGGGACGGGGGAGCCTGGTGGGCTGCCATCTATGGGGTCGCCCAGAGTCAGACACGACTGAAGCGACTTAGCAGCAGCAGCAGCAGGTGTTATGTTCCTCTCCCTTCAAGTCCCTGAAGTGCATGTGATGGTGGCTGACTCCCTTGTTACAGTAAACGCTAAATAAATTACCTCTGTTCTCATTTGGATGGCCTTTATTTGTTTCTGTTCTCCCATATCTATCCTCAGTTCAGTCACTCTTCGCAGTAGTATTATCTGGCAGACAATTTGATGATTTGAGAAAAAACATCACTAGGAATCACTTCTATCCCTCAAACTAATTCTGTGGCTTTGGACCATCTCTTAACCCGTTGAACACCCATTTCCTGAATCTGTAAAATGAAATGTCCATCACAAGGTGATGAAATTCTGTGTCCTGGTGTTCAGAAGACATAGTCTGTCACACTGTAGACTAAAGTCCAACAGATCCTTAACTATCTACACATATATTTCTGCCTTTAATTTTCAGAAGGAGAAAGAGAGAAGGAAGAGGGAGGAAGGAGAGCAGAGAGGGACGAAGGCAGATAGGCTCTCTCAGATCTGATCCAGTTTAAAGCTTCTCTAACAGGGAAATGTCTGGCACCATTGTGATCATCTGGGTCATGAAGATCTTTTTTGTGCAGTTCTTCTGTGTATTCTTGCCATCTCTTCTTAATATCTTCTGCTTCTGTTAGGTCTATACCATTTCTGTCCTTTATAGAGCCCATCTTTGCATGAAATGTTCCTTTGGTATCTTTGATTTTCTTGAAGAGATCTCTAGTCTTTCCCATTCTGTTGTTTTCCTCTATTTCTTTGCATTGATTGCTGAGGAAGGCTTTCTTATCTCTTCTTGCTATTCTTTGGAACTCTGCATTCAGATGTTTATATCTTTCCTTTTCTCCTTTGCTTTTCACTTCTCTTCTTTTCATAGGTATTTGTAAGGCCTCCCCAGACAGCCATTTTGCTTTTTTGCATTTCTTTTCCATGGGGATGGTCTTGATCCCTGTCTCCTGTACAATGTCACGAACCTCATTCCATAGTTCATCAGGCACTCTATCTATCAGATCTAGGCCCTTAAATCTATTTCTCACTTCCACTGTATAATCATAAGGGATTTGATTTAGGTCATACCTGAATGGTCTAGTGGTTTTCCCTACTTTCTTCATTTTAAGTCTGAATTTGGCAATAAGGAATTCATGGTCTGAGCCACAGTCAGCTCCTGGTCTTGTTTTTGCTGACTGTATAGAGCTTCTCCATCTTTGGCTGCAAAGAATATAATCAATATGATTTCAGTGTTGACCATCTGGTGATGTCCATGTATAGAGTCTTCTCTTGTGTTGTTGGGAGAGGGTGTTTGTTAGGACCAGTGCATTTTCTTGGCAAAACTCTATTAGTCTTTGCCGAAGTCAAGTGGGCCTTAGAAAGCATCACTACGAACAAAGCTAGTGGAGGTGATGGAATTCCAGTTAAGCTATTCCAAATCCTGAAAGATGATGCTGTGAAAGTGCTGCACTCAATATGCCAGCAAATTTGGAAAACTCAGCAGTGGCCACAGGACTGCAAAATGTCAGTGTTCATTCCAATCCCAAAAAAAGGCAATGCCAAAGAATGCTCAAACTACCGCACAATTGCACTCATCTCACACGCTAGTAAAGTAATGCTTAAAATTCTCCAAGCCGGGCTTCAGCAATATGTGAACCGTGAACTTCCTGTTGTTCAAGCTGGTTTTAGAAAAGGCAGAGGAACCAGAGATCAAATTGCCAACATCCTCTGGATCATAGAAAAAGCAAGAGAGTTCCAGAAAAACATCTATTTCTGCTTTATTGACTATGCCAAAGCCTTTGACTGTGTGGATCACAATAAACTGTGGAAAATTCTTCAAGAGATGGGAATACCAGACCACCTGATCTGCCTCTTGAGAAATCTGTATGCAGGTCAGGAAGCAACAGTTAGAACTGGACATGGAACAACAGACTGGTTCCAAATAGGAAAAGGAGTACGTCAAGGCTGTATATTGTCACCCTGTTTATTTAACTTATATGCAGAGTACATCATGAGAAACGCTGGACTGGAAGAAACACAAGCTGGAATCAAGATTGCTGGGAGAAATATGAATAACCTCAGATATGCAGATGACACCACCCTTATGGCAGAAAGTGAAGAGGAACTAAAAAGCCTCTTGATGAAGGTGAAAGTGGAGAGTGAAAAAGTTGGCTTAAAGCTCAACATTCAGAAAACGAAGATCATGGCATCCGGTCCCATCACTTCATGGGAAATAGATGGGGAAACAGTGGAAACAGTGGCAGACTTAATTTTTCTGGGCTCCAAAATCACTGCAGATGGTGATTGCAGCCATGAAATTAAAAGACGCTTACTCCTTGGAAGGAAAGTTATGACCAACCGAGATAGCATATTAAAAAGCAGAGACATTACTTTGCCAACAAAGGTTCATCTAGTCAAGGCTATGGTTTTTCCAGTGGTCATGTATGGATGCGAGAGTTGGACTGTGAAGAAGGCTGAGCGCCGAAGAATTGATGCTTTTGAACTGTGGTGTTGGAGAAGACTCTTGAGAGTCCCTTGGACTGCAAGGAGATCCAACCAGTCCATTCTGAAGGAGATCAGCCCTGGGATTTCTTTGGAAGGAATGATGCTAAAGCTGAAACTCCAGTACTTTGGCCACCTCATGCGAAGAGTTGACTCATTGGAAAAGACTCTGATGCTGGGAGGGATTGGGGGCAGGAGGAGAAGGGGACGACAGAGGATGAGATGGCTGGATGGCATCACTGACTCGATGGACGTGAGTCTGGGTGAACTCCGGGAGTTGGTGATGGACAGGGAGGCCTGGCGTGCTGCGATTCATGGGGTCGCAAAGAGTCGGACACGACTGAGCGACTGATCTGATTTGAACAGGGAAATGAGAGGCCCATGGTTTCCAAACTCCCTTGAATGAGGAGACCAGTGTCTGTTTTACTTGCCTAAACCTGACGCTACAGCACCTGTTCCTCCTGCAGTCTGAGCAGTGATAAAGTCTGACCTCACCGCTCTGAAGAGGGCCTGGCACCCTGTAACAGGAAGGGACGTGTCCAAGTGCAGCTTCTGCAGGAGGAGGAATGAGAATTAGGCGGCACAGACACCACTGGGGACTAGTTTCTGTTCTGTCCTCACCCCTCCAGAGATGAAACAGACATTTATTTGACCCTAGCGATTACAGGTCCTTTCCAATTAGAACTCAGGAGCTGGGAGGGAAAATGTAGGAGTGCTGAAGAGGCACTGATTTTTCAACATCACATTGTATTCTACTTGGCACCTTTTTCACCACGTGAAACTACCCATGCAGGCTTTCTTGATTCTACATATTCCTGCATCTACATATTTTCTTGATTCTATGTATTCCTGTGATCCTTTGTCACTCATCACACACATTAAATAAGGATTTAGTTGCAGACGCATTCAATTCGCTTTCACAGTCATTGAGTCTTTGGTATCATAGTGAGAAAGAACAAATCAACATTTGGGGTTCAACATAAATAGTACATTTCTTCTGAGGTTTTCTTCTCTGAGGAAGCACAGAGCTACAATGACTGAATTCGGTTAAAAGTTTGAGGCATTCACAGCTTGCTGCATGTGATGGACTTACTAATACTCTTTCTCACCTGGAGGAAATAAGTTGCTTGTTTTGAATTTCAGTTATCAAATTGAAAAACCTTACTCCTCTCGACCAAAAGGATACAATGAGACAGTGTGGGAGAAACTGTTTATAAACTATGTTGTAAATGTCACAATGATGAGCGAACTGGAGGCCAGAAGAGATGGAGTCCCTGTTACCAGGCCACCCTTTCAAGGTCAGGCACCAATCAGTGAAGTATCCAACAACACAACTCAGGTTCCTTAAAGGCAAGTCCCTGCTCCTTATTCAAGGTAATTCTTGATCACGTTTTAACCTGTGACTCATTGTACATAAAAATCAGAATAGGACAACACCTGAACCCTTTGACAGCTTATGCAGTTTATGAAAATCTTCAAGAAAGCACCCCTGTGGCATTTTTCATATTCTCAAGGTATATATGCTTCCCCATGCCCACCCTCATAAAAGACAGAAAAAAAACATTAAGAACTCTTAATCTAATGCTATAAAACATGAAGGAGGATATCAAGTGAAGGACAAAAAATAAGAAAACAATCCATGGATACTACTTGATCGTATCATGGTCAAGAAATAATGGTTACTTCTGTACCTCTAAGTAAGTAATAAGAACATTCAAATTATTCCTTTTGACCAGCAGCTCAAGAGAAACGATGCTTTTTCCACCAGCTCCCTTCTCCCAGTTCCTTTGTACTATTTAATTTTGATGGAAAGACAATGCCTAATAGGATCATTTCAGAATATGGAGGAATTACTACCTAGGATATTTTTTCTCTTGCAAGGAAAAGTGCTTGTTTATTTTGGCTTTCCCATGTTTCTCCCAATAATGAGCCTAAGTAATGTTGTTGAACTAGAGGCTGGCCGGCTTTCAGAAGCAGCCATTGAGAAAGGACTGATCTGAAATGAGAGAAGAGGGAACCATTAAGCTAAAAATAAAATGAATGCCAAGCTTTGACTCTCTCCAGGGTTCTCTTATGTGTCATAACTTATGCTTCATGAAGGTCCCAAGGGGGGAGGTCATAAGTCAGTGTCACTTGGCTGGTTCAGTGCAGGCCATTGGGATAAATGTGTCAGTATACTCTGCCCCTGACCACAGGGGCCTGGGATAAACCAAGACATAAAATAACCTGACTTGCCCCTGAAGGAAGAGAAGCTGCTGCTAAAATGAGACTTGGCCTTTTAGTAAGGTCTACACATGCCTTTGACCCCAGGGCTTTTGGCAGAATTTCTGGGAATGGCATGCCACAGCTTCTTAATCTATAAACAGCAGAAAATTTATGCACCATCTCCATGAATCTCAGAAGAAATGGCGAACAATTCTCTGAATGCATGCTATTTGAATGTTACAGATATATGGTTCAGGACTCACTATACAGAATCATAGCATTTATGGGTAGCATTATGGATGGAATCTTAGACGCCATTTTAGTCTAGGAATTACACACAAGCTAGAGAGAAGACTCCTTGGCAATGTTAATTGAACACAGTGGTTACAAGCTGAGACACCTTGTATCCAGTTGCTTGGTTTTGAATGCCAGTTCCATCCTGCACTGTTCTACCTCAGTGTCAGCATGTGAAAACTAGGAATAATTCAAGTTTCTACGTCATAGGGAGCTCTGAAGAGTAAGTCAGGTAATAATATATTTAAAGTGTTTGGGCTATCTGTCAAATTAAGTACTATATAATGTTTGCTCTTATTGTTGGAGAATTTCACACAGTGCTACATAACGCTTATTATACAGCTTTTAGTTCTTATTAACCACAAAAGAACCTACATGTATTTGAGAAGTGGTAAATCATGTATATGGGATACATTATCTATTCAGTTTACACAGCGTTCATTGGAGAAGGAAAAGGCAACCCACTCCAGTGTTCTTGCCTGGAGAATCCCAGGGACGGGGGAGCCTGGTGGGCTGCCGTCTATGGGGTCGCACAGAGTCGGACACGACTGAAGAGACTTAGCAGCAGCAGCAGCGGGGAATATTCTTGGACCAGTTTTGGTTACTAGAAGTAAATTCTCTTTCCCAGGGTATATACAGGGTTGGAATGGAGGCTAATTAAAAGCAACAACAATAGGAATTAAACACTTTATTGAATGTTCCAGTTGCCATGCTAGCTGGCTTACCAGGCGTGATTTTATTTCATTCTCCTGACAGCCCTACCAGGTTAATACTATTATGATCTCTATTTTTACCCATGAGGAAACAGACTGATAACCCTTACATGCCTTTCCCAAAGCTGGCATGTTGCAGGGCCTAGCTCTAAATCTTAGGCCGTGCTGTAAGTCACACTATGTACTGACTTCTTTCCAGTGACTCTAAGAGCGATGGAAATCATAGGTTTCTGAGAATCACTTGCAGACCTGGGATAAAGACTCAGCCTTGAGCCAATCATCAACAGATGCAGATGGTAAACAGGAGCACAGACACAGGAAAGCAACCCTTGTAGAAACAAATGGAAAGGAACGCAGAAGTCTACCATGTAAACACAGTCCTAGCAGTGGCACAGGGAAAAGAGGTCAGCTCATCGGTGGTTTCCCTTCTCTCCTGAGTCTTTCTGTCATTCAGAGTGAATTCATGCATTTTCCAGCCTCTCATGCCTTGGCTCGGCTGGTGTGTTCCACACTGTCTCCTGGATCTCAGATGGTCCTTGTCCTTTGAGACTTCCACAATTTGTTCCACTGCATCTGAAATCTTTCTCCTGGTTGCTGACACAATTGAAGACTATTTTCTTACCTGACCCTGTCCTACAGGGTCCTGACTGTCCAACCATACTTTGTTATAAAATTTAATCAATTATTCTTAATCTTGTAGAGACTTAAAGGTTTCCCCTGCCCTTCTGGGCTAACTACTACCCTCCTCTCTATATTCACCCACAGATGCCTCACTAACCTTGAAATGAAAAGATCCTTTGGAATAGGAAGTCTTAAAGTCATCATATGAATTGACCAATAATTTGGACTGTAGGATTCAAGGGTAGTTCAAGGATGGAATGTATACTCACAAGCAACAGAAGTCACGCGGGTTGGGCTGTAACTAAAGGCTTGCACTGTAGTTGGCCCAGGTCTCTGCGTGTAGCATGTCGCATGCATACTCCTCCATTATGTTTCTAACAATGTCACCAAAGGCCACATTGCCTCGTCTACACTGTATAGAATTTATTACTATCAACCAAAATTACAAAGTTTTATTTCACAAGCACAAGTTCTTCCAACTGGTATTTGTACATTTATATTTACAAACCAACTAAATAATCTTATATTTGTCATTATTGTAAAGATCTAGGGAGATTCAGATCATTATTCCAACATGTTAAGATCTGTTTGGATTTTGATGATGTCAAAGCAATAATATATTAAGAAATTTGTTAAACATACACTTATCTAAAGTGAAAATATTAGGATAAGACCAATAACAGAGTTTTTTAATAAGCCAACACCAATCAGCTCCCCCTATCCCCAGTTGCTAAGAAGTATCTCTAAGTATGTTCATTCAACCAGTTATTAATCTTCTAATTGCATTAGCTCAGCTCATATTTCTTAATCTTGTCTCCAATAACATCATGAAAGAATTACACAATGCCCCACTGAAGTTCATGTGGTAAGTAGTATTTCGTCTATGGCATTTCCTTGAACAATGTTTCCCACTAATTTGGCCAGATTTAATTTAGCTAAAAGCAATTTGACAAAAAACAATTTGTTCAAGAAGACAGTTTTGTCAAAACAACGATCTAGTTAAAACAGAATAATGCCAATCGGCATTTTTTCAAAGTTGGTCATTTTTTGTATACTCTGGACAGAATTGTGACCCATTTTTCACCTTATATATTTTTGTTCATATTTTGCCTTTTCTCAATAGTTTAATTTCTTAAATTTCTAGCTCATTTCCAGTTAGTTATTCCTATTAAGCCTACTTATAATGTAGAATGAAACAATCTGACTATTCAGCAATTAATTAGAATGTAAATGTCTATCAACTGATGGATTATTTTTTAAAAATATACTAGGTTTCAAATGCCATATGGTAAGTAAAATATCATATGTTAGTCATCAGAAACACATATTAAAGCCCATCATACTCTAATGTGAAATCATTGGTCAGCCCTATTTGAATATCATTATGTTAAACAATTTTTTTCTGGTTTGTATTTATAATTTTCCTATAATGAGCATGTGTTTGCTTAAAAAGTCTAAAATAATACATAAATCACAGTGATGGTCTATTGTTTAATTACTTCATTAGCTTCAAATAATTAGCTCCTTTTGCTTGATGCTTAGGTTTTCTTGAGTGATTCCTTAATTGTTCAAACTTTTTCAATAAAGACAGAGTAATTGTTTGAAGATAAAGGATGTACATAGTGATATAAACAAAAAGTTCTGAAAAGTGTAAAATAATGTTTACAGATACCTACAGCTTTATAAAGCTGTCCTATGTTTTGTCACCCATAATGGAACCTATAATGATGGAAGATCTTCATTTTCAACTAATTTATTGCGTTGACCAATTTGCTTTAGATCAAATTACCTTTGGCTATCTGCTTTTACATGCTGTCTACCAAGCTAACAATACATTAGAGAAAAGAAATGTGACCATCAAGGTGATTTTTTTTTTTTTTTAGTAAATCTATTCTGATTCTAGGAATCCACTAGCATCTCTTTCAGTTGTTCCACAAACCACTCCTTTAATAAACCATTTTTGAATCTTGCCAGTTTGCGAAAATTAAGCAATATGTCTAAGTTCCTCTTGAAACTGTCTAAAGACAGCAATGGTGAGTAACCTCCTACTTAAAATAAGTGCCGCCAAACGTGGCTAGGATGACGTCCAGGCACTTTATTCCAAGTATTTTCTCAAGGAAATTGCTCAACTTCTCCACCATCTGGCATCTCTACAGAATCACATCAAGAATATGACATATATTTAATATTCTCCCACCCTATAGGTATCCCAATGCTATTTTTCCCTTGACCCATCTTACTGTTACTACTGTGATTTTAAAAACCAGTGTGGTTCCCAGGGCCATGATTGCTGCTTGACCCTGTTCTTACCTCCTCGTCTACATTTATGGCTGTCTGAGAGGGCAGGCGTATAGGAGTCACCAAAAGCTCCTGGAAATTGCCAGCCATGTCTCCCTGAGCCCTGTGGTGCTGCTACCGGTACCTAGGTGATAGGTTGCACTTTCTATTATTTTGCCTAATACACCAAATTACATAGATAAAATATTTAAATTATCTTCCATCTTGTCTGTGAAAGGATACAGTCAGGTTATTAACTTTTAAGTCATAGTCTTCAATGTCCTAGAGCTTTTAAAAAATAAATGGTCTAACCATATCTCTCAGGGTTTTTGTTTACCTAGATTTGCATGCTGGATAATCTCAGTAAAAACTTATAGAATTATTGAAGGAATGTGTGTCACATGGGATGTGAAATTGTAGAAGATAAATTCAGCTATTCCTTCAGCCTTCCATTCATTCAGTAAAAAGTGAAAAAAATAACAAAAGGCAACTATTAGCTCTAGAGGCAAATGAAATTCTTTAAATATGAGTTCTGTAATGGTGGTGATTTCAGCAGGGTTTGGTTGTTAACAGTGACAGAGAATTCTTGTTCTTAGTCTTATAATTCTAGTGCTTTTGTCTACCTTTTGGGAACTTCCTCCAAACATTGCGATGCTGAGAAATCAGAGTCTGAATGCAGCTATGAAGAAAAGACTCAAGATTTTCAAAGATGAAAAACACAAGAACTTCAGTGAATCAATAGAGGAGATGTCATCCTTAGATAAAGAGAGAAATCTTGAAAAAAAATTATGATCCCTTATTAGGCAGTTTTTCCTGAACGGACATAGGCAATATATTTCACCTTTGTTCCTCCCACAACTCTTTTTTTTCCCTCCTGCTTTTAATTTTACTAAAATAAGAAAAGGAATTCCTAAGAACGGCTGTGATATAGTGTCTGGTTAACAAAGCTAACACATTGCCTAAATATTTATTCTCACGTACAGGGTATTTGGATTGCAGATGTGCAGAAATATTGTCAGGTTAAAAATAACTCTTCCCACAAGGCGGTGGTGCACTGGAATGCTAATCCAAGCCCACTGCCTATCCTTGTGAACCTTGCATCCTGGGTGTCCTAGCTGTACAAAGTAAACAGCCCCAGCCTCATTTCCTTAGGAACCTCACCTTTTCTCTTGAGCCATTTAAAAAAAAAAAAAGTGTGCCTAGACTAGCAAGAAACAGGGCAATGAGAGGAGAAAAATCCTCAGAGAGCCACTCTGCATTCTCCTACATTCTTTATTGTGTGCCTGGTGAGGGAATTTTCTTCTCTTCAGGCCAAAGGTAGCTTAGACATTCTAATCCTTAGAGTGAGTAAGTACTTTGCTTAAACCCTGTGCAGCTTATCAGTAATGTGGTTCAAAGGGTAGGCTCATGGAAATACCTGGGGCCAGGTTGGACAGCTTAATCCTGGAAGGGAGAATGCCTGGAAGGCAGATGGCGTCCAGGTCAGGTCCCACCTGTACTGCCACTTCAGACTTCAGGCAGGGTGCCCTCGCCCCTCTGGGGTTCACCTCCTCAGCCTGAAAACCGAAAGCAACTTGTATCCCAAGAATGTGCCCTGGAGGCAGTATAACAACATAGACCACAAGTCATGGGGAGAAAGACAATGATGAGCAAGAATCTAATTGATCTGTGTGGATGCAGGTTGGTGCTGTCCACGAAAAAGGCACAAAAAGAGGTTTGAAAATCTCGGGGAAAGTTTAAGATACTGACAGTTAACTTAGTCCTCATGGAAGTGCCAAAGGCAAACTAGGAGAGAAGAGGCACCTCAGCAGAGATTTAAGAGAAAAGAAGTAGCATGAATATAGGTGTTGGTCTTCTCCTTTATGGCCTGCAGAGCACAGACAGAAGATTCAGCATCTTCTCTTCCCCTCCAACAGAGAGAGATTTTACAGTGATTCTCTCTTAGATCATTTGGATACCTGAAAGCATCCCACCTGAAAGTATTCCACCCTTGGAGTCTGAACTTGAATGAAAACATTAAAAGCACCTATAAATTTCTACGGAAAGATTGGGATTTTTGTTAACAGCATTAGACAAGTAACTGCTTTACATGTATACTGTCGAACTTGTTCTGTAGCATCTTTTGTCTGACAAGCCTCTGACTCTTAGTCTGCATTAGAGTAACTTCTAGCCTCCCAACTTCATTTGCCACAATCACAAGGAACTGGCCTGCACACAGCAACACCTGATCCCAGCAGTTTCCACCTCTTGCAGAGCAGTGCCAACACCACTGTAACAGCAGGGTTTCACTGATTCCCCTCCCATGCTTAAATTAACAGGCAGCCAGCGACACTTAAGATACAGACCCGCAGACCTGGACTGACATTTGGTTACAATTCCACTGGGCTTTTCTCTCTATAGCACTAGTCCTGCATACAGACCCACTTTCAAGTGGCAAAGATAATTTGATCCCATTTTAAAGGATACTTATTACACTGAGAGCAGAGAAAAAACCTGGCCTATCCTGGGAATGTTCACACAAGTTTAAAAGTATAACGTATCAATGTGACTATTTCATTTTGGAAGAATTTTTTTTAAAGCAATGGGTTTGTGGGGTTTGTTTGTTTTTGTTTTTGTTTTTTTTTTGTCTTTTTAAATCAGAGCTATATGTGCATGTTTGACAGTGAGCTGTTATTCTTAAAGGCAGCAGGAGAAGGCAGCATGTTAAAGTTTCACATTAAACAAAAAAGAGTTTTAAGAAACGTCCTCAAATTACATTCACAGTTTGAAAGTTCAAGAATTGTGGCTGAGCCCTGCTTACCTTACAGTTTCAGGTCCCAAGGGGTCTTTAAATTTAAAGCAGTACATCAACTGTGCAGGACTGATTTTCTTGCATAAAAGTCTAATCTGTCATAGCACCCAGCTCACCGGGAGGAGCCAGCCTCCTGTGCCCGAGCACCAATGAGGGAACCAAAGGAGCACATGTGGGAAGTGGCTTCCCTGAAAGCCTGTCACGGTCTGCACATGCTCTCTGTGACGGAGGTGCCAGATCAACCTTGGCTGGAAGCTCACAAAGCACCTCATTGTGAGTCCCGGACATCTCTCTGGGGAGAAGAAAAGTTTATTAAAAAAAAAAAAAAAAAGGCTCTACTCAATCTGAAGTTCTCATGCTTTTGTTGAAATGGGCCTCTCATTCATTAAAAATATAGAGGAGCTATTTTCTGTTAATCAGCTTCCTGGGGAACAAGTATAACTAATAACAATACATCTATATATTGAGATAAGAGGGGAAGCTTATCTTTTCGAATTCTGCTACTTACTGGTCCTGGCTGGTGTGAAGGAGGGCTCCATCTCATTACTTAGAAAAGGGTCTACTCCGTAAGAACTGACAGGATGCTTTATTGGAACAAAACTCACATTTATGATTATGAGTGCAACAATAATGTTTGTTAGCTTGGACCCACCAGGCCCAAGGATAAAATGAAAATCTACCATATCTCTGTTATAAAATCATCAGTGACACTGACATAATTCAACTGGACTCTCCCATCAAGTTAACTGGAAGTCATTGTGAGAAGGAATTGCACATCTTCTCATGGGACAAAGATGTACAACGACCAGAAAAACATTTGCCTGTGACCTTCATAGACACCTGCTTTAATGTGCTACAGAAAAGCGTTATTGAATGAGGGGGGAAAATGTCAAAATACTCAAACCTCTTTAAAATCCAATGTTAAAGTCTTGATCCATGACTACCCTTTTCTTGGAGTTTGATGTTCAGTCCTTCTGCCATCTTTGCTCAGACACTAGCCTGAAGCAGTTTATCACAGTGAGCAGGTAGCTATGGATGTAAATAAGATAGAAAAGCAGCACCATGAAGTGGAACGAGGAGACCCATGTTCAAGTTCTGGTTCTGTTTGTATCATCAACTCTAAGCTCAGGAAAATCTTGAGGTCTCTATGGGTCTCATTTTTTTTGTTTGTTTTTTTTTCCTGGAAAGTGAGGGAGTTAAACTAGTCCAGAAATGGAAAAGAGAATGCATGCAGTCTCTGAGTGCAGTTCACTGGGCAGGGGCTAAAGTGAGATGGAAACATGAGTCTGTATTTCAAGGGCAGCTATTCCTCCCAAAATAACTGAACCCAACTGAAATGTGCACTGAATTATACTAAATCCACTACTTTTTTTTTTTTTTAAGCTTGATTTTCAAATATTTTAAAAATGTGAAATCTAGTTATTATATATGTGAGTAACTTATTCAAAATGTTTAAAAATACTGTGAATACCAAATAAAATCTGTCTGCTGGTTAAATTTGCCCTTCAGGCTATCAGTTTAAGTTTGGCAACTGCTGCTGCTGCTGCTAAGTCACTTCAGTTGTGTCCGACTCTGTGTGACCCCATAGACGGCAGCCCACCAGGCTCCCCGTCTCTGGGATTCTCCAGGCAAGAACACTGGAGTGGGTTGCCATTTCCTTCTCCAATGCATGAAAGTGAAAAGTGAAAGTAAAGTCGCTCAGTCGTGTCCAACTCTTTGTGACCCCATGGACTGCAGCCCACCAGGCTCCTCCATCCATGGGATTCTCCAGGCAAGAGTACTGGAGTGGGGTGCCAGTGCCTTCTCCGAAGTTTGGCAACTAGGTAATCTTAAATCTTATCCTGCTGGAAAATAAATAATCCAGGGAAATTAGTCTCTAAAAGCAACTGTCTTTCAGCATGGTTAGCAGTCAAAGTAGGTCTTAAAGAAAAGACTTCCTAGTAATTTGGGGTGAAATTAGGGACCTTCGCTGCCCTGCTCTATGATGGTGACCACATGATCAGTGACCTCATGCATCCAGTTTTCCGTGGAAGAGGCTGGAGTAGGACCTAAGGGATCATTAACACTGTAAGAATCTGATGAAGGAAAGGAGGCAGGAGAACACAGGGGAGAAAAGAAAAGATCATTCCAGTAATATAAAAACCAACTGAAGGCAGGGCTATCAGTCTTATCTCAAGACTGAAATGCCAGAATTAAAAGTTCCAGTAGGGTTCACAATAATTAGCTAAATTCAGAAATTTAGAGGAAGAGAAGATTTCTTGACTTGAATAAAAGAGATGTTGGGTGGTTGAGTGGGGTGGAGATGCGTGCAAAGCAAAGTTGACTGAATAAGCCTTTTCTACATCAAAAGGCAAAGTTAACCTTGAGATTACTCAGTCCTCAAGGTCTGAGCCATCTGAGCAATGCCGTCCTTTGTGAGCCACTGGATGAGCTCTAACTGGGCGGAGAAGGCCACTTTATGACTGCTGACTCATCCTTGTGAGGGAGAAGGTGCTGACTCAGCAAGGACCCAGGCCAAACTCCTGCAAACATGCTCAGTAAACATTTGTCCTGGCTGATGGACCCTGGCCAGGAGACTACACCAAAGACCAAGACAGGGAAGTGGTGGTTTAGTCTCTAAGTCGTGGCCGACTCTTGCGATCCCACGGACTCCTCTGTCCATGGAATTCTCCAGGCAAGAATACTGGACTGGGTTGCCATTTCCTTCTCCAGGGGATGTTCTGGACCCAGGATTCGAACCCAGGTCTCTTGCATTGCAGGCAGATTCTTTACCAACTGAGCTACCAGGGAAGTCTAATCCTTCAAGACTCAGCTCTAATCTCAATCATTTTATTCCAGGAAATCCCTCTCTTAACCTCTTAGGCAGCCTTTCTTATAGAACATCTTTTATTTTACTTTATCTTGGTATAGTACTTAAAGTGGATTTTTATTTTTATTTTTTTGTCTACTTTTCTGTCTACCATATTAAACTATGGATTGGTTGAGGTATGAATATCATTCTCATATTTCTTCAATCCAGGAATTTAGCACAGTCTATGTCTAGCTCATGTAAGTAACTTAATAAATATTAGTTGAATGAATTAGTAAATAGAAGTAACTGGGAGAAATACTGTGCATTATAAATGCAGTGAAATTAAAGTTATAAGGCAAATATTTGAGAGAAAATTAAGTTTAGATGAATTTTTTCCTATGATAATTATTTTTTCTCAAAAGTATAGTTAATTTTTTTTTTCAGTTTCATGCTGTTGTGGGTTCTTATTTTGTATTTGTTCAATATAACATTCCTTATTACCATGTTTATTGCCTTTGCCATAACTCAAACTTTCTAAGCCTTCTTATTTATGCTTCCTAAGCATCTGAATGCAGAGTTCCAAAGAATAGCAAGAAGAGATAAGAAAGCCTTCCTCAACGATCAATGCAAAGAAATAGAGGAAAACAACAGAATGGGAAAGACTAGAGATCTCTTCAAGAAAATTAGAGATACCAAGGGAACATTTCATGCAAAGATGGGCTCGATAAAGGACAGAAATGGTATGGACCTAACAGAAGCAGAAGATATTAAGAAGAGGTGGCAAGAATACACAGAAGAACTGCACAAAAAAGATCTTCACGACACAGATAATCACGATGGTGTGATCACTCACCTAGAGCCAGACATCCTGGAATGTGAAGTCAAGTGGGCCTTAGAAAGCATCACTACGAACAAAGCTAGTAGAGGTGATGCAATTCCAGTTGAGCTATTTCAAGTCCTGGAAGATGATGCTGTCGAAGTGCTGCACTCAATATGCCAGCAAATTTGGAAAACTCAGCAGTGGCCACAGGACTGGAAAAGGTCAGTTTTCTTTCCAGTCCCAAAGAAAGGCAATGCCAAAGAATGCTCAAACTACTGCACAATTGCACTCATCTCACATGCTAGTAAAGTAATGCTCAAAATTCTCCAAGCCAGGCTTCAGCAATACATGAACCATGAACTTCCAGATGTTCAAGCTGGTTTTAGAAAAGGCAGAGGAACCAGAGATCAAATTGCCAACATCTGCTGGATCATGGAAAAATGAAGAAATTTCCAGAAAAACATCTACTTCTGCTTTATTGACTATGCCAAAGCCTTTGTGTGGATCACAACAAACCGTGGAAAATTCTGAAAGAGATGGGAATACCAGATCACCTGACCTGCCTCTTGAGAAACCTATATGCAGATCAGGAAGCAACAGTTAGAACTGGACATGGAACAACAGACTGGTTCCAAATAGGAAAAGGTGTACATCAAGGCTGTATATTGTCACCCTGCTTATTTAACTTATATGCAGAGTACATCATTAGAAATGCTGGGCTGGAAGAAGCACAAGCTGGAATCAAGATTGCCAGGAGAAATATCAATAACCTCAGATATGCAGATGACACCACCCTTATGGCAGAAAGTGAAGAGGAACTAAAAAGCCTCATGATGAAAGTGAAACTGGAGAGTGAAAAAGTTGGCTTAAAGCTCAACATTCAGAAAACGAAGATCATGGCATCCGGTCCCATCACTTCATGGGAAATAGATGGGGAAACAGTGGAAACAGTGTCAGACTTTATTTTTCTGGGCTCCAAAATCACTGCAGATGGTGACTGCAGCCAGGAAATTAAAAGACGCTTACTCCTTGGAAGGAAAGTTATGACCAACCTAGATAGCATATTCAAAAGCAGAGACATTACTTTGCCAACAAAGGTCTGTCTAGTCAAGGCTATGGTTTTTCCAGTGGTCATGTATGGATGTGAGAGTTGGACTGTGAAGAAGGCTGAGCACCGAAGAATTGATGCTTTTGAACTGTGGTGTTGGAGAAGACTCTTGAGAGTCCCTTGGACTGCAAGGAGATCCAACCAGTCCATTCTGAAGGAGATCAGCCCTGGGATTTCTTTGGAAGGACTGATGCTAAAGCTGAAACTCCAGTATTTTGGCCACCTCATGCGAAGAGTTGACTCATTGGAAAAGACTCTGATGCTGGGAGGGATTGGGGGCAGGAGGAGAAGGGGACGACAGAGGATGAGATGGCTGGATGGCATCACCGACTCGATGGACATGAGTCTGAGTGAACTCCGGGAGTTGGTGATGGACAGGGAGGCCTGGCGTGCTGCAATTCATGGGGTCGCAAAGAGTCAGACACGACTGAGTGCCTGAACTGAACTGAACTGAACTGAACTGA
Organism: Bos indicus x Bos taurus; assembly: GCF_003369695.1. NCBI lineage: Eukaryota > Metazoa > Chordata > Mammalia > Artiodactyla > Bovidae > Bos > Bos indicus x Bos taurus. Next base: position 27,256,907 of record NC_040087.1, on the reverse strand, counting down.
ATGACCATCTATGGGAACGTTTTAGTCAACAATGAATGTACACCTGACAGTTCACATAAATTGGCCACCTTCAAATCTCATGTTGCTCTAACAATTACCACAGAGGGAGTGGAGGTAATTAACTCAGCTCTGAACTGTTACATGGCAACCAGTGACAGCAGCAGCTCATACTGCCACCAGTGTTCGGGGACCAAAGAGTGGAGTAGATAGAATCATTCTTTCACACATAGATTTGGAACTAACTAGAGAGAACCTCCACTGTAAAATTTAAAAATACAAGATTAATTATTCAAGATTTCAAGTGAATTAAATTTATTCTGACCGCAAGATTCTATGACTATTTGAGAAACTGATAAATACAAAAAATAAAAGAATGAAGGCAAAATTATGTAGATGATTGTTTTTGTTATTTGTAACTGAATAGCAAACTATCCCTCAAACATAGTAGCTTAAAGCCTTTATCTTATTATCTCTATAGTTATATAAAATGATTGGGCCTAACTGAATTAGTCTCTTGCTCCTAAGCTGCAGTTATATGGGGTTAGATAACTGGTTATCTCTTGTCTTTCTTGATAATAGACATACTAAAGGTGTAAAGTGATATCTCATTGTGATTTTGATTTGTGTTTCTCTAATGTGGTGAGAAGGAAAAGGCAATCCACTCCAGTATTCTTGCCTGGAAAATCCCATGGACAGAGGAGCCTGGTGGGCTACAGTCCATGAGGTTGCGAAGTGTCAGACTTGACTGAGTGTGCGTGCACACACACACACACAAATGATTAGTGATATTGAAAACCTTTTTCTGTACCTTTGTATTTCCTCTTCAGAGAAACTCTATTCAGGTTCTTTGACTTATTTTAATTAGGTTAATTGGGTTTTTCTTTTTTGCTATTGAGTTGTGTGAGTTCCTTGTATCAGTTAATGACATAATTTATTAATTTAATAATAATGGCTGAATGTTTGTTAATTTTGTTTACCTTTCTAAAAAATAGGTTTGAGTTTAATTGAATTTGTTTCTATTGTTTTTCTGGTATTTATTTATTTTCTGCTCTGTTTTTTGTTATATCCTTGCTTCTAATTTTGAGCTCAGTTTGTTTTCTAATACCTTACATTGTACAGTTAGGTTTCTTATTTGAGATCATTCTGTTTTCCTAATGTCAGTAGGCATTTGCCACTATAAATTTTTTTCTTAGTACTGCCTTTGCTGCATCCCATAAATTTTGGTACATTGTATTTCCATATTCATTTTCCTCAATATTCAAAAAAATTTTTCTCTTTTGATTTCTTCTTTGGCCCATTGATGGTTTAGAAGCATGTTGTTTAATATCTACATATTTGGGAATTTTCCAGTTTTCTTGTAATTGATTTCTAGTTTTATATCATTGTGGTTGGCAAAGATACTTGATATGATTTCAGTCTTCTTATATTTATTAAGACATTTTTTGGTAGCCTAACATATATATTTACCTTTACCAGTGTGCCGTATATTTTTTTATTCAGTTCAGTTCAGTAGCTCAGTCACGTCTGACTCTTTGCAACCCCATGAACCGCAGCACGCCAGGCCTCCCTGTCCATCACCAACTCCTGGAATTTACCCAAACTCATGTCCATTGAGTCGGTGATGCCATCCAAACATCTCATACTCTGTTGTCCCCTTCTCCTCCTGCCCTCAATCTTTCCCAGCATCAGGGTCTTTTCAAATGAGTCAGCTCTTCACATGAGGTGGCCAAAGTATTGGAGTTGCAGCTTCAACATCAGTCCTTCAAACCAGGACTGATCTCCTTTGGGATGGACTGTTTGGATCTCCTTGCAGTCCAAGGGACTCTCAAGAGTCTTCTCTGACACCACAGCTCAAAAGCATCAGTTCTTCTGTGGTCAGCTTTCTTTATAGTCCAACTCTCACATCCGTACATGACTACTGGAAAAACCATAGCCTTGACTAGATGGACCTTTGTAGCAAAGTAATGTCTCTGCTTTTTAATATGCTATCTAGGTTGGTCATAACTTTCCTTCCAAGGAGTAAGCATCTTCTAATTTCATGGCTGCAATCACCATCTGCAGTGATCTTGGAGCCCAAAAAAGTAAAGTCAGCCACTGTTTCCCCATCTATTTCCCATGAAGTGATGGGACCAGATGCCGTGATCTTAGTTTTCTGAATGTTGAGCTTTAAGCCAACTTTTTCACTCTCCTCTTTCACTTTCATCAAGAGGCTTTTTAGTTCCTCTTCACTTTTTGCGATAAGGGTGGTGTCATCTGCATATCTGAGGTTATTGTATTTCTCCTGGCAATCTTGATTCCAGCTTGTGCTTCATCCAGCCCAGCGTTTCTCATGATGTACTCTGTGTATAAGTTAAATAAGTAGGGTGACAATATACAGCCTTGACGTACTCCTTTTCCTATTTGGAAACCAGTCTGTTGTTCCATGTCCAGTTCTAACTGTTGCTTCCTGACCTGCATACAGGTTTGTCAATATTTTTATGTTGTTATGTTGTTTCATTTCAGCTTGAGGAACTCCCTTTCACATTTTTTTTTTTTTTTGGTAAAGCTGAGCTAGTGGTGATTAATTCCTTCAGCTTTTCTTTGGAAAACCGTTTCTTCTTCAGTTCTGAAGGACACATTTTCCAGATAGAGTATTCTTGGTTGGCAGATTTTTTTTTTCTTCCAGTACTTTAAATACATCATCTTACTCCCTTTTGGCCTGCAAAGTTTCTACTGAAAACTCTGCTGATAGTCTAATGGGGGTTTCCTTGTACATAACCAGCTTTTCTCTTGCTGCTTTTAAGACTCTCCTTGTCTTCAACACTTGACACTTTAATTATAGCGCATCTCAGTGTGGGTCTCTTTAGGAGTCATCTTTTTAGGTACTTTTTGGATCTGGTGTCTGTTTCTTGCCTTAGGTTAGGGAAGTTTCAGCCATTATTTCTATGAATAAGCTTTCTTTCTGTCTTCTCCTTTTAAGATCTATATAATGTGTACATTTTTCTGCTTAATGGTGTCCCATGAGTCCCTAAAGATATCTTCGTTCTTTTTTCTTTTTGTTTCTCTAATTGGTTGAATTCCACAGTCCTGTCTTTGAGTTTACTGATCCTTTCTGCTGCTTGATCTAGTCTGTTCTTGAACCTCTCTATTGAATTTTTCAGCTCAATTGTTGTACTCTTTAGCTCTATGATTTCTGTTTAATACTTAAAAAAATATTTTTAAAATACTTTCTCTTTGTTGAAATTCTAACTTTGTTCATTCATTGCTCTTCTGACCTTGCTAAGCATCTTTGTGAGTGTTATTTTGAACTCTCTATTGGATAAATAACTTAGCTCCATTTTCCTTTACTCTCTGCATCAGTTTTTATTCATTAGATAAAGCAGTCACCTTTTTAAGTCTTGACAAACTCGTCTTATGTAGTAGGTGATCCTTGTCAAAAACCCAGCCCCAGCTTCTGGTTGCCCCTCAAACCTTTACATTCCACCATCTTTTTCTTAGTGGTTCTCAGTAGTTGAGGCTGTGCCAAGATTCATCAGTGTTCCAAAAGTGAACATCACAGTCAGCACCTAGATGCAGGCTGGTTAGAAGCTAAACCCTTAGAAGCAGCTGGGAAAGTGTGTAATTTAAACCCCTCACAGGGAGACGCTGGGATATGAATGTTTTGCCTGTTCTCTCTGTACTTTACACAGGTGAATATCTGTGGGAGTTGCTTCCATTCCTGTTTAAAAGCTGCTTCTTTGTTTGCTATGATCTTGTGAGATTCATGAATATAAATCCTCTTGGCTATATAGCTGGGTGATTTAGGGGCCCATCTCCCAGGTGGCAGCCATAAGAGTTTGGGCACTAGATGTGAGCACAGTCTCATTCCAAGTAGATACTGGTGACTTGATTTTAATGTTTGAGCTAGGGATAGAAGGTAGGTAAAGTGCCCATTGGTTCTTTTGGGCACAAAAATGCATGCTAGTCAGAAATTGGATATTCAGGCAGCAGCTTGTAACATATGCAGTCAGACCCCTTTTTGGAGAAGAAAGACTGGGAGTGGGTGTTTTTGCCTGGTCCCTCTGCACTGAGCCCAGGGAGGATAGCCGTAATGAGTGTTTGCACACCCATTAAGAACTGCTTCTCTGATGCAAATTGTATATAAGGGATGAATATCCAAAATATAAAAAGGACTCTTACAACTCAGTAACACAAAAACAAACAAATTTTAAATAAGTTTTTTTTTTTTTTTTTTTAATAAAAGCTGGGTAGAGGAACTGAGTAGATATGTTTCCAAAGAAGGCATGCATGTCATTAATAAGTACATGAAAAGATGCTCCACATCAGAGAAATGCAAATAAAACCTCATGAGTTACCACCTCATACCTGTTAGGGATGTCTGTTATCAAAACGATAAAAGGTAAGTGTTGACAAGGATTCAGAGAAAAGGGAACTCTTGTACACTGTTGATGGGAAAGTAAATTGATGCACCCACTGTGGAAAACAGTTAATCAGGAAATTCAAAATAGAACTACCATATGATCTGGCAGTTTCAGTCTTTTGGGTATGTATTTGAAGGAAACACAAGCACTATCTTGAAAAGATATCTATACCTCTATTTTCACTGCAGCATTATTTATAATAGCCAAGACATGGAAGCAACCTACATGCCCATGATAGATGAATAAAGAAGATGTGTGTGTGAGAGAGAGAGATATATTTATATTTATATGTGTATATATATGATTTACTATAAAAGATATATATGTTTATATGTATATATGATATACTATAAAAGATATATATATATATATATATAAAATACATGTGATAAAAGAAGAAAATCCTGCCATTTGCAGCAACATAGATGGACCTTAAAGATATTATGCTAAGTTAAATAAGTCAGACACAGAAAGACAAATTCATACAATCTCACTTATATGTGGAATCCAGAAAACCAAGCTCATACACACAGAGAATAGATTGGAGGTTGCTAGAGCTGGGGGTGGGGCTTCCCTGGTGGCTCAGACGGTAAAGCGTCTGCTTACAATGAGGGAGACCCAGGTTCGATCCTTGGGTTGGGAAGATCCCCTGGAGAAGGAAATGGCAACCCACTCCAGTATTCTTGCCTGGAAAATCCCATGGATGGAGAAGCCTGGTAGGCTATAGTCCATGGGGTCGCAAAGTTGGACATGACTGAGCGACTTCACTTCACTTCAGAGCTGGAGGTGGGTAAAATGAGTGAAGGTAGGTGAAATGGGTAAAAGTGGTTGAAAGATATAAACTTTATGTAAGATAAAATAAGTCCTGGGGATGTAAGGTACAGAATGGTGACTATAGTTAATGATACTATATCATGTATTTAAAAGTTGCTGAAAGTAAATGTTTCAGCAAAAAATTATAACTGTGAGATGATGGATATTAACTAAACTTACTGTAATCATTTCTCAATATATACATATATCGAGTCATCATGGTATACACAAAAACCAATACAGTGTTATATGTCAATTATGCCACAGTAAAAGTAGCAGGGGAAAGAACTGCTCTTTGCTGTAGTTTTGTGCTACATGTGAATGCAAGCCCTATTGTCTTTCAGAACGTGATGTTTTGGGATCCCACCCCTCAATGGGAGTCTTAAAAGTTTGGATGCTAGATGTGTGGTCCAGATTCTTTGTTCTTCAACAAGAAGTTGGAAGTTGGGGGTTCCATCCCAATTGTATGGCCTCGTGCCAGGGCTGGTGGGGTTTATGGTGAGATTGTGTCTCAGAGTTCCCACCCGTTTTGATGGTGTGAGCATTTTCTTATTTGCTTAATGTGTAGGAGTCACCAAGTCATTTCTGAATTTCTCTCAAAGGGACTTTCTGCTTGTATAGCTGTACATTCAGGTGTCCATGGCAGGAGGGAGGTTCAGGAGACTTCTTTATTGCCATCTTGGTCCACATTGGGATGATTCCCAATCTTGATCGAAAGTGAACATTCCAGGGAAGGTATAGCAGGTATAGGGAAGGTAAATGGGAAGTTTGTTCGGTATCACATCAGTAATATTTGAAAATAGTCCTGGTTCCATCTTCCACTAGCTAAATCTATTGTTTGATGGGGGAGGATAAGAAGGAGGAGATGAGGGGATGCATTTTGCAGGATAAATAAGAAATAACCCATACCTGACATAAAAATCTTGGGTTCAAATCTAGACTCTCAGCAACTAACTGTATCATCTTTTTCAAGTTACTTTATTTCTCTAAGTTTCTGGCTCTTCATTATTAAAGCCATGATAATAGGTGCCACAGGTACCTGCCTGTGGCAATTTTTTTTAAAGACCAAAACTTCTTTGACACTCTTTCTAAGAAAAGATGGGATCTACATGCCTTACTCTTGAATCTGAGCGGGTTTGCAATTCCTTCAACCAGTTGAGTGTGGCAGAGTCAGTGCTGTGTGGTTCCTGAGGGTAGATCATAAAAGGTCTTGTAGTTTCTACCTGGTACTCTTGGAACACTCGCTCTCTGATGTCTTTCGCGGGTACACTACCTGTTAGAACCCAGGTGTCGTGCTCTGAGAAGCACACATCACCTGAGAAGTTGTGCAGAGGTTGTACCAGTCAACAGTCCTAGCCAAACCCAGCATTTTAAGTCGTAGCTCGGGTGCCAGACATGTCTGTGAAGTTTTTGGTTGATATCAGTTCCTGTTTGACTCACCCCTAGACATTTTGAAAAACAGTTACCCCTGCTATATCTCTGCTGTATCAATTTCCAAGTCAGTATTCATGTGTGTCATAAAGTGGTTGTTGTTTGATGTTGGTAAGTTTGGAATAGTTTGTTGTGAAGCAGTAGATAACCAGAACACTACACTGCAGGGATGTGAGGGTTGAAGGACACAGCGTCTAGAACTATCAGGCATACAGTTGCATTAAATAAATACTGACTTTAAGGCACATGAGGGACATCTGGATAGCTGTTTCAATTGTGTAATAGTAGTATTACTAGTTGTAGTAGTATTAGCAATACCCACTAACATTTCCAAGTACATCCGATGTGCCCAGTACTGTCCTAAGTGCTTTACCTGCAGTAACACACAGTCCTCAAGTAACTCCACAGTGAAGGTACTCTTAGTGTTGCCATTTCACTGAGGAGAACACTGAGGCCCATAGAGACGTTAAATCTCTTGTATAATTCACACAGCCAGCACGTCAGTTGGACCAGGTTTCAAACCCAGGCAGTCTGACTGCAGGTCCCCTGCTTTTAGCCACACTGTTCTGTGAAGAAGCGTGAGCTGGGCTGGAGATGGGGACCTGGGGGCTACTGATCCCAAAGCCTCGAGAGTGGATTTTCTCAAGAATGGATATAGGGTGATAAGAGAGAGAAATGTGGGCCCTGAGAAATCCAACTAGCAAAGAGAATGGCTTAGAAGATGGAGCAAGAGTGCTCACCAGTGGGAAGGGTGTGTGGCAGGAGTGTAAGGAGGGAGCAGCCTTGGAAAGGCTGGAAAACAAACCCGTCCCTGTCCCAAGGGGCCCAGTCTTCAGGGTCAGGGAGGAGGTGAAGTACCCCACTCAGGAGTCTGACTGTGAACACTGAAGGTGTAGACCTCAGTATTACTATATCTAAACCCATAGCTGAAACATAAAAACTTCGCTGGTGTATCTGATTAACATCTCATGGAACAACAGACTGGTTCCAAATAGGAAAAGTAGTACGTCAAGGCTGTATATTGTCACCCTGTTTATTTAACTTATATGCAGAGTACATCATGAGAAATGCTGGGCTGGATGAAGCACAAGCTGGAATCAAGATTGCGGGGAGAAAAATCAGTAACCTCAGATATGCAGATGACACCACCCTATGGCAGAAAGTGAAGAGGAACTAAAAAGCCTCTTGATGAAAGTGAAAGTGGAGAGTGAAAAAGTTGGCCTAAAGCTCAACATTCAGAAAACGAAGATCATGGCATCCGGTCCCATCACTTCATGGCAAATAGATGGGGAAACAGTGGAAAAAGTGTCAGACTTAATTTTTCTGGGCTCCAAAATCACTGCAGCTGGTGACTGCAGCCATGAAATTAAAAGATGCTTACTCCTTGGAAGGAAAGTTATGACCAACCTAGATAGCATATTCAAAAGCAGAGACATTACTTTGCGAACAAAGATTCATCTAGTCAAGGCTATGGTTTTTCCTGTGGTCATGTATGGAGGTGAGAGTTGGACTGTGAAGAAGGCTGAGCGCCGAAGAATTGATGCTTTTGAACTGTGGTGTTGGAGAAGACTCTTGAGAGTCCCTTGGACTGCAAGCAGATCCAACCAGTCCATTCTGAAGGAGATCAGCCCTGGGATTTCTTTGGAGGGAATGATGGTAAAGCTGAAACTCCAGTACTTTGGCCACCTCATGTGAAGAGTTGACTCATTGGAAAAGACTCTGATGCTGGGAGGGATTGGGGGCAAGAGGAGAAGGGGATGACAGAGGATGAGATGGCTGGATGGCATCACTGACTCGACGGACGTGAGTCTGAGTGAACTCCGGGAGTTGATGATGGACAGGGAGGCCTGGTGTGCTGCGATTCATGGGGCGCAAAGAGTCGGACACGACTGAGCGACTGATCTGATCTGATCTTCTCATTGAAGACCAAGATCCTTTCTCCTGGGAGAGCTCTCAAGTTTATTTGCAACAGCGAAAGGTCTAATTGTTTCTATAAATTGTAACACCCTAATGCTGGAGACATGCCAGACACAGAAAAGCCAATTTGCTTACCCCTTCTTCCCTCTGCAGTGATGACCCTGGGAAAGCTCCCTCTAGAGATACAGTGAGCTCTGCTGACAAGTTGACCTCAGGAGCCTCCCCCTTACTTCCTGACACACAGTCTACTCCAGGATTAGTTATACAAACTGGGTCATGTGGTTGGAAATAGAAGAATGATACATATTTTCATCTTATATGTATAATCTTTTTATGTATGTTATTAAGGGTTGTGTCCATGACTTGAGTCCTTCAGTTATAAAAGAAAGCATTGGAACAGTGACATTGAGCTACAAGTGGAGGTGGCGTTCTGAAGGGACTTCTGGCCCAGGAAGGGAGGGAACTTGCCACCCATTCCGTGGCAGACAGAGTTTATCAGGAAAGGAGTTCTTGTGAGATTTCTGGGTGGGGGAATACCAGAGGTTAGAGGTGGGCAGGATCTAATTTTAAAACAGAAAATTCATTTTTAAATGAAAGTAGTCCTAACCATTGCTTTTCTTTTTGAATACACAATCTAGTGGGATCATTCATTTTAAACATTTTCTTTGAGGTCAACGACCTGGCAATGCAATGGTCTCAGACCTTTCCCCTAGGGCTATTCTTTCTCCCCAAACACTTTCCTCTCAAAAACTGTAAATTCTTAGGCTTTTCTGTCTCCCTGACAGCTCATTAGCTATCACAGGAAGATAGATTTTCATCTGCAGTCTGCCAGGGCAGAGAAAATGTTTATTAATAGATTTCTCCTCAGGACATAAGCTCTAATTGGCTCTCAGATTTGTTGCTTTAGCTCTCATATTCAACAGCCTGAATGAAGGCTGCCCGGCCCTAGTTTTGGGAGTGGTATGGTTGAAGGATGTTGTACAGTTAGTTAGACTTGAGTTTTCACCCTTGCACATAATTTTTTTTTTTACCCGTCTGGACCTCTGGTTCCTCATGAGCAAGAGAAGACAATAAATATGTACCCCACCAGACCCTTGTAAGAATTCAACATAAAGATGTAAATTAAGGATCCAGCACTTTGCCTGACAAACTCAATTCCTAAATTCCTGTTATCTGCCACTGTCCATTCTCCCGTTCTCTTTCTTCCTCAACCTTCCTTCTCTTATTTCTTTCTTCCTGACATTAAAAGGACCAATTTCTGATTGTTCCTTCTTGAAACAAGTGAGCTATTCATGGAGAAGTAGGACAGTCCTATGGGAGAGAATATAAAGGAGCATCAGCCATCCCCTCTCATGACTCTTCTACAGTGGCCCCAGGTAATTCAGTCCCTGGACAGATGACATAGCGAGATTTTGTGAATTAGCATGTCCCCTAGCTGTCGTCCTGAAGGGGGTACCTCACTGGTGTCCCATTCCTGTGATACACAGTTTTTTTGCCGTTGAAGCAAACTTGATGATTCCTGTCTGCCTTTTGACTTCAGAGTAGCTGAGTGGATTTGGATGCTTTCCTCTCTGTGGTCATCTTCCTGGACACCCTGGGGAGACCTACTCACCCTGGAAGAGGCTGTGATAGGTTCTCCCTGTGGCTCTTTAGTGTGTCTTCATGTGGCTGGCCACTGAGACACAGAATCAAGAGGCAGGTTGCCATCATTTCTTTTTCATTGTCTAATGAATCAAGAGTAGGCATGTTGGCTCAGATTCAGTAGGATTCCCACATGGGGAGATACAGCTCCCATATGTACCGAACAATGAAAACTCATTGTAGGTCTCTAACCAACTTGATCTATCCTAAGGTGACTTTAAAACCCATGTTCTTTTTCTATCACAGGGAGTGGTGATTAGGAACATGTGTTTGTAAATCTGAAAGATATTTCCCACAGGTTTTGAATTAAGAAAATGAGAAAACTACGGGTACCATGGATTTTTCTGTTGGGTTGGTCACAGCCCCACCTAACAATTTTGGAAAGCCAGTGTTATGGTATCTGATTCTAGTGTTCACTTTCAATGTTACATCTGAGCCAGTTCAAAATGTTTATTTTTATACCCAGCATTATATGTTCCACATGTTCTATAGAGTTTGCTTCTCTACGTAACTTCCATTCTATCTAAACTTATTAGTCACTGGTATAGTCAACCTCAAATATATTAATATATTGCTTTTTATTTAAGATCTATTATTTGTTTTTAATTTTCATGTAGAACTAACTTCCTCAAAGAGTTGTCTTTGTTTTATTCAGTTAATTGTACCTGAGATTTAACACATAGTAAAAAAGTGAATTTATAACTTCTTAATCTGAAGGGTGACAGCAAGATGGTGCCCTGGGCTATGATTCAGAATTAAACTTATTTATTCAAAAAATAAATGTAGCTTTTACACTTTATACTTTTCCCTCAGTGGTGAATTAATCTCTCTCTTCTCTCTCTGTTCCACGTGCTTTATGAATATTAAGTCATTTAATTCTAGTAATAACTCCATGTAGAGAGATTATTACTGCCCCCATTTTATAGATGGGAAGCTGAGGCAGAGACTAAGTAATTTACCCACTATCGTATAGCTAATAAGTGGCAAAGCCTGGATAGTCTCTTGTTCTTATTTATTTTAGTTCTGTTTCTATTTGTTTTCACTAGTCAGACCCTAACTTTCAGTATGATATAATTCATTCACATAACAAGATGTCCCTCACATGCGAGCGGATCAAGCCTCACTTTCCAGGAAAGCATGAATTTAGAGCTGTGCTGATCCATTTCACAAAATCCTCTGGTGACCAGAAGTAAGCATTTGCAAGACATCCAGCTTTATCAAGGGTGCAGGAAGAGATGCAAGCTGACAGGCCCCCAGGAGTCAAACCTGGAGCCCCTCAAGTGCTGTGGGCTCCGCCACTGGGCGCCCAAGCTGTGCAGCCACATGTGGCCTCACTCACAGCAAAGTTTAGGTGCTTTCTCTCCATTCTGTTCCTGTGTCTAACTCCAAGTCACTTTTTCTGCTAAGATGTATTTTCTCTTCTGTGCTTTGTAACTCAGCCCTGAACCCAAGTGCTTCCTGCTCTCGCTCACCCTTGCCTATTTACGAGCAAACTCCCTCTGTCCTATTTGCCAGCCAAGAGCACTCCGGTGGAGAGAACAGTTCTGGGCATTCTGCCTGGTGTGAGGCCAGCATGTGCTACTTGAAGAGGAGCTTCCTCTAATGCTCAGAAAACAACCTTTCTGGCTCTTTCATGCAGCCCCTGCCCTTTTTTTATTTCAACCGGTAAGAAAAGAAAGACATATACATTTGGAACTGGAATTCTAGAATCACTGGGCTGCTGGAACCCCATATATCCTGATTATTTAATCTGGCCTCTGTTTCTGGATGATGGACACTTGAGTATATCAGCCCTAAAATCATGAGATTCGGTCCAATTTGAAAAGACTCTCATGTGGGGATTGAGGACATATGGGAAATGTCTTTCCTGTATCCTCAATTTTGCTGTGAACTTTAAATTGCTCTAAAAAACCCACAAAGTCTCAGTACACACACACACACACACACACACACACACACACACGGTGACCAATGTGGCTAGAATAGAGGGAATAGAAAAAATTTCCTAGAAAATAAAGCTAAAGAATTATGTAGAGAAAAAGGCTCTAAGAAGAGAAATTCCCTTGTTTGTCATGTGACAGACATCTTTTATGTTTGCTGGGCTGAACCTTAGTCATCTCTTTATCTAGCTTTGACTCATTTATCAGATCTCAATAGAATCATAAATTCCTAAGAAAACCTTCAGATCCCCATGTAGTTTAATGGCCAAGTCAAGCACCCATTATACTCTGTACTCTTTCATAACACTCAACATGAATAAAATAGAATGATTAATTTGGAATTATTTGCTTAATGCCTGAGTTCCTCCAAATGAAATAAGTTCCAGAAGATCAGAGCTGCATCTCTCATGTTCATCATCTATGACCCAACACCTCTCGCTGAGCCTGACACTCATGAGTTGCTGGAAAAGTACTTGTCAAAAGAATATTAAGTTCAGTAGATTGAGGAGAAAGAATGTGAAGCTTTTTGCTGATCTTCCACTGGTTCTCACACAAGGATATTAATGATCAGTTCCTTTCTCCCCTATCTCAGGAAGATACCTGGCCCAGAATAAGTATAAAAATAAATGCAGCACTTAACCCTTCTTATAAAGTGTTCCCTCGCTGTGAGTGGCTTCTTCTCAGGCTGAGCTTCTCAGACAAAGAATGACTCTCCAGTGGTTAGCAACCCTCAGTGAAGAAAAGTCCAGTAGGTGGTCACTACTTCATGACTGGAGGTCCAGATACCATAGAAGTAGCCACTTTAGATCAGTTTGTTGCCCCTATTCTAGTTTTTACAAACCTAAAACAGTGACAAACTTTATTTTTTTGGGCTCCAAAATCACTGCAGATGGTGACTGCAGCCATGAAATTAAAAGACACTTCCTCCTTGGAAGAAAAATTATGAACAACCTAGACAGTATATTAAAAAGCAGAGACATTACTTTGCCAACAAAGGTCTGTCTAGTCAAAGCTATTGTTTTTCCAGTAGTCATGTATGGATGTGAGAGTTGGACTATAAACAAAGCTGAGTGTCAAAGAATTGATGCTTTTGAACTGTGGTGTCGGAGAAGACTCTTGAGAGTCCCTTGGATGCAAGTATATCCAACCAGTCCATCCTAAAGGAGATCAATCCTGAGTATTCATTGGAAGGACTGATGTTGAAGCTGAAACTCCGATACTTTGACCACCTGATGTCAAGAACTGACTCATTGGAAAAGACCCTGATGCTGTGAAAGATTGAAGGCGGGAAGAGAAGTGGACGACAGAGGATGAGATGGTTGGATGGTATCACTGACTCAATGGACATGAGTTTGAGCAAGCTCCAGGAGTTGGTGATGGACAGGGAAACCTGGTGTGCTATAGTCCATGGGGTTGCAAAGAGTTGGACACAACGGAGCAACTGAACTGAACTGAACTGAAATTTGTCTTGATGGCCTTCTCTGATCAAACTCTACCTGTTGTGGTAATGTTTGATAACAGTGACTATAGTCTTTTATTGTTTCAGTTCAGTTCAGTCACTTTGTTGTGTTCAACTCTTTGCCACCCCATAGACTGCAGCAGACCAGGCTTCCCTGTCCATCACCAACTCCCAGAGCTTGCTCAAACTCATGTCCATTGACTCCATGATGCCGTCCAACCATCATCCTCTGTCATCCCCTTCTCCTGCCTCCCAGCATCAGGGTCTTTTCCAGTGGGTCAGTTCTTTACATCAGGTGGCCAAAGTACTGGAGCTTCAGCTTAAGCATCAGTCCTTCCAATGAATATTCAGGGCTGATCTCCTTTAGGATGGACTGGTTGGATCTCCTTGCAGTCCAAGGGACTCTCAAGAGTCTTCTCCAACACCACAGTTCAAAAGCATCAGTTCTTTGTCACTCAGCTTTCTTTATAGTCTAGCTGTCACATCCATACATGACTACTGGAAGAACCAAAGCTTTCACTAGATGGACCTTTGTCAGCAAAGTAATGTCTGTGCTTTTTAATATGCTGTCTAGGTTGGTCATAGCTTTTCTTCCAAGGAGCAAGCATCTTTTATTGTTTAATCTCCTCTAATTATAGAGTTCTTTTTTGTGCTGGTTGTTTCAAAAATCTGATTAAGATATTTTAGATTTAGCAGTTAATTGCTATGATAACATTTAATCTGATGATTCTTAAATACAGTCAGCTATGGAATATTGCTTGTTTCCATGCTTAGCGGCTTGGTCTGTGTTCTAATGTGTACTTTCCAACTTATTCTCAGGGTTTTTATGATGTTTGATTTTTGCTCTGGAAGTTTTATGAAGGGCTTCTGGCCGAGAGTGAAGCTCCTGACCATGGCATTTTTGAGTCTGGAGAAATTGTAGTTTCTCTCCTTAAAGATGAAAGTTAACCTTGTTCCCTTTTCAGAAGAATTTAGGAGATTATTACACATTCACCAGGCTTTATGAAATCTATTTTATTTCCTTTCATATTTCTAAAGTCTTCACCTTCAAAGAGAGCAAGTTTACATCATTTCATAAGAAAAAGAAATTCACCTCTGATCTGATACATTTTTGTCATCTTAGTATTTTCTGCCATATTACCTTTTCCATGGAGATCTTAAGGAGCAAACATGAACTCTGTGGCTTTGGGTATAAAAAGTGGGCTACTGCTGCTACTGCTAAGTCACTTCAGTCATGTCTGACTCAGTGCGACCCCATAGATGGCAGCCCACCAGGCTCCCCCATCCCTGGGATTCTCCAGGCAAGAACACTGGAGTGGGTTGCCATTTCCTTCTCCAATGCAGGAAAGTGAAACGTCAAAGTGAATTCGCTCAGTCATTTCCGACTGCTAGCGACCCCATGGACTGCAGCCCACCAGGCTCCTCCATCCATGGGATTTTCCAGGCAAGAGTACTGGAGTGGGGTACCATTGCCTTTGTGATGCCTCCCACTCACAAGAATAAGAAGTGGACAAGGACAAAATCCAGTCACATATACACTCAAGTTTGTCTCCTGGAAAATAGTAAATTCCTATTCGCCATGACTCCAGAAGTGTGTGTATCTCTACTTAGAAATAGCTATAGTCTATCTCTCAGGAAAACTGGAAAACAAACCTCACTCATTTTGAATAGTGTAAGGGGTAGAGAGGGGCAAGAAATCATCTTTCACAAAATGGACAGAAAGCGCTCAGAAATCTAATCAAGTCCCATCAGAAGCACAGACCCTCTGTGTTTGGAGCGCACATTTTCTTTCTCCAAATAAGAGTATTTGATGTGCCTTAGGAGGTGAGGGGAGAAAGTGGAGAGGAATTCAAGGCAGGTCCCAGCTCTCCTGGACTGTTTATGATCTAAGACATGTTCCCAAGGGGGGTTTTTCTAGTTCTGAGCCTTACATGCTTCAAAATATACATATCAAAAGCATCACATATTCTCTGTAGCAAACCTTGAAGCTAAAAGTCTCCCTTAAATTGAGGCTTTTCACCTCTGACACAAGAAACTGTTAAATCCCTCACAGCTTCCTGTGTGTAATGGAGTATTCCATCTGCCCTGGCTCCATGAGTGATAACACAAATCACCCACACTCAGCTCTAGCTTTTCCCAAGCAAACATTAATTCAGACTTTTCCCTTACATCTTATAAAGAACCCATAAAGCTGCCTTGACCACTCAACAAAGAGATGTTCAAAAGCAAAGAAAATGATACTAAAATTGCGTTTGTTTTCTTTTCCTTTTTCTTAGTTTTTTTAAGCCTCTTTTCAATGCTCCCCTCCCCTCCGCTGAGCTATTTTCCTGAATTATCTCAAGTAAGAACGCTCTGTCCTGGCTTCAAACATTTTTCATCAAAAGGGGAACATTTTCAAAAAGGGAAGTCATAAATATTCTCCTAGACATAAAATAGGCACTTTTGAAAAGTGAAAGACAGATTGGATTTTTACAAATAAGTTTGCTCCATATTTTAGAATCTTTTTCAAAGTAAGTTGTTCAAGAGACCATAGCTGTATTTCCACCCCAGTAGTTCAACGGTCTGCCCAATAGCATTTAAGCAACAGGATAAGTACAGGATTCCTGGCCTTGGAGACTCACATCTGAGACTATTCTTGTGAAAAACTGCATTTGCTTTGCTTTCAGAGAGCCAAAGAGTGTGATTAGGACTTCAACTTTTTCTTGACCAATGATTTTGAAGTATTATAATTTTTGACAGTGTTTGTATATAGGTAGTATATAGTATTTATTAAACTTAACTTTATTGCACTTTACAGATATTGCACTTTTTACAAACTGAAGTTTTGTGGCCACCTTGCATTGTCAGATGATTAGCATTTTTATTAGCAGGAAGTATTTTTAAATTAAGGTATGTACAATTTTAATTCATAATGCTATTGCAAATGTAATAGAGTATAGTGTAGTGTAAACATAACTGCTCTATGCACTGGAAAGCCAAAAAACTCATGTGACTTGCTTCATTGCGATATTCACTTTATTACAGTGGCCTGGAACCAAATCTGCAGTATCTCAGAGTGTCTGTATAAAATTGGTGTTCACATATGTACTGTAGATGTGTAACATTCAGAGTTGTGTTTTGTTTCTACCATGCTTTTCTGTTTAATATGTCCTTTTTTAGCATTGCTTTGTCTGGTATCTCAGAAAATGAAGGATGCCATTAAATTCATTAAAGGACAACGTGGCGCATGACAGAAATTGCCCAGACAGCACATTAGGACTTGTGGCAGGAGTAGGTTTGGCCTCAAATAGAAATAGATTTGAACCAAATCTTAGCCCTTTTCTAATGCTATGTTCTAGAGGCAATTTGTTTAAACTCTATGAGCCTCAGTGTATTTGTTTACAAAATAAAGCTAGTAATTCTGCATGTATCATAGGATTTTTACAAAGATTGGACTACATATTTCTAAAATACCTTGATTAATGACTGTCATATGTGAGCTCACAAAAATAGTAGTTTGACTTAATACTAATAATCATAATGGCCCAACAGGAGTGTTGCAAGAGTGAGTATGCAGGTTTGGTACAACTTACTCTGTGAACCTGTGAGAGCCAGAGCTCCTAAGCATCTCATCCAGACTCTGATCTTCCACATCCTTGAGGAGAGGAGGATGTCCATCCACCACAGGAGGGCAAATTGGTCCTGTGGCAGCCGTGACACACGCTGCAGCTAGCAAGTGGTAGAGTGCTTGTGAATAGCAGAAAACAGGTGTGGTACCTGCTGGTTTGCAAGCTCAGAGGAAGGCCTATTAGTCCCTGGTATGCTGCTGCAGCTGCTGCTAAGTCGCTTCAGTCGTGCCCAACTCTCTGCGACCCATAGACGGCAGCCCACCAGGCTCCCCCGTCCCTGGGATTCTCCAGGCAAGAACACTGGAGTGGGTTGCCATTTCCTTCTCCAATGCATGAAAGTGAAAAGTGAAAGTGAAGTCTCTCAGTTGTGTCCGACTCTTAGCGACCCCATGGACTGCAGCCCACCAGGCTCCTCCATCCATGGGATTTTCCAGGCAAGAGTACTGGAGTGGGGTGCCATTGCCTTCTCCGAGTCCCTGGTATAGCCTTAACCTAAGCCTCCAAGAACTTAGATCCAAAAGCACATTCTTAACCATGTCATTTCCCAAGAGAGACTCCTACGTTGCCTCCCAGAAGTGTCTGATTTTACATGCCCAGGCACTTGACAAATGCTCCAAATTTCCCATCACGTAGCCTCCACCATGCATGAGGCACATGCACAGATTGTTCCCAGCCATTACACTGGGCTCCCAACAAGCTGCAGATGAGTTCTAAATTCAAATAGAAACTTTGGATGAATGCCACTATTTGAGTATCCTATGGGATTAAATCATGCTGATTGTCACCTTAAGTCTTATCGAGAATGGAGTGGGGATATACGTCAACCAACCAGTCAGTTGATCAATACATACCACTACCTGACTGCACCAGGAGCGTCACCTTGCACAGAGATGTTTCCTGAGTGTGAGCACTCCCTATTCATTCCAGATCTTGACCCAATACTTACTCTGCATTCCACAGCCCATGGGTCCATCTATTCTAGAGACCTTCTAAGGCTTTTGCTAAAACTCAACCCACATAGAGGGTTGTGATACTCATTCTAACCATTTTAGATCTTTCCCAAAGGTGGATACCATAGTCTCTTCTCTCGGTCACTGCCTAGAATTGGGCTGTAAATGCAGATATCCCAGAACCACAACCTAGTATTTATTTCATTGTCCACAATCTCTGTATCTTGTATATTAGATTGGAATTCCTAGTATGGATACTTCTTGAAATAATATCTACTGTTTGGATATAATTTTGTCCTGAGTTTCAGCTCTGTCTTACAAGGGGCAACAATTGCAGGTGGGTTTGTAGATGGGGGAAAAAAATGGAAACAGTGACAGACTTTATTTTCTTGGGCTCCAAAATCGCTGCAGATGGTGACTGCAGCCATTAAATTAAAAGGTGCCTTCTCCTTGGAAGAAAAGCTATGACAAACCTAGACAGCATATTAAAAGCAGAGACATTACTTTGCCAACAAAATTCTGTCTAGTCAAAGCTATGGTTTTTCCTTTAGTCATGTATGGATGTGACAGTTGGACCATAAAGAAAGCTGAGTGCCAAAGAATTGATGCTTTTGAACTGTGGTGTTGGAGAAGACTCTTGAGGGTCTCTTGGACTGCAAGGAGGTCAAACCAGTCAATCCTAATGGGAATCAGTCCTGAATATTCTTTGGAAGGACTGATGCTGAAGTTGAAGCTCCAATACTTTGGCCACTGATATGAAGAACTGACTCATTGGAAAAGACCCTCATGCTGGGAAAGATTGAAGGTGGGAGGAGAAGGGGACGACAGATGATGAGATGGTTGGATGGCATCAGCGACTTGATGGACATGAGTTTGGCAAGCTCTGGGAGTTGGTGATGGACGGGGAAGCCTGGCATAGGGTTGCAAAGAGTCAGACACTACTGAGCAACTGAACTGAACTTGTTCCCTCAAAGCATGCACCTTGCTTTTGTGAGCAGAACCTTTCCTGAGCTCAGCTCATTAGGCCCTCGTGTTGATCTGTGGTCCCTACCTGTCCCCAGTAGGTATGAACCTGTCTTATTATTACACCAGACAAGTTAGATATCTTTCTAATCAGCTCTAGATAAAAATTCTAACCATATGATCATTGCATGTAATGTTTGGCTTACAAACTCCAGTTAGCTTTCCCTAACCTCTTCCAACAACACAAGAGAAGACTCTACACATGGACATCACTAGATGGTCAACACCGAAATCAGAATTGATTATATTCTATGCAGCCAAAGATGGAGAAACTCTATACAGTCAACAAAAACAAGACCAGGAGCTGACTGTGGCTCAGATCATGAACTCCTTATTGCCAAATTCAGACTGAAATTGAAGAAAGTAGGGAAAACCATTAGACCACTCAGGTATGACCTAAATCAAATCCCTTATGATTATACAGTGGAAGTGAGAAATAGATTTAAGGGCCTAGATCTGATAGATAGAGTGCCTGATGAACTATGGAATGAGGTTCATGACATTGTACAAGAGACAGGGATCAAGACCATCCCTATGGAAAAAAGAATGGGAAAAAGCAAAATGGCTATCTGGGGAGGCCTTACAAATAGCTGTGAAAAGAACAGAAGCAAAAAGCAAAGGAGAAAAGGAAAGATATAAGCATCTGAATGCAGAGTTCCAAAGAATAGCAAGAAGAGATAAGAAAGCCTTCCTCAGCAATCGATGCAAAGAAATAGAGGAAAACAACAGGATGGGAAAGACTAGAGATCTCTTCAAGAAAATTAGAGATACCAAGGGAACATTTCATGCAAAGATGGGCTCTATAAAGGACAGAAATGGTATGGACCTAACAGAAGCAGAAGATATTAAGAAGAGATGGCAAGAATACACAGAAGAACTGTACAAAAAAAGATCTTCACGACCCAGATAATCATGATGATGTTATCACTGACCTAGAGCCAGACATCCTGGAATGTGAAGTCAAGTGGGCCTTAGAAAGCATCACTATGAACAAAGCTAGTGTAAGTGATGGAATTCCAGTTGAGCTATTTCAAATCCTGGAAGATGATGCTGTGCAAGTGCTACACTCAATATGCCAGCAAATGTGGAAAACTCAGCAGTGGCCACAGGACTGCAAAATGTCAGTTTTCTTTCCAGTCCCAAAGAAAGGCAATGCCAAAGAATGCTCAAACTACCGCACAATTGCACTCATCTCACATGCTAGTAAAGTAACGCTCAAAATTCTCCAAGCCAGGCTTCAGCAATATGTGAACTGTGAACTTCCTGATGTTCAAGCTGGTTTTAGAAAAGGCAGAGGAACCAGAGATCAAATTGCCAACATCTGCTGGATCATGGAAAAAGCAAGAGAGTTCCAGAAAAACATCTACTTCTGCTTTATTGACTATGCCAAAGCCTTTGACTGTGTGGATCACAATAAACTATGGAAAATTCTGAAAGAGATGGGAATACCAGACCACCTGACCTGCCTCTTGAGAAATCTGTATGCAGGTCAAGAAGCAACAGTTAGAACTGGACATGGAACAACAGACTGGTTCCAAATAGGAAAAGGAGTACGTCAAGGCTGTATATTGTCACCCTGCTTATTTAACTTATATGCAGAGTGCATCATGAGAAACGCTGGACTGGAAGAAACACAAGCTGGAATCAAGATTGCCGGGAGAAATATCAATCACCTCAGATATGCAGATGACACCACCCTTATGGCAGAAAGTGAAGAACTAAAGAGCCTCTTGATGAAAGTGAAAGTGGAGAGTGAAAAAGTTGGCTTAAAGCTCAACATTCAGAAAATGAAGATCATAGCATCCGGTCCCATCACTTCATGGGAAATAGATGGGGAAACAGTGGAAACAGTGTCAGACTTTATTTTTCTGGGCTCCAAAATCATTGCAGATGGTGACTGCAGCCATGAAATTAAAAGACGCTTACTCCTTGGAAGGAAAGTATGACCAACCTAGATAGCATATTCAAAAGCAGAGACATTACTTTGCCAACAAAGGTCCGTCTAGTCAAGGCTATGGTTTTTCCTGTGGTCATGTATGGATGTGAGAGTTGGACTGTGAAGAAGGCTGAGCGCCGAAGAATTGATGCTTTTGAACTGTGGTGTTGGAGAAAACTCTTGAGGGTCCCTTGGACTGCAAGGAGATCCAACCAGCCTATTCTGAAGGAGATCAGCCCTGGGATTTCTTTGGAGGGAATGATGCTAAAGCTGAAACTCCAGTACTTTGGCCACCTCATGTGAAGAGTTGACTCATTGGAAAAGACTCTGATGCTGGGGGGATTGGGGGCAGGAGGAGAAGGGGACGACAGAGGATGAGATGGCTGGATGGCATCACTGACTCAATGGACGTGAGTCTGGGTGAACTCCGGGAGTTGGTGTTGGACAGAGAGGCCTGGCATGCTGCGATTCATGGAGTTGCGAAGAGTTGGACACGACTGAGTGACTGAACTGAACTGAACTTAACCACCAAAATGTCACATCTTCAATGAGTTAAGTCAGTATCACCAAATGCTTCCATTTTATATCCATCTTACTGCAGTTCTTTGTTTTATCATTAATTTGTAAGTAATTCCACTTAGAGGGTGAGTTCCTGGAGTACAGGCATAGTGTCTAAATTACCTTTACATCTCCAGTTCTATTCTAACACATAGTAGGTGCTTAATGGATGTTCATTAAACAAATGGATGAATAAGGTGCTCTTAAATTTCATAATTGTAGAATCTGTTACATAACTCATTTAATTCTGAAGTCTATAATTGCCAAAAGGTAGAGAAAGAGATTGCATACACTGTCTCTGTTTTCCACATGCTTTTTCCATAACAATGAGTGGTTGCTCTGTCTTTTATGAATTTTAAAAACAAAAACAGAATAGGGGCAGCTGCCATTTATTGAGTACTTGCTGTTAGCCATGTCCCACACTTAGGGATTAGATACATCAGCTCAGCTAATTGTCGTTCACATCCTGCCTTATTTCCATGTTAAGTAATAGGAAACAGTGATACTTCTGTTCTATCAATGCCTGAGAAACAGGGCTTATTGAGTGAGGGAGAAATACTCTCTTTTCCAAGCATCAGTGTGTCAAACTTCGTTTTCATTTGATACTCTGGGCAGGGTTCAATCCCTGAGCACACTAAACTTGTACTATTCTGTCTTCTTAGACCAGAAGCAAACAAGAATCAAGAGGTGAAACCAAGTTATGAATCTGATTTTCTAACTTTACTTCAGGATAAGACTTCTCACCCTACTAGTGTGTCATAGCTAAAGCTATTACACTTTGATTTTTGTCAGCTGTTCAGAGATGAAATGGATTTTCAGTCCATTTCCTTAGTGTCACAGGTATTAGACATCTTTGATCAGTGGCCATGTGAGTGCTCAGGAAGAAAGAAGTTAACCATTCAGTTAGATCATCTGGATAAAGCATGGCAATCAGTAATATGGAAAATATTGTAGACAGGTCAACCATCAAGCATAGTCTGCTGCCTGAGTTAGAAGACTGGATTTCCCTTGTGTGGATAAGAAATAATCTGGTCCTTAACTTTTATCTGAATATACTTTACAAGGGAGAGTTCAGAGTCTTCAGACCAAAAATATTACATACTAACTCTTAAATCTCATACCTGGAGTCTTAATGCAATTTTCTACCATGCAGAAGTAACATATTAGAAAAAAAATACAGTTTGCCAGGAATAGCTCAAATGTTAGTAATACAAGATCTCATATTTGTGTAAAGGTAGCACATTGGCTTTTTTTTTTAGTTTTAAATTTGACTTTGAAATCATACTTGCAAGCACAAAATCCATAAAGAACGTAATAACAAGCTGAGTCTAGGCTGGAAAGAGTCTAGCAACAGTATCCTTTCCCCTGACAGCAAGCCAGAACAGGTAGCTCCTGTGAGGTTGTGGAGTGAAATGGGCCAGTGTTGGGTAGTGACAAATAGCTTAATTTTGCTGTACCTTGGATTTCTGAAACCAGGAAAAATCTCGGCAGCTTTGCTATTGGCAAAGAATGACAACCTTGTTCCGCTAAAACAGCTTTTCACACAGTAGGCTCCAGGAGCTTTTCTGTGGAGCATAACTCATCTCTGCAGAGTGGGGCGAGAGCAGGCAGAAGAGGAACATCAGATCAGATGACTGCATTCAGCTGTCTTCTAAATAAAATACCTGTGCTCTTCAGTCCTAGGAAAAACCCCAGGCTCCAAAACCTCAACTTTGTTGTCAGTCTTGGACATCAAACTTGTAATCTTTGTTCCTCATTTACACATTTCTCCCCAAAGGATTAGACTTTGGATCAGAGAATTCCCTGCCTCTTTACCATGTCAGTGCTCGTAACCCATCCATCAGTTTAAATCAGGAAAGGGCCTCGACTATCAAAAATAATATGTGAAAATGGGAAAAAAAAATGCATCCATATTAAAGTGAAAGAAGGTGAAAGTGAAGTCGCTCAGTCGTGTCCAACTCTTTGCAACCCCATGGATTATAGCCCACCAGGCCCCTCTCCATGGGATTCTCCAGGCAAGAATAGTGGGTTGCCATTTCCTGCTCTAGGGGATCTTCCAACCCAGGGATCGAACCCAGGTGTCCCACATTGCGGGCGGACACTTTACCATCTGAGCCACCATCCATATTACAATACTAGTAATTATGTATTTCAAAATATAACCACCAGATGACCTTCAGTAGTCATCAGCTACAGCCAAAATTTGAATCACATTGACCATTGCATATGTAATGTTTATTCTACAAATTGCAATGACCAAGAGTTGCTAAAACCCCTTCCCCACCCCACCACATATCTTATTACCAGTTGTCACGCAAAAGCCTTGAGTAAATGACACTGAGTCCTTCTTCATTTTCCCTCTACTTTAGTTTTGTTTTCTGATTAAAAGAAACCAGAAACACTAACCATATGATTTACTACAAATCCAAATATAATGTATGCTGCTGCTGCTAAGTCGCTTCAGTTGTGTCCAACTCTGTGCGACCCGGTAGATGGCATCCCACCAGGCTCCTCCATCCCTGGGATTCTCCAGGCAAGAATTCTGGAGTGGGTTGCCGTTTCCTTCTCCAATGCATGCATGCATGCTATGTCACTTCAGTCGTGTCCAATTCTGTGCGACCACATAGATGGCAGCCCACCAGACTCCCCTGTCCAAAGGATTCTCTAGGCAAGAAAACTGGAGTGTGCCGTTTCCTTCTCCATTAATATGATGTGTAAGTACATTTAATGAACTTACGTTTATGAACACACTATCTTACAATATGAAAAATAATGAGCTAAAATAGATTCATGCAAGCATTGCAGTTGTTTTTCATTTGGAATAAAAGTTTGGCCCAGCCTATAAAATCTATATTAAAAGAGTTAGTTAAATAACTTGAACAAAGGAAACTTGCTTATTATTAATAAAGGAGATAGACTCAAAATTGAGTGAGATTTGTATTTTCTCTGCAACGTGGCAACATTTTAAACAAGATAATGCCATTTCCTCCCCTTCAGTAAACAGCTATCAGTTCATGAGTCACTCTGTAAGCCTTCTACAACTGGGCTGATAAATACCATCCATCATCTGTTGCCCAAACTTATGAAATCCTTGCCAACGTCACTTTAGGACTTAAATTTCTACTTTATTATTTTCTTCCCTTGGAAGAAAACTAAAATGGTAAAATTCCTGCATAGACTTGTAGAATTTTATAACAGGGACAAAAACAAACTAAAACATTTTTATGCTAATTTGTTCTCAACAGTTATATTAATAATGTTTTTCTGATTAATGATAATGCTTTTCCAAAGGAAAACCACAATGAATCTTTTTTAGCCCAAGTTTAACCGAAATTATCTGAGGTAACTCCAGATGATTCATTTAGAATTACCAAGATTGTCAATATATACACACATATATAGTCATATATATAATATATATACACACATGAATGTGTATGTGTATATGTACATATATATACACATACATATATTTTCAGAAACCTCACAGATTTCACTTGACTACTAGCATTTTAATTGACCATAAACTAGTGACTGCTTTCTAATTTAATCATTAGGCCAGGCTCATATATTCAAATAATGTTATCATTCAAAGTGCGATAGTATGTTGGGAAGTTTTTCTTTTTCCCTTTTGTATTAAGGTATAATTTACATACGGTAAAAATCATCACTCGTTTTAGTATACAGTTTCTATGAGTTTTGTTTGACAAGGGTGTACAGTCATGTCTCCACTACCATAATAAAGATGTGGAAAGGTTCTGTCACCCTTCTGCCTAAAATGTCCCTCATACTTTGTAGTCAACTCCTTTTCTCACCTCCTAGCACTTAGCTACCACAAATGTTTTCTGTCTCCATAGTTTTGTATTTGAAAAAAAGAATGTTCTATAACTGATACATTAGAGTATGTCCCTCTTTGAGTCTGGCTTCATTAACTTAGAAAAATGGATCTAAGATTCATCCCAAATTGTTTCAAAAATCAGGAGGTCAAAAGGGCGGGACTGGGGTGCTGACAGAGGGAAGGCATACAAACTTGTGCAGCGCACACCACCCTCCCGGAAGAGCCGAAAGAAGAGCAAATAATCCCCGTGACAGAGTGCAGGCAGTGAGAGGAGACAAGTGCACATACACCCCGCAACACAGAGAGCGGGCACGGGGGACCGAAACAAGTCCACACGAGCCCCACGACACAGAGACCAGCCCGGGGAGCTGAAACAAGTGCACGCAAGCTCCTTGACGCAGACGGTGAGTTCAGGGGACTGAGGGATGTCCACACAAGTCTCTGCGACGCAGAAGGATCCACACAAGCACCTACCTAGCAAGTTTCGGCCAGCAGCACAGGGCGGGACCGGGGAACAGAAGTGCCGGCAATGATCCCAGGGATAAGTAGGGGACGGCCGCACTGCAGTTACGCTGAGAGCGCCACTGTGAAGCAGCTGCGGAAACAGAAGGCCTAGCACCACGAAAGCTGGAATGACTGCCCAAAGGCATACTGAAACCCTAGACACTCCAAAACCTACTACTGGACACTGCACTGCCCTTCAGAGAGAGGAGATCCAGCTCCATCAACCAGAACATAGGCACAAGCTCTGCCACCAGGGAAACATCCCCGGACACTAACCCAACCCCATCCACGGGGGCAGACTCCACAAACAAGAACTATGACCTTGAAAACCCCTTTTTAAATTTTGTTTCCTTTTTCATTTTTTTCTTTCTTTTTTTTTCTCTTATAAATCACACTGTTTATTCTCCCAACATATCTCCACCTTCACACTAGCATTTAGTGATGCTGTGGAGTTTTCCTCTTTGTTTTTCGTGTTATCAAAAAAATAATAATTTTAAGATTCTTTCTTCTTATAAATCACACTGCTTATTCCCCAAGATAGTTCCACCATCACATTAGCTTTTTGCAGTGCTGTGGAGTTTTCCTCTTTGTTTTCCTTGTTAAAAAAAAAAAAAATCATTTTAAGATTTTTTTTTCTTTTTTTCTTATAAATCACACAGTTTAGTCCCCCTACATATTTCTATCTCCATATTAGCCTTTTGCAGTGCTGTGAAGTTTTCCCCTTTGTGTTTCTTGTAAGAAAAGCAAGAAAAAAATTCATTTTAGTTTTTTTTTTCTTTTTTTCTCTTTCTCACTTTTCTTTTTTCTTGATGAGTTTTATGGATTTGGTTTGGATATGTTCAACTGCTTTTCCTACTGTTCTTTACTGGCTGTAGCTATTCCTGCTACTGCACTGCTAAGTCACTTCAGTCATGTTCGACTCTGCAACCCCATAGATGGCAGCCCACCAGGCTGCCCCATCCCTGGAATTCTCCAGGCAAGAACACTGGAGTGGGTTGCCATTTCCTTCTCCAATGCATGAAAGTGAAAAGGGAAAGTGAAGTCGCTCAGTCGTGTCCAACTCTTAGCAACCCCATGGACTGCAGCCTACCAGGCTCCTCTACCCATGGGATTTTCCATGCAAGAGTACTAGAGTGGGGTGCCATTGCCTTCTCCAGTAGCTATTCCTGAATATATATAAATCTTTTCCACACACGTCTATTCATCTTTGCTTTTCTATTTTTTCTTTTCTCTCTATTTTTTAAATATTCTTCTCCACCCCTTCCTTTTCTCTTTCCCTCTCTTCTCCTCTTTCTTTTCTCTCTCTCTCTTTTTATTCTCCCCTTTTTCCTTCACTCTTTCTTCTTTCACAAAGTAAGTTAAATTATTGAGCTCTGTATGCTATATTCTGCAGTTGCCCTTCTGCTCATGCTCAAATTTTCAGATTGAGCATTAGCTAACTCTGCTTTCAATTTGTTGATATCACCTCTGGTTTCCCTTGCTCACCAAGTCAGTCTCCTGTATTCTTTTCTTTAGAATGCTTTGGTTATAACTCTATATGTGGAAGTGTGTGTGTATATGTCCCAGTATTTATGTAATATCTACTGTATCTCTTACCACTGGAACACAGGCACAAGTCACCCCCAACAAGAAATCAACACAAACCACCCAACCAACATTTCCCTGCAAGGGCAAAAATCAAAAGGAAGAAATAATACAACCCTAAAGCCTGGGAAAAGGAGACCTCAACTGGAGCAAGTTAGAAAAAAAAAAGATGATGAAAAGACAGAGAAATACAACACAAATGAAAGGGCAAGGTAGAAACTCACAAGACCAAATAAACGAAGAGGAAATAAGTAATCTCCCTGAAAGAGAATTCAGAATAATGATAGTAAAGATGCTCTGAAGACTTGAAAATGGAATGGAGAAAACGCAAGAAGCATTTAACACAGTTAATACAATCGCCAAGGACATAAATAAACAATAAGCAGACAGAGATGAATAACACAATTACTGAAACTAAAAATACTCTGAGAAAGTGAAAGTCACTCAGTTGTGTCTGACTCTTTGTGACCCCATGGACTATACAGTCCAGGGAATTCTCCAGGCCAGAATACTGGAGTGGGTAGCCTTAAAAATACTCTAGAAAGAACCAATAGCAGAATAACTGAGGCAGAGGAATGGATAAGTGAGTTGGAGGATAGAATGGGGGAAATAACTGCTGAAGAGAAGAATAAGGGAAAGGAATGAAAAGAACTGAGGAAAGCCTCAGAGAGCTTTGGGGAAATATTAAACACACCAGTATTTGAATTATAGGGATCCCAGAAGAATAAGAAAAAAAGAAAGGCACTGAGAAAATTTTGAAGAAAGTATAGTTGAAAACTTCCCCAACATGGGAAAGGAAATAGTCAATAAAGTCCAAGAAGCACAGAGAGTCCCCTACAGATTAAACTCAAGAAGAAACACATTGAGACACACATTAATCAAGCTAACAGAGATTAAGCACAAAGGGAAAAGCAACAAGTAACATACATGGTAAATCCCATACAATTAACAGTGGATCTTTCAGCAGAAATTCTACAGGCCAGAAGGGAATGGCAGGATATATTTAAAATACTGAAAGAGAAAAACCTACAACCACGATTACTATACCCGGCAAAGATCTCATTCAAAGTTGAAGGAGAAATCAAAAGCTTTACAGACAAGCAGAAATTAAGAGAATTCAGCAACACCAAACCAGGCTTGCAACAAATTCTAAAGGGACTTACATAGCCAGTAAACACAAGAGAAAGGAAAGACCTACAAAAGCAAATCCAAAACAATCAAGAAAATGCCAGTAGGAACATATGTATCAATAATTACCTTAAATGTAAATGGATTAAATGCACCAACCAAAAGATACAGACGGACTGAATGGATACAAAAACAAGACCCATATAAATGCTAGCCTACAGGAGATCCACTTCAGACCTAGAGACACATACAGACTGAAAGTAAAAGGTTGGGAAAAGATATTCCATGCGAAGGGAAACCAAAAGAAAGCTGGAGTGGCAATCCTTATTTCAGACAAAACAGACTTTAAAGAATATCATAAGAGACAAAGAAGGACACTACAGAATGATCAAGGGATCAATCCAAGAAGAAGACGTAGCAATTGTAAATGTCTATGCACCCAACATAGGAGCACCTCAATACATAAGGCAAATACTAACAAGCATAAGCAGAGAAATCAACAGCAACACAATAATAATAGGGGGACTTTAACACCCCACTGTTATCAATGGACAGATCATTAAAACAGAGAATCAATAAGGAAACACAAACTTTAAATGAAACATTAGACCAAATGGACCTAATTGATATCTTCAGGACTTTACATCCAAATGCAAAAGAATACACTTTCTTCTCAAGTGCACATGGAACATTCTCCAGGATAGACCACATCTTGGGCCACAAATCAAGCCTCAGTAAATTTAAGAAACTTGAAATTGTATCAAGTATCTTCTCTGACCACAATGCTGTGATATCAACTACAGGGAAAAAACAGCAAGAAACAAACTCTCACAAATTATTGGAGATTAAACAATACATTACTAAATAACAAAGAGGTTACTGAAGAAATAAAAAAAAGAAATCAAAAGATTCCTAGAGACAAATGACAACAAAAACACAATGACCCAAAACCTATCAGATCAGATCAGATCAGATCAGATCAGTCGCTCAGTCGTGTCTGACTCTTTGCGACCCCATGAATCGCAGCACACCAGGCCTCCCTGTCCATCACCAACTCCCAGAGTTCACTCAGCCTCACGTCCATTGAATCAGTGATGCCATCCAGCCATCTCATCCTCTGTCATCCCCTTCTCCTCCTGCCCCAAATCCCTCCCAGCATCAGAGTCTTTTCCAATGAGTCAACTCTTTGCATGAGGTGGCCAAAGTACTGGAGTTTCAGCTTTAGCATCATTCCTTCCAAGCAAAAGCAGTTCTAAGAAGGAGGTTTATAGCAATACAGTCATACCTCAAGAAGCAAGAAAAGTATTGAATAAACAGCCTAACTCTACATCTAAAGCAGCTGGAAAAAGAAAAACAAAAACCCCCAAAGTCAGCAGAAGGAAGAAGGTCATAAAAATCAAAGCAGAAATAAATGAAAAAGAAATGAAAGAAACAATAGTAAAGATTAATAAAACTAAAAGCTGGTTCTTTGATAAGACTAACAAAATTGACAAACCACCAGCCAGACTCATCAAGAAAAAAAGGGAGAAAAATCAAATCAATAAAATTGGAAATGAGAAAAGAGAGGTTACAACAGACAACACAGGAATACAAAGGATCATAAGGGAATATTATGAGCAACTATATGCTAATAAAATGAATGACCTAGAGGAAATGGACAGATAGTTATAAAAGATCAACCTCCCAAGACTGAACCAGAAAGAAATAGAAATTATGAACAACCCAATTACAAACACTGAAATTGAAACAGTAATCAAAAATCTCCCCAGAAACAAAAGCCCAGGGCCAGATGGCTTCACAGGGGAATTCTACCAAACATTCAGAAAAGAGCTAATGCCTATTTTTCTGAAACGTTTCCAAAAAATTGCAGAAGGAAGACTTCCAAACTCATTCTATGAGACCACAACCACCCTGATACCAAAATCAGGGAAAGACAAAAGAAAAAAGAAAATTACAGACCAATGTCACTGATGAACATAAATGCAAAAATCCTCAACAAAATTCTAGCAAACAGAATCCAACGTCACATTAAAAAGCTCATACACCATAATCAAGTGAGGTTTATTCCAGAGATGCAAGAATTCTTCAATATACACAAATCAATCAATGTGATATACCATATCAACAAATTGAAAGATAAAAACCATATGATCATCTCAATAGATGCAGAAAAAGCCTCCACAAAAGTCAGCATCCATTTATGATAAAAATGCTTCAAAAAATGGTCATAAAAGTAACCTACCTCAACATAGTAAAGGCCATATTTGAAAAGCCCACAGCAAACATTATTCTCAATGGTGAAAAGCTAAAAGCTATCCCTCTAAGATCAGGAATAAGACAAGGGTGTCTACTCTCATGACTATTATTCAACATAGTTTTGAAAGTCCTAGCTACATCAATTAGAGAAGAAAAAAAATAAAAGGAATCCAGATCAGAAAAGAAGTAACACTCACTGTTTGCAGATATGATACTATACATCAGTTGGGTTCAGTTCAGTCGCTCAGTCGTGTCCGACTCTTTGCGACCCCAGGAATCGCAGCACGCCAGGCCTCCCTGTCCATCGCCAACTCCCGGAGTTCACCCAGACTCACGTCCATTGAGTCAGTGATGCCATCCAGCCATCTCATCCTCTGTCGTCCCCTTCTCCTCCTGCCCCCAATCCCTCCCAGCACCAGAGTCTTTTCCAATGAGTCAACTCTTCTCATGAGGTGGCCAAAGAGTGGAGTTTCAGCTTTAGCATCATTCCTTCCAAAGAAATCCCAGGGCTGATCTCCTTCAGAATGGACTGGTTGGATCTCCTTGCAGTCCAAAGGACTCTCAAGAGTCTTCTTCAACATGGACATGGAACAACAGACTGGTTCCAAATAGGAAAAGGAGTGAAGAGGAACTCAAAAGCCTCTTGATGAAAGTGAAAGTGGAGAGTGAAAAAGTTGGCTTAAAGCTCAACATTCAGAAAACGAAGATCATGGCATCCGGTCCCATCACTTCATGGGAAATAGATGGGGAAACAGTGGAAACAGTGTCAGACTTCGGCGCTCAGCCTTCTTCACAGCCCAACTCTCACATCCATACGTGACCACAGGAAAAACCATAGCCTTGACTAGACGGACCTTTGTTGGCAAAGTAATGTCTCTGCTTTTGAATATGCTATCTAGGTTGGTCATAACTTTCCTTCCAAGGAGTAAGCGTCTTTTAATTTCCTGGCTGCAGTCACCATCTGCAGTGATTTTGGAGCCCAGAAAAATAAAGTCTGACACTGTTTCCAATGTTTCCCCATCTATCTCCCATGAAGTGATGGGACCGGATGCCATGATCTTCGTTTTCTGAATGTTGAGCTTTAAGGCAACTTTTTCACTCTCCACTTTCACTCTCATCAAGAGGCTTTTGAGTTCCTCTTCACTTTCTGCCATAAGGATGGTGTCATCTGCATATCTGAGGTTATTCATATTTCTCCCGGCCATCTTGATTCCAGCTTGTGTTTCTTCCAGTCCAGCGTTTCTCATGATGTACTATGCATATAAGTTAAATAAGCAGGGTGACAATATACAGCCTTGACATACTCCTTTTCCTATTTGGAACCAGTCTGTTGTTCCATGTCCAGTTCTAACTGTTGCTTCCTGACCTGCATACAGATTTCTCAAGAGGCAGGTCAGGTGGTCTGGTATTCCCATCTCTTGAAGAATTTTCCACAGTTTATTGTGATCCACACAGTCAAAGGCTTTGGCATAGTCAATAAAGCAGAAATAGATGTTTTTCTGGAACTCTCTTGCTTTTTCCATGATCCAGCGGAATTTGGCAATTTGATCTCTGGTTCCTCTGCCTTTTCTAAAACCAGCTTGAACATCAGGAAGTTGACGGTTTACGTATTGCTGAAGCCTGGCTTGGAGAATTTTGAGCGTTACTTTACTAGCATGTGAGATGAGTGCAATTGTGCGGTAGTTTGAGCATTCTTTGGCATTGCCTTTCTTTGGGATTGGAATGAAAACTGACCTTTTCCAGTCCTGTGGCCACTGCCGAGTTTTCCAAATTTGCTGGCATATTGAGTACAGCACTTTCACAACATCATCTTTCAGGATTTGAAATAGCTCAACTGGAATTCCATCACTTCCACTAGCTTTGTTCGTAGTGATGCTTTTTAAGGCCCACTTGACTTCACATTCCAGGATGTTGGCTCTAGATGAGTGATCACACCATCATGATTATCTGGGTCGTGAAGATCTTTTTTGTACAGTTCTTCTGTGTATTCTTGCCATCTCTTCTTAATATCTTCTGCTTCTGTTAGGTCCATACCATTTCTGTCCTTTATAGAGCCCATCTTTGCATGAAATGTTCCTTTGGTATCTCTAATTTTCTTGAAGTAATCTCTAGTCTTTCCCATTCTATTGTTTTCCTCTATTTCTTTGCATTGATCACTGAGGAAGGCTTTCTTATCTCTCCTTGCTGTTTTTTGGAACTCTGCATTCAGATGCTTATATCTTTCCTTTTCTCCTTTGCTTTTCACTTCTCTTCTTTTCACAGCTATATGTAAGGCCTCCCCAGACAGCCATTTTGCTTTTTTGCATTTCTTTTCCATGGGGATGGTCTTGATCCCTGCCTCCTGTACAATATCACAAACCTCCGTCCATAGTTCATCAGGCACTCTATCTATCAGATCTAGGCCCTTAAATCTATTTCTCACTTCCACTGTATAATCATAAGGGATATGATTTAGGTCATACCTGAATGGTCTAGTGGTTTTCCCTACTTTCTTCAATTTAAGTCTGAATTTGGCAATAAGGAGTTCATGATCTGGGCCACAGTCAGCTCCTGGTCTGGTTTTTGTTGACTGTATAGAGCTTCTCCATCTCTGGCTGTGAAGATTATAATCAATCTGATTTCAGTGTTGACCATCTGGTGATGTCCATGTGTAGAGTCTTCTCTTGTGTTGTTGGAAGAGGGTGTTTGCTATGACCAGTGCATTTTCTTGGCAAAATTCTATTAGTCTTTGCCCTGCTTCATTCTGTATTCCAAGGCCAAATTTGCCTGTTACTCCAGGTGTTTCTTGACTTCCTACTTTTGCATTCCAGTCCCCTATAATGAAAAGGACATCTTTTTTGGGTGTTAGTTCTAAAAGGTCTTATAGGTCTTCATAGAACCGTTCAACTTCAGCTACTTCAGCATTACTGGTTGGGGCATAGGCTTGGATTACTGTGATATTGAATGGTTTGCCTTGGAAATGAACAGAGATCATTCTGTCATTTTTGAGATTGCATCCAAAGCCAAAAGAAACTATTAGAAAATTGCTAGAGTTAGCAAATTCAGCAAAGTCGTGGGATATAAGGTCAATACACAGAAATCACTTGCATTCCTATATACTAATAATTAAAAATGAGAAAGAGAAATCAAGGAATCAATACCATACACCATTGCAACAAAAATAATAAAATATCTAGATATAAACCTGCCTAAGGAAACAAAAGACCTGTATATGGAAAACTATAAGACACTGATGAAAGAAATCAAACATGACATAAACAGATGGAGAGATATTCCATGTTCCTGGGTAGGAAGAATCAATATTGTGAAAATGACTATACTACCAAATGCAATCTATAGATTCAATGTGATCCCTATCAAATTACCAATGGCTTTTTTCACAGTACTAGAACAAAAATTTTCACAATTCATATGAAAACACAAAAGACCCCAAATAGCAAAAGCAGTCTTGAGAAAGAAGAATGGAGCTAGAGGAATCAACCTTCCTGACTTTGAATTATAGCACAAAGCTACAGTCATCAAGACAGTATGGTACTGGCACAAAAACAGAAATGTAGACCAATGGAACAAGATAGAGAACCCGGAGATAAACCCATGCACCTATGGGTACCTTATTTTTGACAAAGGAGGCAAGAATATACAATGAGGCAAAGACAGCCTCTTCAGTAAGTGGTGCTGGGAAAACTGGACAGCTATGTGCAAAAGACTGAAATAAGCTCACTACCTAACATCATACACAAAGATAAACTCAAAATGGATTAAAGACCTAAATGTAAGACCAGAAAGTATTAAACTCTTAGAAGAGAACATAGGCAGAACTCTTGATGACATAAATCAAAGCAAGATCTTCTATGACCCACCTCCTAGAGTAATGGAAATAAAAACAAAAATAAACAAGTGTGACCTAATTAAACTTAAAAGCTTTTGCACAGCAAAAGAAAACTACAAACAATGTGAAAAGACAACACCCAGGATGGGAGAAAATAATAGCAAGGGGAACAGCTGATAAAGAATTAATTTCCAAAATATACAAGCAGCTTATACAACTCAATACCAAAAAAGCAAACAACCCAATCAAAAAGTGGGAAAGGGACCCAAAGAGACATTTCTCCAAAGAAGACATACAGATGGCTAACAAGCACATGAAAAGATGCTCACCATCACTCATTATCAGAGAAATTCACATCAAAACTGCAATGAGATACCACCTCACAACAGTCAGAATGGCCATCATCAAAAAGTCTACAAACAATAAATGCTGGAGAGGATGTGGAGAAAAGGGAACACTCTTGCATTGCTGGTGGGAATGTAAACTGATCAGCCACTATGGAAGATGGTATGTAGACTCCTTAAAAAGCTAGGAATAAAACCACCATATGACCCAGCAATCCCACTCCTAAGCATATACCCTGAGGAAATCAAAACTGAAAGAGACACACGTACCCCAGTGTTCACTGCAGCTCTGTTTACAATAGCTAGAACATGGAAGCAACCTAGATATCCATCAACAGATGAATGGATAAAGAAGCTGTGGTACATATATACAATGGAATACTACTCAGCCATAAAAAGAAACACATTTGAATATGTTCTAATGAGATGGACAAAACTAGAACCCATTATACAGAGTGAAGTAAGTCAGAAAGAGAAATATAAATATCGTATAATGACACATATAAATGGAATCTGAAGAGATGGCACTGATGAATTTATCTTCAGGGCTGCAATGGAAAAACAGACATAGAGAACAGACCTATGGACAAGGTGGGAGGAGAGGAGGGAGAAGGGGAGACGTATGGAGAGAGTAACATAGAAATTTATGATACCACGTGTAAAACAGATAGCCAATGGGAATTTGCTGTGTGACTCAGGGAACTCAAACAGGGGCTCAGCAACAGGCTGAAGGGTGAGGTGGGAAGGGCGATGGAGGGAGGTCTGGGAGGGAGGGTACATGGGTGTACCTATGGCTGATTCTTGTTGATGTATGACAGAAAACCACAAAATTCTGTAAAGCAATTATCCTTCAATTAAAAAATTAAGAACAAAATCAGAAGGTTATTCCTTTTTATTGGTGAGCTGTATTCTATTGTAGAAATGTGCTACAATTTATCTCTTTTCCAGCTAAGGGATACCTGACCAGCCATTAATATTATCAATGAGAGTCTATATTTTTAATAAAAATATCCATGACTCCACCAACTCAAGGTCTTTGATTTTGAATGAATTTGATT
Source organism: Bos indicus x Bos taurus (assembly GCF_003369695.1). Lineage (NCBI taxonomy): Eukaryota > Metazoa > Chordata > Mammalia > Artiodactyla > Bovidae > Bos > Bos indicus x Bos taurus. The sequence continues at coordinate 27,220,690 of NC_040087.1, read as the reverse complement.
TTTAGTGCAAAGGAAAGATTAAATCTCAGCAGAAACCAACTTTACTTGCTCCCTAGTTGACAATTTTGCCTTGAGCTAACTTTTTAAGTTTCTAGAATTTTGCTTAATTTGAAACAGTATCCTGATTACATTTCTCTTCTATACAATAGCCTAAGGATCTCTAGCAATTGAAACACAGTCCTTTTAGTTTTAGTTTCCTAAAATTAAAACAGAAACTGCAAATATAAAGCATTGAAAGGCACTCATACTATTCAAAACATCACATGGTTTATACCAATTATCCAGAAAATTGTCTCTTTTCCTTTTTTTTTTTTTTTGCTAATAAATGACTTTTTCAGAGACAGCTAATAAATGAATTTTTCCTGTCCCAGTTTCCCTATTGAAAATGAGGACACTGGTACTTCTTTCTTACTTATCTCAAGGGACTAAGGCTATGTTTGAGAAAAATGAGATGTTTTGTGTCTAAACTTCAAAAAAGAGACAGTGTGGAGAGCCCGGAGTGTCATTAGTGCAGGGAGGAATCTTCATAGCATGTGAAATGCATGTTCTGATAAATAAAGAACAGACTAATTTTTTCAAATACAACAAAAATATACGAGAACACTATGCTGCAGAGAGGGGTACAATCAGCTTCTCTATCCTACATGTCAACACAGAACCTGCTTGGAACCAGGCATTTAGGACCATCACAAAATCTTGCCCTTTGTGTGACTTCTGCAAATTGGCAAATCGTTGCAAAGTCTCCTCTCTGCTCTCCTAAGGAAATGCTTATAGCCCTGTGATTGAAAACATCATCTTTTAAGGAGGAAACTCCTTGGTCTTACTTTTGAAGATGCATAAATACCATAGAACAGCAAGATCTACACCTTATTATAGGATAAGAACAAGTATAGATCTCTATATTTTTATTTGTATCTTTAAACAAAGAGCCAATGGTGAAATGATCCATTTTAGTACTGATTTGATTAATAAGGAAACTGGAAGACTGAAAGCTCTATATTGTCACTATTGTGTTTTTATCTCACTTCTCTTGTTTTCAAGCAATTGAAACCATAACAACAGAGATCATGAATCAGAAAAATGAAAATATAGCTGGTACATAAGTGAGGAGACGTTTATGACTTTTATATGCTTTGTCATTTCACTTTAGCTCTTGAATTCCCCTGAATTACTCTGGGGAAAAGTTGCTGTGAACAACACAAAGCAGAATTTTTTCTGACATTAGGTGTATCTCATAGTCATAAGATCTATAAAAAGAACAGCAGAAGAAAAATATTCTAATAATAAGTTTCACTTAGGTCAAGAAGGTCACTTAATGTAAAACTATTTGGGGGACAACACAGAGGGTTAAGTCAGTTCTTTGCCCCATCCTTAAAAATGAATGGGCTTGTTTTGAAAAGCATAACTCTTATTGGTAATTCTAGTGACCTGAATTTATTTTTGGTCCTAATTTCCTTATAAATATTATTGGGATTTAATTTGTAAGTCTATTGACTATCTCCAAATATTACATTTAAATTGGTTTAGGAAATATGTCGTCTATTTATTACTTATCTGGCTTAATGTCAAATATTCACTGCATTTGGGTTTTAATATCACTTCTTTGGAGTCTGTCACCCTTAGGTGTCATGGTTCCTTCTCTCTCAGATACTTATTTATATGTCAAAGAAAACTGGAATTGTCTTCAAGCACAAAAGAAGAAGTATTTCTTGTCTCTCTTGCTTTATTTTCTGTTATCCAAGGAGCAAGCCATCAAAAATTAATGTTGAGAGATGACAAGTATCTTGGCCATTCAAGTCAGTAGCAAAAATAATATTTTTTTCATGGACTTTGTACTTCCATAAGTGTGAATTATTCATGAAGTGCCAGTTTGGGTAAAAGTCAGTTCAATGATAGATTTGAGCCAGCACTAGGAAATTTGCTAAGGAAAGCTACAATATCATAGGGCTTCAACATTTAGTCATGCAGTTAAAATGTACCTCTATTCTTTCACTTTTGAACTCAACTTCTTAAAGTTTGTAAGTTAAAATTTCATCAAGAACCAATCATTTTCTAAACTAGAATTGACCTTTAGTATTGAATTATTATAGATGATTACCCCTAGGGATCTACCAAGAAAAAAGAACAGCATTTTGCCTAGGAATCAGTTAACTTATTTTCCATGTCCTAAGAAAAGAGACAGAAATTACAAGCTAGCGCCTACTTTGCCCTCCAAGATATACATTTAGCTTGAGTCCCAGAAAAAAAAAAAAAAAAAAGGAAAGGAATAACCAAGACCACAGTGGTTGATTTCAGAGAACAAAGAAAGGTCAGTCATTCATACTATCCTCCAGAGAATTCCCTCCACCGAGTGTACTCTCATTTGTCTCAAGGTAACAAATATTCAACTAAACCTAGCTTTGGTCTTGGTCCAAGCCCCTGAAAAGAAACTAGCCACCATTAAGTCACATGACTTGCTTATGCTTTTCCAAGTGATTTCTTAGAGATAAGTTGAATTTCTTTGATCTGTCTCCAGTAAAGTACTTTTAAGCAGTCCAGCATTAAAATGATCAGAAACTAGTAAGAAAGGATTCAGTAAGGTAGCACAAAACAAGGCTTACTGAACGGTAGAGCTGAGAAGGTACAACCAGAATCACTAAAAGGAAAATGCAAGTGAATGAAAGGGGAAACTAGTTGGAGAAAGTTCACTACAGGTTTTCCACAGACATTAAGAAATAGCCCAGAAAGACCTTGTTTTTGTATGTGAAGTGAAGTGAAAGTCGCTCAGTTGTGTTCGACTCTTTGTATAGTCCTTGGAATTCTCCAGGCCAGAATTCTGGAGTGGTAGCCTTTCTCTTCTCCAGGGTAGCTTCCCAATCCAGGGTTCGAACCCAGGTCTCCTGCATTGCAGGCGGATTCTTTACCAACTAAGGCATGCTGCTGCTGCTGCTGCTAAGTCGCTTCAGTCGTGTCCGACTCTGTGCGACCCCATAGACGGCAACCCACCAGGCTCCTCCGTCCCTGGGATTCTCCAGGCAAGAACACTGGAGTGGGTTGCCATTTCCTTCTCCAATGCATGAAAGTGGAAAGTGAAAGGGAAGTCGCTCAGTCAAGTCCGACTCTTAGCGACCCCATGGACTGCAGCCTACCAGGCTCCTCCATCCATGGGAGTTTCCCAAAGGGAAGCCTATTTTTGTATAGTTCAACAAATGATGTGGGAGTGGGGACTGTCATAAAATATTTCAAAATGTATGGCAAAAACCATCACAATATTGTAAAGTAATTATCCTCTAATTAAAATAAATTAATTTTTAAAAATGCAGGAATGTCTTGTATGAAACACATTATGCAAACCAAATTTAAGAAGCTAAACTGATATCTCTTCTGTCAATGTGTCTTTTCTTACTGCTTATTTCCCTTGTTATTTTAGGGAAAATTGCTTTGAAATGGAATTTTCCAAATTGCCATGACCTTCGGAATCATTCTTGAGGATAAGTCTCAAAGGAAAAAGCTGAAAATACATAAGTTATTCTAATGCTTTGGATTGTCTTTCACGCTGTTTATATTCTCTTCTGGGAATAAATGTAGATGGCTCAATCAAGAGGCTTTTTCTCCCAGTACATCTAAGAGGTTATTATCAGAGAAATGCAAATCAAAACCACTATGAGGTACCATTTCACGCCAGTCAGAATGGCTGCAATCCAAAAGTCTACAAGCAATAAATGCTGGAGAGGGTGTGGAGAAAAGGGAACTCTCTGACACTGTTGGTGGGAATGCAAACTAGTACAGCCACTATGGAGAACAGTGTGAAGATTCCTTTAAAAACTGGAAATAGAACTGCCTTATCACCCAGCAATCCCACTGCTGGGCATACACACCGAGGAAACCAGAATTGAAAGAGACACATGTACCCCAATGTTCATTGCAGCACTGTTTATAATAGCCAGGACATGGAAGCAACCTAGATGCCCATCAGCAGATGAATGGATAAGAAAGCAGTGGTACATATACACAATGGAGTATTACTCAGCCATTAAAAAGAATACATTTGAATCAGTTCTAATGAGGTGGATGAAACTGGAACCTATTTTACAGAGTGAAGTAAGCCAGAAAGAAAAACACCAATACAGTATACTAACACATGTATATGGAATTTAGAAAGATGGTAACAATAACTCTGTGTACGAGACAGCAAAAGAGACACTGATGTATAGATCAGTCTTATGGACTCTGTGGGAGAGGGAGAGGGAGAGGGTGGGGAGACTTGGGAGAATGGCATTGAAACATGTATAATATCATGTATGAAACGAGTCGCCAGTCCAGGTTCGATGCACGATACTGGATACTTGGGGCTGGTGCACTGGGACGACCCAGAGGGAGGGTATGGGGAGGGAGGAGGGAGGAGGGTTCAGGATGGGGAACACAGGTATACCTGTGGCGGATTCATTTCGATATTTGGTAAAACTAATACAATATTGTAAAGTTTAAAAATAAAAAAAAAAGACATTTGGGGCATCACTAGAAAAGTATAAATTAAATGTATTCACACTTCCGTGTGAAACCATGATTCTATGTACCTTTACCTGAACCGCGATCCAAAGAAAGCCCAGAAGAGGACAGTAATAGGAAGACAACAGGGAGAAAGTCATATGGCATAAACCAAAACAAAATATGCTAAGTAAGGATGTGATTGGATTCAGTTTAGTCACAACTGGTTGATTTGAACAAGGGGGAATGGGATGCAATATTCTTAATGTAAAAGTTTACATCAAAGACCCTCTACCAGCCCGTTAGCATACTTTCAAGTTTCCTTGTTATCCAACCCCTTCTTCCCTCGGTAGGCACCAGGGTTCTCTTTCTCATCTTCTGTCTCCGATCCCACTTCCACCATACCTAAGTTCTAGCTGTCTTAACCTTCTTTCTGTGCTCCAGGTGTGTTATACTCTCCCCGGACTTTGATAGTATCATCTCTGCCAATTCTCAGTCAGTTGCTCTTTCATCTAGAACACTATCCTTGTGCACAAGATATCCCTTAAAGTCATCCTAATTTAAGGTGTCTTCTTAGCTCGTGAGGGTGTATGAGTCAAATTAGGCCAGTCAGATTCTCTTCTGGGAATTTGGTTTGGAATCTAAGGTAATAGTCCATTTCAGTTCTTACTGGAAATTGGAAGAGAGGTAGACTCATCTGGGCTTCCAGTGTGGGGCATTCACACTCTGCCATATGCATGTAGACAAAACAGTGGTGATGATGAATGATAAAATCCAGGCTGCAGAGAGTGAAAAGGTGCTCGAAAGAAGCAAATATGCTAGATCGTGTGATTTCAGTAAGATAGAGGAGAAGAACCAACTGCTTTTCTTCCTGACAGCTCTACTTCTTACCCTTTGGGTTTCCCAAGAATTACCTCTACCCGTATGTTAAATAACCAATTTTTGCTACCCTCAGTGGGTTCCTGTTACTTGCAACCAAATAATTCTTGACTCAGACAGTCCTCCTGTGTGTGCTTATAGCACTCTGTCCTTTCTCTACCTTTATAGATGCTACTACTTTGCATTAGCTTACTTATTGACCTAAAATTTTCACTGAGCTATGCCTCTGTAGGACAGGACTAAATGTGTCAGGGTCATAAAATCTATCATGGTGCATTTAAAATATAAGAACATAAATATTGTTGAATGAATGATTTCTTACAAAACCCATCTTGATGCTACTTGGCTTGGGTATACCATGGGGCATTCTCAATTTTCTTTCTTATGTGGCTGTCTAAGGTTTCATGAGGCTTCCCAGGTGGCTCTCGTGGTAAAGAACCCGCCAGCCAATGCAGGAGACATAAGTGACATGGGTTTGATCCCTGGGTCGGAAAGATCCACTGGAGTAGGAAATGGCAACCCACTCTAGTATTCTTGCCAGGAGAATCCCAGGGACAGAGGAGCCAGGGAGACTACACTCCATGGGGTCACAAAGAGTCAGACATAACTGAAGCAATTTAGCATGCCCAAGGTTTCAAGTCAAGTCATAGCCCTTGATTCCAAACATCATTCCAGTGTATAACAAGAAGAAAGCATTCTGTATATAGGAGTATTGTCTAAGAATTATTCATGAATTTGTGGGCGTAAGATTAGAGGGCTACACAGGCTTTTATGTTTTGTCCCCAATTTAAAATAGTGAAAATACAGAAACGTTGTCAATATACAAATAAGGAACATGAAACTTTTTAAAAGAAATCCAGTCTGTCTTAGTCACTTACCTGATTGAATATCAGAATCACCTGGAGAGCATTTTAAAAATACAGATTTTGGATTCCACCACAATTTCAATGAAGATTGTTATAAAGCTTTTTGAATGATTCTGAGTTCCAGGGAATTTTCTTGCCTACATCATCCTAAGTTGCTCTTAGATCAAGTTGGAAAAAAACATCTTGAGGAGTTATAGACATCCACAATGTAAAAATATATAAATTAGACCTTATGGTAACTGCTACCACCCATTCAATTCATTCATAAATAATTTATCAAACATTTCCTCTATCTACTTCAAGAGTCTACTTAAGAACATGTTCAAAGTGGAATTGGAGTTTTGGGGTCAACCTAAGAACAGTATGATTGTAAGAAAACAACAGCAATTCTTAAACAATCTTCTTTATACCCTTAACTCATCAAATTTCTGCAGTGAATACTTGTCTGAATATGAAATTGTACCATTGCTATTTAGCTCATTAAAAAATTCCTCAATGTTTAACCCACCCCAAATGCCATTCTCAATAGAAATGTCTTGGATTGAAAAGAGCTCCAAATGAAAAGGGAAGCCAGTGGGCCCTTAAAGTTCCTGGGTCTCTGAAATAAATGTAAAACATAAAACTTGTAGAAACCAAAATGGGAGAAAATCTTCAACATCTAGGGCTAGGTGAAGATTTTCTAGTCTTGCCATTAAAAGCAGAATACATAAGAGGGAAAATTGATCAGTTGGACTTAATCAGAATTAAAACATTTGCTTTATGAAGCTGATGTGAAGATGGCGGGTAAGAAACAAACTGCAAACTGGGAGAAAATACTTGCAAACCATATGTGCAACAAAGAACTTATATCTAGACCATGTAAGTTTTTCAAATTCAACAGTAAAAAATATAAATCAAACAATCCAATTAGAAAATGGACAAAAGATGTGAACAGCCATTTCATTGAAGAGAATACAAAGAAGCACATGAAAAGATGTTCAACATCATTAATTATTAAGGACATATAAATTTAAAGCCCCAATGAGATGCAACTACACACTTGTCAGAATGGCCACAGTAAAAATGAGTGATAACAGCAAATGCTCATGAGGATGCAGAGGAACTGAATCACTCATTTTTTTGCTGGTTGAAATGTAAAAGGGCATAGCCTCTCTGGAAAATGATTTGGTGGTTTCTAATAAAATTGAACTTGCCATATGACTCAGCAATTGTACCCCTGGGCATTTACCACAGAAAAATGAAAAAAAGTGTGTGTTACATGAAGTCATTACAAGAACTTTCACAGCATCTATATTAATATTAGTCCAAAACTGGAAACAATTCAAAAGTCCTTCCATGGATGAATTGTTAAATACCATGGTATACCCATACTGTGGGAATACTATTGAGCAATACAGAGGAACAAACTATTGGTATATACAATCTGGTGGACAGAAAAATGCACCCCCCCAAAAAAAATTGTATGCTCTCTGATCTCTGGAACCAGTGAATATGTTATATTACATGGCAAAGGGACTTTACAGACCTTAAAATAGATTCTTTTGGATTATTTGAGTGGGTCCCATCTAATCACATGAACTCTTCAAAGAATTTTCTCTGGCTGGAGTGGAAGTGATATGTCAGAAATCATAAAGATTCCAAGTGTGAGAGGGACTCATCTGTTATTGCTGGGGGAGGGCCAAAGGGAAAGTATACAAAGGATGCAGGCAGGCACTCAAGCAGGGACTTCTCCCCGCCGACAGCCAGCATGGAAATTGGGACCTCTGTCCTACAAGTGCCAGAAACTGATTTTGATCAACAACTTGCACAAACTTGGAACCACTTTATCCCCAGAGCCTTACAGAAAGGCGCACAGCCTTGATTTATGCCTTGTCAGATTTTAAGCAGAGGTCCAGTTGTGCTGTTCTTGGACTTTTGACCTTTAGCAATGTGAGATAAAAGGTGTTTGTTGCTTTAAGTGGCTGAATTTGTGGTAATTTGGTGCAACAACAATAAAAAACTAGTACAGTAATAACTTGGGTGGATCCCGAGGGAAGTTTGCTGAAAGAAAAAGCCCAGTCTCAGAGTGACAAAATTATGGAGATAGAAAACAGATAACTGCTAAAGGTTAGAAAGAAGTGGGGAGGGAGGTGGCGGTGACTGTAGCTAGCATGATGTGTTCTCGTGATAATGAGATAATTCTGTAATCTGCAGTTACACAAATCTACACAAGTGATACAGTCTACACACAAATCTACACAAGTGATAAAATTGCGTGCAACTGATTACATACACGCTCATGAATGCATGTAAAATTGGTGAAACCTAAATAAGGTCAGTGGGCTGGGTCAATGTCAATATCCCAGTTATGATATTACCCGTCTAAGGGATTCTTGCCCACAGTAGTAGATATAATGTTCATCTGAATTAAATTCCCCCATTCCTATCCGTTTTAGTTCACTGACTCCTAAGATGTCGATGTCCACTCTTGCCACCTCCTGTTTGATCATGTCCCATTTACCTTGATTCGTGAACCTAACCTTCCAGATTCCTATGCAATATTATTCTTTATAGCATCACACTTTATTTTCATCACTGGACACATTCACAACTAAGCTTTATTTCTGGTTTGGCCCAACGGCTCCGTTCTTTCTGGAGCTATTAGTAATTGCCCCCTGTTCTTCCCCAGTAGCCTACAGGGCACCTTCTGACCCGGGGGGCTCATCTTCCAGTGTCACATCATTTTTTTGTTTTCATGCTATTCATGGGGTTCTTATGGCAAGAATATTACCTTATAGTTATGATGGTGCCATTGAGGGAAACTGGATTAAGGGTACATGGGGATCTCTCTGTATTATTTCTTACAATTGCATGTGAATCTACAATTAATTCAACTTTAAAAGGCTGATTAAAAATGATTTAATAGATATAAAATACATATGTTAAAAGTAATATTTTATTACTATCTATGTATTAATGATATAAAGCCACTATCTTTGCTTAAAAATTAATATAGTGAAAACAATAGAATTAAGTACATTAGAACATCACTCTTTTCATTTTAAAATGAGCTGAGGAGTAGAGTGAAGTTCAGTCCTGCCCATGTCTTGTCTAGTTACATTTGCAATATTAGAGTTGTCTTTCAGCAACACTTTTTCTGCAAAAATCCCTTTAGAGGACATTTGCCCTTCTGGTGACAAATAGTTAAAACTGGATCATAGAATTCACAAATCCACTTAACGTAATAAGTTAGCTTTTTGTTGTGGCTGTAACAAATTACTACACATGTTCTGGCTTGAACAATACAAACTTATTACACTATGAGGTTGGAAACCTACAATGGGTCTCACTGAGCTGATATCAAAGTGTCAGCTGGAACGTGTTCTTTACGGAGACTACAAGAACGATCCTGTTTCCCCGACTGTTCCAGCTTCCAGAGGCCACCACGTTCCTTGGCCTGTGGCCCCCTTCCAGCAGTCACATCACTCTGACCTCTTGTCACATCTTTCAGAGATGCTCCTGCCTCCCCAGTTCATTTACTATGAGGACCTTGGTGATTACATTGGGTCCATCCAGGTAATCCAGACACTTTCCCCATCTCAAGTCTTAATCAGATTGGCAAAGTTCCTTTTGTCACGTGAGGTAATCTGTTCCCAGGTGCCAGGGGTTCCTGGACAGGTTTGGGAGTCGGCATTGTTCTGCCAGCCACAAAGGACGCACACAAAGTGCAGCGTGTGCAGGATGCAGAACGTGTCCCAGTGTGTGGGGACTCCATGTCACCTAGTGGTGGTACCAGCATGCCCTCAGAACATCTCACTGCTAAGTTCCATGACCATTTCAGACGCAGACTAGAGAAAGCCATCAGTTTAATTCCTGTATTAAATACTGTCAAGGCATAATATCTTTTTTTAAAGTTTATACATTTTATACATAGACAGACATCCCAACATTCTCTCTCGAGGCCTCACCTGATTGCCGTGGACCTCTGAGATAGAGGGCTCCAGTCGGAGGCCACTGCTCTAAATAACCAGTATTTCACATTTCCTCATATCTGTGCAGCAACACTCAATTTACACACTGTGGTCATAGTGTTTCACTCTGTGGCATTGTTAATTTCACAGAAACAACACTGAGAAGTAGATAAATTTTACACTTTATAGGTGCAGTTTTTTAAGCTCAGAGAAGTTCAGGAACTTGATGAAGGACAAAGCTATTTTAACTTCACTGCTAGGTGAAGAACCTCACTTCATACCAAAGCTCACACTGAGAATGGATTCTGGGTAAAGAAGGAACAGATTTTCAGTATTCGGGGAGAGCATCCTAAACCTTCGGAAGGCAGCAGTAGTAACAGCAGCAAAAGCAGACAGTCTGGTTCAAAATGCAGAGTAATTTCCTGTTAATTACTGAGATGGCAACTGATTTCCTGATGCACAAAACTTCTATATGACCAGGACCAAGTCCAGTAACAAAATCACTGGGGCTCAAAGAAGCTGGGACTGTGCAATAAAGAAAAGCTGTATTATTTTCAGCACATTTTCTTCTTTTGTATTTTATTAGGTCGCAAATGGTTCTAGAGTTTTTTTCTGTGGCTGTCTTTTGGAGAGGACATTACAAATGATAGTGATTCCATGACAGACATTCTTTCTTCCTAAATGGCTCAGAGAACTCCAGAGGACACAAGGCTATTTTTATACACTGGAGCATGGGCGTCAGTAAGACAGAACTGCTGGGCTGGTGTCCTTCCGATAAAGGGAACAAATGCATTTATAAGCCCTCTTGAAAGGATGAAATAAGCTCATGGAAAATCAGGGAGAAACAGATGTAATTATACAGAGAATCACAAGACACAGACTTAGAGATAATTTGGAACAGTGTGACTGAGCAGCAGAGGAATATGGAAATTTGTAACCGATAAACAACAGATAATGTGTGCATGTATGCTCAGTAGCTCATTTGTGGCTGACTCTTTGCAACCCCATGGACTATAGCCTGCCAGGCTCCTCTGTCCATGGAATTTTTCAGGCAAGAATACTGGAATGGGCTGCCATTTCCTACTCCAGGAGATCATCCCAACCCAGGGATGGAACCCTCGTCTTCTGCATTGGCAGGCAGATTCTTTAACACTGCACCACCTGGGAAGCTAAACAGTTGTCAGTTCAGTTGCTCCATCGTGTACAACTCTTTACGACCCCATGGACTACAAGCATGCCAGGCTTCTCTGTCTGTCACCAACTCCTGGAGCTTGCTCAAACTCATGTCCATTGAGTTGGTGATGCCATCCAACCATCTTATCCTCTGTCATCCCCTTCTACTCCTGCCTTCAATCTTTCCCAGCATCAGGGGCTTTTCCAATGAGTCAATTCTTCACATTAGGTGGCCAAAAGGATTGTCATTTCAGCTTCAGCATCAGTCCTTCCAATGAATATTCAGGACTCATTTCCTTTAGGATTGACTGGTTGGATCTCCTTGCAGTCCAAGGGACTCTCAAGAGTTTTCCCCAACACCACAGTTCAAAAGCGTCAATTCTTCGGCACTCAGCTTTCTTTATAGTTCAAGTCTCACATCCATACATGACTACTGGAAAAACCATAGCTTTGACTACACGGACCTTTGTTGACAAAGTAACGTCTCTGTTTTTTAATATGCTGTCTAGGTTGGTCATAGCTTTTCTTCGAAGGAGCAAGCGTATTTTAATTTCATGGCTGCAGTCACCATCTGCAGTGATTTTGTAGCCCAAGAAAATAAGTGTCTCACTATTTCCACTGTTTCTCCATCTATTTGCCATGAAATGATGGGACTGGATGCCATGATCTTAGTTTTTTGAATGTTGAGTTTTAAGCCAACTTTTTCACTCTCCTCTTTCACTTTGATCAAAAGGCTCTTTAGCTTTCTTCACTTTCTGCCGTAAGGATGGTGTCATCTGCATATCTGTTATTTATATTTCTCCCAGCAATCTTGATTCCAAATGTGCTTCAGTTGTGGCTGGGCTGAATTTTGAGAAGTGGTTTGAAAGATCTAATGGACAGGTTATCTACATGGTATTTAATGGAGTTTAGCTCCTACATGGACTTGTTTATTATTCTTTTAAATTAAAAATGAAAAAAAAAAATTGGTCTGCACTGTGTAGCATGTGAAATATTAGTTCCCCAACCAAGGAATGAACCCATGCCCCCTGCATTGGAAGAATGGAGTCTTAACCACTGGGCCACCAGAGAAGTCCCTGATTTACTCTAATATTTAACTAAATGCTAATTTTGACGCCATGCATCATTTTATATATTCAATCCATGGGTTGGAAACACTGATCTTCAGACTGCTGAAGAGCAAATTAATTAGACCTGGAAATGGTTTTTAAGCTACAAGTAATAAGAACCAAATATTAGAAAGTGGCACTAAGACAACAGCTTGTAAAGAGTGTATAAGTCTCTGTTTGCTGGAATAATTACCCATATGCAAGAGTTGCTTACGCAAGCCAAATCTCCTAATCGATTTACTTCAAAAATAACAGTGAGGTCACATTACATTAGCAAGGGGAAATGGAAAGCAGAATTAATTATCTCGATACCATAAACTAGAGTAAACAAATGTTGCTTCAATTATCTGATTCTTTCACTTGGGATGTGAATGATCTGAATTGCATTGTTCCAGAATTTCACATTGCTGAATTAGACGGTCTGAAAGAGTCAGAAAACCAGATTTTCCTGGAGGATTTTTTGTGAGTGACTCCCATACCCTTGAATTTGCTAGAATGTGACTTACAAATAAGCTTACATACTGGCCAAGAATGTGGCCAGCTTCTTGACTTTCTAGTTTTATAAGAATGCAAGGTGAAATTGTCAAAATACTATTTTCCTAACTGTCAACCAATTCAGAGTTACCATTATAGGAAAATAAAATAGCCTGTAGGAAGCAGGGTGAACACATTCACTGTTACTAGATTGTTACCACAGTAATAGTTCTGTATCTTCCAATTTCACAGGTATGGAAAATTTAGAAAACACTTAATTTTAGATCTATATACGACAGATTGCTCAAAAGGCTGGGAATACAAGTGAAGAGGAAATCACTTTGGACCTGCTGCAGTTTACTTTTATTTTTCAAGGGCTTTTGTGTTAAAGATGACTGAAAATGTTAAAGCCAGATGGAATTAGAGTTACTTAATCTAGTGGTGCTTACTCACCAGTCATGAGAGTAAGTGGGCTGCTTGCCTAAAAGTTTCTAATTTCTCTATTTCAGATAGGAAAAAAGCTTTCCAGGGTTTAGGGGACTCTAGTTTTTATTTTTTAAGTGTAATTTCTAGACCCTGCCCTGGATTTTCTGATTAAACAATTCTGTGGTATGATCTTTAATCTGTACTTTTAAAAAAAGCTTCTCACTTGAACCAACTATTTGTGGAAACCTGGGATGCTCGCAGAGTCTCTTTAACTTTGGAAGTGCTGAATCTGAAGACTCCTAATCCAGGGTGAGGTCAGATGAGGGAGGGAAGAGGATCCATGCTCCCTGATTTCTAATCTCTTTTTGATTCTCACTAACCAGTCTGCTGACAAAAATCCTTTCTATCCCATGTGAATGTGTATGTGGAGTGAGAGGAGTGGGAGGAAGTGTGGAATTCGCAACCCCTTATCTTCACAGAGGGGAGACTATTGACAGTAGGGATTGATAATTTACCTTTTTCTCTTCCCCAGGAAATTTTAAAACCAAGGGAAAAAAGTTTAACTGGTTGATAATTTAATAAATGAAACCTTATGGATTAGATAGCATCTTAATGTCTCTTCTAGTCCTAATTTTCTATGCTTCCGTAATTTAGCAACAAAGGAACCCACTGGCACCGTCACTTTCTTTTGTTAAGACGGTTTCCCCCAGAAGCTTCCTCAACTGAAAGAAACTTACATTCCTCTTCTTTCTTTCTACTTAGCTTTTCTCATCTGAAAGGATAACTACCAGGTAAAGACTTAACATATGCAAAACCTTTCTCTCCCTGTCTTTGGCACTTGCTTAACACTTTCCAGATGAAATCTACAGACAGCTTCAGTGGCTGGGCCTGCAGCTGGTTTAGCATAAATGCAACAGCACCACCTTGTGTTGTGTTCCTGCGAAAATTTACCTCCAACAGGACAAAAGCAAGAGTGAGGAGGGGTGGAGCAGAATGTAGCAAGGAGACCCCAGTTTTCTCTACTGAAAACAGTACTGCATCAACTCCCTAGAAAAACATTTGTCCACTGTGTGCATGCCATGTCGCTTCAGTTGTGTCCGACTCTTTGCGATCCCATGGACTATAGCCCATCAGGTTCCTCTGTCCATGGGAATCTCCAGGCAAGAATACTGGAGAGGGTTGCCATGCCCTCCTACAGGGGATCTTCCTGACCCAGGGTTTGTCTACTACCAACCTATAATAATTTTCACCTATTTTATATATATGTATATATATATATATATATACACATATTCTATTAAATATACATTAAATACATCTGTATTAAATATCATATATGCTACTGCTAAGTCGCTTCAGTCGTGTCTGACTCTGTGCGACCCCATAGACGGCAGCCTACCAGGCTCCCACGTCCCTGGGACTCTCCAAGCAAGAACACTGGAGTGGGTTGCCATTTCCTTCTCCAATGCATGAAAGTGATAAGTGAAAGGGAAGTTGCTCAGTCGTGTCCAACTCTAGCGACCCCATGGACTGCAGCCTACCAGGCTCCTCCATCCATGGGATTTTCCAGGCATATATATATATATATATATATATATATATATAATCTAAAAGGTGGTTGGGAATTGGAAGAGCAGAAATAAGCATGTATTAATACAAGTTTCAGTTCAGTTCAGTCACTCAGTCGTGTCCAACTCTTTGCAACCCTGTGAATCGCAGCACGCCAGGCCTCCCTGTCCATCACCAACTCCCGGAGTTCACCCAGACTCACGTCCAGCGAGTCAGTGATGCCATCCAGCCATCTCATCCTCTGTCGTCCCCTTCTCCTCCTGCCCCCAGTCCCTCCCAGCATCAGAGTCTTTTCCAATGAGTCAACTCTTTGCATGAGGTGGCCAAAGTACTGGAGTTTCAGCTTTAGCATCAGTCCTGCCAATGAACACCCAGGACTGATTTCCTTTAGGATGGACTGGTTGGATCTCCTTGCAGTCCAAGGGACTCTCAAGAGTCTTCTCCAACACCACAGTTCAAAAGCATCAATTCTTCAGCGCTCAGCTTTCTTCACAGTCCAACTCTCACATCTATACATGACTACAGGAAAAACCATAGCCTTGACTAGACGGACCTTTGTTGGCAAAGTAATGTCTCTGCTTTTGAATATGTTATCTAGGTTGGACATAATTTTCCTTCCAAGGAGTAAGCGTCTTTTAATTTCATGGCTTCAGTCACCATTTGCAGTGATTTTGGAGCCCCCCAAAAATAAAGTCTGACACTGTTTCCACCATTTCCCTGTCTATTTGCCATGAAGTGATGGGACCGGATGCCATGATCTTCGTTTTCTGAATGTTGAGCTTTAAGCCAACTTTTTCACTCTCCTCTTTTACTCTCATCAAGAGGCTTTTTAGTTCCTCTTCACTTTCTGCCATAAGGGTGGTGTCATCTGCATATCTGAGGTGATTGATATTTCTCCCGGCAATCTTGATTCCAGCTTGTGGTTCTTCCAGCCCAGCCTTTCTCATGATGTACTCTGCATATAAGTTAAATAAGCAGGGTGACAATATACAGCCTTGACGTACTCCTTTTCCTATTTAAGCAAGCATAACACCTTAGTGTATTTTTAGAGGAAAAATTATAGTCAGTTTTAATTCCAGAATGCTCAATAGTAAATGCACACTTAATACCAATTCTTTTTCTAAAGATTCTTCTATATTCAGAGAGGTAATTTTTGAATAATGCATTTGTCTATTAATCAGAGGAAAAGATTTTTCACAAAACCTCTGTCATAATAGTTCTGTCATGGGTAAAATAGGTTATTATGGGTAAAATCTTTATTTCCCAAGTACAGTTGTAGAGTATTATTTATATTTGAATCCTCTATGGGATAAACTGAAAAATTTATATCTATCTCTCTCTCTCTCTCTCTCTCTATATATATATATATATATCACCATGGGACTGAAGGACTATACTAAAAGAGACACCAAAATAGAAATATTGCCCCACTAAATATGCTACTCTTGTATAATTTTTCCACCAAAAACAACATAGTTAATTAAGGAAAACTATTTTCAATTACAATTCAAAATGTCAATATTAGTATAACAAATTAGCAATTCTTTGTCCCTGAAGTCATCTGGAAAATTGAGTCTGAGTCCCTACAACCTACTCTTGATTATAGGATGGAAAGTTACAGGATTAGAAAGCAGAAAACTGCAGAGCCTTGCTTAGACTTGTCACACAGCATACCTTACCCCAGAAAGTCTTGCAGAAGGCTCAGCAATGCTAATTTTAGTTGCAAAAGGAAGATTTTGTTTTCTAAGTTTATATGTTACTGTTGATAGTCTGCAGAGTATAAATTTACTGTGCTGAGATAATAACTTTGAATGAAGACTACAAATAAGAAGGAAAAAAAAAAAACAAAAAAACTCCCTTAATTGACCATATTGTTTCTGGTGAAAAGATCACCCAAGCAGAATATTTGGTTGGGCAATATTTCTATTGTTTGGATAAAAGTTTTTATATACTCCAATTAAATTACAACCTGATTTATAAAAACTGTAAATTTATGGTTAAAAGCATGTAATATTCAAGTGTTAATTGTAAACTTGATGGGCATTCAGCATGTATCAGTTGACAAATATGATGAAAATGCTCTTCTTCAAACAAAGATATTCTAAAAAACCTCCAGGAGCTCCTCATTGGCCTGCTGATCACAGCTTCTTGACTTGTCTTTCTAACCACTGTTGTTTTCCTGCACAAAGCCTCTACCCCTTTCTCCAAAACTGCATTCAGGGTGACTCCCCACCAATGGGCAACTACCTTGAACAGAATGGGGACTTTATATTTGCTCCAAACCTTCTTTCTCTTCCATTAGACTTCCACTGAAATTTTATCTCATTCAAATGCCTTCCCTCCTTAGCAGAGAATTACTTCATACTCCTCACAAAATCCAAATGTAGTCAGCCTTTAGTCTTCACAAACAAACTCTCCATCTTGTCCATTACCCGCAGAAGCCAGGTTTATTTCTCCACTCCCCAGGTTCTATGGCTCAGTAACTTCAAGTGCATTTTAAATTAATTCAAATGAAACATTAATAGGAAAAGAAATAATTTTTAATTTCTGCAAATGTTTTTATTTTTACTCTGACATTTGATGGTTGGTAATAATAATCCCGTCAGAGTCTTAGAGGAATTGCCCCTCTGTCTTTTAGATTCTGGTAAGTGTGATGCCTGCTTCTTTGTATTTGATCTATTCATTATTATTATTATTATTATAGATCTTTTGTACTCTCTTAAAAACTTAGATTTTCTCATTATCTCTGCTGTTTTGAAACTTAATAATAATTGGCATTGTTAGGAAATCTCCTTGTAAAAAATCTATAATGCATCCCAAAGCAAAAGAGAATTTTTAAAAAATTGTTAGTTGAATTGTATCATTTGTTGTCTTTATCATGGCCATTAACTGTTTTATTTTTATCAAATAAATATTGAAAATATTGAGAGAGGTCTAATTTGTGTCCTAAGGAGATTACAGACAATTTTTAGTTTCTCTATTGCCAGCTATGTGTCTTCCTACTCAGGGGGCAAGATGTGACTATTTGCTGATAATGGAATAATACTTTTTTTTTTTTAATAATACTTTTTTAGAACGGTGGACCAATTTTAGAGAAACTATTAAGGTTTACTGATGGTGGTGGGTTAGTCTGCTTGGACTACTATAAAAAAACACCACAGATTGAATACCTTAACAGAAATTAATGTTTTCACAACTCTGGAGGCTGTAAATCCAAGATCCAAGTGCCAGCAGGAACGGCTTCTTGTGAGGCTGTCTTCTGGCGTGCAGACAGTCGCCTTCTCACAGGTGTCCTCACATAGCCTTTGTGCACACACACAAAGAGAGAGCTCTCTGGCGTCTCTTCTTATAACAACACCAGTCCTACATTTTGACTTTAGCATATGAATTTCTGGAGGCACAATTCAGTCCATAACATTTCACCCCTCTGAACTCCCCAAATTTGTGTCCTTTTCATGTACAAAACAAATTCAACCCATCCCAGGAGCCCTAAAATTCTTAACCCAGTCCAACATCAGTTCCAAGTTCAAAGTCTCATCTCAATAGCATCTAAATCATAGATAGATGAGACTTGAGGTGTTATTCATCCTTAGGCAGGATGGAAATGTCTTTCCAGCTGTGAACCTGTGAAACCAGACAAGCTATGTACTTCCAAAATACAGTGTTAGGATAGGCATAGGTTAGCTAATCCCACTCCAAACTGGAGAGATTGTAAACAAGAAGAGGGCAAAGAGTCCTAAGCAAGTCCAAAACCTAGAAAGGTGAATTATATCCATCTTAAGACTTGAGAATATTCTTTTGTGGTCCAGTGATCTGCCTGCAGGGCTGCTGGGCAGCAGAAGCACCTCGAACAGTTTCTAGAACATAGCAGACTCCTAATACCACCTTACCCTCTTCCTCACTAAGTTTAATAGAAAGAACACAGTTTTCCATCGTCTGAAATCTCTAATTCTAGAAACAAATAGATCTGTATTTAAATTGCTTGCTCAGTCATGCTGACTCTTTGCAACCCTGCGGACTGTAACCTGCCAGGCTCCTCTGTCCATAAAATTTCCCAGACAAGAATACTGGAGTGGGTTGCCATTTCCTCCTCCAGGGGATCTTACCAACTCAGGGATTGAACCTGAATCTCCAGTCTCCTCCATTGGCAGGTGGATTCTTTACCACTGAGACACTTGGGAATCCTGTATTTAAATTACGGTAGTTCAAATGTACATTTAGTAGAGTTTGGTGTTAACCTGTTGACTTCTTATTTTAGTAGAGAACATGCCACCCACTCTGTAGTGAGCTGGTCACTTAAATGATTATTATATAGATGTTTGAGTCAACCAATGATTGGAACTCTGAAAACAAATCCATGCAAATCAAGGAGATTGTGAAAGCCTTAAATTCTCTATAGTTTGACTAGTGAATTAATATCTACACCCTTCTTTGGAATGCTCAAATAACTTTGAAGTACATCAAGATCATTAGCAAGTTTGCTAGAGACAGGTCAACCTCTTCAGTTTTGGCCCTGAAGTTTCAATCTACTTTTCTCTATACCTAAAGGCATTAAATGGAGAAGGCAATGGCACCCCATTCCAGTACTTTTGCCTGGAAAATCCTGTGGACAGAGGAGCCTGGTAGGCTGCAGTCCATGGGGTCACCAAGAGTTGGATACGACTGAGCGACTTCACTTTCACTTTTCACTTTCGTACATTGGAGAAGGAAATGGCAACCCACTCCGGTGTTCTTGCCTGGAGAATCCCAGGGATGGGGGAGCCTGGTGAGCTGCCGTCTATGGGGTCGCACAGTCGGACACGACTGAAGCGACTTAGCAGCAGCAGCAGCAGCAAAGACATTAAAAAAAAAAAAAAAAATATATATATATATATATATATAAATTAAATAGCAAACATTTCACATTTAAATTTTTTTTTTCATAATCTTGACAAAATAGTAAAATCTTGAACCTGCGTTGGTAGTGGGAGTGATAAATGTGGTATCACCCATACCCCATGCCAGAAACCATAACAGTTGGATCCGTGTAGTGTGACCTTGGCAAATATACTCTGTTTTGTCACTGGTATTTATAGGGTAGAAAAATATTAAAACCAACACAAATTACTACATCATTGAAAATATGATAAAAGCAATGAAGAAAAACACTCAGTTGAAGGCACTGTAATACAGGTTACTGCTGCATATGCTGAGCACAACACAGAACATCTTCTTTCCAAGGGTTTGACTACTTTAAATTACATTCCTGGAGTGCTCTAAGAAAGGCATCCATACTACAGGAGATGATGAAGGACAAGTTAGGAGAAAATATTGATGGACCATCCTTACTCTCAGTGTAAATTGTGGGGAAAAAATCCTTTACAAAAATTCCCATAGCCTAAGCTCTGCTGTTGAAGCAGACCACAGATCCATGGCAAGCTTCCACAGAGTACAGATTGAAAATTCTTGTGTAGAAGAATAGTCTGCTTGTTTTCAGAAGAAAGGCGGGAAAAGGGCCTGCAACCACACCCACCAATGATATCACCATTTTCCAGAAGACTTGTCGTAAAATGGTGCCTGCTTGACTGGACAGAGAAAGCCCAGTTGCATCCCCACTCCTGATGTGAGCCCTGTGCCAGGACCATGCAGAACCTTAATACTACTTTACAGGGCGGATCTCAGTCCTCCCACTTTCCTCCTCACAGTCCAAACTCAAATGCTAACTTTGACCTTCCTTTCTGCCCCTGCTGTCAACACACCCCAGCACTGAAGCAAAAGAAAGCTGAATCTTTTCCAGGAATAGCTTCAGTCTCACCCAGATGAAAGGCACGATGCCAGAGTGAGGCAGTCTTGTTATTAATCAACCTTGATTTGCAGAAGATGACACAGTTGCAGAGGCTGTGCTTTAAGTACCCTTTCAACCGTGATGAAAGTCAAGCATTATTCAGCCAAGTTCTAAGTGGCCACTTTAAATCAGTCTGAAGGCTGTATCATTTCAGTGCTAGAGGCAGGAACTGAAAACAAATAATGTGCTATTGGTAAACTACAGTGAACTCTGTGATTTTGAACCTTGAGCATCTATTCATGCTTATAAAGGTGAGAGTTCATGCCAGGGAAGCTTGGAGCTACTGGAATATAGCAGAGCTGATTCTGTCCAATTTGACTTCACGAGCATTGAAGTGAAAATTTACTTTAAATAGTCAAGGCTGAGGAGATAAAAGATCCTGGAAATCTATACATCCAATCCCTTGGGAAACATTTCCAGCTTAACTAGTTGTAAAGTGCATTGCTTATTTTAGAGCAGCGTGTGCATAAATCACCCTTCCAGGCCATTCGAGTTCCAGCCGTTTACATAGCCTTCAGCAGTGCCGTTGGTTTGCAGTTGGTGCCCCTCTTCTGTCCTGAGCCCTCGTAGCACTCATTTTCTGCTCAGTATTTTATTCAATTTGTGTTCCATCGAGAAATGAAAAGATCATGGGCTATAGTGTCAGGTGGATCAGGATTTAGACACCAGTTTGGGCACTTCTGAGCCATTTGCTTAACCTCTTTGAACTTCAGTTTTCCTCATTTGTACAATGGAACAATTAGGATAGTTCCTTGCGCAAGGTAAGGATTTTACATGGTGACCACTAGCAGAAGTAGCAGCAATAGTGACAGCAGAAATATTATGCATAGTATGTTGTCTTTCTCCTTGAAAAACACCATTCTTGAGAAAAGAATCACACCCTGTATTTGTTCGGTATCTCTCAGCATTGCTAGCGTGAGATGCAAGTGACACTGTGTAAGTATCAGTTGAAACATACTGACATGAATGAGTTGGGTATCAATACCTTTGCCCAGTTAGGATAATGGGACAAGAGGCGTGACACCTGTTACACTGAAACGGGGCTTCATTTTAAATATAAAAATAAGAATGTCCTCTTTCACAAAGTGTTTGAGTTACTTTAGGGTATGGAGAAGAGAAAAAAGAAAAGATCAAGAAGGAAATGAAGTAAAAAAGGAGAAATCATAGGAACTAAGAGAAGAGAACCTGTATTTGTTGAGCACTATATGTTAGCACTTTGCACAAAATCCTCACTCTGTGCTGAAATTTAAATCCTGTTAATCTCAGAGAGCTTAAATAAACTTGTCCAAGGTCCCTCAGCCAATACATGGTAGAACTTAAAATTATACTACGGGCTGTCTTCCTTCAAATGTGGGTTCACAACTCTGTGCTGCCACCCTCTTGGACCAGAGAGTTAAGAATTGCTGTATGCCAATTTTTATATGCTAACTTTCACCCTGCTCTTCACATAGAGTGATATATAACTTATCATTCAAAACAGGACAGGTTTGAGAGTAAGGGAGGGAACTATTGATAAGTTCTCCAGGACAAGAGCCCAAATGTGAACTGCCTTGGGTAAAACTTGACATTTGGCCACAACCACTCCGAAGAGTTG
This sequence comes from Bos indicus x Bos taurus, assembly GCF_003369695.1. Lineage (NCBI taxonomy): Eukaryota > Metazoa > Chordata > Mammalia > Artiodactyla > Bovidae > Bos > Bos indicus x Bos taurus. Next base: position 27,198,359 of record NC_040087.1, on the reverse strand, counting down.
TCTACCCTCTGAGCTTCCTTAGCATTTAATGAGTCATGCTATTATACAATTCATACTATTCGCTCTCTGAATGGCTCTTGGGAAGATCATTAGAGATTCCTCCTTCCTGTCCTGCCATCCCTAAATCACAAGATACTTTTAGTCCTCATTTCATTTGACCTCTCATTATATTTTATTCTCATGGTGATTTCCTCTCTAATATTTTTTATCCTCTTGGCTCATGGGATGCAGTACCCTACTAGACATTCTCCTGTAGCTCTAGCTCCGCTGACATGTTCTCTTCTACCCTACTTTTAAATACTGGCGTTCCCTAAGGCTTGGTCAGAGACCCTATTTTTTAAGATCTAATTTCTTTTTATGTGCTCTTCTTACCCTCATAGCTTCATATAACCTCTTTAATTACCACCAGATTTATATTCCCAGGCCAGATCTTTCTTCTGAGCTTCAGGCCAATAGTTTACTCAACAGTGATACTTGGATATTTAATAGGTACTTCAGCCTCAATAAGCGCAAGCCTCATTTCTATCTTCCACTCCCAGAAACTCAGTTTTTCCTTAATGATCACTAGTTCAGTGAATGACACTGCCATCTGTCCAGAAGTATAAGTTGGAAACATCCTTCTCCTCTTCACCCACTCTACGCAGGCGGTTGACCATCCATGTTGAGTGTGCCTTCTATCACCTCTCCTCATCTCTTCTTTTACCATCTTAGTCCAAACCAACATTGGCTCTGTCCCCATTTATTATAATGGCTTCTAGACACTCCACATCCATGCTTGCTTCTAACTGTCACTCTCCAGCATCTGAAACTCTCTTGCTTTAACTCAACCCTCTTCCCCCATTGACTAAAAAATATAGTCACGACCTGAAAGTAGAGAGTTATTTTATTTGGTGGGAATAAATAAAATTTATTTATTTTAATAATAAAATGTTATTATTTGTATAGGGAGACAGCATCTCAGTAGCTCTGAGAACACTGCTCCAAAGAGGCAGGAGGGGAGTCAGGCTGTATACAAGCTTGCAACAAAGAGAGCAGGCAGTCTGAACATCAAAGATCAGGTATCAAGTTAAGGAATTCAGCATTCTGTGTATCGGAACATGCAAGCCTCTGAGCTCACTGAATTCATTTCCTTTCATAGGCACCTCAGCTATCTGGGGCCAATCCTGTTTCCTTGTTGTCCTATAGATGGCTGCTTCTTGCACTCCCCTAGCTCCTCAGCAGTCATCATGGGTAGTGGCAGCATCCACTGGATCACAGTTTGGGGAGCCCTCGTTCATATTTGGAGGCCAGAAATCACAGAGGGCTGTGACATTTCTTATTTATATCATATATCTTGATATGGCAAATCTTGATAATTTATATCATATATCTTATATCATATCTTGATATGGCAGGAGATACTTTCATTTCACATCCCTCTCTCTTCCACCCTACTAATCTATTGGATCCTCAAACATTCCATGATCCTTCTTGTTTTATAAGCTTAGAATGTTCTCTTTCTCCACCCTAGATAACTTATTTCCCAGGTCTCAGATTAGAAGTCTTTTCCTCAGAGGAGCTTTTCAGAGATCCTGGACTAGGGTATACCAGCCTGTCAGACATTTTTGTGGCTCCCTGTAATCTTCTTTTAAGGCATTTACTAAAATGCCTCAAAGACTGTCCCAATCGTGCCTTATAGCACAACATAATTTATTAGATATTAGGGTTATTCTAATGGTCTTGGGCAGGTTCCACAACATCACTTAAGAGCTGTTATTAACATCCAATGGCCAGGATGGACCAGAGGCTCATAATCTTGAAATTCCATTGGTTCACTCACTTTGAATTTCATGTATGAGACAGTGATTTGTAGTGAGGCAGTTTGGTGATGTGACATGGAACAAGAGCCAAATAAAAATGTTGTGAGAGGCCCTCTAAATTCTAATCATGAACTCTTTCTCTGGTCAGAAAAAAAGAGGCAGACAGACCCAGAGTGCTGGTCAGACAATGAAGAAACCAGAAAAGACACAGGTGAAGTCAGGAGAACTGTGAAATGGCCATGCCTTATACAAGAATGAATGATGACATGTGTGAAGAGGTCACAGAGCTGGTTGGTGATCCCGAATCTTCTGTATATACACAGTTGTAGGATTCTGCACCATCCATAATGATGCTGTTAAATATAAAAGGTGACAATGTGCTAATAAAAGATGTAACCTTGAATCTGATTTCTCTAATGAGCACAGTTTGTTGAAATTTGTCTTAATACCACATAGTTACTCTTCATATAGTTATTGCCATTTAAATTAAGTATTAGTTTTAGCAGGATAATTTATCTAATCACTTGCATTTAATGTTCTTGATACTCCTAAGTACTTTAAAAACTCATTTGTGGGCAATTAAAATGCACTTTTATATCTCTAAATTGTATATTCTATTAAAAAGCACTTTAAATGTAGCGATACACCGTAAAAATTCTATTTGCATGTCAGGTTTACATCTATCAAAAATTGCTAGGATATATAAACTGAGCTTTGCATTTATGTCAGTGTTCTTTTCCTCAGAGTTTATTCTTCTTGGATATCCAGCAATGTGAGAGTTTCTGTCAAAACTGCACTGATATCCTTTCGAAAGAGGCTTTTCGTTTTGGAGCTGAAGTGAGATGGAGGTGAACAGAGGTTTCAAAGTGAAAGACGCACTTCTCGGCAGATTTGAGGAAAGAGTTGAGAAAGCGTGGTGAAAGGTGAAGGAAGGAGGTGATTGCAGATGACCGTGGGAGATCAAGTGTGGAGATTATTCCCTGACTTGTCTTTACATGGAACCCAGTGTAAAGGTAGAGGTGTAAAGGTGGACGGGCTGCAGTCATGGGGTCGCTAAGAGTCGGACACGACTGAGCGACTTCACTTTCCCTTTTCCTTCCATGCATTGGAGAAGGAAATGGTAACCCACTCCAGAGTTCTTGCCTGGAGAATCCCAGGGACGGGGGAGCCTGGTGGGCTGCCGTCTGTGGGGTCGCACAGAGTCATACACGACTGAAGCGACTTAGCAGCAGCAGCAGCAGAGAGCAATTAGAGGGTTTATCAGATTCAAACCCAGTTGGACAGCTAACCTGGTAACTAAGGCAAAGAGACTCTGAAGAAAACTACAATTCATTTTATAACTATTGAACTGGAAATAACTGTAGAGGTCATTTTGTTCAGCCTCTCTTAGATTACATATTTTAAAACTACAGCCAAGATGTATGGCATTATCTGGGATCTTGATAAAAGCAGAGAAAGATGTTTTTCTGGAGATACTCAAAGATGACTAAACACTCAGTTAAAAGAATGGATATTATTTAAATAGACAAAGAGAAAATTGAGAGATGATCTCATCACGATTAAAATAGTGATCTGAATACATAAGTCAATAATCAATGACACATGTAACATGTAACTATTTTATTGAACAAGCTTGATTTAAGAGGATATAGGCCAATCTTATTCCCTATCGCTATTCTCTTTTAATCTTTCTGTGTTGAGTAGTTCTTTACCTACCCTTTGATGAAATTTTAGGAAATTGTCATACTTCCAGTCCAGGCCAGTCCAGTGTAATAATCATAAAATTGCAAACTCTCTTCCAATGTAAAATATTGCTCCCTTTCCAGCTCATGTTGTCCTAGGCCACTTCTTCCCTCTCTTCTTTTTGCACCTCTCCAGAGTTAGCAGTGGAGAAGGCGATGGCACCCCACTCCAGTACTCTTGCCTGGAAAATCCCATGGGCAGAGGAACCTGATGGGCTGCAGTCCATGGGGTCGCTAAGAGTCGGACATGACTGAGCGACTTCACTTTTACTTTTCACTTTCATGCATTGGAGAAGGAAATGGCAACCCACTCCAGTGTTCTTGCCTGGAGAATCCCAGGGATGGAGGAGCCTGGTGGGCTGCCATCTGTGGGGTCACACAGAGTCGGACGTGACTGAAGCGACTTAGCAGCAGCAGCAGCAGCAGAGTTAGCAGAGCTAGAGACTAGGGCAGCTGAGGCATAGAATGGTCTAGCTTGGCTGACATCGTGGTCATCTGGTTTGGATGCTTTCTGAATATGGCAGATTCCAAATTCTGATTCTTTCTTTCTGATATGCTTGTTGGGTTCTCTGGAGAGACCTTCTTCCCCATGACCAGTGTCCTCCCTCCTATAGTCACATAAAGCTTGTGTGCTCAAAACTTTCTCTTTCCTTGTTCATTTTTCTTGCTAAGGACTGTGCTTCCAGTGGCCTCCTTCATATTCTCTATCTGGTGGAGCACTGTACTAGGGGCAGAGAAAGGACGGAAAGGATGTTCTTTGCTAGAAATTTGACCGCAACTTCTCAGGAAGAAAAGAGTTGGAATTTCATGGAAAAGTCAATGAATTGTGGAAGTCTTCCCTGAAAAACAGTTTATCTGAGAAATGACCACTTGACTAAACTGTTCTTCACACTGTGCTACCCAATCTGAGACCCTTAAACCAAGCCCTGGTGGCATTGTAGGCAAAAATGACCATTTCATCTGAAAACTATGGGATCTGACCTTTCTGGAAGTATCATACCTGACTCTTGTGTCTTATGAGCCTCTGTCGTGTATGTGGGGAAACACAGCCATCCTTATTCTCTATGAAGATCTGGTTCCCTCTGTTGGGGACCAGACTCCATATTGCCTGAGGAGCAGGCTAGGCAGTTTTTACTTGCTCAGACATCAATGAGTATTTGGTGATAAGCCAGTTTGACTGAAATGAGACAACCATGTCAAAGCTTTCTTAGTTTCTGCTTTTGGGATAATTGATAACCTTGGATTGCTCCCCACCTCCTGCCACTCCAGGTAAGATACCTAGAAATGCAGACATAGATTATGAAGGAACTTAAGAGTTGCCAGAAAGCTAAAACTTAGTTCTTTAAACACAAAATATAAGTACTTCAAAAGAAAATATATGAGGATTATCTTGTTGCTAATCTCCTGTTAACAACGTGAAATAATGCTTTCTAAAACCCCATGAAAGGCATGGGAACTGGACAATTCTCTTGACAGTTTGCATCTGGAAGGATGGCTGCTTTCATAGCTACAACAAAGATGTGTGTAGCTAGACTGTCTGTAGCTTCCAAATCTTAACACTCCTGAAATTTAAGTACAAGGACAGTAATGGAAAATATTGAGAAAATGGAGGGTATTAACTGAAAGTGTTAAGGAGAAAGAAGCCCAATGAATACAGCTTGCAAAAAAAAGTCAGAAATGGGAGTAAAAAGAACATTATCACATTTTGATTCATCTTCCACTGTATCATTCAGTGATTATAATTTGACCACCCATGTCGCGAAGTCTCCACAAGGAGCCTTTATAGAAAATGAAGATGGAAACAATGAAGTAATCCTGCCTTCCTGCCTTTATAATTTAAGGTTGTTTCCCCAAATTCTGTTATTGAGTGTTATGCCCACCAAAATTTCCTATGACTCAAACTATGGGATTATTATGCTTCCTCCGGGAAGCACTTTATAGAATAATAGCATTTATTATTAGGAATGCTTTTTTGAAAATCAGCCAAATTTTCTCATTGTCCAATTGAATCCAAGATTTTGGCTATAATTTCCCTGACCACCCCCAAACAAGTGCTTCCTTTCACTCCGTGTGGATAATACTTTAAGTTTCATTTAGTACTTGAAACAGTGTAAGTTCCAAAGAAATACTGGTTGAATGAATATTTCTAGATGAATGGATTGATGAATAGATGAATTATTTTTACTCCATGTCTTGAATCCTCAGTCTGCTTTCTAAAAGTCTTTGATAGGGATAAATTTTAGGGGGTGAAGGAGGGAAAAAAGGCATCTTCATGCCCACCACCCTTCAGGATGGGTCCCACTATCCAGCAGATTTGGGACACTGATCGTGCATTGGTTTGCTCAGGCTGTCATAACAACATACCACCAACTGGGCGGTTTAAACAGTAAAAACCTGTTCTGTCTCCATTCTGGGAGGCTAAAATTCCAAGATCAAGGAGCTGACAGGGTCCTACCTTCTGAGGGCTGTGAGAATCTGTTCCAGGCCTATTACTTAATGAGAAGTAGGTTTGTTGACAATCTTTTGGCATTCTTTGGGTTCTAGATGTGTTGCCCCAATCTCTGCCTTAATATTCACATGACATTCTCCTTCTGTGCATATCTGTGTTCAGATTTTCCCTTTATAAGGATATAAGTCATACTGGATTAAGGGCCTACTCTATTTCAGTGAAATCTCATTGTAGTTTAAACTAATTATCTGCACCCCTATTCCAAATAATATCACATTCTGTGGTTCTGTGGATTAGAAATTCAGCATATTAATTTGGGGGTGGGGCACAATTTAATCATAACAGATAGAAGCCATTCTTGATACCTCCTTCTTCCCTACTATCCCATGTCTGGGCACCAAAACAATTTATTTTACCTCCTAGTTATTTTAGTATTAGCCTACTTTCCTCATTTCCCTAGTCCAAGTTACCAGAGTATCTTGATTACTCCAGTATCCCCCGACTTCATCACTCTGCTTTCAGTTTTCCCATGCTCTATACAAAGTGGTAATTTTAAAAGGCATATTTGATCATGCCGCTCATCTTTGAAATCTCCCTGTGGGTTTGTGTTGGCTTTACAAGCCAGTTCCTACCATCTTCACCAACCTGCTTTCTTGCCCTGCACTGTTCACTTTTTGTTTCCAGTCATACTGGATCTTCTTTGAGTTTCTCCAATATACTAAACTCCAACCTACCTCAGGCCCTTTGTTACACGCTGCTCCCCTGCCTGGAGTACTCATTTTCTCTCTCTCTTTTGGGTAACTTCTTCATATTCGTCCAGTGTCAGCTTATATGTCACTTCTGTACAGAAGCCTTTCCTATGCCCCACAAAAGGTTGAGTTGCATTGTTTGCTTTTATGGCACACTGAAGTCACCTTTTTAGTACTTACCAAAACATAATCAATTGCTTTCCTAGTAAATACTTGTTTAATTAATCTCTCTGCTGTAGATTGAATGTTTGTGTCTCCCCACCCCAAAATTCATGTGTTGAAACATAACCCTTACTGTGATGGTATTTGGAGATGGGGACTTTGGGGACTGATTAGGTCATGAGGGTGGAATCCTCATGAATGGGATTAGTGCCCTCATAAAACAGACCTCAGAAAATTTAAAAATAGATAAAGAAAAACAAATAAAAAACCAAAAGAGACCCCAGAGTCTTCCTTTGCCTCATGTGAGAACACAGTGAGAAGATGGGCATCTGAAAACAGAGAATTAAGCTCTCACCAGACACCAAATCTGCTGCGGCTTTATCTTGGACCTCCCAGCCTCCAGAACTATGAGAAGTAAATTTCTATTGTTTATAAGCCACTCAGTCTATGATAGTTGGTTATATGAACAGACAAAGACACTCTCCTATTAGACTTTAAACTCTTCTTCCCACATAAAAAGGGTACAGAATGAAATGTGTGTGTGTGTTCGTCGCTCAGTCGTTTCTGACTCTTTGTGACCACATGGATGGTAGCCTGCCAGGCTTCTCTGTCCATGGGATTTTCCAGGCAAGATACTGGAGTGCATTGCCATTTCCTTCTCTGCAGAATGACACGTGGCCCTTCAGAAAAGATGGGGACTCTGGACAAGTCACTGATTCTTGCTGATACAGCTTCCTCATCTTTATCTGCCTCAAAGGATTAGTATGGGGGTCAATCAGTGGAAAAGAAGTGAGCTATGGCTAATGAGCTGCTTAGAGAGAGGCAGAGGAAGTGGGGTGAAATCCTGAAGTACCTCCAGGAGGACTGAGGCAGGAAGTGGGTGGGGATCAGTGCAGCTGTGTAGAACAGGGAATTCCCCTAGGGTATGCGAAATGCTACAACTTCCAGTTGGGAGGATCCACAACAAAGCAGATTATTTCCAGATTTTGCTATTTATAAACTAAAACAACCAAACAATGGGGGCATTCTTGTAAAGCTTCAGTTTTCTTTAAAGAAGAAATAAATACTTTTTATGTTCCAAAAACTGTTGTTACTTTCAAAAGGATGCCTGAAACAGAGATTTCTCCACTGGCCAGTGTGTGCACAGCCACTGCCTCTGCTGGCAAGACTGTTGAATAGAAAACCCTTACTTTTTTTTTTTAAAGAAATTCAATCTTTGTACTTTTTACTGATCCACAAAATGGTAGGTTCAGAACTGTTGTCTCCTTCCCAAGAGGGTATCCCAGGAGTCAGCAGCTGTGTAAACACACACAGTTCAGTTAAGCAATATTGGGGATTGATGATATGAGCCACATGTACATTTTTAATCTTGTTTAAAAAACCAAACAAAACAAACAAAAAAACCCCACCATAAGCACAAATATAAAGAATTGTGATGAGCCACACACCTGCAGGGAGCATGGTGACCCAGCGTGACAGAAATGAGGTACTCTTGCATAATGGCGGGTTGGCGGCCTCCTTAGAGGAGAGCTTTTCAAAGATGTGGCTGGAAGAGAGTCCATTATTATCATTTCACATAAAGGATACTGGTAGCTGGCCATTAAAAAAGGAAAATTACTGTTCCATTGTTCCTGTATGTAGGCACAAACCATTTGTTACAAATTTAGCCAGCCTCACTGCCAGCCTGCTCTGCAGAGCCAAGTCAGAATGAGCTCCAGCAGTCCAAGGCGTTCATTTGAATAAACTTGCTCCTGTGACGGATTGCCTCAAACTTGCTCACCACACATTTTATACAGTCTCCACCCTCTTTAAAGCAGCTTCTCCTTAAATGCCACTTCTTCATTTTTTGGATGCTTGGTGCTTTTTAATTGCCTTCTCTTGACTTAAGCTTCTTGAGGGCAGGGGCCACTTCATATCTACCTTTATATCCAAACATATAGCACATCCTTGTTACAAACGGATGCTCATTTTGAGAAACAATTTCTCACTAAATGTTCCCATTTTAACAAGAGCACATGTAATACAACAATGCTCTTCTCTGAGTTCTTGATGTCAAATTACCAAAGACTATGAGTGAGTAAAGTTGCTCAGTTGTGTACGACTCTTTGAGACTCCATGGACTATAGCCTACCAGGTTCCTCCATCTATGGAATTTTCCAGGCAAGAGTACTGGAGTGGGTTGCCGTTTCCTTCTCCAGGGGATCTTCCTAACCCAGGGATTGAACCCAGGTCTCCCGCATTGCAGGCAGACGCTTTACTGTCTGAGCCACCAGGGAAGCCCACCAGGGAAGCTACTATACAAAATGATAATAGCAGTTTTGGCAGTATAGTACGGTATCACCTGTCCACAAAGCAGTTTAAAAATTAGCATATTCTTAAACTAGGAGTTCTAAAATTTATCCTAAAGGATAGGATAAATCTTGGATTTGTTCTAAGACTTAGCTACAAATAAATTCAATGCAGCATTGCTTATCTTATTTGAAAACTGAAACTAAACTGAATATCAAACATTTAGAGATTTGTAAGCTAAAATTATGTGTGCGTGCTAAGTCATTTCAGTTGTGTCAGACTCTTTGCAACCCTGTGTACTGAGCCTGCCAGGCTCCTCTGTTCATGAGATTCCCCAGGCAAGAGTGCTGGAGTAGGTTGCCAGGTTGTAACCATTTTATATGAGACCAAACACGTTTGAAATCTTTGCAAATCACTCTTTTAAAGTGAGACCCCCCCCACAACCCCTCCATGGGTTCATTCTAGAATGCTCAATGTTACCTAGTTGAGAATGAACATTTTTTATTTTTTGTCAAACCACTTAATCATATTGTTGTCTGCCTATCTATAAGCAGCCTGCCAGTTTAGGCTTTCTGCCTGTACCTTTATTATAAGCAGCAATGCCTAGCACATCACTGCTTTGTTGTCTTCCCAATGTCCTAAATAGTTTTCAGGTAATAAATTAGATTCTCAAGAAAATGCAGTATTTTATAGCATAATCCTACCCAGTTTAAGAAGACATTAGCTCAAGCAGGCAAAAGGATGCTGTTCTTTGTCTGAGACCCTGGAATCCAGTCTTGACTTTACCAGGGCCTGGCTGTGTGTATCTATCCAAGGATTGATGCTTTTCTGAGGCTCCTTTTCCTTATCTATAAAACCAGGAAGTTGTCACAAGATGATCTCTTAAGGCTCCTTTCAGCTTTAAAAGCCTTTGCAGTGAAATTATATGGAAACTGTCATGTGGAATAATTCATCATCATTTTTCAAAGATCTGGGGTATAGATCATGGCATCGAGTGACAGCAATCTCCAAGAGGAAAAGTCACTCGGTGTAAAATTCACTTGTCCATTCTGCCTCCCAGAGGCCAAGAGACAGAACTCATGTAGCTTTCTTCAGTTTCCTTAGCAGAACATGTGGATAAATGCATAAACTCATAAAATAAAATGCAAGGGATTTGAAATGAGCACTTTCCACAAATCACAATTTATCAAACCACCCAAATGGAATGGTAGTTTTTTCTCCCAACACTCCCCCGCTGCCCCTGCCGCCCCCCGCCTTCTTTCTTTCAGCAAGTTGTAAATTCAAGACCACTTGCTGTGCCTGTATTTGGCCTGGGAGTTTCTCCTCCAATAACTCAACCCCTGTGATGTATCTCCTAGGTGCAGCTTTTGCAGAAATTACTTAATAAATCAGTGGTTGACATACATTTTTATTCCCCCTGGGGTTGTGCACTAAGCATTTTCTACAACCTTTGGGTTTATTTTGCTTGAAGACGTTGATCTTAGAGAAGGGATTACTTTCAATTCAGTCTTCAGTTGCTCAGTCATGTCTGAATCTTTGCGACCCTGTGGACTGCAGCACGCCAAGCTTCCCTGTTCGTCACCAATTCCCACAGCTTGCTCAAACTCATGTCCATCGAGTTGGTGATGCCATCCAACCAACTCATCCTCTGTCATCCCCTTCTCCTCCTGCCCTCAGTCTTTCCCAGCATCAGGGTCTTTTCCAGTGAGCCAGTTCTTCACATCAGGTGATCAAAGTATTGGTGTTTCAGCTTCAGCATCAGTCTTCCAATGTATATTCAGGACTGATTTCCTTTCAGTTCAAATGCGTGTTATATTTGGAGTTTTCCAATATATGGCAGGACGGTGTTACTTTCTTTAGAAGGCACTACCATAGTCTTGTTCTTTCCACCACAGTCCCTAGATAAGGGTTCATCTGCCTTCATTGTATGTACTTTGCTGCTGCAGCTGCTGCTAAGTCACTTCAGTCGTGTCCGACTCTGTGCGACCCCATAGACAGCAGCCCACTAGGCTCCTCTGTCCCTGGGATTCTCCAGGCAAGAACACTGGAGTGGGTTGCCATTTCCTTCTCCAAGTGAGGGACCTCTAATTATGTTTTAAGAGATTTAGCACTTATTATGTTCCAAATTTTCTAACTTAAACTAGTTTCCCCAATCCTTCTGGAAAACATTGGATAAAACTTTCAAAATAGCATATTGTACATGTAGAACAGGCTTCCCAGATGGCGCTAGTGGTAAAGAACCCGCCTGCCAATGCAAGAGATGCAGGAGACTCAGGTTCAATCCCTGGATCAGGAAGATCCCCTGGAGGAGGGCATGGCAACCCACTCTGGTATAGACAGAGGAGCCTGGTGGGCTATGGTCCATAGAGTCTCAGAGTCAGACATGACTGAAGCAACTTAGCATACACATGAAGAACATGACCTTAAAATGTTTCAGTGAAAAATATTATAGAATCAGTCTCCATGTCAATTTGAAGAGATAAAGAAATATCATCATTATTTTATAAAATTCAAACTGAGTTATAGAATTTGTCTAGTATTTTACTAGGTTTGAAGTAAATTAGGAAAAATACCAAGTCCTATTGGTTGCAGTGAATATTTGTCTTCTTTTATTAGACATTTTGTTTCTGTGTAGTTTCCCCATCCATCAGTCCCTCCAGCCACTATCTATTCAACGCCCACTAGTATGTGATACTATAATAACTATGATTCTATACCCAATTCCAGGATTTTTTTCCCCCTACACCAAGCAGTTCTCCATTACCAGCTGAATGCCCTGTAATTCAACTCAATTATGACACTATCTACCTGGAAATAGCATCAGATCACACAGCCTAAAGGGCTCAGTCCTACAAGACTGCCCACCCCTTTTCCAGACGCTAGTGTTCTGAGCAATCTACAATATGCTGGAAGTTCTCAAGACCCCCGCCTCGAGTTTGATTAATTTGCTACACTGACTCACAGAACTCAGAGAAATATTTTACTTACTAGATCATCAGTTTGTTGTAAAAGAATATAACTCAGGAGCATCCAGATGGAACAGCAAGCTATGGGGGAAAGGGCACAGAGCTTCCATGCCCTCTCTGAGCCTGCCACTTGCCCAGCACCTCCACATGCTCACCAACCTGAAGCAGCCTGTCCTTTAGAGTTCCTATGGAGGCTTCATAACATAGGCATGATTGATGAAATCATTGGCCATTGAACCAATGATTGAACCAGCCACTCTCCTTTCCCCTGAGGTCAAGGATAGAACTGAAAGTTCCTACCCTCTAATCACAGAGTTAGCTTCCCTGGCAACCAGCCTGTCCTTAGCTGCTTTCCAAAGTCAAACACCAAACACCACTGTGGGTGTTCCTGGGAGTGTGCAGCACAGTGACTTGTGTCTAGATATGTAAAACTTGAACCTGAACTCTGACAATGTCATAATAGAGGTGAAATACAAGTTCTATGGATGTGCAAAGGAAGGGGAGGTGAAGAAATGGTAGTTGGGGGATGACTAATGATTGTAATATTATGGAAAATTGGTTTTTTCTTAGTCTCTATATAAACTCTTGGATATTAACTGAATTTGTATTTTATAGTATTTATGTGTGGATACAATAAATATTATTACTGTGCCAGTTAAAAATAGATAGTCTAGTCTCTGAAGAAACTTTGAAAGAGTGTTCTTCAGAGCTACATGAGCTTATTAATAATAAATCATCTTGCTCCACTGTTAATTGTACTTTTCCCTAAATTTTTCCATGAGTAAAATGACTGCATCTCCATTTTGATTTGTAATTAAAAATTCTGAAAGAGCTCTAAACTCCTCTTGAATCTACCAAATCTGGCCTAGTAAAAGCCATCTTCAATGACTTATGTGAATACCTGTCAGAATTAATTGGATTGTTACTGAAAGTTCATGAAATGCCATTCATTGCCTTTTAAAATATTCATAATTTCAAGTTTACATCTTGATGACTTTTGTTTCCTCCTTCAAGTTGTCTTTTCCCAGAGTTAACTCTTACTTCTCTGAATTCCTATTATAGCCTCTTTCGGAAAGTGCTTCTGCCATTCACCATGTCTTGTATTATATGTTCTCTGGCGTTACACTGAGAGGCATTATGTCTTCCTATTTAGTTTGTCATCATCTTGAGTGTCAGGAAGTAAAAATGTCTTCTATTTCTTAGCTATTTCTAATATGGTCAGCTTCTGCTGGCTTTGGCCATGTGGAAGTGTGAATGAATGAGTGCCATGAACCTGACTTGTCAGTGCTGGTCAGTGATCTGTTGATACTCTGAGGCTATAATTCAGTTTGGTGGTTAGGCCCCTGGGCTAGAAGTCAAGAGACTCAGATTCTATTTCCTGTTTTCTATGACTTTCGATGGCTCATCTAACCTCTCATTCCCTCCCCCCGCCCCCACCAATAACTTGAGGGAAGAATCTCTGTCTAGACCAGTGCTTCTCAGCCTTGACTGCACCTTGAAATCACACGGTCATGGACTTCTACCTCCAGAGATTCTGATTTTAGGGGTCTTGGCACTGGGGTTCTGGACAGGTCCCCAGGTGATTCTGTTGGGAAGCTGAGGTGCAGAACTTGTTTAGAGAACTTCAGAAATGTTAATGCATGCTGATACACTGGTGGAATGCTCTCCATCATCCCATATATGCTTTCTTCCAGGTTCTGCTGCTTTGCCTGTTATACCTCTCTGAGTCCATTCATCTCCTCCTCCGCATTTCACATGGTACTGTCCAGCAATTTTTTTAAACTTCCTTTTCTTCTTCTCAGATGCTTCTCTTGTCATGAATGCGGCTTTCCTAAAGCAAATATAAGCGTATCCCTTTCATGCTAAAACTCTTCACTGTAGAGTTGAGTACTTGCTCCTCAGAATTACAAGCCCTACATAATATACACCTGGCTGCCTCTCTAACCACATGCACGAACACATCCCCCCTTAAACACTGTCTCCCTCTGTGATGTTCCATGTCTCTGTTCTTGTGTACCTACTGTTCCAGCTATAGAGGGTGATACCCTCCTCCTCTTTCCCCACCATTCACTCGTTAATCACCTTCTACTCTAAGACTTCTGGACTTCTATCAGCAGACATGACCCTCCCTCTTCTATGTCACATATGTATTTTATACATACATCTTTACTCTTCTCATACTGTAATTATTTAAATACATGTCTAAAGTTTGAGGATAGAAACAGTGTCTAATTTATCATGTTTTCTTAGTGCAAAGCATGGAAACTTTTACAGAGTGGGAACTCAACAAAGTTACTTGAATTAAGTTAATTTATATTAATAAAGAGTTTGGAATTTCTTAAAAACAAGTACAAATATACTTGGCTTTAAAAAAAAAAGAGAGAAAGTCTACTCAACAGGAAAACTTCTCAGATCAAAATTTCATAATTTACGTACATCTGATACAGGCACTATAAGGAATTTGTAAAGTTAATTGAATTCCTATTTTTGCTTTTATAGAAACCCAAGTTATTAATTGAACAGATATTCATTAAGTTCATTCTATGTGCTACGACACTTGCTGCCCTCAAGGAACTCAGTGAGACACACAGACAGGTCCAAGAGAATTACAGTTGTAGAGTGACGCAATGCTATGACAGAGGTAGGCACAGACTTACCTCTGGGGTCAGCCAACCTTGTCTCTGGGACATTCTCAGTGTAATGGCTGAAAATTCACCCCTTTTCTTTCTCACTCAAGAAAGCATCAGTTCAGTTCAGTTCAGTTCAGTCGCTCAGTCGTGTCCGACTCTTTGCGACCCCATGAATCACAGAATGCCAGGCCTCCCTGTCCATCACCAACTCCCGGAGTTCACTCAGACTCATGTCCATCAAGTCAGTGATGCCATCCAGCCATCTCATCCTCTGTCGTCCCCTTCTCCTCCTGCCCCCAATCCCTCCCAGCAGCAGAGTCTTTTCCAGTGAGTCAACTCTTCGCTTGAGGTGGCCAAAGTACTGGAGTTTCAGCTTTAGCATCATCCCTTCCAAAGAAATCCCAGGGCTGATCTCCTTCAGAATGGACTGGATCTCCTTACAGTCCAGGGGACTCTCAAGAGTCTTCTCCAACACCACGGTTCAAAAGCATCAATTCTTCAGCGCTCAGCTTTCTTCACAGTCCAACTCTCACATCCATACGTGACCACAGGAAAAACCATAGCCTTGACTAGACGGACCTTTGTTGGCAAAGTAATGTCTCTGCTCTTGAATATGATATCTAGGTTAGTCATAACTTTCCTTTCAAGGAGTAAGTGTCTTTTAATTTCATGGCTGCAGTCACCATCTCCAGTGATTTTGGAGCCCAAAAAAATAAAGTCTGACACTGTTTCCACTGCTTCCCCATCTATTTCCCATGAAGTGATGGGACCGGATGCCATGATCTTCGTTTTCTGAATGTTGAGCTTTAAGCCAACTTTTTCACTCTCCACTTTCACTTTCATCAAGAGGCTCTTTAGTTCTTCTTCACTTTCTGCCATAAGGGTGGTGTTATCTGCATATCTGAGGTTATTGATATTTCTCCCGGCAATCTTGATTCCAGCTTGTGCTTCTTCCAGCCCAGCGTTTCTTATGATGTACTCTGCATAGAAGTTAAATAAGCAGGATGACAATATACAAGCATAATCGAATGCAAACCATATAAAATATAGTATTATAGGGATGATCTTGCATACACTCAAGACTTTGACTTTTGATACACTAAAAAACAAGAGAGTTTTTTATAGGTGAATAATTCACAAACCTTGACACTTTAGCTATTATAGTAACACATTCCTTGTGACATATCCTATTAATAGAACTAAACTTGCAACATACAAGTTTATCATGCTACCTATTTTGGATGGGGGGAGGAGGGGAACCATTTCCTTAGTGTTTTTTTAATAATTTAGTCTTGCAAAAATTTAGATTTAAGTATATAATCTTTTAGGAATATATCCATGCATATTGTAACCAAGGTCATTTAGTGCTGGCAAGAACTCAGATTTAACTGGTATCACCAATGTAAGATGAGTGGATAGTTATTATTTTACTTCTTTGATGCCAATTCTATCTCCTCCCTTCAGTTCTTTTAGTCAATCTGACTTTCTGAGAAAGAAATCTCTCTACCATTAAATATATAAAACCCCTAATTTCAGACTAATTTCCTTTATCAACTTTGAACCTTAACACATTTTGTTTTATTTCCCCAAAAGAGCATTAGTGATTGATGGGGCAAGATATGGTAATAATGTAACATATATATACTAAAATAAATGAAAACAGCTACATGGAATCAGAACATGGAAGATTGGAATAAGCTGAGGTCCAGGTTCAATCCCTGGGTCTGAAAGATCCCCTGGAGAAGGAAATGGCAATCCTCTCCAGTATTCTTGCCTGGAGAATTCCACAGACAGGAGAACCTGGCAGGCTCAGTCCATGGGTTGCAAAGTCGGACATGACTGAGCAATTCTCACTTTCACTTTCAAGGTCATTACACAGAGACGATTTCACTTAATCTTAAGGTACATCTGGTATGTCCTCTTGATTCTACCTGATCTCATTACAAGTATTTCATTAGGCTGAAGGCAGTAACTCTACTTCATACTCTATAACCCTCTATAACCCTCAAATCTACACTGTGCTACACCACTAATTCTTTTTGCAACATCAATTGCTAAAAAGATCACACATATATATATATATATATATATATATAAATATATAAAAGAACATATATATATATACACACACATACATGTATATATGTAGATACACACATATATATGCAAATATTTCCCATGCCTCTCTTGACCCACCTATAAAAACAGATTAAATTATTTATTTTGACCAAAAACATTCTGAACGTAGCACCTTAGACTGCTCGACCATCTTGTTGGCACCAAAATCATTCTGAAAATAAAACAGTTTGCATTTATAGGGTAAAAACCCAGTTTTCTTTTTTTACAGTAACAAATGTTTTAATGACATGTTCTTCATGGCAATAGAATATAATCTTGAGATGAAGGACCAATTCTTTTATTTCTCAACCCTATGTGTTATCTTATTCAAAATACCTGGTGACTTTTTGGCAACATAGATAAGCACAGCAAAGGTCTACTGTTACTGTTGTGAATCTAAAGGATTAGACTATGATCGGACTTCTGTAGGATATAATCTTAAAACAGATATTTTGTTGACTTGAGGTTTATTTTTTGAGGTTCTCCATTACATTTATGTTTTCTTTTGCGCTTCATTTTCTCATTTTCATTCTGTCAAAGCATTGGGCACTGACTTGCACATATGTTTGGGGCCTACATGAAAGCAATGTTTTACATGAACCAT
This sequence comes from Bos indicus x Bos taurus, assembly GCF_003369695.1. Lineage (NCBI taxonomy): Eukaryota > Metazoa > Chordata > Mammalia > Artiodactyla > Bovidae > Bos > Bos indicus x Bos taurus. The sequence continues at coordinate 27,180,851 of NC_040087.1, read as the reverse complement.
CTTGGTATCAGACCTATAAAGCAGTATTTAATTACCATTTAGGGGGAAAATGGGTATGTCAACTTATTTCATACCACAAATATAAAATTGAATTTTAATACTTTAAACCCAACTCAAAATTTACTTTTAGATGATAGCTGACATTAAACCAGGTCCTAGGAGAGAAAGAGGAATGAGCTATTACTTTCCCATTTTTGACCAAGTGGATTTTGGCCTTTTTATGGCACTGAGTCTCAGTTTTTCTCCCTGAAGACCATGGTCTCCTTGTTACAGTCATTTGTAACTAGCATGTAGGACGGACAGGGGATAAGTCCAAAAGTCTCTTACCACGGCCAAGTGCACTTCCGTTCCATGCATATTTAGCTCTGGGGATCACTCATTGCTGGCAATGAGTAAGCCCCGCATCCCCTCTCTTCCTTAGCTCTTGGATTGTGCCAGGCCTGTGCTAGGTGTGTGCATATGATATTAAGCAAAAGCAGACAGGGCTCCTACTCTCAGGAAGCTTGTAGTCATGTGGGGAAAAGAGACATTAACCAAGCAATCAGACAAATAAGTAATGCACTGTGACAAGTCCTAAGAAAGTGAGTCCTTGGTTCAATGATAACATTGCTATAAAATCTGACTTCACTTAGGAGTCAGCTGAGGCTTCTTAAAGAAGTGAGCATGGTGTCAGGGTCTGGGTCCCTAACCAAAAGGTTAAACAGAAACAGAAATCCAGGAAATTGAGACCAGAACTCTTTTTTTTATCTCCACTCAGAAATTTTACTTTTATTATCAGGATAATTGAAACAAAAGATTCTGAAGGGTCATTACTAAACTGAGAACTTGCCACAATATTTAGACCCTGAGCAATTCTTCACTCTAATGTGCTTGCCTACAAAAAGGAACAAAACTACAAAAATATAACAGATGACATTCAAGCTTATGACACAGAGGTCACCCTTAGTTAGCGCATTTTTGTGTTTGCTCTTTAGATAAGGTCCAACCTGCCCACTTTGTTTTCAGGCAATTTCTGTTCTAGCCCATGAACTCATGAACGCCACAGGGGGCAGTGGGCTCTGCACCGCCCCAGTGCACTCTTGCTCAGCTGAAATAATCTTTAGTTCACTGGCTCCAGTCACACATGACCTGCTGCTTAATTGCCATGACTCTTCAGCAGCCTTTTAAATCACCTTCTACCCCAAAGTGATCTTTCAGTACTGTGGCATTGTGAAATGATGCCATAGCCAATTCTGTGTTTTGCTGTTTTGTCAATTTTTCATTATTATTCAAGTTAGCTTTGCTTAAGGAAACACTGTGCCCGTGGTTGAGTTCACAAAAAGAGGACAGAAGTAAATGGATTGTTAGAACCCGAGTACACTGAGGGCTAATGTTGTCAATGCGTTTTCCTTTCCTTTGTACCCAGCTCTCTGGTGCCCGAGGCAGGTGGCAGAGGCCAGCAGTGACCAGTCTTTTCAGAGATGCTTCAAAAGACTGAGCAGAGCTCATGGCATCAACAGGCCAGAAACAATAAAAGGCATAAGACCAGGACTTCTGAAAGAGGGAACATTGCGCGTTCAGATGCGTCACTAGATGGCAGTGTTACTGAAGTTCCTTCTGAAGAGGCCACGCTGGCATTATCATTGCTGTTTTCTTGACAAGTAGGAGTAATAAATAATAGCTAGTATTTATCAAGGTCTGATGTACCAAGTAGTGCATTAAATGTTATGTTCACATGAACATGATAGGAAAAATGATTATCCTCTTTTTGCAAATAAGAGAGTAGAGTTTTAAAATAGTTAAGTCACAGCAGTAGGAACCAGGAACCTAAGTATTTTTGAGATTATATATAGTTTAGCTCCCAATTGCATTATCCTATAGGTGTTCCTGAAGCTTTCAGCTTGAAGATGAAGAAATCGAGAAGGAAAGGTGCTAGTTAGGTTTCTTGCTCAAGGTCACACAGCTGGGAAATGAGGAACCAGGATCTGAACCAGGTTGGTCTAACTCCAGAACTTACACTCTTAAACACTCCCTCCTCCCTTTTGCCTGCAAAAGAAAAAGGTTAAATTTACACATTATTCTTTCTGCCCTGCCTGGGCATTAGAGACTCTTAGAGTATCAATAACTTGTGAATCTCAATTTATTTTTGTGATGGTACTGGGGGAAATCATCAAAAGAAGAATGCTCTTATCCTAAAAATTAACTCACAACATTTCCTGAGGATTCAAGTCAATTTTCCCAGAATTTGAAAATAAAACCCTTCATACTTTAATAGAATGGCTTAAAAAGACTCATCTCCTCCATGAAAGAAGAAAGTACTCATCTCCCTTTCATTTCAAACTTGAAATTGGTAAGAAGCCTATGCCCTCTGTTCTTGTGCAAGTTTGTAAGCCCAAATCAAATTTCCCAGAACTGGACAATGAAGAACTGCTGCTGCCATCCTGATGAAACCTTAAAGACTTCTGATCCTCTTTAACAACATACTGTTAGCCAGTGTTTAAAATTATTCATCATAACCGAATAATTATAAAATCACACAGCCCATGCATTTTGGAGTTTTGTTTTTAGAGCCTCTCAGTGCAAGGTAGTTAGCTGACATTTTGTTAAGTATGGTGAACACTTACAGGGCAGTGCATTTATGGTAAGACAAGTTGTTTTTAGAATACAGTATAAAAATGTAATGTAATGTATAAGATCTTGGAGAAAGGATTGAAAGGGGATGGTAAGGCAATAAAGGAAATTTACCCACCTTGACCCAGTAGGTGTCAATTTTAATAGAAACACTTATGCTCATATGCCAAATTTTACTTTTCTCAGATATTTCTTATTTAAGAAATTTATTTATTTATTTATTTATTTATTTTCTGGAGGATTGATTCTTTGTATTGCCTGCAGTCACCACTCTGTTCCAGATAACTATTAAAAGAAGCAAAGAAACTAAATCCAAGAAACCACTTCAAAATTTAGCCTCTACCAGTACCTAATCCAAGATATCAAGAGCCTTCCAGATTATATAATAAATTAGCTGGCACTACCTGCCAGATAAGAATGATGACCAAAATTCTAGTCAACTAGATGACAAAGGAGGGGAATGACTCAAAACTTCTCACCGCTTCTTTAAATTATCACTCCCTAACTGAGTCTTCTCCCAGTCTTTGAACCAAAGAAGGATGGTTTAGTAACAATTCGAAGTCATTAGAATTTGTTACTTCTTGGATTCCTTTTGTGTGACACGGGGTATGTGGATCACAATAAACTGTGGAAAATTCTGAAAGAGATGGGAATACCAGACCACCTGACCTGCCTCTTGAGAAACCTGTTTGCAGGTCAGGAAGCAACAGTTAGAACTGGACATGGAACAACAGACTGGTTCCAAATAGGAAAAGGAGTACGTCAAGGCTGTATATTGTCACCCTGCTTATTTAACTTCTATGCAGAGTACATCATGAGAAACGCTGGGCTGGAAGAAGCACAACCTGGAATTAAGATTGATGGGAGAAATATCAATAACTTCAGATATGCAGATGACACCACCCTTATGGCAGAAAGTGAAGAAGAACTAAAGGGCCTCTTGATGAAGGTGAAAGCGGAGAGTGAAAAAGTCGGCTTAAAACTCAATATTCAGAAAATTAAGATCATGGCATCCGGTCCCATCACTTCATGGCAAATAGATGGGGAAACAGTGGAAACAGTGTCAGACTTTATTTTTTTGGGCTCCAAAATCACTGCAGATGGTGACTGCAGCCATGAAATTAAAAGACACTTACTCCTTGGAAGGAAAGTTATGACCACCTAGACAGCATATTGAAAAGCAGAGACATTACTTTATCAACAAAGGTCTGTCTAGTCAAGGCTATGGTTTTTCCACTGGTCATGTATGGGTGTGAGACTTGGACTGTGAAGAAAGCTGAGTGCCAAAGATTTGATGCTTTTGAACTGTGGTGTTGGAGAAGACTCTTGAGAGTCCCTTGGACTGCAAGGAGATCCAACCAGTCCATCCTAAAGGAAATCAGTTCTGAATATTCATTGGAAGGACTGATGCTGAAGCTGAAACTCCAATACTTTGGCCACCTGATGTGAAGAGCTGACTCATTTGAAAAGAGCCTGATGCTGGGAGGGATTGAGAGCAGGAGGAGAAGGGGATGACAGAAGATGAGATGATTGGATGGCATCACCGAGTCAATGGACATGAGTTTGGGTGAACTCCGGGAGTTGGTGATGGACAAGGAGGGAGGCCTGGCGTGCTGCGATTCATGGGGTCACAAAGAGTCGGACACGACTAAGAGACTGAACTGAAACTGTCTCACTAAAGCAATTCTCTAAATCTAGTTAATTTTGATCCAGCATAAAAGTAAACTTAGAAGAGATGTTTCATTTAAAAGAGTTTATTTCTGAGCAGCTACGATGATAGAGGTGAGGTATTAGAAATTCTGAGATTAAGGAGAATGTTTTCCTTACATTAATAATAGTTTCTTGGAGAATCACTGGTTGCCTCTTAAAACCTATTAGAAATAGCAGAGGAGTTGATAACTCTGGGAAGCCTGGTGTGCTGCATTCCATGGAGTTGCAAAGAGTCAGACATGAGGGACTGAACTGAACTGATAACTCTACTTATGTTTTTCTCTATTACTAGGATAGGCTCTGACTTTCTTTCTTTTTGGCATAGGTGGATTTTTTGGAAAACTTTAATTATATCACTTAATCAATAAGATGGTCAAATCAAAGAAGGGAGCTCCAGTCAAGGGCAAGAAAATACTTTTCCAAAGTATACATGATATATGGGTAATTTTGAATTCAGTGGTAGTCAGAGTGTAGTTTCCTCCTCAGTTACCTTGGACGTTAAGGCTCTGGGTCATTCTAATATGTATGAGCAAGCTCAGATGTTCAATCACATCTGACTCTTTGCAACCACATAGCCCATAGCCTGCCAGGCTCCTCTGTCTGTGGAATTTTCCAGGCAAGAATACTGGAGTGGGTCACCATTTCCTACTCCAGTGGATCTTCCTAACCCTGGAATCGAATCTGTCTCCTGCATTGGCAGGCAGATTCTTCCTGGGAAGGCTTACTTCTAATATGGATAACAATAAGAAATATATAGGAAAAAGTGACCTTGTATATGTGATTCCTGTAAACAAAACTACTGGTAGAATAGCTTTGTGTGCAACAAACAACAGATATTTTTTGCACGCAATAATTTTTCTTCCTGCCGAAGAACAGTTCACAGGGTATATATGTGTATATGAATATTGTAGGTTTAGTTTAGTAGTTTAGTAACTTTATGGACTTCCCTGGTGGCTCAGACGGTAAAGCATCTGTCTACAATGCGGGAGACCTGGGTTCTATCCCTGGGTTGGGAAGATCCCCTGGAGAAGGAAATGGCAATCCACTTCAGTACTATTGCCTGGAAAATCCCATGGACAGGGGAGCCTGAAAGGTTACAGTCCACGGGGTCACAAAGAGTAACTTTATGGACCATAACACTTCAGAAAAAAAGAATGATTTTGGGGGGTCATCTTCAGAAGGCCGTGACAAATAAATCTTGGAGACAGCCAGAATACTTTTTTTCTTAATTATCTCATTTATTGAATTTAGTTACTAGTTCTCTTCAAGAATGTTTGACAAGTGAGCCTGTGGCTAAATTTTACTTGGGCTCCTTCAGCAACTAGTTCTGGCCTAACCAGCGGCTGTTTTATCTGCTTTTCCTTCCTATTGTCTCTTCCAACTAACTCCTTCAAATGCAAATATATTATGTGTCTCCTTCTCCAAATATAAGCTTCCTAAGTGCAAGTCCTACCTGTTTAGATCCCTGTAGTAAACCACGGAAATGCCTCATACTCAAGGCTAGCCCCCAGCTTTCTTTGCACTTACCGCCTCTTAAAACTACACCCAACCTGTTAAGTGTCTATTTGCATGTTTGAAAGAGCTTAGTAAGTCATCTTGTCTTGGCAAAGTATACTTTTAATTTTTAAAAAGTAGTTTTATGAAATTATTTTTCATAGTGAAAAAATTTCAATAATATAGATGACCATAACATGGAGAAGTACAAATTGACAAGTAATACTTTTAAATCAAAGTTAACAATTTTAGTTTGTAGCATTTCTGGTGATCACTTCTGTAATATCAAGTAAATGCAAACACCTTGAAATCTTGTTTAAAAAATTGTCAGCAGCATCTCTTGTCTCACTGATGTGAAAGAAGCATTAGTTTTACTACCCCATCTCTTCTGCTTGCCCAGGTTTTGATGGTTACCAAGAGTTTTGATTCTTCTGGAGGTTTTCTTCTAAGTAATTCAGATAAACCTCTCTTCCTTGACTGGATAACTCTCTTTACTCGCAGTAAAGGTGAGGATGTTTTTGATCCTTGTACTCCTTTCTACTTTCTCACTATTTCTCTCCCACTCAAGTTTCTTCAAGCTATCTTGTTATTTTCTTTGTTAAGACAGGCCAGATTTGATGGCTAGTCACTCAGGTTTTCTACTTTTTTTCTCTTGCTCTAGATTTTAGGAGATTTCTGAAAGGGCATTTCTCAGAGCGTCTATTGAATTTTTCATTTTGGAAATCATATTTTTTAGTTATTAAGAAATATCTTTTTCTATGATCGCTCCTTTTTCATGGCAGCCTATGGCTTGTTTTATGGTTTCAATATCTTCTCATATTTCTCTGAGGATATGAAAAAGAAATTTTGGAACTCTCTTCTATCCCTAAATTACAAGTTTTCTCTGAAGTTAGTTGTTCTACTTATTCCTCTTTGTGTTTTTCATTTGTGTAAATTTATTCTCTCAAGTATCTACTGATTATGTTTTTGCCTGAGCTTATTTGTGAATCCTAAGTAACTTCTTTGAGATCCTTTTGTCTGTGTTTTTATTCTTCGAGACACAGGTCCCCTTTTCAAACACTGTTTGTCTCCGCTGTCATGCTGTGGTTGCCTAGTATCCATTGATCTGACGTGGACGTGTTTGTGTATCTAGAAGCAATACTAATATCCACACTGGTACTATGCATGAGGGTTCTAGGGAGGTCTGTTGTGGCTCCAATATGAAAGAACTTCCTCACTTGCCCACAACAGACTGCGAAAAATGTGTTTATATAACTTTGTTTACATAGTTTTACATAAAACTAAATTCATTTGATTTATAACTTAGTCCCTTATTCTGAGATCATGTCCTTTGTTTTTCTTGGTATTAGAATCTCCTTCCTTTTATGAATTACAGTGTTGGTGAAAACAGTCATCTTTTAAATGTCCTTTCTTGGCAAAATAAAGGCTGGAAACACATTATTTGAAGCTTTATAGGCTTAGACATCCATGTAATGTGGAACTCCAGTTTTCCTAACTTCTAAATTATGTTCCAACTGTCAAATTATGTCAGATTTTCAAGTTGTTTATCTAGTCAAAGGATAAGAAGGAAAAGTTCATTTGAATTAAATCAGAGGATTATTTGCATATGTAGATTTTTACTGTCTGTATTATTTTGGATATTTTATCTTTTGTAAGAGGACGCTGAGGGAATGAACTGATGTGATAGAATAAATTAGGAGACCTAGAATCAAATTCCCAGCTGTGCAGTTAACTAGAGTTATTTGCTTATTCTGGTTCTCAATTCTTATAGTTTAAAAATTAGGTAATGAGCAAGTAGTAAGACTCATTTTGGTAATAAAATGCAGTTTAAAAATACATATAAAAATGCAAAAATATGTATAACTGAGTCACTTTGCTGTACACCTGAAACTGACACAACATTGTAGATCAACTATACTTCAGTTAAAAGAAAATAGGAAAAAATGTTAAAAAATACATATGGATAGAATGTATGTATATGTACATGCATATGTGTGATTATATGTGTGTCTATGTGTGTACTTGTATACACATACATATGTATACACATGTATACTTGTATGAATATACACACATGTATATTGAATTTTGGGAGAAATTTATCATTTTTACTAATAATAGAATACTTTTCAATCATTGTTTATAACTGAAAAGTTTATGGAAGATTTAAAAATCCAGGAGTGAGTTTCTGTAGGGGAGACCCAAAATTTGGAAATTTAATGAATATACAAGAATACTGCCAATATTTGAAAAGTAAAAAGAAATTGAACGATATGGGATGACTGGAAATTTTTTATGAACACCAATTTGCTGATGGGCTAATAAGCACTTACTTTGCTGATCTTGCAGTTAGCTACCTAATTACTCAATCTGGGCATGCGAATGCGGTCGTTTGTGTATAAGTGTATGCAGGTGCAAATCTGCGTTAGTAGTCTTAGGATCTCACTTAAAACTTGGTCATGATCTTTCATTTCTCTATACTTGAAAAGTCAAGACCCCAGTTTTCAAAAATAGTTGCTGAAACAAAAAGTGAAATCTGTATGGGCAAGATCGTGTTTTTAATGCAATTGCCTTCCCTAGATATCTATATTCAAATCTTCTAAAGCTATTGCCTTACAACAAGATTTCTAACTAATTGATAATAGTTTTTAAAAATGATGTGTTACATGTTATTGCCAACATGAATTCTTAAGAATTTTGGGGGTCTTAGAGACCCCAAATCAAAGACATAAGAACATGATTAAATGCAGTGAGGAATGCAGTTTGATAATGCAATTATACACAATTCAGTTCAGCTCAGTCACTCAGTCGTGTCTGATTCTTTGCGACCCCATGAACCGTAGCACGCCAGGCCTCCCTGTCCATCACCAACTCCCAGAGTTTACCCAAACTCATGTCCGTTGAGTCAGTGATGCCACCCAACCATCTCATCCTCTGTGTCCCCTTCTCCTCCTGCCTTCAATCTTTCCCAGCATCAGGGTCTTTTCAAATGAGTCAGCTCTTCGCATCAGGTGGCCAAAGTATTGGACAATTATATGCATATAATTGGAGAAGGAAATGGCAACCCACTCCAGTACTCTTGCCTGGAAAATCCCATGGACAGAGGAGTGTGGTAGGCTACAGTCCATGGGGTTGCAAAGAGTCGGACACGACTGAGCAATTTCACTTCATTTCACTTCAGATGCATATAATATAATTATACAACTTAGATTTCTTATATTTTTGCTGTTGTTGTAGTATGCCTGTATTGTTAAGCTATATTGTTTACAAGTCACTCAGTAGTCACTGTTTAGAAAGACTTTGAGGGGAAAGTAAAACGTATGCTTTAAGATTCAGCAGTTATAATAATATCTAACTGTTGTATGGGACTCTGAAACTTAAAGAACATTTTCCCACATATATTACCTTGCTTGATCCTGCAATACTCCCGTAGGCTAAACTTCATTTTAGAATTAAGAAAACTGAAGCTAACAAAATAAACTTAATGCCATGATTTCAGAAGTATTAATTCACATAGCAAGATTTTAAACCTAGAATACTGTTTTAAATTCTGGGATATTCCCAACATCATACTCAATAGTGAAATGCTGAAAGCATTTCCTCTAAGACCAGGAATAAGACAAGGATGCCTACTCTCACCACTTTTATTTAAGATAATACTGGGAGTTCTAGCCATAGCAGTCAGACAAGAAAAAGAAATAAAAAGAGTTCAAATTGGAACAGAACAAGTAAAACTGCACTGTTTGCAGATGACATGGTATATATAGAAAATTCTTAAGACACAATAAAAAAATAAAAGTAATAATAATAAATGAATTCAATAAAGTGGTAGAATATAATATTAATATACAGAAACCTGTTATATTTCTATACACTAACAAAAAATTATCAGAAAAAATTAAGAAAACAATTCCGTTTGTGATTGCATATGAAGTAGAAACAGACTCATAGATATAGAGAGCAAACTATTGATTGCCAGAGGAGAATGGGGTAGGGGAATGAATGAAATAAGAGAGTAAGATTAAGTACAAAATTCTAGTCAGATAATAAATAGGTCATGGGGATGCATAGGGAATGTAGTCAATAATATTTTAATAACTTTATATAATGACAGATTGGTACTACATTTATTGTGACGATCATTTTGTAATGTATAAAGCATATAATCCCTCTGCCATTAACCTATTAATATGGTAAATCAATTATGGTTCAATGAGAAATAAATGGATAAATAAGTTAATTGACTCCGGGCTCCTTCAGTAACATCACATTGCTTTAATTCTGTTGTTTGTTCTTGGTTTGCATCTTAATTTCTGCAACCCACTCCCTCCCTTAACGTTACAGAATTCTTAATCTCAAAGAGCATGATTTCCTTTTCAGCATTTTGCATGGTACTTAGCACAGTTTTGTACATGAAATTAGATACCTTCAAAATACCTGTTTATTGTTTATTACTGAGGAGGTAGAGAGCTGGTGGCTAAGCAATGAAGTTCATTTCGTGAATTGATCTTAGCGAAGCTGGTGTTGGAGCTCAGCTTTCACCAGCAGCCTCATGCTCTCAGCCTCTGCATGTGAGGACAGTGTGAAAACCGTGCCCCAGGACGTGGTGAGGAAGGGCTGCTGGGGATGGCACAAGCTATGCATTTTGGCATTGCAGAATGTACTCAAGACATGACAAGCCCTTTTCATTTCTGTATCAGGTACCCGGATACCTCTAGTTTATAAGACTGGCATGTTTTTCAAAGTAGAAGTTATGGAAGTTATCACAGTAAAAACTCCAGAGTAATCTCTTATATAACAGATTCTCATTCACGAATGAACATTCGATTCTATTGAAACAGGGGCCTGAGGCAGTTTCATTTCTCTAAAGAAATTCTTCATTCTTTGGAGATCTGCTCTGAAATTCCCATTCAGGCACTTTTACCTCAACATCTAATTTTCTTCTAAGATGCAAGATTGAATAAATAGCTCAGGTTGTTTAAGAAACTATTTCTGGAGGGAATAAACATTCTCAGATCTTGCTAGTAAAGCTATTTTCATTGCATTCTGTGGACTTAACAGTTACGGCTTTACCAAATGCACCTGCAGAGGGCAGTGTGTGGGAGCAGCCTAACGACTGCAGCCGCAGATTCCCAATGCAAGCATGCTGCTGGGATGGGGGAGACCTCAATTTCCGTATATACACAATCGGGATTTTATGAGAACATCTGTCTCACCTTCTGGGCTGCTTTGCTTAATCATTTGAGTGCCCAAGAGAATTCCTGCTGAAGGCAGGTGACAGGGTACAAGGGGAGTAGGGTCCTATCTTCAGGACCCTTTTGGTTTCTCTCCTGAGTATATCTCAAGGCTTACAGGGGTGCTACTTGCTCCTCTATCCAGTCTACTTGCCAGTGAGTAGTTGAAAGGATTTACAATGAGACAGTTTATTTATCCCATTGACACCACAGCAATATTATGCTTAGGTGACTGTCAATAAAAAGAGATATAATGACAGCTGCAGTTATTGTGTTCTGACATGTTATGTTCCAGACACTGTGGTAAGTTCTTGTTATTTAATTCTCACAGAAACCATAATACAGGAAGGAAAACAGAAACATCAAGGTTTGAATAACTTGCCAGTATATATCCAAAAGGTATTAGCAGGATTTGTCCTCACTCCTGATGCCAAAGCCAATGCTCTAACCCTCTAGGTCGCACTGACCTTGAGTTTGGTAAAAAGCCTTCTTTGGGGAAAGAAATGTACTTATTTGGAAAAAAAAATAATTCTGCTGTTAATATTTGGTAGCCTTTTCTATGACCAGCTATGACCAACCTAGACAGCATACTAAATAGCAGAGACATTACTTTGCCGTCCAAGGTCTGTCTGGTCAAAGCTAAGTCTCTTCCAGTAGTCATGTATGGATGTGAGAGTTGAACTATAAGAAAGCTGAGCACCAAAGAATTGATGCTTTTGAACTGTGGTGTTGGAGAAGACTCTTGAGAGTTCCTTGGACTGCAAGGAGATCAAACCGGTCAATCCTAAAGGAAATCGGTCCTGAATATTCACTGGAAGGACTGATGCTGACGCTGAAACTCCAATACTTTGGCCACCTGATGCGAAGAACTGACTCATTGGAAAAGACCCTGATGCTAGGAGGGATTGGGGGCAGGAGCAGAAGGGGACAACAGAGGATGAGATGGCTGGATGGCATCACCGACTCGACGGACACGAGTTTGAGCAAGCTCCGGGAGTTAGTAATGGACAGGGAAGCCTGGCGTGCTGCAGTCCATGGGGTCACAAAGAGTCAGACATGACTGAGCGACTGAACTGAACTGAGCCTTTTCTACCTGATAGGTGAAGTTCAAATGGATAAATTTCAGAGAATTTTCAAAAAGGAAAGGGAAAGCATCTGGCTACTTTCAAAGATCTGAATAGACCAAGGTGCCTGGGTCCTCATGCCTTCTGTGTCACCTCCCACTTCCTCATGACAGATCTCCACACCCTCTTCCTTTATACTTCAGCAGCCTCTAATTGCCTCTGCTCATACCTCTGTGGCTCTGCTGTATCACTCCTTCTTCCCAGAGTGCAGCCCCCAAGTTCTTTATCATGAGAATTACTATCAATTCTTCAAAGTCCAGTTCTGACATCATTACTGGGGCAGTCTCCTATGACCACTCCATGTAGATGAGAACCCTCCCTGCCCTCCACCCACTGCCCTTTTCAATTTCTTGTAGCCACGCTTGTCATTGCATTTATCACACTGTGTTGTCATTTCTGCCTTGTCTGCCTCTCATATCTCCCCAACTGTAAAAGAAAATGCACAGGAACTGTGTTAAGTGTTATTCACCTCTGTATCTTTGCTGCAAAGCCTGAAAACAAAAGTGCTTAATGAATGTGGTAGAACTGACTTGAAAACGTTTCTATACTAGAGGCATGAGCTACTTCAATAGTATTTCAAGATGAATGAGGTTAGAATCTTGAAAGCAGTGCACTGTGCTTTCTTCTTCTTCAGTTGTAAGTGTATTAAGGATGAAAGATGTGTGTGTACTACTGCAAATGTTTCTGGAAATACCCCAGAAAGGAAGAATGAGACATACAGCCCACAGCTCACCATTACAGAGGCCTTTGGGTTGGGAATTAATTATAAGAAAAACAGCTGCATCCAATTGATGCGAAAATCACCTGTTTCCTTCCATGTTGTCATTAAGAATTGTGGGTGTGTGGCTTTTTATTTTTTATTTATTTATTTTTTTGCAACAGGCAAAGGATTTAATGCTACAAAATGATGTATGGTTTGTAGTTGCTTGAGCGGGTAAGCGTTGTTTGCCTCAACCACTGTGAACTTATTTGTTCATCAATCATTTCAACAGTGTGCTACACACAAGGAAGTATGTGGTTTAAAGAAGAATAATACCTTGACAGAATCTGCCCAGAGCCTTCTGATGTTTGTAAACCTCTGACTGCCTGGTTTGTAGACTAGTTTAAAGAGAAAGTTCACAGAATTCAATCATTTAAGACAAGATATAGATATTTTCTTTTTTAATTTGAGAAAATTCTCACCAATAATTAAGACATTTTTATCTATCGGTTCAGTTCAGTTCTATTGCTCAGCCATGTCTGACTCTTTGTGACTCCATGGACTGCAGTACACCGGGTCTTCCTGTCCATCACCAACTCCCAGAGCTTGCTCAAACTCATGTCCATCAAGTCAGTGATGCCATCTAACCGTCTCATCCTCTGTTGTCCCCTTCTGCTCCTGCCTTCAATCTTTCCCAGCATCAGGGTCTTTTTCAAAGTCAGTTCTTTGCATCAGGTGGCCAAAGTATTGGAGCTTCAGCTTCAGCATCAGTCTTTTCAATGAATATTCAGGACTGATTTCCTTTACGATGAACTGGTTGGATCTCCTTGCAGTCCAGGGAACTCTCAAGAATCTTCTCCAACACCACAGTTCAAAAACATCAATTCTTTGGTGCTCAGCTTTCTTTATGGTGCAACTGTCACATCCATACATGACTACTGGAAAGACCATAGCTTTGACTAGACAGACCTTTGTCAGCAAAGTGATGGCTCTGCTTTTTAATATGCTGTCTAGCTTGGTCATAGCTTTTCTTCCAAGGACCAAGCGTCTTTTAATTTCTTGTCTGCAGTCACCATCTGCTGTGATTTTGGAGCTCAAGAAAATAAATAATCTTTCTCTGTTAGCCCTTATCCTTTCTCCTAGGAGAGACAAGTGGAGCCACAGGAAACCAGTTTGAAATTACAACTATAGAGAAAACAGTGAACTTAACCAGCAAGTCTAGGAAGAGTTTAGGCCCTTTACCTCTCTCAGTGACATTGGGCAATTTCTGTCACCTATTGGAACCTCTGTCCACAGTTGTAACTTTGGGATAATATGTGTCATGATTATATCTCAAAGAAAAATGAGTTTCTGAAGACTGTGACCTTGAGGTCCTTGAAGTTGCAAATTTAACTTTCAACACTTCAAATCTGAGACATCTGCTCTCAGGCTGTTTGGAACGACCAGAAGAACCTGGGGAGAGTGTCTGTCTCCTGATGAGTGGAAGTGGAGAGGTGTGTGGAAAGCCACTTGCAATTCACACATATTTAAAAAGCATAGGACTGAACTTCATGGCAGAGTGATGGTAGACAAAAAAGCTTGATTTAAAACCATCCCCAACTTAAATGCTTTTCTTTGCTTCCATATTTCTGGCTTTGCAAGGCCTTGATTATCTCTATTATTGGATATCTCCAAATCAAAGGCTATAGAGGTCACAGATACTGGTCATACGTGTTGAGGTGTGTAGCTATCTATCTATGTTTGCCCAGTTGGACTCATGACTTGGGTACAGCAGTCATCACTGCACACAGTAGCAGCTCAGTGTCCTGGACTGACTCTTTGACGCTTACTCTCCCTGCTGATCTACAGGTTACACAGGTAGTTGACCCAGGTACCTGCATAGCCAGGTCATGTTCAGTGCTACAAAAACTGCCTTTCAGGATACTTTTAGGATATCTCTTTCTCCTGCCCTCTACTCCATTCATTCATGGACAACATCTCTCCTCATTTTCTTCCAAAGTTTTAGGGAATGAAAAAGGCAGAAAGAAAACCACAAGTGTTAAGGATAAGCTAAGTATGAAAGTAACACTGGAATCATATACAGTGACCATATTTCCTAAAACAAGAATTGTAATTTGTGATCTGACAATAGAATAGGGTATTTAAAATCCAAACTCAATTAGAAGACTAGAATACATGGTTTTCTTGTTGAACACAGCTTCAGTAAGATGTCAATATATTTTCAAGGAGTAAAAGATGGTAGGATCGTTTACAAAGTTGGATAATTCATTGTCAGAGAGCATTAATGGAATAGGTAGGAAGATGGACTTGCTGAGATTTATTCTAACAAATTCATTTATTCCTTCATACATACACTCATTCAACAAGCAGTTATTGAATATGTACCACATACCGTGCTTACTCCTTGGAAGGAAAGTTATGACCAACCTAGATAACACATTGAAAAGCAGAGACACTACTTTGCCAACGAAGGTCCGTCTAGTCAAGGTTATGGTTTTTCCAGTGGTCATTTATGGATATGAGAGTTGGACTGTGAAGAAAGCTGAGCGCCGAAGAATTGACGCTTTTGAACTGTGGTGTTGGAGAAGACTCTTGAGAGTCCCTTGGACTGCAAGGAGATCCAACCAGTCCATTCTGAAGGAGATCAGCCCTGGGATTTCTTTGGAAGGAATGATGCTAAAGCTGAAACTCCAGTACTTTGGCCACCTCATGCAAAGAGTTGACTCATTGGAAAAGACTCTGATGCTGGGAGAGATTGGGGGCAGGAGGAGAAGGGGACGACAGAAGATGAGATGGCTGGATGGCATCACTGACTCGATGGACGTGAGTCTGAGTGAACTCCGGGAGTTGGTGATGGACAGGGAGGCCTGGCATTCTGTGATTCATGGGGTCGTGAAGAGTCGGACATGACTGAGCGACTGAACTGAACTGAACCACATGCCACGGACTAATGGAAACAGGGTTAAAATTAAGGTGAATTTTAGAAAACAAAAGTTACATCTTTTGTACCCTGAATTTGTGGACCCTTACATATGTATTACCAATCATGACTGTGAAGAGCCACTTACTTATTGGGCTTCCACAGAAGATTTTGTCAAGTTTGATTTCTGAATTTTAAGTCAGATATTTTGGAAATGATAACAAATTTTCTAGACTAGGACAAGAATGATAATTGAAGGAAAGTAGGATTCACGAAGACGTCACCAAGGCATTAACGATAGAGGTAATGGTGAAAGGAACTGCTGTTTACCAAGCACCTACTCTGTGCCTGTCACAGTCTAGGCACTTCTTGGATACGGTGTCCTATTTCAATGGCTGCCAGAGAGGGCAAGCAAAACATAATATTAACTGTGCCATGCTTCCTTAAAACCTTTCAAAGGCATCTAGCAAGTCATGAGGAAGGAATCTCGCTGATTTGTTAAAGCTAGCTACCTAAAATCAGTAGATCCAACTGAAAACCAGATAGTTCAACAAGTAGAATGCTATAAGAAGTCCTGTACCTGTCTCGTGTACTCCACACACACCACCTGATGGTTAGAGTAGACACTGATGATGAACTTTGTCTCCTAGTTCCACCAATAAACTGCTTTTCCAAACTTGACTTTCCGCATCTCATCACTGACCCTAAAATTTATCAATAGAAAAGCTGAATTACCAGCTACTCAGAGTCTATAATTTCATACCTCTCTGACTTAACTTGCTCATCTTGCCCCCCAGCCCCAGCTATGAATTCCTTTAGTGACCTAGTTCAATGTTGTCTCCTTAAGTTGCCTCCTTGGCTTCTTCAACTGTAGGAAGTCTCTTTCCTCAGAGTTCTATAGCGCATATCTTGTCCTCTTATGACAAGGACCTTGTTCCTCTTTGAATTTCAGTTGCAGGTTGTACTTGGTTTCTTCTCTATTCTCAGGACAATTGTTAGCCATCATCAAGCAGTTAAATCCTTCTTTCTACACCACAGAGTCCATATGGGAAACAGCTCTGTCACAAACCAATATCTGCAATTTGGAATGTCTGCCCTGATGACTTATGCTTTGGGACTTAATTTTGAAATCTCTCTGTATCGGTGATTTTGGTATTTCTCTCTCCATTAGAAGGGAGATGTCTGTGATATCAGTTGGGGTTCTTGGGTTGAAAGCAGCAGAAATGGATACTGGATGGAATTTTTTTGGTTTGTTTAAGTCTTTATTAAATAAAGACTACACAGAATCCCAAGGAAGGCAGAAGAACCAAATATAAAGCAGAGACCAGGGACTGCCACAGGTGTCACTGCCAGGAGAGGCAGGTCATTCTCACTCAAAATCTATTACTGGGATGAGCCAAGACCAGTCATTTACTGTAATTAGTTTTGGATCACTCTGATTAAGATTCCAAGTCTTGAGAGAGAGAGGCTGATTGGCCAGTCTCGGTTTACTTGCCTGCCTCTGGCTGCTCTTAGAGGTTGAGAGGCCCCTTCAGCATCTGTTGTGAGAGGATTTGATCCCTTGATTTGCCATCAAGCAGCTGTTTTCTACTTCGTGCCACTTTCGGACCATTAGTCCTTCAGCCTCATGTTAAAAACTATGTCTCTTAAAGCCTATACCCCTTCTGAGAGATATAAACTCTTGACTGTCATCTACACTTGATGGTTCTTATTTTACATGTGTTATTAAAATAGCTCTTCACATTGTTGACAGCTCCCTCCTTTTTCCCAACATCTTCCCAACCCAGCAGGAGCTGGATCCTATTGCTTTTCTACCCAGTCCTTCAAACTTCAAAGTTCTGGCTTCTCTTTATCTGCTCACTCAAACACATCTGCATTTCTCAGTATCATGGACACGGAGCCATGCTGCCCAGATCGCCTGGGGGAGGGACTTGCTGTCATAGCAGCTGTGAGTACAGACAAGAGACAGCTTTCAGCTCAACCTGGTGTGGCCTCGGCTGTCCCTCACATAGGATCTGTGCCCTTTCCAGGACGCATATCCAATGACTGACTAAGGCAGGATACAAAGGGCTGGTCATTGTGGCCGAATAAAGGACAGTTCCGATAGGTTGTTCCACCTAGAGAGACCCTCTTGGGGGCGGCATTGCAGCTCAGCTTCTCCCTTTGCCTAACCCTGCTTCTTCCACACTCCTTCTGCAGGTGTGTGTTCCAAGCGCACTCATTCCTCAGTGAACATCTTGAGCACACAGCTCTGTCTCAGAGGCCACATCCTGAAAAACCCAGACTCCAGCATGTGGGGTTTTTTCTTTATTGCCTCTCTTTTCACACTGCGTAGTTTTCCTTGCTCATCTCATCCACTGTGGCAATGTCAATTACCTCTGTTACACTCAAGTCCGTATCTCCTGTCTAGATCTTCGTAAATGCTGGATGTGCATATTTAGGCTTTTTCTTTACATTCTACTTGGATGGCCCATAAACGTCTTAGATTCAAGGCAACCAAGACTGAATTAGTTTTTTGTTTTGTTTTTTTTCCAATATGTTTGTTCATGGGGTTCTCAAAACAAGAATACTGAAGTGGCTTGCCATTCCCTTCTCCAATATTTTGGTCCCCTGATGTGAAGAGCCGACTCATTGGAAAAGACTGTGATGCTGGGAAAAATTGAGGGCAACAGGAGAAGGGGGCAGCAGAGGATGAGATGTTTGGATGGCATCACTGATTGAATGCACATGAATTTGAGCAAACTCTGGGAGATGGTGAAGGACAGAGAAGCCTGGTGTGCTGCAGTTCACTGGGTTGCAAAGAGTCAGACACGATTTACTGACTGAACAACAACAACGATTCTTCTTTTTAATCTTCATGATACTTTTTCTCTGATTTCTTGGGGGCAAATATCGCTCTCTGTGGAGGACAGGGGTTTGGATCACTGAAGTAGTAACATGATACTTCACAGGGAGATGGGCAGAGCATCATTCTTGGTGATACTATAGTCTCCTCATTGGCCAGTCTCGAGAAATTTCTTTCTCATCCACCAAAAACAACAGTAGAAATTTAGGTCAAATCTTATGTGCCTTGACTGCATGTAAATAAGCTTAAACCCATTACAACATTTTTTCCTTTTTTAAATATAATTTTTAAAGATTACTTTCCCCAATTGCAGCATTTTTTTTGAAATGTATAACCAGCAGTTTGGTAAAATGTTGAATCACTGTGACATTGATCTGGGTGTTACTGTAATCGCTGGCCAAACATACATGTTTTGGGAAGGTTCTGTCTTTGTAAAAGATTCACCCAGTTTTCAAATCTTCTCTCTTATGACATTTGTACTGGTAGCATTTGTGTTGTGAAAGAGAGTACAAATAAACACATACGTAACAAACTAGAATTTGTTAGTGTGACCTTAGCAACTAAAAAGGCAGCTGTACTTCACTGAAGAAAAACAGCAGCAGCAGCAGCCCTCTGTGACGCAGGTGAATCCTGAGTTGCTCTAGAGCTTCATGATACTGAAAACCATTTCCTGGACAACCGTGAAGGGGAATGGTAACATAAGACATAGCTAAGACAGCTGCCTGAATCTGCAGCTCTATGGGTGCTTTTTATCCTGGGACCCTCCTATCTAGCAGATCCTTCAAATTGACCATCACTGTCCTCTCCCAGCCCAGCCTTTGAAGACAGCACCTGATTACCTCATGGTTTCCCTGTGTCATCCACACAGTTTATGTCCTATCAAAATGTTTCCATTGGCAAGTGTCCAATTATGAAAAGTTTTACATTTTGGTGGCTCTTAAAAGTGTTTTATGGGCATAAATAATGAAGATTTAAAACTTTTAGTATCTAAAGAAGTACCAATAGACACATGCCCTTTACTTTTAATCTCACCACTCTCAGATACATGCCATCTTGAAGCATCTTAAAGACACTTGCAGTCTTGAAAAAGCTAATTAAACTTGCATTATCTTGGTACTTAAAGGCAAAGTCCTGTTTCTAATGTAGGCGGTTTGCATTTATAAGTTCTGACAAGCTGTTTGGTACCAGACAGCCAAAAGTGATGAACATTCTCAGCAGATTAAAATGTAAATTTGATTGAAGAAAACAATCTACAAAAATTTATGCTTCTGTATAATCTATGTGATTAAATGTTACTTGTTTCAAAGCTAGTGTTTCTGACACTTCCAATTACAGCTTTTGGAAGTTTTATTCCACATCATTTAATCTATTTTAAATAACTCTCCCTTTTAGGCTCTACACATAGTAATGCATGTTAGGCACGAATCTCCAATACAAATTTAGAAATAATCTTTGTCCATTCTGCACCAAGACTCATTCTATAAGGAGATAACAAGCTTTAAAAGCTAAGTATTCAATCCTCTTTCTTATACTGGACCTCAGTATAGCTATAATTGTCCTTTTTTTTTTTTTTAATTGTGGTAAAACACAGAGCATAACATTTATTCCCCTAACCACTTTTAAGTGTGCAGCTCATTGGTATTAACTGTAGTCACATTGTTGTGCAATTACATGTCTAGAATATTTTATTTTGAAAAACTGGAAATCTGTATCCCTTGAACAGTAGCTCCCATTCCCCACTCCACCCAGCCCCTGGCAACAACCCTTCCACTTTCTATTTCTGTGACTTTGACCACATTAAATACCTCATATACAGGAACTCCTACAGTATTTGTCTTTTTGTGACTGAATTATTTCACTTAGCACAATATATTCAAAATTCATGATGCAGGATTTGTAGCATTTATAAGCTTTTTTCTTCTTTAAGGCTGGATGATATTCTGTTGTGTGTATACGCTATTCTGTTTATCAGTTCATCTGGCTATGGCCATTTGGGTTGCATCTCTTGGCTACTGTGAACAATGCTGTATTGAACATGGGCGTGCAAATATCTCTTCAATTTCTGCTTTCAGGCCCTTTGGCTATACCCAGAAGTGGGATAGCTGGATCATATGGTAATTCTATTTTTAATTTTTGAAGAAAACCCCATACTGTTTTCCATAGAGGCTGCAGCATTTTATATTCCCTCAGAGCTATTGTCCCTTTTATTACAGACTACAAAAACTAAATATTGAATGATGTTAATAATTATTAAATAATAATAAAACACAGGTAAGATTATTCAGTTCAGTTCAGTTCAGTTGCTCAGTCGTGTCCTACTCTTTGCGACCCTATGAACCACAGCACGCCAGGCCTCCCTGTCCATCACCAACTCCCAGAGTTCACTCAGACTCACATCGATTGAGTCAGTGATGCCATCCAGCCATCTCATCCTCTGTCGTTCCCTTCTCCTCTGCCTTCAATCTTTCCCAGCATCAGGGTCTGGCTGTCATATAACTGAGTTTTCAGTGCTTTGCATTAGTTTGAAGCAGTACATTTGGTGGTATGCCATTTTGCCATGCTTTAGTTTAGTTTTGTTTTTATTCATGGATTTGGAATCTCAGAGCACTGCTCTAACATGTGCTGTGTGCTGTGCTTAGTCACTCAGTTTCAGTGTGTCCAGCTCTTTGCGACCCCATGGACTGTAGCCCGCCAGGCTCCTTTGTCCATGGGGATTCTCCAGGCAAGAATACTGCAGTGGGTTGCCATACTCTCCTCCAGGGGATCTTCCCAACTGAGGGATTGAACCCAGGTCTCCTTCACTGCAGGCAGATTCTTTACTATCTGAGCCACCAAGGAAGTCCTGCTCTACCGTCAACTATTATAAATGAGACTTCCATGTATTTCAAAGAAAATTATAAGCCAAGGAAAAGAAAGAAAATTGCCATTTCCAACGGTTATCTTAGTCTGAGGAAAATTCTCTGTGAGCTGCTAGGGTAGAATTTGCCTGATAAAGCCCCATCAAGTGAGCAGGATCACCTTTTGGCATTGTTGTATTGACATCTTACCTGGGATGTGACATTGCACCCCTGCCTGGTACTTCTGGGTCACTCCTGTTGCAAAAAAGCTTCCTGGATTCATCACGGCTTCACTTGGTGGAGACACCCAAGTATCGTTGGAATTTACGTGTGTACGTGTGTGTGTGTGTGTGTGTGTATTGTTATTGTCAGAACTTTACCATGGTTTTCCAGAAGATAAAATGATTTCACATATATAAAAACACTTTTAACTCCAAATTGATCTGTACAGTTAATGCAATTCCTATTAAAATTCAGCAAGGTTTTTTATAGACACAGATAACCTTTGAAAATTCACATGCAAAGGCACAGAATATAGACTAGATAAAATAGTTTTGTGTGTGTGTGTGTGTGTGTAATAAAATTTTATTAAAGTATAAAGGAGATAGAGAAAGCTTCTGACATAGGCATCAGAAGGGGTCAGAAAGAGTACTCACTTTCTAGTGTTAGCAATGAAGTTATATAATCTCCATTGAATCCAAAGAATGTCTGGAGGTTGTAAAGACCTCACCAGACCTACTCCCATAATTTACATTTTAAGATAACAGAATTGGCCAGAAGGTTTAATCCAGTGACTGTCCTCAGGCAGGATACATTATTGTTATATAATCCTTGTAAAGACCAGGTCTACTCCCATAATTTACATTTTAAGATAACAGAATCAGAGAAGGCAATGGCACCCCACTCCAGTACTCTTGCTTGGAAAATCCCATGGATGGAGGAGCCTGTTAGGCTGCAATCCATGGGGTCGCTAAGAGTCGGACACGACTGAGCGACTTCCCTTTCACTTTTCACTTTCATGCATTGGAGAAGGAAATGGCAACCCACTCCAGTGTTCTTACCTGGAGAATCCCAGGGACGGGGGAGCCTGGTGGGCTGCCGTCTATGGGGTCGCACAGAGTCGGACATGACTGAAGTGACTTAGCATACTCCCATAATTTACATTTTAAGATAACAGAATTAGCCAGAAGGTTTAATCCAGAGACTGTCCTCAGGCAGGATACATTATTGATATATAATCCTAAGGAATGTAGAGAAGGAAAAAAAGTTTGTCCTTTCTTCCTCCTTGAGAATTCCAGACCCCTCTTTCCTTGAGGACCCCTAGACTCCTTATCAACCTGCCTAGGAAATGTCTCTCTCATTCCCCCCTTTTCTTTTAGGAGAATTATGTTGCCTAGGGAAAAGGAGCATCGTTCTCGTTCCATTAACTGCTTCCGAGCTGACAAGGGGTGTTGTCCCTAAGTTGGTGAGGTAACATATTCTCCTAATCCTCATATTGAGGATATCTGATCCAGGGGCCCCAAATAGTAGTTGGAGGAAGCTACAGCAGTAGCAGGAGTTTGAGCAACCATTTGTAACTTAAAAGCTTTCATGATAGTTTTGAAAAAGAAGAATCAAGTTGGAGAAATTACCTAATTTTAAGACTTAACTACATAGAGTCAAGATAATTGGCAGAGAGTAAGTACATAGATCGATGGAACAAAACAGAGAACCCAAAAGCAAACCCATACAATACACCCAACTGATTATCAAAAGCACTCTAATAGAGAAAAGCCCTGTATTATCACAAAACCCTATTTTTATCGATTTCAGCCTCTCTGCCTCTGGATTTTTATTTGTATCGTCTACTTCAATTTGCAGTGCCACCTTCCCAGACTGCATGCTTCTCCCCACCTTCAGAGAAACCTTCCCTGATCATTCCGGCCTGAAATAGTATTTTCTACTTCTAACTTTAGGAAGAAGTGTTTAGAATTTCTGGTCAAGGGTCTAAAATGGGAAATTAAAAGATATTATAGTATCAAAGATTAAAGCAAAAGACTAAAGTAGGGTAAAACTCAACTGCAGAGTTTGCCATGGCCTGATTTTTTCTGCCAAGTTTTAAAACTCTTCTGACGAGGGCCAGTAAACATGTTGAGGCAAAGAGCTATTTCTGTCTTATTCACTGCTAAATGTATCCCTTTATTTGGCACATGAATTTGCACATTGGGCTTACTAGGCATTTAGGCAAGCCCTGAGCCCAAAAAGGCAAGCAAAGGCCAAACACAACTCTTGAACTTCTGTGTTTTCACTACACCATCTAGTTCTCAAATCAATTACCCTCAGGAAGTATTTGTTGACAGACTGAATGGCTAAATTGAGGTTACAGAATGAGGGAAGCAATAGGAGTCACCCCACAAAGACCGAAAGACATTGCATAATGGAGTATTTTCTACCTAACTTTTGTCTAGCCTCGACTTCCCAGAAGTATAGCATGCACGTTTCAGCCAAATCTTCTGTTTGAAATAAAAACAGGTCTCTGGCTACTAAACAGTCCCAGCATCAAGGCTCAAGTCTCTAGTAAAATGGCGATAAGACTAAAACAGAAATCTCTTTTCTTTGAGGTTTCCATGTGGCTTCACACCTGCCAGTCCCTGAATGGCTTCCCTACTGAGTGGGGTCAGACACACAGTGGATGTGCCAAGTAGACAGTGTACTGTAGCTAATTTTAAAATGCACAAGTGCCTTGAAGAATGCCAAAGGTGGAAATGTACTGCCTCAGGATACATCAGATAGAATCATAAACACTCAAACATCCAGAGCAGTGCCAAACCTGGTCTCCAGACTGAAGCCCTGAAAAGGAGTTGTGGGGCTTAGTTTCCTTAGCTGTTGTTGTTCAGTCACTATGTCGTGTCCGACTTTTTGTGACCCCCATAGACTGTAGCCTACTAGGCTCTTCTGTTCATGGAATTTTTCAGGCAAAAATACTGGAGTTGGTTGCCATTTCCTACTCCAGGGGATCTTCCCAACTGAGGGATTGAACCTGTGTCTCTTGCATCTCCTGAATTGGCAGGCAGATCCTTTACCACTGTGCCACCTGGGAAACCCCATGTAAATTATACCTGAACATAATTGATTTTTTAAAAAGAATAATGAGAACCATAAAAAAGAAAAACAGCAATGAGAGTGACCATTGGTTTGGTCTTGAATAGAAGCCAAAGCTTGACTTCCAATACAAATTAAAAATCTGACCATAACTTCAAGATAAGTATTCTGCTGGGCTGTTCTATCCAGGTGCAGCACTCAGAGACTGGCATAATACATTGGAAAGCCTTTTTTTGCTTCTTTACAAAAAATTAGACTTTTTTAAATCCTCCTCCTCCTTTAAAGCTTTTCAGGTCAATTTCTCCAAGCCCTAGGGACCACAGAGGTTTGATCATGATGCTAAGACCGTGCTGCTAACATCCCCAGAATCTATAGAGTAAAAATGCATCTGGGCATAGGACCACAGGCCTGGGTCTGGAATGCTTTCCTGCTAGTTTCTGGCCATACATATAATGTGTTTTCTGGCCGTACACACTAGATCTATGATGAATCATCAGCTCGGAAACACTTTCTACTTTCAAATCCTGTCCTGAACCATTTGGCATCATTTCTTTTCCTTTAGAATTTTTGTGCTCATTGTGAGAGTGAATGAATTTGGTCTTGTTAATAACAATGCCTGATAAACAAAGGACTAATGCTAATAACAAAGGACTGATTCTGAAGCTGAAGCTCCAGTACTTTGACCACCTGAAGCGAAGAAGTGACTCCTTAGAAAAGACCCTGATGCTAGGAAAGATTGAAGGCAGGAGGAGATGGGGATGACAGAGGATGAGATGGTTGGATGGCATCATTGATTCGGTGGACATGAGTTTGAGCAAGCTCTGAGAGTTGGTGATGGACAGGGAAGCCTGGCATGTTGCAGTCCATGGGGTTGCAAAGAGTTGGCCGTGACTTTGCGATTCACCTGAACTGAATAACAATGCCAGCCATTTCAGCAGTATTAAAAGAACCTTTTCATTCTTTAGTGTCAATTCTAACACCATCTCCTGAGGGAGGGCTCCCTTGATTACTTTAGTTAACGCAGGCACCTCTCCCCTTACACCCTTGAGCCACCCTCAACCACTTTGCCATGCGTGATTATCTTTACGGTGTTCGTCAATACCTGAAACGATCCTGGTGCTTACTTATTGTCTGTCTCCTCCTTGCTAGAATGTCATCCTGTGAAAAACGGGACCAAGTCTACCTGTTCACAATATCCTGAAAACAGTGCTCAACTCAGAGCAGGTACTTGAGGAATATTTTGGAATGAATTCAACTATACAGTATGGGAAGACATTTAAACAGTTATGTAGAATCTACATTTGAATTCTCTCAAATATCTCTGTTTATATACTTCAACTGTAAATATCGTTAAAAATATAAAGTTAGATTCCAAGTTATTTGTCACTTACTGATGAGAGATCTGTAGACAAAAGTTGCCAAAATGCAAATTGCTTTTTAAAGCACTTTAATTCCCTTATAAAGATCTTTTAAGTTCTTAAAGTAAAACTAAAGTTTGGTCTCAGTGAATGTTCTTAATATTATTAAACTATTAAGCAGATACACATATTTGCTTTATCAAATATCAAATTTAGTTATCAAAGAACTTCAGTTGATTTTTTGCCCTTTTCATGGTTCAGAAAGTCCTATTTCAAAACTGTAAATAAAAGTGAACTGAAAATATGGAAATGCCAAGGTAAATTCACCAAGTAAATAAAATTGCAATAAAGAGAGGAAAAGATATGCAAACAAAACAGGCAATGTTCTGTTTTCTTTGATTTATTGCTGAAGGAAAAGAAAAAAAGTAATGATGATTCAACACTTCTGAAAACCTTTGTCATTTTAAACTATTTAATGAAAAAGTTATAAAAATGCAGCATGAAGAAAAACATAAAAACAGAAATTTCCATCAGCTTAAAGAAGAAGTCTGAATGGAGAGTACAAAAGAACATTTTATTTTGAATAGAGATTTGTTTCTTTTCTTAAGTGCATGAGTTTGAACACTTACCCCAAGTTTGGGTCTCATTGTCTTTGGCCCCCTTGACATCACAAAAACTTGTTTTTCCACCTGGGATTGGTTGTTGTAGTGGGTTGAATTGAAAATTAAATCCATGTCATAATCCTTAGTACTTGCACATGTGACTTCATTTGGAAATAGAGTATTTATTTAATTTAGTGAATGGAAGATACTTCAAATTCTGTAGTGGCTGATAATTTTCAGAAGTTTCAAATATATGATTTCATATAACCTCATAATGGCCCCCTCTCCCTGTCTGCCTCTGTGCTGTCCCTCCCTCCCCACTGGTAATCACTACTTTGTTCTCTGTATCCTGTGAGTCTGTGAGACTGTTTCTTTTTTGTTTTATTCACTAGTTTGTGGGGTTTTTTATATCCCACATATAAGTGATAAATACAGTATTTGCCTTTCTCTGTATGACTTCTTCAACTTACCACGATTCCCTCTGAGGACATCAGTTTTGCTGCAAATGGCAAAGGAAATAGGACCTTTACAGATAAAATTAAGTTAAAGGTTTCCAGATGAGATGATCCTGGATTTTGGGTGACCCCTAAATCCAATAATTAGTGTTCTTATGAGAAAAAGAAGAGGGAGATTTGAGACATACGGACAGAGGAGAAAAACCAGAGGGAAAAAACAGGGGCAGCAAATGGAATGATGTATTTAAAACCAAGGAATGCTAAGGATTGCCAGAAGAGAAGCTAGGGGAGAGGCATGCCGTAAATTCTCCCTCTGAACCTCCAGAAAGAACCAACCCTGCTGACAACTTGATTTCAGACTTCTGGCCAACAGTGAAAACTTACATTTCTGTTGTTTCATGCCACCAATTTGTGGTAATTTGTTACAGCAGTCTCAGGAAATAAACACAGTTGTACACAGCATACCTCATTTTATTGCACTTTGCAGGCATTGCGATTTTTTTACAAATTGAAGGTTTATGGCTACCCTACCTCTCGAGCAAGTCTGTGCTTAGTCTCTCAGTCATGCTCGATTCTTTGTGACCCCACGGACTGTAGCCCCCCAGGCTCCTCAGTCTATAGGGATTATCCAGGCAAGGATACTGGAGTGGGCTGCCATGCCCTCCTCCAGGGGCTCTTCCCAACCCAGGGATTGAACCCAGGTCTCCCCCACTGCAGGTGGATTCTTTACTGTCTGAGCCACCAGGGAAGCCCATGGAATACTGGAGTGGGTAGCCTATCCCTTCTCGACGGAAACTTCCCAACCCAAGAATCGAACTGGGGTCTCCTGCATTGCAGGTGGACTCTTTACCAGTTGAGCTACCAGGAAAGCCCAGTTTGTGTCATTTTTCCAACAGGACTTGCTCACTTCATGTCTCTGTGTCACATTTTGTTAATTCTAACAATATTTCATGGAGAAGGCGATGGCACCCCACTCCAGTACTCTTGCCTGGAAAATCCTATGGACAGAGGAGCCTGGTGGGCTGCAGTCCATGGGATTGCGAAGAGTTGGACATGACTGAGCGACTTCACTTTCACTTTTCACTTTCATGCATTGGAGAGGGAAATGGCAACCCACTCCAGTGTTCTTGCCTGGAGAATCCCAGGGACGGGGGAGCCTAGTGGGCTGCTGTCTATGTGGTCGCACAGAGTCGGACACGACTGAAGCGACTTAGCAGCAGCAGCAGCAGCAGCAACAATATTTCAGAACCTCCACCAGTAAAAAGGTTGTGACTCGATAAGGCCCAGATGAGGGTTAGCATTTTTTTTTTTTTTAGCAATAAGTTATTTGTAGATTAAGGCATGTACAGGTTTATTTTAAGTCATAATGCTATTGCACACTTAATAGACTATGGTATAGTGTAAACATAACCTTATATGCACTGTGCTGTGCTTAGTCTCTCAGTTGTGTCCAACTCTTTGTGATGCATGGACTGTAGCCTGCCAGGCAACTTGATCCAAGGGGATTCTCCAGGCCAGAATACTGGAGTGGGTTGCTATGCCCTCCTCTGGGGGATCTTCCCAACCCAGGGATTGAACCCAGGTCTCCTGCATTGCAGACAGTTTCTTTACTGTCTGAGAAACCCCCAAATTCAATGACTTGCTTTATTGCTATATTGGCTTTATTTCAGTGGAACTCAACCTGCAAGATCTCCAGTGTGTGTCTGTTATGACTTAAGTAAACATCTAGTCAAGGCTATGGTTTTTCCAGTAGTCATGTATGGATGTGAGAGTTGGACTGTGAAGAAAGCTGAGCGCCAAAGAATTGATGCTTTTGAACTGTGGTGTTGGAGAAGACTCTTGAGAGTCCCTTGGACTGCAAGGAGATCCAACCAGTCCATTCTGAAGGAGATCAGCCCTGGGATTTCTTTGGAAGGAATGATGCTAAAGCTGAAACTCCAGTACTTTGGCCACCTCATGCGAAGAGTTGACTCATTGGAAAAGACTCTGATGCTGGGAGGGATTGGGGGCAGGAGGAGAAGGGGACGACAGAAGATGAGATGGCTGGATGGCATCACTGACTCGATGGACATGAGTCTGGGTGACCTCTGGGAGTTGGTGATGGACAGGGAGGCCTGGCGTGCTGCAATTCATGGGGTCGCAAAGAGTCGGACACAACTGAACGACTGAATTGAACTGAACTGAACTGAAACTTTTTTTGTCTAAAAGTTTGCAGAACAAGGCATCTTGTTACTTTGTAGACCATCATGGGGCACTGTAATCTGTATCTCTGGGAAGCAGCCTTTGAACGGTCCTTAACGAAAGCTTCTTTAGGCTCTGCTGCATTCTAGAATTTACTTTGGGGAACAACAGTGACAATTTCAAGACTCAGGAAAAAGAAGCTCAACCACCTGGGGGCCAATTGAAAGCTCTACTTTTCCACTTAATAACACTTAACATTCTTAGGGGACAAAAATCACTTAGTAACAACATCCCTAGGAAGTAAAAGCAAGTTTTCCTTGAAATGATTGCTTGGCAGGCTATTCTTTATTCAGTGGTTCTATAATATTTTGATTTTAGTTTGTCATATGAAAAATGTACTTCAAATTGCTAATAACTAAGTAAAAGTAGAGGAGGGGTGAAGATGAGGGCTGCATTCTTCAGTGCGTTTACTACATTCACTAAGGGCTTGGGCTATATAATATTGCATTTATAATTTTATTGTTGTTTTGTTTCTAAGTTGTGAAACAAAAGTTTGTGACCCCATGGACTGTATCCTGCCAGGCTATCAGCCCATTTTCCAGGCAAGAATACTGGAGTGGGTTGCCATTTCCTTCTCCAGGGGATCTTCCCTACCCAGGGATCAAACCCACATCTTCTGCACTGGCAGGTGGATTCTTTACCACTGAGCCACCAGGGAAGCCCGACTTTATAATAGACAGATAAAAATTTAGAGCAGTTCTATTTATTTAAAATGCACTTGAACTTTCAAAGCTCATAACTTTACCAACACCTAGTCACACAATGGCACCCCACTCCAGCACTCTTGCCTGGAAAATCCCATGGATGGAGGAGCCTGGTAGGCTGCAGTCCATGGGGTCGCTAAGAGTCGGACAAGACTCAGCGACTTCACTTTGACTTTTCACTTTCATGCATTGGAGAAGGAAATGGCAACCCACTCCAGTGTTCTTGCCTGGAGAATCCCAGGGACGGGGGAGCCTAGTAGGCTGCCATCTATGGGGTCCCTCAGAGTTGGACACGACTGAAGCGACTTAGCAGCAGCAGCAGCAGTCACTTAAACAAGAAATTTTAGAAACATTGCTGACAACACTTCTCTGTATCCTCAAATTCCCCAAGTATTTTCTAAATACTTGTCCTTTGTTGAGGTGTCTTAGAAATGGCTTATATCATATCAAGACTAGACGTTCATAGCATGCTTTCAACCGGTCTCCCAGCTTCATTATCTATTTATTCCAATCCTATTTATTATTATTTACTATTACAAATAATCTATTATTCTATTTAATCCACCATCCACACTATTTCTTGGGTTATATTCTTTTTCTAAAACAAGTCACATGATGAGATCACATCAGTTGCTCAGTCGTGTCTGACTATTTGCAACCCCATGAGTCACAGCACGCCAGGCCTCCCTGTCCATCACCAACTCCCAGAGGTCACCCAGACTCATGTCCATCTAGTCAGTGATGCCATCCAGCCATCTCATCCTCTGTCGTCCCCTTCTCCTCTTGCCCCCAATCCCTCCCAGCATCAGAGTCTTTTCCAATGAGTCAACTCTTCGCATGAGGTGGCCAAAGTACTGGAGTTTCAGCTTTAGCATCATTCCTTCCAAAGAAATCCCAGGGCTGATCTCCTTCAGAATGGACTGGTTGGATCTCCTTGCAGTCCAAGGGACTCTCAAGAGTCTTCTCCAACACCACAGTTCAAAAGCATCAATTCTTTGGCGCTCAGCCTTCTTCACAGTCCAACTCTCACATCCATACATGACCACAGGAAAAACCATAGCCTTGACTAGATGAACCTTTGTTGACAAAGTAATGTCTCTGCTTTTGAATATGCTATCTAGGTTGGTCATAACTTTCCTTCCAAGGAGTAAGTGTCTTTTAATTTCCTGGCTGCAGTCACCATCTGCAGTGATTTTGGAGCCCAGAAAAATAAAGTCTGACACTGTTTCCACTGTTTCCACTCTTTCCCCACCTATTTCCCATGAAGTGATGGGACCAGATGCCATGATCTTCGTTTTCTGAATGTTGAGCTTTAAGCCAACTTTTTCACTCTCCTCTTTCACTTTCATCAGGAGGCTTTTTAGTTCCTCTTCACTTTCTGCCATAAGAGTGGTGTCATCTGCATATCTGAGGTGATTGATATTTCTCCCGGCAATCTTGATTCCAGCTTGTGTTTCTTCCAGTCCAGCGTTTCTCATGATGTACTCTGCATATAAGTTAAATAAACAGGGTGACAATATACAGCCTTGACGTACTCCTTTTCCTATTTGGAACCAGTCTGTTGTTCCATGTCCAGTTCTAACTGTTGCTTCCTGACCTGCATACAAATTTATCAAGAGGCAGATCAGGTGGTCTGGTATTCCCATCTCTTTCAGAATTTTCCACAGTTGATTGTGATCCACACAGTCAAAGGCTTTGGCATAGTCAATAAAGCAGAAATAGATGTTTTTCTGGAACTCTCTTGCTTTTTCTATGATCCAGTTGATGTTGGCAATTTGATCTCTGGTTCCTCTGCCTTTTCTAAAACCAGCTTGAACATCAGGAAGTTCATGGTTCACATATTGCTGAAGCCTGGCTTGGAGAATTTTGAGCATTACTTTACTAGCGTGTGAGATGAGTGCAATTGTACGGTAGTTTGAGCATTCTTTGGCATTGCCTGTCTTCGGGATTGGAATGAAAACTGACCTTTTCCAGTCCTGTGGCCACTGCTGAGTTTTCCAAATTTGCTGGCATATTGAGTGCAGCACTTGCACAGCATCATCTTTCAGGATTTGGAATAGCTCAACTGGAATTCTATCACCTCCTCTAGCTTTGTTCGTAGTGATGCTTTCTAAGGCCCACTTGACTTCACATTCCAGGATGTCTGGCTCTAGGTGAGTGATCACACCATCGTGATTATCTGGGTCGTGAAGATCTTTTTTGTACATTTCTTCTGTGTATTCTTGCCATCTCTTCTTAATATCTTCTGCTTCTGTTAGGTCCATACCATTCCTGTCCTTTATCGAGCCCATCTTTGCATGAAATGTTCCTTTTGTATCTCTGATTTTCTTGAAGAGATCTCTAGTCTTTCCCATTCTGTTGTTTTCCTCTATTTCTTTGCATTGATCACTGAAGAAGGCTTTCTTATCTCTTCTTGCTATTCTTTGGAACTCTGCATTCAGATGTTTGTATCTTTCCTTTTCTTCTTTGCTTTTAGCTTCTCTTCTTTTCATAGCTATTTGTAAGGCCTCCCCAGACAGCCATTTTGCTTTTTTGCATTTCTTTTCCATGGGGATGGTCTCGATCCCTGTCTCCTCTACAATGACACGAACCTCCGTCCACAGTTCATCAGGCACTCTATCTATCAGATCTAGGCCCTTAAATCTATTTCTCACTTCCACTGTATAATCATAAGGAATTTGATTTAGGTCATACCTGAATGGTAGGGGTTTTCCCTACTTTCTTCAATTTAAGTCTGAATTTGGCAATAAGGAGTTCATGGTCTGAGCCACAGTCAGCTCCTGGTCTGGTTTTTGCTGACTGTATAGAGCTTCTCCATCTTTGGCCGCAAAGAATATACTCAATCTGATTTTGGTGTTGACTATCTGATGATGTCCATGTGTAGAGTCTTCTCTTGTGTTGTTGGAAGAGGGTATTTGTTATGACCAGTGCATTTTCTTGGCAAAACTCTATTAGTCTTTGCCCTGCTTCATTCCGTATTCCAAGGCCAAATTTGCCTGTTACTCCAGGTGTTTCTTGACTTCAACTTTTGCATTCCAGTCCCCTATAATGAAAAGGACATCTTTTTTGGGTGTTAGTTCTAAAAAGGTCTTGTAGGTCTTCATAGAACCGTTCAACTTCAGCTTCTTCAGCGTTACTGGTTGGGGCATAGGCTTGGATTACTGTGATATTGAATGGTTTGCCTTGGAAACGAACCGAGATCATTCTGTCATTTTTGAGATTGCATCCAAGTACTGCATTTCAGACTCTCTTGTTGACCATGATGGCTACTCCATTTCTTCTGTGGGATTCCTGCCCACAGTAGTAGATATAATGGTCATCTGAGTTAAATTCACCCATTTCAGTCCATTTCAGTTCGCTGATTCCTAGAATGTCGACATTCACTCTTGCCATCTCTTGCTTGACCACTTCCAATTTGCCTTGATTCATGGACCTGACATTCCAGGTTCCTATGCAATATTGCTCTTTACAGCATCAGACCTTGCTTCCATCACCAGTCACATCCACAGCTGGGTATTCTTTTTGCTCTGGCTCCATCCCTTCATTCTTTCTGGAGTTATTTCTCTCCACTTATCTCCAGTAGCATATTGGGCACCTACTGACCTGGGGAGTTTCTCTTTCAGTATCCTATCATTTTGCCTTTTCATACTGTTCATGGGGTTCTCAAGGCAAGAATACTGTGAAGTGGTTTGCCATTCCCTTCTCCAGTGACCACATTCTGTCAGCTCTCTCCACCACATCATGTGAATACAAATTCCTCAGCACAATACAAAAGACCTTTTCTTATCTTTAGTGGTCAATCTATGCACACAAAAGTATGAATTCTGTGTAGACAGAATAATAATTCTGAACTAACATTACACTCTTTTAATGGAGATACAGGCTAGTGTTTCTCAAAGTTTAATGTATATAAAAATCACCTAAGGATCTTATTAAAATAAAGACAAGAAGGATGGGTGAGGCCTGAGCATCTGTGTTTCTAATTAGCTGCTAGGCATTGCAGACGTTGCTCATTCAAGTACCAAACTTTGAGTGGCAAGGATAGAGTGAAGCCTTAAGTAAATGTCTAAGTAAACACTTCTCTCTCTGAATACAAGTGTGGGTCCTCTTCCATTTCCTTTTTGGTTCTCTGCCAGAATCTTCTATGAAAGCCCAGGTAATAGAGCAAAGTCCTTGAAGACAAAGACCACAAGTCCTTCCTCCTTGGGTCTCTACTCCAGGGTCTAGCACAGCGTTCTGACATACTGACACATAACAATCGTTCCACAAGCTGTCTACAACTATAATGACAGTTAATAGGTTATTTTATCACAAGAACTTCACAGACATAGTGCTGAGGGGCTGCAGATAGGACCTTGAAAGCGGGGGACTGTTTTTCCAGTTTCAGTTTGAGTCAGGTGTGGGTTAGCCACTGAGTCTAGCCAACAGGATGTGCCGTATGCTGCTCCAGACCCTGGCCCACAGGAACATTCCACGTGTGGTCCTGCATGGTCTGTTCCTCCATGGGCTTGATGCAGACCCGTGTAATGGCTGTGGAAGCCAGCTGGTGAAGATGGCAGAGACAAAAGAGGGAAGGAGTCTGTGACCCGGTATTACTGATTGGAAGAGAGCCACCTGCTGTTCAGAACCACTCATTTTTGGTCTTTCAATGGCACCCCACTCCAGTACTCTTGCCTGGAAAATCCCATGGACGGAGGAGCCTGGTAGGCTGCAGTCCATGGGGTCGCTAAGAGTCAGACATGACTGAGCGACTGCACTTTGACTTTTCACTTTCATGCATTGGAGAAGGAAATGGCAACCCACTCTAGTATTCTTGCCTAGAGAATCGCAGGGATGGGGCACCCTGGTGGCCTGCCATCTATGGGGTTGCACAGAGTCAGACACGACTGAAGTGACTTAGCAGCAGCAGCAGCAGCAACTAAAAAAGAAAAGTCTTGTCTTTTTTGAACCTTTATAGATTTGAGGGCCTGTTTGTATGGTAGATTGCTTATCCTACTTAAAGCAGTTGGAATTCTGTAATTTGGCAGAATGATGCATGATATTAGTGTCAGATCAGTGTTGCTTTTAAACTGGTTATGGTTTTCAATTTTGAGGGGAGGGATGCTTGTAAATATAAATTCCTGTTAAATTAGCTTTCTTTTTATATACCCACTTAAAAAGGTGTCTTAACCAGGCTAGTTGTATACCATAAAAACCATGTTCTTATTTGAATAGTTGCTGTTTTATTCAGAATTTTAAAAAACCCACTTTATTTAGAATGTATCTAGTTTTACCAGTGAAATGCAACATATAAATTGCAGATCTAATGTTTTTGTTACAATAATTAGTAGCAAAATTATGAGTAAATTTGAGATACTAAGGGTTCCTAGGGAAATATCTAAAATAGAGATGTTTTCAAACATGTAACCCACGAATAAACAGAACTGCTTTTTGAAACTATATTCTAGTGACTAACATTAAAAAGCACCATAGGAAAGGATATGATAATTCAAAGTCACCTCTCTGGGTAAGCAGTTTCTATAAAATGCAATCATTCCTCCAAGTTGGGAGTAGGAAGGATGAGGAATATAGCAGAATGTTTGAATAAAAATGTCAGACATAAAAAAAGTATAAGGAGTATAGGGAAAATCAAAAGGGTTCTGTTAGAAGTTATTACTAATCCTTGCAATTTTACTTATATAATCATATTGTTTATAATAAAAGCCTTTCATAATTATTGGCAGTAACATATATTGTCCAACTCTTAGAATAAATGAAACTAAGGGATTTCTGAGCCTTTTCATTCCAAAAATGGAACAGAGAAATTGATTTCCATATAACAGATTATTGTGTAAATAAATGTCAGATATGCTTTGCCTTACATCTGTGAGTATTATTTGTGGACAGGTTATTATTTATAGAAAACGTGATTTGTCTTAAAATATGAAAAATATAGGTAAGTGTGTTTTCTTATATTATACATTTTTGAAAAACAAACAAGCAAAACTGCATTAACCTACTGAACCAGAGTAAGAGTCTTTCAGATATTAGTTATCAGTTGCCAGGAATTCCTGATACTATGAGGCAGAGGATGTTGGCATTAATGGCCATCAAACAGACCCCTCCTTTCTTTTAGTCAAATGTTTCTGTTTCTGCCTTGACCAGAGTTTTCTCTCCCAGATCAAGCAGGGGGAAATAAATCAGATACTGCTATGATTTGAGTTTTCAATTTATTTCTTCTCTTTCTGAGGTTTGAACAAAATGTTACAAGGTGTAAGCAGAGTTTGCAAGCCAAGGAGGGAGGCTGAATCTGGCCTGTAGATGAGTTCTGTTGGTCTGGACAGTGTCCTTGTTTTTCTCAGGAGATTGTACAAAATCACTGTGGATGGTGATTGCAGCCATTGCTTGCTCCTTGAAGGAAAGTTATGACCAACCTAGGCAGCATATTAAAAAGCAGAGACATTATTTTGCCAACAAAGGTCCATCTAGTCAAGGCTATGGTTTTTCCAGTGGTCATGTATGGGTGTGAAAGTTGGACTGTGAAGAAAGCTGAGCGCCGAAAAATTAATGCTTTTGAACTGTGGTGTTGGAGGAGACTCTTGAGAATCCCTTGAACTGCAAGGAGATCCAACCAATTCATCCTAAAGGAGATCAGTCCTGGGTGTTCATTGGAGGGACTGATGTTGAAGCTGAAACTCCAATCCTTTGGCCACCTGATGTGAAGAGCTGACTCATTTGAAAAGACCCTGATGCTGGGAAAGATTGAGGGCAGGAGGAGAAGGGGATGACAGAGGATGAGATGGTTGGATGGCATCACTGACTCAATGCACATGGGTTTGGGTGTACTCCGGGAGTTGGTGTTGGACGGGGAGGCCTGGCGTACTGTGGTTCATGGGGTCGCAAAGAGTCGGACACAACTAAGCGACTGAACTGAACTGAACTGAACTGTACAAAAAAGAAATCTGGCCTGGAGCTTCTTTCAAAACATTAAAGTTCTATCATTAATGGTTCAAGATCCTGTTTGTGGGTGATAAAGTGAAGCTGAGGGGCTGCCACTCCCTTTTGGTGGGAAGAAACTTCCTGCCTTCTCTCCCTGTTTTATTCTCCCAAAGCGTAGATCTTGCACTTGCCTGTCTATACCATGCTAGCATTTTAGTTTGTAACTCCTATAAAGAGGAATGTAGAGGATATATGGAAATCAGGAAGAACACATCAAATAATATCAGTTAATGAGCTACTGTGATTACAGGAAAAGCATAATAATGCTGTTAAATTATTTTATCTAGTTAATAAAATATAATAATTAATTTCTGAGAGAAAAAAACAAATCTATATTTTCCAAAAACAGTGTTGCAATAAACTGACCTAAAGCTGACTGGCAGGCATCCTAGACTATCATCTCCACATCCCAGTTGCTAAAACCAACATTCGCTGGTATGCTGTTCCATTTTGTAGAAATATCTCAAAAACTGGGAAGTTTAGGAACTGATAAAGATCATGGTAAAAGAAGGAGTTTCACACAAAAATGTGAATTCTTTAAAGACAGGGAATTCTTCCTTTTGGCAAAAATACAGATAAAAGTGGAAGGTGAAAAGAGTGTTAGGGCTTGCAGGGCCCTTAGGAGTTATGTAGCCCAGCCTTTAATTTTGCAATTGAATCCATTCACCCAGAATCAAACTAGGAGCTAAGATGAAGTCAGGGGTAAGGTGAAGCCATGACCTGAGGCCCAGCAGAGAGCTTTTCATCACTGAGAAGATCCCTGGGGAGACTGCTCGGGGTTTTAGAACCATTTGGATGTTTGAGTTGAGAAGAATCAGCTTAATCCTATTACCTTACCTGTGAGGAGGTAACTGGAGATGATTCAGGACATAGGCCAGAAAGATCCTCATTAAAACCAGGAGGACCACTCAGCGCAGTCTCTTCCTTGGCCTGTTCAGCCTCTTCTCATGCTTTTCTCCTCCGTGTTCACTCCTCTTTGGCAGAATAAGTGTTTCAGTATACCCCGGAAGCTTCCCTATTCAGGGCCCATGCAATACACTCTTCTCCCTTTCTGGCTCATTCCACTGCTCAAGCTTCATCCTAAATGTTACTTTCCCAAAGAAACCTTTCCTGACCTACCTGATTAGGTGGGTCTACCTAGAAGTCCCATTCAAAACTGTTAGCAAAAGAAATAACTTCACTTTGTTTGGCATTAGAGGCTAGTACATTCTTTGGGGTCACTTTGTTTTAATCACTGTATTGACTTAAACTTTACTTTTCAAATTATATAATGAAAATGTTAAAGGTTCCACAGTGCTTGTTATGCAAAATAGGATCCCTGTTCTGATCTCTGCTCAAACACCTTATTTCTGCTTCCCAGAAAAAAACACTTTCAACTCTGTGTGTGTGTGCATGTGTGTGTATGTGTGCATGTGCATGTGTGTGTGTGCGTGTGCATGTGTGTGTGTGCATGTGCATGTGTGTGTTGGTGTTAACTCTATATTTCTTAATAATATATATTGCAGTTTCTTGATTTTGAAAATTTAGCTGCTGATTGCCTACTATAGAAAGTGAAGTCATATCTCTTTTACATCCCTCCCTTCTCACACCTAGACACACTTCCCCTCCCAGTGCACTTATATCATAATTTCTGGTTAGATAAGTATATGGTGTTCTTACTATTCTGAATTTGTTATGCACAATTGAGCCACATGATAAAATGCTATAACATTTCCTTTTTTCAGAGACTACATATTCCTTTTATATAACTTTCATGTTCCCGGTTCTTGGTAACTGTCCTGTTTTCTCTTTGGTTAGTTTTTAGTGTACTTCTTGCTAATTTATTCCCAGACTCTCTTGCATATGTATAAATCTCATCTCAGGATGTGTGAGCACATCAGATACTGATTTCATCTTCTGGGGATAGCCATCCTCCTGCTCCAGTCTAAATAGCTCGTTTACCACACTGGCTCTGCCACTGTTGCCTGGAACTTTCCTGCACTGTTGTGTACAATGCCCTCTTGCTCTCTTCTACTGTGGGATCTCCTGATTTCTAGGTTCCTCTCCCAGAGGTTACAGATTACTCATTTCTAAAACATTAGGATGAAGTAATATCAGTGACAAGAGCCATAGAACCTCAAAGGAATAAAGGCACTGCCTCCTTTTTACACTAGATATTTAATCACATTTTGTGTTTTTAAAGTTGTAGTTGTTTTTTTTTTATGCCATTTCATGTAAAATAAATCTTCCCTTTTAACAGCTATGAGTGACTATTTTTAGTTGTAATATATTACCTTTCAGGAAGGTAGCAAGGGCAACTGAAGATATGTTAAATATATATCACCATCAAATCATGTGGATAAAAGTGCTTTTTCGCTTTTGAAATTACAGCTTCATATATAAAGGATTGAGTAACATGGGTGACAGGTTTGTAATGTGCTCAAGTGGGACAATTTATATTTTATGATTCCTAAGATCAAAGAGATGAAATGTACAGTATTCAAATATGGGCTTAAATACTTGTAACTAGCAATCCCAAATGGAATCTTAGTTAAGATTTGTAAAACAGTATGCACTAAACATCTTTTCAAAATAATATGCCCTAAGTGTTAGTTGCTCAGTCATGTCTGACTCTTTGCGACCCTTTAGACTGTAGCCCACCAGGCTCTTCTGTCCATGGGATTCTCCAGGCAAGAATACTGGAGTGGGTTGCCATTTCCTCCTCCAATATGCACTAAACTACAGTAAAATTAAGAACTTCTGTTCATCAAAAGAAACCATTAAGAGCGTTCAAAGCCAAGTTACACATAGAAAAAGATATCTACAATACATATGTTTGAAAATAAGTCATTAAGAGACAAACTAGTAAAAAAAAAAAAAAAAACACAAAACCTTGAATAGCATTTTACAAAATAATATTCTGATATCCAGTAGGCATGTGATAAAATGTTCAATACCATTACTTATTCCTCTATAAACCCACCAGAATGGCAAAAATTAAAAAGGCTTACTGGTTGATGAGGATGTGGAGGTACTGTAACCTCAGTGTATTGCTGGTGGGAACATAAAGTGACACAACTGTCATGAAAAACACTGAGGGGGCTACTCAACAAATTAAACATGGAATTACCATATACTGTAGTAATTCCACTTCTGGCCATTTGCCCCAGACAATCTGGAATCAGAAGCTTGAACAGATATTTGCACACTAATGTTCATAGTAGCATCATTCACAGAAGCCAAAAGATTAAAACAACCCAAATGTCTATTGATGGATAAGTAGATAAATAAATTATGGTATATACCTACAATGGAATGTTATTCAGCTTTGAAAAAATGAAATTCTGATACATGTTACAACATTGATGAACTTTAAAGGTATGAAAGTACGTAAAATAAACCAAACATGAAAAGATAAATACTATATGGCTCCACTTATAAAGGTACCCAGATTAGTCAAATTTATAGAGAACATAAAGTAGAATGCTGATTGCCATAGCCTGGGGATTACCAGCACAGGGAGTTACTTTTAATATGTGCAGAATTGCAGTTTGGGATGATGAAAAATTTCTGGAGACAGATAATAATGATGATTGTACAACAATGTGAATAAATATATTTAATGCTACTGAATTGTACACTTAAAAATAGCTCAAGTTCATTAATACCTGTGTTCTTGGAGCATAAGTGGATGAGGAAACAGATAATGGATAAGAAAAAAATGGTCAGATTCTTGTCCTTTGACAGCATGGGCACAAACAGGGTCCTACTTAGTACATAGGCCCAGTACAGAACTGTGTATTGTGAATTACCATCCTCAGGGGAGAAAACCTCAACCAGTAGGGTATAAGAACGTCTCCCCAGCCCACCTAAATAGATGATTCAAAGATATACTCTATACATTCCTCAAAAAGTCTCCAGAGGGGTCAAGCTCCAGTTGCTCCTCGAAGTGATCTTGATAATACAGGGTGCTCTGGCTTTACGTTCTCCTCTGTTTCACTTTTCTCAATCTCTCACTGATGATCCATTTGATCTTCTCCTGCATAAATTACCCACTTTGTTTGGGGGAGAGGGTGGATCACTCTGGCCTAAGATGAAGGAACTTGGTTTCCTACTATCAAGGGCCTCAACTGTCCCCTAGAGCCTCAAAACCCTCCTCTGGATTTTCTGCTTCGAACTGGCCAATGAACAGAGAAAGTATGCAGGAGGACCCAGGAGTTTAAATTGGATAGGAATGGAGGTAGGACTCATCATTGCAGACCTGCTTTCTATTGGCCAGAACTCAGTCACAGAATTCCACTAATTTCTGAGGAAGCTGGAGAAAGCATCCCTGTCTCCTCAGGAGGAACAGGAAAGAGGTTTGGTGAATACAGAGCATTGTCTCTGCCACAATTTACTATGAATTTTCCATTCATAATCTCTTCAAAATTTTCTCTTAGTATTTAATTTTATTTCTAAAGTGCAGAAAGGGATCTGCCTATTAATTCTGTGTTAAATGAGGGAATGGAATTATAACATGCTTTATTATAAGTTCTATTTACCAATTATAATTGATCATTGACCATAATCAGAGAAAAGTATAAGAAAAAGGGTCAGAACTTTCTCATTTTTATTAATAGAGGCCGGACACCAGCAAATTTTTCTGGGTATGCTCTCTGAAAAAGAAGGTCCAAATCTGTCCAAGTATATGAAAAAAGAAGAAAACTCATAAGCACAGCGGTAAAGCCAAAGTTACATATATCCTTTTATGCCCTGAACTGGTCTCTCAGCTTCTTGCAACCATGAAATTTCTTCCTCTTTAAAGAAACAAAATTAGATCCAGCCTTAAGAACCTTACTCCTGATTCTGGCAAGAACCAGCTACAGGTTTGCCCCAGAGAAGTGCACTGGGCTGAAATCCTACGTGGAAAGGTCTTGAGGTGGATGTCTCATAGGTTGTTTCAGAAGTTTTTTGCGAATAGACTGTGTCTTTTACTTCATGTTGTTATTAATTGTGCCGAGTAATTTCCTGCACATATGAATAATTCAGTAAATATGATGATTCAGAGAATACAGTCAATTCTTGTGTCATAAATGAATGAGAGGGGGGACCTTGATAGAAGGTTATTACACATATTGGAAATTAATTTCTGTCCCGTTGCAGTATTTAGGATTCTGAACAATATGTAAAGTAAAAGTGTAAGTTAAACATGTAATTAAAATTACATACATCGAGAGAAGTGTATTTAAGAGGTGCAGTTTGCGTTGTCCCATTTCTGTAGCTTTTTCACGACCTTTTAGATTCCTTAGCTTTAAATCCATTAAGAATCTTGAGGAATGGAGGTCAGGAAACGTAATGAAGATTACATCTT
Source organism: Bos indicus x Bos taurus (assembly GCF_003369695.1). Classification (NCBI taxonomy): domain Eukaryota; kingdom Metazoa; phylum Chordata; class Mammalia; order Artiodactyla; family Bovidae; genus Bos; species Bos indicus x Bos taurus. The sequence continues at coordinate 27,138,629 of NC_040087.1, read as the reverse complement.
AATTTTAGCGGTTTACTCAATAGAGCTTGTTTTGGTCCCTGCCACGTGAGACAAGTCCCAAGCCGGATATATTCTGGTGCCAAATACAGAACTCCACAAGGTAAATAGTTGTTAGGTTTCGATGGAAGGAACGAGTGAATGAATGAACGAATGAAATGAGTTCAGAATGGTGGTGTCTCTGAAGTACCCAGATTTGACTCCTAGAGTATCAGAGACAATTTTCCAGTTTTGCTTAATAATTCCTGTACTATGATAAGGGTGGGAGCAAAGAATAAATTATTAAATGAAACAATGAACATTAATAAATAGGCGGTTCCGACATTGCGACCAATTTTGTCCAAACTAGGCTTCCGTAGTCTTTCCGTGCCTAGCTACGCGAACACGCCGGTAGTGATGTCGCGAGATTTGAAGCTCGCGGGAAAACTTGTTTGCGGGTCTGTGAGGGGGGCGCGCGCGCGGGGCATTCGAGTGTCTGACCCTGGGAACTCGGGCTGGAATGAGCCTCTGGGTGGACAAATACCGGCCCTGCTCCTTGGGACAGCTAGACTATCACAAGGAGCAGGCGGCCCAGCTGCGCAACCTGGTGAGTCGGCGGGACGAGGCGGAAAGAGCCGGGGGAGGGGAGGTGCGCCACTCGGAGGTTTCGCGCCCCTCAAGAGCGGAGCTTCGCCCTCCGGCTTTAGAAGGTGTCAAGTGCTGTGGAGAAAAGTAAAACAGGGACGGGGACAGAGTGTGGGGCCGGGGACTGTGCTTGCAAACAAAGAAAGTCTCCTTGAGAACTGTCCTCTTTGATTTTCTTAACCATGGGATATATTTTATTTCCTTTGTCCCGTTTTTTATTGTATAGGTTTTGGAATAAATATTTGGACAGAGATTTAATATGTTAGTCTTGAGTTAATAGATTTGCTTTTCAAATGTATTCACCTGTTTACGTTTTAATCTTCAACTTAATAAAACAGAAACACTTGGAGCATAACTTTTATTTTTGCTGGGATCGAAATTTAAAAAATGAAGGCTGTATTTGTGGAGCACCTCCTTTTTCCATGCACTGTATTAGGTGAATAGTTCCTTTCCTTGACACTTTATTCTTTCAGTGCCAGCGATAGATAAGTTTGTAAAGTATTAAAGTTTACTTAACAGCACTTCTGTTGATACTTCTTTATTTTTAAATGGTTATTTATAAAATTACACTCCACAAGATTTTATGCTTTTCAGAAGGTTAAGGTCTGTGTCTTGTCCTCTTTATAACCTTCACAGCACTGACCCCCAGGCCTGACTTGAGCATCAGAATCACCTGTGAACATATTTAAAACACATAGTGTAGTTCTGTAATACAGAACTGTCAGCATCCTACTCCATTCTTTTGCTCTTAACTTGTGAGATTACACAGACCTGACTTCCAGCTCCCTGCATCTGCACTTGCTGGAGGCTTTTTCTTGCTGACACCACTAAGCAGATTTGAAATGCCAGGGAATTAACACCTTATCCCCCATTTTCTTTCCCAAACTAGCAAAGGTTTGAGGAGAGGTAATGTATCATACTGCAGCTTCCCCATTCCTTGGGTGGTTTAATACTGTAATGTATTTTCACACTGGCTTCAGGTGTATCCCCAGCAGGATCAAGCTCCAGATGTCCAGAGTGGTTTTTAAGTTGATAACACTTGTTGGCTACCTTCTTTTCCCCACTTTACTTTCCTTCTCCCCTACAAAGTTTTCCTTTACCTTCCAAATAAAACCAAATGCACTCATTTCTCATCCAAGGGACTCTTTGTAGAAGTGCAAACTATGGCAGTCATCACAGTCTCAGTTATTGAATCTTAATCTTGTGAATGGAGTCCTGGAATTAATCAGTCTTTTATTATAAGTATTTTTAAGCACATCTGATAGTCAGCCAGGTTTGGGATTTCTTGCTTTCTAGCATATAGTGTTGTATCTTACATGTACTGTGCTAGATATATAAGTTCAGTTCAGTCACTCAGTCGTGTCTGACTCTTTGCGACCCCATGAATTGCATCACGCCAGGCCTCCGTGTCCATCACCAACTCCCGGAGTTTACCCAAACTCATGTCCATTGAGTCGGTGATGCCATCCAGCCTATACAGCATTAATTCCAGGGGAATAATCGATTTCATAGTTAAAGATATGTCTGTCTCTATGTTCATTCACACACACGTGTTTTTGAACTTTCCTAGAGACAAAATATTTCATACATAGAAAGTAGTTTCTACATGTAGGAGCAGTGGCTTCTCTAGGGAAAATGCCTTATCCTTTTATTCCAGGTACAATGTGGTGACTTTCCTCATCTGTTAGTGTATGGACCATCAGGTGCTGGAAAAAAGACAAGAATTATGTGTATTCTACGTGAACTTTATGGTGTTGGAGTGGAAAAATTGAGAATTGAACATCAGACCATCACAGTAAGCATTTCAGTTTGAAACAGAAATATATATGATTACCTCCTTTAAAAACAATTTTTATGAGAAACACAGACACTATTCAATAATGTGTTATTAATAGTATGTGTTTATTTTTGTGTATTAGCATGGAACAGGCTGTGAAAGGGCATATGCAGATTGTTTATAATGATCTGCTGTTAGCTGGGGATAGTTTGGAGGTTTCTGGAGGTAAAGGAAAAAAGTGATCCACGAAAAACAAGATGTGTGATATGACCTAGTGTATATAAAAACATGTTTACCTGCACATTAAGAATGGGGCTAACATTAGTGGTGATTATCTAAAGTTTTATTTCTTTAATCATAAATTGTTTATATAATTAAAAAAAACAATGAAATACAGATAATAGGAGAAATAGCCAATAAACATTAAAAAAATAACTATTTCTTTGTCCACAGACTCCATCGAAAAAGAAAATTGAAATTAGCACTATTGCAAGCAATTACCACCTTGAAGTTAATCCTAGGTAAGTGGATACTACATAGAAATAAGCATTTTTAGAATAGTGGTGTTCAGACTTCTTTTTTTAAAGAGTAGAATGGTTTTTTGATATAAAATCATGTATCAGATCAGATCAGATCAGTCGCTCGGTCATGTCCCACTCTTTGCGACCCCATGAATCCCAGCACGCCAGGCCTCCCTGTCCATCACCAACTCCCAGAGTTTACTCAGACTCAAGTCCATCAAGTCAGTGATGCCATCCAGCCATCTCATCCTCTGTCGTCCCCTTCTCCTCTTGCCCCCAATCCCTCCCAGCATCAGAGTCTTTTCCAATGAGTCAACTCTTCGCATGAGGTGGCCAAAGTACTGGAGTTTCAGCTTTAGCATCATTCTTTCCAAAGAAATCCCAGGGCTGATCTCCGTATAGAGAGACAAAATATAAAACAAATGAAAATGAAGCTGCCCTGTGTGAAACAGGGAGCCTAGAACCTTTCCACTTTCCCTTCTCTCTGAGACCCCTCCCCCAAGTCAAAAATTTTTAATAATTAAGTTCTTGCTCTATAAAGCTCTGTGTGTTACACAAAGTACTTTGAATAGTCAGTAAATTTTTGTTATATTGACTTATTCAGAACTGGTGAGCAAAGTATGTCTAAAAAGTTTGTAAATGCCTGAGAAAATATTTTATAAAGTGATTTGGGTTACTCGTTCATTCTTTCCATTTTCTTTCAGTTTTTGGATTAGAGGGTATATTGATCTAATAATATTGAGAAGGACATGATGGCTGTTTAAGAAAATAAACTAAAGCTGATTTCTTTGCCCTCTTTTTCTGATTAAGAGTTCTTCTGTAGCGCTAATAGTCAATTGGAGATTAAGCTCTTTGTTTTTCAGGTGTTTGGAATTGACATTCAACCTAAATAACCAGGTGACTTATTTTGGTTTGTGAGGTACAGGGCTTAAGTGCTAAAGCAATGATATTGGTATAAATGATTGGTAATGCCTATAAATCAACAGCTTACAGAGTTCTGTTTTGTATCCTGAACTTCATTTGCTTATCCCATCCCCTTTCTAAGACCTTGAATCAACTCTGCTGATACTGGGAACAACTTGTCTAGGCTTGTTCTCTCACACACCTTTGCTAGTTTGGGGATAGAGAAGAAGAACACAGATCAAATTTGTTTTAACAAGTTATTTTTATATTTTGAGTAGTTGTAGGCAACTAAGAAATTAGCTGTGACTAGGTATTAACTTGGAGAAGGCAATGGCACCCCACTCCAGTACTCTTGCCTGGAAAATCCCATGGATGGAGGAGCCTGGTAGGCTGCAGTCCATGGGGTCTCTAAGAGTCGGACACGACTGAGCGACTTCACTTTCACTTTTCACTTTGGTGCATTGGAGAAGGAAATGGCAACCCACTCCAGTATTCTTGCCTGGAGAATCCCAGGGACGGCGGAGCCTAGTGGGCTGCCGTCTATGGGGTCGCACAGAGTCAGACACGACTGAAGCGACTTAGCAGCAGCAGGTATTAACTATAGTGGATACAGAAGTGTCAAAGTATTTGGTACTGTTAATAGCTATGTCTCTTTTTAAGTGGCTTACTCCTTGGATCTAAAGTTATGACCAACCTAGACAGGATATTAAAAAGCAGAGATATTACTTCGTCAACAAAGGTCCATCTAGTCAAGGCTGTGGTTTTTACAGTAGTCATGTATGGATGTGAGAGTTGGACTATAAAGAAGGCTGAGCGCCAAAGAATTGATGCTTTTGAAGTGTGGTGTTGGAGAAGACTCTTGAGAGTCCCTTGGACTGCAAGTATATCCAACCAGTCCATCCTAAAGATCAGTCCTGGGTGTTCATTGGAAGGACTGATGTTGAAGCTGAAACTCCAATACTTTGGCCACCTGATGTGAAGAGCTGACTCATTTGAAAAGACCCTGATGCTGAGAAGGATTGAGGGCAGGAAGAGAAGGGGACAACAGAAAATGAGATGGTTGGATGGCATCACTGACTCAATTGACATGAGTTTGGGTACACTCTGGGAGTTGGTGATGGACAGGGAGGCCTGGTGTGCTGTGATTCATGGGGTCGCAAAGAGTTGGACACGACTGAGTGACTGAACCGAACTGAAACTTAAGAACATGTTTGGTGTTTTCAGTTATGTTAATCAAATTGTAGTTGAGTATAGGAGTATGTTTCAGTTTGGTTCAGTCGCTCAGTCGTGTCCGACTTTGTGACCCCATGAACCGCAGCACGCCAGGCCTCCCTGTCCATCACCAACTTCCAGAGTCCACCCAAATCCATGTCCATTGTGTCAGTGATGCCATCCAACCGTCTCATCCTCTGTCATCCCCCTCTCTTCCTGCCCTCAGTCTTTCCCAGCATTAGGGTCTTTTCAAATGAGTCAGCTCCTCTCATCAGGTGGCCAAAGTACTGGAGTTTCAGCTTCAGCAACAGTCCCTCCAGTGAACACCCAAGACTGATCTCCTTTAGGATGGACTGGTTGGATCTCCTTGCAGTCCAAGGGACTCTCAAGAGTCTTCTCCAACACCACAGTTCAAAAGCATCAATTCTTTGGCGCTCAACTTTCTTTATAGTCCCAACTCCCACATCCAAACATGACCACTGGAAAAACCATAGACTAGACAGACCTTTGTTGGCAGAGTTATGTCTCTGCTTTTTAATATCCTGTCTAGGTTGGTCATAACTTTTCTTCCAAGGAGCAAACATCTTTTAATTTCATGGCTTCAGTCACCACCTGCAGTGATTTTGGAGCTCAGAAAAATAAAGTCAGCCACTGTTTGCACTGTTTCCCCATCTGTTTGCCATGAAGTGATGGGACCGGGTGCCATGATCTTCGTTTTCTGAATGTTGAGCTTTAAGCCAACTTTTTCACTCTACTCTTTTACTTTCATCAAGAGGCTTTTTAGTTCCTCTTCACTTTCTGCCATAAGGGTGGTGTCATCTGCATATCTGAGGTTATTGATATTTCTCCCAGCAATCTTGATTCCACCTTGTGCTTCATCCAGCCCAGCGTTTCTCATGATGTACTTTGCATAGAAGTTAAATAAGCAGGGTGACAATATACAGCCTCGACATACTGCTTTTCCTAATTGGAACCAGTCTGTTGTTACATGTCCAGTTCTAACTGTGCTTCCTGACCTGTATACAGGTTTCTCAAGAGGCAGATCAGGTGGTCTGGTATTCCCATCTCTTTCAGAATTTTCCACAGTTCATTGTGATCCACACAGTCATTAGTGATCCTAAAACACTTCAGTTTTAAAGTTTTGTGAATGTAGTGTCACTCAGTTTGCTTAAAATTTTAATCACTGAAGATCTTCAAGATTTTTCTTAGCTTACAAGTAAGGGTTAGTACTTATTAAATATTTGCATGTATATATTTACCACTACTTTTATTTTATATAGTGATGCTGGAAATAGCGATCGGGTAGTAATTCAGGAGATGTTGAAAACAGTGGCACAATCACAGCAACTTGAAACAAGCTCTCAAAAAGATTTTAAAGGTATGTGATATTTTTTTTATTTTGGATGAGGCAGGCACTTAAATTATAAGTAATGGGTATAAGAGGAAAATATAATGAGGAATGTAAATTCCAACCATTTAGCAAATATGTTATTAACCTGTTCTGTGCCAAGCACTATGCCACCTTTTTTTTTTTTTTTTAAATATGTAGAAGTGAAGAAGAGAAACATAAACTCTGTGCTCCAGGTATTTATAGTCTAATGGAGTTGAATTGTGTCAGAAAGAGAACTGTTTGTGCCACCTATTTGTTACTTTAGAATTAATAAAATATTTAGATTAGTAATGGAAAAAGAATTTTAAAAGGGAATTGCATGATTTACAAATAATGATTCTTTGAACAAAAGTTATATGTTCATTATTAAATATATTGCTAAACAAAAGAAAATTCAAATCAGCTGTAATCCCACCATCCAGAGACCATTACTTTTAACATTTCCAGTGTTTTGTACATAACACCATATATTTTTACAACAAATTTTCTGATATATATGCCAATATTTAATGTTTTTGACATATTTTGCCAAAATCTTCATTTGAAAAAAGATATAGATTTGTGCTACTGCCAGCAGTATTTAGGAATGCCCATTTCTGTCTAACATTTATTATTTTTAATCCTTGTCAGATTTAGTGGAGAAAATAAGCTGTACTTTTTCTTTAGTGGATGTGATAATTTAACTTTTTTTCATTGCTCATTTTACTGTTGTGTGAATCATCTTACGTATTCCAGCCTATTTCTTATCTTTTCTCCTTAAACTGTACATTTCAAAATCAAAAATTTTTTTTTTCAAATATTCTTTGTGGTCTTATAATTTTTCTTCTTAGTTCTCATTATTATCTTACTGGATCATCTAATGAAACTGCTTTGTATTTCTGGAGTAATCCTCACTACAGTTTTTAAAATATTGTGCTGTTTTCTGCCTAGCAATTATTTAGTTTTGCATTATTTTTTTACTGCTATCCTGTCAGATATTGTGATTGATCTCCTTATTTTTATTTATTCTATTCAGTTTGTGTTCGATTTCCAGAATTTGTCATTGGGAATCATTGTCTTGGAAGAGAGCTTCATTTTGTTATTTTTAGTCCACTGGTCTGTCAGATCTTATTGCATCAAGGTCCCTTAGCTCTTGTTCATGAATTGAACCCTATGGATGCTGTTCTCAGATTGGCTCATATATTCAGTGTGCTTTTGTGGGTGATTTAAGGTTCTCCTGTTCTGAAGATATCAAAAAACTGGTGGATCCTAGCCACACGTAGTTTCTTGTTCTCACTTACTTATATTTAGGGTTCTTGGGGACAGCTTGTCACCTAGTTTCAATGTAAATGTTGTCTTGGATCTTGGAATCTGTTCTTTTATGGGAGAGATTCAAATGCTGCACTGCTATCACTGTCATCTTCTTGAAGTAATTTAATACAATGCTGGATTCAGTCCCTGCATACTGAATTTCTCAAACACTTTAAGGCCAATCCTTGATTATGACCAGGTAGAATCTTATTATACAAGTAACCAGATATCTTTATCCCTTATTTGCTACATCTGTTGTGACAGTGTTTTCCAAAGTATATTCCTTAGAATGCTAAGATTTTGTACAGAAGTACACACCTGAGTGAAATATTTTGGGTAAATGCAGCACACTATATCCTTGTCTTGGTGATTTTTACTGCATATAAGTATAAAAAGACTACAGTAGATTCTGCAACAAAATAACCTCTTTAGCTTCATTATCTTAGTGTTTGATCTTAGATTTTTTTTTAGTATAAATTTATTTATTTTAATTGGAGGCTAATTACTTTACAATATTGTATTGGTTTTGCCATACATTGACATGAGTCTTCCACGGGTATACATGTGTTCCCTATCCTGAACCCCCCTCCCATCTCCGTCCCCATACCATCCCTCTGGGTCATCCCAGTGCTTCAGCCCCGAGCATCCTGTATCATGCATCGAACCTGGACTGGCGATTCGTTTCACATATGATATTATACATGTTTTAATGTCATTCTCCCAAATCATCCCACCCTCACCCTCTCCCACAGAGTCCAAAAGACTGTTCTATACATCTGTGTCTCTTTTGCTGTCTCGCATACAGGGTTATCATTACCATCTTTCTAAATTCCATATATATGCATTAGTATACCGTATTGGTGTTTTTCTTTCTGGTTTACTTCACTCTGTATACACTAATAATGAGAAAATAGAGAAATTAAGGAAACAATTCCATTCACCATTGCAATGAAAAGAATAAAATACTTAGGAATATATCTACCTAAAGAAACAAAGACTTATATATAGAAAACTATAAAACACTGGTGAAAGAAATCAAAGAGGACACTAATTGATGGAGAAATACACCGTGTTCGTGGATCAGAAGAATCAATATAGTGAAAATGAGTATACTACTCAAAGCAATCTATAGATTCAATGCAATCCCTATCAAGCTACCAACAGTATTTTTCTCAGAGCTAGAACAAATAATTTCACAGTTTGTGTGGAAATACAAAAAACCTTGAATAACCAAAGCAATCTTGAGAAAGAAGAATGGAACTAGAGAAATCAACCTGCCTGACTTCAGGCTCTACTACAAAGCCACAGTCATCAAGACAGTATGGTACTGGCACAAAGACAGAAATATAGATCAGTGGAACAGAATAGAAAGCCCAGAGGTAAATCCATGCACCTGTGAACACCGTATCTTTGACAAAGGAGGCAAGAATATACAATGGAGAAAAGACAATCTCTATAACAAGCAGTGCTGGAAAAACTGGTCAAACACTTGTAAAAGAATGAAACTAGAACACTTTCTAACACCATACACAAAAATAAACTCAAAATGGATTAAAGATCTAAACGTAAGACCAGAAACTATAAAACTCCTAGAGGAGAACATAGGCAAAAGACTCTCTGACATAAATCACAGCAGGATCCTCCATGACCCACCTCCCAGAATATTGGAAATGAAAGCAAAAATAAATGGGACCTAATTAAAAGCTTCTGCACAACAAAGGAAACTATAAGCAAGGTGAAAAGACAGCCTTCAGAATGGGAGAAAATAATAGCAAATGAAGCAACTGACAAAGAATTAATCTCAAAAATATACAAGCAACTCCTGCAACTCAATTCCAGAAAAATTAACAACCCAATCAAAAAATGGGCCAAAGAACTAAACAGACATTTCTCCAAAGAAGACATACAGATGGCTAACAAACACATGAAAAGATGCTCAACATCACTCATTATCAGAGAAATACAAATCAAAGCCACAATGAAGTACCATTTCACGCCAGTCAGAATGGCTGCTATCCAAAAGTCTACAAGCAATAAATGCTGGAGAGGGTGTGGAGAAAAGGGAACCCTCTTACACTGTTGGTGGGAATGCAAACTAGTACAGCCACTATGGAGAACAGTGTGGAGGTTCCTTAAAAAACTGGAAATAGAGCTGCCATACGACCCAGCAATCCCACTGCTGGGCATACATACTGAGGAGACCAGAATTGAAAGAGACACATGTACCCCAGTGTTCATCGCAGCACTGTTTATAATAGCCAGGACATGGAAGCAACCTAGATGTCCATCAGCAGACGAATGGATAAGAAAGCTGTGGTACATATACACAATGGAGTATTACTCAGCCATATACATTTGAATCAGTTCTAATGAGGTGGATGAAACTGGAGCCTATTATACAGATTGAAGTAAGCTAGAATTTTTTTTTAATAAAAATAAATTCTACCATACCTATAACTTTTGTATGTCTTCTCCAAAGGGAAAAGTAGTATATTAGGCTTACTGTTTAGGATTTCACTCTGAATAATGAGAAAGATAAATACTCAAAAGTTTGTTTTGTTTCTCCTTCACTCAGTTGTGTTATTGACAGAAGTTGACAAACTCACTAAAGATGCTCAACATGCCTTGCGCAGAACCATGGAAAAGTATATGTCCACCTGCAGATTGATCTTGTGTTGCAATTCTACGTCTAAAGTGATACCACCTATTCGTAGTAGGTGCCTTGCAGTTCGTGTGCCTGCTCCCAGCATTGAAGATGTAAGTCAAGTTAAATTTTTCAGAAGAATTCAGTTCAGATTCCATGCATACTGTGTGTACATCCCTATTGTGTTTGTTCTTGTAAAAACGTAGTGAACTATGTCAGCAATTCAGAAATAGCTATGGCCTAGGTGCTAACTCAAACCATTATAGTAGTAAATACTAGATATCAGTATATAGAAAATGTTCTTTTCTTTAAATCATCTTTTTCTTTAAATAGGTAGTAATTGTGGATTTTATAAAACTAAGGGAAAGCTAGTTATTTAGTGGCTTCTACCTCAACCTGACTTAACTGGCTTATAGAGGAGACTTGAATATTTAGGAAATAGATTTTTCAAGAAGATGATTTGGGAATTCCTAGTCCCTAGTTCAGAGACCAAAGTTAGTTTGAATCAACATAAAGTGTATTTTTTTTTTTTTTTCCTTTATCATTCTTAATGCTGCTGCTATGGCTAAGTTGCTTCAGTCATAGCATTCTTAACAGCTATCAGTAAAAATGCCAGTTTCTCACAATAAGCAAGTTTCTGCTGTTAATAGGTTTGGGGTGATTTTATGCAAAGTAGGGATAATAAGTGACATTGTATTGTGAGTTTCACTTGTAAAGATTTTGAGAGTTTTAGAGTTTAAAATGTTTATAAAGCAGCAGGACCACCAGGTTATGTCTCTCCCATGAGTACCATTCACATCTTGGTGCCTGAGTTGTGTCCAGTTAGGCTTGTACAGCTCAACTTGGCAGCCTTGTGAGCAGTGTTTTTGTCACCAACCTGTGGCCCTTTGTCTCCAACTCCCTGCTGCCTTGAGGCTGGCAGGTATGGAAGTGGGACCAGATCTTTCTCCAGGTGCCCATCTAGTTACTGACTGTACCTGATAGCTAGGTTAGACCCCTGGCTTCCTGCTGAAGGAACAGTGGATTAGGGTAGGGTAGTGACCAAAAAGGAAATGGCAACCCACTCCAGTGTTCTTGCCTGGAGAATCCCAGGGACGGGGGAGCCTGGTGGGCTGCTGTCTATGGGGTCGCACAGAGTCGGACACGACTGAAGTGACTTAGCAATAGCAGCAGTGACCAAAAAAAGAAAGGTTGGAGTTCTGTAACAATATTCTTAACAGAAATTGTCTCAGCATGCAGTTTGGCAGATTGCTCATTTTTGTTACTTTATTATTTTATTTGTAGATTTGCCATGTGTTATCTACTGTGTGTAAGAAGGAGGGTCTAAATCTTCCTCCACAACTGGCTCATAGACTTGCCGAGAAGTCCTGCAGAAATCTCAGAAAAGCTCTGCTTATGTGTGAAGCCTGCAGAGTGCAACAGTGAGTAAAAGGGGTCAGTTACTACGGGAATCATGTTGTGATATAAACCACTTTCGTTTAATTTATTGTGTTCTCTTTTTGTCATGTAGATATCCTTTTACTGCAGATCAAGAAATCCCTGAAACAGATTGGGAGGTGTATCTGAGGGAGACTGCCAATGCTATTGTCAGTCAACAAACTCCACAGAGGTAACCGCTATAAAAGATCACCATAAAAGTTTGATCACTGAGACAGTACAGATATTCTAAGTTGTAGATTAGCTGTTTTATACTGATACCATGCCATGTAGCATTATAATTAAATTTAAATTATAAAATACTATACTTCTAAAGAAAAAGTAGAGTTTTAGACATTTAATGGTTCAGAATAGTTGGTGTATGATATCATGGCTTTTAAGAAGCTACTGGCATGCAAGTATGGAACTTACACATAAATTGAAACAAATTTTGGAAGTTTAAGGTTTTTTTTCCCCCTCAGAATCTTGGATGATTTAATATTAATGCATAGCATGATGTGTCTAGCTTTCTAATATTGAAGATAACACTGTATAACTTTGTAATTGATGTGTTATAGAAAGACACTAGACTGTGTGTAGACTTCCAAGTTCTTCTAATTTTTAGCTAAGTGTCCTTAAGCAGGTAACTTTATAAACTTAGAGCTTCAGCTTTTTCATTTGTATAATGAAGAGAGATTGTGTGATAGTGGTTTGAGAACTAGAAGACTCCGAGCTCATGTGTGGTGATAGGCTCCATTAAGAATAATACTGTGTATGTGCCGTCAGTATGTAGGAAGTATTTTGTGCATATCTGCTGCACAGATGTTTCTGTTTGCTTCTTGGGTCTCTTATTCAGTAGTAGACCACACTGAAAGTACTTCAACCATAGCCGGTTGGATTTGTTATGACTTTGATTGAGGAGGGCAATGGGCTCTTCTCCAAATCAAGAGTGACAGTCTTAAGGCTTGGTACTTTTGGAAAGTCTGGTGAAGGTTGTGTAAGCTCACTGAGACACAGTCTCCTACTTTTTTTGCCTGTCTGAAATGAGAAACCCATCTTTGGACTTTAGAGAGGGTTATTGATTATTTTAGAAAACAGACTAGATTGAGTGCAGCCACTGAAATGTAAGCTTCCTTGGTTTACGTGAACATAATTGGGAGAAGGAATATACTGTGTTTCTCCTTTTGGGTGGTATATCTGAGAATTGTTATTTTTATAAGAAATTCTCCAAAGGAAATTGCAATATGTACTGTTGGACAACCATAATAGATTAGAGGAGGTGAATGGTCATAGAAAATCGGTACTTGATATTTTATCAAAGTTTGCATTGAATTCCTCTTCATCTATTTTAGTTGAAGAAATAGTTTTCGAAAAGTGCCAGATGTTTTAAGTAGATTCTTGAGAAAAGAAACCTTGACTTTAGGATAAAGTGTGCATTCCATTTTGTAAATACTGTCAGGTAGTGAAGAAATCTCAAGTTTTAAGGAAATAAAATTCAAATGAAGCATGTCTTAGGAGCTTTTTACTTTCATAAAATATTTCCACACCAAAGGTGACTTTTCTTGTTTTTGTTCTGATTTTAAAGAAGAAAAATTGATGATAATAGTTGAACTTTCCCGCTCTTAAGGAGATTTAGGTACAGATGTTGCAATATTTGACATTATTAAATGTATTTTTAAGACTTAAGTTGATTATTACTTTTCTTAATTCTGCTGCTGCTGCCCATTCCTCCAGTTTCCAAACAAATTTTGACAGCTCATAAATGAATTTGTCCAGGAAGAAGTGCTGCTGTTCCCTATTTAGATTAACAGATTTGGGATTTGATGGCATTGTGTCTTTAAAACAAAATATTCCTCTTAATTTCCGAAAGCCTTGAAGCTGTCCAGAAATACTAGGATGGCCAGTGTCATTTTGAACATTGGTCCGCACAGTACCAATGACTCCTGATTTTTGACCCTGTAGTCTAGCTGTAATATTTATAGTCTTGATTCTTTTTTTGATACATGTTAGGAAATTTCTTATTTTCTAATGTGATATGTGTCTGTGATATGTGCTCAGAGTGTCCAACTTTTTTTGACCCTGTAGACTGTAGCCCCGCAAGCTTCTCTGTCCGTGGAATTTTCTAGGCAAGAATAATGGAGTGAGTTGCCATTTCCTTCTCCAGGGGATCTTCCTGACCCAGGGATCTGAACCTGCATCTCTTGCATCTCCTGCCTTTGCAGGCAGGTTCTCTGCTCCACCTTTCTCATGTGACTAGCAGCTTACATATGATGAGCAATTATTATGCTGACATTTACACTATTTCATTTAATTCAAATAACAGTCCTATGAGGAATGCATTATTACCATCTTACAGATAGAAAACTGATTCTTAGCAAGATTGTTGCTTTTTTTCAGGGACATTTGGTTAGTAAGAGGCAGAGGCAGTTCTAGAATACCATGTTTCTCTGATAGAATAATTTGTACTCATTATCACTTGTAACCTCCAAGAGATAATGACACCGGCTTAATAATGAATATATTAATGTTTTAGAAATGAAATCATATTAGAAATGAACTCAGACTAAGAGAAGCATGAGAACATGTGTGAGATGCACACAGTATTGTTAGAGTACAGTTTTATACGTAAATATATTGTGAATCAGCTTTTTAGAAATAAGCTATATGCATTATTAAAATAATTTCATATCATCTGTCATTTATACGTTAAGAATCAGATTTTATTTGGGGTATATACTGTCATGTCCAAGAGACATTAAGGCCTTTGGAATCAGACTTGAGGTAATGCTGCTTCAACTATATAAGTTTTGCTGGAAGCTTAACCTCTCTGAACTTCATGTTCTCTTCAGTGAAAGAGACTTGTGTTTGTGAGAAATAGTGTACTGCAGTGAACCTCATACAGATAAGAGATTAAATAGATGCTTTGGCAGACACTGGAAGGGTATGGGCTAAGACAGATTTGTGCTTAAATCATGGCTCTGCTATGGTCAACTTTGTCAGGTTATTTAAACCATCCGGGCCTTAGTTTTTTCTTTAAAAAAAAAAAATGGAGATAATGCCTCACCATAGCTGATATGGTGACTGAGTTAAATTATTGTCATAGTGTCTTGTGCATAGCAGTTGCTCGAAAAATGCTAGTCTTTTTTTTACTTTACTTAGTTTTATTGTGGTACAACTTCATACTCCTAGAATCTCAGGAAGGGGGTCTTAACTTCTGCTTTGAAGAAATCTTTTAAAAATCACTTCCCTGCTTGATCTGAAATATAGAACATAATGTGGTCTTATTTTGGTAAAGATTCAGAACAATATTTTTTCTTTAGGGGTAGGTAAGTATATTTAGAAAGATTAAGTTACTTTTGTAAATATAATTTGTCACTTTTCTTCTTGCTGTTTTAATATGTTACATGTGTATTTCCCTCATTAACCCTTTTTCTTCCTGAAAGTGTTATGAGAAGGGCCTAGAATTATGATCTTACAGAGCCCTCCAACAAATGGCCATATTCACTTAGCCAGCCTGGGTTTGTGCCCACCTGTACCCTCTTGTACTGCCCTTTCAATGACAAAACAGCTTTGTTTCTCTGCCATAATTTTTTTTTTTACTTTGCAGTTGAGATGATAACATGTTATATTCATGGTTATATTTTCTTTTCTTCTGTAATTAACTTATTATTTAATATTTTCATAACCATTTTCTCATTTCCTATGTATCATCTATCTGGAGAAGGAAAGAAAAATATTACTTGATGTATCATTAAAGTATATTAAAATTCGTGGTGTGAATAAGCTCAACCCTTACTATGCGTGAAGTCTTCTGTATTTTCAGTGTATATATATATAGATACTGTGTGGGTGTGCGTCTATATATGTAAATGAATATAAATGTTGTCTGACTTTAAGACAGTTCTATAATTTTATTTTAGAAAAATGAACTAAAGTTAGGAAAAGCTCCCATGTATGTATCTTAAATATGATAAGCCATTGAAGAAAATGTTTGTACTGGGATGTATAATTCTTAAAGTAAGATGGCACAGTAGGTATTTAGAAAAATGATCTCCTGTTTTCATTACAAAGTATTGTTTTGTTTTGTTCAGGCTCCTTGAAGTTCGTGGAAGACTGTATGAGCTTCTAACTCACTGTATTCCTCCTGAAATAATAATGAAGGTATTCTGATTTCAAATCTTGTACTGTCTATAACCATACAGTCTGGTTTGATTATGTGGTATCATGGCTTTTGCTGCACAAAGATATATTGTCAGTTCTTTCTGTCCAGCTCATTAGTTCAGCAGATACTCAGTCCAAATTGTATGGAGCTTGTAAGGTGTGCCAGTCACCGTTAGGAGTGTGTTGAAGGAAACAAGGGTGGGCCTCCTTCAGAGAAGTTACATTTTGGTGAAATGGAATGGGAAACAAGAAGCAAGAGGATTTCAGAATGGTCTAAGTATTATAAAGGCAGTGACCAGGTAAAATGATAAAAATGGAGGGCTGAGTTATGGAAGATCAGTGATGGCTTCTGTGGAAGGTATGTTTAATCTGAAACTTGAAGGATTGAAAGGTGGATCCATGCAAGTAGTCAGGGAATAGTATTAATATTTTAGACAGCAAGCCTCAGTGCACTTGAAAATTGAGGTTAAAGAAGGTGGTAGTGATTTGTGAGGGACGACTTTAGGTCTGGTCTAAACCTAATCAACTCTCTAGCTAGAAAGATATTGTAAATTGACTATTACATCTTAGGCAATACAAGACTTTTTATTTCTTTGTATTTATTAAAATTACATGAAAAAATTCAAAAGTGAAGATTCCCCCTTCTGTTTTCATAAGACCTCTTTTCAAGTCACACTGAATTGAGTCCATATATGTATGTTTCACGGAGAAGGCAGTGGCACCCCACTCCAGTACTGTTGCCCAGAAAATCCCATGGATGGAGGAGCCTGGTAGGCTGCAGTCCATGGGGTCGCTAAGAGTCAGACACGACTGAGCGACTTCACTTTCACTTTCCACTTTCATGCATTGGAGAAGGAAATGGCAACCCACTCCAGTGTTCTTGCCTGGAGAATCCCATGGACGGAGAAGCCTGGTAGGCTGCAGTCCATGGGGTCGCACAGAGTCGGACACGACTGAAGCGACGCAGCAATGTATGTTTCACAAAGCTTTAGTGTCTTTTACACTACTATGCTTTTTAAATTCAGCAGTGTAGTATGGATGCTGTTTCATGACAGATTTACCTCATTCTTTTTGGTACATGACTGGGATTTCATTGTATGACTATACCAGTTTTTTGGATATAACCCCTGTGTTACAACCTGAAGTGTTAGACTTCAGGTTGTCTACAGATTATTATAATTAATAATGTTACAGTAAGCATCTTTGTACTTAAATCTTTGCACCCTTGTAGATTTAAGTATTTGAGGTTGAAATATGATAGATAACTACCACATTTTTACTCTAGTATGTTCTTTTGGATAAAGTCTGATGGTCCATCAAAAATAAAAAGGAGAACATATCAGTATTTAAGTTTCACTTCCTTTTTGAATGAGACAAGTAAAGCGTGTTTAGCTAATATTTTTTTAATTATTACTTTTTAAAATTGCTATTTATCTTTCTTTAGGGCCTTCTCTCAGAACTTTTACATAATTGTGATGGACAACTGAAAGGAGAAGTGGCCCAGATGGCAGCTTACTATGAACATCGTCTACAACTGGGTAGCAAAGCCATTTATCACTTGGAAGCGTTTGTGGCCAAATTTATGGCACTTTATAAGAAGTTCATGGAGGATGGATTGGAAGGCATGATATTCTGACATCTCTCAGTAATTCTTCCTAATATTTCTCAATATCATCATTTATGTTCAGTTTATATTGGAAGAGCTACAGATAAAATAAACTAACATTGCTTAATTGTTATTTGTGTGTTTTTTTTTTTTTTTTGGAAGGGGGAAGGTAGTAATTCCTCTGAATTATTAATCATTATTCTCTGAGTTAAATAACTGCTCCTGTACTATTGAAGTGTATTGAAAGGATACAACTGGAAACTGTCGAGTCTAAGAACATGATTTTAATTTACTTTAAAAGTATGTTTTCCAAGTATGCAGTATTGATCCTCCCATTTCCATCCACTCTCTCCCCTGCTGAAGGAAATTTACCTAAAAAATCAGGGTTTGTTTTCTTACCTCCAGATAACCATTTTTGGCCACAGGTACATAAATTTTTGCTTGGCAAGTCATTATCTTTAATCATATTTTCCCTCAACCAAGAATTATATTTTTGCAGCATATATAGGAATTAATTTTGAATTATAATAGCATGGGTATGGAGAAAATTGCATGAACCATCTGTTAAAACTATAGAAATCCAGCTTTTAATTCAGTGATTCAGATTTGGTATAAGGTTGACTATTAAGAAATAAAGATCTTTTCATTAATACTTGAGAGTCTTAAAGAATATCCATCATATAGTTCTGAAGCAAAGGTATATTACTGTTGAAATTATTCTTTGAACAAGTGTGCTGTTATATTATTGGTCCTATCCTTTGGAACATTCTTTATTCAGAAATCTGGTTCATGGAATACAGGGTTTGCTTGACAAAAGTCAGTGACAAGCTCTATATAAGAATATTGGGAAGATCTGCTTTTGTAGCAGTTGGTGCTAAGTAATCAGGAAGTGTTTAATTGGCAAAGACACAGCTACACACTCACTGAAAAACCTAAACCTGGGAAACTGTTCAGATTAAGAGGAATGATGGTTGCCCTTTTTATGAGAGCAAGTGATACTAATCAGGCCCCATCTGGAAGTCTTAGTCCTGGTGGCTTCATGTTAGGAGGGATATTGATATTGTAATAGAAGAACTGGGAAAGTGAGGTTTGGGAGAGCTAAGACTGTTTTAATTTGTAGGGGGGAAAAAAGGGAAGTAAAAAGTATGTCCCAGAGATTAAATGCTCCAGAGATCATTGAAGTCTATCCTGAGTCACCAGGACTCATTGTCTTCCAGCCCTATGTGAGCTCTGGTAATTATTCAGCTTAGTTTCCAGCAGGTCTTTGCCTAGTTGTATTTTGTTATCGGCTTTTTTCTCTTTGAAGAAATGCTCAATGTGAAGTTATACTCAATGTATTTGCAGTTTATTAATTAGCCAAAGATGCAAGGCATGCATTATGCAGATTTCTGTTGAACTTTTCTGTGTAACTCTCCCCTTTCCACATTTCTGCCATGCGTATTCAGCCACCCCAGCCTCTGAATTCTCTTTTTCCCTCAACTCTTCGTTACCACAATTGTGTGAAGGTGTTGATTCCTGGATGTAAATCACTTATCTTCCGTAGTTCTTTAAAATGAACAGAATTAGAAGTTTAGCAAATGTTGATAGCAATACTGTTTACAATAGCCAAGACATGGAAACACAGTAAATGACTGAGCATGATTCCTCTCAGGTCCCTTGGTTTATGGTGCTGGATTCCACAGCTTGCTCAAAGGCATTTCTGCCCATGGGTGGATGTCAAATTTTGTTGTTGGCAGACAGACAAAAATGAGGTACATCTTAAGCTGCCATGATGCTGATATCACTCCCCTTTAGTTTTATGTTTTAATAATACAAATTTTTGTACATAAAATATTAGAAGTTGTGCAATATGCATCACACACACAAAAAAACTCTTGCTATGTTTTTTCCTTAAGTACTGTTTTTTACTTTGAATTATAGCAGATCTGAGTAATAGGAAATTTAAATGTTGTTTCCAAATTATAGCACTCCAAATCATGAAATACATTTCTTAAAAATTAGAAAATCAACCCTTGGCAGCAGTTTTCCTTGTACCTAGTTCTCAGGAAAGTCATAGTCATCATGTTTTTTAAATTGATGAACTAAATTTTACTAGTTGTTTGCTCTTAGGTTTCTTTCCCGTTTACAGTTCCTATGGAAATTTGTGGAAATATGAAATGTTATCATGAGGTGTTCTTTATCAGGTGTTTGTAGTATGCAGACTTAAATTGCTTTCCTCTCAGTAAAGGAAAAGTGATCCTTAAAAACCTTCACTCATGTTTAAATTACAGCCTAATGCTGGTTACGGACACTGTAGGGTACGTTTGTGGCTTGGTACTTTCTGTGCCTGTTTCAGCTCTTTTGATGCTGATTGCTTACTAAAGTTACTGTCTCTGTTAGATAGCAGCATAAGAAACTTTAGCAACTTCCTAAAGTGCAGCTGTGCAAGATAATTTACAGCAGTAGGCATGGAAAGAGCTTTACAGTCTTTCCAGAATAACATTAAATACCTTTATATGAGGCACTGGGTTAGATTCTTGACAGGCATTCTGTTATTTAGTTCTCTTAATCTTGAAGTTGTCCTTTATTATCCTGTTTTGTAGATGAAGAAACTGGATCTAGGTAGGTGAGCACAGACTCCCCTCTAATACATTCACAGCCACCAACCAAGATATAGGCCCTTAATACTGCCCAGCAAACTCAGCGTTTCTCTGATCAAGTCTCTTTAATGCCTTTGCCAAAACTTCATTTAGAGCAGATAACCTTATCTCCTTATCAGCCAACTACCAAAACAATATGTATGTATCCTGTATTACTATATGTTTATTTGTATGTATCCTGTTTACTCTGTGCATTCATATTTTCTCTTGATACAGTAGAGAAGCTGTTCATCTGTTTGTAATCCCATGCCTTGGATTTTACTGATTTTCACTTGTCTGTAGAAACCTACAATGTCTTCTATCCTTGTCTCTCTTGTCCTAAGACCCTCTCTCAAAATTAGATTCTTGCTTTGGTTTTTATTTTCCTTAATATCATCCTATTAAAGTTTCCAACATAACAAAATTTAAAAAAAAAAAAAGACAAAATTCATACCAGTAGTTTATAGTGGACATGTAACTGCATTTGCTTTATCACATATCTATCCATCCCTCCATTTTTAGTCGTCTTATATTTTTGCTGGATTTCAAAGTAATTACATTTTCCCCCCAAGCCTTTTAGCCTTTAACTAGTCAGTTTAATAAGGGAAGAAAAATATATAACAGGCATAAGAAAACAAAACGATGGAGGAAAATTGGTTTTTTTAGCAGATGAAATTATAGTTTACCTAAAAAACAGTTCCTTTAAGAAATGAATTTAGCAAGCTTATAAGATATAAAGTCAATATACAAAAACTAATTGTATTTTTATGTAATTGAAGTAAATAACTGGAATATAAGGTTTAAATAATTCCATTTACAATACATCAAAAAATCCTAAAATACTTAGTAATAAATTAATAAACTGCTCAAGACCTATACATTGAAAATAAGTGATTGTTAAAGAACATGTGTATAAATGTAATGCTATGTCTTGAATAAGTTGAGTGCATAACATAGGTATCTGCTGTCTTTACACAAAGGTCAGGCAAAAACGATATTTGAATTGTTAAAAGAAGTCAACTTCCTCATGTTGGAAAGGAAAGGAAAATCTGTTCTTAATTTTTCCCCACTGCCTATCTCCTGCTTTACAAAGATTGAATTCTTTAGTTGATAATACAATGCGTCTAACCATTAAATCAATCTGATTTCGGTGTTGACCATCTGGTGATGTCCATGTGTAGAGTCTTCTCTTGTGTTGTGGGAAGAGGGTGTTTGCTATGACCAGTGCGTTTTCTTGGCAAAACTCTTAGCCTATGCCCTACTTCATTCCGTATTCCAAGGCCAAATTTGCCTGTTACTCCAGGTGTTTCTTGACTTCCTACTTTTGCATTCCAGTCCCCTGTAATGAAAAAGACATCTTTTTTGGATGTAAGTTCTAAAAGGTCTTGTAGGTCTTCATAGAACCATTCAACTTCAGCTTCTTCAGTGTTACTGGTTGGGGCATAGACTTGGATTACTGTGATATTGAATGGTTTGCCTTGGAAACGAACCGAGATCATTCTGTCATTTTTGAGATTGCATCCAAGTACTGCATTTCGGACTCTCTTGTTGACCATGATGGCTACTCCATTTCTTCTGAGGGATTCCTGCCCGCAGTAGTAGATATAATCGTCATCTGAGTTAAATTCACCCATTCCAGTCCATTTTAGTTCGCTGATTCTTAAAATGTTGACGTTCACTCTTGCCATCTCCTGTTTGACCACTTCTAATTTGCCTTGATTCATGGACCTGACATTCCAGGTTCCTATGCAATATTGCTCTTTACAGCATCGGCCCTTGCTTCTATCACCAGTCACATCCACAACTGGGTATTGTTT
This sequence comes from Bos indicus x Bos taurus, assembly GCF_003369695.1. Classification (NCBI taxonomy): domain Eukaryota; kingdom Metazoa; phylum Chordata; class Mammalia; order Artiodactyla; family Bovidae; genus Bos; species Bos indicus x Bos taurus. The sequence goes on along the minus strand of NC_040087.1, from coordinate 27,116,653 downwards.
TTGCTTTGGCTCCATCCCTTCATTCTTTCTGGAGTTGTTTCTCCACTGATCTCCAGTAGCATATTGGGCACCTACTGACCTGGGGAGTTCCTCTTTCAGTATCCTATCATTTTGCCTTTTCATACTGTTCATGGGGTTCTCAGGTCAACACTGAAATCAGATTGATTATATTCTTTGCAGCCAAAGATGGAGAAGCTCTAATACAGTCAACAAAACAAGACCAGGAGATGACTGTGGCTCAGATCATGAACTCCTTATTGCCAATTTAAGACTTAACTTGAAGAAAGTAGGGAAAACCACTAGACCATCCAGGTATGACCTAAATCAAATCCCTTATGATTAAACAGTGGAAGTGAGAAATAGATTTAAGGGACTAAATCTGATAGAGTGCCTGATGAACTATGGACAGAGGTTCATGACATTGTACAGGAGACAGGGATCAAGACGATCCCCATGGAAAAGAAATGCAAAAAAGTAAAATGGCTGTCTGAGGAGGCCTTACAAATAGCTGTGAAAAGAAGAGAAGCGAAAAGCAAAGGAGAAAAGGAAAGATATAAACATCTGAATGCAGAGTTCCAATGAATAGCAAAGAGAGAAAAGAAAGCCTTCCTCAGCAGTCAATGCAAAGAAATAGAGGAAAACAACAGAATGGGAAAGACTAGCGATCTCTTCAAGAAAATTAGAGAGAACAAAGGAACATTTCATGCAAAGATGGGCTCTATAAAGGACAGAAATGGTATGGACTAACAGAAGCAGAAGATATTAAGAAGAGATGGCAAGAATGCACAGAAGAACTGTACAAAAAAGATCTTCACAACCCAGATAATCACAATGGTGTGACCACTCACCAAGAGCCAGACATTCTGAAATGTGAAGTCAAGTGGGCCTTAGAAAGCATCACTACGAACAAAGCTAGTGGAAGTGATGGAATTCCAGTTGAGCTATTCCAAATCCTGAAAGATGATGCTGTGCAAGTGCTGCACTCAATATGCCAGCAAATTTGGAAAACTCAGCAGTGGGCACAGGACTGGAAAAGGTCAGTTTTCATTCCAATCCCAAAGAAAAGCAATGCCAAAGAATGCTCTAACTACTGCACAATTGCACTCATCTCACACGCTAGTAAAGTAATGCTCAAAATTCTCCAAGCCAGGCTTTAGCAATACGTGAACCGTGAACTTCCAGATGTTCAAGCTGGTTTTAGAAAAGGCAGAGGAACCAGAGATCAAATTGCCAAAACCGCTGGATCATGGAAAAAGCAAGAGAGTTCCAGAAAAACATCTATTTCTGTTTTCTTGACTATGCCAAAGCCTTTGACTGTGTGGATCACAATAAACTGGAAAATTCTGAAAGAGATGGGCATACCAGACCACCTGACCTGCCTCTTGAGAAATTTGTATGCAGGTCAGGAAGCAACAGTTAGAATTTAACATGGAACAACAGACTGGTTCCAAATAGGAAAAGGAGTACATCAAGGCTGTATATTGTCACCCTGTTTACTTAACTTCTATGCAGAGTTACATCATGAGAAATGCTGGACTGGAAGAAACACAAGCTGGAATCAAGATTGCCGGGAGAAATATCAATCACCTCAGATATGCAGATAACACCACCCTTATGGCAGAAAGTGAAGAGGAACTAAAAAGCCTCTTGATGAAAGTGAAAGAGGAGAGTGAGAAAGTTGGCTTAAAGCTCAACATTCAGAAAACTAAGATCATGGCATCTGGTCCCATCACTTCATGGGAAATACATGGGGAAACAGTGGAAACAGTGTCAGACTTTATTTTTCTGGGCTCCAAAATCACTGCAGATGGTGACTGCAGCCATGAAATTAAAAGACGCTTACTCCTTGGAAGGAAAGTTATGACCAACCTAGATAGCATATTCAAAAGCAAAGACATTACTTTGTCAACAAAGGTCAATCTAGTCAAGGCTATGGTTTTTCCAGTGGTCATATATGGATGTGAGAGTTGGACTGTGAAGAAGGCTGAGTGCCGAAGAATTGATGCTTTTGAACTGCAGTGTTGGAGAAGACTCTTGAGAGTCCCTTGGACTGCAAGGAGATCCAACCAGTCCATTCTGAAGGAGATCAGCCCTGGGATTTCTTTGGAAGAAATTATGCTAAAGCTGAAACTCCAGTACTTTGGCCACCTCAAGCGAAGAGTTGACTCACTGGAAAAGACTCTGATGCTGGGAGAGATTGGGGGCAGGAGGAGAAGGGGATGACAGAGGATGAGATGGCTGGATGGCATCACTGACTCGATGGACGTGAGTCTGAGTGAAGTCTGGGAGTTGGTGATGGACAGGGAGGCCTGGCATGCTGCGATTCATGGGGTCGCAAAGAGTCAGACACGACTGAGCGACTGAACTGAACTGAACTGAACCATTAAATATTTTTGTGTAAGGTCGTCCTTAAGCCATTTACACATATGCTTCAAGCACTTATTCCTACTGAAGTTGAGCCTTTGGGAAATTGGTAGGTAATAATCTGGCCCATAATCTTGTGGGAAATCAATTTCCAGACATTTAAATAACAGACCTACTATGAATATATTCCCCAAATTGTGGAATTGAAGAAGACTGAATTCCAAAATTGACTTTTTGATATCAAATTTCATGAGAATGAATTAACGTTGATATTGTGAAACACTGATATTTGGAGTGGGCTTTATTAAATTGTAATGCAATATTGGAATATTATCCTATCAGAATTCAGAAATATCTTGAGAAAACTTGCTCTAAGTATGAAAACCAGTGAGCAAAGAATTTAACCTTGTTTCTAGGCATTGTTACCTGGGAATAATCATTCCCCATTTCTGATATTTCCTTCCTGTAAGTAAGATCTATTAATGTATTAATGTCATTTGAGATCTCTTTCTGTCCTTTATTCATCCAGCTCTTAGAGAGATCAGGTGTCTTACTTGATTGTTAACTTTTGGAAGAATAAATAAACCTGCTTGACTTAGCTCCAACTTTCTTTGTTTTTGGAATGAACATGTGTGTTCTTGGTTCTAAATCTTAATTAGTCAGGCTTCCTGAATACATCCAGGAAGACCTATCTGTGTCTAGCATTGGACATCCTCAGCCCCCAACAAACTGTATCCTGCAGCCTGCCCTCTATCAGTAGCAGGTGATATTTGGCCTCCTACTTTTCTGTTTTATTGTACTTTTCAACTTGTTTTAAGCTGAATATAGATTAAGGGTGTTATTTATTGGGGAGGGGCCCTCAGAGGTCTCCAAATTTGGTTTATTCACCAGCAACATTCAGAAATAAAGGTAAGAAAATTTCAAGGGAGGAAATACGGGGAGAAGATTGTGCATCCAGGGCCCACATTGCCAATGGGTCTTGGACTTTACTTTGGGAGGAAAAAAAAAATTTCCTGGTTACGCTTATTTGAGGCCAAATATGCTTTTTATACTTTTGTACTTGGCTTTGAACTTCTGTATTCTGAGAATCTTTAACCGTCATGAGGTATTTTGAACTTAACAGGTGACTATGACTTATGACGTACTCAACTTACGTGAGAGCATAAGACAACACTCTTAACTTGTTAGGGGCTTCAGGTAGACTCCTTACTGCATAGGCCTTACTTTTCCTTGATTGAGGTGAAGATTCCATTGTAGAGAAGAGTTTTACAACTCTTAGACACACTTTGGCTAAAAGAATATCTGCCACTTATAAACCACAAGGCAGCTACATTCTGCCTGTAAACAGAACACTAGAGATGCTCTAGCTTTATACAGTTAGTACCAAGGCTATTTAGATGATCTTGATTGGAATTTCTAGGTTCTCTTTCTACTTCAGGATCAAGGAGGGCCCTCTGGAGGGACTGACAAACCTTTATTTCATGTGACACTTCCTCCAACAGACTCACTGTCATATCACAGAATCTCAAGTTGGCTCTATGTTAATGTCATAACCTGTAATCCTGGCTTGATACTGAGACCCAAATTGTCACTTCACCCTTGTCCCTGTATTTGATGGAATGAACAAATACGGGTTTTGAGCCCTTATTAGAAAATACCATCCCTTTAAAATAGAAAATCAACTAAAGGACATGATTACAAACCCAAAGGTAGAAAGAAACAAAGATTCTCTGTGCCTGGAATTGTTTGCCTCTTAATTCATTTGCTTAGGAAAACAGGAAAAGTGGCAATGGCTTCAAAAATGTACTTTAGTTTTACTATCAAACTCAGAAGTAGTGAAAGATTAAAAAAATGAACACATACCAATTAAGCTGGAGGAAGAGATTTTAAAATCTATTTTAAGGAAGAGTAAAGAGGAAAATGGCATCTTAAAAATGAGGTTCAATTCAGTCATTCAGTCGTGTCTGACTCTTTGCGACCCCATGAATCGCAGCACACCAGGCCTCCCTGTCCATCACCATCTCCCGGAGTTCACTCAAACTCAAGTCCATCGAGTCGGTGATGCCATCCAGCCATCTCATCCTCTGTCGTCCCCTTTTCCTCCTGTCCCCAAATCCCTCTCAGCATCAGAGTCTTTTCCAATGAGTCAACTCTTCGCATGAGTGGCCAAAGTACTGGAGTTTCAGCTTTAGCATCATTCCTTCCAAAGAAATCCCAGGGCTGATCTCCTTCAGAATGGACTGGTTGGATCTCCTTGCAGTCCAAGGGACTCTCAGGAGTCTTCTTCAACACCACAGCTCAAAAGCATCAATTCTTTGGTGCTCAGCTTTCTTCACAGTCCAACTCTCACATCCATACCTGACCACTGGAAAAACCATAGCCTTGACTAGATGGACCTTTTTTGGCAAAGTAATGTCTCTGTTTTTCAATATGCTATCTAGGTTGGTCATAACTTTTCTTCTTAGACCAATATAAAAGGGGATTGAAAGTGCTCAAATTCCCACTGCTTGAAAAGATATTTATGTTATTAGATCAGAATCACTAGAATTCAAATGAATTTAACAGCAGACCTGAGTTATTCCCTCAAGAAAGGCCAACTCACTGAGGGATGACTTCTGAAAGCCAAAGGTCCTCACTTGGAGCAGTTGGCAAATCACTCCTTAAAAGAGTGGGACAGCTGTAACAAGTGGTTATAAAAAAAAATTGGGGCAGAATTGAGGGAGGGAATCCTTGTGAAATATTCAAAACATTTCAGGCGGGTTTCCAAAAAAAATGGATGATGATGTGTTGAAACAGTTGAAACAGGGTGGCAGAAATTCCCATTTCTCTGAGGGAACTTACTTACCTTTGTCAATATATTTATGAAATGAGGATTCGAAAAGAAAGTAGAGACAAAATGTGATGATGTCTAGATGTGACAATCAGAGAACAAGTCCAGGATTTGATTAAATGTCATCTGATGGAAGAATATTTCTAGGTAGAAATTACCCATCTCATTGAGAGTAAGGTAGACAAAATTTGCACAGTGAACCCAGAACTTGCTGATTTCTTCTCTATGATGATGATGGTGAATTCAGAGTAGTTTTTAAAATAGCTGTCTGGACCACAAAGATGAAATAAGTAGAAGAGAGGTTGCCAAGTTTCAGCAAGCAGCATTAGCTCCCACATGGATTAGAGAAGGAAAGCGGCCACTTTAAGAAGTAGATTACATTGTTAAGAGGCTGGAATAACATTCCTCAAACTAGTAGGGAAATAGCAGAGGAAAATTCAATACCAATGGTATGTCCTAGTATTTGAGAAAAAGATGTAGTTGAACAAAAAAACTACTCAGACACTGGGACATTCAAAACTAGTTTCCCCAGGGGCACAGCTTCAGAAGCATCAGAATCACTTAGTGCAGGAACCTGTTCAGGGTGGATCTTCAGCCAAAACAAATCAGGAATGTAGGGGACCTTTTCTCTAGGGGTGAATTTCATTGCCCAGGCAGTCCCAGAGCCAGAGGCAGTGAGACAGCCACTGTGGCACAAGACCAAAAAAACCTTTTTCTGAGACATGGTACTCTAGAACCTGTCCTTGGGGCAGCGTTTAGGGGCCCAAGGCTTAATGGGAAAATAGAATTAAGAGGTCCTGGATATGCTGGATGTGAAAGAAACGTACTTGAAGTCCTATTATTAGAGCTGCTCCCATTACAGTTAATCTAAATGTGCAAGGAGGCAGAAATGCCTCAGATGACACTGAGGATGCAGGAAGCATAGTTTCTTTTTTTTTTCTCACAAAAATGTAAATGTAGAGAAATGTAAATACAAATGAAAGGGCTAAATGAAAGTGTAGTCTCAAAGTAGCTTCTTGCTGCTGCTGCTGCTAAGTCACTTCAGTCGTGTCCGACTTTGTGCGACCCCAGAGATGGCAGCCCACCAGGCTCCCCCGTCCCTGGGATTCTCCAGGCAAGAACACTGGAGTGGGTTGCCATGGCCTTCTCCAAAAGTAGCTTCTTGTTGGGAGTTAGGAGAATTTTCCTCCTTTGGCTTTAGTAAACAGGTCATAGAATCCAGACAGTGAGTCTTGAATGACAGACTTCCTAGTAGGTTGAATCCAAGAATATTTTCTTTTTTTTCTCAGACATCATCAGATTTTTCTTAGAGTCTTGGTAGCCCGGGTTCTGGGAATGTAGTTTTGTAATTGATGTAAGGTAGGAGATTGCTTCCCAAATTAGATGGATCTGAAAAAAGCCTGTCATCATTTTCTGTGTCCTGTTAACTGTTAGGGCTTCCCTGGTGGCTCAGATGGTAAAGAGTCAGGCTGCAGTGCCTGAGACCCAGATTCGATCCCTAGGTCAGGAAGATCCTCTGGAGAAGGGAAAGGCTACCCACTCCAGTATTCTGGCCTGGAGAATTCCACGGACTGTATAGTCTGTGGGGTCGCAAAGAGTCTGACATGACTGGGCGACTTAGGGATCTTTAGAAGTGAGGCTCCTGAGGGTCTAGGAGCTATTCATAGTAATTGAATTACTATGACTTCTGGGACTTTGGAAACTCCAAATCCATTCCAGAGAGAAAGTATTGTAGTTGCTGGACAGACCCCACTCTACCTAGGCAGAAAAATACCCTTTGCTGAACCTCAGTACAATAACAAGTCAGAATGGTTTTTGTTTTGTAATTGAACTTTAACACACAAGAATTTAATTTTAGACTTTAGTTCCCTTGGATTTGCATTTGAATTTCAAGTTGTAAAAGAATTTAGTCTTTGGACTTTAATTTCTTTCTTGGAATGTAATAATAGAAAGGAAATTGCACTCAACTTGAAGCATTACTTTATAGGCATTTTATTATCAGAGTATCTTCAAGATAGGATTTAATCTCTGCAGAACCTTTGTCATGCTACATTGGACAGCATATATGGATGTAATTTGGGGCAGAAAATAGAATAGAGGATATGTTTTCAACTTTTGGTATGGAGTGGATTCTAAGTTGATTCTAAGTTGAATGTGTAAATCTGACCCATTTCAGATTCTTGAGGGGACAACTTTTAAGCTGCCTGCTGCTAGATCCAGGATAAAACCCAAAAGAAGAGAGACTGGTGTAGAGTTTGGTCTCATGAAGGTGGCCACATGAGAGGTCTCTTGAGGGAGACAGCTACAACTCTTGCTGACCATAGGTTTTGATGGAATAAATTTCCACATATTGAGGTATGAGGAAATCATTTTGGGTTTATAACATGATTTGGCTTGAACTTTATGCTGACTTAAAACAGCTTGTCTTACAGCACATCAAACATACATGTACATCTACTTTAACCATTAAAGAAAAGAGTGTTGGTTGTCATTCAGTCATACAAAAGGTTAAACCACAACTCACTGCAGTCACCCCACTGGCAGTTTGCCCTGAGGGGAATTCAGGAATGGAAAAGAACAAGAAAAAAACAGGTTGAAGCACTCTGCCCTTTAGATATATTGGAGCTCCTAAAAAGTTAAGATCCATCTCTGAGGAAAAATTTAAATGACCCCAGATTCTTGCATGCTTCTATACCTAGAAAAACACTAAATCACTAAGTTGAGATATCTGTTCTTTGTGATTAGCAGTAATTTTTTACCAAGATATATATTTGACTATGTGTATTTCCCAGCCAAAAAATTTATGTGTACTGACTCTTCTACCTCTTCAGAGCAGTTGCCTCAGAGTTACTGAGAAGCTCTTTTCTGGGCTGTAGTCCTCAGTGTGGCTTGAGTAAAGCTCTCTCCTATTCCTATTATAGATTTTTAATTGATTCTTTATATCCACAGCTTCTTGCTCAAGCCCCATGAGTTAAGGGAATCAAAATCTGGGGATTGTGCCTCGTCCCTACTCCCAGTGCTTTGTTCTTGTGAGAGGAGCTCAAGTAGTTAAAAGTTCTGGGCTTCCCTCTACACCTGCCTCTGAGAAGATTCTTAGCCTATGAGTCCGTTTTGAAGGAATAATTGCTTGCTCAGCTCAGCTCCTGTCTTTCTCCACTTGGAAATGAGCATGCCTGCTCCTCCATTATTCCATATGGGAGTCCTACCCTGGTCCAGTGCTTCTATGCCTAACTGGGTAAGTCTGCCCGATTCTGGACTTCATTGTTAGTGAGTCCCAAGATATAAGATGGATCTTCCAACTTGACCTTTATCAGATATAAAAATGATACTTTGGTTTCATTTTTTGACTTACAATGTAAACTTTGGTTTTCTTTGCTCTGTTAATACCTAGTTTGATTACTTTTTCAACATCCTTAATTTCTTAATCAGAAATGCAAGTCAACTCAATAATAGTTATTCAGCACCTACTATATATTACTGTGCTGGACACCAGTAATACAGAAATAAACAATATTACATTAGATGGTAAATACTTATTTACATATGTTAATATTAGAAAAATATATGTATATATTATAAAGTTAGTACAAAGGGCTTCACTGATCACTCAGTAAAGAATTTGCCTGCAATGCAGGAGACAGGGTTTGATTCCTGGATTTGGAAGATCCATTAGAGAAGTGATAGGCTACCCACTCCAGTATTCTTGGGCTTCCCTTGTGGCTAGCTGGTAAAGAATCTGCCTGCAATGCAGAACACCTGGGTTCAATCCCTGGGTTGGGAATATCCCCTGGAGAAAGGAAGGGCTAGCCACTCGAGTATTCTGGCCTGGAGAATTCCTTGGACTGTATAGTCCATGGGGTCACAAAGAGTCGGACACAGCTGAAGGACTTTCATTTTCACTTTTCAGTACAAAGGAAGAAGCAATCAGTGCCTGGTAGTTGGAGGTAGGCAGCTCTCATGGAGAAGATTTCTGAGCAAGATGGCTAAGCAAGGGAAGCATATTTTTAACAGAAAACAGTACAAAATAACCACATGGGCTTAATGATGTACATGTTGTATCAGATACTGAAAATATTTGGTAATTCCTGAACATAATTTCTATGGAAATCAGGATGGAGAGGTAGAAAGGACTGGATCATGACCATTTGAGAAGCTTAAACTTTGACAAAATCTTTTTTCTTTCTTTTTTTTTTTTAAATTTTATTTTATTTTTAAACTTTACAATATTGTATTGGTTTTGCCAAATATCGAAATGAACACAGGTATACATGTGTTCCCCATCCTGAACCCTCCTCCCTCCTCCCTCCCCATACCATCCCTCTGGGTCGTCCCAGTGCACCAGCCCCCAGCATCCAGTATCGTGCATCGAACCTGGACTGGCAACTCGTTTCATATATGATATTATACGTATTTCAATGCCATTCTCCCAAATCATCCCACCCTCTCCCTCTCCCACAGAGTCCAAAAGACTGTTCTATACATCAGTGTCTCTTTTGCTGTCTCGTATACAGGGTTATTGTTACCATCTTTCTAAATTCCATATATATGCGTTAGTATACTGTATTGGTGTTTTTCTTTCTGGCTTACTTCTTGTGAGGAGGAGCCTTTGAACAGCCTTACCCTAGAGAATGATTGGTTTACAAAACAGACCAAATGACTTCTAGGTTTCTTTTTACCTTTACAGTTATCTGATTTGTGTTTTGGAGCTTGCTGTAAATTTAGAACACTTATCAGCTATCCTAAATCAACTCCTTACCATATTGTATTAGGATTAGATCGGATTAGGTTTGGTTGCATATACAGCCAAAAATAAAATAATAACAATGGGTTAAACATGACAATTTATTTCTCTGAAGTAAAAGCAATTTAGTAGGCTAGTCTTGTGGTTTTAAATGATTATTGATAGTCAGGATACTTCACACTCTTCATTCTATTAATACAAGCCCTAGAGTACATACTTTGTCCTTATATTTCAAGATGGCAGCTGGAGATCTGGACATCATGGTCATATTCTTGTATGGCAGCAGAAAGAAGGAAAGTTTAAAGATTTCCTAGAGGTACCTTCTATACTTTTACTTCTCAACGTTTGGAATTTATTTCTGTTGGTCACATCTTGGGTTGGAGAAAAACCAGGCATATGACTGTAACTGAGTAATTCTTTTTTTTTTTAAATCAGAAAAAGTGAAAAATGAATATCGAGACAGGCAGTTAGCTGTCTCTTTTCCAATCATGGAAAAAAGAGGTATCTCTTTACCTATTTAAGTGGAAATAAAAAATTCAAAACCATAGGCTATTAAATACAGAGGAGAAAGTGTTGTTCACAGAATTCATTTTTCCAGTATTAGTTCTTAGTCCTACTTTTTTCTTTAAACTATGGCATCACAGCCTCTGAATTTGAAACTCCATTTATAACACACATAATATATGTCCTCAAATGCTGAATGCATGCTTGGCAATGGGTGGCCACGTCATCCTTCTCTAACTCCTGGCACTTTGGATAAGCTGTTTTCTTTCTCTGGGATACTTTTCCTTTCCTTACGTCTACTAATTCTGAGTCACTGCTGTTTTTCCTAGAAGAGTAGGTTAGGACTCCTTCCTTGTCATAGTGACCGCAGTAATTTGTTGTGATAGCTTCTTCATTGTCAGTCCTCCTAGTTGGAAGTCTGTTAAGACTGGGAACAGCATGCCCTTCAGCCACTGGGATGTGATGAGTGTGTATGTTCTCTTTCAGTGACCCCCCCACCCCACCTCTCAAGGAGGCACATGCAAAATTTTGCTCTGTGGAGTTTTCTCTGGTGCCTCTCATGCCATCGTCTCTACCTGCTGTCACCTCACCATGGTGATAAAGGGACCCATTATGGCTTACGTCTTGCATAGTCTCTATTGGAACTGGGCACTGGTCTCTATGCTCAGATCCCCAAACCTATCCGGGATTCTTTTCCCTCACCCACTACCAAGAGTTTTGGCCCTGGTGATAATGTTCAGAATCTGTTTTCAGAGACCTGTGCCATCTAACTCTCTAGCTTTCCTCTTATACTTCATACTTCTTTCCTCATAAATTGTTATCCCTTCTAAACTACTTTGCCTAATTTCACATACTTTCAAGTTTATTGTTCATGACATTATGGTTTTATTTGCTGCTCAAAAGTCAGGCTTTTGAGACTAAAAAAATATCTTTTTGCTTTTTTTTTTTTTTTGCTGCAAGTTTCAGAAGTCTGCTTTAAAACTTGGAAGCTAAGGATGAACTATTTTCACCTGCCCTCTTATCCTTTCCCTAAGATGTCCTTTCCCTGAAACAGTCCTTTCCCTACATGATTAAAAGAGAGGGCCATGAGGCAAAAAAAGAATTTTGAGGGGAAAAAAATAGATAGATTAATAACAAATTAATCCAATATATTTATATGTGTGTTAGTTGCTCAGTCATTTCTGACCCTTTGTGATATTGTGGACTGTAGCCTGGCAGGCTCCTCTGTCCATAAAATTCTCCAGGCAAGAATACTGGAGTGGGTTGCCATTTCCTTCTCCAGGGGATCTTCCTGACCCAGGGATTGAACCCGTGTTTCCTGCATTGGCAGGCAAATGCTTTAGCATCTGAGCTACTAGGAAAGCCCTAATATATTTATAATAGGGATAATTATAATATATTTATAATAGGGATAATTATAAATGCTCCAAAAAGAATAGGAAAATAATATAAGGTAAAACTATAAAATTATTTAATATTTAAAAGTATTTTTATAACACAAAATCTTTATGTTTTAATGAGTGAAGAGACTTGTATATGAAAGCAACTGTATGCAAAGATCACAGCTTTATTAAAATACTGGGCGAGAAAAGTCATGAGGAAAATAAGCACAATTTTAGCAGTGATTAGGTAGTAAGACTATACATAATTCCTGTATTTTACATTTTCTAATTTTTCCCTATAAGGAACATGAAATATGTTTATAATCAAAACATTATATATATGATATATATACATATTGTACATGTATATATTTATGGTTTGACATAAGTAATAAAATCTCCTATAGACAGGCCAAGCAAACACCGTCCCTTGTATAATGATGGCTGAATAAGAATATGTCTCTATTTCTATATATTTTTGTACATCTATTTGTACATCTATTTTTTGGATGAGGGAAAAGAGCCAAGGAGGAAACCTGAAGTAACTAAGTCCCCCACAAGAAAATCAGGGGATGTGGAGGAGGAGGATAGAAGTTTGTGACTGCTTGGAGCTGGGCTGGGGGCTGCCTCAGACACTTGCTTAGATGCAGATGTATGTTGTTGTCTGCCACCACACAAACACTTTTTAAGACATATTCTATATTACAGAGCTCTAAATATTGAAATTAGTCTTTGTAATTCTTGATTGTCCTCCTCTCCAAACTAGACATTCCCAGGTACTGCAGGTTTTCATCCTGTGACTTGATCTCCAGGCTCCTTGTCCTGCTGGTTGCCTGTCTCTGGATGTGCACCTCATTATCCCTCAGCTTCTTAAAGTGACAGATGACTCTATATGTGGTCCAGACAGCTCTGAGGATAGAGAAACTGCTTGTTCTTTCCCTCTAGGCTCCAGCAAGGAGAGAAGAAAGAGAAATGAGCTGTGTGATGTTTGTCTGTGGCATGATTTGCCTGTCACGATTTGCCTTAAATCAGGGGGAGGTTACTTTGGCAACAACCATTTTACAGCTCTTTAAATAACCTCTTCCTGGTTAGTGATACTTCATTTTCATAAAATAAATAAGCCCTGCAGTGGCTTATTAAAGTAGCCAAACTCTTTTCTTCTCTCTCTCATTATTTGAGAAACATATTCAAACAAATCATATGCTATTTAAAAACATATTGCTGTGTAAGTGAAATATAGCAGTTAAAGACTATATGTTAATTTCAAGATTTGTTAGGGAAGTAATAATAAACTTGATTTTAACATAGCATTGAATTAATAATATCAGTAAAGTGGTCTCTTTTTTAACAAGCATGTTAATTAATGCTGATTGCAGGATGGCTTTGCAAAGGGAAGAATGAACGTTTCTATATGTTTGAACGTAGAATCATTGTAGTTCATTGCTATGGAGGCAATTCATCTTGTAAGGACAAACACGACTCTGTTTAGAAGCTCCAAAAGTGATTTCTCACTTAACAATCTCTTGCCAACTCCAACTGAGCCATACAAAATACTGCAACCAATTACAGTTGGTGACCTTTACAGTAAAAGTAACCCTGAAAATGTAAGAAATTTTTTTTTACGAGAAGTAAAAATGCATATTCTAAAGGCTCAAAACAACTTTAAGTTTTACTTTAGATGTAGAAAAATGCCTGCAAAAATATGCTTCTTGATATTTCACATGTTATAATATGAAAAGATACTCCACAGGGTTACTGGAGAAGTGCTATCAAACAGTGTTATAGATTTATTTATTTCTATGTATCTCACCTTTGGACATTTTAAGATGAAGTGCTTGTCCTTTTAATTAATCAAAAGTGCTGTTCCCTTCCAGTTAGCTAGGTCACTCAGATCTCTATTCAACATTTCCCCCCAGTTCTTTGGTTTACTTCTAGTACTGAAGAATTAGGTCTGGTAATTAAATCCAATATCAGCAGAGTTTTGTCAAGTTTATTTAGGTTCCATGCAAAATGGAATCCCTTAGGGAGAGAGAATTAATATATTGTGAAATATAATTGCAGAGAACTATATTTAAGTTATTTTTGAAAAAAGAGCTTAGAGACTTCCCTTGACTTAATTCAGCTTCAGTATCTTTATGCAAATCTTTTCATTTATAGCTCCCATCCTTTATAATTAGATGTGTTCTTATATTTTCTGCTGACTTTCTGCATCAAGAAGCTGCTTTTGTCAATGATTTTATATAAATCAGTATGTCTCCCACTGATTCATGTACACATGTAGACATATGTCAACATATCTTGATATTTTAAATATTTTTAAAATGAGACAATTATTGATATAAAAAGTTAGAATGTATATATAAATATATAATGCATAATACTTGTAGTTATATCATATATGATTATATACTTTTAACATTTTGTATTTTGATATGTGTATATTTTGATTCATACCTTTGATAGTTGTGTCTTAAATTTCTGAATACTTTTATCTGTTTTTACAACTGGCAATTTAATGTCCTGAAATTAGAGAGGGAGTAGGAAAATCAGGGTCCAAAGATATAATGAGGGTTGCTGTTTTGAAGTCACTTCTAAGGTCTAAAATGTAAAATCTTAGTTCATTCCTCAAGTTTCCAGCTGCACAATTTCATCATAGAATGGAATTTACAAATGACTGTCAGATTCTCTTATCTATAATAAATTCTTAAATGAATTTTTCAAGAAGGGTTGTAAAAATGACTTCCTGGAGGTCCTCAAGAATAATGTTTCCCACAGAGAACTTTGGTTTGTTTTGTCTGTTAGTTGGTTTTGATTTTGCATGTAGGAGTATTTAGAATGATGTTCCTTCTAAACACAAACTCCTTTTTCAGTTCAGTTACTCAGTTGTGTCTGACTCTTTGCAACCCCATGGACTGCAGCATGCCAGGCCTCCCTGTCCATCACCAACTCCTAGAACTCACTCAAACTCATGTCCATTGAGTTGGTGGTGCCATCTAACCATCTCATCCTCTGTTGTCCCCTTCTGCTCCTGACTTCAATCTTTCACAGCATCAGGGTCTTTTCCAAGGAGTCAGTTCTTCTCATCAGGTGGCCAAAGTACTGGAGTTTCAGCTTGAGCATCAGTCCTTCCGATGAATATTCAGGACTGATTTCCTTTAGGATGGACTGGTTTGATCTCCTTACAGTCCAAGGGACTCTCAAGAGTCTTCTCCAACACCACAGTTCAAAAGCATAAATTCTTCGGTGCTCAGCTTTCTTTATAGTCCAACTCTAACATCCATACATGACTAACAAACTCCTTTTTACTGACAGATTATTTTTGTCATGATATTTATAACCACATTGTTATGGGCTGAATGTTTGTGTTCCCCTCTCCACCAGATTCATATGTTGAAATCTAATCCCCTATGTGACAATATTTTGGAGTTGGGTCTTTTGGGAGGTGATTAGGTCATAAGGGTAGAGCACTGAGGAATGGGATTAGTGTTCTTTCAAAAGAGATCTCAGGGAGCTCCCTTGCCCCTTCTTTCATGTGAAGACACAGGGAGAAGACTGTCATCAATGAACCAGGAAGCAAGACCTCACCAGACATTGAATCTATTGGTGCCTTGATCTGGGACTTCCCCACCTTCAGAAATGTCAGAAATACATTTCTGTTGTTGATAAGTCACCCAGTCTATAGTATTTTGTTATAACAGTGAGTGGACTAAGACATACATTGGTGACCTGTGACTGAAAAAAATTTATATATACACATACACATAATACATGTATGCAGATACGAATCTGAAACATAAAATCAGATGGTTAAAAATAACTATTTTTTGTAACTGAGTTTAGTTTCCATTCATGGTTCATACTCTGCTAGGTAGTAGATGTTACATCTTCATCAATTTAGCACCCATCTCCTCCCCAACCCAGGCTGTGTTCATGCGAGGAGAGAGGGATTTGGAAGAAGGCAGAGAGGCTTTGTGATGTTCAGGCACTGAGAAGGGCTATATGCTGTGTGAGTCTTTGTCATAAAGCCATTCTGGCTTCGGTTGAGACACCCTTATTCCCACTGATTTCGGGTCATTTCACACAGGCAGTTGCTATGTCTTCCTTGTTTCAACTTTCTCAGTCACAGAGGAGGTTTCAATGCTGAGTCCCCTCGGTCATGTTATTTGCTTCTTTAGTGCAGTGGAATAATTCTTTTGTTTGACACTGAATGTGCATCCCAGCCCTCTATGAGACCACCTAAGGCTCCTGTTTCAGATTTCTCACTTCATTGCTGTGTTGACTCTGTTCTCCCATGTATGCTGAGATTGGGAACCCTGGGATCTTGCAAATATTCATGGTTCTACTGGGCACAGGGCACAGAATTCCTTTGTTCTGTGTCTTTGAGACGTATATCTCCAGGTTTTTATAGTTTTCTCCCCTCCTCACTCCTGTGACTTAGCCAGGAAAGTAACTTGCTAAGCCTCAGTTCCTCTATCCATGACCTCATAAACATCTAATTGTTGAAATCTCTCCCTCTGTTGTTTTTTTCCCCCTTACTGTATCCTTTAGTTCTTGGATTATTTACTTAGGCCAGCTGAAAGGGGAGGAATGGTAGTTACAAGATGGGGTAGTAACATATCCGAGATGATACAGTGAATTCAAGAAGACTGAATGTAAGAAATAGAACGTGCCTGTGGGGAGGCACCTTACTTTGGGGAGTATAGGTGGTGGGTCAAAGGGTCAACTAGAGATCTGCTTACAGAGTGGTGGGGCTGGGGAAAGACTGGGTGGATCACTGATAGCCTGAAGTTTATAGAATTTTTTTTCCTCAAAGCAGTGGGAAGCCTTTGAAAAGCAGAAAATTATTTAATCAAAGAAATGGGATAGATACTAGAGAATTTCCAGAAATATTGGAAAGGAATTGGCATGGTGAATGCAGGAGAATAACTCAAATATGACTCCAAGAACCCAGCCTAGATGATGTGAGCTTGTTCTGTTGGAAGACATGGAATACCAAAGATAGAGGTATTCTTTTTCAGTGGCAACTTTGAGATGTCTGACATGTAGTTGGAAATGTGGGGTTGGAGTTCAGAAGAGATAAAGCCTAGGCATGTGGCTATAGATGAGAACAAAAACATCAGTAATTGACTGTAGTTGAAACTGAAAAGAGATAAGAAGATAGAGAAGAGAAGAGATCATTTTCAATGTTGAAGAATGTTCAGACACTAAGGAAGAGAGGAAAAATTTGGAGAATGAAGGCACATATGGAAGGAGGGGGATTTTCAAAAGAAGAGAATGATTACTAGCATCAAATGTTATAGGAGAATTTTCCAGAAATATGGTGGCTTTGCTATCTACAGTAATCCTCTCAGTTCAGAACACCTGAAAATTCTGTGAAAAATGTGCAAAAATATTTCTATAAGCATCGTTGACTTCAGAAAGTAAAGGAAACTTATTTCACAGTACCTTTCCTTGAGGGGGTTGCCTTGTGGGAAGCAGTTCTTCCCTCTGCACTCACCCACCCTTGTGATGTCTCTCAGCCTGGAACATGAGTACATGCTGTGAGTGTGGGTGGTGGAGGAGTGGGGACTTGGGAAATTGCAAGGCAAACCTAGGAGTAAAAGGTAATGTTAAGAAAAGAACTGCAGGTCTTTGCTAGTTCACATCAGCAAAATCTGCAGGGAAATTAATTCTGAGGAAGCCCTATCAAGGAGAGGAGAGCATAATTACAGATCAGACTGGATTTATCAGTGCAAGCCCACACTTCAGAGATTCTGTATCTTGTTGCTGGACCAAATGACTAGAAATAATTTTAAATGTTGACTTGGCTGGTTGAACGAAAATGGGTTCACAGAAATCTAGAGTAAGTAAGCTTGATCTACCAGAAAATACTTGGTCTAATGTAGCCTACATCTACCAAAGATAGAAGTGCTTGAGTGGATTAAACAAGTATAACTTCAATCACGGTGCCCTCCTCGAGGTTTCAGATGAAACTGTCTTTACCACGGTCTTGAGTAATGTCAATGAGGTGAGTAATTTTGAGAGGTGGTTCAGGGGTTCTTTTCTGTAGGCTGAAATGGCAATGGGCTTCCCAGATAGCTCAGTTGATAAAGAATCTACCTGCAATGCAGGAGACCCCAGTTCGATTCCTGGGTCAGGAAGATCTGCTGGAGAAGGGATAAGCTACCCACTCCAGGCTTCTTGGGCTTCCCTTATGGCTCAGCTGGTAAAGAATCTGCCTGCAATGTAGGAGACCTGGGTTCGATTCCTGGGCTGGGAAGATCCCCTGGAGAAGGGAAAGGCTACCCACTCTAGTACTCTGGTCTAGAGAATTCCATGGACAGTATAATCCGTGGGGTCACAAAGAGGTTTTGCCAGAATTGTGGTCTCATAAACTCAGTGGGATTGGGAAGCACCTAGATG
The DNA here is from genome assembly GCF_003369695.1 of Bos indicus x Bos taurus. Lineage (NCBI taxonomy): Eukaryota > Metazoa > Chordata > Mammalia > Artiodactyla > Bovidae > Bos > Bos indicus x Bos taurus. Next base: position 27,098,430 of record NC_040087.1, on the reverse strand, counting down.
CCCAAGCCGAGTAATGGCATTTAACTGGCAGAAGAAAAGTCACATCATTACCTCCCTGGGCAGTTGGAATAATAGTTGGAAGAGTGTGACCCATACAGATTTTGGAGGTAGGTAATTGATCATGGGATTACTGATTGGAAGCTCTCTTTGGTCCTTCTTGATGTGTTAAAATAAAAAAGAAATCTATCTCTAGGTGTGGTGAAAGGGGCCTGACTTGAGCTCTTATGATGGGAAGCCATAGATCCTCACCCAGTTCCAGCCCTGAGCCACATCTCAAACCTGATGGAGCCCCTTGCGTGAAGGCGGGTCTGGGGCCCTTCAGAAGAAGATGCTGGAGTTATAAGTGTGAACTCTTTATGACTAGAATGTTACACACTAGTTGTGTAGGGTGTATAGCTATTTGCCATGGTAAATGGGCCCAGACATTCCAGGAAGGTTTCACAATGGTCCTAACTCAAGTGACCTGAATTCCACTGAGGTCCCAAGAAGAATGGGGATTTTAAAATGTCAGATAATAGAATTTGACCCAAGTCGACCTCACAGTAGATCCAGTGGGTTTCTAAATATGGTTATTTACCTAGTTCCTGTAAGTTTAGATACATATATATGAAAAGATGAATACGTGTATTATATACACAGAATAGCTATCCTGAGTAATTAGCAGGTGTCTTCATTAGTTTCTTGACTCAAGAACTGAAGTAAGGGCTATTATGGTAGGAAAGGCCAACTGGAAGTTAAGCTACAGTAAAATAAAACAATGGTTGATGCCCACAGGGTTAAGTGGATTTATCTCTCTTTCACTAGAAACAGTAAGCTTTACAGAACGGTGCAGTGGACTATGCAGTGCTCAGCCTTACTGCCAATACCTTGTGAAGCTGGACACTGTCTTACAAAATCAGAATGCACTCTGCACCAGTAACTGAAACATGCTGCTCTTTCTTCTGCAGTTAGAATGTGCATGTCCAGGAGTAATAAACTGGAAGTGAGGGGCTGTTTTCTGTCCCAGTGTCTTGAGTGCATTCTGTTAGTAATGTTAGTGTTTTGGGGACAAATGCTTTTTCCAGACGGCATACAATGATTGAATTGGAAGCTAAGCTTAACCATTTATTATTTTTTTAGTTTTTTAATTTATTTTTAATTGGCAAATAATTCCTTTATAATGTAATGTTTGTTTCTAGTGTTCAACAACGTGAATAAACTGTAAGTATACATATATCCTCTCCTTCTTGAACCTCCCTCACACCCAACAGCCACACTTTAAGGTTGTCACAGAGCCCTGGATTGAGCTCCCTCATCCCATGTTATACAGCAGCCTTCCACTAGCTATCTATTTTATACATGGTAATGTATATGTTTCAGTGCTACTCTCTCAATTCGTCCCATACCCTCATCTTCCCCTGCTCAGTCTACAAGTCTGTTCTCTGTGTCTTAAGCTTAACCATGTAGATGACTCATACTTCTGTGAGAATGGGAAAAGGAGGATCATAGTGATAACTTGGATGATGGATTCTGACTCTCCAGAAGAAATGAGGTTTCGTTTATTCAAAAGAGAAAGAGATAAGTTTAGATAATTCCCTGGGCAGCATCCTGTTATCACTCCATTGAGCAGTACGTTAATATAAAAATGCAGCAGACCCTTCTGGGTTAACTCACAAGGGCTGAGAACCCCCAGGCGGGAAAGAAGGTTTGTGTTGTCCATGTGACTACAGACCCCATGACAGTTACAGTGCTCGCTGAAGAATCTGTGCAACAGAGGAGAGAACCAGTAACTATCAGCTATAGCCTGTGACTAGTATTTCCTTCCTTGCTACATGATGTGTAGATTTGTATGTGTTAGTCGCTAAGTCATGTCGGACTCTTTTGCGACACCATAGACTGTAGCCCACTAGACTCCTCTGTCCGTGGGATTTTCCAGGCAAGAATACTAGAGTGGGTTGCCATTTCCTTCTCCAGGGGGTCTTCCTGACCCAGGGATCAAATCCACATCTCCTGTATTACAGGCAGATTCTTTACCTGCTGAGCTATAGTCTAACTAATTTTCTTTTTCTTTCCTACCTCTTTCTCAAACCACTTTAAAATAAGTTTTGTTGGTTAAATTTACAGTTAAGATCATACGCCTGTAGAACATTAAACAGACACCTAGCAGAAATGGAGGGAAAAAAGAACATGACTCAGATATTAGACTTGGAACTAAAGACAGTAACTGGCAAGGCTGAAGGTTGCCTGCCTTTGTTGGGAGGAGCTGAAGGTGTCTGAATTGTTTGAGGAGCATTGCATTAGTGTATGAGGTAGGAGTATTTTCCAGTGAAGAGTATATGTAGATATCAGATAGGAAGAGGACTGGGCTGTGTTAGACATCTGCTATTGTTTGGCTACCAGCATCCAAGCACTGTTGGTTTGTGGGAAATCCTTCAGAGAGTGAATCTTGGTGGAGGGAAGGCCTTACTTTCTGAATCTGATTTTCATAGAATCTGAAATGGCCAGCCACTGCTCCTTGGCTCTTGGTGCTGCGGTAGAACTCCATTACCTGGGCTCGAGTATTTCAGTGTTCCTGGGAGAATGGCACAAAATTCCATGCCAGTGAAAAATAGTCCTTGATGCTAGTTCAGTAATGACAGTGAGCTGAGCAGGGGCAGTTGTTAGTGTCAAACTGCTAGAGGCAATGACATGAAGTGTCTGGTGGTGGCAACACTGAGTTGTTTCTGTGTTGATAACCAGTGGTGGCCTCCTGGCACCCTGCTGTTTATTGTACTCTGGTCCTGTCCATTTTCTCAGCCTAGCCTCTCTAGCCTTCCTGTTGATGGAGTTAGCAACACAATATCCCTTCAATAAATGCCTTTCTGCGTCATGAACTTAGTGATATTTGGTCTCTGTTGCTTGCAACCCAAAGCCTTGACCTTTACAAGACTGATTCAAATATAACATTTGATTTCTATCTAAGGACAACGAGCCACAAAAAATCTGCAGTGGAAAACACTGCAGATTCTTAAAAATTTTTGTATGATTATTTTCTTTACTCACCTACTTTTTCACGTAACAAAGTAAAAAGTAGAAAAAAGTGTAGAATAACTTCCACTCATGGAAAATTAAACCCTTTGCAGGGAGATAAATTTTTATCTACAGAGAAGAATACTGTTGAATTTCTCTTGTGTTTAGTGGCAGCAGAGTTCTGCGTTTATGCCTTCCATCTGGGTTAGTCACCCTTTTCTTCATCTAGTTAGTTCCACTGCTGGATGGAGCTAACCTGCAGGCGCAGGAGAAGGTGAAGAGGGTGCTTTAGGTCCTGCAGGTAAAGTGAGCAGAGAGAATAGGACTTCATTATTGTCTGGCCTTCAGGAGGAGTATTGCAAAGATCAGCACTTTCCACACTGTGAAGTTTCACTGTCCCCCAGCATATCTCTTATATATTAATATGCTAAAATAGTTTCTAATACCCTTTTAAAGTCGAATTTTGGAAGGCTTCCATTTTATTATTCAAACATCCAAAGTCTCCAGATTTCTCAAAATGGTCCTTATTAAAAAACAAACAAGCCACCCTCTGTAAGTCTGAGAGAAAGGAGTATACCTCTCTCTTATCCTTATGCTTTCTAGCGTCACAAGGAAAGGAGCTGTCTTTTAAGTTGACAAAATACAGTGAATGCTCTCATGTCAGAGTAGCTAAATACCTGGAGTTTGGTTCTTAAAAGTATACTCAAATATTTTGGCCTCTATTTTGATTTTGGTGAAAATGTCCTCAGCGAATCCAGCAAGTTAAAAGCAATTAACAGCCCAATTTCAGTCGAAAATTCCTTTGCACAGGGCTAGTGAAGGTTAATGCATCGCCTGGCTGTTCCCCTCAGCCCACTTTCAGCACCAGGTGCCTGGGTGGACTTATGTATTCTGAAGAAGATAAACATAGATAAAATGGTGGGATTCCTTTAATCCATTTAATCTCTTATGTATTGAGAATAGAGAGTGGTACAAAGATCTATTTTGTTCAAAAAGCCAAGTCATACAACATCTCGAAGATGGCAAAGTAAGAAAGAGCTGACATCATGTTTCTCAATTTAAAACATTGTGCAACAACTACTGGAGCAAAAGCAGAAAGGTTTTCAAGGCCAAATAATGACTTTTAGTTGCTGGAAGGCATCCACGCTCAACAGTCTGTCAGGAAGAGACAGGTGGGGCTGGCTCACCACCTGGGGTGCAGGCTGGTACAGGGCTTTTATTAACATTACTGCACAGGAGCGGAGAAGATAAACACTCAGTGGGTGTAGTGAAACCACCAGGCCATATGTTTGGCCTGAATGGAAAGTCTCCTTCTCCAAAATAAACCTACCTAAGGCAGGCACCATCTTTAAAAAAGAAAATCTTGGGTACCAGGCAAATGCATTCCAGGATTTAGAAATATAATTTGTATGCTGCTGTGTCTTCAGTGCCAATGTCTATGATTTATGATCTTGCTATACAGTTGCCTGAGGTTATATTACGGCAGGGAGAGTGTAAACTGAATTTTAGATACCATCTGAGGACGAGAAAGATGTTAATTTAAGTGGCTCTGCCCACTTAGCATCATGTCCATCATAGACTTTCAATGCTAGACAGGACTTAAGAATTAACAGAGTAAAACCTTATGGTGCGGGGTAAGTTAAAGTCCTGAGAGGTAGTATGATTTGTTTACAGTCCCACAGCTAGCACTAGCAAATGTAAAACCACAACCAGAATCTCCTGACCCTCAGTCCTTTGCTCTCTTTAGCAGAGAACATAACTTCTCATTGTACTAGTTTCACATGGCTGCTGTAGCAAATTACCACAAACTTAGTGGCTTAAAACAACACATATTTATCATCTAGCTGTTGTGAAGGTCAAAATAAGTCTCACTGGGCTAAAGTCAAGGTGTCAGCAAAGGAGACTGGGTCCTTCCGGAGGCTCTGAGGGAAATCCATTTCTGTGCCTTTCTAGCTTCTAGAAGTTTCCTGCCTGCCTTGTCCTGTGGCCCCTTCCTTGCACTGCTCCAACTTTTTGCTTTTGTTATTCCATCTTCTATTGTTCACTCTGATTTTCCTGTCCCTTCTTATAAGGACACTTAATGATGACACTGATCCCAGCCAGCTAATCCAGGATTATCTCCAATCTCCAGATACTAAATCACATCTGCACAATTTGTTTCTAAGGTTTTGCACCACATAAGGTGCCATGTTGACAACTTTCAGAGATTAGGATGTAGACATCTATAGGGGGCATTATTTTGCCTGCTACTCCACTCTACCTTTCGTTATCCACTCTCCAGCTGTCTGAAACCAAACAAGATAGAAGGCAGAAGAGATTCCCGAGGCCAACCTCATGGAGCATTGAAGTGGTTCTCTTCACTTGAAGCACTTTTGCCTCCATGTCAGTTTCCCTCACCCCTGCATGAGTAGGGAAGGGGCAATATCACTATTTTACACATTAGTAAAAGAGGGAACACTTAAGAGGTTTTGTTCAATTAGAGGCCAGTCCCTAAGGCTTACTTGCTTGTACCAAATAATATTTAAGAGTACTCAGTGCTTACAACAGTATTCAAAGTTCTTAGGTTTCTAATTTTTTGTTAATACTCAGAGCAGGTGACTTCATTCATTCTTTTAATCGTTTTTTTGTTGTTGTTGTTGTTTCATCAGGAGATAAGAGAACATTAGCCTAGTATCTGTGTTATATCCTTGGGCAGAATATGTGGTAAATAACACATATTCATAACCTTAAGTATATATAAGTCGCTGGATCTGAGCATAGAGGTACCCGTTTTCAAAGCAATGGAGTGAGGGAGACATGGGAGAGGATGAGGCCTCATTAGGGAGGGAAAGTCATCACCTTGAAGAGTGATTTCTGTACTATTCACAAATGGATTAAGCTTGTCACTCTGAATTTCTTTCTTGGGGATTTATTGGGAAGAAAATAAAAATATTTAAAATTTATATGAACCATCCCAGTTTCCAAATAGTCTGAACACTTGGTGTTTTATTTTATTAAAACAAATATAGTAGGTGCTCAGTAAATGTTTTTGGTGTGTTGAATGAGTGAATTTCACCATTGGGTGATGGAATTGGCCTGAAAAATAAGGATGTTTTCATCTGGGCTTGTTTGCTTCCTCTACAGTCAGTGATGACTTAAAGGAGTCATTTGACTCTTAAATTTGAGTTAAACAAACAGACATGTGGTCAGAAAAGTGCCAGGTTTGTTTGACTAGGAGACAAAGTTGAGGGAAAATATTTTCCTGGACTCAGTGGGGCCTTCAACAGTGCTCAGAAATAGTCACAAAGTAGTTCCTTCTATCCACCCACTGTCTCAGTGTAACTCCTTACACCCAAGTTTCTTACATGGGGGCAGGGGAGCATCAACAATTACGGAGGGTACTGTGTACCCCAAGGGCAATTGTGGAATCAGAGCCAACAAATGTATGAACACCCACAGCCCTTTTTAGTCTCAGCCCTTTTTAAATAAATGGTTTCATTATACTCTCTCAACAACTTTGTGAAGCGGGTGTTGCTCCCATTGCACAGATTAGAAAAACTTGATGGAGGTTAAGTGACCTGATAGGATGGAAGATCCAATTTTCAATGCCCTTGTTTTTCAACTCCAATTCCAGTGCTGTTTGTCTTCACCCTGTCTTATCCTACCAGAAATTTCTATTAGGGAAAAGACTGAGGAAACATTGATAGAAGGTCTGCAAAGAAGTGAGGTCATAAATTTAACATATCTTCAAAAGGAGGATTAAGGGTGACAAATGACAGAAAGCAAGGATTGAACTTTTCGTTTCGCAATGGGCCACAACAGCAGAAGCCCTAGCATCTTGAATCTTGGGTCCATCATTTGCTTACTGCGAGACTTTGAACAAGACCCTTACTCCACCTTTGCTCCATTTCCACATCTTTAAGATGAAGTTAGGGATGACACCTGTTCACAGAGTGGTGGTGGTTGTGAGGATAATACAATAATTCATGCAAATCCAGTTTATGGTACACAGGAAATGCTTCAATAAGTACTAATGATGGTTATTTGAGGGAAGTCAAAGATGTCTACAGTGTTTAATTCATTTTTATCAGAACTAGTCTTTCTTTAAGCTTCATTCCTTGTTCCATGGTGCAAGATTTTGAAGTTTTAGATTATTATTTTCCGGATGAATATCCTGGTCTGTCAAAATTTAATGCTTTTGCATGTGAAATTTTCCACTTTAATTTCTCTGTAGAGCTTTAATGTTATTGCTCTTTTTCTGCAACATCTTCAAGATGTCCCGTTAGGGGTATTGTTTTAATTTATGTGCCACCACCCTCTTCTGGACTGTTTATAGAGAAGTTATATACTAAATATGATGAACTGATTATTTTAAAAAAAAGCCATCATCACCCATCCCACAGAACACTAGCTAATCATTGTTTAAAAGTGAAAGTATTAGTCACTCAGTCGTGTCCGACTCTTTGTGACCCCATGACCTGCAGCCCATCAGACTCCTCTGTCCATGGAATTCTCCAGGCAAGAATACCAGAATGGGTTGCCATTTGCTCCTCCAGGGGATCTTCCCGACCCAGGGATCAAACCTGAGTCTCCTGCATTGCAGGCAGATTCTTTACCATCTGAGCCACCAGGGACTTTTTCAATGATTGTTTAATTATTAACAAACACAACTGGGCTTTAGTAGAGGTTAGACCCTGGACCAGCAACCAGGTAGTTCGGGTTCTAGCCTGGCAATGCCACTTACTAGCTGGGTGCCTTTTCTCTGAAATATTGCTCTCTCCTTCCATCTGAGGTGTAGTGGTTCTAAGAAGGTTGTGAATCTTTAACTGAGAATGACTCAGTCTGTGAGAAAATATGTGTCTGGTTAATGTCCTTCCAGATGGTAAACCTGAATAAAATCTTTTGCTTCAAAAATGGAAGCAGGCAAGACAACTGATTTGTCAGGTTTGAGTGTTCTTTACTTTTATTTACAACCTTACTCTCAGGATTATTCCCTTCCCATTATTTCTCCTGCTTTGTGTCAACTAAGGATAGAAAACCTTGGCCTGGCAGGCAGGATCTCACTTTTGCTTTCCTTTCCTCCAGTGCTGGAACAGGAGTTCTGAGTGCCCACCTGTGCTTTTGATATTGAGAACACAGCAGGGTATTACGACTTTACCGGAGTCTTCTAAAAGACCACAAGATGGGGATGTTACTCCACAAACTTAGGTCTTTTCACAAATAATAATCTTGAGTACCTACTAAGTGCTTGGCATTGTGCCAGGCTCTGGGATTACAGTGATGGAGAAAAGCAGACCTTGTTCAGTGGAGTATGCAGTCCCTTGGAGAAAGCAAATATTTGAATGTGAATTTCTCAGTCCACTTAGTTCTGTGGTAACAGAAATGCAAGGGGCTGTAGGCATGCATGGTAAGGACCCTAAATACAATGTGAGAAGATCCGAATGGAGCTCTTGGAGGCTCCTTGAGGAAAACAGTGTCCGAGCTGAAACCTGCAGGAGGACTAAGCATTACCTCAGAGCAAACCTCTAATCTAGGCAGAAGAATGGTGTGCCCAGAGACTCTGCAGGAAAAGTGAAGTTGGGTTTTGACATAAGTGAAAAACGTCAAATTACAGTTGAAACTCTGGAGTGGAGAGTGGGGAGAGTTGGAGTTGGGCTTATCATAAAGGAACGTGGCCACATACAGTTGTTAGGGCAGTGGGAAAGCAGGTCCTCTTATACTGATTTATCCACTTGGAAGGCCTTTCTTATCCTTCTCTAACATAATCCCTGTGTAGGTGTACATGTTGTGCTCTCTAGGAAATGGTCCCTGACCCACCAAGACTGGGCTGAGATCCTCGCCCGTGGGCCATGTTGTATGCTGTGTGCTTTCCACCCGTCATTTATGCCGTGGTTTTCACTGAACTCAGCTGACTGGAATTTGAGTCCTACCTCCCCTGCTTCCTGGTAAGCTTCTGGCTTCAGATTTCTCCTTCAGAAAATAAGGCCAGTAATAGCAGTGGTCACAAAGGGTTTTGTGAAACAATCTGGAAGCACTTGGCAGATTGCCCAGTGCATAATATGTGTTGAATAAATGTTAGCTGTTGATACTTATCATCCTGAACATTAGTTGTTGATATCCATTATCCTGGACTGAAATTTCTTAATCTCTTGTCTGCTTATCATTTTATCTTCCAAGATTCTTAAAGATAAGAATCATATCTTATTTTACTATTACAGCTCCTGCTCCTACCACCATTCCTGGAAGAGGAAGTGCTCAATCAATAGTCATCCAATGAATGAGAATATTCATTGTCTTTTCAAGATAATCCTGTGTCACAGTTAAAGCTGTCAGCTGCATGGTGGTGATACTGTTGAAGACTGTGTGTAGTGAGTCCCTCTGTGATCTGTTCCCTTAGGAAATGGTATTTCCCTAAGGGCAGAAAACATATCTGACTCAGGGTTTTAGAATCCTTATATTCAAGTTCTGCTGAAATCCTTCCTTTAATCAATGTCCATTGCTTTCTGAATTTAATGACCACATTTATAAAACTCATTTAACCTTAAAAACTTTTAACTCAACAAGAATACTCATGTAAAGAATACTCAACTCTTTTTAAGCAACATAGACATATATTCAATAGCATGTAAATTTACTTTTACTTGATTTAAAAACAGCTATAGATAGTTTTACTTACTATAATTAGTTGAGCTCTTGGGGATAATATGACTAGTGATTTATTTTAGAATTTCTTACATATGAAATTGTGCTTAACTGACTTCTAAAAAGGTATGCATTTCTCAGTAGTTGAAAGAGCATGAGATTATAAGCTAGAGATCTAAATTCTACTCTTGGATCTGCCTCAGACAAGCTTTGCAACCTTGGGAAGTCAATTTTCCTTTTATGAACCTCTATTTCTGCTTTATTGACTATGCCAAAGCCTTTGACTGTGTGGATCACAATCAACTGTGGAAAATTCTTAAAGAGATGGGAATATCAGACCACCTGATCTGCCTCTTGAGAAATTTGTATGCAGGTCAGGAAGCAACAGTTAGAACTGGACATGGAACAACAGACTGGTTCCAATTAGGAAAAGGAGTACGTTAAGGCTGTATATTGTCACCCTGTTTATTTAACTTATATGCAGAGTACATCATGAGAAACGCTGGACTGGAAGAAACACAAACTGGAATCAAGGTTGCCGGGAGAAATATCAATAACCTCAGATATGCAGATGACACTACCCTTATGGCAGAAAGTGAAGAGGAACTAAAAAGCCTCTTGATGAAGGTGAAAGTCGAGAATGAAAAAGTTGGCTTAAAGCTCAACATTCAGAAAACGAAGATCATGGCATCCGGTCCCATCACTTCATGGGAAATAGATGGGGAAACAGTGGAAACAGTGTCAGACTTTATTTTTTTGGGCTCCAAAATCACTGCAGATGGTGACTGCAGCCATGAAATTAAAAGACGCTTACTCCTTGGAAGGAAAGTTACGACCAACCTAGATAGCATATTCAAAAGCAGAGACATTACTTTGCCAACGAAGGTTCGTCTAGTCAAGGCTATGGTTTTTCCTGTGGTCATGTATGGATGTGAGAGTTGGACTGTGAAGAAGGCTGAGCGCCGAAAAATTGATCCTTTTGAACTGTGGTGTTGGAGAAGACTCTTGAGAGTCCCTTGGACTGCAAGGAGATCCAACCAGTCCATTCTAAAGGAGATCAGCCCTGGGATTTCTTTGGAAAGAATGATGCTAAAGCTGAAACTCCAGTACTTTGGCCACCTCATGCGAAGAGTTGACTTATTGGAAAAGACTCTGATGCTGGGAGGGATTGGGGGCAGGAGGAGAAAGGGATGACAGAGGATGAGATGGCTGGATGGCATCACTGACTCAATGGACATGAGTCTGAATGAACTCTGGGAGTTGGTGATGGACAGGGAGGCCTGGTGTGCTGCAATTCATGGGGTCGCAAAGAGTCGGACACGACTGAGCGACTGATCTGATCTGATCTGATTTCATCTCTAAATTTGGCCAAATTGAGCTAGATTTTAGCTCAGGTTCTCTCTGTATTCCCAAATCCTGTGATTTGATATCTTTCTGTTCAGACGATGATCCAGTTGAGCTTCTGGCAAAATAGACTGGTGTGGATTAAAAGCAGGCATTAATTTCTTTTTTTTACTATAAAACTTTTACTGCAACTCTGCTTTTCTGGAGAAAAGCTAAATGCTGAAAGTTAATATTTATTGAGTTCCAACTAAATTATGTGAAGTAATTTACATGTATTATCCAATTAAATTCCATTGTAACTCCAAATGAGTATCGTATCATTAGACATATTTTACATGCAAGGGAGTGAGGTTCAGAGAGGTTGAGCAATTTAGCCAAAGTCACAGCTAATAAGTAGTAGCAATGGACTAATTCTAGAGCCCACTCTCTTATTAGCCATTTTGCTAAAAGAAGCCATTGACTGCTTTTAGAGAGGATCTACTATTTGTTAGGCACTGTGATAGTGGTGGTTTAGTTGCTAAGTCATGTCTGACTCTTGCGACCCTGTGGACTGGGCACCTACCAGGCTTAGTCCAAGGGATTCTCCAGGCAAGAATACTAGAATGGGTTGCCATTTCCTTCTCCAGGGTGGTAGGCAACAAATAGCCATTCCTTCATTTAATGCTCACAATTTTGTATATTTTCTTTGTAAGAGGTACTAGAAATTATACAAATGTATATTAGGGAGAAAGAAAGTCCACAAACATAAATAGAAAGAACCTGAGACGTTGATATGGAAGATGCTTAAGCAATATAAACACAGTTTTAAAGTCTCAAGTTTTTCTCTTAGACTTTATCATTGTCTACAAAACTAGCTGCTATTTTATTTGAAATTCTTTTATTCTGGAATTAATAGAAAATAAATTCAATTACAGATTTTGCTCTCAAGAATTTTGGGTTTATACTCCACTTAGGAATGCGAGATTGTGGCAGCTTAGTAATATCTCAGCCTCAGTTTTCTCTTCCATAAAATGAGCATAATTCCTATCTTGTAGGGCTGTTATATTTATTAGGGATAATGTATGCAATAATTTGGAACAATGTCTAGAATATAGAAGATGCTCAATAAATGATAACTGCAGTTGTTTTTATTATTGTTATAATTATTGTTTCCTTTCCCACTCAATTTTAAACTCCTAGATATCAGGGGTAGTATCTTTCCATGGTGATTTTCAGATAACAAGTATGCAAAAATATTTGTAAATAAAAAAAAATTAGGTGATGCCCTATAAATCCTTTTCATTATTATAAATAGTTATAAATCCTTTTCATTGACTGACTTGTTTAGAAGAACAGATTTGAACTTAGATGAGATCCAGCAAAAGTAATGGATGCTCTAGAAATGGATATGGAGGAAGCATGTTCACCAGAGAGATACAGAAGAGGAAGAATTGTAAGAATTTGGTCAGAAAGTGTAATGATGAGGGTGGAGGTAGGGAGTCTCTGAATAATTGAACTTCCAAGCTTTAATGAGTCAGGGAAAATGGGAGAAGCAAGTTTAGGGTGGAGAAGAATTTAAATAGTTTAGTTTGAGACATGTTAAGTTTAAAGTGTGTGTTAGGTAGCTAGAGTTGTTTAGTCGCTAAGCCATGCCCAACAATTTGCAACCCCATGGACCTGTCAGGCTCCTCTGTTCGTAGTATTTTCCAGGCAAGAATACTGGAGTGGGTTGCCATTTTCTTCTCCAGGGAATCTTCCCAACCCAGGGATCTAACTTGAATCTCCTGCAGTGGCAGGTGGATTCTTTACCACTGAGCCACCAGGGAAGCCCAAGGTAGCAAGATACATGAGTCTAAATAGATGACATGTAGAGTGTTTCAGAGGCTCTTGAGAGAGTGAACAAAGGAAGTTCAGAGCTTTTGGCAAGTATATTAAGAAAAAGAAGTTTTAAAGTAGTTTTTTAGGCCTCATTAAATCATAGTTTTTTAATGGCTCATATGTGCTTTAGAAAAAATCCTAAGAATTTCCTCCCACTTCAAATGTACGAGACCTACTTTTCTATTTTGATACTAACTTACAATATTTTACTGGCCTTTTGTTTTGAGAAGCAGGTTGAATTTTTTAAAAGTGACAAAATGGAAAATAAAGTCTCATCTGATAACATTAAATCCAAGTAATTTAACACAATAGAAAAATTATCATAGTGCTATTATAAATAGAATTGTGCATATTTTTCTAATGTTCTTAAAGATTATATCATTTCCTTGCCCTTTTCTTAAAACAAAATAGATTAGCTAATTTTATCCTCCATGATGAGAACATTGAGTGTCATTTTCAGGCAAACAACCACTCTGCGTTAGCGGCTCTCTTCATGGGGGCTTAGCTAAAGGTCTGCTCTCTTCCTCTGCCCAAATTTGCACTCCCTCCTACAAAGTTCTGGCTCAACTGGCCAATTAGGAAGCCTCAGTGTCTTAGGGAAAAAAACTTCTGGGAGCTGAAGAACCACTGCTTAAAAAAAAAAAAAAAAAATTCTGCTTCCCCACAACTACCAAAGAAGAAATTAAAAAATTAAAAGTTATATCAATTAAACTGAGTTTTAGGAAATTTGTATATGAGGTTCTTATTATTCCTGTGAGTCTTCTCTGGTGGCTCAGTGGTAAAGAATCCACCTGCCAATGCAGGAGATATGAGTTCAGTCCCTGGGTTGGGAAGATCCCCTGGAGAAGGAAATGGCAACCCACTCCAGTATTCTTGCCTGGAGAATCCCATGGACAGAGGAGCCTGGTGGGCTCCTGACTGCAGGCAGATTCTTTACTGTCTGAGCCATCAGGGAACTACATATCTGACTCAAATTTAATTTGTTTCATGCAGATTTTTTTTGAGAGGGATATATGATTTTATAAAATTTTATCATGTATGTAGATTTGTATAACTTCTACCACAATCAGGATACATAAGTGTTCCATCACTATGAAGAAACTCCATTGCTCTACTCCTTTATAGTCATACATTCTTCCCAATCCTAACTTCTAGTAATACTGATATATTTTCTATCACTATAATTTTGTTATTTTGAGACTGTTTTATAAATACGATCGTGCAAGATGTGTTTTTGGTCTACTTTTTTTCACTCTGCACCTTAAGATCCATTCAAGTTGTCGTGTGTATCAATGTTCATTCCTTTTTATTGCTGAGTAGTATTCCTTTGTGTGGATGTACCACAGTAGGTTCACCTGTTCACCCACTGAAGGATATTTGGGTTGTTTCTAGCTTTTCCTTCTTGCAGGAAAAGCTGCTGTGAATATTCAGATAGAGGCTTTTGGGAGGACATAAATGTTCATTTGTCTAGCATAAATGGCCAGACACATAATTGATGGGCCATGTCTTTTATAGTGGAAATAATTGTTAACAACTGAATGTATATATGTGTGTATTTTTTTTATTAAAATGATCGAGTATGCTTAGCTTTACAAAAAGTCACAATTTTGTCTTTGTTTTTGTCATTTTGCCACCAATGCAAGAAAACTTCATTGTGAATAGTAATCAAAGTTTTTTCTTCTTTTTTTTTTTAGTTCTTATAGTTATTATAAAATACTCCATATTTTATTCCCTTTGTTGTACAGTATATCCTTGTAGCTTATTTTATACCTAATAGTTTGCACTTCTTACTCTCCTACTTCTATATTACTCCTCTCCCCTTTGGTAACCACCAATTTGTTCTCTGTATCTGTGAGTCTGCTTCTTTTTTGTTATATTCACTAGTTTTTTTTTTTTTTTTTTTTGTATTTTTAAAATTCCATCTGTAGGTGGTATTATGCAGTACTTTTCTTTCTCTGCCCTACCTATTTCACTTGGCATAATGCCCTCCAAGTACATCCATGTTGCTACAAATGGCAAAATTTCATTCTTTTTTGTGGCTAAGTAGTATTCCGGAGAAGGCAATGGCACCCCACTCCAGTTACTCTTGCCTGGAAAATCCCATGGACGATGGGGTCGCTAAGAGTCAGACATGACTGAGCAACTTCACTTTCACTTTTCACTTTCATGCATCGGAGAAGGAAATGGCAACCCACTCCAGTGTTCCTGCTGGGAAAATCCCAGGGATGGGGGAGCTCCATAGGCTGCCATCTGTGGGGTCGCACAGAGTCAGACACGACTGAAGTGACTTAGCAGCAGTGTTCCATTGATATATGTACCACATTTTCTAAATCCATTCATCTGTTGATGGACATTTGGGTTGCCTTCATATCTTATCTATTATAAATATGCTTCTTTTAGCACTGGGGTACATGCATATTTTTAAATTAGTGTGGTTTTTTTTTTTTTTTCTTTTTTTTCAGATATATATCCAGGAGTAGAATTGCTGGATTATATGATAGTTCTGTTTTTAGTTTTCTGAGAAATCTGAAAATTGTTTTCCACAGTAGCTACACTGATTTACATTCTTGCCAGTGGTATGCAAGTGTTCCGTTTTCTCCACATCCTCACCAACATTTGTTATTTATGTTCTTTTTGATGATAGTCATTCTGACAAGTGTGAGGTGATATCTTACTGTGGTTTTGATTTGCATTTCCCTGATCACTAGTGATGTTGAGCATCTTTTCATGTGTCTGTTGACCATCTGAATTTCTTTCCTCTTTGGAAAAATGTTTATTCAGGTCTTCTGCCCATTTTTTAATCAGGTTGTTTGTTTTTTGATGTGGAGTTGTATAAGCTTTTTCTATATTTTGAATATTAACTCCTTATCTGTTATATCAATTGCAAATATTTTCTCCCATTCAGTTTGTGTCTCTTTATTTTGTCGATGGTTTCGTTTGCTGTGTAAAAGCTTCTGAAACACTTTTTTTTGAAGCAACTACATAATACTCTTCCTGATCAAAGCATACTGAACAGTTTACAACTCAGAAACATGACATTCCACCACCTTTTCGGGTGCACTCTTTTGAAAAATACATGATGCCATCTTAGAGAAATCCTGTCACTGACCTTTCCTATTCATTAGAGGCATGCTACAGGGTTCGGCCTGAATGCATCTGCCTTAACCAAAGCATGCTCATTTTGGGGAAATTCTATTTTTACTTGTTTACTAATTCTTCATGTTGGAAAGTGAGGTCAAGTAAACACTTGGTCAGTCCTAAATTATAGTTATAGACACTGAAAACTGTTTAGAACCTAGCCTGATTTAGAAGAGTAGTCTTTGAAAGCCCCAGAAGGAAATGACCCAGTTACTGTGGTTTCTACTGTATCTTCAAAGGCACCATTTTTTGAATTGTCCCTGACTGTCAGAAATATGTTGGAGATGAGCCTTGTAAGGGTGCCAAGCCTCTTTTGTTCGTAAAGAATTTCTCCCTACAATCCATCCAGCTGAACCTTGTAATTATAGCCAGAGCCTCACTCACCATGGTGACCATGGCTGCTGTTATCAGATATTAAATCTATTGATCTTGAGCAAAGAGTAAGTCTCAGAGTTTTCAAATGGCTCATGCAGTTCTTTCTCCAGGGATGAAGTATGTTTTAGCTTCTTGTGGGCTTCTAAAGGCTTATCTTATCTCTTGGCATAATATATTCTTTTGATTTGCAGATGTTGTTACTCCCTAGGTCCTGATGCAAACCAGGGGACAGAGGAAGAAGGTAGTCCAAGGAATGCAGAGTTCTTGCATTTCAAGCCACCTTTTTTTGTGCCCTGTAGCTCTCACAGCCAGGTCATTTCCTGAACTCTTCTAATCTTAAAGTTCAAGGTAATTCTTTTATTCTCTTAGGCTGTGTTGGGAACATAGTGGGCTCCTTTAAACCTTTAGTGAATAATCCCTATAGGCTTGTTCGTCTATCCTTAGGCAAAACTGGTCAGTTTGAAATACGGCTGAGATTAGCTATTGCACTATGTTATAGGGCCAAACTGTTTTATACTGTATGTAGTTAAAGTACTATATCATTATATTACCATGTAATATCATACTATGAAAATATACTCATTTGAGAACATCATACAATAGATAATTTCGATATTTTTTCAGTAACATGAGAAAAAGCTATATGTATTATCAGATTGTGATGGTGTTTCTTGATAATGTGTGTTGCGCTTAGTCACTCAGTCGTGTCTGACTCTTTGTGTCCCTATGGACTGTAGCCTGACAGGCTCCTCTGTCCATGGGATTCTGCAGGCAACAATACTGGAATGGGTTGCCATGCTATCCTCCAGGGGATCTTCCTAGCCCAGGGATCGAACCCAGGTCTCCTACATTGCAAGTGTATTCTTTACCGTCTGAGCCACCAATGTTTCATATGAATCAGTAGACTGAATAAAGCAGGTTGCCCTCCCTAATGCAGGTGGCCCTGATCAGTCGCTTGAAAACCTGAATAGAAAAAAAAGGGGCAGATCTCCCCCAGTGAAAGGGACTCCTGTCTGACTGTTGAGCTTAGACAGTAGTTTCTTCCTCCCTTTGGACCCAAACTGAAACATAGGCTTTTCTTGGGATTTCAAGCACACTGGCTTTTGTATTGCATCTTATGTTATCAGCTCTCCTGCTCCTCAACTCTTTAGACTTGGACTGAAACTATATCATTGGTTCTGCTGGGTCCTCTGCTTGCTTACTGCAGCTTTTGGGTCTTAGCCTCCATAATTGCATGAGTCAATTCCTTGTAAAGTCTCTCTCTCTCTCTCTCAATAGGTAGATAGATAGACAGATTAGTTCTATTAGTTTCTGGAGAACCTAAGAGTCAAATCACAACAAGCTTTCTAGATCAGTAAGCACCCAGTGAGCCACCTCAGAAAACAGAGAGAATGGTATCTCTTTTGGGTCTCAAGTGAGCATTTCCTGAAATTCCAGGTCTCCAAACCACAAAAGCCTTCTCTCTGGTTCCTTAATGACATGGAGCAGTTTCTGAAACTCTTCCCTCCAAGTCTACAGTGTGTTTCTCACTTTTAAGACTTTTCAGCAGACTCTCATCTTTCTTTTAAAACAAATGCCAAACTGGTCAATTTACCTTTTTTTTTTTTTTTTTTCTAGAAAAATGCAGTGCAAATCATTAATCTTCTTAAGGGAAATATTTTGGAGAGTTCTTCAAGTAGTTTAATACTTGATAATTTTACCCTTTTTGACTTTTAGTGGGTCCAGAAAGAGAATGAAATTTTATTATCTGTAATTTTTTAATTCCAAATACATTGGAGACTCTGTTACATATACTGTCAGGGAGAAAGTGACATAGAACATGTAGAACATGCGTATGCTAAGAGAAAGGAAAATAATTTTTTTAAAAATTATGGTCTGATTCCCAAATACTTTTCAAAGGTATCTAAAAGGGTTTGACTTTAATATAGGATTTGGCAGAAGAATTATTTCTGATTACATGCTTTTCTGCTTTGTAACAAGATTTAAATTGGATCACTGATTTAAAATATTCATTTTGAGAATTATTTCATAAAAAAATTAAGAAGATTAAATAGTTGGTGCTTTTAACTGTGGTCTTTGAAGACAGCCAGATTCTGTTAAAAGCTTGTTCTTCATTGTGTTTTTGTTCCAAATAATCTCTATTGGGATGATTATTGCTAATATTTAAATTAGCAAAAGAAGCAATTACTTCTATTCTTATTAAATTAGTATGAATTAAATCTATATGAATTTTTTCTTTCTGAAATTTTGCATAACAATTAAATGATGTCTCCTCCACTAAACAAGTGTTTTTGGTTGCGGATTTAAGTGTAATTTTAAAAATGATCTGCATTCACAATTTTTCATCAGTTTTATTTATCTTGGAGAGATTTAATTTTTGATACATAATAACTTAGGACAGTTAAATATGTCTCAGGACTTATTATTTCTTAATAAAAAATAGCAGATGCAGCAATCCCTAAATTTCTGGTCCAGGTTTAGGGATATAAAGATATTAGATTTAAGCAGAGCATAGAGTTTATAAATAATCTTCATTTTCATAGAATGAAAATATACTACCCAAAGTCTTTACCTCACAAATAGTTAAGATAATTCAATAAGTAGTTAACAAGGGCTTTGAGCTACTGTGGACAACAGAAAAATAGAGATCACAAATGAACTCAGGAGTAGCCCTTTCAGAAAAGGAAAGTATGCAAATAAAAATGACTGCCAACAGTAAGAAAGACTGACTATATAATTAAAGACTTACATTTCCATAGAAAGTGATGATCAGGACATGTAGTGTCTACATGAAACTGAGAAGGCCAAGTTTGATCATATGTATTGAGTTGGCTAAAAAGTTCATTCGGGTTTTTATGTTAGATGTTACAGGAAAACCCAAATGAACTTTTGGCCAACCCAATAGAACCTGGGTGTCTCCTAGTGTATTATTTCCCATGTATGTCTGCTGTTGGAACTACTACTAGGCCAATCAACACTTGAAGGTCAGTAAACACAGATATTGGAGATTTCTTTATATATCAGTTTACTCAATCTTTGAATCTCTCTTGATTTACTGACCCCGAGACAAATAAATAAGAATCACATATTGCAGAATAGTTTCCAATTTAATGTCATGGGTAGGGTTTTAAGGTTCTATGGCAATGTAAACAGTTGTGTCACAGCCAAAACCCTATATTTTGAGGTTGTGATCAGTGTGTCACTTACACAATCAGAACCATTAATCAAACAACAGATTAAGTAACACTATGTACACATCATTATATATACAACAACAAAACATAAGCCACCGTCCCTTAAGAACATCATTATTTTGATATTGAGAACAGAAGTAATTAGCATCATACGCAACTAAGCACAGCAGAGTTAGCAGAAGAGCAAGACCAATTTGAGTTTAAAATTCCTAGTAGCTTTTTCCCATTGGCACGTAAGTGCAGATTGCCTTGTCAGGCCAGATATTAGTGAAGTAAGCTTTCCAATCTTTGTTCCTAGTTTTTTTTTTTTTGATGTTCAAATTTGGTGAACAATGTTAGTGGGTCATTTGACTTGAATATTAACAGTCACTGGAAACCCAGTCAACAATATTTAGTGTGCACCTACAAGGTGTGAGACACCAGGCTTTCTATTTTAACAACCATATTTACAATCTACTTTGACCATAATGAGGGAATAAATCAAGGGAATCTGCCTCAGGCACAAAGATCTAAGATCATGGCATCTGGTCCCATCATTTCATGGGATATAGATGGGGAAACAGTGGAAACAGTGTCAGACTTTATTTTTTGGGGCTCCAAAATCACTGCAGATGGTGACTGCAGCCATGAAATTAAAAGATGCTTACTCCATGGGAGGAAAGTTATGACCAACCTAGATAGCATATTGAAAAGCAGAGACATTACTTTGCCAACAAAGGTCTATCTAGTCAAGGCTATGGTTTTTCCAGTAGTCATGTATAGATGTGAGAGTTGGACTGTGAAGAAAGCTGAGCGCTGAAGAATTGATGCCTTTGGTGGTGTTGGAGAAGCTGTGGTGTTGGAGAAGACTCTTGAGAGTCCCTTGGACTGCAAGGAGATCCAACCAGTCCGTTCTAAATATCAGTCTTGGGTGTTCTTTGGAAGGAATGATGCTAAAGCTGAAACTCCAGTACTTTGGCCACCTCATGCAAAGAGTTGACTCATTGGAAAAGACTCTGATGCTGGGAGGGATTGGGGGCAGGAGGAGAAGGGGACAACAGAGGATGAGATGGCTGGATGGCATCACTGACTCGATGGACGTGAGTTTGAGTGAACTCTGGGAGTTGGTGATGGACAGGGAGGCCTGGCGTGCTGCAATTCATGGGGTCGCAAAGAATTGGACATGACTGAGTGACTGAACTGAACTGAAATATTGTTTACAAAGTTATGGGTAATTTTTTTTCTTGCTATTTAAATTTTTATTTTGTACTTAATAAAACAGGTCTTTCACACCCAGGTTTTTGTCAGTTATCACTATTATGCCTGCAAAAAAAGGAGGACATAAGTAAAAGAAGTTGGTTAACATGTTTCTCAGGTAAAGACAACTGCATCACAATTGTCATTGACTCTCAGCAATTGTAATACCATCCTGATTTCAGATGTTAAAATGCAAAAAACTGTATATATAAATATATATAAACAATTCACTCATGTACTTGCTACCTTGCTTAAAATGCAGAGCAATTCTTAATATCACTAAAGCCCCTCATACACACCTCTCTCTTTTCCACAGAAGATGACTACTAACCTGAATGTTGTACTCATCATTCCCTTGTTTTCTCCAGTTTTATCAAATATATATCATATATATATATATATATATATATATATATATATATATATATATAGTTTGGACATATTTTTCAAGACAGTTTGGCTCTGAGAAGTCCTACCAAGCTCAACTTAGGCCAGCATTTCTACCCCCACTTATTTGGCCATGGAAAATATGTCCAGTGTAGTATCTATTAATTTCTGAGGAAGTAGTGTTCTGAGGAATTCACGTGGGAAACATCAGCATGTCAAATGTAGAAGGATTTGCTGAGAGGAAATGGTGGGTAGGCAGATTGAGGCCAGATTGTAGAATGGCCTGAATGGCACTTGAGGGAATTTGGATTTTATCCTGATGGTGTCAGAGCCATCTGGCCTGTTTTAAAGGATGTGGCATGATCTGACCTGTGCTTCAGGAGGGTTCCTCTGGCAGCAGGAGGATGGATGAAAGTGGTGAGAGACTGGAGGTAGGAAAACTAATTTGAAGACAGTTAACAGAAGCCCAGTAAAAAGTGATGAGGGTGTGAGCTAGGCCATAGAAAGCAGTTCAAAAAGATAAAAACGAGTAGAGGAAGGACACTTCAGGTACATTTACCAGTATTGGTTGAAGAGCAGGAGTGAGGAGATGGATGCTTAACAGACAACTCAGAGGGTTTGAGCATGGTGACGAAAAAATAATTGGTGACTTTAAGGGAAAAAGGCAGGAAGAATTAACTTTTTAGAACAAGTTTAGCCATAGAACAAGATACAATCATTCAATCATTCAGTAATTTTTTTTTAAATCTGTCAACTATCATGGCTGACTAAAATGTCTCTTGTTTGTATCTCCATCAACAACAATTTGATATTCACACACAGACCAGAGTCCTTTTGTGGAAGCTGTGGGATCCAGCACTTAGGCCAAGAGACCCAGGGTAGCCTAATGCATCCATGCATCAGTCTGTAGGCACATAGACTTGGTCCTGGCTGTGGATGCCATATCCATCCATCTTTCTTTGTTACTACTGACCGTCTCCCTAGTCTATGCCTAGAAAGTATTTCCTGAAGTCTCCCCAATTTCTCTTGCATTCCTGTGAACTTCCTCACAATTCCAATCCTGTATATTTGGGACACAGAACTTTAAGCAAATTTATATGATGCAAAACTCCAGTATAATACAAAGACTAAAAATTCAGATATTTCCAAGTACATATATTCTATGTGTAGGTATGTACACATATGTATAATGTTGTGCTTATACATATAGATTTGACATTGTAGAAATGAGCGTCTGATATTTTCATCCAGATATTTATTTTATGTAAATATTTACGTTATGTAGTGACTATAGTCAGCTGTGTGCTTTAGGTCACATTTTTTTTTTTCTTTTTTTGTTCATTGATGGGTGTAACATGCATATAATCAAAAGATTTGCTGCAATCAAGATGGAGTAGATCTATCATTTCTCCTTGATCTACCATATTAGATTAGCTTAAAAGGATTTGGTTTTAAGTAGAACACATTAGTCATTATCCACTAAGTACCTTCTTGTCTTCAAGTTATTTGCAAATTGATTGTATCAGGGTTTCTGCCAGTATTTTCTTAAGTATCCAAGTGAAGTTTACTTGTCTGTTCTGCTTGTTATATGACTCGTGACTTCATTTAGTCCTCTACTGGTGACAGATTTCCCTGTTAACACTTCAAGATAAAACCCTTAGGGAACCCGATATATGAATAAAAAGAACACATTAAAACCAAGGTTGTGGAGTGGTTTCTATTATTAGAGTTCCTACATATGAAATTCTGCTAGTATTTCAAATGCATATATGATGCTTAAAAATACCATTGCCATTCTTAGTTGTGTATTTAATATCAGGCTTAGCAAGCAAGACTGAAAAAGCCTTAGTTTGTTAATTTTTACAACCACAGAACATGATAGACTCTTCAGTTTTGTTAAGTGATCATGACCTAGAAGGAAAAAAAAATTGAAAATTTTAATTTTTAGGTTTTTCACTTTATTATATATAATAGAAAGTCAATGTTATTTCAAGAACTGTATGATTGATAAGCAATAGTATTCTGTTACTATGGATAAGTATCTCATTTAAATGTGTTAATTTTATATATTGATATACCTAGAAGAAAGCATGGTATAAAATTAATAGAAATGGATTTAGGAGTCCCATAGACCTGGCTTAAATCTCAGCTGGCCCACCTACAATCCGTGTGACCTTGGGCAAGGAACCCAAGCTCTTGAAGGCTCAGTTTCATCATCAGTAAGTTGATGGTGGTGGGGTATTTCCTATATCATCAGTTTGTAATGGTCTTAAAGAATACAAATTAAGCTCAGTACAACATTCCAAAAATTCATAGCTTTTCTGAAGAGAAATGGGAACTATAATAGGAAAACCTGCTGAACTATTTTGAGACAGTCACTTTGCTCATGTCATCAGCACAGGCGCAATACAGTGGCATCTGAATCACCATTGTGTGGTGTCCAGGATAGATTCAGGTCTAGTTTGAAGCCAGATTAACATTATATTGGTTTTCAGATTAGACAGAACTACCCATATAAGGTTGCTATACTACATGCATGAGCTGTGAGATTACTTTTAGACATGGACCGAATAGTATTCAGATAATAGAGACAAATAGAAAATTGGTACAGGCTGTAACCAAATCCATAATCTATAAATTAGCATCTTTCCCTACATGCCAGCTATATAAAGAGTAACACATTACTATGAATTGCACTAGCAATGACTCAAATCAAAGCTAGGGCCCTGCTCACCCTGCCCAGCTTAAAAAGTGACCCTCAACACTCTCTGGGACCTTTTTGTCAGGAGGTTGTAGGATTACTCCTCATCCTCAAAATCCTCATCCTCAAAATGGTCACTATCATTATTATCAACATGTGAATAAATATATAAGGTCCATGAAGTTAGGGTCCTTGAATATATTGAGCACCAATATATCCTTAGATCTTAGACATCTAATTTATAGTGTGCTATCAAACAGTATTTGTTGATTAATAATCTTGAATAATAACCAGCCTGCAGAGTAAATTGAGCTGAAATTTTGCTGGCTGAGGGTTAAAGAGTAGCTTAGTCCTCTGTTGGTTAACTCTTATGATTTCTAAATGTTTTTCCAAATGTCTATATATAATTTCTTGCCTTACTAAGCACAGTCTAGTGAATGTAATTGCAGTCTCTCAATGATGTGATGTATCATTACAGTCTCAGGATTATCGTGCTAAATCCAGTCTCTTCTTTCAGCTGCAGGTATAGATATATGATGGGTAAGAGCTGAGATGAAGAAAGTGTGGCCCTGAAACATAAATTTAAGATTTTCATTAAAATAAATACCTATTATGAATAAATATTTTGTCACATATCATGTTCTAAAATCCACATGGATTTTAGATATTTGTAGGCTTCTGATATACAGGATCTGGAAAATTTTTACCACAATGAAAATTCTGTTATCACTCAATAGGTGAAGTTTTGTTTTATTCCAGAAACTGTGAGTTCAGTTCAGTTCAGTTGCTCAGTCATGTCTGACTCTTTGTGACCCCATGAATCGCAGCACACCAGGCCTCCCTGTCCATCACCAACTCCCGGAGTTCACCCAAACTCATGTCCATCGAGTCAGTGATGCCATCCAGCCATCTCATCCTCTATCGTCCCCTTCTCCTCCTACCCCCAATCCCTCCCAGCATCAGAGTCTTTTCCAATGAGTCAACTCTTCACATGAGGTGGCCAAAGTATTAGAGTTTCAGCTTTAGCATCAGTCCTTCCAATGAACACCCAGGACTGATCTCCTTTAGAATGGACTGGTTGGATCTCCTTGCAGTCCAAGGGACTCTCAGGAGTCTTCTCCAACACCACAGTTCAAAAGCATCAATTCTTCGGCGCTCAGCCTTCTTCACAGTCCAACTCTCACATCCATACATGACTACTGGAAAAACCATAGCCTTGACTAGACAGACCTTTGTTGGCAAAGTAATGTCTCTGCTTTTCAATATGCTATCTAGGTAGGTCATAACTTTCCTTCCAAGGAGTAAGCGTCTTTTAATTTCATGGCTGCAGTCACCATCTGCAGTGATTTTGGAGCCCTCAGAAAATAAAGTCTGCCACTGTTTCCACTGTTTCCCCATGTATTTCCCATGAAGTGATGGGACCAGATGCCATGATCTTAGTTTTCTGAATGTTGAGCTTTAAGCCAACTTTTTCACTCTCCTCTTTCACTTTCATCAAGAGGCTTTTTAGTTCCTCTTTACTTTCTGCCATAAGGGTGGTGTCATCTGCATATCTGAGGTTATTGATACTTCTCCCTGCAATCTTGATTCCAGCTTGTGCTTCTTCCAGCCCAGCGTGTCTCATGATGCACTCTGCATAGAAGTTAAACAAACAGGGTGACAATATAGAGCCTTGATGTACTCCTTTTCCTAATTGGAACCAGTCTGTTGTTCCATGTCCAGTTCTAACTGTTGCTTCCTGACCTGCATATAGGTTTCTCAAGAGGCAGGTCAGGTGGTCTGATATTCCTATCTCTTTCAGAATTTTCCACAGAGATGGGAATACCTATTATATACTATGGTATACCAGGAAAATCAATGTGCTAGCTGCTAGGAATAGATGACTGATAGGACATTGGTTTCTGCTCTTGAGAATAGACTCCTTGACATTTAACCATGATTTAATATATTATAAACATTTCTATATATCTCTATAAGAGATATTTCTACATATCTCTATAATAATATGTAATTATAAGATACTGTGTTTGACTAGAAGTGCTTATTCTTTGTACAAGAACTTCCCAGAAGAGGCAGTATTTGAGATAAGTCTTAAAGGATGAGTAAGTGTTCACCAAGGCCAAGGTCATCATGTTATACAACTCCAAGGAGCACCATCATGGTGCATCTACATGATGACCCCTGAGCTTGTGCTCCTGGGGAAGAACTCTTTTTTTGTATATGAGTTAGGATTACTTCAGATACAAATAAACAGAATGTTAGAGAAAGTGACTTACATAGTAAGAGGTTTTATTTTCTCAAAATCCAAAGGAATGTGACCCTAGGGAGGTTCAGGCGCATGGCTGTGTGAGCCAGGGTCCTCCATCATTTCACTCTGTTGTCCTCAGCATGCTGGCTTATGTCCTTAGCTTTATCATCCATGGTCACAAGATGGTTTCTAAAGCTCTTGGAAATCATTCAAATACAGGGGAAAGAAAGTGAAGCAGGTGAGAAAACTCTCCTTGAAGTTCTCATTTTTTTTTTAAGGGAGGAAAATCCTTCACAAACATTACCCAGAAGATTTATCCCTATGTCTCAGATAAAACTTATCCTATGACCATTACTATTAATAGCTACAAAGGAGATTGAGAAAGCAAGGAAATAATATTTTTTAACTCTATTGTGTGAAACAGCCTCTACTAGGAGAAAAAATAAGGGGAAGAAAAGTTCTCGACACATTCTGAGGACAATGTAGAATCATACACTATTGTTGTTTAGTTGCTAAGTCATGTCTGACTTATTATTTTTTTTGCAACCCCATGGACAGTAGCTCACTAGGCTCCTTTGTCCATAGCACTTCCCAGGAAAGAATATTGGAGAGGGTAGCCATTTCCTACTCCAGGTGATCTTCCCAACCCAGGGATTGTCCCCATATCTCCTGCATTGCAGGCAGATTCTTTACCACTGAGCCACCAGAGAAATTCATATACTGTTTATTAGGAGAATGAAAATATTAGATTTGTATTTTAGAAATATCCAGTTACAGTACAGTGACTGAATGGATAGCTCAGGCCAAGAGTGAGTGCAGGAGTATCAGTAGGGGACTTTTTCAATTTTTTAACCATGCTGTATGGCTTGTAGTATCTTAGTTCCCCAACTAAGGGTTGAGTCTGGGGCCCCTGGCAGTGAAAGCCTGGAATCTTAACCACTGGACCACCAGGGAATTCTCAGCAGGGGACTTTTATAGTAACTAAGGCAAGACATATTGCTGGCCTGGGGATGGAAATAAGTGGAAGCACGACAGTGGTGACTGGCCTGGTAATTGATGGACATGTGAGTGGATAAGGTAGAGGAATCGTAGACGAATTGCACTCGACAGGCTCTGTAGATCAGCCCCCCATCTGACAGTGCCACTCCCAAGCAGGGGGCTGTGGACTAAGGACAGTTTGGGGGTCTAGAGGGTGTCAGAAAGAAATAGAAGTGAGTTTAGTTTTGGACCCATTTGAGTTTGGAATTCTTGTACATCACCCAAGTGAATGCTGTCTAGCATAAAGCAGGCAAGTGAAAATGTCAGCTAATGTACAGAAGCCTAATGACTAGTTATTTTCCTAAAACGTTTTCTGGGAAGGTCGTAAAACTCCCTGGACAAGGACATTTGCTATCTATGCTAGACTCTGGGGGTTTCTAAGCACCCAGGACAGTCCCCACAGGCCTTAGACTGAGCCCAAAGTTCTGAGCCAGGTAACTTGCAGGAGAACAAGGAATATCTCAAAGAATCTAAAGGAGGAAGCTGGAGACACTTTTAAATCTCTTCCTCATTATTAATCCATATGAAGTTTTTCTGAATGCACCAAGCTGCCCAAGTAGTAAATGAACTAATTTTGTGATCAGCTTGAAGGACACAGCGGTTAAGAACATGGGCTTTTGAGCAGATAACTCTGGTTTAGAATTCCAATTGTGTCATTTACGCTATGAGCTTAGGGAAATTAATCTTTCTAAGCCTCAATTTCTTTATCTATAAATGGGATAAAAGTACCCAGTTAAGTATAAAAATACCAAGCTCATCAAACTGTGGTAAGGATTGAGTGAAATAATGTATGTAAAGTTGCAGGAAGTTGCAGCATCTGGCAAGTAGTGAGTCTCTCTGGTAGTCACTGTAGCCATTGTTGTTATTATGAGACATCCAAGGAAGGCAGATATCCTCCTCCCCCTGTTTCCTACAGCAACTGGAAGTAAAAGGAGCACACAACCACACCCGTTCATACAGATGTATGCAGAGCCACACCCGTTCATACAGATGTATGCAGAGCATGTGACTATGTATTTATTTGTAATAACAGAAGACCATGCTTTAAAGCCATAACCATGTTGTTCCATGAGGATATGAAAAAGAAGTACATCCTGTTGCTAAGTGACATGCTCGTGTAATTACTGGGGAAACAGATGGCCGATCAATAGTAGACAGGTAATTGCCTTAGAGATGAATTTAGTTAAAGATTGGAAATGATGATAAAGTATACTGTTCTTATGATAGTGGTATTAAGGCAGTTCATGGTCAATTATAATAAAAAATCATGTTGAAAAGAGCATCTTATTTCTACTTTAAAGCTGATAGGAAGCCAGCATTTGCTCTATTATTGAGCCGAGCTTTGGAAGAAATAGAAGCACTTATTGTGTTAGACAAACGCATTGTTCTAGGCTACTTTTCCTTCCAAGGAAGGAGTTGACTATTGAAAATGTCCAGTTACCTATTCATTCATTCAACCAACACTTATTGAATACCCACTATTATTCTTTTATATACTTTGGCCACTAGATGCGAAGAAGCGACTCATTGGAAAAGACCCTGATGCTTGGAAAGATTGAAGGCAGGAGGAGAAGGGGACGACAGTGGATGAGATGGTTGGATGGCATCACCGACGTGATGGACATGAGTTTGAGTTAGCCCCGGGAGTTGGTGATGAACAGGGAAGCCTGGCGTGCTGCAGTGCATGGGGTTGCAAGGAGTTGGACATGACTCAGTGACTGAACTGAACTTTTTCCCTACTCTGTACATCCTTCCTCCACTTTGCCCTGACATACTCCCAAATAACACACAGATTTAGAAATGGGCACCTTACACACACATGTGGCTGCTGGCAGGGTAAATTGGAACAACCTCTTAAAAAGCAGTATGTGTGTAGAAGTCAGGCACAAAAAAATATGGCAGTTGAGCCAACAATTTTACTTCCTTGGAAATTTACTTGAAGAAAATAATTCAGAAAAAGTGGAGGGAAAAAGTTGTTTCTGTGAAGATATTTATTGTAGCATTATCTGTAATAATAAAAGAATTGGAAAAATTTAATGTTCAATACTAAATAACAAGAATGGAATCCTACATTAATTCTATATAATGTTATGCAGGTATTCATAATATTTGTAGTCTCCTTTGAAATCAGTACATAGTGATCTCTTAGATAAGATAGTTTGCAAGAATTCTCCTGTTCTATGTTTAAAGCTATATGAAAGATGAGCATGAACTACAAAAATAACTGGGAAAGAGCAAACAAAAATGAAAATAGTACGTTAGGAGAAGGGAATATTTTTTTTCCAATGTAAAATTTTATTTTAAATTTATTTTAATATTATTTTATATTAAAAATAAGTACTACAAAGAATTGTTTTGTACATGGTCAAAATTCTAAGATGGCATCTTGAAAGTGGCAGATAAAAAGGCTTTACTACTTTTTGCATTCAAATAATATGAGAGAAATAAATAGTTCTGTTTCTTGGTGTTTTATCTCTCTTGTTTTCTATTGTGAGCAGCATTTACAAGTATATTGAATTTCTCTTGCTTATGAATTCAACTGCTGCTGCTTTTCCACAAACAGCCTTAATCCTTTGTTTGGCTGTCATAGTTGCTACTGCCGGAATTATGATGCTGCCAACAGAGAATGCAAGAGCTAAAATGAAGAGGTTTTTAAAATGTCAATGCATACTTCCCCCCTTTTCTGGATATTATATATATGTGTATGTGTGTGTGTGTATTAATGTAGGATTGCCATTCTTTATACGTATGCTAATGCTATGCTAAGTCACTTCAGTCATGTCCGACTCTGTGCGACCCCATAGACGGCAGCCCAGCAGGCTCCCCCGTCCCTGGGATTCTCCAGGCAAGGACACTGGAGTGGGTTGCCATTTCCTTCTCCAAAGCATGAAAATGAAAAGTGAAAGTGAAGTCGCTCAGTCATGTCTGACTCTTAGCGACCCCATGGACTGCAGCCTACCAGGCTCCTCCATCCATGGGATTTTCCAGGCAAGAGTACTAGAGTGGGATGCCATTACCTTCTCCACTTTATATATATAAATATTATAAAATATTTGTACATATATTAATTCTATATAATAATAATTATATATATAAACTCCTGTTAAATGTTAACCTTGTTCAGAGTTGGCCTAGAGCAGAGACAATAAAGTTTACTTAATCTGAAAACATGCTCTTTACGCTATGTTTATTATTACACAATAAAATAAATATATTCACTAACTAGTTTATCAGCTAGCAATGAAGAGAGAAAGTGGAAATGCTGGCTTTCCTGAGAGTAGATTTCCATAGTTTTCCTCAGTTTCAAGCTAAGATTTTCTTTTCATCTTTTTCCCCCAACTTACTAGATTCTAATTTTTAATTACTCAGGATAGTTTCCCAATCAGTGTCAGGGAAGGAGAGACTAAAGTTGTCTACTTTCACAAATATATCACTATTATTTACTGATTGTGTGATTAAATACAGAAATCAATGACTAAGATTATTCATAATGATTGATTTTAAAATTTAGAGAGGATAACTCTGTCTCTAAATGAGAGAGCTTCATTTAGGCTAAAAACTTGTAAGGAAAGTGCTCACTTGCCAGAGATGCCAAGTTGCAGGTGTCTCGTATTTCCGAGCCGCTGAGGGCACATGCGACCCTCCGGAGTATCTTCCCAGCCACCTGCTACATACTGAAATGGTAATTCTAAAACTCCTTCTTGAGATACAGAATTGAAAGGAAAATATTTGAAAATATGTTTAAAGACAGGAAAAAAATAGCAAGCAATGGGCTTCCTGCTTGCATATTATTCTACTCAGAACTCACCCTAAACAAAGATCACTGCTGTCCTTTGGTGACAGAAGCAGATATCTCGAAGAGGTACGAATCACACAAAGTCAGACTTTGCCCGGGGAGGCAGGAGGAAGCATTCTTCATTGACAGCCATCTGGATTTTGACTAGACGAAATGTGATAATTCAAAATATTGCCTTGTAGTCCCCATGGAGGCTTGGCTAATCGTACCAGTGATGACTTCACCAAGGCCATTCATGGGGAGCAATTGCATTTATATGTATGTATATATGTGTATATATGTATGTGTAAGCTCATGTGTGTGTGTACGTGTTTGTAAAAATTTTTCATTTCATTTACCCAATGCTTTTTTGGCTTATAATACTTTCCTCACCTATAAGAATACTGACAAAGTTTAACACGAAAAGTCAAATTTGTTATTTTGATTTTTTTTTCCCCAAAATTAAAAATGCAACTTCCAAGTGAGTACAGGGGACTTTGAGACATTAATCTGTTAAATTTCAAGGCCCTGAAATTTTAAAACTCTGAGGAGAAGGGAAAGATACTGGATACATACCCAAGTTTTGAGGTGCTGGCAATGTGAATGGATTTGCGGAGAAAACGGTGGTCCACGTTTCCCCTGTACAGTCCTTGAGAGACATGATCACAGGCCAAAGCAGTTTCTTGTCAGCCGTTTCCTTTCACAGAACACAGGTGTGGTCCTAGGTAGGTAACTCTATGTGCAAGACAGGAGAGGCTAGGCTTCTGTGGGCCTCTTTATTGTAAACAGATTTTTAAATGAAACAGAACCTTAATTTCCAGAAAGATAATCACAGGCATGGAAAGGAAGTTTAGCCTAAAGTGCAGGAAGCAGCCCGCAGGTCTAATTTTAGGACTGTGAATCTCAGCAGCATTCTTTAAATATTGCAGAACACTCTGCTGTTTCTAGGGCCTCTTCAGGATCTATTTGAATATATTAGGATCAAAAGAGCCCTCCTGTTTCCTTAGAGTTAAGCAAGCGCTGCCAGTGGTCCTATTTTAGCTGCTTTAGTTGTGTTCCGTGCACCATATATGGCTCTTTATACAACCTCTGCACTCCAGGCCAAACACAACAAAAACTGTTTAATTTCTTCCTCAAACCATCTTGTTTCATATAAGTTGATCTTTTCATGACTCTAAAATTTCCTTATTAAAAAAAAATGACAGGATCCCTGGGATTAGAAACCTTACCTGATAACGCTGTTATAAAAGTGTCAGGATAAGATTTTCCTCATTTAAAAGTGAAATGAAAGCCCTTGATCAACCCACTGGGAGGACTCGGAGCATACAGATAATCCACTTGGATTTTGCTAGAAAATCTTTGTTTCTTGAAGCAGCTGGTAGAACGGGGTTCAGAGATGGATCTGAAGGATTTCTGATTTTAAGAAGCTCAAAATAATTATGGACTCCACTCTCAGAGTGCCCCTTGCCCGTAAAGCATGTAACATATGCCACTGCTGGTATTACCCATAGCTCTGCGGGGTGCGTATTACAGTTAGGGACACTTGGATTCAGAAAGGTCCAGAAGCTTGTTCAAGATCATCTGGCAGTTGAGTTTCAGAGCTGGGATTTAAACCCAGGTCCCTGGACTCTGTTCTTTCTATTGCATTGTTCTCTCAGGCCAAATAACTTGAAAAAAGAAATGCCACGTAGACATGCTGCAGACACATTAGTTTGTGTGAATACATTCCATTAACAGTATCTATTTGGTCTGGAATCCTAGCAATTTCAAAACTCTGCAACTGGAGTAGCATGATTATTACTGCCAGTCCTGAGCCAGGAAGCTGAGATTGAAACCTTCATATTTATTTGGCCACTGGGCTGTGTGATTTGGGGTTGTTACTTTTTTGGAATTAGATTTCTTGAGTTTTAAAATGTGGACAATAGCATTTTCTTCATAGGACTATTGTGACAATTAAATGAGAAAATGCTTGCAAAGTGCTTTTGAGTAATCAATTCAAGGTAACTATTGTCACCAAAACTTGGAATTATTTTTGTTTCCCCCACCCTGTGTATATGGGGGAAATTTTTTTTACAGAGGAAAATTTTTGGAGCTAATTATCTTGTGACTTGTTACACAACCTCAAATAACTACCAAATAAATAAAGAAGGCTGATGCACAAACTTTGCCAGTGGCGAAGGGCATTGCCGCAGAGCATTTACTGGTGGATGGGAAAGACAGAGGCTGTCACGCCCCATTACTTCGTAGGCTAACTCCGTGCTGACTCAGCCAAAGGCAGGCAGTAATCACAGCCAAGTTTATATGTTGGAGAATTGATGCGGTCATATTTCCTCATTCTCGAAAGCAAAGTCAAGAAAAAAGGGTGATCAGAAAGTTTTTATGGCTCTAATCATGATGCTGACAGCTTCAGCTTACTTGTTTGCTTTTAGCTCACCTCTGTAATTTGGAGTGGGCTGCCTGGTCAAAACTGCAGGTAGAGCAGGGGAATCCCCCCTGTCTTTTGACCATTTTGGAACAAAGAATGTGTCAGTTCTTATTTATCTTGCAGAGGGTAATTGATTTGGGATGGTGGTAAGTGTTCAGATGGGATTTCTAGAGAACATCTATCTTAGCACACTACCACCCCCCCCAACCCCACACAATCAATACTGGTTATGCTAAAGATGTGATCACCCCACAACCTCAGAAATTCTGAAGAGCATGTGCGGGAGCAGTCACAGTGCAGTATTCAGCTCTCTCTTTGTATTTCTAATAGTGGAAATAAATTAGAAGACCATGTATTTGACTACTGTTCTGAACTGACAAACCCATTGTTTTCTTGTTAAATGGTACTAATTGTGGTTGTCATGGAAACCTTGAGGTACTTAGGCTGAATTGTCCAATCTATTTTTTTTTTCCTCTGTGAGAGATTATTTCTTTGGCTGACATTGAAGTTCCCTCTCTAGAAAGCTATTATATATATATATCTATATATATATACTCAGAAGACACTGCTGTATGTTAAGATCCTCAATAAATCTGTTATATTAGTTTTACTTGTACAGTGGTTATGAGAATCAATTTGCTTCAAATATGAACTGAATACTTAGAACAATTAATAAAATCAGTTGGCAGAATTCTTTCTTCTTTGCCAAAAATTTTGATGTAAAACCTGGATTTTGAAAAAAAAAATCTACTTGCTTTAAAATGCTCGTATCATTTTTATTTCTATATAAATGCTTTAAAAAACACCATTTTGCAGTAACCTTTAAAAAAATAGAAAAATTATATTAAAGAATCCTGTCTGCTTCATATTAATCCCATGGGCAGATTTTCATGGAGAAAAGATAAATATTCATGCAGTATAAATGTGGAGAGGAAGAAATCTCTGGAGTCTAAGGGTCTTAGGGAAAATATTAGACCCACCAGCTATTAGTTGTAGGTACTTTACCTGGGTTTCAGTATCCTCGTGTGTAAAATGAAAGTCATGACTTTGTTGGATTGTCATAAATTTGAAGCATAGTAATACATGTCATACTCCTGGTGCAGTGCCTGACAGATAGCAAACACTCAAGAAACGTCGCTGCTGTTCCAGTCTATCACGTATTTGGTTCATATTATGAATCTTAAATGGAGTTTCCCTGGTGGCTCAGACGGTAAAGCGTCTGCTTGCAGTGCAGGAGACCTAGGTTTGATCCCTGGTTTGGGAAGATTCCCTGGAGAAGGAAATGGCACCCCACTACAGTACTCTTGCCTGAAAATTCCATGGACTGAGGAGCCCAGTAGGCTACAGTCCATGGGGTTGCAAAGAGTCGGACACAACTGAGCGACTTCACTTTCACTTTCACATGAATCTTAATTATTTAGTTTAATAAAAGTGAACATAGAGAGTAAATAAAATTTCCCACTGTATTTGGTATGTACCTCAATTAATAGCTTATGCATATACTTACCATATGACATTGTTAGTCACTTATTAGTCACTCGGTTGTGTCTGACTCTTTGTGACTCCATGGATTATAGCCCTCCAGGTTCCTCTGTCCAGGGGATTCTCCAGGCAAGAATACTGGAGTGGGTTGCCATGCCCTTCTCCAGGGGATCTTCTCAACCCAGGGATTGAACCCAGATCTCCTGCATTGCAGGCAGATTCTTTATAGTATAATTCTTTACCATATGACATTACCATTGTTTAAGTATCTTTATCCCCACAGACTGAACAATTTACAGATAGGAACTGCAGTCTATAAAACAAAGAAAACGAAACAACACATTGAAAGCACCAAGTAAGGTTAGGCTACTCAGTGATGATTTCCTGAATATCTACTATTTCCTCTGCCCTGTGTTAGTTGTGGGGAACTAGTAGTGAGTGTGGCAGATGAATGTCTTTCCTCCTTGGCCATTATGGACACACCTACAAGAGTGGACGCTAAGTGCCCAGAGCAGTGGACCGCAGGCCCTCAGAGCACATAGCGGCTTCCTTACTCACGTGGAAAGGCATAGGGCAGAACCAACGCAGGTTTTCCCAAGATGACTTCGAAGCAGAGAAATGTAGATGTGCAGCTTGGATTGAAAGCAAATTGGAGAGAATATTCCAAACAGAAGGAAATGCAGTTGTAAGTGTTTGAAGGTCAGAAGCCAAAAGACAGTTTCTTGAATTTCTGTGGCTGCAAGTTCCTAGGAAAGAATCTCAAGCTTGTACAAACCCCACGCTAGTGAGATTGATCTGCTGGTGTTTTAGGAGATTGCATTTTTTTAATCAACTGCAGGATCATCTCTGTAGATCTGTGTCATAGGCTGAGGTTATACCTCTGATAGGCCCTGATTGTGCAGCCTTTCAAGATGACTTTGGAGCAACACACCCTTCTCCCCATGCACCCTTGGGTGAAGAACAAAGGCAAAATCCAGGCAAAATCCAGGGTTTCTTTGGGATTTCTGCTTGCTTATCTGATACTCTAAACTTCAAACACAGTTTCTCATGAGGCTGCTCACTCCTATGCTAGTTAGGCAAGGATTTGAACTAATTATTCAATATTTTAAATAAGGTGTTATAAGGGTACCCAGAATTAAGGAAATTGTAAAACCCAGCACTTGGTTGGAGTCCAGTCAGAGAATTCTGGATTTGCCTCCTGGCTCCTGCTCTTCAGATCTAGGAAACCTCCAGTGCTTTTCCCTTCTTCTGTCTGTCAGGCTTAGGAAAACCTACCCAGACGACTGCTGTGAGGATTACGTGAGATGACCTTCATTGCTTGTTTTCATTAGCAAATGGTAATTAATAGAGGAATTTTTTAAAGCCTCAGCAACATTTTCTCTTTTTTCTTCCATGTTTTATTATATACCTTTATTAGAATATAATTTATGTACTATAACATCCATTTAAAATGTAAAACTCTGAATTTTAGCATATGCAGAATTGCACAGTCAGCATCACAGTTGCATTTTAGGATGTTTCCACCACCCCAGAAAGAATACTTTTGAATTTCTTTTGTGTCTGTGGATTCCTAATTGTGTTCAGGAAATGTTGTATTTAGGATCCAGGATAACCATTCTATTTACTAAATAACCACAGGTTGTCATTTTGCGATTTATCATTTGTGATATTAATTCTTTTGGCTATACACCCTTGATACACTTCAGAATAACCATCTGCATTTTACTTATATGCCCAAGTATTTTGGTATTTTTTAGTAATTTAATGTATTTTAAAGAATATATCCTCTGATAACTTCCTTCCAATGTCTCTTTATGTATGAGTTAAGGAGACGTGAAAATCCCATGGACGGCTGCAGTCCATGGGGTTAGCGAAGAGTCGGACACGACTGAGCAACTTCACTTTCACTTTTCACTTTCATGCATTGGAGAAGAAATAGCAACCCACTCCAGTGTTCTTGCCTGGAGAATCCCAGGGACGGGGGAGCCTGGTGGGCTGCCGTCTATGGGGTCGCACAGAGTCGGACACTACTGAAGCGACTTAGCAGCAGCAGCAGCAACTCATAATACTTGTTGATATTATTAAGAGATGTTGAAATAGTCTTTAACATTTTGTACAAAGAATATTTCATTATTATTGGTGGTACTTACTCAAATACACAAAGTAGAAAAATAACAACAAATACTGTCATGAAACCTCTGTGAAAAATGTGTTTTTTTATTGTTTTATTATGAAAATGTAGTCACTGAAATCATCTTGTCACTAGAAACTCTTTGAAAAAGGGCAGACGCTTGTAGAATGGTGGTATGCTGTGGATTCAGGCATGTATCCAGACTCGGGTTCAAACTCAATCTTACCAGTTAATGCTATGCTTAGTCGCTCAGTCATGTACGACTCTTTGTGACAGTGACCCCATGGACTATATCCCACCAGGCCCCTCTGGCATGGGGATTCTCCAGACAGGAATACTGGAGTGGGTTGCCATTCCCTTCTCCAGGGGATCTTCCCAACCCAGGAATTGAACCGAGGTCTCCCGCATTGCAGGCAGATTTTTTACCATTCGAGCCACTAAGGAAGCCTTACCAGTTAGTAGCTGTGGGATTTTATACCAAGTTCCTTAGCTCTTTGGGCCATAGCCTTCTCGTTTATAAAACAGAGGTGATACTAGAGTTGTGGGAATTAAGCTATCACATGTAAATCAGTTTGGTACGGTGCCTGGCACACAGTAAAACTCAAAAAATGGCCACTGTAATTTTATTGAGTTGTAGACTACTAGGGTATCGATAAAGGAATTATTTACCAGGTTTAAGAATACGGGAGTGACTTCCTATTATGGAAATTATAAATGTGGATGAAGAAATTCCTTTTATCTTCAGTTGGGAATCAAGTCTCCCCCTCTGACTGGGAAATGACAAGTTATTCAAGAACTTGTGCTTGTTCTCAGTCACTTCAGTCATGTCTGACTCTTTAGTCCACCAGGCTCCTCCGTCCATAGGATTCTCCAGGCAAGAATACTGGAGTGGGTTGCCATGCCCTCTTCCAGGGGGTCTTCCCCACCCAAGGATCGAACCTGTGTCTCCTCCATCTCCTGCATTGCTGGTGAATTCTTTACACTGAGCCACTGAGGAAGCCCCATTCAAGAACTAAAGATAAATGTTGGTGTACCTTCTCCATGGCACAGTGAGAGAATTATTGAATCATAATCTGATTTTGTTCTTTAGTTATGAAGGAGGAGGCAAGACTTCAGTATTTCCCAAGAAAGACTGGCAAATCACAGACTTGACTCAGTAGCAGAAAAGACTACTGGAGAAGCAAGCAGTACTCAAAAATGGGATATAAGGTTTTATATTTACACACTGAAATTCATGACTGTAAATATTATCAGTAATAACTGCTACAAAAGCTAGTCCTGTCCAAGTTGTTTGGTGATGACAAGATTGGTCTTCTGTCATGAACCAACAGTCAGGGACTTAGGGAGTGTTTGCTCGGAGGGTTTGCCTGTGCCCCAAACTAGACATCCGTAGGTATGATGGGTTGGGCACGTTAAGGTGTGTTAAATATGCTGCTTATTAAATTTAAGGTGTCTTCTGTATCCTATCATGTTATCAGCTCACCTGTACTTCACCCAGCTCTGCCAGGAGGATGGGTCTGGAGCTTGGCCACTTCTCTGGTCTTGTAGGCTCTGTAGGCTGACATCCCAGGGCTCCTACCTGTTATCCTTTCCCTGCTTTACACCTGTACCTTCATCCTTAATGCCAGCTCCACCAGTCACTTATGCTTAAACGTGTACAGGATGGATTAGTTTTATGTTGTTGCTGTTGCTCAGTCGCTGAGTGGTGTCCGATTTTTTGCAACCGCATGGACTGCAGCACGCCAGGCCTCCCTGTCCATCACCAACTCCCAGGGCCCACTCAAACTCATGTCCATTGAGTCAATGATGCCATCCAACCATCTTGTCCTCTGTTGTCCCCTTCTCCTCCCACCTTCAATCTTTCCCAGCATCAGGGGCTTTTCTAGTGAGTCAGCTCTTCGCATCAGGTGGCCGAATATTGGTGCTTCAGTTAGTTGTATGCCATCCAGTCAATTAGGCAGGAACATGTTTTGTATCATGTTTGAATGAGAACCACGTGTCTGGGAGGAAATTGAACTCTTATCTGCAATGGACTGCTACCTTAGAAAACAGAGTTGTTCTTTGTAATTGAACATGCCTATCTTTGGTCCTGATTTAGGATTACAGCTAAAATAAATTTTTCAAGAGTATCTTGCAGGAAAGTTTTCAAAATCTATTTGTCCTTGCCTGTTCTGAAATGGATGTATAGGGTTTATAGTTTTTTCAGAATTTGAAACTTTGAACTAAAAGATATTAAAGGAAAGCTTGTTCAGTTGCCCAGTCATGTCTGACTCTTTGCAACCCCATGGACTGCAGCATGCCAGGCCTCCCTGTCTCTCACCATCTCCCAAAGTTTGTCCAAGTTTATGTCCGTTGCATCGGTGATGCCATCTAGCCTTTGACATCCTCCTCTCCTTCTGCCCTCAATCTTTCCCAGCATCAGGAACTTTTCCAATGAGTTGGATGGTCACATCGGATGACCAAAAAGGAGTGTATCTAATTGTTAATAAAATATGATATTGCATTTATTATATTTGATATTTTAAAATCACCAAGAAAAGTAAGAGAAGAGAGAAGTTTCAGGAACATTCCAAATTTGGGAGAAATCATCCTAGAGGATTTGGTGGTGATGACAAAAGCAGAGGGTACTCTGATGGATAGGAAAATACTGTTGGAGTGCTAATATACCTCTCTTCTCCACTCACAGCCAGTAAACTTATGTGTTTGCTTTTTTTCTCCCCAAATGTTTAATTATATATGATAGGAGAATTTTGCCATATAAACAAATCTCTGACTTTACATCATAAGCCAGTGTTTACTTACTTTACAGATTTAATTAATGCTAAACCTAATGGAATAATTATGTCATTAACACTTATTAAAGGTTATCCTGATTTGTTGTTTTTGAGAAAGATCACATAGTCTCAAATATTTCTCAAATATTCCAAATGTGGTTTTCATGAAGTAGCCTTAATCCCCCTTAAATGTCATTACTAATAGAAACTTAGGGGAATGTAGCAAAGTGAAAGAAAAAAAAATTACTCATAATCTTCATTCATCCTTGAATAATATTAACATTTTGATTTATGCATATACTTACTAAATTAAAATATTTGAACACATACTGTTACTCAATTCTTTATCCTAGTTTTTTCATAAAGAAATTTTAAATTATTTCTTATATTATTATAATTTGACAATTAGATTATTTTTAATTTGTGTTATTGTTAATAGCATCAAGGTAAATATCTTTTAGGCTTCCCAGCTGGCGCTAGTGGTAAAGAACCTGCCTGCCAATCCAGGAGACATAAGAGATGCAGGTTTGATCCCTGGATTGGGAATATCCCCTGGAGAAGGGCATGGCAACCCACTCCAGTATTCTTGCTTGGAGAGTCCCATGGACAGAGGAAGCTGGCGGGCTACAGTCCATAGGGTCGCAAAGAGTCAGACACAGCTGAAGCAACTTGGCACAAACATCTTTTGGTCTAAATCTTTGTCTGTGTTCCTATTCATTTCTTTAGAATTGAGAACTGGAAGGAATTTCTGAGTCAGAGTCAGCATTTTAAAATTCTTAATGTAGCTTGCCAAATTGCCTTCTAAAATGTTTATGGTAATTTAAACTCTAAGCATTGAGCATTTTCTTCTAATATTTGACAATGTTATAAATAAAAACTGAATTATATAGGTTTAGCTTCCTGTTGTTCATTACTAAAGAGGCTAGCTACTTTCACATTCATGAATGAGCTTTTTAAATTTTCTCTCTGTGACTTATCAGTTCGTGATCTTTAGTTACTTTCCTCTTGAGGATTTGGGAATTATCTTACAAGTCATATACATTTTCACGGAGTCTTAGTGGAGATAAAATGAACTTTGGGGAAAGGGTGGACATGGATATCTCAAACCTGTCTTCCAGCATGATCCCTGCCTTCCTCACCTCCTTTATTTCTTCTGGAAAATGATCACTATCATTTAGCATCAACTGTCATTTCATCATGTATTTCTAATGCTACCAAGTGATATCTTGCCTTCTCTCTCTCTCTTTTTATCTTCAGGTGTTCTTTAAGAAAGAAAGTGAAATCTCTCAGTCGTGTCCAACTCTTTGTGACCCCATGGCCTGTAGCTTACCAAGCTTCTCGGTCCATGGGATTTTCCAGGCAAGAATACTGGAGTGGGTTACCATAGTGGTCATTTAAAATTGGGATGAATTTAGAGTTGGACTACTTAAGGATTTAGGTATTGTCATTGTTCTCCACATCTTTGATTTGTGAATTCTGTATCGTGAACGTATTGTACTGTGAAAACTTCCTGGGTGCCAGCATGATCAGATTATCCTGATAAAAACAGATTTTTCAAGAACTGATTGGCTGAATGGTCTGGTACAGGAGAACATGATCACTGGGTAGAAAAATGATACTTGCTGTTCATAATGGTAATGAAAGTGGAGTTGACTCAAGAAGTACCTGTGGATTCAGTTGTA
This sequence comes from Bos indicus x Bos taurus, assembly GCF_003369695.1. Taxonomy (NCBI): domain Eukaryota; kingdom Metazoa; phylum Chordata; class Mammalia; order Artiodactyla; family Bovidae; genus Bos; species Bos indicus x Bos taurus. The sequence goes on along the minus strand of NC_040087.1, from coordinate 27,057,034 downwards.
TTGTGGATGGTGGTTTGTTTCAACCGACCCAGTGGTTTCCAGTCTTTAGCCTGCATCAGCAGCATCAGCACAGGTGCTGGGTCCCACCCCAGAGTTCCTAATTCAGGGGGTCCTGTGTGGGTCAGGTGATGCTGATGTTGCTGGAGAACTCCTGATCTAAGCTGAGAGCAGAGCATAAGCTTTCTGTGGTGCTGATCCATAAAAGGGATCTGTCAGTGCTCCTAAGTCTTTGCCAGCTGAATTGGTATCCTCCAGGAGGCCAGAACTACTGGGAGTGTGCTGTGGTCCAGCAGAAGTACCACGTAGCTCACCTCCAGGGGACCCATTCCCGTGAGAAGGACAGTTTCTACAGTTACGTGGGGCATGCATATGTGGCCACACTCAGAGGCGCTGAATACTGACGTTGGAAATGATTTCTCCTTTATGATATCTGATGTTGCTTTTAAAACTGAAAGTCTTCCTCTCCTCCAAGAGGCTCCCCCAAACCCAATCCAAAGGTCAAATTCATATTTATGATTTTCTTTCTAGTTTTTTTAAATGGATTTTCTTTTTTTACATTGTAATTATAGATGAAGTCAGTATCTTTTCATGCTTTCTGTGAGGTGAAGATTAAAATAGTATATTATTTCTCCAAATGGTGATTTTTTTCAACACATTTTGAATAAAATAATTGTTTTTCACTGGTTTATCATTCTGTCTTTCTCATTTGCTATATATGTATTTATATTCCAATACTATTTATATTGCCTTGACTTTGCTAGCTCATTTATTCTATGAGTGTTTGCTATGTTTCAGGCACTATGGAGACATCAGGATAAATAAAACAGTCATGAATAAAACACATGTGGGCTCTGCCTGCATGCAATTTACCATCTCAATAGTCTGTTCTGTTCTCCTCTCTATTTTTGCACAGTTAGCACACTGGTTTTAATTGTTGTAGCTGCAGAACATAGTTTAATTTGTTCCTCCTCATTAGCTTATTTAAAAAAAAAAACAGTGATTTTTGTCTGTCTATTCTTCTAAATATATCTTAGAATCATTTTGTAAAGTTTCAAAAAGAAGAAGAAAACTCCTTGTAACTCTGATTGGAATTATCTTATAGTATATATTTATTTGGGAAAACCTGATATCTTCTGTAATATAGTCTTTCCCTCTCAAAACAGTATTGTTCTCTTCCACTTATTAGGGTCTTCTTTCATATTTCCTGTGTTATAACATGCTAGTACTAAAATATGTTAGTTAGGTTTATTTTATAAATATATTTTGTCAATGATGCAAGAGATTTCAAGAAGCTTAAGAACTGGGTCCCAGGAAGGAAAGAGAATGGAGGCTGTCGAATGGAGAAGGAAAAGTATAGAGAAAGGATTGCCCGAGCAAGCACGGTCAGCAAATTCTTACATCATCAAATAATTGTGTAAAATAGTATACGATCCATAGTGTCCAAATCGATATAAAATATCTGTCTATATCTAATCTTCTAGGTATAATTTCCTAATATTCATAAGTATCTCTGTATATATAGAGAGATCTCTCTCCATATCTCTATCTATGAATACTTATAAAGTACATTGTAATGTAATTTTTAAATAGTGGCCCCTGAGGAATTTTCCTGGGATCAGGACAATACAACTGGCTTTTGCTATGCAGATTTGCAAACATCGGTTGAGACTTGTAAACCGACAACTTTAAAGTACAATATGTCCACAGTCTGCGTGCCAACTGGCACATGCTGATAATGTCTGACAGGCCTCTCTTGTCAAAGCTTTGAACACCTAATAAATATGATTGTACTCTCTTTACCCTTTGAAAAATCAGATACTCATTTTTCCCCTTTCGACTACAGATGGTGATATCCTAAGAGCTTTGAGCCAGCTGCTCAGCCTCGTTGATGCAAGTGCTTATGGAAGACAATAAATTCTTCAAATCTGGGGTTGTTTTTCTTTTTCCTTTTCCAGCTTCCTAATACCACACTGATAGCAGAGGATATAAACCTCAGTAGCAATTTCAATATTAGAGGTTAGAAAACCCATGGAGATCTGGGTGAACAAATGAAGAATGTGCAACAATCGCATTAAACCTGTCCTACATCATTTGGAAATGATGTCTTATTGTGTTAAAATGAACTGCTGGTCAGTGCCAAGGAAACAATGTATTCTGAGAACTTATTATTGGTTTAGTGATTGCTTTTTATTACCATGGCTTCTATGGCTACTGCTATTATTGGGCTAGATGCTCATCTCTTTTAACTGTGATGTTCAAAGAAACCTAGCTGCGGTGAATATAATTGTTACCATTTATAACAGCAGGCCAGGTCAGATTCTCATCTTCTCTATCTGTGGTGTAACAAAGAAATAGTAAATCAGTGCGATGGTAGAATTTAATAATGCATGAAGAACTTCATTGTTGGTGATGCTTTTTTAAACGATGGCTTAGGGAATTTGAAAACAAGTAGGGAAAAATTTCTTTTTCTTGTTAAGAATCACTGACTCTCTTGGGGAAAAAAAAAATCTCCCAAGAAGTTAGATGAATAAAAAGGGAAATGATTTGTTTGCTTATATCTTTTTAAAAGAGAGAAAGAAATATAAAAAATTCTGAATATCTTTTGTAAAAGTTAACATTTGGGGTTTTAAAGCTTCACTGAATTGTTACATTCAATTTAGGAAAAAAAATATGTCATTTAATAAGATGGGCAACAAGAGACTCCAGGATGGAGGAAAGGAAGGAAAGGAAAAGCACGTGGCAGAGAAAGGAAATGAGCTGTGCGGAGGAGACAGTGAGAGAGGCAGGCAGACCAACACTGAAGTGCAGGCGGCCGGGGCAAAGAGAAAACAGTGGGAAGAGAAACGGGACAGGTAAATCAAATCTTTAAAAACAGAGCAGAGACATGAAGAAAAGAATGTGTAAGAAAATAATGGACAGGGAGGAAGTCAGAAGGAAACGTGATGAGGAGGCAAGAAGAGGACGAAGGGAGCAATGGCAGGTGACGAGGGGAAAGGCAGAGGGTGCTGTCACTGAGTTCTGGGATGAACCGTGCATTTGACCAGGATCCCAGTTGTTTTCTTGGGCATCAGAATCAATAACCACCAAATCCTCTGACAGCCTAGCCTCTGAGCCTCTTCTTTTTATGTGAATAGCTGGACTTGACTATTGGCTGCTTACTCCTCACAGCCTTGGCCTTTATGATCCATAGAGAAGTGATAGTGAAAGTCGCTCAGTCGTGTCTGACTCTTTGTGACCCCACGGACTGTAGTTGGCCAGGATTCTCTGTCCATGCAATTCTCCAGGCCAGAATACTGGAGTGGGTAGCTGTTCCATTCTCCAGGGGATCTTCCCAACCCAGGAATCGAACACAGGTCTCCTGGCTTGTAGGCAGATTCTTTACCATCTGAGCCACCACGGAAGCCCTTATGATCCATGCTCACCCTAATTCGACTCCATATCAATCTTCCAACAGGTTTATCCATTTTATTTATATTTAACAGTATCTTTCAGTGTTCTTGATTTTCTCTATTGAATTAATTGTCTTATTTTATTAATTTCCAATTTGACATATCCTTCCTACTTCCTTAAACTTGGGGAGAGGTGTTAATTTGTTCAGTTTTTATATAAGGTCTTGAGTTGAATTCTTAGATCATTGATTTTCAACATTTCTTTCTTTTCTGATATATCAATCGCAGGGTATGTATCTCTTTCTAAGGATGGCTTTAACTGCATTCCACAAGTTTTATTATGTCTTATACTTACTATCATTAAGTTCAAAATATTAAAAAATTTTTCATTGTGATTTCTTCTTGATCCATGAATTAATTTAGAATTATATTATTTAATTTCCAAACAAAAGGGCATTATCTCAGCCAGAGAATATTCTCCATATGGTTTTAATCTTAAAATATATTGAGAAATGCTTTATAGCCCAGTATATGGCCAGTTTTGATAAATACTGCATTTGCGTGTGAAAAGCATACATATACAGCAATTAATGTGGGTGCTATTTTATATGAAATGTATCAAGTTTGTTAGTCATGTTTTTCTCATATTCATCATTTTACTATACTAACTTCTTTTTGAGTAATAGAACACTTCTATTTTTCATTTTAATCTCAGTTACTTTTGTCTATTATACTTTCTTTTATTATTATTTAATGCTTACCCTTGATTTATTGCAGTCTAATATAAAAATATTACTTTTCTCCAATTCTTTGATTATGCTGGAATCTTAGAATACTTTAACTCCATCTATTCCTATTTTGCCTTTCACATTATTGTATCATATACTTTTGGTAAATTTTAAATTCTGCAGCCCATTACTATTATTGTTTTGTACAATCAAATTTGATTTATATTTATCCCATTATTTACCACTTTTCGCCACCATTTCAGTTCAGTTCAGTTGCTCAGTCATGTTTGACTGTTTGCCACCGCACAGACTGCCGCAAGCCAGGCCTCCCTGACCATCTCCAACTTCCAGAATTTACTCAAACTCATGTCCATTGAGTCAGTGATGCCATCCAACCAGCTCATCCTCTGTTGTCCCCTTCTCCACCCACCTTCAATCTTTCTCAGCATCAGGGTCTTCTCAAATGAGTCAGTTCTTCGCATCAGGTGGCCAAAGGATTGGAATTTCAGCTTCAGCATCAGTCCTTCGAATAAATATTCAGGACTGATTTCCTTTAGGATGGACTGGTTGGATCTCCTTGCTGTCCAAGGGATTCTCAACACCACAGTTCACAAGCATCAGTTCTTCTGCCACCCTTTATTCCTTCTTAAATTTTATGTTTTTGTTTAGAACTGTTTTCTTTTGCCTGAGGAATTTCCTTTAGAATCATTTTAGAAAAGTCAACTGGTGATGTTTTTCCATTTTGTTTGTCTCAAAATATCTCAATTTTACCTTCATTTTTGAAGAATATTTTCATCAATTGTTTAATTCTAGTTCGAAACTTTATTTTTGATACTATATATATCCTTTAATTATCTTCTGGCTGCCATCTTTTTTGTTAAAAATTTAGCCCAATCTTATTTTTCCCTTTTTGAAAATAACGCAACTGTTTTCTGTGGCTATCTTTAAGATTTTTCTGTTTCTTTAGCATTTATCACTTTTACTATGAGATAAGACTAAGTGTGAATTTATTATTTTTTATGTCTTGAATATGTGGGTTGATGGTCTTCATTTGTTGAAGATTATAGGACTTTAATACCTAATTTAATATTGTTCCTGCTTCATTCTCTATGTTATAATTTTAGAACCCTGATTACATTAATCAATTTTTAATCTCACCTATATATTTCTTATATTGTTTTCTGAATTCTCCATACTTTTTCATGCTTTAATCTGCATATTTTCATCTTTCTGTTCAGTAAAATAATCATTTCCACTGAGTCCAATCTACCGATGAACTTATCTCTCCAGTTGTTTATTTCAGTTGTATTTTTTAGTTACAGAATTTCTATTTGATTTTTAAAAATACATTCTACTTTTATTCCATAATTCTCTTATCATCATTTTTTTGGACATATTAATCACAGCTATTTTAATGTCTGCAGCTGATAACTCTCATGTCTGGATTATCTGTTGGTCTATTTCTAAATTCTATTTTTTTGTCTTGATAATGTTTCTTGATATACCCAGTAATTCTTAATTGAATGCTAGACACTGTGTATGATTATAATAATTCCTTCATGGAGGGAATTAATTTTAGACTATGATAAGTTAAAAATAGAGGTAGATCTCTTTAATTCATTCAGGGATAGAAGTGACTCCAGTCTGGACGGCAGCATTTTTCAAAGCCTTGAGTATGTTCAGTCTACTCTCAGGATGTTGCCCTTCAGAGGCTGCATCTGAAAGCTAGGGTATTCATGGTGACTTCACCTCCTTGATGAGCCCTGAAATTCAACTTTTGTCTCCAGAACACAGTGAGATTGCTTATCACTCTCTCTTTTAGCTGACACTTTGTTCTGGACTTCTTCGCCTGTATTCTTGCACTGCTCATGATTCAGCAAATGCTTCAAAGGGAAAGCAGAACTTATTTTTGGTTTTACTTCTCTGCCCTTCCCTTCTCTCAGGAATTTTTGACCTTCAAGTTCTGGCTTCTTGGTCTGATGCTTTCAATTGACTTTAAAATTTTTATACGGTCTTCCTAGTTGTACTCGAAGGAGTGTTGATCTGCTGCAAGTTAGTGTTTGCACAGCCAGAAATTGTTCTAAAGTCTTTTTATGATGTTAATCATATCGATGATGTATGGTAGCATTTTGTGCTTTTTCTAACTCCAGCTTGTTTGTTCACATTATTATTATTTAAATGATGTAGCAAATAAATTTCATGTGTGATACTGTTGTGTAATTTATTTTACTGTTTATGTAACATATGAACATACTTTGTTTTATTTTGCTTTGCTTTATTATGATTCACAGATACTGCATTTTTTAAAAATTAAAGGTTTGTGGCAGCCCTGCATGCAGCAAAACTATCAGCACCATTTTCCCAACAGCATTGGCTCGTTTCATGTCTCTGTGGTACATTTTGGTGATTCTCACAATATTTCACACTTCTCATTATATTTGTTATGGTGATCTGTGGTCTTTAATCATACTGCTATCCGAGCCCTGACGTCTCAGATGATGATCAGTGGGGACAAATGTCACCAGACCAACAGTCCATGACTGGTACAAAACAACTCAGAAACCTCGACAGCACTTAACTCAGCACCTCAGAGACATCAAGTCACTGTCAGTGAGCTTTAAGTTTCCCTGAGCATAACATTGGGGAAGGCAATGGCACCCCACTCCCGTACTCTTGCCTGGAAAATCCCATGGACGGAGGAGCCTGGTGGGCTGCAGTCCATGGGGTCGCTAAGAGTCAGACATGACTGAGCGACTTCACTTTCACTTTTCACTTTCATGCATTGGAGAAGGAAATGGCAACCCACTCCAGTGTTCTAGCCTGGAGAATCCCAGGGACGGGGGAGCCTGGTGGGCTGCCATCTATGGGGTCAACACATAGTTGGACACGACTGAAGCGACTTAGGAGCAGTAGAGCATAACATATTTTGGTCTTGTTATTCTACCCTCCTGTCTTCTTAGGCATCTTTCTTCCTCATATACTAGCTTAATCCACACAGTTAGCTTTGTCTGCTCCTTCCATGATTAGATTCCTCACATTTCTCTGTCTTGTTGATTAACATTCTACTTCCAAATGCCATCTGAAAGTACTCCTCACCCCATGACTTTTCATTTAAACTGTTCTTTTCTAATCCTATAATGTGAATGAGGCAACAATTGATAAGAAAGATACGGTATAAAAATAGACCCATAGAGTAATCATCCTTACCACTTTCCATATTCATGTAATACTTAGCACTTCATAAATGTTAACTAATTAGACTTCAAAATTTCCTTATAAGGAAATTCTTAGATACAGTTTCAAAGTAAGAAAGAGAATTAGAGGGGGAAAAAAACATGTGATAGGGTAAGAGTAACTGCTGGGTCCTTAGCTTGAGCACACAGCCCTCAGAAACTCCAGGCAATTGAAAATGCCTGCCATCGTTCACTTAGCCTTGATGGTGAAGCTGCGTACTAACTCTTCACCATAAAGTTAAAACACTGTACTGTTTTATTTCTCAACTGATACTGAAAAATAGATCCGCAGACCCCTTCTGATCTCTTGGAAGCAGAGACTGAAGAATGTTAAGACTGTATCCATTTAGGTATCTATGGTACTTCAAAATACCTGTGAGATCTCAACACTTTCCAAGGCTGGGAATCTTGGAGTCGTCTTTACCTCTTTTCCTGTATCTCATACCTATATGATAGAGAGTCTTATTATTCTTTCATTTTTTGGTATGTATTTTGCTCTCTAGTTTTATTATCATAATTTAAGCCCAGATATTTCGTATTCCATGTCTGGAGTCCTGCTGCTGGCATGTAGGATGTGCCTCTCACTCTGGTTGTCTCCACTGACATAATCTGCATGAAGCTTCGTGGGGAATATTTCGGAAATGACCAGTGTGAATATCACTGTCTGCAGAGTACAAATGCTGTGCTTGCCTGTCCAACTTCATTATTCCCTTATTCTCTCAATAACACTCTGCATTTAAAATGGAGGCTGCTATCACAGCACTGCCTTCTCCTATAAAAAGAGCTGTTCCCATGATCCAAACTACCCTAGCCATTGTCAAGGCACATAAATATTTTAAAATGCATAAATGTTTTCTAAAGCAAAAAATGTGAGAAGAATGATACTGCTTTACATTTTTATAAATCTCTTTAGTATTTGGCTTAATAGGCAAACTTGGTTCTGCGTTCAATCTGTATAATATATTGTTATAGTTAAATGTATATGTTGTATAAAGAAAATATGACCTCTGATAGATATGTTATTGGAAAAGGGATGATTATTTTAATAGCCCTTTTTATTATTACTGATATTTGTCTTTGATATTATACTAAAACTTGACAAGTGGTAGTTTCTTAAAGGTTAGTTGCAATGTGGGATCTGAAACCACATCAATGACCTTTTTCTACTCAGTTTTAATAAATTGCACTGACCTGTTATGTCCTTTGAATATGTTTTTACCTATATGTGACTTTATCATGTGTTGATCATTTGGAAAATATGAGTTCACTGAGATATGCAAATATTGACATACTGCATTATAAGATGCCAAAAAACCACATTCCAGCCAACATCACCAGTGACCTCATCAGAAAAGTCTTTGTGTCATACTCACAATGGCACACACACATGTTCTAAAATTCAAAATGAGAAAGCTCAAATTTTATAATCTGCAGTAAACACTGTCCAGAAAATGTCAGATCTTAGTAACCACAGTTTATCTGTTGTTCCGTCAAGTTAAAACAGTATTCTGTGTAAATGTGGCTAGTCCTGCTCACAGCTCAAACAGTTGCCCAGGTACTTTTCCTTACCACTTGACTATATTTCGGTAAGAAGCAACAGTGTCTTGTATACACTTCCTATTTTGTTACACAGAATATTAAAAACTTGTGTTCTCAAGAGTTGAGATTTAATAAAATTGATAATTTTTACTGTTTTCCTCAATAGCAATTGTTAAATAAAAGTGGCTTTAATTTTTTTTTCTATGACCATGTGGCAGTAAACAAGTGACTTATTAGTACAATTTAGAGCCTCTGCTGAAGACACCAGCAATTTTAGCCAACATTGCACTTGCATCATTAGAGCAAATATCAACACAGTAAAACAGGAAATAATGTCTTAGTATTAGTATGAAAGTCATTTGACCTTGTAGATCCCTGAAAATGCCTTGTGAACCCTCCAGGCATCTGTGAATCATACTTTAAAAAATGCTGGTGTATAGAAATGCTCTTTTCACTGAAATTGCTAAGCTTGTAACCAGATATTTTGGGCTTGCCCCAAGCCATGTTCCTGGGCAACATGGAAGAAGGCTTCTAGAATTTGGAAGGAAAGAGGCCATCACCCAGGGAAGCTGAGCTGAGAGAAGCGACAGCTCTGACAATATCTTTCCCCATCCAGGATTTAGCCTTGCCAGAAGATCTGAACTTCTGGTTAACACAGACAGTATATTTTCTTTTTAGCCTAAGAAAGTTTGAGTTGGAGTTCTGTTCCTTTTAGGCAAAAGGTCACCATTAGTTGGCTCTGATTATGCATCCAGTTTCCTCCACTATCTTAGTCCAAGGTCCCCACCCACATGTTTATTCCTACGTTTACCTCTTACACGTGTGCATATTCTTCAGGATACCTCTCATCTGTGCCATTCAAATCCTGAGGCTACCAGCGTTCTTGAAGACTTCTGCTGATAGCTCCCTTTCTGAAATCTATCAAGCTACTATCAGTATAATAATTTTTAGTAGTAACTTACTCTCTGATTCTTGCATGAGTTTTGATCTTACCAATCTAATTACAAGGTTAGTTTCCTGATGACAGAGGTCATGTTTTAAGTTCTATTTATGTGCTCAAGGCACACCACTGTGGGTACTGTAAATAATGCTTTTTTGTAAAAATCCAATAAAATTTTTTTAACATCTTAGTCAAATAAATGGAGCAGTTTCCTTCAGAAAACCGCCGGCTGTCAACCTTCGGGAATAAAAACAGGTATATAGTGAAACATCAAACAGTAGAACTACTGGCAAAATCTTTTTATAGTTTCAAACTCATACAGGTACCTAAATATCATCAGAAGCTGACAAAGTGAGGATAACTGTGCATGCTCAGTCATGTCTGACTCATTGAGACCCCATCTGGGCTCCTCTGTACATGGGATTTTTCCAGGCAAGAACATGAGTGGGGTTCCATTTCCTTCTCCAGAGGATCTTTCTGACCCAAGGATCAAACCAGCATCTCCTATGTCTCCTGCACTGGCAGATGGATTCTTTACCACTCAGCCACCTGGAAGCCCAAAGGATAGTAATAGCTACTGTTTACTAAGTGCCTTCTATGTGATAAATGATAGCCTCAGTATTTTATGTTAAGTTATCTTTGATCCTCACAATAACCCAGAAGGGTAGATGTTACAATTAATATCTTACATATGAGGAGTTAGATTCAGAGAGATTAAATAAATTTTCCATGTAGCACAGCTTATCAGTGGGGTAGCCAAGATTCACAAAGTCACTGGCTTTAAGTCAAGTAATGTATTACTAACATGCATAAACACTCCCAAGAATAACATTAGATTTAACTGAACATTTATTTGTTGAGTGCCTCTAGTAGAAAGCGGGGGGCTTCCCTCATAGCTCAGTCAGTAAAGAATCTGCCTGCAATGCAGGAAACCTGGGTTCGATTCCTGTGTTGGGAAGATCCCCTGGAGAAGGAAATGGCAATCCACTTCAGTACTCTTGCCTGGAAAATCCCATGGACAGAGGATCCTGGCAGGCTGCGGTCCATGGGGTCGCAAGAGTTGGACACAACTGAGCGACTAAAGCACCAGTAGAAAGCACTATGCTTGGTGTAGTAGAAGATCGCAAAATGAGAAAGGAACCTCTGGCCTAGCCTAGTGGTGTTCACTGTTTATGTGTAGAGAGCAGTTTGCTCAGCAAGCAGTTAGACTTGAACACATATAATGCACAATCCTTGTTAAAATATAGACAGTTCCCAAGGAACAGAATTGAATGGCATATGCCTTGAGGGTGCATCTTGTATCGAAAAGTCAGTTGGAAGCAGTTCTCTTTAAATCTCTTTCTAAAATTGGTCTGAAGACAAGTGATTATAGAAGTAATTAAAGAGAACAGGTAAAGAAGCTGTATTACTGTGGAAGTAATATCCATTCACCTGTGTGTGGACATTTAGGTTGCTTCCATGTTTTGGCTATTGTACATGGTACTGTTATGAATATCAGGGTGCATACATCTTAAAATTAACTGGTTAATTTAAACATAAGATTGTGATTGAATTTAAATATGAATGGACTGCTGCTTAAAGTATATCCTTTGATTAACATGGGTTATCCTAAATATGTATTTATGTGTGTGTGTGTATGTATATATATAATGTATATATATGTGTGTGTGTATATATATATGTATATCTTTTGTTAAATAGCTTCATGACACTGGGCTAAAAAAAGTTAAATCCCCCACAACTCCCAGTGGGGTCTTGGAGGCACAGAAGTTTCACACACACTGTTATTCTCCCAGCATGACAGAGTATATGGTATCTCTCAAATATTTGCTATTACAATCCCCAGTTTTCAGAGAGCTTACTGAGGTCCGTGGTCTACAAAATTTTAATTCCTGATGAGTCTTTCAAAAAATAAATGCTGTTTCTCAAACTAGAAAAAGCAGCAAAGTTTAACAACTGTGTCATTCACCAGTAATCTACCATTTCTCCTCTTTTTGTTGACTTATGTGCTTTCCCTTCAATTCCATGAAAAAAGGCAGACTTCTCTTTGAGTTCCCAACAGTGGGTAAAAAAGCTCCTGCTTACCTACTTCTTTGGGGAAAGACAAAAAGGAGAAGAAATTGAAGTACATTTTCTTTCCCTGAACTGAGATCAATTAAAAATACATCAAGAATATTGAAAGAAAAGTCAGATCAGTGTGTGGAAATTAGCAGTTGGATTTCTAGGGAGAATGGCCTAATGGACCAAGTGTTACTTAGTTCAGTCTCAGAAGTAGTACACAGTGGTGATTTCTGGGCTCAAGTGCTGTAGAATATTTCCTGACGACAGTTTGTGAATACAGATGAACACAGCAAATTGTGTACCGTCTCAGGACCGCTGAAACCAAGACTAATACATTTCCTTAAATTCTGCTGAACCAGCATATTAGAAACGCTGCAGAAATTTTTCTAACTTAAAAAATATACCAAAAACCACTTAAGGTACCCAAACCTTAAATCAGTGATCATATAAAGGTAAAAGATTTTGTTTCTTAGAAGAGCTTCTGCATCAATAACATATAATAGAAAGTGTAGAGTCACAGAGAATGAATTGGCATCCCAGGAGGCTCTTCCACACTTAAGTATGTGACCCTGAACAAAGCACTAAATAACTATCTAGTCTTTGTTCTTGTTTATAAAATGGGAAGATAACTCCTGCGTTAACTATCCATGGGTATGTTCTAACAACCACATCAGAAAACTTGTTACATGGTGATAAACTGTAAAGTTCTATATGTATGTTGGTTACTGCTGCTGCTGCTGCTAAGTCGCTTCAGTCGTGTCCGACTCTGTGTGACCCCATAGACGGCAGCCCAGCAGGCTCCCTCGTCCCTGGGATTCTCCAGGCAAGAACACTGGAGTGGGCTGCCATTTCCTTCTCCAAAACACAGTTATGAAGGGGTTATTCTCCTGCTTACAAAGTTGATAACTTCTCATGTCTGCAGAATACAGGCCAAACTCCTAATCAGAGCTTCCAAGATTCTTTGCCCACTGCTACCTACCCACTTGCTTACACTTGTCACTCTCAATCTTTCCTACAAGGTCCATGTGTGACCTTGACACATGATGACTTTGAACACAACAAAGGTGTCATGGCTCCTCTCTCATCCTTGTCATCAACCCCAATCCTGCAGAGCCCAGTGCAGATTGCATTCTTTCCATGAGGCTCTTCTCAGTCTCCTCACTCAAGATGAGTCTCTCCGCCCTCCTCTCAGCTCTCATGGCAGTTAGTCTACATTTAGAGGATGGCCCAGGCCACACTGTCGTTTTGTTGGGCAGTGGTGCCCATTTCCATCTCCTCCATCTGACAGCAAGCTCTACTGGAGGCACACTGTGCTCATTCCCTAATAGCCCATCTGCCCTCTCCTGGCTGCCTAGTGTCTGCCTTCACACCTCACTCCGAAGTTTGCTATAATTTCTTTCAACAACCAAGGATAACTGAGAAAACAAATCATGTCGCTGAAAAGCCCTGGATCAAAAGGTCTGTGCTCAGAACCAGCTGTTAGCCCTGAAGGGTCATGGAGGCCGGGCAAGTTGTTTAAGATTAGAGGCTCTATTTCTTCAAACGATTAATGAAGAGTCCAGCCCAAGTCCAGCTTCTCTGCAGTTTGTCTAATCTAGTATGTATTAAGATCTATTGGAATATATATATTTTTTAATTTGTGCCATCATGCCCATCTGACAGTCTCAGAAGAGTTAATCTCCTTTCCCTCTATTGTAAGTGCATTCTCTAGGGATAAATTATAGGTGTCTTTAGTCTAAGCTTTCTGGCCACTTTGTTTTTTGTTTTTTTTTTTTTTTTTGGCTCTCCAACCATTTATTTCGTTTACGTTTTAAGCCGGACCCTACTGCTTTCTGGTTGAGCTGTCAGAGTTGCAGTTTCCTTCAAGGCGGCTGCCTTCCGAGGCCTGCGGCGGGAAGTGGCTGCGGGCGTCCACAGGACCCTCCGCTGGCATCGGCCGCCGCTCCTCCTCTGAGGGGCACCTGGCATCACCGGGAGAACAGGGGCTCGAAAGGAGGAGGCCTGAAGGTGGCCGGGGCGGCACACAGAACCCTGCCCTTCCGCCGCCGCTGCCCGCCTCCCTGTATAAGGGTCGGTGTGCCCGCAGAAAGGTTTGCCGCAGACCCCCGGCTCCCGTCCGTGCGCGCGCGGACCCGGGTCCCCTGAAGGGTCCCCTGAAGGCCGCGCGCGGGAGCGGGGGTCGAGGGGACCCGCCTGCCCCGACGCTCCGCTCGCCTCCCCAAGGCTCCGGGCGTACGCCTCGCCGCCCCGCGCGGCCCCGCGCTCACCGTCTCGGGGTCGTTCTCGAACACCTCGGCCACTTTGGATCTATAACAAAGGTGTTCTAGGAAGCTCTTTCTGTAAATGAACTGTCAGAACAACATGGGAGAAGTCAGTACACAGACAGGGAGTGACAGCAAGAAATCCCACTGCCTTGAGTCCCACAAACTTCCTCCTCACTCAGTTACCTTAACAGCCTGCCCACCTTCCTTCAAGCCTCACATCCAGGCACAGGTGACCTTTAACATGTGAATATGGTCATTACTACCTGCCATAAATCTTCTAATGATCACTTTTAAGATCAAGCTTAAATGACTGGCCGAGTGACTCTTCATGATATGATCCCTGCCCCTCTCTTTTGGCCACTCGTTTAGTCACTTCTTATGCTGTCCATAAAATCACTAGCTGTCCCCTCTAAAATATGGGACTACAAGTTAAATTTTAGTTTCAGATGAAAAAAAAATGTTTTAGTACAAGTATATTCCCAATATTGAATGAGACATATGAAAATATTATTTTTTGTTTACCTGAAATTCAAATTTCACTGGGCATCTTGCATTTTTATTTGATAAATATGGCAGCTCTACCTGTTACACTATGTGGTCTCATGGGCCCCTGCCTTGCCCCTGCTGTCACTTGTCCTTAACATTCTCTGCTCCTCCCTCACACCCACAGCTCATTTACGACTCCCTCCATTTCCTCTGAAGAGTCTCCATCACCTCCCATTTTAATTTAGATATTTCTTTGTGGTACCCTGGGTCCATTTCTAATATGTGCTTATACAAACTTTTGCAACCGCTTATTTGTATGTTTATCTGACTCACTAAACTAGACATTTCTCAAGGGCAGGATCCGTGGTCTATTCTGTATATCTCTAGAAACTAACAGTGTCTGGCACACAGTAACTCTTTAATAACGTTTGTTTGACGAGCCAAATGGTGCCATTTTATTAGCATTCTAAAGCACATACAGAGAAACACATGGCTAGAGGCCTAGGTTTCCTGGTAGAAGAAGAGGGTGCCAGATGTGAAAGCTGCTAGCTAGTTTCCAGATGGTCACCCTCCCAGCGCCTTTCAGGGGACGGAGGTGAGCATGCAGACCACAGACACAGCAGGAGGGCCACCCAGGAAGGCAGAGTCAGGAAGGTCATGGCCAACTAGCAGAGACTTAGAACGCAAGCATGAGATAGGGGACAATGCAGTCAGGAAGCCTTTCATCTCGGTCCTCACAGAATAAGTCAGAATAATAATTCAACAGGAAGGGAAAATTGGATTGCTTAGCTGATAAACATGGGCTAGCCACAAAACCCTTTTCTCTAAGAATTTCAGCAGAAGAAAGGGATTGGCACTGTCTGGCCACACCTGTTTTAACAAAGCTCAGAACACAATAGGCATGAACAAGCAGCTTCAGAGCTCACAGCAAGCCCTCCTGCTGGGGATACTAGGAGAGTGGCAAATACTTTTGAAGGCAGGTGGCAGCTTTCCTATTTCACTCTGTGAATTAGCAAGAGAAGTGAGGAGGGTTATGCAGGCAGAGACCTGGTGAATCTGCCACGAAAGGGAAAAAGGAACACTGGCTGTCAACGTTTATCAGTGTCTTAGGAGCCCAGCTCACCCTTGGTTTAACTCATTTCTTAATCAGAAGCTTTCCCCCGCATTTCTGTCAAGTACTCTCCTTTTTCTTCTCATCAGTGTATTTCTACCCTTCAGCCCTACTCCCCAGGTGAATGGATTTTAGTTTAGTGGACCTTTAATGATATATATGCTACTGTCCTACACTTTCAGAATGAATATTAATAGCCTAAAAAATATTCATAACTCTCACAGCATACTTGTTCTAGGAATTATCCTAAGGAAATAATCAGAGGCTTAAAGAACATAAAGATTTATGTTCAGTGACACTCATTACAATATTGTTAAAACACATAAATCTGAGACATTCATGCAATGAAATACTAAGGATTCATTAAAATAATGTAAGCATAGTTAATAGTAGAGGGAAATGCTTGTGATTGCTATTGTAATGAGAGAATAAAAAACACATGTAACATATATATTACACACACGTGTATATGTGTATATGTTTACATATAACAAATACAGTGCCAAATATATGGTAAATGATTTGAGTGAATAAGAAACAATAAAGCATGCAGTTAGAAGCATTTGGCTTAGAATCATAAAGACTTAGGTGTACCACTTTTTACCTAATATCCTGGGAATTTACTGGGGCTTAGGATGTCATCGCAAAATGAGGGAAATAGTAATTGTCTTACAGAGTTATTTTGTGGGTTTATATGAGAAATCATTTGTTAAATGCTTAGTACAGACTTATCATGTCAGTTTAGTTCAGTACAGTCACTCAGTTGTGTCTGACTCTTTGCGACCCCATGGACTGCTGCACACCAGGCCTCCCTGTCCATCACCATCTCCCAGAGTTTACTCAAATTCATGTCCATCGAGTTGGTGATGCCATCCAGCCATCTCATCCTCTGTCATCCCCTTCTCCTCCTGCCCTCAATCCCTCCCAGCATCAGAGTCTTTTCTAAGGAGTCAACTCTTCTCATGAAGTGGCCAAAGGATTGGAGTTTTAGCTTTAGCATCAGTCCTTCCAATGAATATTCAGGACTGATTTCCTTTAAGATTGACTGGATGAATCTCCTTGCAGTCCAAGGAACTCTCAAGAGTCTTCTCCAACACTGCAGTTCAAAAGCATCAATTCTTCAGCGCTCAGCCTTCTTCACAGTCCCACTCTCACATCCATACATGACCACAGGAAAAACCATAGCCTTGACTAGGTGGACCTTTGTTGGCAAAGTAATGTCTCTGCTTTTGAATATGTTATCTAGGTTGGTCATAACTTTCCTTCCAAGGAGTAAGCGTCTTTTAATTTCATGGCTGCAAATCACCATCTGCAGTGATTTTGGAGCCCCCCAAAAATAAAGTCTGACACTGTTTCCACTGTTTCCCCATCTATTTCCCTTGAAGTGATGGGACCAGATGCCATGATCTTCGTTTTCTGAATGTTGAGCTTTAAGCCAACTTTTTCACTCTCCTCTTTCACTTTCATCAAGAGTGATTTTGGAGCCCCCCAAAATAAAGTCTCTCATTGTTTCCATTGTTTTCCAATCTATTTCCCATGAAGTTATGGGACTGGATGCCAAGATCTTTGCATTTTGAATTTTGAGTTTGAAGTCTGCTTTTTCACGCTCCTCTTTCACTTCCATCAAGAGGCTCTTTAGTTCTTTGCTTTCTGCCATAACGGTGGTGTCCTCTGCATATCAGAGGTGATTGATATTTCTCCAAGAAATCTTGATTCCAGCTTGTGGTTCATCCAGCCCAGCATTTCACATGATGTACTCTGCATATAACTTAAATAAGCAGGGTGACAATATATAGCCTTGATGTACTCCTTTCCCAATTTGGAACCAGTCTGTTATTCCACGTCCAGTTCTAACTGTTGCTTCTTGACCTGCATATAGGTTTCTCAGGAGGCAGGTAAGGTGGTCGGGTATGCCCATCTCTTTCAGAATTTTCCACAGTTTTCTGTGATCCACACACTCAAAGGCTTTGGCATAGTCAATAAGGCAGGAGGAGATGTTTTTCTGGAACTCTCTTGCTTTTTCAATGATCCAACGGATGTTGGCAATTTAATCTCTGGTTCCTCTGCCTTTTTTAAAACCAGCTTGAACATCTGGAAGTTCACAGTTCACATATTGCTGAAGCCTGGCTTGGAGAATTTTGAGCATTACTTTACTAGCGTGTGAGATGAGTGCAATTGTGCAGTAGTTTGAGCATTTTTTGGCATTGCTTTTCTTTGGGATTGGAATGAAAACTGACCTTTTCCAGTCCTGTGGCCACTGCTGAGTTTTCCAAATTTGCTGGCATATTGAGTGAAGCATTTTCACAGCATCATCTTTTAGGATTTGAAATAGCTCAACTGGAATTCCATCAACTCTGCTAGATTTGTTCCTAGTGATGCTTCCTAAGGCCCACTTGACTTTGCATTCCAGGATGTCTGGCTTTAGGTGGGTGTGATCCCACGATGGGATCACACCATCATGGTTAACTGGATCATAAAGATATTTTTTGTATAGTTCTTCTGTGTATTCCTGCCACCTCTTTTTAATATCTTCTGCTTCTCTTAGGTCCATACAATTTCTGTCCTTTATTGTGCCCATCTTAGCATAAAATGTTCCCTTAGTGTCTCTAATTTTCTTAAAGAGATTTGTAGTCTTTCCCATTCTATTGCTTTCCTCTATTTCTTTGCACTGATTGCTGAGGAAGGCTTTCTTATATCTCCTTGCTATTCTTTGGAACTCTGCATTCAAATGGGAACATCTTTCCTTTTCTCCTTTGCCTTTTGCTTCTCTTCTTTTCTCAGCTATTTGTAAGACCTCCTCAGGAAACCACTTTTCCTTTTCGTATTTCTTTTTCTTGGGGATTGTCTTGATCACTGCCTCCTGTACAATGTCATGAACCTCCATCCATAGTTCCTCAGGCACTCTGTCTATCAGATCTAATCCCTTGAATCTATTTGTCACTTCCACTGTATAATCATAAGGGATTTAATTTAGGTCATAGAAGAATGGTCTAATGGTTTCCCCTACTTTCTTCAATTTCAGTCTGAATTTTAAAATATATAATTCATGATCTGAACCACAGTGAGCACCCAGTCTTGTTTTTGGTGTGTAGAGCTTCTACATCTTTGGCTGCAAAGAATATAATCAATCTGATTTTGGTGTTGACCATCTGTAGAACATCGAACATCGAACATCATCTGTTCGGTGATGTCCATGTGTAGAGTCTTCTCTTGTGTTGTTGGAAGAGGGTGTTTGCTATGACCAGTGCATTCTCTTGGCAAAACTCTATTAGCTTTTGCCCTGCTTCATTCTGTACTCCAAGGCCAAATTTGCCTGTTACTCCAGGTATCTCTGAACTTCCTACTTTTGCATTTCAGTCCCCTATGATGGAAAGGACATCTTTTCTGGGTGTTAGTTCTAGAAGGTCTTGTTAGTCTTCATAGAACAGTTCAGCTTCAGCTTCAGCTTCTTCAGCATTACTGGTCAGGGCATAGACATGGATTACTGTGATACTGAATGGTTTACCTTGGAAATAAACAGATATCATTCTGTTGTTTTTGAGTTTTTGAAATGCAGTACCAAGTACTGCATTTCAGACTCTTTTGTTGACTGTGATGGCTACTCCATTTCTTCTAAGGGATTCTTGCTGACACTAGTAGACACAATGGTAATCTGAATTAAATTCACCTATTCCAGTCCATTTTAGTTCACTGATTCCTAACAGGTCAATGTTCACTCTTGCCATCTCCTGTTTAACCATGGACCTACATTCCAGGTTCCTATGCAATATTGTTCTTTACAGCATCATACTTTCCTTCCATCACCAGTCACATCCACAACTGGGCATTGTTTTTTCTTTGGCTCCATCTCTTCATTCTTTCTGGAGTTATTTTTCCATTCTTCTCCAGTAGCATATTGGGCACCTACTGACCTGGGAAGTTCATCTTTCAGTGTCATATCTTTTTGCCTTTTCATACTATTCATGGGCTTCTCAAGGCAAGACTACTGAAGTGCTTTGCCATTGCCTTCTCTAGTAGACTGCATTTTATCAGAACTCTCCACCGTGACCTTTCTGTCTTGGTTGGCCCTATAGGGTATGGTTCATAGTTTCATTGAGTTAGACAAGGCTGTGGTCCATGTGATCAGTTTGATTAGTTTTCTGTGATTGTAGTTTTCATTCTTTCTGTCCTCTGATGGATAAGGATAAGAGGCCTATGGAAGCTTCCTGATGGGGGAGGCTGACTGTGAGGGAAACTGAGTCTTGTTCTGATGGGCAAGGCCATGCTCAGTGTATCTTTAATCCAATTTTCTGTTGATTGTAGGCTGTGTTCCCTCCCTGTTGTTTGACCTGAGACCAAACTATGGTGGAGGTAATGAAGATAATGGCGACCTCCTTCAAAAGGTCCCATGCACACCCTGCTACACTCAGTGCCCCTGATTCTGCAACCGGACACTGCTGACCCACGCCTCCACCAGAGACTCCTGGACACTCACAGGCAAGTCTGGGGCAGTCTCTTGTGGGGTCACTGCTCCATTCTCCTGGGTCCCGGCGTGCACAAGGTTTGTTGGTGCCCTCCAAGAGTCTGTTTCTCCAGTCCTCGGAAAATTCTGTAATCAAATCCCACTGGCCTCCAAAGTCAAATTCCCTGGGGGTTCTCAGTCCCTTTGCCAGATCCCCAGGTTCAGATATCTGTTGTGGGTCCTAGAACTTTCCTAACAGTGTGAGAATTTCTTTGGTATAATTGTTCTGCAGTTTGTGGGTCATCTGCTCAGCTGCTGCTGCTGCTAAGTCGCTTTAGTCAGGTACGACTCTGTGTGACCCCATAGACGGCAGCCCACCAGGCTCCCCCGTCCCTGGAATTCTCCAGGCAAGAATACTCGAGTGGGTTGCCATTTCCTTCTCCAATGCATGAAAGTGAAAAGTGAAAATGAAGTCGCTCAGTCATGTCCAACTCTTAGTGACTTGATGGACTGCAGCCTCCCAGGCTCCTCTGTCCATGGGGTTTTCCAGGCAAGAGTACTGGAGTGGGGTGCCATTGCCTTCTCCAGCTCAGCAGCTCTATAGTGGGGTTAATGGCAACCTCCTCCAAAAGGGCTTATGCCACAGGCTGTGTGATGAGCCTTATCACTAGGAATTTAATAAATGACATTTTTATTAAAAAGCATGAAGTCCAAAATATTACCCTATGTATACCAAACTATTAACGTGTTATCACTAGATAATTATATTACATGTTTCAATTTGTTCTCCATGCATTTTTATTCTTAAAATTACCCATAGTGAATAGGTATTTCTTTCATGTTATAATTAAGCTATTATAGTAAATAAGTTGGCATAAAGCTTGCAACAGCTAAGACATTTCTTCAGCAATAAAGAATGCTTTGTTTTCTTTTATCTTTAGAGACATGGTGAAAAAAATCTTAGGGATATTGTCAAAAATATGGCATGATCAAATAGGGATCCTGTGTAACTCAGTAGTTCCTGGCAGAATGTGAAAATTCAAAATGGCTCTAGCCTCCTTAAGCAAAACCTTAACTCTGAAAGCCAGTCTGTAGGCATTGTGTATGTGTTTGTGTTACACTTATAAAGTTTAATTAAAATTACCATACACTGAGATCGTGTAGTTTCTTAGAATCACACTCAGCAGCAAGGCCACCGAATTATGTCTGATGAAAGACGGTAAGAGTGGGAGCCATACTTAGTAATGCAGGACAGGATAAATCTTCTCTAGTTACACACCTGATTAAACCCTTGAACAGCCTTATAGAACAACCTGATTCATTTAGGGATATTTTCAGTTTGCTTATTGATGTTTTCTTCACCCTCTGTTGCTATCATGGACTTCTGGGTTTAGCAAACTTGTTGTATCTGTTCTTCTGCACTCATTTCTCTCTGAGGAATGACAGTTAATAATGAGAAAATGAGTGTGTTGTCACAAACAACATTGAGATTGAGGAGGGAATTGACAGGAGCTGCAGTAGCTGAAATCTTACCAACAGGAATACCACTCTCAAATAAAGGCAATTTTAGTTGTCCAATGTGACAAAGGTTCCTACTAGTTAATTTATAATAAACTCTAGGTCCACGTCTAGTGTGATGAAATGACAGAGCATCTTAGTCCAGAAATATTTTCACAGAGAGATGCGATTTTTGTTATCAGTTATACAAATAGTAAGAACAGAGATTGAAATATTTTCTGACAAGTGCCCTTTTGTCAGCTATGAAAAGACTTCTCCTTTCTGTCCTGTGCCCTCAACCATCATGCTAGTCTTAACATCATCCTAGTCTACTAATTCACAGAATCACTGCCCTCTCTCTAGAATTGTTTGTTCTGCTCTTGGCCTCTCTGTATTAGAACCAGCAATTCTGCTGAGGTTCAAATATGTTATATGTTCATGACCTTAGTTACAGTTTATAATTTAGACAATGTGATAATTTAGGAAGCATTAACAAGTAGAAAGGAAGCAATATCATAATTATCCCAGAAGGAGGTGACTGTGTGCTTAGAGAACTCATGAGACATAGGAGAGACACGAGATAATATTCTAAACCTAGAACTTTTGGCAATAATTGATTATATTAATTATTATATATTATATAGAAATTATAAATTTTATTTTATTTTAATTATAATTTGTAAAAGATATGATTTGCAACAGTTGTTCTTCTATGAGCCAGATGGATGCATATTCCATTCAGGTGGGGGAATGACATGTTACCAAATCCCTCCCCTCATTTTGAGCCCTGGGCCTCTAAATCATTCAGGCGCATTCAGAGTTTCACAGTGTGGATTTTGAAGAGGTTCACACTAGTTTGTGGACATAGAATTTCATCACAGTGGAGAAATCCATAAGGGAATAAACATCATAACATCTTCTCCATCTTCCTCATCTCCTCCCAAGGAAAAACATTCTCCTCGAATGTTACCCAGACTGGTTGCCTCCAGGTAGACCATCTTTTATATTCTCACCCCAGGGCAGTTTTAGCTGCTTTGGCCACTTCACTACCTGGAAATTATGTTTTGTTTAGCAAGATGGTAGTGAGTTGAATGGTAGCCTCCCAAAAGGATATGTTCCTATCCTGTTCTCTAGAACAGGTGAATGTGACCTTATTTGGACAAAGGATCTTTGTAGATGTGATTAAGTTAGGGATCTTGAGATAAGATCATCCTCGATTATACCAGTGAGCCCTTAACCCAAGGGAAAGTATTCTTATTAGAGACACACAGAAGAGACAGACAAAAGAGGAGGCAGTGTGCCCACAAAGGCAGAGAGAGGAGTGATATAGCCACAAGCCAAACAATGTGACCAGAGCTGGAGTGGGCAGGGAGAAGAATCTCCTCTAGAGCCTCTGGATAGAGCACAACCCTGCTGATGCCTTGAGTGTGGATTTCTGGCCTTTGGAAGTGTGAGAGAGTAAGTTTTATTCTTATAAACTACCTAGTTTGTGGAAATTTGTCACAGCAGCCACACGAAACTAAAAGAAGCAAGTTCTAGAGTTAGCCAACCAAGATTCTATTCCTGCTATGACCTTGGGGATGTTGATAAACCTCTCTACAATTCTTATCTATAAAGTGGGGATGATAATAATAGTATATCATCCAGAAGGCTACTGTGACGAATAAGCCGTCTATATATTATTATTACTGCATCTGTATAATTAAAAGGTCAATGAAGGGGGCTTGCCATTGTTAAGATATAAAATGAGGCATATTAAAAATGTTGACTTGCTTTGAACAAAACATTTCGGTCTGGCAGCGCCAAACAGGAAGTGGTTAAGAGTGTTCCTCTAGCAGGAGATCTGGGAAAGGCATTTAGAGAAGTTATGGAAACAGAGTAAGGAATTATATGATTGGCTACAGCTTAAAGCCTAGTTGGCTGTTCGTGATGGGTTTTCCTCTGTTTCAGTTTCATAACCTTGAGGTATTTACAGGCTTAGATTTTGGTTTGCTTACAAAGCTGCCATGGCATTAGAGCCTCCTTAGTCTAATGGGACCCTTATTTAACTAATTTAACAGCCTGTTGGAGAGAAGGGTGTCTCTAAACATGTATTGCAGTCACCACCTCTTACCAAACAGAAACTCTTTTTGTCATTTAAAAGTCAGCTTTGCTTCAGCTTCTGCTCAAACCATTTTCAAATATCCTGGAGTCTGTGTTTCACCTGAGCTCCCCAGACAGAATTTTGCTAGCACTCCTCCTGACCTACAGCCTCACTTTGACACACTAAAAGGACTGACCTTGTTTCATGATGATCTCTTATCAGCTGGATGCTCTTTAGTGATGTTGAATATTTATCTGTCTTGGCCTCATTCATTCATAGCTTGCTATAGACTGTATATTATGTATTTTTTATATCCTTTATGGAATTTGATACATAGTAGGTCTGTGATAAATAATTGAATGCCTATAAATGCTTCACACAGGCACAAAAGGAGGAATCAAGAATATGTGATAGCTCAGTTGGTAAAAAATCTGCCTGCAATGCAGGAGACCCTGGTTCAATTCCTGGGTTCGGAAGATCCGCTGGAGAAGGGATAGGCTACACACTGCAGTATTCTTGGGCTTCCCTTGTGGCTCAGCTGGTAAAGAATCTGCCTGTAATGTGGGAGACCTGGGTTTGATCCATGGGTTGGGAAGATTCCCTGGACAAGGGAAAGGCTACCCACTCCAGTATTCTGGCCTGGAGATTTCCATGGACAGTATAGTCCACGAGATCCCAAAGAGCTGGACACGACTGAGCGACTTTCACTTTCAGGCACTTTGGTTGGCTGCTAAATCCTGATAATGCTAAATAATGTTTTGGCTTCCCTTGTAGCTCAGTTGGTAAAGAATCCACCTGCAATGTGGGAGACCTGGGTTCAATCCCTGGGTTGGGAAGTTACCCTGGAAAAGGAAAGGCTATCCACTGCAGTATTCTGGCCTGAAGAAGTCCATGGGGTTGCAAAGAGACGGACACAAGTGAGCAACTTTCACTTTCTCTCATGCATGTGACTGTTTGCATGTACTTTCCATTTTGCTTGGAATATGCTGACTTCTACTCTTCCTGTATGTGGCTCAGATCATGAACTCCTCATTGGAAAATTCAGAATTAAATTGAAGGAGGGAAAACCACTAGACCATTCAGGTATGACCTAAATGAAATCCTTTATGATTATACAGTGGAAGTGACAAATAGATTCAAGGGATTAGATCTGATAGACAGAGTTCCTGAAGAACTGTGGAAGGAGGTTCATGACATTGTACAGAAAGCAATGACAAGACCATCCCCAAGAAAAAGAAATACAGAAAGGAAAAATGGTTGTCTGAGGAGGCCTTACAAATAGCTGAGAAAAGAAGAGAAGCGAAAGGCAAAGGAGAAAAGGAAAGATGTTCCCATTTGAATGCAGAGTTCCAAAGAATAGCAAGGAGACATAAGAAAGCCTTCCTCAGTGATCAATGCAAAGAAATAGAAGAAAACAATAGAATGGGAAAGACTAGAGTGTCTTCTTGAAAATTAGAGATACCAAGGGAACATTTCATGAAGAGATGGGCACAATAAAGGACAGAAATGGCATGGACCTAACAGAAGCAGAAGATACTAAGAAGAGGTGGCAAGAATACACAGAAGAACTGTACAAAAAAGACCTTCATGATCAAGATAACCACAATGGTGTGATCACCCACCTAAAGCCAGACATCCTGGAATGCTAAGTCAAGTGAGCCTTAGGAAGCATCACTATGAAAAAAGCTAGTGGAGGTGATGGAATTCCAGTTGAGCGATTTCAAATCCTGAAAGGTGATGCTGTGAAAGTGCTGCACTCAATAGGCCAGCAAATTTGGAAAACTCAGCAGTGGCCACAGGACTGGAAAAGGTCAGTTTTCATTCCAATCGCAAAGGCAATGCCAAAGAATGTTCAAACTACTGCACAATTGCAATCATCTCACATGCTAGCAAAGTAATGCTTAAAATTCTCCAAGCCAGGCTTCAGCAATATGTGAACTGTGAACTTCCAGATGTTCAAGCTGGATTTAGAAAAGGCAGAGGAACCAGAGATCAGATTGCCAACATCCGTTGGATCATTGAAAAAGCAAGAGAGTTCCAGAAATATACCTACTTCTGCTTTATTGACCACACCAATGCCTTTGACTGTGTAGATCACAACAAACCACGGAAAAGTCTTCACGAGCTGGGAATGCAGACCACATGCCCTGCCTCTTGAGAAGTTTGTATGCAGGTCAAGAAGCAAAAGTCAGAACTGGACACAGAACAACAGAGTGGTTCCAAATCGGGAAAGGAGTATGTCCTGGCTGTATATTGTCACTCTGATTATTTAATTTATATGCAGAGTATTATTATTGTTATTAAAGTCACTCAGTCATGTCTGACTGTTTGCGACCCCATGGACTATACCATCCATGGAATTCTCCAGGCCAGAATACTAGAGTGGGTAGCCTTTCCCTTGTCCAGGGGATCTTCCCAACCCAGGGATTGAATGCAGGTCTCCCACATTGCAGGTTGATTCTTTACCAACTGAGCCACCAGGGAAGCCCAAGAATACTGAAGTGGGTAACCTATCCCTTCTCTAGCAGATCTTCCTGACCCAGGAATCAAACCAGGGTCTCCTGCATTGCAGGTGGATTCTCTACCAACTGAGCTATGAGGGAAGCTTCTGTATATCATACAAAATGCCAGGCTGGATGAAGCACAAGCTGGAATCAAGATTGCCAGGAGAAGTATCAATCACCTCAGATACACAGATGACACCACCCTTGTGACAGAAAGCAAAGAAGAACTAAAGAGCCTCTTGATGAAAGTGAAGGAGGAGGGTGAAAAAGCAGACTTACAACTCAACATTCTAAAAATGATCATGGCATCCAGTCCCATCACTTCATGGTAAATAAATGGGGAAACAATGGGAACAGTGAGAGACTTTATTTTCTTGGGCTCCAAAATCACTGCCAGATGGTGACTGCAGCCGCAAAATTAAAATATGCTTGCTCCTTGGAAAAAAAAGTCATGACCATCCTAGATGGCATATTAAAAAGTAGAGACATTACTTTGCCCACAAAGTTCCAACTAGTCAAAGCTATGGTTTTTCCAGTAGTAATATATGGATGTGAGAGTTGGACTATAAAAAAAGCTGAGTGCGAAAGAATTGATGCTTTTGATTGTGGTGTTGGATAAGACTCTTAAGAGTTCCTTGAACTGCATGGAGATCAAACCAGTCAATCCTAAAGGAAATCAGTCCTGAATATTCATTGGAAGGACTGATGCTGAAGCTGAAACTTCAATCCTTTGGCCACCTGATGTGAAGAACTGACTCCTTGGAAAAGACCCTGATGCTGGGAAAGATTGAAGGCAGGAGGGAAAGGGGACGATAGAGGATGAGATGGTTGGATGGCATCACTGACTCAATGGACATGGGTTTGAGTAAACTCTGGGATTGGTGATGGACAGGGAGGCCTGGCATGCTGCAGTCCATGGGGTCACAAAGAGTCGGACACGACTGAGTGACTGAACTGACTGCCTGGCTCTTCCTGTAGCTCAGGCTTCAGAGGCTCCACCTGCTAATCATATCCACAAAACCCTCCACCTCTCCTTCAAAATACCCATCTCACAGTTTAATTTGTGTCTTTTTCAGAAGACTATAAGCTCCATTAATTGGTATCAGAAAGGTTTATCCTTGCAGGGATTCCTACATCTAGCTCCTCTTCTGGTCCTTAGTCAGTCAGTCAGTTCAGTTGCTCAGTCATGTCTGACTCTTTGCGATCAATGGATTGCAGCATGCCAGGCCTCCCTGTCCATCACCAACTCCTGGAACTTACTCAAACTCACGTCCATTGAGTCAGTGATGCCATCCAACTATCTCATCCTCTGTCATCCCCTTCTCCTCCCACTTTCAATATTTCCCAGCATCAGGGTCTTTTCCAGTGGGTCAGTTCTTCACATCAGGTGGCCAAAGGATTGGAGTTTCAGCTTCAGCATCAGTCCTTCCAATGAATATTCAGGACTTATTTCCTTTAGAATTGACTGGTTGGATATACTTGCAGTCCAAGGGACTCTCAAGAGTCTTCTCCGACACCACAGTTCAAAAGCATCAATTCTTCTGTCCTCAGCTTTCTTTTAGTCCAACTCTCACATTCATACATGACTACTGGAAAAACCATACCTCTGACTAGATGGACCTTTGTTGGCAAAGTAATGTCTCTGCTTTTTAATATGCTGTCTAGGTTGGTCATAGCTTTTCTTCCAAGGAGTAAGCATCTTTTAATTTCATGGTTGCAGTCACCATCTGGCAATAATTTTGGAGCCCAAGAAAATGAAGTCTCTCACTGTTTCCACTGTTTCCCCGTCAATTTGCCGTGAAATGATGGGACCAGATGCCATGATGTTAATTAGTTTTCCTGTATTTAATAAATAGATATTGAATAGATATTGAAATAGATATTGTGTCAGCATGTAACAAAAATAATAGTTATTTTCTCTTATTTATCTTTGATCTGGTATTTTTCTCATGAACATACTTTTTCTACACACAATATTTTGTCAGGAGTAAAGCATAGGACATGTTTATTACACTTTTATTAAGGATTTAGGGACTTAATGAACTAATGGAAAATACTACATTCACAAGTGAACACTTTGAGTTCTCGGTCCTCCTTTTGGATACTTCGTAGCCCTGTAGTGCTAACATGAATTTCAAGGACAGCAAAGATATAAGGTCTTAGTTTTCTGATAAACCAATATGCAATTAAATTTGTTTTCCAGGGGAATTTAATGGGAATAATACATAAGGAATGAGCTAAAGTTACCCTGTGATGGACAGGGAAGCCTGGCATGCTGCAGTCCATGGCGTCATAAAGAGTTGGACACAACTGAGCAACTGAACTAAACTGAACTGAAAGTTACCAATTGTATTGGCATAGTGATGAGATAAATGCAAGAGAAGAAATAAAATTTCATTCCCTTCAAATACTTTGGTAGAATTTCCAATCCTGTATGCTGAGAACCCAGTCCCTTGAGATGATCAATGAAAAAGAGCTTACTGAGCAAATTAGTTTCAGAAATACTATTATTTATAATCCCCTTTGGAAAGTATAATGTGTATTAGCATATTAAACACTCAGCAGTGTCCTAATGTTAAGAAATTGACTTAGTTTAAGCCAGTGATTCCTAAACTATTCAAACAAGGTGTTCTCAAACTTACATGACCACAAACTTTTTGTGTGTTACAAGTCATACCTATCAATCTTCTGAGGAAATTGTGTTCTTTAAAACACACTTAGAGAAATTCTGTAGTAGTATAATGATGGGCATAAAAATTTTAATTATAAGATAAATGTGTAACAATTATTACCACACTTGATTTGGTTGTACCTCCTAACCATTGTGTAGGGTCAACACCTTACCTCTAAATTCACATATTTAATCTTATCAAATGTGGCCAAGCATCTATAATAATTTAACTATCTGACCATAGTGTAAGTTTATAGAATGAAGAACAGCCACACATTTGTCTAAAGCTTAAATTACTTTGTCTTCAGTCACAATTAATAGTTTTTCTAAGTACTTTCTATGTATAATTACTAATAATCAGTAGAAAGATTAATATCCAGCACTGTTGGAAATGTCCTCAAATTCATAAAATTGTTATGAACATCAAGCTAGCAAAATTAAGAGATGACACTTTGTAAATTGCAAAGTACTTCACTAAGTGTTTCACCACTACATTTGGTGCAGACCTTTCCACAAGGAGGATCATCATCAATATCCTTAAAATTACATCTCACGTTGTCTTCAAGTTCTGGTTATTAGAGAGAAGAGACACAGAACAAGGCCCTGAAATTTTATCTTGACAAATTGGGCTGCAAAGACCTGAAATTTCATCTGAATACTAATGCTTGTATTGTGTTGACTCTACCAAGTCAAGCTTGAACACTCAGGCTTGCAGTTCACCCACCGTACAAATTTTCTTCATTACCACCATGTCCTCACATTCTAAAAGCCTGCCTTGCAAGAAATTACACACATTTGAACACTGTCAACAAATGAGATCTGACAAGTAAACATTTTGCAGCAATGGGATTTTAAATCTGGACTTTGATTGCCTTCAATTCCTGATGATATCATATCCAGATTCCTCATGTGATGTATTAAAAGTGTCCTTCCTCCTTGAAAAGCCATGGGGAATCAATATAGAGTGAGAATTTTTAACAAGCTGCAGCACCTCAAAGCTGAAGCACTTAGTTGGTGAAGCTTGGCACACCACCTCTCTTAAGGTGAACCTTGAAAATGGTGAGAAACAATCTGTTGTATGAAGTCTGTTTCACCTGCCATTTTCCTACAGAGACTGTTAGTGACTCCCAAAGAGTAGTCTAGATAAGCGCTTTCACCAGCTGGCACTCAGGAAAATCCCAGAATTGTCTTTAACGTGCATAGGACAAAGGCCCCTCATAACACCCCAGTGACCATTTTCAGGGAGTTACAATAAAATCACAGTGCATCCTTTGTTACAGACTTGAGCTCTCATAACTTCCATTTATACAGTAGAACTGGAGGCCTGAGAATGATGTTCTCAAGTGGTGCTGCACCATAGAGAGGTTCAACTTCGAAGTCAAAAGGCATTTCTAAGTCCAGATTCTTTCTGTTACTTGCTAGGGACTCTGGTTATCACTGGTGGTGGTGGTAGGAGATTAAACTTCCCTGGGTCTTAGTTTTTTCCCCAGTAAAATAGGAAAAAATGCTCTGTCCAACCTACTTCACAAAGGTACAGCAACAACAGAAAATACATGTGTGCTCATTCTGTGAGTATAAATGGTTGTCTTAGTTTGAATTCTCCTAGAACCAAATCCTGAGATAAGAATTTGGGGTGCAGTAAGCTCCTTGGAAGGAAAGCCATGACAAACCTAGAAAGCATATTAAAAAGCAGAGACATCATTTTGCTAACCAAGGTTCATACAGTCAAAGCTGTGGTTTCTCCTGAAGTCATGTACAGATGTGAGAGTTGCACCAGAAAGAAGGCTGAGAGCTGAAGAACAGATGTTTTCAAGTGGTGGTGCTGGAAAAGACTCTTGAGAGTCCCCTGGACAGCAAAGAGATCAAACCAGTCAATCCTAAAGGAAATCAGTCCTGAATATTCATTGAAAAGACTGATGCTGAAGCTGAAGCTCCAATACTTTGGCCACCTGATGCTAAGAGCCGACTCATTGGAAAAGACCCTGATGCTAGAAAAGATTGAGGGCAAAATGAGAAGGGGGCGGCAGAGGAAGAGATGGTTAGATAGCATCACAGACTCAATGGACATGAGTCTGAGCAAACTCTGGGAGACAGTGGAGGATAGAGGAGCCTGGCGTGCTGTAGTCTGTGAGGTCACAAAGAGTCGGACATGGCTTAGTGACTGAACAACAACAATGCCAACGATTTATTCGGAAGATAATTCCAAGAAATAACAGTAGAGGAAAGGGAAAAGAGACAGTGTTGGGCTTGGCTTCCAATAAATTATCATTGTGCACAACTGACTTAATCTCACTCGGGAACTCTAGGAAGCCGTGTAAGACACGTCTCAGAGTTGTCTCACCTGGGAACTGGTGCTACCGTGTGCTTACATACCAGCTCTGCTCAGCCATTAGGAAGGCTGTCCTAGGGGAGGGGAAATTAATTCTTGACACTTCAGCCTGTCAAATGCATGAGTTGAGTGGTTTCAGAGGAATCCAAGGAAAGCCCTTAGGCAAAGAGCTGTTGGTCCTAGTATTTGGAAGTAGCCTAAAGTGCACTTAAATGGAGAGGGCCGGGGAATATGAGCTGCATATTGACGTTATACATGAAAAAGCCCTCATGTACAGCTGAATTCATCTTCGCGATCTTCTTAGACCTTTTCCCTCCTATTCCTCAGAATTTGAGCCACCATCATGATGTTTGTGAAACATTTCACCTTTGAATTTATATAAAATTCTTCAAAAAGTACCTATGACCAACTTATAGTACCGTGATGCTTATTTTGCAATTTAATGGGAATGGTACAAATTGTATACATCATTCTGAATTACTAATTTTTGTTCAGCAATTACCTTTGAAAACTATTCATGTTGAAACATTTAGCATTTTCAGTTGTCTGTAGCGAGAATCAGCAACTGTTGTCTGTAAAGGGCCAGATAGTAAATATTTTAGGCCTAGAAAGTCATATAGTCTGTCTTACCAGAATTTTAAGTTTTAATGTGATTAACCATCAATTTGTTTCATGGATTATGTTTTTGAGGGTTTTATAATTTATAACCCTCAAGACGGTGTGAACATTTTTTCAATATTTTGTTCTGGTAGGAGAGTCCTTTCCAGGGCCCATGTTTACGGACAGAGTCCGGCTGCAGCTTCACATTTAGCTCGGAGCCCATAACCTTTACTTTCAGTCCTATGTTGGCATTGAAATCTACTGTGTGAAATGCATACCCAGCCCTCAAATTTAAGACAAACATTTATATTCAACTGTAGTTCTCCTCAATTTAACTGTTATATACAATCATTTAAGTTTTAGATTCCACACTAAATGCTAACATACAGTATTTGTCTTTGACTTATTTCACTAAGCTTACTGCTCTATAGATCTGTCTGTGTTGTTGCAAATGGCAGAATTTCTTTCTTTTTATGGCTGAGTAACATTGCATTGCATATACATACCACATCCACTCATCTGTTAATGGATATATAGGTTGCTTCCATGTCTTAGCTATTGTAAATAATGCTGCATGTATATCTTTGAATTAGTGTTTTTTTTTCCTTTGGATATACACCGAAAAGTGGAATTCCTGGATCATATGGTAGTTCTATTTCTTTAGAATTAATTAGCCTAATCCTATAAACTTCCTGTGACATCTGTTTTTCTGTTCTTGCTTCTACATTTCCCATTAAAGTCACCAGAGCTGTCATATAAGCTCTTACTATTCTTGCCTGAAATTTTTAAGTGGCCTCTTTGTTTTCAGTCTATTTTCCCTTCAGTCCATCTTTCTCTGATATGAGTGGAATTTTTAAAAAATTAAATCATTTCATGCTTAACCTCCTTCAGGAGGAGATTATAGAGTAGTCATGCTTCTATCTTAGGACCTAAAATCATCACCTAATTTCTACTTGCTGCATCTGTCAAGATACTACCGCCTATGGGCATGTTTCCTTTGTTCTCCCCTTCTTCCTCACCTAGCCTTCTTAACCATCCACACTTTTTTCATTTATCTATGCTCTGTAATACCATAGCATTTCTGCATACCTTTATCATAGCTTTTACCAAAGTAACGTGTGATCAACCATGTGCTTATTTCAATCTTCATTAGACTGTAAGTACCTCGAGGTCAGAAAGATAGCTTTTTTGACTTTATATTCCCATTAATTAGCTCAGTGCCTGATATTCAGTCAGCACCTAAATTGGATGACACAAATAGGCACGTTATTCCTTTAAAAACATATCATATGTGGTATATGTTATCACCTCCACTTACCTACTTCAAAAAGGCTTGATTTTCTTTCTTCTGTAGGAAATTGTTTGCAACTAAACAGTTTTTTTTCAGTCAGCAAACCAATAATAGTGAAAGGAAAAAGAAATGAATTCACCCTGCAGCCAGTAGAGAGATTGATAATATGGGTGGCCATTAATACAATTTCTTAGCCAATTCCCAGAATTTTAATCAAATTGTATAAGTATAGACAAAGTAAAAGGGTGATTTTGCTCTCATTATTAAAACTAAGCAAGGGCAAAGATTTCAGAGTCAGAAGAAGCCAACAAGCAGCAGCCTTCTGGGAATAACAAAATGTGGAAAGAGGTCAAAATCTAGGAGAAAAAGAAGATGATTTTCATTTCAGGCAGAAGCCTTTAATTTTAATGATCTTTATTTATTAAAAAGATCACCTGCGGTCTTTTTAAGTAGAGTATGTGCCACTATGATTGACAGGGAGAGAAAGAAACTATAAGAGGGAATGACTTGGCTAAAGAAAATTTCGAGAGTTAAAGCTGAACTTTGAACTGTTTTTTTAAAGTATTAGGGTTGAATAAGGTTGTTATTCATAATTCTTAATAATTTATTGAAAAACAAATTATTTAGATGATGAAAAGAGCAGCTAGCATACTATCAAAAATCTGTCTGGTAGCACTTGAAACACTTTGTATGGTATCAGAAGTATTACATTCACTACAACTACTGATGTTATTGTTATTAAAAATGAAAGTCCAGGTACTAGGCAAATAAGCACTAGGATGCAATGTATAGTTATATATATATATATAACTGCAGCTTACTCCTTGGAAGAAAGTTATGACCAACCTAGATAGCATATTGAAAAGCAGAGACATTACTTTGCCAACAAAGGTCCGTCTAGTCAAGGCTATGGTTTTTCCAGTGGTCATGTATGGATGTGAGAGTTGGACTGTGAAGAAGGCTGAGTGCCGAAGAATTGATGCTTTTGAACTGTGGTGTTGGAGAAGACTCTTGAGAGTCCCTTGGACTGCAAGGAGATCCAACCAGTCCATTCCGAAGGAGATCAGCCCTGGGATTTCTTTGGAAGGAATGATGCTAAAGCTGAAAACTCCAGTACTTTGGCCACCTCATGCAAAGAGCTGACTCATTGGAAAAGACTCTGATGCTGGGAGGGATTGGGGGCAGGAGGAGAAGGGGACGACAGAGGATGAGATGGCTGAATGGCATCACTGACTCGATGGATGTGAGTCTGAGTGAACTCCGGGAGTTGGTGATGGACAGGGAGGCCTGGCGTGCTACGATTCATGGGGTCACAAAGAGTCGGACACGACTGAGCGACTGAACTCAACTGAAACTTAACAATAGAGATAATGGATGTTAACTAAACCTATTGTGGTCATTCCACAGTATATGTAAGTCAAACCATCATGTACATCTTCAAATTATACAGTGATATATGTTAATAATTATTTTACAATGAATGTGGAAAAATAACATAAAAGCTTACCATGAACACTATAGTGCATCAAGCAGAACAAAAAAATCCATGAAAAGATACACATCAAGTAAGTTATCAAGACCTAGAAAAGTTAATGGTACTAGATTGCAGCTGCAATATATATATGACACAGCAAATATTTTGTTTCTTTCTTCAGAGAATATTTTATGTCAGACATCTCATTTTCCACCTCTAGCAAAGAGGCCAATCACATCAACAAAGAGAAAAGGCCATGGATTATACAGTTTAGAGAAAAGCTTTCATGTTTGCCACACAGGACATTATTGTCTATGGATTCAGAAAATAAAGGTTAACCCTTTTAATTCTTCTAATGTATACTGAAAGATAATTTAAATGACCATGAAATAGACTGAGATGGCCCTCATCCTTTATTTGTTTAGTCAACAAATGTATATTGAGTATGTTCGGCATAAAATAGACCCTCAAGCCCTAAGTCTCTGCCCTTTTGGAGCACATTCTCTAGTTAGAGTGGAAGGGGTTCAGGAAGTAAGGAAGCTGAAATAAGGGAAGCACATCCAGTTCGCATCCCAGCAGCCCTTCTCCCCTCAGTGCAGATGTCCCCGCACGCTGCTGTCAGCCCTGGAGGCTCCGGGTGTGGAGGCTCACCCCAGAGCCTGCTCTGTCTGGACAGGTGGGAGGCCAGGCATTTCTGGGAGCATCTCTCAATATAGACAGTCACTTGTAAATATCCCAGCTATGTTGACTCTCAGGTGGGATAACTCTGAAGGCTGTGTTCTTCCAAGGTTTTCCAAGTATGTGGGGCCCCAGTTGCTCCACAGAGGAGCTCACCCTTACTGCCGCTTTTTCTTTGCAGTCTCACCTATTCCCCACTATTTGTCTGTGTTTCTTTGTAGTACCTCCCAAACAAACTGTTCACACTGGATTCTTTATCTTAGAATTTCCTAAAGTAAGCCAAACAAATCAGAAGGTCATAGGTTAAGAAAAAAAAAAATCAAACAGGGAAGGGAGACATGGAGAATGTCACTATACGTCCTGGTTTTATTGATGTTCTAAGCTGCCTGGGCACTGTGTTCCCAAATATTCCCCACTTTAATTTTAGTTTCCCCCAAAGCAATTCTAAGACAAGGTTTGATGTGAGTTATTTACTTGAGAAGTAGTCAAAGGAAGCACAGGAAAGGAAAGGAAGAACAGAAGGGAAAGAGAAATTGAGAAGGAAGGAGAGTCACTAGAAGTTATGTTACTTAGAGCGTTTCCTCTCTGGGCACTTCAGGCTCTATGCCTGAGGAATGGGGTTGAACATGTTTCAGATGATATTGGGAAAGCCACTCTGGCAGCAATGGGACTGGAATTTGAATGAAGAAATGCAAATATGGATACTATTTATGTGACTATTGCACAAATACAGGTGTGATAAGATCTTGAACCACAGTGGCAATCAGTAAGCATCACTGAGTTTGAGGATAAAAGACTCCAATTGATGAAACTCAGTGCCTATAAGTACTTACAGCTGAAGGAGAGAGACACTGAAGATTCCTCCCAGATTTCTGATAAAGTATGTGGGAGAGCAATTGCTGATATAGAGAAGTCAGTTTGCTGGGTTGTGGGTGGTGATGATGAGTTCATGTTGGACTTACTGAGTTGGACATGTAGAAATACAACCCACCCAAGTGTGAAGGCCTTTCACCTCTTATCTATGAAAGAAAAAAAAAATGGGAGAGGCAGTTGATAAATTTGAAGAAAATTATCAATAGTTTTAAGTGCTTTAGAGGGAAGTCCTGTTACCATTAAAACAAACAAAACATATTCCAGGTTAAACCCTATGAAATCGATAATATTTGAATGTTTTTGATCTATATGAAATATCAGTTTCATATGGTCTATCAAATATTCATAGTTCACCAGCTTTGGAAAAGAACCTTACAAGGGATCTTCCTTAGATTTCACTAAGGAAATAAAGATTATTGTGTTGAAAATAACCTTCCAAGGGAAATAAAAATTGGTGACAGAAAATTTATCAAGCCAAAATATCTTCTTTTTATTACTTCCCTTTCCTGTCTCATAGGACAGGCCTGGGTAAGCCAGTAGAGAGCTCTGACCTGGGAGGTAAGTGGTAGTGATGGGGGGCTCTTATTGGAATTCTACTCTCAAGAACTCTGCTGGAGAAACTGGATTTTCTGTAGAAACCAGTATTCTATAGCATTTCCCCCATGGAGCAGCATCTCTTGGAACTTTAAAGATGTAAGGCTTCATGAAAATATCATTTATCTTTCATGTAAGTTAAGCTGAAGAATTCTTCTTTGTTAGCGAAAGGGAAGAGTAAAACATTTTTGTATTTTTCAAATAGAAGGGGAAAAAATAGGTGGAGAAATGATATTTTCCTTGGTGACTGATGCCAGGAACATTTTGTTTTGATAAGTTCAATTCTGCCATCATTATATTACAGTCAAAATAGAGTTTTTGACTGCATTATGCATTTCTCTTCTAAGCTGCTCCTGCTGTCTGGAACTGAGATACTTCCAGCTCAAGATTATTTCTGCCTTTCAGATTTACACTGACATTAGTATAAACCAAATGAAGAAAAATGAAAATATATTCATGCAGCTGTTTCTGCATATCACCTTTAATCTTCCATGTACTTTAAAATATGTGCTTCTCAGAAGAAGAGAGAGATCTATTTTTGCTTTATGTGAGTATAAAAGTAACTTGTTACCATGGCGATATATATTTTTTCCATCCTGTATTTTCCAAACACAGTCTTTGCTTCAAGTTTTGGGTAAACGGTCGCTCTCTCTGTCCTCCATTTATAGTACCATGCTCCACTGACCACTTCAGGTCAAGCGCAAGCTAGTCTACAAGATCAAGTACCACATTTGACA
The DNA here is from genome assembly GCF_003369695.1 of Bos indicus x Bos taurus. Taxonomy (NCBI): domain Eukaryota; kingdom Metazoa; phylum Chordata; class Mammalia; order Artiodactyla; family Bovidae; genus Bos; species Bos indicus x Bos taurus. The sequence continues at coordinate 27,019,511 of NC_040087.1, read as the reverse complement.
GAGATTTTCATTTTTTGGTACTTGTGTCAATATGAGCCTGTTGACAGAGTCAGGAAGAGGGCATTTTATATTCTGAGACCCTTGATTTGGTAAGTGCTCAAGTTTAGTGTTCCAATTTCCGTGCCTTCTTTTCCTCCCAAAAAAGAATCACTGCCTATTTTAACCCTATGTAATCCCAAATCCAACCCAGTCAGTATTCAGGTATCATTGCATTCACCAGGCTGGCAATCTTTAGTGGCTGCTTTTCTATTAATTCTGTAAAATGTTAGGAACTGGCAACCTTTTAGTTGTTTTGTAAGCACAAAAAAAAAAAATCAGAGGCCTAATTATTTTCAACCTAAGGAAGTTGCAGTAGAAGAAATAAAGTAAATAGAACCTGGTGAGTCAATTTATAGGCTCAAAGGAATTAAATAAATCAACAATGAAAGAAAATTGCCTTAAAGACAAGACAGATAAGGGAAGATGGAGAAAGAGATGCACCATCAGAGAACCATTTTTAGCCTAAGTTCTGAGTATATACTGCTTGTATGGTGGTGAGGGGAGGTGGGAGAGGCGGATTTGAAGGGGGAAATGGAGAACTATGTGAGGAGGAAAGGCAGCGGCAGATAAGGACACTGTGAGATAGGAGGCCAAGTTTAGTTCTTGTATTTGTTATGAGAACAAACCAAATATTAGTGTGTCAAAGTGTGAAATCCCCAAGCAACATCAAGCATCACCTATAAATTTGTCCACATAGCCTGCTTTGGATGGGACAAAAGGCAAAACACAAGAATAGATCATTTATGTATAAGTTAAATGTTGAATGTCTACCTGGGTAACGCATCAGGTAAGCCTTGAAGGAAGTAAACAGGAGTAATGTAAAGACTGAATAGACTGAAGGAAGCAGTTTTATGTAAACACATAGAAAATAGTTAATAATTCAAAACCTTATATGAGCTGTATACATGTGCTCAGTTGCTCAGTCGTGTCTGACTCTTTGCAGTTTCGTGGACTGTAGCCCTGCCAGGCTTCTCTGTCCATGGGGTTTTCTAGGCAAGAATACTGGAGTGGGTTGCCACTTCCTACTGCAGGGGTTCTAGATAGCTCAGGTTTATTGCATTTTGGAGGCAGTGGAATTTCCTTCCACTGTGGGGGATTGCAGACCAAGATTAGAACCACCTTTTGAAGAACAGGCTGACGGTAGAAAGATGCAAAGAAGAGGGAAAGGAACCCCCATTCTCCTCTGGGTACTGATGATAGAGTACACATATGAAGGAGATTGTTGATGGAATAGGATGGGTTGGACACCACGTTTCAGAATCAAGGCTGAAATAGGCTTCATACCCTCTTTTCTGAATTTCGACATCAATACCTACAGAGATCCCACTGGACTTGAAGTACAGACTCAGAACCTTCACACCCAACCAGCTGGATAAATGAGGACCTCAAGATTGCCATAAATACCCACTTGGAGACAGAAAATAAAGTAGTTAGTGCAAGTGAAGAGACAGTGCATGTTTGGCAGTGCAGAACGTGCAAAAGGAAATGTGAAATCTGTTCTGGCTTTTGGCACCACCAACAGAACCACCAAAAAAAAAAAAAAAATGTGTTTCAACAGATGCTGACTTCTAACAAAATTCACCACTGCCCTTTGCTTTATGAGGAGTATGGGCAACAGAGATGCTGCATTTTACCTTCGGTATTCTCCTAGATAGACAGCAAAGATTTGGAGTTTTATCCTTAACAGATGGAAGTAGAAACAAAAGAAAAAGGAAGCATATATTCCCTCTCTCCCCTCAGGCCTGCCAAAAGCCAAACACTGTTGCAGGTTCTTTCCATATACCAAATTACTTCACAATAACCCAATGATGTAGGTATAATTGACTCCATTATACAGATTCTGTATTCCTGACTATTCACTCATTGGAAGAACTGACTCTTGACTTTGTTGGAAGGACTGATGCTGAAGCTGAAACTCCAATTCTTTGGCCACCTGATTCGAAGAACTGACTCACTGGAAAAATACCCTGATGCTGGGAAAGATTGAGGGCAGGAGGAAAAGGGGATGACAGAGGATGAGATGGTTGGATGACATCACTGACATCAATGAACACGAGTTTGAGCAAGCTCCAGAATTTGGTGATGGACAGGGAAGCCTGGTGTGCTGAAGTCCATGGAGTCTCAAAAAATCGGACATGACTGAGTGACTGAACTGAACTGAACTGATTATACAGATAAACTGAGACTTTGGGATTGAGATACAGGAATTTAGCCAAGGTCAAATAACAAATAAGTGGGCAGACCCAAGATCTGAATCCTTATCCATAACTCCAAAGCCCACATTCTAGACATATATACAAATTACAGTCATCCAACTGAAGTTAGGCAACACATCAGAAACTATGGCTAATCTACAAAGGATCATGGCAAGGCTAAGGAATTAAATTTATTTTCAGGCAACCCAGAGCTTCTGGAATATTTTGTTTGATCAAGGAAGTTGCACAACATGGCATACTTTAATTTGGGGTAAAATTCAGCCTAGAATATATATAATAATGTGAAAATAAGCCACTTGGCATTTAAAAGTTGTTTTGAATAAACAAAGGACATTTATTACTGCAGGTTGGCAGGACGTGGCTGATTGAGGCTGGGCTTGGCTGGATGGTTCTGCTTCAGACTGAGGCTCCTGACACCTCTGTTTCTTACTGTGCACCTGTAGGCTGAGATGGGATGTCTCTGTTGCATGTGTTTCTCATCCTTTTTGTACCAGTGGTTTAGACAAGAAATGTTATTCTCATTGTGATGGGCGTGGTTCAAGGCAGCAAGCAGAAACCCACTGGCCTCTTAAGGTGCTGGATCAGATCTGACTCACACACCATCACTGACACTTCACTCTATTGGATAAAGCCTGTCACTCAGTTTAACTCAAAGCCAGAGGGCAGGGAAATATATCCCACCCTTTTCCTGGGAGAAACTTAAAGGTCACATGGCCAAGGGTGTGAATGTAAGGAGGACTGAAGAACTGAGCTGATAATGAAATCATCCCCATCCGATAATCATTATGAACCCCCACTGTAAGTACTGGGTAGGTTCTCAGTTTATAGCTTCTATTAGAAAGATTGTTACTTTCAGTTAAACTCAATGTTAATAATAGAACAAGAATAGTAAAATCCAATTTTCTGCACCTGGGTCTTGATTTTATATCCTCAACTGTAAAACAAAAAGGTGTGGCAACCTCTGTGGTCCCTTCTAACTCTGTGTTTCTAGGTTTTTATTATTCTCCCTCATCCTGTTGCTTTAAGTTATAACAAATACAAACGTAGTCAAATGAAATTTCTACTCAAATAATACTTAGGAAATTTTTCAAAACTGTAAGTTTCAAAAACTCCAAAGATATGCTCAAATTTCATTTTGATTTGAAAATTTGAGCTGTACTCATCACAGAATAATCACAGCTAAAACCTTTGAGATACCTGTGTCTAATACATATTTAATATCTTCTTTATATGGAGGAAAAAACACGGATGCAATATCATTATTACAAAGCCCAATAGTTCAAAAGTTCTCTTTTAACAAATGTGGAGAGACTTTTTGAGCATTACTTGAAACAGCAGAATGCTGAGAAAATACATTTGGGCAACCTCAGTACGAGTCTTTTTACATCTCTGGACTCCTTCCTTATCCCAAGCCCTCTCTCCTTTACAGCAAGGATTATCTTTTCTTGGGATGTTTCTGACCTGTGGGGACACAGAGCGATGGATGGAAGCCGTGGGCAGGGCTTGTGAGGGAAGTGATTGGCAGCTGTTGCTTCATGAGGCTTCAGTGACAGGGAGGGCTGAAACAACTGTCTACCACCTGCCCCTCTTCTTGGTCCAGCTTCAAGGCCACTCCCCTATTTTCTTCCATTTTCTCTTAATTTTTACTTACTTAGTTGGTAATATGGCATTTCACTTGAGCTTTCATGAATAGATATTTTGCTCATATATCACCTTCTTGTATATTACCCAAGTCCTTTAGCTTTCTGGGGTTACTATATCCTTTTAGGTTGAATTAAAACTGATTCATACCCGTAACATACATGGGGGAACCCAGCATAATTGCACCAACTCCAGGTGTTCTGGGCTCTGATTTCCTCCCAGCCACTCTGGCCTCGAGTCTCCACTGCCCTGAATCTTTGAGCTCCTTGAGCTCCCACCTCTAGGATGTGCCTTCCTTTCCACACCGTGTCGACCTGCTGACCCTCCCTCTGTCCTTCTCTCCTCCCCAAATTTCCACAGACACAAGGATGGGGATTAAGTAAACTTTGCAAATGCTGGGAAGATGGAGGAAAAACTCTGTAATTATAAGTCCCTCAGCCGTGCTCTGTGACCAGGTCTTTCTCATGGGGAATATTTCCACTTCATCTCCTGGTTCTCATGAAGCTCCTCTCTGCAGTGCACCTTGTCTGCCTCTCAGAAGAGAACAATAGGCTCCTGGCTACTACACGGAATGACTGTCTGTAGTCCTTACCCTAAACCAAATTCCAAGGGACTTTATGTACACACAGACCATAAAGTACTTTACTAAACCAAAGTTTTTTCTTCTAGAACGATTCACATCAATTTCAGCAGCACAAAGCCTTGATAAGGCAGTAGTTCCTTAGTCTTGGTTGACTTGAATGCTTTGGTGGGACTGTCTTCTTTGAGTATGGACACCGTCGATGCTACCAATAGCCAGTCATCACCCCACACTAACATTCACAACAGGAGGGGCTGCAGTCATTTTGTTTTCATTGTTGTTTTGAAAAAATGTTTTTATTTCTTATACAGATGAATATGACACCTAAGATACAGAAAAACATGGTGAAAAGCACTCCAGGTGGGTAGAACAAGTTGCCATAGTCCAGTATAGAGGCAGGGATGCTGGGGTAATGCTATAGAAGCAGTCCAGTTTGTGTTTAGGAGCCCATGGCCTACAGATGATGAGGGTGAGAAGTCTGGACGTGTGTTCTGGATCTGGCTAAGGGGAGCCTGGATGAAAGGCATTTGGGCTTTTCTTTGTGAGGGATTTCTGTCACTCACAAAACCAGTGATCACTCAAGCCAATGATGGTTTTTCAGTAGAAGCTTTGATCTTTACCATTTTGCCTTAGGGAAATAGTTCATGAACAGGATGAAATCAACTGTGGTGGCCAAGTGGGAAAAGAGAGACACAAAAATCCATAAAAAGACTATTGCAGACATTTCTCTGTATGCATTGTGTGTAATAAATACAGAACTGAAGCCGTTTCTTTTAATACGTCAGTTATGTGCTGGGCATCTACAAAGGACGTGGAGCCTGTTTGGTTTATTGTTTATCGTCTCAGTGAATATTCTGTGGGTTGAAAAAGTCAGTGCTATTATTTTGGGTGGTAATTCTCAAAGAAAACCTGATAAGAAATTTAGCAGTTAGAAAGAGCTTTTCTACTCATATTTGGCAATCAAAATACTTTGGTATATTCTACACAGTATCAAATTTGGCTTCAACAGAAGTAAGTTGCACGTTTGCCAGTGTTTGTATCGCAGTTGCAGCGTGGGTATCTGAGCCCCTCAAGGTGGGCCCAGCCAATACAAAGATCAGAACTGACTTTCCTTTAGAACCATCTCCCGACAAACGTTGTAACCTTGAGTTTTGTGAATAGTTAGATTGTCTTCCAGAGGAATGGAATTTGCTTAATTCAGTGTCACCAATTCCATCTAGAAGTCAGCCTCCAAATCCATCATGCACACACATGTGGTCTGGAGTTTGGGGGAGAAGGGGAACAGCAGACGATTATAGAATGTATTTACTTTCTACTTCACACTTTTCTGTAATTGTTTTCATTTCTTCACATGCATAAATTAATTTTATAGTAAACATAATATCAAAATAAATAAGCAAAGCAAGTCATCGTAGGGCACAATGTTATTCCTACTGCTTAATGGTGACTTGACTGGGGCATCTAAAATTAAGTTGAGAAACTAAAGTGTAACAGCTGTTTCAGACTTCTGGTTCAGTTCTGTTGAACTATCTGAAAGTAGAATGGAGGTTAGTAAGAATTAAGGGAAATTACATCTAATACAGCATGTGGAGCTTCAGTCTATATTCTTAGGTCTATTTCATTTCTCTCAAGAGCTACCTGCTAAGATAAATCAACTTTAGTAGTTTAATACAATTAGGATGAAGTCAGAGTTTGAGCTGCCTTTTAACAAATTCTCCTTTAACATTAGAGTGTTGAATCTACACGATGGGTTCTGGTCCACACAGAGAACCCTAGAAAAAAGGGAAAAGATAGCGGCATAGTTACTAGACATCAGTGAGGGATTTATTACATACTTGTTTTTATCCAAGCCCTGCAATGGGGCTTTACTTATGTGGACAAATTAATACCCACTGATATTCATTGTATAGATAAAGAACTGAGTACAGAGAGGTTGAGTTATTTGTTAGAAATCATGGACTAAGTGATGGAGTCATTTCTTAGAAACTTTTTGTTTCTGAAGTCTTGCTTTCACCCCATAAAGTATGTTCCTCCTGATTAAGGTATAATCAATCCCTTGAGACTTATCTGAAGTAACTGAGTGTGTATAGCCCAGAAAAGGCAGAGCCAGGATGGTGGGCACTGCATCCCTTTCCTGCCAAAGCTCAACTTGGCAACATTATTCCTAGAGGTTGGACTTCAGGATGATAATGCAGTCACCAAGTAAGGTTGATTTATTTATTTTTAATGAATTGGTGCAATTGCTCAGACTGATCAGTAAGTAAACATCTTGCCAGAGAGAGATGCAGACAGGGAGAAGCAATGAAAACAAATTCCTAGTTCCTTTAAAATTGCTTGATGTGATTTTGGTTGGCAGCCCTGGGAGGAAGCCCTTTTCTGGTCAAGTTCTGATTATGATTGCTATGCAGTTGTTTGCCCACCTTTCTTGCAGTGCTCGCTGCTCTTTGGGTTCAGAAGTAATCACTCTGCTGCATTTAAAGTGAGGAGGAGGACTACCAGAAAAATTCCATATGAGTGAATATAAGTGAACACATTCTATCAGCAAAACAGGAGTATTGAGTTGGTGACTTGCAAATGAAAGACAAGCAAATCAGCGTGGTGGGCAGAGTAGCCATCCAGACCTAATCCTCAACAAGAATGTGCTTTCCTGCTGAGTCCCTTCTGCTCACAGCTTTCATCCATGTTGCCTGGATGATGACTGGCTCAGCCTTGGTCCCACAATGGCCTGGTCTCCGTGGCCCGGGCAGAGATTTGCAGCAATCATTGTACCTCAGGAGAATGGAGATGGAAGTGTTTTTCCCCTAAATTACTTGGAAAATTGCCTCCATTTCCTTTTTCATTTTTGCTAGAGCAGGGCTGGCCCTTAGCTGCGAGGGTCTAACCACCTAGGCCATTACTGGGGGACTTCTGCAGGGCTTTTTCTAAAGGCCATTTTGTAGTCACTGTCGCCTAGTTTAGCTGCTGGAACACTACAGCTTTGAACTTTCTTAGTTTTCTTCTCACTGAAAGCCCAAGCTACTTGTCAGATTTCAAAAGGATTCAGCATATGCCAAATGGTAAATGGTGATGAAAATTAGCTGCTCCATATTTACACACTTGAATATGCTCAGTTCAGATGTGTTTTTCATGTTACGTTTTCTGTGAAGAGAGTCCTTGATCCCCTTAAATAAAGGGTCCTCCCTAAGGAGAGCAGGCTAAGCTTTCAGGTAAGATCTCCTTGAAGCTACTGATATTGATTCAGTTGTTACATATGCAAATTTATAAAGATCTAACACATTGAATGTAATATATATTGAGTGCCTACTTTGTTCCACATGCTCTACTTATTTCACTAAATTTTGAAAGGAATCTTATGGTCAGGCATTTTCCTTATGGTTTTGTAGATGCCTAACTCTGGAGAAGGCAATGGCACCCCACTCCAGTACTCTTGCCTGGAAAATCCCATGGACGGAGGAGCCTGGTAGGCTGCAGTCCATGGGGTTGCTAGGAGTCGGACACGACTGAGCGACTTCCCTTTCACTTTTCACTTTCATGCATTGGAGAAGGAAATGGCAACCCACTCCAGTGTTCTTGCCTGGAGAATCCCAGGGACGGTAGAGCCTGGTGGGCTGCCGTCTATGGGGTCGCACAGAGTCAGACACGACTGAAGCGACTTAGCATCAGCAGCAGCAACTCTGGATCATATCTTTATTGATGCCGAGATGGTATCCAGTTTATTCACATCTTTATTTCCAGGAGAAAACACAGATCTTGCTTAAGACAAGTAGTTAATGAATGTTCGATGAATTAACTCTGACCCTCAGTGGATGTTTGTTAACCATTGAACTGAACTACAGTACTTGAGGAAACTGAGGATTGGAAAAGTCAAGTGACACGCCGAGACCACAAAGTCATTAAATAGCGGGTCAGAATTCAAACCGATCCTGAACCTTGTTTAGGAACCATCTATTCAGGCCCGAACTGTCAAGAAGCCCCCCCACAAATCATTGATCTTGCTTCTCTCAGCACCTCTGTGTGGAGGACCATTACCGATGGATTACCAAGCCTGTATGTATTCTCTGGGACACACTGCCTCCCAACTCACAAATCTGGTTCTCCCTGGTGCCGAAGCAGGGACCATTCCCAATCTGGGGACCCTCGCAGAAGTGACTGATTTATTTCTGACAGGACAGAGATGGGGAAGAACATTTTTCTTCTGTGATGGGGGGATAGTTGGCCACTGTGTTCCCCCTTCCTTGCCTTGGCAGACAAAACAACGTGACAGCGCTGAGCACACAGAAAGCTAATCCGTGGTGGCACAGAGGCCTTGGCTGGGAGTAGCTAACGTGTTCTCCTCAGAAGGAAACTGCATCCTGAAGTCCCAGTGAAGCGGGAGCTGAGCTGTGCTGTGCTGTGCATTGTTTCGGTATTTGATCAAGAAGTTGAGAACAGTCTAGACAGGGAGAAAGTCAGCCAGTGACAAAGGCTACAGGAATTCTGGCTCACAAGAAGATTTGGTAGGAAATGCAAATGCCTGAAACAAGCAGATTCCAAGGCAAGAGAAAAATCAAGAATGAGGAGGAATGTGGAAGATCAGGGAATGACTCAAAATGTCAATGTTAGTCAATGGAGTTTTGTGATATAACTTAGATAAATTGTCGTATGATTTTCAGACTTAGGTCCTGACTTATCCAAATCAATATATATAACTCTTGGAATGTTTAATTCTTCTAATGAATTGATTTTATTTAAAATATATGTGAAAGTTGCATCCAATTCTTTGTGACCTCATGGACTCTACAGTCCATGGAATTCTCCAGGCCAGAATACTGGAGTGGGTAGCCATTCCCTTCTCCAGGGGATCTTCCCAAACCAGGAATCAAACTGGGGTCTCCTACATTGCAGGCAGATTCTTACCAACTATCAGGGAAGCTATATATATATACAATATTGAGGAGAAAATCAAGCTAATCGGTTAAGCTTCTTTACTCTAACATTTGATTTCTAATCACTGGACTAAAAGTCCCGTGTTTTAGTACAAAATCTTCCCTTGCTTATAGAAGGTCTTTTGGTCTCTGAAGCTCAGCTCCTGAGATGGTGGTGCAGCACCCTGGAGCCTGTGTCTTTGGGTTCTTAACTTGCCTCTAAGCACCATCTATCTGTCTGACCTTGGGCACGATTCTTAGCTTTTTTTCTGTGCGTTGGTCTCCCTGTTTCTAAAATGAAAAGGACAGTGGTAGCGACCTCATTATTTATCTGTAAGAATGTCATGTGTCACAACACATACCGCGTGTTGATCAGAGCACGGCAGGACGAACGTGTCACGACGGGGAGACGAGAGCTCGCGTTGCTCCATCCCCTAGTTGTTGTGAGGATCAATCGACTGAAAGAATGCATCAGTGTGTATATAATGCACATGTGCTTAAGTAAATGAGATGCATTCTTGTCATTATCAAGTCATTTTGCTTTCTTTTTGGTCTGCTTGCTGATTTTCCTCAAATTGCTTGATGAATGTGCAATTCTCCCTAGAGAAACAGGGCCCTCATGTCAGGATCTCTCTGTTTAGAATTTCTTTTGTATTCTTTCACGTCATTTGACAATGTTTGTAACATTGGGCTGTTTTCAAAGCCCCTTCGGAGACATCTGCATTGCTGCACCGGAAATGGTGCGTGCTACAATTCTCCCTTCGCAGATGAAGGAACTGGGGCTCAAGGAAGTGAATTTTCCTGCAGCCCAAGGAGGGAAGGGGGTGTGTAAGAGGCAGATCTATGTTATGAACCTAGTTTCCATTCCATGGTCCATGCTGTCTCCACCTTAACTGGGCCTCTTGTAAGTGATTACCTACTGCATCCCTCAGTCCTTTCAGTCTGGACCGCTCACCCGGCTCAAGTGCCGGCTCCGGGGCACTTCTCAGCCAGGCAGGAGTCTACACCCACCTTGTGACTAACTGGGGGAGTCTCCCTGAGCCCCCTATTCCTCACCCGCCTATTTCCCTCGGGTAGGGGCTGACCCTGGTGTTCACCTCCCCAGGTACTGTGCACGGTCACGCCGGGCAGCCCAGGAAAGGCCGGCGACTCAGAGCAGCAGCTCCATCAACCTCTTTTTAAAGCTCCCCCTTTGCTGAATGATTGCAATAATTGCACCGCCATCTCTGCTGTGTGAAGTTGCCCTCCCAGGGTAGCAGGTCAGCAGCTAATCAGCTGTCCTCTGCCCCTCGGAGACATTTGGGCAACCTGCCGCTGCAGCTTTCAGCTGCCTGCACGCGGGGCTCGGACCCATGTCCGCATCTGTATTCCCAGCCAGGCGCGCGCGGCTCGGTGGAGCTGAGGGTCAGGACGCTCCCGCGCTCTCAAATCACTCCACAGCAATACTCTTTATAGATCCTATTATTGTCAGTAGAAAACAATTTTGAGGCCTGTATGTGATTAGGGCATACGGCCAGCTGGAGGCATTTGAAGAAAATATCTTTTTACATTTCCTTTTATTGAATTCGGAGAATTTGTGGTTTAATGCCGTTTCATACTGCATTTCAATAGAGCAAAACTTGGCCGAAAGATTTTTTTGTAAAGCTACAGATGGATCGTGTAACGCTTTGATTAAATAGTTGTTAGTGAGTCGCATTTCCCTGAACTCATCCAGGGCTTTTCTCTTATGATGGTAATTCTCACCTTTGATTTCATTATTTTATGAAGGAAGACAGAAGGGAAATGAAATACAATTTAACGAGTTTTTTTGTTTTGTTTTTTTTAACTCATCCAATATGCAAAAAGAGAAACCTAGAGGACGTACAAAACATCAGCTGGCTTACTGCCAAGCTTTCTAGGCATGAGGTTTTTTATAATAAGATCTAAAATCACTGGTTATAAAATTAATAAATTGATTTTCTGATTAAAATGTAACCAACCTTCAAAACCATTTCTCCTCTTTACCCCTAAGACACTCTTTCATTCTGTGTGCGTAAGGCAATGTATCAGGAACTTGTCAGTGATAGCATGCTGCTTTCCTTATTCTTATAATGAAAGGATATTTAACAGTGTATTGTTGTATCACTTTTATTGTGTTTATGATTTTGCTTTCTCTTTTCTGGAAACTCAACTGCACAGCCCTAGAGAGCAGAGGTCTTGTGTTTGGCATCTTCCATTTTCCCCCTACTTTGTAACAGGACTGTATCTCACAGGTAGGAGGCGAGATAGGCAGAGGTGTTCTAAGTCCAGAAAGGCTGGTAACACACAAAACCCAAAACTATGTGACTTATACTGAAACACAGCTATTTAGTACTTTAACATGCTGGATGAGTACTGTGTAGGGTTTTTGAAGTAGAAAATAGAAAAAAAAAATGTAGAGAAAGAGGGTCTGTTTTTTCCTATGGGATCCCCAGAGACAGTTGATCTAGATGGTATTTCTTCCCATCTGTGGTGAGACTGCTAGCTATTTACCAAAATCTGTTTCCTCTCCTTCCCAGCACTCAGCCAGAACTCATTTTCCAGTTGCCCTTACAGTTTGGTGTGGCCAAATTATATTCATAGCAAATGGAATATGAGGAGAAGTGACATTTTCCTATACTGTCCTGTCCCTGCCTAAGGCCTGGCATAAAAATCTCCCACACATGTTCTTCCACATTCTCCCCATTTTTTGCTGACTTTGAAAGACATCTGTCAGAAATGACAGTCATTACTAGCCTGGTGCCCTGAATGTCTGAGTGGAACAGATTGATCCCCACTGACCTAAACCACTCTAAGACGCCCTAACTGTCGTAAATGAGAAGTTTCTGTTATTTGGAGGCATTACATGCTGGGCCTGTTTGTTACTGCAGTTCCACATACTCTAATACACTGTTGGGTCAGGATAAATGCTACATCTAGCTGAAAAATGAGAGCTCATTGGAATTAGATTCTCAGTCACATTGGTAGAACATATTATCCAGAGAGACAGATCAGATAATGCTGATGTGATATTACAGGTTCTGCCCTACATAACTAGTAAGAACCTTCTGTATAGCACAGGAAACTCTACTCAATACTCTGTAATGACCTATATAGGAATAAAATCTAAAAAAGAGTGGATATATGTATAACTGATTCACTTTGCTATACAGCAGAAACTAGCACATTATAAATCAGCTACACTCTAATAAAAACTAATTAAAAGAAATAAGGTTCTACCTTTACTGTAGCATTTCTCAAAGTGCTATTCAATAAACATCCAGAACAAACTCAGTGGGCCATCAGGTCAGTTCAGTTCAGTTGCTCAGTCATGTCTGACTCTTTGCAACCCCATGGACTGCAGCACGCCAGGCCTCCCTGTCCATAACCAACTCCCGGAGTTTACTCAAACTCATGTCCATTGAGTCGGTGATGCCATCCAATCATCGACTGCCAAATACTCACTGCCAAAGTAATGATGATGCTTGGAAAAAGCAACACTCTAGACTTCAGCAAGAAGGACAAAATGGATCCCAAATGAATACATGCACCATCTGGAATTCTGCATGGGGATAGGAAAGGATTTTTGGAGGCTCAGAACATCTTTGAGACTTCTGTGTGTATATGTGTCAGTGTTTGAGTGTATGTATGTGTATGTTCAAAGCCTTAGACTTTTCCTTACTTTTCTTACCACTGCTTTTGATATCAGCCCTCTGTGATGGCCTTCTCCCAAGTAGGTATGCCTAAGGGAAGCAAGGGTTGCATATTAACTATTATAATACATCCAGTAAAAGCAGAAGGTAGGACTCAGAAGTTATGTGCAGCCATTTTTTTGTTGTTGTTATGGAGGATGTGGAATTTGCATACCTAAGATGGGCTTCCTGGGTGGCTCAGTACTAAAGAATTTGCCTGCCAATGCAGGAGATGTAGGAGACGCGGGTTCGATCCTTGGGTCAGGACGATCCCATGGAAGAGGAAATGGCAACCCACTCCAGTGTTTTTGCCTGAAAAATCCCATGGACAGAGGAGCCTGATGGGCTATAGTCTATGGGATTACAAAGAATCAAACACAAGTGAGCACTTGGCACCTAAGATTTATTTAGTGCATTTGCTTGTTTTTTCTAAAAACGTCTGAAGTTTTCTGCTTTCTAACTTTGTACTTTTAACCTAGAGAATTATAGTTTCATCCAAGGCTCAAAATAATGATTCACTGTCATGTCTAGGTTTATTTGGCTAGTTATGAGATCTAGAGGCAATTCAGGATTTTCATTTTTATCGCTATACATAAAAATCTGATTAGCAAGTACTTTTCAGTGATCTCATTGTCTTTCAGAATCACCTCTGCTTTCCTACATTTGAAATTATGCACTAATTTTTAAAGGAGCCTGCTTTTTTGGGGTCTCTTTCAAGCTGTCTGTTGGTCTATTGATGGAAATTCACAGGAATTTTTTTTCTTTGCTTCTGATTGGCTAAAGAAATGAGTGAGGGTTTCTGATATGCACACATGTGTTAATCTTAAGCTTTATTGTTTAATTTGAAAGTTAAAGTTAAAAACAATGCCATGTATGAAACGAGATGCTAGTCCAGGTTCGATGCACGATACTGGATGCTTGGGGCTAGTGCACTGGGACGACCCAGAGGGATGGTCTGGGGAGGGAGGAGGGAGGAGGGTTCAGGATGGGGAACACATGTATACCTGTGGCGGATTCATTTCGATATTTGGCAAAACTAATACAATTTTGTAAAGTTTAAAAATAAAATAAAATTAAAAAAAACAAAAAACAATGCCCAGCAAGTGTTTCTTGTCTTCTTTTTAACTGGAGCTAAGTCTTTAAAAGAGAAGGAGCCTCAAGAGGGAGGGGATATATGTACACATGTGGCTGATTCATATTGTTTACAATAGAAAATAACACAACATTGTAAAGCAATTATACTCCAATAAAAAATACTATATCCTTCAAAAAACATAATGGACTATCTGGCAGCACCACACTCACTTTTCTGCCTGCAGTATTTGGATCGGAGTAGTGGTTGATCCCTTGGAAGGCTGGTGAGCTTCTCTGACAGAGAACCTGCCACTTGTTCACTGTACACAGAGGCACTTCATAGGTTGCTGCATTTATGTGTGATATTTTTTTGGTCTGTGTACATATTTGAGTTTGCAACCTTGGATTTAATTGTTAAACTGCCTTTGTATTTCAAAATGTATGAGAAACCAATTAGAAAAACTGTATATCTGAAGAAGATTTTAGTCTGTTATTCATATATTCTAGGTGGTTCAGCACCAGAAAAAAAGCTCTATGCCATTCATTTATGAAAAAGAGTATAAAAACTCAAAATAAAATATTAACCATGTTTTAAAAGACCAAGAAGTATTTAGTCAAGCATTGCAAGAAACATTAACATGGGGAAAATACCATTGTAATTCATTATATTGACAGATGAAAAGAGGAAAAATAAGCCTAATCATTTTAATAGATACTGAAAAGGAATTTGACAAAATTTAATACCTATTCATGATTTCAAAATACAAAAAAAAAGATTATTATCATATTAATATAGAATAAAATTTCTTTAACTCCAGAAAAAATATGTACCAGAAATCCCAAACTGATGGCACCTTAAATGGTGAAATGATAGGTGTGTTCTTCTTAGTTTCAAAAGTAAGATAAGGAAGCCTGTTGTCACTGTCAGTAGTCAAAATTGTGTGAAAAGTCCTAGCTGTGCAATGAAATAAGGAAGAGAATGAATGTGCATGAATATTGGCAAGAAAGAGAAAAACGCATTGAATGGATGTACTGTCTACCTAGAAAAAGAATAAAATCAATTAGCAGCCTCCTAAAACTATATTTAGCAAGGTGGCCAGACACATCAGTGGATAATGAGTTCATCAGTTATACTTGTGTGCTTGGTTACTTAGTTGCTCAGTCGCGACTGACTCTGCGACCCTTTGGACTCTAGTACAACCAGGCTTCTCAGTGCATAGATTCTTCAGGCAAGAATACTGGAATGGGTTGCCATGCCCTCCTCCAGGGGATCTCCCCAACTCAAGGATCAAGCCCACATCTCCTGTGTCTCCAGCATTGAAGGTGGATTCTTTACCTGCTGAGACACTGGGAAAGCTCATCAGTTATGCATATGTAATGTGTAATAAAACTTTAGTTAAAACCCTTGAACAATTTGGACAATGAGATTAGAGGCTTCTGGACTGGTGAATGCATGGATGTCCTAGGAGGGTGGCGTGTCCAGAGGGAACATGGAAGCTCTATGTCTCCTTTCCCCGCCTTACCACACCATACATCTCTTCCATTTGACTATTCCTGAATTATGTATTTTATAACTAAAATGTAATCAAAAGTACAATGCTTCCCTAAATTCTGTGATTCATTCCAGTGAATTCTCAAACATGGAGGGCTTAGTTGGATGTTGTTCAGTCGCTTAGTCATGTCTGACTCTTTGTGACCTGATGGACGGCCGCATGCCAGGCTTCCCTGTCCTTCACTGTCTCCTGCAGTTTGCTCAAACTCAGTCCACTGAGTCAATGATGCCATCCGAACGTCGTCAACTGGGCAGCAGTGTGAAGGTGTAGAGGCTGCATTCTCAATTGGTGTCATGGAACAAAGCCTTTAATGGATGGCATGCATGCTGACTCCAGGTAGTTAGTGTTAGAAGTGACCCGGATTACAGTACACCCAGCTGGTGTTCAGAGAATTAGAGAACTGGTTGGTTGTTGGAAAGACATAGTAATGGTTAACAAAAAATAGTAAAAGTCTTGTAGAGGAAAAAAAAAGTTAAATTGGCATATGTAAAAAATTGAGCACACTTACAGGCCTGCAAAAATTAAAAAAAAAAAATGAGTTTGAAACAGCTCTCATCAAGAGTTCCCTCTGAATGTCACAATCAAACTGTCACGTGTTCACTTTTGCAGTCATTATACTGTCCAGTGGTTAAGACTTCACCTTCCAATGCAGGAGGTGCAGGTTTGATCCCTGGTTGGGGACCTAACATTCCACATGCCTTTTGGCCAAAAAGCCAAAACATAAAACAGAAGCAATGTTGTAACAGGTTCAATAAAGACTTCAAAAGGGTCCACATTTTAAAAAAATCTTTAAAAAGAAAGAAGAAAAGGAATCATTATAACCAGAAAAAAATTATTATTAACTAAAATGCTATAATATTATATAAATATTGTCTGGAATATATAGAAAGAATGAATACACATGAGCATATCCATTCTTCACACATGTGCATGTACACATGAGCAAAGAATCACTCTGGAAAGGGACTCACAGAGACGCAATGGAGAAGCACATCTTCTCTGTATCCTTATGCACCATTTGATTTTTTCCCCCAGTTTATCATGTGCAGGTGTTACCTTAAAATTAAATAAAATAGAGAAAAATTAAAGCCATATTGTTACTCATATTTTGCAAATGAGGAAACTGGAATTTAAGTAGTTTGGGGCTTACTTATAAAACCAGGTTAGACAGATCCTCATCCAGAGCTCCTGCTATACTTTCCAGCATGAAAATCATAAATCATTCATATCAAAGCTCAGGACCATCACGGAAACATATGTATTTTAGATAACAAATAGCAACATGAAGTCCTGATACCCTTCTATGCCATTAGGAGCGCTTAGGATCATGAGACTGTTCTCTCAGCCTGATGAAGAGGACATGAGACTGCATCATCACATATGTCCATAGAATAATAATTATTCTTAATAAATAGCCTGGCTTTGGTTCCAGTGTGTGGAATCCTGAAAAGGAAGATCTGGTGGTTTTCATGCAGCATTTTGGGAGTCTGTATGTAGCCTTTGAAGGGGGAGATCTTTTCTGCCTTTTCTATGGATGAGTACTAGATGTACACACAACATTTGAACTTGTCTTTCCTATTTCCATAAAATGCAACCGAGTGCCAGGTGCCAGGCTAAAAGGGTTTGCGTTTGATGATACTCTTATTTTTTTTGACGATAAAGATCAGGTAAAAACAAAAGTAGCTGTATTAATTATGCCATGCAGCAGGTGAACCAGAAATTGTGTAGGTGGCACATTTCCATCCCTGGGGTATTTTATGACAGCTATAAAGCTATAAAAGGACTGATTTGCGAAGGAAACACTGACAAGCTTTCAGAATAGTGGTGCAAATGACACCACAAAGATTACAGCTATATGACATGTTTTCTTCTCATAAAATTTAAAAGTTTCAATTAAAAGAAAAAAACCAAAACAACCACCACTTTCTTTTCTTTACTTGGGCTGCTGAGGAGATTCCCACCAGAGCTTGAACTGCAGAGAATAAGTAAACTGCCACTATCATAAGTGAGTAGCAAAGAACGACAACAGCAAAAAACAAAAATCCCCACCGTAGCGATCTATGTACACAGCTAGAAGTCACCGGACTACACCATTTGCCCATGCCAACATCTCGAGATTTCCCCAGCTGCATAACTGCTCACTTTCCCTCAGCCTGTCTGCCGAACCCCCTCCCAAGTATGCCTCAGTGCCTTCCCAGATGGAAAACTTGTGACGAGTTATTTTCTGGGAAAGAAAAAAACAAAAACAAAAAACTGGGCCCTTAAGGGCTTTCCAACAAGTGTTCTGCAAACAGAACAATATTACTTCTTAAACCCCAAAGCTGTCTCATCAGATAGCCTTCCTCACCTGCTCTTCACCATCAGTGCAGGTCATGCTGAGTGCCCACTGCCTGCGTTCATGCTGGAGATTTGCAGTGAGGACAAGCCTTGCGGTTCTAAAGAGGTAACAAGCAGCACTTGACCAAATAAAATCTACACGTTGCTGCTTTCTATTTTATGATGTCCTTGTTGTTGTTGTTCAGTCACTCAGTCGTGTCGGACTCTTTGCAGTTTCAGGGACTGCAGCACACCAGGCTTGCCTGTCCTTCACCATCTCCCAGAGCTTGCTCAAACTCATGTCCATTGAGTCAATGATGCCATCCAACCATCTCATCCTCTGTTGTCCCCTTCTCCTGCCTTCAGTCTTTCCCAGCATCAGGGTCTTTTCCAAGGAGTCAGTTCTTCATATCAGGTGGCCAAAGGATTGGACTTTCAGCTTCAGCATCAGTTATCCTAATGAATATTCAGGACTGATTTCCTTTAGGATTGCCTAGTTTGATCTTCTTACAGTCCAAGGGACTCTCAAGAGTCTTGTCCAAAACCATAGTTCAAAAACATCAATTCTTAGTGCTCAACCTTCTTTATGGTCCAACTCTCACATCCATACATGACTACTGAAAAATACATAGCTTTGACTAGATGGACCCTTGTCAGAAAAGTAATGTCTCTGCTTTTTATTATGCTATCTAGATTTGTCATAGCTTTTCTTCCAAGGAGCAAGCGTCTTTTAATTTTGTGGCTGCAGTCACCACCTACAATGATTTTCGAGCCCAAGAAAATAAAGTCTGTCACTGTTTCCATTGTTTTCCCATCTATTTGCCATGAAGTGATGGGACTGGATGCCATAATCTTCATTTTTTTGAATGTTGAGTTTTAAGCCAGCTTTTTCACTCTCCTCTTTCACTTTCATCAAGAGGCTCTTTAGTTCTTCTTCGCTTTCTTCCATAATGTTGGTGTCATCTGCATATCTGAAGTTATTGATATTTCTCCCAGCAATCTTGATTCCAGCTTGTGCTTCATGCAGCCCAGCATTTCGCATGAGGTACTCTGCATAGAAGTTAAATAAGCAGGGTGACAATATACAGCCTTGATGTACTCCTTTCCCAATTTTGAACCAGTCTGTTGTTCCATGTTTGGTTCTAACTGTTGCTTCTTGACCTGCATACAGGTTTCTCAGGAGGCAGGTAAGGTGGTCTGGTATTCCCATCTCTTGAAGAATTCCCACAGTTTGTTGTGATCCGCACAGTCAAAGACTTTAGCATAGTCAGTGAAGCAGAAGAGATTTTTCTGGAATTCTCTTGCTATTTCTATGGTCCATCACTGGCAATTTGATCTATGGTTCCTCTGCCTTCTCTAAATCCAGCTTGAATATCTGGAAGTTCTTTGTTCATGTACTGTTGAAGCCTAACTTAGAGAATTTTAAGCATTACTTTGCTAGTGTGTGAGATGAATGCAATTGTGTGGTAGATTGAACATTCTTTGGCATTGCCTTCTTTGGGATTGCAATGAAAACTGGCCTTTTCCAGTCCTGTGGCCAGTGCGGAGTTTTCCATATTTCCAAAGGATGTTCTTACTTTCTCATTAGTATTTGGGGGTGGATGACTGGTAAAAGGAAAAAAAAAGTCAGAGAGGAGAAAAACTGTTTTGAAAAATGTGAAAAGGGAAAAGCAAGCTTTATTTCTAAAATGAAGAGGCACAGAAACTGGGGTAAAAAGGTGTGAGGAGGATGCTGAAGAACAGTTTTTTATGACTTAATTTTCTATTGAATTTCTATTTCCTTTTGACAAAAAAGAAATAAACACAAATCGTTCAGGCTTCTATATCTGTTCTTGTAATCCCACTCTCCCCAGAGAGCCCATGCTGGAAGTGGGGAGACCTGATAAGGAGCTTCTGCCAACATCCGAAGGAGCTTGAATTAGGAGAGTGATGCCAGAGCAAGGAGATGGACCAATAGCTGTTTATGAGGTAGAATGGCCAGGTGTTTCTAATGATCATCACAGGGAAGGAATCCAGAAAGCAGACAAAAGGCAAATATAAGGGCTCAATTTCTGGTCTGGACAAAGACATGTTGGACTGGCAGTTCAATGCCCTGTGCTACTGGGTAAGGAACTCAGAGGAAAGAGTAGGCTGACGTTGAAGGGAAAGAGACTATTTCAGCTTAGAAAAGAGCACATATGTGGTGGTAATGGTAGACTGACCAAGTTTCAAGTGTAAGGGTGAAATGATCAAGCTCACTTTGTGTACTGAAAAGGAAGGAAGTGGCTTCCTCCTTAACTCTCCCCTCCTCAGGGTGTCTCCTTGAAAATAGCAGGAGTCCTCATTAAACTTCTGACCTTGAATTTCACAAGACAAGGTCACGAGCCTTCTGACCTTGGAACCCTTAAACACAACCTCTAAGATGAACTTGGAAGTCTCTCAGAAGGAAGTGTGTCCTCTTATCTCCAATGGAGATGAGAAAAGTTGTTACCGTTTTTCTTTTTTATAAATGAAATTATGTGAAATTCTGTTCAGACTTAGAGACACGTTCCAGCTACCTTTTTTATGAATGTAAAACTGATAGCACTCAATTTTAAACTGTTTTCTCTCCCACTTCCGTATTGTTATGGAGGGGTCTGGTGTTGGTAGGATCGTTTTATTTCTCCAGCAAGTAGTCATGAAATGCATGAGTGCAGATGCCCACAAACATTTGATTATATGGACATGACATTATTAACTTATAAAATGTCAGAAATCATCCCCAGAATATAAAGAAAAGGAGAGTGGGGTTGGATCCCTGGGGATAGGATCAGGCCATGATACGATGCTCACAGGAAACATGCAGGAGTTGATCGAGGAGGAGGAAGTGAGAAGAAAGTCTGGCGCCTCTTGTTCACTGTGCTTAGACACATAATAGTGTTTGCTGAATGAATAATGAATATTGTCAACCATCTCCCTGGCTTGAAGGTGGGAGAAGACACTGATCTGTAGTAGAGAAACATTTTACTAAGGCTTGGTTTGGTTGTTTTTCATAGCTCAGGCTATCACCTTTCCCTATTAGCCAAGATCTTTTGTCATTTCTATGTCAGAGAGACAGAGAAAAGATGACACCAGTGCAATAGGAACTCCACTGTCTGATAGCAGTTTTTTTCACCTTTATAGGATCCAGTCCAGAATGGAAAGTTAACTTTAGCTGATTATATCTTTTTGCTTTCCTTTATCCAGCAATGATTCCTCAGACTTTGTTTATCTTTGGTGATATAGATGCTTTTTAAATATTAGGCCAGATATCTTGATTTAGGTTTGATGTCACTTGATTTGGGTTTGATGATAGTTCATGATTTTCATTGGAGTGTAACCCAAGTGAGATTTTGTCCATTATATTATTATAATGAGAGATATTATATTCAGATATTATATTATTATATTCAGAGACAGAGAATGTCTGGTTGCTCCTTAGTGGTGATGTTAATTTTGATCATTTATTTAAGGTATTGTACAGTTGCTCCACTGTACACTGATTAATGTCCCTTTTGTGATTATTAAGTGCTTCGTGGGGGTACTTTTGACAACTGTGTTTTTCCCTTAGATTTAGAGGCTATTGAGGATTCTTACCTCAGTCAGTTTTAACTATGATGTTTGCAATGTAGTGATTTGTTTATAATTCTATCATTTCTCCAGTATTTATTAGGCAGCATTATCTTATAAGAAAGAATTTTCCATTCTCTCTCTCATTAGTTAATTCATTCATTATCAGTACCATCTCATGGGTTCTTATTTTATCCATTGGCTTATAATTTGTCATGATTTCCCATATTTGGTCAGAGGAGCCTCTTAAATCTTTCTTTTGTTTCTCTTTTTATTAAGGAATTTACGTGCATATGATAAAATCCTCCCATTTAATTTATACAGGGTATTTGTCACCACAATTAACATTAGAACAGTTTGCTTATCCTAAAACATTTTTGTGCCTGTCATGGCTGATTTCTTCATACCAGCTCCAACTCCTGGCAACCACTGATACGTTGCCTTTTTCTGGACGTACAAGTACATGAAATCAACTTGAATCCAATTTGGTAAAGATTGTTTTAGAATACCCATTGCCGAATTTGCTAGCATTTTGTGTAGGATTTATATATGTATATTCATAAGTGAGATTGTATTTAAATTTTCTTTCTGATTCTGTCCTTGCTGAGTTTGAGAATCAAGTTGTTGTGGCCTCATAAAATTATTTGGAAAATATCACTTTTTATAATTTTCCAAAGAATGTATCAGACATAAGAATGATCCATTCCTTGAAATGTACACAGAACATACCTGTCCAAGCTTGGTGTCTTCCCTTGTGAGAAGGTTTTCAACTACTCTTTCAGTTTGTTCAATTATTATAAGACTCTTCAGGCTTTTTATTTCTTTCTGAGTTAGAATTGGTCAATTATTTCTAGGTCTCTGACCTAGTATGAAAGCTTCAAGATTAATGACACAAAGTTATTCATAGCATTCTCTTTGAATTTTGTAATCTGTGCTTTATCTGTAATTATGTTCTCTTTTTAAAATTCCCAATGTAGCTTATTCATACCAATTTCTCTGATGAAAATTTGTCAGAGGCTTATAATTTTTACAGAGTGTGTGTTTTAAGAACCAGATATTGAATGTGTTAATCGTCTCTCTTGTATGTCTGTTTTCCTTTTGAAACCATAGTGGAGAGAATAAAGATTCTTTAAAGGATCTCTTCTCTGGCAGGTGGATTTTTTTTCTGGCCCATTTTTTACAATAATATAGTCATCTTCATGTTCCTGACCTAATGTCACAGCCCACCTTCGGCTTTGCCACTTTGAGTGGTTCTAAGGTTTTGTTCGATTCTAAGTCATCTCCACAACTCTCCTTTTGCCCCCAGGACAGACAGATTCTGGGTTAAGAGGTTATTTCTCTCATTTGCTTTCAACTCATTTTTGCCCTGGGAGGTGTTTTACATACTGTCCTGCAAGCTCATCAATGAATTTTAAAATGTGCTTGTTATAAGTTATCCAGAGGATATTATAAGCAGAGGGCTTTCAAAGATAACTAGCCTGCATGCACTTAGGAGCTGAGAAGTCCCTTTAATTAAAGACAAATTTAAGCTGAAAGTAAAAGTAGAAAAGAAAAAGTGATTCTGTGTAGCAGTGCTGTCCAATAGAACTACAGTGTGAGCCATATACGTAATTTTCACTTTTCTGGTAGCTACCTTAAAAAATGGGAAATAGGTGGAGTTAATTTTTAAAATAGATCTTATTTGACTTGGTAATATCAAAATATTACTGTTTCAACACAATCAGTATAAAATTATTAATTAAATAGTTTACATGTTTTTGCACTAAGCCTTCAAAAAAAAAAAGTATTTTTACACTTATAGCACAGTTCAGTTTGGACTAGTCACATTTCAAGTACTCAGTGTCGTAGTGGCCACAATACTTGATCGTGTCATATATGGTGTCTTCACCATGTTTTTATTATACCTATCTAGCCTGGTGGGCTGCAGTCCATGGGGTCGCAGAGAGTCGGACACGACTGAGCGACTTCACTTTCACTTTTCACTTTCATGCATTGGAGAAGGAAATGGCAACCCACTCGAGTATTCTTGCCTGGAGAATCCCAGGGACGGGGGAGCCTGGTGGGCTGCCGCCTATGGGGTTGCACAGAGTCGGACACGACTGAAGCGACTTAGCAGCAGCAGCAGCAGCAGCAGCAACAGCGGTCTCTCAAGTCTTCTAAATCTTCTTTGCCTTTACCTCTAGAAAATAATGCTCATATTCTCTATATGGAAAGAGAAAAACTTTTCAGAGCTTTTTGGGTTTAACAAATTTAATTCATATAAGACCTTCATATTGTCAAAATATTTTTCATTGGTCTCAACAATTATGCCTTGTTAAAAGCTACTGCATACCAAGAATGGAGGTGACATTTCAGTTTTGGAGTTTAAGGCTTTGGAATAAAAAACAAACAAACAAAAAACAGCCATTTGGTATGTTTAGAATTTGTATCCATTATGGTAAAATGGGGAAGCAAAATACTTCAGAATATTTGTGAGTGCTCTATTTTAGGAGCTGAAAGATCACGCTAATGAATTTAAGAGATAACTTCATACTTATTATCACGCTGAGTATTCCACTGGATGTTTAAAAAGCAAATGACCTATCACATATGATACCTGCCATGTACTGGGCTGTGTTTCAGGGAACTGGAAGTAGGAATAATTCATTCCTGATGTTGTGGAACATCTCACAGTGGTGAGATGTATTGTGGTTCCAAGTATTGCAATGAACATAATTAGTGTTATTATTTATATGTTTATTATCAATGTGTGATATTCTTACGTAGACATGAAATAGAAGGTGTACAATTTTGCCTATGTATATCGAGAATTTGGGAGAAATTTTCCTAGAGAGGCTGTACTTGATCCAGGTCTTGAATAATGTTCCAAGTCATACATGTACATTGACAATTTTGTCAATGACCACTGAGTAAGTTTAATGTATGGAGGCTGAGTGGTATTCCTAATGCAACCATTTAATTATAGCTTAATTTTTAAAATATTTACTTCTTTGCTTCAGTTTCTTTTTCAGATATAGTCATGATCATCGAGAAAGCAAAGTAAAACATTTTAGAATGATTAAAAATGTTTGCCTTTCTTGACAGAAATTTATAATAGTTTAAACAAGCAATTTTTCCCCCTGAGGAAAGACACTCATTTTAATAGTATGATGACTGAAAATAATTGACTCAAGATTTTTGGAATAACAGCACTGTGAATTATCTGTCTTTGTGTATGAGGGTTGTTTCCTAGAGCAAGAAACTTAATTTTTTCTTCTTAATTTTTAATTTCTTCTGAAATAAAGTTGGTATAGAATTCCAATCTTTCTTTAGAATTTATGGACAGTCTTTTTTCTCTCTGCCTTTCTTCCTTCTTTTCTTTCCTCCAACTAAAAACCAAATGTTGTCCCTTAGTGTGAGGATTGCAGCTCCTTAAGTGGAACAGGTATGTCTCAGTGATAGTACTGTTGAGTAAAGGCAAGTTACAAACATTTTCACCAGAATGGAAAAATGCATAAGAGTAAAGCAAGTTGCTTGTCATTGACCTTCAGTCATTTTTAAGAGTCAAGGACAGTGGTTAGTATTTCAATTAACACCTTCAGAAACTGCCGCTGATGAATGAGTAGCACCGTTGTAAATGAAGGTGAATCTTCCTTGGCACGTTCTGTGCAAAGCAGTCTTTTTGTCAGGGAAAATTGAAAGCTACCAAAAATCTCAGAGCAGAGAGGACAGGAGACTACCACATCAAGGCATTTCAAATGCCCGAGTAAAGGCACAGTGGAGTAATTTCAAAGGCATTGAAATCCTTTGATCTGACTGTGGTGAGGACCAAAGTGTCATTTGGCCAGTGGGTAAGGAGATCACTGCCATGGGTCTGTGCAAAATAGCAGCTCTTTGGAGTGAGAAGAATAGAAAAGCAAACTATTCCCTCTCTGCTAATGTTGCTCAAAAGGAAAGACTGTATGTCACTTCAGGTGGAGTTATAGAGCCCTAACAGTGGTTTGATATTGGATTTTAAATGCTCTCTAACTATATATTCACAATGTAAAGTCTAATGATAAATAATCATTTAGCATACAACTTTCCTAAATGATTATTGAAGAGATAAATGCATAGCATGATGCAGCTCTACTAAAGCCAGAATACATAATTACCTCTTGACCCCCTTCACTAAAGAAGCCATGTGTTTCACAAAGTGAATTTAGGAAGAGCCCCATGTCCAGTGGGGTGTGCCTGGAAGGTGCTGACCTTTCTCTCCAGCACAGTGCTGGGTGTGGGCAGGAATTCAGTGAGGTGCAGGATAAAAATGCTGAGCAGTTTTCCAGCTCCTCTGAAGTCAAGTCTTGGCAGTACGACTTCATTAGTTTTATTAGAGCATCATCTATTCCCTAAATGGCACATGGATCTCAATTCAAATGTAAGCAAAGAAATATAATACAAAGACAAACATAACTTGTTTGGTGATTATCCAGTGTTTATAAATATTCACACCCTGGCTCTCCTCCAGGGAAAATAAGAGCATGGAAAGCTAATTGTATGATTCATGTTTCTCAGTTCGGAGAAAATCATTAATCTGCTGTGGACTAAATTCCCTTATGCTAAAAAAGTGGGGAGGAGCATTAAGTTTTGTATTAGATTGACCTCTTCTGAAAAGTTCTGTTGATTTAAACTCTGTGACTCTAATGCATTAATATCTCAGGGATATCTCAGATGTCAAAATGATTCACCTGACCTGGTCTTGGCCATTTTGGCTATGCCAGTAGCTAAACATGGTTTGGTTCCATTTTCTTCATGCCCCAGCTGCTGGTATAATTGATTTTCTGATAGAACTACTATCCGTTCAGTTCAGTTCAGTTGCTCAGTCGTGTCCTGACCCTTTGCGACCTCATGGACTGCAGCACATCAGGCTTCCCTGTCCATCACCAACTCCCAGAGCTTACTCAAACTCATGTCCATTGAGTCGGTGATACCATCCAACCATCTCACCCTCTGTTGTCCCCTTCTCCTCCCGCCTTCAGTCTTTCCCAGCATCAGGGTCTTTTCAAATGAATCAGTCCTTCGCATCAGGTGGCCAAAATATTGGAGTTTCAGCTTGAGCATCAGTCTTTCCAGTGAACATTCAGGACCGATTTTCTTTAGAATGGACTGGTTGGATCTCCTTGCAGTCCAAGGGACTCTCAAGAGTTTTCTCCAACATCACAGTTCAAAAGCATCAATTCTTTGGCGCTCAGCAACTCGTCTCATTTACTTCATTGTGCTTAGTCGTGTCCAACTCTGCAACCATATGGACTACAGCCTACCAGGGTCCTCTATTCATGGAATTCTCCAGGCAAGATTACTGGAATGGTTTACCATTTCCTACTCCAGGGGATCTTCCCGACCCAGGGATTGAACCCACATCTCTTTTGTCTCCTGCATTGGCAGATGGATTTTTCTTTTTTTTAACCACTGAGCCAGCTGGGAAGCCCAAACTAAAACTCTGCACCTGTTAAACACTAGGGCAGAGTACCTGCATGCTCGGTCATGTCTGAATGTCCTAATCTCTTCTTAACACTCGCAACACTTGCAATGTCCTAGCATATACTTTAGAACCCTAATCCTATGAGTTATTTGGTGAAGAGAAAAACAAAAGGTTTCTGTAGTGAAATAAGTGGGAAAAGTTACGTATCCCCTTTCTTGGAGAAATAAAACAAAGATGAACAAATTAAAGATTTTGAGAAGTTTAAGTACACTTAAATAGTTTAAATATGCTGAATCCATCATTTCCCCAAACTTATGTGACCAGAAATCATTTTAAGTCATTAACTCTTAATATGCCAATGTTCCTAGGAAGATTCTTTGCAAACATTGTGCTACATTTTTGTTTGTGATCACTCTAAGGTATTATAATTGCACTTAAATTGTGGTTTTTCATTTCCCATAGGGTCAAGTTCAAAACTACCCAGCAGGGTACAAGGCTCTTTTCTGGTTACCTCTTGAGCTCATTTCTAAACACTCCCTGATATACTTCCCCATTTTCAGAGTACGCTCTGCCCTCTAATACCTCCTGTGCTGTGCTCTTTGTTTGGATTCCCCTTCCTTTCATATCCTGATAGAAAATTCCTACACAGCCTTTATGTCTAGCTCAGGCATGGCCTCCTTGTGGGAGATTTCCCTGGCCATCACCCCCACCCATCCCATAATCAGCAGGCTTTCTGTGCTTGTTCTCCCTGCTTCTAGGACACTCTGTGTATAACTTCTCCTGGTATAGATGTTTCTTGTTGCAGTTGTTTTTTTGCACTTGTCTTTTCCACTGTGGTTCAAAACTCTTGACAGCAGGTGTATTTGTAGTAATATCTTTTAAAAGTGGGTTAAAGTTAGACTTCAGTGAAGTTTGTTAAAAGAACAAATTAATATATGAGGAAATTGTCAAATACATAATTGTAACGGTAAATGGAATTTCCAAAAGAGAGTTAGATAAAATTCTCTTGAACTCTCCTTGGTAAGGAGAATGTAGAAACTATCTTTATTTTTATTTTTTTGGTGCTATTTGTTTTATTTCCTGCTTTAAAGCAGTAATTCATATTCTTATAAGCAGACTCTATCTGGTGAATTTGTGAAAATTTTACATAAGTTGGAAAATACCTTACAGATCTCCCAGTCCACTTATTCAGACATGTGGACAATTGCAGCAGACTCTGGTAAGGTCTATTATAGTCTTTGTATGGGTATTTAGGGAGCCCAGAAGATCACTATATAGCTATTTTTTTGTGGTGTGTAGGTGGTGTAGTGTTCAAGACAGCATGCAATAGACTGTGATATTAAGCATAACCACAGGGAGGATTCAATTCACCATGCTTAGAAACAAATGCAAGCGCTGAAGGGAAATTTGAATTTTAGGAGAATGCTGAAATGCAATATTGGAAGCAAGATCAATGTTTCCATTAGTACAGAATCATCAAGTAGAGACAAAGCAAAAACCAAAATATAACTTTGCTACAGCATAACGGGGTATCTTTGCTCAATACCCTGTTTATCTTCCTGCATTAAAGTGATAAATGAATTTCTAACTGCCTTTGAGATTTCATAGCTCTCAGATGCAGTGCTTTTCTCTTTTGAGATAATTTCAAAGGAAAAATCAAATATTTCAAAAACCATGCAGGCAATGCTTAGAATGTGTGGGCAAAGAAATGAATCTCTTTACAATTAGTTATAAAAGAAAAAGTAATTTCACCTTCTATCTGTTCTTCCTCCAAGATTTTTTTTCTTCAGAAAACTGAGCATGGTTCAATAAGGATATCACCTTAAAGAAACATTTCCCAGTGATGATAGTGTTTGATAGTACGTGATTCAAGCCCTCCTGATTGGTGAAATACGCTGCTTTTAGACTCAGCGATGGTGTTACTGTATCATGTCACTAGTCAGTCATGTACTTTGAGTCCCTTCCTAGCCATCTGCCGGGATGCTTTCAGGAAAAACAACACTCATTAATTTTTCTCTTCAATAAGAATGCACTGAGCTCCACTTTGTGTTAAGCATTGTATCAAGGATACAAGATGAATGAAGATTGTTATCAAGATCAGAGTGGGGGAAGAAAAAAGTAGCTTTTGCAATGCAATGGTATAGTTTTGTTTCAGGCATAAGAGTAAGGGGCTATGGGAGTGAAAGTGAAAATATTGGAATGGGAAATATTCATCCAGACAACACACATCAGAACAGCTTGCTGACTAGCTGGGTTACATGTCCAGTTTGTGGCTAGGTCACATAGTCCTCTATCAACCTGTTCAGCAACTCGATCTTGTTAGAATGATGCTAGACAGGCCCCACTGTGGGATGTTGCGTCTTACTTGGATGGAAAGTATCCAGTTAGAGTTGCATCTATTTATGAAACCAGGCTTTTTTCTTTCATGGCCAAAAAATCTATATTTTACCACTTTTTATGAGAAACAAAGAAGAACAGGAAACTTGAGAATGATGGATATGTGCATCATCTTAACTATGTGATAGTTTCACAGGTATATACATATGTCAGAACTTACCAAACTATGACCTTTAAATGTTTGCAATTTATTGTGTATTGATTATACCTCAAAAATCTGTAAAAAGTAATACGCTAGGTACACTACCACTATAAAGAAAGCTGAGTACAGAGGAATTGATGCTTTTGAACTGTGGTGTTGGAGAAGACTCTTGAGAGTCCCTTGAACTGCAGGGAGATCCAACCAGTCCATTCTAAAGGAGATCAGTCCTGGGTGTTCATCAGAAGGACTAATGTTGAAGCTGAAACTCCAATACTTTGGCCACCTAATACGAAGAGCTGACTCATTTGAAAAGACCCTGATGCTGGGAAAGACTGAAAGCAGGAGGAGAAGGGGATGACAGAGGATGAGTTGGTTGGATGGCATTACCAACTCAATGGACATGGGTTTGGGTGGACTCCAGGAGTTGGTGATGGACAGGGAGGCCTGGCATGGTGCAGTTCATGGGGTCGCAAAGAGCTGGACATGACTGAGCAACTGAACTGAACTGAACACCACCACTAGACAAATCTGATAGATCACTAATATTTTAATAAACAATTTCCACTAATCAGAGATTTAAACTTACTGGGTACCCTATCTCTCAATCTTGTCTTCTATTGTATCAATCTTGTCTTCAAATGTATCAAGGGCTGCACTAGATTGGATTTCAAAACTTCTCTAGACAGAGATAAAGACACTGTTCATTGGGGTTCCTGTGATAGAGGGGGCATTAGTTTGAGTGGGGGTGGGCAGCAGATGGTGAATTGCAACTAATTCCTTGGAAGACTTTTAGAACTGGGAGGCCAGTACACAATAATTTGAAGGCTGTTTCGAGCTGAGATTAATTTTCAGTAAGATATCAGGGCTCAAGGCCCAAGATGGAGAGAGAGCTAGTTTGGAATAATGGAGCTGGAGACCCTAGGAAGGTGCTAGTTCAGCAGGGGCTAGTTTTGCCTTCTTAATCATTTAAACACATCATTGCAGCACAAAGAAAGAAATCAGTGTGGGATGAAGGGATGTAGATGAGTACAGGTTGAGACCTCCTCATATCCTTTCTAATCCTCAGAGACCTAATGACTCAAAGATTAGGAGAAAAAAGAAAACAAATAAACCACCACGCAAAAGAAGCAAAAGTTCCTGTAGCTTTCCCTTCTTGTCACCAGAATTGTTCCTTAGTGCCTTGGTGACTCCAGCCCAATAAAGCAGGATGTTCTCATGACGTCAGGGAACTTTTGTGCAGACACTGAGGGAGTGTGCACTGATGGAGTGCACACACTGTACTTCATACCTGTGAGGCACCAAGGGGGGAAGGGCTTTTCTGACGCCTGTCACAGATGTTTCTCCTTCCTTCCCTACACACTTTGTGGCCAGCGTCCCATTACTCTGTTAGAAAGAGGCTATGCCTCACCTGGCGTACGTCAAGCTGGGCTGGGGTCAACTCAACCCCTTTGCTCACCTCTCTCAGAGTTCTTCTCCTTCTGGATATAAATGCCTGTTTTCTTGTCTACATTCTCCATGAGGTATGTGCTTGCTCAGAGGAGGGACCAAGTTTACTTTGCACCCTGCTGTGTCCTTAGCACAGTGTTAGGTATGCAGTAGGTACTCAGTTAACATTGCTAAATGAATGGATGGATGGATAAACAGATGGATGTGTGGAAAAATCTTTCTTATATATCCTTTGTTGTATATCCAGACATGTGAATTGACTTCCCAATGTCTCACCAACATTACATTGGCATTCCATAACAGTAAAAAGCAATGAACAGAACTAAACAACTCAGTCGGCAGAAATGTTGTCTTCAGCCCTTTGAGATTTGTGTAACATCTCTAGACCAAATCTCAGCAGCTAAATGAACTCCAAAGCAGGGACACCAGTAGTCACTCCAAAAATTCCACTCAGGAAGATGTACCCCGTATTCCCCTTGACAATGGAAAGTTTCTTAAACCACTCTCAGTAATTTAGTTCAGGGAAATTTAATAACATCTGAACCCAATAAGATTTTAAATTATAGACTAGTTTTAAATTATTAACAGAAACACTTCAAAGTTTAAGGGTAACTGTAGTTCTTTCAGAGATGTGTCTCTCTTTAAAGATGAGGTCCAGGTACATTTGTTTCTTTCCTAAAGTTAATAAAGGATAAAGGATCAGCTTAATAGTTATACATCAAACACTGGAAAGTATCTTTGGAGAAATCAGGATACTTTGGTGGAGGACATTGCTATAACAGATATTCTGCACTCATTTCCCTGACTCTAGGCTTCAAGATGGAGAAGGCAATGGCACCCCACTCCAGTACTCTTGCCTGGAGAATCCCAGGGACGGGGGAGCCTGGTGGGCTGCCGTCTATGGGGTCACACAGAGTCAGACACGACTGAAGCAACTTAGCAGCAGCAGGCTTCAAGAATGTCCTCCAGCCCCTTCCAAAACCCTAAACTCATCTCTTACAACTCAGCTTAAGGATCTCTTTCTCTAAGAATCCTTTCCAGACACTGACCCTCCTGTTACCCAACATGACCTTGTAACTGAAATCTCTTCTTTGAGCTTCTGCTTTTTCTTATCCAAATGTCAACCACAGCAGCAGTAACATATAGTGTACATCTCCCAACAAGACCATAAGTCAAGCCCTTAAGTGTGGTAATAAAATTTTATTTGATATTGTGTTGTCAGCATTTTCAACAACATTCAGCACATTAGAGGTGCTTAATAGTGCATTTGAAATGATTCTCTTTAGTCCTCCCTACCCACCAGTCAGTACTGTACTTTTTTTTTCCTTTGAAATATTTTTAAATTTTTAAATACTTTTATTTTGAAATAATTTTAGATTTAAAGAAAGTTGCAAAACTAGTATGGGGCTTCCCAGGTGGCTCGGTGGTAAAGAAACTGCCATTGTAGAAGACATGGATTCAATCCCTGGATCTGGAAGATCCCCTGGAGAAGGAAATGGCAACCCACTCTAGTATTCTTGCCTGGAAAATTCCAAGTACAGTGGAGCCCAGAGGGCTGCGGTCCATGGGGTTGCGAAGAGTCAGATGCATGCGCACAAAACTAGTATAGACAGTATCTGTGTTCCATTCGTTCATCAGCATCTCCTGATGTTCACATCTTCCATGTCCATGATACCATTACCAACATTAAGAAATTAACAATACCCTTGGCGCAATACCCTATAGATTGTATTTGTATTATCTACTCAAGTCATATTTTATGCATCTGTGTCAGATGTTTCTGTCACTTAGAGAACTACAAAGGTTTTAGGAGCTTCGTGTCAGGAACCAGAGGCAGAGATCAACTCACGTTTTTCTATTACTCCATGTCTAATGTGTGCGTGCTCTGTCGCTCTGACTCTTTGCAACCCCATGGGCTATAGCTGACCAAGTTCCTCTGGCCATTGGATTCTCCAGGCAAGAATACTGGAGTAGGTTGCCATTTCCTTCTCCAGGGGATCTTTCCAATCCAGGGATCAAACCTGAGTCTCCTGCATTGCTGGCAGACTCTTTACCACCTGAACCACCGGGGAAGCCTACTTCATGTCTACTTATGACAAAAACATAGAGCTATTTCCTTAATGCAACACAGCCTCCATCCCCTTGCATAAAAAGATGCCTGCCCGTGAGCTTTTAGTCAAAAGCTTTCAGTGAAGTTATCAGTGACATCTGCTTGCCTTGGGACAAGCAGAATCATGATTTATAAAGAATGAAGAAAAAGTGTGCTTATTTTATAAAAATGTGCCTGTCAAACTCCTAAAAAAATAAAGAAGACTGAATGGTTGTGTGTTTTTGCTCTGAGTGGTTTGGGCCACAGGTCTGCCCCCAGCAGGACTTTTTACTTCTATTAGTTTAGTCTATTAGATTGAAATTGCACAATGAGGTCTTATCACTCTAGTGCATCTGAGACGACCAAGGGTTAGTCCTAAATGATGATTCTGGATCAGGGCTGTTCTGGGGTTCCCTGCTTCCCTGCTCGTTCTTCTTAGGAGGCATTGCTGGTGCTAACACCTGACTTCTTTTTACCTTTAATCTATTACTTCAATCTCCCTGAGTGTGTTTTCAGTAGCTCAGTCATGTTGGACTCTTTGCACTCCCTTGGAGCCCACCAGGCTCCTCTGTCCATAGAATTTTCCAGTGGGTTGCCATTACTCTATCAATGTCCCTGCTGCTGCTAAGTCGAGTCAGTCGTGTCCAACACTGTGTGACCCCACCAGGCTCCCCCGTCCCTGGGATTCTCCAGGAAAGAACACTGGAGTGGGTTGCCATTTCCTTCTCCAATGCATGCAAGTGAAAAGTGAAAGTGAAGTTACTCAGTCACGTCCGACTCTTCGTGGACTGCAGCACACCAGGCTCCTCCGTCCATGGGATTTTCCAATCAAGAGTACTGGAGTGGGATGCCATCGCCTTCTCCATCAATCTCCCTAGATGTGCCCAAAACAGGGATGTCAAGTTATGCCAAGGGGGAAAAAAATTTACCCCTCAATTACATCAAGAGAGAGGGAGAGGACAAAAAACAAAAAAAAACTGATGAAACAAAAATTTAAGGCTGCAGATCCAGAAAGGTTTACTATAAAGCATATAGTGAATTCAAAGCATTTCAGCCAAAAGCAGAATGCATATGCCTCCAGGTGGAATTCATATTGCACCTCAGCTTGATCTCTGGCAGTGGCAAATCCACACCTGTTGGAAGCAGCAGGGAACCCAAGTTCAGGGGCACAGCCTTCTCTTACTCAGAACTAAAGGAAGAGCTTGGGAAGAATACACAATAACTCTCAACCACGAATTTGCATCAGAATTTTTAAAAATCAACTAGAAAAGCAAACAGAAATGTTTCTGCATCTGGATGAACAAAGGGTGTAGTCTTGTAGGGAAATATGTTATTTGCATGAATATACAAGCCCTGTAGTAAATTCTTTGTTCAAACCTCTATGGAGAACTACTGAGCAAATAGACAGAAGCGAAATAGGAAATGAAATGCTTCGGTTGCAGCCGTTCTTTAAAGAATATGTTAATTCCTTAGATATTGGGCAAAATTTCAAAAGGCTTCTGGAAGAAGCAACACAGTGCCCTGGAGGTTGTTTTCCTGGGAGCAGAAGCTGGGGAAAGTCATTGATCTTGGCCCATGGGGGCTGGCGGCACTATCCCTGCAGGCACTGTCTCTGGTCACTGGGAGAGGCAGCCAGCCATCCACTGGAGTCAGTGCTTTCACGGTCTCTTTGAGACTCAAGCATTCCTCACTCTTCAGAAGATTTTTTTTTTAAACTATAGTCAGAGTGTTACTCAAGGATAGTGGCCTGGTCCTATTTCTTTTCTAGAAGTGCCACTTAATAGGGGTATGATTTTACACAAGTCATAATCTCTCTCACTGCCTGTTTTTTCAAGTATGAAATAGTGATAAATATACATATTGTATGAGAAAGAATGAGAATATATGTGATCTAGCATATGAAAGGAGAAGGCAATGGCACCCCACTCCAGTACTCTTGCCTGGAAAATCCCATGGACGGAGGAGCCTGGTGGGCTGCAGTCCATGGGGTCGCTAAGAGTCGGACACAAAACTGAAGCGACTTAGCAGCAGCAGCAGCAGCAGCAGCAGCATGTGAAAGAGTCCAGTAGAGTGCCTGGAATAAACGGGTACTTTTTCAATTTCCATTGTGTAAAGAAGGAAGAATGCTTAAGTATTTAAAAGGGACTGATTATTTCCCAAGTGAGAAATAATTGTGATCTACTAATACACATATCAGATGGGAGAACTATTTTTAAATTAGATCAATGATATCTCGAAAACAAAATCTAGAACAAAATGCTCCATACATACTTAATACATTTTAATGTTTATGGAAAGCAGACACTGCATTTTGCTACTTCTCTTCCAGGAATTAACAGAAATGCAAATTATATAATTAATCTTTCAAGTTCAAGGCTAGTCTAGCCATTCTTGCCTCCCATTGTTTCACTTCTGGGATGCCAAAGTTGCTAGGACTTAGACAACCAGGACTGATTGTTTTTTAGGCAAGATAGTCAATGCCAAGTATGCATTTCATTTTTAGTTTTTATTGTTATTTTAAAACTTAATTTAGAGAAGAGCCAAAAAATCGAAAGGAGTGCATTTTCAATAAACTTTCAGACTCTTGAGAAACTTTCATAACAAAATTAACAAGGCCAGTTGGACAGAGAGTTGGCATCAAACGAACTCATAACAGGAAATGTATTTGTGTGTTATTGTGTTTATTTTTAGGAAAATGGAGCCACTAATGTTGACTTCTGCTCGAGAAAATGAGTTTCCATTTACTGTGATTCATATATTGAAACTAAGAGTTTCCATTTGTAGAACTGTCATTGTCAGGCTTTATGTAGTTCATCTCATTTGATCCTCACCACAAACTTTTTATTATCTCCATTTGACAGATGAAATCATATCTCATAGCTGTGGCTCCTGGGATGAGTTCAAGTTGAAAAGTAGAGACCTAAGATAGTAATAAGGAATTGAGTAGGATAAGCATAAATTTGTTAATATTGGGGTGCTATTTTAGGTTTTTCTTAAGTAAAGTAAAAATTATAGGTTGTTCCTCTGAGAGAGAAATTTTGAAAAGAATAAATTTAAAACATTAGAGTTTGGGACATCTGCCTTCATCCACAAAGGATTAAGTGCTATGAGCTTTGCTCTTCCACCATAACAACCAGAAAAACAAATAAAATATAGAAAATAACTACTTTCGCACCTTAAACAGATGATGTGATCCTAACACAAGGGAAGTAAATGAGATGAGCCCTATAATTGCTCCAGTTAGGAGGCAGTTTGAAGGTGTAACACAAAGAGGAGGACCCAAACAAAGTCCAGAGTTTTTACTGAATTGAAGAGACAGACATCAGAAATCAAGCAGCTGAAATTGGAAGGGAAAAATAGCAGAGCAAATAGATACAGAGACAGAGAGAGACAGGGACAGAGAAGCCAGAAGAGAAGGAGAGAGAGTGCTGGAAATTTTCAGCACATCTTCTGCAATCTTTGACTGAATATCAACAAGTGCATGCAAACATTGAAGTTCTATGAGGCTAGGAGGGAAAGCAGTAGACAGAATAATGCCTGGAGTTCACATAGAATCCATAATATCAGAACACCGTCCTGAATAGGTAGAACATTCAGGAAGATGTTGCCTCAGTAAATGGACTAAATTAGCCCTAGACTAAAGGTTGCTCTGAAAGTGAAAAGTGAAAGTGAAAGTTGTATAGTCATGTCCAACTCTTTGCGACCCCATGGACTATACAGTCCATGGAATTCTCCAGCCAGATTACTGCAGTGGGTAGCCTTTCCCTTCTCCAGGGGATCTTCCCAACCCAGGGATTGAACTCAGGTTTCCCACATTGCAGACAGATTCTTTACCAACTGAGCCACAAGGGAAGCTGAAGAATACTGGAGTGGGTAGCCTGTCCCTTCTTCAGTAGATCTTTCCGACACAGGAATCGAAATGGGGTCTCCTGCATTGCAGGTGGATTCTTTACCAACTGAACTACCAGGGAAGCCCAAAGGTTGCTCTAGGCCTGCCTTAATCAAGCTTAAAGCAACTGTTGAAAGAAACTGATCTCAAGGAAATTAACTACATGCCAAACAAGTTCAATAATATAAAATCTGCAATATTTAACATTCAATAAAAATTAGCAGAAAAGTATAAAAGCAGGAAAATATGACCCATAATCAATCAAAAGTAACAGAGCTAGAAATGGCAGAGATGGTGTTATTAGCAGACAAGTACCTTAAATTTTAAGGCTTGAAAGAGCTATCATAAGTGTGTTCCATACACTCAAGGGGTAGTGGTTTATTTGCTACCTTGTGTCTGACTCTTGCAATGCCATGGAAAGTAGCCTGCTAGGCTCCTCTGTCCATGAGATTCTACAGGCAAGAATACTGGAGTGGGTTGCCATTTCCTTCTCCAGGGTATCTTCCCAACCCAAGAATAGAACCCGGGTCTCCTGCATTGCAGGCAGATTCTTTATCAACTGTGTAGAGGGAAACATGAACATGCCTAGAGTAGAAATGGAGTACATTAAAAACAACAACAACAAATAGAACCTCTGGATATGAAAAATACAATAAAATGAAAAAAAAAAGATCACTGGATGGGATTAAGTAGATTAGATACTGCAGAAGAAAAGATCAATGAATTTGAATACATAGCAATAGAAACTATCCAAAATTAAGCACAGAAAGATAAAAAGATTGGAAAAAATAAATGAACAGAGTATCAGTGATCCTTTGGGGCCATATTAAGAAGACTAATGTGAAATTTGAGTCCAGGAATGGTGAGGAGTGTATTTGACAAATAAGATACAGATGGGATTTATTGACACATAAAGTCAGGAGGTGGACCTTCAGGCTTACTATATTTAAGTGCTCAAACAATGTCAGGAATATGTCTATTTCTTCTCTTATTTCTACTTTCTCCTGAATTTTGGCTTCAACTGTAAGAAGGTTCTCTTCCTGAGACAGGAAATGGCCTTTCACAGCCCTGTGTTTATTCTCATCCCATTTTCCCATCCCAGGAGAGAAGAGCTACTCTTTCCCAGTCTTTCCCAGGACTTTCCCAGTCCTTCCCAGAAATCCAAGGAATGACTCTGATTGGCTCAAGGTGATCTAGGTGCCCACTTGGACCAATTCCTATTGTCAGAGGCTGAGGAACCCTGACTGACACATCCTGGATCGGGTGCCTTACTGTGCAGAACTACTATTGGACGGCCTGCAAGACCATGGGAATGGGGAGAGGAAATTTCTCCAAAAATTATAAGGGTACTAAGTGAACAAAAGCAACAGATGTTCATAATGCCATTCTTTAGATTCAGCTCACCCAAGAAGGACTTATTATTCACAGTTTGCCTCTGAAATACTGCAGCGCTGAATTTGGCAATTTGTTTCCTAAGGCTTTGTGCCATTACGTGTGTCATTGTGTTGAATCCATAAGTGAACTTGTATAAACATTTCCCTCCAGCTAGATATTAAGTGCCTTGAGAGCAGTGACCATGTCTCATATATTTTTAATCTTTCCCAGTGGCTGGCAGAGTGTCTCTCAAATGACAGCAGAATGAATGTTTACTTTGATGAATTTATTGCAGGGACTAGTCAAATGCTCCCATTAAGCTGAGGAGAAATTAGATTGGGTAAATACCCTCACCCTTGTATTATCATGAAAGAAGAATAAATTGTTCATTAAAAACTAGTTGGTAAGCAATTTGCACATGAAAAACTGGTTTCTTTCTTTTCCCTCTTTCTTTTTTTTATTTTCCCTCTTTCTTGTGGGGATCACCAGATCTGTAATGAAAATGCCAGGGGCCAAGAGGTAGATTCTTACATTTCCATTTGACATTTCTTGCTACCCAGAATCTTTGGGCTCAGACAGAGCATGTGGACACCTATGTGATGGGATTTGATGGATACTAATATGCTCTTGCTCTATTATGTCCTTCCAGATGTCCTGAAGATCCCTCAATTCAAAGGCAAATGTTTTGAATTAAGATATTGTGTGTCTTCCAGAGCTCTTTAAAAATGCAAACACTCAAGGAGAAAGAATATTATTACCTATTAACATCTCTGCCTAAATTTGTTTCTCCAGGGTAGCTTTGGTCACCTTACAGAGCCCTGAGAATGTGGGGGAAGGTCAGGGAAGTACTCTGGGAATAATGGGGAAGGGCTGGGCTGTAGTGCTGGGGTAGTTTGGCGGGGTGGTGGAACCCCAGTGGTCTGAAGAGCAGATTAGACATCTGAGAAGACATATATTTAAAAGCAACATAAAAGGTAACCAGGAAAGTGCCCCTAATGTCCTCTCTTGTGTCGACAAAGACCTTTTTCATCTCACTACAGCTCTTGTGGGGGAAACAAAACCAAGATGAAGCAAACACAAAGCAGAAGGACACATGTGTGTTTAGTTCCCTGATTCTAAGACCATCACCATCCGGTCACAGGAGACTGCAGGCCCCACCTCCTTGGCCTTCACTTGTCTTGGATATGCAGCCCTGAACACTTCCTAATCATTTCATCCCTTGCAGCCTTAGGGGCTGGAGGCAGAGTCTCAATTCTATTAGCCAAGATAACCTATTTACTCATTCCCTCCTCTTCAGAGGAAAGAATTGGGAATTACTCCATCAATTCTAAGACCCATCTCAGTTTCATGGGGTTCTTCATGGGGTTCGCTGACTCAATGGACATGAGTTTGAGTCAACTCGAGGAGATACTGAAGGACAGGGAAGCCTGCCATGCTGTAGTCCATGGGGTTGAAACAGTCGGATACCACTTAGCTGAACAACAGCAACTCAATTTCAGAGATTTTAAGCTGGAAAAAGTCTATCTCAGAATAAGAAAGCACAGTAGTAAGTAACAGTAGGAGGAAATGGGCTGGTGGCCCTTACTGGGTAGATAACACAATCTTTTGGAGTGAAGAACTCTCCTATTTTCACCCATAAGTCAGGCACACAGCAGCTCCCCTCTGCCCAAGGGTAACAGACAGTTTACTCAGAGGTTGCTGAAAACAAAGTGCTCACCACACTCTGTGTTGGGTCACACCAGATTTCTGGGACTCAGAGGCTCAGGCTTTCTGGGCTCAGTATAGAGCCTAGAACTCAGAGCTTTCATTAGTGCATCTTCAAAGCTGGGACCTGGGAACACTTAAAGAAAGACAACACCTGCCCAACGTGGTGGTTAGTTTAACCTACAATGAGGAGAGGCATTGAGGCCCCTCTGTCTCTTTCCTCTGGGCTGGCTACCAGCCAGATGAGGAATATATATTAGAATATTTATTTATTAAAAATTTTTTTTTATTTTAATAGAGGCTAATTACTTTACAATATTATATTGGTTTTGCCATACATCAACATGAATCCACCATGAGTGTACACATGTTCCCCATCCTGAACCCCTCTCCCACCTCCCTCCCCATACCATCCCTCTGGGTCATCCCAGTGCACCAGCCCCAAGCATCCTGTATCCTGCATCAAACCTGGACTGGCAATTCATTTCTTATATGATATTATACATGTTTCAATGCCATTCTCCCAAATCATCCCCTCCTCCCTCTCCCACAGAGTCCAAAAGACTGTTCTATACATCTGTGTCTCTTTTGCTGTCTTGCATACAGGGTTATCGTTACCATCTTTCTAAATTCCATATATAAACGTTAGTATACTGTATTGGTGTTTTTCTTTCTGGCTTGCTTAGCTCTATATAATCAGCTCCAGTTTCATCCACCTCACTATAACTGATTCAAATGTATTATTTTTAATGGCTGAGTAATACTCCATTGTGTATATGTACCACTGCTTTCTTATCCATTCATCTGCTGATGGACATCTAGGTTTCTTCCATGTCCTGGCTATTATAAACAGTGCTGCGATGAACATTGGGGTACACGTGTCACTTTCAATTCTGGTTTACTTGGTGTGTATGCCCAGCAGTGGGATTGCTGGGTTGTATGGCAGTTCTATTTCCAGTTTTTTAAGGAATCTCCACACTGTTCTCCATAGTGGCTGTACTAGTTTGCATTCCCACCAACAGTGTAAGAGGGTTCCCTTTTCTCCACACCCTCTCCAGCATTTATTGCTTGTAGACTTTTGGGTCGCAGCCATTCTGACTGGCGTGAAATGGTACCTCATAGTGGTTTTGATTTGCATTTCTCTGATAATGAGTGATGTTGAGCATCTTTTCATGTGTTTGTTAGCCATCTGTATGTCTTCTTTGGAGAAATGTCTCTTTAGTTCTTTGGCCCATTTTTTGATTGGGTCATTTATTTTTCTTGAATTGAGCTGTAGGAGTTGCTTGTATATTTTTGTATATTGAGATTAGTTGTTTGTCAGTTGCTTCATTTGCTATTATTTTCTCCCATTCTGAAGGCTGTCTTTTCACCTTGCTTATAGTTTCTTTTGTTATGCAGAAGCTTTTAATTTTAATTAGATCCCATTTGTTTATTTTTGCTTTTATTTCCAATATTCTGGGAGGTGGGTCATAGAGGATCCTGCTGTGACTTATGTCGGAGAGTGTTTTGCCTTTGTTCTCCTCTAAGAGTTTTATAGTTTCTGGTCTTATGTTTAGATCTTTAATCCATTTTGAGTTTATTTTTGTTCATGGTGTTAGAAAGTGTTCTAGTTGCATTCTTTTACAAGTGGTTGACCAGTTTTCCCAGCACCACTTGTTAAAGAGATTGTCTTTTTTCCATTGTATATTCTTGCCTATATTTAATATTTAAATTATATATTTTAATTTATACTATATATTTAGTTTATTATATAGAATATATCATATTTCTATAACTAATTAGTATATAATTAGTTATAATTATATTAATATATTAATATAAGTGATCCCATTCCATCTTAATCATCTATTTGGGGACATTGCCTACCATGATCCTCATGATTTCTGGAATGTCTTTTACCCTCATTTGTAAATAGCTTTCAGAAACCTGAAATGAAATTGCATCTACTTTTCCTCTCCTTCCATCAGTCTGGAGTCAGCTTCACTTGGAGTCAATTGTGGACTTCTGGCCCCTTTAAAAAATTATTACTTTCATGGAGGGAGAAAAATGATCACTTTGCAGGATATCGTGGAATGTCAGGGAACTGAGCAGGAAGGCAAGAAAGAAGCCACTGTCTCCACCTTCCTCGGTGGGCTCATGTCCTCCATTCCATTTAGTTACAAAAACATGCACCAGATCTTCTGCCTTAGATTAAAATGCTTGCATATGATTTCCTCACACACATTTTAACCTGGTTAGTACCGTCCTAGCAGAGGGCCCTTTTCTTTCCCTGCTATTAATGTGTAATAGTTGCACTCCCTAAATCGTTTCCGCCCTGCATTGACCTTGCACAATTTCAGCTCAGGACAAAGGGAAGGAAATCACCGAGGTAACCCGGGCTGCCCACTCTGCCGTTTTGTTTGTTTTTTAATAGAAATAACAAGCAGATAGGTTGTTTTCTCTTAATGTCTCTAACAGGTTCCAAGTGGCCGAGCTTCTTCTTTTTCTTAAGATGAAAGAAAATTAAATTTGAGCTACATGGGAGGAGGTGCCGTTTGGGTGTGAGTGACCAAGAGAACCCACCCCTCGGCAGCACGACCTCACAGGGGCTGTCTGAAGCCAGCAGAAGGCCGCTGTCTAATATGGACCTCAGTTCTCCACAGGTCGCAGGTCCCCTTACATGGAGTTATTTAGCCAATGTTTTTACATAGACGGCATGTTGGGAATATTTTCAAATCTCTGTTTTAGGTGTCTGACCACAAGGCCTCTGTGTGCTGAGTTTATTGAGATGGAGCTGACCTGGGGTATGGAAGGCAACAGTTGCTTCTGCTCTGGTTCCTTGTAGGAACAACACTGCCATTTCGCTCTTGTGCCTCGCCAGGTTCTCAGCACCTTTCTGTCTCTACTTGTCCCGGACCTGGTTTTCCTGAGTCCACGTTTTCTCCTTGCCTCTGCCCTCCACACGTCTATCCAGATAGACTCACCTGATGGATGGCCCACTCTTTCTGTGCCTTGATTTCCCCTTTTTTAAGTAACCAAAATAACAACCATACTCCTCCGTAGCTAAATACAATTAGCTCTGAAAGGGAAGTATTGCCATTGCAAAACTTGGAACTTGGGGAATTCCTAAGAATTTATAGGCTGGTGTGTGGAAAGAATGTATAACTAAGGTTCCGAAGAACTAGAATAAAATCCTGATATTGCTAACTGGGTGTATAAGTCTGAAGAAGTAAATTAACTAATTTAAGCCTCAGTTTATTCATCTTCATAAGGTGTTTATTAATTTGAATCTCATAGGGATGCTGTAAAAATTAGGTTATTTTTGCAAATGTCCTATTTTCAGGACTTGGTACAAAGTTATTACTTTACATTAATATTGGAGACAAGCTAGTCACCTGGCTTCCTAACCTTGTACCAGTCACAGTTTCCTAAAAAGTTATTTCGAATGCCATTATAGGTTTCAAATGCTTTTAAGATGATAACAGAATGCTTAGGTTAAAATAAGATTGAATTATTATTTCATTAATTATCAAAACAAATAACTATAAGTCATTAAAAAAAATTCTTTCCTTATTTCATCCCCAACATCTAATCCATTAGTGAGACCCATTGGCTTTAATTCAGGATACATCCCTTAGGTATTGGCATCTTTTATTTCCACTGCTGTCACCCCCGGCTAAGCCACTCTAACAGCTCTTATGGATCTCTCTTTGGGTACTTGAGACCAGTACTGCTTTACAGACACTATTTGGGGAAGATATTTGTATTCGCAGAAGAATGCAATTCTCATGGATCCACCTTCTGGAAAACATAGAAGCCATCTGATCTATGCTGAGAGCAGTGCCAACCACATGGAGGGCATCCACAAGGATTTTGTGAATGAATTACACTTATTAATGTTTTCTAATAACAACTCCATGGGGCAGGTATTATTAATACATTTTACAAATAAGAAATCCAAGTATCTTTATGTAAAGGATTTGTCTTTACACAAGAGAGTGGAGATTGGTTGGATCAGTGCATTTTGAGGAATTTCATGAAGCAGAGCTATACTTAAAAAGAACAATAAATCAAACAAATAGGGCTCCACTCTGCCCTCAATGGCAACACTGCCATTCCCAAATTCTCTTCCTTTTACATCTCACTGAAAATGTCTACTGGATTTTCTCTTAAATATTTTTTATCTTACTTTTCCTCTACTAAATTTCAGTGGTGATGGATGGAATTTTTATTTTGTATAAATATAAAAAATAATTAATTAAATTATTTATTTTCAAAATTCTAAAAGACCAGTGTATTTCCCACTCTGCTAATATTCTGAAGATAAACCCAAACAGGTTGTTATGTGATTTTAAATGCAGAGATTTGTTTTATAAGCCTTTAAACATGAGTGACATTATATTAGCAATTTTTATTTCCATTGTCAGTGTTCTCAATAGCAGCAACAATTTTCATTTGCACCTACTTTACATTAACATTGCAT
The DNA here is from genome assembly GCF_003369695.1 of Bos indicus x Bos taurus. NCBI lineage: Eukaryota > Metazoa > Chordata > Mammalia > Artiodactyla > Bovidae > Bos > Bos indicus x Bos taurus. Next base: position 26,974,989 of record NC_040087.1, on the reverse strand, counting down.
TACATTAACACGGTATTTATCGTATCAGAGTATGTATTTAGAAGCTGAACAGACATTCAAGTAGGGTACTTCAAATAGATGGCAGATTTTGTAACCATTAAAACATTTTAGAAAATCAAATATTTGTGTCTGAACTCTCCAATTATTATTTTCTCTGTCATCCAAATGATTAGCATAAATGACCATTAGGACACATGAATCAAAATCAATGCAACATTAACTCGCTAGAGCAGAGTACTACTCAAACCGAGTAGCTGATGTGGTAGGTAAATGGGAAATGGGTGAGAAGTCACCCAGATACAGTGAGGTTATCCTCCACCCTCACCCTCATTCCCCAGATGCTCAAGATGATAACTCAAGGTTTTTTTCTTATGTGGAAGAAGAACTGGTAACTCTAAGACCTATCAAACCTGGATTGTTGGGAAAATTTGAAATTTAGCTAAGGCTCATTGGATCAGATTGCAAACAATAAAATGATCATGAATGCCCTTGACGAGAAGGTCACAGTGGAGTGGCTTAAATTCAGTTTCCTAGTAGACCATTTGCAGCAATGTGGAGAGGTACTGATGTGTGAAAGGGATGCTCATGTTTGAATACACATGACTACCCACTACCCATGCCTGCAAGACGGCAGTGATATGGCTTTGCTAATATTCTCATCTGTAATTTTCTGCTTTAATAGAACATAGATGTTTGTTTATACCAAAGACCGTGACTGTGAGATCATTAGCTGTTCTATGTTTTTAAGTTTACACAATGAGCATGAATTACACTAATTGAAAAGCAAAACAACGTATTATTTAACATTTTAAAACTAGTTTTTGTATGTCTTAGCCATAAATTATTTCAATAAACTTGTTTCCATCAAGAATCCAAGAAGCACAATGATAACAGGAGTAAACATCTAAACTGATTTTTCACAAGCTGATCATACATTTTTTGAATGTCAGGCTATTCTCTTTTCTAATATTTAAAATTAAAGTATAATTTAGCAACAGTGAAATATGCCAATTTAATAATGCAGTTTTATCATTTGAACAATGTACATGCTCATGTCTCTACAAGCCTATCAAGACAGATTTCCAACTTCTTAGCACCAGATAATCACATCAAACCCATCAAGCAACCACTAATCTGATTTTTATCTCTGATTTCTAGGATAGTGCTGCCTATCTAGAACTTCATATAGATGGAATCAACATGGAGTATGTACCCTTTTGAGGGTGGCTTCTTTCCCTAAGCATGATGTTTTTGAAATTTACTGATATACTTGTGTGTACTACTACTACTGCTAAGTCGCTTCAGTCGTGTCCGTCTCTGTGCGACCCCACAGACGGCAGCCCACCAGGCTCCCCCATCCCTGGGATTCTCCAGGAAAGAACACTGGAGTGGGTTGCCATTTCCTTCTCCAATGCATGAAAATGAAAAGTGAAAAGTGAAAGTGAAGTCGCTCAGTCGTGTCCAACTCTTAGGGATCCCAAGGACTACAGCCCACCAAGCTCCTCCATCCATGGGATTTTCCAGGCAAGAGTACTGGAATGGGGTGCCATTGCCTTCTCTGTGTGTGTACTAGTAGCTCCTTTTTATTGCTGAGTAGCATTCCACTGTGTGTATATACCACAATTTATTCCGTTACCTCGTCTCTTAACGACAAAGTAGCTAGTTCAGTCAGTCGCTCAGTCATGTCTGACTCTTTTCGACCCCATGAATCGAAGCACGCCAGGCCTCCCTGTCCATCACAAACACCCAGAGTTCACTCAGACTCACGTCCATGGAGTCAGTGATGCCATCCAGCCATCTCATCCTCTGTCTTCCCCTTCTCCTCCTGCCCCCAATCCCTCCCAGCATCAGAGTCTTTTCCAATGAGTCAGCTCTTCGCATGAGGTGGCCAAAGTACTGGAGTTTCAGCTTCAGAATCATTCCCTCCAAAGAAATCCCAGGGCTGATCTCCTTCAGAATGGACTGGTTGGATCTCCTTGCAGTCCAGGGGACTCTCAAGAGTTTTCTCCAACACCACAGTTCAAAAGCATCAATATTCGGCACTCAGCCTTCTTCACAGTCCAGATCTCACATCCGTACATGACCACAGGAAAAACCATAGCCTTGACTAGATGGACCCTTGTTGGCAAAGTAATGTCTCTGCTTTTGAATATGCTATCTAGGTTGGTCATAACTTTCCTTCCAAGGAGTAAGCGTCTTTTAATTTCATGGCTGCAGTCACCATCTGCAGTGATTTTGGAGCCCCAAAAAATAAAGTCTGACACTGTTTCCCCTTTTTCCCCATCTATCTCCCATGAAGTGATGGGACCGGATGCCATGATCTTCGTTTTCTGAATGTTAAGCTTTAAGCCAACTTTTTCACTCTCCACTTTCACTTTCATCAAGAGGCTTTTGAGTTTCTCTTCACTTTCTGCCATAAAGGTGGTGTCATCTTCATATCTGAGGTTATTGATATTTCTCCCGGCAATCTTGATTCCAGCTTGTGTTTCTTCCAGTCCAGCATTTCTCATGATGTACTCTGCATAGAAGTTAAATAAGCAGGGTGACAATATATAGCCTTGACGTACTCCTTTTCCTATTTGGAACCAGTCTGTTGTTCCATGTCCAGTTCTAACTGTTGCTTCATGACCTGCATACCGATTTCTCAAGAGGCAGATCAGGTGGTCTGGTATTCCCATCTCTTTCAGAATTTTCCACAGTTTATTGTGATCCACACAGTCAAAGGCTTTGGCATAGTCAATAAAGTAGCTAATGTTTTTCAGCAAAATCTTTAGACTTTTAGCTCTACCCTCAAGTAAAGTGAAATTCTAAACAATTAAAAGTGGTTTGAACTTAATAAACCTGATAATTACTTAAAAGTTTCACCTCATTTTGCAAATATGGTTGAAGTCAATCATCTTTGCATTTCAAAGTTGAGAGTCACCTTAGAGATCATAAAGTTGAGCCCTTTGTTTTATAGATGAAAATACTGATGCTTAGAAAATTTCATTTAGTGGCAGAAGAAAAATACAAGTCAGATTTCCCCCTTAGTCTCTTTCCTCTATCACCATTTATAAACTTATATTATTTTAAGCTTACTCAGAGGATAAAACTAATTAATTTATTCCAAAAGTAAATGTAAAATGTGATTGTTTTATACATACCAAAATAGAATTTTGTTGTATAGAAAGCTCACTGAACCAATTTAAAATCTGATATCATTTTCAAGTGTATGTTTACACACAATATCTAGGAATATCCATTTTTAAAAATAAAATTGAAGTATCACAGAATTCAGAAAAGATACTTCTTGTTTTTCCCTTGATCAAAGTGGCTGAGTGTGATAATTAGCATAAGCACTTTCAAATTTAGGCCGCTCAAATACCTTCTTCTTTTTCAATAGTTGCTATTAGTATTTTTCCTGAAAAATGAACTTTTTCTAAAAATTTGTGGTACAGTAAGATTGGGAGGAGTACGAATCAAAGCTGACTTACTCGTCTTGTGCTTGTTTCAGGGGAATTGCAGTTATTTTTGTGGAAGTCACGTTTGAGGGAATTCAGTGATGTTTTCAGCATTTGCTCATTTCCATGGACTATACAGTCCATGGAATTCTCCAGGAGTGGGTAGCCTTTCCCTTCTCCAAGGGATCTTCCCAACCCGGGAATCAAACCCAGGTTTCCCGCATTTCAGGCGGATTATTTACCAGCTGAGCCACAAGAGAAGCCCAAGAATACTGGAATGGGTAGTCGATCCCTTCTTCAGCAGATCTTTCTGACCCAGGAAACAAACCCAGGGTCTCCTGCATTGTAGGCAGATTCTTTACCAAATGAGCTATTAGGGGAGCCCATATATACTCCCACCATGGCCAATCTCAAGATATCAACATGATGTCAAATGGTTCGTAAAATCTCTGAAAATTTAACCATCAGCTTTCACAAGGCTCTCAGAAGAGAACTTGCTGGAGGAAGCAAAGTGGTTAGCTGTGTTCAGCTCTCAACCTCTAAGAGTTAAAAAAGGAAGGAAAGACAGAGGGAGGGAAAACTAAAGGAAAAAGAAAAGAAAGAAAAGCTATCATAGAAGCGAGTTACATTTCCTTAAAGTATGGCCAAGGAAGTCCTTTTTAGAAACTCATTAAGAATTGAAGAAGGAAGTGTATCACCGCCGCCCACCCACCATGACCTCATCTGGGAAGACCCAAATGACTGGAGGCTTGGGTGACTGGGGTTGGAAGATCTCCTTCCAAGGTGTCTTTTCACTTGCCTATCTGGTCCTTGGGCTAGGATGTCTAAAGACAGGCTTAGCAGGGACTCTGAGTCTGTCAACCAGCTATGTGTTACTTCTTCATATGGTATGAGCTTCTCATGGCATGGCAACTGACATCCCAGAAGAAATATTTTGAAAGAGACCCTCATGAGAGTGAATGATCAGTGATGACCAGGCAGAAGTGGCATAGTATAAATAAGATGGGTCGCTTCCACTTTACTGTTGATCAAACCAATTCCAGGCTCCCTCTGATGCAGAGGGAAGGGACATAGTCTTCAAGGGGAGGAGTTTCAAATCATTTGCAGCTGTTTTTTTTTTTTTTTTAAACTTCTCTGAATAGTGGACTTATGAATAGTGTGGCAGAATTATATAGTCTATCAGTTGTTTAGAGATAACTTATGGAAGAAAGCAGTTGAAATGCATGGTATTTGCATGATTGAGCGGAATAGCCTAAGTGGCAACAGTAAGACATCCTGTGCACAGAGAAGGGCTGCCATCAGGAGTGGAGGTGGTAAGGGAGTCGTGTACAGCAGTGAGAGAAGTGAGGCTGGGTGGTCTCAGGAAGAGCTCCACACAGTCATGGACCGGAAGTCAGTTTTCTACATTGAATAGCAGCATGACTTGTCCACCCCGGAAAGTGATTTCCCCATGGTGCCGATCCGTTGCTGCACCTCTTTTTACAGAAACAGTCAACAGAGTTTAGTGGGATGACAGCTGAATTTAGGAGGTTGGGCAAAATGCATAGATTTCTCAGAGGTACAGTTAAGGCTGCAGCGTTCATCAGGTTTGAGGCAGGCAGAATACTGCTTCTTCCCTCCCCACAGATGTGCACATCCTAATACACAGAATCTGTGAATATGTTAGGTTCCATGACAGGGGAATTAGGGTTGCAGATGGAGTTAAGTTTGTAGTCCTGGGCTGAATAATGTCTCCTGGCCCCCCAAATCCACACCCACTTGGAACATGTAAACATGACCTTATTTGGAAATAGGATCTTTGTAGATGTAATCTACAAATTAGGGGGGTCCTTAATCCAGGATGACTGGTATTTTTATGAGAAGAGGGAAATGTGGGTATGGAGACCCACACAGATTGAGAAGGCTATGTGTAGATGGAGGCAGGGATTGAAGTGATGCATCTGTAAGCAAAAAATCCAGAGACTTCCCTCTACCACCAGAAGCTAGAAAGAGGCCAGGGCAGATGTCCCTCTAGAGCCTTCAGAGAGAGCTTCGCCCTGTTAACCCTGAGTTTGGACTTCCAGTCCTGAGTTTGGACTTTCAGTCCTGAGTTTGGACTTTCAGTCTCCACAAAAATGTTAGAATGCAGTTTTGTTGTTTAAAACCATCCAGTCTGTGGTCATTTGTTATGGCAGTCCTAGAAAACAAATACAGTTTCTAGTCAGTCCAGTGTAGTGACAAGGGTCCTTATAAATGGAAGAGGGAGGCAGAAGAAAGAGTTAGAAATTTAGCAGTGAGAGAAGGACTTGACCTGATGTGGGTGGCTTTGGAAATGAGGAAGGGGCTATGGGCCAGCAAATACATGCACCTTTTCTAGAAACTGGAAAAAGCAAGGAAATGGATTCTCCCCTAGAACCTCCAGAGGAACACTGCCCTGCTTACTTCTTGATTTTAGCCCAGTGAGATCCATTTTTGACTTCTGACCTCCAGAACTATAATATACATGGTAGTTTAAGTCACTAAGTTTACAGTGATTTTTTATAGCCAAAATAGGTAATTAATACAAAGTTAGTTGATACTTTGGCTCTAAGGAGATGATAAGGTTAATTTTGGTGGGAAGAGGCTAGACAACATCAGTCACTGGGGATGGGGCCAGAGTAGGATAGAAGGTAGGCAAGTGGGACAGTACTTCTTGGTCAGAATCTACAATTTATGATCCTCAGAAGGTGATCATATTTAGAACAGGGCCTTTAAAGAGGTAATTAAGATAAAATTAAGTCACATAAATGAGCCTTAATGCAATATGGCAGATGTCATTACAAGAAGACCGCACACAGGGAAAAGGCCTCATGAAGACAAAGGGAGACAAGCAGTCATCTGTGAACCAAGGAAAGAGGTCTCAGAACAAACTAACCCTACTGACACCTTAATCTTGAACACTTAAGCTCCAGATCTGTGAGAAAATTAGTTTCTATTGTTTAAGCCTCCCAGTCTGTGGTGCTTCCTTATGACAGCCCTAGTGAACCAACATATACCCCCGATCACTCATTCCCCTCATTTTCTAGATCAGGACACAAAGACTCAGTGTAAGAAAAATGAATGACTCACAGAATCAGTGGCTCTGTTGGGGCTGGCATCTGTGGTACTTGGTGGTGACACAGGGACTAATGAGCACTCTGGGGCACCCACAGCGTTTTAGGTGAGATTTTGCAGTGCAGCAACCTGTTTTTTAATCCCGTCACCTCTGAACATTCAGAACTCAATGTGTTTATGTTTTCAGTCATTTCTTCCTAGATGAATAAAGTTCAACTGATTAAAAAAAAAACTAACTGAAAGTGAAAATATTCAGGTGGTCACAAAATTTGAACCTGAGAAAGAAAATGTTCATTGGATATGTCAGATATGATTTTCTTCACAACAGTCCTTTATGAAAAAAATGTACTTTCTCACCTATATTGCTGATCTGTTTTTAAAAATACCTTTATCTAAGGATGACAGGTTGCAGAAGAATGGACCAATTAATGGTAAACATGTGTGTACAATATGACAGTTCAATGTAACTCAAAGTAATTGCTTTGTAGTTAACTTCATAACAAGGCCATCGTTCACACAAAATCTATACAGTGGACTTCACTGGCAACCACTTCTTTGCTTTGTCTTGTCGTCCTAATACACTGCAAGGTATGGATATATTTACGTATTTAATCCAATTGCAAATAGAAATTAATAATAGATATTGCTAAATAAATTACTGCATTGCAGATTAATGGGAATTGGGTTTTTTCATTTCAGTTTATTCAAATAAATACCCTAAGCCTCAGGTCTTCCACAAAGAATAAGGGTTGCCTTCCATCCTGGATATAAGAGAGTAATTCTAAGCAGACTATAAATTATTTAAGTTGGTCACTTTGCTCTAATACATTTTAAGTAGCTCTTTAAATCATTAATGAGGGCATCAGATCCTGCAATCTGGGTGGCAAATTAAAAAAGAAATCTATGCTGCCTTTAATTACTTTTAAAAGAGTATAATCAGACTCTTATTAAAATCAGATCACCATAACCTAGAGTAAGAAAAAAGATTAGGTTTTATACTACCCAAAGTTCCAAAACTTTAACCCATAATATACTGGCTCGTGTAATGCCTGTGGCACCTCCTTTGTTCCTGTAACTTTCTACATCACTTCGTTAGTCCTGGTAACAGTATTGCAGTATTTGTTGTTATACCTCCATTACAGATGAGAACACTCATTTAAAGATTTAAATAACTTGCTCAGCTTTAAGTCTCTGAACTGAGATTCATTCTTCGGTTTATTTGATGGCAAAGCCTTAGCTTTCCACTATATCATGCTGAATTTCATGGTTTACCAAGTGCTTTCAAAAATACTATTCTATTTGAGGCTCCAAAAGCCCAGTGAGGTAATTCCCTGTTTTATGGTTAAGAAAGCTGAGCATTCTAGCAACTGACCCCACATGACATAATGGCCTTTGAGTGCTTTCTTCTCTACCCCAAGCCATCATACTTGTGTCCCCACACATTTCCACACATGTGTAGAGGAGGGAAAAAAAATTCCTTCTATTCTTCTAGGTTCTTGACTGAGACTCCAGATATAAAAGACAGAGTAACAGGAAAAAAATAAACAGGATATATTAACTTGTATACTTCCTTCATGCATGGAAGAAATTCAGGCATGAGTAAACTCAAAAGAGGTGGCTAGAACATGAGCTTAAATACCATCTTTAGCTAAAACAAAGGAAGATGGCTGTGGGGGAAGCAAGTTATGGGAAGGTGACCAGGAAAATAGGCTAAACAACTGTTTGTTGTGCAGATTTAATCCACAGCCTTCTCCACTGATAAGATTCTTTTGTGACTTAGAGTCATCCTTCTCTTCCTGATACAGGGAGGTAGACGTTTTTACGAATGGTGATTTCCTTTATGAAAATGTAATGTATGCTCTACTTCCAGTTCTTCTCCTGTATCTGCTATTTCTCAAAATAGTCCACTCCTAAAATCCTTATGCCAAAGAGGTATATTTAGGTTGGCATTCTCTGGTCTCCTACATGTACATATAAGTAGCTCACACCCAGCCCTGCCTCTTCTTCAGTACACGGAGTGAAGTAACTTGGAAACCCGTGGTGAGGAAAGAGATGGAAACAGTCTAGTACTTCACCTCCAAAGCCACTTATTTGTAAATCGTTTCATTAGTAATGAAGGATATGGTAGAAATACTCACTAGTTTCTATTACTTCATAGAAAAAGTATATGTGTTTGTACTGAATTGATTTAAATTTGAGAGCTTTCTCCTGGTCATGCTCTCCACTGTGCCTGGGTGTAGGGCTGCCACATAAAATACTCTGTTAAATTTGGATTTCAAATAAACAGTGAATATTTTTTAAACAGTTTATTTTTCAAATAAACAGTGAATATATTAGAATAAGTATATCCTAAACATTGCCTGGGACACACTTGTAGTTAAAAAAGAAATAAGTTGTTTACCTGAAATTCAAATTTAATATTTCTATTGGCTAAATCTGGCAGACAGTAAAAGAGGAAGGAGGAGTACTACTGGAGGAGAGAGGATGTGAGCAGGGGGTGTAAGAAGTCTCTAATCTACAGATCAAAATGTTGAGAACCTTAGCACTTGCCACTGTTACCTGGCAAATCATATGACTTGCATAGTGTTTGAATTATGCTGTAATTCTCATGGAAAGTAGTAGCCACAGTTCTATCTATATAGCTAAAGAAGAAAAGGAAGATAGAAAATTTTGGTTAAGAAACCAAACAAACAGAAAATCAGACAATCACAGAAATAATTCACATTATTGGAGAGATGATAGAATTTCCAATACTATAAAAATTAGTTAGCTTTTATTTCTAAATCAGTGACTCTGAAACCTTAACAAGCATCAGAATTACCTGGACAGCTTGATAAAACATAGATTGATAGGGCCCATTCGTAGCATTTCTGATTCAGTAGTGTGTGAGGAGAAGGGTGAGAATTTGTATTTCAAATGAGTTCCTACGTGACCCTGATGCTGCTGGTATGGAAATTAAACTTCCTCCAATAGTGCTCAAATTAGTGATGAAGTCACCCATAGCTAATTGAATTTGACTGATATCTGGCTGGATGCTAAGGCAGGGGTTCCTATTGTTAGTAAGCTGCAATGTAATAAACCCAGAAGGAAAAATAGCTTCATACCACTCTTCCTTGCCTGTTCTTAAATTCTGAGCCAAGGGAAAGATATGCCTGCTGGTGAGCACATATTCATTCATTGTCTTTTATTATCACTTGAGGCTATGCTTATTATGCTGCAGAATCACAACCTGAATAAAAGCCAGGAAACACTATCCAGAATGTCCTCTTCCTATAAGTCTAGGCTCTTTAAGCAATTGTGTAGGAAATGCAAAAGTATTTCCTAGAATTAAGTTTTCCACAAATATTTCTTCCTGTTTTCTCAGTAAATCTGCTGAAGTGGTCTACTCCCACTTAACATTTTGAAGGTGGCATGTTTGGATGGCAAAGTTGGTACTCTTGATAATGCTCTTGGCATTTTCCTGTACTTCTTCTGTACTTTTACTGTCTGCCTTCTTCCCCCTTCTTCTTTCTTCTGACATTTTAATGCCTTACAAGAAAACATGTACCAAGACAATATGGTAAGAGAGCATCTCATAGAAGTGTGTTTGCATTGTAGTTCTGAGACACAGTCTTAGAGCTAGCAAGTTAAAACACTAACATGAATGGGGCATCTTTAAGTAATTCACATATGTGAATTTTCCAGTTAAAAGGAGTTTGCTTTTTTAAGCATCAGCGCCTCCCTACTACTTTAGAAAATATAAGCATTAAAAAAATGGTTGTGTACTATTCTTCCCTCTTCAGCTGAATATACTAAATTATATAATGTCTCGTTGATTTAAGGTCATCGTAATATATCTGGTGTTTGTACTTGGCTTTGATAGTTTTGCCTGCAAGGACAACTTAAGTATGATGGTTGATGGTGGATAGTGGAGGTTGGGGACTGTGGGGGGCTGTTATCCAGCCGTTTTTGGAGTTCCTGGTGTGTATGACTTTCTAGTTCTGCTGTCACCTTATTTTCTGGTCAATTGTTCCTTCTACTGTTGTTAGTTTCTACTAATTTTTCAAATTTCTCATGTTAATTTACATAGTAGTATTCAAATCAGCTTGAAAATTGGTCAGGTCTCTAAGAGGAATGATGTATCTGGGCTTTGTGACTTTTTTTTGTTAATTTCTGAATTTCAAGCTCTTCTTCAAGGACTAAACATGTGACCTCTGATAAATTGTGTTTAGTGGCATAAGTTCTTTACATGTGAAACAGATGCTGCCAACCCACTTCTAAGAAAGCAGAGAAGTCAAGTGCTCTGCCGGCCTCAGGAATGTTTTAGCACTGAAGTCATGTTCTTCTATGTAAGGGTAAGGGTATGGAATACTGAAAATAATGGGCTGAAAAGATAATACTCTTCAGTAAATAAATGTTTTTCTCTACAGCCCCAGGCTGCTTTTTAATAAATTTTCCCAACTAGGAGTTACCAGATTAAATATTTATAAGAATCTCAGTTCAATTTGAAATTCAGATAAATGCCTGATATTTAAAAAAATACAGATCCCAAATATTGAGTGGTACATACTTATACTAGAAAACATTTGTTGTTTATCTGCGATTCAAATATAACAGAGAATCCTGTATTTTCATTAGCTAAATCTGCCCCAATCCCAAATCACATTAGCTATTTTCTTTCTCCTCTACCAAGCCTACTTCTAAGGGAAGATTCAAAAAGTTAAGATTATGGTGATCATGATTATGTTCAGTTAATAAAAGTAGGATGTCATAGAGGAGAATTATCAGTGGAGTGGTACCCAGGGGTTTGGGAATGTTCCGGGCAAATTTTAAGGTTCTTTCTTTGTCACAAAAGCAAAGCAGGAAGGTTAAGAAAGTAAAGTGAGAGTTTATTTAAGCAAAAATACAGTCTTAGAGAAAGAGTGGGCAGCCAGGTGAGGTGCTGCCGCCCTGGATTCCTTTGGAAGCTGGTTATGAGGGAACACACAAACAAACGGGCAGAATAGTCACGGGGGAGGAGGCGTTTGGGGGTTGTACTCACATGCTCATCTCTATTTCCTGAGGGCAGGTGGGATCTTTGGCTTTATTTAGCTTAGATCAGAAGTGTTGTGTTGGTATGTAATGGGTACATCTCATCTGTAAGGCTAACTTTGTTGTAATGAGAGCATAGTGAGCATAGAGGTTACATTCCCACACAGAGATTCCTGCCTTTCCCCACCTTTCTTTGTCTGCTTCCAGGACATTTATCACCCAAAATGTCTGGTTTCCTGTTAGTCTGGAGGTTCCTGTTTTTCTGTGTCTTTGTGACTTCCAGCCAGGGGGTCCCTTGCCCCCTTTCTCTGCTCATACCTAGCTACCTATAAGCTCCAGTTCAGTTCAGTCGCTCAGTTCTATCTGATTCTTTGCGACCCCATGAACTGCAAAACACCAGGCTTCCCTGTCCATCACCAATTCCCAGAGTTTATTCAAACTCATGTCCATTGAGTCAGTGATGCCATCCAACCAGCTCATCCTTTGTCATCCCCTTCTCCTCCTACCTTCAATCTCTCCCAGCTTCAGGGTCTTTTCAAATGAGTCAGTTCTTCCCATCAGGTGGCCAAAGTATTGAAGTTTCAGCTTGAGTATCAGTCCTTCCAATGAATATTCAGGACTGATTTCCTTTAGGATGGACTTGTTGGATCTCCTTGCAGTCCAAGAGACCCTCAAGAGTCTTCAACACCACAGTTCAAAAATATCAGTTCTTCGACACTCAGTTTTCTTTATACTCCAACTCTCACATCCATACATGACTACTGGAAAAACCATAACTTTGACTAGATGGACCTTTGTCGGCAGAGTAATGTCTCTGCTTTTTAATATGCTGTCTAGTTTGGTCATAGCTTTTCTCCAAGGAGCAAGCATCTTTTAATTTCTTGGCTACAGTCACCATCTGCAGTGATTTTGGAGCCCAAGAAAATAAAATCTCTCACTGTTTCCATTGTTTCCACATCTATTTGCCATGAAGTGATGGAACCAGATGCCATGATCTTAGTTTTCTGAATGTTGAGTTTTAAGTCAACTTTTTCACTCTCCTCTTTCACTTTCATCAAGAGGCTCTTTAGTTCTTCGCTTTCTGCCATAACGGTGGTGTCATCTGCATATCTGAGGTGATTGATATTTCTCCTGGCAATCTTGATTCCAGCTTGTGCTTCATCCAGCCTGGTATTTCACATGATGTACTCTGCATATAAGTTAAATAGGCAGAGTGACAATATACAGCCTTGACGTACTCCTTTTCCTATTTGGAACCAGTCTGTTGTTCCATGTCCAGTTCTAACTGTTGCCTCTTGACCTGCATATAGATTTCCGAGGAGGCAGGTAAGGTCTGGTATTCCCATCTCTTGAAGAATTTCCCACAGTTTGTTGTGATCCACACAGTCAAAGTCTTTGATGTAGTCAAGAAAGCAGAGGTAGGTGTTTTTCTGGAACTCTCTTGCTTTTTTGATGAGCCAACAGATGTTGGCAATTTGATCCCTGGTTCCTCTGCCTTTTCTAAAACCAGCTTGAACATCTGGAAGTTCACATTACATGTACTGTTGAAGCCTGGTGTGGAGAATTTTGAGCATTACTTTGCTAACATGTGTGATGAGTGCAATTGTGCGGTAGTTTGAGCATTCTTTGGTATTGTCTTTCTTTGGGATTGGAATGAAAACTGACCTTTTCCAGTCCTGTGGCCACTGCTGTGTTTTCCAAATTTGCTGGCCTATTGAATGAAGCACTTTCACAGCATCATCTTTTAGGATTTGAAATAGCTCAACTGGAATTCCATCACCTCCACTAGCTTTGTTCATAGTGATGCTTCCTAAGGCCCACTTGACTTTGCATTCCAGGATGTCTGGCTCTAGGTGAGTGATCACACCATCGTGGTTATCTGGGTCATGAAAATCTCTTTTGTATAGTTCTGTGTATTCTTGCCACCTCTTCTTAATATCTTCTTTCTCTGTTAGGTCCATGCCATTTATGTCCTTTATTGTGTCTATCTTTGAATGAAATGTTCCCTTGGTATCTCTAATTTTCTTGAAGAGATCTCTAGTTCCAATATGCTATGGGAGATCTGTGGAGAAATAACTCCAGAAAGAACGAAGAGACAGAGCCAAAGCAAAAACACCCAGTTGTAGATGTGACTGGTGATGGAAGTAAAATAAAAAAAAAAAAAAGAGAAACATTGCATAGGACCTGGAATGTTAGGTCCATGAACGAAGGCAAATTGAAAGGGATCGAATAGGAGATGGCAAGACTGAACATTGACATGTTAGGAATCAGTGAACTAAGATGACTGGAATGGGCGAATTTAACTCAGATGACCATTATATCTACTACTGTGGGCAAGAATCCCTTAGAAGAAATGGAGTAGCCATCATAGTCAACACAAGAGTCTGAAATGCAGTACTTGGATGCAATCTCAAAAATGACAGAATAATATCTATTCATTTCCAAGGCAAACCATTCAATATCACAGTAATCCAAGTCTATGCCCCAACCAGTAATGTTGAAGAAGCTGAAGTTGAATGGTTCTATGAAGACCTACAAGACCTTCTAGAACTAACACCCAGAAAAGATGTCATTTTCATTATAGGGGATTGGAATGCAAAAGTAGGAAGTTAAGAGCTATCTGGAGTAACAGGCAAATTTGGCCTGGGAGTACAAAATGAACCAGGTCAAAGGCTAACCGGGTTTTGCCAAGAGAATGCACTGCACTGGTCATAGCAAACACCCTCTTCCAACAACACAAGAGAAGACTCTACACATGGACATCACCACATAGTCAATACCAAAATCAGATTGATTATATTCTTTGCAGCCAAAGATGGAGAAGATCTACACAGTCAGCAAAAATAAGACCGGGAGCTGACTGGCTCAGATCATGAACTCCTTATTGCCAAATTCAGACTGAAATTGAAGAAAGTAGAGAAAATCACTAGACCATTCTTGCATGACCTAAATCAAATCCCTTACAGTTATACAGTGGAAGTGACAAATAGATTCAAGGGATTAGATCTGATAGAGTGCCTGAAGAACTATGGACAGAGGTTTGTGACATTGTACAGAAGGCAGTGATCAAGATCATCCCCAAGAAAAAGAAATGCCAAAAGGCAAAATGGTTATCTGAGGAGGCCTTACAATTAGCTGAGAAAAGAAGAGAAGCTAAAGGCAAAGGAGAAAAGGAAAGATATACCCATTAATGCAGAGTTCCAAAGAATAGCATGGAGAGATAAGAAAACCTTTCTCAGTGATCAGTGTGTCCTGTAACAGGGACACAAATGAATTCTTGCTTTTGAAGCCCTATGGTGAGTAATGTCAGTATTTCCTTTTAAACATGACCCAGGAACTGCAGGTTAGAAATCTTGTCTTTCTTCTGGCTTGGCTATGAAGGGGCTCTAGTTCTAGAAAATACCACATAATCTCCTTGCCACAGTTGTCTATTGCTATCTACCAAACCACCCAAAGCATAATGGCTTAAACAACAACTATTTTATTATGTCTCTCAATTTTATGGGTAACTACAGAGAAACTCAGGAATGATGTAGTTATCTGATGCTTAGATATAAGCATTTTGTCTAAAATTGTCCAGATAGTTTCAATGATTCATGAGAGTCCTTTAGTTGTGGAAATTTGGTCTACAGTTGGACAACCAGACAAATCTAATGTAGATCATCAAAATAAGACTGAAAATCAGTTGTAGATAATACAAAGATAAGATTACTCTATGACCAAATAACCAGAATTCTGTAGGGCTTCGTTTGCATTTCACTATGCCAGAAGAAACAAATACCGTTGTTTTTGCAAGAAATGGTGGCAAGTGGAACTGAAGCAATTAATAATCACCAGTCATTGGGTCAAGTTAGTTAATACATTTTCCCCATATTTTAGGTATATGGGGGAGGGATAAGAGGCCACAGTTAACTAATCAAGTTGGAGGAAGCATCACCTTGAGAAAAAATGAAAGATCCGTTGTGGAAGTCTCAGTGTCTTTTGAGACTTTCTCCTCAGGAGGAAGATCAGAAGCTTTGTTGGTCAAGAAAAATGCAGTTGTTTTAGGTAAAGTTGATTGTTCTCCTGACACTGAAGCTTGTCAAATTGTGGTCTGTGTTATTTGAGGCTACCCTTGGAGATCTAGTGAGAGCCTGGCAGCTGGTGTTAGAAATACAGAATCTGTTTCATCAAGAGACTTTATTGACTTTTAGAAGCTTCCTGGGGACAGCCCCAGATGGCCCACTTAGCAGGAAACTCATTTATTTGTAGCTCCAAACACTTGCTAGAATCCCTAATGGCCTCATGAATAGGACCCGAAGCTTGTAGTTGCTCCCTTGTGGTCAATCTACAAGCCACATTAACTATTTCAGGCTAAAAAGAGTACCTTTAGGAATCATGTGGCTCATATTGCTTATTATAAATTCACTGGGTTGGATTTTAAATTAATGAAATTAATTCAGTGGGGAAGCTGGCTTAACAAGATGAGAAGCTGTGAGTCAAGGGCTTCTTAGGCTGGATCGTGTTCTGCCTGGTGTGGGATCCAGCCCCAGCCAGACCTGCTCTTCCAGACATTCTGATGTCTAAATAGAAGAGGTTATAATTCTAGGAGGTTAGAACATAAAACTGGATGGAAACTGTTAGAAAATGTGAATTATTCTGAGAGAGGCTGGGTTCATGGGAGGAGTCGGAGGTTTTGTGGAGAATGAGGAGTAGCTTAAACACTAGAATGAAAGGGAGAATAAAGCACATATGATAAAGTGGAAAGAATGCAGTATCTGTGACTTGAAGCATACTTAACCACTTTTATTTTTATTCTATTTGTTAGTGAGATGCTCAACCATAGAGTTCCTGGGCATCATGTGGGAATGGTATTGGACAGAAGCCTTAACAGGTAGGCAGGATCCAGATCACAGAAGTCCTGTAAGCTTACCTAAAGAGTTTTTCTCTGTTTTCTTTTTCTCTTCCTTCCTTCCTTTTAATTTTTATTTTGGCAGGCAATGGGAAGTAAATATAAGTCTTTAAACGGGGCAGTAGAATCAGTAGGTCTTCTGTATGTGAAACACAAAATGATGATGACAATAGATCAAAAGACAAAGCCTGTTGCTAAGGAGATGAGAAAATGATGCAACAGCCCTGATGGAAGACTGTGTGGAATAGACCATGGCAGTAAGGATGGAGAAGAGAGGCCATTCATTCACTATTTCAACAGGTATTTGCGGAATACCTATTATGTCCTAGGTGCTTATATTAAGAATATGGAGGTGAATAAAACAGACCAGTTACTTGATCTCAAGGAGTTTATATTCTAGTGTGAAAGACAACAATAATGACCCAAATTAATGACAAGATTCTTTCAGCTTGAGAGAAGTACTTTGAAGAAAATAAAACTGGGTGTCATGGGAGAGTGACTGACCTAGGGAGACTCTAGAAGGAAGTAACATTAGATCTAGGATATGATTGTCAAGAAGAAGTGAGTCACGTGCTCTAGAGGAAGAACATTCTGGGCAGAGGTGCAGCCAATGTAAAGAGTCTAAGGATCTAGACATATGATAGGAAGAGTAAGAGTGGCTGGAACAGGTAATGGAGGAAGAAAGAATGGTAGGGGATAGGGCTGAAGAGGAAGATTTTATAGCTATTGGCAAATTTAGAGTCTAAGCAATGGGAGTGATATAATCTGGCTTATATCTCTAGAACATCACGGATTGCTGTGTGGAAACATAGAAGCCAGTTATGAGGCTACTGCAGTAGCCCAGATGAGAGATAATGGTGGCTTAGATCAAGGTGGTAATTGTGAAGATAGAAGTGTTGAAAGTCAGGATATGAAATACTGCAAACTCTCAGTTTTTGAAAGAAAGATATTCAGAGAATTATTCACAAATTCTTCAGTATGAAAATATCACTCTAGCATATGATTTATCCCAAAATCAAACAAACAATATGAAAATCACATAACTCTTTTAGTCCCTTAAAACAATTGCTTCTTATGCATGTTGAGTAGAGAACAATAAAACCCCAGTGGAATATGTCTGCCCAAGACCAAAACCGATGAATGTAGATGTGTTTAACATAAAACATTATTTACAACCACAGTTACCTTTGAAAGAGAGTGTTTACTATAAAGGGGTGAATTTTGTCTCGGCTCCTTGATGGCTTTGATTGGAAAATCTTCACTTGGGTAACTTATTTCATGGTAGAGTAGTTGAGAGTCAGCCCTCCCTGTTACTTCTTAGCTCTCAGTATTTCACATGTGTGAAGTTACAGGATGTTTTGTTTTTTTTTTAATTAATTTTTTTATTGAAGTGTAGTTTATTTACAGGGTTATATTAGTTTCTGCTGTACAGCAAGTGAATCAGTTATACATCTACATATATCCATTCGTGTTTAGATTCTTTTCCCATAGAGGTCATTACAGAATATTGAATAGAGTTCCTTAGCAGTTTCCTTATTAGTGATCTATTTTATGTATAGTAGTAAACTAGTGGAGGTGATAGAATTCCAGTTGAGCTATTTCAAACCCTGAAAGATGATGCTGTGAAAATGCTGCACTCAATATGCCAGCAAATTGGGAAAACTCAGCAGTGGTCACAGGACTGGAAAAGGTCAGTTTTCATTCCAATCCCAAAGAAAGGCAATGCCAAAGAATGCTCAAACTACCGAACAATCGCACTCATCTCACACGCTAGTAAAGTAATGCTCAAAATTCTCCAAGCCAGGCTTCAGCAATACATGAACCGTGAACTTCCAGATGTTCAAGCTGGTTTTAGAAAAGGCAGAGGAACCAGAGATCAAATTGCCAATATCTGCTGGATCATGGAAAAAGCAAGAGAGTTCTAGAAAAACATCTATTTCTGCTTTATTGACTATGCCAAAGCCTTTGACTGTGTGGATCACAATAAACTGTGGAAGATTCTTCAAGAGATGGGAATACCAGACCACCTGACCTGCCTCTTGAGAAACCTATATGCAGGTCAGGAAGCAATAGTTAGAACTGGACATGGAACAACAGACTGGTTCCAAATAGGAAAAAGAGTACATCAAGGCTATATATTGTCACCCTGCTTATTTAACTTATATGCAGAGTACATCATGAAAAATGCTGGGCTGGAAGAAGCACAAGCTGGAATCAAGATTGCCAGGAGAAATATCAATCACCTCAGATATGCAGGTGACACCACCCTTATGGCAGAAAGTGAAGAGGAACTAAAAGGCCTCTTGATGAAAGTGAAAGAGGAGAGTGGAAAAGTTGGCTTAAAGCTCAACATTCAGAAAACGAAGATCATGGCATCCGGTCCCATCACTTCATGGGAAATAGATGGGGAAACAGTGGAAACAGTGTCAGATTTTATTTTGGGGGGCTCCAAAATCTCTGCAGATGGTGATTGCAGCCATGAAATTAAAAGATGCTTACTCCTTGAAAGGAACGTTATGACTAACCTGGATAGCATATTCAAAAGAAGAGATATTACTTTGCCAACAAAGGTCCATCTAGTCAAGGCTATGGTTTTTCCAGTGGTCAGGTATGGATGTGCAAGTTGGACTGTGAAGAAAGCTGAGCGCCGAAGAATTGATGCTTTTGAACTGTGGTGTTGGAGAAGACTCTTGAGAGTCCCTTGGACTGCAAGGAGATCCAACCAGTCCATTCTGAAGGAGATCAGTCCTGGGTGTTCTTTGGAAGGAATGATGCTAAAGCTGAAACTCCAGTACTTTGGCCACCTCATACAAAGAGTTGACTCATTGGAAAAGACTCTGATGCTGGGAGAGATTGGGGGCAGGAGGAAAAGGGGACGACAGAGGATGAGATGGCTGGATGGTATCACTGACTCGATGGATATGAGTTTGGGTGAACTTCAGGAGTTGGTGATGGACAGGGAGGCCTGGCATGCTGCGATTCATGGGGTAGCAGAGTCGGACATGACTGAGCGACTGAATTGAACTGAACTGAATATATGCTATACTTTATTGTATACATTGCTATACTTTACTGTATATTATAGACACCACTCAACAAATGGTAGCTGCTTCATGACTATTTAATCTTAAAGAATAAGATAATCTCTAAGAGGCTTTTTTTTTTTCCCTAGTGCTCTCTGTGCCATGTAACCTTTTGGAGATTAAATCACGTAACATAAATTCCACACATGCGCGCACAGACACACACAAACACACACACACACACTGAATTAAATGAAAAGCACACATTATATGGGCTTCCCAGGTGGCTCAGTGGCAAATAATCCGTCTGCTAATGCAGGAGATGCCAGTTTGATCCCTGGGTCTGGGAAGATTTCCTGGAGAAGGAAATGACAACCCACTCCAGTATTCTAGCTGGGGAAATCTCACAGACAGAGAAGCCCGGCAGGCCACAAATAGTCCATAGGGTCACAAACAAATGAGCAACAGAGCACCATGCAGGCACACATTGTATGCTTATAGTGAGCTTCCTTCTTGAAGTGAAGGAAAGTCGCTGAGTCATGTCCGACTCTTTGCAACCCCATGAACTATACAGTCCATGAAATTCTCCAGACCAGAATACTGGAGTGGGTAGCCTTTCCCCTCTCCAGGGGATCTTCCCAACCCAGGGATTGAACCCAGGTCTCCTGAATTGCCGGCAGATTCTTTACCAGCTGAGCCACAAGGGAAGCTCTTTCTTGAAGGAGATAGAAACTGAGCTGGGGAGAATTTGCATGGTGCTTAAATGGTTAATACAATTTCCCTATGTACCTCATTTACAATAGAGATTAGTTTAGACACTTAGGTGAATATGACTCATTTAAATGCTCAAAATCATGAATCATTCAGAGTAGCATTGTGGGTAATTTTAATGAAACATCTTTAAGGTCTTCATTCCTTTGTTAACTGCTTCTATTGAATTTAAACAAAAGTCCCATTTCATTCCAAATTTAAATCCAAAAGAGATTTGATCTTTTCTTCCTGCCATTTTGCAACCCAATGTAATTTCTAACAAGTGCCTGGAATTAAGATGTGAGTCAGATCAGAAAACTGCATTTGAAACTAAATGGAATTCCAAAGCCAGATGGGGATGAAGGGGAGATTTTAGAGTGACATAGCTGGTTGAAACCATTTGAGCTGAACGTCCTCAATTCCTAAGACCTCCTATACCCCCAGGGACTTGCAAGACCACTAATGTTCCACTGCTTGGGACATTAACTGTGAAGTTAGGGGAAAAAAAAAAAAATCAAAACATCAAAAGTGGCTCAACCATGAAGACCAGTATGTAAACATTAATATCAGATTTATTCATAAAGCTCCAAACTGGAACCCACTGGTAAATGAATATAAAAGTTGTGGAATATCCACAATGTAATGCCACACGGATAGCAGTTAAAAGAAAAATCTGCTGATATCAGTAATAGCAAGACTGAGGCCCCAAAGCTTAACATCAAATCCAGCACAAAAGACTGTTGTATACTATATGATTCCATGTATATGATATTCTGAAAAAGGAAAAGTATAAGGGCAGAAATCAGTTCCAGGTTACCAGGGATTGGATTACGAATTGATAGGAAAGAGGGAGAGGGAATTTTGGGGGTTGGAAATTGTATCACAGTTGTCCCTTGAACAACACAGGTTTGAACGTCAAGGGTCCACTTATCTGTGAGTTATTTTATGTATCTATATATGAAGTGAAAGTGCTAGTTGCTCAGTTGTGTCCAACTCCTAGCTACCCCTGCGAGGCTCCTCTGTCCATGGGTTTTTCCAGGGCAGAATACTGGAGTGGGTTGCCATTCCCTTCTCCACAGGATCTTCCCAACCCAGTAACTGAGCCCAGGTCTCCTGCATAGTAGGCGGATTCTTTACTGTCTGAGCTACCAGGGAAGCCCTTATATATATACACACACATGTGTGCGTGCTAAGTATCTCCTGCACTGCAGGCAGATTCTTTTACTGCTGAGCCACCAGGGAAGTTTGTATATATAATAACTCACAGATAAGTGGGCCTTTGAAGTTCAAACCTGTGTTGTTCAAGAATCAACTTGATACATATACATATGTATGTAGGGCTTCTCCAGTGGCTCAGCAGTAAAAGAATCCATGGACAGAGGAGCCTGGCAGGCTACAGACCCTGGGGTCAAAAGAGTTGGACACAACTGAGCAACAATATTTCTTTAGTTGGCAATTGTCCTCCCTATAAGGAACAATGCTCCTGCTTCCTATTTCTCAAATCTTATCTCTTATTTCTTTGTGGTTAATGCATTCATTCTACTTGCTGCTATCTCTAACACACACACACACACACACACACACACGTCCACATACAGTTTGTTAGGAAGAAAAAACTTTTCCCTCTATTCTTAGGTTCAGTGCCTGGCATCTGTGAATTAAACTGACAAAAGACGTATTAATAGAAGAAAGAGTTTATTCATATGCACATAAAAGCTAAAAAATAAGAAACTAGCTAGTTAAATGGTTAGAGTTGAAGACTTACTAATACATGCTTGACAGGAGAAAGAAAGGAGGGGAGAAATAGATTACATATTAAAAAAAAATAGGTTTCATTAGGAAAGAAAACTGGGTGTTTATGTTACTGGTCCAGCTTCTTGCCACTTGAAAATCAATACCCATTACTAAAGGGGAAGATAGGGAAGAGGTTTGGTCATCTAATAATTACTTATTCTTCATTTATACTTCTTTAAGGAAAAACAAAAAGGTTAAGGCATGACATTGGGTGCACTGAATGGAGTGCAAGTCAGAAGTTTGGTTAAACTACTTAACAAACTAAGTTTGAATACCTGGTGATCTCATTTCTGTAATTAGGTTCTTCTAAGGTTAGAGGAAACAGAGATAGTCCAAGAGTGAAAGGGCCAAGGAGTGCTTTCATTTAGAAGAACACATTAGAGAAAAGAACTTTGTGATAATGTTTGTCTAGGAAGGTATGATTTTTCCATCTTCTCTGGGGCCATGAAATTCCCCAAAGAAAAGGGATTTATGATAGGTTTACTCTTGGTTTCTCTCCTGGGAGGTGACGCCTCCTCAAAGAGAGAGATTTTGTCAGTCCTCATTTGTGAGAAGTTTCTGCTTTTTGTCAGATAGGGGGAGCTGGGAGGCTTTCCCCTGCATCTGCTGACTCTCAGATGTCTTTAGCTTAAAGAATCTGTACCACCTCTGAAGTTCTGAGTGGATCTCCACAGCACATACTGCTGTTTCTTGCCTCAGCACTGCTTTTCCTCCAGTGTGTCTCTGCTGGAATGTCCTTTTCTCCTCTTTCTCTGGCCAAATCCTAGTTAGTACTTAAATCCCAGCTTTCTCTGACATCCCAGGCTACTCCCACTGCCAAGCTGACTTAAGTGCCTCCTCCTGGAATCCCCAACACCCTGGCAAAGTCTCCCTGGTACATGACCACTATTTGATTACTATCTATTTATACGTGTTTAGACAGAACTCTTGGGTGAGTATAGCTGATGTCTCTTCCCACCTCTGACATCAGCTCCAAGCTTGGCTCTTCTCAAGCTGCCAGCATGCCGCCTCTGACTCTGTGCTCATCCTTTCCTTTTTCTGCCCCAAGCTCTTCTCCTGAAGATCTGAAAGGAATGTTCTGGAAAACTCTCCACTGATAGGAGAAGAGAGTCAGTGAATGAAAGCTTTTCCCTTCCTCTCACATTCTCTGCTTCCCACATGCCCTCTGCCTCTCTTTAGATGGTCTGAGAGACATTCTATACACAATACTGTTAAAAGGAATTGACATATTTCTTCATAAAAATGGATAGAAATCTGCAAAGTCAAGCCCAGATTATCTACAACAGCAAACTTCATGAACACAATCATATTGGCTTTCCTCCTTTTTTGTGTCACTCACTTTTCCCTTTCTCCTCAGATCCTACAATCTTGACATCAGGCCTCAGATCAATACTCCACCCAGGTCATTGTTTATGGCTCTGTTTTGGGCAGAACCCAAACTGAGACAAATATTTATTCATTCGTTTGTTTATTTTTGTGATAGCAATTTCCTTGTATTCCTCTTTATTTTGCAATAATTCCAACCTTACAGAAAAGTTGTACTAAAAGAATTGTGCAGAATACTGTTTACAATAGCCAGGACATGGAAGCAATTTAGATGCCCGTCTACAGATGAATAGATAAAGAAGTTGTGGTACATATATACAATGGAATATTACTAAGCCATAAAAAAGAACACATTTGAGTCAGTTCTAATGAGGTAGATGAAACTAGAGCTGATATTACACAGAGTGAAGTAAGTCAGAAAGATAAAAACAAATATCATATATTAACACAAATAAATGGTATCTAGAAAGATGGTCCTGATGAATCTGTCTGCAGGGCAGCAGTGGATACGCAGACCTAGAGAGCAGACTTTTGGACACAGTGGGGGAAGGAGAGGGGGCACAAATTGAGAGACTAGCATTGAAACATACACATCACCATATGCAAAATAGACAGCTGGTGGGCATTTGCTGAGAGCTCACACCTGGCGCTCTGTGACAACCTAGAAGCGTGAGAGGTGGGAGGGAGGTTCAAGAGGGAGGGGACATATGCATACCTATAGCTGATTCATGATGATGTATGACATAAACCGACACAATATTGTAAAGCAATTATCCTCCAATTAAAAAAAAATGCTGCAGAATAACTCCCACAATTCTCTCTGCCCAGAGATTCAGTCGTATTCCCAGGTCAGGCAAGGATTTAATTGATAGGCTCTTCAGTGTGCTCTTTCTGGACTAGACCTTATTAACAGTAATCAAAACCTCTGGACCACCTGTCATGTTAATTTGTTACAGTCCAGAAAATGGTCCCTTCTTGTTGCTTCTTCCCATATCTAGAGTTATATTAATACGATCATTGATCTCATATGAATATTATATCTGGTCAATCATTTGAGGTCACTTAATCATCATTAATTTTACTTGAGGCTCAGTCACATGTTTGGTAATGCAAGAAACAATAGTCTTGTAAGATAGGCAAAGTACAAGTAACATAGTAACATTAATAAGGTTCTAAATATTTAGCTAAGAACTTCCATTAGGTGTAGCCAGATATCTCCCAAGGTCATATGACTAGTCTGTTCTGCACCAATCTCTATCTTTAAGGGAAATGATTTCTTAGCATTGTATATTAAGATCACCAAAGATGTCTACAGTACAAGGCAAGTAGTGGGTCATCATGAATCCTTCAGGATTGAGAAAGAAATGCTTTCTTTTAGGAGCTGAAACCTATATGCAGGTCAGGAAGCAACAGTTAGAACTGCACATGGAACAACAGACTGGTTTCAAATAGGAAAAGGAGTACGTCAGGGCTGTATATTGTCACCCTGCTTATTTAACTTATATCCAGAGTACATCATGAGAAATGTTGGGCTGGAAGAAGCACAAGCTGGAATCAAGATTGCTGGGGGAAATATCAATAACCTCAGATATGCAGATGACACCACCCTTATGGCAGAAAGTGAAGAGGAACTAAAAAGCCTCTTGATGAAAGTGAACGAGGAGAGTGAAAAAGTTGGCTTAAAGCTCAACATTTAGAAAAAGAAGATCATGGCATCTGGTCCCATCACTTCATGGGAAATAGATGGGGAAACAGTGGAAACAGTGACAAACTTTATTTTTGGGGGCTCCAAAATCATTGCAGATGGTGACTGCAACCATGAAATTAAAAGACGCTTACTCTTTGGAAGAAAAGTTATGACCAACCTAGATAGCATATTTAAAAGCAGAGACATTACTTTGCCAACAAAGGTCCATCTAGTCAAGCCTATGGTTTTTCCTGTGGTCATGTATGGATGTGAGAGCTGGACTGTGAAGAAGGCTGAGCGCCAAAGAATTGATGCTTTTGAACTGTGGTGTTGGAGAAGACTCTTGAGAGTCCCTTGGACAGCAAGGAGATCCAACCAGTCCATTCTGAAGGAAATCAGCCCTGGGATTTCTTTGGAAGGAATGATGCTAAAGCTGAAACTCCAGTACTTTGGCCACCTCATGCGAAGAGTTGACTCATTGGGAAAGACTCTGATGCTGGGAGAGATTGGGGTAGGAGGAGAAGGGGACGACAGAGGATGAGATGGCTGGATGGCATCACTGACTCGATGGACGTGAGTCTGAGTAAACTCCGGGAGTTGGTGATGGACAGGGAAGCCTGGCGTGCTGCGATTCATGGGGTCGCAAAGAGTCGGACACGACCGAGAGACTGAACTGAACTGAACTGAACTGAAGGAGTTACATGGCTGGCACTAGAAGGAGAAAAATTGATCTTTATGGTTCAGTGGGTATTTCTGCTGTTTGGGGAGTCTGGTTAACACATAATGCAGATGCCTGAAGTACATTAGAGGGTAGGGAAGAGGCCAAAGGGCAAAGAAAATTTTTATGTTTATGCTTTTCTGTCTTGCTTTAAAATGTGAACTTTTATTTCATTAGACAGATTCTGCAGTGCAATTGGTGTGTAGGTGAGGAGGCAGATTTCTGATGCTTCTCACTCCATTGATTTCCTAGTATCCAGGAGTATTTATTTTCATTCTTACAAATAGATTCACTGATTTTTTGTCAGGCCCTAGGGTTATGAAAAACAAAGTTCTATCATATAATCAGATAATTATTAAGCAATGTGTTGCATATCCTAATTGTCCTACGCATGAAGTATTGTGTGCTTGAGAGGCCCAGAACCAGGCTATCCTTCCTGCCTGCAGCACCCAGGCATCACTAATCCATCCCAGCTCTCTTTCACCCAGAGCCCCAAACAGTTTTTTGGAATCATTTCCATCACAATGCTGCAGTTATCCACTACCAAATACACCACAGTTTTCATTCTAACTTTGAAGTGTTAAAATTAAGCTTTCTAAAGGTCTAGGATCCTTTGAAATTACAAATCAGAAATTGTAGTACAAGAGATGTTATTCTTTGTTCTTCCTGCCTGTGTAGGCTCCCCTCTTCCTCCGCTTAGCTTTCTTTTACTTTTGTGCACCTTTAACTGTGACTGCTTTGAGTTGCCTGAAATTTTTAATGATAACTGGAAGATTCCTTGTAAATCTTGCTCTAACATGAGAAACTACCCACTCCAGCTTCTTGCTTGCAAGTTGCTGTTGAACAGCTTTTACTCAAGGAAATAAAATTTCAGCAGTCCTTTCCTCCATGTGTGGTTAGATAGCATCACCAATTCAATGGATATGAATTTGAGCAAACTCCGGCAAAGAGTGGAGGACAGAGAAATCTGGCATGCTAGAGTTTGGGGTCGCAAACAGTCAACAGGACTGAACAACTGAACAACAACAGCAAGCTCAAATTATTGCTTTTAAGCCTATTGTCCCTGGTGGCTCAGACTGTAAAGCGTCTGCCTACAATGCAGGAGACCTGGGTTCAATCCCTGGGTCAGGAAGATCTCCTGGAGAAGGAAATGGCAACCCACTCCAGTACTCTTGCCTAGAAAATTCCACGGATGAAGGAGCCTGGTAGGCTACAGTCCATGGGGTCGCAAAGAGTCAGACACGACTGAACAACTTCACTTTCACTTCAAGCCTATTGTTCTCCATACTCAGAGAGAAATATTCTATATGTTAGATTAACATCGTGCTGTGTTTCTGTACAATTCTTCATATTGAAACCTGTTAATTTCCTATACTGTCCTTCAAATGAGATAGGAAAGATTACACCATCATTTCACATTGCCCCTTTGATTTGCCACATTGGCCTGTAAGAAATTCTTTTGGGGATTAAAAAAAAAAAGAAGCAGCAAAATTGTTTCTCTTTTCAAAAGAAAAATCTTGTTTAAGAAAATGAAATGCTTCCTTACGAAGACAGATTAAAATAGGCAGCTGTCTCAGAGATGGTAACCTCTCCTGAGATTTGCTGGCTCCCCTTCTCAAGGCTAATGGGGCATATAGACAGGTATGGAACCCACTGCTGTTGTTATGAGTGAAAGCAGAGGTTTGAGATTCAAGATTCCCCTACCTCTTACTTAATTCCACAGGTTGGGGACCAGTTCTTGGGAACTCAGACTCCAGCCTAGAGAGAGCTGGAGTGATGCTGGTGATGGATGGGGAACCACCTTCCATTGTAGCCACTGAGAGAAGGGAGAAACCTTTGGGGGAAGTCTTGCTAAATGCTACGAGCTTTATTTCTCTGTCCTTTTAACAATCCTACAAACTTTATTTCTCTCTTAACAATTTTTTCTTTTATTTTTCTCTTTTGACAATCACACACACACACAAAAAGAGTTTTTTTCCAGATATGGAAATTGAGACTCAGAAAGATTGAGGAAATATTCAGATATTCTGAAGCTCAGTAGAGGTTGTGTTGGAATTAAAATGTCCAGATCATAGGTGAATACTGCTTCAGTTGAAATATTTTGCATGAACCCTGCAATCTCTTGGAGATATCCATCCTGAAATGATTATTTCTGACTAATCTTAGGTTAGCATAAAATCCCCCGTGTTTCTCTATTTGTACTCATAGCCTAACTGTAGATTACAATGTCAAGTACTGGGATCCCCTTCCCCAGTCCCTACAATCCAGTCATCCAGGTGAGATTGGGCTTTAGTGGCATCTAATACTTTAAAGGAGGCAAAATGGTTAGATAGCATTATGACTCAATGGACATGAATTTGAGCAAACTCTGAAAGATAGTGGAAGACAGAGGAGCCTGGCATGCAGTATTCTACAGCCACAGGGTTGCAAAAGGTCAAATGTGACATAGTAACTGAACAGCACCACCAGAGTATTAAAGAGCTTGGGGGGTTGGGAAGGGGTCTGCTCAATTCTCTTAGACCAGCTTAGGTAAGAAAGGAATCAGATGTCAAGGTCACATTCTTCACTTTCTTCTAGTATCTCCCATGACTTATTAGCCATTGCCATCTTTTCCTTCCAGAAAAAAAAAAAAAAAAAGAAGGTCCACATGTGTGTATTGAAAATGGAGGGCACTTGGGACGAGCTAGGAGTCTGAAGCATGAAGAATGAGATATTCTAAATAAAGAGACAGCAGGGCAGGGCTCCTGAGAGAAATGGCAAAGCTAGTTTGCACTGTCCGCCAGCAGTTCAAAGTCACCATGCTCTGCCTTCCTAAGGCCCCAGGCACAGGGGACAAATAGGCGTGAATCATCTGTGATGACTAAATATTTCCATTATCCAGGATAGGACAAAGGAGGACTTTATGTAAATAAAGGCTGAAGGGAAGTGCTGACACGGCTCAGAAATGGCACCTTTAGTGACTTTCCAGTGACTGACCAAGGACACTCTAAGTCCCCTTTCTGTAAAGCATGTTGTTGTAATCAGTCTCTCAATTCAGTGCTCAGAGGCAGTAAACACAAGATGAAAAAGATGACAAGCAGCTGGCTAGTACCACCTAGTGGCAGCAGAGAAACAAGAACTTTTTAATGACCTTTTAAAGGGGGGAAGAGAAGTGAAGTGAAAGTCGCTTAGTCATGTCTGAATCTTTGCTTCCCCATGGACTATGCAGTCCATGGAATTCTCCAGGCCAGAATACTGGAGTGGGTAGCCTTTCCCTTCTCCAAGGGATCTTCCCAACCCAGGGATCAAACCCAGGTCTCCAGCATTACAGGAAGCCAGGGGAAGGTGGGACTGAAACTTGGCTTCCTTTCTGGACCACTGATGGTTTATCTCAAGGTGCTGAGCTTGCGTCTTTTCTCCATGGGAGATGGAGAGCAGTTCAATTCCCAGGGCATTTGTTTGAGAGACCAGAATGAAAAGATTAAGATGCACTTCAAGATAAACTCATTTCAGTGCTGCTCTGGAAGAGGGGCACACTGAGATTTATACAAACAGCTCGTTTTCTGTTTCAATATTTCTGGTGGTTGCTGATGGTGTGGCTGGTCTCTGTGGAGAGCTAGAGGTTTCCTGAAAACCAGCTGCTTTGCATACATGCCTTGTCAATCCAAATCCAAGTCTTGGATGAGATTCTGGCCATAACGATTGGTTTTAGGGCCTCTATTGCTCTAGCACCTGCCTCTTTGTCTCACAGGCAGACTGTCAGAGCAGTAAATGCTCTCATCACACTTCTTCAAAGGTTTTTAGCCAATGCAGCTGCATTCTGCTCAGGAAAGAATCACAGTTACCACAGTTTACTCAACCCCTACAGTGTGCCGGCAACCATGGTACTCACCACGCAGGTATTCTTGATCTCCCTGCATATGAGGAATGAGGCTCAGAGAAATTGCATGACTTGCCCCAGGTAACCAAGTTCACAGAGGAGGCTTGCATCCTACTGGCCACTGTGAAGGATAAACTCACAGCTCAAAGCATTGTCTCTGTCCTCAGAAAGCTTATGGCATTTTGAGGAAGGCAAGACACTCACCACAACAGGCATATACCATGACAGTGTCTGCAGAATGCATATATTTCTGGAGATTGCTGACTGACAGACAAGGCTAGACAGGCTGACACATCATTCCTCCTTTCTCCATTAAAATATCCTCATTCTATAGCCAAGAGGCCCAGAAATGTTCTCAGTCTGCCCCTCCTCATTCAGTGGCCATCATTTAAATGCACCCAGCTTGTTGATAACCAGTGAGTTGACAGCAGGGTGGAATAAGGAAATGCAGTTTGTGCTAAGATTAATCTGGTGCCGGGGCAGCAGTCAGGGTGATCAGGAGGAAGCTGTGATCATCGGGATGATGACAGATGAGTCTAGACTGAAGGGAAAGGCTGTGAAAATGTCAATAGGACAGACATTGCAAAGGAACCAGAGAGAAATTGGGGATGGATCGTTTGCAAGAGAAGAGAAAGGAGAATGACTGGTGATAGGAGGAAAAGGTGTGTGTGTGTGTGTGTGTGTGTGTGTGTGTGTGTGTCTATGTGTATGGACTCTGCATTTAAAAAAAAAGGTCCCACAGGGTCCCTACGTTAGTTACTGGAACAGGACATAGCTTATCCTCTCTAACCTATCCCTATGGGTTGATCTGATGGAGCTCCGATGAAGTTGGTTTAATAAAGTTTGTTAAATATTTTTAATCTCCTAAATGGGTAAATTTTTACTATATAGACTCAAGATCATATTTTTCTTCATTTTCTTTGTCTCATTTTGATATCCAGATCTCAAAATACCTTTCAACACTTTTTAAAGCATTATATGCATCCAGTAAGTCCATATTAAATACAGTTCTTAAGACATGGGGGAAAAGTTTTATGTTCTATGTAATACAAAATGTCTGTATCTGTTTTCATTTAAAGGTAGTGGATAGAGAAAAAAAAACTGTTTCCCACAGTCCTTTTGCCCTACTGCATCCCTCCAATTCTAAGACAGAATGATCTCAATTCAAGACAGTTCTCCTGTGGATTCAGGAGGCTGGCGGTGGACATGATGGGGTGCAGAGCAGAGCTATAGCCCAAGAGCAAGTTGGAGGTTCACCAACTATATGGGTTCCATTTTGACCTGGGTTGAGTCTTCTTACAGTGCACACACAGACACAAATACACATGTACACACACAAACACAAGGGGCGCATATGTAAGCACACACATATTCAAACACACAAATGCATACATGTGCATACAAGCACACATGTATAAAAACACTCAGGGTAGTGCTCACTCAGTATTACAGCAGCAAGAGGCATTTTAATTCTCACCTGATACATACTTAAAAGGTGGTCAGAAAAACAAGTATGACATTATTATTAGTTCAATTTTCAAAATCTTGCTGGAGGGTACAAAATTTAGTAACACAAAAAATTGAAATTATTTTATGACCAGTTCTTTCTGATCTCTACAAAGCAATTAATTTACTCAGATCCAAATATTCTAAGTTAAAAAATATTAAGTGTAACTTTCATTCTCTTTTCCCAAGGTGAGATGATGCAAAAATATCCTTTAGAAAACTCTCCACACAAAGAATAAATGGTGACCCATTGCTGTGCATGTTGAGTTTGAGGGGACAATGGGACATCCTGGGGTTTGAAATGACCTCCACGGAGCAGGCCAGAGTGTATCTTGGGTGAGAATCAGGGCTAGAAATAGAAACTTGGAAGTGAGCCGCACAGAACATTTCCATTAGGCCTTGGAAGAACTCAGAGGTATTTCAGAAAAACATTACCTTAGGGAATGTCAGGTGATATCATTAAGTAAATATCACTCAAAGAATGTCAGTTTTTAATGAAGACCCCTGGATGTACTTTTATTAGATTTTTGAGTGATATACTCAAGGGGTTCTGAGTGTGTTGATTTAAGTTTGGTTTTTAGTCACTTGGAAATAAACTCTCCCTCATTCATGAGCCATGCCCTTAGAGAAAGGCTATATTGATATAACCCCAAACTACCAAGTCACAATTAATTTGGTGCTTGCAGTAGGCCCAGCAGTGATATAAATTGCTCTGGAATTGAATTATAAATAGAAATCAAATATAGGCAAGCAAGGGGAAAGGTGAAGATTGAGGCAGGAAGGAGAGACATTTGTTATTATGCCTTGGCTGACTTCATCATACTGTGAAGATATAAGCTCTTTGGAATCATTAAGAAAAGCAAAGGAGAAAAGGAAAGATATAAGCATCTGAATGCAGAGTTCCAAAGAATAGCAAGGAGAGATAAGAAAGCCTTCCTCAGCAATCAATGCAAAAAAATAGAGGAAAATAACAGAATGGGAAAGACTAGAGATCTCTTCAAGAAAATTAGAGATACCAAGGGAACATTTCATGCAAAGATGGGCTCGATAAAGGACAGAAATGGTATGGACCTAACAGAAGCAGAAGATATTAAGAAGAGGTGGCAAGAATACACAGAACTGTACAAAAAAGATCTTCACGACCCAGATAATCACGATGGTGTGATCACTCACCTAGAGCCAGACATCCTGGAATGTGAAGTCAAGTGGGCCTTAGAAAGCATCACTACGAACAAAGCTAGTGGAGGTGATGGAATTCCAGTTGAGCTCTTTCAAATCCTGAAAGATGGTGCTGTGAAAGTGCTGCACTCAATATGCCAGCAAATTTGGAAAACTCAGCAGTGGTCACAGGACTGGAAAAGGTAAGTTTTCAATCCAATCCCAGAGACAGGCAATGCCAGAGAATGTTCAAACTACCACACAATTGCACTCATCTCACACGCTAGTAAAGTAATGCTCAAAATTCTCCAACCAGGCTTCAGCAATATGTGAACCGTGAACTTCCAGATGTTCAAGCTGTATTCTGAAAAGGCAGAGGAACCAGAGATCAAATTGCCAACATCCACTAGATCATGGAAAAAGCAAGAGAGTTCCAGAAAAACATCTATTTCTGCTTTCTTGACTATGCCAAAGCCTTTGACTGTGTGGATCACAATAAACTGTGGAAAATTCTGAAAGAGATGGGAATACCAGACCACCTGACCTGCCTCCAGAGAAACCTATATGCAGGTCATGAAGCAACAGTTAGAACTGGACATGGAACAACAGACTGGTTCCAAATAGGAAAAGGAATACGTCAAGGCTGTATACTGTCACCCTGCTTATTTAACCTCTATGCAGAGTACATTGTGAGAAACGCTGGGCTGGAAGAAGCACAAGCTGGAATCAAGATTCCCAGGAGAAATATCAATAACCTCAGATATACAGATGACACCACCCTTATGGCAGAAAGTGAAGAGGAACTAAAAAGCCTCTTGATGAAAGTGAAAGTGGAGAGTGAAAAAGTTGGCTTAAAGCTCAACATTCAGAAGATGAAGATCATGGCAACTGGTCCCATCACTTCATGGGAAATAGATGGGGAAACAGTAGAAACAGTGTCAGACTTTATTTTTCTGGGCTCCAAAATCACTGCAGATGGTGACTGCAGCCATGGAATTAAAAGACGCTTACTCCTTGGAAAGAAAGTTATGACCAACCTAGATAGCATATTCAAAAGCAGAGAGATTACTTTGCCAACAAAGGTTCATCTAGTCAAGGCTATGGTTTTTCCAGTGGTCATGTATGGATGTGAGAGTTAGACTGTGAAGAAAACTTAGTGCTAAAGAATTGATGGTTTTGAATTGTGGTTTGGAGAAGACTCTTGAGAGTCCTTTGGACTGCAAGGAGGTCCAACCAGTCCATCCTAAAGGAGATCCATCTTGGGTGTTCACTGGAAGGACTGATGATGCTAAAGCTGAAACTCCAATACTTTGGCCACCTCATGCCAAGAGTTGACTCATTGGAAAATACCTTGATGCTGGGAGGGATTGGGGGCAGGAGGAGAAGGGGACGACAGAGGATGAGATGGCTGGATGGCATCACTGACTCGATGGACGTGAGTCTGAGTGAACTCCGGGAATTGGTGATGGACAGGGAGGCCTGGCGTGCTGCGATTCATGGGGTCACAAAGAGTCGGACACGACTGAGTGACTGAACGGAACTGAACTGAATAAGTCTCTTCCAAGCTCTTGGGTTCTAGAGGCAGGTTTTTGCACTAGGGAAAGAGTTACAATATGTGCCTGGACTTTAGAGTTAAAAAGATATTGTTATCTTAAAACCTACAACAATTTGACCTTGAGCTCATCATTGAAACATCTGAGCTTTGGTTTTCTTACTTTTCCAGTGGGGGTTTTCCTATATGTACTAGAAGATTATAATAAGGACTGAATGAGATGCAGATATAAGAAACATAATGAATGTTGACTTCTTCCGCCATACCAAGCTACCCTCAGAGATGGCATCACAGATCGGCTTATCCAAGGATCTGGGCTTGTGCAGGCCTGGAGTAGCTTAGATTTAAGTTCACACTGGTTCTAACAAGAGACTTAGCACCAAGGTTGTCCATCACACACCTGGGTTAGGCCCAGGGTAACCTTGACCTCACATCTTGGATTGGGTCCTTTGAACTTGGGGATGGAGCAACCTGAGAAGATGATTTACTTTCTGGAAAAGAATGAGGCAGTGACTAGGAGCAAGCTCACGCCAGTCCTTTTTGAATTCTCCATTCTTCCCCCTCATTTTGTCTCCAAATCTCCCCAGTCCTCTCATTGGTCCTCTCCTCATCTGAAACTCTTCTGGGAGACGACAGAGGCCTGCTGCCACCCCCAGTTTTCCGCCTTAATCCTCATGCCATTTCATCCGTCAGATTTGATGCTGTGGACCTTTTCAACTGTGAAGTGTTTCTCCCTTGACGTCTCCAGAACTTCTCTGATGGGTTGTGTCCTTCCTCTCTCCTTGCTTTTAAACATCTTTTGTTTTGGTCCTCAGTCTTTATGTTCTGACTCTGTGCTTCCCTTTGTATAATCGTGGGGGGTCATCTGTTCCTGTGAGTGTGACTATCATCCTCTAGCTTCTTCCTCCCAATCCATGTTCCATACAATGCAGTGATTTTATTTTAAAAGTCATTCACCAGTACTGCCAGAGTACACGTGTGTATCAGAGAATGACTAGGAGATGGCTTGAGAGGTAGGCAGGGATGAAATTGCCAAGCTTTTTGTACACTTGTAGTCTTGATCAGAACAAATCTTGATCCTTGTACACTTGATAAGTCTCAGTAGGGTCAGAGAAGTTTTATGCTGGCATAAAAACAACCTGGCAACCTCACTGGCTTAACAAGAACTTGCTCAAATCAAACTCCTTCCATGGATCAGCTTCAAGCCCTGTTTCACATCATCCCTACTCAGTTTCAGGCTGCTGAAGTGGTCTTCGTCTGGAGCATTGCCTACTGCCTAAGCAGACAGAGAGGACAGATTGCATGCTGGCTCTTAAAACACCTACCTAGAAAACACAGCACCACTGACCAAATTTAATGGACTAGGGCATGTCATACGAGCACATCCACTTTCAAGAGTGCAGAGCAATTGCTCTCCTACCATATGCTGCTGTCCATACGGTCGCACAGAGTTGGACATGACTGAGGCACCTTAGCATGCATGCATGCACTGGAGAAGGAAATGGCAACCCACTCCAGTGTTCTTGCCTGGAGAATCCCAGGGTCAGAGGAGCCTGGTGGGCTGTCGTCTATGGGGTCACAGAGTCGGACACGACTGAAGCAACTTAGCAGCAGCAGCAGCATATGCCTGAAGGGGAGCTGGAAATATCTGGTGGACAACCCTGATGACTACGCAGTTCTGTTCCACAATGCACAGTCAGTTCAGTTTCCTTCAGTCATTAAAAAAAAAAAGTGCCCTCTTTATAAGGGATTATAGACCAAAAGTTTAACCAAGCCAATAAATCTCCAAATCCACTTTGGTCCCAACTTGTCTCCTCCTATTGCAGAGATCTAAAAACTAATAAGGTCAGTTGTCTGTCCCCCACACCCTGTCTACAACAGCATAACAGGGGTGGGGTAGCCACAACAGCACTGAGATGGAGGAAGAATGAAGCACTACAACTCTGAAGGTGCCCTGGGTGGGTGTTGCAACAATGCCTGACCCTGGAAACAGGGAATGTTCTACGTGATTAGGGCCTGCATCCCATCCTTTGGGAAGGGCTCAATGGTATCGTTTTCTACAGCTGTTGGCTCTTCCTGCAATGAAGTTTTTCTACTATTCCTGGATATTCAAATATTCTTCCTTAGGACAGCATTTTCTCAGCTCACTCACAGACTACTGATGTTTGAGGGCTTATGGATCATTTTAAGTTGCAAAAAATCAAAGTTTTTTTAGTCTAGGCTGGTAATTTTTTTGTGTGTGATTCTCTCAAAATCTTAGATTCTTACCTTTTCACTTCTAGTCAGTTTTATCTACCAATGACAATACACACAGTCCTCAAGGCTCAAGTCTTAAGTTGCTTCAGTCGTGTCCAACTCTTTGCGACCCATGGACTGTAACCTGCCAGGCTCCTCTGTCCCTGGGATTCTCCAGGCAAGAATATTAGAGTGGGTTCGAACTCACATCTCTTACGTCTCCTGCATTGGCAGGTGGGTCCTTTACTACTAGTGCTACCTGGATTACTTGGTTTTCATATCACGTATATTTCTTTACTTTGGTGTTCTCATGAGCTACCACGGCAAGCCCTCCTTGAGTTAACTGCAGCTTCTTCAGACTATCAGACACAGGTGGAAAAGCCGCCTTGAGGTTCTTTTCCCTGAGCCATCTTAACCAACTGAAAAGATTTACTGGATACTACATCTTAATTTGATATTTGCCCAGATGTTCTTTAAATCGTCCATCGATCTTCACAATGGCTCTAAAGACAAATCCTTAATTTGGTTCAGATACGATGTTCAGTTTCAGTGAGTCATCTTTACTCAAAGTCCTTCTCATTTTATTTCATTTGAGCATAAGCAGTTGCCTCTTCAATGCCAAAAGTCTCTGAATTTCTAGGCCCTCTCCCTCAAATCCTTTTTTTTTTTTTTTTACATTTTGCTTGCAAACTGGTCATTGCTTTTTTTCAGCTCGTTTCTTTCTCAGAGTACCATGTCAAATACAGTCAACTGCAGTCAACATACACTTCTGATTCTGTGTTTCAATCATTTCCCATATTGCTACAAGTTCATTATGTTCATGACCTGCCTAAAAAGTTAACATAGGTTAGGGCTTTTAACTGTTTTTCTCCTGTTTAACATGAGTTACCATATCCGTATTCTTCATTATATTTCCTCACCACTACCATTCAGCCCTTCAACTAATTGCCACGTCTTTTAATTTTCTTTGTTAGGAATCATCTCATTTCTGGTAGCAGTATCTGTATCTGTCAAAATAGGCAAGATTCTGCTTAAGTTAAAAACCAAACAGAACACTCTGTGTCTTTATACAATATAAGTTCCCCAACGTCCACTACAGACCTGGGCAAAATAATAATTTACTAGCAGGCAAAATAATAATAGTTCATATTCAGTGAACACATAACATGTGCTAATTAGTTCTTATATATTATTTAATTTAGTCTACACAGTAACTCCACAAGGTAGGTCTTATTATAACCATTTTATACATGTGAGGAAAGTGAGGATTTCATTTAGGCAACTGGCCCCGGGTCATAGTTAGCAAGTGGTAGGGATAGGGTTCAAATTTAGATCAGTGAAGATCCAGTGTCTGTGGTCCTAACCACTCTGCAGGCTCCTCATGACGTGATCTCAGTGTCATGTGTATGTCTTCTTGCATCACACTTTTTCATGGTGTG
This sequence comes from Bos indicus x Bos taurus, assembly GCF_003369695.1. NCBI lineage: Eukaryota > Metazoa > Chordata > Mammalia > Artiodactyla > Bovidae > Bos > Bos indicus x Bos taurus. The sequence goes on along the minus strand of NC_040087.1, from coordinate 26,937,529 downwards.
CTGTGCTGGGCATTTTCTGCCCCTCTCCTTCTCCAGCTGCAAACTCCTCAACTGCAGATATTATGTATTATACTCCAGGCCAAGCAGGGGGCAAGGTATTTGGAGGCATTAAGGAAATATCTGTTGAATGAATGAATGAAAGAGTGAATGAATTCCTGAGTTAAATTAAGATTCTGTAACAAATGTTTACATTGGGTCCCTGTATTAGTTTTCTGTTGCTGTGAAAAGAATTATCACATGCTTAGGGCTTAAAATGGCATATAATTTTTATTTTCCAATTTCTGTGATGTCAGGAGTCTAGGCATGGCTTAACAGGTCCTCTGCTGAAGGTCACAGAAGGCAGCAGTCAGGCTGTCAGCCAATCTGCAGTCTTTTCCTGGGGTCCTCCTGGTAGCTTAGACAGTAGAGTCTGCCTGCAATGCAGGAGACCCAGGTTCGATCCCTGGGTCAGGAAGATCCCCTGGAGAAGGAAATGGCAACCCACTCCAGTATTCTTGCCTAGAAAACCCTATGGATGGGGGAGCCTGGCAGGCTACATATCACAGGGTTGCAAAGAGTCGGACACGGCTGAGCAGCTTCACTTTCTTTCCCCTTCTGAGCTCATGTGGTTGTTGACAGGATTCAGTCGCTTGTAGCTGTAGGACTAAGGATCTAATTTCTTGCTCATCAGGGTTCCACTCTTATGTTCTGGAGGCCTCCACACTTCTCTGTCACATGACCCTTTCACGGGGCCACTTAACAACAGAGCAGCTGACTTCTTCAGAGCCAGCAAGAAAGTTCTTGCTCTGATCTACTGAGACGGAGTATTATCTATGTTAAGAAAGTTAAGGGAGTGACTGTGCCATCACCTTTGCCATCTACTGTTGGCCAGAGGCAAGTTAAAGGTTTTTCCACATTCAAGGGGAGGAATTGTACAAAGGATATGATTCACTGGAGGTTAAGGAATGATGCTAAAGCTGAAACTCCAGTACTTTGGCCACCTCATGCGAAGAGTTGACTCATTGGAAAACACTCTGATGCTGGGAGAGACTGGGGGCAGGAGAAGGGGATGACAGAGGATGAGATGGCTGGATGGCATCACCGACTCGATGGACCTGAGTCTCAGTGAACTCCAGGAGTTGGTGTTGGACAGGGAGGCCTGGCGTGCTGCGATTCATGGGGTCGCAAAGAGTCGGACATGACTGAGCGACTGATCTGATCTGATCTTAGCATTCTGCCACCATAGTTCCTTTTTTTTCTGAGTCTATTTATTTTTCTTTAGAGACAGTCTTCCCATTCTCTATTACTCAACCAGTTTTCTCTGACTCTATTTTTTTTCCCATAGATTTTAAGAACTATTTGAACACTTTCCAGATTGCATTGGTATAATAAAGCTATCTAGGTCCCCTTAACAGTGAGACATAGCTATTGTTAATACAGTGATATAACTTCATAACGCCACTCACTATTTATATATAATATATAGAAAATCACAACTGTGTAATTTTAAACAAAAATTGGTTCCACTGCCATCTTGCTTTACAATTTACTTCTTCACTTAACAATATATGATGAACTTTCCAATGCCATTCAGTATTCCTTTATAGTATAATTTGTAATTGCTGTGTAATATTGTATCACACAGACACCTTATGACTTATTCAGCTGGCTTACTCTTGTTGGACACTTAGATTGTCTCCAATATTTTGCTATTATGAAGGTTTTAAAATAAACTTTCCCACAGTTGGCTTCCCTCGTGGCTCAGCTGGTGAAGAATCCGCCTGCAAGGCAGGAGACCTGGGCTCAATCCCAGGCTGGGAAGATCCCCTGGAGAAGGGAAAGGCTACCCACTCCAGTACTCTGGCCTGGAAAATTCCATGGGCCGTATAGTCCATAGGGTTGCAAAGAGTTGGACATGGCTGAGCAGCTTTCACTTTCACTTTCCCATAGTTAGCTTTGCCTATAACTGTAATTGGTTTTGGTGGGGTAAATTTCTAGAAGTAAATTTTTGTGCATCAGAGAATATGTGCATTTAAGACATTCTATTTGAATTACCAGATTGCATCCAGAAATTTACAGTTTAACCAGCAGTGTGTAAGGAGGCCCAGTATGGAGAATTCTGTGTGTGTGTGTGTGTGTGTGTGTGTGTAGTTTTCCTATTACTTTTCTAGAATATTGCTATTTTTCAAGTTACATAACTAATACATATTGTTTTAAACAGATAGGAAATTTCAAAAATCTCTCATACAGAATTAATTTACTCTTTATTCTTCTAATTTCATCTCTCTGATGTAGCCAATATTAATAATTTGCTGTGAATACTTATAAACCATCCTCAACGAATGTGTCTATATCATTTCTAATTGAATAGTTGAAAAACTGGTATCTCATCATTGCTTTATTTCCCAGACTTACTGGTGAGGCTAAACTCTTGGTAATTTGCATTTTTCTTTTCCTAGTCGCCAGTTCATTTCTTTCCACTGGTCTTTAATCATGGTGTCAAGCATTCTTTACATTTAGATGATTCAATTCCAATATTGTTCAACATAACCTTTACATGTGAGTTTACTTCCCTTTGCTGTGCAAAATGTCTTGCTGGTACATTGGTTCACAGCACTTAAATGTAAATTTGAGGAATAAAAGCTACTTTAATATAGATCAAAGACCACTCCAAAAATATATTTTGATTGCAAAATATTTCAATTCCCAAGTGATGACTCGTGTATTTCAAGTAAAATTCCGTGTCACTTAATTCCAATACACTTAAAATGTTTAAGATATTCCCAATATTATTGTAGTGAGATTCTATCTATATTTTAAAAATTCATAAAACAATGTTCAAAAGACAATACGATAATTGTACTTTTGCATGTTTCTTCTCTTGGATATCTCACACATCTGTTATATTCTTTAACACCGAAGACACAATCTTTGACTAGTATTTAAGCCTGAGAGAGTTTGTGTACTTCCTAAAATTGCTCAGACACAAAACTAGAAATAAAATGTATACTGTGTAAGGTTGACATATTTCTTATTAGCATAGTAACAAAGCAAATGTAAGAAGGCATGGGGCATTTTCAGAGAGGATTTCCCTTTCGGTTCTTTGAAACATAAAACTCCAAAGTGCCTCTGTGAAGAGCTTCATAGTTAGAGAAAGAGATGAAAGGGAACAGGCAGAGCCTAATAGAGTTAGCTTTCAAAGACGTTTCTGTTGTGCTTTTCCTTTTCCCTGGAAATGAGTTACAGGATCCAATTTACAATTTTATAAATCTATGCTGAAGACAAGGAAATAAGGGCTAGCCTGTTCTTTACTGATCACACTGTCTCTTCACTGCTGCCTGAACCTGCACCAGGGTTTTCCCTCATTCTCCAGTTTTGTGTAGAGTCCGTCAGCATACCTTCTTTTTAACAATTTTGTTTTTAATAGCAAGACTACTGATTATTGATAAGAGTTATTGATTTTAAGTGTAAGAACGCTAGTGCCTGTGATCAGTGACTAGGAGATACGCAAATTCGGCATAGAGAGAAATGGGATCACAGAGCCCAGCACTTCAAACAACCAAGAAGAAAGCTGGGAGAACAGATTGTGTTCAGCTTTAGAAATTAAGAAATCTTCTGTGCATGGTGACTGAGAAGAATACCAGAGCCACTGAATGGGAGGAAGCAACCGCCATCTCAAACAGATTTGTTAAATGTAGCGTGGAAGTATACACAGATACTATGAGATTTGTATGTACAGATGTATATTTGTATATATTGTTTGTATATCTATATCATTCCTCAATGAAAATAAAGGATTCTTTTAAATGTGTATAGAGAAAAAGAGAAAGAAAATATAGATAATGATGTTCTCCCAACAGTAACCTTCAGTGAAAGAACATCTTCTTGATAATCTCTTCTGGATGATAATTGCGCTTGGTCATTCTTCTCGCTTAGTGAGACCACGAGACTGTGGCCCCTCCTCTCACAAACCCAGCATTCCTTAGAAGCCACACCAGAGGACCAGCTCAGTGTAACTACAGGTGAGAAAATTAATTAGGGCATGCTGAAAGTCGAATGAAAACTGGGCCAACCCTAAAGGTAACCATCACCCCAGAGGAGTGAGGACAGAGAGTCAGCGTGGTTAAAAACTAGACTAAACCAAAGAATGGGATAAAAAACTCTAGCTCCTTGGAAGACAACCCCCACCGTTAGCCTGTGTCTCAGGCAGAAAAGTGATCTCATTTCAGTCAGCATGTGGGTGTTTTTCCCTCTTCTACTGGCAAGGGGATGACTAATCTTCTGGGTAATATTCATCTGACTGTGCAAGATGTTTTATTTGGGAGATAGAAAATATAACATTTCTTACGGCAATCATTAAGCAATCATTGCTTCGTGGACTTTATACTTAAATGTTTTTAAAATATCCTGCTGTATGCTTTTGATGTCCAAAGAAAATCTTAGCCTACCCAAAGTGTTTACTCATAGGTGTTCCATGGGTTTGGCTTTATGGTTAGGTCTATATTCTGTACTGAATTAATTTTAATGTATGGTGTGATGTTGGAACACATGTTTTGTTTATTTTTTCTCAATTGAATATCCAGTTGTCTCACAATCATTTGTTGAAAAGCCTGTTTTTTTCCCCCGTGGAGCTACCTTGGCACCATTGTTGGAACTCTACTGACCATAAATGTGGGTCTACTTCTAGACTCAGTTTTGTTTCATTGATACATATGTTCATTCCTATTCCATCAGAGTGAAAAAATCTGCTAAATGAATGACACTATTAAGAAAATGGAAACATAAGCCACAGACTGGGAGAAAACGTTTCACAATACACATATATGACAAAGGATGTGTATCACAAATACATAAAGAAACCTCATAATTCAGTAGTAAGAGGTAAAATAACTCAATAAAAATGGACAAAAGATTTTAACAGAAATATCGCAACAGAAGTTATGCAAGTTAAATGCTCAGTATCAGTAGTCATTCAGTTCAGTTCAGGTCAGTTGCTCACTCGTGTCCAACTCTTTGCGACCCCATGAATCGCAGCACGCCAGGCCTCCCTGTCCATTACAAAATCCCGGAATTCACTCAGACTCACGTCCATTGAGTCAGTGAAACCATCCGGCCATCTCATCCTCTGTCGTCCCCTTTTCCTCCTGCCCCCAATCTCTCCCAGCATCAGAATCTTTTCCAATGAGTCAACTCTTCGCATGAGGTGGCCAAAGTACTGGAGTTTCAGCTTCAGCATCATTCCCTCCAAAGAAATCCCAGGGCTGATCTCCTTCAGAATGGACTGGTTGGATCTGCTTGCAGTCCAAGGGACTCTCAAGAGTCTTCTCCAACACCACAGTTCAAAAGCATCAATTCTTTGGCATTCAGCCTTCTTCACAGTTCAACTCTCACATCCATACATGACCACAGGAAAAACCATAGCCTTGACTAGACGAACCTTTGTTGGCAAAGTAATGTCTCTGCTTTTCAATATGTCATCTAGGTTGGTGATTAATTTTCCTTCCAAGGAGTAAGCGTCTTTTAATTTCTTGGCTGCAGTCACCATCTGCAGTGATTTTGGAGCCCAGAAAAATAAAGTCTGACACTGTTTCCACTGTTTCCCCATCTATTTCCCATGAAGTGATGGGACCAGATGCCATGATCTTCGTTTTCTGAATGTTGAGCTTTTTCAACTCTCCACTTTCACTTTCATCAAGAGGCTTTTTAGTTCCTCTTCACTTTCTGCCATAAGGGTGGTGTCATCTGTATATCTGAGGTTATTGATATTTCTCCTGGCAATCTTGATTCCAGCTTGTGTTTCTTCCAGTCCAGCGTTTCTCATGATGTACTCTGCATAGAAGTTAAATAAGCAGGGTGACAATATACAGCCTTGACGTACTCCTTTTCCTATTTGGAACCAGTCTGTTGTTCCATGTCCAGTTCTAACTGTTGCTTCCTGACCTGCATATAGATTTCTCTGGAGGCAGGTCAGGTGGTCTGGTATTCCCATCTCTTTCAGAATTTTCCACAGTTTATTGTGATCCACACAGTCAAAGGTTTTGGTATAGTCAATAAAGCAGAAATAGATGTTTTTCTGAAACTCTCTTGCTTTTTCCATGACCCAGCAAATGTTGGCAATTTGATTTCTGGTTCCTCTGCCTTTTCTAAAACCAGCTTGAACATCAGGAAGTTCACGGTTCATGTATTGCTGAAGAATATTGCTTGGAGAATTTTGAGCATTACTTTACTAGCATGTGAGATGAGTGCAATTGTGCGGTAGTTTGAGCATTCTTTGGCATTGCCTTTCTTTGGGATTGGATGAAAACTGACCTTTTCCAGTCCTGTGGCCACTGCTGAGTTTTCCAAATGTGCTGGCATATTGAGTGCAGCACTTTCACAGCATCATCTTTCAGGATTTGAAAGAGCTCAATTGGAATTCCATCACTTCCACTAGCTTTGTTTGTAGTGATGCTTTCTAAGGCCCACTTGACTTCACATTCCAGGATGTCTGGCTCTAGGTGAGTGATCACACCATTGTGATTATCTTGGTTGTGAAGATCTTTTTTGTACAGTTCTTCTGTGTATTCTTGCCATCTTCTTAATATCTTCTGCTTCTGTTAGGTCCATACCATTTCTGTCCTTTATCGAGCCCATCTTTGCATGAAATGTTCCTTTGGTATCTTTAATTTTCTTGAAGAGATCTTTAGTCTTTCCCATTCTGCTGTTTTCCTCTATTTCTTTGCATCGATTGCTGAGGAAGGAGAAATGCAAATAAAAACCAGAATGTGATACCACTGCACACCCACTAGAATAACTAAAGTTGAAAGTATCAGTAATAGCAGATGCTGATGAGGATGTAGGTTGAGTTTTGTGTATTGATCTTCATTAATTTTGTTTCGAATGCATACGCATGGTGTTTTGGATGAGAAGACCAGATTTGCCTATTGTTTATATAATACCAACTATACCAGGTCTCCTTGACCCATGAATTACCCCTGAAGCAATGAGATGAAAGTCAGATGGAAAAATCTCCTATACAAGTGCACCCACACCCCAAAGGCAAGAGACGGAGAAACATGGACTTGAAAAACAATTAATTTATTTATTTTAATTGGAGGCTAATCACTTTACAATATTGTAGTGGTTTTTGCCATACACTGACATGAATCAGCCATAGGTGTTCATGTGCTCCCCATCCTGAACCCCCCTCCCACCTCCCTCTTTTCTCTGCTTATGAAGAGGAGAAAGGGACAGCTCCTGCCTCCTCCTTTCCCAGAGGAAGCTTTTCTCCTTGGAATTGGGATAGAAAGACACTTGGCTCCTCATTCTAACCATTTAAAATACAAATGCATCTCTTTAATAACCATATAAGTAACTTCGCCTCCAACTTTTATGATTTAGAGATGTCTCCAAAGTCAGAGATCTCATTTCCCCCTGAATAGTAAACATATATGTCCAAAATTAGGTAATTCTCTCGGTATCTCTTACTACCCACACATTGCTGAATTAACTGCCCAAAGCTGGTTCTTAACTCAGCATCTCATATTTTTAGCTCCAACAGAAACATAAAAGTGTTTTCTCTACATCCCATAACGTGAAACAATTGGAACTTATATACTGATGGTGGGAATATAAAATGACACAACTAATTTGGATACAATTTTGGCAGAATATTTATTCAGTAAGGTTAAATAGATAAGTAGCACATGTCCCTGCAATTTCACTCCTGAGTATTTGCCCAAGAGGAATGGAAGCATATCTGTGCAAAGACTTATATACAAATATTGTAACACTTTTATTTACAATAGTGAAAAACTGGAAACAACTCAAATATTCAGCAGTAGGTCAGAGGGTAAATATTTTGGGTATATCTATGAGAATACCACTACCCAACAATAAAAAGGAATGAAGTACTCAGGCACTGAATATGTATGAATCTCAAAACAAATTTGCTGAGTAAAAGAAGGCAGACACAGAAGAGAATGTACTTTATGATTCCACCATGTGTAAACCTAGAAAAGGCAGTACTAGCTGATAGTGAGGAGAAGGCAATGGCACCCACTCTAGTACTCTTGCCTGGAAAATCCCATGGACGGAGGAGCCTGGTGGGCTGCAGTCCGTGGGGTCTCGAAGAGTCGGACACGACTGAGCGACTTCACTTTCACTTTTCACTTTCATGCATTGGAAAAGGCAATGGCAACCCACTCCAGTGTTCTTGCCTGAAGAATCCCAGGGACGGGGGAGCCTGGTGGGCTGCCGTCTAAGGGGTCGCACAGAGTCGGACACGACTGAAGCGACTTAGCAGCAGCAGCAGCAGCAGCCGATAGTGACAGAGCACTCAGTGGTACTGTGAGGCTGGGGTGAGAGTAGAGTTGACTGCAAAGAGGTTTAAGGAAATTATTGAATTGACTGAAATCTTTTACATCTTAATTATGCTAGTGATGACATCTGTCAATGAGTGTTTACATTTGTGACAACTCTTTAAATTCTACACTTTAAATATATGTATTTTATTGTTTGTGAATTTACCTCAGTAAGATTATTAAATTAATGATTTATTTTTATACTGCATTGACTTAGTTTAATTTTGAATATATGTTTTTAAGTAAACATGGAGCAACATAGTTACCAAGCTGCATCTCATAAAGTTGTATTTAATGGGTTACATAATGTATTGTTAAGTTAGGGAATGAATGGTCAAGATAATAAATTAGTTTTAATGTGCTGAAGAGTCACTGGATCTCAAATGGCTATTTTGAGTCTTAGATTTAATTACAAAAAACAAAAAATTCTGGTACTGAGAATGTGATGAACTCTAGTGGTAGTCTGGATTTCAAATACGTAAGTATCATGTATACAAAGAAAAAATCTTTTAATATTGTAGATTTTGGTATCAAGCCCAGAGCTGTAATGCCCTTCTGTTTGGCTACTATTTAGGTGAAAGTTTTTTGACCCTTGGCAGTAGAATACCATACTACGGTTAGAGAGTAAATGAAAGATATTTTAGCAGAAATACGAACTGTTGTAGTTATGCAGTTGTTAAGTCGAGTCCGACTCTTTGGCACGCCATGAATTGCAGCACGCCAGCCTTCCCTGTCCTCTCCTGTCTCCTGCAGTTTTTTCAAATTCATGTCCACTGACATGGCAACATAAATTTTCATATCATGAAGTCACAGGAGAAAATTCCCAATAAAATGCAATTTAAAAAAAAGCCAAGTGAATGTTGATTTTTAAGCCATGACAGTTATAAACAGCTTGATTGCTGATATTTAGTTTTCCCACCAGGCTCCCGTCCCTGGGATTCTCCAGGCAACAATACTGGAGTGGGCTGCCATTTTCTTCTCCAGTGCATGAAAGTGAAAAGTGAAAGTGAAGTCGCTCAGTCGACCGATTCTTCACGACCCCATGGACTGTAGCCTACCAGGCTCCTCCGTCCATGGGATTTCCCAGGCAAGAGTACTGGAGTGGGTTGCCATTGCCTTCTCCATAATACAGGGAAGGGGCAGGTAAATAGATGTTGTTACTTTCATTTTCACATAAAGCCACTTATGTGATTCAAAGGAGCCTCTTCTCAGCTCAGTGGTAAAAGAATCCACCTGTGGAGGCAGGAGTTGCATGAGACTCCGGTTTGATTCCTGGGTTGGGAAGATGTCCTGGAGAAGGAAATAGCAACCTACTCCAGTATTCTTGCCTGGAGAATCCCCATGGACACAGGAGCCTGGCAGGCTACAGTCCATCAGTCACTTCAGTCCAGCTCAGTCACTCAGTTGTGTCCAACTCTTTTCGACCCCATGGACTGCAGCATGCCAGGCCTCCCTGTCCATCACCAACTCCCAGAATTTACTCAAACTCATGTCCACTGAGTCGGTGATGCCATCCAACCATGTCATCCTCTGTCGTCCCCTTCTTCTCCCGCCTTCAATGTTTCCCAACATCAGGGTCTTTTCAAATGAGTCAGTTCTTCACATCAGGTGGCTTAAGTATTGGAGTTTCAGCTTCAACACCAGTCCTTCCAATGAACACTCAGGACAGTCTCCTTTAGGATGGACTGGTTGGATCTCCTTGCAGTCTAAGGGACTCAAGAGTCTTCCCCAACACCACAGTTCAAAAGCATCAATTCTTCGGCACTCAGCTTTCTTCACAGTCCAACTCTCACATCCATACATGACCACTGGAAAAACCATAGCCTTGACTAGATGGACCTTTGTTGGCAAAGTAATGTCTCTGCTTTTTAATATTCTGTTTAGGTTGGTAATGTCTCTGCTTTTTAATATGTTGTCTAGGTTGGTCATAACTTTCCTTCCAAGGAGTAAGCGTCTTTCAATTTCTTGGCTGTAGTCACCACCAGCAGATTTTGGAGCCACACAAAATAAAGTCTGCCACTGTTTCCACTGTTTCCCCATCTATTTGCCATGAAGTGATGGGACCAGATGCCATGATCTTCGTTTTCTGAATGTTGAGCTTTAAGCCAACTTTTTCAATCTCCTCTTTCACTTTCATCAAGAGGCTTTTTAGTTCTTCTTCACTTTTTGCCATAAGGGTGGTGTCATCTGCATATCTGAGGTTATTGATATTTCTCCCTGCAATCTTGATTCCAGCTTGTGCTTCATCTAGCCCAGCATTTCTCATGATGTACTGGGCATATAAGTTAAATAAGCAGGGCGACAATATACAGCCTTGATGTATTCCTTTCCCAATTTGAAACCAGTCTATTTCATGTCCAGTTCTAACTGTTGCTTCCTGACCTACATACAGGTTTCTCAAGAGGCAGGTCAGGTGGTCTGGTGTTTCCATCTCTTTTAGAATATTTCACAATTTATTGTGATCCACACAGTCAAAGGCTTTGGCACAGTCAATAAAGCAGAAATAAAAATTTTTTTTTTCTTCTGGAACTCTGTTGCTTTTTCGATGATAGGTTCATAAAAAATCAGACACGACTTAGCATGCACATGTGACTGAGCACATGATTCATGATTTAACTTTACAGTTTACATGATTTAACTTTTACTTTACAACTTTACATGATTTAACTTTACAATTTAAGTTGTAAATATACAAAAGGGAAAGTAAGAATTTTTATATAATACTTTACGATACTGTAGTCTATTAAATATATCTTGATAAGATTGAACATGATTACTGTTACCGTTGTGTATGTGAAATGTTTATGTTAAATTATGCTAACAAGTCTGTATATTTTATGTAAGGTTGGTGATTAAACTTAGCATTATGATCATGCCTAAATAAATTAGATGCTAGATACTTATTAGTATTTTAACTTTCTTCAGTATTTTTTCCCTTGGAGAAAATAGATGTTGTTTTTTAAATGTTATGTGATTTCAGCAAAAAGTGTTCTGACAAGTATCTATCCACATACAAAAAAAAGTAAAATTGGACTCTTACCTCATGCCGTATACAAAAGTTCACTCAAAATGTATCAAAGATGTGAACGAAAAGCTAAAACTATAAGACTTTTAGAAGAAAACTAAAAGGCCTACATATTTATGACCTTAGGACTTAGAAATGACTTTTTATTATGACATGAAAACCTCAAGCAACAACACGACAAAATTATAGATAAACTGGGCTTCATATTTAAAGAAATATTGAAAGGGCACTCTTTAAGAAAGTGAAAAGATAACACACAGAATGGGATAAAATATTTGGGAGTTATATTTGATAAAGGGCTTGTTTCTGGAATATATAAAGAACTTATATTGAAAAGTTTTCTGCTCATGTAGCACAAAATCAAACACTCCCTTGATTGCCAGGAAAACAAAACGCAAACACTGTACCAAGAATGCCAACATGGTGCCAAATGGCAATTAGACCCTAGACTTGGCCAAGATCTGGAGGAATTATATAGTCAAACAACCATTGAAAGGTCACAGGAAGCCTACAAACCTGGCCTGGTATATAGTTTCACCAATGCAACTTCAGATCATCACTAGGAATGAAAGTTCCATCCTGGCACACAGCTCCTGACCGGCTGGAGATGATGCCGAGTGAGGGGCGGCAGCACACCCAAGCTGCTCCTGGACAGTGTGTGCAAACAGGGCCCCCTCAATGAGGAAAGACAGAATAAACAGTTTAAGGAAGCCCTGAGGCTCAGTTTTAAACCACATGGCCCAGCTGTGGACTGCTGAGAAACAGCAGCAGCCAACAGAGGAGGCATCTGTGAAGAGGAAGGAGCTACCGCTGAACAAAGGCTTCAGACTGGGTCCGGTCTGAGTGGCCAGCTCTCAAATACCTGTGGGCTCAGCAAACAGGATTTGCAACTATGAATCCAAGCTCTGCCTTCTTGTGGGCAAAGCATGGGCAGAAATGCTTTTGCCTGGGTATCAGTCTTTTGAACTGCACATGCTCACATCGCTCGAGTCACCTTTGGATCTGCAAGACAGCATTTTATTTGGGGTCACCTCGGGCATGATTTTGATGTCTTTAATATTTTCTTTTGCCAGAGGGTATGACATTAATGATTTCTTCAGATGTATTAAGAATTTTTTTTTTTAAACTAAGGGGATTTCCAAAAGGTCCACCGTAGCATTTATCTACCTGCAATGTGTACTAGATATTGTTTTGCAAAGAGAAATTTTCTAATAATTAAAAAAAAGGAGAAATTGGACACCTCTTGATAAATATATCACTTTGAAAATTGCTCTAAGAATGATGAATATAATTATTTGATCATTATACACCAGAAAAAAATCATAGATTTTTTTTTTTAAGACTCAGGTTAGCATTTTGAAAACAAGTAAAATACTGTGATACCCAAATTAGGTCCAGCTATTTATTTCTTTTCTACAGATATTTCAGTTATATGGACTGTTTTATTGAAAAATCATTTGAGTTTTCCTAGAGGCCACTGAAAAGATCAAGCAGTTATCTGTATAGGTTATCATGTCCTGAACAGAAATAATTACCTAATCACTCTTGAGCCTTGCTTTCTTACCTGCTAGCTGGTTTCTTTTTTTTGTGTAACACATTTTCCCCAGATGAACTGAATAAGAGGACAAATTCTTAAAAAGATCCGAGTCTCACAATGACTTTAGTAGAGTCTGTCCTGTTTCCCTTTCTGAACTGCTCGACCGTCTCAATCACTAAAGAGCAATGGATTTAATGAACAGAAGGCTTTAATTCACACTCCACTAGGTGCTCTTTGTCAAAGAACGTCTTTCTTTTCACGAGGAGGGAGTACTGAGGCAATTATCCTGAGAATTTTGGCCCTAAACTCGCTTCTGCAAAAAGTCAAAATTTCCCAAGAGAAGTTGTCTTTCCGTATCCTAGTGTTACTTATCTTTCTCTGATGAATTTTGCACAGGCAAAGTGGATAAGAGAATCAGAGCACTTAATTATTCTTCAGGGGGAAAAGGCAGTCTTTTCTCTTTGATAATTGTCTCAGTGTTCAAGTTAATTTTGACAATGCGGACTTGGTCTCAGGCAGAAATTTTAAAATAAAGCTGGAAAGTTTTACTAGAAATGTAAAAATGCTCGCTACTAAGTTCAGGCTATTTCAAAAGATAATTATTTGTCTGATAGCTGACACACTAATTTGAAAGTTGTAATGTTTTATTTCTATCCATTAATATACATGCATAATTTTAAAGAGGAAACACTACTATTGAATTGAACATGAAAAAGATCCATTAGCTCCCTGTCTCTCATCATGACTGATTTCCATTCCTCAGAGACAACCACTTTCAACCTGTTAGCTTCTTCAGGCACTTTATTACCTTTATAAAAATGATAATTCTGTTTTCTGAATTTTAGTTGTTTTGGATATTATTCATTAACTCTCTTCCTTGGTTAGAGTTTAACTTTCTTACATGTACCTCCTCCACCTCTTCCAAGAACTTATATGCTCTGTCCTCTCAATATAGTTTTATCACAAATTTCATTAAATTAGTCATACCCTGCCACACGGTGTCCATGATTATATTTTCTCTCTGGTAAAACTTTTTTATTTCCTTGACACTGGTGATTACCTTTTCGTTTTAAAAGAATACATTAGAAGTATTTCATCTTTGCTAGAGATGTAACTCTCCTCTCAGCAGGTTCATTGAGCAGGTAATGTAGCCCCTCATTGTGTGTGCATGTGAGTTTTATTATCCTGTATTCTTGAAGACTCCTGAATTCCTCTGTTCTTCAGCATGGATTTATAATAGTTGTTCCTTAAGCTTACGAAGGTTTATACATTGTCATCACTGGGATTCCCTTCTTTCTCCTGTGTTACACTGTGTATATCCTGAAACTCAATTTTCCACTTAATATTTAGGACTCCTCCCATATTTTCAGGAAGTACATCCTCCAGTAACCTCATAAGGAAAAGTACCTCAATGATAAAATCTTTTGAAATGTTAAATGTCTGAAAATGTTTTTTATTATACCTAAACCTTGATTGATAGTTTTGCCCAGATATATAATTCTACGTTGAATATTGTTTTTCCTCTGAATTTTGAAGGACTTGCTCCACTGTCTTCTAATTTTCACTGTTGCTTTGGGGAAGTATGTAATTTTTATTTGTGACTCTTTAAGTATAACCTATTTTTTCCTTTAGAAACTTTTAGTATTTTATTTTTGTCTAGTATTGTGAAATTTCATGAGGACATGTACTTTCAGGGAGACAGGTCTTTTTAATTTTATTGTCCTGGGCCCTGTCAATTGGAAATTTGTTTTATTCAATCCGAAGGACTTTTTCTTGAAATATTTTTAAATCATTTCCTTCCCTCTCTTTTCATTCTTTTCACCTTCTGGAGTTCCTACGAGTCTAGTACTCGAAGTCCTAATCCACTAACCTTTTTTTCCTGTATTTTATATCTTTTTGTTAACTTTTTATTCTTTCTGGGATATTTATTAAGTAGCAGCTTTCAGGTCTTCTGTTGAATTTTTGCCTTCTAATTTTATTTCCCAAGAACTCTTCATTCTCTGAATATTCTTGTTTTTAAAAGTATCCTTTCCAGAATGTAATTTCTTTTCTTATATGAATATTATGGTTTTAAATAGTTTTTTTTTTTTTTTTCTGTTCTATTTGTTGTTTTGGAGTTTTCCTATTTAGTTGGCTTTGTTCTTTCCAATGATTAGGTTGAAAAGGCACAAACAATATTACTTGGAAGTTTATGTTTGTGGGAGCACCTTGTCAGCTATGGACTTGTGATACCTTGGTAGCAGCCCAAGTCTTTTATTGCAGGACCCTCAGTTGTATCTCTGAAGGTCCTTTCCAACAGACAGATCAGCTTTTCCAATTTTGTGCTTAAGGGGCATAGATATCCTGCTTTCTAACTTTCTGGGAGCTGAGTTTTGAAGGTTGCGGAGTACGTCAGTGCGTCAGCGTTCACGCAACTTTCCTCTTTTAGTATAGTCACCCATCTTTGCCCTCAGCAGTATGACTTATGAGCAACACCAGATTCTTTCCAGTTCAATTCTCCAGAGAGAAAATCTCTAGCTGTCATCTGTATTGAGAAAAAGATAATTGCAACAGAGAAGGTCAATTTTCCCTTTAAAAATTTATTTGCTTCTTCAACTCATCTTCCTATTTCAGCCCCTGCTCCTGCCCTTTAAGAAGAACTTCTTACTGCCATTTCCAGAGAATTTCAAAGGGCAGTAAGGTGGATGTCACCTTGCTCCTTGTTAGATTCTGTTCAGTAGACTCAAGATTGTTTTCTCAGGCATCGGAGGTCACGTACCACTCAGTCTTCAAGCTTCTTGATTTTGTTTCTGTCTTATGTTCTATCTCTGTTCTCATTCTTTTTGTCTTTGTGGGTTCTCTTCTTTGTTTGTTTCTTTACTTTTTAAAAAAAATGTGGTTTAAAAAGTGGAAGGATAGACTCTGTATTCAGTTTGCCTGTTTACCCAGAAGTCCTGGCCTGTGAGAACAGCAAGTGTTGCTTCTTGAAAAATTTGAACATTTGGGGAATTCTCTCCTTAGGCAACATGGAGGTAGTTTCATGCATCCAAGAAAAAATAATTTTGTGTTAAGTTGGAGATTAAAAAAAAAAACATGTCAAACTAATGACT
Source organism: Bos indicus x Bos taurus (assembly GCF_003369695.1). Classification (NCBI taxonomy): domain Eukaryota; kingdom Metazoa; phylum Chordata; class Mammalia; order Artiodactyla; family Bovidae; genus Bos; species Bos indicus x Bos taurus. Next base: position 26,921,557 of record NC_040087.1, on the reverse strand, counting down.
AAAAACAAAGATGCAGATTCACAGATGTAGAGAACAAACTAGTGATTACCAGTGAGGAAGAGGGAAAAGGGGAGGGGCCACACACAGGCAGGGATTAAGAGGTGCAATCTATCATGTATGAAATCAACTACAAGGAGATATTGTACAACACAGGAAGTATAGCCAATATTTTATAATAATGTAAATGGAGCATAACCTTTAAAATTGTAAATCGCTATATTGTACAACTGTAACATATAGTACTGCATATTAACTCTGCTGCTGCTGCTACTGCTTCTGCTGCTAAGTCACTTCAGTCATGACCAACTCTTTGCGACCCCATGGAGTGTAGCCCACCAGGCTCCTCTGTACGTGGGATTCTCCAGGCAAGAGTACTAGAGTGGGTTGCTATGTCCTCCTCTAGGGGATCTTCCTGACCCAGGAATTGAACCTGCATCTCTCACATCTCCTGCATTGACAGACAGGTTCTTTACCACTAGCGCTACCTGGGAAGCCTACTCATTAACTGTACTTCCATTTTTTAAAAAAGAATAAGTGGGAGAGAGCCCATTTCACATGGGGTCTTGTAGGCCATGAGAAAATCTTTGGATTTTATTCTGAATGAAATAGAAAGCCATTAGAAGACCTTGTGGAATAGAGTCACATGAAGTGCTTTACCTTTTAAATGACTGCTGCTGATTGGTGGTGGGGGAATAAAAGCAGAATCAAGGACACAGATGAGATGCTTAGGCGATGGTCCATGTGAGTAATGAAGGTGTTTTGCGGGAAGGAGGGTGGCAACAGAAACTGGAAAATAGAAAGCATTCCGTCAGTGTCGGCTCTAGTGTCATCACTGCCTTTATTTCTTAGATTACTGATCCTCAAACAATTATACACCTAAGGATTGCCAGGGGTGCTTGCTTTAAGAACAAAGATCTACCCGCCCCCCACCCCCACCCTTGGGAGAATGATTTAATATGCTTTGAGCGTAGAGTGGTAGAATATACATCTTCGTTTTAAATGGTGAACTGATAATTCTGATGCAGGGTGTGCATAACTACTTATATTCCCTTTTTTATTGTTATTTTTCACAAACACAAAGTAAATGTGACAGAATGCTCCCTGCCTCCCCCCCCCACCCCCCGCCCACCCCTTGCACACACCCACACTCACAAACACAAGGGAATTCCTGAAGCCATTCTCCAGTCATGTTTGACATGCCTACGGAGAAAGGGATGGTTTCGTTGGGAAGAAAATAGGGGCAGGACGGCAGAGGGGAGTACAGCCCCAGTCACTCTCCCCGCTTTCTATAAAGAGAGAGTAGAGTGGGGGGATAGACTTAAATTTTCCCCTAATTTTTCCTGGTACCTCTATGAATTCAGGCCTCCAAATGTGCCTCTGTTTTAAACAAACTTCAGAGGTGTCTTGAGAAAATTACCAATATAGGTACTGAAAACCAGAATCATGTTTCTTTCATGTGGTCTTGACAATGCAGCAGATTGTGTCTGACATGTTGTTAGTGACACAAAAGTTTGAAATATGGCTTAGACGTGTGATAAACTAGGCATGCTGCTCGGACCGCTCATTCTTACCGATAAGATGAATGAACTGAGCCTCACTCAAGCCAGTGATGTTTGTGTTTGACTTTTCCAGTGTATGTATGTGTGTGTGGGGGGGAAGAAATTTTGGTTTTTTAAATAAAAGCACTTCAGTTCAACATCACGTGATACTTTAGAAATTACTAAATTAGAAATCACACCTTTATCATTTCCCTAATCCATCCCCATTTCATGTTATGTTTAAATTTTGCCCTTTAGTCTCTAAGTTGTGTCCTACTCTTTTCAGCCCCATGGACTGCCCACCAGGCTCCTCTGTCCATGGGATTTCCCAGGCAGGAGTCCTGGAATGGGCTGCCATTTCCTTTTCCAGGGGATCTTCCCGACGTAGGGATAAAACCTGCATCTCCTACTTGTCAGGTGAATTCATTACCACTGAGCCACTTGGGAAACCCATAACTTCTTATAGCACTTTCCAGATCATTTTTAAATTGTCTTTTATAATTAATAATTTTAAGAATAAGAAGTATCTTTCACCCACTCTATAACACCAGTCCCACTCTTTATAGGTAACTAATATCAAGGTTTTGTGTATCCTCCTAGAAATTTTCCATATGTGTACAATTTCTTTTCTTTATTCAAATAGAAGCATGACATATACCTTGTTTTATGCACATTTTTTCTATATTATTTTTTCCTTTAGAACCATTAAATACATTTTTCTTTGAATAAGAAAACACATTTTAAAGTGACTCAAATATCACAAAAGGTGAAGCAGTGTAAAGTAAGGCTCCCTCCTACATTGTCCTGAATTGCCAGTTCCCCTCTCCAGAAGGAGCCACTTGTTACCCAGTTCTCGTGTACCCTTCTAGAGCTGCTCCATGCATGTACATGTATGTCATCCTTTAGGTTATGTGCTGTGTTTTAAAAATCGCTTGACACTTCTGTGCAACTAGGTCAGAAGCACTATTTGTAAGTAAAGGTGAGGGACCTCTCTGCTTGCCCAAAAGAGAAACAATGGGCCTGGGTTTAGGAAAACTGATGATCAAACAAGAATCCAAGCATATGAGCTCCCCAGACATGTGCAAGGAGGTGGGGGAGGTTTTTAGTTTAGCAGAAGCTTGGCCAGAAGAAATGGAGATGAAAGGAAATCTCTATGACCTTATCCTAGATCAGAAATAGATTAATATGCAAGAAATCATTCTCACTAATTGAAATTCTGGAACAAAAATAGACTGTCACCTGTAACCAGATAGAAGGTCTGGTCTCCTAGGCCAGCTCCATTTGATTTTGCTTATCATTACTGGTGATGTGCAGGTGGTGTCCAAACAGAAATCACATGGCAGCCTTTCTGAATGTAATACAAACTTGGCTAGTCTTTCTAAGTTAGATGGAAACAATTTTAGTATGACTTATAAGATACTTAGTGGAAATAGAGAATATCTTAATGAGGACAACATTTCCAGAAACAGCCTTTAAAAATTTCAGTTCAGTTCAGTTCAGTTCAATTGCTCAGTCGTGTCCGACTCTGAGGCCCCATGAACCACAGCATGCCAGGCCTCCCTGTCCATCACCAATTCCTGGAGTCCACCCAAATCCATGTCCATTGAGTCGGTGATGCCATCCAACCATCTCATCCTCTGTTTTCCCCTTCTCCCCCTGCCCTCAATCTTTCCCAGTATCAGGGTCTTTTCAAATGAGTCAGCTCTTCCCATCAGGTGGCCAAAGTATTGGAGTTTCAGCTTCAACATCAGTCCTTCTAATGAACACCCAGGACTGGTCTCCTTTAGGATGGACTGGTTGGATCTCCTTAGAGTCCAAGGGACTCTCAAGAGTCTTCTCCAACACCACAGTTCAAAAGTTTAATCAGAATGAAAGCAACAGGTGTGTGACACCTGTTATCTGACTAAAATTCTGAGATTACAAGTCTCAGTGGTACATACTCTTGGAGTTCATTCTTCCTTTGCTGGTACTCAGGTTATTGTTCATTTCTATGGGCAATAAAAGCTTAGGGTAGGGTGGGTTCCTATTTATATACGTTATCAAATACATTCTGTATTTGATGAAAATACAGAAATTGATGTCACATCAAAATACTGTAAGTACCTTGAATTCTAAGAGCTTACATTCCAATAGTGACCTGTTGCCTTGTAATTGTAGGTAATCACTATAAGAAAATAGGATTTGAAAATGACAAAGAGAAGTCCTTGATGGAAGCTTGAATTCTAATTGCCTCCTGGATCAGACAGTTTTCCTAACAGGATTGTCTAAAGAGGTTATTGACTTACTTTTCTAACTTTTCAAACCAGCCCATAAATCATAGGGAAGAATATATACAGAGTTTTTATTTCTTAAGCCAAAGAGTGAGTGAGAAAGAGAGAGAAAGGTTAAAACATTAGTTATTGATTTTTTGGCAGGCAAAATTAATGGTGATTTCTCCTCCTCTACATTTAAACCCACGTCCTAAGTATAACCTTTCTTTCATTGTAAAGCCTGAGAAACACATGCAGAACCTTGGGACTACTTCTTTGATTGAACCAATTAAGTCAAAGTATTATTCTTCATAGGCGATTGGATTGGTATTTGGACTGCTGCTGTGAAGTTTTCCACCTTGACTATTCCCTTTGGGAGCTCTAGTTCAGCTGAGAGTCGCCCTTCTCTCCTCAGGGAACCAGTTTTAGAAGGAAACCTGATTAGAATAGACAAACTGGCTGGTGAAGTCCACGGACACCTTCTAAGTCTTTATATGTGACAGATATGATATTCGATTACTTTTGCCCCAATATGCTTACTAGAAGTGATGCATACGCCTGATACAATTTTCCTTATATGCATATATTAATGGGCACAGGAAAAAAGACTTTGAAATACATTCCATTGTTTCCAAGTCACTTTTATGGAAGACTTTGTTGTTTTGCTATTTATGTTTTCTCTTTCAGAAGATCTGTGAAAATGGGTTGAGATTTATGTGAAGTAGTGCTTGGAAAACAGACCTGTTTACAGCAATAAAATGGAAAAGAGGGGCTTGTGTCCAGTTGTCCACATAATCTGTGCTAGTGGTCTTCTTGTTCCTATAGTTGCTCACCTGTTACACTCATTCTTTTCAAGTACTTTCTGTCCATGGTTCATAAGTTTAAGCAGGCATATTCAGGTTTGATATAAAGATGCATTCTGACATCTAATGGGCGTTAATCTCACTGGGATGATTCATAGGTAAAACATTGCTGGTATCTGGAAACAAGCTTTGGGCCAAATATAAGCCAGCAGAGCAACCCATCATTTTTCTCTGAAATGGTGAGACCTGGCCCCATTCAATTTCTTAAGCAGTTTCTCCACATTCATGAGATACCAAACCAATTGTGAAAGTCAAGATCTTGGGCCCAGTTGTCCTTGGCTAAAGTTGTTTGTGGGTCCAACTGGTGTTTTAGGCTGTGGTTGAGTAGACAGTTAGAGTGAGCACCTTGGAAATACCTACCGCTTGACTTTCTGTGCTGCAGCTCCTCTAAGCAAAACAGGGAAATATGAGCCTCCTCTGTTTGGAGCTGGCTTTCACTATGGCCAGTGTTTGGCCAAGCCTCTCATGTTTCAAATGAGCCACTGTATGCTGTAGGTAGATCTCAGTCGCGAGCTAAACTAAACTCATCTCCTTCGTGGAATGGAAATAAGCCCATTACTGTTAGGTTATGCCCAGCATCATGGTTCTTGCTAACCTGACCAAATTCAGAGGTGTTCAGTGTATCTACCCTTTATGTGCCAGCCCCTGCATTGGAGAAAGTTGGTGTCTCTGTTTTTATCGATGGTAATAAATAATTTCTAGTATTATTTATTCTATACTGAAATAATTTCTTTATTAAAAAAATAATTCCATTGGATCATCGAAAAAGCAAGAGTTGCAGAAAAAAACATCTACTTCTGTTTTATTGACTATGCCAAAGCCTTTGACTGTGTGGATCACAAGAAACTATGGAAAATTCTTCAGGAGATGGGAATACCAGACCATCTGACCTGCCTCCAGAGAAATCTGTATGCAGGTCAAGAAGTAACAGTTAGAACTGGACATGGAACAACAGACTGGTTCCAAATTGGGAAAGGAGTACATCAAGTCTGTATATTGTTACCCTGCTTATTTAACTCATATGTAGAGTACATCATGAGAAATGCTGGGCTGGATGAAGCACAAGCTGGAATCAAGATTGCAGGGAGAAATATCGATATCCTTAGATATGCAGATGACACCACCATTATGGCAGAAAGCAAAGAAGAGCTAAAGAGCTTCTTGATGAAAGTGAAAGAGCAGAGAGAAAAAGTTGGCTTAAAACTCAACATTCAGAAAACTAAGATCATGGCATCCGGTCCCATCACTTCATGGCAAATAAATGGGGAAACAGTGGAAACAGCGACAGACTTTATTTTGGGCTCCAACATCACTTCAGATGGTGACTGCAGCCAAGAAATTAAAAGATGCTTGCTCCTTGGAAGGAAAATTATGACCAACCTAGACAGCATATTAAAAAGCAGAGACATTGATCAATATTTCTGTCTTTGTGCCAGTACCATACTGTCTTGATAACTGTGGCTTTGTAGTAGAGCCTGAAGTCAGGTAGGTTGATTCCTCCAGTTCCATTCTTCTTTCTCAAGATCGCTTTGGCTATTCGAGGTTTTTTGTATTTCCATACAAATTGTGAAATTATTTGTTCTAGCTCTGTGAAGAATACTGTTGGTAGCTTGATAGGGATTGCGTTGAATCTATAAATTGCTTTGGGTAGTATACTCATTTTCACTATATTGATTCTTCCAATCCATGAACATGGTATATTTCTCCATCTATTAGTGTCCTCTTTGATTTCTTTCACCAGTGTTTTATAGTTTTCTATATATAGGTCTTTAGTTTCTTTAGGTAGATATATTCCTAAGTATTTTATTCTTTCCGTTGCAATGGTGAATGGAATTGTTTCCTTAATTTCTCTTTCTGTTTTCTCATTATTAGTGTATAGGAATGCAAGGGATTTCTGTGTGTTGATTTTATATCATGCAACTTTACTGTAGTCATTGATTATTTCTAGTAATTTTCTGGTGGACTCTTTAGGGTTTTCTATGTAGAGGATCATGTCATCTGCAAATAGTGAGAGTTTTACTTCTTCTTTTCCAATTTGGATTCCTTTTATTTCTTTTTCTGCTCTGATTGCTGTGGCCAAAACTTCCAAAACTATGTTGAATAGTAATGGTGAAAGTGGGCACCCTTGTCTTGTTCCTGACTTTAGAGGAAATGCTTTCAATTTTTCACCATTGAGGATAATGTTTGCAGTGGGTTTGTCATATATAGCTTTTATTATGTTGAGGTATGTTCCTTCTATTCCTGCTTTCTGGAGAGTTTTTATCATAAATGGATGTTGAATTTTGTCAAAGGCTTTCTCTGCATCTATTGAGATAATCATATGGTTTTTATTTTTCAATTTGTTAATGTGGTGTATTACATTGATTGATTTGCGGATATTGAAGAATCCTTGCATCCCTGGGATAAAGCCCACTTGATCATGGTGTATGATCTTTTTAATGTGTTGTTGGATTCTGATTGCTAGAATTTTGTTAAGGATTTTTGCATCTATGTTCATCAGTGATATTGGCCTGTAGTTTTCTTTTTTTGTGGGATCTTTGTCAGGTTTTGGTATTAGGGTGATGGTGGCCTCATAGAATGAGTTTGGAAGTTTACCTTCCTCTGCAATTTTCTGGAAGAGTTTGAGCAGGATAGGTGTTAGCTCTTCTCTAAATTTTTGGTAGAATTCAGCTGTGAAGCCGTCTGGACCGGGGCTTTTGTTTGCTGGAAGATTTTTGATTACAGTTTCAATTTCCATGCTTGTGATGGGTCTGTTAAGATTTTCTATTTCTTCCTGGTCGAGTTTTGGAAAGTTGTACTTTTCTAAGAATTTGTCCATTTCTTCCACGTTGTCCATTTTATTGGCATATAATTGTTGATAGTAGTCTCTTATGATCCTTTGTATTTCTGTGTTGTCTGTTGTGATCTCTCCATTTTCGTTTCTAATTTTGTTGATTTGATTTTTCTCCCTTTGTTTCTTGATGAGTCTGGCTAATGGTTTGTCAATTTTATTTATCCGTTCAAAGAACCAGCTTTTGGTTTTGTTGATTTTTGCTATGGTCTCTTTTGTTTCTTTTGCATTTATTTCTGCTCTAATTTTTAAGATTTCTTTCCTTCTACTAACCCTGGGGTTCTTCATTTCTTCCTTTTCTAGTTGCTTTAGGTGTAGAGTTAGGTTATTTATTTGACTTTTTTCTTGTTTCTTGAGGTGTGCCTGTATTGCTATAAATCCACGCACATATGGACACCTTATCTTCGACAAAGGAGGCAAGAATATACAATGGATTAAAGACAATCTCTTTAACAAGTGGTGCTGGGAAATCTGGTCAACCACTTGTAAAAGAATGAAACTGGACCACTTTCTAACACCATACACAAAAATAAACTCAAAATGGATTAAAGATCTAAACGTAAGACCAGAAACTATAAAACTCCTAGAGGAGAACATAGGCAAAACACTCTCCGACATACATCACAGCAGGATCCTCTATGACCCACCTCCCAGAATATTGGAAATAAAAGCAAAAATAAACAAATGGGACCTAATTAACCTTAAAAGCTTCTGCACATCAAAGGAAACTATTAGCAAGGTGAAAAGACAGTCTTCAGAATGGGAGAAAATAATAGCAAATGAAGCAACCGACAAACAACTAATCTCAAAAATATACAAGCAACTCCTACAGCTCAACTCCAGAAAAATAAACGACCCAATCAAAAAATGGGCCAAAGAACTAAATAGACATTTCTCCAAAAAAGACATACAGATGGCTAACAAACACATGAAAAGATGCTCAACATCACTCATTATCAGAGAAATGCAAATCAAAACCACTATGAGGTACCATTTCACACCAGTCAGAATGGCTGCGATCCAAAAGTCTACAAATAATAAATGCTGGAGAGGGTGTGGAGAAAAGGGAACCCTCTTACACTGTTGGTGGGAATGCAAACTAGTACAGCCACTATGGAGAACAGTGTGGAGATTCCTTAAAAAACTGGAAATAGAACTGCCTTATGATCCAGCAACCCCACTGCTGGGCATACACACTGAGGAAACCAGAAGAGAAAGAGACACGTGTACCCCAATGTTCATCGCAGCACTGTTTATAATAGCCAAGACGTGGAAGCAACCTAGATGTCCATCAGCAGATGAATGGATAAGAAAGCTGTGGTACATATACACAATGGAGTATTACTCAGCCATTAAAAAGAATACATTTGAATCAGTTCTAATGAGGTGGATGAAACTGGAGCCTATTATACAGAGTGAAGTAAGCCAGAAGGAAAAACATAAATACAGTATACTAACGCATATATATGGAATTTAGAAAGATGGTAACAATAACCCGGTGTACGAGACAGCAAAAGAGACACTGATGTATAGAACAGTCTTATGGACTCTGTGGGAGAGGGAGAGGGTGGGAAGATGTGGGAGAATGGCAGTGAAACATGTAAAATATCATGTAGGAAACGAGTTGCCAGTCCAGGTTCGATGCATGATGCTGGATGCTTGGGGCTGGTGCACTGGGACGGCCCAGAGGGATGGTATGGGGAGGGAGGAGGGAGGAGGGTTCGGGATGGGGAACACATGTATACCTGTGGCGGATTCATTTTGATATTTGGCAAAACTAATACAATTATGTAAAGTTTAAAAATAAAATAAAATTGGAAGAACAAAAAAAAAAGAAAAAAAAAAAAAAAAAGCAGAGACATTACTTTGCCAACAAAGGTCCTAGTCAAAGCTATGGTTTTTCCAGTAGTCATGTATGGATGTGAGAGTTGGACCATAAAGAAAGCCGAGCACCAAAGAATTGATGCTTTTGAACTGTGGTGTTGGAGAAGACTCTCGAGAGTCCCTTGGACTGCAAGGAAATCAAATCAGTCCATCCTAAAGGAAATCAGTCCTGAATATTCATTGGAAGGACTGATGCTAAAGCTGAAACTCCAATCCTTTGGCCACCTGATGCAAAGAACTGACTCATTTGAAAAGACCCCGTTGCTAGGAAAGATTGAAGGCGAGAGGAGACGGGGACAACAGAGGATGAGCTTGTTGGATGGCATCACTGGCTCAGTGGACATTAGTTTGGGTAGACTCCGGGAAGTGGTGATGGACAGGGAGGCCTGGTATGCTGCCGTCCATGAGATCGCAAAGAGATGAACATGCCTGAGCGACTGAATTGAACTGAAAATAATTTCTAGTAAATATCTGGACTTGTTTTATTAATAGATTTTTTCCCTCTGAAATAAAATATCAGTTTCATTATTGCCAGCATATTTATTTTATTGACACTAATCTTTCTGTAAGTTTCATTGATCCTATATTCTTTTCACATGTTTTGTTATGCAGTTCATTCTGTCCATAGTTATAATTTTTGCCTTTGTTTCTGCTCTGGTTGAGATCTAGATAATTGTTTGTTTCGTGTTAATTCCTTAAAATAGTTTGCTTAGAAAATTCTCATTCACATTCACATTGGATACTCTATTCATATATGCTCCCTGAAGACATTCTGTAAATGATGCTTAATATTTATAAAATACATTTTGCTTTGGTTCAAATCTCAGAGACCTATGAAATAAGAAAGACCCTTAGGTGTATTGCCAGACCATCAGTATCTTAGCTGAGTTTCAAATACTGATCTGTGTCTCAAACCTTGTCTTATTTCCGGGCTTTCAGTTGACTGTGTACCTTTGACTTTACATGTGATTCTTCTTATGTTGTGGAAGAGGAAATCATACTCCCTGGTCTTTCTGCCTTTCATACCCTCCATGTCACTTCCGGGCACTGACAGGTATCACCTGTGAAATGAGAGTGAGAAACGAGGGGATCCAGACATCTACTTGTAACTATGGGCCCCAGTGATATCAATGCACCACTGCACCTTGACTTGCCTTTCAGTCTAGATACTGGGGTTGTTGCTGAGTCTTCTCCTTTCTTCATTGTCACCTCATCCAAATGATTATTTCCTTTAAAATGCCTCTGATACCTTTCTTTCCCTCCATTCCTGCTGTCACTCCATTGGTAGGAGGCCTATTCACCGTATGTCTTAAGTATTTCAATAGCCTCTTATTCATTTAAAAACATTTTTCTGAATGCCTTCTAGTGTCAGGCTCAGATCCCTGGGGATACAAGTCTGTGGAAGACAGCACATGTTTAGGAAGAGCTCTCAGGCTATGGTGATGGTAAACATGAAAACAGAAAAAAACATAATACAGTTTGGTTTAGGAATGGCTGGCTACCCATTGCAGTATTCTTGCCTGGAGAATTCCGTAGAAGGGGAGCCTTGTGGGCTACAGTCGATGGGGTCACGAAGAGTTGGACACAACCGAGTGACTAACACACACACACAGGCACATTATAAATAGTACTGTAATTGTTGCTATTATCAAATAATATTTATATTATTAATAATAGCAATAATAGTAATATTTTTCTCTACTATAAATTCTGTTATCATCGTGGGAAAACTCAGTGTCCATATGGTGGACTAATAATTCAAATATTTATTCTTTCTTGAGTTTGAATTCCAGTTGCCTTCATCTCCATTCTGTTTGATCGATCGTTGCCATTATCATGCTCTGTTTTTTGCCCTTATCTAGAATTTTCACATTGTAGTCATTGCTAACTCGAATATTCACTCTATCACTTAACCAACTAAGCAACTTTCTTCTATTCTTTTCTCTTCCATCCTTCTGTTCTTCCACCATCTCATTCTTTCTTACCTTTTTCCTTCCATTTTTTTCTTTCTCCCAATTCCAATAGTTCCTTATCATTGCTCAGTTATATTTTTAGTTTTTCCTTACCCATCTCCCTTTCACAACTCTCCCCAGAATCTAGAGTTACTGTTTTCATACATCCCTTCCTCCACAGCTTTGCCATTCTCAACATGTGGCCGCTTTGATTTAAGGAATAGAGAGCCCATTAGGAAATAATTGCTTCTTACATACTCACCCTCTCTCTTTAAAATCAGAGAAAATCTGTTTCTCCTCCTCTGAAAATCTAACCTCTTTGTCTCATTTCTTTCTGAGTCCTCTTATTTCCAATACTTTTAGTTACTCCATGTTCATCATTTTTTTTTCCCTCAGATATCTCTCTTAGTCAATCTGAGCTGCTAAATCAAAATACCACAGACTGGGTACCTTATGAACAGCAGAAATTTATTTCTCATGGTTTTGGAAGCTGGGAAGTCCAAGATCAAGGTGCCAGTACGGTTAGGTTCTGGTGAAGGCCCTCTTCTGGTTTACAGACTGCTGATTCCTTACCGTGCCCTCACATGGCTGAAGGGGTTAGGGAGTTCTCTGCAGTCTCCTTTTGAAGAACATTAATCCCATTTGTGAGGACTCTACCCTCATGGCCTAAGCACCTCCCAAAGGTCCCACTTCCTCAAACTATCACATAGGGCCTTAGAATTTCAACACACACATTGTCAGGGTGGAGCGGCGGGGCACACAAATATTCATCAACGGCAGTGCATTCAGCATCATTGCTGTGTAACAGATGGTCTCCAAACTTAAGACAGGAAGGGGATTATCTCACAATTTATGTGGGTTAGGAATTTGGATGCAGTTTTAGGTTACTCGGAATGCTGTAATTAAGGTGTCACACAGGGGTGCGATGGTCTCATCTGAGGCCAAGGGACAGGCATTTCCCAAGTTCCCGCCTCAGAGTGGACTTTAGGTCCTCATGGACTGTTGGACTTAGGATCTTAGCTGCTCATCACACAGGCTTCTCCATAGGGTGATTTACAAGCTGGTAGAAGACTTACCCCCAGAGCAAGTAGGGGAGAGAGAACAAGCAAGATGAGTCGTCAGTTTTTTATAACCTAATCGAGAATTGACATCCCGTCACTTTACCATATTCTGTTCATTAGAAACAAGTCATTAGGTTCAGCTCACATCAGAGGAAAGAAGATCACACAGGGAGTGTGGGGGCCAGGAGGTGGGGATCATCAAGGGCCACTTGAGAAGCTGGCTTCTGCAAGATCACACTGACGACACATGATTACTACAGGGTGACACACGCCTTTTTGGTTGAACTTCTTTTAACCAAGTTCTTTCCGTCCAAGCCCACTGTTTCCAATTCTTCTTCACCCTGCTTCTGTCTCTACTACTGTTCTTATGTGGCTTCACTAAAGTCACCAATGACTACCTCATTGCCAGACCAAAGAAGGAGTATTTTTGTCCTTAGATTATTTCTGATTTTCTGCAGAATCTGACAATTTGACATAGCCTCTCATTCCTTCTCTAACCTCTTCCCTCTTGGTTAGCTCATTTCCTAGTCTTCTCCGCCTTCATTATCATCTTACATGATAAGATCGCTCAGGGTTTCTCAGCCCTCTTTCTACCCTTCCTGAGAAACCCCTTTCACATCCTTGGCTTCACTGCCCTACACATACTCATGACTCCAGCCCAAATTTCTCTTTTGTCCTTAAGGCATGTATATTCTAATAAACTGCTTAGTGACTACCCCAACCTTGCCAGTGCAAATTTAACATGTCTCCATAACTTAGCCCCCACACCCAGGCTCCTGTGTTTCTCTCTTGATGGACTGTACTCTCGCCAATTCTGTCTCTCCAGCCGTGATTTTGGGAGTCAGTCTACGCTCCTCTCTCTCACTTCCACAGCAAGGTACTGAGTGCCATCCACTTCACACCCTCTGCTGTTACATTAACTGGCTCCCTGCTCTCTGTCTCCACTGCTGTTCTTGCCTGTTCAGCCCCTTATCATTTCTCTTCTGGGTTATTAATCCATCTCTCCGCCCTCCAACCCCTCCCTTCCAATCTAGCCTTGGCACAACTGTCTAAGTGATCTTCCTAAGATGCGAATATGGTCATATCATTGCCCTGCTTTAAAAGCCTCCCTGTCTTCTTGGATCAAATCTGAATGCCACAGCATGCAGTGATCTGGCCTCTGTGCCACTCTCCTCCTACTTGCCCCTCCTAGTCTACTGCGAGTACTCTTCTCCAGCTGTACTGAGCTACTTTGATTCCCCCACTACACCTTGTTTTCTTACCTTTTTTCTTGGGCACATGCTCCTCATTTTGTATTAAATGACCTTCCCCTATGAGACTAGCTAACTGCTACTCTTCTGGAGGCCCAGCTTAACAGTCACCTCCAGGAGCCCTTCTTGGAGATGTTTCTGCCAGTCAGACTCATTTTACTTCCCTCATTTTATGTTCCCATCACCTCTATGCAAACCCAAATTACAGTGCTATTCCATTAGCTTATAAATACTGATTCCTAGAATGTGAGCTTGTAAACTCCTTCCAGGCAGGTACAGATGTTTTACCTTTGAGCCTTCCACAATGCCTGGTACATAGAAGACATTGAATAAATGTTTGATGAGTGAATAAATATTCATTCAAAGCCCTCAAGCCAAACTGACATTCCCTGCACACTCACCATACCTTTCTATCTTCTTCCCTGAATTCTAACTTTTTTTCCACTCCCACACTGGAAATTAGGAGTAACTTGTAAACAAAGGTGCTTTTGGTAGGGAAAAGCATTACGATATTTAAATTGGAAAATTAACAGTTGGAAAAGAAAAAGAAAAAAAAGAAGAAAAAAAAGAAAAAGAAAAAAAAGAAATAAAAAAATAAGAATAAAATAAAATAAAATAAAAAATTAACAGTTGTTTCAGTTGTTATTGTTTTTGTTTTAATACATGCAGGACACAAGAGAAAATAAAATTCAAATTTCTGCTTTGGCAATGTAAGTATATACATGTATAGTTAATGTATATTAACTTATATTAACTTATAATAAAATAATAAGTCATCAGTCAGTGGACAATACAGAATAGTTTGGAAGTCCCCTAAGAGGGGAGAGAGGTCAGCACTGGTCATCATTACTAGACAACCACAGAGGTGAAATACCATCTTGGCTGAGCATTGACCACCGGGTCTGGTGGGTAAAGAGAGGGGACATGATGTTTGTGGGTGAGACTGAGGGCGATGGGCCTTTCAGAAAGGGTTTGTTTTAGGGGTGGACTAAAATAAGGTCATATGAAAGAGAGGTTTGACTATTGCCTTATTCAAATTTTGACTTGATCATGTAGTTAAAAGAAAAGCTGTTGAAATGTATGAACTGAAACACACTAATATGCTCAAAGTACTATTGTAATCTTCTCTGGCAGGTCAGGGAGCCAGATATGTTCATAGAGTCATGGCTGCTTCATTTCTATTTTTGAGAAAAATTTACAAATACTACTTAAAAATTTAATATGTAACTAGTAGAACTCATGCTGTGAAAGTGCTGCACTCAATATGCCAGCACATTTGGAAAACTCAGCAGTGGCCACAGGACTGGAAAAGGTCAGTTTTCATTCCAATCCCAAAGAAAGGCAATGCCAAAGAATGCTCAAACTACCGCACAATTGCACTCATCTTACACGCTAGTAAAGTAATGCTCAAAATTCTCCAAGCCAGGTTTCAGCAATATGTGAACTGTGAACTTCCGGATGTTCAAGCTGGTTTTAGAAAAGGTAGAGGAACCAGAGATCAAATTGCCAACATCCAGTGGATCATGGAAAAAGCAAGAGAGTTTCAGAAAAACATCTATTTCTGCTTTGTTGACTATGCCAAAACCTTTGACTGTGTGGATCACAATAAACTGTGGAAAATTCTGAAAGAGATGGGAATACCAGACCACCTGATCTGCCTTTTGAGAAATCTATATGCAGGTCAGGAAGCAACAGTTAGAACTGGACATGGAACAACAGACTGGTTCCAAATAGGAAAAGGAGTATGTCAAGGCTGTATATTGTCACCCTGCTTATTTAACTTCTATGCAGAGTACATCATGAGAAATGCTGGACTGACACCACCCTTATGGCAGAAAGTGAAGAGGAACTCAAAAGCCTCTTGATGAAAGTGAAAGTGGAGAGTGAAAAAGTTGGCTTAAAGCTCAACATTCAGAAAATGAAGATCATGGCATCTGGTCCCATCACTTCATGGGAAATAGATGGGGAAACAGTGTCAGACTTTATTTTTGGGGGCTCGAAAATCACTGCAGACGGTGACTGCAGCCAGGAAATTAAAAGACGCTTATTCCTTGGAAGGAAAGTTATGACCAACCTAGATAGCATATTGAAAAGCAGAGACATTACTTTGCCAACAAAGGTTCGTCTAGTCAAGGCTATGGTTTTTCCTGTGGTCATGTATGGATGTGAGAGTTGGACTGTGAAGAAGGCTGAGTGCCGAAGAATTGATGCTTTTGAACTGTGGTGTTGGAGAAGACTCTTGAGAGTCCCCTGGACTGCAAGGAGATCCAACCAGTCCATTCTGAAGGAGATCAGCCCTGGGATTTCTTTGGAAGGAATGATGCTAAAGCTGAAACTCCAGTACTTTGGCCACCTCATGCAAAGAGCTGACTCATTGGAAAAGACTCTGGTGCTGGGAGGGATTGGGGGCAGGAGGAGAAGGGGACGACAGAGGATGAGATGGCTGGATGGCATCACTGACTCGATGGACATGAGTCTGGGTGAACTCCAGGAGTTGGTGATGGACAGGGAGGCCTGGCGTGCTGCAATTCATGGGGTCACAAAGAGTTGGACATGACTGAGCGACTAAACTGAACTGAACTGAGTAGAACTCAGGTCAAACCCAATGCTGTTGTAGTGAACCAGAATCGGGGAAATACTGTGTAAAATAAGCAGCAACCCAATTGCATCCAGCTCTACTTTTTGTATGGAAATATTCTAAAATAATCCCCTTTTATCAATTAAAATTTTTGTCTCCTACTTATTTTTATTCTATTTGACATAGCACTTAGTTACAGAGTGATTTTTTTTTGGTAATGAATATGTCTGGTGAATTATCTAATTTTAAATGAGTGGAAATCTATTTCTTCCTACTCCAATTCTTTTTGCCTAGTGGAGGAAAAAAAAAAACAGTTTAATTTTGATAACATTTAAAAAAATAACAAATTGGAATTAATAAAGGTTTTTCTAATATATCCACATTGAATATAGCTCTAAAGAAAGGAGAGAAATTTTGTGTTTATATTCAATACAATGTACCTATATCTTTGCTTTAATTTAAGGGACAAAGGACCTTGGATTACTTTTCAAAAATAGCAACCTCGGATAGTCATTTTTTCAATAGAACTCTATTATATCATTCTCATTTTTCAATTGAGTTTCTGTTGAGTTGAATTTTATAGCATTAATTACCAACCTGTCTGAGTTGGATTCATTAAAAAAAAAAAAAACAAAAACTCTAAGTACATACCTGACAAGCTATATACATTAATCTTGGGCTTTATTTCTTTTAAACCACTGGTATAGGTGGGAAACCTCTAAATATTGATTGCCCCTTGGGGTGTGGGGTTGATATGAGGTAGGAATAATTTCCTGCGAATGGAAAGAGTCAATTAGCTTTTATAACGACTCTTCAATTAAAATAAAAATAGAATTCTTTGGGGATAAATCTAACCAGGAAAATCACTTCACTGTAAATAGACCAGTCAATTTTATAGAAAAAAAGCCTCTAGCACCTAGCATTCATTCCCGTATCTATTGATTTATTTATTCAACCAATATTTGCTGAGTACTTATGATGTCCAAGGCATATTGTGTCCATCAATTACATTTTATACACACAGTGTTATGAATGAGTTTGGCAACAGAGCAAGTAAAACAAGAACTGGTAATAGTACTACTAGCGCAGCAGCAGCCATCAATGCCTGTGAGTCTCTAATGTGCCAGGCATTACTCGAGAAGCCTCATTGTCAAGACTGCTTTCACCAATGTGGCAAGAGAGAGATCCCAATGTCCATTTTACAGACAAAGTATTGAGACATTTATGCTTATCATGAGGCCGTCAAATGTGTATGTAGTGGTATAAAAAAAAAAAGGGTCAAAGTTTTCATTTCCTGTTCAGAGAGATGTCATTATCAAATTAATGATAAACAAAGAGAGGACTTGAAAAAACCTGAAATAAGAGTATCCTTATTCTCAAAACCCAAAGAACATGAAAACTAGAGCAAAAATCAGGATTACATCAACAGTTAGTTTTTGCCTTTTATCTTCTAAACAGATTCGTTGTTAGTGGGGAAGAGGTAAGTAGAAGTGAGAAGAAAAATGAAGACAAAAGTGATGTTTGGTTCTAACCTGCTTCCCTTTGATTTAATTTGACAATGTTTTCTTCGTTTTTTATTTTAGTTTTAAATATCATGCATTGACCCCCTAACAGGGCTTAATTTTCTTTCTCCACCAACACACACCTATACACTTTCTTTACCTCAGCTTCTCCAGAGTCATAATAGATTTATACTATGTATTTAGTTTTTATATTTTTATGACTATAGATATTGCTTATAGCCAAGTCACAGAATGTATTATAATAAGATTTATTTCCAGTAATTAAATTTTTCTTTGTAGTAGTTACAATTGTTTCTTTTGCTTTGTATGTGCCTATTGCTTAATTGTTCCCAAATTCTCTGGGAAGTAAAAAAAAAAATTTCTACATATTTTAGTTCAGTTCAGTCACTCAGTTGTGTCTGACTCTTTGCTATCCCATGGACTGCAGCACACCAGGCCTCCCTGTCCATCACCAACTCCCAGAACTTGCTCAAGCTCATGTCTATCAAGCCGGTGATGCCATCCAACCATCTCATCCTCTGTTGTCTCCTTCTCCTCTGGCCTTTAATCTTTCCCAGCATCGGGGTCTTTTCCAACAAATCATTTCTTCACATCAGGTGGCCAAAATATTGGAGTGTCGGCTTCAGCATCAGTCCTTCCAATGAATGAATATTCAGGACTGATTTCCTTTAGGATTGACTGGTTTGATCTCCTTGCAGTCCAAGGGACTCTCAAGAGTCTTCTCCAACACCACAGTTCAAAAGCATCAATTCTTCGGCTTTCTTTATACTCCAACTCACACATCCATACATGACTACTGGAAAAACCATAGCTTTAACTAGACAGACCTTTGTCGGTAAAGTAATGTCTCTGCTTTTTAATATGCTGTCTAGGTTGGTCATAGCTTTTCTTCCAAGGAGTAAGTGTCTTTTAATTTCATGGCTACAGTCACCATCTGCAGTGATTTTGGAGCCCCCCAAAATAAATCTCTCACTCTTTCCATTGTTTCCCCATCTATTTGCCATGAAATGATGGGGCCAGATGCTATGATCTTAGTTTTTCGAATGTTGAGTTTTAAGCCAACTTTTCACTTTCCTCTTCCACTTTCATCAAGAGGCTCTTTAGTTCATCTTAGCTTTTGAAATGCCGTAAGTGTGGTGTCATCAACATATCTGAGGTTATTGATATTTCTCCTGGCAATCTGGATTCCAACTTGTGCTTCATCCAGCCTGGCATTTTGCATGATGCATTCTGCATAAGTTAAATAAACAGGATGACAATATACAGCCTTGATGTACTCCTTTCCCAATTTGAAATCTGTCTGTTGTTCCATGTTCGGTTTTAACTGTTGCTTCTTGAACTGCATAGAGATTTCTCGGGACGCAGGTAAGGTAGTCTGGTATTCCCATCTTTTGAAGAATTTTCCACAGTTTCTTGTGATACACACAGTGAAAGGCTTTGGCATAGTCAATAAAGCAGAAGTAGTTGTTTTTCTGGAACTCTTTTGCTTTTTCTATGATCCAATGGATGTTGGCAATTTGGTCTCTGGTTCCTCTGCCTTTTCTAAATCCAGTTTGAACGTCTGGAAGTTCTTGGTTCATGTACTGTTGAAGCTTGGCTTGGAGAATTTTACAAACCATGTAAACTAGTTCTACCTCTACCTACTCTGGATGCATCTAGAAATTTCTATTTGTCTCCAATGTTCTGAAATTTAAAACTAATGTGACTTAGTGTAAGACATTTCCCAGCCTTTGGTAAATTCATTAAATCAGAAAATTTAAATTCATTAAATCAGAAAATCACAATCCTGCATTTTGAGTATTTATTATTACTTGGCCTCTTGTGTTTTCTCTCTGTTCTCTCTTCTGAGATTTTTATTTTTATGTTGTTCTGACTGTGCTGACCCTTTATTTTTTTTATTTTTATCTTCTACTTTCCCTCACTTTATCTTTTCCTTCTAGTTTCTTGAAGATTGTATTCCACCATTTTATAGGGTTTTGTATTTCTGCTGTCATGAATGGCTAAAACTGTTTATCAACTTCTATCAACAATCTATCAAAATTTCCATTGTCCCATACTTTTACCAATGATTGGTACTCTGTAAGAATCTTTTTTATTCTAATTTCATCAGTGTAAAGGGATCTCTTATTGTTTTAGTTTAAATTTACCTAATGATTAGTGAGGATAAACACTTCTATATTTTTAGCCATTGAGATTTTCCTATCATATTTTTTATTGTCTTAGTGTTTATTTTTGTTGAAGTGGAGGTTCGAGAGAGGGCACATGTATCCTTATGGCTGATTCACCTTGTTGCATGGCAGAAACCAACACAATACTGTAAAGCAATTATCTTTCAATTAAAAATAAATTTTTAAAAAGTAACTAGGAAAGTATAGACCTTTTCAAAGAGCAGTTGCCTTGCCTCGTCCCCAAGTTCTCTAGCCCCATACGTTATTTCTTCAAAGTGCGTGTGACTTCCTAACATTGCATTTGTTATTTGTTTATTGCATTCTTTTTAACTAAAACTCTTACTGAAATGCACTTCCCTTGAGGGTGGAAGACTTTTACTGTTTTCCTCACTTTTGTATTTCAGTGCCTAGAAAACAGTGACAAAGTACTTGATAGGTGAGCAGATAATCTTTATTAAGTAAATACATGATGGAATAAGTAAAGAAAACTGTAAAGTCTTATTTGAGAACATAACACAAAACTTGAATCAATGAGATGGCAGATTGTGTTCTTATTTGGGAACACTGACACATTTTAAGGTCATTTTTCCTACCACATTGAAAGAAGGAAGGAAGTTCCAAAAATAGAATATGGATATCATTTTTAGGCTGATGCAGTCATCTTAGACAGTGTAAAATCAGGACTAAGGTAGTAGTAGAGATACAGAGTGAAAATGTCAGGCAAAGAGCTATTTTAGCAAGAAAATCCAGCAAGACTTGTTGTGTTGTATTGCATAGCACACATCCACAATTTTATTTTATTAAAAAATTACTTATGTTTTTCCTAATGAGGGATATCTCAGTTGCCTTCAACTGCCTACCTCTGTAAGTAATGCTATGTTGATAATCTTTAGGTAGGATCCCTCATAGACTTGTGGGATAATGTCTCTGAGTTGCTAATACTGAAATATGAGCTACAATATATCTGAATATATAAATATATGTGAATTTTTTCTGAGGCTAAAACAGTTTATACTTCTATCAGCAATCTATCAGAATTCCCATTGTCCCATATCTTTACAAATGTTTGGTACTGTGTAACAATCATTTTTATTCTAATTTCATTGGTATAAAGAGATCCCTTATTATTTTAGTTTACATTTATCCAATGATTAGTGAGGATAAACATGTCTGTATTTTTAGCCATTGAGATTTTCCTCAGCTTACTCATAGCCTTTTGCATGTTTCTATTCAATTATCTACCTTTGTCTTGTTGATTTTGGAAGTTGTTTGTGTGGTTAATAATTGTATCTTGTTTTTTGGTATCTTTCAGTCTGTCACATATCTGTTAATGTTGCCCATGATTTCCACTGTACAAAAAAAATTAAAATCTTTTCATTCCTGAATTCAATAGAAATAATGGAATCTTGGCTGGCAGGTGACAGTACTTAATCACCGAAAGTAAGATGGACAGGTTACCATAATGGATGGCAGAACAAAAACGTCATCACAGCAGTCTTAACCCACAGAGATTATCAATATTAACTGTTTGTGTTGTTTCTAGACTGGAATACTTGAGCAGTGTATTTAGTTTCTTAAGGCTACTGTAATAAAGTACCACAATGTAGGTGGCTTTAAACAACAGAAATTTATTTTCTCCCAGTTCCTAGGTCTAGAATCTGAAGTGAGATGTAGACAGCTCCACGTTGTCTCTTGAGGGGAGAGTCTGTTCCATGCTTCTTTCTTGGCTTCGGGTGTTGCCAGCAATCAATCTGGCCATTTCTTGGCATGTTGATGCATCATTCTAATCTCTGCCTCCTTCATCCTATAGCATTTTCCCTGTGTTTCTGTGTCTCCCCATTCCTTTCTTTTTGGCCACACTGTGCGGCAGGGAGGTTCTTGGTTCCCCAACTAGGGATCGAACCTGTGCCCTCTGCAGTGGAAACTCAGAGTCTGAACCACTGAAGTATCAGGAAGTCCCTCTTCTTTCATTTTAGAATAATATCATTCACATTAGATTAAGGACCTATGCCACTCCAGTGTGACTTCATCTTAACAAAATCTTAATTAAACTGCAACAGCCTTATTTCCAAAAAAACAAGTCACATTCATATATATCAGAGGTTAGGTCTTCAATATATATTTTCGCAGGATACAACACTCAGTGCACAACTGACAGCTTATTAAAGTCTTGTTTGATGTATGTAAGAAGCTAAGAAGCTCCAAGTGTGTTATAAGAAGCCTGACTTGAATCACCACGGGGAGTTGTGGTTCTTTAATCAATTCCAACACTTAAGCCAACTGACAAATCGAGAGTCTTAAATGAAGGGAAGGTGACATCCTCTTGAGAAGGAACCCTACTACAAAGCCAAAAATGGATGCTTCTTCTCAGCTGTTGCTAAAGGGACTTGTGGCCAATTGCCAGGATAGGGTCATCACGCATCGAGGAAGGGAAAAGAATCATGCTCAATTGTCATAGGAAACAGCTGAAAATCTTCAGATCTGAATTACAAATGGTTCTGCATTATTCGTTGGCACCAACTGAAAATGGATGGCTGTAGCACTAGAGCTGCATTCAGATGGCCTTGAAGGAGAGTGGTGAAGAAGAGTTATCCCATTTGTTTTAACTTTGAGCTGTGTATTTGATGGTTAAATTTTTCTTAAAGGAGAGATGGCCAAAGTACAGATATACATATTTTCCTGGTTGTGACCAACGGTTTGGCTTGGTGGTTGGAGACTTGGAAGAATTAAAAACATTTGTGAGAAGGAGGTCTCGGGAAGAAATGTGGACTTGTATCTCCTTTTAGATACTAAGTGTGAAGATACTTTTGTTTCACACGAATGCTCAGCAAAGAGCAACTCAGAAGAGAAGGCTCTTAATACATAAGTGGACAAGATGACTTGTTTTGTTGATATCAATCAGCCTTTTTTCCTATCTGACCTAGAAACTGAAACTGCTACCTGGCCATTTTGGGCTCTTAATGACATTGAATAAATAGGCAAAAATGATGACTTTAGAGGCTGGAGTGATTGATCCCGACAATGAAAGGGAAATCATGTTGCCTACATGAAAAGAACTCATCTGTAATTCCAGAGATCCTCTGGTCTGGCTCTCAGTCCTCCCATGTCCTTTGATAAAAGTCAGTGAATCCACACAAATACTTGTTCATGATTGTTCACAGTAGTATTATTCATAGTAGCCAAAAGGAGGAACAAACTGCATGTCCATCAGCTGATTAACAGATAAAATATAGAGATTTTTTGTTTGTGGTATATTGTGATATATTTCATACTGAATGAAATAGTATTTAAGCATGAAAAGGAATGGAGTACTAATGCATGTTACAACATGGATGAAACTTGAAAACATGATGTTAAGTTAAAAAAAAAAAACAGACACACAAAAATCCCACCTATTATATGACTTCATTTATATGAAATCTCCAGAATAGGCAAATCTGTACTTTGGCCACCTCATAAGAAGAGTTGACTCATTGGAAAAGACTCTGATGCTGGGAGGGATTGGGGGCAGAAGGAGAAGGGGATGACAGAGGATGAGATGGCTGGATGGCATCACTGACTCAATGGATGTGAGTTTGAGTGAACTCCAGGAGTTGGTGATGGACAGGGAGGCCTGGCGTGCTGCGGTTCATGGGGTCGCAAAGAATTGGACACGACTGAGGGACTGGACTGAACTGAACTGAACTGATAGATATATAGGGAGTATATTAGTGGTTACCTAGGATTGGGTGACTTGGAAAATCCCACAGACGGAGGAGCCTGGAAGGCTGCAGTCCATGGGGTCGCTAGGAGTCGGACACAACTGAGCAACTTCACTTTCACTTTTCACTTTCATGCATTAGAGAAGGAAATGGCAACCCACTCCAGTGTTCTTGCCTGGAGAATCCCAGGGATGGGGGAGCCTGGTGGGCTGCCGTCTCTGGGGTTGCACAGAGTCGGACACGACTGAAGCAACTTAGCAGCAGCAGCAGGATTGGGTGACTTCGGGTAAGTGGGAGTGCCTACTAGGAGGTACAAGGTTTCTTTTCAGGGTGATGAATATGTTATAAAATTGCGCAGTGTACAGTTGTATAAATATACTAAAAACCATTGAGTTGAACACTATAAATGGGTGAATTTTATGTTATGTGAATTATATCTCAATAAAACTATTTTTCCCAAAAAAGGCAATGGAAAAACTACAATTCAGCTGAGATGAGAGACTGTTAATAACTCAGGCTCTTTAAAGTGGAAAGCTTGGGTCTCCTTATCAGGCAAGGGAATATGGCCAGCCAGTATTATTGCTTTATGGCAAAAAATATATGGTATTTTATTTTGTGGCTCAAATTGTTTCCCTTTTGGCCACTGTAATTGTCCCATGCCTCCATCCTTTTGTTTTTTGAGCACTGCTTCTGTTTCTGACTCTAGACGACGCTCAGGTTCTTCTTGTATGATTTTCAGTGCCATTTTCATTTGATCTAATTTTGGATGTAATTGAGTTTATAGATATTATATTGATATTTGCTTTCTATTTTCTCATCTGTTTTGTGTCATTCATTATCTCTTTCTTTCTTGCTTTTGGGTTTAACAAGTATTTTTTTATTATTTTATTTGCTCCTCTTTAGCTCTTCAGTCATATTATCTGTAATGATTGTATGGCTTGCACTTGAAATTACAATATGTATCTTTGATTCATTGTAGTCTGCTTTAGATTAGTATTGTACCATTCCTCAAAGAGTAAGAAGCTTACAAAAATTCAAGTTCTCTTTCTCCTTCCCTTCCCTGTGCTATTTTTGTTATATGTTACTTTTACATACCTTATAAATCTCATATAATTGTTGTTTTAAGGAGTCAATATTTATTTCTATTTGTCCATATATCATTTCAAGTATACTTCATTCTTTCTTACAGTCCCTTATTTCTATTTGGTAACATTTTTCTGAAAATTTCTCATTGTTATTTCTTGTGTGTATACCTCCTGGCAACAGATGCCTTGAGGTTTTTTTTTTTTTTTTTGATTAGTTTCTTTGTTTATACACTTGAAAACATCTTTCTTTTAAGATGTTTAGGTTTTGAAGGATACATTCACTTAATATAGAACTGTAGGTTGACAGATTTTTAAAGTTTCAGTGTTATAAAGGTGTCATCCTACTGTCTTCTGACTTCCATGATATTTTTTTGTGTGTATTTTTTCCCTTTCTCAAGGATTATGTCTAGAGAGTTTAATAATATTCTTGACCAGCTGTTATAGTTGTTTATAAAGGATCCCAACTCTCCCATGATAAACATAACTGGAACTCATCTCTTCTTGGCTTTTGCGTTAATCATGACATAAACCATTTATGTACTGTAATGCAACTTTGTCTTGCTCTTAAGAGCTTAAAAAGGAATGTATTTGAAATGCCTCCATTAAGTATCAGTTCAGTTTAGTCACTCAGTCGTGTTCTACTCTTTGCGACCCCACGGACTGCAGCACGTCAGGCTTCCCTGTCCATCACCAACTCCCAGAGCTTGCTCAAACTCATCCATCGAGTTGGTGATGCCATCCAACCATCTCATCCTCTGTCGTCCCCTTCTCCTCCTGCCCTCAATCTTTCCCAGCATCGGGGTCTTTTCCAATGAGTCAGTTCTTTGTATCAGGTGGCCAAAGTATTGGAGCTTCAGCTTTAGCATCAGTCCTTCCAACGAATATTCAGGACTGATTTTCTTTAGGATTGACTGGTTTGATCTCTTTGCTGTCCAAGGGACTCTCAAGAGTCTTCTCCAACTACTCTCTGTCAAGCTGAAGAAAATTCCTTCTATTCTTTTCTATCAGAGAATTATTTTTAATCATAAATGGATGTTAAAATCTTTCATTCACCTTTTCCAAATCTGCAGAGATGTTATCATATGTGGTTTTCCTCTTTTATTTCACTGTTAGTAGTAATTTCCACTGATTGATTTCATAGAGTTCAGCGTTCTTTGCATTTCTCAGATTAACCATGCTGATAAATCCTGTTGATCATGACGTGTTCATTTTTAGAGCTTAATTTTTGGGTTATATTTACCTGGTGTATTTTTTCCATTACTTATCCTTATAATTTATATATCTTTTGTTTATATATGTCTCTAGTAAACAACATATTACTGGATTTTTTAAAGTCCAATATGGAAAACTGTTAACTCTATATTATGAATATTGGGAGGATATCTTTTTGTTTTCATAACTCCTGGAAAATATGTGGGCTCTACTCTTCCCAGTGAAGTCTGTAGTCCAGATGACCCAAAGCCTTAGCAAACCAAGAAATATTCATTCTGATCCTCAGTGAAAAGATTGCTGTGAGGTTTCAGTACACACTTCCTTCCCCTTGAGATTCAAGGGGAAGTTGTATCTCAGACTCACTTTTCTTTGTCATAGAGAAACTGCTCATGATTCAGAGAGTAGTTGGGAGGCAAAAATTTAGGATGCCGTTGTTGTCTAAAATTTATTTTAGATTCATATTACCTCCTAAATTCAAAATAATATTTGTTTATAGTATAAACTTTGGAAAACACCAGATACACAGAGAAGAAATTGATAATACATGCAATCCAGAGATAATCAGTGTGCGTCACTCACTTGGGGACATGGTGTCTTTTTAACTTGAAAGTGTCAAAGGAAATTATTTAGGCAACAACGAAGACTTGTCCTCCTTTCTGTCTGAGTTTTGAAGGGTTGTCTTAAAAAAAAAAAATCATTAAAATAAATAAATAAATAAATGGTGTCTACAGGGGCTGGATTTCTCCCCCCAGTTCCTCCAAGAGCTTGTTCTACCAGGCCTAGGCCTCCATGCCCATGTGTACCTGAATGACACCCAGTGACCAAAGCATAGGAAGGAGCCAGGATCCTGCAGTCTGCCCACCCCATGCTCAACACCCTCTGTCCTCTGCACCCACACATCCCCTACCACAGCCCTCCCTGAGCCCCAGTGATGCTCTCTATCCTGGTGGCTCAGATAGTAAGGAATCTGCCTGCAATAAAGGAGACCCGTTTCGATCCCTGGGTCAGGACGTTCCCCTGGAGAAGGTAATTGCAACCTACTCCAGTGTTCTTGCCTGGAGAATTCCACGGACAGAGGAGCTGGCGGGCTATAGTTCATGGAGTTGCAAAGAGTGGAACATGACTGCATGACTAACACTTGCACATTCACCAGGAATCTTAGCCAATTTTATGTAGCTCTAAGCAATAGACGGGCTTCCCTGCCAGCTCAGAGATAAAGAATCAGCCTGCCAATGCAGGAAACATGGGTTTGATCTTTGGGTTGGGAAGATCCCCTGGAGGAGGAAATGGCAACCCATTCCAGTATTCTTGCCTAGAAAATCCCATGGACAGAAGAGCCTGAAGGGCTACAGCCCATGGGGTCACAAAGAGTTGGACACGACTTAGGAACTAAACAACAACAACAACAACAAAGTAATGAACAGCCCATCAGCGTTACTGCGTGGCCAGAGTGATACTTTACATCATATAAAGTATATATGATGTATATATATCTACGTATATATCTCTACGACATATCCCAGTCGTAGAGATGCTAAAATGTGAAAAAGAGTCAGTTAGAGTTGATGAAAAACAGTTATTTAAATTGAAAAGCAGCATGTAGACTAGAAAGCTACTTAAGTCTTCCCATCTTTATCTTTTTGTCGATTTATCCTTCAGTTTTGTATATAAATAGAAAAATGCCTCAATAATATTGTATTGGTAAAATTTGAGTGGTTTTAACTTTCTTTACATTTTTATCACACTGTAATTTTAAAATAATGAGTAAATATTATATAAAACTAATAAAGTTATTGTTCTTAAAAGCACAACAATCAGAAAGCAAGCAAAAGCTCTAATAACAATAAGGTGAGAGGGAGGCTACTGAAATTTGAGTAAATTATTTTGGACTTTATACTACTCTTATGTTTATAAAGTAGACACTTTGGAAATGTACTTTATACTTCTGATTCATAGAAAACTATTCCTATACCTCTGTCAAAGTAGGAAAAAAAACAAAGTAGAGTCTACGCCGTTAGATGGTCATTTAACATTTAGAAAGATGCAAACACAAAGAGCCAAAGAATATGCTTGAGGAATTAGGAAATGTGGAGAAGGAAGAGGAGACTAAGGTATGAAAACCACAAAATATTAATGAAACTACTCTGAAATACTGAAACACATAATACAGGAAGTTGAAGGATACAGGTCAGAGGGCAAATGTGGGAAGTTGGGACAAGATGCTCCTCAGTTTATTAAACAAACAATTGATTCTTGAAGTAAAAAAAAAATCAGGGAATAAAAGTACACATTCTAAATAGTATTTTCAGAGAGACACTATAGTTATTGGTGGATTTTCCTCTACTTTTTTATTATCCCTCACTCTTCTAATCTTGAGAAGAAAAATATTGTTAACAACAAAAACAAATTTTCTTCTCTCGCTCATAAATTCTCTCGCACTGCCACCCTCCCCCACGCCCGACCACATTTCCCCTCACCCCTACACAAACTCCACCAGCCCATCTTCTGCTCCCTCCACAGGGCTTCTTTTCCTGCTAAGATTTTGTTTTTTTCTCTGTTGTATAACATTATAAGGAACATTTCTCATGAAGAGCTCTAAAATATGAGTTCTTTGGGTATCTATTTAGATTTGGTTTGGCAAAAGCAGTTTCTTTTGATTTTCTCTCCCATAGATCTAAGGAAGGTAGCTTTATGTCTCCACTGAGGGACTATGTACAAATATTTATATAACATCACATTAAATTTTAAAACATTGAGTGTATGTATATTGCTAATGTGTGCCAAGCATAGCTAAGTCCTTCATTTACTTTGTAGGAGTGGAAAACAGACCTAGACAGATTTAAACAAACAAACTAGCCCCATGTGGCAGAAACTCTTATATTATGTCCATGTGCTCGTGCACCTTTTCCCAGCCTCCATTGCAGTTACCTTGGACGTGTTGTCTGATGAAAAGTGACTAGTCCTGGACAATAGTTACCCATCCAGAGGGCCTTCCATCCACACGCTCTCTTCCCCTTCGTCTGCCCAGAGGATGATAAGGGGGCATCCTTACAGCCGTAAGATGGGCGCGGCCTGGATCCCTAGTCGTTGGTTGGAGGGGAGCTGCTCTACTGCACTTCTCTGCGACGACAGCAAGAAACAAGCCGTTACTGCCCACAGACCCTGAGATTTAGGGCAGTTTTATGTCGCCAAAACTAAGTTAGTGACTGTGACTAATGCACCCACCACTGCACAGCTAGTATCTATAGAGGATGTAGGACTTGAAACTGCTCCAGGTTCATTGCCTATGCTGAGAGAAAGATAAACAGGGGAGGAAGGAAGGCACTGACTTGCTGTGTAAATAAAGACACCCGGCCCCATCTTACTGGAATGGCAGTAAGATGCAGTAGTTAAGACAAACCTGACGTGCCTACCCCTTACTGGCGTGTTATCACAGGCAACTTCCTTACCTTTTCTGAGCCTGACATCCCGCACAATGAAGATAATAAGCAGGGAGTGGCATACAGTAGATAATTTAGCAGTCAAATATTATTTATTATGATTATCTACCCCTACCCTTGATAGAATAAGAAGAAAATCAACGATAATAAAGAGAAATGTCATGCTTAGTAGCCACACATTGATGTCTGTTTTGTAGTGCATAAGAAAATGACTGAAAATTGTATGTGAAAATTAATGTTAAAAAAAAAGCATAATTGAGAGAAATAGGAACATTTTGTGTCTTTTACCAGAGGCTACATAAAGCCTTGTAATATCTACACAAATTTAGATAATGTAATGAAATGAATGCATCTCACACTGGAATAATTGTGAATCATTATTTTCAAAAGCAATAGGGCAATTATCAAATGGGAAAAAAATCTTAAAATTATCCTGCTACTCTATTGTAATATCAATATGGAATTTATGAAACACAGCTTTTTTAGGCAGCAGTGGAACATTTGAAAATGTGGCTGTCACAGTGGAGGACTTTTTAAGAGAGGCTTGAAAGAATTAGAATTCCAGAGATGTGTTCAAAATGAACATTAATTATTTGATATTCAACTTGTGTTACCTTATGTTCATAATAAGAAGTGATTTGGAGTTCTGAAATACAAAGGTGCTTCATGAAATCTCATTTTATTTTCTAACTAATCACAGTGAGCCTGAAGCAATTTATTATTCTTTTTGCTTGTGTAACCTCTGCTTCCCTGGCCGCCACTGCAGGACTGCAGGGTTTCAAAAGGGAGGGTGAAGGAGGCTTGTGGAGGTGCTGTTGTGGGAAGCGGGGTCTCAGGCTCTGTGGGTCTCAGTCACAGAGAACTCTTGATCAGTGCAGCCTGCTTAGATGACATGGCCCCAGATTCTAACTATGGTCTTTATGACCTTCCCGAGTGACTCTCTAGCCCAGTTTACACCATTTAATCCCAGTGAATTTACTCTGACGTTAAGGATTTGATGACTGTGTCATCTGCATAAAAAATGGGAACCCTTGATTTCCCATGTGTTCATTCTTGGGAGAACAATGAACTACAGTATTTGAAATGTCACAGTCCTGGAAAATCTATAAATTATAGTCTCCTGAGGGATGATTAAGTATTTTCTCCGTATTCGCAACCTGTGGTCTGTTGGGTTTGTGTTTTCCTGTAGCAGGACTTGGCCCTCAGTAAGCAGAGCTGCTACTACTTACTTCATCGAAGTATCCCTGGCAGACAGAACTTACTATTTCCCAGAAAATGATATCTTGAAATATGTGATTTTGATGTTTTTTATTATTTTTAATTTTTCTCAGTGTTAGGTTCCTCATTCGTAAACTGAGTGTAAAAATACCAGTCACAAAATTTGCACACCACACATTGGGAGTACAAAAAAAAGTTCTCTGTTTTCCAAATCTAATTTTATCTTGCTCTGGATGCTCCTATCCTGTTGCTAGCAAAAATAAACAAATAAATAAATAGACAACAAAATACCACCCCCAAATCCTAAAGCTTCTCATTAATGATAAATTCATCTCTTCCAGGCTAAAATAATTTCTTTCCAACTAAAAAGTCTCTTTTGGATATTGGCTCTATCCAAAATTTGAATCTTCCAGAAGAGCTGTTCCTCTTCTTCTGAGTTTTCCCTCCCCTTTCTTCTTTACAAGGTATCACTTAGGTGACAAGGGGTGTTTGTGTGCTCTGAGAACTGACTATAGAAACAGTCAGTGGCAAGACCATGTATTAAAAATAGAACCCTGACTCAAAACCTGCAGTGGCCTGCCCAAGAGACCAACTTTACTGCAGCAGTTTATCTGCAGTTAACTGCTCAAGAGGACAGCCTGCTGTTAAGCCAGACCTGAAGGAAGCCTAGGTGTTATTCCTAGTGACAGCCCAAGAAGCTAAACAATGTTTTCTAACAATTCACTCAAATGGCCAGGACTTGATGCATAACTGACATCTTCCTTAATTTTTGTCCTGGCTTCAAATTTAGGATCAACTAAAGAAAGACAAGTACCCACTTAACCAACCACAAAGGATGCCCCACTGCAGTCAGCCTCTTTACAGCACACCCAAGCCAATAGCCTCCGTCTAATCAGGGCACACACAAAGCCTTCCCTTTCTTCCACTATGAAGCTTTCCTACTTCTTTACCAGGTGTTGTTCAGTTAAGTTCAGTCACTCAGTTGTGTCCGACTCTTTGTGACCCTATGGACTGTAGCATGCCAGGCTTCCCTGTCCATCATCAACTCCCTGTCCATCAGCAACTCCCTCAGGAGTTTGCTCAAACTCATGTCCATCGAGTCAGTGATGCCATCCAACCATCTCATCCTCTGTTGCCCCCTTCTCCTCTGGCCTTCAATCTTTCCCAGCATCAGGGTCTTTTCTAATGAGTCAGTTCTTCACATCAGGTGGCCAAAAGATTGGAGTTTCAGCTTCAGCATCAGTTCTTTCAATGAATATTCAGGACTGATTTCCTTTAGGATTGACTGGTTTGATCTCCTTGGAGTCCAAGGGACTCTCAAGAGTCTTCTCCAACACCACAGTTCAAAAGCATCAATTCTTCAGTTCTCAGCTTTCTTTATGGTTCAACTCTCACATCCATATATGACTACTGGAAAAACCATAGCTTTGACTAGGCAGACCTTTGTCGGCAAAGTAATGTCTGCTTTTTAGTATGGTGTCAAGATGGTCATAGCTTTTCTTCCAAGGAGCAAGCATCTTTTAATTTCATGGCTGCAGACACCATCTGCAGTGATTTTGGAGCCCTCCCACAAAAATCTCCCTCTGTTTCCATTGTTTCCACATCTATTAGCCACGAAGTGATGGGACCAGATGCCATGATCTTATTTTCTGAATGATGAGTTTTAAGCCAACTTTTTCACTTTCCTCTTTCACTTTCATCAAGAGGCTCTTTAGTTCTTCTCCACTTTCTGTCATAAGGGTGGTGTCATCTGCGTATCTGAAGTTATTGATATTTCTCCCAGCAATCTTGATTCCAGCTTGTGCTTCATTCAGCCCAGCATTTCTCATGATGTACTCTGTATATAAGTTGAATAAGCAGGGTGACAATATACCAGGTGTTAAATAAACAGTTAAATATACCAGGTGTTAAATATACCAGGTTTTAAACATACCTTGTGTTAAATATACCAGTTGTTAAATACATCTGGTGGTAAATATACCAGTTAAATATAGAGGTATCAAATTAGCAGGGTGATAATATACCAGGTGTTGAGACCCTGTCAAAATGCACGTGACAGTGGGTGGCTGACTCCCTTGCTAGAGCAAGCTCTGAACAAACAGCGATTGATTTTCCCATTTAGTTGGCCTTTGTTTATTTCCACAGCTCCTACAGCATCAGTGAGGAGTGACCAATCTCATGCCATCCTTTCTGCTGGGCACCCACTTCCCTCCTGCTAAGACATATTGGAAGTCTTTGGACATTACTCATTTCCTCGCTGCCTCTGCCTGCGCTGGTGTACTTGGAGGTCTGTGCATTTGGCATAGTGGGGACCAGCTGAGTTGGCCTCACCCTGGCTCTCTGGTGTGCAGATCTCTGGATTTGTAGTGAACTACCCTATCTAGTGCCTGCCTAAGCTGTGTGCCCCACAGTCTCTGCGGTGGACTGTCTCAGCCCTCGCCTCAGTTAGGGTCCCAACTCTCAGCTACCTGACCACAATCCCTAGCGTGTGTGTCTGTCACATAAGAGCTAAGAAGGACGGAGGGACCTTCTCCTGACCTCTCTCTGCTGAAACATGCCACGCTACTGTTTTATTCTGTCATGCTTGCACGCTGGCTTGAAGGCACCCTGCTAAGCAGTTTCTGAACAGGAAGTAAGAAAAGGTCCCCTTTACTTTTGTTGCTTCTTTGTACTATTTGGGCTTCTTTTCTTTTCCTTTGTTTTCACTCCAAGGATCAGGTCCAGGGAGGTTGATGACATACTTTCCAAGTCCTGGTTATACCCTGTCCTTTGTGGCTTGCAAACCTCTTCTCTTCCTTGCACTATCGGCCTGAGACGACCTTCCCCCTGTGTTACAGCCTCATTTTCCAGCCTGTGAACCTCCCACCTCTAGGTGGTTCATTCACTTCTCTTCCTTGAGGGCAATAAGCCTTGTGATTAGCATTAACAGGGGAAGACATGCAGACAAATAAACTTGTGTACAGGTAAGGGATACTACACCAGGAAATATTATAAAGATCTTATCTCATCATTTCTCTTCTGTTTATTCCATAGTGTGGTAGTGAAGATCAACTGTGGTCAAGTATGAGGAAATACTTTGCAGCTATAAAGGGAAGGCAAACATGAATTTGTTGTTTTATTTGAATCAGAACTTAGTCACTTGCTCTTGTCATTAAAAGAGGTTTGCCTCCTTGTTTATTGAAAAAGCATTCGTACTTATTTCTATCATTTTTAAGGAGAAAGAGTTCAGTTTAAACTGAGGCTTTTTCTTTTTCCCCCTCTGTGCTGGTCAAAGGTGTGAATTTATATCAGTTTTCTTGAATTCAGTAGTTTCTCATGGTCATTTTCATTTTTACCAATAGAAACAAAAATGTGAGTTCCAAAGATTTTCACTGGATATTTTTTCCTGATAGGTTAGAGATAGAAAAAGTCCTCAGGGTACTCAGAGAAAATGTTATCTGCTAGCTGGCAGTATTTCCTCAGCAGGTGTGGAACTGAGGTTAAACCTTGAGGATGTTGACTGTGGTTGTCCATAAATATAGAGGAAAGGAAGAATATTTCATCGTCCTTAAAGAGGGTCCCAGAGAACTCTCAAAGCTGAATTCCTCCCAATAAGTGAGGACAGTCTGTGCTGATGGTGAATAAAAACTAGAACTGATATTTACATAACACTATATCATTTACAGTTTTTTATTTGCTATGTCTTATTTGAGCAAATAAAAGTCTTCTGAGAGCAATATTATTATCCTTCCCACTTTATAGATGCAGCCAGACTCATCCTAATTTGTTACATTTTGGCTATTACTATAGTTCAACGTGATCTTTTTTTAGCCAGTTTCTTTACTTTTAAATGTGTGCATCCAGGGGAATGCCAACTCTGCTCATCTTGAAATAGAGAAGGTGGGAGAATTTCTTGTTCCACCTTGAAACCCTTCAACCTGGGGCAGCTGTGGAGATGAATAGGATTCCTATTACCTTCCATCATCAAAGCTCACAACATGTGAAAAACTAATTTATAGTCAACATATCCACCAATAAAATCCATAAATACATAATTTGGAGACAATGTTTCTATGGCAGTGTAGTATTTATCCAAGCAGTAATTATGGCAGCGCTAATGCACTAAACGGCTGGTTAGAGAAATCACACCTGCTACTAAGTGGGTTGCAGTTACTCACTATCTTTTCTTTGCCAAATTTTATTGCTCAGATTATATGCTCTTTGTGGGTGAATTCATCATCACCACTTTTATCATTTATTATTTACTGAGTGCATGTAATGGGCAAAGGGGGTGACTTTTGTCAGGTTTTAAATGAAAGGGAAAAAAAAATTGGCTTTGGGAGTGGAAAACTTTGCCAAACACAAGGGCTGGTTTGGACAAAGGAGACATGAGGCTGGATTGTATGGAGCAAATGAAGAAACTGAAAAGAGTGATTTTATGTGAAACGTCACTGGGAAAGAAACTTCTTGTGTAGTTGGGAATAGAAAAGAAAAGAAGTAGGAAGTAGTATAAAGGAAGTAGGAAGTAGTATAAAGGGAATGCTGCTGCTAAGTCACTTCAGTCGTATCCGACTCTGTGTGACCCCACAGACGGCAGCCCACCAGGCTCCCCCGTCCCTGGGATTCTCCAGGCAAGAACGCTGGAGTGGGATGCCATTTCCTTCTCCCATGCATGAAAGTGAAAAGTGAAAGTGAAGTCTCTTAGTCGTGTCTGACTCTTCACGACCCCATGGACTGCAGCCTACCAGGCTCCTCCATCCATGGGAGTTTCCAGGCAAGAGCACTGGAGTGGGTGTGCCATTGCCTTCTCCATAAAGGGAATAGAAAGTTGAATAAAGGAAGTAGGAAGTAGTACAAAGGAAGTAGGAAGTAGTATAGAGGGAATAGGAAGTAGAATAAAGAAAGTAGGAAGTAGTATGAAGGAAGAAGCATGAACTAGGAAAAGGAAAAAAGGGAGACCAAAGCAGAATATGAAACAGAGATCATTCAACCATTCACTAATTAAACAAGAACTGAAAATCTGTTATGAATCTGGGAACTCTGAGAAGTTAATATCTTTTGATGGGGAAACTGAGGTCCAGGAAGTTTAAATGAGTTCACAGTCACTAAACTGCTGACGTTAACTTTGAATCACAGCTTCAATTCTGAGATTTGTGTTCTTTCTACCATACTGATGCTGCTATACGTCATGGAGGCCTTGTTTTTATCATTTTTCTTACAGATTTTTACATTTCCTGAATTGAAAAAAAATTAAAAAGAAGTAGATATGTGGAGTTCTACATGCTAGAGAGGCTGAAAACATTGCTAAACTTGGTTGGAATGAAATCATACTGAGAATAACTTTTTGGCAATTATTTTACAATGTATATGTATGTCAAATCATTACACTGCACAATTATATTTTTCAAGTATATTTCAGTGAAGCTGGAAATAAGAAAATAATTTTCAACACCACGTGGTGGAAGTGTTAGAAATAGTGTTGGGATGTGTTGAGGACAACACTGAATGACTGAACAAGACAATCCAGACACCTGATTATCATTTGGTTTTGTTTTCTTCTCCTTTGATTCATTTGTAGATATGTTGGCTTTTGAAGAAAATTCTTATTAGCTGCATATACTTTGATTTCATAATTATTTTGTTTTCAATCATTTAGTATGAGGATGGCTTATTAAATCACAAAGCTAATACTTAGTATTTGTGTGAGATAACTCTTGACAAAGTATCATCTGAATAGAGTCATTTTGTAATTTGATGAAATGTCCTCCCAAAGAAAGTGTTCTCAACCTTAATGCAGTGTGTCAACCTGACAAATTAACAAAACACATCAAATAATAAAACACTGAAAGTGCCAGTTTGATCTTCACAGCAAATTGTCCAAAAAGATTTGGTGATTTTTAACACAACAAGTCAGTATGTTCTGTATTCTATAAATGACCTTCAAGCAGAAATAAACTTTCCATCTGAACTTCCTTAAGTAATTTTAAGAACAGTTCGAAAAGGGCCTAATAGCAAAATGAAATGGGAAGACATTTGTCTAAACAAATCAGCTCCATTTCTCTTATATTTTTATAAATAAAGAGAAAGTATTGTCTGCTCAATTTACATTATCTGTGTGTGTATCATTATTCTATTGTCTATGACAATCCTATGCTGGTCACATGCAAAGCTCAACTCCTTTGGATCAAAGTGTGCCTTATACATAGTGGCTCCTTTGCACATGAATACTTGGGGATCCTCTATCAGTTATGATTATGGATAATCATGAAAAATATGTAACATTTCCAAGTAATTCTCCACATTTTGTGTTTGGTTGCCAGTGTCTTTTTAACAGTAAGAAAAGTTAACTAGATGTTGCAGAGGTATTTTTGTCCCAGATGCAAAATTTTCTTCAACACATTACATACTTATTAAGTATCTTCTATTCACTTGGTGCTGTGTATCCTGAGGTTGGAAATCCACGGGATGTTATTCTTAATTGCTTAAGGAAGATTTACAGTCTCATTTAGGAGGTGCATCCAAAGAAAAGGAAACAAAGAGGTAATTGTTCAATCAACATGTATTCAAATGCTAAGCTGTGTGACTCAGACAGTATGTACCCCGGAGATCAGAGGAAGGGGAGGTCAAGTTGAATTCCACTGATCTATGAAGTGAGCCTTAAAGAATTCTGAGCAGTGAACTTAGGACATACTAATGGGCTTAATGAAATTAGTTGAAAGAATGGATAATGTAGGAACAAGGAGCAATGGTGGGAAGGGCAAGAACAGCCCCTGGAAGGTGCCTTCCTTACAATGCTGACTGAGTGTCAGTATGTGGATTTTCACTGCTCAGGAATCTTTATTTCCTCCAAATAATTGCTCTGTCTGCTCTTTTATTTCCAACAAATTTGCAAGCCTCCTACCTCCTTGCTCAAAAGCCCTCCAATTATTCCCATATGTCTAGTGGTTTAACTTTTAGGGGTCCCCTCTATGTGCTCTCCCGTCCCTTCACAGGGACTGAACTTGTAAAACACAGTGATTATCTCAGCTCCGCAGAGAAGGAAATTGAAACTCAGATGTAAGGAAGCCAGCTGGGAAGTCTCTGCACTGACTGTGCCCACATCTCCAAATTATTATTTTTTAGTGGAAGATCACTGGAAAAAAGTTGTTTCTGCAGTAAAATAAGTTTGAGAACCACTGTATACTATCATCAGTATAGGTTTTATAAAGCACATTCCTGTGTTACAGTCTCTGAGACACTCTGTCATAAAGAGTCCTGTTAAAGTGTGTTTAATGCAGCATTTATGATTACAAATCTTTTTATCCCGTCATCAGTTATCAGTTTCCCAGAACACCTGAGCATATATTTCAACTTTCTTCACCTTTAAACATGGGCTCTAGCATCTCTTCAAATCCTAGCCTTCACCCTCCTTTCCTACCATTTTTAAAATTATAGACACTCTTTTTTTTAGCTGCACTAGGTCTTCATTGCAGTGCTCAGGCTTTAGAGCACAGGCTCAGTGGTTGTGGTGCACAGGCCTTGGTTGCCCCACAGCCCGTGGAATCCTCCTGGACCAGGGATCAAACCCACGTCCCCTGCACTGGCAGATGGACTTCCAACCACTAAACCATCAGGGAAGTCCAGACACTCCTGTCTTAAAAGTGCTCCCTCCTGTGCTAATATATTTGACTCCTTTTCTAAGATATGACAGGGTGAACTGTGCCCTCTCAAAATTTATATGTTGAAATCCTAGCCTCCAGTACCTCAGAATGTGACCTTATTCGAAAATAGGGTCGCTGCAGATGTAGGTGGTTACATTCAGATGAGTTCATTTTGGAGTCGGGGGCCCTAACCTCCAGTATGAGTGGGATCCTTATTTAAAGGGGAAATGTGGACACAGAAGTGCCAACAGGAAGAATGCCACATGGAAATGAAGGCAGAGACTGGGATGATGCTTTTGCAAGCCAGCTTTCATCAGAGGTCAGTTGGTAAAGAATCCACCTGCAATGCAGGAGACCCTGGTGATCCTTGGGTTGGGAAGACCTGTTGGAGAAGGGATAGGTTACCCACTCCAATATTCTTGGGCTTCCCTGGTGGCTCAGCTGGTAAAGAATCCGCCTGCAATGCGGGAGACCCGGGTTCGATCCCTGGGTTGGGAAGATCCCCTGGAGAAGAGAACGGCTACCCACTCCAGTATTCTGGCGTGGAGAAGACCATGGACTGTATAGTCCATGGGGTCGAAAAGAGTTAGACGGGAAACTGAGCGACTTTCACTTTGTAAACCAAGAAATGGCAACAATGGCAGCAAATCGCTGGATATTAGGAGAGTTTCAGAACAGATGCTCCCTCAGAGCTCCATGGGAACCAACCCTGCCTGCCCGACACCTTGATCTCAGACTTCTGGCCTCCAGAACTTCAAGACAGTCAATTTCAGTTATTTAATCTCCCCCCAGTTTGAGGTACTTTTTACAGCAGTCTGAGGATACTCTACATGCGGTGTTTTCCATGCTCACTTCTCCAGAACATTCCCCTCTTCCTTTCCATTCCTCCAGTCTTAACCTCTGAATTCCCTAGGCCTTAGCACCAATGTCCGCACCTCACTGACGCTCCCTTGACTTCCCTAGAACAACACATTGCCCTCCAGCCTGTATTCCCACAGCACTTTGTTTATTTCTCTACTGGTTTGTAACCCTCTTGGAAATGGTCTTTTTCCTCTTTGTATTCACAGCACTAAACAGAATGGCAGTCAGCCTTAGTTAGGTTCCCAGTATGTATGTTTGAGGGAACAGCTGAATGACGAACGAGTCGTGGCGCTTGTTCTCCTGACTTACTGTGTGTCGCAAGGCAGTGGAGTGGTGCGGTCACGATGGTCTGGTCTGAGATGGCACAAACAGCTTTTGATGGAGTAAGTCCAAGCGTAGGATAAAGTGGTCATTAGCAAATGCTTTGCTAGAGGCTCAGATGACAGCATGTCTTGAGCACCTTATGACGTGGTTCTACTGCGGGTGCCATTACGTCCAAGCATCCTGGCTCCCAGCATGAAGCTTCAGTCTCATATTGATGCCTGGGGGGATGAAGCTGGGTATCGTGGGGCAAATACTTCATGATTTGAATTGGAACATTCAGGACCCTTAATACCTGTGATGGCTCTGTGAGATGTAGGAAGTTTTTAAAACTTTTGCTATGGATTTATCTCCTTCCCACCAAAATAGGAAAAAATATCCTGGTTTTCATAGTTACATTGAAAGGAAATTTATCAAAATTTTATTGTTATTATATCAGAAATGGATTTCTGATTAGACCATTGAAGATTTATGTATAATTGTGTCTTGTTATTTTACTCTGATGTTCATGCCTATTTTGTTTTTGAGAAGTATATTTTGCCAAATTTGTAAATTTACAAAACAAAGCATCCGTTTTGTTTCAGGATACTACATTCTACTCCTAGGGTAACTGCCTGTCATCATTTTCTGAGGATAGTCCAGTTTAGCGTTGAAATCCCCGCATCCCTCAGCTGTGGGTAGTCTTGCACAGTTGGTTGCTTTGTCTGCACTCCAAAGTTTGAATTTTTGTGTAGCTTAGTTCAATTCAAAAGTCTGTGTGAGAACTTCCACCGCATTATACGCTGCAAGAGAGAGAAATGAAACGCAGACGTTACCTGTAAGCTTCACATCTAGTGAGCATAATGTTGGCCACATACACTGAAAAGTCGTAAGGGAAACATGACACTCAATTGGACCAAGAAAGAAATAGCTTTCTGATAGGTTGTGACTATATTTTTTAATCAACAATATGTTATCCTCATTCTATATAAGGTAAATGAGGCTTAGAGCGGATTTGACTTTGAATTTGCAGAACCAGAGCCAGCGTGATTGCTTCACACTAAGGCCTTGTTATTTCCACCTCTGATTCATAAGGAGCACGTGTGACCTCAAACAAATGCTTCTGATATTAAGATTTCCTAAATAAACAAATTATAAATAAGGCATTTATAAAAATCACAACATTTAGGGAGTAAAGTTTAAATATAGATGTATGTATATATATAAAATTTGCAAACGCATATATAGCAAGATGTGTTGTGTGTCTACGTAAGTTTTCAGCCTGTTAGGGTCTCTGGACTTGGCTTTATAACCTTGAACAGGATAGTTCATTCCCCCATGTGATTTTCCTCATCTGTAAAATGGGGATAAAAATACCTGACTTGTTTGGTTGTTGTGATATAACTGAATTATCTTTGTAATGTTGCTGGCACAATGCCTGGAACATCGTATATATTCAGTAAATACTAGTTATCTTCCCTTCACTTCAGGCTATCAGGGCATAAAAGAAAATGGAAAAAAGTATTTGAGTGTGGGGTATGAGCTGTAAGGGCTTCCCTGGTAGCTCAGCTGGTATAGAATCCACCTGCAATGCAGGAGACCTGGGTTTGATTCCTGGGTCATGACGATCCCCTGGAGAAGGGATAGGGTACCTACGCCAGTATTCTTGGTTTTTCCTGGTGGCTCAGATGGTAAAGAATCCACCTGCAATGCGGGAGACCTGGATTCCATCCCTGGGTTGGAAAGATTCCCTGGAGGAGGGCATGGCAACCCACTCCAGTATTCTTGCCTTGAAAATCCCATGGACAGAGGAGTCTGGCGGGCTATAGTCCATGGGGTTGCAAAGAGTTGGACACAACTGAGCGACTAAGTACACTCACAAAAGCTGTAAAGATCATTGCAAATTTAACTTGTTCTTATTATAAAACTGTATTATTCAGAGTCAAAAATGCAAAAATTTAATTATTCTGAGAACAATAAGATGCAGCTTTCAATTATCCAGGATGATGAGGTAAAGGTTTAAATGGATAATCCAAAACAAAAGACTAGTAGTTAACAGAATAAGGAAATTAGATTGCATTATATTCATATATTATTATCCTTATTAACTCCGATAATCACCAATTAACATACAGTTTGTTTCCAGAGAGGAGACAACAGGGAACAGTGAGCAAACAGATGATGTCTCCTCAGATGAAGCTCCTCCTCTGTGTCCAAAGGTGCCTTCCAGCTCACTCATACTGAGGGGTGTAGAGGGTGACCGGGTTGACTTTGGGGTCTTCCCATGGAGAAAGTGAAAGTCGCTCAGTCGTGTCCAACTCTTTGCGATCCCATGGACCATGCAGTCCATGGAATTCTCTAGGCCAGAATACTGAAGTGGGTAGCCTTTCCCTTCTCCAGGGGATCTTTCCAACCCAAGGATTGAACCCAGGTATCCCACATTATTGTGGATTCTTTACCAGCTGAGCCACAGGGAAGCCCAAGAGTACTGGGGTGGGTAGCCTATCCCTTCTCCAGCAGATCTTCCTGACCCAGGAATCAAACCGGGGTCTCCTGCATTGCAGGCGGATTCTTTACCAATTGAGCTATCAGGGAAGCCCCCCCATGGAGAGGTCCCAACTTAACTCATAGTCAGCTGTGTCAGCTCAGCAGAACCTGATGGGGCACCGGCTTGCTTGCTCTCAGTTAGTTCCTTCTCTCCTTTGGCCCTGTTCTGCTCTGTACTGTAGGAAACAATGTTTCCAGGCTCCCCAGATTACTTGGCTTCCAGGTAGCCTTGACTAGTGGGACCAGTGGGAGTCACTGGAGAAGCTGGAAGGTGGAAGGAGGGGGAAAGTGAGAGTATTCCTGTTTGCCTCTTCCCTGGGTGGGTCTCCAGAGCTGGCAGCGGCTGCCTCTTCCTCACAGTTCCTACTCCTGCCAGGAGGACCTCTCTCTTAGCTCCCAAATGCCACTTTCGCCCACAGTTCTGTTTCCTGTAGGCAGCCAGCCTGCTCTTGGACCCTGAAAACACCAGCCCTGCCTATTGTCACTGCAGTCTTCAGCGGTCACAGTAATTTCTTGATGCTGCTGTTTCAAGTTTTATCACAGTCCCTGGTCTGTCTTAACTTTTCATCACCTTTGTAACCAGTTTCTTGTATTCAGTTCCCTTTGTTGAAGGACCCGGAGAGGATTCTGTGCTCCGACTGGATCCCATGAAATGTGTCTGGCGATATTCTGGGAGAGACCCCTTATCTTGTGGGAAGTGAATGGTCGGGATCAGCATGTCATTCCCACACCAGCTCCCACCGCACCTTCTTCACTTTACCCTGCAGGGCCCCATCCTCCTCCCAGCTCTGGGAGATGTTATGTTCCTTTCTGCTGGGTGGGTATAGAACAAATACGTCCCTTTAGTTTTTAAAAATCAGCACCAGCTGGCCACGCTGCACGAACAGCAGAAGGCTGAGTATTAATAACAGAATTTAGGGAAGTAATCACATTAAACTTAAAGCAAAATGAATGTGCTATGTATTAATGTTATGCAGAAACATCACTGCCCTGCTCTGGGGACTGGTCAGGCATATGACTGCTTAGAAATGGCTGCTGGCGAACTGACACTGTTTTTTTTACTTTCACAAAACCTAGCCAGTGTTCCCCAGGGTTTTGGTTTAATTGCTTAGTTTTCTGGCCTTCATAAAATAGCATCGATGCTTACATTGGTTCCTTAATTCTCTGTTTTTGTTTTTGTTACAGACAGACACTCACGGAGTACACTGTTTGCTGACACCCTGCCTTGTGTGTGTGTGTGTGTGTGTGTTTCTTCTCCACATGTAAGAAGGGCCCTCAAGCACAGAGGAGCAGCCACCATGTTAGAGTTTCTGCCAGGCTTAGAGAAAGCCACATTTAGGCTATTGGTGTCACAGGCATTATCTCATTTCATCTTCACAATAGTCTTGCAAACCAGTTAATATTAGTATGTCTAGCTTAAACTGAATCTCTGAGAGGTTAAGTAATAACCTTACCCCAAATCATATACCCTGTTAAGTCGTAGAGGTAGGATAATACCCCAAATTTGTCTGATCCCAATAAAATATGTTCTTAATTTGTATAGGAAGCATGGCCTCAATGCGGGTGGCAGTTGCAAAGTTACATAAAAGATAGTTTCCAGATAAAATAAAAAGAATCTAAGAAAGAGTGGGTATACATATACATATCACTGATTCCCTTTGCTGTACACCTGAAACTCATACAATATTTTAAATCAACTGTATACCAATACATTTTTTTTTAAATAGCCAAAACTTGTAAAGTACCCATCCCTTCCCAACCTGAAAAACAAAACAAAACAGCTCTTTTCCTTTGATTGTCCCTGCCAAATATCCTCCCCAAGTCTTACTCTCCCAAGTGATCCCAACAGATACAGTACCACTTAGCACCTGAAATCAGATAGTTGACATTCATCTTTATGTGCAATTACTTCCTCCAATGAAGCAGAGGGTGCATGCTAATATACTTCGGGTGGAAAGCAATTCTTCGTGAACTGTACCCAATTCCACACCTCTGTGGTAGATACAACCGTGTTTCTGACTTTCTCTTCGCTTGTCCTTTTCAGAAGCAATCTCCCAGGGAGGGGCGAGCTGTCAGCAGACCCACGCTGTTCAGCTATTCTCAGAATCCATTACTGAAGTCAGACTCTCTCCTCGCTCCTATTCAGAGGCTTGCCTGCTAATTCTAAAGAGGAGAAGGTGGAGGGCTATGAATCCCTTCAATTACTTGCTTCTGGGTGAACACGGTTCAGGGAATGCTAATGGTACCTTCTTTAAATGCCCTTTCCAGGAGACAGCATGAACAAAAGTCTGAATTCTCGTCCTCAGGGGCTCCAGTCACGCTTGCCAAAGTGTAGATTCAAAGGACACCCTCCCCCAACACCTGCAGAGCTGTCCCCCACTATCTCGAGTTCAACTTATTGTGCATAAAGACTTCCCCAAGCTAAAAGAATTTTCTTTATTGATGTGTTTTTCTCTCACCTCTCTTTTTCTAACTGTTTCTGCAACATTCTAAAATGTGCATGTGATGAAAATCCTGTTCTCTAGGGTTACAGTTATTTTTCCTTTTTAGTCCATCAATAAAATAAGATTAAAAAGCAAAATTATATTATTTAAAGTCAATTAGTGAGGCAGTTCTCTTAGAAATACATTCTTTCCCCATTCCAACTTTAAACTGCTGAATATACTTCTGGGATTCTAGTTAAATTTTGGTTTTTAATCCTAAAATCTTAAATTTACTAAAATCTTAAAATTGTAAATTTGGGGTGGGAGATCATTTCTGAGAGAGATGGGTCTTTTTGCTTAAGTATCAGGATGAAACTGCAAACCATCTTCCTTGAAGAGGAGACAGGGAAGTCAGTATTAGCTTTTCCTCCTCCCTTCATTTTTATATCTGTCTTATTTCCTTTTCCTTTCCATGTTTATTCCCTTTTCCTTTCTATTAATACTTGATCACATTCTGCAAGAACATTATTAATTAAAACACTTTTACAAGGACAAATGGCATATAGCATCAAATTTGTTGTACATGACTATTAAATTATGATTCTTCAAGTATAATTTCACAATAATGTATTTGTA
This sequence comes from Bos indicus x Bos taurus, assembly GCF_003369695.1. Classification (NCBI taxonomy): domain Eukaryota; kingdom Metazoa; phylum Chordata; class Mammalia; order Artiodactyla; family Bovidae; genus Bos; species Bos indicus x Bos taurus. The sequence goes on along the minus strand of NC_040087.1, from coordinate 26,876,619 downwards.
AGACTGGACGAATCAAAAGTAGCCTCCTATTAGGACAAATTTTTAAAAATATTAAATCATAACACAGGTCAAACTTTACAAGTTTAAGCCACCACTTACATAACCTGTAGAAAACTTGGTAGAACAAGGATGTGCAGCTGAGTTTAAGGCAGGGAAGTGGTGGGTTTCATCAAACATTTCTCTGTGTTTCAAAATCTGATGTGTCTTATGAAGAACTGAGTTTCCTTGTGATAGTATTCCCGTATGTTTTCCTTGAAAAACATTCTTTTCTGTTTTATTTGGTTAATAAACAGATACCTCCTGGCTAGTGAAAAAGAGTAAAGATTATTGACAGCTGGCCATCCCTCAAGTAATTAGTGCCCTTACACTGCAGATGAATTGCCTACGTGGAATATGGAGGTGGGAGTCTGTCCACCGGGGACTGTCCCTCCTTTCTTTTACAGGTTTTGCATGTAGAATGAGTGCCAGTCCTGGTTATATACCCCTATCTAGTCTCCTTCATGTGAGTCAGCCGTCAGCGGAACCAACCTACCACCTGGGGCTGCTCCAGTAGTCATATGGCACGTTGAAGGAGCCTGTGAGAACTGGAACTGATTTAGGCATGGGCAGAATATTTCCACTGGAGAAGGCAATGGCAGCCCTCTCCAGTACTCTTGCCTGGAAAATCCCATGGATGGAGGAGCCTGGTAGGCTGCAGTCCATGGGGTTGCTAAGGGTTGGACACGACTGAGCTACTTCACTTTGACTTTTCACTTTCACGCATTGGAGAAGGAAATGGCAACCCACTCCAGTGTTCTTGCTTGGAGAATCCCAGGGATGGGGGAGCCTGGTGGGCTGCTGTCCATGGGGTCGCACAGAGTCGGACACGACTGAAGTGACTTAGCAGCAGCAGAATATTTCAGCAGCCATTGTTCCTTCTGAGTGCCCTTTTTCTCCCCATTTTACAGACCCAGGGTGTCTGTCTTTATTTCTCCAGTTTGAACTCTTCTAGGTAATATCCTCCTCCTCTCATCAATCCAAATTCATTTGACCTAGGAACCATGTCTCAGGGACCTTATTGGGAATCTATGAAGTCAACTGAGTCTGTGAACTAACAATCATATTACCCCTTGCAAATAACACAGTTTGACTTTGATTCATTTAACCAAATATTTATTGACACCTACTGTGTATCAGACAGTGTGCTAAAATTGAATATAGCAATAACCCAGAAGATATGGGCTCTGACCTCATGGATTTGAAGTCAAGGGTAAACAGGAAGCATGAAATACAGACAATGTGAGAAGAGTTCTGATAAGGGATAGTGGCCAGAGTGTATGACTAGTGGACCCAGGCTTGTGGAGTCAAGAGGACTTCCTGGAGGCAATGTCTTCTGAGACCTGGAGTGGGCACTCAGGCAAGCATAGAAGGGGCCTCAGGAGAGGCCGAATAAAAGGGAGCACAGAGCATGGGAGGAGCCAAGAAATCTGCTATTGCTGCAAAGCAGAATGGGAAGGCAGAGTGGTGAGAGCAGATGCAAAGATGTGGTGAGAGCAGATACAAAGATGTGCCTTTCTTACCATCTGCATTAACCAAGGGAACTCTTTCAGTGGTGGATGCAAGACCTAGTCACAGCCAGTGGGGGACAAATTTGGAAAGAAGTGCATCTTCTGTGGTCCCTCCATACCCCAATACCTAAGTGAACCTTTGTTCTAACCTAGGTAATCAGCAGGTTCTGACTTAGACTCTCTGAGGGCTGTTTAGTTATCACATTCATGCATCTCTCAACCCAGGTGTCAGTAAGTTTCAATACATACCATTCACAGATGAACAGCCAGAGAGGGCTTCCCAGATCACAAGTAAATTTGCTAGACGTAGGAAACACCACTTCTTCTCCTGGTCTTAGAGACTCAGTTTGATCTCTTTCTCCTACAACTCCTTAGAAAGAAGCTGTCCCATTCATGGGCATAGCTTGCTTCCTTCTTATGTTCTGAGCTAAGCAACCCTGCCTGTGGTTCAGAGCTGTGCAGCTGATGGAAGGGAAACCAACCACAGATTAACTCGTGCAGCATGGCACAAAAAACGATCTGGTACAATCAGATTCTTGCTTTCTGCAACCTAAGCTGAGAAATGGAAAGACTGGATCATGGAAGTAAAGGTGAAAATAAGCTAGTGTTTTAGTCCAGATTGTAATAAGACCAATTCATATTCAAGTCAGAGTTCACGGCAGTTGTTCCAAGGATCAAATAAATTAACATACGTGAAATACTGAGAATAGTGCTTGGCACACAGAATATACTCAATAAGGGTTAGCAGTTACTATTTTTTATCTTGATGCTGGCAACATGGTGGGAAATAGCCTTTCGGTAGAGAGAGGCATGTGGAACAAGCAGATTCATGGAGAGAAACTGAAATGCCATGGGGGAGAGGCCAGACCCAGGCCTGATGCCAATTTAGTTTCAATTTCAAATCACATGCATCCCTTATATAGATACACTGTCCCTTAAGGTAGCTTGGGAGAGATGCTCTCCTTTACAGCTAAATAAACCAACTGCAAAACTCCCTAGTCAAGGTAATGGATTGCCAAAATGAGTTACTGTTCCTAAACTGATCTGTAGTGTTCGGTACATAATGTCATGTCAAAATAATGAGCTAAGTCCTAAAGCTCCAGAGCATTTTTTTCACCCAAGTATATGTTAATCTATCAATTAATGTAATAACTTCAGTACCTTCCTCAGTACACAGATGAGCTGATACAATTCGGCCTGTGAATTTTCGGATTCTGCTTTGTAAAAGGTTGGAATAATGAACTAATTGAAAACTTTCCCCCAGAGGCCAATTCTGTTGCAAATCCCTTTGGCAGCCCAGCTCCTGGAGAGGCAAAAGGAATATTCCATGGTATGAGACACTAACAACAGGTTAAATCATTTGAAACTTCCAATTAAAGAGGAATAAAGTAAGCAGGGAAATAATAATGATTCCAACACTGTGAAATACTTTGTTATGAATGAAAATACAAACACTATTTTCTTAAAACTGAAAAGAATATTATGTTCTCAGATGAGAGTCAGAATGAGGTGATGAAATAGGGTAAGCAACCCACTTGGCAGCAGCAGCAGAGGAGGGCCAGATAAATAGAGAAATAATTGAGACTTATGTTTCAGTCAGAATTGTCTGCCTCTGCCTCTAAAGCATGAATTATGTTCTTGAGCAATGCAATCAATCTTTTGGTGTCTGAGCTCTGTCTTCCTTCTGAGGTTTATCTTCATTCGAATCACCATGCTATAGTTAAACTTTCCCTTATTTCATGAGGATGTTCCTGTTTTCCTGTGGCTGCTGATTATCATCTTAAATGGACTTCTCTGTTTAAGAGTTCAGGGTGAAGAGTTCAGGGTGAGGCTGTCATCATAGTTCTTAGAAAGGGGCTTCTTCACTTGTGCCAAGACTGATTAAGCCACTACTCTTACTCTGTGGAGGTCTTCGTAGGGGACTTTTCACAAACATTCACAAAGGAAGAGAGGCTCCAGCAATGACCTCCCAGTTATCCACTGCATGACTCAACCTCGGATTACATTTTGCCAACACTGCCTGATCTGTTTCCCCAACTTATTGATTCACTTGTTCATTTTTGCTTGAGTGTTAAAAGCGGATCCCAGACATCTCACTCCCCTCGTAAATACTTGGTATACATAAAAGGCATCAAATGACTTTTTAAAAAACAGAAAGGAAACGTTGAAAAATATTGGCTTCCAAGTATCCAAATTTTACCCCTCCCTCAGGCCTGCTTCTGGCTTATAAATCTCCTTCTCAAAAGGGGGATTCATCATCTGACCTAAACACTTGAAAATACATTTCCTGCTGTCTTGTAGCATGTGCTAAATTGACAAGATACAACATTACATTTTGTATTTTCATTTAACTTCTCAGGAGTTTATGTTGTTTCCCAAACTGGAATGAGGAAGCAACGTGGGATAAAAGAAAACTCACAGACTTAGTCCCAGGTTCTGATTGAGATTCCGTTATTTTACGTAAGTCTTCTGTACCTCAATTTCCATAGCTGTAAAATGGAGATGAAACCAGCCCTGTTACATAAGAGACCCATATTGTTACCCACATTTTCAGTTCAGTTCAGTCGCTCAGTCGTGTCCGACTCTTTGCGACCCCATGAACCGCAGCACGCCAGGCCTCCCTGTCCATCACCAACTCCCGGAGTTCACCCAAACCCATGTCCATCAAGTCGGTGATGCCATCCAACCATCTCATCCTCTGTAATCCCCTTCTCCTCCTGCCCCCAGTGCCTCCCAGCATCAGGGTCTTTTCAAATGAGTCACTTCTTTGCATCAGGTGGCCAAAATATTGGAGTTTCAGCTTCAACATCAGTCCTTCTAATGACACTCAGGACTGATTTCCTTTAGGATGGACTGGTTTGATTTCCTTGCAGTCCAAGGGACTCTCAAGAGTCTTCTCCAACACCACAGTTCAAAAGCATCAATTCTTTGGCGCTCAGCTTTCTATAGTCCAACTCTCACATCCATACCTGACCACTGGACAAACCATAGCCTTGACTAGACAGACCTTTGTTGAGAAAGTAATGTCTCTGCTTTTTAATATGCTATCTAGGTTGGTCATAACTTTCCTTCCAAGGAGTAAGCGTCTTTTAATTTCATGGCTGCAGTCACCATCTGCAGTGATTTTGGAGCCCAGAAAAGTCAGCCACTGTTTCCCCATCTATTTCCCATGAAGTGATGGGACCAGATGCCATGATCTTCGTTTTCTGAATGTTGAGCTTTAAGCCAACTTTTTCACTCTCCTCTTTCACTTTCATCAAGAGGCTCTTTAGTTTCTTCACTTTCTGCCATAAGGGTGGTGTCATCTGCATATCTGAGGTCACTGGTATTTCTCCTGGCAATCTTAATTACAGCTTGTGCTTCCTCCAGCCCAGCATTTCTCATGATGTATGCTACATATAAGTTAAATAAGCAGGGTGACGGTATTCAGCCTTGACGTACTCCTTTTCCTATTTGGAACCAGTCTGTTGTTCCATGTCCAGTTCTAACTGTTGCTTCCTGACCTGCATAAAGGTTTCTCAAGAGGCAGGTCAGGTGGTCTGGTATTCCCATCTCTTTCAGGATTTTCCACAGTTTATTGTGATCCACACAGTCAAAGGCTTTGGCATAGTCAGTAAAGTAGAAATAGATGTTTTTCTGGAATTCTCTTGCTTTTTTGACCCACACTTTAATATGTACTTATTTTAATAACTTGATTTTTTTTAATTGTTAATTTTTTCTGGCTGTGCTGGGTCTTTGTTGCTGAACGCAGGTTTCTCTAGTTGCGGCGAGCTGGGACTTCTCTTCCTCGCGGCCGTGGGCTTCTTCACTGTGATGTTCTCTCCTGTTGTGTAGCTTGGGCTCTGGAGTGCGTAGGTGTCAGTAGTCGGGGCACACTGGCTTAGTTGCACCACAACATCTGGACTCTTCCCAGACCAGGAATCAAACCTATGTCCCCTGCATTGGCAGGTGATTGTTAATCACTGGACCACCAAGAAAGTTCATAACCTAATGTTTAAATCTGGGATCAATTGTATTTAAAATATGCAATATATCCAAGTTTCATGAATATATTTCAGCAAGATCAGAAGCATTGACTGTGATTTTTTAAAAAATTCTTTATTAAATTTGCTACAATATTGCTTCTGTGTTCTGTTTTGGTTTTTGGCTGTGAGGCGTATAGCTCCCTGACCAGGGATTGAACCACATCCCCTGCATTGGAAGGTGAAGTCTTAACCACTACACCACCAGGGAAGTCCCCTTGACTGTGATTTTTAATACAGTAAAATAGCATAAATCACATACACACATATACACATACAAACACACACCAGATTCCTGTGAAGATTGAGTGATTAATGAGATAATAAAAGTGAAATGCTTGGTTCATAGCAGATTGCAATAAATGGGACCTAATATTATTAGCTTATGACCTTCTTCCTGGAAGAAGAGCCCATGTCTTACAAAATGTATTTCTTTCTCGTCCCCCTACCCCATCCCCAAGATTTAATCCTGTGAATTGCACACAATTGGGATAAGCTCAATTAATATTTGGTCTTTTGATTTGTTGATATACCAGGTAGACTAGTGTTTAAAATTAGAAAGAAAAAAAATCTTTACATATGGAGTATTTACTATGCTGCTGTTGCTGCTAAGTCGCTTCAGTCGTGTCCGACTCTGTGCGACCCCATAGACGGCAGCCCACCAGGCTCCCCCGTCCCTGGGATTCTCCAGGCAAGAACACTGGAGTGGGTTGCCATTTCCTTCTCCAATGCATGAAAGTGAAAAGTGAAAGTGAAGTTGCTCAGTCGTGTCCCTCTCTTCGTGACCCCATGGACTGCAGCCCACCAGGCTCCTCCATCCATGGGACTTTCCAGTCAAGAGTACTGGAGTGGGGTGCCATTGCCTTCTCCGAGTATTTTCTATGGTATGTGGCAAAAAGTTTTGACATGATTTAGAGTCACAGATAAAAGGATGAGACAGGATGTGTCCTGAGAGTCAGGTATGAATCACATTCCAGCCACACAAACAAGGATTTTGAAACTTGTCTCAGGCCACAGAAAAGGGCCTCACAGCTGTAACTCAGCTCATGGTTATAACATTCTGATTTCTCTTTCTCTAACTTCTTGAAACTCTGAAAGAGTCTACTGGGCAATTTAGCAGAAAACATAGACAACTTTACCAAGACTTTTGCACTCTGTTAATCCTCCTTGAAACATGCTAGCAATTTCCCAAGTCCCACCTCATTGGATTCATCTAGTTTCAGTATAAACGTCATAGAAAGACTTGGGAACAAGACCAGGTATTCGAATGATCTCTCAGATCAGTGTGCTACCTAGAGATATGTGACCACAGCCCAGAGAGCCCTGTGAGGTAATTGGAGATTACCTCTGTTTCCAACAGGAGTATGCACCTAAGGAAAAGGTGCTCAGAGGCTCAGGCATGTCCAACTCTTTGTGAAGGAAAATGTAAACAGGTTTAATTGTCAGCAGTAGGTCTCAGCTGCCCTGACACTTTATGCTCCATGCACTTTATCCTCTCCCCGGAACCCAGAACTCTGTGCTGTTTGTCCACGAGCTGCCAAGAGGGGCCACTGGTATTTCCCTGGGGGTCTATCAGTTCAGTTCAGTTCAGTCACTCACTCGTGTCCAACTCTTTGCGATCCCATGGACGGCAGCACGCCAGGCCTCGTTACCAACTCTCAGAGCTTGCTCAAACTCATGTCCATCATGTCGGGGATGCCATCCAACCATCTCATCCTCTGTCGTTCCCTTCTCTTCCTGACTGCAATTGTTCCCAGCATCAGGGTCTTTTCCAGTGGGTCAGTTCTTCACATCAGGTGGCCAAAGTACTGGAGCTTCAGCTTCAGCATCAGTCCTTCCAGTGAATATTCAGGACTGATTTTCTTTAGGATGGACTGGTTGGATCTCCTTGCAGTCCAAGGGACTCTCAAGAGTTTCCAACATCACAGTTCAAGAGCATCAATTCTTTGGCGTTCAGCTTTCTTTATAGCCCAACTATCACATCCATACATGACTTCTGGAAAAAACTATAGCTTTGGCGTCTCTGGCTGGTGACAAATCCCTGCCTGTTCTGTATTATTAACCAGTATGAGTTGAGATTAGCAAAACTTCTCTCCCTCCATCTGCCTTCTCACCTGTCAATATTTATTGATTCTCTGTAGTGTTCATGGCTGCATTTAACTTTGCATTTCCCCCTCTCAACCTCTCCATGTTAACAGGGTTATCCTCCAATTCTGGGTTGAACAAATGGAAAGACAAGACTCTGGAGCCTCTTCCCCTCCCATTATTACATTATTTGTAATGTATTGAGAGCCACTGCACATTTGGCCCCTGTAGACAAGATGCTCAAAGAACAGAGAAGGGAGGAGCTTGGCAGAAAACAAGCCTCAGCTTGAAGTTCATTAAAGTTCTTAAATTGAAAGTTGAGGAAGACTCAGGGCTTCCATGGTGGCTCAGACAGTAAAGAATCTGCCTCCAATGCAGAAGACCTGGGTTCAATCCCTGGATTGGGAAGATCCCCTGGAGAAGGAAATGGCTACCCACTCCAGTATTCTTGCCTGGAGAATTCCATGGACAGAGGAGCCTGACCGGCTACAGCCCACGGGATCTGAAAAAGTCAGACAGGACTGAGTGACTAATACTTTCAATTTCTTTTGGGGATGACAGCTCTTCCATGGAGTGTTTCTTCCTAGAAGCAGGTGTACAGTGTCCAGCATTACTTTGGGGCCTCGGTAAGCATTCACCAAGAGGTAATGTGAATGAACTCTACACAGAGAGACGTGGGAGTAGGCAGGGATGAATCAGAGGCACAGGGAATTGTGAATTGGCCCTTTCCGAATGTGACTCACCTCCCTGCTCAGCTTACCTGCCGCCCAGATTCCCTGCAGCCTCGTTGGTTTCCAAGGAGACCACTGAGCGCTAGGCAGTAGCAGACTGTGTTGACACTGTGCTTCTGTGGCTGTGGATCCCATTATCCAGTGATCCGCACATATGAACCTGTTAGCTGGGGGCTTCCCAGGAATGCCTTCATATCTTTGAACAGCATTAGAGCAAGAACGCAAAAAAGAAATATTTCTAAGGTTATTCACAGACTCAAACACCTGCTTGCAGTGAAATCCTTTGTCTGCTCATAATAGGCACTTGATTTATGTTCTGGCCACAGAACTGTGCTGAACACCAAACGTGTTTAGAATAACTGGGTTGAGGGCACAGGGAAAGGATGCATCAATAAATAAATAGGAAAAAAATGAGGAATATTTCAGAAGGAAATGCAGGTCTATGGCACATCATTACGTAATAATGGCTTATGTATCTAGTGCTTACTATATGACAGATTCTGAGAATAAGATCAGTAAACCTGGTCCCTCCTCTTGCAGAGCTAGTGGGTTTGGAGGCCCTGACCTTCACAGGCAGCAACTCTTCTACTCCTCACAGCAGCCAAGATAGTGGGAAGGTGGATCAGCCCAAAGTGAAACCCAACATCTATATCACATAGGCAACACCTGAGGGAGCCTTTCCATTCCACCAGGCTGCACAGAATCTAAATTAGCCTCCTAAACCAAGTGGTAGGTCCTCATCCAACTTGATTGCTTGAAAGAGTAAATTTAAGAATAATTTTAATATTGTCTGCCAGTAGAGGGATGCTTCCACAATACTTTAGAAGTTTCTTCCCTTAAAGAGTGAGCTCTTTTCCCCCGTATCTTTTGTATGTACTAATAACTTCAAAATACTTTATCATAGGCAATAGGAAGGAAACCATCAACAGAGTCAGTGTCAAAATTATCATACATTCTAAACTAGTGGATTTTAAATTTTAATGAGTTTTTATTAAGTATTTTGTTCTCTTAATTTTTTTATGCCACTGATACTTTTCATCAAAAGGGCATGGAAACACTGTATATTTTTAAAGGGTAGGAAAATCTGAGGAACTAATTTTCCATTTAACCTTAAGTTCAGGAGACTTAAATCTTTGCAAAGGAAGTATTTAATTCTACCATCAAAATCAACCTTTCACAGATTCATAAGTTTTAAGATGGTCTAAAGTAACCTGATCACCTTAAAATGAATTTCTGAGAAACAGTAATTTTTTTTCCCCCCAGGGGCCAATTTTAAAATATGACTTGATGTTACAGTTGTATGAATGAGCATCTGAGGTACTAACTTCTTATATTCATTGCCTTTCCTTTTCCTCAGAAATTACCCCTTATTGAACAAGTCTATTGTGTGTAAAGGATGTCTTGCACCTTCTCTAGGCCTGGGAGGCAGCAGAAATGGAACTTTGATTGTAACTGCTCCCCCGCTTTCTTCCTTTATTGCACTCCCTTCCTCCCACTAGGAAGCAGTTTTGAACTCCACAGTTGACCGCTTATTTAGACTTCTATGTTTACTCTAGGTTTCTTTGTAAGGTGTGAATAAAAATGGGATCACAACATCCTACCAAAGAGTCAAGACAGCAAGGATCCTCCATAAATGAGTAGGGGAGAACTGAGGAGTGGAGAGAGATGAATTCCTATTCTTCATCTTTTTACAAGTGTCACCAACCTAGGAGTTGAGAGATCATACATTTACAAAGCGGGTACTTACTCTTGGGGGTATGGCATGGCAGGATGGGGGGAACCAGGCAGAGGAGTCTCAAGAACTGCCTACAGTTGGGCAAAATCATCTAACCCAATGGTTGTTTTATAGTAAAGTGTTAAATAACTCATGTAATCTGCTGAATCCTGTTCTGAAAGTGAAAAATAGAATGGCTGTGTGTGTTCAGAATGATTCTAACCATACTGTTGTTGACCCTCCTCATAGCATGGCTGATTGGGAGCGGCTGCTGGCACTGTCCAGTCTCACAAGAGAGTATTGATTGCATTATCAGTAGCCCAGGAAGAGATCCAAATTCAATTTTCAAACAGCGGTTTTAGCTCTGTGATAAAGTTGAAAAATCTCTAAGTTGAACAATCATCATAAGTTTAAACTATCTTTAGTCTCCAAGAAACAGTAAATAGTTACTCCAATTAAAAATGTAGGTTGTGTTGGGAGGTTACAGCAAAGTGGTGAGAGATAAGAATGAAAATACAGAGGGTAGGTTGTGATATATCCTGAAAGAGGCTGGCAAAGGGTGATGGAGAGCCATTCATTTCTCTTTTGTGGGGGCAGGGGGAGGGCAGAGTGAGGAGAGGATAAGCAGGCAGAGTCTAGCATCAAATATCTATTTTCTTTTTGTTTTTGATGTGGACTGTTTTTAAAATCTTTATGGAATTTGTTACAATATAGCTTCTGTTTTATGTTTTGGTGTTTTGGACACGAGGCACGTGGGATCATAGCCATCTGACACCCCTTGCATTGGAAAATGAAGTCCTAACCACTGGCCTACCTGGAAAGAAAGAAAGAAAGTGAAGTCGCTGTTGTGTCTGACTCTTTGCGACCCCATGCACTGCAGCCTACCAGGCTCCTCCATCCATGGGATTTTCCAGGCAAGAGTACTGGAGTGGGTTGCCATTGCCTTCTCCAGGAGATCTTCCCGACCCAGGGATTGAACCCGGGTCTCCTGCATTGTAGGCAGATGCTTTACCGTCTGAGCTACCAGGGAAGCTGGAAAGTCCCACAAATATCTACTTTCAGTACCTTTTGCAGGCATGTGGGAGATGATGTGAGGGAGACCTCTTTATCCTTGAACTCTAGCTCCCTGTTGTAGGTTGGTCCCAAAAAGCAGCTTCAGAGATGGAGACCTACAGGCAGAAGTTTGGGGGGCTTGCCTTCAGGATCCACTCCTACAAGAGAATGATGGCAGCAGGATTAGGCAAAGGGAGAAGTGCTGCTGCCTTCAGGACAAAGGCCTCAGTTTATCCCAGAGGGAGCCCCAGAGCTGGTGTGACTATTCAGGGTTGAATCCGATTCGGCCAATGGGGTCAGGCTTTATCCCTGTATCAGTAAGTCATTGGACAAAGAAGGGAGTGTGACCCTGTTCAGCTGAAGCCAGTCAGCTGGGGCAGTGAGTGTTCCACTTCAACCCCGTCCCCAGTCCGTCCAATCTCTAGAAAATGGCACCACAAATTACCTCATTAATCATGCCAAAGCCTGGGGATTTCCTTGACTTCTCTCTTTTATTTTTACATCACATCCACTCCATTAGTAAATCCTTTTCTTGTCAGCTCTTCCTTTAAGGTGGTTATAGTCAGAGTACATTTGTCATAGTCCTCACCCCCTCATCTTCTACTGGGGCACTTATTATAGACTCCCAAATGGTCTCCCTGCTTCCATTCTTCCTTGTTTATAATCTCTTCTCTCTGTGTCATTATATCAATTCCTGGAACCTAGTGATTACTCAACATATGTTAAATGAATGCATAAATGACCTCAGAAGGTAGTGATCTCTTTAGCTCTGAAGGAACCATTATTATGGTAAAATGGAGAATTTGCTAGTCCATGGGTAATGTAAGTAGCAAAATGAGAAGAAATTAATTTTTTTATATTAAATAATTTTTAAGTGATAAAATCCTATAAATATCAACATATGTCAAACATATTTCAAAGATTTTAGTTAATTTAATAACTAAGAACCAGTAAGAAATCATAACCAATTCAAAGATGAATTCAGAGTAACATAGATATAATAGTAATAAACAATGCTGAAATGAATTTATAAACAGTTGTGAAATGATCTTATTGGAAAGGAGGCAGGAGGAAATCAATTGTATTTCCATCTTTTTTTAAACTTTTATCTCTGCAGACAAGAGGCATTTCCATTTCTACCAGTTATGTGTAACTCAGAGGGAAATATAATGGTTCAAAGACAGTGAAAGTTGTGGGGACCCTATAATATCAGCTAATCTGGAAGAGTGTTTAGGAAACAGTTCTGCATTGAAGATACCCAATAATGTTTCTGGGTCATTTCAAAGGCTTTCACATTTTTTTTTCCTTTCGTGGGTAAGAAGAAAGAAAGAGGGGGAAATTTTTTTTAAAAAGAAAATTTCTTAGGCAATTTTGCTTATGCCTGTTCTCCTGGAGAAATTATTAATAGCAAGATTTTTATTCTCAAAAATGCCCTGGTTTGGAAGATAAGATATGTAATTACCCTATTTGAAAATCTCTTTAATTTTATTATTATTCCCTTAAGCCCACTTGGTGGAATTCCTTGGTGGTCCAACGGTTAAGATGCTGTGCTCTCACTGCCAAGGGCCCAGGTTTGATTCCTCATGGGGGAACTAAGATCCTGCAAGCCCAAGGGGGAAAAAAAAATCTCTCTTAAAAAAATACCAGCAGATTCCAATCAACAGGCACTTGACTATTCACCTGAATAGAAGACAGGTAAGGCTTCCCTGGTGGCTCAGATGGTAAAGCGTCTGCCTGCAATGCGGGAGACCCGGCTCAGGAAGATCATCTGGAGAAGGAAATGGCACCCCACTCCAGCACTCTTGCCTGGAAAATCCCATGGACGGAGGAGCCTGGTGGGCTACAGTCTATGGGGTCACAAAGAGTCGGACACGAGTGAGCGACTTCACTTTCTTTCTTTAAGCCCACTTAAACAACAAAAGAATGTCATTGAGAGGGAGCTACACTGTGAAGGATTAACAACAAGTCAGTTAGTATTTTATATCTAAGTGGTTGGAGTTATGGCAACAAGTCAATGGTGTGAGTTTTGAAATGGGTAGGGTTTAGAGCAGCCATAGTGCTGTCAGGCTGTCTCTTGATCCGGAACCCTGATCCATTCACCTGGATAGATTCAGTCAGGCTCTGATTCCATTAGGCCTGGGACCTTCTCATTCTGGGTGGTAGTCAAAAGCTTGGACAGCTTCACTTTATAAAACAGTGGGAATTTTGTGCTTTTTCATTTAACACACCAAAGTAAAAACCCATAATAATGTTGTTCAATTCAGTTCAGTCACTCAGTTGTGTCCAACTCTTTGAGACCCCATGAATCGCAGCACACCAGGCCTCCCTGTCCATCACCAACTCCCAAAGTTCACCCAAACTCATGTCCATTGAGTCGGTGATGCCATTCAGCCATCTCATCCTCTGTCGTCCCCTTCTCCTCCTGCCCCCAATCCCTCCCAGCATCAGACTCTTTTCCAATGAGTCAACACTTTGAGGTGGGCAAAGTACTGGAGTTTCAGCCTCAGCATCATTCCCTCCAAAGAAATCCCAGGGCTGATCTCCTTTAGGGTGGACTGGTTGGATCTCCTTGCAGTCCAAGGGACTCTCAAGAGTCTTCTCCAACACCACAGTTCAAAAGCATCAATTCTTTGGCACTCAGCTTTCTTTATAGTCCAACTTTCACATCCACTCGTGACTACTGGAAAAACCATAGCCTTGACTAGATGGACCTTAGAGAAACTACTACAAGGTATTAGTATCCTGTGGCTATCCTATTCTGAATTCATCATTTCTCAAGCTAGACAAGCTGAATGAATGTCTGATGGACTAATTTGCTTTAGATTTTGTTTGTTTTTAAAATATTATGAAATTTTTTCTTGTTTATATAGACTGAGCATTCTAAGAATCGTTTCTTTGCTCCCTTCCCTCTGGTTTACCCTTTGGAGGGGTTTTCGAGTTCTGTCACCTCTGCCTTCTCCTTTGTGGCTTCACGCTGGCAAGCAAGTAGCTTAAGCACGCCCCCAGAATTTTTAAGAAAGCTCATGAAATAGAATGTGCTTTCCTCTAAGTGTTAGAGGATTTGCTTATTTTTTTTTTACTTTTTCAAACTAGGAAGTCACATTGTGAACCATAAAAGGAACTCATTCCCAAAGGGATTAAGGCTAAACTTAGAACCAACTATTTATGAGCTGACTGTAAATGGAATCACGTTTGAATCCGTTCTATGAACAATAGTAAGAATAAATGTAAACGTAGCTACTAAAATGTTTGCCATTTGCAGGCTCTAATCAGAGTGTCCTTTATACTGACTGAGGGGCAAATGAGGACTCCGCAGGAGGTTTCGGCTCACCATTGGGAAGCCCTCCTTGAAATATAAGGTCAGAGGGAAAGTCCTAATGTGGGACTGGACAGGAGTGTTTGCCTCAAGTATCAGGAAATTCTAACTGAGCCTCTGACTTGTATGTGGCTAGAATCCCCCTTAGAAATATTTTTGAATCATTGACATTTACAGATCAAGTCATTTTCCAGAGAGGGCAGGCCTCTGAAGTGTGCTCTCAAAGACAAAGAAAAACAATTCGTGCTGCACCAACCCAGCTGTACTGAACTCACCTTCTCAAATGGGAAGGTTCATGCCCCAACCACTTCGAAAAAGATTTCTCTGAATAGTAATAATTATAACTAACATTTCCCTTGCCCTTTAGGGTTTGCAAAATGCTTCCCACCCAAGATGTCATTTCAGAAGCTCTCAGCTTGGATCTTAACAATATCACCTTGGAGGGCATGGAAAGATGGGTCAGCAGCCCGTGTCACAAGACTACCATTTCCAGCTACCCTATTCCTAACCTTTGTGCTAGCACGTCCTCAGGGATAAGATGCTCCTGGAAAGGGTTATAAACTGCGATTGTTATTACTCTTCAGAGTTCTTCCCTTTCAGGTGATTGTCATACATAAGTACTCACTGAGTTATTATGTTAGAACCAGTTTCAAAGAGTAAGTGCTAATTAAACTTGAAGCTGTTCTTTAAAACATCACAAAATAGCCAGGGATCTATACTTAATTTGGTTTCGCAGTCAGATCAGTGGTATGATGGGTCAGACTTTCAAGTCTGACACAATCAGACTTCATGTGTCTCTAAATTCTGAAAATAGTTACTTCATTTAAACATTCAGTGAATATTAAGTACCTATCCCACCATTGCCTCCCATTTTCAGAATATACAAAAATGAGTAGAGACTCTGCCCTCCATCAACTTACAGTCTATTAGAGGAGAGAAGATAGGCACACAACTCAGGCAAAATGTCAAAAGTCTAAAAAGATGAATTAGACTCTACTTCTGAATCAGTATAATTAGAGGAATCCACAAAAGTTGGGGTTGAATTGGGCCTTGATGAATGGTAGGCTTTCTAAAGATGGATGAGAAAAGATACACCAAGGGGAGGAAACAGCAAGATGGGACAATATGGGATGTGTATCAATTATGGTGGGAGCACAAATGATGATAAAGAACCCCCTGAATGGACAACATTCTTGTGTAGCTCTGTCAGATATTTTCTGTGCACAGCCAGGAAGAACAATAGTTGCAGATAAAATGAAAACTTCCTATACCACATATTGATATGGAGTCGTAGTCACATATATATTAATAGATAAATATTTATGAATGGCTCTAATAATCTATAATTATGTATGCACACAACTGACACATACTTATTTTCATAGTTTTATTTTCCTCTTTTTTCTTTAGAGAAAAGAAAAACAGTTTTCTTATTATAAAAGTAATGCCTTTTCTTATATTATTAAGCAAAAAAGAATAAAACAAACAGCCAAATCTTATCACCCAAAATAATCTCTGTCCACATTGTATGTATATTCTTATTACCCACCTTATATACATATTTTACATATACAATGCATATGAAACACTTTTCCTGTCCTTAAACTTTCTCTACAAGTATTTCTTTTGCTAATGATATTCTATTATATAGTAGTACTATGATTTTGTAACTTATTTATAACTGTTAGATATCTGGGTGGCTTATGGTTTTTCTCATAAAATATAGACAGTATTGCAGTGAACAGCTTTATAATTAAACCTTTGCAACAAACACGAGTATTTCCTTAGGATAAATACCTAAATGCCTAGAAGTGAGATCCCTGTTTCTGGAGCATGTGTGTGTGTGTGTGTGTGTGTATGTGTGTGTGTGTGTGTGTGTATGCACACATGCATGTGCAGTCAAATTCTATTCCAGAAAATTTGTACCTTTCTTTCTTGACTCCCACCTGCAGTAAAGCTATATTACTTCTGAAAGAAAATGACACAATCCCTTAGGAAGACGGGATAGTCTGGAGCACAGTGTGCTGTTGACATTTGGGCAGAGACATTAAATCACTAAGACCTAGGTGTAGGAACTCCTCCAGCAAATTGATCTCTCACCCAGAGAACCACTCCTTTATCCATGAATAAGCATCAGTTGCTATTCTCTGCATCATGGATTCCTCTTCATTACCACCTCAGCCTTGAAAACACTTCTATCCATTCCTGATATAAGCCATCTGAAAAGCTAAGCTTTGCTGCTATTTTTCATTATGCTCAGCCTGATCACAGAGGCATACTGTGGCAATCATGAGTTCTAACCAGGCAGTAAGTACAGGAGATTTCATTACAAGAGCACACTTGCATTGCATACCCCTTAATCTCTGTTACTACTCCCCCAAGTAGCACATGCCCTCAGTTCGGACTGTGACGATACTTTCTTTGTCAGAGGAATGATGCTAAGAGAGTCAGAGACGCTGCTGTTGCCAGGAGCCTGTTCCCTGGCACCCGAGGCAAAGGTCATTTGAAAATCCCACGTGCATTTACACTTACGCCATTGGCACAGGCAGACTTACTCAAAAGAACCATGTTAATGCGGGTTATGGTCCCATCCAGCTCACTGGCTTTATATTTCCATTGCCTCTGGATGTTTAATGAAGCTTCTCTTCTACCCTTCTCTCCTGGTTGTATTAAGGCTGAGGGTACAGTGGAAAAATGCCCTGAGACCTAAGTCATCTGAAAGGCCCGCTTGCTACACTCTGATTCTTTTCAAAGCATCTATTAGCCTGGAGTCATGATTATTGAGCAAGGATCATAAATTAAATTAAATTGAATCACATGTAGGAAACGTCTGACCTGTCTGAAATATAGCCAAATGGAAATTCCTGAATGAGAGCGATAAGGAAATCAATTCCATGGCTGCTAGTTCATTAAACCCAACTTCAAGGTATTTCCCTGATATCCAGCTCCCTGGTATAGTATTAATATTTACAGAGAATCCCTAAGCAAGATGGGCTGTCAATGGGTCATGTGCCAAGTATTGTGAATGTTCTTCAGAACTGTGTTAGTCTAGTAGTGCTTTGAGTGGGATGCTTCTTTGTGGCAGGTGTGTGCTGATGGAGAAAAGTAGAGCCATTAGTTATAGGAGGTTACCTACACTGGATAAAAATGCATAAAACAGTCCCACAACACTTACGGGCAGGAGTGTTGTACAAAATATCTCCCATCTAAAATAGCAAAGCCACCAGCCAATCAAAATGGACACTGGCACAGTCAGATCGTGCAGCTATAAAGAACTGGTACTCGTGCTGACACGCACTGCCCGGGTCTCAGCCCTCGTGACATAGAAGCTGTAATAGCAATATAGTAGTAGCTGCAGTAGTAGTAATAATAATAACTATCATCTATTGAGGGCTTACTAGGCACTGCTTGTGGCTAAGTGGGCAGATACACCAAAGCAACACTGTGAACGAGTACCTGCCATGTGCTGTTACCGGGGATGCACTGGACATCGCTTATATGGATTTGATTTAATCTTTCCAACAACTCTATAAAGTAGGCATTATCAACTAGATTTCAAAGACCAGGTAACTGAAGCTCTGGGATATTAAGTAATTATTCCAAGTCGGCTCAGCTGGCCATTACCAGAGTGGGAATCCAAAGCACTCTCTCTCCAGCAGCCCATGTTCTCTCGGCTACGTATGTTGTTGCATCTCCTTGGAAAACAGCACTGGTCTTTATTCTGCCATCAGCTGACCGCTTAGTCTCTCTACTGTCAATACCATTATCATAAAATTAGGATAATATGTCTTCCTTAACTATTGCATAGATTTTTTTTTGAGAGAGGAAATAGGATCGTATAAATGAAAGCACTGGGTAGTAAGGTTCTCAATCACGGGAGCCTCTTCTTGTCATCATGTCCTCATATCCTCATGTTGAGTACCGCCTCTGCACATAGTAACTTCTACTATATTTTAAATCCATGCTTACGAGTCTTAAGTCCATGTGATTTATTATTAAAACCTGGTACCTTTGGTACCTTTGTTGGTGAAATAGGATTTATATATTGTCAGGATAATATTCCAAAGTAACATATGCTAAGTTTCAAATAAGTTGATACAGGTGTCAAGTGGGGCAATGATTTTTTGGCATGGGTGATTTGAGCATTGAAGCAAGCAGGTTTTAGGCAGGGCTTGTCTTGCTCCTTGGGGTGGGTGTGCAGGTAGACCAAAGCTGTGGATATGTGGGGAAAATAGGTAATGGCATTGCAGAAAAAGAGAAAGGGATGATTGAAGACGTAGGAGTCAGAATGTTAAATGTGTTTGGAGATTAATAAATAGATCTCTTTGAGTATATCAGAGTAGGTATTTTTCAATAGTACAAAACACCAGGAGGGACAAACATCAGAGAGTCATGGAAACAGTATCACTCAAAGCAAATATGCTCATATTACCAAAGTTGGTGCTTCCATAATATCATAAAGGTATCAAATAATGCCCTTATCCTTGTCTTAAACAATGTTCTTTAATGTGAATATACTTAACACTATTTAATTGTATTTTAAAATCATTATGATGGTCAAAACAAAAGACAGAAGCCCTACGATACTCTTCAGAGATGTGTCCAGAGTACCCGAAACTCTATAATGATATCAATTATGCCACTTATCACCCTGCATTTTAATTGGTTGTTTTCTTTCCCCTCTCCTGCATTAGCCTGTAATTTCTTTCTTATTGATCTATCTCTAGGATTTCGTGCCTGGCGAATAGTATATATTCAATAGTAAGTGAATTAAGGGCTTCAAGTAAGAAAAGATTTGATTGAAGTAAATTGCATTTATCTCAAAACATTAAAACCTTCCTAAACACTATTCAGAATGAAGCTGAGGAATAGTCACATTAATGAGGATACACAGTCCACTTGCTGGGCATGATATGGTTAAACAGCAGAGCCCCAAGCTACTGCAGCCCCTGGGACATTTTGATTATTCATCATTGGAAGTACAGTAGCACAGTCGATAATTTCTGTGCAGATAAGGAGACTTTTTTCCAAGTGAATTCAATCTCAAAACTGTTCTATTCTAGGCAAAAAAAAAGCACAGAGATACCTACATAATTTTCACCTTCATTTCAGCTGAAAGAGCACACAGAATAAAGCAAGCAGAGAAAGAGGACCAGACAGGACTCCCCAGGTAAAAGGCATCAGACACACTGAATGTCTTAGCATTAATCCGTGGCCAACTCGAAACAAAAGGAAGTACAAGCTAGAGACATAGAGACATAGAAATAGAATTGATGAAGATGCTGCTCTCATAGGAGAAAGAGAATTCCCTACACTGCATGGAAAGAAGAGAATATTTCAAAGCAAACCAGCTCACGCCATGGAAGACAAGAGACTCAAAACTGAGAAGCCAAAGTGATTGCCATCAGCCACGTTTGGTCAAATGATTCACCAATTTCTTAGGAGGAGTATTAGGTTAATATTAGAGCCAAATATGAGGATATGCATAAATGCTCAGAAACATTTGTTGTCTTTGTTTACATTCAAAGCATAAGTTCTGCAAGGTCTCACCAAATTCTCCTGTCATCTTTAGTAGATCCTCGGTTAAGATAACCCCTGCAAGGATTGTTATACTGGTTTTCAGGGTTACATCTGATTCTCTGCACATTTTTCTCTGGCCCATCCTTAACTTTGCTTTGAAAGATCCTTGAAAGCACAGAGAAAGCCTCAAAGGTATACTTATTAGTCACTAAGCAAACTGATCAATGATTTCAAAATACTTTGGAGAAATCTCTCTGAGGTAAAGTGTATTTGGGCTGGATTGAAGATGGTCTGAGAGGGGTTCATACTGGGGTATTTCCTGAGCCCTTTTCCTGCAGCAGGGATGGAGGCAGCAGTTGGCTTGTTTCCTCTACTGCACATCTTGTAACAGAGACTTCACTCTCCCGCCTTCTCTGCCTCCCAAAAGAGGCTGCAGTAGTCACCCACATGGAATGACCCGGCAGGCAAGGGCGCTGGGAGGTTGTGCATGACATGCT
The DNA here is from genome assembly GCF_003369695.1 of Bos indicus x Bos taurus. Lineage (NCBI taxonomy): Eukaryota > Metazoa > Chordata > Mammalia > Artiodactyla > Bovidae > Bos > Bos indicus x Bos taurus. The sequence goes on along the minus strand of NC_040087.1, from coordinate 26,856,134 downwards.
TTTCCTAGAGGTGGAAACCAGTGGTCCATTCACTCATCCATTCAGATTTTAATCCATTTGACAATGACAGTCTGAATGAATTCCATCATGTTTGGTGCTAAAGAGACACTGATGAAAAGAATAGATTTGGTCTCTGCCCTTATCATACTGACAGCCCAGCAGCGAGACAGAATCACAATTAAACATGAATAAAAGTAAATGTGGGAAGTGCTTTAGTAGGGGGAAAGTGGGATACTATGAAACACACAGCAGGAAAATAATGTATTGGGGATTTTGGAGTAGGAACTGGGGATTAGGGAACTTTTTGCAGGAAGTGACTTTCATACCAATACCAAAGGCTGTTAAAAAGTGTTGGGGTGTAACAAGGAAAGAAGAAACCTGGAAGCTAGAGTGATTTTTATTTATTCTGGTAGTAAGTTTCAGCTCCAATTCTCAGAAAGTCACACCCACACCCTCATAATTACTGTTAGATAAAACTTGACCCAGAGCTCTGTATACTGATACGCCCTGATTTATAACCTAATAGGTGGACTGTAGAAGTACCCAAAAGGAAGTAAAGGGAGTCAAAGGCAATTAAAAACTCAACTCAGTGATTCAGCAAACACTTAGTGAAGTCGTCCTATGCGCCAGGCACTCCTCTAGCCCTGCACACACAGCAGAGAACGAAGTGAAGCCCTTGCTCTCATGCACTTATGTTCTAAAGAGAGAGAGAGAAAAGAAATACATACAGATGCCAAGTGGTGACCATGGCTACAGAGAAAAATTAAATCGTAGAGCAGAGAGAAAAGGAAGAGAGTTACAGGGGCCAGGGTGACCACAGAAGGCTTCTGATAAGTTTGACATTTGATAAATTTGAAGACCTTTCTGAACTGTGTGATGGTAGTCCTGCCTGAAGGAAGAGCATTCTAAGCTGAGGGAATGATGTGTGCAATGATCCTGAGGCAAAATTGTGCTTGGCTTATTTGCTAAACTGCAAGGAGGAGAGTGATGGGGGCTGAGGGATAGACACTGAGTTCAGAGCCCTTAGAGAAGAAGACCGGGACCAGATTACATAGATTCAGTCCACCAGAGACAGGGCGATATTAAGGGAATGAGCAGACCTCACTTAGATTTCACTAAAAGAATCACTGTGGCTGCTGCGTGGACAATTGAGAGCAAAGATGTAAATACAAAGATCCTTTAGAAGGTTGTCAAAGTCATCCACAGTCATGACAGTCTGTGAGTAGGGAAGGTGCTGAACAGATGGTTGGATCCTTACAAATGTAGCGCCTTAGGATTTTCAGAAGACTGAAAATAAATTGAGGGAAAGGGAAGAGTCAAAGATGACACCCATAGTTCTGGAAGTAGCCATTTGCCAAGATAGGGGGTTACTATGTCAGGCAATATGAATACTTTTAAGCCTTTTGCTATGCATTGCCAAAGCATTCTCAAGACACGTTGTATCTTGGTTGATTCTGCTGCTGCTGCTGCTGCTGCTGCTAAATCGCTTCAGTCATGTCTGACTCTGTGCGACCCCATAGACGACAGCCCACCAGGCTCCGCCATCCCTGGGATTCTCCAGGCAAGAACACTGGAGTGGGTTGCCATTTCCTTCTCCAATGCATGAAAGTGAAAAGTGAAAGTGAAATCGCTCAGTTGTGTCCGACTCTTCGCGACCCCATGGACTGCAGCCTACCAGGCTCCTCCATCCATGGGATTTTCCAGGCAAGAGTACTCTGGAGTGGGGTGCCATTCCTTTCTCCAGGAAACCCCTTCTAGGTTAGTGTAAATTTACACCTGTAAGGAGTAGCTCTGATGAACTTTTTATATGAACTAGGATTGTGGTCCTCTTGTGTCAGGAGGTGGGGAGACACATGGTTAAGAATTATTTAGCATAAATAATAGTCTATTTACCTGAACTTAACATTTCTCAAATATTGACCTAACCAATGCATTTTTTAATGGAAATGTTTGTCTTAAGCTATGTTAACGTACTATGCATTTACCCTAGACTCTATCTTCAAGTTGATGCCGCCTAAAAGCTCAGATTTAGGCTCAGAACCGACTTGACAAACCAGTTTGTTATACTCAGACGTTGTTCTCCTAATCTATGTAAACTAAATTATTGTTTTTCCAGTGGTCATGTAAGGATGTGAGAGTTGGACTGTGAAGAAAGCTGAGCGCTGAAGAATTGATGCTTTTGAACTGTGGTGTTGGAGAAGACTCTCGAGAGTTCCTTGGACTGCAAGGAGGTCCAACCAGTCCATTCTAAAGGAGATTAGTCCTGGGTGTTCATTGGAAGGACAGATGTGGAAGCTGAAACTCCAATACTTTGGCCACCTGATGTGAAGAACTGATTCTTTGGAAAAGACCCTGATGCTGGGGAAGATTGAGGGCAGGAGGAGAAGGGGTCGACAGAGGATGAGATGGTTGGATGGCATCACTGACTTGATGGACATGAGTTTGTGTAAACTCCAGGAGTTGGTGATGGACAGGGAGGCCTGGCGTGTTGCGGTTCGTGGGGTCGCAAAGAGTCAGACATGACTGAACAACTGAACTGAACAGAATCTGCCTTTCTACAGGATTCAAATCAATCGTTTTATGGCCCGGGATGAGTCGCCTGGGGCCAAGATTATCTCAAAATACATCTTGTGGGTGAGGGGCCTGGTGCCATTCTCTGATTTTTGAGACATTCCTTTCATTAACAGACTGCTAGTAACTTCTCCCTTGGAGAAGGAAAGGGCAACCCACTCCAGTATCCTTGCCTGGAGAATCCTATGGATGGAGGAGCCTGGTAGGCTACAGTCCACGGGGTCGCAAAGAGTCAGACATGACTGAGCCACTTTTTACTTTTACTTTACTTTACTATTTACATTAACTGAAATACTGAGAAATGAAGAAAAGCACAGATAAATATACATGATATCCCTTATTGAGCTTTGCTGTTCTCTTCTACCCAGATGACCTTAGCCATTCTGTGGCTTCTCGTCTTTCTTAAGAGCCACTGTTCTTGGATTTCAGGCCAAGAATCCCTCTTTCAGAAAGACCACGTCAGATAGCCAATCTGTTACTTTGAGGAGTTGGAAGGTAGAAGGGGGAGAAAAGGGTAACACGAACATAAATAGCAGAGAAAAGAGGGCTGAAGAGTTGGTGTATGTACAGATTTAGCTGGGCATGATCTGATCTAAGAAGAAAAAGAAGACAGAACCTTCAGAGCTTAACCAGCACCATCTGATAACGTGCAGCACAAACTGAAAAGTAAGCACTGGGGAAGGAATCCAGTCTGGCCCCCGGGAGTGTGATCCAGTCCTCAGTTTGGTTTCAGTCTCAGTTAGACCCAAGGGTTAGTATCTCATAGGGCATCACCAGAACTTACGGCATTCCTAAGATACTAGGAACTTCCCGGCAGTTCAGCATAGATCTTCCAGATGTCTAATTTGTCTCAAACTAAACCAATAAGCTGTTACACAAGTCTAACCAATATTCAGGCTCCCGTGTTGGCTCAGATGGTAAAGAATCTGCTTGCAATGAGGGAGATGACCTGGGTTTGACTCCTGGATTGGAAAGATTCCCTGGAGAAGGGAATGGCATCCCACTCCAGTAAGCTGGCTTAAAGCTCAGCATTCAAATAGCTAAGATCATTGCATCCAGGCGCATCACTTCATGCCAAATAGATGGGGAAAAAATTAAAACAGTAGCAGATTTTTATTTTCTTGGGCTCCAAAATCACTGCAGTGACTGCAGCCATAAAATTAAAAGATACTTGATCCTTGGAAGAAAAGCTATGACAAATTTAGCATATTAAAAAGCAGAGACATCACTTTGCTGACAAGTTCCCCTGGTCCATATAGTCAAAGCTAGGGCTTCCTTGGTAGCTCAGCTGGTAAAGAACCCTCCTGCAATGCAGGAGACCCCAGTTTGATTCCTGGGTCAGGAAGATCCCCTGGAGAAGGAATAGGCTATCCACTCCAGGATTCTTTCCTGGAGAATGCCCATGGACTGAGGAGCCTAGTGGACTGCAGTCCATGGGATCACAAAGAGTCAGACATGACTGAGTGACTAAGCACAGCACAAGCAGTCAAAGCTATGATTTTTCCAGTAGTCACATACGGATGTAAGAGCTGGATGATAAAGAAGGCTGAGCACCAAAAAATTGATGTTTTCAAACTGTGGTGCTGGAGAAGACTCTTCAGAGTCCCTTGGACTGCAAGATCAAACCAGTCAATTGTAAGGGAAATCAACCCTGAATACTCATTGGAAGGACTGATGCTGAAGCTGAAGCTCCAATATTTTGGCCACATGATGCAAAGAGCCAACTCACTGGAAAAGATCCTGATGCTTGGAAAGATTGAGGGCAAAAGGAGAAGAGGGCAACAGAGGATGAGATGGTTGGATAGCATCACTGATTCAAGGGGCATGAGTTTGAGCAAACTCTGGGAAATAGAAAAGGACAGGGAAGTCTGGCATGCTGCAATTGACAGTCTGATACAACTTAGCATTGAACTACAATGGCAATAACCATTATTCGAAAATTGCAGTTACATATAGGAGTAGCCTCTGAGATCTGAGTCTTCCATAGTCACAGTGAAACTTTTCAAAGATTATTAAAAAAAAAAAAAAAAACCTCTAAGTTTCCAGTTTAATACTTAATACCGTATCAGAATCGGAGAAGGCAATGGCACCCCACTCCAGTACTCTTGCCTGGACAATCCCATGGATGGAGGAGTCTGGTGGGCTGCAGTCCATGGGGTCACTAAGAGTCGGACATGACTGAGCAACTTCACTTTCACTTTTCACTTTCATGAATTGGAGAAGGAAATGGCAACCCACTCCAGTGTTCTTGCCTGGAGAATCCCAGGGACGGGGGAGCCTGGTGGGCTGCAGTCCATGGGGTTGCACAGAGTCGGACACGACTGAAGCGACTTAGCAGCAGCAGCAGCAGCAGCAGCCGTATCAGAATACTGAGTCTAAACTAGCCCTTTGTTCATCATCCTCACCATTGGTAACTATTTTACTTATTCATTCTCTAGTGTTTATCTGTCACACCCACTAGAGGGTAACCCGGAGGAGGCTAGGGACCATGTGAATCCTATTCACCATTAACTCCCCAGTGTGTAAGATATAGTAGACACTCAATAAATGGTTGTTGGCTGCTGAATGAATGCACTGTTCATCCATAACAGAGGTTTGGGGCAAAACTGAGGACAATCTTTTAGCTGCATGGGAGACCACAATGATATTATTTGACATAGCTTTAATCATTTAAGATTTACACTGTACTTACTTCCAAACTAGAGATTAAAATATACTATAACACCTTTATCTGCAGGGTGTAAGTCAGCATATAAAGATGAACATTTTAAGACATTATTTTATGAATATTTAACTGAGCAGTGCTCTAGTTTAGTTTTTTTAAAGGAATGCATGCAATTTGCATATGTTATTTTCTAAGTCATCTTCTAGCTCATGCCCCTCAGAAGTAAAGATATTTATATGAGTTGCAGTGGCTTCATCTTTTCATCATAAAATGTAAGTGACATGTTCATTAGAGTTTTGAAGTCTTCGTGGCAAAAATACTGGGTTCATGAATTTACATTTTACTGTATTTCAGCAGTATATTCATACACGTGGAATTGATAGCAGACAACACCCTATCGTTTAAATCCAAGGTCTCCTAATAAGCATTGGAAAATATCAGATTAACATGTTATTTATAATGATGTTTGGCCTCCCATGTCAACATTCAACATTCATTGGTTATTTTGAGGTTAGTAACTGTTGGTTATTTATTCCAGAATAAACCAAACTGTCAGGAAGTCTGGAATCTTTCTATGAAATCTGTTGACCTTTTCTTCAGATACCACTTAACCATTTTTAAGGAATGAAAAACAATAATTGGATGAGCAAATTTATATTCAGCGTAATGCCTATCACTGGGCATTACCACGAAGAACTTCCGGTAGAAATATCTATTAAATTATGACATTCTTGATGGACATCTTTTAGAGATGATGCTTCATGGTTCCCGTTAGCATGGACACAGTTAGCGACAACCCTGGCTCGAGGCCCTTTGTTTACAGCAAAGGCCTTCTGGCTACTCTGCTGTCCAAGGTCCTGCCTCTTTACCATAGGACTGGCTCTCAGTCCCAGGCAACCCACAACTGAAGAGCCCCTTCACCTCAGTTCTGCTTCCAGAGCGGACTCTGGCCCTTAACTGTCTCTACGTCACTTCTTTGGCACTGAGTTCCATTACCTGGAGGTTCTTAGGGTGGAAATTTGTCTGGAGGGATCTACATGTTTTTCTTTCTTGTAGATTAGTTGTCAAGTTGTGTCTGACTCTTTGCAACCCCTGTCTGTAACCCACCAGGCTCCTCTGTTCATGGGATTTCCCAGGCCTGGAATGGATTGCCATTTTCCTCTCCAGGGGATCTTCCTGATCCAGGGATCGACCGCAAGTCTGCTGCTCGGCAGGCAGATTCTTTACCACTAAGCTAACTCATCTCTGTGTCTCTCCATTTTTCATTTGTTTTGTTTCAAATCACATATTGAAAAGGGCAATGCTCTGTAATTTTGTCTGCCTTTTTTAAACCAAATATCACTTTATGAGAGGTTTTTTCCCTGTCATTAAGTGTCTTCCATAAACTACTTTTAAGTGGCAGGATATACTGTAATTAAACCATCTCCTGTTGTTGTGTGTATGTGAGTGTGTAATATATATATATAGTTGTAATGAACTTTTTTGCACATATTTATTTTTTGAAGTTTTAAATTTTTTTCAAGATTTCTTAAAAGGATGATTGTTGGCTACAAAGTTAGGAACTTTCCTGAGCTACTTGATAGATTATGAGCTAATCACCTTTCAGAAATGTGAACTCTCACTTTCACCACACCCTTGAATATTGATGGTTATCTTGTAGAAAATTTTGTCAATTTAATAAATGAAAAATGCTGTTTTATTTTGATGCAAATTGAGAAAAAAATGTACATTTCAAGATGTTACACACATTTAAAGAAGTTCAGACTCTTTAATAACCTATATATTATAACCCGGAGGTCACGTCTGAGCTGCTGACCTTTACGTGGTCTTCATGTCCCATTAAGTGCTCTGATACTTAAAGCCTCAGGTCACTTTCAGTCTTAATTGTATTTTATTATTCTCCATTGTTGCAGAATGTTTCGGTCAATTTAGCCAGAGGGTCTCTCTTCACCTTTTCTTCACTGGTTCATTTCCAGTTATAACAATGACAGATTTCCTGAGCGATTGTATTAATTTTATTATCATCACAGTGATTATTTTTACCCAAATGGAAGTAGGAGTACAATGTTAGGCTTAGAGGAGAAAGAGTTTCTGTTGTTCACTGAAGAGGTATATATTCTTTTTATAACTTTGAGTGAAAAGTGCTTGGGCAGAAACTAAAGGTCAGAGATTGTCAGGTTTAGCAACAATTGTTTGCATTCCATATCATGTCAAAAAATAAATAGAAGGTAATAAAACGTCAAATTTCTCTGACATTTGCTGAGGGGGTGTCTGCTGCACTATTTTAAATTAAAGATCAGTCACCAAAATGCCTACTGATTCATCACCACTCATGTTCAGGAGGAGACGTGTCTTTAGTACCCAGATTCTCCTTTTTCCCCTTCAGCGGGACCCCAACTTCTGAAAAGGATGCTTAGCTGCTTCATATCCTCTCTCCTTGTATTAGAATTGACTGTTAGTCAAGTTCTGAAAAAATGTTTTATATTAAAATGTTGCCTCCATCAGAATTATGTATCTTCCAATAATATGAACACTTCTCAGGTATTCACAGGTGAACACACTCTTCAGGTAAATATTTAGTCATAGCCAACTTCCCAAGGACCATCCAACATTTTATTAGCCGTGGAATGAATGACAAGTCTGTACTTGTTGAAGTTTTTTTGCAGTAGAAGCTGTTATCCTCTCCATGGGAGGAAACTCTGTGACTCCACTGTGACAGTAGCTGCCATATGTTGAATGTTGAGCAGGTACCAAGCACTGTTCGTATTATATTTAAGCCCTGGCACCCCACTCCAGCACTCTTGCCTGGAAAATCCCATGGACAGAGGAGCCTGGTAGGCTGCAATCCATGGGGTCGCTAAGAATCAGACACAACTGAGCGACTTCACTTTCACTTTTCACTTTCGTGCATTGGAGAAGGAAATGGCAACCCACTCTGGTGTTCTTGCCTGGAGAATCCCAGGGATGGCTGAGCCTGGCGGGCTGCCATCTATGGGGTCGCACAGAGTCGGACACGACTGAAGCAACTTAGCAGCAGCAGCAGCAGCAACATTCATGTAACAGATGAGGAAACTGAAGTTCCAAGGAAATAAATAAGTTCAGCCATCAGGTGGTAGAGCAGAGATTTGAGCCCCCATTTGACGGTGGTTCACATGGTAAAGCGTCTGTCTACAATGTGGGAGACCCAGGTTCGATCCCTGGGTCAGGGAGATCCCCTGGAGAAGGAAATGGCAACCCACTGTAGCTCTCTTGCCTGGAAAATTCCATGGACAGAGGAGCCTGGTAGGCTACAGTCCATGGGATCTCAGAGTCGGACACAACTGAGCAACTTCACTTTTTCTTCACTCTCTTACTCAAGGGCTATTCTTCACTATTATACCCTTTGATGCTTTCAACTGAATGGTAGACAAGACATTTGACAGTCTTTCTTGTCCCACACACTCTGGCTGTGCACTTGCCAATATTCCTTAAGTTTGAGTATATATCCTCTCTCCCCAATTCTGGACTGGTCCTGTAACTGATAAATAGAATGTGTAAAAGTGATTCTGCATACTTCCAAGAGTGAACCTTAAGAGATCTCCAGCTTCTGCTGTGGTGTTCTGGAACCCCTGGAATCCAATTGCTGTAATGTTAGAAGACCAACATGCAGGAGAACAAAGATTCCCCCAACCCTAGGAAAGGAGACCAGCATCCAGGGCTAGCCACATCATTGTCAGGGTCCAGTGCAAAATCAAAATGTGGTCCCCAGCCAGGGTCAGAGTCAGTCTCCTTCCCTCACATCCAACACCCTTTAGAGGAAGAAAAAGTTTTCTTTAACCCTCTTAGGGTCCTTGGCTGGGTCTGAAACTTAAGCTGATAAAGATAGATTGTCAAGAGAAAAACTTACAGATGGTATTACATTTTTACTATTTAATAATATTACTTCACTATTCTTACTATTTAAATTTTAAATATTTGTGGAAGACTTCACAAGAGAATGAAGACTTAGAGTAACCAGAGCAGGAAGCTTTTATACCTTTTAGACAAAGAAATAATACATTTGTGAAGAATTGACAAAACAAAGAGGTCTGAGCTAGGGTAGTAAATGGTGAAGAAGTAACTAGAAAGACAAAAGTTAGTATAACAAGGTTTGTTTGCAGAAATTCCTTGGCACCCAGTCCCCCATCTCTGGTGATAAGAATGTCTCCCTTCCTCTGGTTCAGGCAGGGTATCTTTCACCTGGGAGTTTTTAGATCTGTTTCAGGGGAAGGTGAAGAGGAGGTAGGTCAGAGTGACCTTTCTGCTTTCACCATTAAAAAAAGAATTCCTTCAGGTTAAGAAATTTAACTCTTAAGAGTCCCTTGGACACCAAGGAGATCCAACCAGTCAATCCTAAAGGAAATCAGCCCTGAATATTCTTTGGAAGGACTGATGCTGAAGCTGAAACTCCAATCCTTTGGCCACGTGATGTGAAGAACTGACTCCTTGGAAAAGACACTGATCCTGGGAAAGATTGAAGGTGGGTGGAGAAGGAGATGACAGAGGATAAGATGGTTGGATGACATCACTGGCTCAATGGACATGAGTCTGAGTAAACTCTGGGATTGGTGATGGACAGGGAGGCCTGGCATGCTGCAGTCCATGGGGTCACAAAGAGTTGGACATGACTGAGCAACTGAACTGAAGATATTTATTATGCCAAGGTGCCATATTTGTGGGTAGCATATCCTAAACTCTTTTAGGTCCAATGGACAGTAGTTGGGTCATCCCAAAGGACTGCTATCTCCACAGTGGGGCATGTTCAAAACCTGGGCTAGCAGTGGTCAAGAGTTGTCTACCAAACTCTCCATGGTCCTGCCAACCCAGGCAGGACTGATGCCTTCCTGGGGTGCCCCAAGATATTGCATGACCCAAGATGACAGCACCGTGGGCTCTCCAAGTCTGCTCCTGGGCTCCTGCCAGGAGCAGAGGGCAACAGCAGAACCCTGGCATTCCTCTCACAGATGTGACAGGGCAGAGGGCGAGGTTTGTTGGGGGCAGGTATGGGAAGGAGGAGACAAGGAGTGGGAGCATACAGGCAGCCAAGAAACCATCCTGGAGCTTCGGGGAGATAGAAATGAGACCACACATGAGCTAAGTCTCCCATCCCTGGGGCACCTGTACTCAATTTCCCTTCCTTCTTCATGTACCAGATACAAATGAAAAGAAAAAAAAATATGAATTTCAAGATGCCAAGAATGGAGCAATAAACTCCAGATGTGGAACCCTTCTGATCATGGGACCTTCTGTGATGCAGAGATCACACACAGACCCAGTTGGGCTGGCCCCACCATCAGCTGCCAACCTGTGAACTGGGACATTTCGGTCCTCTAAGCCTTCCCAGAGTCCTAGGTAGAAAGCCACCCAGTCAACCCACAGAACCATGGGAAGTAACAAACAGTTGATGCTTTAAGAAACTGTTTTTGAGGTGGTTTATTACACACACTTGATAACCTAAACAGCTGCCTTCATCATCCTCGGCATTTATGGAGTCACTGAGAAATACAAGATGCAATTTCCACTCTCAAAAACTTAGTATAATTCGCTAGAAAAGGACGCATAAAAGAATTATTGGCTAATGCTGCTGCTGCTGCTAAGTCCCGTCAGTTGTGTCCGACTCTGTGTGACCCCATAGACCGCAGCCCACCAGGCTCCCCCATCCCTGGAATTCTCCAGACAAGAACACTGGAGTGGGTTGCCATTGCCTTGTCCAATGCATGAAAGTGAAAAGTGAATAATAGACAGCATATGATCAAGTAAGAAGGAGAAAATTGGAAAAAGTAAAGACAGTTCAGGACTTCCCTAGTGGTGAAGAATCAGCCTGCCAATGCAGGAGACAAGGATTTGATCCCTGGGTTGGAAAGACCCCCAGGGGAAGAAATGGCTACCCACTCCAGTATTCTTGCCTGGAAAATCCCATGGACAGAGGAACCTGGTGGGCTACAGTCCCAGAGGTTGCAAAGAGTCAGACACGACTTAGTGACTAAACAACAGCAACAAAGACAGTTTAAGTCAGGAAATGCCTGGAGAAAGGTAAGTTAGTATATTCAGAGAAAGGCTGCCTCCTCAAACCCCTGAGCCAGACCTTGAAGCCTGTGTAGTATCTGGATGGTCGACTACAGGGGACCCTGCTTGACTGACTACTCCACTCACCAGAAGGCAACCTGAATACACATTTAAACACGTAAAATCCATTTCCTGGATTAGAAGCCTGAACAGTCCAGCTTCCCAGACCTCATCCTTACCTCCTCCCTTCTCTCTGTCTCTTGACCAAAGCATGATTTTTTGCCTCTGGCTTTCAGTCTGATGCACAAATCAATTTCTGTCCGCCTCTGATCTTGTTTTAGCTTGCTGCTCACAAGTCTTTCTTTTCTCCACAGCTCAGAGACTTAAAACCTCTGCGATCCTCCCCTGCTGGAGCTATCCTACCTTTAGGACCCTAACTGGTAAAAATAGTTCCTTCAGTACATGCACAAATTTGAAGCTCATTAGTATATCAACTAAACTTGGAGGATTTACAAAAGCAACATTTCCCACATTTATTTGTCCATGGCCATAAACCTCTTTTCCCAGATCCTATTTCGGTTCTTCAGATTATTCAGGAAATGCTGCTTTAGACTAAATTTCTACAAGTTGACTTGTAGCATTTGTGTTTTTAGCAAACTCCCCAGATGATTCAGATGTGCGCCAAAATCTGAGAAACACTGCTTTAGAAATAAGTGGAATTGAAGTTACAATAGTCCTTTGGTAACTTTTGATCAGTCTCACTCACTCATTCTTTAAGACTCAGATATAAAACCTCAAAACTCCATAACCTTTTATAACTACAACTGAATTTCTTTGATACTTGACAGTTACTGTAATTTAAATCTGAGGCATATACTCTTCGCTTAAACATTTTACATATTGGAGCTTTATTTCCTCTGCCTCTGCATGGCACTGGGATTCATGAAACATGAATTCTTTTAAGGCTATTCAACTAAGTAGTTTGACCTGTTTTTGTAATATGGTTTCTAACATTCAACACAAACAGCCCGATATAGTAGATTTTGGAATGAGATGGGCCTGGGTTTTAAATCTTGGTTGCAGCACTTACTGACTATATGACATTGGACAAATAATTTAAGATTTCTAGGCCTTAGGTTACCTGGAAGAAAATAAAATTAGTAATATCTACTTTGAACAAACTCCAGGAAATAATGAGGGACAGGGAGGCCTGGCGTACTGCAGTCAATGGGGTTGCCAAGAGTCAGACAGAACTTAGTGACTCAACAACAACAAATCTACTTCACAGGCTAGTTATTAAAAGAAACTCAATTAATAGCTAATAAAAATACCAGTGCTTCAAGGAACACTGGTTTGCTCTGTCTCCTCTCTCAGGTGCCTTGGTCCCATGAAGGGCAAAAGTGGCTCAAAATATTGTTTTACCTCTCTGCTAGGGAGTCATATAAATAAATACGATTTCATGGGTTGCAACATGCTTTGAAAAAGTTAAAGCCATTTTATAAATGGAGGTAACAGTATTTTCTGCTGATGAGATCTGAAGCTTCTCGAGGGAGAATTATTTCCATTTTAAAATATATAACAGTTTGGTTTCAAGTTGAAACCAAAATAAAAACATTTAAATGGTGTATGTGTCTGTGTATTCATTAAATATTTATTAGTGATGGTGCTCAATTAAAAGTTCTTAGCTCTAGACTAATACATTACTATACTGGTTTTGTGTATGTTTTCCACTTTTTATCTTATGTATAAATTTTAAACAAATCTGTGAATACCCTTCCCCTGCCCCTACACACACAGGGGAATTTTTCACAGTCTCACTCCAGTTTTAATGGAGGTTAAGGTTTACATGTATATCTTATCTCACTTCTGGGTTTGTGCAAGGTTAGGGCAGTAAATATTGAAGGGAAATGGAAAATGAAACTCTTGGTTATGGTCAGTTTGTTTAATATAAATGACCCTCATGTATTTTTATTTGAATTTAAATCATACCAGCATGGATTTAGCATTCATAAACTCCATTTATAATTCTCACAGATTTCGTTAAGTGAATACAGAATCCCACAAAGACAAAATAATACTATTATTAAAATTGATAACCAAGGACTAAAAATTTCATTACCCCAATATATCACCTAATGTTGAAAAATGTAATGCAGGTTCTCTGAGTAAGATTGTATTGATTGAGTATATAATTTGGTCTATTAGTGTGCTCCATTATTTTGAATTTGTTAAATCCTTGAATAAAAATCTCTGTGTTAGCAGTTCTTGGCTAAATTATAAAAAGTAATAACAGCTGCATTATCACCTCCTAGGGAGAAGGAGGTTTGTCACAATGAGTAATGTTCTTCCTACCGAGGTGCTATCAAGCACTCTTTACACATCCCTGGCATCAGGCACTGATTTGATTTTCCTTGAACAGACGATATATATTATCTTCAGCTTCTGCTGAGAAAAGGAATGTGGTCAGTGACTTCATTTATTAAGTTGAATTCAGGGTCTGTGTGCCCTGCCAATCTATTAACAGTTAAACATGTGGAGACATGCCTTACTCCAAGAATAGAGGCTGTAGTACTTTTCCATACTCAGTCTAATAAAAAAATATATATATTATTTCTGTTTACAGGTGCAAGATCAGAGACAAGTCAGTGGGAGAGGCACACAGCTACAACTCTGTCTAGATTGCTCTCCTCGGAGGTGGGGGGAATGACTGGGAGAACTCTTGGCTCCTGGGTGGTTACCTGAAGTGGAGCTAGTGAAATTAAGCTGCTGGTGCACGAGGAACGTCGTCTTTAATGGGACCCGCATGTCTGAGTGGGCAGGTTGGGCGATGCTGCCAGGAGCTAAATCAAGAGTGTCTTGGAGTGGGGAGGCAGACACAGTTTGCATTTCACCTAGGGAACACTCACTTTAGGGAGCTCTGCCAGGTGATCTCTGCATGATCACCCTCAAGTCCTCTTGGGAGAAAGGAACTCAAAAAACTTAAGACTGAGACTGGTCCTAGGACATCAGTACTAGAATTTTTTTTTTTTTTTTTTTTAAATTCTGGTGAGCATACCTATGGAGAAGGCAATGGCACCCCACTCCAGTACTCTTGCATGGAAAATTCCATGGATGGAGGAGCCTGGTAGGCTGCAGTCCATGGGGTCTCGAAGAGTCGAACACGACTGAGCGACTTCACTTTCACTTTTCACTTTCATGCATTGGACAAGGCAATGGCAACCCACTCCAGTGTTCTTGCCTGGAGAATCCCAGGGGCGGGAGAGCCTGGTGGGCTGCCATCTATGGGGCCGCACAGAGTCGGACACGACTGAAGGACTTAGCAGCAGCAGCAGAGCATACCTAACCTAAGATCTGCACCTTCAGATCTCAGGGCACAGATCTTTAAGTGCACAATATAGTATTGCTAGTTATAGGCACAATGTTGTACAGCTAATCTCTAGAACTCACTCAGCTTATATAATTGACACTTTATACCTATTAAAATGCAACTTCCCATTTTCTCCCCTCTGTCCCTAGCCATTGACAACCACCATTCTATCTCCTGTTTCTGTGAGTGTGAATATTTTAGATACCTCCTATCAATGGAATCATGCAGTATTTATACTTCTATGGCTAACTTTACTTCTCATAATGCCTTCCAGGTCTGTATATGTTGTCATAAAGGTCAAGATTTTCTTCTTCTTTTTTAAGCTGAATAATATCTGTGTTTGTATATAGCACATTTTATTTATCCAATCAGGACTTCCCTCATAGCTCAGTTGGTAAGGAATCTGTCTGCAATGCAGGAAGACCCCGGTTTGATCCCTGGGTCAGGAAGATCCACTGGAGAAGGGATAGGCTACCCACTCTAGTATTCTTGGGCTTCCCTTGTGGCTCAGCTGGTAAGGAATCTGCCAGCAATGTGGGAAACCTGGGTTCAATCCCTGGGTTGGGAAGATTCCTGGGAGAAGGGAAAGGCTATCCACTCCAGTGTTCTGGCCTGGAGAATTCCATGGACTGTATAGTCTATGGGATCGCAAAGAGTCGGACATGACCAAGTGACTTAAAAATAAACTTATCCAATCATCTGTTGATGGGCATTTAGGTGGTCTCTCTATCATGTTGCTGTTGTCAAGTCACTAAGTCGTGTCCAACTCTTTGTGACCCAGAGACTGCAGCATGCCAGGCTCCTCTGTCCCTCGGTATCTCCCAGAGTTTGCTGAAATTCATGTCCATTGAGTTAGTGATGCTATCTAACCATCTCATCCTTTGCCTCCCCCTTCTCCTTTTGCCTTCAATCTTTCCCAGCATCAAGGTCTTTTCCTATGAGTTGGCTCTTTGCATCAGGTGGCCAAATTATTGGATTGCAGGTTTTCCTGTTGCTGTTTTAGCCAATCTTTTGTTTCAGCTGAAGAGCTTCCTTTAACATTTCTTGTAAAACAGGTCTAGAGATGATGGATTTCCTTTTTCTCTTTTGCCATGGGAGGTCTTTATCTCTCATTTTTGAAGGCAAGTTTATTGCTATTCTTGGTTGATAGTTTTTTTTTTTTCTTTCAGCACTTTTTATATATCATTCTACTCCCTTCTGTCATGTGAAGTTTCTTGTGAGAAACTAAAGATCCTGCATGCCACAATGCAGATCGAAGATCCCAAGTGTGGCAACTAAGACCAGGCACAGCCAAAACAAAAGAAAAACAAAGGTCCCAAAGGCAAAAGGTAGAAGTACTTGATTTCATGCTCCCACTTGGCATGCGTGTGTCACTAAATTGTGTCCCACTCTTTGCCACCCCATGGATTGTACCCTACCAGGCTTCTCTGCCTACGGGATTTTCTAGGCTGGAAAGAATGCTGGAGTGGGTTGCCATTTCCTCCTCCAGGGATCTTCCTGATCGAACCTGAGTCTCCTGCATCTCCAGCACTGGCAGGCAGATTCTTTACCACTGAGCCACCAGGGAAGCCCTTCCCACTTGACAGCACAGTAGTGACCTCTGACTTATCCTCTGTCTAAGCTCTGATAGATCATGTCCTAAGTTGCTAAAAAAAGGAAATGATAAGGAAGTTGAAATGCCAGGCTTTGTTTTATGAAGTTAAAAAAAAGAGAGTTAAAGATGAATACGGATGGAGAAGCTTCCTATATTACACTGGGATAAACAAATTTAACTCTGAGGCAATGAAATTAGATAAACTCCTCCTGTTGTTAGTGGTGGAAGAAGCCCCTGCCATATTAAAGAACAATGGAGAGGCAAGGCGTTTGGAACTAGTAGAAAAAATGCAATGGCCACTGTGGGGAGACTAGCAAGTGGTGGGCTTGGGTTTGCTGTCAAGTAATCCTGGGACAGTCAGATACCACCAGGCCATAGCCACACAATTAGTCTTCCCAGTTTTGTTGTCTTGAGAAAGTGAAAGTGTTAGTTGCTCAGTCATGTCTGACTCTTTGCAACCCCATGAACTGTAGCTCGCCAGGCTCCTTTGTCCATGGGACAGAGCCACCAGGGACCCACGTTTTGTAACTGCTCTATTGGGTACCCTGATCTTGATTCCCCTTCTCCTCCCATTGTCTCCAACATTGGTGTGGCCCAGGATCTAAGACCACTGTGTGTGACCCCACGTGAGCCCCTTTGGAGAAGCAGAGCCAGAAATTCATTCAGCAAGAGAGCTGACCAAATTTGGAATTCCTCCCCTATAGAACTCTAACAAACACATTTTCACGCTGCTTCAGGCCAACTTCTGTCATATATCCATGGCCACAGCTACAGGCCCAGCCAAGGCACTACTCCAAACCCGTCCACACTGCTTACCAAAGGCTGTCAAATGAGAAAACAACAATCGATGGCTTTACAAGTTTTTGCTGAAAGCCCTGTCCATAATGATATTTATTCTCTAAACCCTAGAGCACAAATAAAACCTATCAGATATAACTTGACCTTTAATCATATTCTATCTAGTAGATAAAACAGCACAATAGCTGGCATTGGAGTCAGAACTGGACCTGAATTTTATTTATATCAATGTGTGTGTGACCTTGAATGAGTTTCTCAAACTTTGTATCTCTGGTCAACAAGCACATTATAAGGGAAGGTACACATTTAGTGAAATACTGTATATTAAGAATTTAGCTGAATGTCTAGCATATGGTAGAAACTTAAACATTATTAACTATCATCATTACTATTAATATTGGTTCCTGTTTCCCCCACTTAGATTATGAATGCTTAGAAGTCAGGGTCATGTTAAACAGTTTTTTTAATGACCATCACAGCATCAGAAATAGCACTACTGTGCTGCCAAATGGGAACATAAAATCAAGTATGTCTACATGTTGGAGGTAATTTTTAAAGGTCACACTCCACCTGGAAGTGGCAATATTGGTCTCATGGCCAGTCCTTTATTTCTGCTTTCAGTCCATTCCTCCTGCTTCCCCGGGACATTGATCCTTCAGTGTTCTACCCTATCCCTCTCAACTACTAAAACTCGGTCTCTGCAAGCCCCTCCCCTTCCATTTAGAATGGACTCATCTCTCCTCTGTATCAAAAGTGTCATCTCATAGTCCTTTTTCCCAGGGCACCGTTCCATTTCCCTCTTTACTTGTGTCCTCGTATATAATGGAAGATTGTTCCACAGGTATTGCTGTCATATTTGCCCCATTCAATCACTTTTTAATTCTGTTACATAAAAGTTGCCCTACCCCCATACTGAAAATACTTGTTCATCTTTTACAAGTAACCTCTGACTTACCCAATTCAAAATCTTCTTTCCAATCCTCTTTCTCTATGAACTCAATGTGTGATACTGTTGACTTTTATTTCTGTCTTTTGATTTTCCTCTTGTTTTGTTTCTACGCCAAAGTATTCTCTATATCCTTCTTGAGTTTCATGAACTATTTCTTCCAGGGTCACATACCTAATAAACGGTAAATAATTCTTTCCTCAGGAAACCTGTTTTCTCTAAACATTTGTCTAATTCTACAGTTTATTTTACATCAATGCAGATAATTCTATTATAAAATCAGTGTTTCACTCCTTACTTGTGGTTGTAATTGCAGTTATCAGTATTCTGGCATATTGTGCTAACTTGGTACCAAAATATTTATAGTTTGGTTGTTTTTATGCCATTATTTTTGCATTTTAAAAATCTGAGTTATTTATGCTTTAAAATATGCTCATAGAGCTATATGCTGCATTACATTTTGAATTAAAGAGGAACTGATTTTAAAAGCATCCTGCCATCACTGATTATGCTTAAAACTGGTTTAAGCTATTTCATTATTTTTATTCGAGTTTCTCAGGTTATTTGTAAAGTTTGACATCTTATGTACTTTGGTCACTTCAGTTTTACCCACAATCAGGACACAACCAGTCTATATCCAGAGGTCCCTCATGAACTTCTCTTAAAATGGGTAGATATGAAGTTATACCAAAGTAGAAGGTAGAGGGAGAAAATAGAGGAAAAAAGGAAGCCCAATTCTTCTCCTGGATTCTGATCATGTTATGTGCCCAGTACAAGAATCTCTCCATTCCATAAAACCTTGGCCACTTGCAATATTAAAGACATTCATTTCACAATTGGATTTTAATGATATCCCCCAAATAAAAGTAAGTGCAATGTCCCCTCTAGTCCCGTCCTCAAGTTCTGGGCACAGAGCAGCTACTTCTGCTGTAATATGAGGACATGTCTGCAGCCCCACACCGCTCTTCTTTCCCCTCCATAGTGATGTCCATTCTCGAAGGGCTTCTCTAGTCCTCTCTTACATTCATTTATTTTAAACAGGATATTCTTTCCCAATCAAGCTACCTACTATGAGTCAGACTAGAAGGAACAAGACCTTAGCCTTGGGTCTGGTCCCTAGACCTCTTTCTGCAGGATCAGAGAACAAGTGTTGAAGATACCTGCCTTGTGAAAGTAAGTTTCACAAGCTTACTGTAGACCCACTGCATTATCCACTGTTGAAGTGTGTGCAATTCCTTTCTCAGTTTTAGCTCTTGTTCTCGAATGGCTCCCTGAGCTTTGCGGTGAAGACTTGTTACTTATTTTGGTGTTCTGAGGTCCATCAGGTGCTCTATTGATTTCTTATGTTTTCTTCTGTGCAGATGCTGGTATCATACAAGTAAGTAGCTATCAGTGGTTGGGCCCCACCTGCTCGGCTTTCTGGGTTCATGAGTACACTTCATCATCTGGATTTTTGTAGATATTGGCTATAGATTTTGGGTTTTGTTATCCTAAGTTCTCTATATTTATGTGGAGATTTGAGGAGATTTAAAAACCATGCTTGGATAAGGTAATGGCACCCCACTCCAGTACTCTTGCCTGGAAAATCCCATGGATGGAGGAGACTGGTAGCCTGCAGTCCACAAGGTCGCTAAGAGTCAGACACAACTGAGCGACTTCACTTTCACTTTTCAGTTTCATGCATTGGAGAAGGAAATGGCAACCCACTCCAGTGTTCTTGCCTGGAGAATCCCAGGGACGGGGGATCCTGGTGGGCTGCCATCTATGGGGTTGCATAGAGTTGGACACAACTGAAGCGACTTAACAGCTGCAGCAGCAAAAACCGTGCTAATGCTGCCATCTTTTCTAAAATTCAAAAGGATTTTAAACCATATAAACATAGCACCTCTTAAAAATTTATGTTAAGCTACTTATAAACAAGATAAAGGAGTCTTCTATCCTTGAATATACACAAATTCTATCCTGTTACCTTATTTTCTTTTCTTCATAGTCTATCAGTGCCTAAAATTAGAATTTTTCTTCATCTTTTCTTTTCCTATTAATTTCATGATTATAGGAGATTTTTCTCAGAAGACATTTACTTAACTACACATGTAATATACTATCTTTTCAGTAGACTAACTGGTAGACACTACACCATCCAAGTAACCAAGTATTAGGACAACAGATATATCATATAGATCCTAGTATTGTATATCAAGGATACTGTATCATTTCTGTATTATTCCTCCCAAAACATGCTGAATTTAAATTAGACAACATCAAACAAATCCAAATAAAGGGGCATTCTATAAACGAACTGGCCAAAACTCCAAAAATGTTTAAATGTCATGAAAGATAGAGAAACTGACCTAGATTAAAGGAAACTAAAACACCAGGATTAAAAGATTCAGTGTGTGATGAGGAAATAGACCAGAAAACAGAGTATTTTAATTTTGTAATAATGGACACCAGTGAGACAAATGGAGAAATCTTAATCAGATCAGTAGATTATATAATAGCACTCTATCAATTGCAATGATTTGATTTTGATAATTGTGCTGTGGGTGTGTAAGGAAAGGTTCATAATTTTAGGAAGTGCACACTGAAGTATTAAAAATAAGTTGATGTTATGGCTGTAAATTACAGTTGTTATTCACAGAAGTTATGTTCTATAAAGTTTTCATAAACACTGAATTGGTAAATACTTAGCATTGCTCCTAGAGATATTAATGGGTTATGTTCCTACAAGCCTCTGATTACAACATTTCCATCAACTGGCCAGCATATGATCTGGTTTTAAGTCAGTTTCTGTTTAAAGATTATTTAATATATATAGTATACACTGGAGATATGGGTTCAATCCCTGGGTTGGGAAGAGCTCCTGGAGAAGAAAATGGCAATCCATTCTGGTATTCTTGCCTGGAAAATCCCATAGACAGAGGAGCCTGGCAGGACAGTTCAATGTGTCCCAAAGAGTTGGACATGACTGAGCTGCTGAGCAAGCATGCACACACACATGTATATAATATGTATGTTATATAATATGTTATAAATATATTCTATATATAATGTAAGATATATATGGTATACTATATAACATATGTATGATACTATATAGTATATAACATATGTTAAACATATAATAATATCTAAATATTTTTATTGACCCATTAGCACTGAACAATGCCAACAACACTATACCTCATGCCTGAATAAATTTTATCTAGCAAAAGTATTTTCTCCCTAAAACATAAATATTTATGTTTATGTTTTATAAACATAAACACACATATATATGCATTATCACTCTACCTCTTTATATGTTACTATACATTATACTTATATAGACATATTTTATTTATTTCAATAAATACTTGTATAAAATAAGTTCATATAAAGTATGTGTAATCTTGTGTATTAATATATCTATATATAGAGAGAAAGAGAGAGTGATGATCCACATGAGATAAATATTAACATTTTAGTACTCTGGTTGAAAGTATACAAGAGAATTCTTTATACTGACTTTCCAACTTTCCTATAATTCTGAAATGATTTGAAAATTAACCATTCTTTAATTGAAATTTTATTCCTCTTGCTTGTCCATATAACCCAAGCATCTAATAGAGGACTTGATGTATGCTCAATAAATACTTCTTTAAAGAAAAAGAATTTCAAGCAAGTCAGGATTAGGAAAGCTAGAAAGTTAGGAATACTCTCCATGAAGATGATGGGAGTACATGGGAATCAGTGATCTCTGTACATGAGGACAAGTGTAGAGAAAGGCTGATTTAGCATTGTTGTTTTCATCATTGATTAGAAAAATGTTATATTCTCCGTCCTCTCATCTTCTCCTACAGAGATAAATTATGATTAGTACACTCTTTCTAGAGAATCCCATGGACAGAGGAGCCTGGCGGGCTGCAGTCCATAGGGTCACACAGAGCTGAACACGGCTGAAGAGACTCAGCAGCAGCAGCAACAGATTAATTTTAGTAATGGTCATGTGTATCAATTATTGCTACTGACCTGAACTTCCTTGAAATTGCAACTTTTTCAATTATTTATTACATGTTGCGGCATCCACATGACCTTTGTTTGATCTCAGATACAACTTGTGATAACTCCAGGTCTGAGATGAACTTGGCTCAGGGTTTTACTTATTCAATGCATGTCATTTAGTATTCTGCCCATCTAAGCATCTTATTTTAGAATCAACCATATGGAATTTTGATGCCAAGGCTTATCTCAATTCTGAGGTATCTGATAGCATGGTAATTACTACAAAGCCATCAAGTACTAGCAAACAATTTGCATCTCCTTAGGGACTAATTCTCCTACAGGACAAATAGCAGTTGTCAAAGGACTAAGAATAATTTTGTTTACAAGCACAGATTTAGAAGCCACTAAACAAGTTTGAACATGCACTGGAGATGTGACTTTCACTCTTAAGTATCTGACTTTAAATCATTAAGTTTTAAATGCTCGTAATGAAAAACAACAGCATTTCAGCTCTTCTGATGAGCAGAAAGAAATTAGGCCTCTGTGATTCTTCTTGACCCATTAATGGGAATGCATTTTTAAGAACTCTTATTTGTTCTCACCAACTTGGTTATAAAAGCACTCAAGACTAGGAAGGGAACACTTTCTTCCTTGAATTAATTCATTTTAGTTCAAACAAATTCTGTAACCGTGAATCAATCACTTCTTTGTTCAAGACTCCATGCATACAGGCTTAAAAATATTCTTCTTGCTTTCAGAATACCTTGATTGTCACTGCCTCTGATGCAGCCTTAATCTGAAGCAGCTATGTGTGCCCCTTTGAACTGCTAATATTTACTCAACTGCCTGGTTGCTCTTTCTCAAGTGAGATACTTTAGATTTTTTTAAAAATTCAATTTATTGCTTGAAAATCACAATTTATTCCATCCCAGACACCAACATTATTGTTCTGTTTGACTGTGTAGAAATAATTTTTGCTATAATAAACATTGTCCATTAATAAATTACCCTACTGGAAAGAGCATAAAAGATTTATCTCATCAGAGACTGTTATGTTGCTGAAGCTGCACACTCATTGTATAATTTCTTACCCTAGAATTGCTTTCAAAAATAAAATAAATTAGTATTTAAATTATGCATGGCAAACAATGTTTTGATGTTTCAAATTGTAGCGAGCCCTAATGTTCGTAAGGTTATTAAATACAAATTTTAAAGTTAGTCTAGGTACCTGCTAGTCATTGAGTTTTTTAATTGACCACTTTTTTTCTTTTGGCTTACAACATTAATTAAACACCCTCATGCTGAGAGGTTTTTGCCTCCCTCAGTGACTTTTCCTGGAATTGATGTGTTTTGACAGACAGGGGCTATATTGCAGTAGTTATAGAAGTAAAGTTGAATTAGCTATGTTCATATTCCCTGAAAATTTTCAATATCTATACACAATCTGAGCTTACATGATGGCTGTCAAAAAGACTGTTGCCTAAGACAAAGAATTGCCTTATCATTAGAGCCGATATCTTGCTAACTCATCTGTTTTATAAATAGCATCAAGCTATATCTAATGAAGTGAAAGTATCATATTTTAGAGCTCCAATGCTAGTAGCAAATGATCATGTAGAATAAGGGTTTGTAAACACAGTATCAAGCAGAGATGTGGTAGTTATTCAGATATGTGAATAATTTTAAGTATTAAGAATCTGCATGAGAGCAGTAATTTGCTAAAATAAATGATCATACTTTTTTGTTTTGTTAACACATTTTTGTAATAAGGCAAATATTTGTAATAAGATTAAGACTGGACTTTAACGAAACCTTCTTGGCAAGGTAGCAAGTTTATCTAGTTTCATGATTGCTGTGGTTATCAACTGCAGCAGAATCTCCATCAACTGTGAAAATATCTCCAAAAGAATGAATGTGTCATGACACTATCCATTCATTTACTGTATTAAGACCTAGTTAAGACAAATGCCAACATTTTTCCTCACTATCTCTAATTTGTCAGTGTGAGGAGAAATGTTTTTCTTCACTATGAATTAGGCTTCTGGAGCTTTATGGTACATAAAATTGTATGTATCCTTTTCCTTATCCTTTACTGTTTGATCCCAAATCTCCAGATATTGATTGCACTGCCTCATAAATCATTCTCCCTAAGATTTGGGCCCTGCTACTAAAATTGCTATTCGCCAAGTCATCACTTAATGGTAAGAACAAACTGATATAGTTTCAATTATCTGTAAAAACATCTTGAGCAAAACCACACGGGAATGTGCTAATTTGAATATTCATACTTGGTGTCTGATTTGAAAACTATTTGTTTATATATTTTTGTAGGTGGAAAGCATTCTCTCAAAGGTATTATTTTCAGATAATTACAAAATTCAAAGATTTTAAAGGAAAATAGAAAAGTGGTTAATTAAGTAGCTCCCATGGAAACCAGCAAAAAAGATTAACCGGAAGAGAGTAGGGTAGCTCAGATAGGACTGGATATACCAAGCTAAAGCTCCACTCTTGCCTTTGAACGAGTATATTTTTCTGCATACTTAGCTATATAACACATAGCTTGAATTTGCTTAAAATGATCTACTGTATCATTTAAAGGGATGTGGAAGTTGTTCAAGTGTAAAGTTTGTTTTTCCTGACATAGATATTAAAAATAGATAAAGAAAAAGTGATGGGATAGAAGGCTGTTTTCTAAAACATGGCAGTTATTTTGCTGGGAAGAAAATATGAGGTCAAAGAACACTGTGTCTACTCTCCTATTTAATAAACATAAGTCTTCTCTGAATGGCCGCCAGGGCAGTCTACTGAAATGTTGGCCAGTCTAAGTGTAGAGAAGTTCCCATCCCATGAATTATTTCTGCATCGCTTCAAAATATTGATGTTTCTGCAGTCTTTTTCTTTGAGTTCCAAAGTTGACAAGAAGAACTCATTCACATCATTTCTTGAGCATTGGTAGGATGCCGCAGAATGTAGTCAGTAGTTGTCTTTGGCACATGAACGTCCAAGGTGACTCTAGATATAACAGCCCAAAGAGCCATGCAGTCTCTGGTATCCTTACTGAACCTTTCTCCATAGCCTTTTTTTTTTTTTTTTAATGGAGAGATTTCCCTCTCCTCCACTTCCTTCCTTCTTTTATTCCTTTCCTTCCTCTCTTTCTTCCTCTTTGCTTTCTTCCTTCCTTCCTCTTGCTCGTATTGAAAATATGGGAATAAATTATGTTATTGCCTTTACAACTCTTTATAACAGAGGGGGAAAGGGTGACTACCAGCTAGTCTCTTCTTTCACTTGCATCCCAGGTGGGCACTGAGGGAGAGAAGGGCCTTACCTGGCTGGTGCCAGCTTTCCTGAGTGTGGGTGTGGCTCCTTGGTGTTGCACACCCACAGCTGTAAGATGTGACCCTGTGTGGAGCAGGCCTGGTTTCAAGATGAACCCAAGAGGGATGCAGAGGAGAATTTTCTTTCTGTTGAAGTTTTAAAGTCACATCTCCAGATGGCAAAGGGGAGAATTAGGCAGATGAGTAATAACAATAAATGTTTATGGCTGTGCTAATAAAGCTGCATTCTGTTGGTATGTATCAATACTTTATGCACCAGGAGAGTGGAGCTAAGATTCTAGGAATTCAAGAACCAAAATAGAACCTCTCTCACTTGCTGACTAGCATTTGAAGATAGAACTTATAATTCTGCAGTTGAGGCTAAAAGGCATGACTGACAGATACTACTGGGAAGGAAAACATGTGGCTATTACAAATTATTCATGTCTGATCCTTTCTTAATGGCAAATTTTGAGATTACAATAATAGTTGGTTTGGGGACAGGGATTCACAAAAAAGAAGGAAAGCCTAAAAAGTAAAGTCAGAGAGCTTGGTAGGTTGATGGAAATTCTCTTAGAAATTTAGCCTGTGAATAAATGAAGATTTTTAAAAATCAAATATATATGACTTTCCATGCAGTAAAGCATTATCACTCTAGTGTTTTAGTAGGACATGGTTAAGAGAGACATGATTTATGAGGAATAACCACCTATTAAAATAGTAATGGCTGTGGAATTGCCATTATTAAAATGTACTCTAAAGCTGCCAATTAAAAATGGTTACTGTGACTCTGATTCTAGAATCGACAGACAGAGAAGTGGAAGTAAATAATAATTTAGAAACAGCCCTTAGTATATATAAAAATGTACTACATGAGGAATGAGCTATTAAATATCCAAAGCTATATGATTAGCTTATACCTAGTCCTGAGATATTTAATATATGAGAAATAATTTGAGGAAAACTCTTGTTACAAAACATAGGTGAAACATAACAAACATCCTCTCAAATGCATAGTCGAGTTCCCAAGTAGGTGAGGGAAATCTCTAAATGTTCAAAATAAAGCCAAAGCTAACAAAGGAAGGACGAGACAGGATTGACTGCAGATATTCTGCTTGAAAATTTCCTTCTTTTTTTCCCCCTTAATTAGACTTCTTCTCAACCTTGAACCTTCAGTTTTAAGGAAACATTCCTCCTTTACTCTGTTTACCTGTATCTTAGCTCTTAAAGTTTCATTGAAATGATCTTTTTATACATATTTGTCAGTCACTAGACAGTAAGGTCCTCAAGAATCCTACTTTTTAAAAATCCTTGCATTCCTAGAAGTTCACAGAAGATATGAATACAGCAGGCGCGCAAGACATGTTTGCCAAAGTACAGATAAGTTTTAAAATACAAGTAGAGATCTTAGAGCTGATAAATGTCTGTATCTGGTGTGCTTCAGTTGGACACTATTAGCCCCTCTATATTTATGGTTGGTGTTCTAAGCATTTTTTTTGGCTGCTTAATTTTTTCACTTATTTACTTTTTTCAGCTTTATTGATATATAATTGAATAGAGCACTGTATATGTTCAAGGTGTAAAGCATAATGATTTGACTTACATATTTTATGAAATGATTGTCATAATAAGTTTAACATTCATCATCGTATATAGACAAAAAATATCTTTTCCTTGTGATGAGAACTCTTAAGATCTATTCTCTTAACAACTTTCAAATATATCATCAGCAGTGTTGAATTGTACATTATCTCCTGTACTTATTTACCTTAGAGCTGGAAGCTCTTAACTTTTCACCACCTTTATCCAGTTCCCCCTTCTTGTCCTTCTGCCCTCAGGTAACTGCAAGTGATTTCTTTTTCTAGGAAATCTTTTCTTAGATGGCTTTATAGCTCTGAAAAGTCTTTCTTTGATGGATCCAGTCTGCTTTCCTCAGCTTCTATCATGGGTCCCAGTCCTGCCTTCTGGAGCCATGGATGTGGTCTCTCTTCTATGGAATAATGCTTCTGTTAGGAAAAGTTCATCCCCACTTGGTCTCCTCATAGCAGGTTCAATGTACTTCACTTGTCCATTTCTTCTTGACATCCTTTCTCACCTTTCCACACCCACGTCATCATTGTATATAGCTGTTGGTCAGCATTGTATATAGGCTGCCATAACAGAAAGCATGACAAAAGTGGTGTACACAAAATAGCTGCTTGTTTTTCTGTCACATGGAAGACTAAAAAAGTGGCAGCCTCGGCGGTGCCGTCAGAGGCCCAGGCTTCCCTAGTCATCCTTAGCTCGTGGACTCTGTCCTCATGCTTGATGCTGTCACGTGATTACTTCATGGCTGCTCCACCTTCAGGACGGCATCTCCATTCCAAACCAGAAGAGAAGGGTTGGGGGAAGTAAAAGGAATGTGGCTGCGGGATGTGTGCTCTTAACAGGCCTTTCTCAGGAGGCTCATAGTCTCACAGAAGTCTGATTGACAGTAACTGTATCACATAGTTGCAAGGGATGCTGGGAAGAATAATAATTCAGCTGGGCACACTTTCTTCTTCTGACTGATAGTCTTGAGACAGGTATTAAACTAAATACTCATTCTGGAGAGATTTTTTTTTTCCCATACTTGTTTTTTAAATTTATAATTGCCTTTTTATTCCATCAACAGTTAAGTTAAAAAAAAAAGATAAGACTAAATAATTAGAGCTCTTCCTTCTTCTGGACCATGTGATCTGATTGCCTTCAGATGTGATGGTGATATGTCCCACTTTCTAGGACTCTGAATTTCAAATCACGGATCTTGTGGCTGCTCAAAGTATTCTTGGACTTGTCAGTCCATGTATCCTGATTTCTGTTCTAGAAAATGTAGTTGGTAGACCTCTGATTACATCCTTATTCTCTTGTGGGAGATGCTCTGATGGTTCTTCAGCTCTTTCTTATCAAGGGAGATATCAGATCTTCAAGGAGAATTATGGAGTCAGAGAACACCATGCTTGCCATTCTATTTAATGACAATGAGAAATTCCAGTAATGAGAGGGGTAAGCAATAGCACAGTCTGTAAGCTTGTATTTTTAGCCTGTGTACAAGAAGCTCACAACCTTAATTTTCACAGCAACATAAATATTATGACTATAATTAACCATGAATATTTGATGAAGTTGGAGAGCATTATCTACACTTGCTTAATATCACTGGGTGTCATTCTAAATTTTGGATGCTTTTTAAGTATGGAAATGTTCTCTGTGTGCTGCCAAATTTCTAAACAAATGCCTGGTGGAAAATTACACCTTAGCCAAAACAATAACCCAAGTAAATAGGTAATAATGGGTATGTATTTTGCACATTTAGCTCAACACACAGCATTAAAATGTCCCAGGACATTAAAGACTGATTTTTTTATAAAGATGATTAAAATAAGCATAATAGCCATGCTTAACTGAGAGATTGATGCATTGTAGAGAAGTACAATTTTTTTTGCATGTGAAAA
Organism: Bos indicus x Bos taurus; assembly: GCF_003369695.1. Taxonomy (NCBI): domain Eukaryota; kingdom Metazoa; phylum Chordata; class Mammalia; order Artiodactyla; family Bovidae; genus Bos; species Bos indicus x Bos taurus. The sequence goes on along the minus strand of NC_040087.1, from coordinate 26,827,398 downwards.
GGAGAGTGGTGCCTTGTTAAAATGCCAGGGAATCTTAAGTCGGTAAAGGGTGTTTAGTCACTCAGTTGTGTCCGACTCTTTGTGATCCCATGGACTATAGCCCAGCAGGCTCCTCTGATAATACAAATATTGACTCCTGTATATATTAAGAGTATGTTTTTTTCCTATACATACATGTCTGTTAGTTGCTCCATCATGTCCAACTCTGAAACTCCATGGACTGTAGCCAGTCAGGGTCCTCTGTCCTTGGAATTCCCCAGGCAAGAATACTGGAGTGGGTACCATTCCCTTCTCCAGGGGATCTTCCCAGGGATTGAACCCAGGTCTCCTGCATTGCAGGCAGATTCTTTACCATCTGAGCCACCTGGGGCATCTTTGACAGGCACCAATTTGCAGGTGGCATTTGAGTGTTTAAAGGTGATCTAGGGATCCAAACTCTGGTAATCCACTATGTCTCTAAGGCAACTTACAGCCAAAAGGCCTTTTTCAGGGGGAAAAAAAAATTGTGTTTACTAGATTTTTTTTCTAATTTTGCCTGTTTAAAAATTAGAAAAACATGTTCTTCAAAATGTGAATTTTCTTTATTTTACAGTAAAACTGTAAATTGCCGTGAAGAGGATCTCTGATATCATGTATTTAAAATATTAAGGCAAATATAGCCAGGTGCACTATAGCAGGTTCTCTTAGTCCTCAGAGGCGATTTCCTTCATGGTATAAGTCGGTAATTTAGACTCTTAAGCCTGTGGGGTAGCACTTGGCACTTCTGGGGTCATCAGCACTGAAGACTGGCAGGCATTGGTAGACATGGCAGATTCATAATGGCTGTAGGTTCTTTGAGAGGAGGAGTCTAACAGCCTCCATCAGAATACACACTAACCTTTGACTTGCTTGACTGATACACATGGAGGAGGTGATACTACATTGGTTCTGAGGTTAGCATTTTCCAGAAAAAAAAAATAAGGAAAATAAAAAGGTTTTGTGATTTCAAATGCAATGTGGCTGAGTACTTTCTCAGCTATATCCTGTGTAGCCTGCATTCACTAAAACTCCCCAGTTTCCCTATTGTAACACATTATTGACCAGAGGTGTATTAATACATCTTTTGTTACTCAAGCATTATTGACCAGAAATGTACCAATACTGTTTTAGAGAGTGATACAAGTAATATCACTGTATGAAGTTGTTAGAGCTTAAAATTGATCAAGGTTCATTATACAGCTAATAATTGTCATTATTCTTTACATTTACATTGTCCTTATCATTTATCATTTACATTTTGCTCCATTATATTTTTGTTCCAAACTTGTGTACATTATAAACATAAAATTTTCAAAAAATTTTCAAACATCGCAGAATTTTCAATGAAGAAGACTTTTTTTGGTGAACTTTATGTAGATTCTTTCTCTGTCTGAGCATCATATATACTAGTGTCTCAGAAAATGATAGTCCTTTAGAATATAGTTCTGACTCAGAAGATGTGAATATTAGGCTAACAAAAAGATAAAAGTGTTGGTTCTGACACGGAGAGTGAAAATGAAACTCTTGGTGCTGGGGAATGAGCTGTTCCTTCTACAGAAGAGTGGACTGAAGACAGCATTTCATGAAAATCAAAAGACTTTACAGGTGGGTCAGGTGTAACTATTGAATATAATAACCTGGAAAGTCTTAGTGAAACAACAGGATTAATTTTTGGCTAGCCAAAATAAAAATTACTGGCCACAGGCATTCATTTCTGCAAAAATCCCCTGGTTAATAATGAGGTAGCAGTGTAAGGAATGACTTAAATAAGTATTAACTAAACTCTAACTAAACTCAGGACTTCTAGCTTGGAAACCAAGCAAGAGTTCTTTGGCAGTTTGGACTTTAACCATACGTCTCAGCTTTGAGGGTTGATTCTGATGGAGCCAATAGTACCCAGTCCTAAGTCAGTGACTGCAGAATGCGTTCCAGTGTCTGTAGTTTGTGGTATGGTGTGGTGTGTTGGTGTGGTATGTGTGTGTGTCTGAGAGGGAAGGAGAGCAGTGCTGCAATGTGCTTGGCTTGTCCCCAGGCCCTGCTTCTTGTGCCCCTGCTCTCTGCCCTCTTTCCACGCCCTTTTCATGCTGAGACCCAAGAGCAGGGTGGTAGCCTAGGGTTCAGCAGTCAAAATGGGAGAGAGTCAGGGCCCTCAACATGGCTTGAGGAAAGATAAGAGATATGGAGAGAACGAAACACAAGGACAGAATGTTTTCCTGTGTTTCCCTACATTTTGTAAAAACAATGACTACTGACTAAAAACAGAATTCCAACTGAGCTGTTTCAAATCCTAAAAGATGATGCTGTTAAAGTGCTGCACGCACTATGCCAGCAAATTTGGAAAACTCAGCAGTGGCCACAGGACTAGAAAGGTCTGTTTTCATTCTAATCCCAAAGAAGGGCAGTGCCAAAGGATGTTCAAACTACCATACAACTATGCTCATTTCACACACTAGTAAGGTTATGCTTAAAATCTCGCAAGCCTAAACTTCAACAGTACATAAACCAAGAACTTCCAGATGTACAAACTGGGTTTAGAAAAGGCAGAGGAACAAGAGATCAAATTGCCAACATTCGTTGGATCATGGAGAAGGCAAGGGAGTTCCAGAAAAACATCTACTTTGGTTTCATTGAGTACACTAAAACCTTTGATTATGTGAGTCACAATAGACAGTGGAAAATTCTTAGCAACAGGAGTACCAGACCACCTTCCTTGTCTCCTGAGAAACCTGAATGTGGGCCAAGAAGCAACAGTTAGAACCAGACATGGAACTGGTTCAAAATTGGGAAAGGAGTACATCAAAGCTGTATATTGTTACCTGGCTTATTTAACTTACATGCAGAGTACATCATGCAAAATGCAGGGCTGGATCAATCACAAGCTGGAATAAAGATTGCCAGGAGAAATATCAACAACCTCAGATATGCAGATGATACCACTCTAATGGCAGTGAAGAAGAACGAAAGAGCCTTTTGATGAGGGTAAAGGAGAAGAGTGAAAAGGCTGGGTTGAAACTTCGCGTTGAGAAAACTAAGATCATGGCATCCAGTCCCATCACCAAATGGCAAATAGAAGGGGGAAAAATGGAAACAGTTGCAGATTTTTGTTTTTTGGGCTCCAAAATCACTGCAGGTAGTGACTGCAGCCATGAAATTAAAAGATGCTTGCTCCTTGGAAGGAAGGCTATGGCAAACCTAAGCAGCATATTAAAAAGCAGAGACATCATTGGAAAGGACCCTGACGCTGGAAAAGATTGAGGGCAGGAGGAGAAAGGGAAGGCAGAGGATGAGGTAGCTAGATAGCATCACCGACTCAATGGGCATGAATTTGAGCAAACTCCGGGAGATGGTGGAGGACAAAGAGACTGGCAGTCCATGAAGTTGCAAAGAGTGGGCCTGGACTTAGCCACTGAGCAACAACAACTAATAAAAGTGCCCTAACAGCACACTTAGCACAATAAAACACACATCTCTGGCTCCAGTTTTCTTTCATTCGGCCTCTGTCAGCAAAATTGTTTTGGGTTGAAGGTGCACATGAGAAATATTCCAACTGAACGATTTGCCTGCCTTGAGCCCTCTCAGGACTCCCTGGCTATCCAAATGTATTTCTGATGTTTCCCAGGAGGCCAATGATTTACACAACACATCCTTCCCCAGACCCCAAAGCCAAACACTGACATATTCCAGCACTCATTTCACATTGCCTTCATCCAGGAAGTTTTCTTTGTGCACTGAACTCGAAGAATCTCTCCAAGTGCCCTCAGATAAATCTGGGCTCCTTAGTACTCTTGGTTTGAGATGTGTGCTATGGAACGGAAGTGTTTTGCTAATGCTTAGCACGACACAAAGCTGTTTCTGTAATTTCCCGTCATACATTCCTCCTGTCTTGAGCTCAGCATCTCTGTGCTGTGGGGAGAGGTACCCACAAGCACAGATGGAGCGGGAACCGAGGGAGATTTCTCTGGGGCTCAAAACTCATTCTGCCATATGCTCGCCTCTCTCCTTCCGAAATCTGTCAGCCACACCGGCCACTGGCTGGCAGAGTGACGAAGACAGAAAGGCTTTAATCACTGGGCGGGCTTCCATGACTAGCGGTCTCAATAACTTCTTTCCCTGAAAAAGACAAGTGCCAATTAGTTATTTATTAGGGGGGGAAAAGTGTATTTCTCTCTACTGTAAATTAATTTTTCCAGGAATTCTGTGTGATCCCAGAAAAGCACTGTAAATTAGCCTGTTTTATGTAATAGAGAAATGACTTTAAAATCCCTGACAGATTAAGATATAGTTTTATTACCTGTCAGTCTTCCTTTCCTTGAATGTCTCAGTGAGCATAACATTCTTTATGCATCCCTGCACAACTCAAATTACAGGCTTGCTTATTTTTTATTTTAAACATAAATAAAATTTATTATCACCAGAGCAGTCATGAGTCTCAGCTTTTTATACTATCAGACCTGTAGAGTGTGAAAGAAATTTTATTCTTATGCCTCTGGTAGCTTTACAAAATATTCAAGCCCATCTTCAGTTTTTGTTCCTTCTTTATTTCCTCCTATTCTTTCCCAGTTTGTGTTAAAATACAATAAAAAGGCCCAAATTATCTTAATTCAATATCCCTGTGTTTAATACTTGCTTCCAGATAAATTACAGTTTGATGAATTTTAAGGAATCAACTTTTAAGTTTCAAATGGCACCCCACTTCGGTCAAGTTAATGTTATTAAAATGGCAAATAAAAGACTTTTCCAGACAAAAAAGGCAGCTCATCCAAGAATCCCTTACTGGATGTCTTCCTTCAGCTCAGGGACCATGACATGAGTTCACTCCTACAATCACAGAAGCAATCATTTTGGCCAAGAGTAGTGACTCTGTTATTGAGTAAAAATGGCCCAAGAAGTGTTTCATGGAATAGGCAGTGATTGTCCCCCACGTCTACTTAAGAGATGAGAGGTATCCCAATGATGTTACTTCACACTGTCTGAAAAATGACCTGAAGCTTAGATATTGATGAAGAAGTCACTGGATGTTCTTTCTGCTCTTGGCTCTCTATTGGGTAGGTTACTTTGCAACTTGCAGGGACAAGATCAACTGTAGACTTTTGTCCACTAGAAATGCAAATAATCTCTGTCCAGTGGACCAGATAGCCCCCAAATTATGGCTGATCCCTCTCCAAGTCATTAATCAGGTTTCTATCTAACCCAGCACTAACCTTATCTTAACAGTTTCAGGTTCTCCACGGCTCTGTGGACTGGGCTTTACGTTATGCTGTTTCCCTCTTTAATAAATTAAATATAATATTTGACACATTTTTATTTTACATCTGTATGAGAGTCACAGTTTTACCTTTTTAAAACTTACACTTTAATAATTACTTTATCCCATCATGGATTCAATATCCATCAATTTATTTTGGCATTCCCCCTAATCTATTTATATGCCTTTGTTTGATCTGTTCTCTAAATTCTTGTTTTATTTTTGTGTAAATTCTGTGCATCTTGTTTATCATTGTATTCAGTTCAGTTCAGTCGCTCAGTTGTGTCTGAACCTTTGCAACCCCATGAATAGTAGCACGCCAGGCCTCCCTGTCCATCACCAACTCCTGGAGTTCACCCAAACTCATGTCCATCGAGTCAGTGATGCCATCCAGCCATCTCATCCTCTGTCGTCCCCTTCTCCTCCTGCCCCCAATCCCTCCCAGAGTCTTTTCCAAAGAGTCAACTCTTCGCATGAGGTGGCCAAAGTACTGGAGTTTCAGCTTTAGCATTAGTCCTTTCAAAGAACACCCAGGACTGATCTCCTTCAGACAGGATGGACTGGTTGCATCTCCTTGCAGTCCAAGGGACTCTCAGGAGTCTTCTCCAATACCACAGTTCAAAAGCATCAATTTTTTGGCGCTCAGCTTTCTTCACAGTCCAACTCTCACATCCATACATGATCGCTGGAAAAACCATAGCCTTGACTAGACAGACCTTTGTTGGCAAAGTAATGTCTCTGCTTGTATTACCTTCTTAAATTTAAAGAAATGCTTTAAAATTCTGCTTTGCTGATAGTGTTCTATTTAATTCATATCATATGCTATACCAGATTCAATCTTTAATGTCAGAAGAGTGCTAGATGTGTGTAGTTGGACACCATTAGGAACCACCTCTCTTTTTTCTAACTGCTTTTCTCTGGGCTTTTCTAAGCTTTGATATGTATTTATGAAAGCTGGGTGAAGAGAACTTTTTGTTTCTGAATGTAGTCAAGAGCAAAATTATCAGAGAGGGAAAAAGTGGAAGAATTTTCATGCTGTACTAGATGCTTGACATACTTAACTTGACATAATCGTCAGGACACTCAGTAAATTATATGTACTATCACCATTCACAGTTGAAGTAATTGATACTTAAGCCAGTACATCTGGGGAGTGGTAGACCCTAGATCCGATCCTAATTCTGTCCAAAGTCCATGTACTTTCTGTGATTCAATATGACTTAAATGAACTTGACATTCTCATTGCAATTAACACACTGTGGGTACAGTAAGATAAGGTGCCCCTGTGTGGGCTGACAACACACTGAAAGTGCTATTCAGTTCAGTTCAGTTCATTCGCTCAGTCGTGTCCAATTCTGCCACTCTGTGGACTGCAGCACGCCAGGCCTCCCTGTCCATCACCAACTCCAGGAGTCTACTCAAACACATGTTGGTTGGTGATGCCATCCAATCATCTCATCCTCTGTTGTTCCCTTCTCTTCCCAACTCCAATCTTTTCCAGCAGCAGGATCTTTTCAAATGAGTCAGCTCTTCGCATCAGGTGGCCAAAGTATTGGAGTTTCTGCTTCAGCATCCATCCTTCCAATAAATAATCAGGACTGATTTCCTTTAGGATGGACTGGTTGAATCTCCTTGCAGTCCAAGGGACTCTCAAGAGTCTTCTCCAATGCCACAGTTCAAAAGCATCAATTCTTCGGCGTTCAGCTTTCTTTCTAGTCCAACTCTCACTTCCATACATGACTACTGGAAAAACCATATAGCTTTGACTAAACGGACCTTTGTTGGCAAAGTAATGTCTCTGCTTTTTAATATGCTATCTAAGAATATGCTGACCTGGTGTCAAAATCACCAGGTCAGGTCAGGATTGTGTCTTCAGGGTTACTAGGCTTGGGAAGCATCAAGCTCTGCTATTCTTTTTCTTGTTTTAGCCTTGATACCTTTTGATGTGTTTATAAGCCTTTAAGATCACATACATGGATGGGCCCAAGTATTGCTGCAATTCGAAGGACTCATACAGTGGTAAAAATTGGGCATTAGTAGATGCTGGTGAATTAAACCGGGCAGTCCCAACAAATAAGTTGGTCTGTACATGGGAGAAGTATCAAGAAAACAAAATGAGGTGTCCAGATTTATTAGATACAGTAAGATGGTTGGAAGAGCAATAAAAAAATAGCACCATTCATAATCATTATTCACATGTGTCTCTGGTTTGTGGATCTGATTGGATATCTTAATTTCCCTTTTGATTCTTTTTTATGGGAGGCAATCTTTATTTGCTGAAAGAGCCCCTGCAGACCCAAGTGGTGATGTATTAATTTGTTTCCTTCAGCATCACCCATGATAAGAGATGACTTTGCTTTTCCTCTATTTTATGCAAATATAATTGCTAAATTATTGAATTAGCAAATAAAAGTAGTTGGATTAAAGAATGTAAAGAACACACTGTTTATTGAATATACATCAATATCTGTGCTTTCAAAGAATTCGAGTGAAGTTCTAAAACCTAATGTCCTTTCAAATTCACATTTTTGCCTTTCCACTCAATTTTATTTGCTGGGTTTAAAAAAAGAAAAGACTTTCACACTAAGGACAATAAAGTAGAGATAATGTGCAAATTTTCTTCTTTCAGAGGATGTGAATGGATGAATATATGTTTCTAATTTTCAGAATAAATGTGTTTCTTTTCCAAGACTCTTAGTAGTTACAAACCTTGCAACTTTGCTTAGAGAAGATATTCAGGGCAAAAATATTTCTATGAGATTCATGGAAGAGAAAAATGATGAATCATCTCAATTCTAATGTGGAAATGATTTTTCTCTAGCTTTCCTTGTACTGTGAAGAGAGAGCTCTACACCTGCCACAAACTGTATTTTATCTTGTGTTTAAGAGAATAGAAAAGATGCTGCTATTTATTCCTGAAAATAGGACTTTTGCATTCACATCCCTCTCCCTAACAGAAATTCAGCCCAGCCTGAAATGAAGGTCACATCAAGAACCAAAGATATTTCAATTCTAAAGATGGATAATCACAACAGTTTTTTTAAATTTCAGTTATAAAAAAGTTTTGCATGAAATCACGCATGCGAATCTTGTACTGGAGAGCAAGCCTAATATTTGCCATCAGGGTTTGGGAAATACTGATATCTTGAGAGGATTAATGTCTTAAGATCTTGCTATCTTAAAATCTTCAGCTAATTAATAAAAAATGTAGTGATATTAAATTACTTGACACTAACAGCAAATAAGACTCCCTGTGGAAAATACAGGGAATTATTTGATCTAGATTCTGACAACTGGGTGAAAAAGCTGAAGTGTGTAACTGGAACAGAGCCCACATGGAAAGGTTGACCATAAAGTCCTCATTTTATGTAGCCCAGTTCATCCAGGTTGCCAGAACAACCAAATCTGGGCAGACTGAATTTAATTAGTATTTGAAGACATTTATTAAACATCCATTTCATCCAAGAGATACAGTGGTTCCCCCTTATCCATAGGGTATACGTTTCAAGATCCCCAGGGGATGCCTGAAGCTGTGGATAGTACTGACTCCTGTATATATTAAGAGTATGTTTGTTCCTGTACATACTTATCTGTGTTAAAGTGAAGTTTCTAAATTAGGCACAGTAAGGGAACATCATCCAAATTGCCAGCATCACTACTCTCACTCTTGGGGGTCATTATGAAGCAAAATAAGGGACTTGAACACAAGCACTGTGATGCTGGGACAGTGGCTCTGATAAGCAAGATGGCTACTAAGTGACCGATGGGTAGGATGCGCCAGGTGAAGGGATGTTCCATGTCCAGGTGGATGGAGTGGGCTGGTGGGCATGTCATCATGCTCCTCTGAACGGTGCTCACATGAATTGTCTATCTCTGGAATTTTCCATTTAATATATCTGGACTGAAGTTGACTGCAGATAAGAAGGGACTATATTATACTTCTCATTGCATGAAGATCACTAGTCAGCTTCTTTGCTGTTACACACGAGGACTGACAAGTCTGCTACCTGCTGACCTTTATCTCTGAATCTCTCACTTGCTCTGTTGTAATCACATAACCTCTGTCCTTGAATATACCAAGTTTTTTTTTCCCCCCACTTAAGAATATTCATAACTGCTCTTTCTTTGCCTGGAGGCCTCTTCCCAGTCCATGGGGCTGACATCTTCTTATCATTTCAGATCAGATCAGTCGCTCAGTCGTGTCCGACTCTTTGCAACCCCATGAATCACAGCATGCCAGGCCTCCCTGTCCATCACCAACTCCCAGAGTTCACTGAGACTCATGTCCATCGAGTCAGTGATGCCATCCAGCCATCTCATCCTCTGTCATCCCCTTCTCCTCCTGCCCCCAATCCCTCCCAGCATCAGAGTCTTTTCCAATGAGTCAACTCTTCGCATGAGGTGGCCAAAGTACTGGAGTTTCAGCTTCAACATCAGTCCCTCCAATGAAAACCCAGGACTGATCTCCCTTTGGATGGACTGGTTGGATCTCTTTGCATCCAAGGGACTCTCAAGAGTCTTCTCCAACACCACAGTTCAAAAGCATCAATTCTTCGGCGCTCGGCCTTCTTCACAGTCCAACTCTCACATCCATACATGACCACAGGAAAAACCATAGCCTTGACTAGACGAACCTTTGTTGGCAAAGTAATGTCTCTGCTTTTGAATATGCTATCTAGGTTGAGCTTAAAACATCTCTCCGGAGAGCCATTCCTTGGCCAATGAAATTGGACTCCCCACCCCGTCTATAGTCATCCTTCACTCCTTTCCTCTATTTAATTTTATTCTTATGAGTTGGCAGTATTGAAATTAGTATAGTTTACTTATTATGTATAGTTTGTTTCCAGACTAAGATGAAATTTCCAGAAAAAAGGGATCTTATGTATCTTATTCACTAGGCATCCAGGACTATGCCTCACTCAGGGTGTGCTCACAAAGAAACCTGGAAAGATACAGCTCAGAGCTTATAAATTTAGAACAAGAGAGACAAACAGACATTTATCCTAAAAAGGAGAAAGTTGACAGTTTTGCAGGAGAATAGAATTGCCAGTGGGGATTCCTGTGAGGAAATAATCATTTCCAATTGCAGAATCAGGTATCTTCACCAAAAGAGTAGGATTTCAAATGTGCCGTGAAATGGATATATTTGAACATACAGATAGAAGGGAAGGATGATCTAAGTCTTTTCAGATAAGCTACAGTATGAAGTAAGCCAAGATTGGAGAACAAGAGTGAGCTTATTCAGGGACAGGAAGATACTCGAGTTGTAAATGAGTAAGTGACTTCAGACGGAAACAGAAATGTCTTACATCTTGGCTCCCGCGTCCCACAGGTGGATTACTATTATAAACTCAACTGTGTCTCTTCCCCCAAATTCATATGTTGAAGCCCCTTGACCCTAGTACCTCAGAATGTGACTGCATTTGGAGACAAAGCCTTTAAAGAGGAAGTGCAGTCCAAGTGGAATTCTTGGAGTAGATTCTAACCTGTATGTTTGGTGTCCTGATAAGAAGAGGAGATTGGAACACAGACATGCACAGAGCCGAAGAAAGACCTTGTGAGGACTCAGCAAGAACACGCCATCTGTGAGCCAAGGAAAGAGGCCCCAAGAGAAGCCCAACCTGCCGATACCTTGATCTGAGACTTCCAGCCAGTAGAACTGTGAGAGAATAACGTCTTATTGAAGTCTCCCAGTCGGTGGTATTTTATTAGGGCAGCCCCAGCAAACTAAAACTGTCACCTTGAGAATTTTAACCTCTCTCTGTTCTGTTGCCTGCAAAATATTCGTAACACTGCAGAGATAGTGAAAGAATCAAATGAGATAAGAATCATTAAAGTTCTTTTAAAACTAGAATACATTTAGAGCCAGAAGATAGCCAGAAAATAGTCACAGTAGCTGCTGTTAGTTTCTCTTGCTTTTCCCCCCTTGACTTCAATAGTCACAAGAACTATGGGGTTAGTCTAGTTTAAGACATTTGTAGCACAGTTGACAAGCCCAAGGCTTTCCCTGGAAGGAGATGTATTACACAGAGAAAGGCTGGAGGAAACAGAAGAGAAAACAGCTCTTTGGTCTGTGCTTTGTTTCTGCTCTAACTTCTTCCACAACCACAGAGCCGGGTTTACACTGACCAGAGACCAACAGTGTGCCTTCTGACTGACCCTCTCACCAGGCTTGCACTTGAGTTTTTAATGTTTATTTTTAATTGGAGTCTAGTTGATTAACAAAGTTGTGTTCATTTGAGGTATACAGCAAAGTGATTCAATTATACATACATGTTTCTATTCTTTTTCAAATTCTTTTCCCATTTAGGTTATTACAGAATATTGAGCAGAGTTCTCTGTGCTACACAGTAGGTCCTTGTTGATTATCTGTTTTAAATATAACAGTATGTACGTGTCAGTCCCAACTGCCAATCTATCTCTCCCCCAACCCCAAACTCCCACCCTGGTCACCATAAGTTTGTTCTCAAAGTCAGTGAGTCTGTTTCTGAGCTTCTTAAGGACTGTCTATTCAAACTTCCAGCATCTGTGCCTGGCTCAGGGCTGACCCTCAATCAGTCAGTTAGCGAATGTCACTGAAGTGTTTGCATTGCCTTTTCTTACCATTTATTATCACAAGAGATAGTGTAAAAAGTGGAAATTGGAGTCAAACTCAGACCTGAGTTTGAGTTTAGGATTCAGACCTATCCAACCTTGTGACCGTGTGTATTTGCAGGTCCTGTTGGAGACCTGGTTTTCTCCTTTTGGCAATGTGAGATAGCAATGGCCACCTCATCATTGGTTTTAAAGATTAATATCAGCAATACATGTAAAGTATGCAGTACAGCCCTAGCACTTAGCTGATGTTGAATGTTGTATTTATTGTTGTTGTTCTGTATTTATTATTGTTGTCTACTCTCTTTGTACCGGTGTGATCTGCTACATCAGCTCTGCAAGGCAGGGTCCTTGTTGTTCCATTTTATCTGTACTGTACACTGTGAAACCAGCACTCATCATTGATTAGTTGATCTTTTTATCGAGCAGACTAGTAATGAGGACTGCTGAGAGCTCATTTCTCCTTGTAAATAAATCCATAGGTAATCGGGAGCTCAGAGCCTATTTGGTAAGAAAGCTTTCCTTGATCAAAGACACTTATCAGATTTGCAATGCCAACCAACGCTCCTGCTTTTCTTTATGGTTCTTTGATTCTTTATATATAATTTGCATAAACTAAACCAGACAGCCAGATCACAGTGAATTTTGCTTAATTGCAGGCAGGCTTTTCACTTCTACGTTTTAGTCTGTTGAGACAATCCAGAAGCTACCCTGGGGTACCTATTTGCTTATTCCTCTAATTAAGCAAAGCTGGCTATAGCCTAGAATGCCAGCCTCAAACGGGGGTTCTGTTTCTGCAGCGGTGACCTCTGTGCAACCCCGCAGCACATTACGGCATTCGCATTGTGGGCGGAAACCGCTGCTGCATCGTGCGTGCTCCAGGCTGTGTTTCTGGACGGTCACGTCGCCCGGGAAGTCAGGCTAATTTATCATCCCTGCCAGGCGCTTGCAGGGCCGCCTGAACAGAAAAATATCAGGAAGCAGGGAGTGATGAAGCCACAGAAGAATCAGGAGGAAGGGACGGAAAGGAGGCGTGGGGGAGGAAGTGCGGAAACAGGAGCGTCTGAATGCCCAGAAGGACAGGCCCTGAGTCATATTTCTGTTTCTGATGAGACGGCATCGCGGTGACAAATCTGGGCCTCCTGGATCCCCATGTATCCTAGAATCTATTTTAACACACAGAGTGTTGCAGTTACGGCCTGCATTTATTCACTCCTCCCCGCATCCTCGCCCTTAGAATCCCTCCCACACTCAGGGGATGGTAGTAAATGGGACATAAGCAGAAACTTGGAAAGCGTTTGTGCTTTGGGGTGTGTCCTCTTATTGCTCTTGGAACCCTGAGACTGTCGTGTGAAAAGACCTGGAATGAACTCCACATGGAGGCAGACCCCTGTCAACCCAGCTGTCCCATCCAAGGCCTTGTAAACTAACGGGCCTCAACTGGCCCAACAGACAGGTCAGTGAGTCCAGTTAAGAAGAGACAAGCCTGCCTCCAGACCAGAAAAGCCCAGCTGAGCTCAGTCCAGAGTACCAGCCTGCAGAAAGTTTGTTACATAGCAAAAGATAACTGATCAATGCTCTGATGCTTGACTTATCTGTCCAAGTCAGGAATCATCTTAGTTCAGTGATTCATGAGGGTTTTTAAGACTCCAGTTGAAAAATTCCATTCTAAAATAAGAAAGCAGTTTAAAAAAAAAAAATAGGGCAACCAAGTATATTATCATCATTTGATAAGGGCATTTTCCAGAATAGTCTCTCCTTGTGACTTTCAGAGACATCCGTGAGGTGAGATGGGTATGGGGGAAAGACTTAAAATAACAGTGCTAAAAGGAAGTGGCATTGCTGAAGCACAGCGGCATTTTGAAACCAGAGAATCTTGAAATTCCGCAGCTAAGTGGATCACAAATGTGATGCCATGGACACTTGCACCATCGCAGGATAATCCACCCTGACTCTCTTGCCTCCCGAATATAATGTTTAAAGGAACTCCATTTTAAATTCCTGGCTCCTTTCTCATGCTCCCCGTGTTTTGAGTTGAGGTGGTGAGTGCGGATAAAAGCAAGAAAAACAGATTATTTCTTATTTGCACTTTAGGGTTTGTTCATTCAACTCATTCATTTGCTCAGCAAATACCTTATGAACCTCTGGTTTCTGCCAGGCTCTGTGCTGCTTTGGAAAGCCTGCCGATAACTTCACTGGATGGGCCGAGAAAACAGCTATCAGAAAACTGGTTCACAGCTGCTAGCAAACAACCTGCCAGCCACTTCAACTTCATAATTAATTAAAATAAGGGCATTTTGCATATTTTCTGACAGTCCTTCCTAGGGAGGACTGCCCTAGGGAGCAGGTGATCCTGGATAAGAGACCTGGCCAGGGTCTTTTCCTCTGCTAATGTATTGATATTCACATGAAATAATGATACATGAGTAAGCATTTAGACAGAACGCACCCTGTGGCTCTGCATTGTTAGGACACTTTACCCCTCCTAAGTGATCACCGAGGTACCTTCAATCAGTGAAGCCCTATGAGGGGACACACCAGGCGGTACTAGAGAGAGGAGACCCATCTGGTATCACAGGGCCGCCCATGAAGGGACCTTGGAGGAAGATGAGAGATGCTGTGACTGCTGGTCCCCAGGAGGCTGCCCCAAGTGTGTCTTAAGATGTCTAAACAAATATTCCATTATCTTCTAGGGCAGACTGACCCTGAAGCCTGATTCAAAACAGCCACATTTTTATGGCTCACAAAGCGTCATCTGAGAATTACCAGTGCTGTTTCTTTTCCCCCATAACATGACGTTAGAGCCTTTGGTACGCATCTCTAGAAATGAGAAGACATTGATACTTGTTATTTGTTGGGAAAGGAGGAGACTCATTTTTTAATGTATTTTAGAATTTATATGTGTTATTACATATTTTCATCCATCTGTATCAAAGAGTTCCTATGAAAATAATAAGGGAATCACGTAGGGCCAGGAGACATATCCTTCTCCTTCTTACTTGAGAACAAGGGCACAAGAAAATCTCCCTCCTCCTGTTCATTTTATGTGTCAAACTTGACTGGGCCACAAGGTGGCCAGACGTTAGTCAGACGTTACTTTGGTATGTCTGTGAGAATGTTTCTGGAGAAGATGACCATGTCATCTATAGACTGAGTTGAGCAGATTGTCCTCCCTAATGTGGGCAGCTCTCGTATCCACTGAAGACAAAATGGCCCAGTGAAAGGGAGCTCCCCCGTGTGACTGCTGAGCTGGGACATTGGCCTTTTCCTGCCTTTGGACTTGAACTGAAACTTGGGCTCTTCTTGGGTATCGAGCTGTCATACTAGAACTATGAGAACCATGCGGTCGGCTCTCCTGGGTCTTGCTGACTTGCTGACTGCAGATCTTAGACTTCTCAGCCTCCATATCTTCACGTGAGCCCACCGTACTCAGTTGCTTAGTCATGTCTGATCATTGCAGCCCCAAGGACCCTAGTCTGCCAGGCTCCTCTCTGTCCATGGGATTTTCCTGGCAAGAATACTGGAGTGAATTGCCATTTCCTTCTCCAGGGGATCCTCCCGACTTAGGGACTGAACCTTGGTCTCCCTCATCTCCTGCATTTTGGGTGGATTCTTTACCACTGAGCCACTGGGGAAGCCCATGTGAGCCATGCTTTTATAATAAATCCATATACATTTTCACATATATAGGATATGCTATATATGTACTTAATGTGTGCGTCGCATATAATACATAATTTACATACATATGTGTACTTATGCATACACACACCACATCTTGTTGGTTCTGTTTCTCTGAAGAACCCTGGCTAACATACTCCCTTTCCTCAGAGGAACCTGACTTCTGAGCTCCCTCACTTCCTCCTTGTCTCCTGCAGGTGTTCTGTCGCTCACACTTCTTTCTGCCCACTCCCTTGCACCTTTGCCTTGCAGCCCATCCCGCCCTCATATGAGGGCACTCGTGACCACACACCCAGGCCTGCTCTCTGCTTCCTCTGAGATCACAGCCTCCCCAGGAGGGGAGGTCGCACAGCCAGGAGTGACTTGAAGGCTACAATAGAATTGAAGCTAACCCCCAGGGAACAGGGGCAGAGCCCAGAGTGAGCGGTTCTGGTACGTGGGCAATGATGTGTCCATGCCCCAGCAAAGGGAAACCAAAGGACCTCTCTGAACCATTTGCTTATTTCTCTAGCAAAACCCTTTCTTCCAATTATTACAAGGGTGTATGGCATTGTATTTTAGCCACATCGGATTCTGAATAGGTAGAATTAAGATTGATGAAGCTTTGATGAAACTATGAGCTGTATATTAGAGGACAGTGCCACAGGATTGGCTGAACTTCAATTTATGTTACCATGAATATAAGTACTGGTATATATTGCATCGTGAAATATATATACTTACCAGTTTTCATGTTTATTATGGATTTTCAAGCTAAAAATTTCCCCTGGAATAGGGATTATCATTCCCACCATATTCCCTTTTGCTGCTAAGTCACTTCGTTCGTGTCCGACTCTGTGCGACCCCATAGATGGCAGCCCACCAGGCTCTGCTGTCCCTGGGATTCTCCAGGCAAGAACACTGGAGTGGGTTGCCATTTCTCCAATGCATTAAAGGGAAAAGTGAAAGTGAAGTCGCTCAGTCATGTCTGACTCTTAGCGACCCCATGGACTGCAGCCAACCAGGCTCCTCCGTCCATGGGATTTTCCAGGCAAGAGTACTGGAGTGGGGTGCCATTGCCTTCTCCGATATTCCCTTTTTGGGATGTCAAACACCACAGAGGTGACTTGACAATAACTATTCTTCATCATATCAGTGGCATCATTATCCATATCATATTCAGAATAACCAAGTGGTATAAGCTCAGAAGTCATACTTCCTGGGTTTGAATCCTGGCTTTGTTTTGGGGCCATGTAACAATAGACAATGACTATACTCAATCTGAGTTTTCACATGGACAAAATATGGATGCAAATAATACTGTACCTAGGCTATTGTAAGGAATAAGCAACATAAAACACAAATGGGTTAGCAGAATGTCTGATATGTGATAAATAATCAATAAATATTAGCTGCTATTTTTATCATTACTGAAATTTATATTTACATAATGCTTTACAATATAATCCATTCACATTTAATAATTGTTGATATAATTGATATATTTGATTTCTCTTTTTTTTGACATGTTCTTTGTTCTTTGATTTCCTCTGTTTTGCTTTTTGGGTCTATCAAATCTTTTTAGAATTCCATTTTGTCTCTTCTATGGAATTTCCAGATAAAACCCTTTGTGTTTATTTTTTACTACTTCTTTTAGAGACTACAATACTCAACTTCAACTTTTTACATTCAAATATTAAACTATTTCATAAACACTGTAAAATCTTACAGCAGTTTAATTCCGTTTTCTCCCTGCTCCTATGCTTTTCTTGTTTCATAATTAACTTCTATACATACTATAAAACAAAGGATACTTTATTAATTTTGCTTTAAAGTTAAAAAAACCTCTTAAAATATGTACCTATGTATATATAAGTATGACATGTATATAAAGTTTTAAAAATATTTCAATAACTTTTATAAACAATTTAAAAATAAATTTTCATGATTTTTCTCATATTTGCCCTTTTTGGTTCTCTGCATTTCTTAATATAGACTTGAACATTCTTTTGGTGTCATTTTCCCTTTCTGTGAAAAAGTTTCTTAGATCTTTCTTTAGGGCAGTTTTTCTGGCAAAGGGTATTTTGGTTGTTTATATAAAGAAAATTATAGTTTTGTACTTTGTTATTGTTTTGGCTGCGTTGGGTCTTAGTTGCAGCATGCAGGATCTTTGTTGCATCATGCAGGATTTTTCATTGCAGCACTAGGGCTCTCTAGTCGTGACATGCAAACTTAGTTGCTCTGTGGTACATTAGGATTTTAGTTCCCGGTCAGGGATCAAACCCGTGTCCCCAACATTGAAAGGTGTGTTCTTAACCACTGGACCACCAGGGAAGTCCCTGACATTATGTTTGCTGTGCTGTTGCTAAGTCACTTCAGTCATGTCCAACTCTTTATGACCGCATGGACTGTAGCCTGCCAGCTCCTCTGTCCATGGGATTCTCTAGGCAAGAACACTGGAGTGGGTTGCCATGCCGGTCTCCAGGGGATCTTCCCAAACCAGGGATCAAACCTGAGTCTCCTGTGGATCCTGCATCAAAGGCAGACTCTTTACTGCTGAGTCACTGGAGAAGCTAAAATTATGTTTATTTTCATTTAATTTTTAACTATAATTGCATTGATATAAAATTCTAGGTTGACACTTTTCCCCCAGCATTTTAGAGATGTTCCATTATCTTCAGACCTCCACTGTTTCTGAGAAATCAGTTCTGAATCTTATTTTTGTTCCTCTGAAGGTGGTAGATCTTATCCTGACTGCTCTTAAGATATGTTCTTTATCTTTGATTTTCAGCATTTTAACTATGATATTCCAGTGTGTGGTGATTTTCTTTTCTTTCTTTTTTTAACTCAAGATTCACTGAACTTCTAGGGTCTGTGGGTTATGTCTTTTATCAATTTGGGAAAATTCTTGGCCATTATCTGTTCAAAATTGCTTCACCCTATTCTCTCTCTCATCTGCTTCTGGGACACACATTACTCGTGTGATAGACCATTTGCTATTATCCCATATATCTCAGATGCTGTGCTCTTTCTTCTTATTCTTTTCACTCTGTGTCCTTCAGTTTGGATAATTTCCATTCTTCAAGTTACTAAAACTTACTTTCGTTTGACCAGTGTGTTATGAAGTCCATTCAATGAAGTCTACATTTACGATATATTTTCTATCTAGAATTTTCATTAACTTTTTTAAACTACTTCCTCTCTGCTAAAATTCCCATTTCAGCATGTTCATTTTATCCACTACATCTTTGAACATTATTATTATAGTTATTTTAAAGTCCTTTCTGATCATTACAATCAGCCATCTTGAGTCTATTAAAACTATTTAACTATTTACTCTTCTGACCATGATTCTCACTTTCTTGCTCCTATTTGTATAATATTTTTTATTGAATATATAACATTGTATATAAAATAAAAGTTGTAAAATAACATTTACCCTAGAAAAAGAGCATAAAAAGAGTTGCCAAGCTACTAGTATGTGTGAGGAAGGGATAGTGTAAGGTCAGTTTAATCTGCAGTTAGGCTGGGTCTGCTGAAGGTTTAGTTGAATGCAGTTGACTACGTTTTCCAATGTTTCAAAGGGAGGATCAGTGGTTCCACTTCAGAAAGGCTTGGGATCTGAGCACTGGCAGGATTCGAGTGGTCATTTTTTGCTTTCCAGCCCAACTGTCAAGTTTTTGGGTTGCTGGTAACTCTTTTTTCTCTCTCCGGCTTTCTGCACCTTTTGAGACCTCTCCCTGCCTGGCTTGCTATCCTGCTCTTGCTTCTGGAAGGTCACTGGAGTGTGCTTAGTGCAGACCTGGAATGCCTGAGGGCTTCTCTCCTGCCCACCCCTGCCCTGCCCTGTGCCTTTGGTGCATACTCCCAGTCTCCCAGTTGGCTGTGTGTTAAAACCTCACTTGTGGCTAGAACTCTTTGGAATTTTAATCTTGATGCCAGCCGCCATGCAGTCATTAAAAGTTTGACACAGTTCCACCTGGCTTCCCTGCATCTCCTTCTATGAGGAATCTTTTTTTTTTTTTTTTCTAATTTTATTTTATTTTTAAACTTTACATAATTGTATTAGTTTTGCCAAATATCAAAATGAATCCGCCACAGGTATACATGTGTTCCCCATCCCGAACCCTCCTCCCTCCTCCCTCCCCATACCATCTCTCTGGGCCGTCCCAGTGCACCAGCCCCAAGCATCCAGCATCGTGCATCGAACCTGGACTGGCAACTCGTTTCCTACATGATATTTTACATGTTTCAATGCCATTCTCCCAAATCTTCCTACCCTCTCCCTCTCCCACAGAGTCCATAAGACTGTTCTATACATCAGTGTCTCTTTTGCGGTCTCGTACACCGGGTTATTGTTACCATCTTTCTAAATTCCATATATATGCGTTAGTATACTGTATTGGTGTTTTTCCTTCTGGTGTACTTCACTCTGTATAATAGGCTCCAGTTTCATCCACCTCATTAGAACTGATTCAAATGTATTCTTTTTAATGGCTGAGTAATACTCCATTGTGTATATGTACCACAGCTTTCTTATCCATTCATCTGCTGATGGACATCTAGGTTGCTTCCATGTCTTGGCTATTATAAACAGTGCTGCGATGAACATTGGGGTACACGTGTCTCTTTCCCTTCTGGTTTCCTCAGTGTGTATGCCCAGCAGTGGGGTTGCTGGATCATAAGGCAGTTCTATTTCCAGTTTTTTAAGGAATCTCCACACTGTTCTCCATAGTGGCTGTACTAGTTTGCATTCCCACCAACAGTGTAAGAGGGTTCCCTTTTCTCCACACCCTCTCCAGCATTTATTATTTGTAGACTTTTGGATCGCAGCCATTCTGACTGGTGTGAAATGGTACCTCATAGTGGTTTTGATTTGCATTTCTCTGATAATGAGTGATGTTGAGCATCTTTTCATGTGTTTGTTAGCCATCTGTATGTCTTCTTTGGAGAAATGTCTATTTAGTTCTTTGGCCCATTTTTTGATTGGGTCGTTTATTTTTCTGGAGTTGAGCTGTAGGAGTTGCTTGTATATTTTTGAGATTAGTTGTTTGTCGGTTGCTTCATTTGCTATTATTTTCTCCCATTCTGAAGGCTGTCTTTTCACCTTGCTAATAGTTTCCTTTGATGTGCAGAAGCTTTTAAGGTTAATTAGGTCCCATTTGTTTATTTTTGCTTTTATTTCCAATATTCTGGGAGGTGGGTCATAGAGGATCCTGCTGTGATGTATGTCGGAGAGTGTTTTGCCTATGTTCTCCATAGATGCAAAAATCCTTAACAAAATTCTAGCAATCAGAATCCAACAACACATTAAAAAGATCATACACCATGATCAAGTGGGCTTTATCCCAGGGATGCAAGGATTCTTCAATATCCGCAAATCAATCAATGTAATACACCACATTAACAAATTGAAAAATAAAAACCATATGATTATCTCAATAGATGCAGAGAAAGCCTTTGACAAAATTCAACATCCATTTATGATAAAAACTCTCCAGAAAGCAGGAATAGAAGGAACATACCTCAACATAATAAAAGCTATATATGACAAACCCACAGCAAACATTATCCTCAATGGTGAAAAATTGAAAGCATTTCCTCTAAAGTCAGGAACAAGACAAGGGTGCCCACTTTCACCACTACTATTCAACATAGTTTTGGAAGTTTTGGCCACAGCAATCAGAGCAGAAAAAGAAATAAAAGGAATCCAAATTGGAAAAGAAGAAGTAAAACTCTCACTATTTGCAGATGACATCATCCTCTACATAGAAAACCCTAAAGATTCCACTAGAAAATTACTAGAAATAATCAATGACTATAGTAAAGTTGCAGGATATATGAGGAATCTTTTCTCTTCTCATCTTGCTGCCAACAAGGAAAGCAGCTACAAATCTCTTCTTCTTTAGGAAGGGTTTGTCACCTCCTGGAATGTAGTTCATTTAGGTTTTCTTCTTTATTCTTTTTCACATTCAGCCATCTGGTGATTTTTAAAAAGCCCTGATTTTGTAAATTAACTGGCTTGTTCTAGCTGTTAGCCTAATATTTTTTTATACTCACAATCTCCTGGTAAATATATGAGACTATTTCTCATATAAAACACAAAGGCTTGCAATACATTTTTAAATGAATAATGAGTGAATGAATGGATGAATACAGAAATCGAATGAGTGAACAGATAAATTAAGAAAAGACCACATTAGTTCTCCAAACCAGGGGGTTTAGAATAGAAAGAATATTTCCACTGTAAGTTCTCCCCTAAAATACAACAAAGTATCGTGAAGAGTGCAAAGGTCAGCTGCCACCTTCTCACCATGCGTGGCCACCCTTGCAATCAGACTTGTCAGGCCTGTTCCAGAGGCATTGCCGGAGAATTTGGTCTCCCCACAGGGCAAGCACTGAGCACGTGATTATGCATTGGAAGGAATACCTCAAACAGAACAGAAAAAGAGTGTGTGGTAAATTTTAGAATAGTTTTACACTTTTTGGACAGATGTGTGCTTGTAAACTAGGATCGTCTCTATATTTCTAATATTCAACAATAGTTCATAATGTGTCAGTTATAAAATTCTCACTCTATGATGAGGAAGGCAGATTCAGAGGGGCCACACAGCCAGTAAGATGCATGCTGCTGCTGCTGCTGCTGCTGCTGCTAAGTTGCTTCAGTCGTGTCTGACTCTGTGCGACCCCATAGACGGCAGCCCACCAGGCTCCCTTGTCCCTGGGATTCTCCAGGCAAGAACACTGGAGTGGGTTGCCATTTCCTTCTCCAATGCATGAAAGGGAAAAGTGAAAGTGAAGACACTCAGTCGTGTCCGACTCTTAGTGACCCCATGGACTGCAGCCTACCAGGCTCCTCCATCCATGGGATTTTCCAGGCAAGAGTACTGGAGTGGGGTGCCATTGCCTTCTCCGAGTAAGATGCATAGTTGGACTTAAATCTTTGCTTTTCTTGCTAAGTCATGAATGCAAGTTATCCTAAGTTTAATTCCTGATGTGTAGCTAACACCACAAGCATTTTTAAAAAACACTGTCCAGTGGATTTGCAGACAATCCATTGAGACAACTGTACAGGTGTTATTATTTTCTTTTAGAGAAAGAGAGGCCACATTGATACTAAATAACTTGTTCAGTCCAGAACCCAGGAAGCTCTGATCCAAAGTCAAGTGTTTCTTCTTACACATCTCACTGCTTCTCATAGTCTCTAGCTTAAAGGTTCAAATAACAGGATTTCCCTAGAGATCCAGTGGTTACACCTTCACCTTCCAATGCAGGGGCTAGGGGTTCAATCCCTGGTTGAGGAGCTGAGATCCCATATATCTTGTGGTCAAAAAACAAAAGAGAAACAAAAACAATGTTGTAACAAGTTCAATGAAGACTTTAAAAGTGATCCATATCAGGAACAAAAAAAAAAAAAATCTAAAGAAAAAGATTTGAATGATGACAAAGAGCTGATAAATTAACTTACCACAAGTTAATTGACCTGCTCTCTTCAACACAGCAATGGCAATGAATGCCCTTTTAATAAATCAATTTTCATAGTGTGGAACCATTCACCAATTAACTATCTACACCACGGTAAAAGTCAAGTAGCCAAAAAGCAGTCTTTGTTGTTATATTAATACTATTCAGCTAGAGTGAATCTGGTTTTGTTGCGGGGAAGCTTATTAACCTCGACATTTTTTCTTAAAATTTGTTATTTTATCATGTGCAAGGTTAAAAAACGCCAAATGTCATATTAGATAGCTGCAAGCAATTAGAATGCAAAGGTCACCATCTTACTCAGATTTAGAGCGCCATTCCAGCATTTTCCTCTTCTGTTTCACTGGGACTTTTATTCAGCACTGAAAAAGCCATTCATTTTGTAAAGGTTAATTCACAACTCTGGACTTGATAAAGAGCTTTGCCAGGATCGTCTGCATTTTAACACCACAGTGGTGTCCATCAAACCCTCTTCCTTGCTCAGAGCTGGCTGCCCTCCGTCAGAGAGTGAAAAACATACCTTTCCTCTCCTGGATCTGTCCTCCCACAAAGTTCCACCTGCAGTTATATCCCATAGATTACATTCCCTCCTTTCCTAGTCAGTGGTAGACACAATTGTTGCTTTTCATTTTAAGAATTCATTTTCTTTTGGTCAGTTACCTTTCATTTTCTCACAAGCAGTTCAATTTTTTTTTTTTTTTTTCTTTTCTTTTCTCTCTTTTACTACTTATTTGGCTGTTCTGGGTCTTAGTTCCTGGCACGTGAGAGATTCAGACTTCACTGCAGCATGGGGGATCTAGTTCCCTGATCAGGGATGGAACCTGGGTCCCCCCTGCATTGGGAACATGGAATTTTTTCTTTTAACTAAACCATTTTTGTCGAGTATTTCGGTGCCCTAGTCCAATAGGGAGCAGAAACGTATCGGTCATTCTAGGGTCTCTCTTACCTAGTGTTGCTTCTATGCACCCAGGATGGGACTGGTCTACAGTCCATATCATTACTGGCTTGTCACGTGTTGTCTGCATTCTTATCCATTCCTTACAGGCCACCTGTGCAGACACTGGCTCCAGATGACCACCGGCTCTCTGGCATACACTGTTCTTGGTTATACTGATCGTGATGCTGCTCACATCACATAAGGGTTTGTATAGGGTCTTCGAAGCCATCTCGGGATTATGACCCATGCTCAGCAGACAGATATTTCTTCTACTGCCCTTACGTCAAGACTGAGAACCCAGAGCTCAGGGTTTAACACCTGAGTGGCATCATTTGAGCTCTTGAACTTTTCCACCCCTAGCACGGTCGATTGAATGGATATTCGTTATTTATTGAATTTACCATATCTTGCTTGTCTAGCATCTAAACTCTCTTCTGACACTAGGGCACTCCCGCACTGTGTGTGCATTCCTTTACGAAAGATGAAAGTGAGTACTACAGCCAATACAAGGACACGTAACCCAGCCTTGGCTGCTCAGGCCCTTCCACAGGGGAGTGCCAATCATCGTGGTCCTTGCTGCCTTGCCTTGGCTGGTTTTGGCTGATTTTCCTGAGTGTAATTCTGTTTCCTGTGAATCGTGTGGGCCACCTGTTAAACTTCTGATACATTCCTTTTTCTGTTTAAATTGCCGGAATCGGTTTCTATTATTTATCCATAACACAAACTCTTTTGGGCAGGCTGAAAGATGCCTGCAGCATGAGATGCTGAGGCAGATGGTCCTGAAATAGCCTCCGAGATTCCTTGCATGGGTGCGTGGGGAGCAGTAGAATATTTATGAAGCCAGACATTCGCAGCACAGATCATTGGCACACCTGAGGGGCCTCACCACTAACAAGGACCTGCAGAGGGGGATTCTTGAAGATTAGACAAGAATGAAGAGCCCTCAGAGATTGGTGGGGTGGAGCGGTGAGCACACCCGACAGACAGACACTTCCTCCCCATGTCTCACTTTGACAGGCACTGCATCCTCTAGATGCCGATCCAGAGGAAAAGGTTAGTGAGCGATCTTGAAAGAATATGGGCTTGAAATACAAATTAAGTTCAGTTATAAGTTGATTAGGTTAGTTTCCTGTACACTTGAACTTGGTATTAAATCACATATACCAGAAAGAGGAAAGCCAAGACAATTCAGAGAAAGGAGATGCATTCCTTTACATACGCTAAACTTTTTGCTGTTGTGTTTATTTATAATTTCAACCTGCCTCCTTGGCACAAGGGATTTGAGGCAGCTGAACCTTGCTTGACATTCTAATGAGGCAGGAGCCCGATGAATCACTGCCTGCCCGCAGCACTGTTCATTAGAGACCCAGGGAGACTTGGGGAGCGCTCCAGGCAGGCCCAGCCCGACGTGGCCATTAAGCGACTCCGCAGCTGCTCTCCTATCATTAGGGCCAGGCTGCAGCCACAGCCGCAGAAACTGCTCATAACCTGTCCAGGTTCCAGAGAGTTTCATCTCCCAGGACCTTCTCTTCGAGGCTTTCTGTAAGTGGAGTGCAGTTCATTACATTTCAAAAACACCAGCTTGTCTGTTAGTGACAACAGGGTTTTCAATCATTTAAGGGGGATGTGAAGGTCCCTCAGATGGGCTTTACGTAAACAGACGGATTTTACACAGGACTCTTTCCTGTTAAGGTCACTTCAGAGCCTCTTGGGAAAGGGGGTCTCTTGGATGTGATGCTGAGGAGAGGACTGGAAATAGTGTCTGGTCAGTTCAGTTCAGTTCAGTTGCTCAGTCGTGTCCAACTCTTTGCGACCCCATGGACTGCAACACGCCAACCTTCCCTGTCCATCACCAACTCCCAGAGCATGCTCAAACTCATGTCCACTGAGTCGGCTATAGTGTCTGGTACAGAGATACATATGCAAATGGACTGCATTGTAAGAGTGAGCCCACTAACCTCGAGCATTTGTGGCTGACACTGTACTAAGAACTTGACGAGCTTCACTCAGATGTCGGCTGGGCCCTGGCCTTCTCCCTGGTCTAGCTGAAATTTCTCTGGCACCCCATCATACACTGTAAGCCCTGTAACCTAAGCCTAGTCAATGTGCTCCTACGATTTGGGGGAACTCCTGTGACCCTGCAGTCTCATGACCCCCACAGCCCCACACCCCTGCCAGTGTGTCTGTTGTCTTTGGTTCATTAACACCTCCCCCCGCCCAGATCAACCAAGACACAGAAATCCACCCATTTATAACTTTCCACGAGACAGCGGAGTGAGGGATGGGGGTATTATTCCACCTACCACTTACACCAAATTTCTTAGCATTATTAGGTTAAAAATGTAGAAGTATTTTGTGGAGCCAATAAGAAGCATAAATCTTAGGAATTTCTTATAAATATCTCATAGGAGACATCAGAGAAGTGAATGCCAACAGGAAACGATCCATGGCTCTAACTGAAATTCTGTTGTCAGTGTTTCTCAAAGGTAGCTCCCTGCGAAGTGCCCCTCACCCTTGGTTTGTGGTGGAGCATGTCTAGAGGGAGATTCCCAAGATAAATAAGTTTAGGAAACAGGAAATGATTCCTCTCCCTCAGAGACTCACAGATCACATTAGCAAATCCAGGCTTTATGAGGCACCCCTTCAAAAGATTTTGTTTAGCCCAAAAGATTTATTTCCCAAGTCTATTTGAGTGTTGTTTTTTAAATGAAATGCCTATAAACATTCCAGTGTCCTACATTAACTAGGAGAATAAAAAGGTTAAAACAGAAAACACCACATCCTTGGAAAAATGGAAAGATGTCTCCAGTGAAAGGGGGGGCATGAAATAAGCCATGTCTAAAATAAATATTTTTTCTAATATTTTAAGAAATTTATTAACTTCAGAAATTTAAAAATTGCTGTAGTAATCAATGGCACCATTGACTAGAGAATCAAAGCCACTTCTTGATACTTGCAGTTAAGGAAGTAAACTCCATTTAGGCCCCTTCTCTTGGTAGGTTAAAATTTTATAGGCAAAACTCATAGCTCCTTGGCTGACTGTGGCCTGGTTATCTTGTGAGCTTTTCTGTACCAACTGGTAATTATGAAAGGTTCTAGTATGTCCCTTATACAAGTTAGACAGTTGTTTAAAATAATAAAAAAAAATAAGTTTGAAACATCAAAAAAGAAGTAAACTCCATGGGGAAAAGTGAGGAAGGAGGTTAATGTATGATTTACTCTTTACTCATGGGGTTGCAAAGAGTCAGACACGACTGAGCAACTTCACTTTCACTTTTCGCTTTCATGCATTGGAGAAGGAAATGGCAACCCACTCCAGTGTTCTTGCCTGGAGAATCCCGGGGACGGGGGAGCCTGGTGGGCTGCCGTCTATGGGGTCGCACAGAGTCGGACACGACTGAAGTGACTTAGCAGCAGCAGCAGCAGCAGAAAGTTTGGATCTCTTCCTGCTACACGGCTGTCTTTCAAAACAGAGAAGTTAGAAGTAATCAGATCAAAAAATGGTCCAAAACCAGGGTACTCTCGACTTTGTTGACAAACTAGGTATAACTACATCACCAGGGCAACTAGCTGCTTCTCTGAACTGGAAGGCACCCAGGGAAATGTGTGTGTACACCTCTCTCTGCATTGCAGGGCAGGGGATTAGCTAGTATGAGTTTCATCAGAGGATGTGTTCTATAGGACCCTCTGGCCGTGTACTGGTGACCCAACAGCCTGTCTAAACATATGGAGGCAAAAAGACAAAATGATTTAAGTAGAAACGATGACTGGTCAACCCCTTAGAGTGTTATGGAGGTAGAGGGGTAGATTAACTTGTGAACAAAAGGACATGACAGGAGTTTTTAAATTTTCATTATGATTCTTTTACGAGGTTGTATAACAGAAGCTCCTTAAATTCACTCTTTAAAAGTTTTAGGAAGAGCTGGTTTAGAAATGAGACAAACATGAGAGATAAACATATATTTTAGGAGGCAAATTCATTGGCTGAGGGGCACCCCAGGGATTCATACAAGATGACATTTTCTAAGGCTCTAAATGATACAAAAAAAGCTCACAACTAAATATTCAACTTTGTATTTGATACTAATAATTCAGGCTGACATGCTGAGTTCAAGGTAATGTACAACAAAATCTCTCAAGGGACTGAGTAGGCAAAGAGGAAACTTTAAGTTTTTTAGCAGACATTTATTTTTAAGCATGTATTGTGTGTGAAGTATTGTGACTGATGGTTTGGGGGGCTTTGGAGCTAAATGAGATATGGTCTCTGACTTCACAAGAGGTTCAGAATTTAGAAGTGGAGAAAAATCTATGCACAGGAAATTCTGGGAGTGAAGGAAGGGATAGGTGATGGTGGAAGTTTGGTTTGAGGGTAGGTTGCATTTAGAAATGGAATTTTAGTGATGGGAACTGGAGCGGCTGATTTCAAATCACATCCTAGGTGATCATATCCTGAAAGGGAAGCCCCAGTAATAATCCATTTCTTTGGCCAACTTTCTAAGAAGTCCCTCTAGATATTAGGAACCACAGAACTTTAAACATTTTATTATGGTAATTCACAACCCCGATCCATATTAAATTTACCTCAGTGCTTAGAAAGAAAAGTGGAATTCAGATACTGGGAGTCTTCAGGGATTTTTATTTAATTAGTCTGAGGTGGAGCTTGGCCATAAGCATGTTTTAAAATCTCTGGGTGAGTCTATTGTACAGTCTGCGTAGTGGATTAAAGAGTTAGAAAAGTTAGATGCCTGACCTTGGGTGAGTTATGCAATTGCTCAGGATCTTAATCTCCTTTTTTTTTTTTTGGTAAATATAGTGGATAATACCTTTCCTGTGAAGTTGTCTTCGGGTTAGATAATGCATCCAATGTGAAAGCCACAAAGAGAACTTCTGGCACATAATTACGCAATGAAATCCCATGTCCTTCCCAAGTGAGATGCTAAGGATAAGGGGTCAAGACCCAGACTCTGGCGCTGATACCCACGATGTGAATGTTGGTTCTGCCTCTTACAAGCTGTGTGATCTTAAGCAAACTGCCTCAGTTTCCTCATCTGAAAAGTGATAACAATAGTTATTATGAGGGATACATAAAATGAGGATTAAATGTATCTGGCACAAAAGCACATAGCTTGAATATGATCATGAGAAAATATCAGACAAACCCTGCAAAATAGCTGGTGTGGACTCTTCATAAAGGTCAATGGCATGAAATAAAAAAAGGAAGATTTGGAAATTATTCTAGCTTAAAGAGAACTAAAGCAACATGAAATTGAATGCAATAGATGTTCTTGGATTTTCTTTTGCTATTAAAGGCATTGTTGTGATAATTGGTGATAATCTAAATAAGATCTGTATA
Source organism: Bos indicus x Bos taurus (assembly GCF_003369695.1). Taxonomy (NCBI): domain Eukaryota; kingdom Metazoa; phylum Chordata; class Mammalia; order Artiodactyla; family Bovidae; genus Bos; species Bos indicus x Bos taurus. Next base: position 26,798,109 of record NC_040087.1, on the reverse strand, counting down.
CTGGATAACAGTATTGTAATAATATTCATTTCCTGATTTTGATAATTGTACTGTGATTATGTAAATGAATATTTTGTTTTTAGGAAATATGCATGAAAATAGTTAGGGATAAAGAAGCATTCTGTCTGCTGAGAGGGAGAGATAGAGAAAATAAACCAAATATGATCAAATAGTAACATTTGGGAAATCTAGATGTGGGATGGAGAAGGCAATGGCACCCCACTCCAGTTCTCTTGCCTGGAAAATCCCACTGATGGAGGACCCTGGTAGGCTGCAGTCCATGGGGTCACTAAGAGTCGGACACGACTGAGCGATTTCACTTTAACTTTTCACTTTCATGCATTGGAGAAGAAAATGGCAACCCACTCCAGTGTTCTTGCCTGGAGAATCCCAGGGACAGAGGAGCCTGGTGGGCTGCCGTCTATGGGATCGCAGAGTCGGACACGACTGAAGCGACTTAGCAGCAGCAGTAGCAGATGTGGGATATCTAGAAACTCTTTGTTCTATTCTTGCAACTTTTGGATAAGTCTGAAATTTTTAAAAAGTTCCTGTCCCTGAAACATATTAGACATCACCTGAGAAGTGGATAAAATATAGGTGTCAGTGAAAACTGGAGGAAGCAAATTCATCAAGGAAGGCCAGCTCAGGTGACCCACAGTGTGTTCTGATTAATTAGGCCTCTCCCTGTAGACCAGACTGGATTCCAGGCACTTACCAGGGGTTCTGTGCTTTCATCAGTTCCCCTGTCTTTAAGGGAACAGCTAGTCCTTCAGCCCTCTCCTCAGCTCACACTAGTCAGGTGCCTGGTACATGTCCTGTTGGTTCTTGGGAAGTAAAGCTGGGGGTCTCACTGGGGTCCTAGGCCTGGGGAGGAAGCTGGGCCTGGGGGACCAGAGATTGTCTCAGGGAACTGGGGTGCTGTGACCACAAAGTTAGCAAGCTATTCGTGTTGGACTGAGGAGTAGGGCTGAGGGAAGATCAGCCCGTATGGATCTGATAGCTGTGAGGAGGGCAGCGAAGCAGAGAGGAGGGCAGTGGGCCAGTTCCAGGGACCAGAGCAGATATCAGCAGACCCAGTCCCTGAGGAATCACTACTGATTTCTCTCTCTTTTCTTTCCTTTCCTTTCTTCCTTCCTTCTGTTCCTTCATACTTCCTGTTGTGATTTTAGTCTTGAAAGCAGTATTGTAGAATACTACCTCTCATTTTAATTTTATTTTATATATATATATTTTAATTTTAAAAGACTTTTTTCATTTTGCTTTCATTATTTGGCCTGGGTTACATATTAAATTCATGAATGACTTTGATTTCTTAGTAATCATGAGGCACATCCAAGTTAAGTGAGAAAAAGCTAACCTACAAATTGTTTTCAATACCTCTCATATAAAAACACTCAAATGCAACAGAAAAAACTTTAAGGGTTAAACCACTCAAAATCCCATTCCTCAGAAATCTTTTTTCTTCCCCTATCAGTGGGGAAGAGCTATAGTTCTGTGCGTAGTCTTCTTTTTTTTTTTTTTTTCAAGATTGGGTTTTGTTTTGTTTATTTTGGTTGTGTCAGGTCTTAGCAGCAGGCACGTGTAAACTTTGTTGCATCATTTGAGATCTTCCAGTCGAGTTGTGTGAGGAGGAGGAGGAGGAGGGGACGACAGAGGATGAGATGGCTGGATGGCATCACTGACTCAATGGACGTGAGTCTGAGTGAACTCCGGGAGTTGTGATGGACAGAGAGGCCTGGCGTGCTGCGATTCATGGGGTCGCAAAGAGTCGGACATGAATGGTCGACTGAACTGAACTGCACGGGCTCAGTAGTTATGGCATCGGCTTTCTAGCTGTGTTGCTCTGGCTTAGTTGCTCCACGGCATGTGGGGTCTCAGTTCCCCAAACAGAGATCAGACCTGCATCCTCCACACTGCCAGGGGAATCTGTAACCACTGGACCACCAGGGAATCCCCAGTGCATATTCTTAACGTAGACATCTGTGTGTGTGCCGAATTACATAAATTGGTTCATCATGCAGGCTATATGTCATGTTTCATTCTACTGTATTACTGTGTGTCATGGACAGGTTTCCTCAGCATAAACACAGATCAGTCTCATAATCTGTGCTAGCTGTGTGGTTCCCCTTTGGGGATATGTTATCATTTATTCAACTAATTCCAAACTGATGGATATTTAGGTTGCTTTTAGGTGTTTTATAACATCTAAAATCCCAGGCATTATGGGCTTGTGCATATGTCTTCTGGATCTCATGTGATAATCTAATTTGGAAAGTTTCTATAATTGGGAATAAAAGGAGTAGGCATTTTTAAAGCTCTCTTGATTCACTCTGCCCTCTATAATTCCATCTCCACCAACCCTAAGAATGCGTCTGTCCTCAAGCCTCTGACAACACTTTTCCCAAGTCTTTTGATTTCTTGCCAATCTAATAAGAAAGAAAAAAAGTCACAACTTTAATTTGCATTTCTCTTCTTACATTGAGGAGAATAATTCAATTCAGTTCAGTTCAGTCGCTCAGTCGTATCCAACTATTTGTGACCCTCTGGACTGCAGCACACCAGGCCTCCTTGTCCATCACCAACTTCTGGAGCTTTCTCAAACTAATGTCCATTGAGTCGATAATGCCATCCAACCATCTCATCCTCTGTCGTCCCCTTCTCCTCCTGCCCCCAATCCCTCCCAGCATCAGAGTCTTTTCCAATAAGTCAGCTCTTCACATCAGGTGGCCAAAGTATTGGAGTTTCAGCTTCAGCATCAGTCCTTCCAATGAATATTAAGGACTGATCTCCTTCAGGATGGACTGGTTGGATCTCCTTGCAGTCCAAGGGACTCTCAAGAGTCTTCTCCAACACCACAGTTCAAAAGCATCAATTCTTCGGTGCTCAGCCTTCTTCACAGTCCAACTCTCACATCCATACATGACTACTGGAAAAACCATAGCTTTGACTAGACAGACCTTTGTTAGCAAAGTAATGTCTCTGCTTTTGAATATGCTATCTAGGTTGGTCATAACTTTTCTCCCAAGGAGCAAGCATCTTTTAATTTCATGGCTGCAGCCACCATCTGCAGTGATTTTGCAGCCCCCCAAAATAAAGTCTGTCAGTTTCTACTGTTTCCCCATCTATTTGCCATGAAATGATGGGACCAGACGCCATGATTTTAGCTTTCTGAATGCTGAGCTTTAAGCCAACTTTTCCACTCTCCTCTTTCACATTCATTAAGAGGCTCTTTAGTTCTTCTTCACTTTCTGCCATAAGGGTGGTGTCATCTGCATACCTGAGGTTATTGATATTCCTCCCGGCAATCCTGATTCCAGCTTGTGCTTCATCCAGCCCCATATTTCACATGATGTACTCTGCATATAAGCTAAATAAGCAGGGTGACGATAAACAGCCTTGATGTACTCCTTTCCTAATTTGGAATCAGTCTGTTGTTCCATGTCCAGTTCTAACTGTTGCTTCCTGACCTGCATACAGGTTTTTCAGGAGGCAGGTCAGGTGGTTTTGTATTCCCATCTCTTTCAGAATTTTCCACAGTTTGTTGTGATCCACACAGTCAAAGGCTTTGGCATAGTCAATAAAGCAGAAGTAAATGTTTTTCTGGAACTCTCTTGCTTTTTCTATGATCCAATGGATGTTGGCAATTTGATCTCTGCTTCCTCTGCTTTTTCTAAATCCAGCTTGAACATCCTGAAGTTCACAGTTCATGTATTGATGAAGCCTGGCTTGGAGAATTTTGAGCATTACTTTGCTAGTGTGTGAGATGAGTGTAATTGTGCGGTAGTTTGAATATTCTTTGGCATTGCCTTTCTTTGGGATTGGAATGAAAACTGACCTTTTCCAGTGCTGTGGCCACTGCATATTTCCAAATTTGCTGGCAAACGTTCTGGCATACTCTTTCTAATAAGAAAGAACAGAAAGTCCCGGCTCTAATTTGTTTTTTTCTTCTTACACTGAGGATAAAACCTACTGTATAGCATTCCATAGCCACAGTTCTCTGAGTAGTTACTGCTTTTGAAGGCAGAAGACTCAATCAAAACAATGTCCCTTTTAAGCTTAAAAAATTCAATCAAACTTTCCATGCTTCAGAATTCCCCCTTCTTTTTTATGCATAAGTGTGAATATATGGGTGTGTGTGTGTGTGTGTGTGTGTGTGTGTGTGTTTGGGGAAATTTTGTAAACCACTATTTGAAAGCACAGACTTTGGAGCCAATCTACCCAAGTTTTGAATCCTGGCTCTGGAACTTAACTAGCTGTGTAATTTTGCCTCCATTTCCTCTTCGATAACATAGGCATAATAATACTTACCTTATGAGACTACTGTGAGGATTCGAGGTAATTTATGTAAAGTACTCAGAACAATGTTTCACACCTACTAAGTTCCTTAGAAATGTTGTTCTAGTACTTTCCACAGTGGTTTAAGAGGTAAGAGTGTTCTTGATTCTCAGGATAGTAGAGAATATGCTAATACAATATTGAGTTTTGTTTCTTTTTAAATTTTCACCCCAGCATAATAAAACATAATGACCCTTGTTTTTTGTTTTTTTTTTTTTCAGAGAAATTAGTGACAAAGTCTAAGAGAACTCTGTGCAAAGAACCACCATCCTGGTAGTGTGGGAGGCGTGGGAGTGCACAAAGCTACTAGCGACAGAAGAGAAGACTCATGAGATCAAGTTTCTGTGCTTAGATATATGTAACCCACTTTGGTCTCATGAAAGACCTCTCTGTCCCTGATGAAATCATAGGCTCACTCTTGTAAATAGACTTCTTTTTGAACTTAAAAATAAATATGTTAAGCTTAAGTAAAATGTTTAAAGTGAGCTTTTTACTTTCTAAACTAACATAAAAAACACCTATTGAAGTAAAATGCAAATTTTATATGATAAAAATACCTTTGATGGAGTATTTTAATTAAGGAGCCTTGGAAATTAGCTCTTTGTATGTATCAGTTGTGAATCTAAGTCTAAAATGCATTTGCCAGGAAATGAGTTTAGTGAGCAGTTGTCAGATATTAAATTTCTTTCAGGATCAATAGTTCTTTCTATAGATTTTTTTCAAGTTTTGTTCACCTTAAGGTAATTTAGACATCAAAAATTTAAACAGTGCTCACAGATTAAGCTTTAAGGAAAAACCTACAATATTTTCTTACAGAGGTTATAGGAAATATTTTATAGTTTCAAAGTCAAGACTTTGAAACATGGTGAGATCTCTCTTATCACTGTGGTTTATTTTTGTCCTTATCTAGCCTTAGCAGCAGCAGCAGCAGCCTTACCCATCAGAGAAGGCAATGGAAACCCACTCCAGTACTCTTGCCTGGAAAATCCCATGGACGGAGGAGCCTGGTAGGCTGTAGTCCATGGGGTTGCTAAGAGTCGGACACGACTGAGTGACTTCACTTTCACTTTTCACTTTTCACTTTCATGCATTGGAGAAGGAAATGGCAACCCACTCCAGTGGTCTTGCCTGGAGAATCCCAGGGACAGGGGATCCTGGTGGGCTGCCGTGTCTGGGGTTGCACAGAGTCTGACAAGACTGAAGCGACTTAGCAGCAGCAGCAGCAGCCTTATCCATGAAAATTAAGAAGACAGAATTTTATCTTTATTTAGCCAAGTACTGAGCTAAGTACTATAATTTTGTGTTAAGGACTGATCTGTGTTTCCCCGCCCCATTATCACCCCCTTCATCCCACATCAATTCATATATTGAAGCCCTAACCCACTGTGACTGTATTTGGAAACAGGGCCTTTAGGGAGGCTATTAAGGTTAACTAACTGAGGCCACATCATAGGGCCCTGATCCAATAGGACTGGTGTCCTTGTAAGAAAGAGATGCCAGGAGTGTGCATACACAGAGAAAGACCATATGAGGACACAGCAAGAAGATAGCTGTCTGCACACCAAGGAGAGAGGCCTTATAGAAACCAACCTACCATCACCATGACCTTGGATTTCCCAATCATCAGAATTATGGAAAAATAAATTCCTGTTGCATGTTACCTAGTTGGCAGCATCTTATGGCAACCTGAGCTGACTAGTACATTTTGGTTCAGGTATAAGCAAGTCAGAACCTTATTTCTGTTTCATAGAATAGTTGGATTTAGGCTACCCAAAGTTGAAATGACAGTTCTATCCCATAAACCATCTAGGGAACCAGGATCCCTCCATGTTGACATTCCAGCATCACTTGGAAATTAAATTATGTCTGCATTTTAAGCAGCAGGATGAAGGAAGACAGAGAAGACACAGTTTCTCCATTTAAGTCCTTGTGCTCACATCTTGCTGATCATAATTTAATCCTATGGACATATTCAAACTGCAAGTGAGGCTGAAAAATATAGACACCATGCACCCAACTAAAGAGCAAGGCTTCTACTATTAAAAAAAGACGAGCAAGCAGCAGGCTCTACAACAAGGAGTTGTTGGTGGTGTGAGTCTGGCCTCGGCCCTTCCTCCCCCTTCGCTATCTCCATAGCCCACCAGCTCACCATGTTCTGCTAGGCTTCCCTGAAGCTTAGAAAACAATACAGTGTAGGACAGAGAGCAGATAAAGCCGCCTGCTAAATCTGACGTCCCCTAAAGCCCAACATAAAACACACAAACACCCTTTCCAGGTGTCCTCTAGCTGCTAACCTCATTCTGCCGTCCCTGGGGTCCTCCTCACTCCATGGCAGCATCTCCCTTACTAGCCTTTACCGAGCAAATCTCCTCCAGACTTTCAGGGAAGCTTCACTTTTTCTCCATAGGAGTTGATCTGGTCATCTCGTTGTCCTCTGGGCTTGTCACTCTCGCCCTGCAGAAAATGCAAAAGATTAATTCAGGAATCATATTGTCCCATGTCTGAGCAATGGAGGGTGTACATGAGGCTTTCAAGAGTAGGAACTGGGGTGACCTTTAACACATCTCTGGAGTGTCCATGACACACTGAATCCTGTGAGGTTCACAAATTCATTCTCTGCTACCCCACCCCACCTCACACACAGAGATCTCTTCCAAGGGAAAAACTGAATTCTCAGAAACTAAACAGCCTAAAACAGAGCTCAGAACTCCAGTGTTTCTTGCAAGAAGCACACAGATGAGTGAAGCGGGTTAGATGGGGAGTATGAAAAGCACGCTGTCCTAACAGACAGCCAACACTCACGCCAGTGGATTTTGACCACATGGGACCAATGTCCCTTCTCCTGATTTTGTATATATAAAGGAAGCTGGAAATCAGTCATTTTTTAGAGGACGAGTCAAGATTTTCAAAATATTGGCACAGAATTTAAAAATGTAAACATTGCACAACAGACCTACTGGGTTGGATCCAATTTAAATGCAACCCAGGAGCCTCCACTCTGAAACTCTTTAGTGAGCACTGAAGGAAGGAAACCTTCCCTAGCTGGCCTTGACAGCGCCACGTAAAGTCACAGAGCATTAGTGATGCAGCAGGCTTCTATCACTGAACTCGGGAGAGCTAGTAGCAGTCTCTTCAACAGGGAGCTGCTGGTGGTGTGAACCTGGCTTCCAGCATTATCTTCCAGAGCCATATGCTTCTTCCTTTAATTCTTTTTTTTTTTTAAGTATACCCACTTGGGTGCAGGCGATGGCACCCCACTCCAGTACTCTTGCCTGGAAAATCCCATGGATGGAGGAGCCTGGTAGGCTGCTGTCTACAGGGTCGCACAGAGTCAGACACGACTGAACGACTTCACTTTCACTTTTCACTTTCATGCATTGGAGAAGGAAATGGCAACCCACTCCAGTGTTCTTGCCTGGAGAATCCCAGGGATGGGGAGCCTGGTGGGCTGCTGTCTGTGGGGTCACACAGAGTCAGACATGACTGAAGCAACTTAGCAGCAGCAGTGCCTAATTCAATTACTAGGCAGGATGCTACCGTCCTCCTCCGCCTCTGTCTAGGGAGGGGCCAGTGTCTCCTTCTCAGGAGCTCAGATCATCACAAGAAGGGGAAAGTCACCCCGGGCAGCACCGAGTCCACAGCCTGCTGTCTGTCCCAGGAGAATCTTCTGCCTCCTGCAATGGTTTTCACCTTCCCCTAGGCTTTGCGTTGGTACTCCTATTTCTGGATGTGCCCCAGAAGGCACGAGAAGTTCTGTGTTCAGCTTTCATCTAAAGCAATGGGAAGCAATGGATGGTGTTTTAGCAGGAGAGTGACATAAACAAAATGAGTCTGGAAACTGTTGCTCTGGGAAGGCCAGACATTGGAGTCAGGGAGACCAGTTAAGGACGCTGGCAGCAGAATAGGCGTGGAGACGCTGCCGTAGGCAAGTGGCAGAGGAAAGGAGAGAAGAAAGCAGAGACAAGGACAATGTGGAGACAGAATCTAAAATTTTTGCAACTGTTATTAAAAATGAGGCCCAGATTTCAAGCCCGGGTGACTGGAAGGATGGTTGTCACAGAAACAAACCAAATTATTAGTACTATGTATTTGTTTGTTTATTAAATTTTTATATTGATTTTTTTTCTTTCTTTAAAAATAACTTTCAGGGCTGTCAATTGATATTAACAACATTTGTGATTTTTTGTCCTGCTGGAATCCAAGGACTTTTTGTAAGCACTATCTCATTAATCCTCTTGAAAGCTTTGTGAGGTGAGTGGCAGTGGTTTGAAAAGCCAAATACATAGACGTTTGTTTTTTTAAAAAAATATCCTTGACTGTCTCTCACATTCTCACTAAGATTTTTAGACTCTCAATAGCAATTAGTAGAGATCAGGCTTGGCATGTACTGTGTTCCCAATTATTATCAATAGATTCTAATTGAGAACATGTGTTTGTTTCAGCTGGGATTATTGTCTGGCTGATCACAATGGAGAGTCTGAAAGACAGCATCTGGCAGAATTATTTTCTGACATCACCTCTCAGTCCTGACTTCCTTCATAGCTGCTTTCATTTAGTATGTGGCCCACCAAGACAGAGGGAGTTCTGCCCCAGAAACTGCATCGGCCCCAATGTCCCCGTGAGGTCATCTATGCAATCTTCACGATGTGCACCAGGTACCAGGAATCACTCCTTAAAGTAGGCACCAGTTCCAGCTATCTATTACTGTGTCACAAATCATCCCAGACCTAGCAGCTTAAATCATTTATCTGCAGTTTGGGAAGGGCTTGGAAGGCACGCTTGCATCCATTCCATGCAGTGTTCGCTGGGTTGGTTGGCTGGTGATGGACGATCCACTTCCAAAATGACTCTTTCACATGGCTGGAGGTTCTGGCTGTCAGATGGGAGCTCAGCTGGGGCTCTTGGCTGCGGGCCTCAGTTTGTCCTCCTGTTGATCTCTTTATGGGTGTTTGGCTTGGGCTTCCTCACAGTAAGAGCACTTGATTTGAAAAGTAAGAGTTTAAGAGATAGAAAGTGGAAACTACCAGTGTCTCAAGACTGACCCCTGGAAGTTGTCATAGAGTCACTACCCACTGTATTTTATTGGCCAAAAATGTCACAGAGCCTGCCCAGACTCAGGAGGGGACATAGACTACACTTTCGCATGGAACAGTGACAGACTGCGTGGCCAAATTTAGTCTCTCACAGTGTAGATTATATTTAAAATTTTGTAGGAAGGATGGTTTAGTTTGGCATCTCTGATTCAAGACTGATATATTAAATTGCACCAATGGCCAATAATTCTGGATTCCAAATATATATTTTTCTTAGTTTCCATAAAACTTTTCCACATACTGACTATCATTTGTCTCTGACCCTTATTTCTCCTCAAGTCCCAGGCTCTTTTAAGGGCTTCCCTCATAGCTCAGTTGGTAAAGAATCTGCCTGCAATGCAGGAGACCCCGGTTCAATTCCTGGGTCGGCAAGATCCCCTGGAGAAAGGATAGGCTACCCACTCCAGTATACTTGGGCTTCCCTGGTATCTCAGATGGTAAAGAATCCACCTGCAATGGGAGAGACCTGGGTTCGATCCCTGGGTTGGGAAAATACCCTGGAGAAGGGAAAGGCTACTCACTGCAATAGTCTGGCCTGAAGAATTCCATGGACTGTACAGTCCATGGGGTTTCAAAGAATCCAACAGGACTGAGCGACTTTCACTTTCTTTTCCAGGCTCTTTTACTTCTGTTGTATGATATATAATGTGCCAACTCCTGCAACCTATCTACTAACTCTTCCGGAAAATTCTCTCGAGCTTCCAAATGGAAGTGCCTCTCCTGCGTGCCTTCACAGGTTTTGGTCTCATCTTAGGAAGAGTTATCACAACACACTGGATCTTGGCTGCTGATCTGACTTCTCTACAGGCAGGCAATCTCTCTTGTTCATTTTGATCTCCCCAGCACAAAAGATTGTTTCTGGACAGTCGATACTCAATACATATTTGTTGAATGGTTGATCCACCTTTTGCCCTAAATGTTTACATTCCAGGAAAGCTCTGCCATTATCAATGACTTTCACATGCCATTTGGCACTGTTAGAACTTACCCTAAACTTCTTCATCTCTTAACTGGAGGGACTGGATTTTCTGTGATGTCAAACATGATAAAATGAAAGGAAACGTCATTTGAGTCCTAGGAGAGGTGGCGATGAAAGAAGCTACATGAATGAAAGCCTGATCATTTGTGCTAAAGATGATTCTTTCCATGATTGGAGACCTGGGTTCGATCCCTGGGTTGGGAAGGTCTCCTGGAGAAGGGAAAGGCTACCTACTCCAGTATTATGACCTGGAAAATTCCATGGATGGTATAGTCCACGGGGTTGCAAAGAGTTGGACACTACTGAGCAACTTTCACTTTCCATGACAATGGTGTTGACTATATTAAGTAGGACATTTCTCCATGGTTTTCTATGTAAAGAGAAGACGGACAAAGCAGCAGGGACATTAATCTCCACTGGTCCCCTGGACATTTCGAAGCAGGATGTATAAGCCACTCTCCAAATTGATAACTGGTGTCTGATTCCAAACGCATGTCACCAATCTTGCCCTTGATGCACTGTAGCAGAACATGATGGGACGTTAGCAGAGCAGCAGGGCATACTGGAAAGAGGAAAGGACGTGGGGTTTGTTAACACCATCTTATCAATTGAATTTAAAGTGGATATTAATCTTGTTTATTGAACACAGGGACAGATGAACCAGTGAAATCTTGTATTAGAAGCTGTGAGTAAGGCATATCGTCTTCTATGTCAGGCTGTTAGGAGACACTGATCACTCTGCGAGAGGCCCTTACTCAGCATGACGAGAGCCTGACAGGGAGATTTCACCCTTTAGCACGGATGTCAGAAGGGCTTTTACTTCTATTTCATTTAACCTCAAAAATGTATCGAGCTTTAAAGATGCTACTCATGGTGCAGAGTGGTATAGGGGCTAGAGAGAAAAATACGACACCATCCCTCACCTCAAGGAGCAGTGGCTGATGTGTGAGCATGAGAGTGAGGGGTTAGAAACAAATGGAGTAGTTGGCCCCCAGGACTGGACCAGGAGGGAGGCGGAAGCAGCACTTCTTATTTCTGAGTCCTTGCTTGGGTTACTTAAGTGCTCTAAGCCTCAGTTTACTCATCTTTAAAATGATGTTGAAAAGTGAAAGTGAAGTCACTCAGTCGTGTCTGACTCTTTGCAACCTGCCAGGCTCCTCTGACCATGGGATTTTTCCATACAAGAATGCTGGAGTGGGTTGCCATTTCCTTCTCCAGGGGATCTTCCCCACCCAGGGATCAAACCCAGGTCTCCTGAATTGCAGGCAGATGCTTTACCATCTGAGCCACCAAGGCAGCATTGACTGCAGCAATACCTACCTGCAGAAGATCATGGCAAGAATTAAAATAGAGAAGGTATGAAGCTATAAGCTCTGTTTCATTGTATCTTCAACACATGTTGAGCACATTGCAGATGGTCAGTGATTGTCTGGTGACTGTATGTCAAAAGAAAGAGCTTAAGCACAGTGCTGGGCCCAATGACAGTCATGGTGACATGAGATAAGTAATAGCAACTGTGGTTGCTGGTGGTGAAAGCAATGCTAATTGAGGCATTCAGTTCAGTTTAGTTCAGTCGCTCAGTCGTGTCCAACTCCTTGTGACCCCATGAATTGCAGCACGCCAGGCCTCCCCGTCCATCACCAGCTCCCGGAGTTTACTCAAACTCTTGTCCATTGAGTTGGTGATGCCATCCAGCCATCTCATCCTTTATTGTCCCCTTCTCCTCCTGCTCCCAATCCCTCCCAGCATCAGGGTCTTTTCCAGTGAGTCAACTCTTCACATGAGGTGGCCAAAGTATTGGAGTTTCAGCTTCAACATCAGTCCTTCCAATGAACACCCAGGACTGATCTCCTTTAGGATGGACTGGTTGGATCTCCTTGCAATCCAATGGACTCTTAAGAGTCTTCTCCAATACCACATTTCAAAAGCATCAATTCTTCGGTGCTCAGCTTTCTTCATGGTCCAACTCTTACATCCATACATGACCACTGGAAAAACCATAGCCTTGACTAGACGGACCTTGGTTGGCAAAGTAATGCCTCTGTGTTTTAATATGCTATCTAGGTTGGTTATAACTTTCTTTCCAAGGAGTAAGTGTCTTTTAATTTCATGGCTGCAATCACCATCTGCAGAGATTTTGGAGCCCCCAGAAAATAAAGTCTGACACTGTTTCCACTGTTTCCCCATCTATTTCCCATGAAGTGAATGGACCAGATGCCATGATCTTCATTTTCTGAATGTTGAGTTTTAAGCCAACTTTTTCAATCTCCTCTTTCACTTTCATCAAGAGGCTTTTTAGTTCCTCTTCACTTTCTGCCATTAGGGTGGTGTCATCTGCATATCTGAGGTTATTGATATTTCTCCTGGCAATCTTGATTCCAGCTTGTGCTTCTTCCAGCCCAGCATTCTCATGATGTACTCTGCATATAAGTTAAATAAACAGGGTGACAATATACAACCTTGACATACTCCTTTTCCTATTTGGAACCAGTCTGTTGTTCCATGTCCAGTTCTAACTGTTGCTTCTTGACCTGCATATAGGTTTCTCAAGAGGCAGGTCAGGTGGTCTGGTATTCCCATCTCTTTCAGAATTTTCCACAGTTTATCATGATCCACGCAGTCAAAGGGTTTGGCATAGTCAATAAAGCAGAAATAGATGTTTTTCTGGAACTCTCTTGCTTTTTCATTGATCCAGCGGATGTTGGCAATTTGATCTCTGGTTCCTCTGCCTTTTCTAAAATCAGCTTGAACATCTGGAATTTCATGGTTCATGTATTGCTGAAGCCTGGCTTGGAGAATTTTGAGCATTACTTTACTAGCGTGTGAGATGAATGCAATTGTGCGGTAGTTTGAGCATTCTTTGGCATTGCCTTTCTTTGGGATTGGAATGAAAACTGATCTTTTCCAATCTTGTGGCCACTGCTGAGTTTTCCAAATTTGCTGGCATATTGAGTGCAGCACTTTCACAGCATCATCTTTCAGGATTTGAAATAGTTCAACTGGAATTCCATCACCTCCACTAGCTTTGTTCATAGTGATGCTTTCTAAGGCCCACTTGACTTCACATTCCAGGATGTCTGGTTCTAGGTGAGTGATCACACCATCATGATTATCTGGGTCATTAAGATCTTTTTTGTACAGTTCTTCTGTGTATTCTTGCCACTTCTTCCTAATATCCTCTGCTTCTGTTAGGTCCATACCATTTCTGTCCTTTATAGAGCCCATCTTTGCATGAAATGTTCCCTTGGTATCTCTAATTTGCTTAACTAGGAGCACAGGAAAGGAACAGATAAATTATAAGAGCTAAACCTAAAATGATGTTAGCTATGTTCCAGAGGGTCTAGAATAGCACAGGAAAGAGTCCATCCTTCATTGAGAAGGGGAGATTGATTTTGAAATCCTCTGAGTAAGCAGGCACACTCTGCAGCTATTGGAAGATGGACTAAGGGGTAGAAATATCTTAAGAACGTCTTGATGTGAGTCTATGACAGAGGTTCAAGTAGGACGTGGTGCTGAACTAGACTTGAGGCAGAGGGAAGGGAGAGGAGGGGAGAAGTAAGAGAGAGGATTCAGAATTGACAGCAGTGCGTGGTTGACATGTGATGTGAGAGAAGCAAGAGGACCGGAACAGTGAGAGCCCAGAGTGCTATCCTGACATTATCAGATATGAAGATGTCAGGATTTACAGAGTAGATGATTATTTAGGTTCAACATGTGTGTTTGTTGCTAGTGGAATACCCAGAAAGGAATAGGCTGTAGGCAATTGAAACTTCTAGTCTGGAGAACAAAGGAAAGGTGGAGTCCAAGGTGAAGAGTTGTTTTTTTAAGATAAGAGAGTTAATGTTTGGCCAGCACATGGCATTGCTAAGGAAGAGAGTTGGAGAGAAGATCAGGGCAAGGACCTCTGAAAAGAGCCATCCTGTAAGTGAAGGAGGAACAGCAGTGTTTGTGATGTATTAGAAGGGGAATTCAGAAAGGCAGAAGAAGATCCTGAAGCAAGACCCTAAAACCTATCAAATGACCAAGCCCTGCCATTTTGAAAAACTGACCTGAAAGTTGTATCCTACACTGGAAAAGATGACAAAGGCAATGACCTACTTCCAAAATCAAATGCCATCCAAACTTTGCTACAACTTTGGTGGCCTTTTTTTTAACTCCCTTATCAATTCACAGCTTTCCCCAGTTTCTCACTTGAAAGCTCAGTGGAAATATCCTTTAGAGTGCATTGAATTACAGGTAAAAGAATGTCTAAATAAGAAGGAATTAAGCCATAAAATTAAACCATTTTTCTAACTAAGCAAGAAATCCAGAGTTTATGGCTCAATAGTGCTATATCAATGTGACTTCAAGGTGGCTCAGTGGGAAGAGAATCTGCCTGCAATGCAGGAGATGCAGGAGATGCAGATTCGATCCCTGGGTCAGGAAGGTTCCCTGGAGAAGGGGCATGGCAACTCACTCAAGTATTGTCTGGAGAATCCCATGGACAGAGGTGAGTCTGACACGGGCTACAGTCCATAGGGTTGCAAAGAGTTGGACACAACACGCGACTGAGCACGCACAGTGCTATCAATGGCATCTTATCTTTCTGCTCTTCCATCCTCAGTGTGTCAAACGTGCTTCTTCTCGGGTTAAAAAAAAAAAAAAAAAAACCCACAGGGAGAGGGGGCTCCTGAACCTCCAAGATTCACATCTTCAAGCAGCAAAGAATGGAGAAAAAGTTTTTCCTTATGTCACTCATACCACTTGGCAGGGAGAAGAATCTTTCTTAGATGCCCCAGCAGGTTTTCCTTGTCATCCCATTGCCCAGGTCTGAGTCAGATGCCAACCCCTGGACCATGCTCTACTGAAGGGAAAAAGGATGATCGTGATTGGTTAAGAGTTAGACCAATCACAATTGCTTCTGGACCTGGCACAATGCTGTCCAAACAGGAAGAGGCTTCAATTTGTGAAGGAAAAGTGGTCAGTGTTGGGCAGATCCCCAGCAGTATCTATCTACTATGTACCAGAAAGAGTGTAAAGCTAGAACTCTCTCTAGTGTGTTGAGGGGGTAAAAAAAAAGACAAAGGCCAGGCGTGTTGGAATGTGGGCAAATATCCAAATTCAAGCAGAGGATATTATGAACATAAAGCCATATATTAGGGCCTTTCCAAGGTAACAGATGTACTCACCAAGGTTGCCAGGGCAACCTGGACATCTGAGAGGAAAATAATTTGTTTATCTTTTATTAGCATTCTTTATTCTGTTTAACTAATAAGAATGATTTCCATATGTTCCTGAAACCATGTCTCACTCTTCTCTACCACACTTAGGGTTGTATAACCTTAATTTTGTCTGGGCTGACTCCATGGTGGGCATAGAGAATCCTAACACTGAGACCAGGCCAGTCCCACCCCCCATTACCCTCATTAGCTCCTCCCACACAAAGGACAAGATTTCTGAGGCCACGGCACTTGTATATGACTCTTTCCTCACAGAGTCAGAGAAGCATCAACCCTGTGCTATACGTCACCTCAGATCCATCTGCCCCTCCCAGATTTCATCCCTCAATTATTATTTTTTTTTTCTGCTAATAACATCAATTTTTGATATTGACCCACGGTTTTAAAATAATAGTAGACATCAAAGTTATCTCCTTGGTTTCACTTAAAATATGTCAACCCACAGGTTCACTGAAGTTTATCCCTGGACATAGTCCCAGGGTCTGATTCTAATCTAGATCCTGACTTTACTCTAAGGAATCAGCTCTGACAAGTAAGGGGCTATCTAGGCTGCCCTACCCTAGACTACAAATAAAAGGGTGATGAGGAGGCAAAACTGAAACAGAGAAATGCATGTCCACATTTCAGCCCAGGTTATATCTGAATAGCCATTTATACAAGGAATGCCTGTTTTACAGTAATAAGAATTAAAGTATGTTAAAACATAAAGAAAGCTTGAGTGCTGAATAATTGATGCTTTTGAACTGTGGTGTTAGATAAGACTCTTGAGAGTCCCTTGGACTGCAAGGAGATCCAACCAGTCCATCCTAAAGGAAATCAGTCCCGAATATTCATTGAAAGGACTGAAGCTGAAACTCTAATACTTTGGCCACCTGATGTGAAGACCTGATTCATTGGAAAAGACCCTGATGCTGGGAGAGATTGAAGGCGAGAGGAGAAAGGGACGACAGAGGAAGAGATAGTTGGATGGCATCACTGACTCAATGGACATGAGTTTGAGTAAACTCCAGGAGTTGGTGATGGACAGGGAAGCCTGGCGTGCTGCAGTCCATGGGATCGAAAAGTCAGACACGACTGAGCGACTGAACTGAACTGAAAAGATAAATATCTGGGAAAAGTAGAATTTGACCCTTATTAGCCATTAATACTTTAGCATGAGTTAGTTTGTCAGATCAAGTCACCCTATTTAGTTAGGATAGAGAAAGGGAAGTTTGAAAAAAGCACACAAGGCTAATTCCATCTGTTTTACAGTAATGCCCGAGGCTGACCTTAGATGGTACAGTGTTGGGCAGAAGCTCACTGAATTCTGTCCTCTTATGTTCTTGCCTGGAGATGTCCAAAGGCCATCTGTCCCTCAGGGCCCAGAAGAAAGCTCTCTATGATCATCTCCCCTTGCTCAGTAAAGACAGTCTCTCTCCTGAAAATCTTAGGAGGTATTATTTACGTCTCTGTCACAGCATTTATAATGGTCTACTTTGTATGATGCTTTTTAAATACTGTTTCTTTATATGAATTATTTTTTTATATGAGAGATCATTTGTTTAAAGCAGCATCATGTGCCCCACAAGAACAAGTGCCATGAACAGAATCCAACTGTGATTCATCTTTATCATCTGCATAGTGTCTTGCAAAGCCCCTTCAAGAATATGTGCTCAAAATATAACTATTGATTGGCTATATAAATTATATTTGAGAACTCAGCCCACATGTTAATTTCAATTTTATTTGCTTTACTTGTTTTAATATTTTTTAGCAGTCAACTTTAAGTGATAAATCTTCTAAAGGTGGTTTAGATTGTGAGGCATAGCAAGTAGAACATACATTTCTTTCCATTTATTTCAAAGTACCATGTGTCAACATAGACACACATTTATGGACATGCACACACCGTATGAAGTTAGCAGATTTGAAAATGACCCTGGCTTCCTTTTCTTCATTCCCAAACATCTGTGTTAATATTTATTTGTGAAATAGAGGCAGCAGATAGAAATTCACACAGCACGCACACACACACACACACACACACACACACTCTAAACCCACAGTGCGTGGATACAAGGTATTCCAAACTCCACATCAGTCCTGCCTTTCAGGAAAAGCATCGGTTGCTCACCCATGTCATCAGAGAAGTTGTACTTTCTGTATAAGTATATACTTATCTGTATAATTTATACTTTTCCTTTCTTCCTGTGCTGTTGTCTGAGGCTGCTGCAGGGTGGTTATGTAAACTTCAGGAGGGGGCTCTCCTGTTGTGTGATAAGAATATTTTCCCATATGTAACTCTGAGACAGAAATCTGCAAATCCATCCATTATATGATCAAGGTTCTCATTTCAGTATGACCCAGAGGTTCTCAAGAATGGTTCACCCTGGGTGGCATTCATTTTGTGATCCCAGCTCACAGACAGGCCTCCGATTTTAATATGGCCTAGGACTCTCAGCTCTGCACTCAGAGGCGAACTGCAAGACCATTTAGAAAGTATAAACGCTCCTCCCGGCCCTAATCCCTTATGTGTAATGGGGCATTTGTTTCTCTTCAGTGAACAGTAAAACTGTGATTCCCTTTAATCCTGAGCCAGGTTGAGAGGGTGGGGATTTCACGGAAATCTCCCACCTACCTTCCCCAGGCTTTTCACTGTCACCAAAAATCTTCAGAATTTTTACAAATCCCAGCATATCGGTCTAGTTAGTCCCTAAAAAAATACTACAAATGGAGCTCGGAATCTAGGTCAATTCCATCATCTAGGAAATTCTGAACAGAGGTTGAATTTGGTCCGGAATCTGTGGCTGGCTGCTGCCTGATCCCTCTCAAGCCTATTCCAAAGTATTTAGGGCAAGTACAATAAAAAATATAAATGAAGATATGAATGTAATAAATACATGCAGAGGAATAGCTTTTCTGGTAAAAGGCCCTCCCCTACTCCAAGGTGACATGCAGATTCTAAATGATGAAACATGGAAACCTACTAGCGATGAGAAAATGTTTTTTTAGAGTGTGCAGTAGCAAGGAAAGGAGAAGAAAAAGAAAAAAAAAGTCCTTAAAAAGGTCCTTTGACCTTGGCAAACTTTATAAGCAAAACGTCCTCTGATTTGAAATAGCATTTTTAGACCAAACACATGTTTAGAAATCTATTCGAAGCAGATTTTAACTCAGTGCTAAGGATTGTTAAACCCTGGGGTTTAACAATTTTCCATTCCTCGGGGGCCAAGAGATTTAGATATTTGGGAACCACATGCTTTCTGTATCTAGTCAATCAAATGAAGCCCTTTGTGTGACTTTTGATTTGATCCCTGCACTGGTTTGCCTTTCTGATTGGGATGCTTGAGGGGCTGAATCTTGTGTAAAATTCCCTCCACAATGACTTCATGTCAGGGATAGCAAATAATTTTCCACTGAAGTCTTTAGTGTAGTAAGCGCTCCATTCTACTCTGAAGGTGATTCTTTGAAAGGAATTAAAAAAAAAAATTAGTCCAACACAATTCATTAGCAATGCCAGAGAAGGATTAAGAGGAAAATACATTTTATTGATAATAAATTGCTCTCTTTTGCTTTTATAGATATGAATTAAACACATTGCTTGTAGCTACTAAAATTTAATTTTAGCAAAGCACAACTTGCAGATTGAGACAAGAAGTTATTATAACTGGAGAAGATGACAGAGTTTGGTGTCAGACTGATCTTTTTAATTTCCTGCTCTAACCCCTGATTGATTTCTTTTGGCACATAACTAGACATGTAAGAGATTTCTACTTGGGTATTAATTAGGATCTTTACCTTGGCTATGCTTCTGACAGTGTTTGCATATAACCCTGTATCTTTCCTAGTAGAAAATACATGAAAAATTTTAAGCACCATGAAAATGTGTTAGGGAAACCTAACTCAAGGTTAGAGTTGCAACGTACCTTTTTCCCCAATGAACTTTTGCTCAAAACAACACCTCCTAACTTCCTCCTTCCCTCTATAAAACATTGTTCTCCTCTTTATTCTCTGGACTTGTCTACTGCTGCTGCTAAGTTGCTTCAGTCGTGTACGACTCTGTGCGACCCCATAGACGGTGGCCCACCAGGCTCCCCCGTCCCTGGGATTCTCCAGGCAAGAACACTGGAGTGGGTTGCCATTTCCTTCTCCAATGCATGAAAGGGAAAAGTGAAAGTGAAGTCGCTCTGTAGTGTCCAACTCTTCGCAACCCCATGGTCTGCAGCCTACCAGGCTCCTCCGTCCATGGGATTTTCCAGGCAAGAATACTGGAGTGGGGTGCCATTGCCTTCTCCAGGACTTGTCTACAGTTCACCAGAATAGAATCATTTGTCCCGAATTGCAGTTATTTTGAATAAACTCATTATTTTTGCTTAATTAAAATTGCTCTTTACTTTGGTTAAAGTTGACAGCAGCCTTACTTGAAGTGTACATGAAGGGGAGAAAGAAGTAAAGAGAATTCACAGAGAAATACAGGGGTGTAGGAGAAGATACTACAGATAATTAGGAAGAACAGATCAGAACAGTAGTTAGGATGTAAAAAGAGAAGAGAAGTCTTTTCTGACCCAGGATGAGATTCTGAATCTACGATTTAATAACCTTACTCTTACAAATGCTGACTGAAGTGACCAAAATAAAAGAGGGGAGAGTTGCCTGTGGAGCCTGGCAACAGTGGAGGAGTGGAGATCATTTAAGATGTGGTGGGAGAAAGATACACGTGGGAGAGGGAGCAATAATCTGGTGACTGCATGAGCGCAAGGGGAATGACTGCCTGAGCAAAGTGAAGGGAATCTTAGTCAGATTGTCCTAATAATTTTTGATTAGAAAAGAATGAATATGAAGTGGCACATTTTGATCCTAAAAAAAAAAAAAAAACAACAAAACACTGAGAAGAGTGCTGGATGCTGAAACCCACCAAGAAATATAATAGCAACAATGTCAACAACCACCACCACAACGGGCTTCTATGGTGTTTTCTATGTGCTGAGCACAGGGGTAAGAGCTTTATAGATATTGACTCCCTCGATCAACACAGCACGGCTGTCAGGTGGGCACTTTGTCTTTAAAGATTAGGAGAAACTGAGTCATAGAGATGTTAATGGCACCCCACTCCAGTACTCTTGCCTGGACAATCCCATGGACGGAGGAGCCTGGTAGTCTGCAGTCCATGGATGGGGTCACTAAGAGTAGGACACGACTGAGCGACTTCACTTTCACTCTTCACTTGCATGCACTGGAGAAGGAAATGGCAATCCACTCCAGTGTTCTTGCCTGGAGAATCCCAGGGATGGCGGAGCCTGGTGGGCTGCCGTCAATGGGGTCACACAGAGTCGGACACGACTGAAGCGACTTAGCAGCAGCAGCAGAGATGTTAAATTATGATAGACAGTCAGGAAGTGATATGATTATCTTCCTGAACAAGTAGATTCAACCAAACATAATTAGAAGTTAAAAGAGCTCTAATTATGCATGAATAGATTTTCTATAATAAGCAACTTGTTAGAAAACATTGTGGGGAAAAGAGACCCTTAACAATAACAATAGAGATATAAAGATGTAAGAATAAACTTAAAGATAATATGCAAGATTTATAATGATTTTATACAAAAAGTATACAATTTTACTGGAAGACATAAAGAAATCCATGAATAAATGGAGAGAAATAAAACATTTGTAACAGTCTCCGAATACTGTAACAATATCTGTTCTTCTTGTCTGGTTAGCCTATAAAATGAATCACTATAAATCAACATCTGCTTAACATTCTGAGAAGGAGCGAAGGATATAATGAACATATTTGTTTTAATTTTATTTTTAATTAAATAATACACAAATATATAATCTCATGGATTAAATGAAACTACTAGGGGCAAATGTGGAGAAGGCAACGGCAACCCACTCCAGTGCTCTCGCCTGGAAAATCCCAGGGATGGGGAAGCCTGGTGGGCTGCAGTCCATAGGGTCGCTAAGAGTCGGACACGACTTCGAGACTTTACTTTCACTTTCCACTTTCATGCATTGGAGAAGGAAATGGCAGCCCACTCCAGTGTTCTTGCCTGGAGAATCCCAGGGACGGGGGAGCCTGGTGAGCTGCTATCTATGGGGTCACACAGAGTCGGACATGACTGAAGCGACTTAGCAGCAGCAGAAGGGGCAGATGTGGCTACACATTGGCACAGTTTGAGGATAAAAAAGGTCTTCTGCTTATTGCTATAGGAAGCAACTCAAATAAAATCAACATTAAAAACTAAATAATAAACTGAGAACATCTGAAAAGATGAATGGTATTTATTGGTTAGAATTATTGTAAATCAATAGGAAACATGTGAAAACTCAATTAAAATGAGTAAAGCATATGAACAGGCAATTTTTAGAGGCAGAAACAGAGATAACTGAGCGTATATTCAAGTGTTCTGTCTCACTAGGACTCGAAGATATACCCATTGAGAGCACTATAAGCTATAATTTTCATCTTTGATTTTCAAAATGTTTTGAAATATTTTTCAGTGTCCAGGAAAATGGACACTCTGATATATTTCTGGTGATAGTTATAGACACAAGAAGAGGGAAATGGGCAATAACTACTATTTTCTATATTCTTGTTCATTGGATGAATGAATTAATAGAAGTACTTTTAAGGAATGTCTAAAAGGAGGCAAAAGTTAATTAGAGTTTTATAAAAAATAATTTATAACAAGCTCATTGTATAAACTGGTATATAACATTGGGATATATTTTGTGTAAGTATTATCATGAGGAGCAAAGGATTTTTTGATTTCTCTTGTTGTTCAGTCACAAAGTTATGTTCAACTCCTTGCGACCCCATGAAATACAGCACACCGGGCTTCGCTGACCTTCTCTATCTCCCAGAGTTTGCTCAGACTCATGTCCATCCGGTCAATGATACCATCCAACCATCTCATCTTCTGTCGTCCCTTTCTCCTCCTGCCTTCAATCTTTTCCAGCATTAGGGTCTTTTCAAATGAGTCAGCTCTTTGCATCAGGTGACCAAAGTATTGGAGCTTCAGCATGAATCCTTCCAATGAATATTCAGGGTTGATTTCCTTTAGGATTGACCGATTTGATCTCCTTGCTATCCAAGGGACTCTTAAGGAAATTCCTCTTAAGGAAAGCATAGTTATTTTATATTACTTTATATTCTATTTTATCTTTTTTAAATACTCACGATAACTTGTTATAAAGAATGATTACTAAACTCATCTCATGAGGCATTTTCTCATTTTTAATCCTAAAGGAACAGCAAGAATAGAGAAAGTGAGACTGAAAGGGGACTTGGAATAGTAATTGGAGTCTGAGAAAAGCTAGATATTAGCTGTGCTAATATCAACCAAACTCATGAAGTCATTAATATGAGGATTTTTGTGTGTGTGTGAAAACAGCCAAAGAACTGAGTGTCGCATGAGATGACGCAAGAACACAATATGTGTGCATAGGATCTGGAGGTGGAAAGACTGGGAGGACATGAGCTCTGGGAATTCCCAAAAATCATGGGAAAGAGTTTGGACATCAGAGGTCCAGCCAGAGAATTATGCAGCTTTCCAGTGTCATAACTCAGACTGAGTTTTATAATCTTCACATTATTATTATTCTCGTGTTTCAAATTGTGTGCATTTTTTCTTTGTATTAAGATAATATCTTTTACCTTGAAAAGTCAGCAAGGAAAGAAAATACAGAGGAACCATTTCCCATAGGGCATTTTACAAGCTACTCATATCATCAGGGAGAAGGCAATGGCACCCCACTCCGGTGCTCTTGCCTGGAAAATCCCATGGATGGAGGAGCCTGCTAGGCTGCAGTCCGTGGTGTCGCTAGGAGTCAGACACGACTGAGAGACTTCACTTTCACTTTTCACTTTCATGCATTGAAGAAGGAAATGGCAACCCACTCCAGTGTTCTTGCCTGGAGAATCCCAGGGACAGGGGAGCCTGGTGGGCTGCTGTCTATGGGGTCACACAGAGTCGGACATGACTGAAGCGACTTAGCAGTAGCAGCATATCATCAGATGTATTTTCCATTTTCCTATGTAAAAATTTTATTTAGTACCCTATTCTTACTTCCATTTCTTAATATTTCTAAATGCTTCACTAAATTAATACTCAGCCTCTTGGTTCATGGGTGGTGATGGGTTATTTTTTGTTCTGCTTTGTTTTAACAAATTGAAGTCTGGGTCCTACCTCTTAGTACTTGCAGTTTGATGCCAGTAAGTGGCCTCATGGTGGGGGAGGGATGGGAGCTTTATTTGCCTTTGACAAGTTATTGCTCACCAACCCATCCACCAAACTTATACACTCTAATTGGATGCTTTATGTAAACTCTGCAGTTGGACACCATTCACTTGGGAATAATTAACCATACAGGTGATCAATTATTCATAATGCTCATTCACTGATGGGATTTGAGAAGCACCATTTGGTTTCCCATAGGTTAATTTAGGTCCTTGATTTTTTTAAATCCTTCATGGTTAGTTTGGAAATTAATCAAACTTCAAGGTCAGTTTCCACTCATCTTTCTTGGTAGGATAGATTATTTGATTAGTCAGAGCTGCTCAAAGAACTAAAAAGACTAAGTGAATTGAAGAGAATAATGGTAGCAAAGGAACAATTCTTGCAGAAAAAAAGGGCAGAGTGGTACACATTTGGTAAAAAAAAAACACAAAATCCTTTTTTAATTTAAGGAAACAAACAAACAAACACTATCAGAGTTAAATACTTTAAAGGAGCCCAGCCTGAATTGGCAGGGTTGTCTCTCAGGGAGCAGCGTCACTTGTAAGTTCATAAATTAGCATCTGTTTACCCCCACTTGTTTCTGTCAAGCCCACTATTGGTACCTGTAAAATAAGGATCATAAGATTCCACACAGAGTCAGGAGCACCCAGAGACATCTTCGGGTCTGTTCCCTTTCTGAGTCTGTGTGCTCATTGGAGGCAGCAAGAAGGGTCTGGGAGCCCGGGGAGAAGACTCTCACTCCCTTTATCTCACCCCAACCTGTTTCAACGTGAAACCAGAGCTGCTACTCCAGCCAGCAGATAGCCAAGTTCATTGGTTGCTAACAAATGTGTTTTCCCAGTCTCTAGCATTTGTTCTCCTTATTTCTTATCTGATAATGCTTTGATCTCAGGCTGTACTGTCACTGAAAAAAATACTTTGGTTTGGCTGTCTCAAAAGTTTAGTTCCAAGTGTCACATGTGTGCGCACACATCTGAGATCTTACAGAAAGAAGACCTAGAAGCTGAGGAACAAGTGTGTGAATGGGCAGAAACTGCACCAAACCTCAGGGCTTTAACTTCATTTTCTCTGTACACTGGGTGTTACCTAGGATGCTCTCTCATCTCTGTGTGCAGACAGATCCGTGGGGAGAAGAGAATCCCCCGTTCTGTTCTTCCAGACATAATCAAGCATGCCTGAGTCCTGCGGTGCACAGTTATTATCGCTCTTCATCATACACTTGGTGCTTCATTCAGTTCTTCATGGCATATTTATTGAGCATTTACTATGTGTCAGGCACCACAGAAAGGATATAGCTAATATCAAGGAGGTTAAGAAACCCCTGCGCTAACAGAGCTGCCATTCCACACAGGAGACAGACAGTGTGCAAAAAACCAGCCCCAAGTAATTAAGCTCGTAGTAAAGTATGTGTGCTGTGCTTAGTGGCTCAGTCGTGTCTGACTCTGCAACCCCGTGGACTGTAGCCCACCTGGCTCCTCTGTCCATGGGATTCTCTAGGCAAGAATACTGGAGTGGGTTGCCATGCCCTTCCCCAGGGGATCTTCCCAACACAGTGATAGAACCCAGGTCTCCCACATTGCAGGCAGATTCTTCACCATCTAAACCATCAGGGAAACCCCTGTAGTAAAGTATAGGAAAGTAATAAAGAGAATTCTAAGGTAAAGACATCTTGGGTGGGTAGAGGGTCAGAAAACATCTCTCTGAACAGGGGATAATAAAGCTGAGACCTGAAAGATATTTTTTAAAAAGCCAGACACACTATTCTTATAAATTTTAGTGTTAGAAATTTTGAAAATCAAGCTATTAATGGAATATCATTCAAAAATAAGTGAAATGGACTGCTCTGATAGAAGCTAGTTAGTGCCACGGCTGATACCTCATCTCTCTTGAGCATCCTCTGTCCCCAAGGAGACCTCAGATAGTCTTAGGGACCTACTCTGAGTCCCAGGGTGGGTTATAGACTCGTGTCAATAAACAGCCCTCAGAACCTGACCCAGGGCTCTGTGCAACCCGTCTGCAAAGCACGGGCCTGAGTGGGGCCTGTGGCAGTTGCTTCATGTGGTTCTGCCATGTTAGCCAGACATGAGGGTGGGTATTTCCGACGCAACAGAGTAAACAGTCGTGTCACCTCCGACACAGATTTCAAATTTCCCCTCATGTCCTAAAATTTCAGATACACAAAGCACCACGAACTGTGTGTTGCCTCTGTCCTTTGTCTAAAGCTTCAGTGATCTCTATCCTCCCTGGAAGGCTGGCACACTCGAATTAACATTAGATCATTAATGAGAAGAACGAATGCCTCTTAGGTGTGTTTAATGAGAGTGAGAGCTTTGATTAACTGCTGAGAGGCTAAGCATTCCACTTGGACATCTCATCTTGAGAGGGCTTCTTTTACTTCTGCCTTTTACCTGAACATTCCTGTTTTGTACTGTGTGGGGCAAACGTAGGCAGTTTATACTGTTTGAGTAATCAGTGTGGGTGTTTTTTTTTTTTTTTTTCTTGTTATTTTAATTCCACTGAAATAATTCAAAGAATTAACTACTTCAAAAAGTAAAGTACTTAATTTAGGCTGCCTGTTACTCTTGTTAGTTATATTGGGGTATCCAAGCATAATTGAAAAAATAATCGAATCACTCCCACTATGGTGTGGAAAGAGCATTTGCTTATAAAATATCTAGCCAGTTACTGTACAGTTCAGTTCAGTTCAGTCACTGTGTCAAGTCCAACTCTTTCTGACTCCATGGACTTCAGTGCGCCAGGCTTCCCTGTCCATCACCAATTCCTGGAGCTTGCTCAAACTCATGTCTATTGAGTCGGCGATGTTACTGTACATGGCCATTTAAATAGTGACCTATAGGACAGACTTCCAGATTTTTCTTATATACTTGAGCTATATTTCATTTGTAATGAAAAAAAATTTAAGCCATGAATGATTCAAGTCCATCAGCTGCAGGATAACTAAGGATGCACGAATCAAATTTTCTTTTTAGGATCACTGAATTCAAATAAGACAGAGTCCTTTGGTAAACCTATTATATAAAGATCATAAAAGCATCATCTTTCAAATGTCATAAAGAGCTAATGTTCCCCTGGTGAAATCCAAATAAATGTAAGCTATTTCCAGCTTTGATCTCTGCTTTCATTTTATTAGAACTCCATTTGAACAGCCTGTGCCTAGCATGTTAAGGACCAAGTTGCAAGTCACTATATCAAATGTGCAACATAAAAGAGAATGCGATGAACTGAACACTGTCCTACTTGATAAAATACTCAAGGTCAGGCAGACTTGGGATGGGAAAGCGGTATAGAGCAGGCTGGTAGAGAGCAGTGGTGGGGGGAGCAGACCTTCAAGAAGTAGGAGACACCAGGAATATAGACTTGTCCCTGCTTATCTCTTGATTTATATCATGTCTATCCTAGTCAATTATATTCAGCAATTAGAGAGAAGTCAGAGTGCATGCATTCCCATCCTGACTTTTTCAGTATTTAAAAGTTCTATGACTTTGGGGAAATTTTCTTAATTTATTTGAGCCTCTTTTTTTTTTTATTATCTGTAAATGGGATTTAGACAATCTATTTCACAACATTTGGTTGAGACTTAAATGACATTCTTTGACATAAAGCATGTAACTCCACATAATAAATTATCTTAATAAATGCCTACTGTTATTATAAAACAATCGTTAAGGGATCTCCCCTTGCCACCACTTAGGGAGGGTCTAGAGACAAAAATATGTGTAAAAGAGTCTGTGTTTTCAAAGGGTTAACAATGTCAAAGCATCTTGTCGAGTTTATTATGGTGTGGGCTAACAGAGGTACCGGAAACTGTGCCAAAACCCTGTTGGGGCTGCATACCCCTTCTCCGCCGTGACGTGTCTTGGTTTTGTTCAGGGAGACAAACCCCCTGGATTTGCTGTCACTGATGGGTGCATGCCACCTTGTCCTGGGCTTCATTTGATCAGAAATGACCAAGCAGCCAGATAGCATCCTGAGTGGCAACATTCTCTGCCTTGCCAGGTAGACTGACTGCTGTTTCTTTCACCTGGAGTTTACTCTTCTCTAGATATTTAGAAATTTTCCTTTGACCACCTGATGCAAAGACCTGGCTCACTGGGAAAGACCCTGATGCTGGGAAAGATTGAAGGCAGGAGAAGGGGATGGCAGAGGAATAGATGGTTGGATGGCATCCTTGACTCAACGGACATGAGTTTGAGCAAACTTCTGGAGATAATGAAGGACAGGAAAACCTGGCATGCTGCAGTCCATGGGGTGACAAAAGAGTCGGACATGACTGAGCAAGTGAACAGCGACAACTAGGGGTGAGGCTCACAGGGAAATGAATTGAGCACTTTTATGGCCTGGGTGGGTGAGCAGATGTAGAAGACGTGGGATGTGATGGCATCTTTTCTATTCTCCTTCCCATTTTTGTTCTCTCCCATTTCCTTCTAAGAAGGGTATTTTATACACTGAAAAAACCTTAGTCACTCTGGCCATTGTTACCAAGATGGTTTTCCGCAGCTGGGAGTCTTAGAACTTGGCTCAGAACTTGGCTCACACTACAGTGTAGTTAAAAGTTGATGGAATACTCTATTACAATATTCAATAAATCTATATTACATATAACCAGTGACTTGAATAGGTCCTAAACTTAATTTAATTTTTTTTAAGTTAAAGAATATTAAAAAAAAAAGACTTCTTTAGGTTTTATTTCAACTTTCTGAAAAAAGTGAGCCCACTCATCAGAATTATTTTACCTCCTTATTATATGTACAGACTTACCTCAGTTCTCAAAAATGCTTTCCTAAGCTTGATTAAGCAAATGGGAAGGGACTAGCGGCACCCACAGCTCCTGCATCCTGTCCCTGCCCCATGATGCTGCCCTGTGAGCCCATGAGGACTGCAGCACCTCCCGAGGGCGCCCACTCTCTGTGACCTCCTGGCCTTCGGGCCCCTGGGACTCAGTCACGCCTGGCACCCTGCAGCTTTCCCCTTTCTCCTCTTTATGCCAGGGCAGCCAGGGAGATCAGCCCTTTCCTTGTTTCCACCAAAAAATTACTCACCCAAGATACTTTGAGTGTAGCAGATTTTACTAGAGATTTAGGATGCAAATGTGGTTTGTGCTACAGAAATGCAAGAAATTGAAATTGATTATTAGTCTTCCATTTAAAAATATTTCTTGGCCCTTTACGCAAAATGAGCTCTACCTCAAATGGCTGAGGACTTATTAGTCAGGTCTCTCCCCTTCCCACTTCCTCTTCCCCTCCCCTCCTCCTTCTTCATCTTTTTCTTCCTCCAATTCTCTCCCCTTATATCCTAAATCTAAAAAGATAAGAGACTACTCTGCCACATATTAATCTGACAATATGAGTTTCTCACATCCTACCAGGAAAGTAGTCTTTGTCCTTTGAATATTTAAGCCGCACAAAGTGCTCTGCTAACAACAGACCATCAACACTAAGGTGGAAGAGAGCAATAGAAGATTTATTTCTCTTCTGAAACAAAATATGCTGTCCTTCCCCAGGAAAGTAGAAACATCTCTAGGCACCGTGGGTTTTTAATAATGTTAAGTGCTGGATTGTTGTTATGTTAATCTAATCTTGAGTCTCAAGACACAGTTAATTCATTTATGGGTTTAACAGTTGGTTATCTTTAGTGTGGGGTAGTTTAAAAACAACTATGGTTACTCCCAAGTAAATACAATCCCAGATCAGTTGTCTTTTTCAGTAGACATGCTAGAGTCATATTCTAGATCCCCTGTACTCTGCACATCTGATCTTGGATACAGTATTTATGCTCCAGGGTGATCATAACCCATGGGGTTGTTGTGAGGATTACAGGAAATAACACAGCTGGATGGTATAGATGCTCAACACATGAACAGAGGAGCTACACACAGCTCTTCAGAGCTGTGAGTTGGCCTGGCTGCTAGCCCTCAGTGTCCATCAGCCTCCAGACACCATGAGCACAAACAGCCTCCAGGCTGGCAGAAGAGGCTTAGGAATCTTCAGGAAGATTAATCCCATTCATTCAGCAGCACCACAATTCCTCTGGACTTAAAAAGAGATATACATTAAGTGGGGGCATTCAGTTCACTTAGAAGCAGGGTCCTTCTTACAGAAGTTTCCACTGTTCCGTGCTTCGGTATAATTATTATTGATTAATTGCCTGAGAATCTTTCACACTGACTCACTTCCTCAGAAACAAATAAAAACAGGACTTCCCAGCCGCTGTTACCACACCTACCTCACCCTCATCACAAAGTGTAGGGACCCTTTCAAAGACACAAGTCCCCATTAGAACATTGTTCCCTGGCTCCCATTCTCTCAATGAGAAACTCATCAACCCCTCCCCAGCCCCAACTCACATTTAGCAGGCCAATTATACTGAGAAGCTCCCAAAGGAAAACAGAGGCTAGTCTTCAGCACATGCCAGGTGCAGAGAGATGCCCTGTTAGGTTGGAGCTCAGAATCCCTGACCTAGCTAAACAGAATTACATAATTTTTCACTAATTTACTCGGAAAACGTATCAGCAAAGCTCATTAATTTCTAAAATTAAATTCACAGGGGAACAAATTTAAGGCACAGTTTTTCCATGAATTTCTAATGGCCTCTGTTAGTTATTTCAGTAGAGATACAGGAACAGATTGCAAGTAAGCCACTTTGTAGAAACAACAGGATGGGCTATGACTCCCTAGGAAATCCAACTAGAAATTCCCAAGGGCTAATGCCCTTTATTCCTCTTTGTAGGAGCTAGACCAACATTTAACTTAAACCCTGCAAACATGACCTTCCCCTTTTCGTTTAAACATTTCAGAGATTTAAAGAAGAAAATATAAATCACACTAGGTATAAGAAATCCAAATGCCCTAAGACTGTCTTTTCCAATATTCTATGATTGGAAATGCAAATGATTCAGATTTGAAACAAAAGTTGATGGCAAAGTTGTGACTCATAAAGAGATGAATGGTCGGTGTGCTGAATTTCATCTCCAGTAAATATGAGAAAAAAGTATATGTACTGGCATTGCTTTGCAGGAATAGGCTATATAAATTAAATAGTTGGGACCATGAAGGTTGAAATGGGAGGCATGTGGGAGTTTACAGAACTCCTACACTTGGTTTCTTAATACAATATTAAAATCATGGTCAGCATCATTCATTGAGCATGACTGTGTGGTTCGTGATTGTGAAAAATACCTTTAATCTTCACAAGAGCCCTACAGGATAGAAATGACGTTTGAGCTCTGAATACCCCACCAGAGTTAAAAGCCCAATTTTTGGAAGCCAGGGCTGATTTCAAAGCCTGAGATTGTATTAAGTGGGGCACTTGGATTCTTAAAGCATATTTACTGCTCTGACCTGTCACCTATTTATGGTTGAGATCTCTGACTTCAGTTTTTATCTTGAACAATTCCAAAGACAAGCATATGTCAAATCTTCCCACTCCTTTTTATTTAGACAAATTGATATTTTTGTCTTTGAAATTCTAAATTGTTTAAATGAAAACAGGACAGTCATATATGTGGCTGTTATGTTAAACTCATGCGTGAAGATGCACTGAGATCTTTCAGACACATTTTTCTTTAAGTCTTGACCTATTCTGTAATTATCCCTGCATATGAACAGAAAAAAAAAAAAAAAAAAACCACATACACATTCCTACGTTCTCTTTCTCCTCATTCCTTCTGAATTAATGCCCCTATTTTCAGTTCTGAGATGGGCTCACTGTTAGTCCTGGCTTCTTGGATAAATTGGTTCAAAGAACTTTCCCCCAAACAATTCTTTCTGCAGTGTATCTCCAAGGGACACGACAGTGCAAAGAATCGGGCTCAGAATGGCTATGAAGTGCTGAGTCCTAAAGATATCAGTGGTGGGTACAGCTATGGCAGCCAACTCCATTTAGGGTCCTGACCATTGCCCTGAGAAGTGAACGCTGAGTCAGACTCACCTGTCCCTTTGATGGATGACACTTGAGGATAAGAATGACACAGGCTTCACGCGTGCATCCTCTGTGCCTGGCACAGTGCCCATGTCACCTTAGATGCCCCGTATATATGCTTGCATATAGGGCTTCCCTGGTGCCTCAGGCTGTGAAGGGTTGGCCTGCAACGCAGGAGACCCAGGTTCAACCCCGGGGTTGGGAAGATCCCCTGGAGAAGGAAATGGCGGCCCACTCCAGTCTTCTTGCCTGGGAAATCCCATGGACAGAGGAGCCTGGTGGTATGCTATAGTCCATGAGGTCACAAAGAGTCGGACACGGCTGAGTGACTAACACTTTCATTTCATATGCTTACAAAAAAGATGAAAAAAATCTAATCTTCTCATGTTTGAGATTATAGGCCTATATTGTAACATGTTTGATCCTTTTTACTAAACTAAGAAGTCTACAAGAATTGTGGAAAAATCTATGATTGCTTCATGCATTGCAGACAAAGGCTAAAATTATACACACACACATACTTTGTAATATCCTTTATACCTAATACGTGGGCTTCCTGGGTAGAGCAGTGGTAAAGAAGCTGCCTGCCAATAGAAGAGATGCCAAGAGACACAGGTTAGATCCTTGGATTGGGAAGATCCTCTGGAGAGGGAAATGGCTACCCACTCCAGTATTCTTGGCTGGGAAATCCCATGGACAGAGGAGCCTGGCAGGTGATAGTCCCTGGGATCCCAAGGAGTCGGACAAGACTTAGTGACTAAACAATAGCCATCAGTGTATCAGAGTTGACTTTGAAACTCAGAATTTCATTCTGCAACTCTCCATCTTATGATCTTGGACAAATTACTTAATCTTGCTCAGTTTCATTTTCCTAATTTGTGATGTGAAATAATAATTACATCTAATTAACTGAGTTTTATGAGAATTAAATGAAATGGCTCAAAGTTTCCTTTGTGGGTGTGATTTTGTTAGGAAAAAGTCAAATAAGTCCCTGACTTTGACATCAGGTTCAGGATGGGTTCCGTGTGCAATATTGAGTGAGGCAGAGGAGAGAGGATGGGGAGAGAGCCAGATCAGGCTGGCAGGGGAACAGGAAGGAGGCCTGTCTGCATCCTCCCTTCCTCAGTCTCTACATAAGTTCGTTCATCAGCTTTTATAGAAGTACTGCTGTTATGTGGGCTTCCCGGGTGGCTCAGTGGTAAAGAATCCACCTGCCAATGCAGGAGACACAGGAGATGTGGGTTGGATCCATGAGTCAGGAAGATCCCCTGAAGGAGGAAATGGCAGGCCACTCCAGTATTCCTGCCTGGAAAATTCCACGGATAGAGGAATCTGACAGGCTACAGTCCATGGGGTTGCAGAAAGTCAGACATGACTGAGCGACTGAGCACACACACATACTGTTGTAATATATTCTGATTCTGGTCTCATCATTCCACTTACTCCACCAAAGTCAGGAGCAACATAAGCAGTGGAAACTAAAAATAAAAGTTGCAGCATCACCATGTGGCTCTAGAAAAAAAGCAACAAAACTCCCTTCTGAGGAAACAACTATAGGAATTGCAGTGGGGACGCAGAAAGACCATTTAACCTCTTGAGCCCCAGTTGTATCCTGGACGACGGTAAGCAGTGTTCCAGTTCTCTGGGCTGCCTGGCTGGGCAACTGCTGAGGGTGTGTCCTTTCCTCTTTTAAATCATGATGTCTCCACTCACTGAGAGGTAACCCAATGGTGCCTTGCCTGTTTTCTTTGCAACATGAGAGAACTACCAAGAACATGGGTACTGTGCTGCTCTCCCAGGGCTCTGTTACAATATAAATTGTATTCAGATTCCCTAGTAGGATATTGACAAAACATGACATAACCCAGGTTACCCTTTAGTTATTCCCATAATGCCATAAAAGTGAAAGTCTTAATTGCTAGTCATGTTTGACACTTTGCAACCCGATGGCCTTGTAGCCTGCCAGGCTCCTTTGAGCATGGGATCCTCCAGGTAAGAATACTGGAGTGGGTAGCTATTCCCTTTTCCAGGGGATCTTCCAGACCTGGGTGTTGAACCTGGGTCTCCCGTGTTGCAGGCAGACTCTTTACCATTTGAGCCACCAGGGAAGCCCATAATGTCTTGAAACCATGCAAATACCCTCCCTTACTGAAAGGAAACCCTCAAGGATACATATCTAGTACAGAAGCAGGGGTAAAATTATCTCGTGGTTGGTTGTTTTATTGTTGGTTTTGGGTGGAGTCACCTGGAAGCCCACACAGTCACCCCAGAAGGCCCTGTGGGTGTCCTCTCTGCTCTTCTTTCTTCTCCATTGGCAGTGCTCTTGGTCGTTTAAGCTGTTCTCCTGCTTTCAGGGCCCTAATTTTCTGCTAACCAGTTCTTCCCAGTTTCCTACAGGGATCTGTTGGGTTGGTCTCCTCAGGGCCCAGGACTTGCTGACAGGGGCAATCTTTAGTTTTTTTCCCAAGAAAACATAGCAAGAGGAGTTTTCCCCATTGACATTGACCAACTTCCTCAGTATCATCGTGCTGGCAGGTTCGCTTTTGCTCTGTTTTACCAGACAGACAGGGCTGGGATTAGAAAAGAAGAGGGTGGGGAAAAAAATCCCATCCTGTCACACACATGTGAGAAGACACTGCCACAGTTGCATTTTTCTAGGTCATAGTTAATAAACACTGACAAATTGCCTATGAGCATTTTATTCCTGTTATGCTGAGATATGAATATTGGAATTCAGTTTCTCTGTTTTTAATGTTCGGAGCAGTCTGCGATCATCACAGGAGGCAGAGGAGATGGAGACAGCAGGTTAGAGGCACGGTGCCTGTAACAGCTTACCCTGTAGGTTTAATAATATATTCTTTCCCAAGCAGCATTTGCTTCGTGCACCTTATAGTAGATACCCACAGAGTGACTGTCTAATTTGCAAAACCTGTAATGAGGGTGAATGGCAGCTAGCAGCAGGCAAGGGAGTCTAGACTCCAGAATCACAATTAAAGTAAAAGGGCTTCACCAATATTTGTCATCACACATTGAGCCTGGACTTTGGGAAAAAAGCAAAATACCCAACACGTTGCAATAATCACCAGCAGCAATTAACATTCGGTGAGCCTGTTTTTCTCAACACCTAAGTTCTAGTTCACAATGACCTCATTTGCTGTCCTCTCAAAACCCATGAATTCCTTTTCAGGCCAGACAATACAATTCTTACCTTTGTGCATTGCCCTAAAAAATCAGGGAGCAGTGACCTACAGCCCCTGGGTTGGAACCTGAGCTCTGTAAACTGCAGACAAGTCATAATGGTTAGAGAGCTGAGCAAAGAGAGGACTGAACTTTAACTGGGATTCTCCCCATGTGTATTTGCAAAAGCTCCCAAGGGTCACCATGTGAGGGTCTTATAACAGCTGGAATTCACTGGCATAGAAAGATAAATCCTTGGAGCTTTCTGTATTACACTGATGAAGCCACATGAAATACATGCTATTTACACTGCCCCTTTCTGAGATGTTCCAGGCCCCCTGATGAAGCATCCTTACTCATGAGCCACCTTCTCATAAAAGTCCTTGTAGGTTATTACATTTGATGGTGTGAGACTCTCCAAGGAAATGGGTTGGACTAGGTTGGGTCCTTGGCTGTAAAACAAAATGTCTATACTTGCAATTAGTTTGAATTCTGGAGTATTGTGTCTTATCTGCCCACCTGAATCTTCCTTGGACGATCCTAGGGTGGTGGCTGGCCCGCTCAGTCATATCCTGCCTCTTAAGGAGTTTGCACGCAGAACCATAAAGAAAATGACACAGAGCAGAGTACTGTACAAAGTAATATACATACATAGCTTTAATAAAAAAAAAATAACTGAATCTCCCAAGCAAAAAGGGTTTATTGGAAGGATCCTGGGCCTCCAGGATTGACTGGAGACTAGTGACCAGGCAAGACCCAAAGATCTCTGGAAGACAGACAGCTAGAGCCCCAGAAGAGTCAAGCAGCAGGAAGCAAGTGTCTCTGAGATGTTGTGCTGTAGCAGCCATGAAGTGACTTCCAGTCATCTCTTACATCATTGAGTAGTGGACTGACTCTACATCAGATGCTTACTTCTTGGCTGCCTGGGTACAGAACCGTATAGGCTGGCCCCTAAAGCCTTTGCAGCAGGGGTTGGCTGCTGCCTCTCTCAATGATCACACACAATGGAAGATTATTTCAAAAGGCAGGTCGAGGTTCCATTTGGAAGAGAAGATTGGAACACCAGTTATGTCAAATGATGACTGCTGTCACTGCTTTCTGCTGCTTAACAAATGTCCATGGCAGCATTAATCATAATAGCCAAAAGGTGAACTATATGACCATCAACTGATTATGGATAATCAGATATGATATATGCATACAGTGGAAAAGTATTTGGACATAAAAAGGGATTAAGGACTAGTATATGCTACAACATGACCCTTGAGGTCACAAAGTCCATGCTCAGGGGTACACAGCTTCCAATTCAGTTTAAAGATTGAATTTGTACATTGAGAGGTTGTCAATCTCTGTTAGGCTGGCTTATTTCAAAAATATACCTTTGTTACTTTTATTTGATAAGTCAGGGAAGGCCTTAGAGGGCTAGTTATCTTTCTATGCCCTAGGGATCCCATGAACAAGTAACCACCATCAAAATTCCTAGGAGGTCAGAAGACTCAAATTGTCCCCTCAGCTCTGCTGCCAATCACGGAGAAAGTAAGGGGCAACTGCATAACCTCTGCTCCTGAAAATCCTTCCACTGTCTTCCTTCTCTCCACTGCAATTAGGAGTCATATGTCACTCAGCCAACAGAGAACACTTCTCAAATTCAAGCTTTTGGAAAAAGAAGCTCATCTTGAACTTCCTGGGGATATAGTTAGGCATTTACTACAGATTCATTCCAGCACCCCTATCCTTTTATGGCCTTGCTTTTAATCAGGTCTACTGAGATACAACTTACATAGAATACTCGTTGAGTCCTGCCGCAAGGCCACAGGTATGAGACCTTATACCAAGGCCACAGAAGCAGAGTCCAGAACCAAAGTCACCTCCGAAGCTGACTGAATCACTTTGTAACTGTTGCAGATCCCCATTTCCCCCCAACCCTGATCATCAACAACAGCCTTCCTGACTCCAAATTAGGCAAAGATGTCCTTATAGCACCCTAAGCAATCACCTAATGCCAGCCTTTCAGCAGGAACTTTCTTTGCCTTGAGGCTATAGAAATTGGCTACTAACCCATGAAAGCATCGACTCTCTCTGCATCTGTCAAGAGGGTGACCCGCTACACTTGCAGTGTCCATATTCTCTCTGCTCTTTGTTATTAATAAACTCACCCCCTTCTGAAATGTTGTCTGGAAATTCTTTTCCAACCTGCACTTGGACTGCCTCAACAATAATCATCCTCTATTTTAAATGTAGTTTCACAAGTTTTAACAAACACATGGAGTCTTTTGTATTAGTTTCTTGGGCTTTCATAACAATATACCATCATATATTATACTATATACATATATAGTTCATATATATAATTATGTTGAGTGAAAGAATTAAGCATTAAACAGTCTTGTGTTTGATTTCTTTTCCTCAAAATAACAATTTTAATATTCATTTGTGTATTTCAGCACAGCTATAGATTGTTCCTTTTTTTATTGCTGAAAGGATATACCACAAATTATTTATACATTCAATTATTGATGGACATTTAGGTGGTTTCCAATTTTTTTAATTTATTTTTATTTATTCATTATCGACTGCACAGGGTCTTCATTGCTGTGTGTGGGGCTTTTTTAGTTGTGAAGAGAGGGAGGTACTCTCTAGATGTGATATGCGGGCTTCTCATTGTGGGGCTTCTCTTGGTGTGGAGCACAGGCTCTAGGCACATGGGCTTCAGTAGCTGCCACACGTGGGCTCAGTAGTTGAGGCTCTAGAGTGCAGGCTCAACAGCTGTGGCCCAAGGGCCTAGCTGCCCAGCAGCATGTGGGATCTTCCCGGACCAGGCATTGAACCGGTGTCCCCTTGCACTGCATTGCAAGGCAGGTTCTTAACCACTGGACTGCCAGGGAAGCCCTGGTTTCCAATTTTGAATTGTTATAAATAAAGCAGCTATGAACATTAGTGTACAAATCTTATGTGGACATAAGTCTTCATTTCTCTCAGGTAAATATCTGGACTGAATTGCTGGGTGATAGAGTAAGGATATGGTTAACTTTATAAGAAATTGTTAAACCTGGTTTCCAGAGTGATAGTGCCGTTTTGAATCTCCATTAACAATGTATGGGAGTTCTAATTGTGCTTCATCGGCACTTGACATTGCCATTTAAAAAAGAAAATTCTACCTATTCTAATGGATATGTAGTTTTATCATGTTGTGGTTTTAATTTGCGTTGCCTTAATGAGTAACGACTTATCCAGTAGTCATGTATGGATGTGGGAGTTGGACCAGAAAGAAAGCTGAGGGCCGAAGAATTGATGCTTTTGAATTGTGGTGTTGGAGAAGACTCTTAAGAGACCCTTGGACTGCAAGGAGATCCAACCAGTCCATCCTAAAGGAAATCAGTCCTGAATGTTCATTGGAAGGACTGACGTTGAAGCTGAAACTCCAATACTTTGGCCAACTGATGCGAAGAGCTGACTCATTTGAAAAGACTCTGATGCTGGGAAAGATTGAGGGTGAGAGGAGAAGGGGACGACAGAGGATGAGATGGTTAGATGGCATCACTGACTTAATGGAGATGAGTCTGAGTAAACTCTGGGAGTTGGTGATGGACAGGGAGGCCGGGTGTGTTGCAGTTCGTGGGATCGCAAAGAGTTGGACACGACTGAGTGACTGAACTGAACTGAACTGAATGAGTAATGGTGTTGAATACCTTTTCATATGCTCTTTTATTGGTGCTCAAATGGGTTTGCCCATTTTTGTTCAGTTGTTTTTTAAAATTATTATTGAATTTTAAGATATATTTGTGTATTTAGGATATAAGTCCTTTATCAGATATAAAGTTTGCAAATATTTTCTCTTTCATCTGTCTTTTCTTAACAGTTACGTTACAAAAGCAAAGGTTTCAATTTTGATGCAGGCCAATTTATCAATTATTTGTTTTATAGTTTATACTTTTAATATTCTAAGAAAGATAACAAATATCTATGTTTTCTTCTAAATGTTTGATATTTGTAATTGTTATATTTAGGACAATGATCCATTTGGAGTTAATATTTCTATATTGTGTGAGGTAAACATCAGAGTTTAGTTTTTATTTCTGATGCTCTTCCTTTTATCATGTTGATTTAGATTTCTACCTAGTAACATTTTGTTTCAGCCTTAAGAACTTTGCTTAACATTTTTGCTTTACATTTCTTACAAACCAAGACTTTTGGCAATAAATTATCTCATCTTTTGTTTGTCTACAACGGACTTGATTTATCACTTATATTTCAAAGTCATCTTTATTAGATGTAGAACTGTCAGTTTAATAATGTATTTCAACTCAGAGGACATTACTGTATAGTCAGGATAACATAATTTCTGATGAGAAATCTGCTGTAAAACTTTTCTTTGTTTTTTCTGTATGTAGTACCACGTATTCCTGGTTGCTTTAAATATTTTCTCTTTATCAGTGCTTTTTAAAGCTTTGATAATAATGTGCTTTGGTGTGATTTTTCTTTATTTTTTTAATTTATAAAGCTCTTCATAATATGGGTTTATAATTTACACTAAAATTTGTAAGTTTTTACCTGTTATCTCTTCAAGTGTTTCTCCCTCTTTCTCTCTCTCATCCACTTGGACATTTGTCAGATTGACAATGAAATAAGTCTATTAATTTTTTCCACTGTGCTGCTTCATTTTGGATGATTATTGCTTCATCTTCAGATCCACTGATCATTTCTTTGCAATATCTAATCTGCTCTTAATTGCTCCTAGTGCACTTTTCAGTTTATATACTTCAGTTAAATCTTTAAACATTTCTTGTGGGTCTTTTGAAAATCTTCAGTTTTTCTTATCATCATATTCACATTTTTCTTTACATTATTGAGCATATATTTGTAATTATATGCTTGGGCTTCCCTGATGGCTCAGCTGGTAAAGCTGAGCTAGCTCCTGCAATGCAGGAGACCTGGGTTTGATCCCTGTGTTGGGAAGATCCCCTGGAGAAGGGAAAGGCTACCCAATATTCTGGCCTGGAGAATTCCATGGACTGTATAGTCCATGCAGTCGCAAAGAGTCAGACATGACTGAGCAAACTTTCACTTTCACTTTTCATTTGTAATTAGTATTTTCAGTATTAAGACCGTATTTGCTAATTATATCATTCCCTTATTTTCTTATTTTTTCCTACTGTTTCTAGGTCATATTTTCCTGCTTTATTTCATGCCTGATAATTTTTAAATGCTAGACATTGTGAAATTTATGTTGTTTTATAGTGAATTTTGTGGTATTCATTTAAGCAATGTTTAATTTCTGGCAGAAAGCAAAGTTACCATCAAGTCAATGTAATGACTTTAAGGTTTTCTTTGAAGCTTTGTTAGGATGGTCCCAGAGCAGCCTTTATGTCGGGTACAAGTGAGTCCATTGCTAAGGCAAGAACTTTCCAAGGATTCTACCAAATTCCCCAGGTAGTATGAGGTCTCTCCAGTCTGGCTGCAGGGGGAAAAATATCTGTGTTAACTTAGGGTATTATTCAACCTATAGCTTTGGCAGCTTCTTTTCTCTACCTTATAGAGATTCATCTCATGCATACATAGATAAGCTTGTGCTCAGAGCTTCAAGGACATGCCCTACAGATCTTAGTAGTCTTCCCTGTGTACAGCTTTCTTCCCTTCGATATTCTATTCCATACATTCTAAGAACATAAGATTCCTTGAGTTCCACAGTCTGTCTTAATTCAGAAAGACCACTGGGCTCTGCTTGAGTTCCTCTTCCTACATTGCATTATAGAAACTTGGTTGCAAGCAACAGTAATTGATATTTCATTCTTTCATTTATTTATTTAATGCATAGCCACTGAACACTCACTCTGGGTCAGACAATGCTTGATGCACTAAATACTTATACTGAACAAGCAGAAAAATATCCCAGTGCTTACATTCTAAAGTTTCACAAGAAAAGGAAATTTACTGGAAAGAAATCTCTAAGAAACACAAAAAATACAGGCATACCTCATTTTATTGCTCTTTATTTTATTGTACTTTGCAATAAAATTTTTTTCTTTTTACAAATTGAAGGTATGTGGCAAATCAGGCATTTTCCCAACAGCACTAATTTTAAAATTAAAGCGTGTACATTGTTTTTATAGACGTAATGCCATTGAACACCTAACAGACTGCACTACAGTGTAAATATAACTTTTATATGTACTGGGAAACAAAAGAACAATTCATGTGACTTGCTTTATTGCGATATTCACTTCATTGTGATGATCCAGACCCAAATCTGCAGTATCTGTGAGGGTCTCCTGTATGAGAGATGTACAGAAAATGCAGAAAGTCAGCAAAATCACAGGAGCCAAGGTCATGCACAGAATCACCATGTTCTGTACATGCTACTGTTGCTGAAATGAATAATCCCTCTTGTCATTTTCAAATTCTTACATCATTCACTCAAGATTTGAAGTTTTAGAAGAAATGATCATATTGGCAAAATCTAAGATAGTTCTTTCTGAGAACTAGAAGAGTTCTAGAAGGAAGAGAGAAATTCAGGATCCCTTAATTATTGCAGTGGAAGTGAGGCCTTGTCTCCACCAAGACTGATAGAGATGGAGACCGCCATCTGATGGGATGATGGAGAATTCCTTCTGAGGAGGATTTGGTGTCATAGGAAGGAGGGCAGTGGTGAGAGGCTGAACAGTCAAAAAGTGGTAACCACCCACTACAGCTGCATGGAGATGGCAGCAGTAAAAAGCAAAAGTAAAGTAGAAACTGAATTAAATAATTAGAAAAAAGAAAAATAAAGGTTATGTATTCATTAGCAGAGACAAAATACCCATCAGGGAGAGGAGACCTGAGTTCTAAGCAACTGGGGTGGCCATTCAGTCACCAGCGTTCATGCAGGCTAACTAGAGCTACTGCTGTGTTCTGGATGGCAAAGACTGCGTTCCAGTTGCTCAGAGGACTGGATTTATGGCAGACAGGATAATTTTCCCTCCTTTTGTATTCCCGTATGTATTTACAATGAACTCATAATTAAACAAAGAAACGGAGTATGTCTGCTTTTGATATCTGAGAGAACCTTCCTCTCCTTAGCAGTGGTGAAGTTTTGCCAGCGCCAGGAAATGCTGGAAGTCCTCCAAACCATGTAAGTTCCTTTGTCCCCAGTGACTGGGGGAATCCTATCCATACTCTCATGGAACCTCCTAATCTTCCCCACCTACACTGGGCTTTCTGTTCTGGGACTTAGATTCAATGGTTTGACTATTGTGCCCACCTATGACTCCCTGCAGGCACGATTCCCTCAAAATTAGTCACTGAGCACAGAAGTTTTTTGCTCTGCTATTTACAGAAAGCATTTGTCCTACTTTGATTTTTCAAAATGCAGACTACTTTGGTTGTCTCAGAGGGGCCAGACACAGTGGAAGTTCTCTCCAGAGAACAAACTCTCCTTAAGCACAATCGGCTGTGAATCAGGAGTTGTAAAGTGGAGAGAACAATTAAAATCAATGACAATATTTAGCTTCCTGCCAAGAGTGGCTTGCCAGTTAACAGACTGCACTCAGACGCCTGCAGTGCGCAAGAACACCCCTGGGCGAGTTGGCTGCTCAGCTGGGGCCACACTAATTGCTTTTATTAATGAGGAGAGCTCCCTTTTCTCCAGTGATGTTTCTTGAACTTCCATCTCACGCTTGGTTGGTGAAGCATCACTACTACAAGCTAAACCACAGTTATAATATTTTCGGCCTAATCGAAACCAGCAGAGCATGTTTTAAAAGAGGAAATGGGAAAAAACAGTTACATTTAATTCCTAAGTGGTTCTTTACAATCATGAGCATTTTAGAGTGTGAGATCAAGTTTTTATCAAGTGAGTGTCAAGCAATTACCATGTGACGCCCTCACATGCTGCATGTTGGCACCAGGGGTGAGAAGCTAGTTTTGAAGTAGAGCACTGAATTTGAAAAAAAAAAAAAAAAAGGGCTCCTATACCAGCTGCTCAGGGACATGCAGACTCTTAATGTTACTGGACTTCAGCCTCTTTTTTGCGTATGAAAAAGGGATGAGGCAGGACCACACTGAATCACAGTCCTGGGGCTGGGGTTCAGTGAGATACTGAATATGAATGAGGTGTTAGGCAAATGCACAAATACAAGAGACCGTCACCTGAAACAGGGGGGGCTTGAGTGCATTCACTCTGTTTATCCCACCAGAAGAGGCTCACCCAACCATCAGAGAGGACATACATACCACATCCCAACCTTGCGCTGAATCAAAGTGTTAGCTTATGTCTGTGCTCTTACCTCTTTCAACTGCTTATGCTTCAGAGAAACACCAGCAGTTTTGTTAATAGAGCCATGGACAGTTACAAAGAAAGACACTCACTTGTTCCAAGATCCAGC
Organism: Bos indicus x Bos taurus; assembly: GCF_003369695.1. NCBI lineage: Eukaryota > Metazoa > Chordata > Mammalia > Artiodactyla > Bovidae > Bos > Bos indicus x Bos taurus. Next base: position 26,754,786 of record NC_040087.1, on the reverse strand, counting down.
ATGACCCAGAATTAAAGGGATTATTTGAGGGGAATTATTGTCCTTCTGACAATATTTTCCCTTCAAAAGAAAATTGATTCTCCTACCAGTAGGATAATAATACAAGAAAAGAAAGCATTGTGTCTGGAGAAATATTGCAGATATGGGAAAAGGTGACAAGGAGAGAAGATAACAATAGAATGGACAGGAAAACAGGTAAAAGACTATAGAAGGAGAGAGAGTCCTGGAGGGAGGCGTGGAGAACAAATAATTAACAGCAAAAAATATATATATTTGCAAAGAGAAGTGCTAATTTAGCAAGAAAGACCAAAAGGCATGAAATCAACTTAGAAAACTGTATTACAGAGAGGTAATTTTGAAATAAAGATCACCAAACAGAGCTGTGCTGAAGTCTATGTGTGGAAAGAAGGATGGTCTAATTGAAACTATATACGTAGCTTAAACTCTAGCTCTAGTGGTTTAATACCTCTGTGATTATGGATATAGTTGATACTCTTATAATGTTTTATTTATTCTTCCAGGTCATATTTATTACAGTCTGTCTCCCCTTAAAAGTTATTTATGTCCCTGTCTGTCTCCTTTACCACAGAGTAGATCCTTATGGGTGAGTCTTACTCAGTTCTCTGTTATCTACAAAACCTAGCACAATATCTACCATGCACTAAAGGTTTAATAAAACTTTAAATTGAGTTGAATTATTTCAAGATTTTATTGTCTCCTCTGTGTGTGTGTGTGCGCGCACATGTACATGCGTGCATGCCACATGGTAAGTTCTGGAAATTGCATTTTAGTTTTAACTTCTCTAGTTAGAGATATGACAAAAGTATGCTGAAGTACCAGGAGAACAAGTCTGAAAATCTGTTCACTAAACAATGCCCAAGGAGTACTTATCTGTCTATTCTTGATGAGGTCTATCTGTCCTCATGTTTAGGGAGTAAGGAGAGGAAGTGGGGATAAGAGAATTCATATCTGTGCTGGCTGGTAAAGCAGGCAAAAGGGAGTAGCGTTGTGTCTAGAAAAGAAATACAATACAAGCTACAATCCTTGCTGTTTAGAAAATATCAAATCTATTTGGAGAAAAAAACCTGAAACAAGCAACTATCGATGGGAGCAAGCCACATGTATTTACATAATGGGACTATTTTAGCAGTGAGTGACAGAAGGTGCTACAATTATTCTCCACCAGGAAACTAGCTGTGCTTCACTCTCCTCTGATTTTTTCTTTAGTTATCCTGAGGGAAACTTTCTAGCCCAGCTCTTCCCGTGAGGTACTCCCACCCTGGCAGTGTTTGCAAATGTCCCCCCAGCACCAGCGCCTGACGCTGCGGGGGCTGCTAGGGGCTTAGCCTGCACCAGTTGACGCTGCAGGGGCATCATTTGAAAGTAATTTACTTTCTCTCTCAATTGACAGTAATGTGCAACTTCCTGATACAAAGAGTAAAGCTGCTTCTTTTCTCTTTATCCCTATGTGACAGTCCACCCAGTCTGTGAGTGTCTGCAAAGACCAGTGGGTGACTGTGACGACTCTGACTTTAGCTAAATAAGCTGAACATTGAAAGATCAAGCCTGTCTCACGCACTTGATGTTTCCACTCACGCTGGCTTTTCTCATGCCATCTCCTTAGGTTGAAGAAGGCTGCCATCTCCTATTTACTATAGAAGTTTCACTTCTCATTTTATCTATGGTAATTTTTGGTTTTTAGACCTAAAAATAACCAGGAATTGTTTTTTATTGGAGGAGGACAATGATAAACATAAGAAAAAATATCTTTGTTATATGAGGAAGGAAAGTTCTTTTCAGGAGGCACTGACAAGAGGATTTTAAATGTTTTCTTCACTTTTCTTAATTCAAAAGAGGGTAGTGAAACCTAAGGGCAAAAGGAGAGACTGTCATTCTTAAAGTAAAAATTACCTGCTTAGTGATTACTTTAATAAATTGGCTGTGTTCATATCCAAAGTTGCTAATGGATTGTGCTTACGGTACTAGACAATGGCCGTAATTGTAGAGTTTAATGTTGCAAACTTGTGGGACATATTCAGGTGGTGTGAAGACTGTAAGAAAGAAGTGAGAGATGGGATAGAAAGGAAGAAGAAAAGGAGAAAGAGAGATGATTTTGAAACAAAAAGACTTTGGCATTTACATGTCCTTTATTTAAATCTGGGAACATGAAATTTTGAAGAAAACTAAATTCACGCTGTCAGCTACATACATACAGAAGCCTTTGACATCTAGTTGTCTTTTTCTCTGTCCCAAATCTTTCCATCATAATAGTAAACATGAGAGGTTTTACTGATAGAAACTAAGAACACAGACTTTGGAACTAGATTATTGGGATCAAATTATGATCAACCTCTTATTTACCTACTGGATGAGCTGGGGGAAATACCTAGTCTTTCTAAAGCGCCCTTACTTCATTGCTTTACGCCTCAGTCTCCTCATCTGTAAATCCGAATGCAGTAAGATTATGCATGCACACATGTTCAGTCACTGAGTCATGTCAGACTCTTTGTGACCCCATGGACTATGGCACACCAGGCTTCCCTGTCCTTCACTATCTCCCGGAGTTGGTTCCATTGAGTCAGTGAGGCCATCCAACCACCTCATCCTCTGTCGTCTCCTTCTCCTACCGCCCTCAATCCTTCCTAGCACCAGGGTCTTTTCCAGTGAGTCGGCTCTTTGTATCAGGTGGCCAAAGTATTGGAATTTCAGCTTCAGCATCAGTCCTTCCAATGAATATTCAGGAACCAGGATTGACTGGTTTGATTTTCTTGCTGTCCAAGGAACTCTCAAGAATCTTCTCTAGCACCACAGTTTTAAAACATCAATTCTTTGGCACTCAGCCTTCTTTAGAGTCCAACTGTCACACCCGTACATGACTACTGGAAAAATCATAGCTTTGACTATGTGGACCTTTGTTGGCTAAGTGATGTCTCTGCTTTTTAATATGCTATCTAGGTTTGTCATAGCTTTTCTTCCAGGGAGCAAGCGTCTTCTAATTTTGTGGCTGCAGTCACTGTTCAAAGTGATTTTGGAGCCCAAGAAAATGAAATGTGTCACTGTTTCCATTTTTCCCCCTTCTATTTGCCACGAAGTGAAAAGACCAGATGCCCTGATCTTAGTTTTTTGAATGTTGAATTTTAAGCCAGCTTCTTCACTCTCCTCCTTCACCCTCAAGAGGCTCTTTAGTTCCTCTTTGCTTTCTGCCATTAGAGCGGTATCATCTGCATATCTGTGGTTGCTGCTGATATCTCTCTCGGCAATCTTGATTCCAGCTTGGGAATGAATTTTGAATGTAAGGCTGACAAGAGCATCTGATGGTTTGAATACGGGATATGAGGGAAAAGAGAGAAAAGGTAATTTATAGGGTGTTTGGCTTAAACATTAGGTAAGTGGTGGAGCCCTTTGCTGAGATGGAGAAGACTGGAGGGAAAAGAAAGGAATTTCTCTTGTATACATTACGTTTGAGAAGCCTATTCAATATCTCACTGCTGCCTGGGCCCTGGCTGGAGGAGTCTGGAATTCAAGCGGGGAAAGGAGATGACATGAGTCTATGAGTCAGCAGTGTACAGATGCTATTAAAAGGCGTGGAGTTGTGTGGATTCAGTGTGGGCAGGAGAAGGAAGCTGCCCAAGACCAAGTCTTAAGGTGCTCCAGTATCCACAGGGTAAAAAGAACAGAGGAGGATCCATTATGGAGCCTGAGAATAAGTGACCAGTGGGGTGAGACAAAATCCAGGAGAATGTGGGGTCCCAGGAGTCAAAGGAAATGCTTAGAATGGTGCCTAGTGCACAGTAAATGCTCATAAAATTAGCAATTATTAATTCTTGTTTGAAGCTCTATGATTCCCAAGTAGTCCCGCATGTTCTGACCTCAAATAGGGTTGAATTCCACGACAGCTTTGACTAATAGAATATGGCAGGAACTGCAGTAGATTCCAAGATCAGATCTTAAGTGATAGAGAAACAGATGAAGCTGAGAATTTAGAAGAAGTATCATATTTGGCCTTCCCTGGTGGCTCAGTGGTAAAGAATCTGCCTGCAATGCAGGTGTCGCAGGAGATGCAAGTTCACTTGGGTCTGGAAGATCCCATGGAGGAAGGCATGGCAATCCACTCCAGTATTCTTATCTGGATAATCCCATGGACAGAGGAGCCTGGCGGGCTACAGTCCATAGGATTGCAAAGAGTTAGACACAACTGAAGGAACTTGGCATGCACGCACCATATTTGGCAATGTGAGGGTCATTAGTGACTTTGAGAAGAGAGGTTTTAGTGAAGGGAGACACAATTCTAAATGAATTGCTCTCCAGAGAGAACAGCAAGAGGAGACAGGTACATGCCAAGTGAGGAATTCTGCTTTAAAGAGGAACAGAGAAATAAGGTAGTAGCCAGAGGAAGTTGTAAAACAAAGGAAGATTTTATTTTTGTAAGGTTTTTTTTTTTTTTTTTTAGGATGATTTCTGGTGGTGGAAATGAGCCAACAGAATCTAAATTAATGATGTGGGAGAGAGAGTGGACCCTGAGGAGCTAAGAAACCATCTGATCCAGAGGCCAGGTGGAGACTCTGGCCACAGAGAGGAGCACAGGTCATTCTTCCATTGTTTAAAAACAACAGCAACAACAAAGCAGCAAAGCAAATCTCCGGTGCAGAGCCGGTAGCTGTCAGATGTTTCAGTGGGAGCACAAGAAAGTTCAATTCTGGCCAGTTTCATTTTCTCAGTGAAAAAAGGTCATCAGTCGAGGATGTGGAGGAAGAAGAGGGTATTGGAGGTTTGTGAAGAGAGGAGCATGTGTGAACTGATTGGACTGATTGGATGTGGACAGTATGGCAGCCCCAAGGGGCCCTTGGAGAGACATGGTCAAGTTAAAATCTGGGTGGTGCTTTTTAATTCAGACATTGTTATGAATTTTTGTTCTCAAGTTGTTTGTGTTGTTTATGTTGTCATTAATGATATACAAGAATGCTTTTCCCCTTAATGTGGGCAGTTCAAACCTGCCAGTTTTTCCTCTGTAAATTCTGAGATTTATATATTCTCAAGAAGTCTCTACTTCCATGCTAAATTATTTGATTCTTAACTATTCTAATGTTTTCATAATAAAAATTCACAATTTTATTCTATATGGATTTTTGGATGTGTGCAAAAGTGTCTAACTTCATTTTTATCAAAATGGATAATAACCTGTCCCAACATCATTTTTCAAAAATACACCAGTACTCTTTTAAATGCCTCATTGTTCATATGTGCACACTGATTTTGGACTTTTCATGGTTATTTCCTTTAATATTTTTCTGCACCAGCATTACTAACGCTTCATCGCTTTCATCACTACAGTATTTTTCAATATCTGATAGTAAAAGTCACCATTCAAATTCTTTAAAAATTCTCATGGCAAAACTTGAGAATTTTATCTTCTAGATGAAAATTATCTTCCAGATAAATCCAATTCAATACAATAATTGCCTTGTAAAATGTCATTTAAAATCCTGAAGGAGTTTTGATTGGAATTAAATTGAATTTATGGATTAATTTAGGGAGAATTAACATTTACAGTCTGAGGACTTTTCACTGAGAGACCTGTTATTGTCAGTATTTATTTGGGTCTTCTCTTACGTGCTTCAGAACAATTTTATAGATTTTCTTCAATGAGGAAACTCTGTGTCATCTTAAAGGCATTTTCTGGCTCTGACACCATAAAACAAAACTCATCTATTATCTCCTACATGGCACCTTGAGGAAATTAATCTTCTTGTGCCATAGTTTCCTTCTCTGTTAAAAGGGGACTGTTGTTTGGAATAAGTGAGTTAGTACACGTGAGGCACTTGAAATAGTGCCTGGTGCTGCGACTATTATACCTCCTTTCAAAGCTCCATAATCCTGAGACATCCTTTGTATTCTGACAACATCAAACTGCTGCTATTCCAAAAAGGAAAATGTGCCTAACCCTTGCACACATTATTCCAATGTGTCTGAAAATCTAATTTCCAGACTTTCAGCTTCTATAATACATCAGAGAACCTGCTAGGGCGGGTTCAGTTCAGTCAGTTCAGTTGCTCAGTCGTGTCTGACTTTGCGATCCCATGGACTGCAGCACGCCAGGCTTCCCTGTCCATCACCAACTCCTGGAGCTCGCTCAAACTCATGTCCATTGAGTCGGTGATGCCATCCTCTGTCATCCCCTTCTCCTCCCGCTTTCAATCTTTCCCAGCATCAGGGTCTTTTCAAATGAGTCAGTTCTTCCCATCAGGTGGCCAAAGTATGGGAATTTCAGATTCAGCATCAGTCCTTCCAATGACTATTCAATGGATTTCCTTTAGGATGGACTGGTTGGATCTCCTTACTGTCCAAAGGACTCACAAGACTCTTCTCCAATACCACAGTTTAAAAGCATCAATTCTTCAGCACTCAGCCTTCTTCACAGTCCAACTCTCATATCTATACATGTCTACTGGAAAAAAAAAGCTTTGGCTAGACAGACCTTTGTTGGCAAAGTAATGTCTCTGCTTTTTAATATGCTGTCTAGGTTGGTCATAACTTTTCTTCCAAGGAGCAAGCATCTTTTAATTTCATGGCTGTAGTCACCATCTGCAGTGATTTTGGAGCCCAGAAAAATAAAGTCTGTCACCTTTTCCATTGTTTCCCCATCTATTTGCCTTGTGGGACCAAATGCCATGATCTTAGTTTTCTGAATGTTGAGTTTTAAGCCAACTTTTTCACTCTCCTCTTTCACTTTAATCAAGAGGCTCTTTAGTTCTTCTTCACTTTCTGCCATAAGGGTGATGTCATCTGCATATCTGATGATATTGATATTTCTCCTGGAAATCTTGATTCCAGTTGGTGCTTCATCCAGTCCAGCATTTCTCATGATGTTCTCTGCATATAAGTTAAATAAGCAGGGTGACAATATACAGCCTTGACGCATTCCTTCCCCGATTTGGAACCAGTCTGTCGTTCCATGTCCAGTTCTAACTGTTGCTTCCTGACCTGCATACAGATTTTTCAGGAGGCAAGTCAGGTGGTGTGGTACTCCCATCTCTTGAAGAATTTTCCACAGTTTGTTGTGATCCACACAGTCAAAGGCTGTTGGCATAATCAATAAAGCAGAAGTAGATGTTTTTCTGTAACTCTTGCTTTTTCAATGATCCAGCAGATGTTGGAAATTTGATCTCTGGTCCCTCTGCCTTTTCTAAAACCAGCTTGAACATCTGGAAGTTCACTGTTCATGTCCCGTTGAAGCCTGGCTTGGAGAATTTTGAGCATTACATTGCTAGCCTGTGAGATGAGGGTAATTTTATGGTATTTTGAACATTCTTTGGCATTGTCTTTCTTTGGGATTGGAATGAAAATTGACCTTTTCCAGTCCTGTGGCCACTGCTGAGTTTTCCATATTTTCTGGCCTTTTGAGTGCAGCACTTTCATAGCATCATCTTTTAGGATTTGAAATAGCTCAATTGGAATTCCATCACCTCCACTAGCTTTGTTCATAGTGATGCTTCCTAAAGTCTGCTTGACTTCGAATTCCAGGATGTCTGGCTCTTGGTGAGTGATCATTCCATTGTGGCTAACTTGGTCACGAAGATCATTTTTGTATAGTTCCTCTGTGTATTCTTGCCACCTCTTCTTAATATATTCTGGTTCTGTTACATCCATAGCATTTCTATCCTTTATTGTGCCCATCTTTGCATGAAATGTTGCCTTAGTATCTCTAATTTTCCTGAAGAGATCTCTAGTCTTTCCCATTCTATTGTTTTTCTCTATTTCTTTGCATTGATCACTGAGGAAGGCTTTCTTTATCTCTCCTTGCTACTCTTTGGAACTCTGCATTCAAATGTGTATCTTTCTTTCTTTCCTTTGTCTTTCGATTCTTTTCTTTTCACAGCTATTTGTAAGGCTTCCTCAGACAACCATTTTGCCTTTTTGCATTTCTTTTTCTTGGGGATGGTCTTGATCATGCCTCCCATAGAATATCATGAACCTCTGTCCATAATTCTTCAGACACTCTATCAGATCTAATCCCTTGAGTCTATTTGTCACTTCCTCTATATAAATTGTAAGTGATTTGATTTAGGTCATACCTAAATGGTCTAGTGGTTTTCTCTACTTTCTTCAATTTCAGTCTGAATTTGGCAATAAGGAGTTCATGATCTGAGCCACAGTCATCTCCTGATCTTGTTTTTGCTGACTGTATAGAGCTTCTCCATCTTTGGCTGCAAAGAATATAATCAATCTGATTTTGGTATTGACCATCTGGTGATGTCCATGTGTAGAGTCTTCTCTTGTGTTGTTGGAAGACGGTGTTTGCTATGACCAGTGTGTTTTCTTGGCAAAACTCTATTAGCCTTTGCCCTACTTCATTCTGTACTCCAAGGCCAAATTTTCCTGTTATTCCAGGTATTTCTTGACTTCCTACTTTTGCATTCCAGTCCCCTATAATGAAAAGGACATCTTTTTTGGACGTTAGCTCTAGAAGATCTTGTAATCTTCATAGAATCGTTCAAGTTCTTCAGCATAACTGGGCAGGGTATAGACTTGGGTTACTGTGATATTGAATGTTTGCCTTGGAAACAAACAGAGATCATTTTGTCGTTTTTGAGATTGCATCCAAGTACTGCATTTCGGACTCTTTTGTTGACTGTGACGGCTACTCCATTTCTTCTAAGAGATTCTTGCCCACAGTAGTAGATATAATGGTTATCTGAGTTAAATTCACCCATTCCAGTCCATTTTGGTCCACTGATTCCTAAAATGTTGATGTTCACTCTTGCCATCTCCTGTTTGACCACTTTCAATTTGCCTTGATTCATGGATGTAACATTCCAGGTTCCTATGCAATATTGCTATTTACAGCATTAGACTTTACTTCCACCACAATTCACATCCATAACTGGGTTTTTTTTTTTGTTTTTTGTTTTTTGCTTTAGCTCTGTCTCTTCATTCTTTCTGGAGTTATTTCTCCACTGATCTCCAGTAGCATATTGGGCACCTACCGACCTGAGGAGTTCATCTTTCAGTGTCATATCTTTTTGCCTTTTCATACTATTCATGGGGTTCTCAAGGCAAGAATACTGAAGTGGTTTGTTAGGGTAGGTTACTACAGGAAATTTTAAGAAAAGAACAACATTCTCAAGTAATCATAAAACGTGTAAAAAAATTATCTGGGAGCACTCTGTTGATTATTTTTTTGGTACCATTTTTTCCCCCTGTAGATGTCTACATAATATAAAAACCTAACAAGGTAAGTTTAAAATATTTTAAAGGCAGAGCAAGTCTTTATCATAAATGAGTTCTCTGAATATCAGTGTCTTTATATATAAACCAATATAGTACATCCTTTGAACCAGCCATGCAAACACATGACATTCATTTCATATTTAGCAACTTAAATCATACCACATTATGTTGTTTTTCATGTGTTTTAACACTGCTGCTTTTACACATATAACAGCTGCCATTGACTGGTAGAGAGTGTAAATAAAGACGGCAAAAAAAGAAAACCTGTATTTACTACTTCCCTACATCATTTCTCTCTTTGTCTCCCTCATCTCTCTCTCTCTGCTGAAATAAGGGAAAATATCTAATTATAGAACACAGTGGGTTCTCCTTCTAAGTAGCAGTATAGCACCTTAAGAGAAGAACTAGAAGTGTGTTTTGAACCACTGTCTCTGAGAGGCCTAGGATCATTTTTGGAGGCATGTCCTAAGTTCCAAGAGTTCAACTAACTGAGAAAGCACTTAAAAGAGGCAGCCCAGGTCTCTGGAGAATGTCTTCAGGAGAACACGGTAACTAGGGTACTAGGTCACTGCAAAGGTACTTCAAAAAGTAAGTGAAATAGAAAGAGAAAAATAGCACATGCAATATTGATGCAGATTGCATTCAAGGAAGAGACAGCTGCAATAGCAGTGCCTCTATAACCCATTGCCCTATTTTTCAGGTCCTTAAACTTATGTCCTCCTGAACCAGCAATTTATGGTTTCTACTTCTCAGAGAAGTGTTCATTTCCAAAATTGTTGAGTTCATAATTTTTCACAGAGCAAAATAAGCAAGGTATATTAAAAACAGATGTCTCTGACAGAAAGACTGACATTTCTGAGAGAATTCTGACAGCTAGATATTTCTGACAGAAAGACAGATGTTTCTGAGAGATTTCTGACAAAAACAGATGTTTCGGACAGAAAGACAGATGTTTCTGACAGAAAGACAGGTGTTTCTGACAAAAAGAAGGACGTTTGTGACAGAAAGATGGACGTTTGGATGTTTCTGAGAGAATTCTGACAGAAAAACGACGTTTCTGAGTGAAAGATGGACGCATTGATAGGAAGACAGACGTTTCTGAGAGAATTTTGACAGAAAGATGACATTTATGACTCAAAGATGGACGTTTCTGACAGGAAGTCAGACTTTTCTGAGAGAATTCTGACAGAAAGACAGACATTACTGACAGAAAGACGGACGGACGTTTCTGAGACAATTCTGACAGAAAGATGGGCGTTTCTAACAGAAAACCAGACGTTTCTGAGAGGTTTCTGACAGAAAGATGGGTGTTTCTGACAAAACGAATGGATGTTTGTGACAGAAAGATGGACGATTCTGACAGAAAGTCGGACATTTCTGAGGGAATTCTGACAGGAAAAATGACGTTTCTGAGGGAAAGACGAATATTTTGATAGAAAGACAGACGTTTCTGGTAGAATTCTGACAGAAAGATGACGTTTCTGACTGAAAGATGAAGGTTTCTGACAGGAAATCGGACTTTTCTGAGAGAATTCTGACAGAAAGACGGACATTTCTGAGAGAATTCTGACAGAAAGATGGACGTTTCTGAGTGAATTCTGAGAACCATGTGGAACCTAAAAGAATTCTTAGAAAAACAGAATGTTCAAGAGAATTCTGAGAGATGTAGTGTATATGCAGTTTATGAGATAACGAAATTAGAGGCATTCTTGATTGAAAATGGAATTCTGAAAGCACTAAGGTGAGTGAGATCTCTGAGGGAAGAATGATATGATCTGAGAGAAGGATATTGTAAGGGAATTCTGAGACAAGGAGGGTGAGATGGAATTCTGAGAGAAAAAGGATGAGAGATTTCTCATATTAGGAGAGTCAGAGGGAATTCTGAAAGAAAGAGATTCAGATGGAATTCTGACAGTCAAAGAGTATGAGGAAATTCTTAGAATGCAGGGGAATATGAGAGAATTCTGAGAGGAGTGTCAGAGGGAATTATGAGAGAATGGGATGTTTATTGGAATTTTGAGACTAGGAAGGTGAGATGGATTTCTGAAAGAAGGAGGTTGGTAGGCAACTTTGAGCTTGAGATGGTGTGAGGGATTTATGAGTGAGGGAATTCTGAGATAAAGAGGATGAGAGGTATTTTGAGTGAGGGAGTGCAAGAGGGAATTCTGAATGAGTAACGGTGTGAAGGATTTTTGACTGAAGTAGTGGGTTTTGTTATTGTTTAGTAGCTAACTGGTTTCTGACTCTTTTAGGACACCCCCCCCCTCCATGTACTATATATAGCCTGCCAGGCTCCTCTGTCCATAGCATTTCTCAGACAGGAATACTGGAGTGTGTTGCCATTTCCTTCTCCAGGGATCTTTAGGACCCAGGGATCGAACCAGAGTTTCCTGCATTGCCAGGTGGATTCTTTACCACTGAGCCACCTGGGAAGCCATGAGAGAAAGTGACAGAGAATTCTGAAAGGGAATGTGAGAGGGAATTTTGAGAGGAGAGTCAGAGGGAACTGTTCTGTACATTTAACTTTATGGAAAATTAAACATATTTGTCAAAATGAAAAGCCATTATGAATTTAACCATTGTAACCAGCTAAAAGCAAAAGATTAACAATAATTTAAGGGAAAAGTATAGCAGAAGGGGTCCCAGAACATCTTATACCCATCACACAATAATGTAATAGTTACCAAACACTCAAACCAGGAAATATTTCTCCAGAAAACTGGCGAGGCTATGGAAAAAAATATGATTTGCACCCCCCTCACACCTTGCAAAAAAAAAAAAAGTTCCTTTGAAATGGTTATTCAACTTATCATAGCACATACCTTTTAGCCCCTGTGATTTCTTTGTCATTTGTTTTCCGAGAGAGTCTTGCTCTGCTGATTTTTACAACAGTTTTATGTAGCTAGAAAAGTCAGTTTATACTGCTGACTCTTTGCAATTACAACTAGGTCCTAAAGGATTCTCCTTTTGTAGGGACAGGGCTAGAGCTAGGGAACCATAGTCTGTGTGAGACAGAAAGCATATTCTAAGATAGAACTCACCTTTATGGAAATCAACCTGGTTTGGGTTTTATGTTTTCATGCAAATCTATTTATAAAACATAATCAACACAATGTTAGATAAAGTCTACCTTCTAGTTTGCAAAAGACTGAAAAATAAGATATATAATTGGTCATCTCCCTTGCTCAAAAATATCATCTTTTAATACTCCATGCCTTTTCTTTTCAATTAAGCTGATCAAACTGAACTTAAATGCAATAGAATAATAAGAACAAGGCATTCAATAAATAGCTGATTCATTGAGAGAAGTAAGAGGATATTCTCAGAGTAACTATGGCCATGATGAGAAACACTGATTAAAATAATATAGTTGGTCTGGTGTTTTTAGTTTCCTAACAGGAAAATGGATACCCTCTCCCCAGAAATCAAGTTCATCATATGGAAAATGCAGGTAAATATAATGCAGTTAAAAATAAGAATCTATATGATTACAGATAAACAATTAGTGAGAAATTGAAAGATTACAAGGAAAATGGGAAAAGATGCAGAAACATGGGTAAAATTTGACCTGGGAAACTCCACAGAGAGAGCATAAGAAGAAGAGGGTCTGAAGTACATGGTGGTTTTCCAGTCAGTCACTTGCTGTCTGTAAGAGACCATTTTCATTCTGGAAAGGTCTCTTGGATGAGGTGAGTTTTTAAATGAAGGATTTGGACAAAATGGTGAGACTGGCTGTCAGAGCAGAATACCACTCTGGAGCAGCAGGGGAGAGTGCCTGCTTGCTAAAAGGAAATTAGGGATGGAGCAAGGAGCCAGTACCTAAGGCTGAAGGAAGAAGAAAGAGATGGGGAAGGTGCGCTGATGCTGTTACTATGCAGCTGCCTCCGGGGACAGCGGCCTAACAATAACCATGTCAAAACTCAATTCAATACTGAGAGCGAAAGATATTGTGAGGAACTGAAATCAAATGAAAATAAAGACCGTCAAAGCATAGAGAGAATAAGGATGTTAAAACGACAAGGGTCCCCTCTGTCTACCAGCGGCATTACATCATCAGCAGACTTCCCTCCTTTCGATTCTAAAACCTGGGGGGCCACGCAATCTTGCTGTTTCCAGAAACAGCAGTAGATGATGCAAGGCTTCCCATCAGGCACCAGGAATTTTTATCTTTCTGTCATCCTTAAGGAAAAAATAAAAATAACCATAGCGTGTTTTACTGAGTGCTTCTTGTTTGGCAGGCACTGTTCTAAGCACTTCCTATATGAATTCAGCTATCTTCGGAACAACTCTATTCTATTATTATCCCCATTTTTCAATGGAGGAAAATGAGGTACAGGAATGTTAAGTAATTCCCGTACACTTACACAGTGAGTAAGCAAGGAAGATTGGATGCAAATTCAGGTAACCCGGCCGCAGAGTCCAAGTTCATGACCAATGCGTGTTGCTGTCTCCCCAAGATACCAGCAGCAACACTGCAGATGACCTTGGAAACTTTTGCACCGCCTTCCAAGGGCCTCATTGTCATATGCAGGCAGGACACACAGGTGCAAACCAAGCTGTTTCTATTTCGGTGGCATACACAGTATGAAGACAGGAGTGCTTGTACTTGAACGAGGGAAATCTGGTTCATTTACCCTTCCTATCTGGTCCTTTCTGAGGACAATAGAGAAATATTTAATGTCATCTCATGCCTCTTCCCAAATCTGAACACCTAGTAGGCTCTTTATAAATCCCTGTTTGCTATCAGATTTAGTTTTTAAAATGATAAGACCATCTCTTACAGATGCCTAAGATAGCTTGCCACATACCCAGTGTTTACACACTCTTGTCTGTATAGGTTTGAACTTAACTGGATTTTCTAATTATTTCCATTTTTGTTTTCCTGATATTGGGCTTCTAGATTTGCAAATTTGTAGAATGGGCTCCTCTATGTTTGTCTTTTTGTGAGCACTACAAGCCACTGCTGATTTACAAGGTCAGGTTCACCTCACAGTAACAGCAGTTTGGGACCAGTGTTAGAAAGGCGGAAGAGAGGAAGAATAACAGGAGTTGTGTTAACTGAAAAATCATAGATAAATACATACTCTAATTAGAGAAAGGATATCTGAGCAAATCCGTTATAAAAGACTCTAATCCTTCATGAAGAGAAAAATGCTGATGGGAATGTGTTTTCTTTTAATATTTTGATAGAGGTCTTCTCCTTGAAGACAGTATTCACTGCTTAACAGCTTTTGCAATTCTCCAGGCCCTCAATCCATCCTTGTCTTGGTAATTTTAGAACATAATGTGGCATTTTTTTCTTGATTCCAATAAATTGCAGTGTTTGCTGCTCATCTTCTCTAACAAGAGTTCTTATACTTTTATAAAAATAGATATCTGAGTGTAAAAGACAGTCGAAGCCCCTAAAGATATCTTGTTTTGAAGAGAGACTTTCAAATGAGGCGATAAAAAAATAAATTACACAACAGTAAATTTCCTAAGTAAGCGAGATAATAGAGTCTGAAAACCAAAGGTGCTGAGTGAGCAAGCTTCCACCTCATTCAAAACTAAGTTCTGATGTGACCCGAATGTTAGTCCTGCCATGTGTAAGATGCATTATTGAGATGGTATCATCTGTTATTGGCATTAGTTATTCAGTTTGTATGACATTTTTCATTACTAACCTTCTCTTTTCCAAAGCCTATAACTCAGTGGTAAAAATTTATATCTTCCATTATTTTTAAAGGGCCAAATTTGGCATACAAATTCTAGTGCTTAAAATGGAATTTTATTTCAGTAGAAAATTGGGCTGCGTTCAAGTAAGATTCTGTGAAATATTACAGAAGCTTACTAGCTTAACTTTTACATCGAAGGATGAGAGACATAGCTGATATTGTGGGAAATAATATTTTTATTTCTGCATGCACAACACAAACAGACTTGCAGCCATATGAAAATATTGATCTGGAAAGCTGGGAGCCCCCAGAAGATTCAAGTCCTTTTCTGGGTGCGCACTGAAGGTATTTCTCAGAATGAAGGTTCTAGAATACAGCCTTCAGTACAGCCTTTATGTTTTAAGGAAAGCCAGGGACTTGTACATGTGAACAGCCCACAGTGAAAACAGAGATGGGATGGATCGCACCACTCAGGTGGCTCTAAGGATCCAGGGCCAGAGGCAGGTGTGCGCAGGAACTTCCAGTGGACTTTCAGTGGGGTGGTCTCTCCCCAGAGAGCTGTTCATGATGTCATTAGTGGACATCAGGTCATTGACCCAAGACAGCATTTGTCAACATTTTAAAGTCACATCCCCCTATAACTCACTTGATAAACTTGTCATTTCCCCAAGACTCTTGTCTTGTCCACAGTGCTCAAGGTCAAGTCTTATTAAAACGGAAATATAATGGTCACCCTAACACATGACTTCTCATTTGTTTACTTATTATCAATTAGTAATCGACTAATTAAATATATTAGATCCTCCTCTAAAAACAGGTTTTCACTGGAGGGAAAAGAGTATGAGGAAAAAATGCCTTTCACCATGCCTGGTATGTAGTAAATAGCAAGATCTCAAAAATGTTAGTTCTCTAGCTGGGTTACTGGTGGTAAAGATGGAGAAGGGAAACCAGGGTCTCCACCCACAGTGGGTTCTGTACCTACTTGACAATGTATACTCAGGCTTGACTTGACTGTAGGTCTCTGACAGTGACTGGGGAAAATGTTACTGAGCTGATTGTCCAAGAGAAGCTGAGTTGTTTCTAGCTAAGAGAAGAAAGGTTATAAGAGTTAAGGAATTCATAGAGTTATCGACTCTAATACATTGCATGAGGTTATTTTTTTCTTCAAGGTGTTGGTATCCTGAATCTTCATATTTCCTATGGTTTTATTTTACATGTCATCTTTTCTACTGTCCATTCAAAGGCAAGCTCTTTACAGAAAATACAGTCTTCTTTAAGCCTCTAAGAGTCCCCAGCCTACAGCTCTAAGCCCCTGGGCTGGATTATCAGACTGAAGGCTAGTCTTTGCTCCATATTGTGACACCACTTTACTCCCTTTCTATGGTTTCAAGCAATGCCAAGTACACAATTATCTCTCTTAGGTTGCTTTAGCATTGTTCATATATAAGAAATTGATTCAAGTTGTGCTTCATGTTGGGTAGAAAAGAAATATATACTATATCTGTTCCATCTCCCCAGCAGTAGATACTCTTTGGATGGAGTGAATAACTAATAATACAATTCTAAGTAGAGCACAAAATGCTCTATTCAGAGCAATGTGCATTGACCATATCCCTAAGTATTAAATATCTTTAATATAGCAGTATAATATCAGTATATTAGGAACTGGAGTTATAGGAAATCAACTGCCTGTGAATTATAAGGTAAATTTTGCTTTGTTAGATATTAATTCAAAAAAGGCAATGCCAAAGAATGCTCAAACTACTGCACAATTGCACTCATCTCACACACTAGTAAAGTAATGCTCAAAATTCTCCAAATTTGAGAATTCTCCAATTCTCCAATCTCACGTTCAGCAATACGTGAACCATGAACTTCCAGATGTTCAAGCTGGTTTTAAAAAAGGCAGGGGAACCAGAGATCAAATTGCCAACATCTGCTGGATCATTGAAAAAGCAGGAGAGTTCCAGAGAAACATCTATTTCTGCTTTATTGACTATGCCAAAGCCTCTGACTGTGTGGATCACAATAAACTGTGGAAAATTCTGAAAGAGATGGGAATACCAGACCACCTGATCTGTCTCTTGAGAAACCTGTGTGCAGAACTGGACATGGAACAACAGACTGGTTCCAAATAGGAAAAGGAGTATGTCAAGGCTGCATATTGTCACCCTGCTTATTTAACTTCTATGCAGAGTACATGATGAGACACGCTGGGCTGGAAGAAGCACAAGCTGGAATCAAGATTGCTGGGAGAAATATCAATAACCTCAGATATGCAGATGACACCACCCTTATGGCAGAAAGTGAAGAGGAACTAAAGAGCCTCTTGATGAAAGTGAAAGAGGAGAGTGAAAAAGTT
This sequence comes from Bos indicus x Bos taurus, assembly GCF_003369695.1. Taxonomy (NCBI): domain Eukaryota; kingdom Metazoa; phylum Chordata; class Mammalia; order Artiodactyla; family Bovidae; genus Bos; species Bos indicus x Bos taurus. The sequence goes on along the minus strand of NC_040087.1, from coordinate 26,737,542 downwards.
GGCTTTAAGCTCAACATTCAGAAAACTAACATCATGGTATCTGGTCCCATCACTTCACGGCAAATAAATGGGGAAACAGTGTCAGACTTTATTTTTGGGGGCTCCAAAATCACTGCAGATGGTGATTGCAGCCATGAAATTAAAAGACGCTTGTTCCTTGGAAGGAAAGTTATGACCAATCTAGATAGCATATTAAAAAGCAGAGACATTACTTTGCCAACAATGGTTCATCTAGTCAAGGCTATGATTTTTCCAGTAGTCATGTATGGATATGAGAGTTGGACTGTGAAGAAGGCTGAGCGCCGAAGAATTGATGCTTTTGAACTGTGGTGTTGGGGAAGACTCTTGAGAGTCCCTTGGACTGCAAGGAGATCCAACCAGTCCATTCGGAAGGAGATCAGCCCTAGGATTTCTTTGGAAGGAATGATGCTAAAGCTGAAACTCTAGTACTCTGGCCACCTCATGCGAAGAGCTGACTCATTGGAAAAGACTCTAATGCTGGGAGGGATTGGGGGCAGGAGAAGGGGATGACAGAGGATGAGATGGCTGGATGGCATCACTGACTTGATGGACATGAGTTTGGGTGAACTCCAAGAGTTGGTGATGGACAGGGAGGCCTGGTGTGCTTCGATTCATGGGGTAGCAAAGAGTCGGACATGACTGAGCTACTGAACTGAACTGAACTGAACTGAATTCAAAAAAATTTTTGGCTTGTTTGGAGAGATTTCAGTTGAAGGCAGGCTGGGCCTTTTGGCCATTTTGTTCATTTCTGCATATGGTCTTACTTAGATCTCAGGTACTTAAGTGTACATCTGTTAATGAACAATTTGCATTCTTAAAAGATTGTTACAACTAAAAATTTAAACTATCCATGTGCTTACTTTCTATGAACACCATTCCTATTCATTTTATTCATTTATAGCTCTTTGAGAACTATAAATTCCAAACCAATGAAATCATTTGATTTCTTCCTCAGAGGAATTTTGAGTGAGGAGAAAATTGGTTCCATTTATATCATGTGTGTGGCTGGCACTCACATTGTGCTAGGCTCCACTCATTGAGCAGAGCTCTGATGTATAGAAAACGGAGCTGAAAAAAGTTAACTTGCCCTAGATGCCGAAAAACAGTGTGACTCAAATACCAGATGATACACCAGATCTCACTGAAGGTCCCCCCAAAAAGATCATTTGTCCACCCCTCCATACACTGTCACACTGGCCCTGTGTCCAAAGCCACCTCAGTGTTCATCAAGAGTAACCAGGAAGCTGGGCTTCCCTGGTGGCTCAGTGGTAAAGAATCTGCCTGCCAATGCAGGAGACACAGGTTCCACCCCTGGTCCAGGAAGAGCCCTCATTCCACGGAGCAGCTAAGCCCACGCACCACAACCACTCAAGTTGAGCTCCCAACAAGAGAAGCCATGGCAAGAGAAGCCCTTGCAGTGCAACTAGAGAATAGACTCTCTTCTCCACAACTAGAGAAAGCCCTCACACAGCCAGGAAGACCAAGCACAGCCAAAAATAAATAAATTATTCTTTTTTTTAAGAGTAACCAGGAAACAGTTGTGACATCAAACAAGACTAGCGCAGTGAGAGTGCTACTCACCACCAACATCCCACCTGCTCTGGGGTGATGCTGATAGCACACCCAAGAGCTGCCAGGCCCATCCTTCACCTTCACGTTATCCTTCATTGTCTCTCTAGACTTCATCCCCTTTTCCTCTTCCACTCTTCATGCTCTCACACCACAGAGGACCTTCTTGTTTCACAGGAAGCCAAATCTCCTCACTCATTTATTCAACAATATTTACTGAGTACTTCATGTGTTCTAGGTTCAGTGAAGGGCTCAAAGTTAGCTCCTTGCTGCAAATGGCTCTTTACTGCAGGGGAGGCTGACAGGGAACCACTGACACACACTGATTTAAGTGCTATATTTGAGGTTTTCTCAGTATCGATGACACACAGAAAGGTGTGAACAATTATGCTTTGGAGAGAGATGAGGGACCAGATAAAAATACGAATAAAGAGGTGTCAAAGCAGAGTTGAGAGGAAGGATTGCAAGAAAGCATATAACTTTACTAATAAATTAATTCACACTCTGCATGATAGAATCATTTTTCTGGATGTCTCATAAAAATCTCAAACTGAGCTGACCACTCCTAAACACACACTAACCCACATCTGACCTGCTCTCCTAACTGATTTCCCCATCCTAGTTTTTGGTATCATTAATCAATAGCATCAGATCTTGAAACTGAGGGGCAGCTCTGGTTTCTCTGTCTCCTTTATACCTCACATCCTAAGATCTCCAGGATGAATTCATTGTACTCCAGAAATGTCGACTTGACCCCTCTCCTCATGAGAGGTCCACATCAACCTTTTCTTGGACTGGTTATTGTAGACTCTTTATGACAAGTCACTTCTTACCAAGGAACGGGTAACATGTATTTTTTGGCCAGCCTGCAGCTGTACTGGGCGCCCTCCCGCCCCGTGGACCCGCTGGGTGACACGTGCTGCACCACCAGGTGTCTGCACTGATCATGGTGCTCCCTTATTTCCTGTGTTCTCTTGTGGAGTGTGTGTGTGTGTGTGTGTGTGTTCACATGTGTGCACAAAGACCTGCAGCCTGGAAGCTCCTCCTTTTTGCTGTAATGCAGCCCTCCTCAGTGGCCTTTTCATGTGGAAAACTCTTTTCAGCACTCTAATCCACTGCTGTCTCTATAATTTTTCTACCCCCTTACCTGAATATCTTCAACAAAACACAGCACAATGAATTGTAAAGAATTATTTGAACAATCTGAACACATTAGGATACAAGCAGAAAGTAACTTGAGTATTTTGGGTCATTACTGCCTTTTAAACTTGCACTTTTGAATAGGTTTTTTTTTTCCTCCCCCTCTATTCCTTTGGGTAATCTTGGAGTGACCCTGTAGTTTTTACAGCATTCTCAGGTACTAACTGATGATGTAGGCTTGCAGAAACGTAAAGTGCAGACAGATCTACTATTGATCATTGATTCTCTCAGTCATTCAACAGAAAGCACAGGGAACTGGGGGTGACAGTGAGTTCAGTGGAAAATCCCCAGTCACACGGTTAATGTGGTGGTATGCTGGCTCAAGGCCCACTGTGCGTGCCCAGTGGCCACAGGTTGTCTCTTTATTTTGCAGGGATTGGCAGGGAGGTGGTCTTCATCAAACCTCTCTACTCGTCCTCTGCCACCTGGGCCATCTTACTGTCATTCCCTGAACAAGTTAACTTCCCCCAACTGGCCATGAATGACCCGTTCACCCTAGCTTCTGGCCATCCACCAGTGGGGTCCTTCTCTGATGGTCACCTTGCCTCAGAGATATTCAATTCCACAGGAGTTTTTTTCTCAAAACAAACATAATTTAATTTTACTTAAAAAAATTTTTAATTCTTTTGACCATTCCATGTGGCATCTTAGTTCCCTAACTAGGGGTCAAACTTGTAACCCCTGCAGTGGGAGCATGGAGTCTTCACCACTGAACCTCCACAGAAGTTGCCAACTTTTTTTTTATAGGTTGCAAAATATGTTTTTTTTAATTAATTAATTTATTTTAATTGGAGGCTAATTACTTTACAATATTGTGGTGGTTTTTCCATACATTGACATGAATCAGTCATGGGTGTACATGTATCCCCATCCTGAACCCCCCGCCCACCTCCCTCCCATCCCATCCCTCAGGGTTGTCCCAGTGCACTAGCTTTGAGTGCTCTGTTTTATGCATCGAACTTGGACTGGTGATCTATTTCACATATGGTAATATACATGTTTCAATGCTATTCTCTCAAATCATCCCACCCTCACCTTCTCCCACAGAGTCCAAAAGTCTGTTCTTTATATCTGTGTCTCTTTTGCTGTCTCGCATATAGGGTTGTCGTTACCATCTTTCTAAATTCCATATATATGCATTAATATACTGCATTGGTGTTTTTATTTCTGACTTACTTCATTCTGTATAATAGGCACCAGTTTCATCCACCTCAGAACCGATTCAAATGCAGTCTTTTTAATGGCTAAGTAATACTCCATTGTGTATATGTACCACAACTTTATTATCCATTCATCTGCTGATGGACATCTAGGTTGCTTCCATGTCCTTGCTGTTGTAAACAATGCTGTGATGAACTTTGGGGTACACGGTACTCTTTCAATTCTGGTTTCCTCGGTGTGTATGCCCAGCAGTGGGATTGCTGGGTCGTATGATTTTAGAATATTTTTAGATTTACAGAAAAGTTGTCAAGATAATAAGAGAGTTCCCATGTACCTCACACCTAGTTGCCCTTATTGTTAACTTCTTATATCAGAGTGTGGTACATTTGACACAACTAATGACCTAATATTTGTACTTTATTATTAACTGATGTCTATACTTTATTCCAGAGAAGGCAATGGCACCCCACTCCAGTGTTCTTGCCTGGAAAATCCCATGGATGGAGGAGCCTGGTAGGCTGCAGTCCATGGGGTCACACAGAGTCGGACACAACTGAAATGACTTAGCAGCAGCAGCAGCAGCATACTTTATTCAGTTCATTATTTGGTGGGGTGGGTGGGGGTGCTTCCCAAGTGGCGCAGTGGTAAAGAATCCATCTGCCAATGTCTGGCCTCATGTCACCTCAGGCCCCCCTTAGCTGTGAAAGGTTCTCAGCCTTGGTTTTGATGAGCTTGCTAGCTTGGAGGTGTACTGATCAGGTTATCTGTTAGAATGTCCCTAATTGAGCACATTTCATATTACACTAGAGTTATGGGTTTTAAGGAAGAAGACCACACATGTAAACTGCCATTCTCATCACATTGTATCAAGCGTACACACTGTCTGCATTAACTTTACTGTTGACATTGACCTTGACCAACTGGCTAAGGTAGTGTTTGTTCAGTTTCTCCGCTGGAAAGTTACTCTTCGTATTTTCCTCTTTCAACACTGTACCCTTTGGAAGGAAGTCACTATGCTCAGCTCACATAGCGGGAAGTTTTGCTTTGCTACTTTGAAGACAGAATAGCTACAGAAATTATTTTTCACACTTAGCTTCTTCTGCATAGGTGGCCTGCCACTTACTCTTCTCTGAATTTGAGGCATTTGCCCCCCAAACTCTAGGGAGAGTTGTATTTATTTTCCTGTTACACCGTCATAGTTCCATGATTCTGCAAGCATTGGCCTGGACCAGCAGCATCAGCATCACTTGAGAATTTGTTGTAAATGCAAGTTCTCAGCCTCACCCCAGACCCACTGAATCAGAGATTCTGGGGCTAGGTCCTGGCAGTCTGCATCCTATCAAATCCAACACCTGTTTCTGATGCAAGCTGACGTTCAAGCACCACTGTGGTTAACGGTTTGTGTGTACTCTACCCTGAACTTGACTCCAAGCTCTTGTGGACCCATCAGCCAGCCTAGCACATAACTTAACACAGGGTAGGAGCTCAAAAATAAGCTGCGATTTTATTCTAGGTTATTTTCTACCATTGAAATTGCACTGTTTTATTTTTCCTGCTGTTGGGCCCTGAGTGCTTCCTCGTCTTTTATGAGTTTCTTCAATTCTGTTCATACCTTTTATTAAAATCTCTTTAGTTAAAACTTTTTGAGTATGCCATCTATTTCCTATAAAACCCTGATGGATACAATGACCTCAGAGTTTATTCATTTCTGTCAAGGACTGCAAATGAAACATTTTTTCCAAAGAAGAAATCGCTAATGATGTGCTTTTAGGCTTTCATTATTTGAGAGTAAAGAACCCCCCTGCACTGTTCTGAAGAAATAGCTGGATTGAGCTTCTATGTTCTGTGTGCCAGAATTATGCCCAGTTCATTGTACATTATCCATTTAATTCTCACAATAATAATCATGAGGTTTTATTATTTCAATTTTACTGGAAACCAAAGGTCAAACCAGTTGTGACTTGCATCATATTATAAAGCTAGAAAAAGTACGACCAGAATTGTAACATCTGACTGATGACAAAACCAACGTCCTTAAGGCCCCCATGGGCCCTAAGCATTGTCCCTTTGCACGGAGACACTGCAACTGCTACACCAGAAGGGGGCTGCTGATCGGCCAGGCAGGGGCAGAGGAAGGAACGCTGGAGACACCTGCACTTCAGTTTCTGCTTCCCAGACAGAACAGAGAACTTCAGCAGGGGCCCGACAGCACTACGGTGAAAACCAGATCAGCAAAGAGATTAGAAGTCAAAGTTAAGGGCATGAGTATCACAAAAATGTGCGTTTAGGATTAGGCCGGAAAGTCAGAACAAAGTTGCATAGTATTTACAGATGAAGAAAGATAAAAAGAGACCACATTGCAACTCAATTTCAACAAAAGAGGCAATTAAGAGAGACAAATTATAAGGATGGTGCTGTGCTGTGCTTAGTCGGGTCCAACTCTTTGTGACCCCATGGACTGTAGCCCACCAGGCTCCTCTGTCCTTAGGGATTCTCCAGGCAAGAATACTGGAGTGGGTTGTCATGCCCTCCTCCAGGGGATCTTCCCAACCCAGGGATCGAACCCAGGTCTCTCCCACTGCATGTGGATTCTTTACCAGCTGAGCTATTAGAGAAGCCCAAAAATACTGGAGTGGGTACCCTATCACTTCTCCAGGGGATCTTCCTGACACAGGAATCAAACCAGGGTTTCCTGCATTACAGCTGGATTCTTTACCAGCTAAGCTACGAGGGAAGACCCATAAGGATGGTACCAGTTAGCATTTGGAGAGAAAGTGAGATTAAGCTATTTTGTCAACTTTTTTTTTTTGTTTTAACTGCACTTCACAGCATGTGGGATCTTACTTCCCTGACCAGGGACTGAACCCATGTCCCCTGCATTGGAAGTGCAAAGTCTTAACCACCGGACCACCAGGGAAGTTCCCTGTCAATGCTCATTGCTGGGGCTTATTTCCCTGGCCTAGTTGCCCCTGAGCAGAGGCTGGCAGTCACTAGAACAGGCCAAAACAGCGTATACAGGGAAGCAACGCCAGATGGGGGAGGGAGGGCTTAACTCTTTATCACACTAACTAATGGCACTTCTCCTCTTGAGTGCAAACAGCAGCCACCCCCCGCCCCAAAAGGGAACAGTGGATCTTAACTCAGTCTCGACTGAGCTCAGCAAGACTTTGCCTTCCATAAATAGTCTTCTTAAGAACTTGCCTTGAAAATCACCTTTTAGTGAGTGCTTCATATAGTCATAAATAAATAAATGTCTGTTGAATAGGAGGGAATGGGAATCATAGCTAGATTGGAATGTCACCTTCTTGATTACAGTGCTCTGAATTGTGACACTTCATCCAGACTCTGTGATTTGTGCTGGGGAGGTCGCAGTGAAAAAGTCCTCGTGGAGCTTATCGCACTGCAGCAGGAGGGTCAGACAAGAGAGAAGTAAACTTTCGTATCACGGGAGATGCCACAAAGGAAATAAACAAGATAGGTTGGGGAACAGTGTGGTGGTCAAAGACCTCAGAGGAAGAAATACTCAGGCAAAGGCGCGGAGGGTTTTAAAGAAAACACACACAAAGACTGCCCGTTCAAAATACACAGGCAAAGTTTTTCAGGTGGAGAGAGCAGTGAGGGCTAAAGTCTGGATTTGGGAAGGCTCTTGGTGCGTGTGCCTCGGGCACAGAGTGCAAGGTGGGAGAGGGCAGGAGATGAAACTGGAAAGAAGGGTCAATTTGAGACCACATAAGAGCCCTGAGGATTAGGAGACTATGTTGCCTCACCAGTTTAGGGACAATGCCCCTTATCAGCTCGGATGTCCCTTTCCCTAGGTAACAGAATCCTCCTAAAAGAAAAGGGGGGAATGAGAGGGTAACAGGCAGGAAGGCTAGGGGTCTCCAAATGGAGGAAATAGGCTGCAAATGTCAGACATTTTTTATCTCTCTCTTAAGTGGCAGGAGGAAACAAACTTTAAGTGTCAGATTTTTGGCTTCCCTGATAGCTCAGTTGGTAAAGAATCTGCCTGCAAAGTGGGAAACCTGGGTTTGATCCCTGGGTTGGGAAGATCCCCTGGAGAAGGGAAAGGCTACCCACTCCAGCGTTCTGGCCTGGAGAATTCCATGGACTGTATAGTCCATGGGGTCACAAAGAGTCAGACACGACGGGGCAGCTTTAAATGTAAACGTAATGTGAGCCCTGGAAGAGCCCAAGGCCTCTCAGCCATGATTCTAAGGTGCCATCTGGCCCTGGGTCTCGGAAGGTGGATGCACTGTCCTTTTTTTGCTGCGGATCAGGTCCCACTCCTGGCAGGCTGTCAGGAGAGCTCTCACTTGGCAGGTACGGGCTCCCTTGATTTCATAAATGCACAGCCTGTAGTCAAGAATTTCCAAATGTGATTAAAATGAAACTGCCATGGAAATCAGGTCTGGCGGCCCATCTTTCCAGTACTTAGAAGAAAGAGCGCCTCCCAGACCTGGCAGGCGACCTCAGTGACATGGTTTGGAATAGATTTAGGAAGGACTGCCAGGTAGATAAGAGATTTCAATAACTAGGCAGCCAAATGAGTCATTAGAAGGACTGGGTACCAGGGACGCACCAGGGAAAACCTCCTGACCTCTCAATAGTTGAAGTCATCGAGATAAATGAGCTCTGAAAACAGTGCTTCATTTGAGAAGGAGGACACACTTTATGATTAACTCCAGATGACCACAGTCTCCGGAGGCTGACCAAACCCTGTTCCTGGAAATCAGAAAATGATAACTTTGCAATAGCTTCTTTGGCCAGTTCAGTCCTTGAACAGTTCAAAAGAGGGAAGAATTGGCCCCAAATGTCCTATATCAGCAGAGAAACAGAGATAAAATTCATTTTCCTGGACAGACCAAATCGCTACATACAGTCTCCTCTCTCAGTGGTTAGTTGTGCCATGGAAGAGATGGTTCCAGAAGGATAAAAAAAGGTAATGCTTTAAGCAAACGGATCGTACTTGCTTGTGAGCTTAATGACGGTCTGCAGCCAACACGACCACAGCCCACTTTCTCTGTGGCTGGTCTTAATTGAAACTGACGGAGCTGTGGAGCTAGCTGGGTTTTGCATAAATCATCATCGGTAATACACTTTCAAGGGTAATCACAACATTAATATACCAAGCAGCAAGTGAAATAATTAAAATTTAGCACAGTGCAGTATTGAAGTTTCCAAAATTAATCTGAAGCACCTTTCCTCAGTACAAATGAGCAATTGCTTCAGTCCATAGAAAGGGACATTCAAAGAAGTACTACGTAGGCCATCAGCAACAAAAGAAATTCTACTCTTCTTCCTACATTGTAAATTGTCTGCTTATATTTTAATTCCTTTTCCTTTCTTCGCTAGTGGTGCAAGTTGTTTTTTTTTTTTTAACCTGCCTTTAAGCTAAATACATGTCATAAAGCCATGTAGAATTAAAATCTTGCAAATCTGGGAGCATTAAGAGAGAAAAATTGTTCCCTTATGACCCTTAGGAAGACAATTCCAGCCCAGAGAGTGAACGAGCATATGTACCTAGGGTGATAAGCATCTCATTTCAATATATCTGCATAGAAGGTAATAAAGTACCCAGGCTGGGGCCCCTAGTGAGCCACAGGGGTAAGACAGTGGCACTAAATGGCTCACTGCTTCTGATGGAGTGTCTTTAATGCTGGATGCTTTGAAAGATGATAAGCAAAAAGCTCCCTGTTGTCCTATGTAATCTCACAGGCAGACAGCTTGACAATAGCAATATTTTGCAGAGAACCACACCCCAGGGTTCCAAGACTGGGAACACCTTGACCTAGAAGCACAAAAATATCAATCGGACTTTGAGTAGGGGCTCCCTCCAATGGGCAAGACCCCTGGTACCCAGACAGCATCCCAGCTAAAAGTCAACACTCCCTGAACTGTACAGCAGGTAGAGCCTGTACTCTGTCAGGAGTAACTCACCTCTTAACTCACACTGTGTTACTTCTTTTCTCCTCAATATCACACCTTCCGTAAGGAGTTAGAGGTCTCTGACTACCTAGAGAAAAAAGCGGTAATGAGTTTGCATCACCCTTGTAAGAATTACTTGAACAGGCAATTTCATCTAGACGTCAGTGATGAGAGCAGACACAAAAAAGAATATCCAGTGGTGGAATTTCAGCCCCTGGGGAAGGTGAATTAGCAGCGAGATATGGGGTAGGGTCCCCATGCCTCTTACAATGCATTATTCAAAACGTACTCCCGACACTGCCTGTGATTAGAGTTAATTCTTAGGACTTATCATTTGAAATGGACACTGCCATTTCCTACATTAAAAAAAATCCTCTAGTGGGGTTGGTCACCCTCAAATGATGGGATGTGGGAGAATAAATGTAGAGTAAGGAGAGTTGTCAGTTAATGTCAGGTTTCTTCGCTGTTCACCTGAACTGTCACAGCATTGTTAATCAGATACACTCCAGTACAAAATGTTTTTGGTGTTAAAAAATAAAATTTTATAAATTAAATAAATTAAAAAAAACCATGTTTCTGAGGATCAACCAGCCAATGAGAACTCCCAGCAGACCATGACCAGAAAAATGACTTCCTTTGGAAAATAGTAAAAGCCTTCACCATATTACCTTGTGCCCTTTTGAAGGAAATTTTACTCTTGTATGTTCTCAGTACAACTCTTCCTGTTAATACCAGAGAGCTCAGATGCAAACAAGTCCCACTGAAACTCTATAGACAGAACCTAAGCACAAATGGGTACTCATGTCCTTGACCAAAACGTCAGGGTCTTCAAATATTTCTCATCTGTCAGATATCCAAAAACTTGTGCTACTGTTAAATCTCCTGTCTCAACTTCCTTGATGCTCAACTTGCTTGATGACAAAGTTATCAAAATTCAACTTGATCAAGCATCAAGCAACTTTCTCTCAATTTCAAGGGAGAGAAAAATTTAGCTGATACAGATGCCTTCAATTCACATCAAGTCAAGATATGTTGAATGAATGCCTATTATGGGAGGAAAGGCAAAGTGGGAAGCAGAGGAAAGAGGAGGAGGAGAAGCAGCAGAAGCACAAGCTGAAGAAGGAGGAGAGAGAGGAGCGGCAGGGGCAGATGGAAGCAGAGCAGAGCAGAGGGAGAGGGGGGCGGGGAAGGAGGTGAAGTCAAGTGGAAACTGCCCTCAGCTTCACTGAGCATCATTGCTATGAACATCTTCCCTGTCATCTTCAGATGCTGGCCAGTCACTGCCCACCCCCAATAGTGTGGTGATGACCCCTAGAGTCACACTTACCTATACATAGGAGTTCCCATATTTCCAAGACATTCACCATTTGGTTCCAATGTAGCCAACTGTTAGCATCATTTTGAAGAAGATGAAAGTGTCCTATAATATGTATAAACGGCTGTGATGGTACAGCAAGAGACATTTGCTTCCAGATTTTATTTTGGTTTTGATCAAGTTGAATTTTGATAACTTTGCCATCAAGCATAATTAACAAAAATAATGTAATTATGGAGTACATAGCACAGGTGAAACTTAATTATTTGGACTCCCAGGAAATGAGCTCTTACCAACAAAGTAGCAACTTGAAGGAGGACCAGGAAACCGAGTGTCATTCTCTCTGATTTAGCAGTAATGCCATCTGTACTGGGCTGAGTCCAAGCAAGCAAGCAGCCAGCCAGGAGGCTAAATGCAGGAGCAGTGGGTCACAACCCCAGGGAACATCTGGTCCCTTGAGTAGCCAAGGCAATTCCATAAATGGTGAGAGCCAGTGGGCCTTCAGAGAAAACATAAAATGTGAAAAGTTTAACATTTTTCTCCTGCCAGCTAACCTGCCCTACTTAGGCTTTCTTTGACAAGAAAATACAAGGCAGAGCATATAATAAAATAGTTGATATAGACTGTGCCCCCCCAAATTTATGTGTTCAAACCTTATACCCAGTGTAATAATATTTGGAAGTGGGGCTTTGGGGTGATTAGGTCATAAGAACAGAGCCTCCAGGAATGGGGTTAGTGCTCTTATACAAGAGACCCTAGAAAGCACCTTTCTAGGTACCTCTTCCTCCAGGTGAAAAGAGTCATGTGGGAACCAGGAAGCTGGTGCTCACCAGACACTATACCTGCCAGCACCTTGAATTTGGACCTTCCTGCCTCTGTAACTGTGAGAAATAATACCACAGTCACACAGTCTGTGTTATTTTGTTACAGCAACCCAAACAGACTTGCTGCTGCTGCTGCTAAGTCGCTTCAGTCGTGTCCGACCCTGTGCGACCCCATAGAAGGCAGCCCATCAGGCTCCCTGTCCCTGGGATTCTCCAGGCAAGAACACTGGAGTGGGTTGCCATTTCCTTCTCCAATGCGTGAAAGTGAAAAAATAAAGTGAAGTCGCTCAGTCGTGTCCGACTCCTAGCGACCCCATGGACTGCAGCCCACCAGGCCCCTCCATCCATGGGATTTTCCAGGCAAGAGTACTGGAGTGGGGTGCCATTTAGACAGTGGTAATTAGGGGAGTAAAGTTTCCCGCTAACCAGTGTATAACTTGAGAACAGAACCGGCACAATGCACCAAGTTACTGTTCAATTTAATACGCGCATTTACCCGTTAATTCTGCACCAACTTGGGTCTGAACTTGGGACATATTCCTACCGAGATCAGACCCAGAGATTACAGAGAGGTCTTGGTTTTCCTGCCCTTCAAACCAGGGGATTTTAGAAGCTGATTCAGAGACCGAGTCCTCAGAGTACAGTCCCAAAGTTAGCAGCTGGACAGAGATGGGAAGTGGGAGATCCCAGCATATGTCTGCGATAAGATAAAATTATCTGATCACCAGGGGCTTCGCTGGTAGCTCAGAGGTTAAAGCGTCTGCCTGCAATGTGGGAGACCTGGGGTTCGATCCCTGGGTCGGGAAGATCCCCTGGAGAAGGAAATGGCAACCCACTCCAGTACTCTTGCCTGGAGAATCCCATGGACAGAGGACCCCGGTGGGTGTCCATGGGGTCGCAAAGAGTCAGACACGACTGAGGGACTTCACTTTCACTTTCACTATGGAAAGCAGTACCGAGGTCCCTTAAAAAACTAGAAACAGAATTACCTGTATGATCTTCCAATCCCACTCCTGGGCATATGTCCAAAGAAAACTCTAGTTTGTAAAGACACATGCACCCCCAGTATCTGCAGCAGCACTATTTACAATAGCCAGGACATGGAAGCAACTGAAACTGTGCATTGACCCACTGACAGATGGACAAAGAAGGTGAGGTTGTGTGTGTGTGTGTACATATACACACATACATTACAGAATGGAACGTTACTCAGCCATAAAAAAGAAGGAAATAATACCGTTTACAGCAACAAGGATGGACCTAGAGATTATCATGGTAAGTGAAGTAAGTCAGACAAACACAGATATCATATGATATCACTTATATGTGGAGTCAAAAAGTAAACAGATATAGACTCACAGACATAGAAAACAGAGTTACCAAAGGGGAATGGGAGAAGGATAAGTTAGGAATTTGGGAGTAACACATACATGCCACCAAATATAAGAAGAGAATGAACAGGGCCAGCTGTAGAGCACAGAGAACTATATTCAATAACATGTAATAACCTATAGTGGAAAATAATTTGAAAAATAACATATACATATATATATATATCCATATATGTATGTATAACTGAATCACTTTGTTGCATACCTGAAACAGAGCATTTTAATTAAAAATTAAATTAAAATTAACTAATTTTAATTTTTTAATTTAATTAATTTTAATTTTAAATTAAATTTTAAATTTTAAAAAATTAAATTTTAATTTGATTAATTTTTAATTTTAAAATTAAATTAAAATTAAAAAGTTTAAAAATAGTTTAAAAAATAACATTTGTGCCAAAATTTCAAGTAGTAAAGCACTTCAGTTTGTGCATTCAGTTAGAGGTACAAGGGCTATGGAGAAAGAACAAGCAAAGTGCCAGGTATTTTTGGAGCGTTCATCGAAGTCTCCTCTTGTGGGAAGCAAATGACTTTTTCTTTGGGTTTTGATCTTAGTTTCACCTCAAAAGGAAAATGCCTTTTTATATGGCTTGTTTGCAATTTTTTTAAACTTATTTTGTAAATATTTCATAATATTTAAAACAGTATATAATGACTGCATGCTCTTGCAGGAGAAAATAATTAAAATACTTGGCACTTAATGGCACTTTTCATTATTAAATCTCTTTGTAGACATTAATTAAGGAAAATATACTTCATTTTTTAAAAGTTGCTGTTAGGCTCCTGTCAGTGAATTTCATGAATGTCAGTTGCAACAGGAAGTAAAATATGTAGAATCCAAAATACAAATCTGCCAAAGTTTTTCTTGAAAGATAAAAATAAGCCTTTGTATGTTTTCCATTATACCTTGTCCCTTTGAATAAGTTTGCAAGTAACTTTTATTCATGGCTCTATATTAAAATTGGGTTTTCTTTGGTTATAACTACTGTGATGTCATATTAAATACTTCATATTTTATGAAGTATTTTCATTATTCAAAAGTAAAAGCTTCATAAATAAAGGCACCAAAACTACTCATGTTCCAGGAGAAACATTTGTTTAGTTGGCAAATAGGCAGAGTAGGTCCCTTCTTTTCCTTCCTGGAAAGCAGAGGTTGGTTTAGCAAGAGGGATGATTCTTTCAGTCATTCTCCCTTCTTCCCTCTACAGGGACAAACATGCTTATCTCCAGGGCGAAACTCACGGCTTGTTTCAATTATCCTTCCAGAACTCTCTCTCCATCTGTTTCCAGTGTCTAGAATTTTTAAGACAATCCTTTTATCATATAATTTGATGCAATAAACATTGCCTCCTACTTCTCATACAAAATAGTTGCCTGCAGGTCAGGATCCTCAGCGTTTTTCGTCATTTCTGTCCTCACCTGCATTTACCCCTTTCACTTCTGTCTTGGAGACTAGCTCCTATCTCAGTCAAGCTCATTCCTCCATCAACACTTAGCATTTCCCTACGATTTCTAGAGCAGTCAACTCCTTCTTTATAGAGGTTTGTCATTAACATCCATCTTCCTTCTGATTCCTCGCAGGAATTCTTTAAATGCAAACCATATCTGTTGAATACATGGCCTCTAGGTACTCTCTCGTCCTCTCTTCCTGTTGGGCTTCCCACAAAAGTAGCCTTCCATATAAGCAGCCTACATCATCTCCATTCCCTAGCTCCCATTTATTCTTAAAATACAACCAACTGCTTTCTGCTCTCACAACTCCATGTTGGCACTCCATGAGGCACACCAGCCGCCACCTACCAGCCAACTCCAGGAGGCACTTGCCACCCATTGTCTCCTGTCTGGGCTCCTTGGATGTCGTTCTCTCCTGGTTCACCACGTACAAGCTCAGCGCTCCTTTTCAGTCTTTTTCAGGTTCCATTTTCCCTGAATGTTAGTGTTTCCAGGAATTCTGCCCTATGAATTCTAATCACTATTTTCATCCTCTCTGAGGGACTCTATCAATCCTAGGCCATGCCTGCATCCACATGCTTTGCCCCGTTCTGCTCTGTTTTCCCATTTCTTGTTTCCTCTGCCTGGGGTGTCATTCATTCTTGATGAGTCTAAAGAACTGCTTACCAAGACCCAGTTCACACAGAATTCTCAAATGTCCATTCTTTCTTCTCTCCAACCCCCACCTCCCCCAACCCTGACAGAATTAGTTGTCTCTCCCCAGCATTCCCATGGCATCCTACATGTATTTGTGTATATGTGAATGGATGTGTGTTTATATATGTCTGTGTGTGTGTGTGGATGTGTGTGTTGCTTAGGTTATGTCTGACTCTTTGTGACTGGAGCCCACCAGGGTCCTCTGTCCATGGGATTCTCCAGACAAGAATACTGGAGTGGGTTGCCAAGCCCTCCTCCAGGGGACCTTCCTGACCCAGGGATCGAACCTACACCTCTTATGTCTCTTGCATTGGCAGGCGGGTCGTTTACCACTAGCACCACCTGGGAAGCCCAGGGTGTGTGTGTGTGTGTGTGTGTGTGTTATTACATATAATACCGCAAGATTTGTCAAGGAAAGGGATTCCAGCTTAACTATCTTTGAATTCTCAGCACATAGAATAGTTGCAATAAGTCATATTAAGATGACTGTTTCATATTAGAGGACAGGAGAGAATAATAATGTGGATTTGTTTCAAGGTTACTTTTTCTTTGTTTTACTCCCAAAGCAGCTAATGAATATGGCAAAGGTTATTAATCAGACAAGGACAGTGGGGCTGAATGTAGCTCCCATTGTTTCTCTTTGTATCTCACAGAGATGTGCCCAGTTTTTAACTTTGCAACTCAGTTAAGTATCATACAGCTTAACAGCCAGGGCCCTCGCAGCAGACTGCTTGTTGTGCCAACACTGGGTCAAACTTTGTCTGCACTTGTACTTTAGGGCCTAGGAATTTTCATATATGTCTTTTGATCAGTTTTTCATGGTCAGCTCTACATGGTTTTCATAAATATTGAATTATTAGTTAGCAAATGAATAAATGACCACTTGGCTAAAGTAACATACTGACTTGTAATCCATTGCCCAGACACCCATTGAGAGAGAGGGAACTCAGACACACTGGGTATGATTGGTAAAAAGCTTGTCATCATGCATTACTTGAGATATGCAGTTATCTGTGACAACCCAGAAACCTGCCGAGTCCAAGAAGAATGATTGAGTTTGAGAAATGGCATTTGCTTTCTCTTTCTCTCATTGTAATTTTGATATTTCATTCTATTTTCAGACTGGTACTGTGAATGATGACTGATCATGATTCCATTAAGAAACTCCCTTGTAAAGGAATTGGGAATAGAGTGGATGAATGCATGTGTGTACGTATGCATGTAAGTTCATTCAGAGAAACTCAATATTCATTCTGTTTCAACTGAACTTGGTGACCTAATACTTCTATTTTATATAGTATCACTTTCATACACAAAATAGCAGCACAGCTGCTGATAACTTGAGTAAGGATTTAATAACATGGCCAAAGATCTCTAGAGATACAAAAGAAATATGGCTATCCAAATAATAAACGCTTATGAGGGACTTCTATGTGCCAAGGACTATGAAAGGCCAGTCTACAGAGTCCAGGAACTTACAGATAAGCTGATAAGGCAAAATACATAACACATGAAATAGGGAAGACTGTATTTAATCTTGTGTTAAATTATATGATTCAGATGAAATGCTACATAATAAGAAGGTTATGTGAGCACACCTTGGACCAGCACATTACTGGAGGAGAGGCAGACAGCTCTGGGTTTAAGTTTTGCCTCTATGAGTTAACTTTAATCTTAGGCAGGGCATATCTGATCTCTAAGTCCAAATTTCCTTAACCGTAGGAGTAATTCACCTATTCTATTAACTTGCCAGTTCTGTACCCTCCAGAGTTTTCTTCCATGCAGTGCTGGCATCACTCAAGAGTAGATGAGGCAATATCAATGCAAACATTTTTAATTTGTTCATGACGTGTGTGAAAGTGTTAGTCACTCAGTCATGTCTGACTCTTTGCAAGCCCATGGACTACAGCACACCAGGCTCCTCTGTTCATGGGTTTCTCCAGGCTAGAGTACTGGAGTAGGTAGCCATTCCCTTCTCCAGGGGATTTCCCCAACCCTGGGACTGAACCCAAGTATCCCACATTGCAGGCAGATTATTTACCATCTGAGCCACCATGGAAACCCCTTGTCTGTGATGGTTATGATCAAATCAGAGAAGGATGCAAATCGTCTCTTCCCAAGAGGTGCCTGTACACTCAGTCTCAGCCCGACTCTTGTCCACAAAGCCCAAAGTCTTCCTCTTTAGGATCTGCTGCTCTGTCATCCAAACTCCTCCCAAACCTGTCTCTCAACCTTCACCCATTTTTGGAGCAAGTATGGCTACACATTATTCCCCTCTGATTACTATTTCTTGTTTACTTGCGGGTATAAAAATATGACCATGATGTGGAGCCAACCATGTGAAGACAGGGGGAGTGTTTCTTGGAGGAAGAAGCAGTAATTCAAAGCTCTGAGGCAGAAACAAGTGGGATGTCTTCAAGAGAGACAAAACAGGCCAGTATACGTGGGACAGGAGAGTGAGGGAGGCAGTGATGGAACGTGGGGGAGGGAGTAGCAGGCAGCAATCAGATTCAGCAGGGAACAGGGATTTCTTCTAAGAGCAACACAAAGTCATGGGAGGTTTAGGCAGTGGGGTTTGATTAGTTTCATGATTCATTCGTACTGTCGGGTCTTTCTGAGGGAGCAGGAGGGAAATCATGGAACGGGTTAGAAAAATATTTCCATGCTCTCAGCTGGAGATGATGATGTTTAGCCTGAGGTTATGGCAATGGACTTTGAACAAAAGGAAGGACTTGACATATTTTAAACAGAGATACTAAAAATATGTTTCCAACAAGTGTGATGCATTTAAGCAATGGAAATGCCAGTGTCCCTGGGAACTGAGCCAGCAGAGGGATGGAAGCCTGGGGAGTAAGCAGGGATCCCATCACAGACTCCAAGTTAGGAAACTTGCTGTCGTGTTTGGCAGAATCTGCTGTCAAATTAGATACGGGAGACAAAGGGAAAGAGATGAACAAAAGGGAACCCATTTCCAGGCCTGTGGCCAGAGCAGCTCAAGATCTAGTTGTACCATTTATTGAGAAGAGAAGTCCTGGCAAAGAGTGTACTGGGGAGGTGGAATCCAGAGTTCTGTTTTAGATGTGATAAGACAAGGATATGTAACAATAGTATGGTTGCTGGACCAACTAAATGGCCGAAGGTGCATAAAGCACTTTATCAATGAGACTTGTACATGGTAAGAACTCAAAAAGCTTTAACTGTTACTTCCATTGTGAACATTACTATACACATAACTATCTTCATCAACTAAAAAGCTTACTAAAAGGCAGCCCCAATCTTCTATACCTCACTTTCCATCCGTTACTGACACTAACAGTGTAGGATGCAGTTTGTAGAAAATGTCAGCTGGCTCCTCCCCCTTTTGCACACACAATTGTTTTGTGAAGGGAGATGAAGTGGATCAGAGGTAACCGACATGTACAAAGTCCCTCTACATCAGGTTTCTTTTTTATTTCTTTTCCCCATGAAGATTAAGGGTTTTTCACAGATGGATTACATTCTTCTCATCATTAGTTAAGCCCATCTTAGTGGAAATTCTACTTAGGAAAGTATCTGAGAAAGGCAGATCAATTTGACTATGCAGAGAGCTCTACTTCATATAAAATCAGAGCATCTGTGTGACAGGAAACAGAGGTGCAAGACCCACGCCTGCTCCCACACCCGCCCCTCCCCGTTCCAGTTGATAAACAGTCGCCCTCTTGACGCGTCCATATGCCCAGAAAGGAGCAGCAACACAGAAAATAATTGCAACACGCAACACATAATTTTCACTTGCCCTCAGGACATAAAATGCATCAGGACACCTTCTGTGAGTTGGCTGAGGGGGACCAATGATTTAGATCCTCACTCTTTATTTATCAACATCCCTGGAGCACAAAGCAAAATGAATAATCCGTGAATGGACATCACTTCCAGACAACGTGCCTCTAAAAATGAAAGCTGAAAAGCACAAACATCTGTGTTGAATGTAGTCCTGGATTTGTCTGGGCGGTGGGTAGACAAATATGGATGTACTTGGCCATTCTTCCAAGCACCAGGAAGGATGCATAGGCTGAAGTGGTCGGTCGCTGCAATGTTCTGAATGCCAGTGGGCCATCAGCATGCCTGGGTGCCGCGTGGGACACCTCAGATGCTCCTCTGGATGGTGGTCAGGGCCTGGGAGTTGCCAGATGAATTTCTCAGGCTGAATCTGATTCATCCAAAATCTTAGGTTTTCATATGGTTCACAATGGCTGTTTGTCTGCCCTGCAAGAAGCTTAATTTATCATTTTTAATTGACAAGGAAATGCTGAGTTCAATCAAAGGCAGATGTAAGAAGGGCTGGGAGTCATTGAAAATGCTACTGGGGAAAGGTCTGCGCCCCGAAATGGTATTTGGCTCTTAAGGAAGCACAGATGAGGCAGGCGTATTTGGGAATGTTTGTTGCTTTTTGTGACCTCATTTTCTGCATCACCTGTACATCATGTCAGTGACATTTTCTCTGGTAATTATATATTTTCTTCCAGCAGCAGAGGGAATGTTCTGTGGAAAGCACAGGACTGTCAGCCCATGAGCTAGTGCTTTTCAGGAAGCTTAAACGAGGACCCCCAGGGTCCAGATGTGTTCTTCTTCAGAGAATAATGCATAGCCCAAGCAGAAGAGTCCATAAGTGGAAACTTGAAAAATCTAAAGCAGACGTACTGAGTGTTTAAGACTGAGATGTCAAAGCAGCCGCCCCCAAAAGAAAACAGGTTGCAATCCATCCACAATGTTCTGCACATTGCGGCAACAATAGGATCATGAAGGGGCAGGGATTCTCATATTTAATATATATGAACTGAATATGCATTTGAGAACAGACTCCAAGATGTAGGGTTGGGTACAGTGAGACAAGGTGGAGTGTAATCACAGAAAGCACATTGAGAAATCATTGTCCCTCTCTTTTCTTTTTTTTTTTAATTGGGAAAAAAGTTATTCATATTAAATAAGTGTCAACCTGGGTCAAGTCTTTTTCCAGGGAGCTAACTACGCCAAACCTCTTAATTATCATCACAGCAGTTCAATGTGATGAAATCTCCAGAGGGCCTGCTTGTGCACAGTTCGGTTGAGAGGATTGTATTATGCTTGTCCCAGCGTCCTGATCTCAAGGTTTATTTAAGTCTGTAAATAGTTTTATGCTCCTATCACTTGTAAGAAAGGCATGAAAAAGACCAAATAGGCCTCCAGCCTTCTGGTGTGGTCCCTCCCTGAGACTGTCTCCTTTGGAGTTCCAAAACTTCGTGTGTGTGTGTGTGTGTGTGGCCACACTGCACAGCTTTCAGGATCTTAGTTCCCCAACCAGGTATCGAACCCGGGCCTTTACCAGTGAAAGTGTGGAGTCTTAACCACTGGACCACCAGGGAATTCCTGTGTTCTAAAACTTTATCTCTGGATCCTTCTTTTCAGCAACATGCAATCTGTGACAGCAAATGGCACCAAGAATAAAACAAGAGGGAGATCTCCCTGGCCAATGGTGGTCCCTCTTCATTCAGGACCTGGGTCCATGGAAAGAAATCACACAATTTCAGAATCTCCCAGGTATTGAATACCGCAAATTCCTCAAAGATCTTTTAATGCACAGAACCAGCGCCAAGGTGAACAGAGGCAAAGGGGCTGCCTTCTATGGGAGCTTTTACTAATCTATCCCTGTGGGCTCTGCTCATGTAAATGACACCCAGTGAGAGTCCTATATTAACTCTACATGAGGGGAACAGGGAGGTGGGACCCTGGGCCCCTCCCCTGTGCACCAGCACCACCAGTGGGGGATGCAGGGAGACAGGGTGTTGTCTTATAACCAGAGTCATGTGCTGTCTGCTGTGTCTTTGCTCTGTCCTTTTTTATTAACCCCAAAGGTCCTGTCAAATGCTCTTGGTAGAAGAGGGATTACCAAACTAGAGCTGACACGCTCAGCTCCAGAGCCCAAGGGACTTTGACAGATTTCTCCAGTCTAACTGCCTGGTTTTAGGGAGGGCTTGGGATGTCACCTGCCTTGCTTCCTTAAAGCAGGTAAAGTAGTTCCAGATATGGCTGGTGGATTTCAACCCCGGCACTAAATGTTTTCAGTGGGAAGAACCCACAAATCCTGCTGAGACACTAAAGGTGACCAATATCAATGCCAGTTTCAACTGTGATCCCTGTGAAATGTCCTTTCAGAGCTGGATTTGTATCATGCCCACAAGATGCCAAGAAACCAGTCGCAGAGGAGAACATACATACTGATTCCATTTCTGGACATTTTTCAGGGGTGTTGTAAGAGAAACTTACAGAATTGTGTACTGAACTGAGTGGCTTTGACCTTCTCCAACTTTCTAGAATTGATGGAATGTCTCCATTTAAATCAGCTGGCATCAGCAAAGTGCGGAGTCTTAATGAAACTGCTTGAGATACTGACTTTAAATGACTGAACTACAGTGTCACTTTCAAAAGTGAATGTTTCAAACCCATATGGCATTTGTGGCTGTTCATGGCTCTGCTGAAAATCAGAGTTAAAACAGGATCACATTTGCAGACCAATAGGGGGCAGATGGGAGCCAGATGCCGGGGGAGAGACTCAACCTGCCTGCCAGCTGGAGTGGCCACAGGAGGCAAACAGCCCTGATGGAGATTCTATTCTAGGCGAGCTGACAGACCACGCCAGCGAGGGGCCCCCACGCCTCACTGCATTTGCACAGATCATCAGGGTAAACCTGCAGCTCTATCAGGAGAGGGACCAGACTCTCCCTGAAAGCCTGAGGGAACACAGAGCATCATTCTTACCTGGGTCTCTACTGCAACAGCTAAGGAGAAATGGGGAGACATGGTGACGTGGAGAGGTTATTCCAGTAGCTACATGTGAAATGGTATCATGGGCATTGCTGTGAAGCATTACTGAGGCTGTCGAATACATAATTCTAGTCTTAGAAGGATATTGTCAGGGAGACATTTATGCACAGACCAAGCTGCCTGGCTTGGAGCCCTTCTGTAAGGAGGACCCTGAACTTCACAGAATACACCAGCAAGCCACTGGTCTCCTTGAGCTGAATCTTTGC
Organism: Bos indicus x Bos taurus; assembly: GCF_003369695.1. Taxonomy (NCBI): domain Eukaryota; kingdom Metazoa; phylum Chordata; class Mammalia; order Artiodactyla; family Bovidae; genus Bos; species Bos indicus x Bos taurus. The sequence goes on along the minus strand of NC_040087.1, from coordinate 26,714,945 downwards.
TTTCCTATTCTCAACTATATGGCCATGCAAAGACCTAGAAGTCACTACCAAACCATAACATGAAGGTCCAAGAACACTCAATTCTCGTTCCTCTCCAGCCCTGATCCTAGCCTACAGGTTATGTCTCTATTCCTTGAAGGAGTGAAAATAATTAAACCAGGAAGCATCTACCTGCCATGCCTTATATGTTTCACTCTTGCACAGGTCAAAACCTTTGAGGAGCTAGTGAGGTATATCTGGGGGACTGGACTTTTATTAAAAGATCAGGCTTATGGGTGTGTGTGACAAGCCACATAGAAATTCTGAAAAATCTGGTATGTAAAGAACCCCTGAGAAATGAGAGCAGAACAACTTAACCCATGTCTACACGTACTGACTGAGACCTTTAGACACCCGTGTGCCTCCTTGGGCCAGCTGGCCAGAGAGCAGCCGGTGGCCAGGACTGGGGGATGTGAGGAAGTGGCCCAGAGGCCACGTGTGTCCTAGAGCAGCATGATACCGGGCAGTGAGGCACCTGCCCGCTTGGTTGGTTTTAACCAAGTGGAACAGGCTGTGCCCTAGGAGGCCTGAGAAAGTTCTTCCTTGAACTGGGTCAGGAAACACTGAATGCAGGTGAGCTGTTCTTTACAAAGTCAAATGTGATTTTATTGCACTTACTGATTACCAGTGTGATTCATTGGTCTCAGCCATTGGACATCTGTGTCCACAAAATGCAGGGCACTCAGCCAAATGTAGGAATGTTCTGATGAAGTTTGGAATTTGGGTGCAATATTTTCCATGCTCGGCCAAACTGCCAGTAGAAAGCAAGATGCTGCCTTATGAAAAGCACCCCAGAACGACTCACAGGATACATTTTCCTGGAATTGCTACTTTGCCTATTATCATGGCTGAAAAAATAAAGAGATGACACTGCACAAGTAGCATTAGCACCTTCCTTTTGAATTGCTTTTTTTCTTTTATGTTAACCCTTCCAGAGCCTCTTTTTCTTTTTTTAAAATTTTATTTTATTTTTAAACTTTACATAATTGTATTAGTTTTGCCAAATATCAAAATGAATCTGCCACAGGTATACATGTGTTCCCCATCCTGAACCCTCCTCCCTCCTCCCTCCCCATACCCTCCCTCTGGGTCGTCCCAGTGCACTAGCCCCAAGCATCCAGTATCGTGCATCAAACCTGGACTGGCCACTCGTTTCTTACATGATATTTTACATGTTTCAATGCCATTCTCCCAAATCTTCCCACCCTCTCCCTCTCCCACAGAGTCCGTAAGACTGTGGTGTGGAGAAAAGGGAACCCTCTTACACTGTTGGTGGGAATGCAAACTAGTACAGCCACTATGGAGAACAGTGTGGAGATTCCTTAAAAAACTGGAAATAGAACTGCCTTATGATCCAGCAATCCCACTGCTGGGCATACACACTGAGGAAACCAGAAGGGAAAGAGACATGTGTACCCCAATGTTCATCACAGCACTGTTTATAATAGCCAGGACATGGAAGCAACCTAGATGTCCATCAGCAGATGAATGGATAAGAAAGCTGTGGTACATATACACAATGGAGTATTACTCAGCCATTAAAAAGAATACATTTGGGAGGAGGAGCCAAGATGGCAGAGGAGTAGGACGGGGAGAACACTTTTTCCCCCACAAATTCATCAAAAGAGCATTTAAACGTCGAGTAAATTCCACAAAACAACTTCTGAATGCCGGCAGAGGACATCAGGCACCCAGAAAAGCAACCCAACTCTTCGAAAGGAGGTAGGAGAAAATATTAAAAACAAAAAAAAAAGAGACAAAAGAGGGAGGGACGGAGTTCCGTCCCGGGAAGGGAATCTTAAAAAGAGAGAAGTTTCCAAACATCAGGAAACCTTCTCACTGCCGAATCTGTGCCGAGCTTTGGAAGCACAGAGGGCAACATAACAGGGAGAAAAAATAAATAAACAATTTAAAACTCGCAGATTGCGAGCCCTACGGTAACTCCCCCAGCAGAGAAGCAGCGCAGACACCTGCATCCGCCATTAGCAAACCGGGGCTGGGCAGGGAGGCGCGGCGTGGGCTGCATCACTGAGAGTAAGAATCTGGCCTGAATACCCTGAGCGCTATCTGAGCGAAATAATTTGGGCTAGCAAACCAGACTGTGGGATACCTACCACGCGAAAAGCCAGCCCTAACCTAAGACCGCCAGGCCCGCGCACGGAACAAAGGACTGAACAGAGATAGCCGGCTGCAGACCTTCCCCCTCCGGTGACAGGCAGCCAGAGCCGGAAGGGGGCAATCGCAGCCCCAGAGAGACATTATCTATAAAATTGTAAGCAGGCTTCTTTGCTAACTAAAACTTCTTGGGGGTCTGGACGGTCAACATCTGCCTGAGAAGGTGCGCCGGTTTTACATCCAGATAACCGAGTGGCGGGGAGGCGATAAGTCGCAGCATTGGCGCTCGCCTGGGAAGAGCAAATTGGCGCTCGGACCTGGGAAGAGCACAAAACGCAGGCCCAACTGAGTCTGCGCCTCTGAGGACTACCCGAGTGCCTGAACCTGAGCGGCTTGGACCTGGGAGGTGCATGCAGCCCAGGGCCAGCCTCGGATTGTTCCCGGCGGAACAACCTAGAGTCCGAGCAGTGAGGACAGGGAGGCTACATGCGCCGTGAGCAGGGGCAGACCCAGGGTGGCTGAGGCACTGCGAGCCCACGCCAGTGTTATTTGTTTGCAGCATCCCTCCCTCCCTCCCCACAGCGCGACTGAACAAGTAAGCCTAAAAAAAAAAAAAAAAGTGTCCTCCACCGTGCCCTTTGAGTCAGGGCGGAAACCAGATACTGAAGAGACTAGCAAACAGAAGAAGATATAACAGAGGGAAACGCCTTGGAAGCTACAGGCAATAGATCAAAACCCTGTGGTTACTACGGACTACATAGGAAGGGGCCTATAGATCTTGAGAAATATAAATCTGACCAAGGAACTAGCCAAAAATGAACTGAACCCACAACACCCAAAAAAAAAAAAAAACAAAACAAAAAAGTCCTAGATATATTTTTATTATTTTTACGATCATTCTTTTTTTTTTTTAATTAAAAAAAAAAAATTTTAAGTCCTCTATTGTTCCTTTAATTTTCACTTTTATAACCTATTACTTTGCAAAAAAAAAAAAAAAAGACCCTATTTTTTTTCTTCTTCAGCAAACTTCATATATATATATTTTATAATTTTTTGACCTTGTTTTTTTTGTTTGTTTGTTTTTGTTTTTTTCTTCTTTTCTTTAACATTGTATTTTTAGATTTTTAATTTTCGCTTTTTGGTATATGTTATCAATTTTGTACCTATAGTTTTTTTTTATATAATTTCTGTGACTTTTTTTTTTTTTTTTCTTCTCTGTTTCTTTCTCTTCTTCTTTTATATAACATTGTATATCTGAAATTCCAAACTTTACTCTAGATTTTTAATTTATGCTTTTTGGTATTTGATATCAATTTTGTACCTGTATTTTCTTTATAATTTTTGTGACATTGTTCGTATGTTTGTTTGTTTTCTCTCTTTATTTTTCTTCTTCTTTTTTTTTTTTTTTAACATTGTATTTTTGAAATTCCAAACTCTACTCTAGATTTTTAATTTTTGCTTTCTGGTATTAGTTATCAATTTTGTACCTGTACTTTCTTTATAATTTTCGCGACCTTGTTTGTTTTTGTTTGTTCGTTTTTTCTCTCTTTCTTTTCCTTCTTCTTTTCTTTAACATCGTATTTTTGAAATTCCAAACTCTACTCTAGATTTTTAATTTTCGCTTTCTGGTATTAGTTATCAATTTTGTACCTGTACTTTCTTTATAATTTTCGCGACCTTGTTTGTTTTCGTTTGTTCGTTCTTTCTCTCTTTCTTTTCCTTCTTCTTTTCTTTAACATCGTATTTTTGAAATTCCAAACTCTACTCTAGATTTTTAATTTTTGCTTTTATGTATTTGTTACCAATTTTGTACCTTTAAGGACCCAATCTTCAGGACCCATTTTTCACTAGGGAGTGAGATTACTGGCTTGACTGCTCTCTCTCCCTTTGGACCCTCCTTTTTCTCCACCAGGTCGCCTGTGTCTCCTCCCTAACCCCTCTCTACTCTACCCAACTCTGTGAATTTCTGTGTGTTCCAGACGGTGGAGAACACTTAGGGAACTGATTACTGGCTGGATCTGTCTCCCTCCTTTTCATTCCCCCCTTTTATCCTTCTGGCCACCTCTGTTACCTTCCTCCTTCTTCTCTTCTCTGTATAACCCCGTGAACATCTCTGAGTGGTCCAGTTGTGGAGTGCACATAAGGAAGTGACTACTGGCTAGCCCACTCTCTCCACTATTGATTCACCTCATCTCATTTGGGTCACCTCTAACTCCCTCCTCCCTCTTCTCTTCTCCATGTAACCCTGTGAACCTCTCTGAGTGACCCTCACTGTAGAGAAACTTATCATCTTTAATGTAGATGTTTTATCAATGGTGCTGTATAGAAGGAGAAGTTTTGAAACTACTGTAAAAATAAGACCGATAATCGGAAGCAGGAGACTTAAGTCCAAACCCTGACTCCAGGGAACTCCTGACTCCAAGGAACATTCATTCACAGGAGCTCATCAAATGCCTCCATACCGACACTGAAACCAAGCACCACACAAGGGCCAATAAGTTCCAGGGCAAGACATACCAAGCAAATTCTCCAGCAACAAAGGAACACAGCCCTGAGCTTCAAGATACAGGCTGCCCAAAGTCACCCCAAAACTATAGACATCTCATAACTCATTACTGGACATTTCATTGCACTCCAGAGAGCAGAAATACAGCTCCACCCACCAGAACACCGACACAAGCTTCCCTAACCAGGAAACCTTGACAAGCCACCTGTACAAACCCACACACAGCGAGGAAACACCACAATAAAGAGAACTCCACAAACTGCCAGAATACAGAAAGGACACCCCAAACTCAGCAATTTAAACAAGATGAAGAGACAGAGGAATACTCAGCAGATAAAGGAACAGGATAAATGCCCACCAAACCAAACAAAAGAGGAAGAGATAGGGAATCTACCTGATAAAGAATTCCGAATAATGATAGTGAAATTGATCCAAAATCTTGAAACTAAAATGGAATCACAGATAAATAGCCTGGAGACAAGGATTGAGAAGATGCAAGAAAGGTTTAACAAGGACCTAGAAGAAATAAAAAAGAGTCAATATATAATGAATAATGCAATAAGTGAAATTAAAAACACTCTGGAGGCAACAAATAGTAGAATAACAGAGGCAGAAGACAGGATTAGTGAATTAGAAGATAGAATGGTAGAAATAAATGAATCAGAGAGGATAAAAGAAAAACGAATTAAAAGAAATGAGGACAATCTCAGAGACCTCCAGGACAATATTAAACGCTACAACATTCGAATCATAGGGGTTCCAGAAGAAGAAGACAAAAAGAAAGACCATGAGAAAATACTTGAGGAGATAATAGTGGAAAACTTCCCTAAAATGGGGAAGGAAATAATCACCCAAGTCCAAGAAACCCAGAGAGTACCAAACAGGATAAACCCAAGGCGAAACACCCCAAGACACATATTAATCAAATTAACAAAGATCAAACACAAAGAACAAATATTAAAAGCAGCAAGGGAAAAACAACAAATAACACACAAGGGAATTCCCATAAGGATAACAGCTGATCTTTCAATAGAAACTCTTCAAGCCAGGAGGGAATGGCAAGACATACTTAAAATGATGAAAGAAAATAACCTACAGCCCAGATTATTGTACCCAGCAAGGATCTCATTCAAGTATGAAGGAGAAATCAAAAGCTTTTCAGACAAGCAAAAGCTGAGAGAATTCTGCACCACCAAACCAGCTCTCCAACAAATACTAAAGGATATTCTCTAGACAGGAAACACAAAAACGGTGTATAAACTCGAACCCAAAACAATAAAGTAAATGGCAACGGGAACATACTTATCAGTAATTACCTTAAACGTAAATGGGTTGAATGCCCCAACCAAAAGACAAAGACTGGCTGAATGGATACAAAAACAAGACCCCTACATATGTTGTCTACAAGAGACCCACCTCAAAACAGGGGACACATACAGACTGAAAGTGAAGGGCTGGAAAAATATTTTCCATGCAAATAGGGACCAAAAGAAAGCAGGAGTAGCAATACTCATATCAGATAAAATAGACTTTAAAACAAAGGCTGTGAAAAGAGACAAAGAAGGTCACTACATAATGATCAAAGGATCAATCCAAGAAGAAGATATAACAATTATAAATATATATGCACCCAACACGGGAGCACCACAGTACGTAAGACAACTGCTAACAAGTATGAAAGGAGAAATTAACAATAACACAATAATAGTGGGAGACTTTAATACCCCACTTACACCTATGGATAGATCAACTAAACAGAAAATTAACAAGGAAACACAAACTTTAAACGATACAATAGACCAGTTAGACCTAATTGATATCTATAGGTCATTTCATCCCAAAACAATGAATTTCACCTTTTTCTCAAGCGCACATGGAACCTTCTCCAGGATAGATCACATCCTGGGCCATAAAGCTAGCCTTGGTAAATTCAAAAAGATAGAAATCATTCCAAGCATTTTTTCTGACCACAATGCAGTAAGATTAGATCTCAATTACAGGAGAAAAACTATTAAAAATTCCAACATATGGAGGCTGAACAACACGCTGCTGAATAACCAACAAATCACAGAAGAAATCAAAAAAGAAATCAAAATTTGCATAGAAACGAATGAAAATGAAAACACAACAACCCAAAACCTGTGGGACACGGTAAAAGCAGTCCTAAGGGGAAAGTTCATAGCAATACAGGCACACCTCAAGAAACAAGAAAAAAGTCAAATAAATAACCTAACTCTACACCTAAAGCAACTAGAAAAGGAAGAAATGAAGAACCCCAGGGTTAGTAGAAGGAAAGAAATCTTAAAAATTAGAGCAGAAATAAATGAAAAAGAAACAAAAGAGACCATAGCAAAAATCAACAAACCAAAAGCTGGTTCTTTGAAAGGATAAATAAAATTGACAAACCATTAGCCAGACTCATCAAGAAACAAAGGGAGAAAAATCAAATCAACAAAATTAGAAACGAAAATGGAGAGATCACAACAGACAACACAGAAATACAAAGGATCATAAGAGACTACTATCAACAATTATATGCCAATAAAATGGACAACGTGGAAGAAATGGACAAATTCTTAGAAAAGTACAACTTTCCAAAACTGGACCAGGAAGAAATAGAAAATCTTAACAGACCCATCACAAGCATGGAAATTGAAACTGTAATCAAAATCTTCCAGCAAACAAAAGCCCCGGTCCAGACGGCTTCACAGCTGAATTCTACCAAAAATTTAGAGAAGAGCTAACACCTATCCTGCTCAAACTCTTCCAGAAAATTGCAGAGGAAGGTAAACTTCCAAACTCATTCTATGAGGCCACCATCACCCTAATACCAAAACCTGACAAAGATCCCACAAAAAAAGAAAACTACAGGCCAATATCACTGATGAACATAGATGCAAAAATCCTTAACAAAATTCTAGCAATCAGAATCCAACAACACATTAAAAAGATCATACACCATGATCAAGTGGGCTTTATCCCAGGGATGCAAGGATTCTTCAATATCCGCAAATCAATCAATGTAATACACCACATTAACAAATTGAAAATAAAAACCATATGATTATCTCAATAGATGCAGAGAAAGCCTTTGACAAAATTCAACATCCATTTATGATAAAAACTCTCCAGAAAGCAGGAATAGAAGGAACATACCTCAACATAATAAAAGCTATATATGACAAACCCACTGCAAACATTATCCTCAATGGTGAAAAATTGAAAGCATTTCCTCTAAAGTCAGGAACAAGACAAGGGTGCCCACTTTCACCATTACTATTCAACATAGTTTTGGAAGTTTTGGCCACAGCAATCAGAGTAGAAAAAGAAATCAAAGGAATCCAAATTGGAAAAGAAGAAGTAAAACTCTCACTATTTGCAGATGACATGATCCTCTACATAGAAAACCCTAAAGAGTCCACCAGAAAATTACTAGAAATAATCAATGACTACAGTAAAGTTGCAGGATATAAAATCAACACACAGAAATCCCTTGCATTCCTATACACTAATAATGAGAAAACAGAAAGAGAAATTAAGGAAACAATTCCATTCACCATTGCAACAGAAAGAATAAAATACTTAGGAATATATTTACCTAAAGAAACTAAAGACCTATATATAGAAAACTATAAAACACTGGTGAAAGAAATCAAAGAGGACACTAATAGTTGGAGAAATATACCATGTTCATGGATTGGAAGAATCAATATAGTGAAAATGAGTATACTACCCAAAGCAATTTATAGATTCAACACAATCCCTATCAAGCTACCAACAGTATTCTTCACAGAGCTAGAACAAATAATTTCACAATTTGTATGGAAATACAAAAAACCTCGAATAGCCAAAGCGATCTTGAGAAAGAAGAATGGAACTGGAGGAATCAACCTACCTGACTTCAGGCTCTACTACAAAGCCACAGTTATCAAGACAGTATGGTACTGGCACAAAGACAGAAATATTGATCAATGGAATAAAATAGAAAGCCCAGAGATAAATCCACGCACATATGGACACCTTATCTTCGACAAAGGAGGCAAGAATATACAATGGATTAAAGACAATCTCTTTAACAAGTGGTGCTGGGAAATCTGGTCAACCACTTGTAAAAGAATGAAACTGGACCACTTTCTAACACCATACACAAAAATAAACTCAAAATGGATTAAAGATCTAAACATAAGACCAGAAACTATAAAACTCCTAGAGGAGAACATAGGCAAAACACTCTCCGACATACATCACAGCAGGATCCTCTATGACCCACCTCCCAGAATATTGGAAATAAAAGCAAAAATAAACAAATGGGACCTAATTAACCTTAAAAGCTTCTGCACATCAAAGGAAACTATTAGCAAGGTGAAAAGACAGCCTTCAGAATGGGAGAAAATAATAGCAAATGAAGCAACCGACAAACAACTAATCTCAAAAATATACAAGCAACTCCTACAGCTCAACTCCAGAAAAATAAACGACCCAATCAAAAAATGGGCCAAAGAACTAAATAGACATTTCTCCAAAGAAGACATACAGATGGCTAACAAACACACGAAAAGATGCTCAACATCACTCATTATCAGAGAAATGCAAATCAAAACCACTATGAGGTACCATTTCACACCAGTCAGAATGGCTGCGATCCAAAAGTCTACAAATAATAAATGCTGGAGAGGGTGTGGAGAAAAGGGAACCCTCTTACACTGTTGGTGGGAATGCAAACTAGTACAGCCACTATGGAGAACAGTGTGGAGATTCCTTAAAAAACTGGAAATAGAACTGCCTTATGATCCAGCAACCCCACTGCTGGGCATACACACTGAGGAAACCAGAAGGGAAAGAGACACATGTACCCCAGTGTTCATCGCAGCACTGTTTATAATAGCCAAGACATGGAAGCAACCTAGATGTCCATCAGCAGATGAATGGATAAGAAAGCAGTGGTACATATACACAATGGAGTATTACTCAGCCATTAAAAAGAATACATTTGAATCAGTTCTAATGAGGTGGATGAAACTGGAGCCTATTATACAGAGTGAAGTAAGCCAGAAGGAAAAACATAAATACAGTATTCTAACGCATATATATGGAATTTAGAAAGATGGTAACAATAACCCTGTGTACGAGACAGCAAGAGAGACACTGATGTATAGAACAGTCTTATGGACTCTGTGGGAGAGGGAGAGGGTGGGAAGATTTGGGAGAATGACATTGTAACATGTAAAATATCATGTAAGAAACGAGTTGCCAGTCCAGGTTCGATGCACGATACTGGATGCTTGGGGCTAGTGCACTGGGACGACCCAGAGGGATGGTATGGGGAGGGAGGAGGGAGGAGGGTTCAGGATGGGGAACACATGTATACCTGTGGTGGATTCATTTTGATATTTGGCAAAACTAATACAATTATGTAAAGTTTAAAAATAAAATAAAATTAAAAAAAAAAAAAAAAAAGAATACATTTGAATCAGTTCTAATGAGGTGGATGAAACTGGAGCCTATTATACAGAGTGAAGTATACCAGAAGGAAAAACACCAATACAGTATACTAATGCATATATATGGAATTTAGAAAGATGGTAACAATAACCCTGTGTACGAGACAGCAAAAGAGACACTGATGTATAGAACAGAGCCTCTTTTTCTACTTTCTCATTTTGCTTTTACAACTTCCTGGTGAGAGGACAAGGCTAGTATTACATAACTTCCAAGAGAGGCAAATCATACATAAACAGGTTAAAGGACTCGCTTTAGGATTCCATTACTTCAGGTTATGTGTGTATCAGAGAATCCTGGCCAGACACTGGGCTGATTTTAAGTAAAGGGAATTATTACAAAGGCGTAGGCAAGGAGGAGGGAAACCCCTGGGGATGGCACAAGAGGCTGGGGCCGGGAAAGGCTGCTCTTACCATCCCTTTGCCTGAGGGGCCAGAAGAAGTGGAAATCACCTAAGAGGACCCTGGAAGGAGAGTGAACTCAGGCATGGGATGCAGTCTTCCCAGAGCCAGTGGCTTGGAGGAACCCCGCCGGGGAATAAATACCCAACCCAGTTCTCCCTGACACTCCCCGCTGGCCTCTGTTTATCTCCTCACCTCTCCTCCCTAAACACTGACCAAACCCATCTGAAAGACTGAAGGCAAGGAAGCCTACTAGTGGAATCCCAACGGTGGAGCCTCCAGGGGGCACTTCTGGGAAGACAGGCTCTACAAAAGATGGTCCGTAGAGTGAGCCTCAGAGAAAGCCAAGCTTCTGGTTGCTAGTTCCAAGGGCCCTCAATGCCTCATCTTTCACTGTCATTTCCCAGATAAGTAAGAACAGGCATATTATCACCAGGGTTATAACCACCCTTGCTGGTGACTGACGATATTCCCAGGTGTCAGCCTAACAAGGGTGGGCTTCTGCTTTCAATTAAGTGCAACTCAGAAAGCGAATTCCATCCCGTGGTGAACTATGCACTGGGTACATTCTCATGAGAGACGTATCAACTAACACAATGCTGCCCTTTATAACTGTTCTCCAGAGCACTTTTTTGTGTGTGGCCCCATCCCTCACACACACACACAGAGGCACATGCACTCAACAGTTCACATCAGAAGATGAGAACAAAGCACAGCTTGTGTTTCTGGCTCAGATGCCACAAAGTTAATTTTAGCTGGAAAACTCCTTGACAGACTTCCAGGAAAATACCACCCTAAACAGCAGAGCTCCTGTTAACATCTGCCCATCTGCCTGCTGTTTGCTCAGTGACATCCAATGCCAATCTCTTAAGTCCAGATTCTCAAACTTCCTCTGAAATTAGTCACCTCAATAAGGCTCACAATGACATAAAAGCAGCTGTTACCGAAAGGAACTGTGGCGTGGTGATGGTGGTTGGGGAACAAGTCAATGGAAGCATGGATGGGTGGGTGGGTGGGTGGCTGGTGGACGAATGGTGTTAGCCGTAAGATGGAAGAATTAACGAGGGGGGTGATTTACCTAACTCTCCCCTCAGTATTTTTTTTAACATAATTTTATTTATTTATTTTTGGCAGTGCTTGGTCTTTGTTTCTGCGGGGACTTCTCTCTAGCTGCAGCATGCGGGCTTCTCTTGCTGTGAAGCACAGGCTCTAGGGCACACAGGCTTCGGTAGTTGCAGCACGTGGGCTCAGTAGCTGTGGCTCCTCGGCTCTGGAGCACAGGCTCAACAGTTGTGATGTATCAGCTTGGTTGCTCCATGGCATGTGGGATCTTCCCAGATCAAGGATTGAGCCTGTGTTGCCTGCATTGGCGTTCTTTACCACTGAGCCACCGGGGAAGCCCTCCCCTCACTATTCTTGGTGACACGAATCTGAGGTACCTCTAAATCCTGAGACAAAGGGGTCTCTGCCTGAAACCATTGACTTCAGACACAGAAAATATTATAGAATGTATTATAGACAGAGAGATAGACAGATCATGATAGATGACAGACAGATAGATAGACAGGTTGTTGTTGAGCTGGTAAACTGTGTCCAACTCTTTGGGACCCAGTGGACTGTAGCCTGCCAGGCTCCACTGTCCAGGGGATTTCGCAGGCAAGAATACTGGAGTGGGTTGCTATTTCCTTTTTCAGGGAATCTTCCCAATCCAGGGATCAAACTCACATCTCCTACATTGCAGGTGGATGCTTTACCACTGAGCCACCTGGGAAGTCCTATTAGATAGGTAGGTAGATAGATAAGCCTGAATTAAGTAGACAGATGTATAGATAAGTAGCTAGATAGATAAGCCTGCATCAGATCCCTGATGGCTCAGTGGGTAAAGAATAGGACACGACTGAGCGACTAAGCACACACGCACCTATTAAGAGCTCTGTTTTGAGTTTTGAGCAAGCCGACATCACTTAACTAGCTGTGGAATGTCTCAGTGCTTCTGCAAGGAACTTCACCTCCCTCTGCTCCTCTGCTTAAGGTGCAGGGATGCAGTGGCAGTGACAACTGCCTTCAGGCATCACAGGGATGAAGATCACCCCGTAACCCCCAAGTGTCTGGGTACAGCTTTCTCAGAAAAAAAAAATACTGAGGTAAGAATTGAACTCAAATATCTATGACCAGGTTGGTTAGAAAATAATGCTTCAGAGAAGTTTATAATTTATGATAGAAAGATATGACACAACCCTGAAGGAGAAGAAAGAACCCGTGTGTCCTGGAATCTGGAAAAGACAGAGCAGAGGGCAGAGGAGGGGAAGACGTGGGAAGGAGAGAGGCCGGAACTTGAAACACCTCTCCCTGGCGAGCATCACTGATTTCAGTAGCATTTTAGGTCAAGAGCACTATCCACTGATAGAAACAGGGCAGAGTCATCTTTGCTAGATTTGAGGAATTTCTAAGAAGATGCACCTGCTCGTGCCACCCTGCCCCAAAGATTTTTGAGCCTGGGACAAGTTCCAGGAGCCCTGAGGTTAGAGATGTTATGGTCACGGCTCCTGTGCCCACCACCCTCCTTGCCCTGGGCCTGTCCTGCCTCTCCCGGCCCATAGAGAGCTCCTTCCATTTGTCTGGGTGACTGTACATATTAGGCAGAGGTTCTCTGGGCTGCTTGGAGGGGGGATGGAGGCAGATCCTCCTAACCCCGGCTTCCCCAGCCTCTGGCCCTTCCATGGGGAACATCAACACAAGACGATGACCTCAGAAGCGTATCTGAGGACATGTGGGCTGCCCTTCTCACTAAAACCTGGTATGAAATTCCTTTGCCAGATTTGCTTCAGGAAATGAACCTGGATGTGGATGGCAGGGTGGTGAGAATCAGGAGAAGCTGGAGAGAGGTACCCTCTGCATGGGGAGACAGAGTAAGGAAAGTCAGGGGGCAGCAGGCTGGCCAGGGCCCTGGGGACACCTCTGCCCTCAAGTCCAAGAAGAAGATGGTCTCCCCCACCCCAGGCAGGGTCTCGCTTAAGCACTGGAACCCCCTCTGCCAATATCTGCTGAATCGACTCAGAGTGAACTGACCTGCATCATAATTCCAGGCACTGCACCAGAAATGACTTCAGTTGAGTTATGTCTTGTTTTGTTCTGTTTTAGGAAACAAGCTATATGCGGCCTGAGAACATATTGCTTTCGTTGCTGTCTGCTCTGAAGCTCAGAGATGTCACCCCAGATCTGGAAGTCTGACCTCACAGGCCCGGCTGGCTCTGTCTGGCGCGGGGGCAAGTTTCTCTAAAGCAAGGCCGTTCTCTGCTGGCTTGGGGTCTGGGCTTGGGCACCAGGACTCGGGAATGTGATAAATAATCAGCAGACAGTCTGCCTGTCAGGTGATGCTCCACTCATCTTGGGATACAGCCGAGGAGGGAGGTGTGAGAGCTGCCGAGGGAAGGGGCCGGGGGTTGTGAGCAGGCCTGGGGCTCCTCCATGTGACACTGCCTGCCTGCCCGCTGCTCTGAGAGCCCCAAGCTTGCCGGCCACCAGGCGCTGGGACCCCGCACTGGTTCACAGAAGCAGCAGCGTGGTCTGGGTCATTCCCAGCCCTCCTCCCACCACCACCACTTATCCTGACCTGCTTTTCTGGACTCATCTGGGAGGGGTGCAGAGTGTCACAGTAAGCTCCGGACTCACACCCTCACTGGAACTTCTGGGTCTGGCGAAGCCTGCAGAGTGTGCTGAGAGCCAGGCAGCCCCAGAATGCCCTGCCCTGCTCCTCCACCGCAAGCCTTCTTTAGTCAAGTATTCTAAATTTGTGATGCTCAAACCCTCCTCAGTGGACCAATAGCCTCAGCATCACCTGAGAGCTTGAAAGAAATACAGATGCTCAGACCCCACCCAGATCCTCGAATCAGAATGGGCCTCTTACACGATCTCCAGTGACTCACATGCCTGTTACACTGGAGACGAGCCAGCTGCAGAGGATCTGATACAAACAGGACAGATCCTGGTCACAGGAGCTGAAGGACGTCAGGAACACAAACCCATCCCCGCCCATCCCCAAATTATCTTTCTCACCTGTGTTGAAATGCCAGTGTTCATCCTTTTAGACCTTCATCTTCTGTCTAAACTCTGCCATTTTCATTAAAATACAAACATTGCCTGGGAGGGAAAGCACATGGGTCCCTTACTACTTAGTCAGAAAATTAAGAAGTTTTTAATGTGCCCGCTTTATGTGCCCCACACAGTACAGGATGCTAGGGGTGAGTGAGTTTAGTGCCAAATAATTACTTTTCCCCAGAGACAAGGGGTCGGGAAGATCCCCTGGAGAAGGGAATGGCTACCCACTCTAGTATTCTTGCCTGCAGAATCCCGTGGACAGAGGAGCCTGGCAGGCTACAGTCCATGGGGTCACAAAGAGTCAGACACGACTGAGAGACTTTCACTTTTCAGAGACAAGAGAGCTGGGCATTCAGAGAAGAACGGGCTTCTCTCCGGCAGGAGGGATTATTCAAGGGCAGAAGAAAGGGCTCTCCTAAGACAAGTGTGACCTTCTGCTATATCTTGATTTGACCCAGCTTGCCTCTAGGAGCCCATCAAGTCCTTGAGTTGATGCTACCATTTCCATTCAAAGGCATCCTTTGTCATTTCAACTTAATGGAAAAACCCAATGGCATTTTGAAGACAAAATGTCCAGGTGCATATTTATTTTTAGAAGGAAATGGACCACAGCACAACCATCCTGCAAAAAATGAAGCAAGCCATGGCTCTGTGTGCTGAAGCAGAGAGCGGTACCTCAAGGGTGGAGAGACGGAACTCACTGGTGAATGGGCAGTGCCTCCTCTTACAGATGCTCTCTCAGGAAGCACACAGCATCCATCGAGCGGCCAGGAAGTGCAGTTAGTGCTAACACTGAAGGCACTGGAGGAAAAAGCAAAACTTCTCCTTAAGCTTCCTGTGTTGGTTTGTGTACCTATGGACAATTAGCAACTATTTCCATTTCTAAAATCCTTGGGATACAGGATGATTTGTTTGCATATTTATTTCATCCATCACTGAACAAGGTCATCTTTTTTAATAAGGTGGAATTGTCTTTGTGACCTAATAGCGGTAGTAACGTCAGTCAGCGAGCGCTTGCTGTGTGCCAGGTGCTGATATAAGTGCTTTATGAGTCGAGAGTCGTCATCCACGGGTCCTTCACATTGCTGTGTGTCCTGCAAGCAGAGACACTGCCTTTGTCCTTGATGATGTTTTCCCAGCTTTGGGAGATAAAGAAGATAGAGTGTCTCCCTCCAGAGACAAGAAACAGACTTACTGTCCAAAACAATAAACATTATGTCCCCGTGAAACAAAGGAGAAGCGTGCTGCCCCCTGTTCTGAAGGATTCCCTCAGCCTAAGCTGAGAGTTCTGGAACGCAGTTACTGCATGTATCCAACTTTCACCCGGCCCTCTTTGCGTCGTCCTGTGGGAACTGAGGCCCAGGAAAATGTGCTACTCTGGCTACTGCTTGTCCACTTGCATCTGACACAGGGGTCTCATGTCTCCTGCCAGCATCAAGGAAACTGTGGGGGGATAACTCATTAGATTGTGAGCAGAGGAAAATCTCAGACTCTACCCCAGTTTTGGCAGAAGTTCAGTTCAGTTGAGTTGCTCAGTCGTGTCCGACTCTTTGCGACCCCATGGACTGCAGCATGCCAGGCTTCCCTGTCTATCACCAACTCCCGGAGCTTGCTCAAACCCATGTCCATCTAGTTGGTGATGCCATCCAACCATCTCATCCTCTGTTGTCCCCTTCTCCTCCTGTCTTCAATATTTTCTAGGATCAGGGTCTTTCCCAGAAGTAATATCTTGGCAGAAGTAATTAATCCTCTGGACAACCTTGAGAAGACACTCTTATTTCCACCATTTTACAATTTAAAAACAAAACCAAAAAACTAACAGTCTATATTTTCTTAGGTCATAAATATCATGGTTGTTATCACTCAACTATACTGACACATCCACAGGGGGTCCCAACACTGAAATACCGCCCTGAAAGAGACTTTCCTTTCAGGAAGTGTCAGCTTTCTAGGCCTTCTTTTTAAATACTGCAAATACTGCTGAGAATTACACTCAGTTAATTTCTACCCCTAATCTGTATATGAATTAGACATAGCCTAAGAAGTAGAATGTTAAAAGTGGGCAGAGGGGTACAGACAAGAGACATGGGAGACGTATTTTTGCTGCCCTCCTTATTTTTGACCTGGACTGGCCCAGTAAATGCCCAGTTCTTTGCATCACAGTGAGGATAAAGTACATCAGAATTGCATAGACGTGGTTCCCCTGCAGGTTTACAGGGGTCAGAGTGTGTCTGAAGAGGGACAACATCTACTTGGGCTGCTCTTGGTCATTCCACTGGCATGTTTCATGGTTCAAATGATGACCTGTCACTCCATCTGTGACACCTAGAGTCCACAATCCCCTGAGATGTTGGCATAAGTGGGGAATCTGCCAAGAAGACAAAATCGGCCACTACTGCTTGTTGTCTGAAATAGACTCTATAGTTTAATGCTCACGTAAGACTCAGTACAGCAGCACTTCTGCACAGATGTAGGTAGATGAGGCGTAATGGAGGGCTTAAATATATACCATGTCTCTCATTTTTATAAACATGGTCCTGAAGGCAAAGGGGGAGTGAGGCCTACATTCACTTTGTCATCCGATGAGCATTTACCAAGTACCTTGGTATGGAGTTCAACAGGGCATCCAGAGATGAATGAAATATAGGCATCGAGGCTGTATATTGTCACCCTGCTTATTTAACTTCTATGCAGAGTACATCATGAGAAATGCTGGGCTGGAAGAAACACAAGCTGGAATCAAGATTGCCAGGAGAAATATCAATCACCTCAGACATGCAGATGACACCACCCTTATGGCAGAAAGTGAAGAGGAACTCAAAAGCCTCTTGATGAAAGTGAAAGTGGAGAGTGAAAAAGTTGGCTTAAAGCTCAACATTCAGAAAACTAAGATCATGGCATCCGGTCCCATCACTTCATGGGAAATAGATGGGGAAACAGTGGAAACAGTGTCAGACTTTATTTTTGGGGGCTCCAAAATCACTGCAGATGGTGACTGCAGCCATGAAATTAAAAGACGCTTACTCCTTGGAAGGAAAGTTATGACCAACCTAGATAGCATATTCAAAAGCAGAGACATTACTTTGCCAACAAAGGTTCGTCTAGTCAAGGCTATGGTTTTTCCTGTGGTCATGTATGGATGTGAGAGTTGGACTGTGAAGAAGGCTGAGCACTGAAGAATTGATGCTTTTGAACTGTGGTGTTGGAGAAGACTCTTGAGAGTTCCTTGGGCTGCAAGGAGATCCAACCAGTCCATTCTGAAGGAGATCAGCCCTGGGATTTCTTTGGAAGGAATGATGCTAAAGCTGAAACTCCAGTACTTTGGCCACCTCATGGGAAGAGTTGACTCATTGGAAAAGACTCTGATGCTGGGAGGGATTGGGGACAAGAGGAGAAGGGGACGACAGAGGATGAGATGGCTGGATGGCATCACTGACTCGATGGACGTGAGTCTCAGTGAACTCTGGGAGTTGGTGATGGACAGGGAGGCCTGGTGTGCTGAGATTCATGGGGTCGCAAAGAGTCGGACATGACTGAGCAACTGATCTGATCTGATCTGATCCTACCCCAAAGTTACAATTTAATTCAAACTAACACAAATACACAAGCAATAAAACATTGCAGACTAAGGAATAGATAAGATAAAGCAGACAGATCAAGCCTTGTCAGGACTCAGACCAGGAGTAGTTGTATCAGGCTGGGGAGGAAGATCAGGCCCTTCTTAGAGGATGGACAGAGTTTTCCATAGACAAGGGTGAGGAGGCAGAGAATTCTATGCTGATGAGACAACTTAGGCAAGTTATTGGGACTTGTTCAGGGTGGACAGGGAGTAGTGCAAATTGACCAGAGCATAAAGTGCAGAAAGGTAACTAGGGAAAGGTGAGGCTGGAAAGAAGGCCGGGTCAGATAGAGAAGGGTGAATGCCAGTTGGAGGCTTCAAGGCTTTATTCCAGGGGGATCCAGGAACCACTGACCATAGGTTGTCCAGGGGTGGAACACACAGATGTTACAGAAATGTACGGCATGTAAATAGCAAAGATTATTGACTATAAATCCAAACCTTAGGGAGATGTCTCAGGTCAGAAATCCACAAAGCAAAGAACTATTATTTTCTATACAGAAAGAGAGGAGTTACTCTTTTGAGGGAAGGGTGATTTTAGTTTAGGGAGTCATTAACTTGGAGTTTATCCAGTCTCTTAGTGTTCCGTTTCAAACAGCATTAACTATAATCTGTTATGTTCTTATGTGGTTGGTTGGCTCCTTCACAGAAGAATTAATAGCTCTTCAATTAACAATCACATAACTTAGAGCCAAGCACAAAGTAGGTGTTAGTAAGTGTTTTAAAGCAATACATTGTGCTGCGTGCCTGCTAAGTTGCTTCACTCATGTCTGACTCTTTGCAACCCAATGGTTTGTAGCCTGCCAAACTCGCCTGTTCATGGGATTCTCCAGGCAAGAATACTGGAGTGGATTGCCATGCTTTCCTCCAGTGGATCTTCCCAACCCAGGGATCGAACCTGTGTCTCTTAAGTCTCCCACATTAGCATGTGGGTTCTTTATCATTAGCGCCACCTGGGAAGCCCATATATTACATTACACAAAACATCAAAATATCTTCAGTAAGTCAAGACTAGACGCATCTAATGTCTGCAACAGGTATAAAAAAAATCTGTACAAACATTCACTGTTTCTGATTGAATGTCTTTATCCAGAGTTAATTATTTTAATAGTCTGGTGATAAACACAAATATATTTTTATGGCAAATATGTGGCTTTTTAAATTACTGCCTTTAATACCAGAAAACCAAGTGTATTTAACACTTCCATTTGCCCGAAACATCAATGCTAGACATATGACCTATTTAAACAAACAATAATTAACCTATTCACACAAACTGTAGTAAAGAGAACTAAATTTGACCATTTTCTCTCCCTGCTGTTACATATTTTAGTTTGCATTTTTTCTTTATCAAGAGTACAAATCTATATGTGTGTATACAAACCTCCAGAAATAGATATGCAATACGGTTGTTAAAAAAACAAGGAAGTCATTAAGTCATAAAAAAAGACTGTGAATCTATAGAATTCATCCTGTTGATTCATTCAGAAACCTCAACAGCTGCATGCCTTTGAATGCTTTAACTTGTGTCAATAAAATACTGAAACTGTTAAATCTTTGCAGACAGGTAGAAAATGTGATTCTTAAAGCAGTGTCTGTTCGAATTTTAAATAGCTTAATGAACTTAAAAGAGAGCAAAGATTCATTCTCATGAGCACTTAAGTGATTCTATCTACTTGTGGGGATTTAATTAATGACCTATCTGATTGCCCCAAACTTTTAAAATTGGTCACCTCCAGCAAGAAGGCTCCTGCCCAACAGCCTGCCGCTGCCCCCCACCCAAGGGTTCACAGCAAGGCTGGTAAAGACCAGGAAAGGACAGATATCTCTGAGTATCATGTGGTGTAGTTTGGAGGGTGGGAACATTTCCAAATAGGCTATGATTTACTTTGTGGGTGAACATTCCCTACCAGGGCACAGAGGAAAAGGAAGTCAGGCCCCCTAAAATAATAATTGGCCAGAATCTTGTTGTACCAGCAGGAGGAGAATCAGGATGGTCAGTAGGATGGGCTTTTGGGCCAGAAAAATCTAAGGTTGCTTACTAGTGGTGGGTCTGTGAATAAGGAACCCCACCTCCCTGCATCTCAGTTTTGCCGCTGTGAAAGAGGTAAAATATAGAGGCATACAGGAAGGGTCTTGTTCTGGGGTACAAACACCTTCAGATCTCAGTGTTAAAGCACTGCAGAGAACACAGCCTGGATCTGGATATTTATAGTGGCCACAAGCAATTGCAAGCCAGGCATTACAATGGAGGGATTTCACCTGATTAATGCAGAGGCTCGGGAACTTTATTTTCAACTTTATTTGGTTAGCAGCACTTCTCTATTTGCTGTCTTCTGAAAACACTTAATAGGAGACAAAGGGAAGATCAGGAAAGGAGAGAAGGTTGTGGGAAGGAAAGGTACAAACTGTAAAATCCTGCTTGTCTTCCTGCATAGGCTTCATTTTCTATCTTTGAAAGTATTTTTACTTCAGGTACATGTGGATTAGAAATGTCTTAAACAGGAATGTACAGTAATTCATGTTTTATATTAACACTTGTCCATGCAGTTCTTTATAGATAAATTGATAAGTCCTTTAAAATCTAGATGAATAAGCTTAATGCTTTTTATTGAAGTAACTATCATTTGGAGAGATCTATGCATAAGTGAAAAATGACTTTATCAATAATGTTCCTTTCCTCATTTCAACATTTTAATTATATATTTCTTTAATATTTCCTAGAAAAAATTAATTTAGCACCAAAATGTATTAAAGCAAAGGGTATTTTTCACCTGAGCACAATGTAAGAATTCTAATAAACCACAATATATTGGGGGTATTTTAAATGAAGGGATGCACAAGAGAACTTTTAGAAATCTAATCTGCTTTGTAATTGGACTTGATAGAACTGCTTTCCTTGAGAAACTCAATAAATAGTACCACTCCCTGCTGGTGTTCTGTGGCTCCCTACAAACACAGCATGTGTGTATGTGTGTGTGTGTGTGCATTTTACAGGAGGCCTTCTCCAGAGAAAGAAATGAAAAGATATTGCTCTATCAGTCAGCAAAACAACAAAGCCCCATGCAGCCAGCCACTGATCCCTAGAAGTCAGAAGCTGGGCGAGGACCAACTTTAAAGACCACTTTTAATACCACTGAACTGTACCCTTAAAAATGGTTGACACTGTAAATTTTATGTTACGTATCTTTAATCACAATAAAAAATTGACAAGAAAAAAGAAAATGCTGCCTCGCATAGTTATGTGGCTGGAAAAGCGAGGAGCGTCTTAATAGCTTTTTCAGGTAACGGTGGATATCCTTCTGTCCGCTGGACTAAAACCCAGCAAGTGGTTTCTTAAAAGTTAGCTGCAAATGTAGAATCTGAAACCTTATCAGTAAAGCTTTTGTATTCTGTCACATTTTTAAAACCTTTTAAACTGCTTACAAAGGACAGGATAAAACTACATTGTCCATGATGGCACCACTAGCCATGTATGTATGGTTTTCAGCACTTGAAACGTGGCCTAGGGAGACCAAAGAATTGAATTTTAAAGTTTATTTAAATTTGATTTTAAAAACTTAAACCTGGTTCAGTTATTGGAAAAATTTTCAGTATGTTTGGGCCAACTTAAATATGATCATTTATTCTTTCAACTTAACTGTTGTGAAATCTAAACACAGATCAAGGCATTCAGAGTGAAAACGTAGGGCTCCAAATGAGATGTGCTGTAAATACACAATGAATGCTGAATTTTAAAGACTTAGTAAAAATAAAAGAATATAAAATATCTCAATATATTTAAAATATATTTCATACTGAATATATGTTAAAATGACACTATTTGGGATACATCGGTTTAAATAAAATATATTATTCAATTTGAAAAAAAAGTTTCTGTAAAGGAAAAGTGAAGGATACCTGACTCAGGTTATTCTTTTTTTTTTTTTTAATTTTATTTTATTTTTAAACTTTACAATATTGTATTAGTTTTGCCAAATATCGAAATGAATCCGCCACAGGTATACCCGTGTTCTTAATTGACATAAGGAATCACCCCAGAAGTCTCTAGTTTGTATTCTGCCCAGAAAAAAAAAGAAGTGAGAATCATTTCCATTGGAAAAATGAATCATCCTCGGATGCATAGATAATTTGGTGTCAGTATCTGTATCTCCAAAAATACATTAGCTTTGATCACTCCACAAAACAGTGAAGGGTAGTAATAATAGCACTGAAAGGAGCGAGTTCATTTTGAAAGTGCTCTCCAATGTTAGTGCATTTTACATTGTTACAGTATTATAATACAGACCACAGTCTGCATTTATGCATGAGAAATATCAAAGTAATAAGAGCCTTGTCATACATACACACACACATATATATCCTATATAATGTACATATATACGTGTGTGTATTAACTATATATTTCTAAACTTATCTCTCTATGTATTTAGATATATATACTATCAGAGGGCTTCCCCAGTGGCTGAGTGGTAAAGAATCTGCCTGCAGTGCAAGACACAGGAGATGCAGGTTCAGTCCTGGGTTGGGAAGATGCCCTGGAAGAGGGCATGGCAACCGACTCCAGTATTCTTGCCTGGAGAATCTCATGGACAGAGAAACCAGGCGGTCTATAGTCCATAGCACATGACTGAAGTGACTGAGCACTCTCATACCGTCAGAGCCTCAAAGAAAGCTCAGGAGTTTCTCCTGGTCTCTTCTTCGTTTGTGTCAAATCTATTTAAGTATGGTTTTGCTAATAATTTGGAAATTATTAGGTAAATTTGAACAATCTGGATGGTCAAACTGATTATTTATGTTACAACATTCTAAAGCCTTAGTGATCTGCACTTCTGCCCATATTTTTTTTTAATCTGTGTTTCTAGACAATTGTTTACTTAATCCAATGTGGACAGAAATCTTTGTGCATATTTTTAAGGCTGTTTTCATCAAAGCTGCTGTTTCCGACTGAGCTACACACCACCAATGCCAAATGATCAAATTACTCACACAGAAACCATAAATGAAATCCATAGATAATTTGCAGACCTCATTTCAGCCAATGGTTTTAGCTCTTTTTCTCAGCAGATCTCTCCTGAAAGCTGCTAACAGGCTGATTGGAATTTTATATCCTCTCCACTCTCTGGTGGAAATGCTAATAAGCGATGAAATGGCTAAAGCCCAGTGCACAGAGGAGGAGGAGGAGAAGCAAGGAGCTGAAAACCCTCCAGCTTCAAAATTGCATCCTGAATAATCAGCAATTGACAGAAGCTCCTCACACGGTGCTTTCTCCACACTCGCGAGCAGACTGGGCTGACTGTGAAACCTCGATGTTACGCATACACTTGTTCCAAAATTGCTCGACAGACTGCATTAGGAGGTTAGATGAAAGCCTGATTTGCCATCACAGCCAGTCAGATTTCTCTGCTAGTATTAGCTATCTTTAAAACATATTTCCATGGCAACTAGTTTAAAAACATATTTGACTGTAGAGGCACTTCCGTTATGAGAGCAAGAAAAACCCAAGCAGCCTCTTCTTGTCAGAGCTCTTTTCCACCAGCGGAGCAACTCAGGCCAACGAGGATGAGAGGAAAGGTCTCTTCAGGCTCAGGACTATGGAGCATCGAGTTGCCTGGGTCCCATCCTTCCACGTTGCTGAAGGAGTCACTGCTTCTCTCCATGAGGCAAACCTCCTCCTGAGCTTAACCTGCTGACCTTTTCTGAACCCATTTCTGCTGATGGACATTTTTCCTTCAGGCTTCCTTTGATTTTTCCATGTCTGCACTAGTTTCAAAGGCCAGTCAGAATACAATTGTTTTAGAAGTGAGAGACAAAACTCCGTTTGCTTTTTAGAAAAAAGAAGAAGAAATACTCACGGATCTTTATACAAACTGGCCTTTTTGTCACTGCCATGTCTGCTTGGGTTGAGGCTTAATCCAGGGGCCCTGGCACCCTGAGTTCTTGACCCTTTATTAGGAGAAATCATGAATTTTCTGTCCTATTGGCTGTGGGGACCAGACCCACAGTGAACCTCTCTCAGGGCCAAGATGAAATGTTAATAATAGTTCTTGGCTAGTTCTTCACCTCCAAGAAACTCAGGGTTTTCCCAGGCATTCTCTGTAATCTCTCCTAGATGTAGATCTAAGTATTACTAATTCTTATTTTCACACCTTGTGGGGAAGAAACAGCCTGTAACCTTTAGCCCAGTGGTAGACTCTGTGTAGATTGCATTGACAGACAGAGCCTATAATGTGATGGTTCTGCTGTAGCAATAGGGGCCACCCATCCAAAGGTCTCCCCTCCTGTACCCCCGAGATGTTGCAAATCCCCACTTCTTCAGTTTGAGACTTTATCTTCTAAATGAGATATAATTCTGCAAGCACCAAATTCTTTTTGAATTAAGGCAAGATAGGTATGAAACAATCAGTGAGAACAATACTCATGAGGGTCCAAAAATCAGATTTGGGCCCTAACATTTTGTAGCAAGAATATTTCACTGAAAGGGAAGTAGGAAACAGAAAGATCTAGAATTAAAAAGAACAGGGCCAGGTTGAGTTCTTGCTTTGCAGGATATCTCAGAATGGATCCTCTGTTCTGGAAGCTTCTCTCTGTTTTCTCAGCCTCTCCAGGGCCCAGCTTGCACTGGGTTCTCAGTGCACTCGTCTCTGATTGAGGCCATATGGATATGCAGCTGGGGTCCATTTCAGCTAGCTTCATGGTACATATTGATCACCGTCACAGATCACTCATTCACCAATCTTCATTGATCACTAAATGGCTGGAATTAATAGACTATCCAGTGGAAGGGCTATTTATTTAAGGTGCATAGGCAGAGGCAGCGGGTCCTTGGGGAACTTTTATTTCCCACTGTGCAGTGAGCGCCTCATCACTCCCAGCGAGTATATTTATGTGAGAATGTATATACTTCAGTGTTTGTGTACATAACAACTGAAATGTAGCGTACCCAGGACACATGCATTAATTTGAACATCAATCTGGAAATTGATGGAGCCACAGTAAAACCTACTTTTGGATTACCTATAAAGAGTTTATTTATTGTATATGCAACATTTCAGGGAGAAGGTGTAAATGGTTATGAGAGGAAAATAGTTTTAAGTAACTTCAAGATTATAATTTCAAAGCTTTTCTTTCTTTTTTTTCCCAAGCAAGCTATTCCTGTTTGTTTATCAAAACAAGTCTCCTAAGAAAATTAACTAACCCCTTTTGATTATCTGTATTCTGGTACTGTGTGTCCTTGAAAGTGAAAGTGAATTCGCTCAGTCGTGTCTGACTCTTTGAGACCCCATGGACTGTAGCCCACTAGGCTCCTCCATCCATGGAATTTTCTAGGAAAGAGTACTGGAGTGGGTTGCCATTTCCTTCTCCAGGGGATCTTCCTGACCCAGGGATTGAACCCTGGTCTCCTGCATTGCGGGCAGACGCTTTACTATCTGAGCCACCAGGGAGTGTCCTTGGGTAGTGGGAAACTGAGGGTTTGGCATCCAATTCCAACATCCAGTGGTTTTTTCCCTATTATCATCTGTAGAAGCATTGTGCATGCTCTGCTGCTGCTGCCGCTAAGTCGCTTTAGTCATGTCCGACTCTGTGCGACCCCATAGGCAGCAGCCCACCAGGCTCCCCCGTCCCTGGGATTCTCCAGGCAAGAACACTGGAGAGGGTTGCCATTTCCTTCTCCAATGCGTGAAGGTGAAAAGTGAAAGTGAAGTCGCTCAGTCCTGTCCGACTCTTAGCGACCCCATGGACTGCAGCCTACCAGGCTCCTCCATCCATGGGATTTTCCAGGAAAGAGTACTGGAGTGGGGTGCCAGTGCATGCTCAGTAGTGTCCAAATCTTTGCAACCACATGCACTGTAGCCTGCTAGGCTCCTCTGTCCATGGAATTTTCTGGGAAGGAATACTGGAATCAGTTGCCATTTCCCCCTCCAAGGAATCTTCTCAACCCAGGGATTGAAATCAGGTCTCCTGCACTGGCAGGCAGATTCTTTACCACTGAGCCATCTGGGAATCCCTTTTCCCCCGTTCCACCATATAATTCTATGCCAGTCTCAAACCCATGTTGTCACCTGCGCTTATGATTCACTGACTATAGATAGGAGGTTCCAACAACCCCCTCCTTGACTCTGAGTTCAATTAATTTGCTCAAATGACTCAACAGTGTTCAATGATTACTGGTTTACTACAAAAGGATGTAGGAAGGAAAGGTGTGACAAACCTAGACAGCATATTTAAAAGCAAAGATATCACTTCGTTGACAAAGGTTCTGGGCTCCAAAATCACTGCAGATGGTGACTGCAGCCATGAAATTAAAAGACGCTTACTCCTTGGAAGGAAAGTTATGACCAACCTAGACAGCATATTAAAGAGCAGAGACATTACTTTGCCAACAAAGGTCTGTCTAATCAAGGCTATGGTTTCTCCAGTGGTCATGTATGAATCTGATTGGAAAGTTGATGCTTTCGGATTGTGGTGCTGGAGAAGACTCTTGAGAGTCCCGAGGACTGCAAGGAGATAAAATCAGTCAATCCTAATGGAAATCAACACAATATATTCATTGGAAGGACTGACGCTGAAGCTCCAATACTTTGGCCACCTGATGCAAAGAGACGACTCACTGAAAAAAACCCTGATGCTGGGAAAGACTAAAGGCAAAAAAGAGAAGAGCACAGCAGAGGATGAGTTGGTTAGATAGCATCACCGACTCAATGGACATGAATTTGAGCAAACTCCAGGAGATGGTGAAGAACAAGGAAGCCTGACTTGCTGCAGTTCACGGGGTTGCAAACAGTTGGACACAACTTAGTGACTGAACAACAAGAAGTCAGGAATTAGCTAGATGGAAGAGATGCAAAGTGCAAGGTGTGGGGAGGCTTCATGCCCTCTCCAAGCAGCCACTTTGCCCAAGTTCCCACATGTTCACCAATCCTCCCCCATCCTTTGGGTTTTATGGAGATTTCAATACATATCCATGATTGATTAACTCATTGACTATTGGTGACTGATTCAACCCTCCAGCACTTCTCCCCTCTCAGGAGGTAGAGAGGAGAGCGGGACCGGGACAAGAAATTCTAACCCTCTAATCATGAGGTTGGGTTCTCTGGCAACCCACCCCATCCTTGGATTAGCTTCAAGGACTTCCAAAAGTCACCTCATTAGTGAAAGAACTTTATCACTCTTATCATAGGAAAGAGTATTAGGAGCTCTGTAACAGAAATAGGATGAAGACCAAATAAATATTTATTATAAATTGCAGTATCACAGAAACCCAGCTTAAGGGTAATCATGGTCCACTGTGTGGACTGGGAACTGTGGGTATGTGAACTGGGCTGATAGGGAGGGCCTACCCGGAGTTCATGTACCTGTGTTGTCTCTTGTTGGAAGGGATCCACACCAGGGCAGTGGGTGATGGGAAGGGCAGGGACTTGCGTCTTTTAGATTTGCTTCTCTGGCAGCCTCTTGGATGTTATCTGAAGGCTGAGGAGAGAGGCATGATAGACAGATACTGAAGAAGTTGCTATTTGCATTCCTAATATTTGCAGTAATGACTCTATCAGGCATCAGGGTTTTGTCTTATCTGATGACTTGTGAGGTGAGAAAATGGGGGCAAGGGTAAGGAGGAGAAGCTTCCTTGATGAGGCACCTGTGATTTCACATCACTGGTGGTTCGGGAGGAAAGAACAAGGGGGCTGCCACTTGGCAGTGGTCAGGACGTGTTCCCAGAGCATGGGACTCATATCTCAGTGTCCCAGATACAATCATGGACAAGGGGCAGTGTGGGGGCTAGAAAAGGGGCCTGGGAGAACAGAGGAATAAAGATTAAGGATTCAGTCAAATTCAAATATGGCTTATTAGAATTCAAAAATTAAGCCTGTTATCTTTTTTAAAAACTTAAAAAATATAAGATAAAGACCCACATTTAACTACAAAAAAGGGATTAAAGTGGCATTATTTATATCCACAATTGATATTGCCACAGAAAAGTTGATCCCTGAAAAAAATAAAACTAAATTTATTTTTAAAAGTATTTGGAAGTGGTATAATACAGTGAAAGGAGCATATCAGAACCTAACACCAGTTATTATCTGAATGACTCTGGGCAAGTCGCTCAGTGAGCAGATGAAACCCGTTTTCCCTCCCATTTGAGCACACACATTGATTATGTTGCCCAGCCTCTCCACCAGCCCAGAGGGAACATGTGATGGAGCTCTGACAAACGCACCATGGACAGAAGTAATACATGCTGCTTCTAGATCCCATCCACTAGAACGCCTTGTGCCTGGGAAGCTGGCATAAATCTGAACATCAGTTTGAACCTGATCTAACTCAGAAGGAGCTAGAATAAACCTGATGCAGGGTTAGCAACAAAGCCTTTATTAACTGTGCGAACAGTATTTCTGACAGGACCGTGCAGAGTATCCAGCAGAAGACTGCAGTTCCCTACTAGGTGGTAGAGGCCAGACCCTGATTGACTACACAGAAGGCCACTCACCAGCCAGGAACACCTGTACTGGATGCTGCAGGAGCCAGAAATTCACTCTTACTGTCTTAAACACTAAGACTGGGATTTATGTGCTATACCAGTTAGCATTATTTACATTAATTAATCTACCTGAACTTCAATTTCTTATTAATAAAAAATGAAAGAATAAAAAATGAAAGAATATTATGTAATTTATAGAGTGCACTGTGCTTACCTGTTCAGTTGTGTCCAATTCTTTGCGACCCCATGACTGTAGCCTGGCAGGCACCTCTGTCCATGGGGACTCTCCAGGCAAGAATACTGGAGTGGGTTGCCATGCCCTCCTCCAGGGGATCTTCCCAACCCAGGGATGGAACCCAGGTCTCCCACATTGCAGGCAGATTCTTCACCGTCTGAGCCTATGAATACTGTACTGGGTAGCATATCCCTTCTCCAGGGGATCTTCCTGACCCAGGAATCAAACCAGGGTCTTCTGCATTGCAGGTGGATTCTTTACCAGCTAAGCTACCAGGGAAGCCAATTTATAGAGTAGCTATAATTAATTATAGAATTAACTATAGAGGCACACAGAAAGTGCTAAATAAATAGAAGAATATTGTATATAGGCTCTTATTCAGGTTTTCCCTTCATTTAGATCCTTTTCTCATAATTCGTAAGTTAAGTTTATTTTCCATTAGTGGGACACGAATCATATGATGAAAGTGAAATGCAGCTTCAAGCTTAGATGGAAAGAAAGAACAATTTAACGACCCAGTATGGACATCAGCTGTAAGATATGGGACCTTGGGTACCATTCTTAAGTTTTCTGAGCCTTAGCATCCTCATTTGTAAAACAGGTATAAGAATTCACACCTCACAGGAGATATGTGAAAATAAAATGAGGCAGGAAATGTAAAAGTAGCCCTTACTCTTTGGAGTTCCATAAAAATGCATGGTTTACTATTATAGATTAGCCATTTTAAACTCACAGAACCCAGCAGCTTTTGTGCAAACATTATCTTCCCAAACAGTATATGATTTTCCACTGGATTAGCAAAGTGGTTGCTTTATATTTAATGCTTTTCAATTCTGGTGGATACATGTGATTAATATCACCTTTCCATTTTCTCATATGTTTAAGTTGATGAACCAACAGCAGTAATGTATTTGAAATGTTATATTTTCTTTTTGTTTTAAAGATGGAAAGAAGACATTGCTAGCAGTAAATCATGCATGCCTAAATTGAACCTGATGGGTCAGGAAAAAGTAAGACCTTCACTTCTCTCCTGTCATTGAAATCTCCTTTGGAGAGAGATGCATTGGGAGCTGGGGCTTCATTAGAATCAAACACAATCTTGGCAGGTGTCAGTTGAGCTCTGCAGTGAATCTATGATCTACTCTAAACTTCTCGATATATTCTCTTAATTTTACGATTTATAATCTCTGAAAACACCTCACATGAATTTTATTACTGTGAATTGAAGGCTATCAAAAAGTCAAGTTTTCCTGGAAGAGCATTTGGTATGTTCCTCACATTGGCACACCATGTCAGCCATGGAGATGCCTATTTTTCTCTAGATAGAGAGTTAAAATTCTGAAAATTTAAAATACATATGCCTCGACCCTGAAGAAGAAAGCTGAGGTACCTGGTATCTTAAAGGAGATCAAGGACACTATTGAGTGGATGCAGTTTGCAGCCATGTGAAGGTGGTTGGGAGGAAAATACTTTCAGTTCATAGTTCAGCAAATATATATGGAACTTCAACCAAGTAATCAAAGTGAACACTTTATTAAGGTCATGTTGATATCATGTGCTTCCAGATACGATGTCATGAGACAGGCACTTCACCCCCGTGTTATTTTAAAAACCCTCAAAACAAAAACAAACAAAAATATCTAATGATGAGAAAATTGAGGAATAGTCTATGAAAATGAGAAACATGCTGCAAAATATCTAACTAGTACTCACAAAACTATAAACAACATGAAAAATAAGGAAAGCCTGAGAAACTGTTACAGACCTGAGGAGACCAAGAAAACATGAAACTTACTGCAATATGGTATGAGGACCCTTGTCTGGATCTTGGAATAGAAAAACATCATTAGTGGGAAAATTAGTGAAATCCAAATAAAGTCTAGAATTTGGTTAAGAGTAATGTGCAATGGTGGTTTCTTAATTTTGGCAAATATGCCATGGGAATATAGATTATAACATTAGGGGAAACTAAAAGTGGGAGAGAAGTATACAAGAGCTCTCTGTACTACTTTTGAATTTTTTCCTGTAAATCTGAATCTATTTAAAATAAAATGTTTATTAAATTATATATGTATATAATTTTAATACGGCAACAAAAATCAAAATGTCACTTTTAATGAAATTTTATTTTTAAAAGCATTAAAACAAAACTTTAATAAATTGTTGTAACTATATTATTTTAATGAAAGATTATCTATCTATGAGAAATCATCTTTATAGCATTCTAGAAAGATGATGGTGACAGTATAATTTTTGATCTCTTGAAACAACCACATAAAAACAGATGAAGCAAAATAGTAAATACTATAGATTTATAGCAAAACAAAAAAAAAACTGACAAAATTTACAACAAATCTGACTGACATGGTATCTTCTATGAATGTTGAAATGCCAAGCAGATGGGGATGAACCACCAAGAGCCACCAGAACTGCATGAAACCAGAATCTGTGCAGGAAGAAGCAGAGGGAGCATGAGCTGGATCTGAGGAGAGAATCCCAAGAGAGTCAACCAGTGTTCACTGGAAGGTGTGACCAGCTAACGTGCAAATGCACCTGAAGCTGGGAGAGATTGTGCCCAATCTACTAGCGGGTGAGCATAAGGCCCGCGAGGTATAAAGGGCCAGCAGTCAGCAGCCTTAAGAACATCCAGGCTCCCCAGACAGAACTACCACAGCTCTTCCATGACAAGGCCGCTAAATGAACAGAAAATGCTAGAACTGAAATTATAATTGAGCAAAATAAGGACACAAAGGTGAAGAAAAAGAATTTCCAAATAAAAGTCAGAAGGGAGAACAGAGCCAGGAAATCTCAGAGAGAAAACTGCCCTACTTTTTAATGCTATATGACGAAAAAGCAAACAGAAGAAAACAATAGAAGAAGGTAGTCCATGAAGTGAACATTTGTTCCACAAACCTTTCAAAAGTTCAAAAAATAATTTTCTTGAAAGTGGTCAACAGAAAACAATTAAGCAAAATAAAACAGGCAAAGCCATGTTGAGATCAACAATAAGGAGCAAAATATCATATAGATATATGGACATTTCAAAAAGTCATGCTGACCAAACAAAATCTGTACCTACTATTTCAAAACAAGGTAATAAACCTTGAATAATTGACATCAAAGAATAACTTAAACCAAAATTTTATAAATTATGAAATGAAGTGACAGAACCCAGTAAAGAATTAGAAATTATTTTTTTAAAAGGTTATTTCAGACTATTAGACTAAAAGTCATACCAGACTACTGGAAGTGACACAGATAAAATAATGTCCTAAGAGAATCGGAAGATGAAAAGAAGGAAGCATTCAAAAATCATAAAAGAAATGAAAGGATAAAAAGATTCAAGAGAAAGTGAAAAGTATTGATGATAAACAAACAAATCCAAACAATAGAAATCCCTAAAGAAGAAGATGAAACAAGAAAATATCACAGGATGAAAGAACATAAACTATCTATATTCTTGATAGTAATGATTGAAGCTAGACTAGGTGGTAGATAGAATGATGGCCCCCAAAATTGTTCACCTTGTAATTCACAGGATCTGTGAATGTGTTATCTGTCTATGGTTAAAGGGACTTTGCCGTTGTCATTAAGTCAAGGATACTGAGGTAGACAGATGAGCTGGCAATGAGCGGGAATATGCTGGAAAGGTAGAATGTTATTGCCAGAGATAAAATACCTGAAATTAGGATTATGGAGAATTGCAATCATTGGTACAGACATTCTCAACCAGAGTTCCCTGAGAGAATTAAGCTTTTATGCCCAATGTATCTAAAATATGTAAAGAATTAACTTCACTGCTATGAATTTAGAATGGTACTAGTTACATACCATCTTTGAGAGATTTGAGAAAATATTCATTTAAATTACCTACAGCATTCTATGGATCAGACAAAGAGCCCCATCTGAGAAAAACCAGAGGGTCTATCCATGGGAATAACCAAAATAGAAATATTTCAATAGAATAGAAAACAAGATCATTTTTAAAAGTTCAAGGAACAGAGAAACCGAGATATTGATATGATCATCTGTGAGGATACTGAATTCACTAAGGTTAAAATAAGAATAGTATTGAAGTTGAAATTCCTGAAAAAGAGTGACCTGGGAGTGGATAGGTGACAGCAACAAGGAAAGGTAGTGGGAGATATAATCTCAAGATGGAAATAGAAAAGCAGGCTTTCAGGGAAGAGCAAGGAGAAAGAGAAGTCAGCAATGAGGACAATGAGGAGGTATAGCCACTTCCCCTCCAAGTCCAGAGGCACAAGGGCTATGAGAGGGGCAACACCCCCACTGAGGGGCTGCAGGAAAGCAGTGTCCTCAGGAGAGAGTCAGTCCTTCAGCCATAGGGTGAAAAGCATTCAGAAGATAGATGCAGGACAGATCACGTTGTTGATTGTTGTTGTTGTTCAGTCACTAAGTTGTGTGAACAACACACAATGGGTTGCTCTTTGTTACCCCATGGACTGCAGCACACTAGGCTTTCTTGTCCTTCACTATCTCCCAGTTAGCTCAAATTCATGTCCATTGAGTCAGTGATGCTATCTAAACATCTCATCCTTGGCTGTCCTCTTCTCCTTTTGCCTTCAATCTTTCCCAGCATCACGGTCTTTTCCAATGAATCAGCTCTTCGCATTAGTTGGCCCAAGTATTATTGCCAATAACGGACCCTAATTTCCAGAGAGCACAATGGAAGGGATCAAGAACTGAGGAGGAAAGCTGGAAGGAAACAGAATAAAGCATGTACAGAGCCTGTGGGTTTCTTGTTGGGAGATGTGTTTTGACTTGCAGTTTGGGGCTGTGGTGGCTGACATACAGAGAAATAAAGGGCATAATAAAATTACTTATTATGCAGGTTCAGTGGAAACAGTGCTGGTGAGTGTTGTGAAGGAGGGAGAGGTGGGTTTCAGGGATTCCCTGATTTCAAGAAGGTCTCAATCAGGTATGGTCTTAGATCTAGTGTCACTAACCTATGTGATTAACTAAACTTTGGAGGCTCACACACCTTTTCAAGAATCTTACAAAATGACAGATTTTCTAAAAAAAAAAAAAAAAAAAAGCAGATAAACTCAAAATGGCAAAACTCAAAATGGCAAAAATAGTTTTAAGGTAGAGTTTTCAGAGCTAAATACACCCACATGTGTGTGTGTCTCAGCCACTCCCATCTTGGATCCATGAATTCAGGATGAGAAGATATGATTTAGATTGGTTTTTTTTCTGTGACAACATGATTAAATGACATATGCTAAATTTAAAGGGGACTAATTTTTTATCCTTCCTGGGAAGTTTATTTGCATTTGAACACAGACAAACTGAAGACACAACTTAATGCACAGGCACTATTTGGGGACAGGAAGAGAGCTAGACTGCCAGATAAAGAGGGGCCTTTAAAATCCACCATCACTCACTCCAAGGCATAGATAGCATCAACACTTAAGAAAAACCCACCTGTGTGTGTGATGGTGGGGGAGTGCTTTAAAGGAATTGTACAAAGCAGCAGAAACAAATACTGACCTCACAAAAATGGAAAACTTAAGACCCTAGTTTCAGCCTGAATATGTGCCTTCTCATCTCACCTCTGCTTCCAACTCTCCATTAGGATCGTGGGTCAATCATTTAGATTCTCTGTATTTTAGTTTCAGCACCTGTAAAGTAGGAATCACAGCATCTGCCTACAGAGAATTCAAGCTCCTCTGCTGGCTCAGATGGTAGAGTCTGCCTGCAATGCAAGAGACCCAGGTTCGATCCCTGGGTCAGGAAGATCCCCTGGAGAAGGAATTGGCAACTCACTCCAGTATTCTTGCCTGGGAAATCCCATGGACAGAGGAGCCTGGCGAGCTACAGTCGACGGGGTCACAAAGAGTCAGACACAACTGAGAGACTAACACTAACCTTGGAAATGTTGTTATTAATTCCAATCAGGGTGGTCTGTACACCTGTCTTCTTTTCTTTCCCAAAGTCTTTGGCCGAGAACAAGAGCAGAGAGAGCAAAGCAAAGACGTGTGATGGAAAAGGAGTCAAAGGAAGTCACTGGCCCTCCGACCCACCATCATCTCAGTGGAAATGAGGAATGAGCTCCTTTCCCCTGGGACTTGCTTTATCTGGACCTGAGACTTCAGACGATCTACTCTTCTTGGCAGCTAAAAGCCAGGAAAATCAGTTCTCATATTTTAAAGGCCAGTGTTCATGAAGCAATTTGTGAAATGAAATGCTACATAAAAATAAGAAATGGGTAGTTTCTGGAAAGGGAGGAAGCTAGGGTCAGATATCTTGGAAAATGCTAGCTTCTACTTCATCAAAGCAACACACACACATACACAATGTTAGCCCTTCAGTCATGTCCAACTCTTTGCAGCCCCATGGACTGTAGATCATCAGGTTCCTCTGTCCATGGAATTTTCCAGGCAAGAATACTGGAGTGGGTAGCCATTCCCTTCTTCAGGGAATCTTCCCAACCCAGGGATTGAACCCATGCCTCCAACATTACTGATGGCAGATTGTTTACCATCTGAGCCACCAGAGTAGCCCTAATCAAAGTAAACTGGAGTTCTATATTTTAAGAGTTACTTGCACCCTTCAGAAATTACATAAAAAAGTTTCCAAATGGTTTTCCTAAAGTGGAATCTGCAGTTTATTCAGGCCTTCAATTAATATTTGGGTTATTTGAATTAACAATTAAAACATCTGCTCTCACTAATTTTCCTCTTTTAATATTAAATCAAGTCATAGTTTAATATCATAGATTCCAAACAGCTAAAGATTTCAAACTTCATTGGAAATCTCACCTAATTTTTAAATGACATGATTGATAGTTGTTTTCTAATGTGGAGAAATATAATTTGCATTTCTTCTTCGGTGTCAAGGTTGGAGAGCCCTTTTATTTGTCAGAATGATAAACTTTGCATGCAAAAGGTTACAAAGGAAGAAGCAAATTGGTAGATTGACATTTTCATCTAATTTAACACAAACATAATTACAGGTATAAAAATCTGAAATGGAAATAAATTAGAATTATGCTACCGCCGTTTTGGATTGTGTTTCTTTTGAGCTAAAAAGAAGAGAATCCATTGACTTGAAAGGGGGGTGATATAATTGGGTATCAAGACCAATAAATGAAGAAAAAAGCTTTGAGACTTTTCACCTACCTAGTTACAAACTTTCTCACTTTTTCATTCTAGTTGAGCTGGCATAATAAACACAACAAACCAAACCATTTGTCTTCCTCATTCTGAGTTCTCTTCTTTAATTGGATTTATTTGTTTTTCAAAAGACCCATACTTCACATAGATGGAGCTCATTGGCCTTTAGCACCAACAATCTGTCATGTAGATTCCAAATCAACATAGGAAATTTGTCATAGGAGGCACAAGGGGATTGTTGCCAAATGGTTACCTCTTCTGTTGACATTTCGGCCTCTCCCTAGGAGATTTGATTTCAAGGTCAGAGACCCTTAATTTCCTCAAGTCATATTTCCTAAAAGCCAGGAAACTCAATATTCAGGAAAGAAAAAATTCTAAATTGTAAATGGAATATGCTCATGAACTAGGTACACTATCCTCGTGTTAGAGCTTGAAGTTCTTTAAAAAGTTAACAGTGAGCTAGTAAATGTTAGAGCTGAGATTCTAACCTTGGTGTGCTGCACTTGAATAGTCAGTTAAGACAATCTATCTATCTGATATCCGTTATTCAGCTTTGGTGTCAACCATATATTTATACATCATTATACAAACCATCTATATTATACACACATACCATGTGGGTTTTTTTTTTTTTTTACATCATATATATTTTTGTATTATGCAGTCATATGCATAACCAAGGAGAAGGCAATGGCACCACACTCCAGTACTCTTGCCTGGAAAATCCCATGGATAGAGGAGCCTGGTAGGCTGCAGTCCATGGGGTCGCTAAGAGTCGGACACGACTGAGCGACTTCACTTTCACTTTTCACTTTCCTGCATTGGAGAAGGAAATGGCAACCCACTCCAGTGTTCTCGCCTGGAGAATCCCAAGGACAGCGGAGCCTGGTGGGCTGCTGTCTCTGGGGTCGCACAGAGTCGGACACGACTGAAGCGACTTAGCAGCAGCAGCAGCAGCAGCATGCATAACCAAGTGACAATGAAAGTCACTCAGCTGTGTTCAACTCTTTGCGACCCCATGGACTATACAGTCCATGAAATTCTCCAGGCCAGAATACTGGAGTAGTAGCCTTTTCCTTCTCCAGGGAATCTTCCCAACCCAGGGATTGAACCCAGGTCTCCCGCACTGCAGGTGGATTCTTTACCAGCTGAGCCACAAGGGAAGCAGGCATAACCAAAGTGAACCTTAAAAGTTAGCAATAACAACAAAAATGACATGAGTTGCAATTTTAAAATTATTCAATATTAGCTAACCAGATTTGAAACGTGCTATACAATTTTACCTTACTGTGGCATTTTCCTGAGTGCTATTTTGACTCTAGTTTGTACATGATTTGGGGCTGAACACAGCAGAAAGGTTGGCAGACTATGGACAGAGTCAAGGCACTGGTGGGAATGGGAAGAGCAGATGAAGCAGACCCGCTCTTGGGAGCACAGAGCCCTCTTCCCTGTGCCCTCAGGTTCCAGCTCCCATGAACAGGGAGGCATCATGACTGGAGGGAGGAAGTAGGATTAATATCCTGGCTTACACCTTGACACCTCGTTTAGCTGAATCAACTCTAGTCAATTTGGGACTTCCCCTGAAGATTGAATTGTTTTCCTATTAAATGTCTAGGCTCTGTAGAAACTGCTTGGCTTCCCAGCAATAATTTGCATGTACCAGTCCCTACAGACAGTGTGCAAGGAGGAGAGAGCT
This sequence comes from Bos indicus x Bos taurus, assembly GCF_003369695.1. Classification (NCBI taxonomy): domain Eukaryota; kingdom Metazoa; phylum Chordata; class Mammalia; order Artiodactyla; family Bovidae; genus Bos; species Bos indicus x Bos taurus. The sequence goes on along the minus strand of NC_040087.1, from coordinate 26,677,124 downwards.
CTGTAGGCACATCACAGGGCCTCCTTGCTGCCTGACACCCCCCTGAGGTAGCTGATCTGGGGCAGCAATGACCTGTGTCTGTGTCTGGCCTTGCCCCCAAAGAGAGAAGTAAAACATCCCTCCCTCCTGTAACGTCAGGATAATCTTCAGACCCTGGAGTCAGGCTGGCTGGACTCAGATCCCAGCTCTGCCAAGTGACTGTGTGACTTGGAGCAGATTATAAAACACTTTGTCTCAATTTCCTTAACTGTAAAATAATGAGAAAAATAATAGAGCCTGCTTCTGAACTTGTTATGGGGATTAAATATAACAACACATGTAAAGCTCTTGTAAGAGTGCCTAACACACAATAAGCCCTCAAAATATGCCAGCTATTAATGTATGCAAACTTTAGAGAATATCCCCTCTAACATCTAATTCTAAATGTTAGAATCTCAGCTCTAACATTTACTAGCTCACTGTTAACTTTTTAAAGAACTTCAAGCTCTAACACGAGGATAGTGTACCTAGTTCATGAGCATATTCCATTTACAATTTAGAATTTCTTCTAAAAAAAAATGAAATGGCTTGCTATATTACCTATGCTGCCATGGTAGGAGTGACATTGCAACTCATGTCATTTTTGTTGTTATTGCTAACTTTTAAGGTTCACTTTGGTTATGCCTGCTTCCCTTGTGGCTCAGCTGCTAAAGAATCCACCTGCAGTGCGGGAGACCTGGGTTCAATCCCTGGGTTGGGAAGATTCCCTGGAGAAGGAAAAGGCTACTACTCTATAATATCCTATACTTCAGTAGCATGGAGAATCTCATATTCTTTCAGCAAACTCCAGATGCTATTTTCCAAAAAAATACAAAAATCTTGGCAAAACCCTAGTATCATTTGTCAAGCAAAATACTTGTTACCTCTTAAAATATTTATTTTCTTTTGGAATTACCAGAATGAAGAGAAGTAAAAGAAATGGCTTGCTATATTGCTATATTGCTATATACCTATGCTGCCATGGTAGGAGTGACATAACTGTGATTATAAAAGTCACATACACAAGAGTTTGGCTACACAAGTCAGCTTTAAAAGAGTTATCCTCCCATGTATCATTCCTCACTATATCACCCTCCTTTCAGTCATCATATCATTTTGTTGTTGTTGTTTTGTTTTTGTCACACCACATAGCTTGCAGGATCTTAGTTCCCTGACCAGGGATTGAACCCAGGCCCTGGCAGTGAAAGCTCCAAGTCCTAACCACTGGACTACCAGGGAATTCCCTCAATCATAGTATTTTTCAGCTTCTACAAAATATAGTTGTATTCAAAGGACATGCAACTGAGCTGGGTAGGGAAAGCATGGATGAGTGACAAGCTAAATAATAAAACAAGACAACAGTCCAACAGATGTTAGATTCCGAGAAACACTGAGTGAGCATCTATCTTCAAGGCCCACTTATTGAACTCTGGGGACCCAATATAGAGAATACGAATAGCAGAATCTATGGCCAAGAACTCAGTCTGGTAGAGGGTAAACATATAGTATATGAGTACTTCTAATTCAAGAGATACTCTAGTGAGTGCTAAAATTAAAAAAAAAAAAAAAAAAGATTGTTGAATGTTAAATCAAAGTAGAAAGCCTCTTATTTGAGGACATAAGAAGCATGTATGGATGAGAGAGAGGTTTGCGGAAGAGGAAAGAGTGTGAATAGGGATGTGCAAACAGGGGTGCCCAGGGCAGGTCTGGACTCTTCAGTGAGAGCAGGGCATGGGGTGAAATGATGTTAAAGATGGATTGAGCCACTGTATAAACAGCTTTATGTAGAAGGCTGAGAAGGAGTGACTTGATTCAATCATCGAAGGTTTTAAAAAAATAACATAATCAGAATGTCTGTGGGAGAATAACAAACATAAGGTGTAGCAAAGATCAAAATATGAGGGTATTTGAGACCTTTCAGCTTTAGGCTCAACCTCCTTATGACCCAGGCTTCTATCACTCTAAGCTCCAAATTGGTTAATTCCTGCCCTGCCTTCATTTCAGGGCTCTTGTGAGCATGCACTCAGAACGAAATAGGGTGTGGTGACTAGGGTCACTGGCTGGTGGTGGGAGAGACTGCAGACCTTAGGACCTCTATTTATCGAGTCCACAGAAGCAGTGAGAACCTGTGCTGAGCGAAGCAGAATCACACAGGACGTTAAAGGATTGGACTGTTTTTTTTCCCCTCCAGTTCCCAGATAATTTATTCATTCCCTGGGTTTTCTGTTGGAAGGGATTAACATCATCTCAAGAATAGCACTTCTGTAGGACTTCGCTGGTGGTCCGTGGTTAGAACTCTGCACCTCCACGGCAGGGGACATGGATTCTATCCCTGTTCAGGGAATTAAGAAGACCCCGAAAGGCACACAGCACAGCCAAAAAAAAAAAAAAAAAATGCATTTTTCTATCACTTTTCACCACTTTCTTATATATTTGGGAGTAACCATGGTATGACAAGCAGACACCATTTAAGTAGTTCTATGCTTCATTTCCCTCACCTTGCATTTCCATTAAAAATCAGATAAAGTGTTTTTTTTTATCAACTAACAATGGGAATGAATTTAATTAAATCTTATATTGTATAATACCATGGTATTGAAAATTTTAATTCTGAAATTCTCTACAAAATATCTATCTATTTATTTTAATCTTTGATACATTCTACTCTTTTATAGTGCATACACTGTGGACCCTATTTCTCTGGATTCCCTTTCTATCAATTGACCATTGTCTTCTTCCTATTAGGATGCACGGAAGTCTTTCAACACCTCCATTCTTTCCTCTGTCCTCTTACAAATCCTAGCTGCTGCCACAGCCTTTATTAATGGTCCTTCAGAGGGGAATCCATCTCTGCTGGCAGGCTCTGGAGCTCACGCACAATGCTGGTTTGTGCTTCTTGCATATGCTAACAAACATGCTCTTTCTTCCCAATGGATGTCACAGAATAATACATCTCTTAAGCCGAAATAGGAAGCTGGCTTTACAAGCTGAGGCTGTAGATTTCCAGGTATGTTTCCTTTATAGTGATACTATTCCTGTTCCAAAAGGCTGGGGCTTGCCCTGTATCACCTGACTGATTGTAGAACAGTTCTACAAATTCTAGTCTCAGGCAGCCCATCTCAGAGCTTCTGAGTGTCCTGTAAGGAAAAACTAAGGATTTTTTCCACATTTTGGCAGGAAAAGATACACTCAGGACTTATTTTCTCTCGAAAATATGTAAAGCTAAAAGATTCTTCAGCCTGTGACAACAATCTCAACAAAGGCATTATGGTTTTTTAAATGAAGAATTTGAAAATATTAATACATGTCATCAGCAGAGGCACAGTCCTCATTTTCCATCTGAAATGTTACTTTATCACAAATCATGTAAATTGGTAGCTGATTGTCATTACTTTATTACTTTGATGACTGTGCAAGTTGACAGCTGATCACTGTATGATCTCCTGAGGTGTGGGGATCAGGAAGTCCTGCATACAAACTTCCATGCAATTTGTATCCCACTCGTGACCCCACTCATTCCTAGGCCTTTCCTTTATAGAGCCCCATTTACTCTTAGCTGTCTGCACAGCAAACCCTGTCACACATAAGGATATAGGCCTGAGCACACACAGAAGCAAGTCAGCAGTGCTGCCTTTCTGGAAGTTATGAAAAGTGCTCTGTGGAGTCTGCTCCCCACCCCAGTCCCTTCTATCTGCAGGAAATAAAAAATATTGAGCCAGAAGAGATAAAGTTTTCTAAGTTTCAGTCCAAATCTTATGTTGGCAAAGTTTTCTATATCTCTGTACTCTGTCACCCTCCCCCCGCCCCCAGTTGTTTGGTAAAGGGAGAAAGAAGTGTGAATGTATTTGGAATACATTATGCTACTGAGGACCAAACAATACTTCTTTGTTGATATCAAATACAAAACTCCTCTTTCCTATTTTCCAAAGCTGATTATGATATGTTCTCATGAAACTTCTAACGGTCTTTAGTAATTGCCCCTATTCTCTATTCTCATGATTCAAGTGCAGTATTAATATTCCTAGTCACTACATATCAGTTTCTGACTGATGAAGAACAAGTGAAGTCTAGATATTCCCAGTTTTGGAGAACCTTCTACAGAAGATTCTATTTTCTAGCGGGAGCCTCCTGACCATACCTGTCAGTATGTCCTTTCTACCTGATTAAAACTCTGCTTGTCCTCTCAGACTTATTTCAAGCCTCATTTACTCCAAAAAGACTTCAGTAAAAATGCTTCATCCCACAGAGATTATATTATTTTCTGAAAATGTGTTACATACCACTTGGATCACCATTTGGGGCCTAATTCAATACCACCTAATAGAGTGACTTAAGTTGGCAAATACTTGTCTCTGTACCAAGATGTTAACTTCCCCTGAGGAAGAATTGATTTTTTTTTTTAATGTCCCAATGAATCAAGAACACTTATCTTCATAGACATAGGAGATGGAAGAGAAAAAACAACTAATTGTCCCCACGATATCCCTTCTACCCTTCTTTAGTAATAGAACCCTAGTGTATTACCTGGTAGACTTACTTCCTAACTGTCTTTTCTTCTAGCTATAAAATGTGACTAAATTCTGTCCAATAGACATAAATGATGTGTAGCTAATAACAGCTCCTTAAGATATGTCCTCATATTTATGTCCAGAACCTGTGAATGATACCTTATTTGGAAAAAGGGTCTTTACAGCTATAATTAAGACTCTTGTGATGGAGAGATTATCCAGGATTATCTGAGGGAGCCCTAAATCCAGTCATTAGTGTCCTTATAAGAGAGAAGCAGAGGAAGATTTAACACACATAAAAGGAAGGTAATATGACAACCTTTTGTTGACAAACCTTTGCTGCTACTGAAGACAGCAGAAGACAGAAATAGAGATAGGATTACCCAGAGATAGAAGACTATTTGGTTTAATAATGTGATCCAGGTGACATACACAAGAGACCCACAAGGTTTTTGAAAATATTATACCACAAGAAACACTGCCATCTTGAAAGGGAAAGAGAGAGAATAAAATGTAAGAATGGTTGGATGATTCCTAAAAATTCTACAGTGAGAAAAAAGACTGAGGAAAACTAGTCATCTTCAAGCATATACTATACTTCAAGAAAACGAGAGAATGACTCATAACAGAGGCACAGGTGCCGACGTACATCTTCTCACTAGAAATAATCTCTTCTCTCTCTAAATCCCCTTGCAAGTATATGTTACTTGCTATATTGTTGGTGTGATGTCTTTGCTGACCTTATCTATTCCAAAGAATAGAAGCATATAAAGGGCAGAATCTGTTGACTGCTTGCTGTATCTTTATTGTATTTACCGCAGTGCTATAAACAACGTAGACAATCAAAATTTACGTATATCAAATGGATAGTGTTTCTTACTTCTGGATTACAGAGACAATGTCTTGATAATTCTCCCAAAATATGTGTTACCTCATGTGTTTTTCCTAAAGAAATTAAGAAAGTTTCAACTTATTGATTCAAGTTGGGACTGCAGGCAAAGGTCAAGATGGAATGAGAGCCATGTCTTAGAAGTGCTGATGCCAGGTTAGAATTATCAAGTGTACCATCTTCTTACTGAACCCCGAAAAAAATCTGAAGTTTCAAGTAGTTATAAAAATCCATCTCACTGAGAGAAAGGATTCTTTTTTGTAATGCCTTAAAAGGTTTACTGAGAAGAATAAAGTTAAATATAACCACAACTAAACCTAAGTGTGGTTTGGCAACGCACATGCAGAAATAGCACTAAATCAACAATGGAATAATATCACTGCTGACTCTTATGTAATGCTGACAAAGGCGGCAGCTGACAGTGAATATTAGAACTGATGTCAGCAGAAGATGCTGAACTTTTAAGCCCAAAGACATCACAGGTGAGACGGCTGTATGCTGGAAGTGTATTCTTTTAGAGGAAACATTTTGTTCAATGCTTCCAAATCTCAGTTCACCCAGGTCATTCCAGGATAATCAAGGTCTCACTTGCCATGAAATTGAAAAGAAACACTGCCACACATAGAACAATCATGAGGTGCTTCTTGGGTAAAAGGAGAGCGTGTACTGAAGACCATGAGCTCAAGTAAAGCAGTTTGGGGAGGGTCTTAGAAATTGCATGTGTGCACGCTCAGTGGCTCAGTTGTGTCTGACTCTTTGCCACTTCATGGACTATAGCCCACCAGACTCTTCTATCCATAGGATTTTCCAGGCAAGAATACCGGAGTGGGTTGCCATTTCCTTCTTCAAGGGATCGTCCTGACCCAGGGATTGAACCCTTGTCTTCTGCATCTCCTTTGTTGGCCAGGGGATTCTTTAACCATGTGGAAAGGAAATGCCAACCCACTCCAGTATTCTTGCCTGAAAAATCACAAGGACAGAGGAGCCTCGAGAGCTACAGTCCATAGGCTTGCAAACACAACTGAACCACTGAGCATGCACGCACTTAGAAATTAGTTCAACACCCCCAAATTGTGGTTTATCTTCACAAGTAATCTTCAAGACAGTGACTCTTGTCCCCATCTTACGAATGAGAAATTCAAGGCTCAAAGAGATTAAGTAAGTTGCCTAAAGTAATTATTTAACTAGACACAGATAAGCCTTCAAATCATTGTCTATATGGTTCAGTCATGTTAGTAACATCCTGTTAGAGCTTTTGTTCCTCACCCACTTTCAGCATGTTTTCCAGTTTGGAGCCTGTGATTCTAATGACAAAGAATAAAGAGAGCATCTTCATATTTAACTAAAATTTTCCATTTATAATGTAGTATTTAAGACCACTATTTTAATCTAATTATACCTTCTGATAATAAGTTAATCTTTATTCCCTCTTTGCTTCACATATTTCCTTTCTTACGTTCTTTCTTGCTTTCTTTCCTTCCTTCCCCTCTCTCTCTCTTTCTTTCTCCCCCCTCTTCTCTGTTTCTTGTAACTTTTTCATTAACAGATATTCCAAGAAACCTTAAAAATAACTGCTTCTATAGATGAAACAAGGAACCATTATTTATTCTCAATTAATAGTTGAACTATACCAATAACAAAGTTTTGGCACTGTTCTCACAGAGAAAAGCTATGCTGGGTACGGTAACCCTTTACATCAGGAATACTGTTTCTTGAACTATCAGATTAGCCACCGAGAACTAGTTTTTCCTTCTAAATATCATCTGTGACCAACATCTTCCTTGACTTACTTCTCCATTTCACCAAAAACTGTTGTCTGTTTCTTAAAATGCATTCTTCTCTTGACCTCTACCTGGTTCTTTGCTAAATCTACCATTGTAAGCACCCCTTGTTTATCTAAGCTCTAAATGTGGGAGTTCTCAGAACGTGGTTCTTGACCCTTTTCTTTATATAAAATAGAGGAAGAGGATCTCATTTTACTCCTAAGACTTAAATTATTATATCATGTATAACATATATTCCTAAATTTTATTCCTTATATAGTCTTTCTTTTAGACACAGAACTGCAACTTCTCATTCTATGTTTCCCCATAGATGTCCCACATATAACCTAATTTAATCTATCTGGATCTAAATTTTTGAGATTTTTTATCCCCAAATATGCTTCAATTCCACAGTTTCTTGCAAGTGTTCCTGACAGCAGTCTAGCTGTCACACCCACCTGACCCCTATATTTGATCAAGCACCAAGTTCCCAATTTATGAACACTTAGAAAACAGTCAGAGGTGATTTTTCTCAAGTATCTGGAGGTAGGCACTGTTGGCATTGGATCAATGGCTTAATAATATTAGGACCAGCGTTCTTTCTTCTTGTTACCTCATTGCTGAAAGATGGCTACTTCTGTTCCAGGCCTCATATACCCGTCTAAGGCAGGAACAAGAGGGAAAGACATCACTACCCTCTCGCAACTTTTATCAGGAACACAAATGCTTTCCTAGAACCTTCGCAGTATTCTTCTGCTGATGTTCCCCCATCCAGAACTAACTGTGGCCCTTGTCTCTCTCACAGCTAAGAGGGAGCTACAAGTAAGAAGCAAAGGAGAAGGTAATGAGGAAGTGATGGGGCAGATGCCAGGTTTGCACTGAAAGAAGGTCTGCTGGATTTTCTTTTGCAAAGGTCTGGTCTTACGCATCTTTCAGGGGTGCAGGATATTCTCTGCTTTCCCTCTGAATCAACCCTCTGCCCTCGTCATCCTGCTCTCTGCCCTGGGTCTGACCATGGGGGCTTGCGGGGGTAGAGACAGGGGAAGCCACAGAATTCCTGAGAGTGACCAGAGAGAAAGGTCTGCCTGGGCTCCCTCCACGCCAGACCCAGGCTAACATCAGTGCCTTTCTCTGCTCTAGTTTCTGCCAGACGGCCCACTCCAGACGGCTGAGCTCTCTTTTGGCTTTGATAACCACGCTCTCTCCTGGCCCCTCAGGCTATGGGCTGGTGAGGACACACCCTGCCCTGCCCCTGTTTCTGGCTCTGCAGTGAGGACCATCAGGAGTCTGTTTCTCCAACCAGCGCTGCTCCTTTGTAAACAGCCCCTTCACTCAACCTTCTCCAATCACCCCGTCTGAGTGAGCCATCTGTTTCCTGCTCAATATAGTAATCAACACTGTAACATCATATTATTCTTATTATTAATGACAACATCACACCCTATACAGAATGAGATGAAAGCTGGCTGGATGTGGGCGTGGAAACGGGAGACTCAGACAAGGCCCTGCTATTCAGGAATGTGGTGCTAGCAAGGCCATGGGTTGAAAAACATGCCTTTGAAGTTCCCCTTCCTTCCACCAAATTCTTCGTGACCACTGAATGGGCAGAAAATACATCCTCCAAGTAATTTGTCTTCAACTTAAAACATTAACTATCAATTTTTCTTATGCACCACCCCACACTTGTCAGAGGACTCATGCGCAGAAGAAGGAAAGCAAGGGATTTAGCACCATGTGGGTGGTCGAAAGTGCAGCTGGACACTGGCTGTAGGACATCATCCTAAGGAATGGAGCAAATAAACCTCTCACATGTGTGTACACAGAGGAAAGGGCTTTCCTTCCACTCCTCAGGAGTTATATAGCATTCCTTTTGGAAACTCAAGATTTTCAAAATTTCCTGAAGCCTTTATGACACTCCTTTCTACTCTTCTCTGCAAATTAGTTGACCCTGAAATTACTTGACCATATGTGTGGGGTTTTGTCTGGCATCTCTATTCTGTCATGGGTCTGCCAGTGGGTTTATCTCCTATGGCTTCTTTCTTCTTCACATCCTTTAATGGTCTCTTGGATTAAAAGGAGGTTTGCCCCTTGTGCTCCAAATTTGAATGTGCTAGAAATAGAGGAGGCCAGGGATCCTGATGAATTCATATGACTTTTCCTACCCATCTATTACTGCCGGCTATTAATTAGATCTAGATTTTATGTTTTATCCCCACCTTCATATTTTGCATATTATTATTAATGCCCATATTTAAAAGTAAAATACAACAGGTACACATTTGGAACTTCAATGCCTCATCCTCTGGTCACTATGCACCGGCCCCTCCCTATTTGCTGTATGCTCCCCCTTCCCAAGCCAAAGTTTTAAATTTTAATGTAAAAGTCTGTGTCTTTCTGATTACTCTAGATGTAACAGTATCTAAGTATTTTGGGGGGCAGACAGGAATAAAATAATTTGTCGAGAATCCTATAAATGCTGTAATAAGAATTTTAAAAGCATAATTGTTATGAAAATATTTTCATAGGTTTCTCTACCCAGGAATAAATAAGTTATCTTTCCTTAAGGCATTTATTAATATGCTGATGAAAATTTCTGGATACAGTACTGACAGTCACGATAATGAAATCCATGGGACTAATTATACTGTTACCCTCCTTCAGTATCTTAGATTTAATTTAAATGACTCATAGCCACAAAAGTATAAGCCTTAATGCACTGGTATGATAAAGTATAGTTTTTTAAAATGGAAAGGACTTTATAAAGGAAGTTTGAACATTATTTATAAATAAAGCATGGTTATCCTTCAATATCTGTATTCTATCAGGGAAGACTTTATTTTTTTATCTTATAACTTTGCTTGTGATTTATTTGCCATCAAGCATGACAGATAAAGGAATGCTAGAACTTTGTGGAGCTGGAAGAAATGGTCAAGTACATCTAATCAACTCTCTTATTTTACGATGAGGAAGAGAAGACAGGGGTCAATTGCTTGACTCAGGTCATGCACTTTGCTGAGACCAAAGCCTAAGACAAGGATTTCTCTGGCCATACAGTGGTTACAACACCAAGCTTCAAATGCAGGGAGCATGGGTTCAATTCCTGGTCAGGGAACTAACACCCCACATGCCACATGGCGTAGTCAAAAATAAGAAAAAAGCCTCATATAGTTTTGCTCAAAGTCGAATGCAACGATTATTAATATTAGGCATGCTTTAAGTACTGGATAAAATGTAGATTCCTGAGACCCACTGCCATACTTACCAATAAGAATTTCTAGGCTAGCATCCATAAATCTACACTTACACAAAACCTCCCTAGGATAAGTCTTATCTACACTGATGTGTCAGAACCACTTTCTGGAGGTGGTTCTCCTCTTCCGGCTGTGTTTCCCATGTAGCCTAGGCACTGGGGAGGGGGGGAACTGAGAAGATGCCCATGGGGTTAAGTGGTACTATAGGGCAAGGGGACAAAAGCCATAGAATAAACTGGAGGATCAACCCACAGGGTCCATGTTACTTGAACATTTGGGAAAAATTTTACTTTTATATTAAATCATATATTTGTAATACATGTACTGAAAGAAAAATGTGTTACTAATGCAAATGTTAAGATTAAACTACAAGTTGAGAGGAAGGGCAGAGGATGAGGCTGGAAATTCCAACCTTCTAATCACATAGTTAGTTTTTCTGGTGACCAGTCTCTGTTCTCAAGCTACCTAAAGCTTCCTATCATTAGCATAAACTTGCCTGTTACTGAAAGGACTTCTTTATGAATAATAGAACTCCCCTATGACTAAGAATGAAAGTGAAAGAGGAGAGTGAAAAAGTTGACTTAAAGCTCAACATTCAGAAAACTAAGATCATGGCATCTGGTCCCACCACTTCATGGCAAATAGATGGGGAAACAATGGAAACAGTGAGAGATTTTATTTTGGGGGGCTGCAAAATCACTGCAGATGGTAACTGCAGCCATGAAATTAAAAGGCACTTGCTCCTTGGAAGAAAAGCTATGACCAACCTAGATAGCATATTAAAAAGCAGAGACATTACTTTGCCAACAATGGTCCATCTAGTCAAAGTTATGGTTTTTCCAGTAGTCATGTATGGATGTGTGAGTTGCACTATAAAGAAAGCTGAGCGCTGAAGAATTGATGCTTTTGAACTGTGGTGTTGGAGAAGACTCTTGAGAGTCCCTTGGACTGCAAGGAGATCCAACCAGTCCATTCTAAAGGAGATCAGTCCTGGGTGTTCATTGGAAAGACTGATGCTGAAGCTGAAACTCCAATACTTGGGCCTGCCTGAAGCGAAGAACTGACTCATTGGAAAAGACCCTGATGCTGGGAAAGATTGAAGAGGGCAGGAGGACAAGGGGATGACAGAGTATGAGATGGTTGGATGGCATCACCGATTTGATGGACATGAGTTTGAGTAAGCTCTGGGAGTTGGTGATGGACAGGGACAGCTTTTATGCTGCAGTCCATGAGGTCGCAAAGAGTCAGACACTATTGTGTGACTGAAATGAACTGATGACTAAGGAAATTTCAAGTTTCTTTTTTTTTTTTAATCAGGGATCAAGCCTGAGACCCCTGCAGTGAAAACAAGAAGTCTTAATCACTGCACCACCAGGGAAATCCACAAGGGTTTTTGAAACTCTGTGCTAGGAACCAGAAACAAAAAACAAACATGTATATATACACACACATATATATATGGACAGACACATATAGACATATATCATATATATATAAATTAAATTTTATTATTAATAACATATTATTCATATTACATTTTAACATATAATCAATATGTAAAAATTATATATATACTATAAACTATATATTATAATACAAAGTTATATATATAGTGTATATAATATAGATATAATTTTAAATAATAAACAATTTATAATAATTTATAAATATATAGATATAAACATATTTTATACATAGATGATATGTATTTATATTTATTATATAAATTTATGTTTATATAACTTCATATTATATATTTTTCACATTTAATAATTTTAACATAATAAACATAATATATTTATTAAAATATATATAATAAGTATATGATATATAAGTACATATTATATGAGTATATGATTATAATTATATAATTCATATTGTATTAATATTATAACATATTATTATTGTATGTAATTATTACATATTATAATAATGCCACAATGTTATAGTATATTTTTTCCTAATGTACTTTAGATATGAAAATCTTAAATATGCCAATATGTTTTATCCTCTTTGACTTAGATATATTTACCATATGCAGGCAAATCCTGCTTCATCTCATTTCCATACCAGGGACCATAAATTCCCAAAAAGGAAAATCTGAACTTTTATGCTTTTTTTCTTATTCTCATTTTAAGTTCTTATTAGTTAAATTCCTATGCTAACTGGTATCAGGCTCATCCTCAATTGAAATTTTGATTGTCTCAGATTGGGCTTAAGAATCGTATTAGGGTTCTCCAGAGAAACAGAACCAATATGATATCCTGATTGAGAGAGACTGATTGTAAGGTCTTGACTCACATGGTTATGGAGGCTGAGAAGTCCCATGATTTGCCCTCTGTAAGCCATAGACCCAAGAAACCCAGTGGTGTAAGGTTCAAAGGCCCGAAAGAGAGGTTAAATGGTGCAAGTTCCAGTCAAAGATTGAAGGCCTTAAACAAGGGCACTGAAGGCAGAAGATTGATACCCATCCCAGGTCATTAGAGGGAAAGAGCAAGTTCTCCCACGCACCACCTTTTTGTTCTATTTATTCAGGTCCCCAATGAACCACATGGTGGATATCCACATTAGGGAGGGCAATCCACTTTACTTAGCCCACCCATTCAAATGCTAATCTCTTCCAGAAACCCCTCACAGACAGACCCAGAAATCCAGTCAAATTGGCACATAAAATGAACTCTCAGGAGAATCAAGGATTATTTTTGTGTTAGGACATCAATGCTTTTTTGAGAAGGAATGTAGCTAATCACTAAGATTTACACTTTCATGGCTGCTCAATCACACAATTAGTTGTGTTTGACTCTTTGCAACCTCATGGACTGTAACCCACCAGGCTCCTCTGTCCATGGGATTCTCCAGGCAAGAATACTGGAGTGGGTTGCCATGCCCTCCTCCAAGGGATCTTCCTGACCCAGGGATCCAACCTGCATCTCCTGTGTCTTCTGCACTGCAGGCAGATTCTTTACCTGAGCAACCTGGGAAGGGTTTACACTTACTTACATGGTTGAATTAAATCTCAGTAGACTGTGAGATAAGACGCTTCTGGAAGCTTCCTGATGGGAGAGACTGACTGTGGGGGAAACTGGATCTTGTTCTGATGGGCTGGGCCATGCTCAGTAAATCTTTAATCCAATTTTTTTCTTGATGGGGAGGGTTGTGTTCTCTCCCTGTTGTTTGACCTGAGGCCAAACTATAGTGGAGATAATGAAGATAGGTCCTTCAAAAGGTCCTGTGTTCCACTGCCACACTCAGTGCCCCCAATCCTGCAGCAGGCCACCACCGACCCACGCCTCTACCAGAGACTTCTGGACAATCATGGGCAAGTCCGGGTCAAGCTCCTTTCTCCTGGGTCCTGGTGCGCCTGATGTTTTCTTTGTGTCCTCCAAGAGTCTGTTTCCCCATGCCTGTGTAAGTTCCGGCGGCTCTATTGTGGGGCTAATGGTGACCTCTTCTAAGAGGGCTTATGCCGTACCCAGAAAACTAGAAAATTAAGGTCAGAAAACTAAGATCATGGCACCCGGTCTCATCACTTCATGGCAAATAGATGGGGAAACAATGGAAACAGTGACGGACTATTTTCTTGGGCTCCAAAATCACTGCAGATGGTGACTTCAGCCATGAAATTAAAAGACATTTGCTCCTTGGAAGAAAAGTTATGACCAACCTAGCATATTAAAAAGCAGAGATATTACTTTGCCAACAACAGTCTGTCTAGTCAAAGCTATGGTTTTTGCAATAGTCATGTATGGATGTGAGAGTTGGACTGTGAAGAAGGCTGAGCACCGAAGAATTGATGCTTTTGAACTGTAGTGTTGGAGAAGATTCTTCAGAGTCCCTTGAACTGCAAGGAGATCCAACCAGTCCATCCAACCAATCCATCCTGATTATTCATTGGAAGGACTGATGCTGAAGCTGAAACTGCAATACTTTGGCCGCCTAATGTGAATAACTGACTCATTGGAAAAGACCCTGATGCTGGGAAAGATTGAAGGCAGAAGGAGAAGGGGGACGACAGAAGATAAGATGGTTGGATGTCATCACCAACTTGATGGACATGAGTTTGAGTGAGCTCTGGGAGTTGATGATGGACAGGGAGGCCTGGTGTGCTGCAGTCTGTGGGGCCATAAAGAGTTGGACACAAGTGAGCAACTGAACTGAACTGAGACTGTGAGATCTTTGAGAAGAATATATTCATTCTTCTGTCTCCAGAATCTGGTACAGTATCTGTCACATGTTGAATACATAATTACAATATTTTTTGAAATATGTATTTCAGATGTTAATTTAGAAACTCAATACAAACAATGACATGTAGCCAAAATCAAACTGCTAAAACAAAATGATAATTTGTCCTCATACTTATGGCACTTAGCTCTTCAAAGGTTAATTGAGTTAAACTAGAATAACTAAGTGTTGCACTTTAGATTCCAAATAATAATAACTATTATTATTACATCCACATTTGACATCAAATTAACAGGTGTTTTGACATCTTAAATGATAATCACATTTTCGAACCAACCATGCAGTAACCCAAACTGCTATAAGTGACCTGAACTATCAGAATAAGTTTTCTTCACCTCAAATTCATTAGTTATATAATATTGTCTTGCTTTTGGTATGTAAAAGGATGGGCTACACAGTTCGAATATTTTATAACAAGTTTGAGAGCATTTGTTAACAATGTAAAGGATTTCTCAGGATTAAATTTAACCAACTGATTTTTCCAAGTATCTATCTCTTCTGGAATATTTTTTCAATGAGCTATTTAATTAACATAAACTGATTTGTTGTAGATTTAGATAGTCTCAAAATACATCTTAAACTGATTTAATGTTTGGGATGGAAGCTTGAAAGAAATACCAAGCAATATAATTTTAGACAGAAATAGTAACTATGTCTTTTTCAGCTTGAGTAATATGAAATACTGGAGAAGGCGAAGGCACCCCACTCTAGTATTCTGGCCTGGAAAATCCCATGGATGGAGGAGCCTGGTGGGCTGCAGTCCATGGGGTCGCTAAGAGTCGGACACGACTGAGCGACTTCACTTTCACTTTTCACTTTCACGAATTGGAGAAGGAAATGGCAACCCACTCCAGTGTTCTTACCTGGAGAATCCCAGGGACGGGGGAGCCTGGTGGGCTGCCATCTATGGGGTCGCACAGAGTCGGACACGACTGAAGAGACTTAACAGCAACAGCAATATGAAATACATAAGTGAAAGGCATTAGTCAAATCTCACTGTGGATGGTGATTGCAGTCATAAAATTAAAAAACACTTGCTTCTTGGAAGAAAAGCTATGACAAACCTAGACAGTGTATTAAAAAGCAGAGACATCAAACATCACTTTGCCGACCTAGGCCTAAATAATCAAAGCTATGGTTTTTCCAGTAGTCATGTAAGAGTTGGACCATAAAGAAGGCTGAGTGCCAAAGAATTGATGCTTTTGAACTGTGGTGCTGGAGAAGACTCTTGAGAATACCTTGGACAGTAAGATTACCAAACCAGTCAATTCTATAGAAAATCAACCCTGAATACTTATTGGAAGAATTGATGCTGAAGCTGAAGCTCCAATACTTTGGCTACCTGATGCAAAGAGCCGATTCACTGGAAAAGAGCCTGATGCTGGGAAAGATTAAGGACAGGAGGAGAAGGAGGTGACAGAGGATGAGATGGTTGGATGTTATCATCGACCAGTGGACATGAGTTTGAGCAAACTCCAGGAGATAGTGAAAGAAGCCTGATGTGCTGCAGTCCTTGGGGTTGCAAAGAGTCCAACAGAACTGAGCAACCGAACAACAACAGAAATAATAACAGCAAAAATGAGGTCGACTACAATTTCAGTTACTATTTACTGAATGGTTACTGTTAATTTTCTGAAGACTCTGCCAAATGGGGATAAACTGGTACCTATTTTACACAGTTGAGTGGTCAGAATGAGATAATAATGCAGGTACAGATCCTGGCCACTACCAGACTCATAGTAACCCTCTATTCGACCCATTCCTCATGACCTTAAAGAATGCTATGTCCTCTGAGTCTTTTCATAGGGACCACCCTCTGGAAAATTTCTGAGCCTCACACATCCCCTAAATGTATGTTCTAGTGTGCCAAGATCCCTGAGTATTTTATGCCTTTTCTGTCATCTGCCATGACACTCATTTCTCTTTTATCAGCAAAGGTCACCACTCTGTCCAGAATTCCTAGACCTACACTAGCATTGAGTCTTTCCTACCCTCTGGGCTCCTTGTCTGACTGTTAAATCCTGTATCTCAAAATAATGCCTTCAGGTCAATGACTTCTTGCTTTAAGAATTTTACTCTCTAGTCCCCTTGATCAAGATCCTCAAAATCCAGGCCCAGGGGTATACCTCTAGATCCTACTAGTCCATCCTAGCTGGTCCTTGCAGTTCCTTCAGGGTGTAATACTCTTCTTCCCTTCCTTGTCTACAGGTTCCGCTGGGGTTTAAGCCTACTTAATTGGCCTGGTGGGGCTTCCCTGGTGGCTCAGTGGTAAAGAACCCACCTGCCAATGTAGGGGACTCAGGTTCGATCCCTGGGTTGGGAAGATCCCTGAAGAAGGAAATGGCTACCCAATCCAGTATACTTACTTGGGAAATCCCATGGACAGAGGAGCCTGGTGGACTGCAGTCCATGGGGTTGCAGAGAGTTGGACGTGACTGAGTGACTAAACAAAAGCAGTACAATTTTTGGCCTGGCATCCAAGAAAGATGGTGGCACACTTCCCTTGGGGAGTGGTATGGGCACCTGTTGCCTTGCTGAGAAGCCTCCAGAGTATCTTCCTACACTGGGAAAGTACCAGCTCTTAGAAGGGCAAGGGGCCATTTCTGTAAGTGTCACAAGTCCAGAGGAGTGTACAGAGACATAATCTTCGGGGGGATCTGTCCAGATGTCCCCAACCATGCTTCAGGGTCTCAGGTCTTTTTCAACCAGTGGCCTGGCCTTTGCATCACAGGCTCTAATTCTGCCCCATGCTTGCTGCTCAGCTGTACCTGTTCTCTACTGCAGGACGTAGGGGCCTTTTTGTAAGCTACTGAAGAGTCCATCATGTTCTTACACATCTTTTAACTTTTCATAAACCACCCTCAGCTCCTCACATACCTGTGGAAGCCATCAATACAATAACCAGCCAACTCCACTGTCATTAGGCAGTGTCCTCCGAATGCTTTCAAATGTGGGAATCATTAAGGGAGTAAAGGTGTTCCCTTCTGCCAGGGTGTTTCCCCAGGTATCCACCACCTTGTGCCAGAAACCACCTATGCTCCACATGTAAGTTACATTGGGGGTTCCACTGAACTTTTTTCTTATAAGCCAAAAAGGGAGTGATCTAGTCTACTGCTGCTGCTGCTGCTGCTAAGTCGCTTCAGTCGTGTCTGATTCTGTGCGACCCCATAGACGTCAGCCCACCAGGCTCCCCTATCCCTGGGGTTCTCCAGGCAAGAACACTGGAGTGGGTTGCCATTTCCTTCTCCAATGCATGAAAGTGAAAAAGTAAAAGTGAAGTCACTCAGTTGTGTCCGACTCTTAGCAACCCCATGGACTGCAGCCTACCAGGCTCCTCCATCCATGGGATTTTCCAGGCAAGAGTACTGGAGTGGGGTGCCATTACCTTCTCCAGATCTAGTCTCCTAAATCCACCTTATTTTCTGCTTTCCTGGAATCACCTGTGTCAATTAGGGTCCTCTGGGAAGAAGATACCAGAGAGAAGTGTGAGAGGGTTATCAGGGAAACGCCTGTGGAGGATGAAGGGGAGAAGGAGTCAGCATAGGTGGGAGAGCCTCAAACCACAATACAGGTCTGGTTTGACAAAGAGAGATGGGCACAGGAAGAGAATTTGGTCAAAGAGCTTCAGACCGAAGTGCAGTTCTGAAGAGATCATGGCCATTCCTCTGGGGGTCAGAGAGCAAAGACTGGCCATTAGAGTAAGTCCTGCATTGGGCAAGAATGACTAGTCCAAGGCTTTGGCCATGTCTTTGGCCATGTGTGGTCCTTGGCTGAGAGCAGCCCAGGGAGGTGGTTGCCTTGGTGTCAAGCCCATGGTGGGTCTGAAATGTGTGAGTAGCTGGAGGCGCTCTGATAATTCCACTGCTTGAAACAGGTGCTTTTGAAGGGGATCTGAATGAATAGAGCATTTGAGTGCCTAGAATGTTCCATTCTGACCTAGGGGGTAATCATGTAAGCGTGTGCATTTTATGACAATTAATCTAGTCATGGACACAGGACTTGAGTTCTTTTTTATATGCCTTTTATATAAGTACATTTGTTATGCAAATACATTTACTTTAAAGATGTCAAGTAAAGAGACGAAGCCACTACTCTGAATAATTCTACCTAGACATTCCAAAAAAACGTACCCCCAGAAATAACCACACAGTGAATTATAAGTAGTTTCAATTTTATGTATATTATTCAAAGAATTGCCTCATTTCTCCCACCACACTCTGTACTATCTCAATATAATGAGTTATCTCTGCATGTTATAGAGTAACTGAAGACAAAAACTCTTATTTTTTTGAACCACAATATTCTCAGAACTTCTAAAATTCTTAAAAATATATTTTCTTCATGCATGATTTTAGTCTGCATTAAAGTCCTGTGTGTAATGCATTCTTGCAGAGTTTCTGCCCAGACCTGAGGTCTGATCATTGCTGGGATGGAAAGTGAGTGCCTGAGATTTCAAGTTCTCTTGTACAAATCTGTAGCTGTTTAAGTGCCTTAGATAGAATTTGGATCAGGAGACTGGAACAATGGCCAAGCACACCCCCAGTCCTGTCGGTACAGTCCATTGACTTCTTGCTCTGATAGCCACAACTTAAGAGTCTTTATCTCAAAAGTCACAGCAATAAATGGAAACATAAATAGAATAGTGTGAATTCAGTACCAGCCAGAAAGCAGTGACTAAATTTGGAAGTAGGCTGCTTTTGTTTTGCCAATTTGGCATTAGGATCTCTGCTTTAGGTCTTAGAGACACTCCATTATTCTGGTCATGGCCCTCTCTCCAAAAGCAAGATCAAGACATTCTCACAATAGTGGGAACATTTTTCCTTTTTGAAAAAGAGGAAGCAAAAAGTACTTTTGAAATTTTCCAACCATGAACTCCATGTGAAAGATTTAGAAAAATAAAATGTTGAAAACCTGTTGGAAATGGAATAATTGTCTTTTTTCAGTACTCTTAGACATTCTATCAGTCTCTTTGTCAAATTTCACCAATGCCTTTTAATTAATGAGCATTTCATTAATAAGAAGTCAAAATTTTAAAAATAGAATTCAATTTGTTCTCTCTTGAAAAATGACCCCCAAATCCTATAAAATGAAGTTGTAAGAGTTGCCCTTCTAAAGTGTGTTTTGATGGAACTACTTTTCAAAATGCAATTAGAAAGTATAGATAACTTCATCATTGTGCCATAAATTCAACACAAGATTTTTAGAAGGATTTTTTTTCTTTGTAACAAAGTCACATTCTTTAAGATTAATGTGACAGAAAACGTGCTCTACTTCTGCCCTGCTTCTGTCCTAGAGAAGTTTTCAAGCTGGCTACATCAGGTTTCCAGGACAGATGTCAGACCCATGTTTTGGGGTTTTTGTCAAATAAAGCTTCATGTCGTGATCTGGCCCCAGCAGCTGACAGAAGGGAGCTCTCTTCAGTCGACAAGTAAAGAAACATTTGGAAAAAAATCTGTAATACCTGAAAAGAAATTTCATACATCATTGAAAACAAAGGAAAGGAAAGCTAAGTAGATTGGGATTGGAGCTCTTTTTAAAATCGTGTTAGCCCAAAGCGTTCCAGTCAGTAGTCTGAAGGCACCACAGATGAGGACAGATTTACCACTTGACTTCCCTGACTAACAATCTCTAAGCTTGAAGGAATCAGTGTAAAAGGGAATGGTGAGGCTTAATGCATTCTAAGTTTTTCTAAAGGCGGTGTGTTGCTTAAGCATGAATTCTCAGGATATAAAATGTAAAGATAAAGTAGACTATCTTGACTGCATAACAAATTTAGAAACAGGGGGGAAAAAACTGAAATACTGCCCGGAAAAAGCCATGGAGTCTTTCTAGAAGAAGAATGTGGAATAAAATAAATGCCTAGGGTTTTTGGCTTGGAGCTATGTCTATTTGACAAGATTGATTCAATTATTCTGTGGCTGTTTCCTTTTTTGTTTAAAATAATCCAATAGCTGCAAAAGCAATCTGGGAACTGCATGGTTTATGGGATCCAGTTTTCAAGATAGGAAAGGAAATGATAACCAAACTGCATTTGCAGATAAACCATTTCTGTAATCAAAATGTCTATGATGAAGGTAAGTGGGGAAATATTTATTACTGTTCTTGTTTAATCTAAACTCCTTTTTTATCAAATTAACCTAGAGTGGATGCAACTCAAGTTTACAAATAAGTGATGCCCATTTCTGTTTTAAAGCACTGGGCTAGAGAAACTGTCCCCTTAGATGGAGTTGTAAAGCTGACTACCACTTGGAATTGGTACTTTGTTTTCCACAAACACTTGTAGCATAATCCATATATAAGTAGGATGAAATAAGGTACATACTTCTTTCTTTCCATGGAGCATGTACATTTCACATAACCTGGGAGTGTGAAGACGGAGAAGGGGTGCTGTGGGATACAGAACCAACAATAGATGAAACAGCTTCTGAAAAATAAAGTCAGTATTTCCAACTAATTCATAACCTAGCTGCTCATCTTTTCTCAATCAAAGGTTGAGAAAAGGGAAGGCAAGAATTTTTCATGGCTCCTTCCCTGGCAGCCATGAACAATACTCACAGGTATCTGAGCTGAAAGCACAAGCCCAGCTGTTACAGTGAAGAAGAGCCACTCCCCAGTCTTCCTATCATGTATTCTACCTTGGAAATTAGCCATGAGAAACAAGAGAGATGATGTAGTTGATGAGATGTGCCTGATGTATTGCAAGACAGAAAGTTCTTAAATGGAAGAAATCAGTTTAAGCCTCCATAGAAAAAAAAATTCTTTGCATTACTATATGAGTTCCAAGCTTTGATGATGGTCAACACGGCATGGAACTTCATGGTATGTGGATTAATGTGGAAGCAAAAAAAAAAAAAAAAAAAAATCCAGCAGAATCCAGGTCTACAAAGGACAAAAGGATTCAGTGGAAAATGCTTGTCAAGCTGTTGGAAACACAGGGTTTCTATCAATAACCGATTGAGAAGAGGCTGCTAGCCCTGTTGCTGTACCCCAGCCATATTTGTAATTGTTGTGAAGATGCATAAACTTGAATGTCCACCTCCCACTCTAGCTTCCTGACCAGATTACAGCCTCAGCAGCAACTGTGCTACAGTTTAGCCAGTTCAAATTCCCCACCAGCATATTCTGACATCGCCTTCATCTCTCATCATGTCCTCAGTAGTTTTTAGCAGTTCCCAGGATACTCACTCTCTTACTCTCAGGCCCTATCATTTAAGCTGCTGCCCACAGATTTTGTGAGGCAGCCACCTCCCCTTCCTGCTGCTGCTCCATCCTATACAGGGGAACTCCAGTGGAATGGCCAGCGTCTCCACCTTTGAAACCTTCCAGAGCTGTGTTTGCGTCACTGAGTTCTGCACAGAAACACAAGAATGTTTCTTCCCATGAATTCTGTGCAATATCATGTCACCTGGGCCTTTATGCAGTACTGTAGGTGCCAGGAGTGATTCTGGGTCCTTGTCAACCGGTCCTTATAGCTTCTCAGGAGTCAGAGCCCATCTCTTGGGCCAGCAGAGGAACCAAAATGCTCTGCCCTCATCTCCTCACTCATCATCACTTTCTGTTCAACACCCAGCTCTCCCTCACTCCTCCCTGCTGCCCTCAAATACTTCTTTTCAGCCCAAAGGAGCAAACTAGAAAAAGCTGCCAAGCATAGGAATGGCAGTCTAGGAGGAGGAGGGATGAAGGGCCACCGGCCTGCCACACCCAGTCTCTAGAGTGTTGCTTATGTTGCGCTGTCATATGAAGAAGTTGTTCTCAAAAAGTTCACTCCTTACTGGATGTGAGTCTCAGAAGGCAAGGTACCCACTGTGACAAGGCATACAGCAGGCATTTTCTGGTAGATGCTTCCATAGGCTCTTGCCCCAGGAATCAGGGCTTTCAAAGACCCAGGGGCCAACACTGCTGCTCAGTTTTAAGGCCCTGAGTAGGCTTAGGATGGACCTAGATAGGTTCACGTGCAATAATCTGATGCAGTGTTACCTGGAAGACATCCAACTGGAGCTCTCCGGGAAGCTGGCTCCTTTTTATTCGCTGTTTTTATAAGACATGTGACTGACAAAATCTTGAGATCTCGACATCAACTAAGCAGAGCAGGGAGGAGCAGATCTTGATGTCAAGTAAGCAGACTGGAGACAAACAGTCTTTGGTATGAGAAACTGCCATTCAGTGACTGTGAGCATGGGCGATTTGCTTAACTATCCTATCCAAGCCTCGTTTTCTCATCTATAAAATGGAGAGGAAATAATAACTAGAGTTGTCAGTGAAGACTAAGTGAAATAACACTCATAAGGGAGTGGCCTCAGGTACAGTAGGTGGTCAGTAACTGTTGGTGACCATTTACCAGCATCACAGACTTAAACACAGACAAGCCTGGAGCTGACTAATGCAAATGTTAATGTCTCCTTCAGAGAATATGTCCTCTAAAGTCGTCATTAAATGAAAGTAGGAGCAGACGCTAAGCACTGTCACTTACAAAAAGGAAAGATAGATGCTGCAGGCATGGCAGTGAGTTGCCCAAAGTCTGAGGATTCTGATAGAAGAAGGCTGTAGGAGCCAGACCAGGACTGCAGCTCAAGTCACTGATATGGAAGCAATTAAAGAATGTGATAAAGGCTCTCTTTCAGCCACATGTAGTTTGATTTAAAGTGAGAGCAATAGGAAGAGACCTGGTGACATCTGGAAGGTATAAGCAGATCTGATTTTAAGTTCAGAAACATACAAGAGTCGTGTTAAACACAAGGGGAACTGTTGGGTGGTGGGTGGCTCTGTGCGTCTGAGAGCCTCAAGGGAAAGTGAGTTACTGACATTACAAGGAGCCTAGGAGGTAGAACTTACTGGCTTGGCTGGGCTCACTTCATCTCCTGCAGCTGAGTAGGGAGGTGTGAGCAGGAATATGGGAGAGACCCAGACCAGGCTTCACAAACTCACTGAGTGTCCCTGATGACCCACTACGTTGTTCTCCCGAGGGCGCCACATATACCACGCAGGTGCTCCAACGGCCCAAGAGCGTGAAGTCAGCCTCACTGCTCATCAGCTCAAGTGAGCATGACAAACTAACACCCTAGTGCCTATGGAAAATGGGATGGCCTGTGTGTCTGGAGCGGAACACAAGCAGGAGACTCACAGGCATTTTCCAAGGCAGTTAGAAGACAAACGGAAGAGCATCAAATGAAAATCAAATGTCCCTGTCTCCATTTTGCAGACTGTAATCTGTGAATGGGTAACTGATACTGAAAAATAATAACAGAGACAGATATAACAAGGTAATAGTTTGAAAATTATGAGTGTGACTTTTTCCTTGCCTTTCTGAGTTCATGATCTTCACCCACCTTGGCCCGAGACAACCACCCGCATGGAAAATCAAGATTTCTTCCAGAAGTGAACAGGGGAAGATTGAGGTTGTACTTGGTTTCTGACAATGTAGCAACATAAAGCTTTACTAATACTCTAAATCGCTTTATTCCTTACATTTCTTCTTCCATGGTATAAAGAAAATAATCCTCCTAGCTATGTTGTGACTAGAGGAGCAAGTCAATAAAGCTTATGGTTCTACTGCAGATGAAAGACCTTACACAGAAGAAGGCGGTGGGAACCTGAAGGAAAGAGGAGAAAAAGAAAGGGAGGAGGGGAAGACCATTACACTGTGTGACCATTTCATTGTGCAACAGACATTGCCTGTCTTATCTGGGCTTCAACCTAGCCTGGTGTGGATATCACATATCAAGCCATCAACATTCAGGCTGAGGACAGATAGGGTCTCCTGGGACTATACCAGCCTGTACACAGTCGCAACAAAATAATCTTGGTTGTTTGGCGAAGTGAGGGGGAGAGAGGCCTAAGTTTTAGCTTCCCTGGACTACTCTTGGTTCCAAACAGCACAGAAGAGACCCAGGTATACTGAGAATCTGGCTGGGGTCCATGCTCAGAGCATCACCCTCCCTGGGGCAAGGTGGCTCTGGATTGAGGGTTTTGGCCTAGACAGGAGCCAAATAAGAGTCACCCTCAGAATTCAGAAGGCTTCCTAGCACCCCTGGGAGAACAGTTGGAGGCTAAGTGTCCTGTAGAGTATGACAGGCATTGACAAGGAGGGAGAAACAACAGCCAGAATGCAGCCACAGAGGTTCACAGGGTGCAAGACATCATTCCAGAAGCCAGGGAGCCAAAGGACACCATGTCTGAGGACCCTGATTTTGCTTCCACCATGAGATCTTGTAAGTCTCACCATTCTTACCACTTATCCAGATGACTTTTTGAAATGAAACTAGGTGCTAAGCAGATGACACAAATCTGAGAGATAAATAGTGTTGGGGTTCTTTTCCTAAAAGACTGAGCTGAAGGTGCCTTTTTAAGACTGCAAATCAGAATCCAAAGTATTAAAGTTAGTTGCGAATTGTATTGGCTTGTTTTTCTCCAGGTAATTCAGTTCAGTTCAGTTGCTCAGTCGTGTCCGACTCTTTGCGACCCCATGAATCGCAGCACGCCAGGCCTCCCTGTCCATGGCAAAAAACCAGATTAGATATAGAAGAAGAAATAAAAAAGAGCTACATAGTCTCTGCATATTATAGCTGGAAGGAATGATGCTAAAGCTGAAACTCCAGTACTTTGTCCACCTCATGCGAAGAGTTAACTCATTGGAAAAGACTGATGCTGGGAGGGACTGGGGGCAAGAGGAGAAGGGGACGACAGAGGATGAGATGGCTGGATGGCATTACTGACTCGATGGACGTGAGTCTGAGTGAACTCCGGGAGTTGGTGATGGACAGGGAGGCCTGGCGTGCTGCGATTCATGGGGTTGCAAAGAGTCGAACACGACTGAGCGACTGATCTGATCTGATCTGATCTGATGAATGAAATCTGCAGTCCTACTCTGTAGCTGAATAAAATGAGAAGTGGGAATGGACAGACCAACCAGGAGATATACCAGGCATTTGTTCCTCATCAAAGTGGACCAGGAAGGGGGTGATCCATAGCAATAACAAGGAATGACAGTGTTAAATGCTGACCTTGTTCCTATGTATAGTATTTGAGAGATTACATGAACACGGATGAATGTCACTATTGAGTTCACCCTAAGAGACGAGGCTGATATCATTTTAAAAAATAATGCTTATGGTCAGTGACTAAGCAGTAAACACATCTACTGCCTGAATTCAGGAAGTGACGTTTTATAGTGCTTCTCAGTTATTAGTTATACACAGGCGCCTACATCAGATATCTGCTACCACATAACCAATAGCTTAAAATAACAAACACTTACAGTCTCTGATGTTCAGGGATCCCAGAGCAGCACAGCTGGGTAGTTGGATGGTTCCAATTCAGGGCCTCCCAGTTAAGCTGTTGCCTTGCAGTCTGCAGTCCCCTGAAGGCTGGGTATAGAGGATCAGCTCCAAGATGCTCCCTCTCATGGCTTTTAAGGCCACGAGGCCTTAGATCCTTGTCATGGGAGTTTCTTCATAGTATAGCCAGAGGATCTTCGTGATGTGGCAGCTGGCTTCCTCAGAGTGAATGATCTGAGCGAGAGAGAGAAGCAGAAATGACATCCCATCACTTTGCAGCATTCTATTAGTCCCACTGACCAACTGATACAACATGGGCCATGATTACACAGGGCAAGAATACCCAGAGCTGGGATTGCTGGGGCCATCTTGGAGGCTGCCTGTATGAGTCTTTGTAAAGGAGAAAAAATTCAACAGACCGCTCCTGCCCCCAATAAGTTCTTTGTGACTTGAACTTGCAAAAACATGAAACTAAATTACAAACCCCTTTGGCATAAATAAGTTGTACAAAAATGCACTATAACATTTTAAAGCTTTGTTTTGTTCATTCAGAATAATCAGGCCTCACAGCAATCTGAAATCTTCTCAATCCCGAGATACACATTTTAATAAGGTGTCCCTTGATAACTACACAACCATCTAGCTTGCTCACTGGAAGATAAGTTTCACATTGCAGTGTTATTGAAAGCTGCATTAAATAGATATCTAATCCACTTACTGCTAGAATCAACAGAAAATTCTGCATTGCTTTTTTACTGCTACACTTTTTGCTGATGAATGGCTGCAAGTTTGCCTGTGCAAAAATGGAATCTGCATAATACATCTGCTCCCAACATAAGTATGGTACTGGCTGCCGCAGCACAAGTTCTTTGGATTTCGGCATGCCTATATTCTGGAGGCCCCAAAATGATTCATTTTCCCTCTCCCCTTTTTGATCTGAACTACTGTAAAATCTTCCTTTTCAGAATGCTATGATATCATTTGCCTTTGGCTTGGCTTAAAAAAATCATAAATGAAACTGCAAAGCAGCCACTGAAATCACGTGGTGATGCTGTTTGAAGGCAAATCTCTAGATGGTACACAGCATGCTCATATTAATTAATTCTAATCACGGAAATTAAAAAGTGACCTCAACTGTGTCCTACTAGTACGAATGTTTTCTCCGCATGCAACTGTTTCCAGATGTTTTGATTTATGCTGAGAAGCACAATCGAATGAAAAAGTGCCAGTTTTCATTTAGAGACACATCAGGATGTTACCCCAAGAGAGGGGAGGGGAAAGGCATCCCTAGAGATCACCGCTGGGCCTCCACCAGTAGCACTGGTTCCGTTAGTCCTGCCGGTGTGGGGGCCATGCTGAGGCCCAGGGGCCTTCTGTTCTGACTCCTGTCTAGATTGTTCTGTCCTGTCTAGATTGTGAGATTACCCCACCTTCATGTCAGGTCCAGCAAGATGACAAATCATCATTTTGAAGGATTAACTGAAGGGGCAGAATGACTGTGGGGATTAGGAAGCTGTTGTCACAGTAAAGTTGGCTCAGTATTGGAAAACAGTTTCTATATGTTTGAGGAGATTTTGAACCACTTGCCACTGAACTTCCTTTGACCATCCAGAAAAATACTTTCCCGGCCTGAGAGCTGCTTAACAAAGGATTTTGTAGCTTTGACATGAGCATGGCTTTCAAGGAAGGGACATCGGGACCATCAGCCACAGTCCATTATGTTCTAACAGTGAGTGTATCAGGACTCCTTGTCTATCTGAGCAGGTAAAATAATCCTCAAAAAATGTCCCCTAGCCTTGGCCCTCACCTCACAGGAACCCAGGAGATGGAGCTCTGACATTAGGGGCTCAGCTCCGTCTGTTGGTTTATGGCAGCTGACATCAACACCAGTCCTGGAGAGATATAGCTCATGGGTCTTCCTGTTCACCCTCTCTCTTGCCTGCTGTTAGGAGATAAATGGTCACTTACTCATCGAAAGAGACAAGAAATTAAATCTCTCACACAGAGCCAAGAACACACCAACTTTAGGCCTTTGTTAAATCACAGCTGCAGATGGAGAAAGGCCCCCTACCCCCACCCCCATCCCACTCCCAGTTTCTGGCTAATCAGTACGTGGCTTGGGGCTACTCTGCAGAAGAACTTGGAGTACTGTATAGCCATGCATGCAAAATATTGATGTCGACTCTGCTCCAGGCCTTTGCTTTTTAAAGACATGCTTTCAAAACCCTAAACATTTGGAGGGAGGATGGCTGGAAACAGAGAGAGAGAAACTGCTTTGTTATGAAATCCCTTGGGATAATTCTCTGATGTACTCAGGATTCAGTTCTGGTGGGGAAGTTCCCAGAAACCCATTTTACTGAGGGTCACGTTCACTCTTTGCTGCTGAACTGCTTCAGGGGATCCGAACTAAAGCATCACGAAGAGAAGGAGGAAAAGAGAACAAGGAAATCCTCACAGCAGCAGAGCAGGCTTGGGGCGCCCACAGCCAAACCCGACCCACCAGCAGTCATCTCAGGTCCCTTAGCAACACTTCTGTGCCTCTGGGACATGGCTGGATTCCCCATTCATTGACGATGAAAATGCATCCTGCAGAGACCACGAAAGGGATCCCTGGAAGTGAGCTACCTGTTCACACTTTAGCCACCTGGGCTGGGAGGAGACAGCAGGGGCTAGAATCTCATTAGACCTGCAGCCAGGGAGTGGTTTAAAGCATTATTATGTCATGAGGTTGTCAAGGTCATTGGCCAGGCTGCCTCTCTGGAATCCTGTGGTTCCTGATGACAGGTTCTTTCAACCAGGTAAGGAGCGGAGCAGTGGCCGGCAGCCTGAAGCACAAGAGCAAGCAGCCCAGCTCAGCTCAGGAAGGTGACTGCACGCTGGGCTGAGTCATGGGGGGCGGGGGGCGGGAGGGGGCGGGCGGCGGCAGTAACAACCCTTACTGTCCACTGAACTAGTGAAAAGACTATCCCCAGTGTTACCACCACTCACAGTTCTGGAAGAGTGCCTGCCTGCCCTGTCATCACCCTGACATCTGAAAGAGACACCCATCACTCCCTGAGTGCTCAGGCTGAGTTACTATCCCTTCATTTCCAAATGGGACCCTGTATTAGTTCCCTCAGGATGTATAACAAAGTGCCACAAACTGTGTTGTCTCAAACGATGCAAATTTATCCTCTTACAGTTCTAGTGCCCAGAAGTCCAAGATTAAGGTGTTGGCAGGGCCAGGCTTCCTTCAGCACCTCTGGGAAGGACGTTTCCCGATTTCTTCGCACATCTCATAACCCCCAGTGTTCCTTGATTTGCAGTGGCCTCATCTGCCTTCCTGCTATGTCTTTGTGTCTTTACATGGCATGTCTGTCTTTGTCTAAACTCCCCTCTTATAATGACACCTGCTGCTGCTGCTGCTGCTAAGTCGCTTCAGTCGTGTCTGACTCTGTGTGACCCCATAGACGGAAGCCCACCAGGCTCCACCGTCCCTGGGATTCTCCAGGCAAGAACACTGGAGTGGGTTGCCATTTCCTTCTCCAATGCATGAAAGGGAAAAGTGAAAGTGAAGCCGCTCAGTTGTGTCCAACTCTTCACGACCCCATGGACTGCAGCCCACCAGGCTCCTCTGTCCATGGGATTTTCCAAGCAAGAGTGCTGGAGTGGGGTGCCATTGCCTTCTCCGTATAGTGACACCAGTCATATTAAATTAGTTTGATTACATCTTCAAGACCCTATTTCCAAATAAGGGTCATTTACAGAAACTGCCAGGTGAGGATTTCAACATATCTTTTTGA
Organism: Bos indicus x Bos taurus; assembly: GCF_003369695.1. NCBI lineage: Eukaryota > Metazoa > Chordata > Mammalia > Artiodactyla > Bovidae > Bos > Bos indicus x Bos taurus. The sequence continues at coordinate 26,647,395 of NC_040087.1, read as the reverse complement.
GGAACACGATTCAATCAACACAGGCCCATTCTTCACTCTGTACCAAGATGGGAACACACATGACTTTCCCGGGTTCACAGCTAGACAAACCCTGCTGCCACCAGGCAGATGGTTAACCAAATTCGAGGTGTTAAAATGGAATCTTTGAAGAAGTGAAGGCCAACCCTGTGCCCTTGGAAGTCGAGGTCATCTTAGGATCCTGAGTCTGACAACGGCTTCCATGGTTGTTCCTGCCTTTTTTCCTGAAGTTCCAGAGGAGAAGATGTAGACCTTCACCTTTAAAAGTTAGCTGGGAGGGGCTGTCCTTCCTGTGACCTCAGAAAAATGGATCCTGGCTGTCTGTTAAGTGGTGTTCTTGAAGAACTCTAGACCTACTGGGCAAAGCCTTCTCAGCTTGGGAATCACTCAGTCTGCAGAACTCAGAGAAAATGTGCCTGAGACGTGCCTGCCTTAGCTCTCCCAATAGAGGCTGTTCCCTAGGACTAGCACAGCCCTTTTGCATTGTCCTCATGTCAGGACCCTGTCAGAAACTCTTCCAAAGGGTGGTATTCTTGTGCATCGAAGCCACAGGGTGGAGATCTCACTCTCAGAAACAGAAAAGACCCAAACACCACACCTCACCACTTGTGTGCTTTCTCTAGGATGTTCAGAGAGGGAGGCTCTGATGCTTTTCACCAGATGCTAATATTGTGTTGTCTAAAACATCACCCTTCGTAACTGGATTAAGGTTACTGACTTTGAAACAGTAAATTTCTTTTTGGGAGCAAGGATACGGTCAATATCAAGTGCTGTTGTTGTTCAGTTGCTAAGTCATGTCCTGCTCTTCTGCAAAGCAACACACTATAGCCTGCCAGGCTCCTCTGTCCATGGGATTTCACAGGCAAGATATACTGGAGTGGGTTGCCATTTCTTTCCCAAGGAGATCTTCCCGACCCAGGGATTGAACCCATTGACAGGCAGATTCTTTACCCCTGATCCACCAGGGAGGGCCAATATCAGGTGGGAAAAGGTTAATGGGAAAACAGCAGAATTGGGAGAACATACTTCTCACAGCCAAGGGAGAGAAAAAACAAAACAAAACCAAGGAGAGATTTGGTGTTCATTCCAAAATTCTTTCCCATATTGGGGGATTATTTCTCTCTCACATCTTGAAGCCAGCTTGGTCCTCAAAAATATGTGGCTGTTATTTAATCACTTTCTGGGGAGTTTACATATATGATCTGACAGACCCCTAAAGAGATGGTCTAGCATGGCAAGTAACTGGTCCCAGAGCCAGACAGTTGGGCTCAAGTCCACATCCTACCTTCTATCTCCTCACATGACTCTAGGCAGGCTGGCAAGTCTCTGTGCTGTGAAAAAGGAGATCTGAGCACCAACTTCCCAGAGCGATTGCAAAGACTAAAAGAAATAACCTGTAGAAACACTCAATAAATGTTAGCTCCTGTTGTTAGGTAGGCTTTCCTGGTGGCTGAGTGGTAAAGAATCTGCCTACAATGCAGGAGATGCCAGGAGATGTACGGTGGATTCCTGGAAGAGGGCATGGCAACCCACTCCAATATTCTTGCCTGGAGAATCCCATGGACAGGGGAGCCTGGTGGGCTACAGTCCACAGGGTGGCAACAAGTCAGACATGACTGAAGATGACCGAGCACACACTGTTAAGAACTATAACTATCCCCACTTTATATAAAAGGAATCTGAGCTTCGGGAAGAATGAATTGTTTGCTCTGGTCACACAACTAACTGTGGAAGACAGGACTCAACCCTGGATTTGAAAGCTCCCCGGACCCCCACCACAGCATGACTATTGCACATGACCGCCTCCCTGACAATTTGGACCAACATCACCTTTCAGGTTTCTCCTGGAAGTCCAGCACTGTCCTAGCTTCCCCTCTGGCTCAGAGCTCAGGGCTCTGCTTTGGAACTCATCTTCCCCAGCAAGCACCTCATAGTTCAGTCTAAACCCCCACCTTCAGCCAGATGCTTTCCTTGGAATCTCCTTCAGCCAGCATTGCTCTTGAATTTCTAACGCAAGAGTGGCCACACATGTCTGCTGAAACAGCAGCAGCTGATGATAGCTTAATTCCTTGTCCTTCATTCATTCAATGATAACACAGATTTTCCAGGCACTATGGGTCAGGCACCATGTTGCCACTGATGACACAACCCAAGCTCATGGCCTCAGTCCTCACAGTATTTATGGTCTAGAAAGGAAGGAAGACATATGGGTAATTAACTCACACATAAATGTTATGGACTGAGGTACCATTTATGAACACTGAGCAGTGGGAATGCCAAGGAGGAGATGCTTTGGATGGGTCTAGATGATTGAGTCTGAATTCATAAAGAGGGTATCAGAATTTCAAAGCATCCTGGAAAAGAAGAAACAGGAAAGAGAGATGGAACAGGTCTGAACTTGAGTCACCATGGTGGTTCGGTCAGTGTGGCAAAGCTTGCTGAGCCTGAGGGAGGGTGATAGGATACAACTGGAGGTCCAAGTAGAGTCCAGAGGGAGAGTTTCTTGAAAATTTGTTGAGAAAACAGCTTAGTTTTTCTGGTGCTGAAGCTGAAGCTCCAAAACTTTGGCCATCTGATGTGAAGAGTCGACTCACTGGAAAAGATCCTGATGTTGGGAAAGATTGAGGGCAGGAGGAAAAGGGTGTGACAGAGGATGAGATGGCTGAAAGGCACTACCGACCTAAAGGACACGAGTCTGCACAAACTCAGGAGACAGTGAAGGACAGGGAAGTCTGTCATGCTGCAGTTCATGGGGTTGCAAAGAGTTGGACTGGACTTAGCAACTGAACAATAACAACTGGTTCTTAAAGTTTAACCTGCATCAGAATCCCATGAAGTGAAGTGAAGCCGCTCAGTCGTGTCTGACTCTTTGCGACCCCATGGACTGTAGCCTACCAGGATGCTCCGTCCATGGGATTTCCCAGGCAAGAATACTGGAGTGGGTTGCCATTTCCTTCTCCAGGAGATCTTCCCGACCCAGGGATTGAATCCGGGTCTCCCACATTGTAGGCAGACGCTTTACCTTCTGAGCCACCAGGGAAGAATCCCATGAGGGATTGATAAAACACAAATTTCTGGCTTCCTCCCGAAGTTTTTGATTCAGCAAATCTGGGATGAAAGTGAAAGTGCTAGTTGCTCAGTTGTGTCCCACTCATTGCAACTCCATGGCCTGTAGCCCAACAGTCTCCTCTACTGGAGTAGGTTGCCATTCCCTTCTCCAGAGGAATCTTCTCAACCAAGGGATTGAAGTTGGGTTTCCTGCATTCCAGTAGTCATGTATGGATGTGAGAGTTGGACCATAAAGAAAGCTGAGCACTGAAGAATTGATGCTTTTGAACTGTGGTGTGGAGAAGACTCTTGAGAGTCCCTTGGACTGCAAGAAGATCAAACCAGTCCATCCTAAAGGAAATCAGTCCTGAATATTCATTGGAATGACTGATGCTGAAGCTGAAACTCCAATACTTTGGCCACCTGATGTGAAGAACTGACTCATTGGAAAAGACCCTGATGCTGGGAAAAATTGAAGGCAGGAGGAGAAGGGGTCAACAGAGGATGAGATGGTTGGATGGCATCACCAACTCAATGGACATGAGTTTGAGTGAGCTCTGGGAGTTGGTGATGGACAGGGAGGCCTGGCGTTCTGCAGTCCATGGGATCTCAAAGAGTTGGACGTGACTGAGTGACTGAACTGAACTTCCTGCATTGAAGGCAGATTCTTTACTATCTGAGCCACCAGGGAAGCCCCCAAATCTGGGATGAGGCCTGGAAATTCCCATTTCTAACATTTCCAGGTCTCTGCTCCCACTAGCACCACACTGAAATTCCCCTGAAACGGCAAAGAAAATCTCTTGAAAAAGATATGTCATTGAGAAGTTGGGAACCAAAATTTAATGATTGATGCATACCTCTCTGATCTTGTGACTTTCTCTTTCTCTTTTTTTTTTTCCTAGCCTACTCACCATGCTATCGGCATTTATCTCATATAGCAGGCAAGCCTCGGTGCTCTGCACTGGTCACTCCTCTTGCCTGGCATGCCCTTCCCTCATATCCCATGCTTACTCCCTCAAGGCTTTTGGATCTTTTCTCATTGAAACATTTTCTGGAAAATGGTTTAAAATACCATGCCCCATCTCCCCAACACAGGCACACATACACACACACTATCCCCCTAATCCAGCTTCATTTTTCTCCATAGCATACATTACCACACTTTACACCGTATATTTTACTCACTTATTTGAATAAATGTATGTGTCTCACCCATGAAAATCTGAGCTCTATGAAGGCATGGATTCTAGTGTTATTTGTTCATTATGGGGCATCTAACAGAAAGTACTTGAAACACACAGTAAAAATATTTAATATTTCTTGAATGAATCAATCAAATTGATTTTCTCACACTCTGTTTTAAGACCAAGGCTTGCTCAGTCATTTTCTTTCTCAGGAAGTCTAGTCAAATGGCTCTATATCACTTATTAATAAAATAGGAATAATAACATCTGTTTTACCCAGATTTCAGAGTTTGAAGAAGAAAAACTGAATTATGAAAGGGCTGTGAAACACTAACTGTAATGCAAATGAAAGTTGTTTTTAATTATTTTCCAATTCCCACAAAAGAATATGACATATATGCAAAGGAGCCATTACTAGTATTTTTCAGGCATACTTGAATAGGCAGATTTCTTTGTTTCACTGTGTATTCATAAATAATTCTTTGTATGTGCCATCGAAATAGAAAAAATACAAAAGCTGCTAGTAGTGAGAAAAATAAATAGAAAGAAGTCAAGTGTAAGATTATTCAATTGAGTATATTTAGTTAATATATAAATAGTAATGAGTGACATTGTTACAAGGCAACTTAAGGATTGTTAATTCAATATCATCTAGCAAAGTAACAGGGAAAAGCAAATGTTCATCAATTTTATTAATATATATATAACTCAAATGTCCCTAGGCCACTCCAAACTATGGGTTCAACTGAGATCACATTGACTGAATTCACGGTCTGCTGGCCTATGTGCAGGCTCCCCTGTACAACAGGCCATCAGAACAGACTGCTCCATTTATCCCAAGATGCTGTGGGGTATTTCCCTTCTGCTTATGATTATTTCAGGGTTTTCTGTAGCACCCTGCTTACTGATGTCTAGCACCCATAGCCCTTAAAGAAGGTGCCATGGGAACAGTGCTTTAGAGATTAGAGAACCATTTCTCATCACCTCAAAGTTACATACCCTACAAAGAGCCCACGGTCCTACCCAAACTGAAGCCATGTTGTGTCAGCTTCCAGAAGGATCAGGTTGGCCCCTCTCTTTAGGTCTAGCATCTAAACCCTGGGGATCTAGACCCTGAGCATCTAGACCCTAAGAAATGACAAATGAAAAGACAATAGCCTTTTTCCCTTCCTCCATGTCATGCAGTTTAAGGCAAGTCCCATAAAATGATCATTATCAGAAAGCATGCCTTCACATGACCACAAAAAGTCCTTACTGTTGCACAAGCCATAAACAGGCTATATCTTAAACTTCTTTGAAGCTTTACCTGGTGTATTAACTTCTCTCAGAAAGCAGACATGGTGTTGAAAGATAGGAAACAGGTAAATGACACTCTCCAGCTTCAGCAGAACTAGTGACAATTACACTTGAATTACGATTAGTGGAGCTACAAACAGAGCTATTTTCCAGAGCACTTCTGACTTCCCCTTTGCCCATTCTGCACTCTGGGTGAGTTTGGTCCAGAGGTGCGTATTTTCTGCTTTCTGGCAAGGGGATGGAGTGTGTGCATGCTAAGTCACTTTGGTCGTGTCCAACTCTGTGTGACCCCATGGACTGTCGCCCACCAGCCTCTTCTGTCCATGGGGATTCTCCAGGCAAGAGTACTTGAGTGGGTTGTCATGCCCTCCTCCAGGGGATCTTCCCAACCCAGAGATCGAACCTGCGTCTCTTACGTCACCTGCGTTGACAGGCAGGCTCTTTACCACTAGTGCCACCTGGGAAGTCCATTAGCAAGGGGACATTTGTACAATTCTTCATTGAAGTGGTAAAGAATGACTCTTAATTTTTTCACCTTTGATGGGAAATATAAACAATCAGGACAACCCTACCTTCTAGAGACACACAATGGAGGGACCATCTCAGGTAACAGCCCTCACGACAGTGCTCCCGACGGGGGTGCTGCTCCCACTCCATTTCTCTACTGAGCAAGTGGCAATGCCTTTACTTCAGGCCAAGCACAGGGAGTCAGCGGGCTTTTGCATTTACAGTTGAGGAGTATTCCACATCTAACAAATGGATAGTTTCTTCTTAGATAATAACACAACACTCTGACTTCCCTGGCAGTCTAGTACTTAAGACTTTGCCTTACAATGCAGGGGGTGTGTGTTTGGTCCCTAGTTGGGGAGCTAAGATCCTACACACCTCAAGGCCAGAAAACCCAGAAAACCTGAAACAGATGCAATGTTGTAGCAAATTCAATAAAGACTTTAAAAACGGCCCCCATCAGGGCTTCCCTGGTGGCGCAGTGGTAAAGAATCTGACTACCAATGCAGGGAACACAGGATGGATATCTGATCCAAGACGATCTCACATGCTGCAGAGCAACTAGGCCCGTGCGCCACAACTACTGAGTCTGTGCTCTAGAGCCTGGGAGCCACAACCATAGAGCCCACGTGCTGCAGCTATGGAAGCCTGAGCATCCTAGAACCTGTGCTGCACAAGAGAAGCCCCGCACACCTGCACACCACAGCTAGAGAGTATCTTGTGCAGCAACGAAGACCCAGAACAGCCAAAAATCTAAATAAATAAATAAAATTATTTTTAAAATGGTCGCCATCAAAAAATTTAAACATAAACCCCCCACAACATTGTAAAGCAACTATACTCCAAATTTTTTAAAAAAGAATTTTGTTAAAAATGAAAGTGTAGTTTTCTTGTTTAAAAAAACAAAAAGCCTCATTGGAGAGATACTGAAATTGAAATGTCATAGAACTTTTCCCTTGATAAGATATACTCTTATTTCCATTTTTCTTGATTTTTCACTCTCCCCCTGAAAAACCCACATATATTTGCCTGTGAGCTGTGATCTGTACAGTGCTCATACACTGAATATCCAATGGTGAAAAGGCCATGTGTTATTAGCCCAGCCTGGAAGTCATTACGAAATGCAGCCACAGAAGCTGGTAGAGTCAGGACAGGCACTGTGAGTTCAAGGGAGTCTCTTCTATTATACACTTAAGGAGACACAATGCCACTAGCATTATTTACCTTCACGTACAAGTTCAAAAATCTCATTATTGTTTCTTGTGAATAACTTAACAACTTCACATCTCGTAAATTTAAAAAAAATGGTAAGAAAAGAAAAGGAAATGACAGAAAATTGAAGTCATCTTCTTTCATTTCTATTTTGTGTGATATTTAAAAGCAAACTGAGGGCTTAAAGGAGATGCTACCTTGCAGACTAAAACTAACCACAAAATGGAGAAAACAGGAGTGAGGAGATAGGATGAGTGAGACCTTCATCGCCCGCAGCTTTGTCTTGCCCCAGGTTCTATTTCCCGTAACCTATTTGTTTGCTCAAAGGTCTAGCGCTTTTTGTGGAGCCCAAGAATGGTAAGAGGGAAATTGTCAGCAATAGTTCTGCTCAACCCCAGTCTGAAATCGGAGGTTTGAAAAAAAATAGGGCACACATAATGGAAGCCACCTCTTGAAGGACATCAGAAAGGGGATTTTTTAAGTCATTTCTTGTCAATTTAGTTCAGTAGCTCAGTCGTGTTCCACTCTTTGCAACCCCATGAATCACAGCACGCCAGGCCTCCCTGTCCATCACCAACTCCTGGAGTCCACCCAAAACCATATCCATTGTGTCGGTGATGCCATCCAACCATCTCATCCTCTGTCGTCCCCTTCTCCTCCTGCCCTCAGTCTTTCCCAGCATCAGGGTCTTTTCAAATGAGTCATCTCTCCACATCAAGTGGCCAAAGTATTGGAGTTTCAGCTTTAGCATCATTCCTTCCAAAGAAATCCCAGGGCTGATCTCCTTCAGAATGGACTGGTTGGATCTCCTTGCAGTCCAAGGGACTCTCAAGAGTCTTCTCCAACACCACACTTCAAAAGCATCAATTCTTCGGTGCTCAGCTTTCTTCACAGTCCAACTCTCACATCCATACATGACCCCTGGAAAAACCATAGCCTTGACTAGATGGACCTTTGTTGGCGAAGCAATGTTTCTGCTTTTGAATAGGCTGTCTAGGTTGGTCATAACTTTCCTTCCAAGGAACAAGCGTCTTTTAATTTCATGGCTGCAATCACCATCTACAGTGATTTTGGAGCTCAGAAAAATAAAGTCAGCCTCCCCATCTATTTCCCATGAAGTGATGGGACCAGATGCCATGATCTTCGTCTTCTGAATGTTGAGCTTTAAGCCAACTTTTTCACTCTCCTCTTTCACTTTCATCAAGAGGCTTTTTAGTTCCTTTTCACTTTCTGCCATAAGGGTGGTGTCATCTGCATATCTGAGGTTATTGATATTTCTCCCGGCAATCTTGATTCCAGCTTGTGCTTCTTCCAGTCCAGTGTTTCTCATGATGTACTCTGCATATAAGTTAAAAAGCAGGGTGACAATATACAGCCTTGACATACTCCTTTTCCTATTTGGAACCAGTCTGTCGTTCCATGTCCAGTTCTAACTGTTGCTTCCTGACCTGCATACAGGTTTCTCAAGAGGCAGGTCAGGTGGTCTGGTATTCCCATCTCTTTCAGAATTTTCCACAGTTTATTGTGATCCACACAGTCAAAGGCTTTGGCATAGTCAATAAAGCAGAAATAGATGTTTTTCTGGAACTCTCTTGCTTTTTCCATGATCCAGAGGATGCTGGCAATTTGATCTCTGGTTCCTTTGCCTTTTCTAAAACCAGCTTGAACATCTGGAAGTTCATGGTTCATGAATTGCTGAAGCCTGGCTTGGAGAATTTTGAGCATTATTTTGCTTGCATGTGAGATGAGTGCAACTGTGCAGTAGTTTGAGCATTCTTTGGCATTGTCTTTCTTTGGGATTGGAATGAAAACTGACCTTTCCCAGTGCTGTGGCCACTGCTGAGTTTTCCAAATTTGCTGACATATTGAGTGCAGCACATTCACAGCATCATCTTTTAAAATTTGAAGTAGCTCAACTGGAATTCCATTGCCTCCACTAGCTTTGTTCATAGTGATGCTTCCTAAGGCCCACCTGACTTCACATTCCAGGATGTCCAGCTCTAGGTGAGTAGGAGTGATCACACCTTCATGATTATGGGGTCATGAAGATCTTTTTGTACAGTTCTGTGTATTTTTGCCACCTCTTCTTAACATCTTCTGCTTTTTTTAGGTCCATACCATTTCTGTCCTTTATTGAGCCCATCTTTGCATGAAATGTTCCCTTGGTATATCTAATTTTCTTGAAGAGATCTCTAGTCTTTCCCATTCTGTTGTTTTCCTCTATTTCTTTGCATTGATTGCTGAGGAAGGCTTTCTTATCTCTCCTTGCTATTCTTTGGAACTCTGCATTCAAATGGGTATATCTTTCCTTTTCTCCTTTGCTTTTCGCTTCTCTTCTTTTCACAGCTATTTGTAAGGCCTCCTCAGACAGCCATTTTGCTTTTTTGCATTTCTTTTTCTTGTGGATGGTCTTGCTCCCTGTCTCCTGTACAATATCACGGACCTCCATCCATAGTTCATCAGGCACTCTGTCTATCCGATCTAGACCCTTGAATCTATTTCTCACTTCTACTGTATAGTCATAAGGGATTTGATTTAGGTCATACCTGAATGGTCTAGTGGTTTTCCCCACTTTCTTCAATTTAAGTCTGAATTTGGCAATAAGGAGTTCATGATCTGAGCCACAGTCAGCTCCCGGTCTTGTTTTTGCTGACTGTATAGAGTTTCTCCATCTTTGGCTGCAAAGAATATAATCAATCTGATTTTGGTGTTGACCATGTGGTGATGTCCATGTGTAGAGTCTTCTCCTGTGTTGTTGGAAGAGGGTGTTTGCTATGACCAGTGCGTCTGATGGCGCATGAGCGCGCTGGCTGCTATGGTGTACGAGCTCGGCTGAGAGGAGCGACCCCATGTCCAAGGTCAGGGGCAGCGGCCAAGAGGAGCTACCCCATTTCTTGTATAACGTAGCTATTTAAATCAGCGTACAATCATTGCAACATTTCTAAATAAAAGGTTTTTTAACCTTCAAAAACAAAGGTTTGTGAATAATTTATAACATTTTGTGAAACTGTAGCATTGATGCATTTCCTTTTAATTTTTAAACTTATGGAAAGCATTGTAATATTAACATATCTTGTGAGTGAAAGTCAGTCAGTTGTTTCGGACTCTTTGTGACCCCATGGACTATACAGTCCATGGAATTCTCCAATCCAGAATACTGGAGTGTGTAGGCTTTCCCTTCTCCAGGGGATCTTCCCAACTGAGGGATTGAACCCAGATCTCCTGCATTGCATGCAGATTCTTTATCAGCTGAGCTACAATATTTCTTTTTAATATAAGATTACTTAATTACAAAGTAAGAGTGATTATATTCAAATCATTCCATTTGCCTTAATTCTTTCAAAAGTAAAAAAAAAAAGACAGTGTCAATAAATGCTAATTGTTTAATATTTCTGTTCATGTAATTTCTTTATGATATTAAAATGTTCACTGAAAGCAATCACAAAGTCAATATATGTTGAAGGACTTTTCTAAAGTGGGGATGCAGCAGTTTAAAATTTGGCAAAAATGAACATCAGCATCTCAATTATAGTAGATGACATGAGTTACTACGTAATCTCCTTGTATCCAGAGGAACAGAACCAACAGGACATACAGGTAGAGATAAAAAGTGAGATTTAAAAGAAGTGACTCACAGAATTATGGAGGTTGGCAAATCTAAAACCAGTAGGGCAGGCCAATAAGCTGAAAATTCAGGTAAGAGTTAACGTTGCACTCTTGAGGGCAAATTTGTGGGGCAGGCCAATTGACTGGAAACTCAGGCACGATTTCTATGTTGCAGTCTTGAGAGGAAATTTCTTCCAGAAACCTCAGTATTTGTTGCTAAGGCCTTCAACTGATTGGATGAGGCCCACCATATTATACAGAGAAATCTGCTTTATTTAAATCTTTACTTTAATATTGTATATGTTAATCATATCTAAAAATACCCTTACAGCAACATCTACCTGGTGTTTGACACTATAGCCTAGTCAAGTTGACATGCAAGATTAACTATCATAGTCCTAAAAGTAGCTAGTGTTCTAGGAGCAAAGGTAGGAGTTGAAGTTTCCTTATCTTACTTTCCCACAAGAAACACTATCTGTCAATAACTTAGTCCTCATAGAAATAGGGAGAAGGCAATGGCACCCCACTCCAGTACTGGAAAATCCCATGGACGGAGGAGCCTGGTGGGCTGCAGTCCATGGGGTCACGAAGAGCTGGACACGACTGAGCGACTTCACTTTCACTTTTCCCTTTCATGCATTGGAGAAGAAAATGGCAACCCACTCCAGTGTTCTTGCCTGGAGAATCCCAGGGATAGGGGAGCCTGGTGGGCTGCCGTTTATGGGGTTGCACAGAGTTGGACACGGCTGAAGCGACTTAGCAGCAGCAGCACAGAAATAGATTTCTTTCTGCAAGAATAAGAATGTGTCTGTGTATGTATATAAAAGAGAGCTAGAAAAGTAAAACACATGATCAATAATGACTTTATTTCTATTTGATTATAAATTTTAAAGGGAGCATCTTTCATTCATAAGCCCAGGGATTTGACATAAACATAAATTTATATTAGTGTTAAAACTGTAAAAATTACTCTTAAAAACTGTAAAAAAGTATTTTTTAAAATCAAATGGCAGTCTGATAACAGTGGTTTACCTTAAACTAACCTTCACACAGATAATTATTATAAATTCCATTAACAACAACAACAACAAAAAATCCAACTATTTCAAAGTACTGAAAGTCTCTAAAGCCAAACAAAAACTAGGGTCAAGGAGGAGGGAATGGTGAAGGAAGGGACTTCCTGGGTCAGATTCACCTTTGTATAACCTCTCCTGGGGACATCCACCTTTTCTGTGAAGCACAGGATGGTTACAACTCAAGAAGAAAGTGACATTCTTATGGTGTAAAGTGTTCTGATAATGAGTGAAAGTTGCTTAGTCGTGTCTGACTCTTTGTGACCCCATGGACTACACGGTCCATGGAATTCTCCAGGCCAGAATACTGGAGTGGGTAGCCTTTCCCTTATCCAGGGGGTCTTTCCAACTCCGGGATTGAATCTAGGTCTCCCGCATTGCAGGTGGATTCTCTACCAGCTGAGCCACCAGGGAAGCCCAAGAATACTGGAGTGGGTAGCCTATACCTTCTCCAGGGGATCTTCCTAACCCAGGGATCGAACCTAGGTCTCCCCCATTGCAGGCAGATTCTTTACAAGCTGAGCTATCAGAGAAGCCCAATAATGATAGTATTTGAGGCTATAAGAGTCATGGGAAATTAAAGGGAAAAATTTTGGAGAGGTAGTAGCTACAAAGATACTCAAAATCCACATATAAAGGACTGACTGACCCCTAACTGTACATGCCCAGAGGAGACTACAGAGGCTCCAGCAGGCTGAATGAAGGCTGAATGAACTGGGCACACGCTCCAGGGGCTACCCACCACAGAACACAAAGCAGTTGAGTTTGAGTCTTTCTAGTAACGTTGTAGACTACAAGGAGAAACCTGGGATATTAAACTGCGGTCTAAACTGCTATGGCTTTGGTTTTTGTCCCGAAAGAGCAAATCAGTAATAAAGTGGGAAAATGTGATTCAGACCACTTAAGTGTGGGATAGATGCATCATCATTTGGTGAACCATGACAAAGAATAATTATCAGTGGGTTCCCAGCCATGATCAATCTGTGCCAAGGGTGAGAAAATATTTTCATCAAGATGTTATCTGATAAAATAGAGAGCAGCCTTTTTTTTTTTTTTTTTCATTTGTAGAGGGATCAAAAATGAGGGAAAGAGAAATGGTGAATCTTCTTAACTCATAAAGATCCAGATCCAAATGGCCTTGTTAAGTTGAAGAAATGGTTATATTAATAATCTAACAATACAATCTGGTAGACAAATGTGTAGGCAAGTGAACCAAACACACAAATAAAGATGACAACAAAGCATGAGACAGACTAGAAGAGTGGCTCTTAAACGTCCTGGTCTTAGGACCCCTTCATTCCCTAAAAAACTATTGTGAACTTCAAAGTGCTTTACTGGTGTGGATTGTATATTCTTGTGTGCGTCTGTGCTCAGTCATATCTGACTCTTTGCGACCTCATGGATTGGAACTTGCCAGGCTCCTCTGTCCATGGAATTTTCCAGGCAAGAATACTGGAGTGGGTTGCCATTTCCTACTACCAGGGATCCTCCAGACCCAGGGTTCCAACCTGTGTCTCTTATGTCTTCTGCATTGGCAGGCAGGTTCTTTACCACTAGCATCATCTGGGAAAACTGGACTATATATATTAGAAACAGAAATTGAGAAAAATTTGAAATGTATTTTATTCATTTTTAATAATTCATTCCAGTCTTTATCAACACATAGGTTTTTATGAAAAATAAAATAGCAACTGATTAGCACAGCATTATTTTACATTTTTGCAAGTCTCTTTAATGTCTGTCTTACTAGAAGACAGATGAAGTCTCATATCTGATTTGAAAACCAACATGGTGAATTGTCATCTATCATGTTGCCCCAGAAAATATCACTCTATACTCCTGAAACATTATGAGCAAAAACTGCAAATAATGTCTTAATATTATTATGAAAATAGTTCTGAATCTGTGGGCCACCTGAAATGGTCTCAAAGACCCCAGGAGAACCCCCTTACAGAGAATTCACATGTAAAATGAATATTCTCACACTCTGGGTAACCTCTGAGACTTCATTTGACATACTTCCTTTCTGGGAACCCTTATCACCAATCCTTCAATCTTCTTCCTTACAAATATCAGGTCATCCCACAGAATCATTCATAGCTCCCCACGAATCTATAGTTCCACACCTCTGTTCATTTTTATTTCTAAGCAAAGTGGACAAGCATATGTATCACTTGAAATTCTGACCACTGGGGAATTTACCTTCCTGGTCACACTTGTGGGATACCCCTCAGGTAAGGTATAACCCTGCAGCATCCCACTTGGGACTGGTTCTAGCATATTGTACTGACGCATCTCTAAATCAGGCTTGAATATTCTCCTCGGTTCCCGTGATGCCTAGGTTGTAGCTGAGGGAGAGGCAGGAAATGCAGATGCATTAAGACTGTGAGCCACCTGACCATGTGGCATACTGGTGCCTTCCATACCTGCTCTAACCTAACTCTTTAACTGATGTTGATCCACTGTCCAAATTTATGGCTCAGTGGGTCAAAAAACACCCTGCTTCTGATAGACACTCGATCTGCTTGACCACTTGGTATCCCTAAAGTTCGATGGTTTCCCAGGTGGCACTGGTGGTAAAGAATCCCTCTGCCAAAGTAGGAGATGCAAGAGATGCGGGTTTGATCCCTGATTCGGGAAGATCCTCTGATTCAAGAAGGAAATGGCAACCCGCTCCGATATTCTTGTCTGGAAACTTCCATAGACAGAGGAGCCTGGTGGGCTACAGCCCAGGGAGTAGCCAAGAGTCAGACACAACTGAGCACAAGGCTTAATAACTAGGGGTTATTTCTTTCAAAGAGAATAAATATTTCCTGGAAAAAGTACAGTTCTGCTCTGGGATTCAAGACACTTGCACTGTGATTCTCCTAATAGGGCTTCCCACAAGATCCCTAGAGTATCCCAATCTATCATAGTGAATACTGAACAATGTTACATTCACAGAGACATAAGGTCCAGGTAGTGGAGCTTCTTACAATGCAGCCCTGGTTTAGTTGCTCCCAAATGTGATAAATTGTTGCCTTCAAAATCCCCAATGCTCCTTTCTTAAGTGGTTGGAGTTTTGAAAAATATAGAAACTTGTCTTCACTTCAGATATAATATCCTGACGTGCCCTGAATTACAGGAGTACCAGAAATTTCTCTGAGATGACAAGCACATACATTTTCATTGGGTTTATATTCCACTGTGGACAGGCATATATCTTACCAGGTGTTTGGGCTCTACTGTTGTGTAACAAATCACTCCAAAACTTAGCCACTCAAAATAACAACAATCATTTCATTATCTCTCAAGGTTTCTATGAGTCAAGAATAAGGGGAGGGTTTGGCTGGGCAGCTCTGGCTCAGAATCTCTCATGTAGGTGCAGTCAGATTGTGGCTGGCACTGGAACGGATGGGGTGCAGAGGCAGCTGGAGGAAGCCGAGATATCTCCCTTCATGTAATCTCAGGTCTCTCTGTATGATCTTTCTATTTCCTTACAGTATAGAGTCTTTCTGCTTCTATAGCGGGTGGAGGCTTCCGGGACAAATAATTTACTGAATAGAATGGAAAGCATTTTATTTTTTACCACAGAGTCGGGTAGGACACGTCGCACCACTTTCTGACATGCTCTTCTGGTTGAAGGAGTTAGAAAAGCCCACCTTTAGGGGAGAGGAATGTAGAATTGACTCTACTTTTGAGTGGGAGGCGTGTCAGAATCCCATTGTATGAAAAGTGTGTGGGGTTGGAGATAACGATGCAGCCATTTTGGGAAAATGCGATCTACCAAACTAGGTATCAAAGGTATCGACTCACTCTTGCCGCAGAAGTGCTGGAACACGTTATCACCTATCAGAGTGAAAATGAAATGATGAGATGGTCACAGTTTAGAGGACAGATGAGCGCGAGAGTTTGTTTTGCCTTCTTAGTAACAGCACAGCAGCGCAGAGCATAAGGGTACTGCTGTTGCCTTTCAGATGAAGGCAAATTGCTTCTAGTTGTTCTCTGTTTATTAGAATAGTCTTCAAAAGCATTTTCTGGAAAAAACAGCTGCATAGCAGGTGCAAGGCAGTGGTGGTTTTAGAAAATAAGACTACACCTAGAACAGTAAGTATAATTTGAATCACGACTTCTGATGGCTTTACAATAATCCCGTCATTCTAGACTCTTCCATTTTCTGCACAGAAAAAAATATGTTGCCTTATTTGAGAATAAATAGAAATCTCTGAATATTTTATGTCTTTGTATGTGGCACTAATGTGTGTTGTAATTCACCATGAGGTGCAGTACTGCTTATGTGTAACTTTTTAGTTAGACATGCAGTTGCAGAGTCTTACCTTTGGCCCACCCTCCCTTAATAGCCTTCACTCTTTTTATCAGACAGTTATTCTGGGGAATCTGTTAGTAGACAAATTTGCATGTTGCAACTATGCCTTCAGGCACCAGAGAAATAACTGTGGTGCAGAAAATGCACATGGACACTGTGACCCACTGTAGACAGATAGCGGCCAACTCCACTTGCCCCCAATCTCCATTCTGAGTCTTAAATAGATTTATATAATCCAAAGTCGGTAGCCAATAATGCTAGCATTTCCTTGGCGTTTATTTCCTCAACTCAGAGTTTTTCTGGTAAGTGGCTGTAAGTCTCTTTGAGAACACATAGAAGGAAACTTGCAAAGTACATAGTCATTCCAACATCCTAGGATATTTCTGCAAGGATCTGTGAACTGGGTCATGTCTGGACGTTGAGAGAGTGACCACAACTCTCACTCATGTAACTCAAATCATATTTCATTTCCAGATTTAGGTGTTTTTTTTGGTTTCTTTTTTTTAAATGAAGCCTAACTTTACAAGCCTCCCTATTTAGTGAGAGTTCTAGGGATTGTATGATCAATGATCAATTTGTTGTTGTTTAGTCACTAAGCAGTGTCCAACTCTTTTGCAACCCCATGGAGTATAGCCCACTGGGCTCCTCTGTGGGATTTCCCGGGCAAGAATACTGGAGTGGGTTGCCATGTCCTTCACCAGGGGATCTTCCTGATCCAGGGATTGAACCTGCGTCTCCTGCATTGGCAGGTGAATTCTTTACCACCAAGCCACAAGGGAACCCCCCGTGATCAATTAACTACCAACAAAGACATTCATGGGTCAAACTGTTGTGATGACCACAATAGCCTACTGTTTATTTCAGTAATAGATGACCATTTTCTGGTGATTAATTGTAGCCACGGGACTCTGCCAACAGGAGATTCCATCAGACTCTAAGTCAGGGAACTAGTTTCAAAGCCAGGACTTTTTGAAACTTTCATATTGAGCCTAACAGAGACATGCATTTCCTAGCATTTTTCAAACATATTAATCCTTACATAGCTAATATATATTTTGTGTGCATGCTCAGTCACTAAGTTGTGTCTGACTCGTTTGCAACCTTATGGATGGTAGCCCACCAGGCTCCTCTGTCCATAGGATTTTTCAGTGGGTTGCCATTTCCTTCTCCAGGAGAGACCCAGCGATCGAACGCACAGCTCCTGTGTCTCCTGCACTGGCAGGCAGATTCTTTACCACTGAGCCACCTGGGAAGCTCAATACATATTTAATTTCTTGGTTAACAGAGTGTCCTTGAGGATCCTTTCTGGGTACGTGATAAAGGTGAAAATGAAAGTCTCGCAGCAAAACTCAATTGAAAATTTCCATCTCCCTAAGTTTCTGGCTTCCTCCTCTACGTTATCTAATAATTTCTGATATCTCAGCCTAGTTTAGTGGAAGCATCACTGCAACTACCAGGAAACAGGAAAAGGGAGAGTTTTGGCTCAAGACTCTATAGTTGAAAACAGAAAAACATAGATTTTTGACCCAAGACTGTCTCAGAGTGGGTTCTCAGTGTTCACAGACTAATCTCATGATTATTTCTTGAGTGTATATTATTATATTCCAAAACTTGGTAAACCAATATTTAAATTTTATAGACTCTTTTGAGAAGGTTTTGAATACTAATAAATATATCTGTACTGATTAGAAGAAGCTATGCAAGACTTAGAGGAGGGGTTGGTGAAAGTAAGTTATCAACTATATCCAATAAAAAGACGAGTTAAAGACAAGTATCAAAATAAAACTAGCTGAGATCCAGACCTTTGAAACGTGTAATACCGAGATTTTCCAAGCTTTCAAATCAGACAGAGCAAAGGTGAGAAAGTATTTCTGTAGTATTAATAAAATGAAACGCCCTTTCTAAGTTTTAATTTTTTTCTGTATAGTTATAATATGCATATGAGTACAGTAGTACAAAGAATTTATAATATAACTGTGAACAGAAAGGATGTTTGCTTTAAAATATTATTGATGACGTGTACATTCAAAATATTTGAATACCACTGATCTAGAAGACAGAGCACTAAACCAAAAGTTATGTACAGCACTATAGTTTAAAAAAGAAGAAAAAAATCATATATGTGTGAGATTTTATATATACATATAGTAGAAACGGAGAAGGCAATGGCACCCCACTCCAGTACTCTTGCCTGGAAAATCCCATGGATGGAGGAGCCTGGTAGGCTGCAGTCCATGGGATCGCAAAGAGTCGGACACGACTGAGCGACTTCACTTTCACTTTTCACTTTCATGCATTGGAGAAGGAAATGGCAACTCACTCCAGTGTTCTTGCCTGGAGAATCCCAGGGACAGGGAAGCCTGGTGGGCTGCCGTCTATGGGGTCGCATAGAGTCGGACACGACTGAAGCAACTTAGCAGAGCAGAGAGATAGTAGAAAAACACACCCCCACAAAGACACATACATGTATACAAGTACATTTATCTTTCTGAGTTGCATTGTTAGACTATTCAGTTCTAATGGACCAACTTTAAAGCCCTCACCTGATATAAACACAGAGCTGACATTTATTTTGAAAAGGATTTGTTTCCATTCACTGGATGTATGAGCTTGGCAACCACCTCAATGGCAACAATGTAAGTTAAGAAAAATCTTATCAATGTTCTCCTTTAAAAGAGATTTGTAAGATGTAGGTAATGAATATGATGAAGAGTGGACCAGAAAGACCAGGTGAAACTCATCAGACATATTTCAAATTCTACTTTAGGTTTTCAGCCAGGTTGTTAAATATGCAAGATATTTCCTTTTAATCTAAGTGGATTAATCTCAAAGATGAATGTTTTTAAAACCCATTCTACATCATATGAACTTGTGATAGACAGAACAACAGAAATTCTGGAGATTATTTCTGTAATAATTCTGAAAAGCACTTAAGGAAAGATTGTAGATCTTTTATATAAAATCACTTACATTAATGAATATTAGTCAAGGTCAGATAGTTTTCCTAAGAAATATAAATTAGTGAATTAAGACAGTGCACACAGTATGAAAAAATGCAATGCTGTATACAGTACATTTCAATGACATTTCTTATTTTCTCAAAAATAAATCAAAATTGCTGAAATGCAAGAGCAAATCTATTTTTGACTGAGTCATATTTTCAGTCATAATTTAAATAAAAATACTTTACCTAAATCTCTCCATTCCTCAAAAGTAATACAATATTTTCCTAGACATTTTCATCACCCTATCAGAGTAGAGATGATGAATCTTGAAACACAATCATCAGCCAAAATGATGTCACGCAGGGATAGTCAAATCATAATAGGATACGGATACTGAATGATTAGGAATTAGGAATAACTAAAATATTTTTAACACTTTTCCAACTTTTCCCAATTAGATTGCTTCTTAAAAATTCAACAAGAAACTAAAGTAAAATTAAGAAGTACATCTGCTAATCTGAAATTGAGACCAGAGGAAGATCACATAAGTGGTACAAATGTCTCCTTAGAGATAATTCACTATGTAGAAACCTATGGAAACAAGTTTCTCGAGATGTTTGTTGTTCACAAGCCAATAACCACTTCCACACATCTGAATATTGCTCACTGTGAAATACACTACTTTGAATGGATGTGGGAGATTTGCCAGCTGTACATTACAGTCAACTTCCCTGTATCTCAGATGGTAAAGAATCTGCCTGCAATGCAGGAGACCCAGGTTTGATCCCTCGGTCGGGAAGACACCCTGGAGAAGGGATTTGCAACCCACTCCAGTATTCTTGCCTGGAGAATCCCATGGACAGAGGAGCCTGGTGGGCTATAGTCCATGGGGTCACAAAGAATCAGACACACCTCAGCGACTAACACTTAACACTACTACATTTCAGTCAGGTTGGCTAACTCTAGACTAGTCTTATTTTTCTTTTGTTCTAACACTGTCATTTATTATACAATATAAATTAAATAAATAGAAAATATTTGAGTAACAAGGGATTTTAGTAGGAGGAAAGTACC
This sequence comes from Bos indicus x Bos taurus, assembly GCF_003369695.1. Classification (NCBI taxonomy): domain Eukaryota; kingdom Metazoa; phylum Chordata; class Mammalia; order Artiodactyla; family Bovidae; genus Bos; species Bos indicus x Bos taurus. Next base: position 26,627,126 of record NC_040087.1, on the reverse strand, counting down.
TTGATTTTACCTTATTTTGAGTGCAGTGATTCATAACTGAATTCAGAATTGTCCTTTTCTGCCAATGATAATGTTTTTAATCCTAGAAGGTTAAGGACTCTGTTTTCTCCTATTTTCCTATAACTTCTCCTTTAATTGTCCATGGATGATAATGATAACAAAGCAACAACCCCACATTTTTATTCAGTTCTTACTAGGTGGTACCAGACATGCTAGTGATTTCATGTATTATCTCATTAACTCTCAGAATAACTCTAGGAGGTAGGTATTATTTCAAGGCTCTATTACAAATGAGACAACGAAAGTTAAAGAAAGGTTAAGTAAATTATCCTGAAGTGGAGTGACTCTAAGTGTCACACACGCACTTTGAGCTGTCTGATGCACAGCGTATGCTCTTAACCACTATATCATACTGTGCTTCCTAGAAATGAAATGTCATATCCTATACCAAAGACAGAATAGCTTTTTATAGAGTCAAATGTTCACCTCTGACTCATTTTCTCTTTTATACAATTCTAATAAGGGTATGGAAAATCCTGGGGTGAACTGTTTCTAGACTTCTCATGCAGCTCTTGATAAGTGCTTGCAGAGATCAGAGATCGTGACTCACTTTCCCTCTGTCATCCTGCAAGTGTGGTGTATGTGACATAGTGACACCCAGGTTTCAGACCCTCCTTCCAAAGTTCATGCAAGCCCTGGACTGAGGAAATGCTCGCGGTGGTCAGGAGAGCAGGATTGAGAAAAATAAGCTAAACTTAGCAATTTTTCTCTCTGGTAGAAGTGTACAGAATGAGAGTCTTCAATAAATTATTTATGTAATGTATATTTATGATGCCAATTTGGTCTAAAAAGTGAATTATAAAAAACAAAGTGGTATTTACAAAGAAATTCCACTAAAAATTCCCTTTGAACATCTAAAATAAGATTTATTGAACACATAATTTCTAGTATTTTGAAGTGATGGCGAATTATCTGTTTACCATAGTCAGGAACACATTTATTTTATAAATAAGAATCCCTTATATTTACTAAATCAACTCAAGTAGATTTTTTTATTCCCAATTTACAATACTGGTATATTTAATTATGAAAATATGAGGGAATTTTTAAAAAATTTCTTTCTTTCTGGCTGTGCTAGGTCTTTGTTGCTGCACGGGCTTTCTTCCAGTGGCAGCAGGCAGGGCTACTCTCCAGTTGTGGTGTGCGGACTTCTCGTTGCCATGGCTTCTCTAGTTGCGGAATACGAGCTCTAGGGCACTTGGGCTTCAGCAGTTGCAGGGGCTTAATATTTGTGGCCCACAGGCTTAGCTGTTCCTCAGCATGTGGGAACTTCCCAGATCAGGGATCGAACTTGTATCTCCTGCATTAGCAGGCAGATTCTTTAGAACTGAGCCACCAGGGAAGCCCAAGATGAGGAAATTTTTTGATAGAATTTTTCTCAGCACTTTGCAAGGAATTCAGATAGGGATGCTTATTAAAAATATGAGACCATTTTCCCAGTTTTCAGTGCAATATATGCAAGTGAAATAAAAGTAACCAATCAATAAGATTCATTACTAAATAAAAGAAGTTAAATGGTAATGAAATGTTAAATCTTTCTTGAATTAGAATAACACCATTTAGCAGATGATGTTATTAAAAATAAACATTTTGTTTTATATATTTCTTGAATTTATCAATGTGAACAACATCTAAAGATAATTTTCACATAAAATTCTTCTCAATTGCATTTTCTTCATTATCAAAGTTGATATTATTAGCAAACATAGTGTAATAACTTAATTTGGTCTTTTCAGAATCCAAATTAGTACCAGAGTTTGGATTTTTCCTTGAATGAAATCACTGGAAAAAAAAAATTCCACCCATTTAATTTAATCCTTCCTTTTTATTATATATCTTCCTGGAATCGCAATCCTGGCCATGATCTCAGCATTATTCAGGTATGTAATTGGCAGTGTGCCCTGAAAGCAAGAGTTCAGTTAAATTTTCACAGTTCTAAATATAGATGTTCTTCAGAAAATGTGGTAACAGTCCTTAGTAAATTTAGTCTTACTGAAAATTACTATATAAGGCACATAATAAAAAGTTAGAGAAATGTGGAATGAATGGAAACACAAAACAGTCCATTAAGAAGAAAAATTCTGGACTATGAGAATGCAAAGTTGTCTAGACCCACAACCAGTAAACTATTGCTTTAACCCTCTTTCTTTTGGCTCAACTATTATGTACATTTTCACTGTAGCAGTTCAGGATGTAGTGACACCACTTTATTTCCCTCTTTATTGGTCTGGTCATTATTAAGATAATAATTCATAGCAAGGGTATAGGTGCAGTTTTAACATAAGAAAATTATTTCAAAGAAAAAAATTTAAATAAAAATCAAAGTATTTTCAATCTAAAAAAATCAAATTGAAAGCCAATTTTTTGAACTGAATTTTCCCAGGGTATAGTAAAATATTTCAAATTCATGTAATGACCTTAAGAAGTCCAAGAAGTTGCTCTCTAGTGAGTAACTGTTGTTCTCAGGGGGGCAATGATGTGGGCATTTATTTCACCAGAAAGCATTTTTCAAAATAAGAATGGAGCCCACATTTCCTCTCTATATGGACATTCCTAACTCTTGAATTTCTTTAAAGCTAGAGAAGCAACTCATCTACATTATCAGGAATGTTACTTGGACCTAGAGACTGTCAAAGTGAGTGAAGTAAGTCAGACAGAGAAAGGCAAGTATCATATGTTATTGCTTATATGAGGAATCTTAAAAAAAAAAATTGGTTACAAATGAACTTATTTACAAAAGGCAAACAGAGTTACAGATATAGAAAACAATTTATGATTACCAAGGGAGAAAGTGGGTGGGGATAAATTGGGAGATTGGGATTGACACATATATACTACTATTATATATAAAAGAAATACCTAATAAGGACCTACTAAAATAGTAAGTAGGCTTCCCTGGTAGCTAAGGAGTAAGGAATCTGCCTGCAATGCAGGAGCAGTGGGTTCGATCCCTGGGTCAGGAAGATCCCCTGGAGAAGGAAATGGCAACCCACTCCAGTATTCTTGCCTGGAGAACCCCATGGACAGAGGAGCCTGGAGGGCTAGAGTCCACGGGGTTGAAAAAGAGTGAGACATGACTTAGTGACTAAACAAGAACTGTAGAGCACAGGGAACTCTACTCAATATTATATAATGACCTATGTGGGAAAAGAATCTTAAAAAGAGGGGATATATGTATGTGTATAACTGATTCACTTTTACTGTACAGCAGAAACTAACACAACACTGCAAATCAACTACACTCCAATAAAACTTAAAAAAAAAAAAAACCTGAAAAAAAAGAATGTTACTAAAATAAGACATTTTTTAAGTCACTCTCATCTATCACTGCCAAAGTGACTGACTCCTTTGGGCTACCCTGCCAAAGAAATTTAGTAGACTACTTCCCATTTTCTGCCAAAAGATGTTCTACCTCATTTCCTACTTCAAGTTAGTTCTCCTGGTTAACCTACTGGCAGTATCAGTTCAGGTCAGTTCAGCCGCTCAGTTGTGTCCGACTCTTTGCGACCCCATAAATTGCAGCATGCCAGGCCTCCCTGTCCATCACCAACTCCCGGAGTTCATTCAAACTCATGTCCATCGAGTTGGTGATGCCATCCAGCCATCTCATCCTCTTCCCCTTCTCCTCCTGCCCCCAATCCCTCCCAGCATCAGAGTCTTTTCCAATGAGTCAACTCTTTGCATGAGGTGGCCAAAGTACTGGAGTTTCAGCTTTAGCATCATTTCTTCCAAAGAACACCCAGGAATGGACTGGTTGGATCTCCTTGCAGTCCAAGGGATTCTCAAGAGTCTACTCTTCTCTATAATACAAAACTAAGAAGACAGACTTTGAGATGGAAAAACAAAACATTTTCCACATTAACTAGTGTCCATGACATATACCAGAAATTCGGCAAAAAGAAAAAAACAATGTTCTCAGTATCTTTCACAGTTTTTAATACTTTGTTGAAATACAGTATTGGACAGGGCCTTGTACTGGGGTTCTGTGACTTAGGTTAAATATCTAAACCTTGCTAATCTTAGTTTACACACATACATTAAATAGGTAATAATACAATGTGATAAATAATTCATGGTTATTTAGGGGAGCAAAAATATTAGAAAATTGTAAGAGTATTCAAATTACTATGAAGTATTATTATTGCAGTTGATGACTAGATAACTAATTCTGCACTGCAGCAAAAACAGAAGTGTCTAATCCTGATTGTGTACTGTTAAGGGGCTGTTGCAGAATTAAGTCTGAAAAAGGTAAATCATCCCTCAGTACTTAGTAAAAGACACTCATGTGGTCCTACACTCCTATGGTGTATAGATACCCTACTGACTTTAAAGCCAACACAAGAAAATCTTTCCTTGGTTTCTCTTCCATCCCTGCGTGTGAAAGGCACTGCAATGAATGCTGAGGGCGTCCACATGAACCAGACGCCCTGTTCAGTTCCCTTCACTGCCCACATTCTTTCCAAGGAGCTCACAGTTTTCTGCTTCTTCCTTTAGTTACAGGATTAGTAAAGCTAAGAAAACCAAGAGGACACACACACGCACACACACAAACACACACACACTAAATTAAACTAGGACTTCCCTGGTGACCCAGTGGTTGAGAATATGCCTGCCAATGCAGGGGACACGAGTTTGATCCTTGGTCCATGAAGATCCCAGATGCCACGAAGCAACTAAACCCATGTGTTACAACTGCTGAAGCCTGCATGCTCTGGAGCCCATGCTCTGCAACAAGAGACACCACCCCAATAAGAAGCCCGTGCACAGCAACTAGAGAGTAGTTCCTGCCTGCCACAACTAGAGAAAGTCCATGCACAGCAATGAAGACCCAGTACAGCCATAAATAAATACATAAATTAAAAACAACAACAACAACACAAGACTTAAAAGAAGCTAAGCTAAAATAAGCATTAATCTGGCAGAAATCTGGGGTATAAAGGGAACCATCCAGTGCGAACCAAATCATGTATTTTGACCAGATTTAAGCAGGTAATGAAGTTCCTCTCCACAGAGAAATGAACAAACCCTGAAGGAGTATTGTTATTTGCAATGGTGCCAAAATTCCAGAACTCTATAGCTTGGAAGGGCTTCTGACTATAAAATCCCCTTTCATCATATATCAGTTTTCTAGGGATGCCATAACAAATCACCACAAATTGGGTGGCTTAACACAACAAAAATTTGTTCTCTCAGAGTTCTGGAGGCTAGAAATCAAATCAAGATATTGGCAAGGTCATGTCCCACCGAAGGCCTTAGGGAAGAATTCTTCCTTGCTTCTTCATAGTTTCTGGTGGCTCCTGGAAACCCTTGGCACTCTTTGACTGGTAGATACATCACTGTAATTTCTGCCTTCATCTTCACATAGTCTTCTTCCCTTGGGTCTTCTCTGTATCCAAGTCTCCTTTATTTCTCTTATAAAAATACCAGTCACTGACTTTCAGATCAGTTCAGTTCAGTCACTCAGTTGTGTCTATTTGTGACCCCATGGACTGCAGCATACAAGGCTTCCTTGTCCATCACCAACTCCCAGAGCTTGCTCAAACTCATGTCCACTGAGTCGGTGATATCATCCAACCAGCTCATCCTTTGTTATCCCCTTCTCCTCCTACCTTCAATCTTTCCCAGCATCAGGGTCTTTTCCAGTGAGTCAGTTCTTCGCATCAGGTGGCCAAAGTATTGGAGCTTCAGCTTCAGCATCAGTCATCCAAATGAATACTCAGGACTGATTTCCTTTAGGATTAACTGGATTGATCGCCTTGTAGTCCAAAGGACTCTCAAGAGTCTTCTCCACACCACAGTTCAAAAGTATCAATTCTTCAGTGCTCAGCTTTCTTTATGGTCCAACTCTCACATCCATACATGACTACTGGAAAAACCATAGCTTTGACTAAATGGACCTTTGCTGACAAAGTAATGTCTCTGCTTTTTAATATGCTGTCTAAGTTGTCATAGTTTTTTCTTCCAAGGAGCATGGGGAATTGATTTTAGATCCCACTCTAATTCAGTTTGACCTTACCTTGATCACATCTGCAAAGACCCTATCTCCAAATAAAGCCACATTTACAGGTACTGGGGACTAAAATTTGAATGTATCTTTCAGGGGAACATAATTCATCCATTGCACCCAATAAAAGAAGGATTGTATTTAAACCTGAAATACTCGGGAAATAGTGTATAAAACAATGCAAATTAAGAATTGGTGATTAAAGTACTAAATTAGACCTATGTGTGTCCCTTGAAACCTAGTTTTATTTTAAGTATACAATCTTTTAGAAAAACACTATATATTATTTACCTGTATAGTCAACAATAATATTAAAAAGTCAAGTGAGTGAAAGTCGCCCAGTCTTGTCCAGCTCTTTGCAAGTCCATGGACTGTATCACACAGTCTGATACAGTCCATGGAATTCTCTAGGCCAGAATACTGGAGTGAGTAGCCTTTCCCTTCTCCAGGGGATCTTCCCGACCCAGGAATTGAACCCAGGTCTCCTGCATTGCAGGCAGATTCTTTACCAACTGAGCTATCAGGGAAGCCCCAAAAATTGAGAGAAAACATTAAATATAAACAAAATGATAAAATAAATAAATAAAGTCATAGTTGAAATAAAGAATACACTAAATAAGTAGTCAGATATGTTTCATGAAAAAGGAATTTATGAATCAGAAAGATAGTACTATCTCAGAAGTCACCAAGAAATGATAAACAGATAAAATACAAAACAAAACCCAGGAGGCAGAGGAGATTGAAATAGAGTGTTAGCATCCATGATAAAAGTCCTCATGTATGTATATGTATATATAAAAATATTTGTATATATAAAAATGTTTGTAAAATTTGACAAGTCTTGATTTCGACTTCAACTGATAGAGTATTAAAGATTGTTTGGGCTGAAGTCTACTAGTTGCTGTTGTTTGGTCAGTAAGTCATGTCCGACTCTTTTTGTGACCCCATGGATTGTATCCCACAAGACTCCTCTGTCTGTGGCATTTCCCAGGCAAAAATACTGGAATGGGTTGCCATTTCCTTCTCTAAGGGACCTTCCTGACACAGAGATCGAATCTGAGTCTCCTGCATTGGCAGGAGGATTCTTTACTGCTGAGCCATGTAGGAAATCCATTGATTAGTTATGTGTGCATTACAATCAATTTCAAATATGGTTCACCTTGATCAATCTCTTACTATAGTCAGAGGTGGCTTTTTAGTTTTTGTTTGTTTTATCATAAGACTGCACTACACCAATTTATATTCAAATAATTTTACCTTCAATATTGAAATGTTTAAATTTACAATAAAATGTACAACAATTGCAAGTATTTCATCTACTCTTAAATGAGCATTCAAAGCTTTTTTTTTTTTTTTTTGATTGCATAAATTGGCTGAAAATACTGAGCTATGATTGGAATTAATTTGACTGTTATTTCTATTTGAATCATTTGATGGCACTGAGATAAAACTCACATTCTTTAAATGTTTACCAAGTTCTTCAAAAAATATGGCCAATTTATTAAGAACTAGCTTTTTCTTTTCATGCCTACAAAGGAAACAACAGAATCTAACGAGTAAAATAAATTTAGAGGAACAATCATTTCATATACATGAAAAGTCATATAAAAAATTAAACACATTTCCTGCCACTGTTCATGTTTAGTTATTATCCTCGGGCATTTTAAAAATACCTACCAATTTTTGAAGTATATGCTGCTGCTTCTTTAGGAAATTTTTATTTTCTGGTTTTCTAGTAGTTAGTGATGTCATTATGACACCCATAACAGATAGTAAATCATTATAGATAGCAAATGTTCATAAATATTTTGTGCAAATCACACAGTTATTATCACTTTCTCAGGAAACAGAAAATCAGTACTTCATTTTAACTAAACATGCACTTTCATTTTTCTTGTAGCACTTGGCTGTCAAAAAGGTTTACTGGGGGAAAGAAAATATTACCAAGTAATGAGAAGCACTTATAGAATTATAGCTTAAAATTATTGAGAAAACCACTGAAGCAAGGGTGTTCAGACTGTTTTTGATATACTCTATTGCAAAATTTCTCAGCACCTATTTCCCAGACACATTTCATGTACACCTAAATCATTACTTCCTATGGTCTTCATTGACTCCAACTGACTCTACTAACTGGTAGCCTGGTGTCTTCATGCATCTCACAGAGCATTACATAGGCCACAGCACAGCTTGCTTCCCCCACCACCATCCAAGTATTTACCAATGTCCAACTACACTTCTTTTTATCAGTAAGTGCCCTGCTTGCTGTCTGTAAAATGGAGGAGTTAACTCAGTGCATCTGGAAAGAGATGGAAAAGAACATGGATCTTGTTCCCAATACCATGAGCTAAACTGAGAATTCTGTTTACTGTAAGTACCTCTCATACATTACAAGATGACACCATCTGGAAAGACAAAGTGAAGGTCTATGAAGCCAATCCAGGTTAACTCTAATACAACTATAAATGAAAATACTATATTTAAAAATAATGAATTTATAATGAGCTAAACTGAGAATTCTGTTTACTGTTAAGTACCTCTCATACATTACAAGATGACACCATCTGGAAAGACAAAGTGAAGGTCTATGAAGCCAATCCAGGTTAACTCTAATACAACTATAAATGAAAATACTATATTTAAAAATAATGAATTTATAATGAATGTGAGACAGGATGATGCAGAACAATAGATTTAAACCTGTGACCATAGGCTATCTGGCTACTCTATGTTTAAGGTTCATGTAATGATTTAATATTAAAGATACCAAAGAGGCATAAAGTATAATTGAACAAGAAGGCTGTGAATATCATCAACTCTTCCTATTGGAAGATGAGTCCTGGCTGCCATCTCGTTACATTTCATTTTTTGAAGGAAAAGTTTCTAAAAAGAAAGAAACAGTCACTTAAAAACTACAAACTCAAGAAGAGCAAATCTCTAATCTTTTGAAATAAAGAAATCTTACGTTAAGAAAGCAGGTTGATAACAGAAGTATTAACGATCTAGCAATTTTAAGTCATCCAAAATTAAACATGTTTCAGATTGGCTATTGGTTTTGTTACAACTGAGGCTGGAGATTTTCTGTGCATCTTAGAGTTTATAAAGGAAAATCTGCAGTTCAAAGATCCCTTTTGTCAATTTGTTTCAAAGGTATTAGAATCGTGGCTTCCTGGCAGCTTTTATGATCCAAAACACTATAATTCTGCACTTCAAATTTCTAATTCAATAGAGTAGACATGAAGGATAAAACATATGTCATTATTACAACAATAAAATCTTTTTATTCGCTAAATGTAAAAGAAAATAAAAGTAAGTTTACTGAGATTAACGGCTGACCAGTTTTTACACTGAGGCCATTTTGAGGTCATCAAGTTTGTTCCTGTCTGTCTCTTGTGACACTGGCTTCAGAGGACGGTGCATATTTGTAAGTCTGCGAGGAGCTTTCAGACTAAAAAGTGGTCTTTTCCTGGGACAAGTCTCGACAGAAACACTTAGGCTATGCAAACCCAAGACCTTTGCAGACCATTACATTTTTATTTCTTTTTGGGAACTTTTATTTCTTGCTTAGTTTCATCATTAAAAATTTTCTCCTTAAGTTAAGGTGATATAACTTCTAAGAGCTAAACAGTATCAACAAAAAAAGGTAAACTTGGGCCACGAAATAATGGATTTCTCCCATGGACATTAAGGATCAATCAGAAGAGTCTGTTTTCTTACTCAGAAGCCAAATTCCTTATATAATCATCACGTGCTTTCCCTGTGCGTTTTAAGTGGCTTCAGTGTTGTCCGACTCTTTGCGAACCCATAGACCTAATCTGTCAGGTTCCTCTCTCCATGGGATTCTCCAGGTAAGAGTACTGGTTTGGGTTGCCATGCCCTCCTTGTTTTCCATATGTTTTACTTATTTTTATTCATTTATTTGGCTGCATCAAGTCTTAGCCGTGGCATGCAGGATCTTTAGTGGCGGCATGTGAGATCAAGTTCCCTGATCAAGAATTGAACGCAGGCCCCCAATATTAGGAGCACAGAGTCTTAGCCACTGGACCACCATGGAGGTCTCTTCCCTGTATGTTTTAAATAAATTTTGCAAAGTGCTATGTGCCCACTACGGATCCCATCTTGTAACCCAAAAGTTCACCTTGTGAACCCAGAGCCACACTGGGTTGAAAGCACGACCTCATTCCTCCAGGTTCCACGTCACCCCCAGCGAGAATCACACAGAACGACGTCAGAATGAAATCTGCACTTGGGTCCTGGATGACCTGCTTCCTTTTCTTTCCTTTCTCCTCTATGCCATCTTATTTTCCAAAGAATTCCAAAGAATTCCTGCAGTGAGGGCTTGCTTATGTCCACAGTACAGATAGATCAAGCCCTGCTGACACCTACAGAGGCAACACATTTGTAAGAAACTCCTACACTTTCTCTTTGTTAATTTTTATTTTATACTGGAATATAGTTGATTAACAAGGTCATGTTAGTTTCAGGTGTACAACAAAGTGACTCGGTTATACACACATACTTGTATCTATTCTTTTTCAAGTTATTTTCCCATTTAGGTTACTACAGAATATTGAGCACAGTTCCTTGTGCTATACAGTGGGCTCTTGTTGGTTATCTATCTCAAAGCTAACAGTGTGACCATGTCAGTCCCAAACTCCTAATCTACCACCCACCTCTCTTCCCCCCAGTAACCATACATTTGTTCTCTAAGTTTGTGAGTCTGTTTCTGTGTTTTGAATAAGTTCAGTTGTATCATTTTTCCTATACTCTTTCTTTACTGGGGTATAGTTGCCCCATAATGAGGTGCTAGCCTCCACTGTAGAACAAAGCCGATCACCTTACCTGCATACATGCATCCCGGCCCTCTTGGATCTCCCTCCCATCCAGCCGCATCCCGTCCATCTCGGTCACCACAGAGCACCGAGCTGAGTCCCCTGTGCCACACAGTAGGCGCCCACCAGCCATCCGTTCTACACTTGGCAGTACACATATGTCAATCCCAGTCTCCCAATTTGTCGTCCCACATCTGTTCCCTACATCTATACTCTTTATTCATGCTGGAGATTTATTCCTCTCCAGATGACGGGTAGAAGAGTCTCTCTCCCACTTAAGAGAAGATGAGATCCTCTGAGTTTGATACTAACTCCCATTAATGGCTCAGAAGAGGAAGCACAGGCCCTGGGTGCTCCTCTCCTAAGTGTTATGAATCTCTCTATGGCTGTGGTGGACCACTGGAAGAGCCTCATGCAGAGTTTTCTTTCTTTTACAGAGTAGTTCTTTCTCTCTCACAAAGAACAGGAGAAATGATAGCCCTCGATGCATGGTCATGGAATGATGCTGCCCCAAAGAGGTAGCTTTCTAACTTATTTCTCTCAAGTGCTCCAATACAATTCACTTGACCAGTGGAACAAACTTTATCCTTTCTTTAAGCACCTAGACAAGTTGGGAGCAGCTTTATGGGGTTTGTAATGTTTCTTCCTTCTGTCCAATTATAAACATATCAGAGGAGACTCCCTGATAGGATAGAAGAGGCATTCAGGAGTGTGTGCAGCCCAAATTTTGCTGAGCCAGGAAAAGGAAAATCAGAATCATCAGAAATAGAAAGCGCATTTGCCTCCCTCACATTTGCTTTCTTTTGCTGTACCATATGGAAAGTGCCTTTTAAAGCAAAATACTTTACAAATGAGCATGATTTCTCCCCAATGTGATCTTGGCACACTCAGCTCATTGGTGGACACTTTAACCTATTTGACTTTTCGAAAACTCTACTGTCAAACATCACAGAACATCAAAAGCAGCTATAAATATCCTATAGGTTTGGGAAAAAGCATATGGAACTCCAAATCCATTAACCATTAAGGAGTGTCCTCCCCAGCAATTTGCTCTGGAAACCTGAGATTAGCATTCTACCAGAAAGTTGTGCGTTTCCAAAATCATGGACATAAAGCTTCAACAAGATAGCCCTAGAGCAGGGAGAGGAAAAGCTGGCCAGAACTAAGAGACAGACTGATGTGCTTAGAGCAGTGAAGCAAGGGGCATAAAGGAAATGAAAGTTCAAATCGGAGTCTTAAGTATGATTTATCAAACCAAGGAATCATCATTCTGCAAGGTATTTTTTAGGAAGGCTTCTGAAGGAAAGACAGGGGACCAACTTCTCCTGAACATGAACCATTGACAAGCTTTAAACACTTCTCCTTTTACCCCCCTGATGATTTTAGGAGGTTCATTAGAAGCACTCCTAACACATCTTCACTTAACAGACTGACTGAAATGACTGATGTTCTTCATTCTCTCCATATGCCAGCAAATGTCTGTGGCCAGTGGGAGGCTGTTCTCCTGTATGTTCACTGGCTTCTGCTCTCACCATCTGAGTTCTTTGCCTGCCAAATACCAGTTGCATTTGCTCACAAACCAGCTGCAGTTATAATTAGGTAAGCCCTTGGTGGCTAAGACTGTAAAGAATCTGCCTACAATGCCAGAGATCAGGTTCAATCCCTGGGTCAGAAAGATCCCTGGAAAAAGGGAATAACAACCCACTCCAGTATTCTTGCCTGGATAATCCCATAAATCCCATAATCCCAGCCTGGTAGGCTATAGTCCATGGGGTTGCAAAGAGTCAGACACGACTGAGCGACTAACTTTTACTTTCAACCTAATGAGATAGTGGTGGCTCCACGGTAGAGAATCCGCCTGCCAATGAAGGAGACACAGCTTCAATCTCTGGGTGGGGAAGATCCCCTGGAGAAGGAAAATGGTAACCCACTCCAGCATTCTTGCCTGAGAAATCCCATGGACAGAGGAGCCTGGTGGGCTACAATCCACAGGTTCGCAAAAGAGTAGGACATGACTCAGCAACTAAACAGCAACATTGAAATAGTAACATATCAATGAAATACAGTGGTAAAGGAATGAAAGCTGCTGTTCCTATGAAAAGCACGCCGAATAATCTGAAAGGACTCATTTTAAAGGCAAGTCACACAACTGGAGCAACTTATCACGCATGTAAGCACAACTAAAATTTTAAAAAAGGACTTTAATCAAACTGTCATGGGCCAGATCCCCATCCCCACCCCTCGGGGGGTTGAGGGGGGGGAAGAGTGGAAATGATGGGAGTGGGAAAAAAGAAGAAAAACATCTAAAATTAAGTCTAAGAGTATACTCCATTTAAAAACAAAACCAGAGGACCTCCCTGGGGTAGAGTGGATAGGAATCTGCCTGACAATGCAGGGGACATGGGTTCAATCCCTGGTCTGGGAAGACTGCGCATGCCTCAAAGTAACTAAGCCTGTGCACCACAACTATTGAGCCACACTCTAGAGCCTGCTGCTACAGCTACTGAAGTCCCTGTGCCTGGAGTCTGTGCTGCACAAGAGAAGCCACCACAGTGAGAAGCCCATGGACTAGCACAAAGAGTAGTCCCCGCTCACTGCAAAAGAGAAAGCCTGCGTGCAGCAACAGGGACCCAGCACAGCCAAATAGAAATTAATTAATTTAAAAAAATGAGATCACTGACGATTCATCATGGGTGTTGCTTCTGCAGGTAAAGGGAAGGACTCCAGTCTTATTCCAAAAAATGTCTTGGCCCGCACCAAAATACTGGGTAACAAATGTAAAAATACCTCAGGTATAATGCATATTACTGCTCAAGGCCCCCCACACACAAACTGATTTTTTTTTTTTTTTACTAATCAAACAGCTGATTGTGTCAGACATGAGAACTTGCACTGAATTCTGAGCCCCACTTTGCAGATAGAGAAACTAAGGGTTTGAAAGAGTAAGTTGATTTCTCAGTAAGCCACGGCTAGTTTATGGCAGAGGTAAGACTTGACTTCTTGCTATTTCTACAGAGTTATAATTCTTAGGGTATGTTTTTTAATCCCTTTCATTCTTTCCTTATAATCTCACCCCATGTTTCAGTCCTTCTGTGAACCAGCTCAGAGCCTGGCAGATTTCTTCTGGCCTCAAGCGGGGACAGGGCAGTCAGATGAAATCCAACCAAATGCCTCAGGAAGCATCAGCATGGAGGGCCTCATCAGAGACTCCTCCGGGTTCTGTCTGAGCCCTTGGTCCTGGAGCCTGCCCTTCTGCCCAGCCTGTTAGGCTGACTTCTCTGGACAGGTTTACTTAGCTCTTATTGGACTAATACTCTCATACTCTGTAATCCTGCCTTGCTTCAAATCTGACCTGGATTTGAATCCTGGAATCTGGAATCTCTACCTGAATCTGGTGCCTCAAAACCTAACTTCTCATGGAGGGGAGTTTGGGCACCCATCGTTTTACCTCATCCAGGTGATGCCTAGCGATTACTTGCTTTTATTTTATGGAGGCCATGATTTCCTATACTTTGATGAGAAACCAAAGAGGGAATTTTCTAATTTTATTTTAATTTCAAAACTAGGTTTGTATTCTGAATCTTTAGCATATTGGTCCCATCTCTAAATATTTTCAGTCTCCATGTGTGTTAATTTTGCATGTTTCTGTGCCCTTGGGAGAGCTTTTACACCCTGTAAATAGGCAAAGTGATCAGTCACTAACCCTTTTCTTTACTCTCTTCTTGGCTCCCTGTTCTCACTGCCCCTGGAATCAGGGCAATGCCAGTCAGAACCTAAAAGAAGGCCTCAGAGATACTGCTAAGTGACCTATATTTTGGGCTCTTTGATTCCTCTGGATTCACAGCAGAGATGATTATTCTTTAGGACTCTACACCTGCCATGTTGAACTTTTTTACACCAATTCAATACTCTGAAAGGGAAAATAATAATGACTGAGAAAAACTGAGCAAAACTTTCATTTCTCTAAAGAATAATTTTGAGTATGATATCAAACCATAGGATATCAGGGGCTTATTCATGTGCTGGGCAAGGGGAGGGCATTAATAAGCAACTAAAATGAGAACTGATAATGGATGGCCCAGCCTAACCCTAATATTTCACTGCCCCCACATTGTCATGACGCAGCTGTACATAACAGTGTGAAATCATCAGAAATAATGACTTGTCTGTGAAGATGTTGCAGACTGAAATCCTAATGAGCTGTTTAGGCTGAAAAACTTAAGTATTTCCCTTCCCTTAGTGTGAGCTTATAAAATGCATTTATGGATATAAATATAATTTTAAAAACTAGAAAATGGTCACAGGAATATTAAGTGAAGCTTCCTCTTCCACGCGTAGCCCTGACTTGAGTTGTCACAACTAGACCCAAACCCTTGCCCCATGACAAACAAATGACTTCAGCCCTCTGCCAAAAGCATTTGCTTTTATTGATTTCATATCAGCACTAAGTGATCTCTAGCTTCTCATGGAAATATTCTGTAAGACAGGACATATTTTCATTTGGGATTTATCTGAGCTTGTCAGAGAGGGAAGAAACTTCTCTTGTGTTGTGTTGAGCTATTATTATACTTTGGGGCTGTTTGTCAGCAGTTTAGCCCACCTTACCTAACACGTATGATAATAGTGTGGTTTGGGATGGGAGGGCATGGGATGGTAAGCTGGATAAGCTGTCAGCCTAGGCAGCACTTCCACCACTGGGTTCTGTCACCTGCCATGACCCCGTTCCTCTACAAAACTTCATGCTTTGCTCCCTCCCAGCCCAGCCAAGCTTGGGGAATCAGCATAAACAGGCCAAAGAAACTAGAAGTTACTCCAGCCCTGAGGAAACTGCTAAAAGGCTGGAATCCTAGCCATAAAATGGTAAATTTTATGTTATACACAGTTATATATATATAAAATTTAAAAAATGAAAACAAATTAAAAAAGAATAATGGAACATATTATGAATTCTTTGAAAACAACTTTAGCCTTAGTTACATATAATACGTTAGGATTAAGGGCTTCAAGCATCTGAATTATTCAGAAAATCTTCCTGCACAGAACTAATCTTTTTGGGAGGTGAATAATCCCCTTGGAAATTTTACTCCGATTAAGTTAGAAAGTTGAGTAAGTGTGCAGGAGTCACATTTTGGAGTGTTTTACTCAGGTCTGTACTCTTTACTTGCCTTCCTCATCCACGATGCTTCCTTTGTTTTGCCCAGCCACTGCCACCACTAGGCACACCATCTACACCGTGAAGCTGCGCTCCTCTAAGCTCACTGGAACAAGAGGCAGGCCCAAGCTGAGTCAATGACAAGCTTGTGCTAATGACTTCGGAACTGGGAGAAAGACAAAGATAGAGAGGACGTGATAAGCAGTCTCTAAAAGGCCCTGAGCGAGCTCTATATAGAATTTCTGCCTTCCCCCACCTTGACTATGCTTTGAACTGACTGTTTCACTTCTCACAAGTTGAACAGGCACAAGTCATGTCATGTCACTTCTGAGATTAGGTTATAGAAAGACAGCAACTTCTTGCTCTCCCTCTCTTGCAACTTTCCTCCCATGGAAACCAGTTGCAATACTGTGAGCTGCCCTACAGAGAGGCCCATATTGCAAGGAATTGTGGGAAGTCAATAGCCAGTGCGCCCAACAACCTGCAAAGGACAGAAACCTGCCAACAGCCATGTGTGTGAATTGAGGAGCAGATCTTCCCTCAGAAGAGCCTTTTGAAAAGACTACAGCTCTAGTTAATGCCTTGACTGTGGCCTTATATGAGATCTTGACGAAAAGACACCCAGCTAAGTCACATCTGGATTTCTGCTCCGAAAAACACGGCAAGATAATAAATGTTTGCTGCTTTAAGTTGCTAAGTATTGGGGTAAATTTTTAATACAGCAACAGATGAACCTAATCAAAGGAACAGAGATGTTGACCTTTGGGGAGGCAAAAATTAACACACATAACCATAGCAGTTGAGGATGGCTGCATTATGCCATGTAAATGAAGGAGCAGGGAAATGAGTCTTAAGACAAAGAAAACAAGGATCTGCATGGAGAGAGGGAGGGACAAGAATCTCCCAGTGGCTTGCCAATTTCCCATGCCTTCCTGAGGCTTGGCTGCATCTCTGTCTTTGTGTTCTGTGAGGTCCCTGTACTGTATGATAAACTGCCTTTATTTTCCTTATTTATTTCAGTTGATTTTTTTTAATTTGCAATCGGAATCCTAAGATCCTAGGATGCATCAAGTTGTGTGTGTGTGTGCACATGCTTAGTCGTGTCCAACTCTGTGCCACCCCACGGACTGTAGCCCACCAGGCTCCTCTGAACATGGGATTTTCCAGGCAAGAAATACTGAAGTGCATTTGCCATTTCCTACTCCAGGGGAAGCCAGGATCGAACCTGAGTTTCCTGCATTGGCAGGTGAATTCTTTACCACTGTGCCACCTGGGGAATAGCTGTGATTTTTGAAGGCAATCAGATACTTGACAATGAGTTTGGCAGTTTAAGAGGCTCTTGGCCTGAAAAGAACCCAGATGCTCTGAGCCACTTGACTTCCGGTCATAAGAAATTGAGCCAGCTTCCAGGGGATGTAGCTTTCAACCTACTACTCTAATCAGCGATCAACCATCGCAACATCTATTCCGCATTACATGGTTTGGATAATATTTGTACAGAACTTGGAGATCCTAGCTGAAAGCTGTTTGAGATACACAATATCGCTGTTGATACAGAACAAACTGTTACCCTTTCTTCAAAGAACACAGTGGTATTTTTGGAGCTCTCTTATTATATTACATGATGGAAACACATATCCAGAGGAGGTATATTTTAATTCTTAGAAACAGCCAAACTACATAAAATGTACTATTCTTCTCTCTTAATCCTGTTAAATCTCTTCTCTGTTTTCTGTTTTAAAGTTGTGTCACTACCTAATCACTCACGTCTTAACAAAATTCAAAGCAGTTTACATATTACGAGGTTGGCAATAAAACAGAGACTTAAAAGCAATAAACATATTTGGAACAATTTATCAAGCCCTAAGAAAGTGCCAAAATGAGTTTTGGAATGGTAAATCTGAATTTAAAAACAAAGATTTTGTCTCAGGCTGAGCCTGAAAATCCATAAATACATTTTTATAGCCAATTTATAAATCTTAAAAAATAGCCTAGACCTCGAAGCAAACACAGATGCACCGCTGTGGCTCTTTGATGGTCAGGACACCTCTCTGGGTTCTATCTAAGTGTGTCTCCTCATGTGTGTACACTTGAGGCTGTGACTTGGGACCCTTTGCTGCAATGCTTGCACCTGGACAAATGTCTCAAGCAACAAAATACAAATAAACTATAAGGGGCTGAAAATAACTGTGCATGGTCAGTTGGGGCAAATTACGGACAAGATACAAAAAGACTATATCATCAGTTCAGTTCAGTTCAGTCGCTCAGTTGTGTCCGACTCTTTGCGACCCCATGAATCGCAGCACGCCAGGCCTCCCTGTCCATCACCAACTCCTGGAGTTCACTCAGACTCATGTCCATTGAGTCGGTGATGCCATCCAGCCATCTCATCCTCTGTTGTCCCCTTAGCCTCCTGCCCCCAATCCCTCCCAGCATCAGAGTCTTTTCCAATGAGAGAAGAGTCAACTCTTCGCATGAGGTGGCCAAAGTACTGGAGCTTCAGCTTTAGCCTCATTCCTTCCGAAGAACACCCAGGACTGATCTCCTTTAGAATGGACTGGTTGGATCTCCTTGCAGTCCAAGGGACTCTCAAGAGTCTTCTCCAACATCACAGTTCAAAAGCATCAATTCTTCGGCGCTCAGCTTTCTTCACAGTCCAACTCTCACATCCATACATGACCACTGGAAAAACCATAGCCTTGACTAGACGAACCTTGGTTGGCAAAGTAATGTCTCTGCTTTCCATGAAAGAGACCAAAAAACCCAACCTCCACTTCTAAAGGGCCAGGATCAAAAGCAGGGTGTCTAGAGTAAAAGCAGGGCGCTATGCATGGCCCTTGCACACAGCACCACCAAAAGGGTGGGAAAACCACATAAGCCACCCCTCTGGCCAGACTACTGGATACATTCCTACCTTCACCCCCTACAAGAGACCAGTTCACTCCTCCTTGGAGAGGGAGCAAGGGGACCTGTTGCTTGTTCTTGCTCCCTTGCTGCAGCAGGAGTCTTGGTAAAGACTTGCCTGAACTTCTTAACTGACTTCTGATTGGTTTCTATTAAGGAGGCCAGAAAACCTGATTAGTTACACATTATCTGGATTTCTGCCTTATTCTTTCCACATATTTAACATTCTCTCTAATGCAGAGAGATGCAGCTTCCACATGATACAAAAGTGCCTGTTTCTCACTAGTGCTTCCCCAGTTCCACTGGTCCCCAGGGTCCTCAACCATAGTGAGTGTCTCATTCCCTCTTCACCTTCTTGAGGACCACATCTCACAAACTTACAAGTCCCAGGCAACAGGAATGAATGAAGCAGTCACATGTTAAGGCCAGAAGATACATGAAGGGAAGCTCAGTAATCTTGTTGTAGTCACATTTTGGAGTGTATCACTTTATCTGCCTTCTTCATCCCTGATGGTCTTGCCTTACCACTGCCCCCACCATGCCAGGATACCATGAATTCACAGCCCCATTAGAGCTGACTAAAGTAACACACACAAGACCCAAAGGCACTCTAATTCAAACATTTTTTTAAAAAACATTCATCAGTTTATAAATTTTTACAAATCATCCTCAAAACAAGTCCTCAGAGCAATCAACCACAGGTTGATAGCTCAAAGTTCTCTCTCAAGTCAGCCTTAAACCATACCTGCCTGTTGTCCTATCCCTCCAGGACCCATGTGGCATCTACACTTTGCTGTTATCACACCCATCCATGGTCAAGTCCTTCCTACCTGCCTAGGTGATCATATTTCCACTATTACTGGATCATGGAAACCAGGATCTTGATGGCAACTGCCAATGGGTTCTACCATTTCCAAATATTGCTTTTAGATAATAACATAAACAGTTTCTTCTATTCAGACATTTGAGATGGCAGCAAAATTGAGAATATCTAAATAACAATACTAAATATAAGCAGTTTACTTTTATTTTGGAAAAATGTGTGTGCATGTCCTCATCACATGAATGTTTATCTCCTCAACAATATTGACTGGCCCTTGCCAAGCTTTGCTTTCTCTGTTCTCTACTGGAATCACTCTTCCTCTTCTTTCGGTCTCTGCTCAGATGTTGCCTTATCACAGAGGTTTCTTTGACTGTCCTTTATCAATAGCAACTCCTGCCCCTCCACAATGCACACTGTCTCTCTTACCCTGCTTTATTTTTCTTCATGATACTCACCACCTTCTGACACACAATCGTCTGTCTTCCTCCACTGGAATCTTAAGTGCTTAGAAGGCAGAAACTGCCGAGTGGGCAAAGCCTAGAACAGACCCCGCCTCCAGCAGTCTCTCAATAAATATCTATTGCATGAATAAATACATACATTATATGCTAAGTCACTTCAGTCGTGTCCGACTCTGTGCGACCCCATAGATGGCAGCCCACCAGGCTCCCCCATCCCTGGGATTCTCCAGGTAAGAACACTGGAGTGGGTTGCCATTTCCTTCTCCAGTGCACTAAAGTGAAAAGTGAAAGTGAAGTCGCTCAGTCGTGTCCGACTCTTAGCAACCCCATGGATTGCAGCCTACCAGGCTCCTCCATCCATGGGAGTTTCCAGGCAAGAGTACTGGAGTGGGGTGCCATTGCCTTCTCTGACATACATTATATGTAGATACCAAAAAAAAAAAAAAAATCAATCTGATGTTTCAGTAAATTGTGATGCTAAGGCTCAATGAAGCTTAACTGGTCTTAAAGCCATCTTATCTTGCTCTTTGTGATTTTCTCTGAATCAATGGCTCAAGACTTGTTTTGTGTATTCTTGTCCTGTCACACTGATCTATATCAGGTTGCTCCCTTGTATTGTATCTGAAATACTGCATTGCAGAAAGATCTTACTCTGTCACAACTACTCAAACTGCTCGTTACAGGTCAAGTTGTGATCAACTCCATGCCTCTAATTATCTCCATTACTGTTGGCTTCTACACAGCTCTGCAGTGCAAGAACCAAAAATACCTTTCTTTCTCAGAAGTGTACTCGGCAAAAGAGGCAGCAGAAATTATCTAAAGCGGCCTTCTTGATGTTGTGGTTTATGGTGTAGGGTTTATGCATCACCCCAGACCACACACGAGCCAGGTGTTGCTTACAGTCAGGGAGCCTGCTTGCAGCTGTTACATCATTTACAAACTCAGGGTCCTGGGCTGCATCCCTTGTTGGGCGGGTGCCGCACCTTACACCCAGGCCTTGCAAGTTCCCTAGCACTTCCCTGTGGCTGCTCAGTGTGTGCAGATGTGTGACTGAGGAGGGAGGGGCGTGAATATACTACAGAGGCACATTGCAGCCACTAAGAGATGGAATCCAGGGACATCATTCTCCTCCCATTCTCTTCTCCAAAGTTTTCTGGGAGCACCAAGCACTCAGTTCATCATCATGAGGTACAAGCATCTCAGGAAAAGGCTCCCTTCTGTTAGTTCACTCCCTTTTCCCACCTCACCTTGCTTCTCTCTCATTCCTGCTTCCTTGGGATTCAGTCTTCAATAAAGTTTTGGCACAGAAGCTTTATTTTAGGCTCTGTTTTCTAACAAATTGCACACACACACACACATAAACCTACATTTTAAAGAACAGAAAATAACTTTCAGACTGAGAGTTACCAAAAAATTAAAACAAAATAAAAGCCAAGGCAAAACAGCATAAAACAAAACAATAACAAAACTCATTCTATCGCCCAGAAGTTATCACTACTGTTATTTCCCATGTTGTACTATGAGAAATTTCCCCCTGTAGAAGGTGGCTGGATTTTGCCATTTAATTATTCACTTCGTATGGACATGTGAGCTTTGAAAATACTTTACAACATACAATGTGTGCTCATACACATCATCTCATTTCATTCGGAGTTGGGAGGACAGGCACTGCTGGCCATGTTATATTAAAGAGTAAATGAGTTTTTCCTCCCATTCTACCCAAGGACCCTTAGCAATAAAGCACCTGAGCCTAAGACTGAAGGAATGATGATGGTAGTTTCTGCGGTGTGCTCAGAGAAGGTAGGAGAGACCTGATCCACTGAAGCTTTGTGGGCTCTTCAAGTCAGACCACCCTGACAATATTTTTAGCTTAAGTGTATTTCTAACTCCAATGAAGAGTAATCCACATCATTCGTTGGTTCTCTATAACCATATAATCTCTATACTAGGTTATTCAGTTTTTTTCCCAAAATATAGATACTTTATGATTTGGGTAAAACATAGAGCTTTTCTTATAAGTGAACTGAGAATTGTCAGTATGAAAGTGTATTCAGAGCTTGGCACCACAAAATCAGAAAGATAAAAAATTTACTTAATGAAGTCAAAGTCACAAACTCTCACAATTAGAATGCTTAATATTTAGTTCCAAATTCCTTCAAAAGTTAGTATAGTGATAAGCAACTTGCTATCCCTATTAAGCCACTATGAAGAGTGGCTTCTAGGTCAGTTGTTTGGAAGTTGGAACTTATTCCCCACGGGAACAAAATCCCACAAGGTGATCAAGTCTCAGACCAATTTTACAAGGCCCATTTAACCCATGATGTTGAATCCTATTTCTGAGGATTATTTGGGTGGAAGGAAGAAAAACCAAAAAAGGAAAAATCAACTTTCTCTAGTTTTCCTGGCTCAGAGCCATCTTCCAAAAAACTTTTGAAAAATGGCATATATGGCTTAAGCCTCATTTCAGCCTCATTTCACTTTTATTTTTTCAGCCCTTTTCACCTATTTGCATTCTTCCTAAAACACCTGATGGGCAGGGGGCCAACATATCTCTCCACTGAGGACCTGCTCTCCCCCAGGTCTCTCTGGGATCCACAGGATCTGCTCCTGCTCAGAGATGCTTTTCTCAGATATTGGGTTGAACCATCTGCCCCAATAATTCACAAGAATGCATGACTGGTCAATCATATACCATCACCCTCTCATAGTGGAGACCTGCTGAAAATAGTCTAAAAACACTTGTTTTCAGAGTAGTTTTGTTTACAATAAAATTGAGAGAAAAGTACAAAGATTTCCCACATACCTTCTGCTCCCACACATGCATAGCTTCCCCTGTTATCAACATCCTTCACCATAACTGTATATCTTTTTTTTTTTCACCAAGGATAGACACATCACAATCACCCAAAGTCCACAGTTTACACTAGAGTTTGCTCTTGGTGTTATAAATTCTGAGGGTTTGGACAAATGTATAATCCACGACTGAGCAGCTGAGCAACAACAACAAAAAGGAATCACATATATGAGTCATTATAACATCATACTGAGTATTTTCACTGCCCTAAAATTTTCTGTGCTCTGTCTATTCCTTTCTCCTCCTCCCACCCTTAGCAACCATTAATCTTTTTACTGTTTCCATAACTTTTCCCTCTCCAGAATGTCTTATAGGGCTTTCCTGGTGGCTCAGCAGTAAAGAATCCACCTGCAATGCAGGAGACCAAGAATGTCATATAACTGGAAGCATACAATATGAAGCCTTTTCATATTTTGTTCTTTCACACAGTAATATTTACTTAAGATTCTTCATCACTTGATAGATCATTTCTTTCATCATGCAATAATGTTCCATTATCTGGATATACCACAGTTTATCCATTCACCTACTTAAAGGCATTTTTGCCGCTTCAGAGTTTTGCCAATTATGAATAAAGCAGCTACAAACATCCATGGGCAGGATTTTGTGTGGAGATACGTTTTCAACTCCATAAATATTAAGGAGCACCATTTCTCTATCATATAATTAGAGTGTGCTTAGTTTTGAGAAACTGCAAAATGGCTGTACCATTTTGCATTCCCATCAGTGATGAATGAGAGTTCTTGTTGCTCCATATTCTCACCATCATTTTGTGTTGTCAGTCTTCTGGTTTTAATCATTTCATTTTGCAGTTCCCTGATGATGTATATTATAGGGCATATTTCCATATTTTATTTGCCATGTATGGTTTCTTTATTTCTGAAATTACAGATATCTTAAGAAGTTTAGATGTGATTTCCCTGGCTCTGATAGTAATGCCAGGGGCTCTGATGGAAGGGAGAGCAGGCCTGGATGATGGTTGTCATCTGGACACACAGATGATTGGTGAGTTGGGATTGATTATCCAGCACAAATACAAATCTGCATATATGAGCGTGACCTCTGTTTTAGACAAATATATAAGCATCTTTATTTATGAAATTATTTAACTCATTAAAAGAGTCTGACCTTTCTGCATTAAATAAGGGTTAATGTTCAGTCCTTCTCCAAGTCAGCACCATCAGCTCAGAAACCTATCCATCAGTACCTATCCTCAGCACCTATCCATCAGTGAGGATAGGAACTCCCCAATCTCTGCGATCCCCACTCTTGCTTCCCCACATCCAAGGTCTGGAGTACTGCTTGGAGGACAAAAGGTGTTTAATAAGTGAGTTTTATTAAAATTCAATTTGCTAAAACTTCTACTTATTCCCAAGGATGGGAAGAAACATATATCCACTGGCAAAGCCTTTTCTCCTTCCACCAGACAATGGAGAGGGAAAGAAACAGAACCAAGCATGCTTCCAGCTCTTCAAGTCTTTGGCCTGACAGTCGTCGGATCAAAAATGACTAAGTTGAAACCAAGCAAGTTTCTAATAATCACTGCAGGATGAGGTAGAGAACGTCAGCTGAGAGCAAGGGTGGGGAGGACGAAGCCTGGCACTTTCTGAGGAGCCCAATTAGAATGCTGCAAGTCAGCACTTTAGGATGCTGCTGAGAACTGGTGAGAGATGAGGAACAAAACAAGATAAAAGGGGCCAGACAGAGCCAGGAGCTCACATCCAAATCAGTAGCTTGAGATGGATGGGTAGGCACCCTGGGTGCCTGAAGAGTAGGAAGGGCCTGGAAAAAAAAAGGGGGGGTAAGCTTTGAGCACAATCCTACCCCAGGAGACAGCAGGTGAGGCCCTGAAGAGGAAGTCTCCACGTAGCAGGAGCCCCTGGTTTTGAATCAGGAACTAGATTTCCTTGAAAATCTGCAGGAACTGCCTTCTCTCTACGATGTGTTGCACCTCCTGTCCACATCCACACTCTCCCCAAACCTCCAGGGTCTCACTTCTGCTGTCTGGGTGATATATTCAGTAAAAAATAAAAGCACTGTTATTAACCATGTCCTGAGCACACCTGTCTTTTGTTTCTTTGTTGTCCTCTTTTGTTAGAGCCTCAAGGAAAGTTCTAACCATCTCACTGAGATAAGAGGGGTGAGGTAAGAGGTGGGGGACTTCAAAAAGAGCCTAGTTGGCAACAGCCAGAGCAGCAGTGAGATGCTCAAGAGGAAAACGGAACTCAGCTGCAGCCTGGATCAGCAGGGCCTCCCCACCTGCCACCTGCAGGTTCTCCTACCAACCCCAGCCTTGGAGCTGCTGAGAGGCATCGAACCATACAGTCCCCTGCCTCGTTGATTGATCAGCTCTGGATTTTTGCTTTCTTATGTCTTTGATACATGATCAAAAGATTGGGAGGAGTAATGCTTATACCTTTTTTTAATTTTAGTCGATGAGGAAACTCATATAGAAAGAAAATAAACCTTATAAAATCCAGCCAGAACAAGCACAGAATTTGGCATTTACTTTTAAAAATGGTTTTAATCAAGTCACTTTAAATGAAAGTAATTTCATTTAAGAAATTGCCTTCTCCAAAGAGTATGTGTTGGAGAGATCAGGTATTACTCATCCCAAGAAATCACATGATGGAGTAACAGAATAACACTGTTACACATAGGGGCCCGTGAGCCCAGCCTCTGTCTTTTAATTCTAAGGATGGGCCTCCAAATTGTCAGGAACTTGAAGGCAACTGTATTTCTCTCAACTCCTGCATGCTCTGTTGCTCGGTTATATTCAATTCTTTGTGACCCCATGGATTGCAGTCCTCCAGGCTCCTCTGTCCATGGTATATTCCAGGTAAGAATACTGGAGTGGATTGACATTTCCCACTCCATCAGTCCCCGTAAGGAGGTACTATATTCCTAAGTCAAGGCTTCGTCTTTCCTTTGAAAGGCAGCATGACTTACTCAGGAGAGAGGCTCTCTTGCACTAGAAGAGAAACTGTGGGTCCTCAGTGAACTTGGCGTGACAGTGAAATGAATAATTGCCAGTTGACCTGTGAACAGATCAATTTTTATTCAAAAATCACCAAGCAAATTCTGGAGCTGACTGACATCTGTCCCTCAATCCTGCCCCCACAGCATCACAGTTCAAGATGCTGTTATGTCAAAATGCTGCTATGCCACTTACACTCCATTTCTTCTTCCGGTTGTGGTTTCACTGCAGGCGTGTGAAACCGAGGTCCTTCCTGGAGGAACAAGGGCAGCTGCCCATCTGAGCGAGTCAACACCAATGGCCTGGTTCAGCAGTGCAGACTGACGTGGGCGAGGCTGTCGGGACCAATTGTGATGACTGGCCCTTCTGTTGCCTGGCTTATTCACTCACTCCGTCTAGACTTCAATTTCTGGAGCCTTTAGTGACTCATTTTTCAGCAAAATGCAAGTAATTTCACTTCGCTTTGCCTTAAGCTCTATATAACCTAATACTGAATGTGTGCTGAATAGCACTATGTGCAGCCCTCAGAAAACCGTCTGCAGATGTCCTAGAATATTAGGTCATTTTGACTTTGATCATAATTATACATTAATATTAACCCTTTTATTGAAAACTTGGTGGAAACATACATCCTAGAATCCTATTGAAAGCTACAGTTGGCCTGAATACCTTCAACAATATTTTGACATGTCATATTTGCTTTGCAATAAGCTTAAAATGCTATAACCTCTCCTTAAGTTGGCTTGAAGTTAACTGCTGCCCATTCCTTTAACATCTTAATACGAATTGTCTTAAAAGACTTGAACATATACAAAGCCCCTGTTTGAGTTTCCTAAGCCATACAGCAAATTCCCATTGGCTATCTATTTTACATATGGTAATGTAAGTCTCCATGTTACTCTTTCCATACATCTCACCCTCTCCTCCCCTCTCTATAAAGCAATTATCCTTCAAGAAAAAGAAAAAAAAAAGACTTGAATAGTCAAATCATAAAGGATGATTGTTCAGAGTACCTTAAATGGTGAGACTACAGAGCCAGCAGCAAAAGCTTGGGGATTTTTCCAAAAACAGCCAGCAGTAACTGTATGAACACATCCCGTGAAACCTAACTATGTCATGCTTTCAAACAAGCATATGTAGGCACAGGGCTGAAAATTTTAAGATTCTATATCTCTGAAGTTCTCAGAAGAGTCTAGCCTTGTTCTGCCTATAGGTTTTCAGAGAACTGGACTCAGAAGCAAAAAGCAATCTGTTATAGTTATTCTGTCTACTGCAGGGCAGTGTTGTTTCCTTATATATCCCAACAACTTTGTTCTCTAGAGAATGGTCCCTCACCTTCATTGGAAAACATCACTCAACAGGCTAATAAAGTTAACACTGAAACTATTTCCTGAGATGATAATGCAAAAGTTTTGCTTTCCTTTCCTTCAAGACCCTTGGTGCCAATGGTAAAGAATCCACCTGCTAATGCAGGAAACACAAGAGACGCAAGTTCAATCCCTAGGTCAGGAAGATCCCCTGGAGGAGAAAATGACAACCTACTCCAGTACTCCTGCCTGAAAAATTCCATGGACAGAGGAGCCTGGTGGGCTACATTCCATGGGGTTGCAAAAAAGTTGGAGACGACTGAGCACGCACGCACATGCAAAAGACCTTTATTTCTGCTAAGTCTGTAAGATCATTTGAAACATCTGCCCTGCCCTGGACTTTACCTTTTCATATACATGTATCCTATTACCTAACAAGAATTCTCTTAATTTTCTCATAAACCAACTTCTTAGATACACTATTTTATTCAAGTTCCTCATTTATATATATTCATTTATAACTTTTTAATTTATTCTTTCAATAACTGTTATGAGTCCAGAAACCATTCTTGGACCAAAGATATGTCAATGAATAAGTCAGACAAGATCCGGGCTCTCGTGGAGTTTACAGACCAAGGGATGATGACGGGTACGATCATCAAGGGCTAAACACTCCCCCCACCCCGGACCCCATTTAATTCTCAGATCAGTCTGAGGCAGGCATTATTATCCTTATTTTATCAGTGAGAAGAATGAAGTTCCGAACAGCATGTCCAGGGTCCTTTGGCAACTTAGTTCTGAATCCTGGACCAATTCTGCATCCAGACCCTGCTGCACATTAGCAACATCCTCACAGGGAACCCTCGGCCCCCCTTCCTCTGCTACCCCAAATTCTTACACACTCAGGCCTTTCCCTCTCTCTTGGGCATTACAATCACATACCTCCATTGCTTTTCTTTACTATCTCTGAGTCTCCTCAGGAGTTCCCATTTATTCTGAACAACTATAATATCTTGATCATGATTGCTTTCACTACATGATTACCAAATGGGAAAACATCTGTAACATTACAGGTTTCCTTTCCCCTCTTAATTATGGGTTTGGCAATCAGAGGAACTTTAATATTTAATATTGAAGTAAAACACTTAATGATTACAAAGTGATCTTCCATTTTTGATGTAAGACCAGACTTAATGTGAACTCTGAGCAAAGCGAATCTGCTTGCCTGACATATGGAAGAGAGCATGCATTTAAACTCTTTACAGATGACCTGCAGAGCCATCCTGTGCCTCAGTTCTGGTCCCCCTTTGTTTGCTCCTCATGAATTATCCAGGAGTTTTATGTGATGAAGATAAGGAGGTGCTTCATTGCCAATACCCCTCCACACTGTCGTGATGCAGATGAGTTGATAAACAGGCTGCTCATTATATGAGCAGTTTGCAATGTATGATTCAGTGTTGTTCAGTGTAAAAACCAACCATCCTGACTTTGAATATCTACCTTCTTTCCTGACGGTGATTTGCCTCCAGTACATGCTGGAGGACAACCAATCTTATTCTCCTATGATAGGTGACAAATTTCAGGAATTATAAGAGAACATCACTAAATGAACTGTAAAAAAATAAGATGAAATACCAGAGCTGCCTAATAGATGACAACTTGAAACTCAAGGGAAACAATTTCTATTCATAATAAATTATCAGAGAGATCCCTGCCTGTGAATATTTATGGAGGGTCACTGAGAGGAGCTTGACTTTACCAAACCTCTTTTAAAACAAGTCACCTAAGGGTTTGGTTGGGGTTGGGTTTTGCTGGTGCCATTACCATGTATGGGAGGGTAGATTCTGAGATTTCTAGTTAGGACCTGGAGGGTTACTCTGAGTAACAGAACATAGGAGAACCAGAAGAGTAGGCCTCTCCAAAAGGTGATGTCAAACAAAAATGATGACAAGCCCCAGCTTTCACAGGTGACCGATGCTAAGAGATCAGAAGCCAGAAGGTCAGAAGTTGCCAAGGCAGCTTTAGCTAGAGTTGGAAGGGAAACTATGAATAATGCAGTGCTGTGGGGGCACATTGTTACACGTCGCTGAGATGACCGTGCATTGTCCTGATGGCTTTACCTTGCCCTAACAAGGGAATCTATGTACTTATTACCAGGTTCCAGGAAACCTAGTTCAGAAGTTTTGTTCCCCACATAACTAGCTGGGTGAGTCTAAGCTAATAAACTAGGTAAGTACCCATCCTACCACTTACTTGGCAGGACTGTCGAAAGGTAAAGCAAAATGGTACTTATTGTCTGGCCTATGGAGGTGCCCACTTGCAGCTTTTATTATTCATTTAGTATTATTATCATTGCTGCTAATACTTATTTTCAGGGGTGAGGTAGTTGATATGATTTTTCCTAACAATTCCCTTGTTTTGCTCTGTTTGACATTAGGCTTGACCATGTGAATTCTTTTAGCAATGAAATGTAAGAGAAAGTGGTAATGCCCCTTTATAGCAGAACCTTATAAAGCCATCATGTAGCACTTCCATTATTCATTTTCTACTATCACAAGACTAGTACACCCTAAATGGGCTGAGTTTTTCACACTGGATCCTAAAAAGAAGAGAAATTAAGAAAGTGTATGGGAGCAGATATTTTCTGAAATAGAAAGAAGATATTTTCCTCCAGTGAGAAATCTGCAAACCCTAGT
Organism: Bos indicus x Bos taurus; assembly: GCF_003369695.1. Lineage (NCBI taxonomy): Eukaryota > Metazoa > Chordata > Mammalia > Artiodactyla > Bovidae > Bos > Bos indicus x Bos taurus. The sequence continues at coordinate 26,597,056 of NC_040087.1, read as the reverse complement.
TATCCCAACCCTAGAAAATCCCAACATAATCAAGACATATACCCTGCTCCCTGTGAGGAAGGGTGTAGATCACAGTGGCCCTGTGTGCCATGGAGTGGCTCCTTCTCTTAGGAAATGTGAATAATCAAAATCTTCTTTCAATGGCATTAGCTTCTCCATGTTATCACTCAGTCACCTCCATAAATTGAAGTTTCACACATACACTGAGAAAATCATGTTATTACTTATCATCTGGTACCCACCCTCCCCAGTGGAAAACAGACTTAATAAAGTCATGGACCTCTGGTTGAGGTCAGAGGAAGCTTAGCAAAGCAGCTAATCTTTGACTTGCACTCCTGCAGGCTAGATCACATTGAGAGTGGCAGATTATTTGATGTGGGGAAGCATAGTGTGTTGGGGGAGCAGGGTGAAGAGAACAGTAGAATAAAAGCACAGAAGTAGGAAATTAAAATTATCTTCAGGAAATGGCTAGCAATTCAGTTTGATTGGAGTAAAGAGTTCATGAGGAAGCAAGGCTGTAGTTGAGCTGTTTTGGTACTGAGTCAGTGAGAGCTGATAAACCAAGAAGGGTGAAGACTTCTTGGAAAGACGTCCCATGTCTTTGAACAGAGGCTGTATGACCAGAAGAGCACTGATTCCAATTCATGCATAAATAAAAGAGATTTAAATGTATTGGCTAAAGAGCAAAATATTACAATAAGAGATAGTGATTTTCTATTTGAGATGGTGGCCAAGTACACAAGTTTCATTTCCTTTCCTCTCAAAGAATTACAAAAGCCATGGATTTGTAATACCACTGAGAATGAGAGTGGGTCTATCAATCATCCAGAGTTTGATAAATGTTCAAAATCTGATAAAATTTCAGAACTTTAATGGATATTCAGAACATCTGTGGATAAGAAAAGAATGCAAAAAGTCCCCATTTAGCATCAAAAATATGGATACTCTTCATGGTAAGGTCATAGAAGCTCAAAGCTCTATACTGGCAAGCAAGAGAATGGGAGTAAAAAGTAAGGTAAGGGATTTCCTGGGGGTCCAGTGGTTAAGACTCTGCACTTTCAACGCATTTCAGATACAGGGGAAGCAAGTTCAATCTCTGGGTAACTAGGATCTCACATGTCTTACAGTTTGGCCAAAAAGAAAAGGAAAGTAAGGCAAAAATCTGGTGGTAATTGAAGGTCTGTCTATGAAAGAATCCTGCCAGTAATCCACCTCTTTCCCCCTGCTTTCTCAGGTGCCTACCAGTGGTATTTACCTCCCTCCAGGCTAAAATTGGGAAATTGCTCTTCAAAAAGTTATAATCCACCAATGAAAGGCTGGAGATACTAGCCTGTGGGTTTGAGTTTTTCCGGCCCTTCTCATTTGAGGAGAATGGAATATAAATACCAGAAACTCTGTCAGTGTAAAAGTAGTGGAACTCTTCTTTGGAGGAATGTATGAAGCCATATTTCTCCTAATGGGTGTCTGGAGGTACTGTCTAAAGTTGATGGATGAAGAAAGGGGTGAGTATATTATTTAGTGCTATAGAGGTAACCAACACAAAATCCTAAATTTATAACATAAATAACAAAAACATGAGAAGTGGGAGGAGAAGGAAAGAGAAACTTAAGTATGCTGACTTCTTCAGCTTTCATACAGGGAAGTTACTGGATATGTTTAACTTTTTAAAGTGCATCAAGAAATATTGCACGGTACTGGATGCTTGGGGCTGGTACACTGGGACGACCCAGAGGGAGGGTAGGGGAGGGAGGCAGGAGGAGGGTTCAGGATGAGGAACGCGGGTATACCTGTGGCGGATTCATTTTGATATTTGGCAAAACTAATACAATATTGTAAAGTTTAAAAATAAAATAAAAAAAAAGAAAGAAATATTGCTGTTATTACCTGACTTAGATATAAGGAGGTAGCCACTGGAAGAACCAAAACAGACAAGATTAAAACTTGTGCCTTCTCAGCAATGAAACTTGGGTTTGGTGAGGATTTTAAGGGTTGGAGGAGGCATTTTATTTTATGTCCTTCTATTCTGTTTGAATAACTATGGATAAATCATTTCTGTTGAAATTTAAATATAGGAAGAGCAATCATTTGAATTTTACTCAGTGCTCAGATGACAAGCATTACTAATTAATTTTTTGTTGAGCCCAAGAATTCTTAGGAAAACAAGTAGTACAAGTCTGCTATGGATTTCTCTTCGGTCTCATGGCAATGGTCTGACAACAGCAGAGTTTTGTTTGTTTCTCTGCCTTACATGATTTTATTCTCTTAGAAATAAAAAGGTGTTGTTGTTGTTGTTGTTTTTCTGTTGTGTGAGTCCTACACTTGGACTTCTACATGCCCATTTATCAGTAATGTTTAGTTTTACATTTCCCAGGAACAACTAGGCCCAATACAAAATGACATGAGCTTTAGTTGGACCAGTCTTCAGAATTTAAAGAAGAAAATGACAGATATTTAGTGTTAAGCATGTAGTTATATGTAAATATTATTATAGAATATACCTACAAATAAAAAACTAGTTTAATTTAGGCATATCTAATTGCTTTAATTTTCCTTCATCTGCTTGACTGTACACGGAAATTTGCATGAGGGCTATGAGGGAAGATTTAAATGAAGTTATTTTCCTAATAAGATTTCAAGTAGGCAGATGTTTGCCCCAAGGAGCTGTTCAAACAACAGAACTGACAGAAGAACATTGTGAGAGCTAGAAAAAGTGTACATCTTCAGCTATCAAATTTCTGTATCATTTTAAAGACAAATCATGGTTCACTTCAATTTCCAATGTATATTTTTGAACTGATGGAATTAACCTTTGCCCAATGATAAGTTTTCCACTAAGGAGACCTAGAAAATGCTAAATGTTTATCCTGAATATTCTCCTGAGAATATTACAGCTTTAAAAAATGTTAATTTATACAGATATAAACTACTCAATTAGGCTCATGCTCAGAACAGTCTTCTCTGACAAGAGCTGCCTACCATCTGTTAAGTCAACTATTTCCATTTCCAGTGATCCCAAGTTCATCATTTTAGTTGCTGAGATTGAAATTCTCAGTCAGTCATAAATATCATCTGTTCTATCCCCCTGTCTTTCTCCTGTGTTCACTTAGGTCATGATTTTTTCCTTCTTTTTCAATCAACAAGTTTGAAAGCGACATCATACGAAAAATGGGTAAACAATTTCATTTTCATGGCTGATGACTTTGAAATAACCTCTAACTCAAGACTGATGGTCCAGAAGACTGTTATTTTCCTGCTGTGTAAAAAGGAACAGGTGACAGGTAGAGGAGAAAATGTGCGATATGGGGAGGATTTCAGGAGGACCTGCAATTCTATCCCCTTCTCCAGATCAAGAGCCACTTCAGATCTGCAGACTCACCTCCTGAGTTCTAAAAGCTCTGACATGACAACAATCCCATAAAAATCACATGGGTAGTTATTTACAGCAGTTAACAATTTTATCGGCACTGCCTGGTCTAGGATTTTAAAATCCAGAAAGTCAACAAATCAGTAAAGAATTGGTCCACTTAGCTAAATGTCTCTGACTCTTCACAGCCCTTTCGTTCTTCATCAGAGAAGCATAGCAGTTGGGTTAAAGTCCTCCTTCTCATGAGATTCATTCTCCATGTGCAATGTCATAGAACTCCATGGAGAGACTGGAGAGATCATTTGGTTCATTCCCCTGACTTCAAATAGACAAAAAGGGAACACTTGTGTGCTGGTGCTTGGAATGTAAATTGGTATAGCCACTATGGAAAATAATAAGAGGGTCTTCAAAAAATTAAAAAATAGAGCTATCATATGATCTAATAATCCCACTTCTAACAATGAAAATAGTATCTCCAATAGACCAACTAAACCTCTGTGCTCTGCAACATTATTCACAATAACCAAGATATGGAAACAACCAAAATGTTGATCAAAAAATGAATGGATAAAGAATATATGATGCATAAACATACAATGAAATAGTATTCAGTCATGAGAAAGAAGGAAATCCTTTATTTTTCGCAACTTGGATGAAACATGAAAACATTATGCAAAGTGAACTAAGTCAAACAAAAGACAAATACTGCATAATATCACTTACATGAAGAATCTAAAATAAACAAAAAAACAAAAAACTAAACTCATAGAAACAGAGTGTAGAGTGGTGGTTATCAGGGTTTGGAACATGGGAGGAAATGGGGGATGTTGGTCAAAGTGTACAAACTTCCAGTTACAAGATTAACAACTTCTGGGGCTATAATGTACAAGGTAGTGATTATAGCAAGTAATACTGTATACTGGAAAATTTCTATGAGAGTAGATCTTAAATATTCTCACCACAAAAAAAGAAATAATTATGTGATGGGTTGCTGGCATTAGCTAATGCTATTGTGGTAATTTGTATGCAGGTCAGGAAGCAACAGTTAGAACTAGACATAGAACAACAGACTGGTTCCAAATAGGAAAAGGAGTACGTCAAGGCTGTATATTGTCACCCTGTTTATTCAACTTATATGCAGAGTACATCATGAGAAACTCTGGACTGGAAGAAACACAAGCTGGAGTCAAGATTGCCAGGAGAAATATCAATAACCTCAGACATGCAGATGACACCACCCTTATGGCAGAAAGTGAAGAGGAACTAAAAAGGCTCTTGATGAAAGTGAAAGTGGAGAGTGAAAAAGTTGGCTTAAAGCTCAACACTCAGAAAACGAAGATCATGGCATCCAGTCCCATCACTTCATGGGAAATAGATGGGGAAACAGTGGAAACAGTGTCAGACTTTATTTTTCTGGGCTCCAAAATCACTGCAGATGGTGACTGCAGCCATGAAATTAAAAGACGCTTACTCCTTGGAAGGAAAGTTATGACCAACCTAGACAGCATATTCAAAAGCAGAGACATCACTTTGCCAGCAAAGGTTCATCTAGTCAAGGCTATGGTTTTTCCTGTGGTCATGTATGGATGTGAGAGTTGGACTGTGAAGAAGGCTGAGCGCTGAAGAATTGATGCTTTTGAACTGTGGAGCTGGAGAAGACTCTTGAGAGTCCCTTGGACTGCAAGGAGATCCAACCAGTCCATTCTGAAGGAGATCAGCCCTGGGATTTCTTTGGAAGGAATGATGCTAAAGCTGAAACTCCAGTACTTTGGCCACCTCATGCGAAGAGCTGACTCATTGGAAAAGAGTCTGATGCTGGGAGGGATTGGGGGCAGGAGGAGAAGGGGACGACAGAGGATGAGATGGCTGGATGGCATCACTGACTTGATGGACGTGAGTCTGAGTGAACTCCGGGAGTTGGTGATGGACAGGGAAGCCTGGTGTGCTGCGATTCATGGGGTCGCAAAGAGTCGGACACGACTGAGCGACTGATCTGATCTGATCTGATCTGATCTGATTGTGGTAATTATTTTGCAGCATATAATTGAATCAAATCAACACATTTTAAATATTTAACTTACTTAATGTTATATGTCACTTATATCTCAATAAAGCTGGAAAAACATGAATGCATTGTTGAAACTAGTCAAATTATTCTAGAATATATAAAGAAAAATTTATTATTCATTCCCCCCGTCCATTCTCATCTCCAATCCTGAGCTGAGGTACCCATTGTTAATATATCTTTCCATATATGTGTTCTGCTCCTACAAAGATACACACACACACATACACACACATTTATATAAATATATATACAGATGAACAAATGTGATGTTGCTCTTCTTTTTGTTTTTGCTTACTCTATTGCTTATATAAAAACTGGATTATATTATACACATTATTTTATAGTTATGTTTTCTTACATAATATATAATAGATATTATATTAAAGAACTAAATAATAATCTATAGAATGGATGTACTATATTCATTTGAAATTCTCATTATTAATACATTAAGATTATTGCCAATTCCTATTCTGCTATAAATTATTCTGCAGTAAATAGCCTGTATATACATCTTTTATGGACTGGAACTCTTATTCCTACAGCTGATGTTCCCAGGAGTGGGACTGCTGGTTCAAAGGGCAGGTACCATGGAGGACGATTTGTTGGGAAGTTAAAGAAGCTTCAGTTTCAAAGCCCTGGTTACACAGACTTCTTTATTTTTATTTAATTTTCTTTCATCTTTCCGGAAGAATAATGAAAAAAGGCTAAAATGTATGAAGCTAATGAAATTTAAGCTCTGGGCCTCAGGACCTCACTATGCGCCAATATTACATATTTAGTTTTAACAAATACTGGTGGATTACTTTCCCAAAATGTAGTAGCAATTCATGTATTCACCAACAAGGTAGGGCAAAGCCCAATGGCTTGCATATTTAAGCAGCACTCGATGTTACTGCATTTCAACCTTCTTGACAATTTGATGGGTAAACATATGGTATCATTCTATTACTGTATATTCCCTTACTTCTATAAGTTTAAGCATTTGCCATATGTTTATTGACCATTTAGATTTCTTCTGTGAGTTTTATATCTATGTTTCCATTAGATTTTAATCTTTTTCTCATCACTTTATAGAAGCTCTTCATATGGTATGATTCCTTGGTTCAAACAAGACTGAGCACAGACTATACCCAGGGCACTTCTGTGGGCTGGGGATAGAGCAGTGAGCAAACCCTGACTTCACAAAATTTACTTCCTGGTCAAGAGACAAACTAAAAGCAAATAAGCAAGAGTAGGAGGAATATATCAAAGTGCTATGCAGAAAAAAAGCCATGTAAATACAGTCCAAGTGGGAAAGGTTTGATCATTTGTGTAGGGTTTTGGGGAAGGCCACACTGATAAAAGCATCTCAAGGAGCCCGATCAGCACAGGCAAAGGGCCCTGAGATGGCACATGCTTGATCTATCCATGGAACAGCAAGAAGGCCGGTGTGACTAGGACAAAGTGAACAAGGGCAGGGCAGGGAGAGCAAGTGATGAAGGTTGGAAGAAGGTGCGAGATGATGCTGACCTCCTCAGTCACAGTAGTGACACTGGCTGTTACTCAACAAAACTGAAAGCCAGTGAAGGTTTTCCTCAAAAGAATGACGTGATTTAATTATAAAGATCTCTCTGCTGCTGGAGAGCAAATACACTGGATATCCTGTTATCTATCACATCTATTCATTAGAAGTACTAATGCTAAAGCTGAAGCTCCAATACTTGGGCCATCTGATGCAAAGAGTTGACTCATTGGAAAAGACTCGGATGCTGGGAAAGACTGAAGGCAAAAGGAGAAGGGGGCAACTGAGGATGAGATGGTTAAATAGCATGAGTTTGAGCAAGCTCTGGGAGATACTGAAGGACAGGGATGCCTGGGGTACTTCAGTCCACGGTGTCATGAAGAGGCGGACATGACTTAGCAAGTGAACAACAACAACATCACATCTATATCCATTGCAAATATTTCTCCCCGGTCTATTGTTTGTCCTTTGAATCTATGCTAGTTCCCACTGAGTATTAAAACAATCAAAATGTTCTATAATTAAATGTTCTATAATTTTTATCTCCAAAAAAGTTTCAGAAAATTCTAAATTTTAGTATTTTTGAATTTTTTTCTATTATTTAAGCTAATGATATGATATGAGTGTTAGAGATTCAGATTCTGATCTGAGACTACAAAATACTGTCCCTTTTCTCTATTTCAGATGATTTGGAAACACACTTAGGCACATATTTAACTCTTCTCTTTGTTTGATTGTTTTGATTTTCTGGGATTCAAAATTATTTTAGGAAAAGAAGATAGACCGTAAGAAATCTCTGACTCAGCACTAAATGTATGAGGATAAAATCCTGAAGAAGGATTTTATATTTTAATAAATTACATATATTTTAATAAACTTTTATATTTTAGTAAGAATAATAATTTCTTATTTCAAGAATGTGCATAAATATATAAATATATCAAAACTCGTGTTTTTTAAGACATTAAATTATCTATATGTACTATAAAAAGTGGGTTTCCCAGGTGGCTTGGTGGTAAAGTGTCTGCTTACAATGCAGGAGACATGGGGTCAATCCCTGGGTCAGGAAGATCCCCTGAAGAAGGAAATGGCAACCCACTCCAGCATTCTTGCCTGGAAAATTCCATGGTCAGAGGAGTCTGACAGGCTACAGTCCATGGGGTTGCCAAAGAGTTGGATAAGACTTGGTGACTAAACAACTACCGAAAGTGAAAGTGAAAGCCACCCAATTGTGTCCAACCCTTTGCGACCCCATGGACTAGAGTCCATGGAACTTTCCAGGTCAGAATACTGGACTGGGTAGCCTTTTCCTTCTCCAGGGGCTCTTTCCAATCCAGTGATCGAACCCAGGTCTCCTGCATTGCAGGCAGATTCTTTACCAGTTGAGCCACAAGGGAAGCTCAAGACTACTGGAGTGGGTAGCCTATCCCTTCTCCAGGGGATCTTCCCAATCCAGGAATCGAACCGGGGTTTCCTGTATTGCAGGCGGATTCTTTAACCAACTGAGTTATCATGGGAACCCACAAAAAGTAAGTCAAAAGCAATACTAATATCTGAAGAAACAAGAAGGAAAAGCTTATTTATCACATGAGCAACAAAAACAAAAATTTCTTAACACTAGATTCTGTAGTTAATCTTTCAATTGTGCATATAAATTTGACTTTGTATTGACAGTAGTCAAATTAATGCTTCAATATAAATCTTAAGTTTTCATATAAATACTGAATAAACAGAGCTGTAGGCATAACAAATATGATTATAGGATTTATTATTCTGATTTATTCAGAAAACATATTAATATCAGAAAATTAGACAACTCCTATTATTTTGCATTTTACTGACCCATTTTCCTACCTTTAACATACACACAATGTGCTAAAACTTTGGCTGCAGGACTTACTAAATTTCACTGTGACCCAGTTAGTCTAGGTTCATGTAGACAGAGTCTAAATCATAGTAGATACAGCACCAGATATAACTATGGTCAACGTCCCTACTGATAAAGGGGAACAATGACCTGGATCATAAAAGAAAGCATGTCATACCCTGCTCTCTCGATTATCTGAGGTTGAACAGAGATGACAGCTGTCAAGTGAAAAGCAGGATGTGAACCAGCCCTGTGGCCCCTTCCCTGGACTGAGCAGCCTCCTTTGCAATAGCTCCTGGACACATCCAAATTGAAATTTCTACACTATTGCTGCCTTTTGTTTCACCTTCTTTTCAACTCTATCTTCCACACGCTGCTGCTTCTCCCAATAACCTTTGGTTGCCTGCACACGGGATGTCAGAAGAGCACCATCGCCTAAGGGGTCCTACGAAGGGAACAGGAGAGTGAACTGTGCGGCCTTTGCCACCATAAAAAGTGTGAATGAAAAATTATAGGGACATGTGATCACATTTCCTTAAAATCACAGCTTACAGGTCAAACTATGAAAGACGCTTACCACCAGAAGTTTCATAAATACCCACAGGCATATTCTCGCTTTCTTACAGAGCCACGGTCTGCTCTTGAGCTGACTGCCTGTCTGTGTTCACCTCAGAAACACACAAGTGTGTCCTTCTGTAGTTAAGCCCTAAGGCCACTTGGATTCACTTTCTCTTTGTCAAGGGTCGGGACTCAGTCTACTTTTGTCTTCACTTTGTAACTGACACTGGGCACTCCTACACACACATTCTACACAGATGATGCCAACAGCTAATTTCCTCCTTCTTTGCAGCCCCAAAGTTAAGCACACAGGCCCTTTCTGCTTTCAGATTTGTATTCTAATTGTGTTAGTAAAACAATCATTGAGAAATCAGTAATACCACAGGATCTTATAAAATGTTCACTCTCTTGGTCCCTACATGGTACCGTCTTCCATTCTAGCTGAAAGGCTAGAGCATTTCCAACTCTCTGCTGTTACATTTGAGCTCCCTGAATGCTTCCCTGCATGTTTTCAGGTAAAGCCACCCCTTTTTCCCAAGATCTCTTATTTCTTGTAGAAATAAATCAACATCCTCTAACGCACATGGAAAACATACTTTCATATATGGCACACTCTCCTTGAGCTCCAACTGGGCAAGGGGGCAAAGTAACCCAATTAAATCATAGTGTAATTTATTTAAAATGTTCTTTGATACACATCACTTTGATATATATTTAGTTGCACATATTGGACAAATGAGAAAAATAAACTTGACGTATTCTTCATTCATCATCAGACTCAAGAAACTATTCCGATGTGATGGAGAAGACCTAAAGGGAAACTCTGGCTGCTGGGCAGTACCTGAGGTAGTTGCATCCTGGGAGTGGGATTGGACAGGGGGCTCAGATTGCCTGGCATAGCTGTAATCACCAAGTGGGAGGTGGCAATTGCCTCCAAGGTCATTCTCCTAAGTCCCCACTCCACCAGAGGGAGGAGCCACCTCTGGGAGAGGCTGGATATCATCAGGACTGACAGGCTAATGGATGGCTTGATCCACAGTCAGATCAGGAAAGTCTGGTTTGGAATGGGAACCACTCCCGCCCCTGCCCCCAACCCAGGTACTACCACCCACATGCTCACATATAGTAGGCATGCCTCTGACTAGTTCTGAATACAAGCTTTGGGGGGCAGGTTGGGCTGGGGATCCCCAGGAACAATCAGTTACCATCTCTGACATTTCCTTGCCAATTTCTACCCCATATTTCCCTTTGGAAATCCTTATTTTAAAAGGGATGTGAGAATTCATTTTAAGTTTCATAGGTCATTCAATAATACAAATGAACATTTACTGAAGACTTGCTATATGTCAGGTTGTTCTGTACGTTTTACAAATATCAATGTCACATAAGTCTCCCAAGAGCCCAAGAGGTGGTTACTATTATTATACCCATTTATATAGATGGGATGAAAAGTTTAGCTCAAACTGAAGAATTTCTTTGTCCTCCCCAATCACCTTCATTCCTTCAAGCAGATAGCAAACTTATATGAAGTTTCTACAAGTTATGAGACCACAGTGCAAGCAGTGTAGCAACAGAAATAAGTCTCTCCTCCCAAGTAGCTGACCACCTACCAGGGGTTTACTGATAAAAACAAATTTATAAAAATTAAACTTACTGTTAGAGGAAAGTGCATATGGAGTGCTATGATAGAGGCTCAACCAATCAAAATGAGGGCAGGAATTAGTATTAGGGAGTATGAGTGTGAGTCATGGAAAATTTGCCAGAGAAGGCGATAAAGGCTGAACTAGGTCTTATAGGACAAAGCATCAAGCATTAGGGTCTGGGCTAAGTGACAAATGACAAGCCAGAGAAATGAGCTGGGGACCATAACATGAAAAATATATGTATTATGCTAATAAACTGGGATTTTATTCTAAAACTAATGAGAATCCAGAAAATAATTATTATAAAATATATGTGACATAAATGTATCATTTTAACCAGTTTTAGGTTCAGGGGTAGAGTTCAATTCATTGGCAATAAATACAGTCACATTGTTGTACAACTTTCACCACCATCTATCTTCAGAAACTTTTTCATCTTCTAAAACTGAAACTCTAAACTCACTAAACAATAACTTCCCATTCCCCCACCTTCTATCTCCTGGAAACAGCCACCATTCTGCTTTCAGTTTCCAGGAGTTTGACTACTTTAGGAAACTTACATAAGTGGAATCACACAAATATGTCCTTTGTGACTGACATTTTACTTAATAGAATGTCTTCAAGGTTCACTATGTTATAGTACATGCCAGAATTTCCTTCTTTTTTAAGGTTGAATAATATATCATTGTATACATATACCACATTTTATTTATCCATCTGTCAAAGGATACTTGGGTTGCTTTCACATTTTGGTTATTGTCAATAAATGCTGCTATGAACATGAGTGTACAACTATCTGAGTCTTTGCTTTAAGTTTTGGGGGTATATACCCAGAAGTGGAATTGCTGGATTAAATGACAATTTTTTATGCTTAACTTTTGAGGAATCTAATACTGTTTTTGACAGTGTCTAAGACAATTTAAATTCTCAGCAGCAATGCACAAGGGTTTCTAATTTCTTCACATCCTCACCAATATTTATACTTTTTTTTTTTTTTTAATAATAGTGATCCTAATGAGATAAAAAGGTATCCCTTTGTGGTACTGTATTTTCCTAATGACTGGGGCTTTCCTGATAGTTCAGTTGGTAAAGACTCTGCTTGTAATGCAGGAGATCCTGGTTCGATTCCTGGATCAGAAAGATCCGCTGGAGAAGAGATAGGCTACTCACTCTAGTATTTTGGGCTTCCCTTGTGGCTCAGCTGCTAAAGAATCTGCCTGCAATGCAGGAGACCTGTGTTCAATCCCTGGGTTGGGAAGATACCCTGGAGAAGGGCAAGGCTACCCACTCCAGTATTCTGGCCTGGAGAATTCCATGAACTATGTAGTCCATGGGGTCAAAAAGAGTTGGACACAACTGAGTGACTTTCACTTTCTTTCCCTAATAACTGTAATGGTGATTACGCGACTTCATGTAATTACTGCCATCTGTACATCTTTTTCAGAGAAATTTCTACTTAAGTCTTTCACCCACCCAAATTGATTTTAAATAAGGGGTGATATGATACAATCTGTGGTTTAGAAAGAGGTCTCTGGTGCAGAAAGAACCATGGCTCAGAGAGCAAGAGCCTGGACGTCACCCAGGAATGAAACAATGAGGCCAGAACTGCACTGGCGTCAGGATGGCTTTGAGAGGATTGGACCTGCAATGTATAAAGAGGGTAAGATTAATAAGATTCAGCAGTGTGGTGAATGAAGTAGAGACAGTCAAGGCTTGTCCTGCTACAGCTGAACTGGAGGCAGTGACCTCTAGATAACTGTTCCTCAAGGGCTTTGCCCGTCTGTGGAGCATCTGGTCGGACCTCTCGAGTCTTCCCATCTTCTACCTCTGCATTCTCTTAGGTCTTTCTCCCTTCCATCCCCATAAGACCCCTTTCCATTTTCCCATAAACCCATGTTCTCATCTGGTCTCAGCCTTGCTTCTTCTCGACACATCTATCTGCATCACCACTGCATACTTCTTCACATCTCTGGTCACCTCTTTTCTGACTGTTCAGGGGAAATTAGACCCTGATGTACTTCTAGACCGAAGCAGAAGAAAGCCAACAGCCCTGAGGCCACTAAGGAGAAAATGAGCATTTCTGTCTTTTTTGACTTCATGAATTCCAATTCCCTCTCCTTTAAAGAATTAATACCATTTCTCACATTGTTATGTAATTGTTATTCATCTATCATCTTCTCAGAAAAATGTTAAACTAAAATATATACAACATTAGTATCATACATATTATATATGTGATAAAATGATATCAAATTCCATCTGAGCTGACTAGTGTCAAAATATATGCTGAAATCATGAGAGAGAAAAGATTCTGTATTTCTTCATAATGCATGCCTTTTAATTTTCCAAAGAGGAGTTTTTAGCAGATATTATAATAAATACAACTAAGGTATCTCCTTATTGCCAAATTCAGACTTAAATTGAAGAAAGTAGGGAAAACCACTAGACCATTCAGGTATGACCTAAATCAAATCCCTTATGATTATACAGTGGAAGTGAGAAATAGATTTAAGGGACTAGATCTGATAGATAGAGTGCCTGATGAACTATGGATGGAGGTTCAAGACATTGTACAGGAGACAGGGATCAAGACCATCCCCATGGAAAAGAAATACAAAAAGGCAAAATGGCTGTCTGAGGAGGCCTTACAAATAGCTGTGAAAAGAAGAGAAGTGAAAAGCAAAGGAGAAAAGGAAAAATATAAGCATCTGAATGCAGAGTTCCAAAGAATAGCAAGGAGAGATAAGAAAGCCTTCCTCAGAGACCAATGCAAAGAAATAGAGGAAAACAACAGAATGTGAAAGACTAGAGATCTCTTCAAGAAAATTAGAGATACCAAGGGAACATTTCATGCAAAGATGGGCTCGATAAAGGACAGAAATGGTATGGACCTAACAGAAGCAGTAGATATTAAGAAGAGGTGGCAAGAATACACAGAAGAACTGTACAAAAAAGAGCTTCACGACCAGGATAATAATGATGGTGTGATCACTCACCTAGAGCCAGACATCCTGGAATGTGAAGTCAAGTGGGCCTTAGAAAGCATCAACTATGAACAAAGCTAGTGGAGGTGATGGAATTCCAGTTGAGCTATTCCAAATCCTGAAAGATGATGCTGTGAAAGTGCTGCACTCAATATGCCAGCAAATTTGGAAAACTCAGCAGTGGCCACAGGACTGGAAAAGGTCAGTTTTCATTCCAATCCCAAAGAAAGGCAATGCCAAAGAATGCTCAAACTGCCCCACAATTGCAGTCATCTTACACGCTAGTAAAGTAATGCTCAAAATTCTCCAAGCCAGGCTTCAGCAATACGTGAACTGTGAACTTCCGGATGTTCAAGCTGGTTTTAGAAAAGGCAAAGGAACCAGAGATCAAATTGCCAACATCCGCTGGATCATGGAAAAAGCAAGAGAGTTCCAGAAAAACATCTATTTCTGCTTTATTGACTATGCCAAAGCCTTTGACTGTGTGGATCACAATAAACTGTGGAAAATTCTGAAAGAGATGGGAATACCAGACCACCTGACCTGCCTCTTGAGAAACCTGTATGCAGGTCAGGAAGCAACAGTTAGAACTGGACATGGAACGACAGACTGGCTCCAAATAGGAAAAGGAGTATGTCAAGGCTGTATATTGTCACCCTGCTTTTTAACTTATATGCAGAGTACATCATGAGAAACTCTAGACTGGAAGAAACACAAGCTGGAATCAAGATTGCCAGGAGAAATATCAATCACCTCAGATATGCAGATGACACCACCCTTATGGCAGAAAGTGAAGAAGAACTAAAAAGCCTCTTGATGAAAGTGAAAGTGGAGAGTGAAAAGGTTGGCTTAAAGCTCAACATTCAGAGTTCATCTGAATCAACTCAACATTCATTTGGTCCCATCACTTCATGGGAAATAGATGGGGAAACAGTGGAAACAGTGTCAGACTTTATTTTTTGGGGCTCCAAAATCACTGTAGATGGTGACTGCAGCCATGAAATTAAAAGACGCTTACTCCTTGGAAGGAAAGTTATGACCAACCTAGATAGCATATTCAAAAGCAGAGACATTACTTTGCCAACAAAGGTTCATCTAGTCAAGGCTATGGTTTTTCCAGTGGTCATGTATGGATGTGAAAGTTGGACTGTGAAGAAAGCTGAGCACCGAAGAATTGATGTTTTTGAACTGTGGTGTTGGAGAAGACTCTTGAGAGTCCCTTAGACTGCAAGGAGATCCAACCAGTCCATTCTGAAGGAGATCAGCCCTGGGATTTCTTTGGAAGGAATGATGCTAAAGCTGAAACTCCAGTACTTTGGCCACCTCATGCAAAGAATTGACCCACTGGAAAAGACTCTGATGCTGGGAGGGATTGGGGGCAGGAGGATGGGGGACAACAGAGGATTGATGGCTGGATGGCATCACTCACTTGATGGATGTGAGTCTGAGTAAACTCCAGGAGTTGGTGACGGACAGGGAAGACTGGCGTGCTGAGATTCATGGGGTCGCAAAGAGTTGGACACGACTAGCGACTGAACTGAACTGAACTGAACTGAACTGAAGGTATCAAAATAAATGGTGAGGAAAATGTAATGAAGAGTGCTCAGGTTTTACGGTAATTAACACTGAGGAAACATGTTATAACCACATTAATGCTTCTAAATATGAGGGAACAGTACTAAATATGCTAAAAATGATTGTCACTTTTTAAACTGGCTTCCCTGGTGGCTCAGACAGTAAAGTGTCTGTCTGCAATGCAGGAAACCTGGGTTCGATCCCTGGGTTGGGAAGATCCCCTGGAGAAGGAGTTGGCAGTCCACTCCAGTACTCTTGCCTGGAAAGTCCCATGGACGGAGAAGCCTGGTAGGCTGCAGTCCATGTGGTCGCAAAGAGTCGGACACGACTGAGCGACTTCACTTTCACTTTCAGATTGTTAATTAGAGGTGGGCTCAAAAAAGTATTACAAGAGATATATTTTATAGAAATTTGTTGTTGTTCAGTTGCTAAGTCATGTCTGACTCTTTGTGACCCCATAGACTACAGCACACCAGGTTCTTCTATCCTTCACTGTCTCCCGGAGTTTGCTCCAATTCATGTCCACTGAGTTGGTGATGCTATGTAACCATCTCATCCTCTACCGCCACCTTCTGTTGCCTTTAATTTTTCCCAGCACCAGGATCTTTCTAACAAATCAGCTCTTTGCATCAGGTGGCCAAAATATTGGAGCTTCTGCGTCAGCATCAGTTCTTCCAAAGAATATTCAGAGTTGATTTCCCTCAGGATTGACTTTTTTGATCTCCTTGTAGTCCAAGGGACTCTCAAGAATCTTCTCCAGGACCACAATTTCAAAGCATCTATTCTTTGGTGTTTAGCCTTCTTTATGGTCCAACTGTCACATCCATACATGACTACTAGAAAAATCATAGATTTGACTATACGGACCTTTGTCAGCAAAGTGATGTCTCTGCTCTTTAATACACATCCAGGTTTGTCATTGCTTTCCTTCCAAGGAGCAAGTGTCTTTTAATTTCACGGCAGCAGTTTACATACATGTTATCATTACGAAATTAGCAAATTTTTGTCAGCAATGAAGGTTTCATCAGAAGAAAAATATGTTGAGTTTTTTTTGCCTTTCATAAAAATTTAATGGAGCAAGCTTTTTCTTTTTCTTCCTCTTCATTCTCCCCTTCCTTTTCCTCTTTCTTTTCCTTCTTCTTCTTTTCTTGAGATTGAGATTTCTTTACTACACAGCCAAAATCCAATGCCAACTTTACTCTCTCAGCCAATAAAACAGATTTTCCAAAACTAGAGATTTTGTACATTTGAATTTAGAAGTTGGTTCCCTATCTCTTGTACCCAGGAAATGATCTAACATCGAAACATGAGGAAATAGCATTTTGAGTTAAGAATTGATAAGATGTTATGCTGTGATTCTGGAAAAAAAAATCAACCCTACTTTCAGAAAAGTATATTTTCTTTCTAGTAAATAAAGTTGCAGGCTGGTAGATGACAGTTTATGAGAAGAAAGAGCTGTTTTAAACCCTGCAGCAGGATTTCACACTGAATAAATGCCTTAAGTAAAAATCGCAACTATGAGATAAAATGCCACATAATGAATAGTACACAAGTTGCCTTTGTGCAGTTAAATCAATAATAATAGGCAACCACACCGAAGTTGTATGCTTTAGCCATCAGTACCAATCTTATCACCTGACCTCCAGTTTTACAAAAAAAAAAAAAAAAGTTTCTTTGTGGTTTTTGTTTTCAGAAACTAATTCAGTTGCTACTTTTAGGAAAGAAAAACCTATTTCATGGTTAGTTTGGAATTAGGGGAGCCCAGAGTCCCAGGACTCTATTTGTGATGCACCAGTAGTATTAAAACAGCTAACAGTATAACACTACTTATCACAATTACTGATTTTGAAAAAGCCTAAAATCAATAAGAAAGGAAAGAACTTAAATGCCACTTAAAAGAATGGAAAACGGACATGAATAACAATTCACAGAAGAAATGGAAAAATACTGTATGAAAAAATATTCAATCTCCCAATAGTTAAAAAATTCTAGTACATAATATGAGAGCATTTTTTACTATTAAATTAGTAAATATTAAAAGAAATAATGATGCCTGAGTTTGACAAGGTTCTTGGGAATATAACTCGGTATTTAAGTTTTTTGAAAACCATTTTATACACACACACATACACACACACACACACAAACAAATAGTCCTTAACAATGCATCCAGTTTAGGCCAACAATGCTCCTGCTGGGAAACCAACCTAAAGAAACAGACAGTTGAACAAAGATGTACATACCAGTAACATAAACAAACCAGGCATTAATAAAATGAAAATAGCCTAAATGTTAAAAAATAATGTAAAGTTTAAATTAATTGTGGCTTACAAATGCAGACAGACCTCATTTTACTGCACTTTGCTTTATTGCACTTCACAGATATTATGCTTCTTAAAAATTGAAGGTTTGTGGCAACCCAACATTGAACAAGTCTGTCAGTGCAATTTTCCCAGCAGCATTTGCTCATTTTGTGTCTATAGGTCAGTTCAGTTCAGTTCAGTCACTCAGCCATATCTGACTCTTTGTGACCCCATGGACTGCAGCACACCAGGCCTCCCTGTCCATGACCAACTCCTGGAGCTTGCTCAAACTCATGTCCATCAAGTCAGAGATGCCATCTAACCATCTCATCCTCTGTCGTCCCCTTCTCCTCCTGCTTTCAATCTTTCCCAGCATCATGGTCTTTTACAACAAGTTAGTTCTTCGCATCAGGTGGCCAAAGGTGGCCAAAGTACTGGAGCTTCAGCTTCAGCATCAGTCCTTCCAATGAACACCCAGGACTGATTTCCTTTACGACTGACTTGGTTGATCTCCTTGCAGTACAAGGGATTCTCAAAAGTCTTCTAAAACACCAAAGTTCAAAAGCATCAATTCTTCAGCATTCAGCTTTCTTCATGGTCCAACTCTCACAACCACGCATGACTACTGGGAAAACTATAGCTTTGACTAGATGGACTTTTGTTGGCAAAGAAATGTCTCTGCTTTTCAATATGCTATCCAGGTTGGTCATAACTTTTCTTCCAAGGAGGAAGCATCTTTTAATTTCATGACCACAGTCACCATCTGCAGTGATTTTGGAGCCCCAAAAATAAAGTCTATTACTGTTTCCATTGTTTCCTCATCTATTTGCCATGAAGTGATGGGACCAGATGCCATGATCTTAGTTTTCTGAATGCTGAGTTTTAAACCAACTTTTTCACTCTCACTTTCATCAAGAGGCTCCTTAGTTCTTCTTCACTTTCTGCCATAAGGGTGGTGTCATCTGCGTATCTGAGGTTATCAGTATTTCTCCTGGCAATCTTGATTCCAGTTTGTGTTTCATCCAGTCTGGCATTTCACATGATGTACTCTGCATGTAAGTTAAATAAGCAGGGTGACAATATATAGCCCTGACATACTCCTTTCCCTATTTAGAACTATTCTGTTGTCCCATGTCCGGTGCTAACTATTGCTTCTTGACCTGCATATAGACTTCTCAGGAGGCAGGTAAGGTGGTGATATCCCCATTTCTTTAAGAATTTTTCACAGTTTATTTTGATCCACACAGTCAAAGGCTTTGGCGTAGTCAGTAAAGCAGAAGTAGATGTTTTTCTGGAACTCTCTTGCTTTTTCAATGATCCAACGGATGCTGGCAATTTGATCTCTGGTTCCTCTGCCTTGTCTAAATCCAGCTTGAACATCTGGAAGTTCATGGTTCACGTATTGCTGAAGCCTGGTTTGGAGAATTTTGAGCATTACTCTGCTAATGTGAGATGTGAGATGAGTGCAATTGTGCAGTAGTTTGAGCATTCTTTGGCATTGCCTTTCTTTGGGATTGGAATGAAAACTGACCTTTTCCAGTCCTGTGGCCACTGCTGAGTTTTCCAAATTTGTTGGTATATTGAGTGCAGCACTTTAACAGCATCATCTTTTAGGATTTGAAATAGCTCAACTGGAATCCCATCGCCTCCACTAGCTTTGTTCACAGTGATGTTTCCTAAGGACTGCTTGACCTCGCATTCCAGGATGTCTGGCTCTAGGTGAGTGTGAGTGATCACACCATCGTGGTTATCTGAGTCAGGAAGATCTTTTTGGCATAGTTCTATGTTCTTGCCACCTCTCCTTAATATTTTCTGCTTCTGTTAGGTCTATACCATTTCTGCCCTTTATTGTGCCTATCTTTGCATGAAATGTCTACAGGTCAAATTTTGGTAGTTTTCACATATTTCCAACTTTTCCATTATTATTATTATTATGCCTTTGTTACGGTGATCTGTGATCAGTGATCTTTGATGTTACTATTGTAATTGTTTCAGGGAACCATAAAATGCAACCATTCAAGATGGCGAACCTCCCAGGCACCCCCATCAGCAGGCCGGCAGCAGCCATGCCCACCAGCAGGCATGTCACAGAGCAGCCACACAGGGAGTCTGCCCACAAACCAGGAGGCCTGCAGCCACTGTACAAGGCAGGGCCTCAGAGCCAATTGGAACAGGTTCGCCCCTGCCTGTCAGTGAATCCACAGCAGTCAACCCTGCCATGGCAAAGGGCCCAGGCAGACTACTTAGGGGCACCCCTTGAGCATACAGCTCTGGTGGCCAGGGGAGCAGTGTGCTGGGCCACAGAAGACACTCCCTATACAAGGCAACCTCTCCAAGGTGGAGATGTAACTGACCTACCTAACACATAGAAATAAATACCGAGGATTAGGCAAAATGAGAGGACAGGAGAATATACTCCAAGGGAAAGAACAAAACAAAATTTCAGGAAGAGAAGTGACATAAAAAAACAAAAGAAGGAATCAATAGTAAATTAGATTATACTGAGGAACCGACCAGCAAACTAGAAGAAAGGACAGTGGAAGTCACCCAAGCTTAACAGAAAAAAAATTTTTTTAAATAAGGATAGTTTAAGCCATATCTGGAACAACATCAAGCTTGGTACATTTCCCATTATAGGAGTCCTGGAAGGAGAAGAGGAAAAGGGAAGAAAAATTATTTGAATAAATAATAGCTGAAAACTTCCCTAACCTAAGGAAACAGTTATTCATGTTCAAGAATCACAGAGAGTCCCCAAAAAAGAGGTCCACACCAAGAAACATTATAATTAAAATAATAATAAAAAAAGATGAAGAGTCTTATAATAAATAAGAGAAAAACAACTACTTCCATACTGGGAATTTCCAAAAGACTATCAGCTGACTTTTAAAGAAAGCAGCTGTCTCCACAACATAAAAGTACAAGGTGAATAGCATGTGATGATGTAGAAGCTATGGCAGGTTATCCAGAAGATCTAGCATTAATGAAGGAAGTTACACTAAACAACAGATTTTCAGTGTAGATGAAAGAATCAAATTAGAAGAAGATGGCATTTAGGACTTTCATAGGTAGAGAGGAGAAGTCAGTGCCTGGCTTCAAAAGACAGGCTGATTCTCTTGTTAAGGGCTAATGCAATTGGTGACTTAAGTCTAATCTAATGCTCATTTACCATCCTGGGAAATTCTAGGGCGCTTAAGAATTATGCTAACTCACATCTGCCTGTGCTGTATAAATGGAAGAACAAAGCCTGAATGACAGTGCATTTGTTTAAAACATGGCTTACTGAATATTTTAAGCCCACTTTTGAGACCTACTACTAGGGAGAAAAAAAAATTCCTTTCAAAATGTTACTGCTCATTGATAATGTAGCTGGTCACCCAAGAGCTCTGATAATGTACAGTGAGACTAATGTTGTTTTTGTGCCTGCTAATACAACCTCCATTCAGCAGTCCATGGATCAAGGAGTCCTTTGATCTTCAGTCTTACTAGCTTACATTTCATAAGGCTATGGCTGCTACAAATAGTGATTCCTTTGATGGATCTGGGCAAAGCCAACTGAAAACTTTCTGCAAAGGATTTACCATTAAGGACATTTATGATCCATTAAAAGAGGTCAAAATATCAACATAACCCTCATGGATGATTTTGAGGGATTCAAGACTTCAGTGGAGGAAATAAATGCAGATGTAGTAAGAAATAGCAAGATAACTAGAATTAGAAATAGAGCCTGAAGATACGATTGAATTGCTACAATCTAATAAAACATTCATGGTTGAGGAGTTGCTTCCTGTCAATGAGCAAAGAAAGTAGTTTCTTGGGGGACTTCCTGGCAGTTCAGTGATTAGGGCTCTATATTTCCATTTCAGGCAGCAGGGGTTCAATTCCTGGTCTGGTCAGGGAACTAATATCCCACAAGCTGTAAACATGGCCAAAAAAAAAAAAAGATGCTAACAAAAGATTTAGAATATTACATACATTCAGTTGAGTTGAGAAGATAGACTCCAATTTTGAAAGAAGTTCTACTGTGGGCAAAAGGCTATCAAACAATACTGCATACTACAGAGAAACTATGAAAGGAGGTGTCAATGAGGTGAAAGGAGGAGTCAAGGAAGCGGTAAACGTCATTGTTGTCTTATTTTAAGAAATTATTAAAACCACTCCCATATTTAGCAACCACCTCCCCAGTTCAGTCTACAGCTATCAACACTGAAGCAAGACTCTCCAGCAGCAAAAATTACAATTGGCTTAGAGACAACCCACTCCAGTATTCTTGCCTGGAGAATCCCATGAACAGAGGAGCTTGGTGGGCTACAGTCCATAGGGTTGCAGAGTCAGACACGACTGAAGTGCCTTAGCACACAGCACACAAAGGTTCAGATGACAGCACTTATTCACAATCAAGTATTTTTAATTAAGGCATGTACCTTGGTATTTTAGACAGAATACTACTGCACATATAATAAATTACAGTGTAATGTAAACATAACTTTTATATGCTCTGAGAAACCAAAAAAAATTTATGTGACACACTCTATTACACTGTTCACTTTATTATTGTCATCTGGAACTAAATTAGCAACACTTCCAAGATATGCCTGTACTATTGAATATCATTTTACTATTAAAAGTTGTGTTAATGAGATGGGGAAATGCTCATGACACAATGCTAGCTAAAAACAAAAACAGTGAAGTGAAGTTGCTCAGTCGTGTCCGACTCTTTGTGACCCCATGGACTGTAGCCTACCAGGCTCCTCCGACCATGGCATTTTCCAGGCAAGAATACTGGAGTGGGTTGCCATAACAAGGATATAAAATTATTAATTAATCTCAGTGTGATTTTGTAAAATATGTATGTGTGCATCCATGCTCAGTCACTTCAATTGGGTCTGACTCTTTGTGACCCCATGAGCCATAGCCCACCAGGCTTCCCAGTCCATGGGATTCTCCAGGCAAGCATACTGGAATGGGTTGCCATGCCCTGCTCCAGGGGATCTTCCTGACTGAGAGATCAAATCCCTGTCTCTTATATCTCCTCCATTGGCAAGTGGGTTCTTTACCACTAGTGCCATCTGGGAATGTCCATATGTAAAAACATTTATTTATATCCATATATGCAAAAATAATTCTGAATTTGCAAACATTAAGATTCGAATGTTATAAACAAGGATAAGAAAAATAATGGAAAAATACATCAAAGTTGTAATCAAAGTCTGTTTATGTAAGATAAGAAAAAGAATAGGAAGTAAATACATAAAAATTGAATCAAAGTTGATTTAATTTTTAAGAAGCTATTTAAAAGACGCTTACTCCTTGGAAGGAAAGTTATGACCAACCTAGATAGCATATTCAAAAGCAGAGACATTACTTTGCCAACAAAGGTCTGTCTAGTCAAAGCCATGGTTTTTCCAGTGGTCATGTATGGATGTGAGAGTTGGACTGTGAAGAAAGCTGAGCGCCAAAGAACTGATGCTTTTGAACTGTGGTGTTGGAGAAGACTCTTGAGAGTCCCTTGAGGAGATCAGCCCTGGGTGTTCTTTTGAAGGAATGATGCTAAAGCTGAAACTCCAGTACTTTGGCCACCTCATGCAAAGAGTTGACTCATTGGAAAAGACTCTGATGCTGGGAGGGATTGGGGGCAAGAGGAGAAGGGGACGACAGAGGATGAGATGGCTGGATGGCATCACGAACTCGATGGACGTGAGTCTGAGTGAACTTGGGGAGTTGGTGATGGACAGGGAGGCCTGGCGTGCTGCGATTCATGGGGTCTCAAAGAGTCGGACACGACTGAGTGACTGAACTGAACTGAACTGAAGAAGTGTATCTACTGGGATTTTTCCAACTGTAGCTCAGTCCTACTAACTTGACAAAAAAAGTTTATTTGTTTTAATGATACAAAGTTCTGGGACAGGCATTGCCTCTTGGCTAAATACAGGGGCTTAAAGGAGTCTAGTAGGATTCTATTTCTCTTCTAAGTTGTACTTCTTGTGTTGGCTACTTCTCAGAAAGAATCTCCTTTGGGGGTCCCAGTTCTGGAGCTAAATATTTCCATGTTCTAGTCAACACTTCCAGCAAAACTCCTATGGTCCATTCTGATTGATCTGCATTGAATCCTGTGCTCAAAATAAACTGACTGCATGTCAGGAGGATATGAAGCACTTGGTCAGCTCAGGTTATGTGCCCTGTCCTAGGCTCTCTGGGAGAGCCACCTAGACCGAGTGAAATGAAAATTAGGAAAAGACGGGTTCCCAGATAAATACCCAAGCTGCTGCCAAGATAGAGAGTTAAAAGGTGGTGGCCCAGTGGCTAAGAATCTGCGCTCCGAATTCAGGGGACACGGGTTGCATCAGTGGCTGGGGATCTAAAATTTCCCATGCTGCACAGCACAGCACAGCAAAAAAAGAAAAAACAAAAAAAGAAAGGGAGTAAAACCACAATCGCAAAAACAGACATGTATAACTTTTATAAGCAGAAAATGTAAAAATATTTTTTCAAACACAGGGCCACTCCTCTTTCCCATTAAATCTGAAGCCTTTTTTTCTCAGCCATAATGTCTGTTAATCTCCTATCATCTTCACAGGATGGAACTAACTGTTCAGCTTGCCGATGGCAAACATATTGTTTATATACTTCATAATTGCAAGTGATATTTCTTGTGGATATTTAGAATGAGTGACAAAGTAAAAATCTTGTTTCCTGTTAGAATTCAAAGTAAAACTAAAAACTGTTATTGTCAATACTTGACTCTATGCTTTTTTTCTCCAATAGTTAGTCAGGCCACTTATATGTAGTGACTCTATTATGCTGCACTGTTGTTTTGAAGTTTCATTAGAGAGAAAAGGAGAGGGAGGTGATGCCAGGCTATCAGCTTCATCTCACCTAATACTACTCTGCCTTTTTCAGTAACCTTGGCAGCATTTGCCAATTTGGTAACATAACGTTCACTAGTTTGAATTTTGGAAATTATCTTAAATATATTCTTCTAATTTATTCATTGTTAATTTTTCAGTAACAATACTTTTTGAAACGGAATGCAGCTTTTTCTTTGTGAGCCTTTCTTCACGTAACTAAATGAATGATTTTGGTGGGCACAATTTTACTCTGCCTCATGAAGATAATTTATTCTTGAAAAACCACTTGTTAAGTGAATTCTCATAAGTAAAAACATAATAACCATTAACTTTCATGAATACCGATTTACACTAAAACAATGCCAAAGCCTATTAAAATCAGTTCAATTGCTTCAACAGTCACATTAGTTAAACACCTAATAAGGCCTTTTTGCTACATTAATTATACCAAATTATGTCTGTTCACCTGTTCTCATTAAGTTCCTGGAGAGCTATTATGTAATATATCCTTGAGATTATTCTTACAAACAGAACATATTGGATACTCAATATTTAAATAGTTTAGAATTTATTGCAGAAAAACAATAATGACCCAAAGATTAACTACAAACAAGGGAAAATTATTTCACACTCACCAAATAATTCAACATCCCTAAAGCATGAGATTATCATTGCTGTAAACTACAAAACACTAGGCCTCTGCAAGAACTTAATACATTATTGGCTGGAGATGTATTAATATGTTTTTACAAAGTGATACAATTAATGCATCACTCCATCAATGACAGTGACCAATTGAACATAGTGCTTCTGGTCTGGCAAGGTTCAGATACCCATGTGACATCTGAAATCCAAATCTATCCTCATAAGTTCAAAAAAATATCCTGTAGGCAAAAGCTTTGAAAACAATAAAATCCAGGCCACTCTGCTCCATGTTCAGTACAGTTCAGTTCAGTACAGTTGCTCAGTCGTGTCCGACTCCTTGTGACCCCATGAATCGCAACACGCCAGGCCTTGTTGTCCATCACCAACTCCTGGACTTTATTCAAACTCATGTCCATCACCAACTCCCGGAGTTTACTCAAACTCATGTCCATCCAGCTATCTCATCCTCTGTTGTCCCCTTCTCCTCCTGCCCCCAATCCCTCCCAGCATCAGAGTCTTTTCCAATGAGTCAACTCTTCACATGAGGTGGCCAAAGTACCGGAGTTTCAGCTTCAGCATCAGTCCTTCCAAAGAACACCCAGGACTGATCTCCTTTAGGATGGACTGGTTGGAACTCCTTGCAGTCCAAGGGACTCTCAAGAGTCTTCTCCAACACCACAGTTCAAAAGCATCAATTCTTTGGCGCTCAGCTTTCTTCACAGTCCAACTCTCACATCCATACATGACTACTGGAAAACCATGGCCTTGACTAGACAGACCTTTGTTGGCAAAGAAATGTCTCTGCTTTTGAATATGCTGTGTCTAGGTTGGTCATAACTTTCCTTCCAAGGAGTAAGCATCTTTTAATTTCATGGCTGCAATCACCATCTGCAGTGATTTTGGAGCCCAGAAAAATAAAATCTGACACTGTTTCCACTGTTTCCCCATCTATTTCCTGTGAAGTGATGGGACCTGATGCCATGATCTTCGTTTTCTGAATGTTGAGCTTTAAGCCAACTTTTTCACTCTCCACTTTCACTTTCATCAAGAAACTTTTTAGTTCCTCTTCATTTTCTGCCATAAGGGTAGTTGTCATCTGCATATCTGAGGTTATTGATATTTTTCCCGGCAATCTTGATTCCAGCTTGTGCTTCTTCTATCCCAGTGTTCTCATGACGTACTCTGCATATAAGTTAAAAAGCAGGGTGACAATATACAGCCTTGACATACTCCTTTTCCTATTTGGAACCAGTCTGTTGGTCCATGTCCAGTTCTAACTGCTGCTTCCTGACCTGCATATACATTTCTCAAGAGGCAGGTCAGGTGGTCTGGTATTCCCATCTCTTTCAGAATGTTCCACAGTTTATTGTGATCTACACAGTCAAAGGCTTGGGCATAGTCAATAAAGCAGAAATAGATGTTTTTCTGGAACTCTCTTGCTTTTTCCATGTTCCAGCGGATGTTGGCAATTTGATTTCTGGTTCCTCTGCCTTTTCTAAAACCAGCTTGAACATCTGGAAGTTCACGGTTCACCCAAAACTTCAGGAGAAGTGACAGTTTTAGACTGCTTACATGACAATCACACCAAGTGACAAGAATTATCAACATCTTTATTAATATTTTTTGAAATAGTGGTTTTTTAAATGTTTCATTTGCCTGAACTAGTTGACGATATTTGTTTTCAATCACTCTACAAAGTATCTCAATTTCCCACCCCAGCGTTTCATTGATGAAAACGTATTAATGACACATCATGGCAATTATTACTCTGTCAGAGAAATTTGCTGAATTTGAATGTTTGTGAGGGCAGCCACCCTAAGTATTCACCTTCACTATAATTGTGACAGCAAACAACTCTTAACCTCATTTCTACTTTCCAGTTCCTTTTTTCACAACTATAAATTAGTTGTTAGTCTTTGCTCAGCTTTGTTACTAAGGATGAGGTGTCCCTCATAGCTCAGTAGGTGAAGAATCTGCCTGCAATGCAGGCGACCTGGGTTTGATTCCTGGGTTGGGAAGATCCTCTGGAGAAGTAAATGGCAACCCACCCCAGTATTCTTGCCTGGAAAATCCCATGGACAAGGAGCCTGGCAGGCTACAGTCCTTGGGATCGTGTGTCAGACATGACTTAGAGACTAAACCACCACCACCACCATTACTAAGGATACTATCCTGAGAAAACACAGCCCAAGAACAAAGAACAGCTCTGAAACTGAAGTATCACTAACAATGTTTGGATCTTTTCTCCCTTTTAAAAGAAGGTACAAAACAGGAAATGAGCTTTAGCCTTTAGTTTCACCTTGTCTTGAGAGAAGTTCAATAAAAAGCTGAAAATGAAGGATGCTTCAGATTTGAAAGGTAATTGTGAAATGGAAGGGAAGTGTGTTCTTCAACATTTTAGAAGACTCTTCAGCCATACTAATAATATTGTAAAGAAATGGCCCATAATAGCATCGAGCGTCCCATGTTTTGTTCATTCCATCTATAGCACATCAACAGGCTTTTTGTAAAAGTGTGTGAACAAAACACTTTGAGCTGAGATCTATAGCCTTAGCCTTTGAAAGATGATATCTACAGGTTGTCATGGTAACTCTCAGGGCACCATCTTTAAAAACATTAAATTCTGAGGAAAACTACACACAGAGAAATTTCTGTCCTAAAAGCTATTCCCTCAGACAAACTGTCCATTAGCCTGCATATTTCTGTTCTTTTACAGCTTTGCTTTGATTTTTATTTTCATTCTACTGTTCAATAAATACAGAACTCTGAAACAAGTGAAAAAAAAAATTGAGGTCTTTTGCTATAGATTTTCCATGATAAATTCTGCATTAGTTTTGAACTGAATGAGCACCGCTCGCACCACTCCATGTTTTGCCTTCTGTTTGACTTTTTACGTGCACTTTCTCCTTTTATCAACAGACGCAATTTGTTTCCTGAATATTGTCCTGTTGTTTCGATGTTGTTTAGTCACTAAGTTGTGTCTGACTCTTTTGCAACACCATGGACTGTAGCATGCCAGGCTCTTCTGTCCATGGGATTTCCCAGGCAAGAATACTGGAGGGGGTCACCATTTCCTTCTTCAGGAGATCTTCCTGACCCAGGGATAGAACCCACATCTCCTGCATTGGCAGGTGGATTCTTTACCACTGAGCCACCAGGGAAATCCCAATATTGTCCAATAGCCAATATTAAAATGAGAGATTTCTCCCTTTTTTGAAACTGCAAGTTCTAGCTGCTAATCCATTAGTCAACAGTATGGAGACACAGTAACTGCCCTCCTCTCTTAGAACACTTGTTTGTGTGTGTTAGTCATATAGGAATTAGCAGGTTTGACCTTGAATCTCTAACTACCTTCACATTAGCATCTGATAACCCTCCGGGTGGCTTATAAGCTATCAGAAGACAAGGTGCATACTATAAACTCTTTGTATCTCTGGAGTTAGAAGCACTACACATAAGGGCACAACAAATATTTTATGGCTTAGACCCCAACTTTAAGGATAATGGCACTAAAAAGACCTGTGTGCTATGTGCTAAGTCACTTCAGTCGTGTCCCCGACTCTTCACGACCCTAGGGACTGTAGCTTGCCAAGCTCCTCTATCCATGGGATTCTCCAGGCAAGAATACTGGAGTCAGCTGCCATGTCCTCCTCCCAAGGATCTTCCTGACCGAAGGATCAAGCCTGCATCTCTTGTGTCACCTGCATTGGCAGACAGGTTCTTTATCACTAGTGCCACCTGGGAAGCCCTTGGGGATCATCAAATCTACCTCCTTTTTTTCATAAATTAGGACACTGGAAAAAGGAGAGGTAAATATTTTGGCTCAATGTTATATCTAGTTAAAGACATTATTTTGATGTCAGCAAAGGAGGTTCTAATCCCCAGCCTGCCAGTATGGAGAAGGCAAAAAGGAAAACTGAGATTCTTTATTCACAAAACAAAGCAACTAATAGTCATTCCTCGTTTACATACCTCATCAGATTATTGTTTTGAGGTTCCCATTCAACAGTCATCTGTAGTAGAGGGAATGTTTTAAGCATTGTTCAAATATGAAGCATCATTAAGAGAAGGGTGCAAATAAAGCTCATGAGGAAAAGATGAATGGAAAAAGTAAGGAAAAGAGTTACAGGTAAATTGAGCATTGTTTTGTTCTTAATTTACAGGCAATCTCTCATGATGAAAGTGACTACATTTGGAAAACTAATGATAGGGAAAATTCTAAACCACAAGCTTAAGAGAGAAATCGGGATGAAAATAACCAGCATAAGGGAATGGGCTAATCAGAAGTCTAAAATAAACACACAGAGTAGTATAAAGCAGATTCTCTGTCTCTGAATTTCTTTGTAGTTAATCCTTAACAGAATCTGTACTAGGGAAAATCCCATATGTGCATGTGCCAGGAAGATTCTTGTGTTCTATTAGTTCATTTGTATCTGTTCCAGAAATAATGGAAGGTAATGATTAAAGGGAGGGCCACATAGGTAATTAGGGAAGGACCTAATAAAAAACATGTAGAGACTACAATGATATGTGTATGTGATTTAAATTCTTAGTATATTGATTACAAGGAAAGTTGGCCAGTAACAATTTACGGGTATATAAGGCCCTTACAACTTACATTCCTCAATGAATATCCTCCACTACTCTCAGACGTTAGAAGAACTGTTCTCTTGTCTAATTATTAATGAGTTTTAGTTAAGTGATTTATACAAGGTTACATACTAGGGAGTTCTGATACCAAAGCCTAAGTATTTTAGAGAGGGAGTTCCTTGGTGGTCCAATGACTAAAGAAAGTTCTGGGCCCCCAATGCAGCGGGTTCAGGGTTCGATCCCTGGTCAGGGAACTAGATCCCACATGCTGCAACTACAGTTTGCATGCTGCAACTAAAGATCCCGTATGCCTCGACTAAGACCCAGCACAGCCAAATAAATAAATAAAAATAAATATTAAAATATTTTAGAGAAAAATTACATTTTGCCTCTTCATTACTTTTGTAGGTCCCCGTTCAAGACTATGTCACTACCTGGAGACTGCTTCATAAAGACTGGGCAGATGTGAAAAAAAGAAGATAAAATAGCCATTTCATAGTCAGTCAATAGGAATGGGAAAGAAGTTCAAAGGGCTTAAAATCAAATTTGAATCTGAATGGAACACTACTTTATGTGTCTTCAGCTACAAAAAAAAGATTATATCTGATTAGTTAGAGCTTCTAAAAAGAAGGCTAAAGGAGAAATAATTGTTACAGCTAAGCCAAATGATTTTAACAGCCATTTTTATACTAATTTTACAAGAGCAATGGTAGCAAGTGATCACTGGTGATAAACCATCAGAACAATGTAGAGCATATTGCCAATTATTAGCAATGATTTGGGAATAACAATTTAACAACTGTACCTATGCTTATAACCAAGCATGGAAGTCTGGGAAAATAATGAATGAATGATTTTTTGGAGACTAGCTGAAAACATGACTTAGTAAATTAATTCTTGCAATTGAAATCTGACTAGGAAAGAATGAAAGACAAGCATTGGGACCACTTCATACAAGGCTGAGGAGATTCCGGAATATCAGTTATTCCATCACTGACCTAGTACTGGTTAATAGAGTCAAGCCAGACTGAACAGACTTGGATGTTGCTAGATCAACTGGTAAAATGATCATCTATAAAATGATATATGTTAGGTAGAAAGAACTCAGAAAGTTGTTTGGGTGTTATAAAAGAGATATCAAGAAGATCAGGGCTTGGAGATTTTACAATCAAATTTCCATGGAGGTTCTCCCCAGAGGCTTGGGTCAGAGATGGCCCCTCTGCACGGATCATGTAACCATGAACTTCTGGTGCAGAAAGATGCGTACCTGTTGACAGGTTGGTTTATATACACATGTGAGCTGGTGAACAAAACTCTTAGATGAATAAATCTGCTACTAAAAAAAAAAATAGGGTTTCATGGTGCTTCTTCCTCCCACTCTTCCAAAATGTTTCAGTGTGAAAGAATATTGACTTTTGTTTTATATTATCCTTTCATTTCTACAACAGTGACAATTTTCAGACTGAATGAAAATGCTGAGAAATCAGAATGGATGTTAAGAATAAAGTAATGATTTTCATTTATTGAACGCATACCACATTTCAGCACTGTGCTAAATAAAGCACTTTTCCCTGAAGGGGTTCAGAACTTGCCACCCCAAAATATACCACTGTGGCATATGGATAATTTTGAGCTGAAAGCAATCAGGACACAACAGATGCAGAGAAAGTATTTCCCTCTTAACTACCTACAAGAGTTTGTGGAAGAAATCTACATTCATAAAGGATATTTCCATTAGAAGGGGTACCTATTGCAGGAAGAGAGCTACTATTAGAATACTTTTTTTTTTCTACTTGAGAGAGTTATCTGAATAACAAGGCAACATTTGTTTTCCATACTTTTTCTCTCATCTTCCCTCAAATTGCCTCTTCTGCTTCCAGAAGCACCAAAGCCCCATCAATTTCCTTAGATCTGTATGGTATATAAGTTTCAATCACCTAGCTGCCTTTCAAATCTCATATCTTTGTGAAACTCCTGCATATACATACATAATTAAATTTTTTCCCCTTCTCTTTATCTGCTTTATGTCAATTTAATTCTTGGACCAGCTATAGAACCTAAAAGGGTAGAAGATAAAATTTTTCCTATTCCACAACCCATATTGTCTTCTCTAATCCTCATAATGAATCTAACAGGTAGGTATGATCACTTTCATCTTATTAATGAGGAAATCCAGGCTTCACGTAGTTAAATTAATTGTAGACTAGGGATTTGAACCAGGTCTGTCTGCCTATAAAGTCTATGTTTTGATTGTTTTAATGTCCAACTTAATCTTCTCCTGTCCCAGGAGGAAGCAGACAAAGAAAAAGTGTCATGATGGGTCTAGAAGCTGAAAATGTTCAAAGAGAACATTATCACCTCAATGGGGAAGACAGACTTTCTTCCTTCCTTTTAGCTCAGTTGGTAAAGAATCCGCCTGCAATGCGGGAGACCCTGGTTGGATTCCTGGGTTACGAAGATCCCCTGGAGAAGGGATAGGCCACCCACTCCAGTATTCTTGGGCTTCCCTTGTGGCTCAGCTGGTAAAGAATCTGCCTGTAATGCAGGAGACCTGGGTTCGATCTCTGGGTTGGGAAGATTCCCTGGAGGAGAAAGGCTACCCACGCCAGTATTCTGGCCTGGAGAATTCCATGGACTATATATAGTCCATGTGGAGGAGGAAACAGACAGAACAGGCTCCATCTTGAAAGCAGGACTCCATCTTGGACCGGACTGTGGACTTTGAGCTATATGCCTAGTATCTATGGAAACGACATTCCAACTGGAAAACCAGACACCCCAGATAGAAGATCCCCAGGGCTCATACTAAACTCTCCATTGCCTAAAAGAATACCCTAATTATCTGTGTAACCAAATAGAATCATAAATTCTATTATGCTTATTGGGGTATGACCACAGGCCTATTGATAATTGTCCACTGTTAACTACCTAGGCTTAAGGCGTATGAATTACGGGTTAACTTTGATTGTATCTTTCTCTTCTTTTGTTCAGACTAGTTTCAGGGAATCTGGGGAGATGGATTTGGGCACCTACACTTAGGGTATATAAGGTTTTCACAAAAACTGGTTGGGGTCCTTGGCTAAGAGGAGACTCTGCCTTGGGCCCGCCAGTGTAACTGCACTTCACTATCTGCATCGTTCTTGTGAGTGAGTTTGTTTCCCGGAACACGTGGCTACAATAGAGTTGCAAAGAATCAGACACAACTGAGCGATTTTCACTTACACTTTTATCTGGAAATGTCTTGCAGAGGACAGAAAAGAGGGTTCCCTCAAGGGCCCTCAGACCTTCACTGTCATCCTTAGTAGAGAGAGGTCTATTGAAGGCCTCATTTACAAACAATGGGATATTTTAGGTAGTAGGCAAAAGGCCTTCGATTCAGTCCGGTTTCCTGGATGGGAGTGGCAGGCTCAGAGTTTGAACCCAGAAGAGGTGTTTTAATCAAGTCTAATCAGTGTAATCATATCTACTACTGCGGGCAGGAATCCCTCAGAAGAAATGGAGTGGCCATGATGGTCAACAAAAGAGTCCGAAATGCAGTACTTGGATGCAATTTCAAAAATGACAGAATGATCTCTGTTCGTTTCCAAGGCAAACCATTCAATATCACAGTAATCCAAGTCTATGCCCCAACCAGTAATGCTGAAGAAGCTGAAGTTGAACGGTTCTATGAAGACCTACAAAACCTTTTAGAACTAACACCCAAAAAAGATGTCCTTTTCATTATAGGGGACTGGAATGCAAAAGTAGGAAGTCAAGAAACACCTGAAGTAACACGCAAATTTGGCCTTGGAATATGGAATGAAGCAGGGCTAAGACTAATAGAGTTTTGCCAAGATATACACTGGTCATAACAAACACCCTCTTCCAACAACACCAGAGAAGACGTTATACATGGACATCACCAAATGGTCAACATCGAAATACGACTGATTATATTCTTTGCAGCAAAAGATGGAGAAGCTCTATACAGTCAACAAAAACAAGACCAGAAGCTGACTGTGGCTCAGATCATGAACTCCTTATTGCCAAATTCAGACTGAAATTGAAGAAAGTAGGGAAAACCCCTAGACCATTCAGGTATGACCTAAATCAAATCCCTTATGATTATACAGTAGAAGTGAGAAATAGATTTAAGGGCCTAGATCTGATAGATAGACTGCCTGATGAACTATGGAATGAGGTTCATGACACTGTACAGGAAACAGGGATCAAGACCATCCCCATGGAAAAGAAATTCAAAAAAGCAAAATGGCTGTCTGGGGAGGCCTTACAAATAGCTGTGAAAAGAAGAGAAGCAAAAAGCAAAGGAGAAAAAGAAAGATATAAGCATCTGAATGCAGAGTTCCAAAGAATAGCAAGAAGAGATAAGAAAGCCTTCTTCAGCGATCAATGCAAAGAAATAGAGGAAAACAACAGAATGGGAAAGACTAGAGATCTCTTCAAGAAAATTAGAGATACCAAGGGAACATTTCATGCAAAGACAGGCTCGATAAAGGACAGAAATGGTATGGACCTAACAGAAGCAGTAGATATTAAGAGGTGGCAAGAATACACAGAAGAACTGTACAAAGATCTTCATGACCCAGATAATCATGATGGTGTGATCATTCATCTAGAGCCATCCTGGAATGTGAAGTCAAGTGGGCCTTAGAAAGCACCACTACGAACAAAGCTAGTGGAGGTGATAGAATTCCAGCTGAGCTATTCCAAATCCTGAAAGATGATGCTGTGAAAGTGCTGCACTCAATATGCCAGCAAATTTGGAAAACTCAGCAGTGGCCACAGGACTGGAAAAGGTCAGTTTTCATTCCAATTCCAAAGAAAGGCAATGCCAAAGAATGCTCAAACTACCGCACAATTGCACTCATCTCACACGCTAGTAAAGTAATGCTCAAAATTCTCCAAGCCAGGCTTCAGCAATATGTGAACTATGAACTTCCTGATGTTCAAGCTGGTTTTAGAAAAGGCAGAGGAACCAGAAATCAAATGGCCAACATCTGCAGGATCATGGAAAAAGCAAGAGAGTTCCAGAAAAACATCTATTTCTGCCTTACTGACTATGCCAAAGCCTTTGACTGTGTGGATCACAATAAACTGTGGAAAATTCTGAAAGAGATGGGAATACCAGACCACCTGACCTGCCTCTTGAGAAATCTGTATGCAGGTAAGGAAGCAACAGTTAGAACTGGACATGGAACACCAGACTGGTTCCAAATAGGAAAAAGAGTACGTCAAGTCTGTATATTGTCACCCTGCTTATTGAACTTATATGCAGAGTACATCATGAGAAACGCTGGACTGGAAGAAACACAAGCTGGAATCAAGATTGCTGGGAGAAATATCAATAACCTCAGATATGCAGATGACACCACCCTTATGGCAGAAAGTGAAGAGGAACTCAAAAGCTTCTTGATAAAAGTGAAAGTGGAGAGTGAAAAAGTTGGCTTAAAGCTCAACATTCAGAAGACGAAGATCATGGCATCTGGTCCCATCACTTCATGGGAAATAGATGGGGAAACAGTGGACAACAGTGTCAGACTTTACTTTTTTGGGCTCTAAAATCACTACAGATGGTGACTGCAGCCATGAAATTAAAGGACACTTACTCCTTGGAAGGAAAGTTATGACCAACCTAGATAACATATTCAAAAGCAGAGACATTACTTTGTCAACAAAGGTTCGTCTAGTCAAGGCTATGGTTTTTCCAGTGGTCATGTATGGATGTGAGAGTTGAACTGTGAAGAAAGCTGAGTGCCGAAGAATTGATGCTTTTGAACTGTGGTGTTGGAGAACACTCTTGAGAGTCCCTTGGACTGCAAGGAGATCCAACCAGTCCATCCTGAAGGAGATCAGACCTGGGATTTCTTTGGAAGGAATGATGCTAAAGCTGAAACTCCAGTACTTTGGCCACCTCATGCGAAGAGTTGACTCATTGGAAAAGACTTTGATGCTGGGAGGGATCGGGGGCAAGAGGAGAAGGGGACGACAGAGGATGAGATGGCTGGATGGCATCACTGACTCGATGGATGTGAGTCTGAATGAACTCAGGGAGTTGGTGATGGAAGTGGGAGGCCTGGTGTGCTGCGATTCATGGGGTCGCAAAGAGTCGGACACGACTGAGCGACTGAACTGAACTCAACTGAATCAGTGTAATCAGAGGACGAATCCTCTTCATGTGTTCATTCTTTCTCCTGGGCTGATCTTGAAGTGTGCAGTCCAGAGAACACTGGGGGCCTATTTCTTTTGCAGGTTCATCTTTTTCTACTTACTTGAAGTGTCAGATACTCCAGGCTTTGGACTATCCTTCTCACTCTATGTTCTCCCTCCTGGAAATCTGACCCAAGTCCTTTCAGCAGCTACACATATATAAACAAGTAATTTGCATATTTATATTTCTAGGCTATATCCCTCTTTCCAAGGTCAGACCCATGAAACCAATTGCCTACTTGAACTCCTCATAGATCAGATCAGATCAGTCACTCAGTCGTGTCTGACTCTTTGCAACCCCATGAATCGCAGTACACCAGGCCTCCCTGTCCAGCACTAACTCCCGGAGTTCACTCAGACTCACGTCCATCGAGTCAGGGATGCCATCCAGCCATCTCATCCTCTGTCGTCCCCTTCTCCTCTTGCCCCCAGTCCCTCCCAGCATCAGAGTCTTTTCCAATGAGTCAACTCTACGCATGAGGTGGCCAAAGTACTGGCATTTCAGCTTTAGCATCATTCCTTCCAAAGAAATCCCAGGGCTGATCTCCTTCAGAATGGACTGGTTGGATCTCCTTGCAGTCCAAGGGACTTTCTGTATGCCCTAAAGGAATCTCAGTAGCCTTATGTCCAAAATCAGTCCCATGGTCTTCACCATAAGACCTGATCTCTTCCACTGTCCCCTGTCTCAGTAAATGGCACCACCCTCCTTCCTCATGTACAAACCAGAGACCCAGAATTCACTCCTGATGCCTGATTTTTCCTCACTTCTTTATCTGATTCAGGCTTCCCAGGTAGCTCAGTGGTAAAGAATCTACTTGTAATGCAGGAGACATGGGTTTGATCCTTTGGTCAGGAAGATCTCTTGCAGTAGGAAATGGCAATCCACTCCATTATTTTTGCCTGGGAAATCCCAAGGACAGAGGAGCCTGGTGGGTTACAGTCCATGGGGTTTCAAAAGAGTAGGACCCGACTTAGTAACCGAGCATGCACGCATTCTGGGAGGCAAGTCTTGACTCAGGTCTTTCCTTAAGTCTCACCTTCTCCATGAGACTTATCAGACCACACTGTTTAACACTGTGATCTATTTATATGCCACACACTGACATTTCCTAAATCTTATGCCAAGCTCTAATTTTTTTTCCTTTTCTCTGTATATTTACCACCTTATAACATACTGGAAAATTTTGCTTATTTATAATTGTTCTAATTGTGTTTTCTTAGATTCTACATTTATTTTGGCATCCATTCACCATAGGGTCAATTACATTAATCACATTTTCTTATTTTCCATATTCTTGATGATCTGGCATTTGTGGCCTCACTGACTAGAGAGAAACTGCCAGTTTTGGCTAAGTCTTGAGATAATAAAGTCCTCAGCCAGGACTTCTATTTGCAAACTAATCAACCAAGGGCTGAGTATCAGATAACCAGGGAAAACCCTAAATCCCAAAGTCTGCAGGAAATATTCAAACTAGTCAGTTTTAAGATGTTTACCCTGTCCTACCTTGCCTTTTCCATGGAAAACACAATGAAAGCTCTGCCTTTCCGTCTCCTAAATGGCACTGGTGCTTCCTCAGGTGACCCTGCATGGCATGGTGTGTCCCCGCCTCTCAGAAAATGTGAGTAAACAAAATCTTCTTAGTTTCTCTATATCATCACTCAGTCACCTCCGTAAATTAAATTCCACAAATACAATGAGACAGTCACGTTATGTATCATCTAGTACCCACTCTCCCTGATGGAAAACAGACTTAATAATTAAGTCATGGACCTATGTCTGTTTTATTCCTGTGTTTGGTGCTTGAGCAGTGCCTGGTACATGGTAGAACTTCAATAAATATATGCTGAATGAATGAATGAAATGAGCGACTGAATGGATGTTTCTGGCCCCAATTGTAACACAATATTATTCCAGACTTTGAGCTTTCATGGCACAAAACCGTATCTGACTCTCTTTCATATGACTAAGCTCTCTCTCAGTGTCCGGTTAAAAGCTCAGTCACTCTTTGGTGTGATTCATGTAAACTAGCCCAGTGCATTATGCTTAAGTTTTGCTGATCCTGAGCTCTCAAGTTCTGAGGCCACCAATGGCTCCTGCTGTCAGTGGCAAGGAATACTCTTTCTTGTATCTTTTAAGGGGCTTCCCAACCACAAAATGTATGATTTGTGGCCAACAAAGATGTGAGAACCTGGGTTCGGCGCTCTGCCCTGCCTCTAACCCTGGGTGTCCTTAAGCAAGTGAATTAATCATTATGAGAGTCATTCAGTACTACCTTCCTGAGTAGACAAGTGTAGGAAAGACAAATACAAAGAATTTAATGCCTTCAATGTGGATTACATTAGTACTCGACCAGTTAACAGCTCAAGATCTCTATGACTTTTATGAGTTCGTGATCCCTCCTATGACTGCCAAACATGAAAGCAACTTATCGGTCTCACCGCACTTTCCAGCTCTCCTACTGAACAATAAGTTACAATTCAACGCTTAATCTTTTCCTTTGAAGTTTATTGACATATGCCAAGCTATGCAACATTGATTGTTTATATTTCATTGATTCAACTTCTATTTACAGCTGCTATATTCTTAAAACATGCTTGAAGCCCAACTCTTATAAGCTCACTGTACAAATGTAGTCTTGGAATTCTGTCATTCTCTTTTTGAGTCTAGGAAGATTCTAGATGAAAATAGTTGATATTATTGAGCACTGCGTGCCTTACCTTATTTAATCCTTATAATAGTGAAGTCTAATTTTATAAATGAGGAAAAGGAAGTCCAGAGCAGTTAAATCATTTGTTATAGGTTACACAGACAGTAACCACTTACTTGCATTACCTCTGTGGGTTGACTGAACTCAACTTAAATTCTTACTGACTTAAAGTCTATTTTCTTTCCTAATTGTGTATTTCACAAATACATTATGTTTCAGACACATGTGAGACTCTCTTGAGCCATATATTGTTGGTAACTGAGTATAATCATCCTTATTAAAGATCAGAAGACAGATGCAGATAGAGGCTACTATAGCCTGGGGAAGCTGATGGTAAGAGGAGGGTTAAAACTCATTTTAATACTCTGTTATTTTTGTAACTCCTTTGAGACTTTATAAGTTTTTATTTTCTTCAAATGTATTTATTTTTCTTTTTTTATTTATTTTTATTTGAGGTTAATTACTTTACAATATTGTATTGGTTTTGCCATACATCAACATGAATCTGCCACAGGTATACACGTGTTCCCCATCCTGAACCCTCCTCCCTCCTCCCTCCCCGTACCATAAGTTTTATTTAATTTTTTTAACTTCACAGAGATGTTCAGGAGCTGAAGGTAGATTCAGGTTTCATTCCTGGATAAAGGTAGTAGCTTAGATGACAAATTACTTTATAGACATTTTAGTACAGGTAGCAGCAGGCATGCTTGAGGATTTGAAATTTTGCCCATTAGTATGCAGAAAATCCATTGACTGCCTAAGTCATTTTCTAATAAACCAGGTCTTCATTACATCCCAATTGCCCAAAGTGTGTTTGCCTTGTCAGACACAGATTTCTAAAAGCAGTTCAGTCTTGAGTCACTTTAACTAACATGGATTTCTCCCTCCCTATTCATTTGCAGGCCTCCTCTCTGGTGCTCTGTATCTTTTTTCCAATATATTTGAAAAGCTTTTATTCCATTTAATCCATCCAGCTCTTTTTAGCACAGTCAGCAAGTTTGCCAGCCTTATCTCTTTCCTCTTGGCTTCAGCAGTCTGTTGTTTGCACTTCCACAGTTTATTGGCAGCATGTTTTTTGACAAGTCTTCGTGAAATCTAATTGACTGTTTCTTGTTTTAAAATTTCTTTCTCAGAGGAACACTAGCTGGCTGGTTCTCCATCACTGCTTTCTTTCATTAACCTTCTACCTGCACTCCTACTTTAATATAAAATAAACATTCAAACTGTGCAAATCAATATATGTTGAATTAAATTAATTAAAAGAAAATATTTTGAGAATATAGTAACATGGGAAAAATGTTCCACCAGAAGGCAATTCCTTAGATGTCAGTTCAAAGAAAACATCATCAAAATTTTCAAACAACCTTCCTGGGGCACACATATTTTACTTTCAATTCTAATAAGTTTTCTAAGTGTACAGGAATAAAAGTATTGTCAAAAAATCAAAAGAGAAAATATTTTGGTATTCTGATATATCACCCCG
This sequence comes from Bos indicus x Bos taurus, assembly GCF_003369695.1. NCBI lineage: Eukaryota > Metazoa > Chordata > Mammalia > Artiodactyla > Bovidae > Bos > Bos indicus x Bos taurus. The sequence goes on along the minus strand of NC_040087.1, from coordinate 26,556,712 downwards.
GGTCGAGCAAAGCAGGAATGAAATAATTTTCTATTTGAATCTCAAATTGAGTATAAATGTACACAATCAATATTTTCAAAACTGATGGTCATTAATAGTTAAGATTATATTATTTTTCCACAGTGTGTTGTGAACTACACCATCAAAGGCTTTCCTGTAGTCACTGAGGAAAAAGTAAATGTTTTTCTGGAATTTGCTTGCTTTCTTTATGATCCAACAATGTTGGCAATTTGAACTCTGGTTCCTCTGCCTTTTCTAAATCTAGCTTGTATATATGGAAGTTCTCAGTACATGTACCACTGAAACAACAAACTGGAAAAATCTTAAAGATATGGGAATACCAGACCATCATATCTGTCTCCTGAGAAATATGCAGGCCAAGAAGCAACAGTTAGAATCAGACAGGGAACAAATGACTGATTCAAAATTGAAAAGAAGTAAGACAAAGCTGTATACTGTTATCCCACCTATTTAACTTATATGTAGAGTACATTATGCGAAATGCCAGACTGGATGAATCATAAGCTGGAATCAAGACTGCTGGGAGAAATACCAACAACCTCATATATGCAGATGATAACATTCTAATAAAGAAAATGAAGAGGAACTAAAGAGCCTCTTGTGAGGGTGAAAGAGGGAAGTGAAAAAGCTGACTTAAAACTCAACATTCAAAAAATTAAGATCATGGCATTCAGTCCCATCACTTCATGGCAAATAGAAGAGGGAAAAGTGAAAACAGTGACAGATTTTATTTTCTTGGGCTTCAAAATCACTGTGGATGGTGACTGCAGCCATGAAATAAAAAGACAGTTGGTTCCTTGGAAGAAAAGCTATGACAAACCTGCTGCTGCTGCTGCTAAGTCGAGTCAGTCGTGTCCGACTCTGTGTGACCCAATAGACGGCAGCCCACCAGGCTCCCCCGTCCCTGGGATTCTCCAGGCAAGAACACAGAAGCGGGTTGCCATTTCCTTCTCCAATGCATGAAAGTGAAAAGTGAAAGTGAAGTTGCTCAGTTGTATCCAACTCTTCGCGGCCCCATGGACTGCAGCCTACCAGGCTCCTCCATCCATGGGATTCTCAAGGCAAGAGTACTGGAGTGGGGTGCCATTGACAAACCTAGACAGTGTATTAAAAAGCAGAGATATTACTTTGCTGACAAAGGTCCATATAGTCAAAGCTATGTTTTTCCAGTAGTCATGCACAGATGTGAGAGTTAGACCATAAAGAAGGCTGAGCGCTAAAGAATTGATGCTTTCGAATTGTGGTGCTGGAGAAGACTCTTGAGAATCCCTTGGACAGCAAAGAGATCATACCAGTCAATCCTAAAGGAAATCAATCCTGAATATTCATTGGAAGGACTGAAGCTAAAGCTCCAAAACTTTGGCCACTTGATGCAAAGAGTTGACTCATTGGAAAAGACCCTGATGCTGGGAAAGACTGAGGACAGGAGGAGAAGAGGGTGACAGAGGATGAACTGGTTGGATGGCAACACCGACTCAACGGACATGATTTCTGAGCAAACGCTGGGAGATAGTGAAGGACAGGGAAGCCTGGCATGCTTCAGTCCATGGAGTCGCAGAGTCGAAGACAACTTAGCGACTGAACAACAATAACATATTATTTTTCCAATATGGTTAGAGCTCTATTTTTCAATCTTTGACTTCATTGTGATGCACACCAGATATTGATAACCTTTTTTAAAAATAATTGAACACAGCCTTTCTATTTGATAGGGTAACCACTTATTCATCTCAAATATTATCTCCTAGAATAGTAAGACTACTTTATAAATAAAGAGTGAAGGACTAAAAAAATGGAAAAATTAATCTTCATTATTTTTGTTTTGATGTTTACTACTTGCTATATGTTAATAATAAATATTTGAGTTAATTTAAATATCAGTGTACTTGTTGCTGTTTAATCAAAAATAAATGTACATAAAAATGACCCTCAAAAATCAGAATTTCCCTTTATTTTACTGTGTTTATTTAATAAATCTACTATGTGGAAAATATGCTTCATCCAGTGGAGGATATAAACATTGCTTATCTATTGCCAGAGGAATCTTTAAGAGTTAAGTCGGGTCTTATTACTCTGCTGAAATATCCCCATGGTTTTGTATCTCATTAGAGGGAGAAATCAAAGATGAAGAATCTGAGGCTTGTAGAACTGAACTTAGATTCAACATTAAAGCTAGGAATGAAACAGTGAAATGGTTCCCTTACAGCAGAAGTTTGTCCCATGCTCTACACACCCTGGGTGATGGGCTCCCTCCTGGACCCCCACTCTACTCTCCTGCCACTCACTCTCTTTCAGGCACAGTAGCCACCATATCCTTCCTCGAAATGCCAGGCAGGCTCCTGCCTCAGGACTTCAGTAATTCTTCTTGTCTTTGTTGGATGCTCTTTCCCCACATGACACATGTTCCACATCCCCTGGCTCAATCTCTCCTTTCTCTCTTAAATATCAGGAAGATCCTCCCTGAAAACCCAACATAAAATTATGTTGCCCACCTGATCACTCCCTATCCACTTATCCTTGCTTTATTTCCCACATCACATTTGCCTTTTTCATCACCTCATATAGTGTATGTTTGCACATTTACTTGCTCCCTGGCTGCAACTTAAAGGTAAGCTTGGTGAGAACATGACTGCCATGTTTGTCATAGTATCCTCAGAAACTAGAAGACTGCCAGGCATATAACGGGCATCTAGGAATTACTCACTGAACTAGTGAATGACGTTGTCCTCCCTGACCTCTGGAGGAAAATAAATTGTGAAGACACAGACATATAAGTAAAACGAGCACTTAACCAAATGAAGGGGAGTGACAGAGACAAGTGTTGAACTTGTGCTCGGTATGAAATTAGACAACCTTAAAGGTAGAAATTGAAATGCTAAAAAAGAGCTCCCAAGCGTCAGGAAGGGGGCTTATATTATTTTCCTACCTGAAAAATGGGGTCAGGAAAGGAGGCCAGATGCATGAGCGATCTAAAAATCTCTCCCCCATTGAATGACTGATGGTGAAGATGCTTTCAGTGGCACTCACTGCTGTCTGAGACAACCATAATTTCAAACATGTTAGACATTTGCACTGGGAAATCCAGGAGGGCCTGAATGGATTTATGCCAATCAGAAGACATCCATTTTTAAGATATTACAATAGAAGCAAAATTTTCTAGGTATCCTGCTAAGATAAATTTTCAGAGCAGCTTTATAGACCCTTAAAAAGTCTGTGAGTAGGGGGACTTCCTTGGTGGTCCAGTGGGTAAGACTTCAAGCTCTCAATGCAAGGGGATGGGTTCGATCCCTGGTCAGGAAACTAAATTCCACATGCTGTAACGATTATAAGAAGATCTTGCATGCCACAACAAAAAAGATCCCTCAGGCCACCACGAAAAGATCCTGCATGCTCCAATGAAGATTGATGCAGCTAAATAAAATATTTAAGAAAGTCTATGTGTGTGAAAGACAAGGACTTGGCTATACTCCTGGTGCTTGGGCTCCCAGGGCTAAAAGGAACAGCCCCAAATGCCACTGACCCATTCAGCCTCTTTGTGTGGAATCAGCAGAAAGGCACCTCCTCCTCCTGGGGATGAGGAAGCCCTTGCCCAGGTAATGCGTCCCCTGACCAGCCCACCTTACACAGGGGGCCATAATTTGTGGTGGCTGAGGGAATAGCGGGATGCTTCAGAACAAAGTGAGTTGACTGCTGGCCCTCAACATTTCCATCCCAGCAGCCTTCCATGGCCTCCAGCTTTCTGAGCTCTCCAGATGAAAGAGAGGTCTCTAAAATCCACAAGGTCCTTCTCTCTCAGATCCTTCAAATTCTAGGTGAATATTTCATCACAGCACCTGATGCACGGGATCTTCACATCCAGTTTGTGCTTCCCCCACCTGTCTCCTGGCTCTTCGCACATCTACTGAGAGGTCTCTGTGCACACCAGTGCCACAGAGCATCATGATTAAAGGCACTATTAAGGAGTCAGACAGGCTTCCCTGGTAGCTTAGCTGGTAAAGAATCCACCGGCAGTGCAGGAGACCCCAGTTCAATTCCTGGGTTGGGAAGATCCCCTGGAGAAGGGATAGGCTATCCATTCCAGTATTCTTGGGCTTCCCTGGTGGCTCAGACAATAAAGAACCCACCTGAATGCAGGAGATCCCTGTTTGATCCCTGGGTTGGGATCAAACTATTCCCTCAGCCACCACAAATTATGGCCCCCTGTGTAAAGTGGGATGGACAGGGGACACATTACCTGGGCAAGGGCTTCCTCATCCCCAGGAGGAAGAGGTGCCTTTCTGCTGATTCCACACAAAGAGGCTGACTGGGTCAGTGGCATTCCCCTGGAGGAGGGAACAGCTATCCACTCCAGTATTCCTGCCTGGAGAATTCCATGAACAGAGGAGCCTGGCAGGCTAAAGTCCATGGGATCGCAAAGAGTTGGACACAACTGACTGACTTTCACTTTCACTAAGGAGTCAGATAGGCACAGGTTTGAATGTCAGTTTGGCTTATATCATTGTGAAAATCTCTTGATTTCCAGAAAGCTCCATTTCTCCATCTTTAAAATGGGCGTTAATAAGAATAGTTATCTCAGGATTGTTTCAAACTTTAAATAATAAAATGTACTTATATAGTGGCTGGCAGATAATGCTAGTTATTATCACTGTCTGTTAGCTACTATTCTTAGTACTGTTAGTATATTTGACCATAATTCATACCCAGAGTTGAAATTATGAAAAACTCTAGGCTTTTGCTCTGAAAAAATGTAATTCCTCACCGGTGCAATATATCCTTAAATTCCAAATACAAGTTACATAAGCCTTATAATCAGAGAAGGCAATGGCAACCCACTCCAGTGTTCTTGCCTGGAGAATCCTAGGGATGGGGGAGCCTGGTGGGCTGCCGTCTATGGGGTCGAGCAGAGTTGGACACAACTGAAGCGACTTAGCATAAGCAGCAGCAGCAAGCCTTATAATTATAATTGCTGATGGCTCAGCTGATAAAGAATTCGCCTACAGTACGGTAGACCCGGGTTCGACCCCTGGGTTGGGAAGATCTCCTGAAGAAGGGAATAGCTATACACTCTAGTATTCTGGCCTGGAGAATTCCATGGACTATATAGTACATGGGATCACAAAGAGTCGGACATGACTGAGCGACTTTCAGTTCACTCAAAGCCTATTATATACAATTACGCCTTTTCACTTAAAAATATGTCAGCATAAGTATATCAATTCCTTTTGATCTATTTTCCTCCATTTTTTCTAACTTTTCTGAGCTTTTCTAAGTGTGTGTCTTTAAAGAGCATATTCCAGATTTTTGAAATCTACCTGTAAAATCTCTATTTTTAATTGCAAATTTATGTTATTAGCATTTATTTTATTTAAAATTTGTGATTTGGACTGATTTCTACCATTTTATTTAAAGCTTTCTTTTTTTTTGTTTTTGAAGACTACTGATGTTTGTTATTGACTCGTAGTGCAATATGCTTTCAATCTACCATGTTTTTCCTTCATTTCTACCTTTTATCAGTTATTGTTTTAATTTTTTATTCTGTATTAGTTTGAAATTTAGATAAACTATTTATTAAAGGTTACCTTTAAATTTTTTGTTTTTGTGCTTGATCTAACAATGTCTAAATTTGATCATCATCAGCTCAACATTCAGAAAATGAAGATCATGGCATCTGGTCCCATCACTTCATGGGAAATAGATGGGGAAACAGTGGAAACAGTGTCAGACTTTATTTTTCTGGGCTCCAAAATCACTACAGATGGTGACTGCAGCCATGAAATTAAAAGATGCTTACTCCTTGGAAGGAAAGTTATGACCAACCCAGATAGTATATTCAAAAGCAGAAACATTACCTTGCCAACAAAGGTTCATCTAGTCAAGGCTATGGTTTTTCCTATGGTCATGTATGGATGTGAGAGTTGGGCTGTGAAGAAGGCTGAGAGCCGAAGAATTGATGCTTTTGAACTGTGGTGCTGGAGAAGACTCTTGAGAGTCCCTTGGACTGCAAGGAGATCCAACCAGTCCATTCTGAAGGAGATCAGCCCTGGGATTTCTTTGGAAGGAATGATGCTAAAGCTGAAACTCCAGTACTTTGGCCACCTCATGTGAAGAGTTGACTCATTGGAAGAGAGTCTGATGCTGGGAGGGATTGGGGGCAGGAGGAGAAGGGGACGAGAGAGGATGAGATGGCTGGACTGGCATCACCGACTCAATGGACGTGAGTCTGAGTGAACTCGGGGAGTTGGTGATGGACAGGGAGGCCTGGTGTGCTGCGATTCATGGGGTCACAAAGAGTTGGACACGACTGAGCGACTGATCTGATCTGATCTCTTCCTCTAGAAAGGGAAGTATCTTTTCGTCATCTCACATACCATTTGTGTCAACATTTCAATTCTCTTGCCTATCCCAGATTAATCATCATCGGCTAATATTTTATACAATCAATGTGTATCTACATTCACCCATCTTTACCATCTTCTTGGCTCACGATTGTTTCTTACCTAGCAATCGATCCTCTGGATTCAGTTTCCTCCTTATGAAGTCCATTCACTTTTTTAAATGAGTTTTTTCTCCTAATTTTATTTTGTTTGTTTGTTTTGTTTTTATTTTTTTGGCCGCAGCTGGAGGCACATGGGCTCCTAGTCCCCTGACTGGGATCGAACCCACATCCTATGCATTAGAAGCATGGAGTCTTAACCACTGGACCACCAGGGAAATCCCTGAAGTCCATTCTTTAGTAATTCACCCCTGTGCCTCTTGGCATTAAAGCCTAAATGCTTTGTTGAGACCAGCACCAGCACCCAGAGTAGCTGAAGCATCAGCTAATGAGTTTTCAGCTCTGGTTTCCCAATCCACCTTTAGTGGTGGCAACTGAAGAATTTCATTTCTCTCTTTCAAGCTCAGATATGCAGCTAAAGAATGCTTATTCTATCATAGTATGTATTTCAAGGTATTTAAGGTGGAGTTCATTTTTACGTGACGAGATGTCATCATTCCTTTATCTGTGTATATTATGTGACAGGCTGTATTCTAGTGTCAGAAATATAAACATGAAAATGAAATAGTTTGGCCCTCAAGGAGCTTACAGTCTAACAGAGATAGTTATGAAACAAATATACGTAATAATGTATCTTAGGTCTTATGTTTGATACAATGATCAGATTCTACACTATATCGAGCTCCTTAAGAATAAGTACATTGTCTTAGTGTCTTTCCATTCTTAGTATCTGCTGCTGCTGCTGCTAAGTTGCTCCAGTCGTGTCCGACTCTGTGGGACCCCATAGACGGAAGCCCACCAGGCTCCCCCGTCCCTGGGATTCTCCAGGCAAGAACACTGGAGTGGGTTGTCATTTCCTTCTCCAATGCATGAAAGTGAAAAGTAAAAGTGAAGTCGCTCAGTCGTGTCTGACTCTTATCGACCCCATGGACTGCAGCCTACCAGGCTCTTCCGTCCATGGAATTTTCCAGGCAAGAGTACTGGAGTGGGATGCCATTGCCTTCTCTGTCTTAGTATCTAGGGGAGTACTAACACATAGAAGTTGCCTAATAGATGTTTCTTGCCTGAAAGTATGAGCTACCAGGGAAGCCCCATATGAACTCTAGAGATCAACAAATATTTTCACTGTTACTTTTTAATTCTTGAAAAATAAGAATTTTTTTAATTCCCACTTTTTAATTCATGAAAAATAAGATATTTATTCTTTTCTAATTATAGAAGTTTTATAAAGATTTAATTTTAAAGATGTTCAATTTTTATTGTAGCATTAAAAGTTGCTCATAATCAAGTCCTCATTCTGTGTCAGGCATTTTTCTTGGAACTCTCCAAGAATTACCTTATTTGAATCTCAAGATAACCCAAAAAGTGGGATTTTGTGACGAAGCCTGGGTAACAGCTGAAGCTATATTAAGGGTTAGTTTAAATTAGTCTGACTCTAGCTTCTGTGCCTAGGTACTATGTATGTGTGCATTTGCTCAGTAGTAATTTCCAATTAGAGATTACCCTTTGTTTTAACAGCTACAGTCTATGTTTGCAGAATTTAGACCATTTACAATGTGATTAGTGTCTTACTGATTGATTAATTACCATTGGACTAGAAAACCCCCTTCATTTCCAATGACTACACACCACGCTGGTTTTACCACTCCTATGTTCTGAAAGTGCATGCTAGAACACACTTTAATCTGTGGCCTATCTCTCATCCTTAGTTCTCCTATCACCTTCAACCTAGGAGTGGCACAGTAACTACTCTAATGAACAACCCCACTTACAAATAAACCACTTAGTAATAATCTAGAATTTTTTAATTTAGACGGGAACCAAAATTTAGCATATTGCTTTGCAGAATTTGCCCTTAAGAACTGGGCTAATATTAGCCCATACATTTTCTTGTTACCTTTGCTATTCTCCATGAGTTCTCAAAAAATCATTGACAGTAGTTATGGAATTATATCTGAAATTATTTTAGTAACCTAATAGGTCATTTTTCAATAGTCCAATAATTTTCAAAAGTCAATAATATTGAGCTTATTAAAACCTTCTAGATGTTATTTTACCATCCTGGCTTTATGTGTCCTTTACTGATAATGTTTTACATTTCCAGTTTGAATTTTGTCTCTTTGATAGAGAAAATGTAAACAAAATGAGAGTTGAACAGTTCCACAAAGACAAGACTTACATTTGCCATCCTCAGAATAATAGTATTTCATAGTCACTCACAAACATTTACCCAGCACACACTATGTTCTAGGTACTCTTCCAGAGGCCATGCACAGAACAGTAGGCGAAATGGACAAAAATTCCAGATCGCCTACAATGGAGTACTATGTGACATGAATGATCTTTTTCTACTCTGAACTCTCTGCCTTTACAGACCCCAGCAAGCCTTTCCAGCCTACCCCCACCCACTTCTGCCATCCTCATCATTAACACCAGCAGACAGACACGTGTAGACATATATGACCCTCAAGGCACGCCAGATTGCTCACTATTTCAGAATCCAATTTTGCATTTTCCTATTTCTCTGCCTTTGTTTTGGGCATCATCTCTACATAGAAGGGTCTTCAACCTTCAAATCCTACCAATAATTCAAAACTGATCATAATCTTATCTCCAGGCCATCTTTATTCATCTTAATACAACTACAGGGCTTCATTTCATGCTATCTCAGTATATTATGGATTACAGTGATAATACCTTTTATAGTCTGTTATGGATTGGAGTTACTTGTGTGTACAGATATATCCTTCTTATGTTATAAGAAATAGAACCAGGGATTAAAAGACTTTTTATATCTTCTAAATTCATACAGTGCCTAAATAGCACTATGCATAGAACTGGACATGGAACAACAGACTGGCTCTAATAGGGAAAGGAGTACATCAAGGTTGTATATTGTCACCCTGCTTATTTAACTTCTATGCAGAGTACATCATGAGAGATGCCGGGCTGGATGAAGCACAAGCTGGAACCAAGTTTGCCGGGAGAAATATCAATAACTTTCGATATGCAGATGACATCACCCTTATGGCAGAAAGTGAAGAGGAACTAAAGAGCCTCTTAATGAAAGTGAAAGAAGAGAGTGAAATAGTTGTCTCAACATTCAGAAAACTAAGATCATGGCATCTGGTTCCACCACATTCAGAAAACTAAGATCATGGCATCTGGTCCCACCACTTCATGGCAAATAGATGGGGAAACAATGGAAACAGTGACAGACTTTAATTTTGGGCTCCAAAATCACTGCAGATGGTGACTGAAGCCATGAAATTAAAAGATGCTTATTCCTTGTAAGAAAAGCTATGATCAGCCTAGACAGCATATTAAAAAGCAGAGACATTACTTTGCCAACAAAGGTCCATCTAGTCAAGGCTATGGTTTTTCCAGTAGTCATGCATGGATGTGAGAGCTGGTCTATAAAGAAAGCTGAGCACTGAAGAATTGATGCTTTTGAACTGTGGTATTGGAGAAGACTCCTGAGAGTCCCTTGGACTACAAGGAGATCCAACCAGTTCATCCTAAAGGAAATGAGTCCTGAATATTCATTGGAAGGACTAATGCTGAAGCAGAAATGCCAATACTTTGGCCACCTAATACAAAGAAATGACTCATTGGAGAAGACCCTGATGCTGGGAAAGACTGAAGGTAGGAGGAGAAGGGGACAACAGAGGATGAGACGGTTGGATGGCATCACTGACTCAATGGACATGAGTTTGAGTAAACTCTGGGAGTTGATGATGGACAGGGAGGCCTGGTGTGCTGCAGTCCATGGGGTCGCAAAGGGTTGGACAGGACTGAGCAACTGAACTGAACTGAACTGACAGAATGCTGCTGCTGCTGCTGCTGCTAAGTCACTTCAGTCGTGTCCGACTCTGTGCGACCCCATAGAGGGCAGCCCACCAGGCTCCCCCATCCCTGGGATTCTCCAGGCAAGAGTACTGGAGTGGGGTGCCATTGCCTTCTCCAACTGATAGAATAAGTTTTTAATAATACTTTGTAACTAGAACAATTACATCACTTTATCTGCTGTACTTAATTTTAACATATTTATTCAGTTTTTTTATTCATTTATTCAAAAGATTTTAGTTAGTGCCTTTTAGTTTTGTAATTTAGTCGTTAATTCCTGTCCAACTCTTTTGCGACCCCATGGACTGCAGCCCGCCAGGCTCCTCTGTCCATGAGATTTCCCAGGCAAGCATACTGGAGTGGGTTGCCATTTCCTTCTCCAAGGGATCTTCTTGACCAAGGGACTGAATCCAAATCTCAATGGCAAGAAGGTTCTTTACTGCTGAGCTACCTGTCCCTGATGCTGCTGCTGCTCTTGCTAAGTCGCTTCAGTTGTGTCCGACTCTGTGCCACTCCATCGACGACGGCAGCCCACCAGGCTCCCCCGTCCTTGGGATTCTCCAGGCAAGAACACTGGAGTGGTTTGCCATTTCCTTCTCCAATGCATGAAAGTGAAAAATGAAAGGGAAGTCGCTCAGTCGTGTCCAACTCTTAGCGACCCCATGGACTGCAGCTTACCAGGCTCCTCCATCCGTGGGATTTTCCAGGCAAGAGTACTGGAGTGGGGTGCCATTGCCTTCTCCGGAGCTACTTGTCCCAGTTAGTGCCTAGTAGATGCCAATCACTTTCTCGAGAAATTGAAGCTACGTGGATGAGTGAAGCAGACAATAACATTTTTTACCTAGTTTTGGAATTATTTATGTTTGGGCTCATGAAAAATCACCTGTCTGTAAGGACTGATAAGACACTGGAGCATATATTAAAGTGGCAGAGTTTCTTATGGAGATTGTTAAGTGCAGTCGACTTCATGTCTTGAGGTTTTGGAATAAATTTTTCCCTGGAAGCTGTGAATGGAGCTTTTATCTCAGAATGTTTCCTTCAGGTCTTTGGTTTTATGTATTATTATGCACGAGGGCAAACAACCAACTGAGTCCATTGTCCACCCCCCCACTCTTTGTTATTCATTCAAACAATGATGCAAGTGAAAGGCTTCTATAAAAATCATTAGTTGTGGGAATTATAGTAGATTTAACACATTCAACAGCCCTGTAGACCTCATCTAAAGTAGTCTATTTTTCCAGGAGCTTGAAGAGTTTAACAACCTAGAGAGGTTAGTTCTCTGAAAAGGATCTCAACAATATCTGGATTGCTCGCATTTTTTGAGAAGGGCAGATAGAAGGTAATTTTGTAAGGAAAAAAAGTTACTTGAGTAGCAGAAGAAACCCAAATTAGCCTTTTATCCCCCCGAGAATAGTACCTGGAGAATGTCATAAGGATCGAGCAAAATATAAATGTATAAAACAGACCTTAGGAAAGCCTGGAATTATAAAGTGGCCACTCCTAAGAAAAGATAGGAAGATATGAAGATATTCATCATTCATCAGCAGCCAAGTTCATAACCCTCTGTCATCTCTCTCTTCTCCTCCCCACCGCCTCCATTCACTTGACACCTCCAACCCTCCTGCAAGATATCCAGGACAGGGACCCCAGAGAAATTCTTTCTTAAACTGACCTGACCACTTGCAGAAATTTCACCATTCAAACTTCTGCACTCTCTCAAGAGCCCTAACGCTATTTTTCCAACTGGATGACACCAAATGGCCTTTATTTCAGCTGTGCTGAAGTCAGAGGAATTAGTTGCCTCTGATCACTGCTTTATGCCAGTGAGATGCCCATGTGAAAGGCTGAAGAAACTTATCTTTCTGTCATTATTACTCAAAGGCTCCTGGAAGTCAGTCCGGATCAGGAAAAGAAATTCAAGCATGAGTAATAAAACTGTGTTTATCACTAAGCAGCTGAAGGGTGAATGGCACAATTGGGGATGCTCTGACATCCCCAGGATTTCAGGAAGACTGGCTCCTCCCAGGATGCTAAAGGATCCCTGGTCTATCTCAGACATACTATTAAGATGTGGAAAACACCTCTCCACCTCCGCGTCAAGCACTGACCACCCTCCTCCTGGAAGATGGAGCAGCTGGAAGGTGAAAGCTATACCAGAACAAAATATTCCACTCGGGTTTCCGCCTTTATCTGGGCCATTGGCAGTCAGCCCAGCCATGAAAGAAATATTGCTGGACTGGGCTGAGGCAAGGAATTTCGTCAGAAAGGATTACAGGCTGAAGGAGTTATGGGGGAGAGATTGCATTGAGGGCTTCTGGCTGGAGGAGGAACTAGGCCTATTTTGAAATGAGAGCAGCTGCCACCCACAGAAGCCCTCAGGCCTTCATCTATTTTAATAGGATTTCTTCAGTGGAGGCTTCTGGTGTGTGGTTGGTTTATCATTTATGATAACCCATTTTTCACCATAAATTCAAACATTTCCTTTCAGATTCACTGACATTTAGGAAACATGATTTTACACTCCCTTCACTGAACAAACACATATTGAAAGCTTACAGTGTAACAGGCTCTGAGCATTAGTCCTGAAACCAGAAAGGCAGGGCCTGTCTCACGTGGGCTTTGCATTCTGGGGTGTGGGCTTCTGGGGAAGGGGACATACAGAATAAGCAAAGCAACAAAGATATTAATGTAATTTCTTATACCCTTCCTGGGTAAAGAAACTAAGACAGGGCTTTGTGATCGGGTGACTGGACTAAAGATAGATTTTGATTTTTGGATGAGGGGTCAGGACACATCCTGCTGAAGAGATGACCCTGGAACTTGGGAGTCAACTATAAGAGCAGTCAGCAAAGATACGTGGACAGGAGACTGTAATGGAGGGTTCGAGAAGTAGAATATTTAAAACAGAACTAAAACTTGGAGCTTAAATATAATAAAAATATGGACTTGAGAAAATGGATAGAGAAGAAAAGTGTGACATTTCATAAAAATATTAATCAAAGAAAGTAAGATATACGAGAAATAGGATATTACAAATATAAAATTTTTAAGTATTTTCTATTCATATGTATATGACATTATAGCTCATATTATATATAATCTCAAAGTACAATACATTTTACCAAAAATTATTTGTATTTGTTGTTGTTGTTCACTCACTCAGTTGTGTCTGACTCTTTGCAGCATTCCAGGCTTCTCTGTCCTTAACTATCTCCCAGAGTTTGCTCAGAAATAGACTTTGATTCATAGTTCACTTCTTAAATTTGAAACTTTAATCTTTTCAAATTAAAGTCATGATAACAATGAAGACGTACTCTTGCCTGGAAAATCCATGGACAGAGGAGCCTGGTGGGCTGCAGTCCATGGGGTCGCTAAGAGTTGGGCACGACTGAGTGACTTCACTTTCACTTTTCACTTTCATGCATTGGAGAAGGAAATGGCAACCCACTCCAGTGTTCTTGCCTGGAGAATCCCAGGGGTGGGGAAGTCTGGTGGGCTGCCGTCTATGGGATCGCACAGAGTAGGACATGACTGAAGCGACTTAGCAGCAGCAGCAGCAGCAACAATGAAGAAAGACTGGTCACCAAATTGAAAGACCTGAGATAATCATGCCTGTGCCAGGACACCGCCTACAAGAGTGAACTCCAGGAGTCAGTTGATACTTACCAAGTCACAAAAACAAACACCTCTGTCTTTAAGGAGTTCAAATGTTGTCAAAATGTTTGCTATATCATAAAAATGTGTCACTAAATGTAAGACATAATGACTACAAGTGATGTATAAACAAAGTTTCCTAAAAGCATCCAGATATAGTGATTTGTGGTGGCTCAGATGGTAAAGAATCTGCCTGCAATGCAGGAGACCTGGGTTTGATCCCTGGATTGGGAAGATCTCCTGGAGAAGGAAATAACAATCCACTCCAGTATTCTTGCCTGGAGAATCCCAGGAACAGAGGAGCCTGGTGTGCTACAGTCCATGGGGTCACAAAGAGTTGGACATGACTGAGTGAATAACACTTTCATTTTCATAGTGATTTATTCCAAAAGAACTGGCAAAGGCAAACCAAAAAATACTGAATTCAAAGTCCATGGCAAACGATCTCTGAGAATTGCAAAACTGTTGTTATGGTAATGCATTAGGAAGAGCTGAAAATAATATTTCTAAGTGATTTACTTTTTAGCTTAACTAACTGACTGGCTTAAAACTATTAATACAACTCAATCCAGACAGAATCTAGGAACTAGAATGAATAATATCTGAAGTCTGTTTTGCTGCTTTGCATCCAAAAATATTCTATTAATTAATAGATATTATTAAGAAGATGTTTATTTTGACTTTTCAAGAGGGATGTTAAAATTATTTGTAAAAGAAACAAAGTACAAACAATAAAATTAATTTTTGTTACCCACATTCTTTTGTTTATTGGATATGTATTTGAGAGGCTTCTAGGTATTAGGTAAGAATACAAAAGAAAGATGTAACTCTTCTTTAGTTTGTTTCTGGTGTATCTAGGAAGAGAAAACAAATGCTGTTCGTGCAAAACTTGGAAGACAAAAAAAACACCGTGAGTCAGTGACAAAATGAATGATGTATGTCAATGTTCACTTCGATTTGTTGAACTGTCAACCCTGAGACTTTACCTGTGGGATGTTTAATCAAAGACAGCTTACACAGTTAAGATGACCTTAATTTGAGGACATGCATAGTGTTTATTTTGCTATACAGCAAACAGATGTAAATACCAAGTAGCCATACAAATGACCACTCTCAGGATTATTATTCTATAACCAAATAAAACTTCAGCCGTTTTCTCTTCTAGGTTCTTCAGTTTTTTCAACATGTATGACCAGTGTTGCTAATTTCCTGATAAAGTATAAACACAGCTATGCGGGCACCCTGAAACCCTCAAGTGTTTTATCACAAGGTTCAGATTTATTCCCCATACCTAAGAACTTCCTGTATTTCCAGTCCTGCTTTCTTCACCATGACTTCAAGTCATAATTCACTTGTGAATTCTCTGCACCTGCAGCCCCAGCACCAGACCGAGCATTGACTCGTGCCCTGCTATGGAACTGGTGGGGACCACAGTCACTTCACTGTGTCGGGAAGTGAGTTCCCGCATGGAAGACAAGCCCCTGGAGAAAGACCCCTTCTGCAGTGAACTTTGAATGAGTGAGAAGTAAACCCCATAGTTAAGCCACTGAAATGAGAAGTTAACTTTGCTATGAGGCCCCCAAAATGGGGAGTTGTTTGTTATTAAAAGTACAGTTTAGCTTATTCCGATTAATAAAGGCACTGGAAGATTCAGTGAAAGGATACATTTTTGAGGATAAGTTATTAAGGAAAACAGTCCAACTTTGAAGACTACTGTGTCCTCAGTGAAAAAATATCACATTCCATGAAAAGGAACAGAAAACCATAAAGAGAAATAACATATAAAAGTATAAGAAAAAAATAGGGAACAAGTTGAAATAAGAAAGGATTCTAAATAAATATGTTAGATACTAGAATTAAAATTCAAGATGATCTCCTGTAAAGCAGGGGGAAAGGCAAATAAACAGAGTGAGAGAGAGTAAGGTAAATGTGGAAATCAAGGAAGAAAAAAAAAGAATAATCAGAGATATCTGAAGGAAATGTTTCTTGGTTAACTTTTAAAGCTAACTTGGCAGATTGAAAGAATTTCTCAACAGCACACTTTGGTTTGTTTTGTGAGGTTCTAAATGAAAGGATAAAAGAAAAATACCACAAGATGTTGACCTGTCTCCAAATTGTGCTTTGGCTAGTGATGAGGCATCATAAAGTTTACTACTAAAAGGGCTGAAGATCTACTAGAAAGAGTACTTTTCAGTTAACTCATATGTGGTGCTCCCTTGAATCTAATAACTCTCAGAATAGCTTCCACCCAAGAGCTCTTGCCTCTCAATTTATTTGGCAGAAACTCAATGACAAGATAGAAAATCTGACGTACGTACCAAGAGAAATACAGTTCTTTCTTCCCCTACCCCGTTTCCACCTCCAGCTCCCTCCCTGGAACTTCCCCCTTCTACATAAATGTTCCTCTCTTCTTTGTTATATCTGGCTTCAGTTTTATAATTACTTTATTGTGTATCACTATTTCTCATTATATGACATATCTTTCTCTTTTTATTACCAATAGAATCATCCAGAAGCTTTACCTCACAAGAACCATTCTAGGTGCCCAGCTTTCTTTTTCAGACACTTGGCTAGTCTAACATTGTACAACTTAGTACAGGGGGTTTCTTCTACCTGGTTATTATGTGTGACCCTCAGTTTCCATCAGTCCTTCCTTTCTTTTCATAGTATAAGATTCTATTGTTTTGTGTAACTCCGGATTATTCCTAGTGCCTTATACACATCCTCCATTACTTATTCTAGAAATGAAAATAGTTATCAATACTGTATAGTAATGTTTATACTTAAGAGATAAAACAGAACTATCATACACATCAACAAGAGTATGCACATGGTAAAAAAGCTAGGTGAGCCTCAGAGCGCTCATCTGCCACATGAAGGGCTGGATGAAGACAGAACAATACATACGACACCATGGAGAGGATAACATCTGAAGTCAAAAACCTTAAGCCCAGCCAAATTGCTATTTATGTATAAAGACAGTCTCTGTCACATAATTTCCTAAGGAAAACTTCTTCATGTAATTCATTTCACCAAAAACCAAACAAAATTTAAGAATCTCCAAATGGGGAATGTCATGTAAGCTATGAACTAGTTAAACTGAGTTAAACATCAGTAACTTTGGAAATGTGGTTACAAATGGTAAAGCAGAATGTAAACATAAAAAATTCTTCCCAATAAAGAAACACGGTTCAAAATGTAATCTTTGGCTCCACACCCCACATGAGCTTAGAAAAGTCTGGGTGTTAACTGTGGTGGAAACAGAATGACAAGCCATAAATTCCTCATTTCATCCATAGGGACCCAAGAGATACCATTTCATTCTTGAACTTTCATAAGTAGAAAAACTTAGAGGTGCATTCTTAGAGTTTGTCTATTTTCTTTTGCTCCTTACTCCAATACTCTGGCCACCTGATGCAAAGAGCTGACTCATTGGAAAAGACCCTGATGCTGGGAAATATTGAGGGCAGAAGGAGAAGGGGGAGACAGAGAATGGGATGGTTAGATAGTATCACCAACTCAATGGACATGAGTTTGAACAAACTCCAGGAGACAGTGGAAGAGGAGCCTGGCATGCTGTAGTCCATAGGGTTGCAAAGAGTCAGACACAACTTAGTGACTGAACGACAACAACAACAGAAATGAGGTTTGACATGCTGACTTGTGTATCTAAAGTTACAAAGAATAAAAATGTTAGGTAAAGGAATTTTTATTTAAAGCCAAATTCTGACTTCTGGGTATTCCAGTCTTATCCAAGTCTTTCTGGTGACCCCAACCCTGTCTTAGAACTAATTCTTCACACAGAATCTTCTAGCTTCAAGTATGTGCCCACAGAATCAGCCTCCCTCTGCTCTTGGTTCCTTCATTCACCCGAGAACATAACTTTTCTGCCTACACAGCCCTACCTGTGCCTTAAGCTTCTCAGTTGACATTCTTTCCCATATAGTTTGCATTAACAGGTTGTCTACCAGTCCTTCTAGAATACAAGGCACACAGCACCCAGCAAAATTGCCCATTTCTCCCAGGCACTTAATACAGAGCAGTAATAAGCAATATTCCACTCACCTGTTTCTGCACCTGTTTTCTATTTCTCCCCAGTTGCTTTGATAGCTAGTTCCTGATGTAATGTCTCCTTAAAAGGGATCCTTCCTACAGTTAATGCTCCCCATCCCGTCTCCTCACACTAATAAAAGCAAAAACTGGAATAATGTTAACAGTGAACAACAGCAGCCAAAAGAAACCCAAAGCAGCACACTGGCCATATTTTCTATTTGGATTATAGTGTCTATTTGCTTGGACCATTATTTCTTTCAGGCCTAATGCCTAGAGGTACGTGCTGATCTGCCAAGCTGCTTTAATATTTAGTGAGGAGCCACAGCCGACTAATAATTTTTAATAGCTTGTCCTCTATTGATTTCAACCCACACACTAAAGCACCTAATAAAAATTTTAAAAGGATAGGTGAAGGGACATAAGGACAAAAGAAAGTTAATAGCCTTTGTCCACCTCCATTTGAAGAGATAAAGAGGATTATTTCAACTTCTAGGCAGAGTTGGTATAATAAGACAATTGCTGACTGCACCATCTTTCAACAATGGCTTTTTTCCTTTTGATGAGCTTCAAAATATACATTCTTTAACTGATATGAAACAAGCTCTGAGATCGGTAATTTCTGATGAGGTGCAGATGGGTGGGTGGTTTGCATAAAAACCCTTGTGGACACAGTAATGAAATCAGAAAAAAAAAATCCTTAACAAGTTAATGGAACTTGTAATGTTGACAAACACATATCCCCACATACACTAAGATGATCTGATTTGCTATGGGGATGCAACAGGTACAGCAAAGATGGGCCTAAAAGAGGAGGCATGAATTGCAGTTCCAAGGTGGGGGAGTTGAAGGAAAAAATTAGGAGGTTTGGATTAACATATACACACTGCTATATATAAAATAGATAATCAACAAAGACCTACTACTCTACAGCATAGGGAACTCTCTGAGAGTCAATATTCTGCACCAACCTATATGGGTAGAGAATCTGAAAAAGAATAGATATATGTGTAAGTGAATCACCTTGCTGTACACCTGAAACTACCACAACACTGTAAATCAACTACACTTCCATATGAAACAACAAGAAAAAAAAGAAAGGTCAAAAAGAACTGCAGTTTCAGAAACGGACCGGAAAACCTCCCTGCAGCCTTAGGCTTTATTAAAGCCGGTGACTGTGCTTGAGGGAGAAAGGAGGCAGCAGAGCTGTCTGAGATGCATTATATCAGAAGGAAAGGGTTCATTTAAAGCAGCCCTTAAACTTAGCATAAAAAACAAACACCATCAAAGGAGGCTTACCCCCCCAAAATGGACAGAAATCAAATCCTCCTTTGGGTCAGAAACTCTCCATAAATTCTCCAATTTAAACCTGCTCAATAATTCACTATCTCTATTCTCATGAATGTTGAGGTTAGTAGATTACCTAAGGGGTGATTTCTCTCAGGCTAAGTATCAGGAGGCTGAGGGGAACAGAACTATCATAGGCATTTAAACCAGGAAAGGCCAGGAAAGGGGTGTACACAATGGTACTTATGTGTCCTTGGTAGCTATGCCACAGGGCAGTGCCCTATGTGTGCTGAAAGATATTCTTGGAGACATCAAAAGTGGTGCAGGGAAAGGATTGTTTACAACACTGAAGCAGGATTTAACAGGCTGCCATTTAAACCCATATGTTCAGAAAACAGAGGCCATCAAGCTTTCCTACTAAGCAAGCAAGCATGTGTTCATCACCTGCAGGCCAAGCACAGAGCTGGCAGCATGGGGACACAAAGCAAAAAGGACATAATTTCTTCCTCAAAGATAATTACACTGTCACTGTAAAAACCAAAGACACTCAGGAACCAGTGCTTGGGAGAAAGCAACGTGACATTTCAGTGGAGCATCATTCAAGGCTTGGAGGAAAGCATGGAGGAAAAGCCCTGGACTGTGTATCACGGGCGTATTTCTAACACAGCTGGGGAGTCACAATGGGAATGTCTATTGTGTATTCAAGGCAGCTGAAGTCTTGAAGATGTGGTGGGAGGAAGAACAACCATTCGGTTTGCCAGGGACCACGCGGGTTTCCTGCAATGTGGGATTTTCAGTCCTCAAACTGGGACAATCCAGGGAAAGCCAGGATGAGCTGCCAACACTGTGGTGGCTCATGCACGAGTGTAAACCAAAATTCTTCTAGCATTGTCTCTGAGAAGCAAGTTACGGAAAACTGCTCTTTGTATTTTTCTTATCTGAAAATAGATTTAATTGATCATAGATTAAAGATAGTATATTAAAGCCTTTAGCATACAGTAGGCACATTATTTTTATGGTGTATTCTATGTGTTATCGGAGAAGGTGATGGCACCCCACTCCAGTACTCTTGCCTGGAAAATCCCATGGGCAGAGGAGCCTGGTAGGCTGCAGTCCATGGGGTTGCGAAGAGTCGGACACAACTGAGCGACTTCCCTTTCACTTTTCACTTTCATGCATTGGAGAAGGAAATGGCAACCCACTCCAGTGTTCTTGCCTGGACAATCCCAGGGACAGAGGAGCCTGGTGGGCTGCCGTCTATGGGATCACAGAGTTGGACACGACTGAAGTGACTTAGCAGTAGCATCTATGTGTTATAGCAGAGCTTTAGTCAGGAAAGCCCCAGTGGATTTCAGAGGAGGCAAATAATCACTGTGTTTGGCATAGAAAAGGAAAGATTCAGAAGTAGAGTGACCATCCCACTTCTCCTCCAAGCTGGGGCACTTCTAAATGACAAAGAGGGTGTTCTCACTACGTATATGAGGCAATGGGTATAAACTATGTATATTTCAGACCAACCAGAAGAGTGGTCAGCAAGCACTGAATTTAAGATTTGAAGGAAGAATGGAAATTAAACGGCAGAAATGCCACGAGATGCAAATGCCAGGGGTCATGTACTGTTTTTAAGAACTGTGACGAGTCCTTGCTAAAGAATTCTGAATGAAGTTTGAGATAAGAATAGGGATAGAAAGAAAGGATTCCTGCTGTAGAACATCTTACATGAAAAAAAAAAAAGTTTGGTTTTATCTTTTAGACTATAAGGAGCCATTGAAAGTATTTGAGTAGGATAGCAAAATACCAAAGTAGCAATATTAAGACCAATTTGGCAAAGTGGAATGGAGGGAGATTTTAAAAATCAAATGGGTAAATACTAAAAGCAATATTCAGATATAAGGCGAAGTGACAATGGTCTAGGGCAGAAGAGAACTATCTAAAGTAAGAAATACATGGAAGAAAATTTGAGAGGGCTTGGTCATAACTAATTATGGAGAAATAAGAGAGAACTGAACATAATTTAATGAGCTGAAAGCTATTTGATTAGAAAGAAAAAACTAATGCTGGTGACAAAGACTGATAATACATGTCAAATAATTTTCAAAAGTATCTCAACATGCTTTCACTGACAAGCTCTTATCAGGTGATAATGTCATCATAGATGCAGATGCTTTGACAGGATGCAACCCTGGTCCTTGACTTTGTAATCTATACTGAATGACAGCTGCAGAAGTGGGCGGGCGTCACTGACCTAGGAGTCCAGATGGTCAGGCGTGGCCTGAGGTCACATATCAAGCCCAGCAAATCCAGTTAAGGAAGAGAAAGTCAAGTTCATTTGTGGACACAAGTAGGGTAAGAAGGGTAGGATTCAATGTCAGAAAAATCTGACCACAGAAAATGAGGAAACCAGACAAGGACATTGAGGACGTTATCTGAGCCAAGAGAGAAAGATGTGAGAAGAAATGAATGGGGGCAGTGAAGTGACGGTTGAATGGGAAGGAATGTGACATCTATTGAAGAGCCATCTACAATTAGTCTCATGACAGGTACCAAACAGGCCACCCTAAAACATGCCACTTTGGCATAAGTATTATTTTGAGCTGAAGGCAACTGAGAATCAACAGATGCAGAAGAGTTCCCTGCCCTCCTCTCATCTGCCTAAAAGCAGGGCATGTTTCCCTTTGAGGAAGGTACCTCCCACTTCAGCCCCCCTCATTTCTCACCTCCTCCCCCAATAAGAGATCAAAATTCTCACTGAAGAAGGGGCAGCTGACATCAAAATGTTTTTGCATAAATAAACCTCACTAAAATAACCCCTTTTTTCCATTAGTTGCCCCATTTATTTCCTAGTCACTCCCCCATAATTCATTGACCCTTTAAGCCCAAATCCCCTTTTTTTGCTACAAGGATATATAAGCCCCTGAGTATAACCCCTTCTTTGAGTTCCATTTTTTTTTCTGTGAATTTCTGTGCATGTAAAAATTAATAAAGTTGTGTGCTTTTTCTTCTTGTTAATCTGCCTTTTGTTAGTTTAAATTGCAGTCCCCAAGTAGCAACTAAGAGGGTAACAGAAACATTTTTCCTCCGAGACACTCATTTTACCATGAGAAAAATCAAGGAAATTCCAACTTGTCTAACTGCAAGTCTCTGTATGATATACCAGAACTCCCTCCATATCATACTTCCCAGCGGAAGCAGAAAATAGTTTCAGAGAATGGATGCTCTGAGGTCACAGGAGACATCGAGTCCTCAGACTGGCTGAGAGGAAAGGGAGTGGAGAACAAGGCAAGATTATTCTAAAGCAATGTGCCACCTAATTTCTCCACAGGTAAAACTCATGAGGGCCAATGCACTGGCTGAGAAAAAGGTAAATGAACCTTCTAGTTCTTTTTTTAAAAAATTATTTAATATCTTAATTTGTCCTCTCCCCGAGCTAGTACATTGAAGTACATAGTAACCCCAAAGTACATAAATACCCTCAAAGCTATAAATGTCACATCTTCAACTCTTGGATCAGCTGGATATAAAATAATATTGAAGTAGAGATTCACAATAACATATTTTAAAATGTCATCCTGTCCTACCCATTGTTGTTGTTTAGTCACTAAGTCGTGTTTGACTCTTTCGTGACCCCAAGGACTATAGCCCGCCAGCCTCCTCTGTCCATGGGATTTCCCAGGGAATAATACTGGAGTGGGTTGCCATTCTCTTCATCTCCCCTACTCATCCTCCATTGAAAATTGCCCCCCCAAAATTTTTTTTTTAAATTAAACTCTGGAGAAATTGATCGTCAGTGACAGTCTCTATAGAAGAATATGGGAATCAATTAAACAGAAGCTGAAAAATGTCTCAGGGTATAATTGATAACATGATGAGACAGGAAGAACAATTTCAAGTATGAAGTTAAATCCGAAACTTCTTACTTAGAGAAAATGCAGAGGCTTCTTGTGTCCCACAGGCCCAATCTGCAGAACTATTAGAGTTTGAGGAAGCAAGAACCAGAGAATAATTGTTGTTGTTTGTTTATTCTTGACAGTTTTAAAGGACAACTTCTCTTGGGGAGGAAATTTCTATTTTCCTACTTAGAAGTTACTTCTAAACCTAAGACTGTCCCAGGAAAGCTTTTTGACTCTTTCTGAAACTTTGGAAATGGATTTTGCATAAAATTGAATAATCTGTTTACTTAATTGCTTCAGTATATTAACATTCCTCAAATTCAGAGGTTTAAAAACATCACTGAATATGAAACATGTTCAGAAAGAGTGAAAAAAAAATGTCACTGTTACAAAGGTTAGTTGCCAAACCAGTGAATGAAAGATCAACATTTTGTCCTTGGTGGTCTCTGAATTGGACAACTGCCATTTTCAGCATGAAAGCTTATTCATTGCTAATGTGATTTTTTTGTTAAATGTTAAAATGGCCCAAATGTTTTCTTGAATTATAGCCCAGGCAATTTACGCACTTAGGTCTGGTTAAAAACACTGGTTGCCAGATTTTCTTAGTGCATTATCCACTAAGCCACATGCACTGCAGAGAAAGCCTTAATTTCTATTAAAAATTTAAAGTTGATAAAAAGAATTTGCTTTTGTGTAAGAACAAACTCATCTGTTGATTCACTTGCAGTAGTAAATGGTTTAATAATCTCCTACATGAGAATTAAAATATAAAAGCATTTGGTACCAATGCTATATAATACTTCAATTCTTAAAGAACTTTTTGAATCATGAGGATCTTTCAAGGAAAATAGGAAGAACAGATACCTGGAATACATTACTAAAATTAAGGTAAAATTATCATACACCATTAAAATTTATAATCTCCTGTTAATGAAGTTTTAAAAGATAGTCCATTTATTGCAGGGGAGCTTAGGGAAAGGAAGTAGTAATTATCAGAATATATGCCCCAAATCATTATTCTACTTCATCCCTTATGCATTTAAACTCTCTCCCTCTGCTACAAGAGTCTTTGTAATAAAAGCGGAAGATTTTGATAGCCGACTTAATGTAAATTTAGATGCAATTCACAGCAAGTTTTAAAAGAAGGAAAAAAAATCAAATTTTATTAGCAAAGCTTCAGATTAATTTGCAGCAGAAGGGTTAAAATACATGTTAGTCTTGTTAACAGATGATTGATTGTTATTCCTCAAAGACAGTTCCTCCTTTTTATGCCAGGCATCTAGGTTGCAAAATTACGTAATGTTCTTGAGGAAGACAGCATAGCAAGGGTCTATGCAGGCTTCATTTATTTATCCCTTTCTAAAGTTATTTTTAATCCTAATAATAACAAACTTTTGTGTGCCTACTGTGAACTAAGCACTTGATAAGCACTATCTTGTTTAAGCCTGACAGCAATTCTATGTTGTCTGAATTAATATTTTCCTTATTACACAAGTGAAAAATTGAGGACTCAAAGAATTAAGTTGTTCAAGGTAGTTCAGCCAGTAAATGGTATGTCTTGGATTTGAATCTAGGTTCAATTGACACTTCAGTCTGTGGTTTATTATTGAGCAAAACTGCAGTCATCAAATCATCTGATAAATTTCTTCTGCAAAGTCGGAAAACTTTTCAAATTGGACAAGCTATCTCACCAACATTTTTCTTTCTTTACTGCCTATAAATGATGAACCTGCCAGCAAAAATAGGCATAAGCTTATCAGCTGTTCCACTTTTAGCAGAATGATACTCTCAAAACATGTCCATATATTTAGAGTCTTGTATCACTTCTTTATCATGCCTGTAACAGCTTTATGATCTATATGAGAAAAAAAAAGTTCCATCTCACCCCTCTGGCTGATTTGTCAATCCACAGCATCCTTCCCCAGTAATATCCGTATCTGAAATAGCAAAAAAGACCTAAAGACATTTCAAATAAACTACTTCTCTGAAGTTTTCCTTTGCTTACTCAGAAAAATGAGGCGTTTTGGCTTTGACACTATCTTAGCACTTAGTCCTTACTGCCATCAGAGAACAAACCACAGAACATTCTGCATTATTTGCTGGTGAACCATCTTCTACCTGGACCAGACTCCAGATCTCTTAGCTTTCAAAGAATCTGTAAATCCATTTTTTGATTAATCTTTCATTTTTTAAAAGCATGTTGAAACAGCTGATTATTACTGCAATTTTTTTCCTCATGAACTTGCTCAAATTATTATTCTGAAAAACAAACAAAAACAGTGTTCTTCACTTTACAAATAGGAAAACCAAAGAATGGTTTTAAGCACTCTACCACAAAATCACAAAGTATCCAAAGCTTCTGCCTGAGGAAAGACCTTTGAATAATAGAGAACGCAACATACTGCATTGCATTCCATTTCTTACTATTCTACACCATAAATATTCTAGAGAACTTTCATAATTTCGAAAGGGAAAATTAATACTTAGTTTTTTTGAAAACTAGATATTTGATGAACATCTTGAAAACTGTAAATTATATAAATCTGATATAATATAAAACAAAAAGAAAATACTACTTAGCAAAAACAAACTCAGTTTTCCCTTAAGGGAAAACATAGAGATCTTTTAGAAGATTCAAGATTCATATTTGTGCTTCTTTCTGATAACTGCTATGAATCATTGAGTCTTATTGAAGTGTACAATTACTACATACATAAATAGAACATTCTCATATACATGTATGTGTTGATTTTTATATTTTTGTGTCATCAATGTAACTAGAACTTTAAAATTCATTTATAAAAAAAAAAAACAAGATATTTGAGATTTTAACCAGCTTCTATTCTGCCTAGAGCTGTGAAATAAATGAGTAGAGATAGACAAGATAAAGATATTCTAGGAACGGAAGAGTCACTATAAAGCAATGTGCTCTGAAAATTCCAGAAACTCTAACCTAGTCTGACAGGATTCTTAGCCATGAGTCTGAGGATGAAAGGCAACTACTTCCAACCTAAACAATTTCCAACACTGGAGAAATCTCAAGCTGTAAGATCTCTTGGCTACCACAGATGCTACCATCAAATGCTTCAGAAGGGAGCTTTTTTTCCCTTCAAATGATTAAGGAAAGAACAACATTTATTGAAGGGTGCCAAGCTAGGAGAATGGGCAGCTAATGCTCAAAGACCCAAACTCCACAATGGCTTTCAAGGAACAGTTTTAAAAAGCAACAATTGGGGTAAGGGTTGCACCTCATGGACTTTTTTGTTTCTGATTGATTGGTGGTGAGATAATAGGATGGTGTTGATGTTTCCAAAATCTTAATCATTCACCTTCTCACTCCAATCAGTCCGGGGTCTATGTACTTGTGGTCAGCACGTAGTCACAATCCTCAACCTGAGGGGGGCAGGTCTTAATTTCTGAAGAACAGCTCAAAGACATGCATGAAAGCATTGTCCATGTGGAAGGGAGTTCCCTTTTGTCCCTGTAATAATGCTCTTGTGGGGCTTATGCATTCACATGTGGACATGTGCACAGTGCAGTACTTAATTATTGTTCATAGCTAAGAAAAGAGAAAGATAAGCAAGCAAGTGCACACACAAAGAGTGTCGATACAAAAAGTGACACACAGAAGTCATCAGTCACTGAAGATGTTGACAACAGGTGACAAGACATAGAGAGCGAAATGACTGATTTTACTAACGATCTTCATTCTGTCTTTTGGGAATGCAAAAGATCATATCTTTTATCTCCCCAACTAGAAGCTTTATTTAACACCAGAAGCAATAGTATCCATGGTAGACAGAAAAAAAATGACCCCCTGAAGACATCCATAATCCCCAGCACCTCCACAAATATGTCACCATGTAGTGGCAAAAGGTACTTTACAGATGTAGTTCAAGATCTTCAGATAGATTATTTTGAATTATCTTGGTGAGCCAAATGCAGTCACAAGGTTAGCAGGAGGGGTAGAGATAGAGAAGGAGATGTGAGATGATGATGATGATGATGATAGAAGTACAGGTCAAAGGGATGTTGCCATGAGCCAAGGACAGTGGTCTGCCTCGTGAAGCTAGGCAAGGCAAGGAATGGATTCTCTCATAGAGCCTACAGAAGGAATGCAGTGCTACCAATACTTTGATCTTAGCCCCATAAGCCCTATTTCAGAATTCTGACCTTCAGAACTATAAGATCATAAATCTCTGCTGCTTTAAGTCATTAAATTTGTGATCATCTGTTACAGCAACCACTGGAAACTTATACAATGTCTTTGTTGAATGTCTTGTTTCCATTGATGTCTTCAATTTAAATATGCATTTTCTTTTTCCAGGGCGTAGTCTATGCTAGGGCCCTATTTTTTTTTTTTAATTTAATTTTATTTTTAAACTTTACAATATTGTATTAGTTTTGC
Source organism: Bos indicus x Bos taurus (assembly GCF_003369695.1). NCBI lineage: Eukaryota > Metazoa > Chordata > Mammalia > Artiodactyla > Bovidae > Bos > Bos indicus x Bos taurus. The sequence continues at coordinate 26,529,063 of NC_040087.1, read as the reverse complement.
CAAATATCGAAATGAATCTGCCACAGGTATACTTGTGTTCCCCATCCTGAACCCTCCTCCCTCCCCATACCCTCCCTCTGGGTCGTCCCAGTGCACCAGCCCCACACATCCAGTATCGTTTTGTACCATAATGTATAAAACATTTGTAAGTTAGTGTCAGGATATGCTTTTATACATCAGGGAGTTACCTTCAACTAAAAAGTTTAGAAATATTAAGAAGTCCTAGAAATTGTCATTTAGGAAATAATTCCTATGTTTTTGTAATACATCCTTCATCCTGGTTCAGCCCTCATCCTCTTTCACATACAAAGAGAGTAGGCAAATAATTTAGACACTGCAACAGACACAACGTGGGGCAATCATGATGGCATAACGCCTTTGTAGAGGATTGAGGTTGTGTGGGGTTATATTGAAGCCTGTGCCAGAGAAACCAACAGATGCCCAAAGATCTCAATCAGCCTTATAAGTTGTCATGAAGTTCTGCTACCTAAGCAGCATAAAATGCAGTGATAATGAGATAGAAAACTAAGAAGTTCAGTATGTCCTATAGCAAACTGGCAGAAAAACCATTGCACCAATGTGATCTGCAGCCCAATGAGTCTAGTTTCAATGGGAAATCAATTAGCTGCTATTTCTTTATTTTGAAATATTGTCACACTATGGTAGACCAGTTGACTGCTCTATCCAGGTGATTCCACCCAAGACTTGAGGTATTCCACCCAAGTGTCCTTAGTAACCATGATAAGAGCAGGTAGATTTGGGAATCCTTTGGCTACCAACAGTTTGTATAACAACTTATTTCTCAGGATTATGGTGCTTTTATTCATCTTGGGCTCAGCCGCATCAGCCTCTCCACTCAATATGAGGTCAGGAGTCTAGACAGCAAAATTTATACTAGAGAACTAACATGAACACTCCCTATTCACATGCTCTCCCAGCAATGTATCAGGGATCATTCTTAGCATGGTTGTCATTGGTAATCTTCCCAATAGGGAAAGGGAATTTTTAAAAAATGTAAATGAATGATTTGAAAGGCCAAGTGGAACTCAGGTACCAAATAACTAGTTACATTTTTACCTGTCTTCTTCTCCCAAAGGAAGTCTCTCCCCTGAGATTTCCAACTCTAGAGAAAAGGAAGGGAGGGATCCCATTACAGGTTGGAAGGGTACTTCCTGACAGTCAATCATAGTCTCTATGTCTCAGCAGTTAGACAAGGGACGGAGGATATTGCTGGATTGTCTGTGTGGGGTTAAACCTTGGTTAAGACAAAAAATTCTACATTCCTCAATAAAGATAAGTCTATTACAGAGGCCACTGAATTACCTGGAGCGCTAAAAACTATCCGTTATCAGTTCACTGGGGGGATGTAAACAGGTGGCTCAGGTGGTAAAAGAATCCACCTGCAATGTAGGAGACTTGGGTTCATATGGGTTAGGTGCTTTCTCATTAATGGAGATACAGACACGATTAGGGCAGAGCACTTCACAGACAGGCATAAGGAGAGTTATACTTTCCTGAGTTTAAATCCTGGCTTCATCTCTGAATAGCCATGAGACTTTGAACAATGTTTCCTTCTCATCTACAAAGTGATGATATTAAAGCTCCTACTACCTAATTAAGGTAGTTGGATACTGTTTCTGCTGAGTAGCTTATAATCCCATGGGGGAGATAAACACGCACACAGATGCCTAAATGTTGCAAGAGAGGTGTATGCAGTTATGTGGAAGCACAGGGACCTAGCTAGAAGGGGACTTGAAGAGGAATTTGTAGATGGTGGAAGAGCCTGCAGTCCAGACAAAACCCTGATTTATCAAATTCAGGGACTAAGGCTCCTCTGTGCTCATTTAGCCAGACATGTTCTAACAGAGAATCCTACCTACACAGTCTAAAAGTGCAGGCTGAACTTCCAAGGTTCTCTTTCTTGTTTGCGAGTAAAGTGAAACTAATAAAACAATGTACTTGCGTTCATTTATTCTTTCAGCTCCTATTTGGACAAAGAAGTAGCAAGCATCTGTCAAGGCTAAGGATTGTACTGAAATGCTAACTCCAAGGCAGGAATTCAGCTGCCCCTTACTCTTCAGGCACTGACTGAGTCTGATTTAATTGATTAGCGTGGATTCCTTTCTCCATATAAACCTGCTAGTGTAGATTCAATGTTATCAAAATATACTTCAAGTGATGAAATTGGGCCGATTTGTGTTAAGTAGGGAAACTAGGAAATAATTCCTGTATTTATAATATAATTACAATCTATTTAAGAAACGTAAATTACATTGGGATTCCCTAACTGGATGCCCTTTGTTGGCCATTTTATTAAATGGCGTAATTCTATTTGCAGTAGTAGGCCTACAACTATCACACGAGAAGCTTACTGGCAGATCATCAATTTATATTTTATTCATGAAACAGAATTCCTTACTAAGTTGTCTTGGTCTTCTGTACAATTAGAAGGACATTTAGAACATGTGACCTATTGGAATAGAACAATTTTTATGGGTTTTCAGAATCCTAAATTCTTACTTCCATGTAACAACCACACTGAGGGTCAGTTTCTCCCCTCTATTGAATCCTACTTTTCTAACTTTCCAAGACTGTATTTCCCAAGAGTATCACCCAGTATACCACTCTAATACCACTCTGAAAGTGATCTTACATCTCAAAAGTCTGTTTCCAGGTAACCCAGCCTAACATGGGGTTGTCAATCAAAATGGTCCCCGTGGGGAGCTTTATATAATTCTAATCATTCTGCCCTTGCTCAGAACCTACTGAGAATTACATTTGAGGGTCTGTTTTTAGAAACAAAAGCACATTTTTGGGGAGATCTGTCCTAAAGTGCCAAATCTTTATCAACTGGGAGGTATGCATGTATATGTTTTGGAAAAAGCTAAAAGTTATTCCAAGCTGAATCTGAAAAATAAGGTTTGTTATTAAACTAGAGTCTATTATTTAGGACACAAAATTAGGTGCAGCTAAAATGTGTTGGGTATAATTTGCTAAATGGTGATCAAATGGGTTTGGAAACAATATCAAAAAAGATGCTAAATGTGTTTTTAGCAACAGCAACGTCAGTAAAAATGAATGTGTAGCCTCTCAAGAAAATTACTTAAAATGATAAATCTCATGTGTGTGTTTAGCTTGTACCATTCTTATTAAAATATCAGTGTCATCATTTTATAGTCACACTGAAGTTGCAACTATGGAATTCTAGTTAAAGCCTATTCTCCTTCTAATTATAGTTTTAGGACCAAAGAGCTTCATGGAAAAATGGGACTTAAGGACCTAGGTTTCAGACTCTGAATAAATGAAGGGGTTTAAAGAGCACCTGGTATTTTTCCAATACAAGGATTTGAGAATATTTATAGGTCAATGGCAAGAATCGTTTCTGACTCATCACTAGCTCCCAGTTCAGTACCTGATACACAGTGGATCACTGTGGAAATAACTAAATTATTCAATTCTAAGACAAATGCTAGAGACAAGCAAGACTTCTGGGAACCCAGTGAGCAAAAAAATACCCAAAATTATAAGCAAGATGTTATAAGTATATTGATTATATCTTGTATTTCTGTAGCTTATTTATTATATTCATATAATAAATACAAGGGTATCCCCTTGTATTTCCCCTCAACTTCAGCTGGATCCTATAAGTATAAATAATCTATATGTTTGTGTGCACTGATACCAGGAGCTAAGTCTTCAGCAAGTAGTAGGAGAACCCAAGATATAAAGTGGGTGGGGGTTATTGCAAAGAGAAGAGAAAAGCTGAGGAATTCCCAGGACTGGGAGTGGAAGGGGGAACCTAAGGAATAACCCCAGCCCAGGATTCTCAAGGCAGGATATGCTCACAGTTTACCAAACAAGAAGCTCTGATGTTACAATAACCAACAGCATATGGTTATGTTGAAAAAAGAGTTGATGATTTGTGCTATGTGACATAAGGGCAGAGATCATTATACACTGGGGTAAAAATCATGAGTAATATAAAGAGAAACAGAGCTACTGTTTGAAAGAAAGATCATTAGATCTTCCAGGACTGCACAGGAAGTGCTAGAGGAAGAAAGAATTCCCAGCAGCAAGAGTTTAAGTGATGGCTCAGAGGCACAATGAGCGTGGACGTCAGTGGCTGACTCGTGGCAGCCACGTCCTCTTCACAAATAGAGGGTTCTGTGGACCTGCTGAGCCAGATCTGGGCAGGCACTGGGAAGGCTAGAGATGTGTATAGATAAGCATTCCATCCAGAGTTTTCACAGCAGGGCTGTAGAGGGAAAACCAATACACACAAAACCATTAACCCTAAACATACCAATTATCTGGAAACAGAAATTCAGAGAAGTAAGAGAAAGATTTGAGAAAGACTCACGGAGAAAAGATCTCAAGCTAAGCCCTGAAGATTGGTCAGGATATTGATAGGCTGATGGGAGTGGGAAAAAAGAGCACCAGGGTGGAGGTGGGGAGGTCAAAAACAAGTATGATTTGTGTTCTGCAGGACAAAAAAGGCATGTTGGATACTATGAGGAGTTACCATCAAACATGCATATTGGACATGTGCATATCGGATAAAAAGCAGAGACTTTACTTTGCCGACAAAGGTCCATCTAGTCAAAGCTATGGTTTGTATGGATGTGAGAGTTGTATACAAAGTCATGTATGGATGTGAGAGTTGGACTATAAAGAAAGCTGAGTGCTGAAGAATTGATGCTTTTGAACTGTGGTGTTAGAGAAGATGCTTGAGTGTCCCTTGGACTGCAAGGAGATCCAACCAGTCCATCCTAAAGGAAATCAGTCCTGAATATTCATTGGAAGGACTGATACTGAAGCTGAAACTCCAATACTTTGGCCACCTGATGCGAAGAACTGACTCATTGGAAAAGACCCTGATGCTGGGAAAGATTGAGGGCAGGAGAAGGGGACGACAGAGGATGAGATGGTTGGGTGGCATCACCGACTCAATGGCCATGAGTTTGAACAAGCTCCAGAAATTGGTGATGGACAGGGAGGCCTGGCGTGCTGCAGTCCATGGGGTCACAAAGAGTTGGACATGACTGAGCGACTGAACTGAACTGAACTGAATGTGCGCATCGGAGCCAAATTAGAGAGGGCTTTAAAAGAACAAGAGGGCTTGGATTTGGTATGATAAATGATGAAGAATCACTTCACAAATGGGCTGCAGTTGGGAGACACTGAAGCCAGAGCCACCCATCAGCCGGCAGCTCACATTTACCCAGATCAAAATTGATGAGGGCCTCAATGAGGGAGCAGAAATGGCAAGAGAAAAGGGGAGACACTAACAAACATTTCAAAAAGCCCGAGAGAATTAACTAAGAGGATGGAAACAGAGACAGATCCAAAGTGACGCTGCTCACAGAAACTAGATTATTAGGCAGAGAACTCAGGTTAGAAAATAGATATAAGTTGGTTTAAAATATATGAGCCAGGACTTCCCTGGCAGTCCAGTGGTTAAGACCCCATGCTTCCAATGCAGGGGATGTAGCCTTGATCCCTGGTTAGGGAACTAAGATCCTACATGCTATGCCATGCAGCCAAAAAATTTAAAAAAATAATTAAACAATAAATTAAAAAAAATAAAATATATGAGATATGGCAAGGGCACAGGCTCTGAATGGAAAGTTCTGCATGCTCATTTCACTCTCAGAGGCTCAGTCACCTCACAGACTCCTAGAAATCAGTCTTAAACATTTTCCCATTGTGACTCAACTAGTCCCTTATGCTATTCAGCTGCTCCTCACAAAGCTCATGCATAATTCTTTAGTCCAGACCATATACAGTCAACCATCAGGATACAGAATCAATTGTTAGATTCATTACAGTACATCCACTATGTTCTAACTACTAACCTAGATTTCTCTCTTGTATCTCACTTCATTTTTAAACACTAACCCAATGTCAAAGATTTGTTCACCTACTTTTACAGAAAAAGAAAACAAGTTCAAGGAGGTTGAGTTTCAAATTCACAAACTCATAGAAACGGGGCAAGAATTCTAACTCAGCTCTTTTATGAATCCAAGCCTATGGTCTTTCACAAAGATGCACACACAAAGAGTACATACAGTGTGATTTAAAATATATTCTGAGAACCCAGAAGAGGGGGAAGTGACAATCTGATCAAAAGTTCCACATTTTCATTCCTGAGAACTGCAAAGACTTAAATGACTGCCATCTATTTATTATTAAGAACTCATTGATAGCTAATTTTGTAGATTCAGAACACCTGTAATATTTATCATTAATGATTTTAATAGTACTAATCTGTGTTTCAAAATATAATTTAAAAGTTAAACCTCATTACATCTTCATCAGTAAAATCAAAATATATATCCCAATACAAATGGGCAAATGACAATTTATAAAGAAATAAATACAAATGGTTAAAAAGATAATTGAGTAAGTTTACAGTATCATTAATAACAAAAACCACTGAAATAAAGAAGATAACATTTTTCATCTCACAAATAGCACAGGACTTTCCTTGGAATCCAATTGATGAGATTAAGTGAAAATTATGATTCTCATATCTTGTTGATTAGAGTACAAATTGACATCATCTGTCTAGAGGACAGGTTGGTGGTACAAATCAAAACCATCGGAATAAACAAACTCTTTGACACAGCAATTTCTTATGTATAAATATATTCATCACAATGTTATTTAAAGTAGTAAAAATTTTTAAACAACCTAAAGTTCAACAATAATTAATCATTAAACTGAAGTTAAAGGTAGCATACAATAGAACGCACAGTTATTAAAAAATCAAGTTGTGTAAGGATATAAAATGACCTAGAAAAATGATTACAGCATATCATTAAATAAAGAAAACCATACCTCATATTAATATCCACACTACGATTGAATTTTGTTGAGTCTGACTTGGAACTTCACCTTAAATCTTAACAAAGATCCTTTTTGAGCAATGGGATTATTTTTCCTTCCCGGTGCTTTTCCATGATCTCTGAATTTTCTACAATGAACTATATACAGCTTTTATCATCAGGAAAAAGCCATGTAAAAATCTAATTCTGTTAAATTACCTGTTATGTATTACCAGGGACGCCAGGAACCAGTCTAGCTCGTGCACTTGTTCCCTCTCTTCTGTATCCAGAACATCCCAAACCCTCTTTAATTCCTCTCCTTCCATTCCAGAAGGATGCAGCTTTCTGAGACATGTACACCTGGTTTCAGCCATTGCCCTGATCACAAACCTTTCCACAAGGATGTCCCATTGGGTCAGATTTTCATCTTCTCCAATCTGATCTATAAACTCATTTGTGAATTTAGTAAACTGTTACTGAACATCTACTTTGTGCTAGACAATATCTAGATTCCCATGCCACAAAAGTCAAATAGGACAAAGTCATACAGTCGGATGTAGGTAGATCCTGTATATACTATGAGTTTAATGGATGCACAGAGGAGGAAATTCAAAATCAGACACCGAAGAGGAAGGAAAGCAAGGAAGGACACTCAGAGGCAGTGATGCTCATCCTGAAAAAACAGAGCTATTTAGATTAATAACTCAGGGAAAGATACTCTAGGCAAAGGGAAGGCCTGTGTAAGGCATACAGGTGAGGGGGAGTATCGTATTTTCTGGGAACCTCAACAGTCTCCATTTGGCTAGAGTACAGTGAGTAAAGGCAAGTGTTGGGAAACAAAATTGGAAGGGGATGTTCCAAAATGTGTTACATAGACTCTCAGAACTCTGACATTATCTTTGGGAAATAAAAAGATTCCTTATCCAAACAACTCTGAGAAGCACTGTGTGGTGTTATCTACCTCTGGTAAATTGATAGTGAACAAAACCCCTCTCTTCCTTTCCCTCAGTATTCCTGGAATCCAACACTATAGGAAACAGTAAACAGAGTAATGAGAAGAGTCCAGAATAACCCTGAGAGCTCTGATGAACCGTGACAGCTTTCAAACAGAAGAGTCATTCGGGCAGCTTCGTGATTCAGAAGGTCCCCCTATGGCAGCAGCAGAGAGCACTGCAGTGAAGGGAGTAAGAGAAGAAACACACACCATCTGTGGGAGACTGTTAGGATGATCAAGAGGGGAAGGAATATGGCCTAAGACTAGCGCTAAATGACAAAGAAGAGATTGTGGATCAGAGAGAATGTCACCTAAGCAGAATGTAAGACTTAGGTAACAGACAGAAACATGGTGGGATCAGGACAAAGCTTGTGACCGGAAACTGTCTAAAGATGTTTTAGGTGTTTCTCGTTTTTTTTGTTTTTGTTTTTTTTTTCCTTGAGAGTCACTGGGGGAGGCAAAGTAGGTCTGGAGTAAAATGCAATAAAGCCTTGGACTTGTCCAACCATGATGGGAAATACAAGTCTGGATGTCAGCAAAAAGGTCTAAAGAGACAATATCTATTATGGGGTCATTAGAATATCAGAAACCATGGGCTTTGGTGGGAAATACAATGAGGAGTATGCAGGTTCAAGAATATAATCCTTGAGCCACATCAAAGTTTATCCGGAAATAGTAAATCTATAAATGTGGTAAGGAGAGGCCAGAAAGGAAGGATGAAGACCTCAAGAGAAAAATGCCAAGGGAGCCAATGTAAGAGACTTTTAAGTGGAGGTCATGGCAACTTGGATTAAAGGCCAGAGAGATCTAGTGAGATACGAACCGGGACGTATCTACCAGCTCTGGTGAAATGTGAGGAATCAAGATCTCATCAGAGTCTTTTCAGAGCAGGTGGGACTGGAAGTCAGAGTAAGAGTGAAATAAAAAAGACAGACAGCAAGGTGGACTTGTCCTTTACAGAGCTAACAGAGAGGGTGTTTCGGACTCAATAAAATGTTGATGTTTTGAGTTTGGATGTTTTTGCTCTCACTTGGGAGATAGCTGAGTATATGTTTCTATGTTAAGAGTGAGTGGCAGGGACAAGACGGTGGGATGTCAGTAGAAAAGAGAGACTGAAGTAAAAAGAGTAGTGGTTGCCAGAAGAGTCCGGGGGTGTAGATGGCATGGTGCTCACAGTGCAGATGCTGGAGAGCAGGAGACACCTGAGCTGCTCGGAATTTAGAGGAGGGGGGAATTGATATGTAGCAGGGAAGGAATTAAAGAATGTGTTCACCTGATGACTTCAAGGTACCCAAAACAAAGTTTTGTAAAAAGTGCTTGGAAGGCATGAAATGGTTTAATGGAAAAAGGTTAGGTTTCAGAAATGAATCAGTTAATCATTCTGAATCACGAAAAAGGAAAGACTCCAGAATTGTCAAATCTGCCTGTGTGTGTATGTGTGCATGCGTGTGCATGTGTACATGCTCAGTCGTGTCTGACTCTTGCAACCTCATGGACTATAGCCTGCAAGGCTCCTCTGTCCATGGGATTATCCAAACAAGAATACTGCAGTGGGTTGCCATTACTTCTTCAGGGGAATCTTCCCGACCCAGGGATCGAACCCAGGTCTCCTGCGTCTCTTGCAAGTTGGCAGGTGGATTCTTTACCAATGAGCCAATGGGGAAACCCAAATCTGCCCTTAAAGCTTCTCAAATAAGATCAATTCAATATCTTTTTAAATTAGTCGATATTAGTCTTAAGATATATGAGCATAGGTTTCCCCGGTGGCACTAGTGGTAAAGGACCCACCTGCCAATGAAGGAGATGCAAGAGACAAGGGTTCAATTCCTGGGCTAGGAAGATCCCCTGGAGAGGGGAATGGCAACTCACTCCAGTATCCTTGCATGGATAATCCCAGGGACAGAGGAGCCTGATGGGTCACAGTCCATGGGTTCACAAAGAGTCAGACATGTCTGAGCACACTCAGCACAGATATAGCACAGCATATGAGCACAATTAAAGTTCAAAATAAAGTTCTTTGGACATAAAAATGTGACTATTTATGCCAGGTGTATGCATTTTTTGCATATTTTTTTAACAAGAACTTTTTCTTAGGCATGTAGATTTGGAGAAATGTAATCAGAGCTTAGTGAATTTCTCTTTTACTTCCCCTTCAAAATCTGGGATCATTTAGTTTAAAAACACATGAGTAATATAGACACTGCTGCTGCTGCTGCTGCTAAGTCGCTTCAGTCGTGTCCGACTCTGTGTGACCCCATAGATGGCAGCCCACCAGGCTTCCCCACCCCTGGGATTCTCCAGGAAAGAACACTGGAGTGGGCTGCCATTTCCTTCTCTGCCTGGAGCAGGAGCTCCGCCTGTGGCAAAGGTCATGAGGAAGGAGGCTCGGCATACGCAAAGGCGGGATTGAGCCTCAGGAGTCCCCCTGGAAATTCTCGAGCATCTACCCCCAAAACCAGAGTCTGCCTATTTTCTGCTTTGTGCTCTCACCTACACCTCTGACTTTACGGGGGGGCTGTCCCCCACTACCTCTCTCTGAAAAAAGAGTTAACTTACAGCTCCAGTTAATAAAGTTCCTGGGTGTGACAGTGTTTCAACCTACAAACTCCTGTGGAAGTCCTCTAGCCTGCATGAATAGGTTTTTCCGGCCACATGTGATTGTTCAGAGCCTCCCAACTGTGAGAGGCATGAGATGTTCTAAACTGTCTAAATACAGATTCCTTTGAGCAGTTAAAAGATTGATTAAAAATTGTATTGGTGAAGGATTTTTCACTTGTTGGGCCAATGTTTGCTGCTAAGTCTCCATATCCCTTACCTGCTGTGTCCCTGGCAGTGTATTGATTAATATAATTGGTGTAAGTAGTAGCTTTAATGTTTGTAACCTTGGACCCTTGAGTTAATTCTTTTTCTTGTTATAGCCCACCACACCTTTGCCCTGTAGGAATGCAACTTTATCTAATGCTTTTGGAGGGTGGCACTTGACTAATCACCTTTAGAGAAAAATAAGTTTTCTGAAGAAAGGGTCTTAAAATGTTAACAGGCCTCCGGGCCAGAAGATTATGCAAATCACCTAAACTTTTGCATATGATAAGTTTGCAGGAAGAAAGCCTGGCTTACTGCATGACTCTACCCCTTCCCCCATTATCCTCTATGCATAACTTGAGGTATAAAAACTACTTTGGAAAATAAAGTGCGGGCCTTGTTCACTGAAACTTGGTCTCCCCATGTCGTTCTTTCTCTCACCTTCTGGCTGAATTATTCAGCCTCTTTTCTCCACTGAATTTCCTCACTGAGCTATCCTTATATCAGCCTCTTTTCTCCATTGAATTTCCTCACTGAGCTATCCTTATTTAACCACTCTTTATATCTTTAATTAAAATTTAATTAAGCAATTGTTTCCTGATCCTCGCCAACGCCGCCCCCACTTCGAATTCCCTGGATCCACGGGGGCTGGACCCCAGCACTTCTCCAATGCATGAAAGTGAAAAGTGGAAGTGAAGTTGCTCAGTCATGTCCAACTTTTAGCGACCCCATGGACCACAGCCTACCAGACTCCTCCATCCGTGGGACTTTCCAGGCAAGAGTACTGGAGTGGGGTGCCAAATATAGACACTACTTTCCATTTATTACTCTTGTTCACACTACTTTCAACTTTTCATGTAATAAAGTGAAGTGTTATCAATTACTAGGGTAATAATGTTTCTTCATTTTCACCATTGATTTCCATTTAAAAGTCTATCTTTGAGCTAATTTAAAAATTAAGCTATCAACTAGTTGGGTGCAGGAACAGGATGCATATCATCTGACATTGTAACAAAACTTTAATCAGCCAAGTGGATTCTTACACCATGGCCTGAAGACAGAAACAAACAAACAACAACAACAACAACAAATCCACACCTGGAGTAAAAATGCTAGGCCCATTTACAAGTTATTTTTGGTTCCTTGATTACAGTGAAATGTCGAAAGTACATATGTTTCAAACAGAAACAAATCCACACAGTATGGAGGCAAATCAAGCAAGATAGTGCTTCTAAAATTGATTGTAAATGTCACTACCCACTACCACCATTTCTTCTAACATAACCTTAGATAATGCAGTGCTTCCTTCTAAAGGCAGAATGATCTTGTTAGCTGAACTGGAGAGGTTCAGACCCAGAAGGCAAGCTTAAGAGGAAAAACCTATGAGCATTCATTCTGTGGAGACTGGGGGCTCCAGAAAAGCTTCAAGGCTCAAGAATTCAGAACTGTTCTCCCTGCCTACAAACTCAGACTCTGATATAACCAAAAACAGCCATTGCAATCCACATGCTTTTTAAACAATGTGTCCTCTTGTAATCTATTTTGATAGCCATATTTACCTAATTTATTGTCTACTGCTTACTTTATTCAGAATTCACAGGGAGAAGTTAACAATTTATAGAAAATCTTTAAGAGACATAATTAGTATTTAATTTATCAGGTCTGTAAATCTACATTTTTCATATACTTTATTGGGGTTGTTTTAAGAGGAGCTTTTCTTTAATTATAAGTGTGTAGGAGTTGGGTACCACATTTTTAGTACCAAAAACACAAAAACTTTTTGGAAGACTATCCTCCTCTAGTATCAATGAGAAGTCTATAGAACCAGGTTTGAAAAAGTCATGAAAAACCATTAAAGTCCAGGCAGCCAGAAATACAGCCCAACCATACCTGTTAAGGAGTCTGGTCAGGATGCTGCTGCCGTTGCTGCTGGTCACTGCACATGATCATCACGGATGTGGACACCATGACCAATACTGACTGTGGAGGCCTGTTGACATGGAACCCTGCGACCTAACCCAGGGTACCATGGTCAGTGGCACAGCAAGACATCCAGGTCTTTCCCATCTATTTACATTACAGGCTCTGGATTCAATACCCTGGTGAGGACATGGGATGGGCCAGGCTTATTTATTCATTCACTTTATAGCAGCCAAGGAGCTGGGGAAGGGAATATTTGCCTTTCTTCAGCCTCCATGGGATTCTCTCCAAGTAGGAAAGCTACGTAGATGCCAGGTGGCTAATCATAGCAAAATCCACTATGGGCTACTACCCTGCATCCATAAATGTGTCCAACTGTTGCTGGGGATGATACAGAATTATCTTTTTACAGTAAAAAAAAAAAAAAAAGAGGTAATGATTTTGTGCAGAAAGGAGTGAGAAAGATTGTTAGGTCTCTTGGCGTTTTAATGCCTTGGAGGTAGTTCCAAATAACACTGCAAAGAGCTGTTGAGTGTATGGAAACTTTTTGCAAGAGAAATAAAGGCCAATTTTCACATTCTGAGCAATCTTCATAATTTGCACATTAAGGAGAAAATAAAGGCATAGTAACTGCATTAGAATAAAGGCTTAATGAGATAGTGTATAATAAATTAGCCCCTGTGGAGCCTGAAGAGAAAAGATGGAGCAGCTATGACACTCCCAGCTTTACCCCCAATCTTAGGAAGCGTTCAGGCCCAAGGCAGACTTTTACAGAGAGAGAGGAGCCTCAGGAGCTGTACTCCATCTGACCTGCCTCAGTAAGGGACAAAATGGAAGAATCACCTTCTCACATTCAATGAGAGAGTCAAATCTTCTCTATGGTCCCCAGATTCATCTGTTCATTCACTCATCCATCCATTTATGCAATGACACGCATTGGTGAGTAAGGGGGACATAATCCTTCTTTTCTTTCTGACTGGTTTCTTTTCCAATATTCCTACACCTCCCCTCCTATGGACTCAGTGGGCCTGAGTTTGAGCAAACTCCAGGAGATAGGAAAGACAGGGAAGCCTCGTGTGCTGTAGTTCATGGGGTTGCATGGAGTCAGACACGACTGAGCAACTGAACAACAACAACCTCCTATGGACATCGAAGTACACTTCTTTGGAAGAGCATGCAATGCATTCTTATGAAGTGAGTACAGATGAAGCAGAAGGGCTATACATTGATAGATTTGGATCAAGAGAATACTCAGTTCACCCCTGAAGAACGGTCTAATCTGGCATAGTTTTAAACAGGTCTTCTTTTACCCAGGCAGGTAATAATCTCACACATTGGATTAGGAAGATGGAAACTATTTTTAAAATTCAACTTGCTTATATGAACCATCCTTTTGCCTCTAAGAGTTTGTGTTGGTCAAGAGGACAAGTAGTCCAATCAAGTCAGAACACTTTTAGTCCCATCTGCCAGTGGATATCCTCCTAATAAACTGTCCCTTCTCCAGTCTCTGCATATTGTAACTCTGATTTAAAATGACAATTAAAGCATTCCCTGGTGGCTCAGAAGGTAGAGAGTCCACCTGCAATGCAGGAGACCTGGGTTAAATCCCTGGGTTGGGAAGAACCCCTGGAGGAGGGCCTGGCAACCCACTCCAGTATTCTTGCCTGGAGAACTCCCATGGACAAAGGTGCCTGGCAGGTTACAGTCCATGGGGTTGCAAAGAATTGGACAGGACTGAGTGACTAAGCACATAGCAAAGCATGTGATGAAGGTGACATGAGGCATCAATAGATTCTTTCAATTTTTTTTTAAAGAATAATATTTGAATAATATTTTATAAATCTTCCTAAAGGCTTTATCCTGTGCCAGACACTAATCAAAACATTGATGACTGAATTGTAGGGCTTACATTCAAAAGTTGTCTATACTGACATGGATTTGCTACAGAAAAGGACAATTAGACAAATAAAGTTACAAACAATGGATCTACAAAGATAACTGATTTGTAAGTCAAGAAACACCTGGAGTAACAGGCAAATTTGGCCTTGGAATATGGAATGAAGCAGGGCAAAGACTAATAGAGTTTTGCCAAGAAAATGCACTGGTCATAACAAACACCCTCTTCAAACAACACAAGAGAAGACTCTATACATGGACATCACCAGATGGTCAACACCAAAATCAGATTGATTATATTCTCTGCAGCCAAAGATGGAGAAGCTCTATACAGTCAGCAAAAGCAAGACCAGGAGCTGACTGTGGCTCAGATCATGAACTCCTTATTGCCAAATTCAGACTTAAATTGAAGAAAGTGGGGAAAACTACTAGACCATTCAGGTATGACCTAAATCAAATCCCTTATGATTATACAGTGGAAGTGACAAATAGATTTAAGGGACTAGATCTGATAGATAGAGTGCCTGATGAACTATGGAATGAGGTTCGTGACATTGTACAGGACACAGGGATCAAGACCATCCCCATGGAAAAGAAATGCAAAAAAGCAAAATGGCTGTCTGGGGAGGCCTTACAAATAGCTGTGAAAAGAAGAGAAGCGAAAAGCAAAGGAGAAAAGGAAAGATAGAAGCATCTAAATGCAGAGTTCCAAAGAATAGCAAGAAGAGATAAAGCCTTCCTCAGCAATCAATGCAAAGAAATAGAGGAAAACAATAGAATGGGAAAGACTAGAGATCGCTTCAAGAAACTTAGAGATACCAAGGAAACATTTCATGAAAAGACGGGCTCGATAAAGGACAGAAATGGTATGGACCTAACAGAAGCAGAAGATATTAAGAAGAGGTGGCAAGAATACACAGAAGAACTGTACAAAAAAGATCTTCACGACCCAGATAATCACGATGGTGTGATCACTGACCTAGAGCCAGACATCCTGGAATGTGAAGTCAAGTGGGCCTTAGAAAGCATCACTACAAACAAAGCTACCAGAAGTGATGGAATTCCAGTTGAGCTATTCCAAATCCTGAAAGATGATGCTGTGAAAGTGCTGCACTCAATATGCCAGCAAATTTGGAAAACTCAGCAGTGGCCACAGGACTGGAAAAGGGCAGTTTTCATTCCAATCCCAAAGAAAGGCAATGCCAAAGAACGCTCAAACTACCGCACAATTGCACTCATCTCACACGCTAGTAAAGTAATGCTCAAAAATTCTCCAAGCCAGGCTTTAGCAATACGTGAACCGTGAACTTCCAGATGTTCAAGCTGGTTTTAGAAAAGGCAGAGGAAGCAGAGATCAAACTGCCAACATCTGCTGGATCACGGAAAAAGCAAGAGAGTTCCAGAAAAATATCTATTTCTGCTTTCTTGACTATGCCAAAGCCTTTGACTGTGTAGATCACAATAAACTGTGGGAAATTCTGAAAGAGATGGGAATACCAGACCACCTGATCTGCCTCTTGAGAAACCTGTATGCAGGTCAGGAAGCAACAGTTAGAACTGGACATGGAACAACAGACTGGTTCC
Source organism: Bos indicus x Bos taurus (assembly GCF_003369695.1). Lineage (NCBI taxonomy): Eukaryota > Metazoa > Chordata > Mammalia > Artiodactyla > Bovidae > Bos > Bos indicus x Bos taurus. Next base: position 26,513,040 of record NC_040087.1, on the reverse strand, counting down.
AAATAGGAAAAGGAGTACGTCAAGGCCGTATATTGTCACCCTGCTTATTGAACTTATATACAGAGTACATCATGAGAAACACTGGACTGGAAGAAACACAAGCTGGAATCAAGACTGCTGGGAGAAATATCAATAACCTCAGATATGCAGATGACACCATCCTTATGGCAGAAAGTGAAGAGGAACTAAAAAGCCTCTTGATGAAAGTGAAAGAGGAGAGTGAAAAAGTTGGCTTAAAGCTCAACATTCAGAAAACAAAGATCATGGCATCCGGTCCCATCACTTAATGGGAAATAGATGGGGAAACAGTGGAAACAATGTCAGACTTTATTTTCGGGGGCTCCAAAATCACTGTAGATGGTGACTGCAGCCATGAAATTAAAAGATGCTTACTCCTTGGAAGGAAAATTATGACCAACCTAGATAGCATATTCAAAAGCAGAAACATTACTTTGCCAACAAAGGTCCATCTAGTCAAGGCTATGGTTTTTCCTGTGGTCGTGTATGGATGTGAGAGTTGGACTGTGAAGAAAGCTGAGTGCCGAAGAATTGATGCTTTTGAAGTGTGGTGTTGGAGAAGACTCTTGAGAGTCCCTTGGACTGCAAGGAGATCCAACCAGTCCATTCTAAAGGAGATCAGTCCTGGGTGTTCTTTGGAAGGAATGATGCTAAAGCTGAAACTCCAGTACTTTGGCCACCTCATGCAAAGAGTTGACTCATTAGAAAAGACTCTGATGCTGGGAGGGATTGGGGGCAGGAGGAGAAGGGGACGACAGAGGATGAGATGGCTGGATGGCATCACTGACTCAATGGATGTGAGTCTGGGTGAACTCCGGGAGTTGGTGATGGACAGGGAGGCCTGGCGTTCTGCGATTCATGGGGTCACAAAGAGTCAGACACGACTGAGCAACTGAACTGAACTGAACTGAACTGAATGCATGGAAGAATTGATCTATAATGAGAAACTAAGCTAATAACAATAACAATGACTGTTAATGTTTACTGAGTTCTTGCTACATTCTCACATTATTCTAAGCTATTGTGTCATATATCATTCAATTTCACTATCTCCTGGTGAGGTATAGAGTGAAAGTGTTCAGGGCCCTGTATTCCATTTGTTGAAGCTGTAAGGTTGATCTATGTTGGTTCTCCATTTAATCACAGAATTAGGGGAGAAAAATGGTTATTTTAACCAGTGTTGATGGGCTTAGAGGATGGTGGGCTAAGTCCAGAGATGTGGAAGGCAGAAAATGTGACCCATGAATTGCCATGGCTGAAAAGAAAGACAAACACTGTGAGATAAGAAAACCTAGGCAATACAGGGAGGTTGACCATGCCTTGAAATAAAGGTAAGAAAGAAGGGTCCATGGAGAACATGATAGGGATTCATCATTTGGACCAAACCAGAGAAGAGACCAGCAAGATAATATGCAGAGAGAGAAATGTGACTGGTGTGGTTCCTGGGGAGGGGTGAGTGCTGGAAATAAGCTTAGGTTTTCATGGGTCAGGTAGGGGGAGTCAGAGCTAAGCACAGATATAAACAAGGGCAGAGAAAAAAAGAGAATAGACACAGCAATATATAGAGAGAGAACCAGCAGGCTAACTTGCCAGATTGGACGTGGGTGTGGAAAAACAACAAAAGAAGATGGCTCCAAGGCTAAACTGGCAAGATGTATTTTGGTGTCTGCAGAAATATGTCCATTGAGCTGCCCTTTCTTTGTTCACTACTCTTGTTATTTGGTCCTGTATCAACAGCATCCAACTAATTTTTCAAGCTGTTCCACTTTGCACCTTCTATGTATGCTGATATTTTATTGCTCGCATTTCTCAGTTGTCAGAGCTGCATTGCAACTATTCTCTGCCCAATGTTATTTAATTCAAACCCTAAACATCCAAAGGTTGTTTAGCCAGATTCTCCCCTCCACAGAAGGCATAGAGATCTCAAGGCTGATAGTGGCTCAGATAGCTTCAGAGTTCACTTTCTGAGAAAGCTGCAGCCCAAGACGGCAAGAAAAGTGTCTGGAGAATCAAACAGTTCTTCTGGGAAGGATCAGAGAACCAGGAGGCCAGGATGCTTACAGTAGTCTGAATAACTTGCCAAAGATATCATGTTCTGGTCCTTGGAATCTGTGATTAATAGCTTTTATGGCAAAAAAAAAAACAAAAAACTAGTCAAATGTGATTAGATTAAGGATCTAGAATTGGGGAGATTATCCTGGATTATTTTGATGAACTAAATGTTATCACAAGTGACCTTATAAGAGAGAAAGGGAGAAATATGAGCACAGAGGAGAAGGTCCTATGATGGCAGAGCAGAAGCTGAATTCTAAGCCATGGAATGCTGGCGCCATCAGAGGCTGAAAGAAGCAAGGACTAGATTCTTCCCTGGAGCCTCCTTAAGGAACAGCCCTGCCACCACCTTGATTTTGGACCCTAAGACTCATTTTAGATTTCTAGCCTCCAATATTTCAAGAGAATAAAATTCCATTGTTTTAGTAATTTGTCACTGCAGCCATAAGATCCTACTGCTAGGCTTTTTCCTCAGTTGCCTGAGGTAGACAGTTTAGCCCAATTATTAAAGAAAACAAATACTCCTCTAGCTATATCAGCTTTCCAATAGTGGTCCAAAGAAAAGACAACTTTCATGTTTTCCTCAAGAACCTAAACTAGTACACATACAGATTTATTTTCTCCACGCTCTCCTTCTCTTCATTCCTATCCTCAACCCCCAAGTACTCAGCTACCTAACTACACCCCCAGTTTGCTCTTCCCAGTGTATTGCCAGTTCCTACTCACCTCCCTGCCTCTGCTCATGCAAGATCTCCCTTCAGAGCCAGACCTGTGCTGTTCTTTGTTCTCCATTCTTAAAATGCCCATACATCCTTTGAGATAGGAGAAAATTTCCTTCCTTCCAATCCCTCCTTTTATCAAGAAAACGAGTTGCTCTCTCCTTTGCATTCCCATGGCTTGAGATCACTAAGCACAAACCACGCCCTATTCATCATGGACTCACCAGAGGCTGAGCTCCCTGATGATGGAGACTTTTGTATCCTCCTCCCCAGCAATGAACTTGCCGTGTGTTGGGTATTAAGGGGATATATGAGTGAATTAAGACATGAACCTTTCTTTTCTCCCTGGAGTCCACATTCCACACTCTGATTTTTTTCTTCTCCCACACTTTAAAAACCAAGTTTATCTGCCCCATTTTTTTTTTCCATTTAACATCTTTAAGTTAAATGGGAAACTCTTTCCTTAAATTTAGTTATCAAATTCACACTACATGAGAAAATGACATGGTAACTGCAGTGACAGCATGTCAGGTTAAACCAAAAGGTTGATAATTCTATCTTTTCAAAAAACTCTTCTAAAGCCAAGTTTTGTTCCAGATGAAATTTGGTCCTTCTGGTCACAACAATTCCAATCCGCCACCTTCTACTGCCTAGTAGTTCTATTTCAGTCTGGTATAACTGAATACAAATAGATACATTCAGTTCTATTTCATGTGTATATATACATATGTAATTGTACAGCTACAGATTCTATGGGGCTTCCCTGGTGGCTCAGTGGTAAAGAATATGTCTGCAAATGTAGGAAACACAGATTCAATACCTGGGTCATGAAGACTCCCTGGAGAAAGAAATGGCAACCCACTCCAGTATTCTTGCCTAGGAAATCCCATGGACAGAGGAGCCTGGTGGGCTACAGTCCATGGGGTTACAAAAGATTTGGACATGACTTAGTGACTAAACAACAACAATAGATTCTATAGATATATTAGACATGTCCTATATCTAGTGCCTGTAGTCACATGAGGCATATACGCAAGGTATGAGTCGATGCATTTATGCATCAATATTAAATGGGGAAGGAAGCATAGGTTTAATTTAACGTTCTGTTGTTTATTCTTTGCATGGCCTTAGAAAAATTCTTCAAAATGAGTTTTAGTTTCTATAACTGTAAAATGGGGATAAGTAGCTATATTTTAAGGTTATAATGAGAACTATCAGACCTAGGTAATAAAGCCTAACATATACTGAGTGTTCACTAAATGATATCTATCATTAATACCCCCCTTAAATGTTCCTTATTCTTTAGAAGGTTGCCTCTACATGGTATGTCCTTACACATGTCCTGAAAACGAGTGTGGTATTATGAACAGATCATTAATGGCAGAAACCAACACAGCACTATAAAAATTTTTTAAAATTTATACATTTAAAGAAAAAAAGAAGTTGAGTGATATACAAATATCTTCAATCCCTCCTAGTACGGCTGACTCCGCTGGACATCTGCCCAGTGAGATTCAGCCTCTTATTTCAACTCTTCTCTAAGTCATTTTAGATCTAGTCTTCTTCACCATCATTCTAATCATTAACAGCTTATTAGCATCACACTATAAGTGATTCAAAATTGCCTAATATGTTAGACCTTATTCTCTGGAAATTTAAATTTGGAAAGGTCACAGTGATGGAACAGACTATTTTATGGGAGTCAGAAAAGCAGGGTTCATTAAAAACTAGAAAATCCATATGAGTGGACACAAAAGAGAAAAATCTGAGTCAGAACGAAGACCTTCTAATGAGCCACTGCCTGCTGCCTGCTTTCCCAACGACCTGAGATCCTTAGGGCCAAGGCGAAGGTTACCTGAGCCTTTTAACAAGGCTAGGCTAGTCCAGGTCCTAGATCTTTCTGATGTATAGTCTGGAGAATGGGTTGAGAAGGGCTGAACAGGAGATTGAGAGGAAACCTGTAAGAACAAATGACAGATTTCACAATATACATTATAAACGGCTCAGGCAGGGAAGGGCAAAGGGTATAAAGCCTTCTAAGGCTGAGCAGTAGCAGAAAGTTTGGAGTTCGTTATGGAAAAGGCTAGTGGAGAGGTGGGAAAAAAGGAAAAGGAAAGACCAATGTGGTGGAATCAGATCCCCTTGAAAGTTCTTTCAAAGATGCAGGTAAAAAATCAATTTCTTCTTATTTCTGCTTGGACACTAATTGAGCCTCTCCAACTTGACCTCCTTGAGAAGCAGAAGCCTCTGGTTTTACCAGAGTTATACATGAAAACAGAGAATGCATAAATTAGTACTTAGTGTAACCTGAGCCATTCAAGAACCCTATAGGCTGATACTCCAGTACCACATGTTGAAGCCAGACACCAGCAAGGGTGGACCCTGGGGAATTCATCTCTTTCAAGGTCAATGTCCTGACCTTGTCTTCTTAAACAGCATTAAACGCAGGTACCTTATTTAAGTATGCCTTTTCAGAGTCTTGGTCCCAGCCTTGTGTCTTAACTACAGATCTAAATTTCATTCAAGACTAACTCTGCTGATTTTCAAAACTGACCTCTGGCTTCTCTGCCTCTTTGAGTGGCTCTTATCCTTCTGGTCTCAACTGCTCAGGACTGGGCTAGACCTAAGCCCCAGAAATCTTCCTCAGGTAACCTTTACCCTGAGGTTCTCAGATAATGTGAATGTTTTAATTAATCCAGGGCAGCTTCATGGAGGGAAAGGAATCTCATAAACTATTTGAATGAGAGCTTAGATTTTTAAGGAAAGACTAGAACACAACTCAAAATAATTTCATTACTATGAGTTTGAATGTGGGTGCTGTAAGGTTAGAATGGATTCAGAATGGGGTTCTGTGCAAACCTTCCTTAGAATGAAAGTAAAAGCTAGTGAGGAGGAAACAATAAGAAATAATTCACATTCTGGTCCCTCAAGTGGTTCTTTTCCTCAACTGATAGGCATTCCACTTCTCTGGGGGTAACTTTGCTCCCTGGCTAAGAGACCAGTAGACAAATGAGCCCCATTTCCCTCCACCATCAAAAACAGCAAATGATTCATTAAGCCAAGAGCTGGGGTGTCTTGGGTCTGGTTGAAAGTGATAGCAGGCTGGAGAAAATGCAACAGCTGTCTTCCATTTTCTATAGAACTCTTGCTGGATTTTTTTTTTTTTTTTTTTGCCTTGCTTTTTATTTAAAAATGTTGCCAAAATGCTGCTGCTCTGCCTGCTCATCCTTGACCCAGGCATTTTGTGTGGGAGTGATTGAAGTGGGCAATTAGATTCCCCTCTTAGTTCCTCTTCATATTCCTTTGGTAGACATTTATTTCTTCACTGTGCAATAAAAAAGGATTTTTGAACAGGAGGAAAAAAAAAAACTCATTTCATTTTATCCTATTTGGATCCAGGATTGATCATGGATATGTGTGTTTCCTGATACACTGGTGATATTAGACAGTAAAAGAGAAGAAGCATTTTGATTAGGGGGAATTCGAGAAAAAATAAGAATATCCCCTTAGTCTCTGGGGCTACTGGCACCCTTAATTGTTCTGCCCCATGCACTTCACCAGTGAAAGAGAAAAATGTCCAAAACCACATGTTTTCAAATATACTAATTATAAGTGTTCTACACTGAGCCTTCAACTGAACATAAACAGCATATCAAATCGTGTTCATCCATTCATCTCTAACTTTGTCGATAATAATGCCAAAATGTAAATATGTCTCTCCCTAACCATAGGTGGGGCTTCCCCAGTGACTCAGCAGCCTGCAATGAAGGAGACCTGGGTTGGATTCCTGGGTTAGGAAGATCCCCTGGAGAAGGGATAGGCTACCCACTCCAGTATTCTTGGGCTTCCCCAGTGGCTCAGCTGGTAAAGAATCCGTCTGCAATGCGGGAAGCCTGGGTTCAATCCTTGGGTTGGGAAGGTCCCCTGGAGAAGGGAACAGCCACCCACTCTAGTATTCTGGCCTGGAGAACTCCATGGACTGTATAGTCCATGAGGTTGCAAAGAGTCAGACACGACTGAACAACTTTTACTTTCTCTTAACCATAGGCGCACAAGTTCTCCATCAATGTTCTCCCCTCAAACTCCACATTTTATCACTACCCCTCCTTCTTGGTCCATGCACTCTCTTAGTTGCAAGGATACTGAATGAGAAAGTAATGCTCTGGAGTTTATATTTTCAATGCTACCCAGGTTTACTACGGAGAGAACGGGACTTGATCCTCTCAGCCTCCAAAGTGCTCTGATATCTGAAGCCACACTTCATAGATTTCAAATGCTTTCCTGTTGAGCCCCAAACATGTTTAATCAGTGTGCTGCGGTTTTGTGGTCCTTCATTTCCCAAATCTGCTTGATGTACCAGTAGATAAGACCTACATTTAAATCCAACAAATAGATACTTTCATCTTAAATTACCAGGACCAATTTAAAGACATCATAGAGAAAAGGCTTTGCTGCTTATTGGTTGGTGTTCTCTTTGCAGAGTTGGCTGCTCCTGCCAGCCTCCACTGCAGAAGAGAATCATGTGAAGAAGGGGGAGATCTGGTCAAGTCTGCATATATTGTTTTAGCACGTGACACTCTTGTACATTCACACTGTGTAACTAGTGCCTTGTGCTCAGTACTCTATCCATGGCCCACTGGAAGAACCTGACTAAAGATCATCACTGCAGCGTACAAAGAGGGGGCAGTGCTCAGTCACATGGACATGTCCATCAAGATCTCTGAGGCTGAAAGGACTGCTCATGAAGAACTAATACATTGTATGTGTGTGTGTGTGTGTGCGCGCGCGCGTGCGCTCAGTCATGTCTGACTCTTTGTGATCCTATGGACAGGAAAGAATACTGAAGTGGGTTTCCATTTTCTCCTACAGGGGATCTTCCTGACTCAGGGGTTTGAACCAGTGTTTGGCAGGTGGATTCTTTACATCTGAGCCACCTGGGAAGCCCCACAGAAATGGCAACCCACTCCAGTATTCTTGCCTGGAAAATCCCATGGACAGAGGAGCCTGGAAGGTTATAGTCCATAGGGTCACAAAGAGTCAGACACAACAGAGCACACACTCACACACACAAACACCCCCTCACACACACACAAACACACCCCCACTCACACACACACACACCCTTTCCTTCTTGAGAAGTCATCCTTTTACAAATAAAATTACATACAAGCTATAGATAGAGTGGTGTTCTAATCTCAGTCTGTACTCTCTCCTGTTACCACTCTTCCCTAAGCTTCCTCATCTTCTAACATCAGTTGCCCTGTGTTTACGGGATGTAAATCAATTAAATTTAAGTCCAAACTAAAGAGAAGACTCTTGAGAGTCCCTTGGACTGCAAGGAGATCCAACCAGTCCATTCTGAAGGAGATCAGCCCTGGGATTTCTTTGGAAGGAATGATGCTAAAGCTGAAAGTCCAGTACTTTGGCCACCTCATGCGACGAGTTGACTCATTGGAAAAGACTCTGATGCTGGGAGGGATTGGGGGCAGGAGGAGAAGGGGACGACAGAGGGTGAGATGGCTGGATGGCATCACTGACTCGATGGACGTGAGTTTGAGTGAACTCCGGGAGTTAGTGATGGACAGGGAGGCCTGGCGTTCTGCAATTCATGGGGTTGCAAAGAGTCGGACACGACTGAGCGACTGAGCTGAACTGAACTGAAAACAACTGCTAGGGTAAACCTGCTGCCAAAATTCTCCTGAAACAAATAGCACCAATACAATGCTTTGCCTGGAAGACTTTTGATAAATATGCCTTGAATCAGCAAACATTTTAAAATAAATGAATATTAATAATTCTTTGCATCCATCCATGGTTTGGGTTATCTGTCATATTAGATTATTTTCTCCATTTATCCCTTCTTTTGGTTAGGTCATTGAAAATGTACTACAATCTGAGTTGTCCTAAGAGCCCATAAAATAAGAATCAGAATGTTGGGAAGGAAAATGGATTATCTGCTTCACAAAATCTGTGTGTTATCTTACAGGGCTCTCTCTTTTATGTCCACATGAGAGGCTAGATAACCTTGGAGGGAAATCAGAACGCCCTACACCATCCAGTGGTTCTAATTTTTTAAAAAGTTGTGAAGGAAATAACATTATTAAATGCCTACAACATGCCTTTGCTTTTACATATATTATCTTGCTTAACACTCAACACATCCTTGGGTAGTATATTTAAAAAAAAAAAAAGAAAGAAAAAGAACTGAGACTCAGAAAAAGTAAGTGGAGGAACTAATTTAAAAATAGCTCCCAATCTGGCAAGGCTAGCTATGCTCAGCATTTGTGGAAACTGTACAGACTACACATGCCTGAGAGTTACTACTGATATTGCTTTATTGAAGGTTTAGCATGGCCAGACACCATTCCCAGTGGTTTATATGGATTTACTCATGAGATAGGAACTGTATGGTCTCTACTTCATATGCAGAAAATATAGGACAGAGAGGTTAAAAACTTGTCCCAAATCACACAGCTAGTGAGTAGTAGGTTCAGGATTTAGACTCCAGAAACCTAACTCCAGAACTTATGTTTATAAATGCTGTCTTATAGAGCTCCTCAGAAGGGACACAACAGATAAATGACTATCTGAATAGGTGGTAATTGCAGCAAAGCAATCAGAAATAAGGCTGGCTCTAGGTTTTACTCATTCTGTGCACCAGTTGATATCTTTGGGGACAATGTCTTTTGTTCTCTCTCTCTCTCTCTCTCTCTCATTTGAGGTACTGTCCAGCAGAACTTTCTGCAATGATGGGAGTGTTCCATATTTGCTATACTATCCAATATGGTTAGCACTGGTTACATGTCCCTACTGAGCATCTGAAATTTTACTAGAGCAACTGAGGAGTTGAATTTCTAACTATGCTTAATTTTAATGAATTTAAATTTAAATAGTTACATGTCTTGAATTGGCTGTATTGACTGTAGAGTACAACTGGAGAGACTCCAATGAAATGATAACGGCTATGGTAAGACCTAATGTTTGTTGAGCATCTATTAGCCCATTCAAGCCTCAGACAATTCTGCGTGGTAAGTACTACAATCATCCCCGCTGTACAGATGTAGGAAATTTATTTTACATAGTGTAACTGGCTTGTCCTATCGCATGTAGCATGTAAATGCAACAGATAGGAATAGAAATTTACGGTTGTAAAAATTGATCTAAGGGAAAAAAAAGCAAAGATTCTTAGAGCATGAAAATTAATTTAAAAGGCTGAGGCACTTTTGTTCTGCTAAATATTTTCCCAGGGTCTGGCTCTTAGTTTTAGTAAATGCTCAATAAAAACATGTTGAATGAAAGAGTGAATAAATATATAGCTATAATCTTGGTCTATTATACAAAGGATTGTAGCCAATTGTCCTTCATCTTTGCTAAGAATAGCTAGAAGATTTAGACAAGATGGAAAAAACTTCCTGACACTGAAATGTGTTTCTGGAGGATATTAAAATTTATATTCTGAAAGTATGTAAAAATAAGATTTCTTCTGATCAAAATGTAATGAATTTGATTTCCCACTTACAGAATAAAGAACTGATTAAGTTCATCCTTCATACCTCTGAAATAATCATTCATTGTTAAATGTTAAAAGAACCTATCCTAGCATATAAAGCATGACAAGCACTTCCTGAACCAAAGCAATTTCTGAAAAGATATTCTTGCCAAACGTATTTCACTTGGGGACTGAGTCACAAAGAGGGCACATTTATTCCCTAATTATAGGTCTGTTGATTAAGAAGGTTACAACAAATCATTTTTGGGTTATTTAAAACAGTATACATTTTACACCTCTCTTAGCTTCATTTATAAAACTCCTTGGACTAAAAGCATCCATGGTCTCCATCTAGTTTTAATGAGAGCATTTCCACATGCTTTGTGATCCTCAAACAGTTACATGGTCATTTACTAACACTGACTTGAAAAGGTAATGGGTGCTTTAAAGGAAATACGACTACTGAGGCACTGCTATTGAAGTCAGCATCTTCTAAGTCACTGTGTTGCACACACCTTTCATCCCCTGGTCTGTGATGTTCTGGAGCAGCGATCGTATCTGTCGTGATGATGATTATCACCCTCAGGGCTGGTATGGAACCTCTGGTGAGTAGATCTTCCACAAAATATGTTGGATGAATGAGTGAAAAAAATTCCAAGATGGCGAAATACATTACATTTTTCTGTTTTTCTTTAGGTGAGAAATCTGAGTCCAAGGAAAATTAAAATTTTCTCTACAGCATCAACAAGACAACAATAGGATATTAAGCACTGATATAAAAAGGGATGAAATCTCTAGAAACTGCCCCATTCCATTAGCTTTTAAATATGCCCTTCTTTTGGGACTTCCTGGTGGTCCAGGGTCTAAGACTCTGAGTTCCCAATGCTGGGGGCCTGGGTTCAATCCCTGTTCAGGGAATTAGATCCCAGATGCTGCAACTAAAGATCCCTGATGTTGCAATGAAGATGCCACAGCAAAGATCAGAGAAGCCCCAGCAAGCCATGTAAATAAATGAAAATATTTTTAAAATATGCCCTTCTTTGAGAAGTTTCTGAATCAGCCAAGGTTGAGTCAGGAAACAGCACCTAAGGCGTTTCAATGACTTTATTGTTGGGTATGGATTTCACAGGTGATGGAAAAGCCAAGGAGCCTGTAGGGGTGGGGGCCGTGGCAGCCAAGAGACTAGAAAAAGCACGAGCTTATAGGAAGAAGTCAGTGTTTCCAGTGCCAAGGAGCCGGGCCACCTGGAGGAAGCTGGAACAGTTGGCTTACCAAGCAGGTCTGGCAGCCATGCAGGAGACTCAGCAGTTAGTGCTGCAAACCCCACGCTGAGCAGAGAGATGACGGAGAAAGACCGTGATTTATCTCCTCATCTGACCCTCACGTTTTCCACCTTGCCTCCCTACTGGCTTCACTGGAAGCCAGGAGGCAAGGGATCCTGGGAAATATTGCTCCCCGAGTTTTACTACAGAGAAGAGTAGGACAGAAAATGCATGTAGAGAAAACAGGCAGACAACCCATACATCTGCTTTTATGCTTTCTGACACAGGTAGCTTCTTCCTCCTATGTATCTGTACAGCACACTACGCAGAAAATTATTATAACACTCATTTCATAGTATGCTTTGCTTACACATCTGTATCGACTTTTATCTCTTGATTTCCCCAGCACCAGTACTGGGGCATTGCAACATTTGAATAAAAGATTTTTGAATGAATGGCTAAATAAATGATTGATTTCATTCAATTTCAACAAAGGCTTATTGAGCATTGACATTGGACCACAATGTTCTGGTTGATGCCACCTACGAGCTTTCATTCACAGAATGTTCTGAAAAGCCTACCGTCTATTACATATTCCTTGCCACAAACTGTCAATTCTCATCAACGAACCGATTGTTGGCAGTGTGTGTTATGGCCCATCAGCACAGATAGTGAGCTTATTTCCATGGTAATGAGTATTAAACTTCAACATATATGAAGCCTGGCATTACACATGGTGCTCACCATTGTGTGGCGACAAGAGTGAAAATTCATGCCCGTCTCTTCAAGGAGCTTGAACTTTGCCAGGGGCATGGAAAGACACATCCAGAGACCATTTTGGTGCCTTGCTGAGTTAGAGTTATACACAGGATGCTGTGGAGTTAGAACTGGCACTTCTCCCAGGCTGGGAATTCAGGGAAGTTTCTGGAATCATGAAAGGGGACTAAGTGTGAATCTGTAAAGATAGAAAGGGACGAGCATGAGCATGGGCCTCCCAGGTGGCTCAGTGCTAAAGCATCCACCTGCTAATGCAAGAGATACGGGTTGAATTCCTGGGTCCAGAATATCCCCTAGAGGAGGAAATGGCAACCCACTCCAGTATTCTTGCCTGGGAAATCCCATGGACAGGGAGTCTTGTGGGCCACAGTCCATGGGATGACAAAAGAGTCAGACATGACTTAGCAACTAAACAACAATAATAAACAGCCTGAACACAGGCAGAGTTGTAAAACTGATTTATACATGTTGCTCACTATGACTGGACAAGAGGCTAGAGGCTAGATGGAGTCAATATTGTAAACACCTAGTCTGAAGGCAGTGGGGAGAAACTGGTGTCACATGGTTCACTCTGGCCACAGCATGGAAGATTAACAGTGAGTAACACTGGATACAGTAACAAAGGTAATACAGATCCTACAGAAACAGGCAGGCAAATACCAAAGCCCATACCATACATTCTGCTTCTAGGAATGCACACCTGACAACCAACTAAACCACCACTTTTTAAAGTTTTTATATGCCAATAAACGGTTTTCAACTTCCAAAATCTCATGTCAGAATGTCATTTTGTATCTATGTCTGTGTGTGTGTTCCACACTATTTTTATAACAGGTCCATAATTATAATCATTTAGCAAGGATGGATTCAGGCCCTACCATGTCCCAAGTGCTGGTGTGAAAGTCAGTCCCAGGGTTGGGAGGGAGACAGATAATCTGCTGGGCACCTCACCAAGTTGGGGACAGCTCATGGGAAGATGCTGTCAGCACTGAGACTTCTAACATCCTATGGTTCCCTCTGGTCATAGAACTATAACTACTTTCTCCTTGAACTTTGTAACATCTGTTTTCTTGAAGTGTGGGGTATGTCTGATTACATCTAACATTCTTTCTCTCAGTACAAAAATTGCTCAAGGACTTCCTTGTCAGTCCAGTGGTTAAGACTTCATGATTCCAATACGGGGGGCCTGGGTTTGAACACTGGTGGTGGGGTAACTAAGATCCCATGTGCTGTATGGTTGAGGCCAAAAAATTAAAAAAAATAAAAATCTCTCAATGATGTGGTCACGTTCTCCTAAGTTTTCATTAATTTCCCCTACAGTCAGTAGCAAGTTCTTCCCTTATTTCCAGGTAATAGGAATTAATTCCACTCACAGTTGCACTCTTCTTTCTACGTACTGAGCTCTACACCCCTGCCAAAAAAAAATAAGAAGAATTTATTAGATATTCTGGAGATGGTGACTATCTTATCAGTTTTGTTTATCTGGTTTCTGGCCCATAGCCATGGTCTATAAAATGGTTAGCCCAATTTAATAAACTAAGTTGTATTTTAAAAATTCAATTTCTTCACTGAATAGGCAGGATTCCCCGTGTCCAATCACTTTTTTCCTTACCTTTGAGCCAATTTTGTATTTTAAAACAATTTTTAAAGCTATTTTTATTATCCCACACCAAGTTGGACATGCTGTGCTATATGCCACCATGATTGCAATGTTTTTATGGCCTGTTATAGGCTGAATTATGTCACCCAAAAGACTAGTGGAGTCCTAACTCCCAGCCCCAAGGCATGGGGCCCCATTTGGAAACAAGCTTAGTAAATCATCAAGTAAGGCTGCAGGCATGAGAATAATATGTAAACCAGTGTAAGTGCTAACCTTGAAAATACTGAAATCTGGACATGGACACATTTAACAGGAAGAATATCACGTGAAAATGAAGCCAGAGATCAGAGTGGTGCTTCTATAAGCCAAGGAGTGACAAAGACTGCCAACAAACCATGAGAATCTAGGAGAGATGCATAGGACGGATTCTACCCCACAGACCCCAAAAAGAACCAGCCCTGCCCACTCCTTCATCTCAGACTTCCAGTCTCCAAGACAGTAAGACAATACATTTCTGTTGTTTAACTACCCAGTGTGTGGTACTTTGTGACAGCAGCTCCAGGAAATGAATACAGAGCCCTCCGGGCATATCAGTTACAATTCTTATCTCTTCTTTAGTTAAATATTTACGTATCCATCTCCCCTTGTGCTTGTAAATTCTTTGATATCAAATATTAAGTCTTAGACATCTTTGTATCTTTACATCCTCTGCACAGACACACTATTGATCTGAATTATCTGTGTTCTTGTTTTGCTCTGCTAGACCCCTGGTCCGTATCAAATGTATTTCTTTGGAACAGTATGTTGTCTTCTATTTCGGTTCACTGAAACATACTGATACCTATCAGATAACCTCTGCTTCCTTGTATGAACGTTTCAAGCTCATTTTGCTTGAATTCCTCATTGTTCTGCACTTACATGGAAACAAGTTTGGCCATAAATTATTATTCTTGACCAGTTTCTCTGCTGCTTTCTCATGAGAATAACTGGACTCTTCTTGCACTTTAGTTTGTGTTGTCTTTTTTTATCTCTAATGTATTATCACTTATAGAATTGTGATTTCTTTGGCCTAACATTTTCTTCTTTCTACCTCTTAAAGCCTCAGTATTAAGCCCCTACTATTTGTAGAGCAGTGTATTACATGCTAAAGATGCAGGCATGAATAAAATAGGACTTTGCTCTCAAGAGACTCAGTCAGCTCCTTTCCTGAACAACATTTTCTTCACAGTCTTCATGGAATACTTCTTATCATTTTGCTATCATAAACCACACATGAGAGGACCAAATTCATTTGTTTTCTAACATATATCCTACTTCCTATATCTTCCTATCTTCTTTTCAGTGTTATGACTTTAGAGGAATAAATAACATGCTCTATGCATCTAAGTCCACCAGCTTTCTATTCAGAACTTCCAAATAACTAGAAATATACCATAAGTTCATTTTTGCAGAAACATGCATTCTCAAGTGGGTACACAGAAAGCAAATGCATCAGGTAGATGAAAATAAGAAAGCCGTTAGGTTTTGTCAGGCTCTCTTTAATATACTTTTATATTATAACTAGGACTTCCCAAGTGACTCAGATGGTAAAGACTCTGTCTGCAACGTGGGAGACCAGGGTTTGATCCCTGGGTTGGGAAGATCCCCTGGAGTAGGAAATGACAACCCACTCCAGTATTCTTACCTGGAGAATTCCACGGACAGAGGAGCATAGCGGGCTACCATCCGTGGGATTGCAAAAAGTCAGACATTACTGAGCGACTAACACTTTCACACTTTTATTTCTTACATATTTCTTGATATAGATTTATCCACCATCATCCATCACTGTGTATATGTGTATTGAAGAGGTGGGGAGAGTAACTTCTTCCTGAGGTGCTAGCAGGATTTCACTCACTCACTAATAGTACTTAGAAACCCTTATTCCCAGAAAAGCAGCACACTGTTTCCTCAAGCAGAGTTCTGTTATGTTGTACTGGTGATGATATTTTTCCTTGTCTTTTCCCCCAACATCACATTCATTCACTGCTGTACTGCTTAACACCGGCATTGATTTTTTGAGTACTCATGCTTACTTCTTTAGAATATATTTTTATGATGCTCCTGAATTCTTTTCTTTTTATCATCTCTAGAGATTTTTCATTCTCCGTAATGAGCTGGAGCACAGAGGCATGCTGTTGACATCCTTTAACCTTCTTCTAAAGGAAAGATTAGTATGCATTTAGAGCACACATAATTGATGACTATCTCAGCAGAGGAGACAAACATAGCATATATTCCATAGGTCACTGGAATAGGACTTAGTTCCCGTACTTCCTGGATTCTCCAGTGAAAACATAACCAGAGGAGGCCAACTATCAAGACTCCCACATAAAGAGATCTCAGGGTGCCCATGTTGAAACAAAACATAAATACATCTACTTAGCACAAGGCACCTGGAGGGGAACTTTCAGACAGATACTGTCATGCTCTGTCAAGCTTAATGAGCCTACCTGAGAAGTATATTTTAAAATAATGACATCTCAAAGTCAGGATTTGATTAGATAAGCAGATTTATAACCCTGGTGGTTTACCTGCAGAAGTATAGCATCTGTCTGCGATGGAGGAGACCTAGGTTCAATCCCTGGGTAGGGAAGATTCCCTGGAGAAGGGAATGGCAACTCATTACAGTATTCTTGACTGGAGAATCCCATGGACAGGGGAGCCCGACAAGCTACCGTCCATGGGGCTGCAAGGAGTCAGACACAACTGAGCAACTAACACTTTCAATTTTAACCATTGCAACAGTCTTTTCTTGGGAAAAAAGAGGTATTTACTGAATATTTATACCGTGATTTACACTAAAGACAATGTACAGATTACCTTCATTGTGCCCAAACACTTCCTCTTTGCCCTAGATTGCTTCTTTTGGACACAATTACATTCTATCTCCCCTTCAACACTGGCAACCCAGTTCCTACCTCCTCACTTTTCCAAACTCAGCCATTGCCCACTCGTATCTCCCCAAACTATTCTCTTCTTGAGAAAGCTCCTGAGGCTCCACTAGTCCACAGTGCTTTCTGTATTGGTCAGCATGCACAAAGCAATTGTACTCTCTGAGCTGCTGCTACTCTTCACTCTTTATTGTTTTTAACATTATGAAGCCCATTATGTATGGTAAACTTATTTGCAATGCTTTTTCTTTCTTTATTTTGTGTCCTTTTATGTTTAATATATAAAAATGCACATTATATTGTAAGTTCTTAAAAAATAGGGATACCACTCCCCAAATCCTCTCTACCAATATCTGACATTACCCACATAGAATAAATTGTTGCAAGGAATGGTGTAAGAATAAGACAGTCACCCATGGCCAGATTTCTTAAAGGGACAACTATATTTTGAGGAATTTCTTGAAAGAATTGCACTGCACTCTCTTAACTGAACAGTTTTAAACTATTCTACTGAATTGTGTATAAGATGTTCTTTAAGCCAAATCTAATCAGTCTACAAATTGTGTTTTATTTATTTAGTCTTCATAGGATCCAAAACACTGTATTTGGAAATTTTTACACACACACACAAACACACATATACACATTTTATATATATATATATAAAAATACACACACACACACACACACACACACACACACACATGAATTGAAGTTTAGGCAAGGAGCTCACATTAAAAGACTTTATCTTGAGCTCCAAACCCACTGCATATCTCCCCTTCATGTCTCTGGAACACCTCAAATTAAACACGGTCATAAAGTGATATTAAGACAGTATCTTCTCTGTGAATCTTTTCCTGGAATCCCCTCCTGAGCACACAGGAAGTGATCTGTCATTGGTTCGTTGTTAACTTTTTTTTTTTTTAATTGTTTTGTGTCTTAATATTTGTTTTTTTTTTTATTTTATTTTATTTTTAAACTTTACAATATTGTATTAGTTTTGCCCAACATCGAAATGAATCTGCCACAGGTAGGGTATGGGGAGGGAGGAGGGAGGAGGGTTCAGGATGGGGAGCACGGGTATACCTGTGGCGTTGTTAACTTTTTTATGAATTCCTCTGTTGCTCCCCTGTCCTCTTTTGTCTGTGTTGTTTTTGAACAGAGGGACTTTGTCTATTTGACCCCCATGCTCATTCACTCAGTTACTATTTCTTTAGTGTTTAATCATGTTCAGACGCTATGACTTAGAGGAGGAATTCAACAGTGAGCAGGAGAGTGGGTCCTCCCTAAAGAAGCTTATGTCTAGTGGCAGGGGGAGAAAGTAAGAAATAATACCAAAGTGTATGAGAGCCTCAAAACTTGGCAAATATAGGCTCTCCAAATAGCATTCATAAACACAGAACAGAAGATACTACATAGAGTTGATAGAGTTGATATTTTTCTTATAGGGCCTGACTGGTATGAAGCTATGAGAAAGTGATTATAGTTTCTTGGCATATGTCCTGTTGGGTACCAAGCAGGCAACGATTTGCCAACAAAGGTCCATATAGTCAAAGCTGTGGTTTTTCCAGTAGTTATGTACAGATGAGAGAACTGGACTATAAAGAAGACTGAGTGCTGAAGAATTTATGCTTTCAAACTGTGGTGCTGGAGAAGCCTCTAGAGAGTTCCTTGGGGTGGAAGGAGATTAAACCAGTCAATCCTAAAGGAAATCAACCCTGAATATTCATTGGAATAACTGATGCTGAAGCTGAAACTCCAATATTTTGACCACCTGATGCGAAGAGCTAAGTCATCGGAAAAGATCCTGATGCTGGGAAAGATTGAAGGCAGGAGGAGAATGGAATGACAGGATGAGATGGGTGATGGCATCACCGATTCAGTGGATATGAGTGAGCAAACTCCAGGAAACAGTGAAAGACAGGGAGGTCTGGCGTGCTGCAGTCCATAGAGTCGCAAAGAGTTAGATACCACTTAGCGACTGAACAACAAGGGAAAGATAAATAAACAATTGTCAGAAACTTGATTCATATATTTTTTGTTGCTCAACCAATGGTAGTTTCTACACCAAAATTTGGAAGTGGGAATACACAGTGCTGGCTGCACCTAAAGAAGTCAGAACTCCAGCCAGAGGAAAAGAAAGACTCCTGGCCAAAAACAAAAGCACTCTAATTAGTCGTTTCATTTCAAGATGTTGAAACAACTCCAACCCAAGGAAACCAATGCCTTCAGAGTGAAAACAGATTATAGAAGGAAAAAAAGATGTTTCACTTATTTAGGAGTTTGATCTGAATCCAATTTGGAATGAAAAACCTAAAACCTTTTAGAATAATAAACCTGAACAGAATTTTTTTTAATATGAAAAGACCTACACTTTGCATGAAATATATTTTAAGATCTTCAACTTTTATAATCAGGGCAGGTGTTTAAATAGTTATCTTAAATGGTTTTTAGTTAATACTCAGTATTGCTTTCTGTGAAATAGTCCCTTTAAAGTAATCTGTATGCTCTTCATTAAAAGCTCGATTTTAGAAATCTCATGAACAAATGACTTTCTACCGGCAGGTAGTTCTCAAACAGAGACTATATCTGAGATAATTTGGAATCAGATATAATTTTTTTAAAATAGTAAGAAATATTATGTGGGGGAGATTTTCAATTCTTATGTTGTAAGAATGAAAGGCTGTATATTGTCAACCTGCTTATTTAACTTGTATGCAGAGTACATCATGAGAAATGCTGGGCTGGATGAAGCATAAGCTGGAATCAAGATGTCCAGGAGAAATATCAATAATCTCAGATATGCAGATGACACCATCCTTATGGCAGAAAGCAAAAGTGAAAGTGAAAGTGAAGTCGCTCAGTCGTGTCCGACTCTTTGCGACCCCATGGATGGTAGCCTACCAGGCTCCGCAGTCCATGGGATTTTCCAGGCAAGAATACTGGAGTGGGCTGCCATTTCCTTCTCCAGGGCATCTTCCCAACCCAGGGATCGAACCCGGGTCTCCTGCATTGCAAACAGACACTTTACCGTCTGAGCCACCAGGGAAGCAAGCAAAGAGGAACTAAAGAGCCTCTTGATGAAAGCAAAAGAGGAGAGTGAAAAAGTTGGCTTAAAACTCAACATTCAAAAAACTAAGATGATGGCATCCGGTCCCATCACTTCACGGCAAATAGATGGAGAAACAATGGAAACAGTGACAGACTTTATTTTTTGGGCTCCAAAATCACTGCAGATGGTGATTGCAGCCATGAAATTAAAAGACGCTTGTTCCTTGGAAGGAAAGTTATAAGGAACCAGAGACATTACTTTGCCGACAAGAGTCCATCTTGTCAAAGCTATTGTTTTTCCAGTAGTCATGTATGGATGTGAGAGTTGGACTATAAAGAAAGCTGAGTGCCAAAGAACTGATGCTTTTGAACTATGGTTTGAAGACTTCTTGAGAGTCCCTTGGACTGCAAGGAGATCCAATCAGTCCGTCCTAAAGGAAATCAGTCCTGAATATTCAGTGGAAGGACTGATGCTGAAGCTGAAATTTCAATCCTTTGGCCACCTGATATGGAGAACTAATTGGAAAAGACCCTGATGCTGGGAAAGATTGAAGTCAGGAGAAGGGGACGACAGAGGATGAGATGGTTGGATGGCATCACCAACTCGATGGACGTGAGTTTGAGTAAGCTCCAGGAGTTGGTGATGGACAGGGAAGCCTGGCGTGCTGCAGTCCATGGGGTCACAAAGAGTCAGACATAACTGAGCAACTGAACTGAATTGAAGAATAAATTAACATTAAAAAGCATGATCTCTTCCCACCTGTGAAACCTGTCTTACCTTTAAAACTAAAGATGGTAAATAATGATCTTTACTATGTCTGAACTTGAATAAGAAAGGAACAAAAGAGGAGAAAGAAGAAAATAGACATGCTTACAGAGGATATTTCAGGCTACTCAAAAATGTGAAAGCAATTTATTAAGAGATTCAGATCCCTGTAATTATTTCATCTGCATCCCAGCAGGCATAAGGTTTCTAAATTAATTATAAAAAGTCCAAATGCATTATTCTATTGTCTACACTCTTCATTATCTAATTAAATTAAAGGAAATTATATCAAATACTTTATTCACAATGTCTCCCCTTGCACAGCCAACACAATTTTCCATGCCAAAATGCACAATGGGGAATGAAAAAGTCATCTGACATGAGATTTTCATTTTTCTCTACTCATTCATAACTATCATCTAAATTCTTGCAATTCTCCAAATATGCTATATTTTTAACCCCTGCCTACTTTGGACACATGGTGTTTCATCTGTCTGGCCAATCCCAGTCTGCTCAATCCTAGCTCCACCTTCAAGCCTTCACTGGCCCTTCCTCTGGAACACCATCCTGATAGTTCTTCTTCTTTTGTGCTGTCATAACAGCTTGTGGAAACTTTCCCCAGTAAATAATCAGGTTTGGTTAGTTTCCATGTCCATCTCTTCTAGTAAACTCTAAAGATCAAAGACTATGTTCCTTTCCCATTTGTATTTCCAGAACTTTGTGGGGTCCTGCAACTGAATTAAATATTTAGTAAGCTGACAAGAGAAATAAAAGTGGAGGTGGAAACCTTAGATCTTGAGCAATATTTTTCCTTTGTAAGCTTGTCCATCTAACTTGTTGATCACAAACACTTTCTGTAAAAATGACCTCTCTCTGGATGTTTTTCAACACAAAAGGGAAAGATTACATATCCATTCAACGCACAGAATAGATGGGAAAACAAAATATTGGGTTGGTCAAGAAGTTCATTTGGGTTTTTCCATATGATGTAACAGAAAACACCAAACAGACTTTTTGGCCAAACCAATAGTTTCAAAATAATGCCAACCTATACTTTTTTTTGGGTAGATATTATCTCATGTAAGCACAGATCCATTAATCCTCAGATTTTAAAGACTGAATTATTTTTATCCCTTCATAAAACAATTAGGAAAGTACTTTTTAGAACATCAAATGCCTTTAAAATTTTTTTATTGATACGAAGAAAAATATCCCCAAAATAGATCAACATAAATTATACCTATGAACATATCAGAAAGTAAAATAAAGTGGTGCCATGACATGAAGTAAGATATAAAATCAGTATTTTCAGTTTCAATCATATAATAATTCATAATGGCCAGGACATTTTTAAATATACATTTTGTTATCTGTGTTTGTACTGTTTTATAAAATATCAGGGGGAAAGGTCATATTAGCATATCCCTGTATCTTTTTTCTAATCACATTCTCAAAAACCACTTTACTCATAGAAAGCCATTCTAGAGGCGAATTACATGCAAATGTGGGAACTCTGAAGCTCCACATCTCATATTTATGCGCGAGCCTCACAAATCTCTATGCTTTAGGGCAGGGGAGCATCACATGGTGTCGTCCTCTTACACCACACGCACATGGCTGGCATCTGACGTGTCATCGTTAGTCTCTTGCACCTGCTGCGATTCAATATTGATCAGTCTGTTGAAAATAACAGCCATATTACCTCTTTGACAGTTAACAACACTCCCACTCTGTCTTCCCCACACCAGTTCACCCCATGTCACCACCATCTTGTGCAGGAACTTATACAAGAGCTGACTTCCCAGGCTCCTCATTTTCCTCAATCTATTTCTCTCCTCTGCAGCAAGAGGGATCACTTAAAATACAAATCTGATCATGTCTTTGCTTAAAATCTTTTTAATGACTGATGTAGGATGTTTAGCTAAAAACCAGAGCCTGCGACAATCTTGTAAGCCTGCTTACGCCTGTGCCCTGCCCACCTCCACGCCACAGCCCGCTCCAGGCCCTCCTCATTCCCCATGCTCCAGCCACTTAGGTGCCTTCAGCTCCCCGGGGGTGCCACAGACCCTCCAGCCATGGAGTCTGTGCTGCCTCCGCTGCCTGGGAATCTCATCCACTTCCATACACAGACTCTGTTCTGCCTGCCTTGGGCCTCAGCTTGAATTTCACGCCTTAATCCTGCAAGGTGATGACAGGTCTCTCTGATACTCACTCCATTCCCCCCAGGCTCTCCACTCTGCCTTTACAGCATTATCACACTTTGTAATTCTATACTGATCTGTGCATTTACACCCTGTCTTTCCACGTGAGCCAGGGATCGTGGCTGTTTTCAATCCCCAATTTTATCATCGATATCCACAGTTTAGTTCAGTGGCTCAGTTGTTTCCAACTCTTTGCGACCCCATGGACTGCAGCACATCACACCTCCCTATCCATCACCAACTCCCACAGTGTACCCAAACTCATGTCCATTGAGTCGATGATGCCATCCAACCATCTCATCCTCTGTCGTTCCCTTCTCCTTCTGCCCCTAATCCCTCCCAGCATCAGGGTCTTTTCATGTGAGTCAGCTCTTTGCATCAGGTGGCCAAAGTATTGGAATTTCAGCTTCAGCATCAGTCTTTCCAATGAACACCCAGGGCTGATCTCCTTTAGGATGGACTGGCTGGATCTCCTTGCTGTCCAATGGACTCACAAGAGTCTTTTCCAGCACCACAGTTCAAAAGCATCAATTCTTTGGTGTTCAGCTTTCTTTATAGTCCAACTCTCACATCCATACATGACCACTGGAAAAACCATAGCCTTGACTAGACAGACCCTTGTTGGCAAAGTAATGTCTCAGCTTTTTTTTTTTTTTTTTTTTCATGTGAGCTTTATTTACAATAGCAGAAAAATGGTACCAGCTCAAATCTCCAACAACAGGTGAATGGACCAACTAATTGTACATATTTGTACAATGGAATACAACTCAGCCATCAAAGGAACAAAATACCGACACGCACAAAGACATAGATAAATCTCAGGAATATTATGCTGAGCCACATGAACTGGATACAGAAGTATATACTACATGCTTCCATTTATGTGAAACTTGGAAACAGGAAAAACTCATTTATAGTGACAGAAAACAGATCATGAGGGGACTTTCTGAGGTGATGGAAATATTCTCTACTTTATTTATTTATTTCTAAACTTTACAAAATTGTATTAGTTTTGCCAAATATCAAAATGAATCCGCCACAGGTATACACGTATTCCCCATCCTGAACCCTCCTCCCTCCTCCCTCCCCATACCACCCCTCTGGGTCGTCCCAGTGCACGAGCCCCAAGCATCCAAATGTCTCAGCTTTTTAATATGCTGTCTAGGTTGGTCATAACTTTCCTTCCAAGGAGTAAATGTCTTTTAATTTCATGGCTGCAGTCACCATCTGCAGTGATTTTGGAGCCCCAAAAAACAAAGTCTGACACTGTTTCCACTGTTTCCCTATCTATTTGCCATGAAGTGATGTGACCAGTTGCCATGATCTTAGTTTTCTGAATGTTGAGCTTGAAGCCAACTTTTTCACTCTCCTCTTTCACTTTCATCAAGAGGCTCTTTAGGTCTTCTTCACTTTCTGCCATAAGGATGGTATCATCTGCATATCTGAGGTTATTGATATTTCTCCCAGCAAGTCTTGAGTCCAACTTATGCTTCATCCAGGCCAGCGTTTCTTATGATGTACTCCGCATAGAAGTTAAATAAGCAGGATGACAATATATAGCCTTGACGTACTCCTTTTCCTATTTGGAACCAGTCTGCTGTTCCGTGTCCAGTTCTAACTATTGCTTCCTGACCTGCATATAGGTTTCTCAAGAGGCAGGTCAGGTGGTCTGGTATTCCCCATCTCTTTCAGAATTTTCCACAGTTTATTGTGATTCACACAGTCAAAGGCTTTGGCATAGTCAAGAAAGCAGAAATATATGTTTTTCTGGAACTCTCTTGCTTTTTCAGTGATCTACCAGATGTTGGCAATTTGATTTCTGGTTCCTTTGCCTTTTCTAAAACCATCTTGAACATCTGGAAGTTCACGGTTCACAAATTGCTGAAGTCTGACTTGGAGAATTTTGAGCATTATTTTGCTGGCGTGTGAGATGAGTGCAATTGTGCAGTAGTTTGAGCATTCTTTGGCATTGTCTTTCTTTTGGATTGGAATTAAAACTGTCCACAGGGCCTGGCATATAGGAAGCCCTTAGTAAAATTGTGTTGAGTGAAAACAGGACTTACTTAAGTACATGAATGAAATCCAGTAGGCAAAGGACACGGCATACCTAAGGGAATATATCATTTGAGACCAGATGCAGTTGATTCTTGTTATTTGTATTAGTTTTGATCTATAAAGTTGACATAAACACAGCATTCATGATGCTAAAGCACTGTTCCTAAGGCAGATACATTTAGGTTCCTAGGAGCCTCTAGTCACACATTTGCATCAACCAATCAACACAAAACCTTGTTTTAAGTGTGTTTAAGGCATCTCATTTAATATCTATTATTGATTCATTAATGTTGACCTCACAACACTATAACTCATGTCTGAAGCCGCTTATCGATCACATACCCTTTTCTCCATAAGGCACATCCCAGCTTTCACAGACTTAGGACACTTAGACAGCTCTTCAGTACTACATCCAGGGGCCTTGTAAACACTGAAATCACCAATAAAAATTATATAAGTGCAAAAACAGGACACAGATTAGACTGTGAAAAGGACATGTGTCCACAGTGAGCAGAGACAATGTCATTGTGCTAGGCCTTAGCTGGGAACATGCTCCCCCAACAACTCAAAGTTTACACTGCTCTGTTCATGTCCAGAGATGACTACAAAATACTGCAAATATTGATTTGGGGGTTACAAATCAATCTTAGTGAGTAGGGGAATTCACAAATACAGGGTCCACAAATGATGAGACTCAACTATATTTGTTAAAAGGCTTATTGCCTCTGTGGAGCATGCATGTATGGGTGCCTATGCATGCATACTCACTAAGTCGCTTCAGTTGTGTCTAACTCTTTGCAACCCTGTGGACTGTAGCCCACCAGAATCCTCTGTCCATGGGATTCTCCAGGCAAGAATAGTGGACTGGGTTGCCATGCCCTCCTCCAAGGGATCTTCCCAAAACAGGGATCAAACCAGCATTGGCAGGTGGGTTCTTTACCACTAGAACTACCTGGAAAGCCCAAGGGTGTGTATATATGTACGTATTTCCTGGATATGGAGAACAGACCCTGCCAGTTTATACGATGTAGTTCACAACCCTCTATAGGTGTGTAACAAATGTTTAATTACCATATCCAATGGTAATGGAGAGGATTAAGCTTCTAAGATTCTCTTATTCAACTGACTTAACCACTTAAGATCCTAGCACATCCAGTTAGAGGAAAACACTGTAATATTTGATTCTCACAAAGAATATGCAAGATGTGAAAGCGTGCCAAGAGATCATTAATTATATACATCTTCTTTGTAAGAATCTCAATGCTTTCTGATCATAAACTGTCTTAGAAATAAATAAATGTGTGATTCTTAGACATTTCCAAAATAACAAAACCAACTCTGAATTTATTTGCTAAGTAAATAACCATGCCAGTGAATCATATGTATATAAATCTTAAGCCCAAAGGACATTTTAATACCCTGGTTACTCTTTAAGTATATCCACGTGAGAATTTTAGTACCTAAAGTGAAAATGGCGAGTTCTGGGCTTCTCGCCAATTTCATTTTGGGTGTGAAATTTCTGACTCGCAAGCTTAAATTCTTGGAATCTTATAAGCGATTTTTTTTTTTTTTTTGCATTTGAGAGTGGTTTTTCCACTCACAAAATTACCTACTTCCCTTTAATTAACAGTTATGGAGAAGCATAATTTACAGGCATGAGGAGGACTTTCTGAGAGTGAGCATCTCAGCCCATCTCCAGCCCCACACCTGTCTCCTCATTATTGGATGCCACTTTGGGACATGAGCATCCCACATCTTAAGGGATGTCACAGCACATAGTAGGGCAGGAAGCCAGAAGCACTGAATCCCCACCCCAAGTTATGTGAGGCAAAGGAATCAATGAGTAATGGGAGGAAGTGACAGCACCCACTTTCTGCTCCCTCCTCCAGCTTCTCCAAGGCTCCTTCCTGTGGGGGTCATCATAGCCACCCTTCCTCCAGAAGCTCCCTGACCTCCCTCAAATTTGCTGCCTAAGTAACCACCTCCTATTGCCTTTATTTCTCGCTTAGGATATTTTTACTCATGTATGTGAGGAACAGAGAAGTATGCTGGAAAAAGGGTGATTTCTCATCATTCTTTTACCAAAGCCTCATTCTCCTCCTCAATGCAGGAAGAGGAAGAGTATTTCTCAGGGGCACACAGCTCTTTATCATCCTGGAGCACTTGGCCTGTCTCCCCTGAAACTTCACAGTGCAGGAACCAGCCACCTGTTCTCACTGGAGGAAGCTGAAGACAACTATAGGTGTGGTCTGATTCCTGCACAGGAAATCCAACAAGGGTTTGGGAAGCGGGGCAACACACCACCCTGCCAATGGGTACCATGGCCACATTTCTATGCCAGGTCAGACGTGGGCCTTGAAGGACACAGGGTGTTGGTGTGAGTACCTGGGTCCTGTCCCAACTGACAGTTACCAGAAGGTGCAAGGAGCCACCTGCAGAAAGAGGTTGTTGGGAGATGGGGTAGGGATCCTAATGATGCCTCGAGCTGAGAAAGGAACCACAGGTGACCACCAAGAATAGAGACTCATGCTTTCTTACGACGATTTCAGGTGAGAGGGCCCACACCAGAACCTACAGAGTGTATGGCCCTAAACAGGACAAAAGACAGCTATTAATATCTGCAAGGCCCAGAGTGTAAAGCCATTGGCCCATGTATGTGTCAGGAAAAGCCTGATGCTTTCCTTGATGTTAAACCAAGGGAGACTTCTTGAGTAATACCTTTGACTGGACATTAAGTGTTTGAAATTGAGATTATGCCTGAAACCCCAAATCACCATAAGAATGTGCTTTTTCCAAAAATAAACAGAATGCTTTATCATCCCAGATACTGGGATGATGCTTTAAAATCCCAGATGCTGGAATCTGCCAGCATCTCCATCCAGCATCTGAAGAAGGAAACCTCCATTGAAAAAGCTTAAAGGAGGAGTGAGAGGCAAAGTTGTGATTGTCCTAAATGCAATTCTTGTTCGTTACATTTACTCACAGTTTGAAACAACAGGAAAGATAAAATGAAGTAGGAAACTAGCTCATGGATTACCAGTCAGAGGTTTAGGAAGCAAACATTTAGAAGAACATGTTCAGAATCTCTCAAATCTGTCTCCAGTTGGATTTCTCTGACCTAAAACCTTGTATCTTTCATGCAAAATGCTCCACAGGCATCCCTGCAGGAACAGGTTCAAAGAGAGACCCTCCCCTACTTCAAGTCACTCCCCTTCCAAGGATCCATATTCAGGTTCTTACAGCAGCTTTTTTGTTCATACTTTCAATAACAAATAAATGGGGAAATGCATAGACAGCGGTTAGTAGTTTGCTGGGGACAAAACATAGTTCTCATTATTACAAGCTGGCCTGGTAGGCTGCAGTCCATGGGGTTGCTAAGAGTCGGGCACGACTGAGCGACTTCCCTTTCACTTTTTTTTTTTTTTTTAATTAATTTTATTCTATTCTCAAACTTTACATAATTGTATTAGTTCTGCCAAACATCAAAATGAATCCACCACGGGTATACATGTGTTCCCCATCCTGAACCCCCCTCCCTCCTCCCTCCCCACACCATCCCTCTGGGTCGTTGGAGAAGGAAATGGCAACCCACCCCAGTGTTCTTGCCTGGAGAATCCCAGGGACAGAGGAGCCTAGTGGGCTGCTGTCTATGGGGTCGCACAGAGTCAGACACGAGTGAAGCGACTTAGCAGCAGCAGCAGCAGCAGCAAGGGAAGGAAGGAAGGAAATAAGGGAAAAAAGGGAAGGCAGGAAGGAAGGAAGACAGAGAGAGAGAAAGAAAGAGAGGAAGGGAGAGAAGAGGGAGGGGGGAAGGACTGAGGAGGAGGCAAGGTGCCCACTCCATGACACGCACACACAGGTGTGTTCCAGCCCATGCCTCCGCTCATGGACAGAGATCTTCAGGCTGACACACACAAGGACACGCAGTTTAATCACAGCAGCTCACTCTAAGAGCAGGCATTTCAACTCTGCAGGGGGAATCTGGTCTTCTATTTAGGAAGTAGATACCTGTGGCAAGGAGGTGGTGGGTTATGTGATGGAGGAAAGAGTGTTGGCAGGACATGACATCAGAAGACCCATTTAATACTTAGATGCATCATTTTGCAACTTTGAGAATTTGACTAAGCTATTTAATCTCTTTAAATCTCGGTTTTCTTACCTGTAAAATGGGAATAACAATTTTAACTCTGGTTACCTCCCTGGAAGGTATAGAAATAGACGTAATGGGTATCCAGATGTCCAGCAGATCAAAGTCACTGATTTCCCCAGCTCTCAGGACTTCCTTGGTGGCTCAGATGGTAAAGTGTCTGCCTACAGTGCAGGAGACTCAGGTTCAATCCCTGGGTTGGAAAGATCTCCTGGAGAAGAAAATGGCAACCCACTCCAGTATTCTTGCCTGGAAAAATCCCATGGATGGAGGAACCTGGTAGGCTATAGTCCATGGGGTTGCAAAGAGTCAGACACGACTGAGTGACTTCACTTCCACTTTTGAGAGTTGACTGCTAACATCCCTCTCTGAGACTTACCCTCAACTTTTCCCAAAGTCTGTCCCTGGTGCCTGCCTACTCCAACAACTCCTTGATCCAAATTAAAAATATCTTCAGAATCCAACTCCATCTCTACACCTCCTCTGCTTCCACCATGACCTATGCCTCCCTTATCGCTCATTTAGCTTCTTTCAATAATTTTGTAATTGTTCTCTCTCATTCTGTGCTTGACTTGCTACAGCCTGAATGATTCCTTTAAAACATGACTTAAGTCATGGCCTCCATCACCTCTCACTCCCTTACATAAAAGCCAAAGTCCTTGCGGATGGTTACCAAGCCCTACACAATGTCCCACCATGGCTCACTCATCCTGGGGAAATCCTCTGATCTCGCCTTGATGTTTACTGCTCTCCCTCTCTTGTTCATGTCACCCCAGCTATACTGGTCTCCTTGCTGTTGTTCAGATGTCTCAGGAGTGCTCCAGGCTCAGTCCAGACCTTGGAACTTGCACCTCTCTTTGTCTGGAACACTCTTCCTTTACATGAATTGTTCTTTCACTTCCCTCAAATCTTTGTACAAATGACTCCTAATTAGTGACGTCTTCTCTCGCCACCTTAATTAAAATTGCAATACCCCACCCCTTCTTTCTGCTTTATTTACCTAAGCTAAGTCGCTTCAGTCGTGTCCGACTCTGTGTGACCCCATAGACAGCAGCCCACCAGGCTCCGCCGTCCCTGGGATTCTCCAGGCAAGAACACTGGAGTGGGTTGCCATTTCCTTCTCCAATGCAGGAAAGTGAAAAGTGAAAGTGAAGTCACTCAGTCGTGTCCGACTCTTCGCGACCCCATGGATTGCAGCCTACCAGGCTCCTCCATCCATGGGATTTTCCAGGCAAGAGTACTGGAGTGGGGTGCCATTGCCTTCTCCATTATTTTCCTACTTAATACTTATTATTTATCAACACACTATGTATTTTACTTACATGTTTGCTTATATTCCTCTCCTTGCACGAGAATATAACCTCTGTGATTATAGGAATTTTTACTTAATTTTGTCCACTGCTATAGCCTCACCACCTAATATAGAGCTGAACACATACTAAATGACCAATAAATATTTACTGATATAGTTTAATAAATTAATAAAAGGTGAGGAATTTCCATAACAAATGGTAATCAACAATTTTTTCCTGTAAGGATCCAACAAAATTCAGATACGCCTAATCTAAATGTATGCATATAGATACATATCCACACATATAACATTTTGAACACAGTGACATTATACATCAAAAGATACACAAAAAATGTGTAGAGCTGGTTAGGCAGTGACAGGGATATGTTCTGAGAACTGACATTATCAACATCTAACTCCTACTCCATCTCATTTCACAGAATGACACATTTTCATTATCATGACATCCTTTCTTCTTTGTCAAAGAAACTGGTGAGAAAAGTCTGTGAATTCAAAGGGCAGATGCTAGCATACGGTCTACGTGTTTTTCTTCCCTTACCATTTCTCAAAGCACTTGGGCTGTAAGCATCCAATCACATCATTGTTTTCCATAATGAGTACTAAGCCTGGGAGTCCTTTCCAAATAACAAACAGCTCCTAATGGTGGAAAAATATCCTCTGTCTTCTGCAATTTGCCTGTGCTCTCTGTCCCTGTTACAGGTCCAGCTTCTCAGATTTAGATTAGACTTCTCACTGAGTTGACAAAAGACTTTGCTGGATCCATTAATAGAGTCATCTCCAGTTTTTGCTATTAGCCAACAATTTGTTGTTCTGTGCTTGCCAACAAATTTCTTTGCTCTACCAAATTGCTGGAGTCCACATAGTTGGCAGTGGTTTGAAGGGAATGGGTCTCCCAGCAACACCTAACAGGAAAACAAATTTGAACCAGAAACTCTTTGGTTTTGGTGGCACTCAGCCTCTCGGGCTTTGCCAAATCTCTCTGATTGCTAGCCAGGCACTCGTTGGAAAGGGAGAGAGACCATGAACCACAGAAAGAGTCACACTCACCACCTTTGAGGCATCCTGAGAAATGTGATTGATGCATCACAAGCCCTATTGAAGATTTTGCATAAATTCCTAGGATCAATCTCCCTCCTGGCTCTGATCCAGAGGCTATGAATAGAAGACACCCACTGACTATCCTCATAGACCCCCTCTCAGACCCCATGAGAAAAGGAACTCAATAATTAGAATAATGAGAAACTTCAAGCCTGAACATTTCGTGGTGAAGGGTGGTAAAAAAGCAAAAAAATTCTAATGCTAGTAGGGAAGAAGACAAGCAATGGAAAATCCTATTCGGTTGCCTGAGAGCAAGTACAGTACCTCAGCGTAGTACCTTTGTGGTCATGGGAACCCCTGTAGAGATTTCTTAACTAGAGTAGTAAAGGGTGTATATAAAAGACTGAGAGCAGAAGCAGAAGTTTTCATGTTGGGGTCCCTCTCTGCAGTTTCAGAGAGCTCAGTAAGAATTTGGCCATTCTAAGCTTGGCAGATCTTCAATGGGAAAGCAGCCTCTGGCCTCCAGACATGCAGGTTACTTGGGTGCTATTTATGTTTTGATGGATAAGTGTACACTGTCTAGATAAGTAGCAAAGGTCTCTTGCAGTGATGCTTCAAAGGAGCAGCTGTCTGGGAAGATGAATCAATGCCAGGACAGTTCAAGAGCCAAACCAAACACCAGTAACCATGGTAAACACTAACAGATGAGGCAACCATTTGAAAGAGGCAACTTACTCTGAATCCACGGAGCACTCAAGATAATATGATACATATTTCTTCTTCTTTATTTTTCATTAAGAGGTAACCCAACAAAGAATTATTATCTTTAAAGAATTATCTTGGTTTCTATGAATTGTGACTGTCATATTGCTTTCAAAATAAGGAAGAGGAAAAAAAAAAAGAAGAAAAACAATAAGGAAGAAGAGTACTTCATTTCCCATTCTCTTACATTCTTTACCGTAGCATTCAATGCCCCTATGGTTCTGTGTTGTAATGCTTTCGCATTCCATCTAATGCCACCCCCCATCATCCATGCATTCGATTTAGTAAAAGCTAAGGGCCCATCATTCCTTAAACTTGCGGAAACTTTGCTTATTCTCTTTCTTCTGTCTGGAATTGCTTCCCCACAATCCCATTGGATCAAACACTAATCACTGTCCAAAGCCCTACCCAACTGACATCTTCTTTGGGAAAATCCTCCCAAATGTCATCCTAATTTAATTTATTCTGGAAAATGTGATCCTCTAGTATAGTAATAACCTTACTACAGCATTTGTCACATAATGTGTGTGTCCATTGTTCATAGGTCTCTCTCTTCTGCTCTACAATGAAGTTTATTGGTGGATTGGTCTGTATCTTACTGATATACCTCATGCTCCTTCATTAAATATTTTATGAATGAATGTACAAAAGAAAAAAGTCAGAATCTTTTTGCTCTCTTACTTTTCACCCTTTTGTTTTACTGAAGAAAAAACTACAATAGTCCAGAGAGATTCAGAGTCTTGCTCTAGATAACAGTATCAAAGCTGAAAACACAGAATTAAATCTTTATAGAGATCCTTCTTAGATCCATGAATATAGTTAATATTAGGGCAACCCTAGTGTATTTTTCCCAACAACCAGAAGCAGGTATACAACAGGGAAAGATCACAGGTGATAAAAAGAAAGCATCAGTTCAGTTCAGTCACTCAGTCATGTCTGACTCTTTGCGACCCCATGAATCTCAGCATGCCAGGCCTCTCTGTCCATCACCAATGCCTGGAATTTACTCAAACTCATGTCCATTGAGTCAGTGATGCCATCCAGCCATCTCATCCTCTGCTGTCCCCTTCTCCTCCTGCCCCCAATCTTTCCCAGCATCAGAATCCTTTCCAATGAGTCAACTCTTCGCATGAGGTGGCCAAAGTACTGGAGTTTCAGCTTTAGCATCAGACCTTCCAATGAACACCCAGGACTGATCTCCTTTAGGATGGACTAGTTGGATCTCCTTGCAGTCCAAGGGACTCTCAAGAGTCTTCTCCAACACCACAGTTCAAAAGCATCAATTCTTCGGCGCTCAGCTTTCTTCACAGTCCAACTCTCACATCCATACATGACCACAGGAAAAACCATAGCCTTGACTAGATGGACCTTTGTTGGCAAAGTAATGTCTCTGCTTTTGAATATGCTATCTAGGTTGGTCATAACTTTCCTTCCAAAGAGTAAGCGTCTTTTAATTTCATGGCTACAATCACCATCTGCAGTGATTATGGAGCCCAGAAAAATAAACTCTGACATTGTTTCCCTGTTTCCCCATCTATTTGCCATGAAGTGATGGGACCAGATACCATGATCTTAGTTTTCTGAATGTTGAGCTTTAAGCCAACTTTTTCACTCTCCACTTTCACTTTCATCAAGAGGCTTTTTAGTTCCTCTTCACTTTCTGCCATAAGGGTGGTGTCATCTGCATATCTGAGGGGATTGATATTTCTCCTGGCAATCTTGTTCCAGCTTGTGCTTCTTCCAGCCCAGCGTTTCTCATGATGTACTCTGCACATAAGTTAAATAAGCAGGGTTCTTAATAAAATTCTGAAACTTTAGATTAAAACTCCAGTGACAGCACCTGCATGGTTTGCAATAGGTATCAGCCTCTAGTAAAAAGGAGTGCTTCTTCTGGATCTGACCTCCTCTTTCCTGAAACTCCCAACACATATTCCAACCCATAGACACTACGAAACTCAAAGGTTGATGACCATACTTGAGTGGTACTTCTGTCATCAGAGAGAAGTCAAGGAGTCAGTTTTTAGGAACTGGTAGCATCATCTCAATGGTAGTTCCTTGGAGTGGGAGATATAGGCAAGAGTTTTGATTCTACTTTCTTTTATTCCCCCATTACAACCTTTTAAGTTCATGTGAATGATCAACACATGCAATCTTTAGCAAGTGGGAACTTTCATCTGAGAGAAAAGGAATTTTCTAATGTCAATAATGTCTGTAAATTCACTAAGTGTAAAGATCTTGGAGGGGTCTAGTAATACTATTCTGGAAATTTTTCATTCCAATCCCAAAGAAAGACAATGACAAAGAATGTTCAAACTATAGCACAATTGTACTCATTTCACACACTAGCAAAGTAATGCTCAAAATTCTCCAAGATGGCTTCAACAGTACGTGAACTGAGAACTTCCATATGTTCAAGCTGGATTTAGAAAGGCAGAGGAACCAGAGATCAAACTGCCAACAGTTTGATTTCTCCACTGGATCATAGAAAAAGCAAGAGAGTTTCAGAAAAACATCTACTTCTGCTTCATTGACTATGCTAAAGCCTTTGACTGTTTGGATCACAACAAAATGTGAAAAATTCTTAAAGAGACGGGAATACCAGTCCACCTGACCTGCCTCCTGAGAAACCTGCATTCAGGCCAAGAAGCAACAGTTAGTACCACGGAAAAATGGACTAGTTCCAAATTGGGAAAGGAGTATGTCAAGGCTGTATATTGTCACCCTGCTT
The DNA here is from genome assembly GCF_003369695.1 of Bos indicus x Bos taurus. NCBI lineage: Eukaryota > Metazoa > Chordata > Mammalia > Artiodactyla > Bovidae > Bos > Bos indicus x Bos taurus. The sequence goes on along the minus strand of NC_040087.1, from coordinate 26,478,127 downwards.
ATTTAACTTTATGCAGAGTACATCATGCGAAATGATGAGCTGGATGAAGAAAAACCTGGAATCAAGATTGCCAGGAGAAATATCAATAACCTCGGGTATGCAGATGACACCACCCTTATGCCAGAAAGGGAAGAAGAAATAGAGAGTCTCTTGATAAAGGTGAAAGGGGAGAGTGAAAAAGTTAGCTAAAAATTCAACATTCCAAAAACTAAGATCATGGCATCTGGTCCCATCACTTCATGGCAAATAGATGGGGAAAGAGTTTTATTTTCTTGGGCTCCAAAATCATTGCAGATGATAATAGCAGCCATGAAATTAAAAGACACTTGCTCCTTGGAAGAAAAGCTATGACCAAGCTAGACAGCATATTAAAAAGCAGAGACATTACTTTACCAACAAAGGTCTGTCTAGTCAAAGCTACAGTTTTTCCAGTGGTCATGTATGGATGTGAGAGTTGGACCATGAAGGAAGCTGAGCGCCAAAGAATTGATGCTTTTGAACTGTGGTGTTGGAAAGGACTCTTGAGAGTCCTTTGGACAGCAAGGAGATCAAATCAGTCAATCCTAAGGGAAATCAGTCCTGAATATTCATTTGAAGAACTGATGCTGAAGCTGATGCTCCAATACTTTGGTCTCCTGATGGGAAGAGTCGACTCATTAGAAAAGACCCTGATGCTGGGAAAGATTGTGGGCAGGAAGAGAAGGACAACAGATGATGAGATGGTTGGATGGCATCACTGACTGTAGACATGAATTTGAGCAAAGAGATGGTGAAGGACAGGGAAGCTTGGAGTGCTACAGTCCATGGGGTCACAGAGAGTTGGACATTACTGAGCAACTGAACAGCAAAAGATCTTAGAGGGTTTTAGTAATACTATTCTTATGTCTCTTGTTGAATAAGCAGAAACAAAAACCAAGACAAAGGTATTGAACCCATTTCTTGGCCCAGATCTCAGGGGCCCAAACATTGCAGGGACTTGGCAGGAGCTTTACCTTAGAATGGGAAGCATCCCCATATGAGTGGCTTTCTGGAAGCTACTGAAAGGGAGAGAATGATAATTTCATCATTATCACATCAACATTCCCATTGATGTGTTTATAATGTACAAAAGCATTCCTAAAGCATTTGGCCAAAATTGCTGGGTCAATTCACAGGGCAGTCAAGATTCTCCTCGAGTGCTATGGAATAGGATGCTAATGGCACACAGCAGTGACAGAATGTCAAAGTGATGATAGTCTAAGATGCATGAGATATCAGTAAGGGTGACAGCAAAAGGAGATGCAGAACCTTATCTCTGTAGGAAGAGAGAAAGGCTTAGTTTAGCTAAAATGGCATGTTATTCCATAATCATCATCATCATCATTCTATCACTAAGTAATCATTATCAATCACTGGGTCAGAGGAAATTCTCACACACACACACACACACATACACAAATGAATTTGATCTCAGACTCTGCTCTGATCAGCTCCCACTTGACTTTCAGTAGCTGAATTTAGAAGTAACTGTAAATACATATTTAGACTTGGCCATGGAATTAGGGATTGCAGTAAGAGTGACAAGGGTACACAAAAGTAAAATGATTTGTGTATACCAAAGTTAAGAGAATCTCTGAAGAGTAAGTGTTCTTCACCAAATATAAAGTCTTAGGACCATCAGCTCACTTTCACCTGAGTTTTATATATCCTGGCTTCCACTGTCTTTTCATTCTATATGCTTTACCTGAGTCTCTTAGCCATTTTTATGACTTCTATATATTGATGATATCCTAATATCTAAGGTCTAGACTTATAATTCTAACTGCCTATTGGTCCTGAATATTGGTATCTAGATACCTCAAATTCAATACATCAAAAAGAAGATGACTCCAGTGGGTCAAAGATGGGTAGCTTTGATTTGTAACAGGTGGCTTTTATGACTGTGTTCAATGACAAAAAAAAATAAATAAATTAGGGCAGTGTTTCTCAATCCTATAGTATCCATTGTCTAACTACTTTATTGGTAATACAAACCACAAATCACAAGGAATGCTAAAGCTCTCAGTGGCTGAACTTAGAATTCAAATTCTTCATATGTCCCCTAGAATTCTCAAAAACATATTTCAAAGTGCACATGGATCATCACCCAGGAGGTGATTCCTGATTTTCTTCAAGGAAAAGATGCTGCAAGTTGAGGTGTCTTTTATCAGTCTCCAAGGGGAAGGACCTTTGTACATAAAGACTGAGGGCAGAGTTACAAAAGAGGCTTAATTCAGAGGTCAAGTACTGGAGCACTGAGGGCTTGGTGTAATTACAATGAATTTCACCTCCTTCAAACCCTTCTTCTGCTGTGTCCAGTTGTGGAAGCTCAAACAACACAATTAACTTTCTAAATTTCAGGGGTTCTCATTTGTCAAAAAGGACAAAAATGCTTGCTTTGAGAGGCTTCTGTGGAAATGAAATGAGACAATTCATAAGAAATACTTAGTCTGGTATGATGTGGTACAGAGTAAGCAATGAATGACTATTAGTCTTATTATTTATATTGTTATTATTACCAAAATCAGGGTTATTATTCTCATTCTATTATCTCAGACACCTAAAATTACCTTCCATATTAAATCAGCAACATTATTTGATATCATATAGGAAAGACGCATCCCTTTTCTTATTCTACAGCTTTTTTGTACTCATCTGTTAGCCCACTGTAAATTTGTTTTGTCCCTCTTATTACAATTTCCATTGGATCAGAAGTCTTTTTGAATGAATCACAGTAACAAGAGCAATGATAATTAATAGATATCAAGTGTTTACAGTGAGCCATATGTGCAGCGAGGGGTTCACACGCATTATCTCACAACCACCTGATGACAGTGGTACTTCTGTTATCCTCTCATGATAAATTTACCAAAAGAATATACATCATTTCTTCCTTCTGTTGTCCAGACAAGATTCAGTGTTTGGCTTTAAGGAAAACAAAATCCCTTTTATATTGCTCTGATGGTGAGGTGCACAAGGTACACAGAGGACATGAGGGAGAGGGTGCCCAGCAACGACTCTACGAGGCCACAGAAGGCATCAGCGTAAGATAAGCATGAACCCTGTCTTAAATGATGATACAGATTCACCACACAGAGCAAATTCAGGAAAGGCCAAAGCACAAAGGCTCTCTGGAGACTGGAAATACTATAGGGGCTGACACAAGGAGTGACACAGTGCAGAAACACAGGGCCAAACTGTGGAAGACCAACGCACCTAATTACAGTGTCTGCACTTGATGTTGTAGGGATTGTGGCAACGGGGAGCACTGAAGGGATTCAAGCTGGGGTTTTACATGATCCTTTCCCATATATTTTCTCTTACAAAGACCTCTCACTGGCAGCGTGGAGGTTTGTAATTCTAGACAAGAATTATTGAATACAGGACATATGAAAATGATAAGGACCTGCAGGAAGTCTTTGTTAGCAGAGCTAGGAAAGAGGGACAAATTCCAAAGACAGAAGATGGAATGGGCAAAACTTGGTGGTGATGGGATGTGCCTGGTGAACAGGAGGAGAGAGGCCAACAAGACTCCTAGTCTTGACGACTGAATGGATGGTGGTAACAATAAACAAGAAAAAGATTTTTTTCCTTTTTGGTTAATGGGGAAAATAATGACTTCAGGATTGGGCATGTTGGAGAAGAGTAATAAGGATTTGCAAAATTTCTAAGTACCATATTGGCAAATACTTAAAGATTAAAAAAAAAAAAAAAAAGATTGTGGAGGGGCTTCCAATGGATTATAGGAGAGTCTTTTGGTGGCTGGAACCTTGCCCTGGGTCACCTGGCCTTTGGTTGGAGTCCTGCTGCTGCCACCTACAAGGCACAGAGGGCTGTGTAGAACTGTAGTGCCTATGTGTGTGTGCTAAGTTGCTTCAGTCATGTCTGACTCTTTTTGAACCTATGGACCAGAGCCCACCAGACTCCTTGGTCCATGATATTCTCCAAGCAAGAATACTGGAGTGGATTGCCATTTCCTTATGCAGGGGATCTTCCATACCCAGGGATCAAACCTAGGTCTCCTGTATTGCAGGCAGATTCTTCACTACTGAGCTACCTAGGAAGCCCGTAGAATTGTGGGGCTTACACAAAATGCCTACACATTTTGACTATATAATCCTACTTCTGCTGCTGCTACTGCTAAGTCGAATCAGTCGTGTCTGACTCTATGCGACCCCATAGATGGCAACCCACCAGGTTCCCCCGTCCCTGGGATTCTCCAGGCAAGACCACTGGAGTGGGTTGCCATTTCCTTCTCCAATGCAGGAAAGTGAAAAGTGAAAGTGAAGTCGCTCAGTCGTGTCCGACTCTTAGCGACCCCATGGACTACAGACCACGGGCTCCTCTGTCCATGGGATTTTCCAGGCAAGAGTACTGGAGTGGGGTGCCATTGCCTTCTCCATCCTACTTCTGGGAATTGATCAAAAGGAAATAATCAGGAGAGCTCTGTATGTGTGACTAAGGCAGCTCCCTAAAGCACTGTTTATAGCAGTAGGTACTGGAATGAAGGGAAGAAAGTCATGGCACAACTATAAAGTAGAATCCAGTGCAGCCAGTGAGATGATGCACAATCACGTTTCTTACATGAGAGATGTCCACCACTCTGAGGAAGTCAGAGCACACGTCACAGAGCAACTCATCTCATCCATCCCCCGCCCCATCACTCTCTCCAACAGCTGCCTCCTTAACAAGACTTCTCTGACCCTACCTCCCAAGTCACTATCATTTCTCCCAGTTTATATTCTTATCTTTGATCAAGCTTCTTAATCATCATGAATGTGTTTCTATATCAAATGGAAATTTTGTGAAAACTATAGTAAATTTACATAAGTTATGGGTTTCCTAGGCAAGGCATTGGTAAAGCATTTGCCTGTCAATGCAGGAGATGCAGGAGACACAGTTTCGATCCCTAGGTTGGGAAGATCCGCTGAAGGAGGAAATGGCTACACACTCCAGTATTCTTGCCTGGAAAATCTCATGGACAGAGGAGCCTGGTGGGTACAGTCCATGGGATCACAAAAAGACACGACTAAGCGACTGAGCAAACACTTACACATAATTTGTGTCAAATGAGATGGTAGGTAAATATAAAATATGCCTGGTACAAAATAAATGCTGAATACTTTCCATCTTTAATTATTTATTATTCTTTTTCCTTAATAACTCTCTGCTAAGTTTTGTTGTTATCTTCCTAACATCACTTTGAGATCTCTCAAAAGTCCCTTGTAAAACCAATAGGTGAATATGTGGGATTGAAAATGATGAAATGCACACCAGTATTTAGGGAACACCAGATTATTTCTTCATGTAACAAGAAAAAGAGCTATTAAATCTCTTTCTCTGAAGATATTATTTATCATATATACATACATAATAAGTACATTAGTACTTTATTAAAAATGTGAAGTTGCTCAGTTGTGTCCAACTCTTTGTGACCCCATGGACTGTAGCCCACCAGGCTCCTCCATCCATGGAATTTTCTAGGCAAGAATACTGGAGTGGGTTGCCATTTGCTTCTCCAGGGGATCTTCCCAACCTAGGGATCAACCTGGGTCTCCCACGTTGCAGGCAGACGCTTTACTGAGCCACCTGGTCTCCAAATTATTTTATTAAAAATAAGATGAGTGATAGAGTTTTTTCCCTATTTAAATATTTATGAGTTTGCAAATCCTTAAGGGAGGATTTGAATAACATTATCTTGTGCTTTAAAATTAATCTTTAAAATACTGATCCAGTATTTGGCTGATCTAGCTAGTGGAATCACTTCTGAGATTATATCCAAAAAATACGGAAACACAAGTTCGAGAAGACAATGTGCACCGCATGTTCACTGCAGTATTATTTACCACAGCGAAGATATGAAAACAACATATCCATCAAAGGATGAATGGATAAGGAAAGGTAGTGTGATAGCTAAAGTTTTATCCACAACATTAAAGATTTTTAAAAACTCCAAAAAAAAAAAAGGTAATGTGTATGTATATATATAATATACACACGTACACACAATGGGATATACTACTTAGCCTCATAAACATGAAATCTTGCCATTGCATACTAAGAGAAATGTCAGATGGAGAAAGACAAAGATCATATGATTTCACTCATGTATGGACTCTAAAAAGAAAACAAACGGACAAACAAAACAAACTCATAGACAAAGAGAACAGCTTGGTGGTTACCAGAGGGGAAAGGGGTTGGAAAGAGGGAAAAGTGAGTGAAAGGGGTGATAATGGATGGTGACTGGACCTTAGGTTGGTGATCACTTTGTAGTCAAATTATAATGTTGTACACCTGGGTCTTGGGTAATGTTATGTACTAATTTTACCTCAGTTAATAACATACTGCTACTGCTGCTAAGTCGCTTCAGTCGTGTCCGACTCTGTGCGACCCCATAGATGGCAGCCCACCAGGCTTCCCCGTCCCTGGGATTCTCCAGGAAAGAACACTGGAGTGGGTTGCCATGTTAATAAAGAAACAAACTCAAACATTCTGGAAAGTTTGAAAGACATATGCCCATCCTCAAACTTGATACATTCTTAGGAGTTCTTGAGTACCTTAGTCAATATACATGGTTTCTGAAGCACACCCACAGGAACACACAGCACATAATCTGCTATTTAATGAGAGTCTAAATATATTACAGATTCTAAGAAAAGTAAACAGGATGCATATACATGTGCTCTTCCACACACACATAAACCGTGTGCCATAGAAATCAGACCAAATGTACAGGGTCCACCCCTGCTTTAACATATAGTGACGGAGCTCAAGAGTTAGGAATTAGCTCAGCATGTTGCAGCAGCTAGCTACTGAAAGGGCAAGATAGCAAAACGGTATTTGAAAGCAACACTTGGGAATCTGCATTTTTTAAATTAACTACTGAAAATAGAATCTTTTCTTACATTCCTCCCTTCTCCTTACCTCACAATAGCCTTTAAGCCAGTTATCTTCAGCTTCCATTTGAAATATTGCAGTTGTTATAAAACAATGAGGGTCAGAGCTGTGCAGGAATAGATGAACCAATTACAGGACTGGGGTGGGGAGGGGCAATGCGGAGTTCATTTATTAGCAGGAACAAAATTGCATCATTATAATTTTAATAAAAACATCTCTCTTTCTCTTATCCTTTGAAAACAATTAGCCTTTCGATCCTAATTGTGCTTTATTTACATGCCCTCAAATTGCTTAACAGTATTTTTGAAAACATGCAATTTAAAATTTTTTAATCATTTATTTTTACACGGAAAAGGTCTTGTCATTTTCAATATTAAGGTAAAATTTGGTAGGTTTCAGAATGATGCAGATCCAGAAAAGAAAAAGTGCTAGGAAATGAAATAGTGAGAAGTAAAAAACCATAAAGCAGTATCAACTGATGTCAAGGAAAAAAAATGTATACACTGATGTTAATAAAGTGACAAATGCTGCTACCTGACATTTCTACTGCTCCACTCCAAAAAAGACGATTTGCCTTTTGATACTTATCACTCCTTTGTGTACATTTCTTTCACAGATTCATTTTGCATTGTCTTCTTCTTTTTTTAACTGTTAGTTATGTAAAGACCAATATCATTTGAATGCGGAGATTTTGAATAACACAGACACATTCTTTTTCCTTTATTTTCCTCTCTCATCTCCTTTGTGACTCTCATTTTGTGTGTGTGTGTGTATCTCATCTATTGTAAGATGAATGCCTAATTGTTCTCTCATAAAAGAAATGACTTGTTAATGAGAATATGCTTACTACTGAAGCATATGCATGAAAAAAAAAATAGTGTTTCTATGGAATCTGTGGAATCAGGACGGCAGTCCCTGTTAGGTACTGGGGAGAAATGTTGGTTCTGGTTTCAGAAGAGAGAAGCTTGCAATTTCAATTCCTTGGAATCTATCAGAAGCCATTTTCCATGGCCATAGGAAGGCTGCCTGATAAGGCTGCAGTTGAAAATGTACTCCTTGGGCAGAATTTCTGATACACTATGACAATGGAGGAGTCTGCACACTTAATAGCATGAAATTTGGGTAAGAATTGACAGCCAGGTGTGTATCTAAGAAAGCCCATCCTAATTTGAGGACAAGTTTTGTTAATAAACCAGGATATAAAGGTTTATTGTCCCCTTCCAAAAAAAAAAAAAAACAACTGCAATGGCAATAAAACGCCTTAGGTTAAGTTCTGCTTGCATTAAAGTATTGCCCACAGCACCGTATCTTTTATGCTGGTGGGCAGCTCTGCTTCAGCTCAAAATCTTAAGCAACATACATTTAACAGCGTGACACTTTAAAGGGAGAGCAAATTTCTTTTCTTCACACCAGATGGGAATAAGAAACGTGAGTGTTGTGCACAATGAAACAATATCTATAAATCTACCATTTTATCATCCCATTTCAGACTATAAAATTAGAAGATTCATCAGTTACACCTCTACTCATGAAATATACCTGCTGAGGTATGAGGTCCCTGTGGGAAGACTGATACAGATAACACATTCAGAGGGTGAAGTCATATATCAGTGAGCATCACGCGATTAGCAAGAGCTGTGACCCTCACACCCAGCTGCATTTGCTTTATGCTGGGGGATGTCAGGAGTGTGTCAGCAAACAAAGAATTGTTAGTAATCTGCTTGTTACCAACTCTGCAACTGGAGAGATCTGACACAAAGATTTTGACATACAAAGATATTCCCAAATCATAATAAGGTAATATCCAAAATTGCCTAAAAATGTGTTCCTATTATCAGGAGGCCATCTTCTTAGGTGGAAAAATAAGCAGCTTTTCACGTATTTCTTCTGTTTTCTCTCTTCCCCAGTTTCTAATTCTAACCCACATCCACACTTTGTCCTCACAATTGTGACAATGACATGTGATAATCTGCAAGGTGCAGAAAATATTTAGAGCTCTTCCACCTTTGTTATCTCATATGATCCTCCAGCCACCCAGGGAGGTTGGAGCAGAAATGGCTTAATGACTTGACAAAGAATGGGGATGAAAACACAGAGATACTAAATACTTTTCCAGTGTTTCTTATTTTCTTCCTCCCTCTCTCAATATACCGCGCTAATACTTCCTCTCCCAGTGTTCCAGCGGTATTAGCAAACCAGGAAAAACACATGTCAGAGATTCTTTGTTTTCTGTATTCTTTTTTTTTTTTTAATAGACTAGCTATAGAATCTAAGGAAAATAACTAGGTTTCTGTGGCCATTTCCTCTCTATTTGAGTCATGTTAGATAGGCATCATGCCTACTTCAGGCCTGGAAGGTTTACCCTAATTTGCCTGGTTTGGGAACATGACATTAATTAATCATACATAATAAACTACTCCAAAACCTAGTACCTTAAAAAAGAACAGTAAGTACTTATTATCTTTGCCATTTTTTCATGGCCAAGAATTTGGGAGCAACTTAGATGGGCAGTTTGACTTGTAAGAGTCCTTCATGAAACGGTAGTCAGAAGGGCAATTATCTGAAGACAAAAGGATCAGCTAGCGAGATGACCACTCACAGGACTGACATGTTGGTGCTGCTGAGTGGTAGGAGGTCTTGGCTCCTCTCCATGTAATCCTCTCCCGGGGCTTGTTCAGTGTCCTGACAACCAGACCAAGCAACCCGTAAGAGCAAATGGAAGCCACAGTGCCATTTATGACCCAGCCTGCAAAGCCATAATTCCATCCGCCTCACTGTTTTTTTTATCACACAGGCCAGTCTGCATTCAACATGGGGTAAAACCACGTGTGTGGTATCACTGGGTCCATTTTGGAGGCCGGTATGATTACTCTGGACTTTCCTGAGGGAGTCTGCAAATATACCATTTCTCCCCCAGGAAACAAGAATGTCCTGGGGAGTGTATACATGGTGGCAGAGGGGTGATGTCATGTTGGTGGATATCTGGCACTTTCTTTCACCATCACCCTCACTCTTACCTCTTCTGGGAACTGTCCCTCCAATACACGGCCACCATGGGAACCAGTCTGGACTTATGCGATCCTCACTGCTTAACCATAGTTTGCTGGTTCAGCATCAGGCAACTGACCCAAGAGCAGGGAGGAACATTAAAAATAACACCGCCTGCCAGGCACTTCCCTATTGGTTCAGTGGTTAAGAATCCACCTTGCAATGCCAGGGATATGACTTTGATCCCTGGTCAGGGAACTAAGATCTCACCCGTCCAGGAGTAACTAAGCCCGTGTCATAACTAGAAAGTCCATGGCCCACAAGAAAGATCCCCCATGACAACAAAGACCCAACACAACCGAATAAATAATAAAGATAAAACATTTAAAAATGTTTAAAGTAAAGGAAATAACATTCTTCAGACTATACAGATATTTGTTCCACATGGGACCCCCGACTTGTAGACTAATACAATCATTCCCTGGGATTTAGAACTTGAGAGGAAAACAACCTTGAGGGAGACCTCCCTTCCTCTAATGGTTAAACTATAGAATATAAAGCTTCCCCATGTGGAGGATCTGATTCATAGTGAGAAAGCAGGTCGGTAGTGGACAAAGCAGAGATTAGAAGAGAACAAAGCTGAGCTCCTGCCTCCGGGTTAGACCGTACACTTTTCACAGCTTAGTTTGTGTCCTTTATAACCCTTTGGAATCTGTGAACCAATAAATTCCCACTCACAGATGAACTAATCTAAAAAGTGGCAAAATTGTTCACAGTTCAACTCATATGCAGAGAAAACAGAAATTTTGTCTGGCCTTCGAGGAGAGAAAACGTACTTGACTTTCTCTAATCTGGGATAACCGCTCACTCCTATGTCTGCAAGCTCCGTCCTAATGGTATTGGGTAATAAGGGAACAGAGCTCATGTGGCCTTGGACTCTGGAGCACAGAAGTTCTTAGTGCTCCATGGCGCCTCTGGCCTCTGGTAGGAGTCTTTTGTCCATCTGACCACTGCTCACACCCTGACAACATGCACAGCTGCAGCCCCTGGAGTAATCCATGGTCTAGCCTCTTTCTGCTTGCACTCCAATAGCACCTCTTCCTCTGCCTCTCAGTGGCTGCAGAACACTCTACTCTGAGCCTCAGCTGCTTTCTCCTTGAGACTTCAACTTCTGGCAACAGGGTGCCTCTAAGGCCCAGCCTCTGCAGCTTCCTGGGGTATCACACAGAAAACCATTGTCCTCTGTGCCTCCCTCGATTTCCCTAGCACACCTGCCCCTCTTGGGCAAATGTCCAGCTCAGTCTTTTCTCTCCTTTTCACCATCAGCCTGGTATAGGGACGGGTTTCTCCATCTGTCGTCCGCTTGAGGCTTCCCTTATATAGGACTCTAAGACCTCTCCCCAAGCCTGCTATGCCACTAAAATGATGATGAGTTGTCCTCCTCTACCCTGGGACAATAAAGGAAGACTTTAAGGAAAACGAGAACTTGAGAGGAATGTTTAAACTAACAAGCTCAATACTTTTTTAATAGCCTCTTTAAGCACATCTGAATTCTATAACTTAAACCCAAAGTCCTAACAAATGTCATCAGGCAGCAGTAAAACAGCCAAGTGACAGTCAGTCAGTCACTCAGTCACTCAGTCAACCATTTTCTGAGCAACTTTGAGTTCCTGCATCCCAAAACTGTGAATACAACTCATTAACTTACTCACAATCTAGGGAGGGAAAACATACACTTGTATGAAAAGAAAAATATAATGAACTCATTGTATTCCCTAAAAGAAAGATGATCAAAAGTCCCCCCAGCACCACCACCACAGATGGATGCCTGACATTCTCTGAGGGAAGAGTGGGGTTGGAAGCAGATGGCTGGGCTCTGTAACCTGAGAAACTATTCCCTCCCCAGTTGCTGATTCAGTTTATTAAATTTAAATCTTTGAACAAGGTGCTTCAAAAGATTGAATTCTAAGTGAGACAGGGATCATAAAAGATTGTATCATGCACTATGTTAGACTGTATAGATAGACAAATGCAAAGCATAGTTCTACCCACGATCTTCGTTTCTGTGAACTTCAATATACAACACAAGTGAAGTGATACTAGAACACACTGGCCGGGACTAAGGGACACAGGCACACCCACACACTGTTGGAAACTCTGTGTGGTTCTGTTTAAGCCCCGGTAGTCCCTGGGTCTCCCCTGTCTGACATCCAATACTGCTGTTTACATACTTAGTGATGTCTCTATTAGGACAGGGTCTGTGTTCTCTTACTGCTAAGCCACTTCAGTCGTGTCCAACTCTGTGCGACCCCATAGACAGCAGCCCACCAGGCTCCCCCGTCCCTGGGATTCTCCAGGCAAGAATAGTGGAGTGGGTTGCCATTTCCTTCTCCAATGCAGGAAAGTGAAAAGTGAAAGTGAAGTCGCTCAGTCATGTCCGACTCTTAAGAGACCCCATGGACTGCAGCCCACCAGGCTCCTCCATCCATGGAATTTTCCAGGCAAGAGTACTGGAGTGGGGTGCCATTGCCTTCTCTGTGTGTTGTCTTAGTCACTGCTTAATCCTCATCTCATAGCACAACCCTAGCCTTAGGCAGTGCTCAGTTAGTAAATGTGTGTTCAATGCATGATAACTGGATGCAAATTTTTAGAATGATGATTTGGTTATATGTATCAGAAGTTCTTAGTTATCTTATTTTTTTATTTTATTTTTAAACTTTACAATATTGTATTAGTTTTGCCAAATATCGAAATGAATCCGCCACAGGTATACCTGTGTTTCCCATCCTGAACCCTCCTCCCTCCTCCCTCCCCATAACCTCCCTCTGGGTCGTCCCAGTGCACCAGCCCCAAGCATCCAGTATCGTGCATCGAACCTGGACTGGCGACTCGTTTCATACATGATATTATACATGTTTCGATTCATCCCAAGGAATAATAATGGATGTATGTATGTAATTATCTATATAAATATTCAGGAAAATGTGGTTTATACTAAGAGAAATTCAGAAACAATGGAAATACGAAACAATAGAGTCTTGTTTAAATACATTATGGTATCATCTTAGAATGACTATTATACAACCATTGAAAACAATGTTTATAATAAAACAATCACATTTTGGTAAATCTGTATTTGCTGTGTATATATGTATAAATGTACATGCAAAGAAAGAGATCAGAAAAATGGACACTTCTATGTAAACTGTGCTTCTATTCAGGTGGAAAGTTTCAATCCACTCATTATCTCACTTTTGTTTCTCTGTATTTTCTCAGTGTTCTAAAATAACACATATTTATTTGTGGTAAGAGTAAAGCAATAATATGCATTAAGAATCTCTGAGCATGTACCCTAGAAAGTTGTCTAACAGGACTTAAACTCATCACTGTGTCCCCGTTTCCAGAGAGTGTCCCCCCAGTCTCCCTGGGAAAGTTACATCCAGGTGTTTACCCAAGATACTTACGACAGAGCTCATATCATCTCCTGTTCTTCCAACCTGCTCACCAAAACATGTGTTGGGCAGCAGCATGTTAGGCAAGGTACAAGCAAATCTTTATTAAGAAAGCATTTTTCTACTGACACCCATACTGACCTGGGCAACGAGTCGGACACTACTGAGCGATTGAACTGAATTGAACCGAAGACAACCCTACTGTCCCTTTGCACCCAACTACCAAAATGGAGATGGGCCTTGCTGCTAACAGGAATTCAAAAGAAATAAAAGCAACCACACTGGCTCATCCCACCTCTTAACAGCTGTACTGACTGGTGTGCCACTGTTCGACAGGTCTGTTGCTCCAGACCTACAGCCCACTCGTCCGAAGTCATTTCAAGGTGGGCTGGCACCAGCAGCCTCTAATAACTCTGCGAAAACTTGTAATGGGTCCAGGCATTTTGTACATAGCCTGAGACTACAGTATATCTTCTAAAGCCATGAAAATCATCTACCACACTGTTCGTCTTGACTGAGTAAGGAGAGATGTAGGAGGAAGGAGAAGGGGAAGATGATCATGATATTTCCTTAGCGGAAGGAGTGGTTGCCTCAGATTCAGTCACAGATATAGGAAGAGCCACGTCCAGCCTCCTCAACGTCCAGCTTAAATCTCTCCTAAATCTCTACCATTGCTGCTCTCTCCTAAGAGTAATTCACCCCTGTATTTCACCTTGCCCTCATCTCAATGAGTTCTAACTTGGAAATGCTTTTTTTTTTTTTTTAATGAAAGTTTGTGTTTTCTTCTATAAGGGCTTCCCAGGTGGCACTAGCAGTAAGAAATCTGCCTATAAATGCAGGAGACCCAAGAGATATGGGTTCCCTGGGTTGGGAAGATCCCTTGGAGTAGGAAATGGCAACTCACTCCAATATTTCTTGCCTGGAAAATTCCATGGACGGAGGAGCCTAGCAGGCTACAGTCCTTGGGATCACAAAGAGTTGGACACAACTGAGCACACGCTGGCACGCACTTCCTCTTTGAAAGCACTTTTAACTCATTTTTTCCCCCTAAAGGGTTCATTTAAAAAAAAATGAATTTAGTGATAAAATTCCTAATGAAATGATTGCTTCTGTGTAAGTGATATTAATAGAAGTGAAATGCCCTGACAAATCCTACAGGATAATGGTTCCTTTGCTAATGTTTACCATCATTACCTACCTTAAATTTCACCCCCAAAACAGATCAACACAATTAATCTGCCTAATAAGGAACCATTTATAGTTACAAATGGCTTTCATGTCAGGTTGATCAAAGCATTTCACTGATGATAATTTGTTCCAATTCACTATAATTTTTGCATTGCTCATTGCTATCAAATTGAGTGCTTTAATCCTCATAGTTTTGTCTTTAAAAAAAAAACTTACAAATTGGGTGTCATACAAAAGTTATTGAAGAATCTATTCTTTTCATACCCTGCTTCCGAGTTGATAATCCTTTTTGCCAAGGTTTTCATCATTATAATTCTCTTAGTGGGGTCAGAGCTCATGAAAACTTGTACATGGAAATTATAACATTCCTTTAGGAGAGTGGGGGATAGAAGGAGGAAGAAGATACTAAATTAAAAATCTGCTGTGAACACCCTAAATATGGATTCCAAGTCTTTTTAATAGTGAATGACTGACTCCTCCATGCAGACTCTAAAAAGTTGCGTTCTCAGACTAAAAGACATAAGTACAGAAATTTTCTCCGAACTTAATCTTACATACTTTTTTTCTTTCCCTTGCAAACTCAGTGCACAATTGCCTGGCTGCTTTCAGCCTGTCTCACACAAATTATGTTGTATCGACTTCAAAGAAAGGGCTGGTGATTTTAGTGTATTCAATCTACCCCATAATGCTCTCAGGGCAGTGCTCTCCAGGAGCTTGACTAAATAAATACTGAGTTGAAAAGTATAGACTAAAAAAAATTACTTCTATCCAACACAAATAAAAATAAGCACCCAGACTTTAGTGTATTTATTCTGTCTCTTACAAATCACCTGAGGTGATTCCCTTTTCTTAAATAATAACCACACTTTCGTCCCATGACTCAAATTCTTTCCTAGAAACTGGCTGCTAGCTCAGCTACTCTTGGGAATTCTGAGTGATACAGAGGGAACTAGATTCTCCTTCTGGGCTGAAAGACAGCCATTAACTAATGTAGGACCACAGAACAAAGAGCTTCCTTACTTTCTTTCTGGGTTTCATAGCCTGGCCAGAATTAGGAAATGCCTCCATTTCCATCACATTTTGCTACTAAATGAGCCCAAGTCAAGAAACACCCTTTGACACACTGATTATTGATGTTCTGGGGAAATCTCCATAGCTGGGAACTTTGTGGAATCTACCCAATTCTCAAATTCCTTCAGTCTCCAAATATTTGGGATAGTAGCTACAAATATTGTTTTACTAATAATTTTATATTTACACAGTGATTTGAATATTTAAAAACCTTTCCAAAGGCAATGCATAAGTTTGCTGGGTCTGCTATAATAGAGTAACAAAGACAAGGCAATGTGAACAACAGAAATATATTTTCTCAAAATTCTGGATGGTAGAAGTCCAAAATCAAAATGTTGGCACCGTTGGTTTCTTCAAAGACCTCTCCCCTTGGCTTGTAGATGGCCATTCTCATTGGGTATCTCATCTATGCATTGTGTTCATTTGTGTTCTAATCTTCTTTTCATATAAGAACACCAGTCATATTGCATTCCTAGAGAAGGCAATGGCAACCCTCTCTAGTATTCTTGCCTGGGAAATCCCATGGACAGAGGAGCCTGGCGAGCTACAGTCCATGGGGTCACAAAGAGTCAGACATGACTTAGCAACTAAACAGCAACAGCATATAGCATTAGACCCCATCCATAAAACTTTAAGTTAATTACCTTTTAAAGATATATCTCAAATACACTCACATTCTGAGGAACTGGAGGTTAAAAGTTCAACCTATGAATTCGTGGAGGAGGGGACATAATTCAACCCATGATAGTCACGCTTCCATTTTATAATTATGAACCTAAAATTTAAAAAAGAAAAAAACAAACCTGCATCACCAAGCTCACCAGTCGTTAGGTGATATAGCTAAAATTGGATCCCTGGGTCTCTGATTCCAAATGCTATACTTTCTCCCTTATAATCTGCTGCTACTATGATACCTAAATTGTGCCTAACTGTTTATCATTTATAGACACTGCATTATCTCACTGAACTGCCTGAGGAAAGAAAAGCTGGTATTACCCTAGGAACCACTTGGCCGATTTGAAACTCCTGGGGCAGGAGAGGAGATTCTTCTAGAATTCTCATCAGTTTACTCTGTAGCCACAACCCTTACCCACTAGCCGGACCTTAACATTGAGGATGCAGAAAAAGGTCATTGGACCCAAAGCTTGACTCTCAAAAGTTTTCCTAATTTTGACTGCAGCTCAGAACCAATTTCATCTAAGGAATAAGCATGGGGATTCATCATAATGTTGCTCCCAATTTATCCAAGTCAGACCTCAAGTACCAGCTAAATCTGAGAGTAGATGGATGGATCTAGAGAACAGCAAATGTTCCTGAGTCCCCCATACAGTCAGCCTAAGAGAAAAGAATCTGTTCCCATCATTCAAAGCACTTAAAATAGCCCTTGTGTTTTAAATTCTGAGAGTACTACTTTTTGGAAGGTTAAATGTAAACAAGAGTATTTAAATACCTATTTACAGTTTCTTCTAAAAACAAACAGAGCAAGATTAAAAGTGTGTTAAGAGACATACAGATGGATAACGGGCACATGAAAAGATGCTCAGCATTGCTAAGTATTAGAGAAATGCAAATCAAAACCACAATGTGATATTACCTAAACCTGTCAAAATGGACATCATTAAAAGTCTACACTGTTGATGGGAATGGAAATTTCAGCCACTATAGAAATAATATAAAATTTACTCCAAAAACTATAAGTAGAACTACCGTATTTTAACAATCATGAGAGATGATACAGGGACTGCGGCTTAATCACTCAGGTCTGGAGTGATTTATCACACAGCAACATATAACCTGTAATATTCTTTGTTTCCCACCTCCACTCCCCAATTCTGCTTCCTTTTGTATTATTATTATTTTTCAATGGAGGACAATTTACAATGTTGTGTTGGTTTCTGCCATACAGCAACATGAATCAGCCATAAGCGTATAGACAATCCATGCGTGTTCAGTGGCTTCAGTTGTGTCCAACTCTGTGTGACCCTATGTACTGTAGCTCACAGAGCTTCTCTGTCCATGCGATTGTCCAAGCAAGGATACTGAAGTGGGTCGCCATGCCCTTCTCCAGGGGATCTTCCCAACCCAGAGACTGAACCCACATCTCTTACATCTCCTCCATTGGCAGATGGGTTCTGCCATCTAGCACCACTGGGGAAGCTCATAGACAGCCCATGGGGTCACAAAGAATTGGACACGACTGAATGACTAAATATACATATACATATATATGTGTGTGTGTGTGTGCACAAATACATATACTTAAATATATATATATATAGCCTGGTGGGCTACAGTTTACAGGGTCACAAAGACTCTAACACCTCCCTCTTACCCACCCCCCAATTCTAACTCCAATCTAAGTTCTGAAAGTTAGAGTTACAAAATCAGTTCTTTCCCCTCAATGTAAACATTTATACTATAAACTCAGGCATCTGGAAAAACTGATCACAAGGTCTTAATGTTGTTTCTGCTCTTTTCATCAAGAAATAAATAACTCTAGTATGATAATTTTTTCCTCCTGTTTATATGCAAATTGTTTAAGAACTGAACTGTTCCAGTTGTTTGCAATTGCTTCCATATTATCCCAAAACAATTCAAAATTCAAAACATGCAATAAAATCAGTGATTTATTGGTCTCACATTTTTTTCCTCTCAGAATTCATCAAACCAAACATATTTCTTTGAATTTTTCATTTGGAGGAGGGGACAGTCTGTCTTTTCCTTTGTTCTTTTCTTGGCTATTAAACAGGATTATTTGCCAATTTGATAACTGACATCTAAAGGCATTCTTCATTCATTAAGAAAATAAAATAATCATCAGTCTAGGGAAAATGCAGAGGAGAAGGGATCACATTTTATAATATCATGGTAGATGTAGGTGGTTGAGCTGAGATGTGTTTATTAAATCTCTGAATATAGATGGATGCTCTTAAAAGCTAATTTTAAGATGACGAAATTGTTGCTTATCCTAATTGCTCTCTAGAAAGTGACTGCATGTGATTAATAGGAAGGGAAAAAGTGGGAGTGGGTTTGCAATTTGACTCCTCCCTTTGACACTCCCTATTCCATTTTTAGTAAAATCAACTGAAATTATAGGAAGAAAAAAATCTTCACACTGTAAAAACCTGTCCATATTAGCTCTTTACAACTCAGAGAAGCATAATCATTTAATGCAGTATTTTCAGCAACAAAAAATCCCCACCTTCAAAAAATGTTCATTTACCCTTGAAATTGTTTTTGCTATCACCACATGATGAATTCTGAAGCAAGGCTTGGATATATGTTGAGTCAGTGTTGATTTAAACACAGATCGACCTCCCACATAGCTACCATCTTTGAGTTGTTGGCTAGAACTGAAAGAAGCTGGAAGGAAATGATCAAAATCCACGCCCCCCCGCCAAAAAAAAAAACTAATTTTCCCTCTGCCCAAATTGCTCCTAATGAACAGAAAATCAGTCCCTCCCCCACAGAATGTTAAGTAATTTTGGTTTAAAATGACACATGAAAGGTATTGCTAAGGGAACATTTTCTAAGTTTTTGAATTCTTTTCTACTTTTATCAAATGCATCCGTCTACAATAAGAAAAGGCCAAAGTTATGTCTTACACTGCCTTACACTCCTCGGGAGCTTCTCCCTTGGCCTCAGCATTTGGAGCTGGAGATACTATTTGTGGAATGAGGCTGAGGACATGAGCCAAAATGAATTTCAGGCTTGCCAGAGCTTACAATCTTAATGCAAATTCAACAATTAGCAATGCCTCAGCTGTGAAAGCTGGAAAAAATTCCACACATCAGATGGTGAGAGAGGCTGGTGGGGAAAAGCACTTCCATTTTTCTGTTGTCATCCTGTCATCTCCTAACTCAACGCATAACCTTGAAAGCAGACCTGGGCCCTACGGGTTATAAACTCATTCAGATGGTTCCAGAAAGGCAGCACCCTCACTAATCCAGAGTAGAACTGTAAATGTGTAAAAAGGCTAAGTAGAGAAAGAATTTTAAACTATAAGAAACACTGTATCATCAGCTTCAAAAAACCCCTAGATTAATGAGAATCACTAGTTCAGTATCACTGAATGCTAAGAGGATCCAACTATACGAAGTCAGAAGAAACAGCTCTAAGGTGTCCTTGTCAACCTGAACCGCTGAGCGAGTGTTGCTCTGTAATAAGGCACTTTTTGTTTGTTTCTTGAGATGTTTGAGGCCGGCAGAAAAAAACAAACACGCATTACAAACAATGAGATCATTTGAAAGTGAAAGTGAAAGTCACTCAGTGTGTCTGACTCTGCGACCCCAGGGCTATACAGTCCTTGGAATTCTCCAGGCCAGAATACTGGAGTGGGTAGTCCTTCCCTTTTCCAGGGGATCTTCCTAACCCAGGGATCAAACCCAGGTCTCCCACATTGCAGGCTGGATTCTTTACCAGCTGAGCCACAAGGGAAGCCTTAGAAATCATTTAGGAACCCAAGAACATTGGGTTTCCTTGCCTTCATCTTCCCACATTGGTCTTTTTCTAAAGAAAAGAAAAAATATATAGCTGCAGTTGTACAAGTGAACACTTCCACTGGAAAGAATACAATGATACAGCCCATTGAGGGGAAGCATCAGAAATTCTAAGGACTTCACATGCTAAACACAATTATTCATTCCTTGTACGGTTCCCTCCCAACTATTTTCTTCCTATTCACATCGTCACTCATTATTTTTAATATTTATTTTATTTATTTATTTGGCTGCCCTGGGTCTTAGCTGCAGCATTTGGGATCTAATTCCCCAACCAAGGACTGAACCCGCGCCCTCTGCATTGGGAGCATGGAGTCTTGGCCACTGGACCACCAGGGAAGTCCCACCAATCATTACTGACGATGCAAACTTTGTAACCATACCCCAAACTAAGAATCACCTTCCACTGCAACCTGTTAATCAGTTACCTCATGACCACTCTGGGAGTAAATCTTGTTATTTCCCTTAAATACTTCCCTTCATGACTTTTCCTCACCATCATTCATCAAAATACTTACAGCTCCAATAAACTCTTTTCTTCTGAATGTAAATCAAACATGATCAAATTTTTTTTTTTTTTACAAAAATGCCCTCAATTGTTCTCTATCATGAATCTATTCTGCATGTATCTTTGTTTGGATTCCCTCCAAAGAAAAGTCAGGGGAAAAATCTTGAGTACAAGTAACTTACTTAGGAAGTGATTCCAGGAAGCAGAGTGTAGCTAAGGGGATGTGAGCCAAGGAAGAGGGAAAAGCCAGATGCTTGAGGGAGAAAGCCCTCAGTGTGGTTGGGAACCATGCACCAAAGTTGGGTAAGGAATGTTGACGGGGCTCCTACTATGGTGCCCGCAGTGGCAGATGCCTGAATTCCACCAGATGCTCAGCTGTGCACATAGTAGGGAACTGTGCTTCCCGAGTGAACATTCAAATATTCTCTCCCTTTTATGCTCATCATAAAATTATGATCCTTATTTGTATCCTTTCCCAAAGTCGACCTTTAACCCAATCATTCATATATACATCTTTTCACCTGTACGAAAAGCTTCCTGTCTCCACTCTGCAAACACTTGTTTTGAACCCAATTATCTCAGTGCACTTCTCTCTCTTATGCACTGTCAAGGCAATTTACTTCAAATGAGCAAATAGCTCCAGCTCATGGCCCTTGCTTTCGAATCTTGAAAAAGAAACTAGGATATCTTTTTCAACCAGAGGGATACATCAAGGGTTTTTTCACAAGTTTAAAAAATGTTTAATTTTTCAGATTCACAGTGTTATTTTCTACATCATTATTTACATAAGTAAAAATGAAACATGTCCCTTTGTATGCTAGCCTCTTTTCCAATCAGCAAATTTGAGGGCAAGAAATTTTATCACAGCAAATTCTGTTGATTTTATATCTAGAGCACAATTGGCACTTTGTGAAAGAGAATAAAGGTCATATAGAAACAGAAAGAATCAAGCATTATCCCAAAATGTGAACCATCATCTTAAAACTCATTTTATCTTCCATATTAGACAATACATATCAAACATTCTTCTTTCCACCACATCATCTCCTTCTTATAACCCAGGATGGTTTATTAACCCCAGTTTTGGGCAACTGTACCAATGTATTGATCCCCAAAAGATTTTTCCACCCAATGGTGACTTTTTCAATTAACTGTCATTACCAAGAATTTTGAGGTGTAGACATGTGCTAGGGATTCGGAGACATCATTTCTCACCTTTGTCATGGATGAAGTACCACATTTTCTAAAACAGAATCAACAGCCTTAAGGTTTCTGATGTGCACATACAACTGTGTCTCCTGTCTGATTCATATTTGTAATGAACCTGCTTTGGGACTGCTGGCAATAAAAGGGACATAATCCTTAAGGAGGTTTCAGAGAAGCTCGATTAATTTATGTGACAGGACTCAATCTTGTGCAAAGGTTTAATGAGAACCTCAAGTTGTATAAAGTGTGCCTGGCATCTGCCTATCCCTCTGTCAGGAAGAGCAGAGGGATACCTTATGTGAAGAACATATATCCAGATTTCTTTAACTGATATGGATGAACCTAATAGAGAATAAGGGGAAAGAGCAACAACCACCAAAAAGACTAGTGCAGCAAATATTGATCCATTATACACTTGCTGGTTATTGTAATAACCTTTGAACATTCCCCAAAAGGAAAGCATGACATGGATAATGTATGTGCCTACTGCAAGTAATCTTCCAAGCATGAATGGCTGAAGGATTATAATTTCTTTTCACCAGATCATCATAGGTGTCCCAGAGGGCATACAAATAACCAGCATCCTTTCATCCTAAACACTACCAAGCCAAGGTTGAGATATGAGCCTATTAGAATCTGGTTTAAAAAAGAATTTTATTTTGCCCGTGATTTCATAAATTAATTGCAGACTGCCTTTTAAAGCCTTCTGCGGAAGACAAAGAGACCTTCAAATCCTTTCTCTGAGAATTAAAGCTTTCATTTAAGGATTCCAGATGGGCTGTATTTTAAGCATAAAAGTTCAAATACTTTTAACCACCGACAGATGAAAGGAATTTTACCCAGTTATGTTGCACAATTGCCACCCAGTAGTTCTTCAATCCTGGCCAAATTGAGCATCAATTTAAATTAGATTTAATCGTGGGACCCTTGACAATCACAATCAACACAAGATATTAGGGAGTTTAGGAAATGGGTCTATTAAATGACAATTAAAGCTGTCAGCCTTCCAGAGCTTATTTTCAGTTAATTTGATCCCTAGTAGACAGCCACATTCAACTGCTGTAAACAAAGAGGTCTGTTTGAAAGTGCAAGCTGAGATGGGAGCTGGTTCCTTAGAACCTTGGTTGATGGCGTGTTTCACTTCCAGGTTCAGGTAGCTCCATCTGTTACTCAGAGTAAGTGACTTCAAAATAACTCCCTGTGCAACTACTGAAGCCCTCCTGAAAGTCCTGAGAGAGTGTGGGGAGTGGCTGGCTTTTCCTTTTTGTGTAAAGTCGCATGGAAATTCTTCAGGGTTAGGTGCTCTCCGTCTGGCACATATTACATAGTGCTTTTACCTAGAATGTGCCTGAAATTGACTATGGAAAGTCTTAGGTTATCCATACCCTTTAATACAGTATTTTCACTTTCAGGGATTCATTCTAAAGAAACTGATATCTGCACAGAGTTATGAACAGGCGTGTTTGCTGCAGAATGAAACGAGGATAAAACATAGAGCAAGTTTAGTTTGGCTGTTCCTCTCACCTCATTCCCCTTGACCCTTCCCATAGGCCAGACCATGTTTCTCTACCTTGAAAACTTCTTCTTCAGTGTCACTTCCTCCCAAGCATTTGCATGGAGAACCAGCCAAAAATTTCCAAGTCCTGGGCTTTTCTCCATCAAAATATGTCTCCCATGCCCTTAGGTTCATGCCCTCTGCAGTCTGCCCAGGCCAGAAAATTAGACACATTTTTCTTTCTGAGATGTTAATGGATTTATATTACCTTCTAGAAGCAGCATGTTATATTTTAAAATGAGATCCTCCTGAAGATAATGCTATCAACTCAAAGTGGGATTATAACAGGAATTTCAGTCTCCAAATAAACCCAGTAGTTTGTATGATTTAAAAGTCCTTTTCAAATACATTTTCAGGACATGTACATGTGTGTATGTGTCTTAGTTTACTCATTTTGCTTTATTATGAAAAGGCATTCATGTTTATTATATTAATACAGAGTGTGGGAAACAAGAAAAAGTTAAAGGAAGATGAAAATCATCAATATTCCCTACCACACAGAAATGAAATTTTTAACATTCTATTGTGCTTCTTCCCAATCATAGTCATATGCACTAATTTATTTTCTGGAGTCATGATTACAGCATATGTATAATTTTACATTCTTTTTTTCACTTTGCTATTTATTTGACAATTGTCAAAATAGCTTTATTCCAAAGACATCGTCAATGGGGCCATGCTACATGCTAAGTCACTTCAGTCATGTCCAGCTCTTTGTGACCGTATGGACTGTAGCCTGCCAGGCTCCTCTGTCCATGGGATTTTCCAGGCAAGAATACTGGAGTGGGTTGCCACGTCTCCTCTAGGGAATCTTCTCAACCCAGGGATTGAACCTGTGTCTCTTATGTCTCCTGCATTGGCAGGTGGGTTCTTTACCTCTAGCACCACCTGGTAAG
This sequence comes from Bos indicus x Bos taurus, assembly GCF_003369695.1. Lineage (NCBI taxonomy): Eukaryota > Metazoa > Chordata > Mammalia > Artiodactyla > Bovidae > Bos > Bos indicus x Bos taurus. Next base: position 26,453,849 of record NC_040087.1, on the reverse strand, counting down.
CCATATGTCACAGTAATACACCCTTTTCTTCAGTCATTATTTTTCCTGCCAAGAATACTGTTGATATATGGCAAAACCAATACAATATTGTAAAGTTAAAAAATAAAATTAAATTAAAAAAAAAAAGATCTAAAATGCAGGAAGGCTAAACCATAATATCCAGCGCTGCTCTCTGCTAATGTTTGTATGCACCTTTGACTCCTTCAAGTACAATGTACTGTTGCATTACTGACATCCATCCAAGATTTAAGTATGCAACAAATATTTGGAATCTGCTCACAAAAAAAGTCATCCCATGACAGTTTAAATAAATGTGAGCCAATGTCTGAAAAAAAAAAATAAAATAAAAATATGGCTATTCTTTCTGGGCTTCTTATCTATTATAGCCACTGCATTAAACTGGAATCGATTACCGTATTTAACTGGTAAGTCAATTTCCCAAGATAAAAGCACTCAAATGCAGTTCTGGAACAGGGAAAGGACTGGAATGTGTTAAAGCAACATGGATGCAGCCCGTGCAGGACACTGGCAGGAAGTCAAGGTCACAGTCTGCCAGTGGGGTGAGAGCCTCCAATGGCCACAGCAAAACATCTTCCTTTTTTCCCTCACCCCTCTCTTGATTCAACTCAGCCATACCCACTCCCTTGTCTCCCATTTTAAAGGTGCAGGAAGACTTGGAGATGCATAGTTGTTCATGATCTGGGTAGCACATTCACATTACTACATGGGCTGTTTTTTTCCTAGTGTTGCCCCTGACCAAGTGACAAATGCTATGTAATCCTACTTGGTAACTGATAATCATTCTTATTACAGCTTCAGATTAAATAGAAAAAGTACAGTCATTTTTTTTAAGGAAACAAGGTGGGGAAATCTAGCTTTGTTTAGGTTCAGACCAATTAGGCATGCTTTTCAAATAATGTTCAAAGAGGACATTAAAAGGAGAAAGGGATAGGAAGGGGTGTGGAGAATTTTGTAGACCACAGTTGATTTGAGTGTTTTATTTGTAAATAGCATGTTATTTTACTAATGGAGTTGAATTACATTTAACCACTCTATAAATGTTGGTTTGTATTCCATTTAAACATGTTATAAAGAGCTTTTAGCTATTTTTGAGCAAGCAAGACTGCCCTGCCTATTAATAAACACTTAGGTAGAGTATCAGATTTCCAATAACTAACAATATGATTATCTACCCAGAGACTTGGAAAGAACTATATTCACAACGTCTTATGATCGGCAAGTTTGCTGTCTTTGACATGGAATATTAAGCACACAGCATGCTGGAACACTGGGGGAAGGGGTTCCTTTCCTCCACCAGCAACTGCTAACCTGCCTCACAATATGTGGGGTGCCCTGAACTGCCTTGTGAAACAGAACCTGTTTCTCAAAGGGGATGCAGGGAAATGGGGACATGGGATTCACCAGAAGTCAGAGCTTCTTCTGAAGTCTTGGCAGTTATGTGACTGTTGTTATTATTCTTATTGATTGCCACACCAGATCTGTTCAGCCTTGTAATAAAAACAGATAAAGGGGGTGACCAAATCAGAATAAAAAGGAAGAGCGAGCTGAAATGGTTGAGAATATGCATTATAATCCTCATAAATGACCTGGCAGATACACAGCCCAGTAGAATACAATGAATGGTACGTTTCTTTTTCCCATTGTCTTACATCAGGAAAAGTCTGAAGTGGTATAGAATCTCCATTTTTTTAAAACAAATAATCGCCAATCTATTCTATGTTTAACAGACATCCTGATTTATTTTTTCATGTTCTGTATTTCTCCATGAAGAGATACCTGTTAGAAATGTTACCATACATATACCTGCTAAAAGTATTATTCTTATGTTTTCATTAATCATCTTATAGTGCTCTCGGAATGGAACTCATACATATTAGGAAACTTATTGTGAAGTTCTTACCAAAATCTATAATTTGAATTTGATCTGAGGAAAAGACAGCCTCAAATTGAGGAACTTTTTACAAAATAACTGAATGATATTCTTCAAAAGTCAGGAAAGATAAAGACTGAGAAATTGTCCCAGATTGGAGACTAAGAAATCAGGAAAACTAAATATAATGTGTAAACCTGGACTGGATCCTAGGTCAGAAAAAGAATACTAGTGGTACAATTAGAAACATTTTTGTAAGGTCTGTAGATTAGTTAAGAGTATCCTATGTTAGCTTCCTGGTTTCAATCATTAAACTAAGATTACATAAGATGTTAACATTAGGGGAAGTAAGGTGAAGGGTATATTGAAATTCTTTGTACTATTTTGCTACATATTTTGTAAGTCCAGAATCCTTTTAAAGGAACAATTAATTTTTTTAAAATTAAAAACAAATCTGAAAATCTAGATAATTGGATTTCAGTGCATATCTGCAAGGAGTTGATGCATTTCTGAGAATAAGAAAATGGAGATTTCAAGTTGCTTGCATTTACATAAGATCAGTGAATAGCTTGAGCATCCTGGCATCTTAATTAAAGAGAGAATGAGACCCACAAAGGCAGAAAGACACACAGTGAAAGGCATCCTATGATGGTGGTCGGCACTGACAAAGCACTTCAGGACTTCCTCTTGGAGTCACACCAAGGAGGTGATCACTGTCCTTGTCACAGCCATGTCTGTGCTACAGAATCAAAGGCAGGCTGTTCTCTGATTGGTTGGGTCAGGCTGCTAATGAGGCAAAGGTCGTGGGTTGGATCTGCTCTCAGGGCCTGTGAGTGTCACTCTGTCTCCTGACATTTCTCTGATCACAGAGAGCCAGGTGTGACAGCTTGACTGCACCGGCACAAGGCTGGCTCTACTGTGGAGAAATAATGAAGACCCACACCCTCCCTAAGGTCACCTTTAAACATAATAGGCATACTTGAATAGAATCCCTGTCATCTAAATACATTTCTAAAAATAACTGCACCAGGAGAGGGATCCCTTATTAGATTTACTTTCCCATATTTAGCCTATAATTAGGAGACTTGGAAGGGTGAAGCTGATTGGCCTCCAGTGCAATTCACAGACACAGAGAAATTCTTGAGAGCCACATTACCTCCTTAGCAGAAGCATGAGCTAGCTTTAAAGGCATGAGCTCTGATTTAATATCACTTAGGCAGCCACCAAAGAACATAAAGAATGAGGCTGCTGACCTTGTTCCTGACAGACATTTTTCGGTTTTCATGTTCCAAAAATTATTAAGAAGGGGCTTCTATCAACATGACTTTTCCTGAGTCTCTTGTGTTTATGAGGAGAGCTTTGCTGATGTACTCACGATTTCAAACTGGAAGGTAAGCATGAAGATGGATAAGTCTTTGTTTCAAGTATCAGTATGTTTTAGAGACAAAAGCAGCTAAGAATTAGAACAGATTTAAGCATACGAATTGATTTCATTATCATGAGCAAATACAGTAATTTGAAAGAAAATTTACTTCTGTGGTAATTTTTAAGTTAAAAAAAAATTATTTAGTGGGCTTTAGTCTCTTCCACCTACAGTTAGAAGAGCTGAATCTATACTAAGTGAAGTTATCCCTTTGAAATTCTTTTTAAATTTTTTTATTGGAGTATAGTTGCTTCCTAGGGTCTTCCCTGATGGCTGAACAGGTAAAGAATCCACCTTCAGTGCAAGAGACACAGGAGACACAGGTTCGATTCCTAGGGTAGGAAGATCCCCTGGAGGAGGAAATGGCAATCCACTCCAGTATTTTGGCCTGGAGAATTTCATGGACTGAAGAGCCTGCTGGGCTACAGTCCATGGGTATGCACAGAGTTGGACACGACTGATGTGACTTAGCACGCACGCAGGTATAGGTGCTTTGCAGGTGGTGCTAGTGGTAAGGAACTTGCCTGACAATGCAGGAGACATAAAATAATGGGTTTGATCCCCTGGAGGAGAGCATGGCAACCCACTTCAGTATCCTTGCCTGGAAAATCCCATGGACAGAGGAGCCTGACAGGCTCAAGTCCTAAGGTCACAAAGAGTCGGACAAGACTGAACAAACACATCCACACCCATAGTTGCTTTACAGTCTTGTGTTAGTTTCCGTTTGTAAATATAAAATGGCTGGGTGACAGGGAAGTGTCTTTGAATGGCAGCGTTCCCCACTCCAGTGCTTTCTCCAGTAACATATGGATCTTCAGGTCCTCCCAACATTTACTGGACAAGGCGAGGTTTGGAAATGAGCAACACATACCTGCCCCCCAAAATCTTTTAAATCTCTCTTGCTGCTGCTGCTAAGTTGCTTCAGTCATGTCCGACTCTGTGCGACCCCATAGACGGCAGCTCACCAGGCTCCCTCGTCCCTGGGATTCTCCAGGCAAGAACACTGGAGTGGGTTGCCATTTCCTTCTCCCATGCATGAAAGTGAAAAGTGAAAAGTGAAGTCGCTTAGTCGTGTCCGACTCTTAGCGACCCCATGGACTGCAGCCCACCAAGCTCCTCTGTCCATGGGATTTTCCAGGCAAGATTACTGGAGTGGGGTGCCATTACCTCTCCTAATATCAGTGTACTCAATAGATGGCAGGAAAATGAGCTGTTTCCCCAGGTTGAGACTTGTCCAAAGTGCCTCATGATAACAGAAATAAAATGAAAACTAGGAACATATTCTCCATCTAAAATTTGTGAAACCATAGTCCACCTGGGCTGAGTAGAGCTGAGGACAGTTACAGAAATCAGTGGTAGCAAAACCAACACCTGTGGAATATAAGGGAAGTAAAATCCCTTAAGACTCTGGAACCACTTGGTTGTAAATATTCTTAAACCAAGGCTTATAAGACAAAGATGCCAGCCCATATTATACTAAAATGGTTGTCATTTTTAGATGAAGCAATTCACATTCGGCCACTCCATCTTGATTTGTTTTCCCACAGGCAGATCTGAATAGGCATATCCCTGTGTTCCTTTTTTATAGAGTTTTACTGTCCCAAGAATAGACTAATTTCACATTCTATTGCCTGGTTCCTTTACCAGTACACCAAACATAAGGAACAAATAGTCCAAATTATATTCCTCTCTGGAAATAGTTATAAAAGTTTATGTCACTCCACATATACATTCTGCTAGGAAAGCTGGGAGAAAAAATTACCTACAACAAATTGGTCCATGAAATAAGATACAACATTGCTGTCCCAGAGAATACATTAAAGAAAAAAAATTTTTATGACACTTGCTAAAGAATGGTATGGGTGACTTTATACAGGACCATGGCAGTAGGTGTGAGGATCACTGCAGTGGGATTTTGCAGGAGGAGACAGTGATCTGGCTCAAGTCAGAATAGAACAAGAAGTAGGGGTTTTACAGCCAAGGAGTGAGGTGAGGCTGGTGGTCAATAAATGGAAAATTACTAAGAGAGAGGGCAATTATTGCTAAACTAGCCTACCAGGATTCTTGCTCAAGGCAGGCCATGGTGATCAGATGTCACCTGGGGGATGGTGGGGGTGAGGAACCCAATCAGATATCAAGGATGATCAGATATCGGGGATGGAGTATTCTGGCTAAATCAACTTAGCAGGACTCTTGCTAAAATCAGGCAATGTCAAGACAAACACAGAAGCCCCAGAGTTGAGGTTTAGTTAGGGAGAAGATTCAGAGGAGCCTGACTGAAGGTTGGTCAAGGAGAGACTCTTTGTCAATAATGGGAAGTTACCTCCTAATGAGGACCCAGCTTCCTGTACTGCAGGGTGAGCCATGAGGACACAGGAGGAGTCATAACTGCTCTTGGAAAGACAGTAACAAGCAGTGAGGACCCCTATTCAGGGCTGAACGAACCCCTCCAAATAACTCACTCAACCTCTTTTCTGCCCATGCTTGTACTGGGAAATCATGAAAAATTTCTTTTCATAGTTTACTCTGCACATTTTCACACATTATCTCATTCAAAATAAATAATTTTACAAGTGAGATAGTTGACACTCAGAAGCCAAGGTGAGATTCAAGAGGCCAGGGTGGAGACATGTCCCAGCCTGCAGAGCTGTTCCTCCTCTCCCCATCTCCCGTGGGAGGAGTCTGTTTCCGACCAGCATCCTCATGACGACAGGCCTGCTCCCTCTGTGCGTGCAGGCACCTTAGATCACCTCTCTTTTTCTCTCAAAATCCACAGAATGAACATTTGCCCAAAGGACCCCTATCAATCCTACCAAAATATCACCTCAAACTGAATGCAAAGCATCCTCGGCTTCCTAAATGATCCTCTTAATAATTATAATGGCCCTGTTGGATACAGAAGTAGTTTTACAATCTTACTTTTAACCATGGTGACCTATCACCTAAAAGCTCACGTTCAGACATGAGCACATACATTACATTCAAGCTTTGAGAAAGCTTGAGAAGCATCAGGACTCCCTGATCAAGTTTTAGTCTGAGTGGAAAAACTCCACAACATTCAAAACTCTGAAAACCACTATAGTCCATCTGAGATTGGTTAAATCCATGCATGCAGAACCCACGGTTACAGAGGGACAGCCATACTTCAAAATGAAAACATCTGAACAAACAGCAGCTGAGAAAAGTTTCTCTAAACTTTGTTTTAACAGAGCTCTCTGAGAATTCAGCTGCCAGAGATAGAGAGAGAGAGAGAAGACTTACCCTCAGCACCTAGAGAATGTGAGAATTCTGCTGCCACAAATCCCCCTCCAGGGACCTTCCAGCCAGGCAGGATAATGACCATTCGCACCAGCACCTGGATGAGAATTGTGAAAATGTGTCACAAACCTTATAAGAACCTCCCACACTTTCCCACAGAAGCTCTGACCACCAACATGCCCTTATTATGCTGATAGTATATAAACCTTTACCCATGGCTGTTCAAAGAGATTCTCTTTATAGAATGCTGCTGCATGAGTGTATGATAACATTTTCTCTTGTTACTCTGAAGAAAACTCCAGATTGTCAATTAATTCGCAGGTCCCAACTACCACCATTCAGACCTCACTTGGTCAAGGAAAAGTTTTCCTGCCAGGTCTCCAAAATCAACAAGCCACTGAAATGACCCTACTCGCCCTCACCTCCAGGATTCCTGCCATGAGAGAATAAACCACAGTTTGTTTAAGCCACTATTGGTTGGATTTTCTGCAACTTGAAGCAGAAAGAAGAGCCAGTAGTTTACCCTGTTCATTCTTTTTGAGCCAAGACACAAGTGCCCACTCTCCATTCCCCAAAATGATGGGAAAAGTCATAGTTCAGACTTGGATGCCAGAACAATCACAAAAGAAAGTGGAACCTTGTCTGGTCAGATCTATGTTCCAACTCCTATACATCACTAATGTAGATCAGCTTCTCACACTTTTTCTTTGCACAACCTATATCAACTCTGGATTAATCTGGTAAAATGAATAAGACATTTTTAAAACACTGCCATGGCTTTCAAAAACTTCTTTATTGTTCAGAAATGTTTAGTTTGGGGGAAAAAGCAACTATGTGTTTTCATAATTAAATGACACTCTTTTCCCTGAAGTCCTCAGTTTGTTGAGGGACATTGGGAGCTAGGTGATGAAGGGTAGATGGAGAAATGCTGAAAAGGCAGATCACCCAGAAAAGTTTCTCAAGAGATCCCCCAGCCAAAGTCTTCCCCACGTCTGTGGCATTTTTCGGTTTCTGGGGTTTCTAGTGGTCCAACCTATGACACTTTGCAGCAAGTGCAGTCACAGAGACAATGTGGCACCCACCGGGAGCCATTCCCTAACTTTTTGGGTCCCCGCAAATCCTTCCTTCTCCATGGAGAAATTAGAGTCCTTGAGCTGAATGTGTGTTTCTTCCAGAGTTAGCAGTAGAGGAAGAGGTGGAGATGGGAGTGAGCTGAGTTCTAGGTAAGCGGGCTGAAAGAAGCAGGATGGAAGGATGGGAAGTAATGAGCGCCACACCCAGACCTGTGTCCCAGTGGGAAGCATTCAGAAACTGAGAAACTGAATGGGAACTTGAACTACGAAGCCCAAACCTTTAAATTAACCGGGCAGCTGGCAAGACTCTAATAGAATATTTTCGCATTTTAAAAGCTCCATGAAAACTATTTGAATCTCAGTATCTTCATTCACAAAATAGAGTATGGGAATAAGTGGGTCGTGAGATTCTCGAGGCTCTGAGATCTTATAATTCTATAATTGTCTTCATGAGAGGATTTTGGCCATAGCTTTTTCAAGTTAAATCCATATCTCTTTCAACAGCCTGAAGAAAGAAAGCTCATGAGTTTGAAAAAGAAATTCTCATATTACCCCACACACACACACAATGGAATAGCTAGTGCATTTACTTCCAGCCCAACAATTGAGTCTCATAAATCAGCAGGTTCGGTAAATCCCTCTGTAAATTGTTTAAAAAAACACCCACCATGTATCAGAGACACAGGCTGCATTCGGGATTCAAAGAAAGATAAGATACAGCATCTGCTTTCCTTGCTTAGCTTACACCAACAATTTTTCAAATATTTGTTCCAAATATTATTGAATAAATTAATGAAAAATTATTGTGACCCTGTAATAATTATTCTAAGAGGAAGAATCTTCCTTTTCGTTAGCACCACCTGAGCTTGTTAACATAAAAGAGAATTTTCTTATTCCTCTGGCTGAGTGTTTTCGGCCTAGCACCCAATAGCCCATAATAAGGGTGTGGACTGCTGTTGGATGAACAGCAGAGCAGGGTACCCCTACTCATTCTGAACGCTTTCTTGCACAAACATGAGTAAACATGTTATGAGGGGTTAGGTATTTCTTTGTTGAAGGGTTCAGGTAATGTTTCCAAACGCTGACAGAGGAGAGAAGTGAGGGTGAAGGATGGGATCAATTACTATGCCAGTGAGCACCCCACTCTCTCCAACCTCAAAAGGAAGAGGCTCTTCTTTCAAAGGTGCCCCACATGGATGGTCCAGTTTCTTCTCTTACTCTATTCTTCTTTCTGTCTCCCCCTTTAAGTTCCATCCTCACCTATGACCTAACATCACAGTCTCCCTCCTTACCTCAGGATATCCCAAATCCTCTAACAAATAATTATTTGTTAGAATAACTGACTAGTCAGTTCATTAGAACTCGAGTCAATTTGTTAGAAACTGACTCTAGTCAGTTTCTGCTTCTTGGATATTTCACAACTTTAGGCACCCAGTACGTAGCAAAGCTTTCTCCCAGACACCATTTCTGTTGGTACACAAACTGTAAAGAGGGTTCCCTAGCCCCACTTAGGAAATTAGGAGCTCACAATCCTTGGATTTAGGTTGATGGTGAAAGGAGAGAAACTAGAGCTTTCTCTAGGGATTGTGGTGACTTTTATTCAAATACAGCAGCAATGCTCCCATCCTGAAAAGAAACATAAGTGGACTAACTTCCTTCCACTGGCCATGTGTACTTGTCCTAGTAGTATTACTTTAAGAGTCAGGGTTTACATTTATCCACCACATTGAGAATAAAGAGACACACAAGCAGATATTGATAAACGGACAGAAAAAGGAGTGACTCCATTTAATGAGAGTGAGAAAGGCTTCACAACGTGATATTTAACTTCGCATATGAAGGAAGTTCACCAGGCACAGAGGTGGTATAAGGATGGAAATTCTGAGCTCATATTTCAGGCAAGGGGAAAATATGAGCAAGGCACAGAGGCATGAATATGTCTGGTGTGTTAAAGACATTATTAAAAGGTAGTCATTCCAAGAGTATTTTGGGAATCGTAGACCTCTAGCTTCCTTCCTAGTTGCTACTCTAAGACTTTTGAAGGCTCAGACAACTTTTGAGAAATAACAATGGGAGACTCTGAGATGGTCCCCAGCTAACTTTATAAACATCCTTCTGATGTTAAATGAAGCTGTCTAAAGGATAACGGAAGCAGAGTCAGAAAGGGAAGAACAAAGCCATGTGCACTGGTGTTTGTACAGACTATGTCCCAAATAAAATATAAACTTCAGTTCTATCTGTCATTCCATGGCTTCTTAAAGTGAGTAATTAAATCTGACCTTTATTTTCCACAAACCAATTTAAGCAAAAAAAAAAAAAAAAAGTTACCATGGGGTTACTCCACAGGAAGCATGAGAGCCTGCAAGGATAAAGTAATTATAATACAGCAGGATAGCATGACAGAAGAGATCACTGATCGAGAAGAAAGACTGTGAAAAGTGCCAACAGAAAGGTATAATCCAGGAAATGAGAGGTGATGTCTAAATAGAGGCATCAGTGAAGGCTTCCTGAGGGAAACAGTAAGCTAGGTCATGAAGACCGGGTAGGAGTTCGGCAGGTAAACATGTAGAAGGAAGGCAGTTCAAGAAGGAGCAGCATGAGGTGGGAAAACCATAGGCATGTATAGAGTGTCCAGTGAAACTTCTGGAGATGATGGAAATGGTCCATGTTTACATCATCCAGTACAATAGTTACAAGTTACATGGGGCTACTGAGCACTTTAAATTTAGCTAGTGCAACTGAGGAACTGAACTTGTCATTTAATATAATTTTAATTAACTAGCCACTGTGGAAATAAACAAAGACCAACCAAATGAGAACAGGCTAAGTCTCTTTACACAGAGGTTGCTCTAACAAGGGAGTCAGACACTGTCAGTCTACACTCTGCATTTTATAGACGCTCAAAGGCAGGCAGGGGAGCAGGAGAGCTTTATGGTAGAAAAAAGGGAAGGAAGGCTTCAGGTGTGCCCTGACTGGAGGCTGTCAGCCTGGGGAAGGTGCAGGCATTTAGAAGTGGTGCAACCTATGTGGTTGGTTAGGGGTACACAGTTGGCTTTCTCTGATTTGTCCTATGCTGGAAATGGAGACAAAAAAGAGAGAAACTGTCAGTTATGAGTCAAGTTCTGGTTTGTGGGGGCGCTACTGTTGCAGGGGTTATTGTTCAGCTTCCTGGAGTGTTGCTAGTGATAGAGGTCCGACTTTCTATAGTTTCGACATATAGACAACAAGCTGGTTACAGTAGATCACGGGCTGGTGTTCTGGGCTATCTGCTGCAGATGGTGTGTCAGAGTTCTATTTTCATATGTGGTCTTCACATCTGTATATGCGTTCTCTCACCACTAAAGGCTAGTGGCTGCAGCATCGGACAGTGCAGTCCTGTAGCAACAAGAGATTTGCTTTGCTGGAATATAGGATGTTTCCAGAAATGGTAGGAAATAAAGCTGAGAAGAGAGAGACAGAAGACCAGAATGTGGAGACCAGGGTGCCAGTCTAAAGAATTTGTATTTGTTTTGTTACATCAATAAAGTGTCATGGGAAATTTAACAGCAGGAAGCTACATGATCACAGCTTTGTTTTATATGGATTAATCTAATTTTAACATGTAAAATGGAACTGAAAAAGAAGTTACTGGAAATAGGTCAACATACTTTCATAGTCCAAGCAAGAGGAAGTGAGGCTGCAGGATGTTAGAAACATGAATGAAAAGAAGTGAGCAGGGGCAAAAACAATTTGGATGCACTACCTGGAGTTCTCGAAATCTGATTAGATATGAGGAATTAAAACACAAGAGGCTTCCCAATGACTTTTGAGCTCAGAGTAGGTAGAAGATCACAGATCTTTTAAGGACTAAGAAAGTAAAGAAATAGCAAGGTTGGAAAATAGCACAAAGACGGAAAATGATGAGTTTGGGTTTCAGACTAGTCAGCCTCAACAGACTGAAAACAAATAAAAATTAGGAAAAATAAATCAGAAGAAACCAAAAGAAAATGTACATTCAAACAAGAGAAAGAACCCCTGAAAGATTAGTAAATAGATATGCCAATCAAAAATTACATTATTTAATGGGGAAGATCCCCTTGAGAAGGAAATGGCAACTCATTCCAGTATTCTTCCCTGGGAAATGCCATGGACAGTAAAGCCTGATGGGCATAGTCCATGGGGTTGCAAAAGAGTTGGATATGACTTAGCAAATTAACAACGAACAACAACATTCAATAAACAATTATGTTCAGGTCAGTTCAGTTCAGTCACTCTGTTGTGTCTGACTCTTTGTGACCCCATGGACTGTAGCACGCCAGGCCTCCCTGTCCACCACCAACTCCCAGAGCTTACTCAAACTCATGTCCATTGAGTCAGTGATGTCATCCAACCATCTCATCCTTTGTTGTCCCCTTCGCCTCCCGCCTTCAATCTTTCCCAGCATCAGGGTCTTTTCCAATGAATCAGCTCTTCACATCAGGTGGCCAAAGTATTGGAGTTTCAGCTTCAGCATTAGTCCTTCCAAAGAATATTCAGGACTGATTTCCTTTAGGATGGACTTTAGGATGCAGTCCAAGTGACTCTCAAGAGTCTTCTCCAACACCACAGTTCAAAAGAATCCATTCTTTGGCACTCAGCTTTCTTTCTAGTCCAACTCTCACATCCATACATGACTACTGGAAAAACCATAGCCTTGACTAGATGGACCTTTGTTGGCAATTATGTACTCTACTTCAATCCACAGATTATGCTGAAGACACAGTTTTTAGATGGTCTCAAATTAAGAGTCTGTTCAACATAAACAATAATATTGGAAATTTTTTTTTTAATAAAAGACCTGATTTGGGTCTTTGTTCTGCTTGAGTTTTATTAGTTGATTAAAATAAACAAATCTTAACAAATGTTCTTAGTAACATGCTCTGCTATTAATTAATACAGTCTTTGTAAGAGGACTCCCACACTTTTCAAGAGATTGTAATCAAAGAAATACTGGTTTCACAGAAGAGATTGAGTGCTCATCAAGGCTTTGGTGTCAACTAGTATCTCCTCTTCCCGGTTAATCAGTCTCATTGGTTCACAGAAACTTTTTTATTCTCATCCCATTGTATCACTTTTCTTGGTGCTTCTGTGGCAAAGGTTATTCAAATTCAAGCACACCAGCTCCCTGAGTAGGTGATACTCAACAACCAGGACCCTTCCTACTAGCCACTTTCCTACAGCTGTCATCTTTCCAACATCTCACATGGAAACTGATCAGTGAGGGGTCAGCTAGTTCAAAGGCAGTTGACAAGCCTGACAAAGATGCCCTCCTCCCAAATGACCAACACCGTGTGAGATCTCACTACAGAGTCTTCTTCAGTTCAATGCCACCTTTGATGTCCCTCATACAAAGGGGTCCCTCAAACCACTTTTGCTGAATGAATCACTAAAACAAAAGAAAAAAAGGCGGGGGGAGTCTGAAAAGCAAGGTGAAAAACTTGACATACGCTACATCCCCAAGGATCATTACATCCTTCATTTAAGTACTTGCTGAGTGCAAACTACAGGTCAGACAGTAGTAGCCCACTGCCTGATATACAGAGACAAATACTATACAGCCCCCATCTTCCAAAAATACATTAAATTAAAATCTTTCTTATCTGTGTTTTCAAGAAAGTTGACAACTTATCATGCTTAATTCCTGTGCCACTTAATACGCAGCACTGCATTGCACTTATGCTCAAAATCTTTATTTAAAAAAAAACAAAACAGTGTTGAGGATATCACTGTCACTTTCCAGGAATGCCAGGTCCTTTCTGTTTGTCAGCTCTCTCACTTTAGTGGTTTAAACAAGAAGATGTGATTGAAAAGTAAAAACACAACTGAGCTATTTCATACCGAGGAAGTAAACGTGCTGGTTTAAAGAACATTTTTTTAGTCTCATAACAAAATCCAAACAAGCTAATAATCAAATGCAAGTTCTTTGTTTCAATAATCCCCCCTTTAAAAAGTGAATCTTTATAGACCAGACTATATAAGTTAACCAACATGAAACTTTCCAACTCAATTTATTCTTTAAAAAAATGTTCTGTTGGAGGATAGTTGCTTCACAGTGTGTTAGTTTCTGCTGTATGGTGAAGTGAATCAGCCACAAGCACACATACAGCCCCTCTTCCGTGGATATGCCTCTCATTTAGGTCACCACAGAGCATTACGTAGAATTCTCTGTGTTATCCAGTCAGTTCTCATTAGATATCTGTTTTATAGATAGTACTGAATATACGCCAATCCCAACATCCCAATCCACCCCACCTCCTTCCCCCATTGGTATCCACACATTTGTTCTCCTAACTTCATCTTACCTTAAATCAAGATTCTCTCCAAAATCAAACCAAAAAACAAAAACAAAAAACAAAAAAAAACCTGGATATTTAATCAACTGGTTTCAGAAATACATAAAGGAAAGTAATTAAGATACACTCATGATAATGAATGCATAATAATAAAATTGTGGTCACTTATTTTCAGTTGCCTTTTCTTTTCACATCCTGAATATTTCACAGATAAAAAAGCAATCATAAACACGATTTGGTTTGAATCTGTGACTATACATTTTTAGAGCAATTTTAGTTATCACTCATGTAATATATGCAAATCTGGAGTTGAATACAGCCTCAGGTGTTAAAATTCTTATTCTCAGCCTTAAGGAAAGTATTAATGAACCACAGTTCTGATTCCCAAAGCAAAGTAAAATATCTCACTGCTGTAGTGATCTAGAAACCAGTAGTTCTATTTGAGTATTTTCAAAATTCCAAAGGAGCCTGTAAAAATGGATATCGTTCTGAAAGCAATGATCCAGCACCATCTTCGGTGGTAAATTTTTCTCCCTGGGATTTTTGCCAACCTGGAAAAAGATCAATACCACATTCAATAGATAAATAATCCACATATGGGAAAGTCACCTAATGCTATACCGAGCTCTCAGACTCCTCCTCATCACTCCACTCCCTCAGATTGCATTTACTGGAAGCAGAACAAGACTCAAGGAAGTCTCAAAGCCATTGCGTGCCCCTTCTGCACACTGCTCTGTCCATCACAGTCTCTGCTTCCACCCTCCCTACAGTCCCATCATATGAATAAATGCTTATCAAGCTTCCTAAAGAAAGAGGTCAGCACTTTCAGGAAGCAGCATGCCTGATGAGGCCAAGAACAGTGGACACTGAGTTCATTCTTATTTCAAAGAGACTGTCTATCTGAAGGGTTCTGGCAAGCGTAACAGTCCAACTCAGGCCAATGTAGTCAGAAAGATTTCATCAAAACATACCACGGAGCTCACAGAATAGAATTAGGAAGATCATAAAACCAGCCTGGAGGATATACACTTCCTCTTGCACAGGAAGGAGCCATCATGAAAACAGTAACAAGGGGATTGGAGAAACAGCCCAGCACCCCCACCCCCTTAGACTAAGACTGGCCAGCTAATGTGGATCCTGATTCCTCTCAGCTGCATTAACTGCGACCCCAAGCCACGGTGGCTCTGATATCTGTACCAATCCCAGAAGAGAAGTACAGTGACAATATAAATACCCAGGACTTAAAATGAAAACTGACATAACGACCAGGCTCAGAACTGAAGCTGTCCAAGGCACTAAGAAGTCCAAGGCTTATTAACAAAGGCTTATTAAATTAACAAAGGCTGATGATTCATAAACTTGCAGTAAAGGAACCCAGCTCTGCCCTTGTTCTTGATTCAGTAGGGGTCCAGGGGTGTAGGTTCTATGGAAGTTAAAAGAACAAATACTGAGAGCATGTGTGATTGGCAAGCATTCTGTTGAGGTGGGATTTTTGGAGGTGGCAGATTTTCTAACTGGTCTTCAGGTACATGTGACAGTCCCTCGTTGGCTACAATGGGGAGGCGGGGGCAAATGTTCTATTTTGAGGACATTTCAAAAGAGAAAGAATTGTTCAATGTCAGGGGCAGTGGGATTTCTATTCTGCCCACTATGTAGAACAAGACAGGGTGGAAGGGATGGAGGGGTGCTTTTTACAGCAATGGTCCTTGTGGCAAGCTGACTCCCAGGACAGGCATTTTCTCAAAGTTTAGGAGAGAAACTGGGTCAGGAACCAAGGGAGGCCCCGTGTGGCACAGATACAAACCAGAGAAAGCGGGTGCAGGGTAGCACTGACAATTGTTTTTCAGCAGTTTTCTGCCATCTCAGCTGAATTTTACTAGTCCAACTGTAGAAACAGTAGCTATCCACAGAAGAGTCTGGGTTTTCAGATCTCCCAAATACAATATTTCCATCACTGGGATTGTGAGCTTCTGGTCATCAGAACTGCAGATTGCCTTTGCAGTGGGTTTCCTCTATGCAATCGGACACTAAGAACTCTGACAAGAAAATAAGGATGCTACACAGAACACGTGCTATGGACTAAATGTTTGTGTCCCTGCCCAAATTCGTATTTTGGAACCCTAATCACTTAATGGGATGGTTATTGGGAGGTGGGGCTTTGGGAGTTAAGTAGGATTAAATGAGGTCATGAGGGTGGAGCCCTCTCAAAATGTATTAATGCTCTTAAGAGTCACAAGAGAGACTGCTTCTCTCTGCTTTCTGCCACTAGAGGACACAGCTGGAAGTCTGCAACCCAGAAGAGGGCTCTGACCAGAACTCAACCATGCTGGCGCCCTGGTCTTTGGCTTCCAGGCTTCAGAACTGTGATAAATAAATATCTGTTGTTTAAAAATCAGTCAATCCATGGTACTTCTGTTACAGCAGCCATGACTATGTCACTAAAATATTAGTAAGGCTACCATTAAAAGGCATTGGGCAGCCCCTGAACCAGATCCAACAATACAAAATTATAGAATTGTTCTCCAAATTGACCCTACAGCACTGTGTCTTTCAAGTTAATATCTTACCCTCTATCATTTCTTCCTATACCACTGTAAGTGTATATATGTGTGGTGTGTATGTGGGTGCATACTAGATTGAAGATCCAGGTTGGAATGAATAAAAGAAAAGAAAAAGAAAAACTAAGAAGTTCAGAAAACATCTGGGAAAAACTCTGTGTTTTCTACATAGGCTGATGTAAATTTTATGTAAATACATATACTTGGCACCTTAATTTAGCTTTCAGTAAAAACCAAGTGATGACCATTACTTTTAACATTCCATTAGCTTTTCACTGTGTTCCTTATGAAATTAACTAGTCAACATTCTCATGCAAAATTTATCTTAAATGCTTAGCATCAATCTCTTTGATTAAGTGCCTCCTAACAAAAGCAAAGAAGAGAAAAAACGTTGTTCAATCTGTCCACTTGCTTAAATTAAAATCAAACTTCTGGAGGAAAGAAGTATCTTTAATAAGATACTTATCACACTGAGAGCTTTAAATATCAAATATCACTGTGTATGAAATACCCACATCTTTGAAAGAAAGGCCCAACAAAACCCTACCATGAATTCATCAGGAGTTAATATATAGTTTGAATGGTATTTGTGTATTTTTTCTGAAATTTTCTGAAAATGCAGAAGGGAATGTTAATTTTTCCAAATACATTTTCTTTTGTTTACCAACAAAAGTTAGTTTGAACAAAGCAGCTTTTTGTTTTTTTTTCTTCATTAAATTCATACCTGTATACAAATTGTCCTTCTCATTTGTAGTTTTGGTGTTCTGATTATTGTTGCTTTTTCCTTCTTGTTTTCCAAGTCCATAATTTGATGGTTGCCTTGGTAATAAAGTGGATTCAAACCTTCTCAAATGATAACCATCTCTATGCCACATTATATACTGGATTTCATTCAGGTGTATTCTCCTTTCTATTTTTTTCCCTTTGTGAAATTGAAAGTTACTCCTTCCTTTGTCATCCTGATTTTCATTTTCTAAATACTTTTCTAACTGCCAGTATGTCTTTATTCTATTCAAATGAAAATTGAGTCCATGATTTTATATGCATTTGAAAAATACACATTTGCACTTGCTTTTTAACCAATACTGTGACTGGGCACCATGTTCCACCTGCACAGACAATCACTCACACCTACTATGTCTGACAGCTACCCTGAGCAGGGATTTCAGGAGGACTAAGACCTGGGGTGTAGGGCAGTCAGGAACCATGGGCTGGGGAGCACCTGGTGAACTCCACTGAGCCATTCGGCAGCACTGTTCCTTAGGTTGGCAGAGAGTTTCTGCTGCAGTGGCTAGTCCAATCTCTCCTTCTTCCGTGGGTGATTGTGCAAGAAGCTATATCTTATATGTAAAGTGTAAAGTCTCATGAAGAGACACCAGGTGTGGATGTGTAGTAAGGGCTGAGTATTTAGAGTGGAAACTGTCCAGAATCGGTGCTATAAATGACTCAGATTGTCAGCATACTAGATTAATGGAGTTACAGAATTTTAATGCAGGAACTTGGGGTAATTTTACTCAGGAGTTCTTTCTTAATCTATAAGAAACCTATCAGTTCAGTTCAGTTCAGTTGCTCAGTCGTGTCCGACTCTTTGCGACCCCATGAATCGCAGCATGCCAGGCCTCCCTGTCCATCACCAACTCCTGGAGTTCACCCAAACTCATGTCCATCGAGTCAGTGATGCCATCCAGCCATCTCATCCTCTGTAGTCCCCTTCTCCTCCTGACCCCAATCCCTCCCAGCATCAGAGTCTTTCCCACTGAGGCAACTCTTTGCATGAGGTGGCCAAAGTACTGGAGTTTCAGCTTTAGCATCATTCCTTCCAAAGAAATCCCAGGGCTGATCTCCTTCAAAATGGACCGGTTGGATCTCTTTGCAGTCCAAGGGACTCTCAAGAGTCTTCTCCAACACCACAGTTCAAAAGCATCAATTCTTCGGCCCTCAGCTTTCTTCACAGTCCAACTTTCACATCCATACATGACCACTGGAAAAACCACAGCCTTGACTAGACGGACCTTTGTTGGCAAAGTAATGTCTCTGCTTTTGAATATGCTATCTAGGTTGGTCATAACTTTCCTTCCAAGGAGTAAGCGTCTTTTAATTTCATGGCTGCAATCACCATCTGCAGTGATTTTGGAACCCAAAAAAATAAAGTCTGACACTGTTTGCACTGTTTCCTCACCTATTTACCATGAAGTGATGGGACCAGATGCCATGATTTTAGTTTTCTGAATGTTGAGCTTGAAGCCAACTTTTTCACTCTCCTCTTTCACTTTCATCAAGAGGCTTTTTAGTTCCTCTTCACTTTCTGCCATAAGGGTGGTGTCATCTGCATATCTGAGGTTATTGATATTTCTCCCGGCAATCTTGATTCCAGCTTGTGCTTCTTCCAGCCTAGCATTTCTCATGATGTACTCTGCATATAAGTTAAATAAGCAGGGTGACAATATACAGCTTTGATGTACTCCTTTTCCTATTTGGAACCAGTCTGTTTTTCCATGTCGAGTTCTAATTGTTGCTTCCTCACCTGCATACAGGTTTCTCAAGAGGCAGGTCAGGTGGTCTGGTATTCCCATCTCTTTCAGAATTTCCCACAGTTTATTGTGATCCACACAGTCAAAGGCTTTGGCATAGTCAATAAAGCAGAAAGAGATGTTTTTCTGGAACTCTCTTGCTTTTTCTGTGATCCAGCGGATGTTGGCAATTTGATCTCTGGTTCCTCTGCCTTTTCTAAAACCAGCTTGAACATCAGGAAGTTCACGGTTCACATATTGCTGAAGCCTGGCTTGGAGAATTTTTGAGGATTATTTTACTAGCATGTGAGATGAGTGCAATTGTGCGGTAGTTTGAGCATTCTTTGGCATTGCCTTTCCTTGGGATTGGAATGAAAACTGACCTGGAAAAGGTGGCCTTTTCCTGGTGGCCACTGCTGAGTTTTCCAAATTTGCTGGCATATTGAGTGCAGCACTTTCACAGCATCATCTTTCAGGATTTGGAATAGCTCAACTGGAATTCCATCACCTCCACTAGCTTTGTTCGTAGTGATGCTTTCTAAGGCCCACTTGACTTCATATTCCAGGATGTCTGGCTCTAGGTGAGTGATCACACCATCATGATTATCTAGGTCGTGAAGAATTTTTTGTACAGTTCTTCTGTGTATTCTTGCCACCTCTTCTTAATATCTTCTGCTTCTGTTAGGTCCATACCTAACAGAATGGTATGTTATCTGTCCTTTATTGAGTCCATCTTTGCATGAAATGTTTCCTTGGTATCTCTAATTTTCTTGAAGAGATCTCTAGTCTTTCCCATTCTGTTGTTTTCCTCTATTTCTTTGCATTGATCGCTGAGGAAGGCTTTCTTATCTCTTCTTGCTATTCTTTGGAACTCTGCATTCAGATGCTTATATCTTTCCTTTTCGCTTCTCTTCTTTTCACAGCTATTTGTAAGGCCTCCCCAGATAGCCATTTTGCTTTTTTGCATTTCTTTTCCATGGGGATGGTCTTGATCCCTGTTTCCTGTACAATGTCACGAACCTCATTCCATAGTTCATCAGGAACTCTATCAGATCTAGTCCCTTAAATCTATTTCTCACCTCTACTGTATAATCATAAGGGATTTGATTTAGGTCATACCTGAATGGTCTAGTGGTTTTCCCTCCTTTCTTCAATTTAAGTCTGAATTTGGTAATAAGGAGTTCATGATCTGAGCCACAGTCAGCTCCTGGTTTTGTTTTTGCTGACTATATAGAGCTTCTCCATCTTTGGCTGCAAAGAATATAATCAATCTGATTTCGGTGTTGACCATCTGGTGATGTCCATGTGTAGAGTATTCTCTTGATTGTTGGAAGAGGGTGTTTGCTTTGACCAGTGCATGCTCTTGGCAAAACTCTATTAGCCTTTGCCCTGCTTCATTCCTTATTCCAAGGCCAAATTTGCCTGTTACTCCAGGTGTTTCTTGACTTCCTACTTTTGCATTCCAGTCCCCTATAATGAAAAGGACATCTTTTTTGGGTGTTAGTTCTAAGAGGTCTTGTAGGTCTTCATAGAACCGTTCAACTTCAGGTTCTTCAGCATTACTGGTTGGGGCATAGACTGGATTACTGTGATATTGAATGATTTGCCTTGGAAACGAACAGAGACCATTCTGTCATTTTTGGGATTGCACCCAAATACTGCATTTCAGACTCTTTTGTTGACCATAATGGCTACTCCATTTCTTCTAAAGGATTCCTGCCCACGGTAGTAGATATAATGGTCATCTGAGTTAAATTCACCCATTCCAGTCCATTTTAGTGCACTGATTCCTAGAATGTTGACATTCACTCTTGTCATCTCCTGTTTGACCTCTTCCAATTTGCCTTGATTCATGGACCTGACATTCCAGGTTCCTATGAAATATTGCTCTTTACAGCATCGGACCTTGCTTCTATCACCAGTCACATCCACAACTGGGTATTGTTTTTGCTTTGGCTCCATCCTTTCATTCTTTCTGGAGTTATTTCTCCACTGATCTCCAGTAGCATATTGGGCACCTACCGACCCAGGGAGTTCCTTTCAGTATCCTATCATTTTGCCTTTTCATACTGTTCATGCGGTTTTCAAGGCAAGAATACTGAAGTGGTTTGCCATTCCCTTCTCCAGTGGACCACATTCTGTCAGACCTCTCCACCATGACCTGCCCGTCTTGGCCCCACAGGGCCACCCAAAGTCAGGGGCGGTGACCGAGAGGAGCTACCCCACGTCCGAGGTCAGGGGCAGCACCTGAGAGGAGCTACCCCGTGTCCAAGGTCAGGGGCGGCAGCCGAGAAGAGCTACCCAGTGTCCGAGGTCAGGGGTGGCAGCCGAGAGGAGTTACCCCACATTCAAGAAGCAGTGGCTGCACGGGCGCAGGAGGGCGGAGAGGAGCTACTCCACATTCAAGGTCAGCAGGGGCAGCTGTGAGGAGATACCCCTCCTCCAAGGCAAGGAGCAGTGGCTGCACTTTGCTCGAGCAGCCATGAAGAGATACCCCACGTCCAAGGTAAGAGAAACCCAAGTAAGACAGTAGGTGTTGCAAGAGGCATCAGAGGGCAGACACACAAACCATAATCACAGAAAACTAGTCAATGTAATCACACGGACTACAGCCTTGTCTAACTCAATGAAAGAAACCTGTAGGAGATCCCTATATTTCAACAGATAAACTGTAGTGTGATCAAGCTCAGAGAAGGCAATGGCACCCCACTCCAGTACTCTGGGCTGGAAAATCCCATGGACAGAGGAGCCTGGTAGGCTGCAGTCTATGGGGTCGCTAAGAGTCGGACACGACTGAGCAACTTCACTTTCACTTTTCACTTTCATGCATTGGACAAGGCAATGGCAACCCACTCCAGTGTTCTTACCTGGAGAATCCCAGGGACGGGGGAGCCTGGTGGGCTGCCGTCTCTGGGGTCGCATAGAGCCGGACACGACTGAAGCGACTTAGCAGCAGCAGCAGCAGTGCGATCAAGCACCATTCAAATTATATGAAAATTTTAGGCTGCAAGTGTGTGTGTTTCTCCAAAATAAAAACCACCCTTTTTTTTTTTACATTCTTATAGAGGCCTATAACAAACAGATCTTGTCGCAGCTTGCATTTAGTTTAGGTGCTAAATTATATGGTTTTCCTACTTTTGACCAACAAAAGGATAAAAATGACTGATTCGGTCCAACCTTCCATTTCCACACAAAAGCTATCAGCTGTTTATTATTTTATAGCAGAAACTGTCAAGACATAAACATTTATGAGACAAATTTATTTGAAAAAGTAAGTTGTAGTTAATAACACAGATCTGAAAACAAAGCAAAATTCTTTAGGCACTACTAAAATAAATATTTTAATTATCAATATCAGCACTGTTGCAAAGTTAAAACATATTCTTAATCATAAGAAACAACTTGCTTGTGGCAGTGGTTCTGGGATTAATTAAAAAATGAGGGAAGTCCACTTTGTCATTGTAGTTCAGAAATGTTATTCTTTCAAATATCTTTTTAGTTCAAGTTAACAGATACCAATTGAGCTTTGACCATATACCAGACACTGTACTAGGTTCTATGGGGAGACAAGTATGAACAAGGCCATAGGTAAGCCTTCAAAGATATTAGGGTCTAACAGGGAAGAAAAAAATAAATAAATAATGGACAAAATGCAATCATTTAAAGCACAACTGCTTATAAAGGATTAGGTTCAAATGAAATGGGAAGAAAATTCACAATAACAAAGACTTACTTAACAAGATTAACTTTTCTTTAAAAAATTCTTAAATTTTTGTCTCTTTACAAAAATATAGAATAGGCAGTTCAAAACTGGAGGGTTTTCTACAGAGTCAAGGGCCCAAGCTTTCACATTGTTGATCTGTCATTTACAGCCTCCATTGCCAATGTTATCATAGACCTGGATGGCTGCTCCAGCTCCAGTCATCTCATCTGCATTCATGCCAGCAGAAAGGAAGGAAGAGAAGGAGAAACATACACATCTCCCCTTAAGGATTATTCTCAGAAGTTACACACCTCACTTCCCCTTATAGCCTATCAACTAGACCTAGCTCACATGGCCATATCTGGCTATAAGAAAGTTGGAAATGTGGCCTTTATTCTTAATATACATGTGCCTGGGTAACACTCATGTATTTGATTACTATGGAAGGAAAAATAAAGCTACTGGAAGACAATTAGTTGTCTCTGCAACATCTATAGTGACACAATTGGAAAGGAGAAGCTAAATCCTTCTCTGCTGACAAGAAAGGTGTCCAATAAATATTTCCAAGTGAAAAGTCACATTATGGAGTCATATGTCTATTAGCATCCATTCAATATTTTTTAAAATGATATATGTTTATCAGTGTCTGGAAAAAGTTCTGAAAGTAATACTTGCCATTGGTTTACTCTAGTGAATAAATGGGATTGAGGAAGGAAGAGAAGAGGAAATATATCTACTTGTTCAATTTTTGAGTTTTTTGTTAGACTGCCTTGAGAACTTGTATTCTGCTGTCATTTTAAAAACCAAGGGGTTAAAAAGAACAGGATACAAGAAGAATGCAATAAGAGCTTTCAGAGTAAACTAGCAAATATCAGATGAAAGCCAACTAGGGATGGCTTTTGACTTAGGGTGGTTTTGAGTTAGCCTTTTAAAGTAATAAGCTTTAAACTGGTACAAATTTGAGAAGAAGATAATCCTGTCATAGAGTAAAGCATGAGTTGATTCAAATAGTAAGGGATTATAACTTGTGTCCACTGCCCTGAATGCAGTTGCAATGGATTATCATGAGCAGGAAAACTGGAAAATGTATTAAAACAAGATTTCAGAGTGCCTTGAAGGATTTGCTGAAGTTTTGGTTTCTACTCTGAAGCTGAAGGAACTTCAAAGATTTCCAAGCAAGGTAGTATCAGTGACTATATTTGAAGAGATGATCTGGGCAGTAAATGGAAGAATATTCTGATCAAATGAAATATTGAATTTGGAAAGGCTTGTTAGGAGGCCTGACACCTCAGGTCCTGGATGGTAAGGTTCTATATTTGGTTAGAAGCCCTAGGAACTGGAAGGCCTGGACAAATCCAAAGTATATTGGGAAGATAGAGCAACAGTCCCATTACCCACTTTGCTTTAGGAGGTGAAAGAGGAAGGTTGAGAACAACACTCTGAGTAATTCAGAGAAATGCTGACTTTATTAACACAAAAGAAGAAACAGATTTATTTGAAGGAGAGGTTTAATTCCACTTCACATCTTTTCAGAACACAGGTTTGTCCTCAGGATGAAAGTAAGGACTAGAAATGTAGCTTACTGACAATTTATAGTAATACATTGATAATGTGTACATTTAGAGGAGAGAACAGTGGGAGGGAAATGGACCCAGAATCTTAAGAAGGAAGAGGAGAAGGGAAGGAAAATGAGCACAAACTTAGTCAGAAAAAGAAAATATTTCATTATGTTCATGAAAGCATTGATCCCACTAATTCTCACCTTTCTATGAGCTAGCAAAAACTATGCCACTTAAGTTACAGGGAAGAAAATAAGGAGTATGCCTTCATTCATTTAATAACCATTTATTAAGCCCTTATTAGACATGAGCACTAAGCTAGGCTCTGAGGATTCAGTGTGAGCAAGTTAGTACAAGCCTCTGCTTTCATAGTACTTACATTCTTCTGCAATAAACAGTCAACAAAAAAGAAATAATGAGTTAGATAATCACGGTTTGAGTGCAATAAAGGAAACAGGCAGAGTGACACAATAGAGTACCTGGGGGAGGCTGCTTCAGAGAAACAACTAAGAGAAGTCCTCCTTGCAGAGGTGAACTTTGCCTTGAGATTTGAAAAATAAGGATGAAAAGAAGTAGCAAAAGTCATTCCACCCACAAGGTGAAAATAAGAGCTCAAAACAGAAAAGGACCTGGTATGTTTAAGAAACATGAAGAACCTACTGTGTTGCTGCTTACTGAATAAATAGCAGAGCCTGGTGGGTACAGTCCAGGGGGTCACAAAGAGTGGGACACGACTGCACGTAGCAGAGTAAACTGAGATGGGATTGGAAAGATGAGAAGATGAACAGAACCTTGCAAATCACAGTGAATAGCCAGGGCTTCATTATCTGAAGGAAGAAGGAGCCAAGTGAAGGGTCTTAAGCAGGGAAGGAACATAATCCAATTCACATATTAGAAAAGGTCAAGAGTGGAAGATCAAGACGTAAGATATAATAGGAGTCTGATTTAAGGTAGTGAACTAGAGATGGAGAGAAAAATAATTTGAGATACACTGAAGGTGAAACTTACAGGACTTACTATTGGAGAGAAGAGAGGGAAGATAAAGAATCAAGGATAACTCCTATTTTTGAGGCTTGGCAACTAAGTGGATGATGGTACCATATACGGAGAAGGAAAGACTGGGAAGGGGGTTACTTTGGGCACAAGGATGATGGGGGTGTAGGAATGGGTTGAGGAGTTACCTATCAAAATCTGCATTTTATAAATATTTAATATTAATTTTGGAATGACTATTAGACATTCAAATAAAATTGTCAAGTTGGCAGTTGACTATATATACAACTACAAATTTGAAATATGTTGGAATATAGAGGGATTTAAAATCTTAGGACTGGATAAGTTTACAGATCAGGAAAAGAAAATCAATAGAAAAGAAAATCTGACCAATAACTGAGTCCCAAAGTCGGTAAACTCACTCTGGCCCCTTCCAAGAACCTGAGTTGACCTTAGCAATTATTTTACCTAGTCAAGTAGTATTGGGATGGACAAGGTCATTTTTTGGAACTTGGCTAAAGGGAGGTAGAATTATGAATATATTTAGTAGGTTCAGTAAGCCATATTTCTGTGATTCATAGCCTCTTTATTGTATAGTTAACTTACTTTTTACCATCTCTATATAGGAACTTTTTACTATCTTTATATAGGAACAGCTTACAGGAACACTCTAATCACCATCTTACTTAGAGATTCTATGTTGGTTGTTACAAGCACAGGTCAGTTGGCAATTATCATGCCCTACTTTTATAAGGGAAAAATTCCATGGCAATTCTTATTTTTTTCACCATCAGAAGGCATGTGAAACATAAAATGCTTCTCGAGTTCACAAAGTGAAAGAAATTCTGGGCAGTTTTAACCTGACATTGAGCTACACAGTTCATGGGTGGTCATATGACAAGACAACTATATAAAACATATAACAATGCAACTATATAAAAAGTAAGGACAAAGGGCTGCAAACACACTTTAAGAACCTTAATAAGTATTTATAATACATACCTTGCACAGCTTATTCCCTTAATTGCTCTAGAGAAAAAACTGCTGCCACATCACCTAATACTATTGGACTATTCAGCAGGTTGAAACAGTTATGAATACCTCACTTTGATTGTTAAAAATTTAAATGTAACAAGACAATGTCTCCATTACAAAGCTGTTCAAGCCCTACAACCTAGATACACTGATATTCTAAACACCCTAAAATGTTGTGGAGGAGTTGAAAGAGAAACTTGAACATAAACAAGAACCAAAAAAGTTTATTCAAAAAGTTACTTAAATGGATACATATATATGTATACTTGAGACTCTTTGCTGTCCACCTGAAACAATCACAACCTTGTTAATTGGCTATACTTCAATATAAAATAAAAAGTTTTTTTTAAGTTACTAATGTTCCAACACAGCATTTTAACTACAATTCTGAATGAAAGACATTTGTATCATCTTAAGAGAAATAACTGAGAAACTACACATTGAATTGAGCTTCATATGAAGAGTTCCTTCTTTTGCTGTCTTTAAATTTATTTAATTATAGAATTAAAAGGTAAGTCCAAGTAAAATTATTAATGGACTCTGAAACAAAAACAATAAAGATGAGAGGTGAAATCAATACAAATTAATCTAAAAAAGCAAATGGTTAAAAAAAATATATGCATATATCACACTAAGAGCAGTTATTTATTAGGAGGAAAAGATAAATTTAGAATAGCAAAGAATAGGATTTATGTTGTTTGATAATCCTATTAAGGACAAGAAGTGAATCTTAATAGCACATCGGAAAGGAATTAAAGCTCTTGCTGATTTGAGGCAAAATACTAAGAATGTACAAGATAATATAAATCTCACTCTACCTCACCATGAGGAGGATACTGATGACAAATGGTTAATGAATGTTGTCATTTCACAGTAATTATAATTAATCACTCTACAAGGAGACTTGAAGTGTCATAAAATCTTACAGCTTAAATACAAAAGAAACTTGATTGAAGTTATGCAAGTTAACTATCCTAAAACTTTATATGGTATTACCAATAATGATACAGAGCTGGAAAAAAGTCACTAAGCTACACGTAATATCAAACAATTTCTGTTCAACCAAAAGAAATAACTGCATTATTTTTCTAGTCTCTCTACAGAAAATAATACAAAATCACTGTCATATAAAGTGATGACCAAAAAACATCCAGGCAAAATTGTAGAGGGAAAAAGTACTATGAAGGCATGTCTTAAAGCTAATTAATTAAAAATGTTTTTTAAGAATTTTAAGATGTTTTTGGTTTATAAACATTTAAAAATTATTGCAATTTCTCTTTATGAAGAGATATTTACTTTTATAGTTAATTATGTATTTATAATTTTGTATCTTTTTACTTAAGAATGCCTCTACATTAGATAAGCACCATGCCACACACACCTGGCTAGACCTCTGTCTGAGGCTTTTGAGCACTCAGATTTTGGATAGAGAAACAGAAACTATGCCAAAGGGATGGCAACTGTGCAAAATGCTCCTGGAAGTCAAGATAAAGGAAGAGATGTGTTCTTTGCATTCAGCAACTTGAGCATGTTGGTGACCTTGACAAGACCTGATTTCCTGGCATATGGAAGATGAAGTCATATTGGAGAAGGTTGAAGAGCAAATTGGCCGTGTGTAATATTCAATTATACTGTGCTGGTTATTTTCTGGTTTCCTCTCTAGATCAGTTTTCCACCCTTCCCTGCCCTGCTTAGCCTTGGGAGGCTGACTTTTATCAACTGTTTCACCAGCCCTGCCTGCTGGTTTCCCCTTGGGTGGACTAGTTAAAGGCACTGGCAGAAAACTGAGGTGACGGACAGATTAACTAACATAATTATAGCAGTCATTTTGCAGTATATGCATATATCAAATGATTATATTGTATACCTTAAACCTATACAATGTTGTATGTCAATTATATCTCACTAAACCTAGGAAAAATTGATTAAATCAGAGAAGTAATTATTTCAATACAGAGAGTGTACTCTGAATGAAATTTCCCTGCTGATGTCGAAACTAGCTTCAGTACAGCTATTAATACAGAAAAGGAAAATCTCACTGATCCATCTTTGATGTTTCCTAGCCCTTTCTCTCTCAAGAAGATTATTAGAAAATGCCTATCTGATCATATCACTCCCATGCTTTAAATCTTTCACTGTTCTCCAGAGTGTTGGGAGTCAAGTTCAAATTTGCTGGTTGAATACACAAGCCTTTCATTCCCTGAATTCAACTCTTCATCTTCACTTCTTGCTATTCCTGACCCAAGCTCTTGGGAGCAGCCTTTGCCACTACCTATTTCCTGAGCACACTGCGCTCTGCGGGCCTCTTTTGTTGACACATGTGTGTGCCTGATTCCTCAGCTACTCGGAATGCCCTTCCTCCTCTTCTTCCTTCAATATTTATCTCAAGCATTCTCTCTTAGGGGGAACTATTTTTTACACTCCAGTGAATGTAAAAAAGTACTTCCTTTTGATATTTGTATAGTCTCTCTCACATGAAATCGCCATGCTTAACATTATAGCACTTACTCATCTATTGATTATTGGCCTCTAATGATTTCTGGAGAAATTATTCATTTTGATATTTCCAGCATCCAAGACAGTCCCTGACATGTAGTGGCATTTAAATGTGTGTACATATTAACTAAATAGATTAGAGGAATGAGGGAAAACTGTGGTGAGGAAAAGGGGATACCACAAAGCTATGAGAAAAGACATGGATTTGTGAAGACATGAAATGAAAATATTGGGAATATTTGTACTAGGAAAGACAGGATATAAGATAGCCCATTTTCACATATGTAACACATTATCACAATTATAAGTAGGCATATTTAAGGAAATGTGCTAAAACTGTGTCAAAGAGTATATTTAAACATGAAGCAACACTTTCATCATAACTGGGGCATATATAGTCTTCATTTATACTTTTAAAAAAGCTATCCTTGGATTGGGATTGACATGTATACAACATTATATTTAAAATACATAACTAACAAGGACCTACTGTATAGCATAGGGAACTCTGCTTAATATTCATAAAAATTTGAAAAAGGATACATGTATATATATAATTGAATCACTTTGCTGTATACTTGAAACTAACAACATTATTAATCCACTTTGCGCCGATATAAAATAATTCTAATGGTCTCCCTAGAAATATTTAAAAAAATAAGATGAAAAACCATCTTGCTTAATGGTTTGGGTAGGCATTTGCCTGGAGAAATGGAAATATAGTCTTACATCTATTTAGAGTTGCACATATCAGCTGGTCCACCTGAGTCAGGATAGCACAGTGGTGGAGTATAGACCTGAACACAGTTCTCATCCTCACTTCATGACTTACCATTAACTTATTACTACCTTACTACTTGCTAACTATGTCACTTTTATCATCACCAACACTACTGTTTCACATATAAGGAAGTTATGATCCAGGAAGGTGCAGTTACACCCAAGGTTCCGCCTCAAACCAGCTATTCAGATATGCTTCCCACTACACTTTCCATGACAGAAGGACTAGGAACTGAATGAACTGGATGCTGCTTGGCTTTTACACAGTGCTGAATGCACAGTGAAAAACTGCATTAAGAATTCAAAACTGGAATCATGTCACCATTATTAATAAAATGTTTAAAGCTCTATTTTCATTAGGCTTATTTTTTTTAACTGCAAAACACTTTTCTGTTGGTGGGTTATTTAAAGACTTCCTTTCAAAACCAAAAGGTTTAACATTACTTCCTTATTTGAAGCTAGAATTTTTTTTTTTTTTTTTTTGATGATACAACATGCATTCTCAGTTTTATTACATTACACATCTAAGTACCAATTTCTTTTTTTTTTTTCTAATTTTATTTTATTTTTAAACTTTACTTTTAAAGGTAATTGAAAGTTAAATTGACATCAAGACCTCCACAACAGAACTAAAAGAGAATGCTGGCCTTAGGGCTTCCCCAATGGCTCAGAGGTAAAGAATCCACTTGCCATGCAGGACATATGGGTTTGATCCTTGGGTCAGAAAGATCCCCTGGAGGAGGAAATGGCAACCCACCCCAGTATTCTTGCCTGAATAATCCCAAGGACAGAGGAACCTGGCAGACTATAGTCCACAGGGTTGCCAAGACTCAGACACAACTGAGCAAATGAGCACACATGCACACACAAAGTTTGCTACCTATGAGAAGCTTCATATTTATTATTTAGAAAAAGTTGAGTGATGAAATGGAGGGTTTCTGCTTACACTTGCATGGCTGAGGTATGTGCTTGTTAGACAACTGTAGGCCCACAGATAGGCAATTTACTGTGTGTCTATATATATATATATATATATATATGTATATATCTTTTTTGTTGAATACATTTGGAAATTGGTCCTTAGCTATCTTTTTAAATATCACTTTTACTTTAATTTTTTTTCCAGGACAAAATGTAGGTAGAAGATGAAAGTTTAAAGGATTATAAATAAAAATCATAAAGATTCATGAAATCATCAATCCATTCATATTTATAGAGTTTGCGTGCCTCTCATAGTTTTAAGATGATTATTTCACAGTCAGGGTTGTGGTTTCCTCTTAGTAATCTCTGCCCTCTAAAAATTCAATTCACAGTAATCTTTTTCTTCCTACGTTGCATGAATTAAGTCTTCTCCTCCAGTGTGATAGATTTTTTAAAAACCTAATGACTAGGTGATTGCAAATCTTTTTGCAGCTATTATAAATAACAATGTCTCATTTCTGGATGAATATGAAGAATTTGCACTGTGCTTGCTGTTTAAAATATCTTTTAAATGTCCACAATTGAATTAAAGCCTTATGTTCAATCAGGAACCATGAAATTAGTTGGTATTACCAGTGTTCTGCAACTCAGCCCTTGAAAAAAATTAAATAAAAAGATTGCAATGCAAAATTACTGAGTCTCAACTAAAACTGGGTCTTTGTAAACTGATACTTTATAAATGTCTTGATTGCATCACTACCAAAGGACAAAAAACAAAAGAACCTCAGCTTGACTGCATAATTCTTTATTTTAACCCCGCCCACCCCCAATAAACCAGGTAAAGTTGATTTGAGTGGCAGAGAATATCACAAGATTATTTCTTTGTTTCAGTTTTTTTACTGAGAGCTAAGATTTACATACAGTTTACATATAGTGTCTGTTTAAATTTTGGATGACTTTCTGACCCATTTAATCAAGTACTCATCATTTCACCCAAAGGATAAGATTATATAGTGATCAAAATAATAGCCAAATAGTCAAACAGACTATACTGCAAGATCTGATCTGAACTGGAGCCAGTCCATTCCTGTTGCACCAAGTCTTTACCAAATTTTGACTTAAAACAACAAAAGAGACACTACTTATACCAGCAAAATGGATTTATTAGGGAATAACAAGGACTAGAAAATGTAATTTATGGCAAATCACAGACAAGTCTGGAGAAAAAAGGACTCTTTCTTTTATAATGGGTAAGGGGATTTGGGAGAGGCTTAATATTATAAACAAAAAGCCCATTGGAGGACACTGGGAGTTCAAAGTGTAATAGCTTTTCATTGGTTGAGTTGTAACAGGCTCTCATTGTCTTGGCTGTTGCTGGGCTAGGAGGAAGTTTTCTTTTTCTACTGCTGAGTGGTAATAGCAGTAACCTCCTTCCCGCTGGAGATGAAGATATTCTTCTTTTCCTGAAGGGTCTTAAATTGTTCTCTTAGTTTATGAGAGCTTCCCCTTCTGGCTTCCCAACTCCATTTTAAATGTGGTTTCTGTTTATTAATTTTCATACCAAGGACAATTTCACTGTGTCATAACGGAAGTTGCCATGGTTTGGGTCTTTGCTACTCAAAGAGGTCTGCAGAATGCAGTGTTGACATCACCTTGGAGTGTGTTAGAAATGCAGAATTTCAGGCCCTTCCTCAGACTTCCTGAAGCGCAATCTACATTTTAACAAGATCCTAGGTAAATCAAATGCATTTTAAGGTTTGAGAAGCACTGATTTAGCTGATTAGCCTAAAGGTTTAAGTTTCTTCCCTAATTGCCTAAAATAATACCTAGGAAGAAAACTGAGCAATCATTTTGGGAGAGAAATGCTATGGCACCTACCATCTGCAGTTTCAGATTTTACCTCATTTAATCTTCTTTAAAAACCCTGCAAGGTAAGTCACTTCAGTCGTGTCCGACTCTGTGTGACCCCACAGATGGCAGCCCACCAGTCTCCCCCGTCCCTGGGATTCTCCAGGCAAGAACACTGGAGTGGGTTGCCATTTCCTTCTCCAATGCATGAAAGTGAAAAGTGAAAGTGAAGTCGCTCAGTCGTGTCCGACTCTTCGAGACCCCATGGACTGCAGCCCACCAGGCTCCTCTGTCCATGGAATTTTCCAGGCAAGAGTACTAGAGTGGGGTGCCATTGCGTTCTCCGAAAAACCCTGCAAGGTAGGTTTATTTCCATTTTTACAGTGAAGGAACTAAGTACCTTGTCAAAAATTACACAGCTAATAAATGTTGGAGCCAAGATTGGCTCCAACAAACCCCATGTCTTTTCCATTATAAAGCACACCACGCTTTACCTTGTTCACTTTTAAATATTACTTAGAGTCATTAAATGTTTCCAATATAACCCTTAGATTGAACTTTATCATCAAAATCCATTTATTAAGCTCACTTGGTTTGTCACTTACAGTTTTGCATTCAGTGTCCAAGGCTCCCCTGTATTGGTCACATCTTCAGTATGGCAAGCTGAGTTGTTCATCCAATCGCCTAAAGTCCTTTATGACATATAGTTTCCCCCTGACCTTAGACATTATCTTTTTTGGAATTTTATAGATGTATATATTTTTCAAGGTTTATTACAGGTAAAATGATCTCTAAATCTTATTTTCAAACATGGTGGTTAGAAAATTACATAGGAATCCGGCAAACGGTGCCCCACTAAGTATGTAAGTTAAGAATTACTATTTTCTTTTCATTTGGTAGGGAAAGTAAAAGAAAGTCGTTCAGCCACATCTGACGCTCTGCAACCGCACCAATTATACAATGCATGGAATTCTCCAGGCCACAATAGTGGAGTGGGTAGACTTTCCCTTATCCAGGGGATCTTCCTGACCCAGAATCCCTCATTGCAGGAGGATTATTTACCAGCTGAGCCACAAGGGAAGCCCTTGGTGGGAAGGGTGTGCCACATAAAATAGTCCACTAGGGTCACTGCCATGCCACTGTCGATCATCACCTACAGATAAATTGCAATTCTGTCACCCATTGAATTAGTCTCTGGATCTGGTTTTCAGAAATATGTGACACATAAGATAAGGTTTACATTTTAGAGACTTCCTCACCACATTTTCTAAGGTTCTTTTCCTCTAGTACCACTTTCTAGTACTAATTTCTATATCATTTCAGCTTAACTAAAAAGCACAACTGCTTGTAAATGATGTTAAACTAAAATCATTTTAAGAGAAGAGAATGGGAAACCACTTCAGTATTCTTGGCTTGAGAACCCCATGAACAGTATGAAAAGAAAAAAAGACAGGGCACTGAAAGATGAACTCCCCAGGTCAGTAGGTGCCCAATATGCTACGGGAGATCAGTGGAGAAATAACTCCAGAAAGACTGAAGAGATGGAGCGAAAGCAAAATCAACACCCAGTTGTGGATATGACTGGTAATGGAAGTAAAGTTCGATGCTGTAAAGAGCAATATTGCATAGGAACCTGGAATGTTAGGTCCATGAATCAAGGCAAATTGGAAGTGGTCAAACAGGAGATGGCAAGAATGAACATCAACATTTTAGGAATCAGTGAGCTAAAATGGACTGGAATGGGTGAATTTAACTCAGATGACCATTATATCTGCAGCTGTGGGCAAGAATCCCTTAGAAGAAATAGAGTAGCAGTCAGAGTCAACAGAAGAGTCTGAAATGCGGTAATTGCATGCAATCTGAAAGACAACAGAATGATCTCTGTTCTTTTCCAAGGCAAACCATTCAATATCAGAGGGATCCAAGTCTGTGCCCCAAACAGTATGCTAAAGAAGCTGAAGTTGAACAGTTCTATGAAGACCTACAAGACCTTCTAGAACTAACACCCAAAAGAGATGTCCTTTTCATCATAGGGGACTGGAATGCAAAAGAAGGAAGTCAAGAAATACCTGGAGTAACAGGCAAATTTGACAGAGGAATACACAATGAAGCACTGCAAAGGGTAATACAGTTTCACCAAGAAAACACACCGGTCATAGGAAACACCCTCTTCCAACAACACAAAAGGACTCTACACAGGGACACCACCAGATGTCCGAATCAATACCGAAATCAGATTGATTATATTCTTTGCAGCCAAAGATGGAGAAGCTCTATACAGTCAGTCAATAAAACTTTAAATGGGTTTTCCCACAATGAATATTTTAGAAACTCTGGATCTGCAGGAAACTTTGTTGGGGGAAAGTTAGGATTATTCAAATTACTTAATTAAATTCCATCACCCTCTCTAGGTGTGCAAAAATACACATTATTTTATGAAAGTTTCCGAGAAGTCTTGAGTCCTATTTACCATGGTTTAACCCAAAGTCACCCAAATTTTTTGTCCATAGAATCCTTTTTTACCCATAATAACTTTTAACATCCTATACAAATAATATTTCATAAAATAAATATTAGAAAACACTGCCTTAGAGAGTTACCTAAAACAAAACAAAACAAAAAAACTTCTATCTTATATGCCAAAGCTAACCCATTTATAGTGGGTTCTTGAAGTAGAGAGGTTAGAAGATTTAGAAGTCTGAATGTAGGCTCCGTGAGAAATAGAAATGTCTATTCTAGCCATGGGCTTCCCACATGGCTCAGTGGTAAAGAATCCACCAGCAGTACAGGAGATATGGGTTCAATCCCTGGGTTGGGAAGATCCCCTGGAGAATGAAATGGCAACTCACTCCAGTATTCTTGCCTGGTAAATCCCATAGACAAAGAAGCCTGCTGGGCTACAGTCCACAGGGCCAAAAAGACTCAGACATGACTTAGCGACTTGAGCACACATCCATGCTCTAGATACGAGAACTGAGAAAAATACCAGGAGTGCATTTGTTAACATTGACCTCTGTGGTAGTAATTTACCTCAACCAGCAGTGAAACAGCAGTGTCAAGTTTACAATCAAGGAGGAAAATGGAATTCACATGAAACTCACAACGTATAGGTCATTCTTCTAAACTGGATTCTTATTCTGTTTCTTCTTTTGCTTGTTGAGCTAACTCACATGGCCAGACAGACATTATTCCTGGACAACCTCTCATACCTGCTCTCGTGAGACCATGTTTTGATTAAACCTATTTAAAGTTTCTCTGTTTAGTTATATCCATTAATAAAATAAATATGTGTATCTCAAGTATCGATTTTGGACTGGTTTATTCTGAACTATATTTTCACCAACTATTTCATTCTTAGCAACTCTTAAGTCAAATTGTTTCATTTATTAAATGAAACAGGCATAATTTATCTTCAACTATAATCAATGTCTGGAGATTAATTTTTGTGGTAATATTAATAATTAAAATTTGTATAGAACAGTACTATTTATAAAGCAATTTCATATGCTTTAACAGTTTTTGAGGTTACTTCAGATGTTTCAGACACTTAGAAATGCAGGTAAGCCTATCAAGAAATGTTTTCCACTTCAGTTCCCACATTTCAGAAATCTGAATAAGTCTAAAAAGATAAAAATATAGAGCAACTCTAGCTGAATGCTCACTTGTGCACATGACAGTCTCCTTTAAATGGATATTGCTTCAGAAGAAGTGCTACAGTTGCCTTGTTTATTCACAGCAACACAACATTCTATTTTCGGTCTCATTCAAAGCGAACTCAGAAATTCCTATAGAGACCTGCACAATCAAAAGTGCTTCCTGTTGTCCACTAGAGAAGTTGAGTTCATGATGAAAGCTGCTAGGTCAAGTCTCACACCAAGTAGAAAGCTAACAATTTCACAAATATCTAGTTTAGCTGCCTGTACAACAGATTCCTGTAAATTTTAATGCTCCATATTTAGCTTTGGATATCTAAGAGCCATTAAAAACCATCATGAATTTAGAATCACTTACAACTCATTGACAAGACGTCTTAAATATACAGATCAAATATATTATCATTTATCTGTATATGTATCACATCAAAAAGCCGAATATTAACCAACTAAATGCTGAATAATTTCAACTGTCTCCATAATAACAAGAAAGGCTTTGCTATCTCAGGATAGCAAAAGTACTGAAGTAAAGAAATGAGTGGCAAAACAGCAGCCAAAGTCTCCAGGGCCATATATGATGCTATGAGAGGAAAATGATGGAAATTTTGCTGGTGTGGTTCTCAGAAATACTCCTACACAGATGCTGTTGGTACCCATATGTATGTGCTTCTCTGGGTAAAGAACCTGCCTGCAAATGCAGGAGACACGAGGAACATGGGTTGGGTCCCTGAGTCAAGAAGATCTCCTGGAGAAGGAAATGGCAACCCACTCCAGTGTTCTTCCCTGGAAATCCCATGGACAGAGGAGCCTGGCAGGTTACAGTCCATAGAGTCTCAAAGAGTCAGACATAACTGAGCATGCATGCACACACAGTAGACCTAACATTAAAGTTAAAACTATAAAACACTTAAAAGAAATGTATGAACGTTTTATCTCAAAAAAAGACTATCAAAAATAATAAACAGTAGTAGAAGAAGGAAGCAAAAACGAAATAAGAATAACAAAATGGTGAGAGTTGCTGATCTAGGTGATGCAAGGGAAGGTTCATAAAACTATTCCGTTCATAAATAAATGCACATTCAAATACATTAACCCATACATGGTGAGTTGATTATCAACAAAAGTGCCAAAGGGAATGAAGAATCTTTTCAATATATAGTAGTGGAACAACTAGATACATATATTTTAAAAAGAAGAACAATGCTTACTCACAGCACACAAGAATTATTTCTAAATGGTTCTAGACTAAAACATAAATCCCCAAACTATAAAGCTTCTAGAAGAGAATACAGGAGAAAATTCATGCAACTTTTGCATCACAGAACTTCTTAGGACACAAAAAATATAAAGCACAAAATACTTCGGTAAATTGGATCTTATCAAAATTAAAAACTTCTGACCTTCAAAAGACATTGGTAACAAAGTGACAAGGAGACACAAGACCAGAAGAAAATATCCTCAGTACATATTTCCAACAAAGGCTACACATATAGAATATTTAACAAATCCCATAATACAAACCTAGACAGCATATTAAAAAGCAGAGACATTACTCTGTCAACAAAGGCCCATATAATCAAAGCTATGGTTTCACTAGTAGTTATGTATGAATGTGAGAGTTGGATCATAAAGAAGGCTGGGCACGGAAGAATTGATGTTTTTGAATTGTTGTGTTGAAGACTCTTGAGAATCCCTTGGACTGCAAGATCAACCCAGTCAATCCTAAAGGAAATCAGTCCTGAATGTTATTGGAATGACTGATGCTGAAGCTGAAGCTCCAATACTTTGACCACCTGATGCAAAGAGCCAACTCACTGGCAAAGACTCTGATGCTGCAAAAGATAGAAGGCAGGAGAAGTGGATGACAGAGGACGAGAAACTTTGATGGCATCATTGACTTAATGGACAGGAGTCTGAGCAAGCTCCGGGAGATAGTGAAGGACAGGGAAGCCTGGAATGCTGAAGTCCACAAGGTCGAAAAGAGTTGGACACAACTGAGCAACTAAACAACAACAATAATACAAAGGCCAAAAATTCAAGATAAAGGGGAAAAAGATCAGAATAATTACTTTACAAAAAGGACAAACAAATGACCAAAAGGAACATGAAAAGATATTCAAGATCATCATCATCAGAGAGTTGCAAATGAAACCATGAAATAGCAATACAGTCACTAGAATGGCTAATATTGAAAATGTCTGACAACTGCAAGCATTGTTGAGGATATAGAGCAACTGGAACTTTCATACACTGCTGATGAGACTATGAGACAGTTTAACCACTTCGGAAAAGACTGTATAGTTTCTTATCAACCAAAGAGTTTTCTTAAATGCACAACTCAAAATTCCACACTAGAAAAATGAAAATACATTATCAAAATGAAAAGTTTTACATGATTGATTACCATAATTTTACTCATAACAGCCGAACTGAAGTAGTTCAAGTGTCCATCAAACAGTAACTGGATAAACAAACTGGAGTATAGCTCTCAATGGGGAACTAGGGTAGGCCATAGATGAAACAATCGTAGAAAGCTGATAGCCATTGATGCTGGATGCTTGATGCATAGGGGTGCATTATCCTGTCCCATTTACTTTTCATATATTTGAAATTTTTCCATAATAAGTATTTTTAAAGTAACATGGCAACCATTTTTCAAAATTATAAAAACGATCTATTCATTGATCTAGTTATTCCACTTCTGAAAAAGTTATCCTAGAAAATAATCAGAAAGAAGAAATAAACTAAATGCATGAAAATAATCATCTAATCTGATTTACAATGTTGGAAAAATTGGGAAGACCCCAAATATACAAAAGCAAAGAAATGTTCAAGAAACAATACTTTGAGAATATTATGCAGAATTACAATTCATTAAGATGAAAAAACAGCCAACATTTATTGTGCACTTTTTCATGTTCTAGGCCCTATTCTGAGCACTTTAATTGACTTAACTCATTTATTATGAATCATATGGAGGAAAAATAGTTTATTTAACAAATATTATCCACTACGTGCACCAGGGATGTGTGAAGCCTTATGAACTTAAGAGTGAGCAAGAAAAAGTTTCTTTGGTCTCATGAAACTCTGATAGTCTATTACAGGAAACTGAGAAGTAAATAAATGATTACAATACAATGTAATAAACATACTGATGAGGAAAACAAAACACATCTTTTGATTTAAGCAGCAAAGTGAATACATAAGTGTAGTTCGCATATGATGACACCTATATAAGGGAATCAGGAGTAAAGAAAAAGGCTTGACTTCTTCAGTTCAGTTCATATCAGTCGCTCAGTTGTGTCTGACTTTTTGCAACTCCATGGACTGCAGCACACCAGACCTCCTTGGTCATAACCGACTGCTGGAGCTTACTCAAACTCATGTCCATTGAGTCGGTGATGCCATCCAACCATCTCATCCTCTGCCATCCCCTTCTCCTCCCACCTTCAACCTTTTCCATCCAACCTTGGCCAGAGTATTGGAGTTTGAGCTTCAGCATCCGTCCTTCCAATGAATATTCAGGACCAATTAGGATGGACTGGTTGGATCTCCTTGAAGTCCAAGGGACTTTCAAGAGTCTTCTCCAACACCACAGTTCAAAAGCATCAATTCTTTGGTGCTCTGCTTTCTTTATAGTCCAACTCACAAATACATACATGACTACTGGAAAAACCATAGCTTTGACTAGATGGACTTTGTTGGCAAAGTAATATCTCTGCTTTTAATATGCTATCTAGGTTGGTCACAACTTTTCTTCAAAGGAGCAAGTGTCTTTTAACTTAATGGCAGCAGTCATCATCTGCAGGGATTTTGGAGTCCAGAAAAATAAAGTCTGTCACTGTTTCATTGTTTCCCCATATATTTGCCATGAGTGATGGGACTGGGTGCCATGATCTTGGTTTTTGGAATGTTGAGTTTTAAGCCAACTTTTTCATTCTCCTCTTTCACCTTCATCAAGAGTTTCTTTAATTCCTCTTCTCTTTCTGCCATAAGGGTGGTGTCATCTGCATATCTGAGGCTATTGATATTTCTTTGGTAATCTTCATTTCAGCTTATGCTTCACCCAGCCCAGAATTTCTCATGATGTACTCTGCATAAAAGTTAAATAAGCAGGTGACAATATACAGTGTTGACGTACTCCTTTCCCCATTTGGAACCAGTCTGTTGTTCCATGTCCAGTTCTAACTGTTGATTCTTGACCTGCATACAGATTTCTCAGGAAGCAGGTCAGGTGGTATGGTATTTCCATCTCTTTAATCCAGAGTTTGTTGTGATCCACACAGTCAAAGGCTTATAGTCAATAAAGCAGAAGTAGGTATTTTTCTGGAACACTCTTGCTTTTTCGATGATCCAGTGGATGGTGGCAATTTGATCTCTGGTTCCTCTGCCTTTTCAGAATCCAGCTTGAACATCTGGAAGTTCACGGTCATGTCCTGCTGAAGCCTGGCTTGAGAATTTTGAGCATTACTTTGCTGGCGTATGAGATGAGTGCAATCGTGCAATAGTTTAAGCATTCTTTGGCATTGCCTTTTTTTGGGATTGGAATGAAAACTGACCTTTTCCAGTCCTGTGGCCACTGCTGAGTTTTCCAAGTTTGCTGGCATATTGAGTGCAGCACTTCCACAGCATCATCTTTTAGGATTTGAAATAGCTCAACTGGAATTCCATCACTTCCACTAGCTTTGTTCATAGTGATAAGGCCCACTTGACTTCACATTCCAGGATGTCTGATTCTAGGAGAGTGATTACACCATCGTGGTTATTTGTGCCATGAAGATTTTTTTTGTATAGTTCTTCTGTGTATTCTTGCCACGTCTTCTTAATATCTTCTGCTTCTGTTAGGTCCATACCATTTCTGTCCTTTATTGTGCCCATTGTGCATGAAATGTTCCCTTGGCATCTCTAATTTTCTTGACAAGCTCTCTAGTCTTTCCCATTCTGTTGTTTTCCTCCATTTCTTTGCATTGATCACTAAGGAAGGCTTTCTTATGTTTCCTTGCTATTCTTTGTAACTCTGCATTCAAACGGGTATATCCTTCCTTTTCTTCCTCGCCTTTCACTACTCTTCTTTTCACAGCTATTTGTAAGGCCTCCTCAGACAACCATTTTGCCTTTCTGCATTTCTTTTTCTTGGGGATGGTCTTGATCCCTCCTCCTGTATGGTGTCATGAACCTCCGTCCATAGTTCTTCAGGCACTCTGTGTGTCAGATCTAATCCCTTGAATCTATTTGTCACTTACAGTATATAATACTTAGGGATTTGATTTAGGTCATACCTGAATGGTCTAGTGGTTTTCCCTGCTTTCTTCAATTTAATTCTGAATTTGGCAATAAGGAGTTCATGATCTGAGCCACTGTCCGCTCCCGGTCTTGATTTTCTGACCAAATTGAGCTTCTCCATCTTTGGCTGCAAAGAATATAATCAATCTGATTTTGGTACTGACTTTTTACAGGTGATATAATTATAACATGATTTAAATTTTTATTTTTAATTCCTTTAATTTTGCTACATTGTTTTAAGCATAACAAAATGAAATCACATACAACAGATAATCAGTTTAGGAGTGCGAGAAGTTTATTACATAGTAATTTTAATGGAATTTAAAAAATATAATTAGCAAATCTTTCTCAGACTTCTCCTACTAATCAGGGTAACAGAAAATGTATTTATTTGTTCTGGTCTTCTATATTCTGAATGTCTGATCTAGTTACTCTTCTAAAGTAGTTCTCAACTTGGCTCTGTATCAGAATCCCCGTGGGAATTTTAAAAACCTAATGATGCCTGGACTTTACCCAAGCCAATTAAATTCAAAACTCTGAAGAAGGACCTGCTGATCCAGGGGAAGAGCCACAGATCACTTCAAAAATTTTACTTAGGTTATTATTGAGTTCTTTCCATTCGGGATGTTTGATATCCATAAACACTATAATTTGGACTGGGAAGATAGTTAAATTTACTAATGTAGACACTTCAAAAAGTGATTAAACAAAATATAGGCCTTCAATTCATTTTTCTGTATTCTAAATGTGTTTGCTCTGAGGACTGTGAATTTCTGATGACTCACCACATACAAGGCAACAACGGGTGCCACTCAAAATGAAAAAAAGCAAAGTTACTTATTCCCTTCAAAAAGTATTTTCATCATTCCCCAATACACAGAATAGATACCACAAAGAAAGAGAATAGAGGATGCATGCTACCTGAAATAAACATCAGAGCTCAGCAGGAGCCTAGAGACAAGAGGCTAAAATGTGGATAATCCTGCTGCAGATGAAATGACAGCAGTGACAATTCTCTCGGTCCACCTCCTTCCAAACAGCCCGTGTACCAACCTATGCTCCCACACAAAGAACTGAGATGACTCAAAGTGGAGTTGACTCAAAGAGATGAACAGTGTCAATATTTCCTCAGTTTTTATGAGGTACGTTCTCTTCACACCTTGACTCTCCCTGCATAGGCTACATGGAAAGGGGTGTATAGCTGCTTATACTCTCCTGCACTTCGGCAGGTTGCCCTGGTAAATCTTCGGCAAGGACCATGTGGAAGGCAGGGATAATAGCTATTTAACTTGCTTGATACAGTACTTAGGACAGTAACACATGCATGTGGATGCCTAATAAGCCATGGAGTAAAATCAGCCTAATTCTGCTCAAATTCCTGGTTTCATCAGCCTTTGGGGAGACAATGATAATTAGCTGAAATAGCTGGAGAATAACATTTAATCATAGAAAACCAATGCAGAAAAATTACCAAAAACAAGTTGTGTTTGCCTAAGGTACATTTCTATCTGGAAAAAAAAAAAAAAAAGCAAAATTAAGCAACCGTGAAGTCCTCCAAGCCTTACATCCTAAAATGTTGGGATTTTTTTTTCCCTCCTTCTTTTAATATAATCACTGTAGGCAGATATTTGACTCCAATTTTCAGCTGGGTCAAGCTTTCCTCAACCTTATCAAATAATTAATGTGAGATTTGTACAGAAAACTTCACAGTTTATTTTACTGATTAATGTAAAATATAATTAAATGCACAGCAATTCTTTCAAAATGCTCAATTATTTCAAGTTTAGAGATAATCACTTTGTCTCATATACATAGAGACCAATACTGTTTTTGATACACTAACTTGCATAATGTTCAACAAGGTAATTAAAAACAAAAGAAAAGAGACCAAACTTTATCTAAAATAATGAAACTGTTTCAGCTGCTTGAGTTCAAATTAAGCACCTTTCTGAAAAAGAAAAGTATGATTAAATAAAGTGTATGGTTATAAAGTGTGGGTGGTTAGATACTCAGATTTGCAGAATAGTTACAAGCTGTGCTTTCTCCACCCTGGACAGCCCTTTAAGGCTTCTCTAATACTATTAAGGTGTCAATTAAAGGATAATTAGCTTAGTAGCAAAACTGACACTCAAAATAGAGAAACTTTTCCATGCATTTCAAAATATAACAATACTAAAATACAAACCCAAAGAATATTAGCTACAATACATTTTAAATAGTTTTTCTTTTTTTAATTTGCATGCTGTCATTTTGTAACAATGACAATTTCCAAGGGCTGCAGCTCATCGTCCCCCACAGCGTAGGTGTGAGACTTCAGGGCTATTTCTGCCTGCAGGCTCCCTCTATCGCCAGGGTTGCAGCTCCCTTTCTAAACAGAATGAGGGCTGGAGGGCTTGAATTGTTCTCATATTTCCTTTTACTTTTGGAAAATATTTAAGCAAGATTCATGTCTGCTTTAGTATAGTGGCTATGCCAAATTATGACTTTGATTCTGCCTCCCTATTGCCTTTTTTATACAATCTTTAATAAAGTCATATATTGCCAAGAAGAAAAACAGACTGCTTGGGAGCACCTGTTACTGCACTCCTCTGGGGTGAGAAAAGCAGAAGTAGGAGGCACACCCACAGGGCTGCTAATGCTAGTGAAAGGTATGTAGAAAGTAAAATGTATTCCAGCAAGCCATCTGCCTTTGACAGAGAACCTGCAACCATGTCAGCAGTGAAAATCATCTGAGAGGTACAGGCTGAAAATCAGCTCTGTCCCCTCAAGAGCAAAGATCAGCCACGCTTCCTCTGCTACAGCTGGTTTAACGTAACCCCCCCAGGTAATGTTTTCAGAGTTCTATCCTCTTTTTCTTTGCCTTCACACATCCTTTTGCCTTTGAGGAATGAAATAGGCTGGACTACCTGAAGCCTGACTTTTAAAAGGAATGGATCTGAAGCACCCTCTCTTTCTCTGTGTGTGTCTCTACTGGGTGTTGAAGTTCAAAAGCACACACACTTTGCTGTTGAGGGATGGCTGCGGGCTGTTTTATTTGGTATATAAGGTATTGATTGTATGAATGAGCAATACCTTGAACTAGGCTTGACAGATATTAGTCAAGGTGGAAGCCTGAAGTAGTGGGACTGGCTCTGCAGAACTTGCTCAGTATCTGACACAGAGCAGCTGTGCAGAAAATGTTCGGCAAGAACAAGTGAATGAGTGAGTCAATGGATAAACAAATGAATCTACACAGACCAGCAAGTTAAATAAGGCATCCATCACCACTTATCATTCCTACATGCCTACAGCTTTTATATACCTGTTTCTGCCCAGCTTTTCTTTTCCCTCTATAACTTCATCATAGAGCTCTAGACTCCGTTTTTT
Organism: Bos indicus x Bos taurus; assembly: GCF_003369695.1. Classification (NCBI taxonomy): domain Eukaryota; kingdom Metazoa; phylum Chordata; class Mammalia; order Artiodactyla; family Bovidae; genus Bos; species Bos indicus x Bos taurus. The sequence goes on along the minus strand of NC_040087.1, from coordinate 26,409,188 downwards.
AGCCTCGTGATTTCTCCCCAACTTTTCCTGAAATTCTACTATTCACCCACTTCCCCTAGGACTTCAAGGCTTTATGCCCCAGTCCACCTCACATACTCCCTCCAGAGAGCCAATGTAAAGAGTTGATAAACCCCTGGCTTATTGGACTCAAATCACCTAAAATTATTAGGCCAAATAATAAATCATGGTCCTTGTGTCAAAGTTCATCATAACAATTAATTTCCTCTAATATTACCCCATTGTAGCTAGTCTAGGTTGCTTTATGAAATAATTTATTATTTTAGTATTTAAATAATGGTGGCTTTTATCTCCATAATCTGCATTCTATGTGGCCACCGTTACTATATTTGAAATGCCAGTGTCCATCTGTTTCCTGGGAGGTGATTCCAGTTCAGAGGGTGTCTGCATGTGGGGCTTCATAAAGCATTCAGAAAACAGTATTACTCAAGTTTTCAGTGGTGGGACATACACAGGACAAGACAACTCTGAAAAGATGTACCTGACCTGTCTTGTAAGTAATGCATTGAACAAAAACCTTTACCTTGATTGAACAACTGTGCTTTGAGAAAGAATTTTTTTTTTAATGTCAAGCATCAAAGTCTTCAAACAATTCCACACTTCCCTGGTTCTCATCCTAATTTTCATCAGAAATCAAACAGGATAATCTACTTCAAGGCAATACCTTTTGCCTCAACAAATGTGATCAAAAAATGATATCCAACAATGATATTAATCATGTTTTGGGGTTAGTTATGATTACTCGGAGGTAAGCTAAAGATGAGGAAAAAAAAAGAACCAGCTCCCTAGCTTGAGAATATACACTGCTTGTTCAGATAACTCAGAATTTTCTATCCTAAGCTTAGCTTTCACCTTGACCCCCATTTTCTAGCTGCTTCTTTTGCTGACAGCGGAAAGTGTCCCAGCCCAAGCACAAACATGATTCGGGCATGTACCAGCAAGCCTGGAGTTAGAGGGAAGCGCCTAGGGATTACTTGCAGGAATCTTTGAAGAGACACCAGCTGGAAATAAGTGGTGACAACAATTAATTTTTAGGGAAAGTGGAAAGGAAGTGGGAGGCGCTAAAATTTTATTCAAAGGTAGAGGCCAGTCATTGGACTAAAGGGAAGTACAGTGTTCATTATTCTGATAGTCCACAGGCCCAACTCACCAGAGATTCAGTCAAAGGACTATGAGAGGTGTTAAGTAGAAACAAAAGCTCTGAGCTTTTTTTTCTTACAATTTTAATGGGCACGGAGAGGGCAATATTATTCTCCATATCTGTGCCAGAAGCTACTAGTTGTATTTCTGGGTCAGGAATTGACTCAGAATCTTTAATAAAATAGGAATGACAAGAAAAACATTACTTTTGCTGCACTTATTTGGCTCTAGGCACTGTGCTGAGTGCTTTATGTACATTGTGTTATCTAAGAAGCATCAACAATCTCAACTTCAAGAATCCTCAGCTTCAGCCCAGGCACCTAGTGCAGCTCCAATGTATAGAGCTCTGATCAATATGGGAAGTCTCAATGGCAAGACATAGTCAGTGAACATCTGTGGCATAGATGCTGATTTGGGTATCTGTAAGAGTCATCCTCCAAGGTACCCCTCCAAAGTTCTCTCTCTCCTGGTATCCATGCCCTTGTATAATCCCTCCCATGTAGAATAAATATAATTGATCTGTGAAACCAGTTGAATATTGTAGAAGTCAGTGTTTTAACTGACTTTTCTACAATATTCAACTGGTTTCACAGATCATAAGACACTTCAGCTCTAATATTTTTTATTCTTTCTTGATTCATTTGCTCTGTAAGAAGTCAGCTGCCATGAACACTCAAACAGCCCTGTGGATAGGATATGTGATGAGGAACTCAGAGCTCCTGCCAAAAAGCCAGTGACAGATTGAGGCTTTCTGCCAACAGCCCTATAAAGTGAGCCATCTTGGAAGCAAATCTTCCAGCCCCAGTCAAGCCTTCAGTTGACTTCATCCCAAGCCAAAAATTTAACCTTAGCCTCATTAGTGATCTCAAGCCAGAATTACCCAAACTAGCTGGATTCTTGACCATGAAAATGGTGAAAAGATAAATGTTTACTAGTTTAAGTAACCAAGTTTCAGAGTAATTTATTACATAGCAATAGATAATATTATTGATTGTGTTACTATGGTACTTGGAAGTGGAGCATCAGAGTAACAAATAACTAAAAATATGGAAATGGCTTTGGAAAAGGCAGTGGACAGAAGCAGCAAAGACTCTGGAGAGAGTATTAGTGTGAGCCTCATGTGTGCTGAACAGACTACAAGTAAAAGTCAGAATGCCTTTGAGGAAGGTATGAGTCAAGGCTGAAGCTGAAAGGAGATGTACAAAAAAGTCACTGGAAACTGGAGTTAAAGGGATACTGCTATACAGCATCAGCAAGTTTAGTGACACTGCTTCCTGTGTGGTTATATACTGCTATTGCTACTGCTAAGTCGCTTCAGTCGTGTCCAACTCTGTGTGACCCCATAGACGGCAGCCCACCAGGCTCCCCCGTCCCTGGGATTCTCCAGGCAAGAACACTGGAGTGGGTTGCCATTTCCTTCTCCAAAGCATGAAAGTGAAAAGTGAAAGTGAAGTCGCTCAGTCGTGTCCGACTCTTGGCGACCCCATGGACTGCAGCCTACCAGGCTCCTCCATCCATGGGATTTTCCAGGCAAAAGTACTGGAGTGGGATGCCATTGCCTTCTCCGTGGTTATATAGGAAGCAGAAAATGTACCATGTAAAATGGGATGACCTAACCAATATCAATGCAGGTGTTTAATACATTGGAAGTTCCTTGCCACTTATAGTGAGAGATACGCTAAAGGAAAGACAAACAAAAAGGAAAAAGGACCTTCTGGCTTTAGAAATCCCTAGGCTCTCCAGGTAACTGACAATGCTATAATTAAGAAATGGCTTCCAGGCAACAGGGAAGTCCAAGACATTTCCAGGAAAATATCGTCTTATACATTTGATGTGGTGCCTCAAAGAACTGTTCAGTCACACAGAAGAGCTTCTAAGAAACTTTAGGGTGGATTTCCTCAGAGATTTCAGCAGAAATCTGAGGTACAGAGGGACTTATCTCAAAAAGATTTGCAGACATGCTTCCTGTCTAATAAGGAACATACAAAATTTTTAGAACAATTATTTTGGCAGAAACACTGCTACCCTGGACTGAATGGGGCAGAAACAGCACAAAATGAAAAAGAAAAGGTTTCAGTCTTTCAAAATTCAAGTTGCAGGGATCAGGCTTGAAAGCTACTCAGCTGCAAACCTTGAGTTACCTCTCATGGAAAGTGATGAGTGACTCAGAGGGCAGAAACTAGAGCCTGGAGGGCAGATCCATGAACCACAGAGAGGTACAACCACATTCTAATCTAGCAGTTTCCAAAATGTGCCCGGTTAGGCTTCAGGCCACTGGCACTTCTGTGCCTCCTGTTTTCTACCTTTTTAAACAGGAGTTTCTCTAGCAGTTACCTTATGTATCTCTCACCATTGTCTGTTCAGTGTGCTAGAGGGAAAAAAAACTTGCCTCTTTAGGTTCATAAACATTCAGATAAAGCACAATTGTACTCAAGGAGTTACACTTCAAAAACTATACATGAGGAGGTGCATCTATATCTGGGCATGATTTAGATGATGGGATTCTGGACTTCAATCTGAAATTGTAGCTGAGGGCGTGCTGGGAGGTGTGTGAGTGCATTTTGCATATGGAAGAGACATGAATCATTGGGGGCTAAAAGGCAGACTAGCTGTCGGCCTCCAAAGTGGTCCGCAATGTTCCCTGACTCATATATTTTATTTATATGTATATGTATATATATGTGTGTGTTTGTGTGTGCACTTAGTCACTCAGTTGTGTCTGACTATTTACAACCTCATGGACTGTAGCCCACCAGGCTCCTCTGTCCATGGGGATTCTCCAGGCAAGAATACTAGAGTGGGTCGCCATGCCCTCCTTCAGGGGATCTTCCCAACCCAGGGATCGAACCCAGGTCTCCTGCATTGCAGGCGGATTGTTTATTCTCTATATACTGTCAATACCATATATATATAATATCTCAATACCATATATACATATTATATATATATATTTATATATATATATATATATATACCATATATATTATAATACATATATCTATGGGCTTCCCAGGTGACACTAGTGGTAAAGAATCCACCTGCCAATGCAGCAGATGCAAGATTCACAAGTTCAGTTCCTGAGTCGGGAAGATCCCCTAGAGTAGGAAGTGGCAACCCATTCCAGTATTCTTGTCTGTAAACATCCACGGACAGAGGAGCCTGGCAGGCCACAGTACATGAGGCTATAAAGAGTCAGATACAATGGAGTGCACATACACACACACACACACACACACACACACACACACATAATTTAACCATTATAAAGGATGTACAGGGCACAAATTATACTTTCTAAAGTCTAAACAATCAATAATACAATAAACCAGGTTTTTATTTGTAGTGCTTGCTGATATCTATATATAAATGCTTCCACCATGACTGATTTCAAGCAACCAACATAATGTCACTGAATTCAGAGATAGGATGAGACTGATATGTGCTTTAGGGCACAGAAATATATTATTTCCTCCATAAAGATATAAAAGACCTAAAGAAACACGAGGGCATCAATAAAGGAAAAATTGAGTGAGTACTTTTGAGGATTTATTACCTTAACTTTTAGTACATTTCTCAAAAATACATTTTACAAAGTTTAATTTTTAATGGCTGTGTTTAACAATTGGCTTGCAAAATTCTTAGATGTTAACAATTAGTTTTTAAAAGCAATAATGAGCCAGCTTCAGCCCACCACTGAACTGAGGCTCCTGTCACCAGCCCTGCACATGAACCATCGTGGAAGCAGACCCTTCAGCCCCACTCAAGCCTTTGGATGATTGAAGCCCCACCTAACATCTCCATTGCAACCTCATGAAGAACCTTGAGCCAGAAGCATTCAGCTGAGCCACCTCTGAATGCCTGACCCATATACTCCGTGAGATACTAAATGTTTACTGTTTAGTCCACAAAATGTTGAGGCAATTTGTCACTCAGTAGCTGAGCACTGAAGAATTGATGCTTTTGAACTGTGGTGTTGGAAAAGACTCTTGAGAGTCCCTTGGACTGCAAGGAGATCCAACCAGTCCATTCTGAAGGAGATCAGACCTGGGATTTCTTTGGAAGGAATGATGCTTAAGCTGAAACTCCAGTACTTTGGCCACCTCATGCGAAGAGTTGACTCATTGGAAAAGACTCTGATGCTGGGAGGGATTGGGGGCAGGAGGAGAAGGGGACAACAGAGGATGAGATGGCTGGATGGCATCACTGACTCGATGGACGTGAGTCTGAGTGAACTCCGGGAGTTGGTGATGGACAGGGAGGCCTGGCGTACTGTGATTCATGGGGTCGCAAAGAGTCGGACACGACTGAGCGACTGAACTGAACTGAACAGATAATAATATATCAGTATCTGCTGCAACCATGAGAGACATTGCCTCCTTGAAGGAAAAGATTAAAGGAGGGAAATGCGGAGTCCCAGATAAGTAAGAGTAACATTTCATGGGGTACCCGTGGCACCTCTGTAAGTAACCCAAAACTATTTCAGATAAATTTATGAGGAACTAGAGTTTTTTCCTGAGTTGCATTTTATTCTCATATTACCAGTGAAGTAGCTGAGGCTCAGAGAAACTAGTAGATCTAAAACCACATAGCCAATAAGCCAGTCAAAGGTTAAACCAGGATTTAAACCCAAATCTAAGTCTATGCTCTCACAGGGAGACCTTAAGAAGGCCACTAGTGTTTACAACACTTTATGAATAATTCGATGACCACCTAATCTGATGAGGGAAGGGGTTATTATTTCTACTTTAAATTTTTAAAAATTGAGATTTGTATAGAGTTAATAATCAGAGCTGAAATGAGAAAATCTGAAAACCTCTAGTATAGCATTCCAAAAAGTTCATTTGAATATAAAATATGATCATGTGCACAATTAAGTATTTAAACTTGGCAGTATAGAAAAACTGGAGAAGAAAATGGCAACCCACTCCAGTATTCTTGCCTAGAGAATCCCAGGGACAGAGGATCCTGGTGGGCTGCCATCTATGGGGTCACACAGAGTCAGACATGACTGAAGTGACAGCAGCAGCAGTATAGAAAAATAAAATTCAGAATTCATGAGCCTTGTTATATTTTACTAGTCTTTGTAATTTACTGTTAGAGGCAAGGACATGTAACTAAAGCAAGCCTCTATGGTCAATAAATGTAGACAATATTTTTAAGATTTATTAAAATTTGTATTTGTTCAAAATCAAGTTTCTTTCGGGCCTTATCCAATTTGACCCAGGACCTATAGGCTTCTACTAATTTGCATGATTGCCTCATACAGTATTAAAATACTTCCAAGCTCTTCAAATTATTCACTTTAATAGCTTTCTATAAGCAGTTAAAATGAATAGTAACATGGCTTTGTTTTCCAGATGTCATTTCATGTGCGTGAATAATTCTACCAGGCTTTAGTGATTACATCAATACATGATAGCAAAGAACAAACACCAAATTTAACTTGGAACAATTTTAACAAATCCCGTATTTGTTTTTCCTATTAAGCATTTACTGTTGGGTTTCCCAGGTGGCACAGTGGTTAAAAATCCACCTGACAATGCAGGAGACCGCAAGAGATGTCATTTTAACCCCTGGGTCAGAAAGATCCCCTGGAGAAGGCAACAGCAATCCACTCAAGCATTCTTGCCTGGCAAATTTGATCCCTAGGTCAGGATGATCCCCTGAAGAAGGGAATGGCAACCCACTCCAGTATTCTTGCCTGGAGAATCACATGGACAGAGGAGCCTGATGGGCTACAGTCCATGGGGTCACAAAGAATCAGACCCGACTAAGTACACATGTGCAGGCACAGCAGGTAGAGTGGTGAAAGCTCCACTAAAAAGACCTAGAAATTGAAAGACTAGGATGTTCTTTGGGACTAAGTTTGAGGAACATAAACCAAATGGCCCACCCTGAGAGGTGGATTGTATATGTGATGATTTGAGGAACAGAATGAACTCAAAATCCATTCAGGAATACCAGAATGTGGCTGCAGTTCAATTAACATGACACGGGCAGTTTCAGGAAGGCATAAAAATGACTGTGGTCAGAGGAAATGGCATTAATCACCTATACTGTAATTTATAGGAGAGGAAGGTTTCAACAGAACACTACAAGTCTTATCTTCATAAGAATCTGGGGAAAGAGAAGTAAAGAATCAGTGATGCAGGAGAGTATGTAGGCATAAAATACCTCCAGACCAAAGCTAGAGAATGGACCCATTCTGAAATAAAATGGTCCCCTCTTGGAGTAAACATCCCAGACAGTTTGGTCTCAGTACCCCTTACAACTTTCAAAATTATTGAGGACCTCAAAGAGCTTTTTAAACTGAGTTATATCTATTGATATTTACTATAATAGAAATTAAAGCTGAGAAAATGTTGAAATGCAAAATACTTAATTGGAAATTCCTATTAACTGTCAGAATGATATCATCATCATATATCATGCAGACTCTGGAAAATGCCACTATACACACATGATGGAGAGTGAAAAAAGCAAATAATCTCTTAACATGTTACAAAAATGTTTTGGCTTCAGAGATGCCCTAAAGGGTCTCAAGGACTTGGAGGAGACCCCGTGGAGTCCCGTCCTTGATGATCACAGTTAAACAATTGTCTGAGGGCACGATGACTTTCCATGTGAAACTTACTACAGGAGAGAAAGGAATATACCTTCTCCACAGTCTACTTACCAGCCTCTTCCTCAGCAGCATTCTGATTTCTTTGCCAGACTGGGGTTGACTAGCTTAGGGAAAGGGGTTTTTCTCAGAGTCTCCTCAACTACAGTAAAACCATATCTTGATTTTTCAAAGTTGATAAAGAACCTTTCCCTTTGTAAAGCTCAAATTCAGTCTCATCCTGAAAACTCACTGGTCAGGAATCTCAGAAACACATTAGGCCACACATTCATAGTTAGGGAGCCACTGAAGAAGTTAGATGCACGAGTATATACACTCACTAAGCATTCCAAAGAATAGCAAGGAGAGATAAGAAAGCTTTCCTCAGCGATCAATGCAAAGAAAAGGAGGAAAACAACAGAATGGGAAAGACTATAGAGCTCTTCAAGAAAATTAGAGATACCAAGGGAACATTTCATGCAAAGATGGGCTCGATAAAGGACAGAAATGGTATGGACCTAACAGAAGCAGAAGATATTAAGAAGAGGTGGCAAGAATACACAGAAGAACTGTACAAAAAAGATCTTCACGACCTGGATAATCACGATGGTGTGACCATTCACCTAGAGCCAGACATTCTGGAATGTGAAGTCAAGTAGGCCTTAGAAAGCATCACTATGAACAAAGCTAGTAGAGGTGACAGAATTCCAGTTGAGCTATTCCAAATCCTGAAAGATGATGCTGTGAAAGTGCTGCACTCAATACGCCATCAAATTTGGAAAACTCAGCAGTGGCCACAGGACTGGAAAAGGTCAGTTTTCATTCCAATCCCAAAGAAAGGCAATGCCAAAGAATGCTCAAACTACCACACCTGCACTCATCTCACAAGCTAGTAAAGTAATGCTCAAAATTTCAGCAACACATGAACCGTAAATTTCCAGATGTTGAAGCTGGTTTTAGAAAAGGCAGAGGAACCAGAGATCAAATTGCCAACATCCGCTGGAACATGGAAAAAGCAAGAGAGTTCCAGAAAAACATCTATTTCTGCTTTATTAACTTTGCCAAAGCCTTTGACTGTGTGGATCACAATAAACTGTGGAAAATTCTGAAAGAGATGGGAATACCAGACCACCTGACCTGCCTCTTGAGAAACCTGTATGCAGGTCAGGAAGCAACAGTTAGAACTGGACATGGAACAACAGACTGGTTCCAAATAGGAAAAGGAGTATGTCAAGGCTGCATACTGTCACCCTGCTTATTTAACATATGCAGAGTATATCATGAGAAACACTGGGCTGGAAGAAGCACAAGCTGGGGTCAAGATTGCTGGGAGAAATATGAATAACCTCAGATATGCAGATGACACCACCCTTATGGCAGAAAGTGAAGAGGAACTCAAAAGCCTCTTGATGAAAGTGAAAGAGGAGAGTGAAAAAGTTGGCTTCAAGCTCAACATTCAGAAAACTAAGATCATGGCATCTGGTCCCATCACTTCATGGGAAATAGACGTGGAAACAGTGCAAACAGTGTCAGACTTTATTTTTTAGGGCTCCAAAATCACTGCAGATGGTGACTGCAGCCATGAAATTAAAAGATGCTTACTCCTTGTAAGGAAAGTTATGACCAACCTAGATAGCATATTAAAAAGCAGAGATATTACTTTGTCAACAAAGGTCCATCTAGTTAAGGCTATGGCTTTTCCAGTGGTCATGTATGGATGTGAGAGTTGGACTGTGAAGAAAGCTGAGTGCCGAAGAATTGATGCTTTTGAACTGTGGTGTTGGAGAAGACTCTTAAGAGTCCTTGGACTGCAAGGACATCCAACCAGTCCATTCTAAAGGAGATCAGTCCTGGGTGTTCTTTGGAAGGACTGATGCTAAAGCTGAAACTCCAGTACTTTGGCCACCTCATGCGAAGAGTTGAGTCATTGGAAAAGACTCTGATGCTGGGAGGGATTGGGGGCAGGTGGAGAAGGGGACGACAGAGGATGAGATGGCTGGATGGCATCACTGACTCGATGGACGTGAGTTTGAGTGAACTCTGGGAGTTGGTGATGGACAGGGAGGCCTGGCATGCTGCGATTCATGGGGTCACAAAGAGTCGGACATGACTGAGCGACTGAACTGAACTGAAGCACTTACATAGTCCAAGTTCTGTGTTCTCTGCTCTGTATTTTCTCTAATATTAATTTCCACCCTGTGAAACAGGTCTTTATAATCTTCGTCTTATAGATGGACAAACGGAAGGGTTAAGCCATTACACAAGATCATATTGGTATGTGATGAAGCTGGAGTGTGAAACTGTTAATAATAACAATTACAATAATAAATAGCAACTGACTACATTCTAAGTGTGTTGAAACATTGCTCTAAATACTTTGTGTGTAAAGTAATTCTATAAGACAAATACTATGATTAATTTACGATTTATATTTGAGGAGACTAAGACACAAACAGACTAAATGAAATATGCAAGATCATACAGCACATAATTGGAAGAGCTGGAATTTGGCTGAAACCAGGCAGTCTGACTTCAAGACCCATGCTCTTAAACCCTACATTCCATTCCTCTTAGCAGTCTTGTTTAATCCCAAACCTATGCTCTTAGCCTCTTATGCACCGTGTATGTTAGTCACTCAGTCATGTCCGAATCTGCAACCCCATGGACTGTAGCCCACCAGGCTCCTCTGTCCATGGGATTCTCCAGGCAAGAATACTGGAGTGGGTTGCCATTTCCTTGTCCAGGGGATTTTGCTGACCCAGGGATCAAACCAAGGTCTCCTGCCTTACAGGCAGATTCTTTGCCATCTGAGCTATAGGGAAGTCCTAATGCACTGCTTCTCCAAAAATCTTCCAAGGAGAGACCTCACAAAAAGTTTCCCTCTCCTGGCTGCAGAGTATGTACTAAGGTAAACCAGTTACAATAAGATCCTCACCATAACACAAATGTATATAAACAGTGTAGCTGTAAGTATTTAGAAGTAAATGCACTAAATATCTGTATGTTCTCAGGAACAAACTTGATAGAAAAACTAGGGGCCAATTTTATGGAAGTATTAAAGAATAAAAAATTACTACAGAATAAGAGAATCCTCAAATCTCAGAATCATAAAGGTTGACTATGAACCTTTATGAGAATATCTGAATCTATGTAGTGCTTCAGCTCTAGATTACTAAACATGAATATATGGACTTTGGCCAATAGGAATAATTTCGAGCACTCTTACCCTACCTGCCCAGGAGTATAAGTGAGCCCATTGGCCACTTTTAAACACCCATTTATTTCCTATGTGCTCTAATTCTGAATATCTGTAAAGCTGCTTAACTTCCTATTTAAGAGGGGAAAAAGCACATCACTGTTAAGATAGAATTAAAAACTGGTTCTTAGGTAATGAATTTTATGGATGCAGAATATTTTTAAGAGTATGACTAAAATTGTTTTCTAAAGATATATTTAACACATCACACCCTGTTTTCATCTATGTGGTTATTTATTTACCCTACTGGCAACTTTGATGATGACTTAGCACTCCGAATTCCTGCTGACTAAAAATCCATTTCCATTAGCAATAGTTTAAGATTTTTTTTTTTTACAGACATTTGGAGAGAAAGATGAACTTAGAAGCAATTCCTCTGATATTCTTTGAAAATTTCAAAAAGGAGGGAATTTGGAATTTGTTTTCAACTGGCAAATAAGTGCCAGTTAGAACTGGTTCAACCCTTCCCAATCTTCTGTGGCATTTAAGTACTCTTCTTCCAACCTAACTTACTTTGTCCTAGCTAGATAGACATTGGATTTTAGTGTTGATAAAGGGAGTTCAAGCTCCACTGTATGGATTGTAGCACTATTCACATGTAGTCATAAAATCTCTCTCTCTTACTTTCCTTCATTATTTCATTCCTTCCCTTGCTCCCTTGAAGTTCTGGACAAATGATCAACTTGCTTATTGGTTATAAAACATTCTCCTGTTTAGGAGGAGAAAGCTATCTTGGATTCAATTAAACCTAATTGCTCCAAGAGTTTCCTTATTATAAGCCATATTATCCAAAATTATTTAATAATGCTTTTAAATTACTTTACTAAAACACTGAAAAATACGTATGACATTCTATAGGACTTCCCTGGTGGTCCGATGGTAAAGAATCCGCCTACCAATTCAGGTGAAACAGGTTTGATCCCTGGTCTGGGAAGATCCCACATGCTGCAGCACAACGGGGCCCCTATGCCACAACTCCTGAGTCCACACTCTGCAACTACGGAAGCCCCGTGCTCCGCAACAAAAGAAACCACCGCAAGGAAGAGTAGCCCCCACTTGCTGCAACTAGACAATGCCCCAGCGCTACACAGACCCAGCACAGCCAAATAAATAAATAAAACAAAATAAAAACATGTATGACGTTCTAGGCCAAATTTTTTTATTGGTTCTATTTTAGGTTGAAACAGGTATGGCTGGGGGTAGGGAAACATTAAAAAATAGATTTTAGAAAAGAGAAGGACTATAGTGAAAGGAAAACCTAAATGAAGTTTTAAAAACTAATTGGCACATTATGTGTATTTGCGTGTGTGTGTGTGTGTGTGTGTGTGTCTTAGGCAATGAGCGGCATCTAAAACACTGGACAGCATGAACAAGAGGACTCAATATGCAGATCATATAGACAATGTACATTTCAAAGTTTTTAACTGAATTGGGTTGTGTAATTAATTATCCCAACAGCAGCAGCTGACAGACTCAGAAAAAAGTTCAAAAGAACCAGGATAAACATGCAAGAGTTTATAAATAACATCCATCTGTTAATAGTTATATCTCATAGATGCAGAATATCAGCACGTGTTCCTCATACCAATTACTGTTTATCCGAAAATATCTCTCTTGCCAAAGCACCTTGATGAACAGGCATGGGGGACAAAAGGAGAGTGGGAGGGAAGACACTTCAATTTTTTAGTTTGCAACATTTCTATAAAATGGTGTGTTTTCTTTTCTTCCTCCTTTTGCAACAGGCTTGTGATGTTATATTTATCTGAAATCATAGGGCCAATACCAAAGAAGGAAGCAATGGAAGTCATGGGTCAGAGCCAAGCATTGTTCAATCTGTGATGTGACTCTGCTGAGAGTATCAGGGCTGCAGAACCCAGAGTACTCAGAGCAGGTTAATGACAGCAGTGCCTGCGAAAGAACCAGCAGCAGAAGAGGACAATGTGGGACCTCCAGAGAGCTCAGGGAAGCAAAAGATTTGAAACATGTTGACTTGATAGATTCTTTTCTAAATCAGGGTTTAGACATCAGCTTCTGTTAAGTTTTAGGCCCATGTTCAAATAATTATCTTTAACTTGTCCCATTCATATTAGAACAGCATTAGTAGGGCCAGTTTTCTCCTCCTGACCTCACAGGCACTGTTCAGAATAGTTGGTACCTGTGAAAAAGTTTAAGCAGGTAGATAAAAAATACTTTTCTATCTTTCTATCTTGAGTTGAATAGATAAATGTGAGCACCATGAGGAATCAGAAAGCTGGGAATCCTTCAGTGAGCTTAGTCTAGCTGGGGAGATAAAATACTTAGTTATCTAAGGCTACATAACAAATTACCCCCAAATTGGTAGATCAACATTCATTATCTCACAGTTGCTGTAGGACAAGGAGCTGACACCAGCTTGGCCAGGTGAATCTGACTCAAAGTATCTGAGAAGGTTGCAGAGAAGATACCCACTGGGGCCGCAGACTAATCCATGAAGGGATTGACCACTTCCAATCTCAACCACATAGTTGTTGTCAGGCCTCCGGTTTTTGCCTGCTTGTTTGCCAGAGACTTCAGTTACCACAGGGCTCTATCCACAGATGGTCTGAGTGGCTCAGGACATGGTAGTTGGCTTTGCTTGAGGAGCAGAATCTGAGAGAGAAGGCATCCAAGGTGGAAGCTACATTCAAATATCAGAAGTGACATACCATCACTCCTGCCACGGGCTGTAGTCACACAGACCAGCTCTGATGAAATGTGGAAGGGGACCACACAAGTGTGTGAAAACCAGGAGGTGGGGATCGCTGGGGACCACCTTGGAAGCTAACACACATACATCCTTACAGAAGCACATGTGCAAGTTCAGTGAATGATAATTCTGAGGGAGTGGTTCTGAAAATAAATGCTGTACAAGAACACTGCAAGAGGTTAGGCTAATCAGGAAGGGGTCATGGTGCTGACAGGGCTTCCAATAAGTCTTAAAGGATTGGTTTAGCATTTAAATAAGCAAACAGAAGCTGGGAAAACATTGCTGTCTCCAGGAAGATTTCCTACAAGACAAACAGTGGAGGAACTAGGAAAGCCAGCCAAACTCTAGCAGCCTTCCACTTTGTGGGTCAAACAAGTTTTTTAAGAGAAAGAAATATTGACTTTTCTTGCCTAGACTTCTGATTTGTAACTCTTTGACGCTAGAAACTGTGATCCACTGAATCTTTTGAAAAATCATGTTTAGAGTAAAAAATGTAGAAGGAAATTCACAATCATGGCATCAACACATGGAGTACCTGTAACACCAAACAGGGAAAACTCTACGTAAGGTGTCTGATGCTCCCCACGTGGAGAAGGCAATGGCACCCCACTCCAGTACTCTTGCCTGGAAAATCCCATGGATGGAGGAGCCTGGTAGGCTGCAGGCCACAGGGTCGCGAAGAGTCGGACACGACTGAGCGACTTCACTTTCACTTTTCACTTTCATGCATTGGAGAAGGAAATGGCAACCCACTCCAGTGTTCTTGCCTGGAGAATCCCAGGGACGGCAGAGCCTGGTGGGCTGCCGTCTATGGGATCGTACAGAGTTGACATGACTGAAATGACTTAGCCGCAGCAGCAGCAATGCTCCCCACAGGTTTTGTATAGTGCATTGGAGTGTTACCAGATGCTGAAAGAGAGCATTGTTTTTCAAATCAAAAATATCGCGTCAAAAATGGGATTAATAAAACATTAATGGATTCTGATGAGCTGTTTTCACAGTGTGTATTATCTAGTGATTAATACTCTATCAATGAAATATTTCGCATATCATTTAGCCTCTTAATTTATGTAGATGTGAAATAAACAAAGGCAAATGATATATTTATGTTGGAGTATTTTTTTGTCTTTGAGGTTGATGTTTAATAGTGAGATAAGCACTCAACTCAGAAGCCCCTGCATTGATTGGTCCCTCTCTTTTAGGGTGTCTGGGCCGTCTGTAAGGAGCACCTGGATGCAACAGATGACGAAGGCAAGTCATATTAATAAGTCTCCTTTGAACTCTCATGGCCTGTACTCTGGTGATTGAGTGGAAGTGACTTGTTCCAGCTCCAGAATATTCAGTATATTTCAAATATACTGAATGGTTAGTTTTGCCCTGCACTGTCTTTTTGTGTGTGGGTAGTGGCACTAGTGGTAAAGAACTCACCTACCAATGCAGGAGACATAAGAGATGTGGGTTTGATCTCTGGATCAGGAAGATCCCCTGGAGGAGGGCATGGCAACCCACTCTAGTATTCTTGCCTAGAGAATCCCATGGACAGAGAAGCCTGGCAAGCTATGGTCCACAGGGTCACAAACAGTCATACACAACTGAAGCAACTTAGCATTCATGCATGCACAAAATACACATACCATAAAATTTACCATGTGAACCATTTTTAAGTGTACAGTTCAGTAACATTAAATAAATCACATTACTGTGTAATAATTAACACAAACCAATTCCAGAATGTCTTCATCAACTTAAAGTCTATACATATTAAATAAAAACTCTCCAGTTACCCCTTCTCAAGTTTACCCTGGCAAACACTACTCTACTTTCTATCTGTATGAATTTGACTATTACAGGCGCTTCATATAAGTGCATTAGTTGACCTTTTGTGTCTGGCAAAATCACATAGCAGAATGTCTTCAAATTTTGTCATATGTCTTAAATATACTTTGACCAAGAAGAAAGTCAGAGTCCCTCTTAAGCATATGGCATTTGTTTGTATCTTTATGTGAGACTATATGTAGTTTCATCTCCTGTCAACGTGCAGCATGCACGATATCTTAGGAGGGCTAAGGGCTGTATACATTTACCCCTGAAATAGGAGAAGAGAAACAGAAATAGTTCAGTTGACATTGCTTCTTGAGGATGTGGGCAAGAACCTATGGCTGGGATCAGTATTAGTGAGAAGCAGGAGTTGGAGGTGAGGGGTTATGGGTATTTCCCCTGACCCATCTGACTTCTGCCTTTTGTACAGGCTCCTGAATGATCCATTTGTTGTTGTTAATTTTGTTTTTTCTGGAGTGCCTCTCTTATTACAACCATATGGCATGAATTGCTTCTAGTCTTACGCATTTCCCTTCATTGATGCAATGATATAAAAGATTTTTAAAATGTTCAACCTTCATTACACTTCACTGCTTATGAAGATTTATGGATTTTGTTGCTATTAAATGGAACCAGAAGTTGTTTTAAATCTCAGTGTGTCCAGGCAGAAATGTTACTGAATCATTTCAAGACCTATGTGTGATATATTTCACAATATCAAATATATACAAATAGATAAATCACATCACACTCAAATCATTAATTGATTAATATGTCTGTATGAGTGTGGGTATATGTGCATGTGTGTGACATAAATAACAATGGGATTTCTAGATGAATGTGACAGACAGTGAGGATAGAAAATGTCTCTGTGAACACCTGATGAGCTATAATCAGCAAATTGACCAATCTGATACTGTCCCTGTCTCAGACATCAAAAAAGCAGTCAGAGAGGTGTGATCTTTACAGTGGATGTCACCTCATGGTTCACAGCTGTGAAATACAAAAAAATGTGAGGAGAGAAAGAAGCTTTCCAACTCTGTTTGAAGACATAATCTGGATTCTTTTCAATGTTCTTTAAGAGAGTCAAGTATAAAAACTCCTTTTAAAATAATTTTGGCTGTTGGACTACAATTTACATGCAGTTCTATGCAGAGATGAGACCATGTGCAGCCCTAGCTTGTACCACAGTTACAAGCTACAGTTTCACTTTTTTCTTTCCATCAATAGAAACATCATTATATGGTCTTAACTGGGCACATTTTCAGTTCACCATTGCAAAGGAAAAAAAGGCAAAATTCAACTAGTGGGACTACATCAAACTGAAAAGTTTATGCAAAGCAAAGGAAGCAATTAAAACAAAAAAGGCTACCTAATGAATGGGAGAATATAGCTGCTAATCATATATCTGATAAAGGGCTAATATCCAAAGTATAAAAGGAACTCTCTTTACAACTCAAAAGCAAAAAATAAAAACCCAATTTAAAAATGGGAAAAGAACCTGAATAGACATTTTCCCAAATAAGATATACAAATGACCAACAGGTATATGAAAAGATGCTCACTCAAGCACAATAGGATACTACATCACACCTATTAGGATGGCTATCATCAAAAGGACAAAATAATACATGTGTGTATGTGAGTGGGTGTATCAAACCATCACAATGTACACTTCAAATATATTACAATTGTATTTGCCAACATCAATAAAGCTGGGGTGGGGGAAGACTTCTCTGATCCCATGGCACTCCTTCCTTCCTCATTATAGCATTTACCTCATAGATAGTCTTCATTTAATAAACATCTCCTGAGCACCAATTATACATCAGTCAGTAATGAAAGTATGGAGGTACGTCATTAAACAAAGCAGACTAAATTGTTTAAATTATCCAGTACTTGTTTGTGATTTTTCACAGGACTTGAAGTTCCAGGATGGCAGAAATATAATCTTTCCTGCTGGTATCTCAAATCTCAATGCTTAGCACTGGATTTGACACATAATAAACAGGCTCTTAAAATTAGTTTTTGTTTAATGAATATGACTGAATGACAAAAGCATGTCACTTTAGCATAAACAGAAACCTCCCATACTCAACTGAATATGCCGTCTTTTAGTTAAATTCTGCTAGCATTACAAATAAGCCAGTGACCACCAAAGACACATTAAGTTTTCACTTATAAGAAAAATTCAAACATGTTTGGTGTTGAATGGACTTGGGTGCGACATCAAAGGGGAAAAATGGATGAGGAATATCATTAGAGAAAATGCACTTTATACCTTCTCTTCTTCCTCCCTTCTGAGGAATAAGCTTTGCAACAGCCAGCACACAGATTCAAAAGGACACCAAAACAAAACAAAAACAACCGGAAAACTTTCTTTGCATACAAATTGCATGACATCACATGGCATACATTTCTATACCCAAGTCCATATGACACCAAAGGCAAGTGTAAACATAGAAGAAAGGCTTTGAAGGGACTTCCCTGGTGGTCCAGTGGTTAAGAAACCACCTGCCAGTACATGGGACATGGGTTCAATTTCTGATCTGGGAAGACCCCACATGATGCAGAGCAAAAGAGTAGCTCCTACTTGCTGCTAACTACAGAAAACCTGCACTCAGCAATGAAGACCCAGCATAGCCAAAAATACATAAATACATAAATTTAAGAACAACAACAAAAAAAGAAAATATGCTTTGGGCCTTGGGTGATTTATCCATCAGGTAAATTTTAGGTTCCAATTTCCCTGTAGTTGTTCCTTCCAGACACGAAGATAAAAACTCCCCAAAGTCACCCATCCAGAGCCCTGCAATGGAGAGAGCCAGGAAGCATTCTTTCCTGGCAACAAGCATCTACTTACCACTCACCAGTAAAAGTCTCCTTTTGGGAGGCTAGTTTTATTCCACATGTCAAAGATAGCACAGAAACCATGTTACATCCATGTCAGCTAGGCATACAATGGCTTACCCACACCCTTTTCATTTTAGCTTTCTTTTTCTTTTTTTTTTACCTACTTCTCTTCTACCACCCTTGTTTAATGAACCCCCTGCGAGCTATTCATGAAAATTCTTTAAACTAGGAGGGGAACTGATTACTAAGATTTATGAGGTTGTGATGATTTATTCACTTTTTAAGGAAAGAGGCAATCCACCACACTTTCAAAAGCTAGACAATCAAGTTCTGCTTATATTTATATGATATCATAAAGCTGTTTTCTTGAAGTACAACTAAGCCACCAACTTAAAGATGATGCTGATTTGCTATAGGCAGATATTTTGGACAAGAATATTTTAGAGGCCAGTGTATTTGCTTGCCATTGAGGATATTTTCAATGGAAAATAAGCTCAAGAGTGGAATTACTCTGACTCATTTGCCTGGCATTTAAATAAATTTATTTGGAAAAATGTTTGCTAGACATCTATCAATACTATGGGACTAAGTGCTATGCTAGATGTAACAGGTTTCCTACCAACCATGCGCTCACAAGAATTCACAGTATAATAGGGAAGTGAAGTGAAGTCGCTCAGTCGTGTCTGACTCTTTGCAACCCCGTGGACTGTAGCCCACTAGGCTCCTCCATTCATGGATTCTCCAGGAAAGGATACTGGAGTGGGTTTCCATTTCCTTCTTCAGGAGATCTTCCCAACCCAGGGATCAAACCCAGGTCTCCCTCATTAATAATAGGGAAACAGATAGCTAAATAAAAAATTATAACACAACGCTAATTGCTAAAAACACAAAGCCAAAATTTGCCCAAATTGGAAAGTTCATTATTGTCTACATGAACCCAAAACCATGAGTCATGTCCATTTTTTACTGTAGGCATTAAAGGATTTTCAATCTTTTACAGAAGAAAGAAAGATGTTATAGGAAACCCCAAATACAAAAAAAAAAAAAAGATCTACTTTCAGTACATAAAAAGAAACAAGAGGGTAAGGATACCCTTCTGTTTCTTTTTATGTACTGAAAGTAGATTTTTTTTTTCATATTTGGGGTTTCCTATCAAATTGCCAACATCTGCTGGATCATGGAAAAAGCAAAAGAGTTCCCAAAAAACATCTATTTCTGCTTTATTGACTATGCCAAAGCCTTTGACTGTGTGGATCACAATAAACTGTGGAAAATTCTGAAAGAGATGGGAATACCAGACCACCTGACCTGCCTCTTGAGAAACCTATATGCAGGTCAGGAAGCAACAGTTAGAACTGGATATGGAACAATAGACTGGTTCCAAATAGGAAAAGGAGTATGTCAAGGCTGTATATTGTCACCCTGCTTATTGAACTTATATGCAGAGTACATCATGAGAAACGCTGGGCTGGAAGAAGCACAAGCTGGAATCAAGACTGCCGGGAGAAATATCAATAACCTCAGATAGCAGATGACACCACCCTTATGGCAGAAAGTGAAGAGGAACTCAAAAGCCTCTTGATGAAAGTGAAAGAGGAGAGTGAAAAAGTTGGCTTAAAGCTCGACATTCAGAAAACTAAGATCATGGCATCTGGTCCCATCACTTCATGGGAAATAGGAAACAGTGGAAACAGTGTCAGACTTTGTTTTTTGGGGCTCCCAAATCACTGCAGATGGTGATTACAGCCATGAAATTAAAAGACACTTACTCCTTGGAAGGAAAGTTATGACCAACCTAGATAGCATACTCAAAATCAGAGACATTACTTTGCCAACAAAGGTCCATCTAGTCAAGGCTATGGTTTTTCCAGTGGTCATGTATGGATGTGAAAGTTGGACTGTGAAGAAAGCTGAGTGCCAAAGAATTGATGCTTTTGAACTGTGGTGTTGGAGAAGACTCTTGAGAGTCCCTTGGACTGCAAGGAGATCCAACCAGTCCATTCTGAAGGAGATCAGTCCTGGGTGTTCATTGGAAGGACTGATGCTAAAGCTAAAACTCCAATATTTTGGCCACCTCATGCAAAGAGTTGACTCATTGGAAAAGACCCTGGGAGGGATTGGAGGCAGGAGGAGAAGGGGACGACAGAGGATGAGATGGCTGGATGGCATCACTGACTCGATGGATGTGAGTCTGAGTGAACTCCAGGAGTTGGTGATGAACAGGGAGGCCTGGTGTGCTGGGATTCATGGGGTGGCAAAGAGTCGGACACAACTGAGTGACTGAACTGAACTGAAGGATAAGAATAAAATGTGAAACTACTGGTAAAATTCCCCCCCACCTCTTTTTTTACAGTGGCTCCTTGTTGGTTATCTATTTTAAATATGGCAATGTATACATGCCAATCCTAAATTCCCTAATGACCTCGTCCCCCGTCACCTTTCCCCTCTGGTAACAATAAAGTCATTCTCTAAGTTCGTGAGTCTATTTGGTAAATTAGTTCATGTGTGCTCCTTTCAAAATTTTCCAGTTGTATGTACTATTCCATCTCAGACAACTCTTATGTTGGAAAAAAATCTGATAAATGAATTTTAACTGAGATGCTAATGGCTTGTAGTCTAAGTTATCATCATACTGGAAATTTTTACATTAATAGAAATAAAATTTTACACTCTTAGAAATAAAAGCTTTAACTTACTATTATGAATCACTGGAGTATCAAGCATTGCATGAGTTTCATCTCCAAATCTGAATACTCTGCCCTGATTTGTTCAAATTAAAATACTCTGACATTCATCAACTCCACAAATCAAACACTGTTCTAAGTCACATGCATCCAGAAACAAATCATTTAGTAGACTCCTGTTTTTTATCTAATTATTTGTGATACAGAATATATGATAACAAAAGCAAAATGAAAATTTTATATAAAACAATTACCATCAGAATTATGGTAATCATGGGAAAATGACTCAAGCTGTATTTTTTCAAAGGCCTGAATCATATTTTGCTTTTTATTTTTCCTTTTCACAAGAAAACTCAGAAGTATAATAAAGTAATTTTTAAAGAAATAATATATTCACATCCTTAACTAAGCATATACTCAAACACCTCACCTGGGTATAACCACAGCAGGTCATGAGATTTCATTCTTTAAGCAGCCACATCCCAGACCAGCAGTAAGCAGGTAGTCTGTAATTCTTGCAACTGCTGTTAAGAAAAAAAAAATTAATAAATAAACTCAAAAAGAAACTAAAGGAGGAAACAGTTTCTTTTGATTTATTGAGCAGTCTTCCAAGTGCCATTCAGATTAGAATTTGTATTAGCAGGGGTTTTAAATCACCCAAGGCCAAGGGTTATCTGGAAATCTCATTCTAGAATAAGGCAAAGAGAAGCTCTCTAATTTTACAACTGGAATATACAAACTCTGGCCATCATACCTGGGTCAGGATTCTGGAAGGTGAGCCCATGGGTGAGGGAGGTGGGTTTTAGGCCTCAAAATAACAACTTATAGGAGACCAAGATAACTTTCTAGCAAATCAGAATTTTAAAAGTCTAAATCAAGCATCAGATTAAAGGCTTGGTCACAGAGGTGAAAACTGTACAAGACGTTGGGATGGCCTTCCAACCAGTAAGATGGGAGCCGGCCAGACATATTGGGGGAAGACCTGAGGCCCCCTGACCTGCCTCATCATAATGTCCACTACTTGACTGTATGGGGTGAAGAAAGCAAGGACAGAGCAGATATAAACAGAGGAAACGCTTCCGAGCAGAAGTTGTACAGCGTGCACTTTTAAGAAAAAAGTGTTTCTGAATTAAGATATGGAGTAGGCACTAGTGGGCGAAGGTTAGGATGCCCCAAGAGATAAGAGTGAATGCTAAATTCCTCTCAACTTTGCTCAACAGATTTCAGTTCCCAAAGTGCCAAATTATTTTGTTTCACTAAACTTAATCCCAAACGCAAAGCTTCAGTTCATTAAAATAGCAACACCTAACGTTCTCTGCAGCTAATTCAGTTGGTTTCAAAACTTCAGCAGAGCCCTTTTAATAGTTTTAAGCAAATTACACATCAAAACTGCTATTGGGGCTGCCTAGCAACAAAGCTAATTGCATAACATAAACTCACTGCAAGTTCTTAGTAAAACAGATTTTTATTCAAATATAAAAGTTTTTCTCCACAGAAATATTTTTAAAGGTATAATGTGGAAATAACATATAAAATATTCCTTTAGACTATCATATATATGAAAAACATATGAAAAACTTATATATGTACAAAATCAGTGTACCTCTGGAAACTGCATATTTATCACAACTAATGCATTAATAAATCTGTTTATTTTCTTCCACCCTCTGAGTGAAAGTGTTAGTTGCTCAGTCATGTCTAACTCTTCGGACCCCATGAACTGTAGCCTTCCAGTCTCCTCTGTCCATGGAATTCTCCAGGCAAGAATACTGGAGCCAGTTGTCATTCCCTTCTCCAGGGGATCTTCCCAACCTAGGGATTGAATCTGAGTCTCCTGTACCGTAGGCAGATTCTTTACCAACTGAGCTACCATGGAAGCCTCAACCACCCCCTGCATGTTGTAATATGTTCCCTCATTTATAAACTAGAGATAATTTCTTCTGAAACCATGAAGATGTCTTTATGTCATTATCCATGGAAGTAACTGTCCTGCTGGTTAGCACTACCATCCTATTCATGGCACTGAGTTTGATAGAAAGCCTTAAAATTAGCCATGCCAGACTTTCCTCTGTCTGACTTGTTCTTATAGGGATGAAGAATATAGTCTGAGTTATTTTGGAAAAGCATTTGTTTACATGCTAAAAAGATCTACAACAGAAATCAAGAAGAATATTCATAGCCAATGTCACTGGACTATTTTTTACACAAGAACTAGGTAAATCCTACAATCTCATTAATCTTACAATCACTAATATTAATAGATAATCCTGTGGTAGTGATTACGCCTCCATAAATATCAAATATATTTTAATTGCATGTTCATCATGAAAACATTAAAATAAAAACCAAAATTTTATTATAGATTTCTATAGGAATGGTTCAACTGTGACTAGTTCTTATAGGGAAACTTTAAGGACTAGGCATTTTTTCCTCTAATCTACAATCATCCCTCCAGTCCACAAGTTTTTGAAATTTGATGATAAATTACTAATGCCCTATTAAGTTACTGTGCTGAACATTCATTAGTGTTCAATAAATACTGATTATAGTTCTTTTCCTCCTCAGCATATATCAATATCTAGCATTTTTATTTCATTTCTTATCATTCCCTTGAAAAATAATGATTGCAAATTAATTTATTTTATTCCACAGAGCTTCAAATACTTAAAAACCACTTTACTACAAAATCTGATTTTTTTTTTAAGCAAGCTTTAGAATGTAATATATTGGTTTTCCTGTATACTTCATAATAACCTGTGGATTTGTTCATTCTGCCTATAATCATTTAATTATTTGTTTAAGCCAGTATGAAAGCTGCTCACTATGGTGTTTTAATTTATTGCCTCAATTTGTACTAAAGATTTACAAGATAACCTCATCCTTTCAATCTGTCATGACTGATAAAAGCTTTAAATAATCTATTAGAGAAAAGCAATGCCACACACCTGAGTAATGTTTCACATTTTAGAGCCAATTTTGATATGCAGAATTCAGAAGACAAGGTGTTAATCATCCCTGTGACATTTCAGAAATCCCCAGTGGCTGACAACGTTTGGTGCTTAGTAAAGTGAACAAGGCATTACTAAGACAATCATCAAAAAACTGCCTCGACCGTGAAGGACCAATCTGATCAAGAACAGATACACCACTTCTGGTGAAAATTCTAAGGAACCATTTTCAACTGTAATAGTGGGGGTAATAACTGGGCTTAGGGAGAAAATTGGAACTGGCTTAATATTTCAGAGCCATACCATTCAGTAGTGCTTAGAGAAACACAGCTACAGCATTCAAAAGCTATAGAATTGAAAACTGAAAGGACAAAAGTGTCTCTACCATTCTCTAAAGTTGAAACTAAACAAAATATGAAACACAAAGTCAAAACAGATATAAGCCTGCACAAATGGGACAAAAAATTGACTTTGTTAATTTCCTGAAGAATAATGAGAAAGGAGATCTTTGTAATCAAGAGAGAATTATTTTGTTTTCTGTTTGTTTTTTGTTTTTGGTCATTGACATGTTTTTTCCTGCAAACACTGCGGTGTTTCTTCCTGTTATGTTTCTTCCTAGGTGCATATGATTTAAGGACACTGAAGTGAGAGGAAGCAGGGTATTATAACAGTTATTATAACAGTTACCCTAGAGAGGGCTCTAGGGTAAGAGCCTTCTTATTCTAGATTTGGGTTTAAAACCTGGTTCCATCATTTCTTTCCATAAGATTTTTGGGCAAGTGTATGCTTAAGATCTTCTTCTGTAGAATAAGAATAAATAACAGCACTGTACCATAATCTTGCTATGAAAATTGAGAGAAAGTACATAAAAATTTTTAACATGGTAGCTGCTCCATCACTGATGCTCAGAAAAAAATGGTAGCTATTATAATTAATAGCACTTTGAACATGTACATGCTCAACAGAGACTGATTGGATGGATAGATGGATGCATTGCTGAAATAAGAGAGTTGCAGACAGTAGGCAAACAGCTCAGTAGGTATAGACATAAACACCTTGTTTACCAGCATTTAACTGTCTGGAAAGACTGAATACCAGAAATGCTGAACTAGAAAATCACCAGTCCAGCAAATCAATGCAAGAGAACTGGGATAACCAAGCAGGTCAATCCTTTCAGTTCTGGGTTATTCGTTAAAACTTTCAATTCACACAATGTTTTGAAAAGTCATTTCATAGAAATCCCTCCACTCCTAGGAGTTTCCTCTTAGCCTCTTAATGTTGGAAATTTCAAATCTAAAAATCTATGAGACTGATAATGATATATGTCTCATGTTCATCACAAAGCACTGACAGGTAGGTATTATCATCTCTATTTCTTAAGAAATTTAGGGTCATAAGCTTTTGATAACTTGTCCCAACCCCATATCTACCAAATGGTAGAGCCAGGACTCAAACCTGGGTTTTAAATTGCATTTTAGTGCAATTGTATTCAATACCTACTATGTGTGTGGTGCTGTTTAGATACTATGGATACAAAGGTAAACAATATGCCACAACTCCCCTCAAATGGTTTATGAGTTAATATTTTTAAAAAAGAGAAACACACTCAAAACCACATTAAGTAGCTTATGAAAACTGTGCATTCTGGGTCCCACCCAGACTTTTGATTCAGCAAGAATGGGATACAGGCCAGGAGTCTGCACTTGTAAGAGGTCTTCCTGGGGTCATTCTCTCAGACCACACTTTGTTGTTGTTCAGTCACCAAGTCACGTCTGACTCTTCATGCTCCCATGGACTGCAGCAAGCACTCCCTGTCCCTCACCACCTCCCGGAGTTTGCCCAAGTTCACAGTTCAAAAGCATCACTTCTTTGGCGCTCTGCCTTCTTTATGGTCCAGCTCTCACAACAGTATGTGACTACTGGAAAAACCATAGCCTTAACTATATGGACCTAGAGACCAAACCTAGAGAAAGTTTATAATAGAGACAAGTCTAGGAACAGAAAGGGACACTTCCTGGGATGATGGCTCCTGAACTGAGGGTTGAAGGACCAGTGGAAGTTACCTAAACACAGAATAGGGAAGAAGAGTGAAGCATTTAGACAGAAAAACAGAATTGACCAAGGTTTTGAGAGATGAAACTCAACACTGGTAAAATACAGCAGTTAAAGTAAGTGAAGCCGCTCAGTCATGTTTGATTCTTTGTGACCCCATGGACTGTAGCCCACCAGGCTCCTCCGTCCATGGGATTCTCCAGGCAAGAATACTGGAGTGGGATTGCCATTTCCCTCTCCAGGGGATCTTCCCGACCCAGGGATCAAACAGTATGCAGACTTACGCACTGCAAGAAGACTCTTCACCGTCTGTCTAAGCCACCAAGGAATCTCCATGGCAGTTAAGTGTAACTAAATTAAAAGCGAGTAAAGGGGAAAGGATTTAGAGAAAATAAATACAAATCCCTAGGGATCAAGGTCCCATGGGAGCAAGATCCAGAGTTAGAGAATGTGCAGAAGGCCAGGGCCGCCCCAGGTGGATCTGAAGCAAATGAGCAAGAGATAAGTTGCTTCCTCCCAAACTTCTCTGAATCTCAGATTGTGCTATGGTGAAAGTTGTACTAGTTATTCCTGAAAAATAATATTTCGCTTGGAATGACCTGTTTCAGTTAAAATCTGTCTCTAAGGAGGATCTGAGCCAAGTTAGTAGCAGGTTTCTACATACAAAACACATATTTCAAGATAAAACAGTGAATCTTCAAATTACACTTAAGTCAATACAAGTTACAAAGCTAATTAAAATGCAGTAAAGGTGAGACTCAGTAGCTCTTAATCTTCTGTGCTTTGCTTTACCGAATTTGAAGTCTTTCCTCTCAGGTATGCAGAGCAGATGTAAAATCGTTATGCCAGGCCTTGTCCTACTTAGAGGCCTCCTACACCTAAACCATTTCAATATTCCCTGGGTTCTGTGTAGTAAGAGTTGGCCTTTTAGACTGAGTCTTCTCCATTTCAGCCATGGGGAACGACATTTGTTCTCCACAGTCTTTGGTTTGAAGAAAGTGGGTATAATAGGATGAACATAACCAGATGGATCAGAAAAATTACACAAAAACATGCAAGCTTATAATGGGGCATAGTTATTGATCGTTGGAGAAAGACATCTGTCCGACCTAGAAAGTCAAAGAGAGAGAGTGGCTCAATTCCAGCAATCTGGGAGACAAAGAAGGAGCACATTTCATCTGCAGCCAAAGTTAGATTGCTCTGTCAGCCACGAGGGTTTTTCCATCATGCCCCACTCGTGCAGGAAAGGGCTAGGATAGGAGAAGCCAGGAAGCAGAAGAAATCACTTCACGGCTAGTTGTTCCTATTTCTCACGGTATTTCCCAAAGGGACATCACTGGCTTTTACTTTTTCCTGGACAATTCTTTCATTTGGAAGCTTTTCTCATTTACTCAAACATACTTGTTACCCCTGGCCCCTGCATACTAAATGCCAAAAGTGACCCCAAAACTCTCCCTAGTGAGGATGAAATTCCCTTAAGGAGAACCACTGAGTAGATCTTTGAACCCTTGGAGAGGATCTTTGAGGTCATCAAGGTTCCACATTTCTATTTTGTAGATAAAGGAAGTGAACTCCATTCCAGATTTTATTAAGTAGGGACAAGCCTAGAACCTGATTTTCATGACTCTCAGGTAAACACTTATCCCCTATATCTTGGTGCTGCCAGATTTTGAAATGATTCCCTACCTTCCCACTGACATCTCTTATTTACACAATCTAAAACCTCTCTCTTGACCACAAGGAAAATTCAGATTTCTGACAACTTCTCTCTGTGGCAACATGTGTTGGCCTACTTTCTTTCTTGAACTTAAAGTACTGAACTAGAACTGAGCTAGAACTGAAGCCGATAGGCAAAAACTAGGCTTAGAGCTATGGGAAAACCCAGACATCTTCAGATGGAAAGTGTAGGCAAGATTAACGGATCTTATCCTCATGAAATTTAAGAGTAAGGATAAAAAAAGAACTGAAAAGCTTCCCAAGAAAAAGGTGAAAAACAAATTTCTTTAAAGAAATAATAATCAGATTTACACCATAATTTTCATCAGAAACACTGGATCCTAATAATAATAGCCAGTAAGCATTGCTATCAAGTAGGTAAAGAAACAAAATCTTCAAATTGAAGGGAGGAGGGTGGCAGTGTTAATTTTTGAAACTAGAATTCTGTATCACTCAAAACACGAGATAAAATGCATGCATATATGAATATATATTCAGGCATATATGCAATAAAATGTTTATCTGACATACAAAACAATTACCTCAGTTTTTCCCACTAAAAAAGTGAGAAGTCTAAGAAAGACATTCAGTTCAGTTCAGTGGCTCAGTTGTGTCCCACTCTTTATGACCCCATGGGCTGCAGAATGCCAGGCTTCCCTGTTCATCACCAACTCCCAGAGTTTACTCAAACTCATGTTCATTGAGTCAGTGATGCCATCCAACCATCTCACCCTCTGTCATTCCCTTCTCCTCCTTCTGCCTTCAATCTTTCCCAGCATTAGGGCCTTTTCCAATGAGTCAGTTCTTCACATCAGGTGGCCAAAGTACTGGAGTTTGAACTTCAGCATTAGTCCTTCCAATGAATATTCAGGACTGATTTCCTTTAGGATGGACTGGTTGGATCTCCTTGCAGTCCAAGGGACTCTCAAGAGTCTTCTCCAACACCGCAAAAGCATCAATTCTTTGGCGCTCAGCTTTCTTTCTAGTCTAACTCTCACATCCATACATGACAACTAGAAAAACCATAGCTTTGACTAGACAGACCTTTGTTGGCAAAGTAATGTCTCTGCTTTTGAAGATGCTATCTAGATTGGTCATAACTTTCCTTCCAAGGAGCAAGAGTCTTTTAATTGTATGGCTGCAGCCACCATCTGCAGTGATTTTGGAACCCAAAAGAATAAAGTCTGTCACTGTCTCCATTGTTTCCACATCTATTTGCCATGAAGTGATAGGACCAGATGCCATGATCTTAGTTTTCTGAATGTTGAGTTTTAAGCTAACTTTTTCACTCTCCTCCTTCACTTTCATTAAGAGGCTTTTTAGTTCTTCTTTGCTTCCTGCCATAAGGGTGGTGTCATCTGCTATCTGAGGTTATTGATATTTCTCCCAGCAATCCTGATTCCAGCTTGTGATTCATCCAGCCCAGTGTTTCTCATGATGTACTCTGCATATAAGTTAAAAAGCAGGGTGACAATATACAGACTTGATGTGCTCCTTTCCCCATTTGGAACCAGTCTGTTGTTCCATGTCCAGTTCTAACTGTTGCTTCCTGACCTGCATACAGATTTCTCAAGAGGCAGGTCAGGTGGTCTAGTATTTCCATCAACAAAAGAGTCTGAAATGCAGTACTTAGATGCAATCTCAAAAATGACAGAATGATCTCTGTTCAATTCCAAAGCAAACCATTCAGTATTACAGTAATCCAAGTTTATGCCCCATCCAGTAATGCTGAAGAAACTGAAGTTAAATGGTTCTATGAAGACCTACAAGACCTTCTAGAAGTAACACTCAAAAAAGATGTCCTTCTCATTATAGGGAAAGTGAAAGTGAAATCACTGAGTCATGTCCGACTCTTTGCAACCCAGTGGACTGTAGCCCACCAGGCTCCTCCATCCATGGGATTTTCCAGGCAAGAGTACTGGAGTGGGTTGCCATTTCCTTCTCCATCATTATAGGGAACTGGAATGCAAAAGTAGGAAATCAAGAAATACCCGGAGTAACAGGCAAATTTGGCCTTGGACTACAGAATGAAGCAGGGCAAAGGCTAACAGAATTTTGCCAAGAGAATGCACTGGTCATAGCAAACACCCTCTTCCAAACACAGAAGAGAAGACTCTACACATGGACATCACCAGATGGTCAATACAAAAATCAGACTGATTATATTCTTTGCAGCCAAAGATGGAGAAGCTCTATACAGTCAGCAAAAACAAGACAGGGAGCTGACTGTGGCTCAGATCATGGACTCCTTATTGCCAAAGTCAGAATTAAAGTGAAGAAAGTAGGGGAAACCACTAGACCATTCAGGTATGACCTAAATCAAATCCCTTATGACTATATAGTAGAAGTGACAAATAGATTCAAGGGATTAGATCTGATAGACAGAGTGCATGAAGAACTATGAAGAGAGGTTCATGACATGGTAGAGGAGGCAGGAATCAAGACCATCCCCAAGAAAGAGAAAAGCAAAAAGGCAAAAGTGTTTTCTGAGGAGGCCTTACAAATAGCTCTGAAAAGAAGAAAAGTGAAAGGCAAAGTAGAAAGGAAAGATATACCCATTTGAATGCACAGTTCCAAAGAATAGCAAGGAGAGATAAGAAAGCCTTCCTCATGCTATGCTATGCTAAGTCACTTCAGTTGTGTCCGACTCTGTGCGACCCCATAGATGGCAGCCCACCAGGCTTCCCCGTCCCTGGGATTCTCCAGGCAAGAACACTGGAGTGGGTTGCCATTTCCTTCTCCAATGCATGAAAGTGAAAAGTGAAAGTGAAGTCACTCAGTCGTGTCTGACTCTCAGCAGCCCCATGGACCGCAGCCTAGCAGATTCCTCCGTCCATGGGATTTTCCAGGTAAGAGTACTGGAGTGGGGTGCCATCGCCTTCTCTGAGCCTTCCTCATAAATCAATGCAAAGAAATAGAGGAAAACAATAGAATGGGAAAGACTAGAGATCTCGTCAAGAAAATTAGAGATACCAAGGGAATATTTCATGCAAAGATGAGCACAATAAAGGACAGAAATGGTATGGACCTAACAGAAGCAGAAGATATTAAGAAGATGTGGCAAGAATACACAGAAGAACTATATAAAAAAAGATCATCAAGGCCCAGAGAAGCACGATGGTGTGATCACTCACCTAGAGCCAGACATCCTGGAATGTGAAGTCAAGTGGGCCTTCAGAAGCATGACTACAAACAAAGTTAGAAGAGCTGATAGAATTCCAGTTGAGCTATTTCCAATGCTAGAAGATGTTGCTGTGAAAGTGCTGTACTCAATATGCCAGCAAATTTGGAAAACTCAGCAGTGGCCACAGGACTGGAAAAGGTCAGTTTTCATTCCAATCCCAAAGAAAGGCAATGCCAAAGAATGCTCAAACTATGGCAAAATTGCACGTATCTCACACACTAGCAAAGTAATGCTCAAAATTCTCCGAGCCAGGATTCAATAGGACGTGAACTGTGAACTTCCAGATGTTCAAGCCAGATTTTGAAAAGGCAGAGGAACCAGAGATCAAATTGCCAACATCCGTTGGATCATCAAAAAAGCAAGAGAGTTCCAGAAGAACATCTACTTCTGCTTTATTGACTACATCAAAGCCTTTGACTGTGTGGATCACAACAAACTGTGGAAAAGAAAGACATTATTTTTTTAATATAACGAAACTAACTCAATTTAAAATACTGTAATTCCTGGTGTGCCAGCTGCAGCACACACAGAATCCACTAGCCATGTGCATGAAAGATGTTAGAGAGCTCAGTGCAGGGAGACCACACCTGGGTGAGCAGACGGGGTTACCTCTGGGTTTGGTCATTCACAAATGGCACCCCAGTCCACCTCTAAAGTAGGTTGTGCATACAGTCACAGAGATGCACGTGAGGTTTAATTCTTGAAATTTTTGATGGTTTGAACTTCATTCCCAGAAAACTTAAATGACAGTGGCCTAAATAATATAGGGATTAACTCTTTCCTCATAAAATAAGAACCCAACATGAACGGAACTTAAGGTCATTGAATTAAGTGAAATAAATCAGAGAAAGATGAATACTGTAAGATCTCACTTGCATATGGAATCTAAAAAAGTCAAACACTAGAGACAGGTACTAGAAATGGGGGAAATTTTGGTTACAAGATGAGTAAATTCTGGGGTCTAATGTACAGCATGATGAGTATAGTTTACAATACTGTTTTATATGCTTGAAAGTTGCTAAGAGAGTAGATCTTAAATGTTCTCACTACAAAAAAAAGGTCATCATGTGGTTTTGACTGAAGCGTTAACTAATGGTACTATGGTAACCATTTCACAGTATATATGCATCAAATCAACATATTTTACACCTTAAATTCATAATTTTATATGTCAATTATATCTCAGTAAAGCTGGGGTCAAGGGTAGGCGGAGGGAGAACATTCAAGCCCAAGGAATGACATAAGCAACAGGAGTCAGGTAAGCAGACTCAACAAAGAGTAGAAATCAGAACAGCAGTTCTCAGCCTGTGGGCCCAGGACCTGGGGCTAAGCAGCTCTTACAAGAGGGCTGTAAGTCAAGGTATCAGACTCCTGGCAGACAGACTGAATAGTACCCTTACACATAAATACTACTACTGCCATTCAAATGTATTAGGTTCCATTGTGATTAGATAAATTCGTATGAATTTCAAAGAACTAGTAAATTCATTTTCAGTATCTAAACTTACATTTTCTCAATTAGTAAGTATTAAAATACAAATTCTCCATTTCAAGAAGTGTATAGAGTTTTTTTTTTTTATGGTTAAAGTGAGAATTTCATACTTTAAATGTTTGGAACTATTGTGTTAATAAATATTGGAGGTTTCATTCTCTGACAATGGAGTTTTAAACAAAAGGATGGGA
The DNA here is from genome assembly GCF_003369695.1 of Bos indicus x Bos taurus. Taxonomy (NCBI): domain Eukaryota; kingdom Metazoa; phylum Chordata; class Mammalia; order Artiodactyla; family Bovidae; genus Bos; species Bos indicus x Bos taurus. The sequence goes on along the minus strand of NC_040087.1, from coordinate 26,376,510 downwards.
GAGGCAGTGTATATGAAGCAGCCCAGCACCATAGACAGTTGAAGACATTTTTTTCTAATATTTGAATTAAAGAGAAAATCAAATACAACATTTTGTAAAAATGTATTAAAAGGTTACATATTAAAACCTATAAACTTTGAAGTTTTTTCCAGGAAATACAAAGTATTACAGTTGATGTAAAAAGAAGGGGACGACAGAGGATGAGATGGTTGGATGGCATCGCTGACTCAATGGACATGAGTTTGACTAGGCTCTAGGAGATGGTGATGGACAGGGAAGCCAGGTGTGCAGCCATCCGTGGGGTCGCAAAGAACTGGACATGACTTAGCGACTGAACAACAACAACAATGTGGTCTTTAAGTATAGACAACACTGGAAAAGTTGATAAGTAGTTGTATGCTAGAAGGAATCTCTCTCAAAGAATAGATAATTATTGTCATATTTAAACTATTCCAGGAAATTGGAAAATATTTTTTCCAAGACTAACATAAGCCAGATACCCAAACTGAACAAGAACAAAGTAAAGAATAATCTAATTATGACTGAAGAATACAGGATAAATATACAGTACTCTAAGCATTAATATATTAAATTCAGCCTATTATTAAATATTAATTCACAACGATTAAGTAGGGCTTATTTCAGGATGTTTTAGTATTAGGAAAATCTACATGAACAGATTAAAGGAGAAAAACTCATAGATCATTTTGAAATATGACAAAAAACATTTAGTAAATTTCACCTCACTTTCATGATGGAGGAATTATATCTTACTACTAATTGATTAGGGAAATACAGGATAAGATACCATAAATGAATTAAATAACACTTTCAAGTGAATTTGACTTTCCTTAATTATAGTAGCTAATGTGATAATGGTGACTGGCAGAAGCATTCAGGAAACTACACAGTGAAACATTAGAAAGGTTGCTATTAGTTTCTAGAGTAAAATAAGATGTTGTATTATTTCAAAGTTGTGCTGCAGTAAAAAAAAAAAAAAAATCCCCAATCTCAGTTCCTTACAACTATTTAGGTCTACTTTTCACACTTCATGACAATTCCTTGTCAATTCCGACTTTGTCCTACATGGTATATTTGACTTCAAAACTCCACCTCTTTGTTATCTGTCAGAGAGATATTCCACACATGCACAAAGATATTTGTATAAATATGTTCACTGAAAACCCAAAACCCATCACTAGCAGAATAGTTTTCAAAATTATGGTAAATCCCTACTATGAATCAAGAAAACTTATCTTCAGGAAGCAAGAGTTAGAACTGGACATGGAACAACAGACTGGTTCCAAATAGGAAAAGGAGTACGTCAAGGCTGTATATTGTCACCCTGATTATTTAACTTATATGCAGAGTACATCATCAGAAACGCTGGGCTGGAAGAAGCACAAGCTGGAATCAAGATTGCCGGGAGAAGTATCAATCACCTCAGATATGCAGATGACACCACCCTTATGGCAGAAAGTGAAGAGGAACTAAAAAGCCTCTTGATGAAGGTGAAAGAGGAGAGTGAAAAAGTTGGCTTAAAACTCAACATTCAGGAAATGAAGATCATGGCATCTGGTCCCATCACTTAATGGGAAATAGATGGGGAAACAGTGGAAACAGTGTCAGACTTTATTTTTGGGCTCCAAAATCACTGCAGATGGTAACTGCAGCCATGAAATTAAAAGACGCTTACTTCTTGGAAGGAAAGTTATGACCAACCTAGATAGCATATTGAAAAGCAGAGACATTACTTTGCCAACAAAGGTCCGTCTAGCCAAGGCTATGGTTTTTCCTGTGGTCATGTATGGATGTGAGAGTTGGACTGTGAAGAAAGCTGAGGGCCGAAGAATTGATGCTTTTGAACTGTGGTGTTGGAGAAGATTCTTGAGAGTCCTTTGGACTGCAAGGTGATCCAATCAGTCCATTCTGAAGGAGATCAGACCTGGGATTTCTTTGGAAGGAATGATGCTAAAGCTGAAACTCCAGTACTTTAGCCACCTCATGCGAAGAGTTGACTCATTGGAAAAGACCCTGATGCTGGGAGGGATTGGGGGCAGGAGGAGAAGGGGACGACAGAGGATGAGATGGCTGGATGGCATCACTGACTCGATGGACGTGAGTCTGAGTGAACTCCGGGAGTTGGTGATGGACAGGGAGGCCTGGCGTGCTGAGATTCATGGGGTCGCAAAGAGTCGGACACGACTGAGCGACTGATCTGATCTGATCTGATATTTCCTTCTTCTTAATTTCAAATATATTTCAAGTATACTACTGTATACTCACTATGATGGCTTTATCAAGTTCTTATGTTTCTGGGACATTGTATTTTGGGGTTTTATTTTTATTTGTGGGGTTTTTTTTTGGTTTATTATTTGTCATACAAAAGTTTAAAACAAAGATAATACCTTTGTAGCTTATATTCTTTATTATTATATTATAACCCTCTATACCCCAATAATTCCTTGAGATTTGGATTCCACATTCTAGAAAATTGTAGTATCATTCCTGTTTTCATTTTGTTTGCATTTACTGAGTGTGTTTTGCCTCTTGTTTTCTTTGTACTCTTTTTTAGTTATTGTGGTATGTTTCTCCCAGATCTTACAGAGCCTTGACTTTAAAAGTATAACTAAAACCAGAAAGTTCATGGATTCAATGAAACTCTGAAACAATGAAATATGGTTGAAACAAATTCTTTGAAAAGCTACATGCTTAGCCGGCCATAATGTCTTATTGGACAGATAAGGTAAGCGTCAGTGAAATTTTACATACTTGTTCTCTTTAAATTTAAAGTAAACCCATTATTTAATTTATACTTTAAATTTAAAGTATATCCATTATTTAACTTGCCATTTTAAAGTTGAATGTATGTGTCAGCCTGTTTTCTAAGGAAGGAAAATAGCTTTCCTAATATGTAAGGATTTCTTTTAAGAGTTCTCAGAATTGTTGATTTGTAAAGTTGACACAAGACTGCTTTCTATAGGAAACTGTTTAAACTGTTTGTGGTATAAGATTGTGTGTGTTCCATGATGTGGTAAACCACAGCTGTCATAGGAGATTAACTTTAACTACCAATTATATCTCACAATGATCTCAACAACTAGAACTAATTAATTCTACTTCTTTAAGGGACTGTGCAGGTTTCCTGAACACAAAACATAAAAATATTTTCTTCATATATAAACTACCTTTAATAAAATACAAGTGACTGTAACAGATTAAAAGATAAGAAAAAAAAATCTCAATTTGCCATGTCAGTAAGACTAGTATGATTGAACAAAAATGTAACATGTTTATCTTATGGCTTATTTTCAGAGAAACTGCAAAAGATGAAGACTGACAATCATGAAAAAAAATTCCACAGATAGATCTAAACCTCTTTCACCTTGAGACACACATCTGCTGCCAGGATAACTGAGCTGGAAGAAGTTCAAAAACTGTCTACCATACTTAGCAAAAATCTTTATCCCCAAAGAGACTGAGGACTTGTTACTCTGAGTATGTCTCCAAGAGTAAGATAAAATGGTGAGCTAAGTCTCTCTGATAGTCCAAGCACCATGAAAGACATTGGAATATAGCAGTGACACGTGTAAACACTGCCCTCCTGAACTTACAGTTTAATATTGTTGTTTAATCGCTAAGTCATGTCTGACTCTTTTGCGACCCTATGGACTGAAGACTGCCAGGCTCCTCTATTCATGGGCTTCTCCACGCAAGAATACTAGAGTGGGAAGCCATTTCCTTCTCCAGGGGATCTTCCCGACCCAGTGATCGAATCCGCATCTCCTGCATTTTCAGGCAGATTCTTTACCACTGAGCTACCAAGGAAGCCTTACAGATTAATATATTAATACTTGCCTGTTACCCTGCTCTTGCTGCCCAATTTGGTACCATTAGCCACACATAGATATTTAAAGTTAAATTTAATAAAAGTTTAAAATCAGTCATGCTAGCCATATTTCAAGTGCTAATGTACAACATGATGACTATAGTTAACACTAATATATATTTAAAAGTTGTTGACAGAGTAGATCCTAAGAGTTCTCATTACAAAAGAAAGAGATTTTTTTTCTTTTTTTTTGTTTTCTGTTTTTGTATCTATATGAGATGATGGATGTAACTAAACTTATTTGGGTAACTATTTCACAGTATATACCTTAAACTTACTTACACAGCACTGTGTGTCAATTATATCTCAATAAAACTAGAGAAAAACAAATTTAGGACTTAACTGGAGGTAAGCCCTATCTATGAGGTAAAAAGAAAGGAAAGGGAAAAATCTATCTATGAGGTATGAGCTAAAAAGAAAGGAATGGGAAAATCCATTTCTTTGCTATCTCTTTGTAAATTCTAAGACATTTAATACTGAAACAGGTCATGTAACTCCTGTTTAGCATCACCATCCCATGGTTATGGAGGAGGCCACATTACATCTATACCCTTGCTAGAGCTATGAAAGAATTTCAGTATTTTTAAGAGTACAATACCTTGCATACAAGAATTGCATAATAAATATTTGGACAGTCCCTGACAGGTGCCTATATCCCTGAATTAGTGCAAGCTTCCAGTAATCTTTTTCTTTCTGAGCCTAGGTGATCTCACAAGCCAGCATTTTACTCTACAAGCATCTGTCCATCTAAGACCACAGCTGCTCTTCATCTTTTTTTTATTACTACATCAGGTCATCAAAAATGAGCACAAGCCTTCTCTCCTCTGTGTTACACTTAGATAAGGTGGGAAGACCAACACAGCAGGGTTGCTGAGTCCTCTCCCCTAACCCATATGCCTTGTCACTCTGTCTGAGTCTGGTTATACAGCCAGGACTCACAGGAAAGCTCCCCTGGCAGGGCAGGGCCTTTGCCACTGCATCTTGCAACATGACCTCTACTGCTTGACTCCCATCCTCATCTCCCAGCTCCCATTCTTAGACCCACCCAATCTGTCTAACATGAATGTGGGTCAAGTTTTACTTTTCCTCAGGAGGTTTCTCACCCAGTGTAAGTCTGACATTGATTGTATCCTGTAATAGCTGCTGGTCACTTGTGATGTAGCTGTGCCTGTACAAACTTGGTCAGAGTTGTTCATGTTGTGGTCCCTTCTGTTAAGTGATATGTGCTGATCGATAACTACGATGAGTTGAATTTCCATGTAAAATATCTTTAGGAAGATCATACTATGATTCAGCTTTGACATGAAAAGCTGCTATATATGAAGGAAGGAATGGAAACAGCAATGGAACACAAGTTTGATCTTAGTAAAGCCAAACTTTGTCATTGGAAGAATGACTGAAATTCTGTATTTTATTGCAAAAAACAATAATCAAGTGCTTTGTAGGAACTAAAAAAGAACACCCACAACTAAATGAATCTGTGTTACATTCTGTTACTGAGACAATGGAAAAGAACTGACAATCACACCTAAGCAACATATGTGAAGGGAGAGGAAATTGCTCAGACCATCAGATGGATGAAGGAAAATTCAAAGCAATGAGAGGTTGATGTGATTGATTTGTGCATCCAATGGGACTAGCATTAAGGCACCAAACACTATTTTGTCTTCTAATTTTGAACAGGAACTACTTAACTTTCAATAAAATGATTTAATTGATAAAAACATGAAATTGAATTTAGACAAGTATAGAAAACCCTAGAGAAACTCCAGTATTCTTTGACATGCTTAGAAATTATATTATGAATATAATGAAATCAAGAAATCAAAATCATGAGTTTGAGTAACAAAGAGTGGTTTATTACTGTGTTGTTATGCTAAATTGCCAATGGCCAAAAGTTTGGTTCCAAACTTAAGAGTGTAAAGCAAAATAAAATCTAGAGTAAGAAATCACCCCCTAAATAAACATCACTTTGCCCCAAATAATTATTTGTGACACCTGAGTGATTAAATTCCATCAAAGAAGCCCCAAAGAACCTAAGTAACCCATCAAGCATGTTAGTTCTGGATGCTTTTGAGATGTGTCTAGACAGTTCTAGCAAGAACAACAAAATGATAGCACTAAAACTGTTGGTGGATTGGAGAAAAATTCCAGAGAAAACAATGGAGCATTCTTTCAAGAACTGTTGCATCATCAAGGTTTCTGACATATGCATTTATGGATGTGAGTCAAAAGTCATTTAGAAGAATCAGACCATGAATGGGAAGTATTTCAGGAATGCTTTAACCAAGCAGTTTCATTTATATTTCCTTTCTAAAAGGAACAAGTGATAAATCATTTTTTAAACTATGCTAAATAAGTCTAAAAGAGCTCTTCAATATACAAAATGTTGTTTAATTGGAAAGAGGCACTGTGCCATGGTTTAATTTGAATTATTTTCTCTAAGTAGTATATAGGAGAAGGCAATGGCACCCCACTCCAGTACTCCTGCCTGGAAAATCCCATGGATGGAGGAGCCTGGTAGGCTGTAGGCCACGGGGTCGCTAAGAGTCGGACACAACTGGGCGACTTCACTTTCACTTTTCACTTTCATGCATTGGAGAAGGAAATGGCAACCCACTCCAGTGTTCTTGCCTGGAGAATCCCAGGGACGGTGGGGCCTGGTGGGCTGCCGTCTATGAGGTCGCACAGAGTCGGACATGACTGAAGCGACTTAGCAGCAGTAGTAGCCAGTACTCTTGCCTGGAAAATCCTATGGGCGGAGGAGCCTGGTGGGCTACAGTCCACAGGGTCGCTAAGAGTCGGACACGACTGAGCGACTTCACTTTCACTTTTCACTTTCATGCATTGGAGAAGGAAATGGCAACCCACTCCAATATTCTTGCCTGGAGAATCCCAGGGACGGGGGAACCTGGTGGGCTGCCGTCTGTGGGGTCACACAGAGTCGGACACAACTGAAGCGACTTAGCAGCAGCAGCAGCAAGTAGTATATAAGATAATGGTGCACCTTACAATAGGTTGCACCTTTAATTCAATTAAATGATATACACTTTTTTGCTCATTGCTTTTCTAGATGGCTGTAACAGTTTAGACAGCCATAAGGGCATACAATAAAGATGGCCATTTTCAGTGGTGAAAATTAAACCCAAGGCTCTTAATCCTGACTTTGTTGAGACCATTGAGCTTCTCAGGGAATCTCCAGTGCATACTCTAAAGAAGGCTCATTCTCCTTCAGCACCAAAACATGATGTCTCTGTTGAGCTCTCCTTAGGAATCATGAAGAATGGAAATCTTTGATGACAGAGCAATGTAACGGCCCTTCACATATGCCACAAATACACCCAAGTGGCTGACATTTTTCCTACGTTCAACAAGCATTTTGGAGCATATTTACTATGTTCTAGATATTACAGTAGCCAGATCTCATTTGAAGGAAACTTACTTTTGAAGTGATCTTGATGTTTTTGCCCCTAATTGACCGTTAGTCAAAATATTAAGCCTTGAGGTGTATAATTAGAAAAGCATGTTTTCATAGTTTTATAATCTGTGTAGTAAATATAACCATGTAAAGGCATAGCAAAATGTAGTCTTTCTGTCACTGAATGTCACGGTAGCCACAGAAGCAGCCTGCTGACAAGCCTGATAAGGCTATTTTTAGCATATCACCTTTTTAGAACATTTGTGATTGTTAATTATGACCATTTGGAGCTCACAGATGGTATATGAAATTGTAGTGTTCTGTTTTAGATAATGAGGGTGGTGATATAACAAATAAATCATTGTGAAACAAAAGGACAAAGTTGGTGCACAGCATGGTATATTGGTTATTTATTACACACAGTACCTTGCCTGTTAACGGTGATTTTTAGTTGATTTCTAGCCACTGTTCCATCTGCCACTCTGGTCTTATGTTTACACAACTTGCTACCTCTCTCCTTGTAACCTCTGGTCTCTCCTTTTTTGCAGCTCCTGAGTTCCTCAGCTTACATTTCAATGCTAACGAATTAGACACAACCCTGCCAATTGAAATGATTTTCCACAGCCTCCAACAGGCAGTTTTCCTTCAGTTAGTACATTCTTCACCCCGTTCCCTATGCCTTCTGGTCATTGCCAGTTACACTCCCACCAACAATCTCTCTACATATAGTGATTATTTTCCTTCTTTCTGCCTATCAAAACTCTGCCAATCCTTCAAGATACACCTTAGATCCAAAGCTCTCTGCACAGCATGTACTGACTTCACAAATTGACATCATTTTCTTCCTTGAATTCCAAGTGCAAACACAGTAAGTGCCACATAATTTTATATGACTTTTTCCCTGATTGTGTCTTATTCCCATGGAGGTCTTAGTTCAATCAGTTGACAAAGTTACAAACAACAGAAAGCCTAGATGCTCTTCTGTGGGTTCTTCCACCACACCAAATAAAGATACAAGTGAGACAAGGAAGAATCAGTAGTTAACAAACACCTGTTGAGTCTGTAATACAGAAATAATTTCCAACTGAACATTCAGAAAATAACATTTTCAGGTCCATTTTCTTAAAGTAGAAGAAGCTGAATCTAATAGCTGGTGTAGAATGTTGACTCTGATGATGTGATAAATAATCCCTCAGAAATTTACAATTCTGTAAACTGTCAAGGACCTCTCCAAGATGTGCATCACAGGATCCTGAATTTCCAGGGCTCAAATCACTAATTTCATAGTTGGAGCTTTACAAGGCCAAGGAGACTGAGCAACAGAAGGAAGGAATCTATTTGGGGGTTACCACTAGCAATTTGTTACAATATTCAGTGCACTATTTTGTATTGATTTGGGCATTTGGCATAGTGTTTCAGTTATATATTATTCACTTAGTATTTTGATATTTCTACTGCTGAGATAAAAACCTCAGGAAAATGGTATACAAATTCATATAATGAGATATAAAAAGTTACTTGATAGAAAATTATTAGGAGGTTTGATCAGTATATTATTTACATTTGGGATACTTAAATTCAGAAAATCAAGGTTTGCTATGAGATCAGCCCTGGGATTTCTTTGGAAGGAATGATGCTAAAGCTGAAACTCCAGTACTTTAGCCACCTCATGCGAAGAGCTGACTCATTGGAAAAGACTCTGATGCCGGGAGGGATTGGGAGCAGGAGGAGAAGGGGACAACAGGATGAGATGGCTGGATGGCATCACTGACTCGATGGACGTGAGTCTCAGTGAACTCCGGGAGTTGGTGATGGGGTCGCAAAGAGTCAGACACGACTGAGCGACTGAACTGAATATACATTTTAAACGGAGGGAGGGAGGGAGAGAGAAGATAAAGGATCCATGTTAAAGAAGACAGGAAATCCAATCAATGAGAAGGAAAATAGCTTACAGATTAACTACTGCATCCCTTTGTCACACTGTCTTGATATGTTATCTGTCTCAATGGCTCTGATTTTGATGGTAAAGAAAAGAACTGGAGCCTCATACTCTTCTTTGGGTGTCGGCATCCCTTTTGTGATAGTCTTTTATTTTGAACCTGAAGTTACAATGTGTACAAAATACTATGATGATAAAGGAGATGAAACTTCACTGGAAAGTTTAAATTGGATAGCCAAAGTGGCAAGTAAAGTCAGCATGGTTTCTGACCCAACAACTCTATTGTCCTAATGATTTCTGATACTTCAAATTAGATCAGTGTTGCAGGGACCTGACTTTCTAGAAAAGCCATTGGTAAGAGAAGGTAGGGCTATCCAAAAAAGTGCCCTTCAAACCCTCTTTTCCTTCTCTTGTTTTCTACTTTGACCTGTGTTGCTCCTGTTTTTCTAAGTAGTGTGGGCATCTCAAAATAGAAACCGTTTTTTTATGTGAACGGATATTACAATGTCCATATTATGCTAAGCAAACTGAAAATGTAAAATGCATACTTGGTGGTTGACTACTAGTTTGAGAGAAGTTAATAAATTATATGTATAAGAAAAAGAAGAAAGAATAATCTGACTATTGTAAATCTAGTTACTTATGAATAATTCTCACCCAGAATTCATCCTAAGACACTTATTTGAAAACTCTTTGAGATTTTCCACCTCAGGGACTTTAGATAATTATGGAGATACATTAAGTTTTAAGGTAGGTAGAATTAATTGTATTTATTGTGTTAATCCCCTGCCTCTTCTTTTTTCCTCATGTTAATTCTCTAACTACTCATACACATTTTTTTTTTTTTACTCTTTTCAACATTCATACTTTTATTCAGCCTTCAAGAGACACTAGATGAACATCTAAGCTCTGAGCCCTCTGAATGCCACCAAGGATACAAACGAATAAGGCATAACGTTTCAGGCTACCCAGGTGGTGCAGGGGTAAAGAATCCGCTTGCCAATGCAAGAGATCCAAGAGACTCAGGCTCTATCCCTGGGTTGGGAAGATCCTCTGGAATTGGAAATGGCAACTGCTTCAGTACACTTGCCTGGAAAATTCAGAGGAGCCTGATGGGCTACAGTCCACAGGGTCACAAAGAGTCAGACACAAATGACCGCACAAACACAAGGTTTCTTAGTATATGAAGTAGCACATGAGAGAGTTTTTGTGCAACTGAATAAGGTTAGAACTGCTATTACAGGAAACCAATTTCATGCAGAAGCATTTGATAAGTCACGACCAACTAGAATGCTACAATTTCCCATTTTATTCTTGCTGAATATATACTATCACTCCAGTCATTCTTTAGAGGACAACATGCATGCATGCTCAGTCTTTTTGTCATGTCTGACTCTTTGCGAATCACACAGACTATAACCCACCAGGTTCTTCTGTCCATGGAATTTTCCAGGCAAGAATACTGGAGCAGGTTGCCATTTCCTACTCCAGATGATCTTCCTGACCTAGGGATCAAATCCATCTCTTGCACCTCCTGCATTGGCAGGTAAATTCTTTACCACTGAGCCACCAGAGAAACATTTTAGAGGACAAAGGATTCTATAAATGGAACAACAGGTGTGTGAGTGTCATGTGTAATTATGTCCTATTAATAGAGGTTTCCTTTTCTATAAGATTTCTCATGATTGAGTGCTTGGTACATGGTTTGTTTTCTAATTACAATTAATCATTTCTTACTTGAAGGCATTCTGGTAACACATTTCTGCCACTATTTTTAGATCTATGACAAATCATATATTTTGTACTAACTCAGAAATGCTTTTCATTGAATAGTTCTCATCAAACACTGCTTGATAGAAGATACAAATGGTCTCATGTGATCCCACAGGTTGGCTTCACTTCAAAGAGAAGGAAATTTAAGCCCATTTTACCAACTAACCCATCGATGAGGGATGCAGGGAGGGCAATCTTAGGCCTATCGTAAAGAACACATTTGCTATTGTTTGGAATGGACTGTGATCCCAAAATGTCTCCTTATAGAGTCATTTATTGTTGATTTTCCTTCAATAAAAGATGATCTTTCATTTTTGAACACCTGTTAAAATGCAAACAGTACCGAGAGATCTAAATTCACACCAAAGTAAAAATAATATCAACTGACATCAACTCTTACCTGAGAAAAAATTGTGCGATTCAACTGACTTTAAGAACCAGGAAGAATTTATCCTGAAAGGAGGAAAGGACAAACATTTAGGAGATGCTGAGGACACATTTCTCTTATTTGCAATTTGCCAAGGATTGAGGCAGACTAGAAAGTTGGCAGAATTTTCACCAACGTTTTCGGTCTTAAAGTCCATCCTTCTACCTGCCAATTTCCTGACTTCCGGGGAGGGAGGCTTGCCTCTGACACCCAAGCCACGCACGTAGTCAAGCCCTTACAGGAACCACAGTTCACTCTATGTCTGCTTATGTTTAAGTCAAGTGTTCAGCGGAGTTTCTAAAGTTCAATCCATGATGCAAACTCAACTGTTCTCAGTCCAGTTATCTTTCTGATTACCCAGGAAAGAGAAACCACACCTCCTCAGATCTTTCTTGAATTCCACTAACACATTCTGAGCTCTTCAATCTATAGAAGCACTAGAATATTTATTAAATGGGTGAATACGTGAAAGAACAAAGAAAAAAAAGAAGGCAAAATATGGTGGAAGCAACCTGGTAAGCAAATGGTTTGGGAAGCAGACAATCTGATTAAAATATAATCACTCTCCATGACTGCTCAGTAGCTATAAGCTTTAAATATCACTAAAGATTCTTCCTCTTTCAGATCCCTTCACTTGGTAGGACACAGCACAACACTAGGAATGCCTCGGAGTAGTGATGACAGTTGCATTAAAAAGTGTTGATTCTTACTCTACTTTCGCAAAATGGTTTGGGTATAACTGTAGTATGACTGCCTGGAGGCTCCTAGCCTTCCAGCTTATCTCACTGAGAAGAGGACTATGTGGTGGTGTAAGGCATTATCTGTACAGCACTTGTGCTTCATTGTGTGTGCTTTTACCAGCTTGTGAAAAGTGAAAGCATTGCCACTGTGTGGTGTTCTATGGGAAAACCTCTGTTTTCACAGAATGCAGGTGTGTGGGTTTGGAACAAAGTAGTTTCTGCTGCACAAGTGGTGACTACTCCAAATGCCTTACGCTTGGATTTATCACACAAAGAACCAAGGTTACACTCTCCATAAAATAAAAAACCTTTTTTGCCAGCTAAAGTTCATTCTATGCAAGCAGAGTAAGAGGGAATTTGATAGAATCATAGCCAGAACATTCAAACAAAACAATTACTCTTGCCTGAATTATTCAGGATAAGGTATTTCTCTCCTTAAATAATGGCTTTACCAGAGTAATTTAAATAGCCCTATCAGAATCTCTAAGTGACAACTTATTTGATGAATAGAGATAAAAGATTTTTAAGAAAAGAAGTTTAATTTTTCAATTACTAAGGAAACATATAGTTAACTAAAAATAATTAAGATGTTGAAGCTCCCTTGAAAGTGGCGGGGCAGGGGCGGGGGGGAACTAACTAAAGATACAGATCTTTCAGTATCAAGCAATACAGAATTCTTTATGGTCCTAATTTACCTGAAGAATCTTTTGCCATCACTTAGAAGATTTTCATGTAGTTAAAATCAATCTCTTACACTCCCTTGGACCATTTTGGTGATTTTTGACATCCTACATATGCAAAATCATTTACTCAAAGTGACTAGAAAAGTGGAAAAATTAGAGTTTCATGGTTTATGAATTGGAATTTATACAGATTTTACAGCTTTGCTTTTAAAGAAAGGAAAATGTTTTCTACAGTTAAAAAATCACTCCAACAGATGGGCCTATCTCCTCTATTTTTATTTCTAGTTGGCTTACGGGTGAATTACCCTGGACATAGTTATAAATTTGAAATTATAGGAACTGCTGAGGGGTGATTTTTTTCTGGCTATAAAATACAATGAGGACACAGCTGCAGCATCTAGAAAGTGAGGGAAGCTAAAACCATAAAAATAATACTGTTTCTTCTTTGTTTTGGATGCAAGAGTAAGCTTCTCTGGTTTCCCAGTATTTATAATGATTAATCTAAGGCCACATTCCCAGAAGAGTAATTAGCCAGTCAATTACTTCAGTGTGAATCCAGCATTTCTGATTAAGTGTAACTTTACAATTAGAAGTGGCCAAACATCCAATATAGCATAGTACAGTGTATCTTTTTATATTGAGGGAGAGAGGCTACGGGAGGAGGCAGAAAATATGATAGGAATAAGTGACTGATGTAATTCTATTGAAAAGAGATATTAGGACAATTGTGAATCATCTATTGAATAGAAGTCAACACTGAAATTCTATCTATCAATCTTTTTATATATGTGCTTGTCTGGTTTTTACATGTATTTGGCCTGCTGCTGCTGCTGTATTTGGCCTACTACATGCTCAGTCTTTAACTATCTACTTCGTACTTATCTTTGGCAAATATTTTTTCATTAAGAGCTAACTCTTTTGACATTTGATATATTTTCCAACTTTCCTCACTATCTCCCAATCAACTCCTGTATATTGGTGTCAGTAGCAATGCTCTGAATAGGCATTTTCAAAACATATTAATCCTCTGATAAAATTCTTTAAGAACATATTCCCCAGTAGCCACAATATCTAGCTACAGTTCTTTCATATGAGGCTCTTCTTGGATTGGATTTTGCCTACCCTTCCAGTTTAATCTTGCTCCCTTTTTATGCCTTATGCTCCAGCGATACTAACAGAAATGGTAGTATTAGAAATATCTGTAGCAATAACAGTGACCATTTATGGAGCATCAATTACATGAGAGATAAAATATTAAATTGTTTATCTCATTTAATGTTTATAATATCACCACAGGGCAGGTATTATTATTCCCATTCTACAGTTGGAAGAAGTGGGGCTCTGAGATATTAAGTAACTTGGTCAAGTATCCACAGGCAGTAAGTAGCAGACCTAAAGTTCTTCTCTGAATCTCTTTGTTTTAACTTGAATAGGCCATGGTGCTTCATGTCCTTAGGCTTTTTCATATTTTCTTTTATCTTACTATGGTACCATTCACTGCCTTGTTCACTTTAGAGACTCCTGCCCATTTTTTAAGACTTTCTCTATGAAGATCTTCTTTGATCTGCCACCCTGGAAAAGGTAGTCTTCTTCCCTGTCTTCCATAGTTCTATCCCAGATGTATGCACACACACACCCATTACTACCCTCTTCATTATGCTTTAAAATAATTTATTTACATATGGAAATATCTATCTCCTTATTAGGCTGTGATAAGCCTTCATTAATCTTGAAACAACAACAAAAAAGCACTCAATAAATTTTCACTAAATTCATAGAGAAATGAACATATTTCAGAGCAATCGATGCACTGTGTTGGTAGTTGGGCCATGGATCATCAGAAGAGTTTGTAAAGGAGAAGAGCACTCAAGCAGCTTTGTAGGCACTCTCATATGTTATTTCTGATATCTCTTGCTCTCTTCACAGGTTCGTAGCAAGTCCGACTGCAATTTTTTTGCCAGTTCTAGGTTCTTGCATTTCCTCATGCTTTTATTTAGATTTTCTAACACTAAATGGAAACAGTGACAGACATTATTTTGAGGGCTCCAAAATCACTGCAGATGGTGACTGCAGCCATGAAATTAAAAGACGCTTGCTCCTTGGAAGAAAAGTTATACCCAACCTAGATAACATGTTAAAACACAGAGACATTATTTTGCTGACAAGAGTCCATCTAGTCAAAGCTATGGTTTTTCCAGTAGTCATGTATGGATGTGAGAGTTGGACTATAAAGAAAGCTGAATGCTGAAGAAGTGATGCTTTTGAACTGTGGTGTTGGAGAAGACTCTTGAGAGCCCCTTGGACAGTCCATCCTAAAGGAAATCAGCCCTGAATATTCATTGGAAGGACTGATGCTAAAGTGGAAACACTAATACTTTGGCCACCTGATGTGAAGAACTGACTCATTGGAAAAGACCCTGATGCTGAGAAAGATTGAAGGCGGGAGAAGGGGATGACAGAGGATGAGATGGTTGGATGGCATCACCAACTCAATGGATATGAGTTTGAGTAAGCTCCAGGAGTTGGTGATGGACAGGGACACCTGGCATGCTGCAGTTCATAGGGCTGCAAAGAGTCAGATACGACTGAGCGACTGAACTGAACTGAACACTAAATACCTAAGAAATGTGCACCTGTTGGCTGGCTTCCCTCTCATTTTACTGTACCTGGATTAGGTGATCTCCTAAGAATCTTTTAGTCTGTCAGTAAACAAATATTTATTTTTCACCTAATATTAGCTAGGGATAGCTAGATAAACAGAAAACAGACAAAAGTCTTTGGTTTTTATGAAGCATATGGTAGTTTAGTAGTGAAAACAATAAAAATATAGAAACAAATAAAAAAGACATTCTACATACAATTCCAGGTACACTTTCCTACTTCTTTACTATATATCCTTCTCCAGGAAGAGCTATGACTACACTTGGAAAATACAAAGCAATTTAAATATTGGCTAATTCTACACAAATATATCTATACTGGTGTTTTATTATACACCATTATTAGCTTCCTGAAAAAAAAGAAAAGAAGAAATAGGGAAATAAAAAACAAATAGTAAGATAACAGCTCTGGTGGTGGTGGTTTAGTCACTAAGTCGTGTCTGACTCTTGTGACCTCGTGGACTGTAGCTTGTCAAGATCCTCTGTCCATCGGGTTTCCCAAGCAGGAATACTGGAGTGTTGCCATTTCCTTCTACAGGGGATCTTCCCAACCCAGGAATCAAACTCAGGTCTCCTGCATTGCAGGTGGATTCTTCACCAATTGAGATAACAGATCTAAACCTAATTACGTCAATAATCACATTAAATGTAAAATGCCTAAACTCCCCCAGTTAAAAGGCAAGGATTATGTATGCTGCCAATAGGAAATGTACTTTAAACATGAAGATACAAATAGGCGAGTAAAAAACAGAAAAAGGAATAGCATGCCAATTCTAACCAAATAGAAAGCCAGAGTGACTCTGTTACTATCATTTATTACTCTCTTTTTCAGAGAAAACAGTGGTTTTCAGGGATAAATAAGGTCAGTTTACAATGTTAAAGCAATAAATCTCCAGAAGGACAGAAAAATTCAAACAAACTTCAAGATATATGTAGAAAACCTGGTTAAAAAAAAAAAAAAAAAAAAAACCACAAGAAGAAATTTAAAAATTCACAATTAAAAGCAGAGATTTCCATATCCTCTGACAATAACCAGGAACAAGGTGATAGAAAATATATCACCAACCAGCTGTCCTAATTGACACATTTAGAATATACCACTTAAAAACAATAGTATACACATTCTTTTCAAGTGCATAAAGAAATCTTACAAAAACAGATCATATTCTGACTGTTAAAACAAGTATCAGTAAACTCAAATTATCAAAGTCACACAAAGTATGTTCTGTGTAAAATGGAATAAAAATAGAAATCAATAACAAATTTCTCTAGAATATTCCAAATATTTGTAAACTAAACAACATTTCTAAATAACCAAATGGATAAAGAATACATCAAATGGAATACAGAAACTATTTTTTTTGGACCTGAATGGAAAGGAAAACACAGGATATGAAAATTTGTAGGTTGCCATTAAAATAAAAATGTATAGTACTAGAACTGTGTATTAGAAATGTAGAAAGATCTTAAATCAATGACCTCAATTTCTATCTTAATAAGCTAGAGGAATAAAAGAGCAAATGGAGTCAAAGTAAGCAGAAGAATGGAAATAATAAACATCAGAGTGGAAACCAATGAAATAGAAAACAAAGAAAAACATATTTTTGAGATCAATAAAATGAAAAAAATATCTATACAAATAAGGAAAGAAGTGATAAGACAAACATTACCATTGTCAAGAATAGGAGAGGTGATATCACTACTGATTTCACAATGCTAAAAGGAAAATATCATAAATTTAACAACTCAGATAAAATGGACAAAGTATTTGAAAGACACAATACCAAAGTTCATTCAAGAAGAAATAAACTGTGTATTTATAGAGTTCTTTTTTTTTTTCAATTTTTTACTGTGGTAAAATAGACATTAACATAAATTTTACTACCTTAATCCTTTTTAAGTATACAGTTGAGTGGAATTCAACTCTTTCATCTTTCATAATGTTGTACAATCACCACCATTCTTCTCCAGAATGCTTTCATCTTGCAAAACTGAACTCTGTACCCGTTCAATAATAACTGCCCATATCTCCTTTCCCTTATTCCCTGGCAACCATCATTATACTTTCCATCTCTATGATTTGGACTACTCTAAGTGGAATCATACGGTATTTTTGTTTTTGTGACTGGCTTATTTCACTTAGCATAATGTCTCTAAGTTTCATCCATTTTGTTGCATATGTCAGAGCTTTGTTCCTTTTAAAGGTACATTTATTGTATATACCATATTTTACTTATTCATTTATCCATAAATAAACATTTAGGTTGCTTCCATATTTTGCTGATAGAAATAATGTTTCAATGAACACAAGTGTGCAAATATCTCTTCAAGATTCTGCTTTCAATTTTTAAGGCTATATACTTAGAAGCAGAATTACTAGGTCAGATGGTAATTCTATTTTTAATTTTTTGAGGAACCACTATCCTGTTTTCAACAACAGCTGCACCATTTTCAACTCCCATCAATAATAGTGCACAAAAGTTTCAATTTTTCTACATCATCACCAATACTTTTTATTTTCTGTTTTTTTTTAAATAGTACCCATACTAATTGTTGCTGAGTTTTAGGAGTTCTATATACATTCCAGATGTTAATCCTGTATCTTAAGCATAATTTGTAAATATTTTCTCCCTTTATGTAATTTCTTTGTTGCTCTGTTAATAGGGTCTTTTGATGTACAACTGCTTTTAATTTTCACAAAGTCTAATTTGTCTTTTGCTGCTTGTGACTGTTCTCTCCCAACAACTGGGCATGCACTATACTAGTTATCTGTCACTGTGTAATAAGTTAATCCAAAGTTTAGCAGCTAAAAACAACAAATATTTATCATCTCGTGGTTCTGAGGGTCAGGAATCTGGGAATAGCTTAAGTATTGTAGTTCAGGCTCAGGTTCTCCTTAAGGCTACAGCTAAGTTTTTGACCAAAGATTCTGTCATTTCAAGGCTCAAAAGGGGAGGACCCACTCCAAATTTGCTCACTTGGGCCCTTTTACAGGACTGCCCCATGACACAGTAGCCAGTTGGCTTCCTCCAGAGGAAGTAATGCAACAAAGATCTATAGAGAACCCAAGATGTAAGCAACAGGTTTTTTGTTTTTTTTTTTTAAACTAACCTCAGAAGTGTATTTTATTCATGCTATATGCTATTCATGAGAAGTGACTCAGTAACTCCAATCCATATTCAAAGGGAAATGATTACCCAAGATCACAAATATTAAAAGGTTAGAATCACAGCAGTTTACCTTGAAGGCTGCCTACCATACACATAGAAACCCTCAAATTTCACTTTTAAAAGGTCAAGATTTAAATAATAATTTCGATGTTTGATTTTTCTAACTTAAAAGCACATCAGATGCCATTATTGCATTTAATACTGTGAATCCCCAAAATACTTTTTTAACTTTCTGAGCACTGGAAAAATCTGACACTAGATTTCCTAGCACACCTAAGGTTTTAGAGCAAGTATTTAATTTATGGGTGTTCAGAGCATACAATGTGATTTAAAGACATCAAGTAATTGTGTTGACAAAAATTTTCTATCTCTTATGATAACGTTTACAATTATATCTTCATTTTATTTGATCTGAAAGTCCTGCTTTCAAGTCATCTGTTTCATCAATTAGTAAGAACTGTGGTGTTGGAGAAGACTCTGGAGAGTCCCTTGGACTGCAAGGAGATCCAACCACTCCCTTCTAAAGGAGATCAGGCCTGGGTGTTCTTTGGAAGGAATGATGCTAAAGCTGAAACTCCAGTACTTTGGCCACCTCATGTGAAGAGTTGACTCATTGGAAAAGACTCTGATGCTGGGAGGGATTGGGGGCAGGAGGAGAAGGGGATGACTGAGGATGAGGTGGCTGGATGACCACCAACTCGATGGACATGAGTCTGAGTGAATTCCGGGAGCTGGTGATGGACAGGGAGGCCTGGCGTGCTGCGATTCATGGGGTCATGACTGAACTGAACTGAAGTGAACTGAAGTATCTACCAGTAGCTAAGTTTAAAGCAATATGAGTTTAAAATGTTATCATCTTTGCCTTTAAAAACTTAAATTTAGTTAATAAAATATAAGCAACAAAATAATGAAATATAAGTAACATAGTAAAATAGTGGTGAAATATAAGTAACACCAAGAGGGAGGCTGCTGCTGCTGCTAAGTCACTTCAGTCGTGTCCAACTCTGTGCGACCCCATAGATGGCAGCCCAACAGGCTCCCCCGTCCCTGGGATTCTCCAGGCAAGAACATTGGAGTGGGTTGCCATTTCCTTGTCCAATGCATGAAAGTGAAAAGTGAAAGTGAAGTCGCTTAGTCGTGTCCAACTCTTAGCGACCCCATGGACTGCAGCCTACCAGGCTCCTCCATCCATGGGATTTTCCAGGCAAGAGTACTGGAGTGGGGTGCCATGAGCCCCCTAAATGATGTTCAGCAGAACAGTTTCTTTCTGCTTAAGAAAATAAATGACTAGAAGTTAATAAAAAATAATTGAAAAATAACTCATATCTTAACTCTTCTTAGAATCATACTTAATTGGATCATAGAAATGAGAAAAAAAATTCCCTAAAATAGAATACCCTTTCAGCAGGAGCAGTAGGCTATCCACCACCAGCAGGTTCATGAGTCCACGTGAGTTAACTCATGACTGTTCTACCACTGTGATGCTCAGTTACACAGAATGCCAGGAGAGCCAGCAACATCACTAGGATAAACATGCAAACAAAGAGTCTATATTAATGTCTGTCAGTGTAAAACCAAAAGAGATGCATGTTACATTTCTTACGGATAAATGTGACTCCTACATTAGTATGAAACCTTTATTCTTCAGATCAAATAATCTAGTCATCATGAAAATACCATGTGGATATATGTCAACATCCTCTAAAAAACATAGCCAGTATATATTAACTACAAGAAAAGACCCTGTGGCAACTAAGATTCATGATCTCTAATGCAAGTTCCACGTCAATGGATGTAGAGTCTTGGGCTGCAAGGGCAGAGGGGCACAGTAAACAGAAAGAGAGTGAGGCAAGAGAGATGGAGGTTACCATCACTAAAAGTGACTTCTTTTACGCACACACATACACACACACAACAGACTGGCTCCAAATAGGAAAAGGAGTACGTCAAGGCTGTATATTGTCACCCTGCTTATTTAACTTATATGCAGAGTACATCATGAGAAACGCTGGACTGGAAGAAGCACAAGCTGGAATCAAGATTGCCGGGAGAAATATCAATCACCTCAGATATGCAGATGACACCACCCTTATGGCAGAAAGTGAAAAGGAACTAAAAAGCCTCTTGATGAAAGTGAAAGAGGAGAGTGAAAAAGTTGGCTTCAAGCTCAACATTCAGAAAACTAGGATCATGGCATCTGGTCCCATCACTTCATGGGAAATAGATGGGGAAACAGTGGAAACAGTGTCAGACTTTATTTTTTGGGGCTCCAAAATCACTGCAGATGGTGACTGCAGCCATGAAATTAAAACACGCTTACTCCTTGGAAGGAAAGTTATGACCAACCTAGATAGCATATTCATAAGCAGAGACATTACTTTGCCAACAAAGGTCCGTCTAGCCAAGGCTATGGTTTTTCCTGTGGTCATGTATGGATGTGAGAGTTGGACTGTGAAGAAGGCTGAGCACTGAAGAATTGATGCTTTTGAACTGTGGTGTTGGAAAAGACTCTTGAGAGTCCCTTGGACTGCAAGGAGATCCAATCAGTCCATTCTGAAGGAGATCAGACCTGGGATTTCTTTGGAAGGAATGATGCTAAAGCTGAAACTCCAGTACTTTGGCCACCTCATGTGAAGAGTTGACTCATTGGAAAAGACTCTGATGCTGGGAGGGATTGGGGGTAGGAGGAGAAGGGGATGACAGAGGATGAGATGGCTGGATGGCATCACTGACTCGATGGACGTGAGTCTGAGTGAACTCCGGGAGTTGGTGATGGACAGGGAGGCCTGGCATTCTGCGATTCATGGGGTTGCAAAGAGTCGGACACGACTGAGCAACTGAACTGAACTGAACTGAACTGAACACACACAATATCCTTCTAAAATTCAAAAAAAGGAAAGAATAATCAAATATATTTCCCTGAACATAAATGATTTTATTTCTCATAACATGATAAATTTAAAGGGATTCAGAAATGCCCTTGAAAGGACTATTCTGCTTATCTCTATTTATTAAAGAGGTGTAGAATCATTAAAATCCTGATCAACAAAGCAGATGTTGAGAACCATTCTCACTTCCATACAACTAATACAAGATTGACCAATTGAGCCCCAGCAAGCACCTATTTCATAATACAATTCACACAAGTACCTCCTCTTAAATTGAACCGCAATTTTCTCACCTCAACAGAGTACAGTATACTTAAGATTTTCTTTTTATATTATATATAATTATATAAATTTTGAAAGAATTTATCTTACACATCTTGACAGAGTGAACCCTTTTCTTGAGAGAGAATAAAATAGGGAAAGTAAACTCATTATCTTTGTAATTACAGCTAAATTAAAACAACATTACGTCAATTATCTGACCAGGATAATAACCTTCACTCTCTACCTCACCTTGCATGTGTAGCGTGTCTGTTTTCCAAGATACAAAATTAAAAATTAGTAAGTATTTAAAAACAGCTATCTCACAGGAGTTTATGAAAATTGGTGGAATTTAAGATAGAAAGAATGTAATTAGCTGGCCTGGAATTTGGCTAGTACAGCTATGTTAACACCATAGCTTTTTCAACACTGCCATGAGGCCTATAAGCTTAGAGAGTACAATGCCCGTGATTCCGAACACAAGTCACCTTAAGAAAAGGTCCTTTCAAGTCAGAGGCAATCCCTTCGCTAAGAAAGAACAGTCTTCTCTCATTTACCAAAAATTCCTTCTATAATAAATCAGAAAAAATACCGAATGCCTCGAAAGCCTGATCAACTGAGCTGGAGAGTCTGTTCAGGTGGGGTTGTTAAACTCAGTGTTACAATGAATCCTGCTGTAAAGGCTTAATCTTAAGCAACATGTGCAGAAACTCTGTATCCCTTAATATTTAGATCAATCAGAATTCCTAAACACCTCTGTTCCCTCCAACAGCTTGTCCTACAAAATAGCATTTTCTCTTAACCTACGTATTACAGCAAAAAAAAAAAAAAAAATCCTAGTAATATTTTTGAAATTATCCTTGGTTGGATTTGGTTGGATTAGTAAAAGCATTCCTAAGACTCTCTGAAGGCTGTTTTTACACCTCAAGCTTAGAAATCTTTTCATGCACCTATTAAGTTTAAGGCTGAATTGGGTGCTGGCCTCAACTCTGCATTAGAGAAGTCTGCCTTCAACTCTATAACCAGGGATTTTTTTACCCTGGGGTTTTACAGGTATTCATTAACCCTTGACATTTTAAGCAAAATTTGAGATATTTTCTGTGAAGAGGGTTTTGTTTTATAATAAAGAATTTGTTTGTTCTTTGTTCTGGGTTTCTGGCATGGAGCTTCTGAAACAGAATTTCCTGAGTGATGGCATTATCTTTGTTATTTATGAGCCCCCAGATCACCCCTTAGTTTACATTAAATGAGATGACTCAGGATGGGAGTTGCTCACCAGAACAAACAGCCATATGACTGGGGCTTTAACCCAGCCTGACCTCTGAAGATGGGAGTAGAGCTAGAGACCGAGTTCAGCCCTATGACAAGTGCTTCAATCAATCAAATTCATGTACTGAAGCACCAGTAAAACCTCTGGACACGGAGACTTAGGCTAGTTTTCTGGTTGTTGAACACACTGATACATCAATATCCAGGAAGTAATGAATTCTCATTTCACGGGAAGAGGACAGTGCAAACTGTGTTTGAAATTGTCTCAGCCTTGTCCCATGAATCTCTTCATTTGACAGGTCCTCATTTGTGTCTTTTATGATAAACTGGTTTAAGTGTTAACACTTCCCTGAATTCTATGAGTTGTTCTGGTGAATTATAAAAATTCCTGAATTTTTGGCCAGTTGGTTAAAAGTACAGGTTGCCTGGGAACTCCAAACTTGGAATGGACATACGAAGTGAGGACAGCCTTGTGGGGACTTGTGCCCTTAAACTTGTGGAGTCTGACATTAACTTTGAATGGTTAACATTAAAACTGACCAGCAGTAAACTGGAGGTCCACAAACTGTTGTCAGCTTCCCAAAGGGCTATTTTGCCCAAATACTAGCATTATAAACCACTTCTATAGAGAGTCCTAAGAAAAGAGTTTTCCAAATGAAGGCAAAGTTCTTAAAGAGAGAACTAAGAAAGCTACACTAGCTATGAAGAGCAGTCAGATGATTTCCACAAACTTGTAAAAGATCGGAAAAATGCTCCAGATGCTTAAAAGTCAGAATAAACCATAAATCTCCAGCTTTCAAAACTGAGAAATAAAAAATTTAAAACCTAGCCAACAAGTTTTCCCAAGGCAGAAAGTTCAATACCTAACTCCTCATCTTCTGTACCCAGCCCAAATTTTCTACCCTTATTCCTTTATCACCACTCCATCACCTGTTTCCTTCCATCTTCTCATTCTCAGCAAATAAGAACACTAGTTATTTAGGTATCAGTTTTGGAGTCTTCCTTGCCTCCGCTATTTTTCTCACACCCCACAACTAAAATACCATCAAATTCTTGAAAATGTATTCAATAGTAGACAATACCTCACCTTCCACTGCAGTCCCCAAGAACCTTACAGGGAAAGGGACAGTCCAACAAAGTAAGCCTATCACTTCAAGGGAAAAAAATTACAAAATACTCAAATATTTGACTTCTTCACTGTGTTGTTGCTTACGGAGATGGTACAAAAAAACAATGGCCAAGAAAACTGTTCTTAACACAAATCCAACCAATGGTACAAAACTGCACTATTGATCTGTATTTCTCACTGCCACACACTCATGGTGGGAGGGAGTAAGGGAGAGGGAGCCAGTTTTCACTTAAGAATGCCCTTAATGAATCACTATCGATTTTTAATTTTAATGTTATTAAATATCAACCTTTGAGTTCATGTTTTTGTAAGACTCTAGATGATAAAATAGAAAACATAAATAAAATACTTTGTTAAATGCTGAAATACACGTGTGCAATTTTTTGTGGTAAGCTCAACTAACCACTTTCTCCAAGGAAGACCATTTTAACTTAAAAGAATAATTGATAGACAAACTATCATCATTGGTATTGGCTATTTGCAGGTATTCTCCTGAAAAATGAACAATGAGTTTGTCACTTTTCAAGGAAAAGGAACCACAGAAATTTGATGCCAATGATAAAATTGAAGATTCTTTGGGGAAATCAGAACTTTTGAAAAGGCGTATCTGCCACTGGGGCTTGAGAGCCTCTGAATAGTTGAAAACTTTTTGATAAGACTGGTGGCAATATGAGCGAATGTGCTTTTTATATTATACAGTAAAATGCATCATACCATTTTGGAAATCTGCATAACTCAATATTCAATATTTTCCAAATGACCACTTCATGATGTTGTCAAATTAGGCATGAATAAAGATGTATTCACAGCATGAGACAGATCAATGAGTATTAGTAAAACAGAGTATGAAAAGTTTGTTGATACAGTTTCAATAAAATTATATTGCTCAAATATATTTTGAATTGATATTGAAAATAACGTTGAAGAACTATTAACTTTTTAAAAATTTTGACCACACTCTGTGGCATATGGGACCTTAGTTCCCTGACCAGGGATCAAACTCCTTCGCCCTGCACTGGAAGAAGGAATCAATCTCTGGATCACAGGGTAAGTCCCAAAGAATTATTACTTATAAATACTGGTAGAATATCAAAGAAGAATATCCACTATTATCTGAAAACACTTCCCTTTTCCAAGAACATATCTCTGTAAAAATAGATTTTCTTCATATACTTCAACCAAAACAACATATCACAGCAGACTGAATGCAGTAGAAAATACGATAATCTAACTGTATTCTATGAAGCCAAATATTAAGGAAATTTGCAAAACTTTAGCTAAAGCAGTACTAATACTACTATCAATATGTATTCTACCAATTTTTTTTTTCAGTTTATTGTCTGCTTACCTCTAATAAAGGAGACGTTCTTTTCAAGCAGGAATTTTGCTCATTTTCTGCTGTATCCCCTGGTGCATATTAGGCACTCAATGTATACTTGCTGAATGAATGAGTGAAATGAGACAGCATGAATAGAAATAAAAATGCCTCCAAATATTCTAAAAAACTGTAGCCTAACTTTGGCTACCTGATGTGAAGAAACTGATTCATTGGAAAAGACCCTGATGCTTGGAGAGACTGAAGGCAAAAGGAGAAGGCGTCAACAGAGGATGAGATGGTTGGATGGCATCGCCAACTCAGTGGACAGGAGTTTGAGCAAGCTCTGGGAGTTGGCAGTGGACAGGGAAGCCTGGCGTGCTGCAGTCCATGGGGTTGCAAAGAGTCAGACATGACTGAGCCACTGAACTGAACTGACTGAATGAAAGAGATTCTTTGATGATTAAACTTTAAATGTAATTTTAATTAATTTAAATTTCAATGCCCACATTTTTCAAGTGACTGCTGTACTAGACAGTGTAGCACAAGAATTATAGACCAGTCTCACTGGTAAGGGGCTTCCCAGGTGACATAGTTGGTAAAGAATCTGCCTGCCAATGCAGAAGATGCAAGAGACATGGGTTGGATCCCTGGGTCAGGAAGATCCTCTGGCATAGAAAATGGCAACGCATTTCAATATTCTTGGTTAGTGGCTACTGTATTGGACAGTGTAGCACTAGAATTATAAACCAGGTGGCTCAGATGGTAGAGTCTGCCTGCAATGCAGGAGACCCAGGTTCAATCAGGTCAGGATTGAAGGTCAGGAAGATCCCCTGGAGAAGGAAATGGCAACCCACTCCAGTAATTTTGCCTGGAGAATTCCATGGACAGAGGAGTCTGGTGGGCTATAGTCCATGGGGTTGTCAAGAGTTGGTTACAACTGAGTGACTAACACTTCACTCTTAAGATCCTTCACAATTTCTAGTCTAGGACCACTGAGGTCATCCTCTATCTGCCTAAGTCACCTAAGGAGTTCATTTACAATGCGAAATCTATTTGCATTTTGATAGTGGCCTCTTAAAAACATTAACTGATTCAGGGGCATAGGAAACAGGAAACTTACACTGAACAAACCAAAAAAGTGGACTATTTCCAAATAAACCTGAAGCTAGAAATATCATCAGGAAATAGAAACTTTTAATTCCACCACAATCTCTTTTCTCTTTGAATTAGTATTTGCATCAATTTATTGATCATTATTTGAGCGAGAAAAAGTTTCTGGTTTATTATTTCTTCTAAATCACTCTTGCCTTTTTTTTAAAACAACTGATCCTTTCTCTCTAATACTGATGTTTCAATGGATGAATTATTACTACTTCTCCAAAGTTAAAATTGATCCAAACATTTAAAATGTAAAAATCTATATATACAGTCATTGGACTGGAGACATGAAAACTTCTATACAAATGAAATAATTAAAAATAAATTTACCAGAGTTTATCTAAAACCTTATTTGGATATTCAGAGTAAGATCAAGGGCAAATCTTTACAAAGAATATAAATCACACTCCAAAAAGTTGTAGTTTGTCCTTATAAAATATGTACATACATATATAGGTAAATGGATAAATCCAAATAAAGAAAATTTCAAATCCTTTATGCAAATGGTAGAAATATACATAAAAATCATGGGATGAGAAGACCTGGATATCTTAAACACACAAGCAAAAACACACAATACTAAAATTGCTTACATAAACAGAAATAGTGACATAATAAAATAGCATACTGTCCTAACCCATTGTTTGTTGAATACACCAGTGGTTCATACATGCCAAATTAGTGGGTGATCTGTTAACCACTCAGTAGTCTATCCCATTGCTTCCCTGGAGGTTTATTGCTGCTCTGGCTACTACCACCACCTCTCCTACTGGGACTTCTCTTCTGACTCCAACAGTCTATTACCCTAATCTCCCTTGAATCTACAACTTTGGAGTCAATTTGTCAGCCTGAATGCTCTGGCTACTACCACCATCTCTCCCACTGGGAGCTCTCTTCTGACTCCCACAGTCTATTACCCTAATCTCCCCTGAATCTGGAGAAGGCAATGGCACCCCCACTCCAGTACTCTTGCCTGGCAAATCCCATGGACCGAGGAGCCTGGTAGGCTGCAGTCCATGGGGTCGCAAAGAGTCGGACACGACTGAACGACTTCACTTTCACTTTTCACTTTCATGCATTGGAGAAGGAAATGGCAACCCACTCCAGTGTTCTTGCCTGGAGAATCCCAGGGACAGCGGAGCCTGGTGGGCTGCCATCTATGGGGTTGCACAGAGTCGGACATGACTGAAGCGACTTAGCAGCAGCCCCTGAATCTACAACTTTGGAGTCAATTTGTCAGCCTGCATGCTCTCTGAAAGCAATAACTGGAGACAAGGAAGTATATTGGGAAGCAATATAAGGCCAACAAGCATTTTCAGTTGAGCTGAGACCATACAGGGCGTTGCTGGCTGTCAGAGGACTTTGAGATGTTTGAGATGTTTCTGCAGAAAGAAAGTCCTCATGCAGGGACTTTGCTGGTGGCCCACTTGTTGAGGCTGAGCCTTTTAGTGCAAGGGTAGTGGGTTCGGTCCCTGGTTTGGGAACTGGGGTCCTGCAGGCCTCATGGCCAAAGGGCCAAGATATAAAGTGGGAGCAATATTGTAATGAATTCAGTAGGGACTTTGAAGATTGTCCATATCAAGAAAAATCTTAAAAAAGAAAGAAAGAAAGAAAGAAAGCCCTCATGCATACCAATCAGATTGTGTATTCACATTTCTATATCATTTGTCCAGGAGTGTCACTATTTTTCATTGAGCACTCTGATTTAAAAAAAAAAAAAAAAGGCTTTACCCCCTAATGTCTGTTGATCCTCACAGACCCAAGGAAATAGTAATGGTTTTTTCCATTTTACAGAAATATATGGAGTCTAAGAAGCATGGCTGAAGCCCCCAAGCTAGTAAACAGTGAAGTTAGTTCACAGAGCAAGTCAGAGACCTGAAAATGTCTTTTCTCCTCTACACAGATTATCTCATCACACAGATAAAGTGCATGGAGGTCATTAGAGGTCATCTAAATATTGTGCTTCATTCCCTCCTGCCTCATAGTCTGCCTACATGAAGAGAAGGAACAGCTGGGTTAATTCCTAGGCAGCAACACCCAGGAGAGCTTTCGACAGAAGTCTAATTTTATATGAAAATGCTACAAGATCACTTACAGCAGAGACATCCTCCAGATGAATCCTAATCTTAAAGTGAACAGATCAGCAAATTATATTCATATTTAAGGAAAGAGGTCCTGTAAAGACACGCCCTAAAATATGCCATTGCATTTCTCTGGAATGTGTTCAGGAGGTGAAAATAACTACAGAAATCGGCTAGCTTTCCTTATCACACAATATTCCCAACCATCTGCTGCATGTGCTTATGAAGACAGAGCTCGGTGCTTAAAATTCTCATCAAAGAAAATGTGAATAACCAGTTTACAACCTGTGAGGAAAAGGGAAAAGAATGCCTCCTTCCCGTTGCCACAAGTTCAGATTCACAGTTAACGCGTGTAGTTGTGGGCGGCTGTGCTTGTTTCTTAAAAGAAGATAATTGCACACACCACCAAATAACAAAACAAAAGGAGAAAATATGTGTGGGAGGTGGGAGTGAGTTGTTAGAATAATTTAATTACTGTCAGGTGGTTTTCAAGCTGCACTAGGGGGAAAAAAGCCTAAACAAGATCTATTACCCAGAAAACAACTTGAGCTACCATCTCTGCTCGTTTTTATCAAATGATCCCAAAAGAATCATTTTCAAGAATTTGACAAACTTTAGGTAGATATATGAACCAGTTGCTACTTGCTTTGAGTGCAAAGATAGGTTTAATTAAGGCCTTAAAGGCCAATAATGTGCAATCTATTCTATGACTATTAACAGTGTTTTACACACTCGTGAACACTGGGACCATTACTGATAAAAACAACTGTCTGGCTTCCTCTGAACAGTATGTGTGGCTCAGGTTCATATAGAAAGTGAAAGTGAAGTCGCTCAGTCGTATCTGACTCTGCGGCCCCATGGGCTGGAGCCCACCAGGCTCCCATCCATGGAATTTTCCAGGCAAGAGTACTGGAGTGGATTGCCATTTCCTTCATATACAGACTATGGAAATTTATTACCTATTTGTGTAAGGTCCCAAGCTTTGGGAAGGAGGGAAACTCACCTTATAGGGATGATAGGGAAAGTGAAAGTGGCCACTACAATAGGAAAGACAGGCTTTAAAAAAAGAGAGAAAAGACATGTCTCCTGCAGCCTAGCTCAGACCCATGGCCTCTGCCCTACTTTAATGGCCTTAAGCTTTGAAGATGGCACTGAAATGTACCATAGGTAAAACATAGGCAGGCGTGGTCTGATTCCTGCCCTGAAGGGGTACTTCATGAGGTGTGTCATGCTTTGAGAGTTCAGAGACCAGAAGAAGAGGAACACTGGGAAGAGAGGTACCCATTCGCCAGAGACACACACAGCTATGAGCCCCTGTAACAACACTATTTCACACTCTGGCAGTGGCCTAGAGCAGGTATCCGTGTGGACATGATAGAAGATTCGCCGTGACAGTGACGAAGACTGCAAAAATGCTTTGGCGAACTCAGCAATGGACAGTCCTGGAATAGACAAGACCTGACATGGAGAGAGGTAACTGCATCATTCAGGACAGGCTTCATATAAGGAAGCATGGTAGGTTGATTCAAATCATCTTTGGAATGACAGTCATACAGGTCAGATGAAAGAGTCCTGAACCTGGGAGTACTGGCTTGATGGACTGCCCAACTCTCCCCACACCCTCTCCATTGCTATCTCCAATCACACACTCCACCTTTGCCTCAGAACTTTAAATCCATTGAGGATTAAAACAACTACGCTGTGAAATGTAATAAGCATACCTATCACTGTTAGCTGTCAACATGATCACAAATGTTGACACTGACCATCAGAGTATTGAATGAATATATCCTTGAAAATAACACAACTGGTTATATGGAGGTCTATGAGCAACTCTGAGTGAACAGAAAATTACTACTGTCATCTTGACACACTACAGGGTTAATTACATGCTAATAAAAGTCAATAATTGTTGTACCATTGCAGTTACTAAAATTCAAATGGCATCATTTTGTTTGTGAATCATTGGATTAAAGATATTAGGGCCAGTGAATTAATCTTTGCATTCCTTCCTTCAGACATAGCACAGCCAAGTGCTTGTTTACTTGGCATGCTCCCTGTTACTCCGAGAGAAGCACTTGGGCTGAACTGAGTCCCCTGGTTACAAGTACGTCATCAGCCACACTTAAACCAGGAAATACAGGGCTCTCAGGAAGAGCACTTGATAATGAAGCACAGAGAGCCCAAATTAGCCAATAATCAGCATTACTCTTCATCCTGAAATGATGCAATCATATTTTACAAGGTGGGCTAGCAGTGGCGATCAGTTTGGTGAACATATAGGAACCCTTTCCTAGGTTTGCCCCAGTTTGTATGGTTTTAAATAACCAGGTTTAAATGACTTCCAAGTGTATCAGCTTCTCTTTTTCAAAATCTCAGAAACAGCCCATTAGTAGCAGAATTTATAGTTCATATGGGTGGCAAATTTAACTAGACTGTAAGATCTTTAATGCTAGGAACAATGTTTTATCCTTTCTTATATGTAGTGAGCACAACACTTGGTGCTGAAAATATTTAATTAACGTTTGCTAAATTATTAACAGTGAGAACACGAAATGATGAATGACCTCTATGAGTCACTGGCTGATTGGACAGGCCTTCTTATTGTTATCTGGCACTACTGAGCACAGGGATGATGAGAATGACTAGCCCAAGATAGCTTACAGAATCACAAAAGCCCACGTGGCTTCCGAGCTCGCGGAGTCAAAAGCCCATCTAAACAGGACTAACTTAGTAACACACACTCCTTTCAACACGGAGAAAAATAGCTTTGTTAGATTCTAGGATTTTAAGGCCCACTTATTTCAGGTTACTTGCTTTCAGCAGGTATTGCATAAATACCAAAGAAACAGTGCTAAAAGTAAAGAGATTTTCTATTTTCATTCCTAGAAAACTCATAGGTAGTATTATGTCTTGCAGTGCATGAGTACAGCTGGATTCTCTTTATACTGAAAAGTGCACAGCAGACAAAGGTACTGAGGAATCATTCCCAGAGAATGACAGAATCCTGTCTTGTTCCCTAGTTTTGTTACACTGATTTACAGTCTAACACCTGAGTGACTCTTTAAAGAAAAAGTATCTAGGCTTACCATTAGCAAACTGTTAATTAGCATGTAGGCTTGCACAGGCACTGGAGTGAAAAGAACTGGGTTTTAGATCTCCCACTTACTGGCTATATGACCTTGGGCAAATCACTTGACCTCTCTGAACCTTGGTTACTATAACTATTCCCATTTCTCAGCCTTCAAGATCCAGCTGAAGCCAGGTATGTTCCTAGAGACTCCATAAACCATAAAGAAATAAAAAATGTTATTCACTATTGTTTTTATAGATGTCTCTTTCTGTATATTTAGAAGGTAAAGATCTATACTGTAGGAAAATACCCAATTTAAAAGCAGTGATTCAGAGACATAATTGCAAATTGGAAGTGAATTCCAGTGTGATGGAGTGACTGAAAATCAAATCGTGGATTCATCCAGGTGTCCAGAGACATCACTGCACACCAGGAAGGTAATAATGTCTTTCTACACAAGTTTGTTTAGAAGACAAAAGAATTTGTCTCTCAGTTCTGGTGCCTCCAATATCATAGTGATTCTGATACCCTGAAATTATAAGTGGCATTCACTCAATGTCTACCATATGTATTTAATTTAAACTTTAACACGTATCTATCACATAGGCAATTACAGCTTTTTATTCAGGTTTAAAAATCTACTAAAAAAAAAAAACTTTCCAGATATACTTGTGTAAGAAATATTACTGTTGGTAGAAACAAATATTAATACAAGGGCTTGAATGTTCAAAGTGTAAGACACAGCCCAACAACAGAATTTCAGTGATTTTATGCTTTCCTATAAACCAGTGTGCCTTTTCTGTAAAATAAGCAATTTTTCTGACATTCTTTAATGGCCTAGTTCCTCTAACCATTAAGGTACACATTTTTTTTTTAATGAATTTTAGTACTTTTGTATTTGTAACAATGGTGTATTTTACAGAGGTATATACAGTTAGCTTTTCTTTCTTTCTTTTTTTTTTTTTTTTTTTTTCGGAGTTTCTAGTTAACCTTTCCCCTGCACAGTTGGGTTGCTGCTGTAAATTTGTCAGAGAATCCTTAATTTTCTTTTCTCTCTCATCTTCTTTTCCTCTTTGCGTCCTTCCGACAATCATCATGGCTCTCCTGACACTGATGCGAGGGAAACAGATGGCGCCCTAGCTCTCCTCTCAGGGCTTTATCGAGCTGCGTCTCAGAACCCACACAGCGGGAGGAATTTAGGTCCCAAACACATTTATGCTCCTCTAAAGATGAGGTAACGTCTCTCCTCTACACCGTGATCAGACCGAGGCTGATCCACCGAGGGGGTCCGGTGAGGTAGAGGGCTGGATGCTGTGTTGGGCTCCTCCCTGTGAGCAGTCGGTCTCCATGGAGACAGACGCTCAACAGAAGAATCACGACGGGGCCAGGTGGGGACCAGAAGCAGCAAAGGGAAATGCCAAGAGTCAACAGATGGGGAGAAACAAGGAACTAAAATGAGAGACTCAGTCGTTTGGGTGGGAGGATTTACCTTCTAGCTGATTTTTTAAATATTTCGTCTCAAAAAAAAAAATAAATAAAATAAATAGAAGACTATTTAGGTGAGTAAAACTAAAATTTTAGTTGTTAATTACAAATAATTTCCTCAGGGTCAGAATTTTTTTAATCATTTCAATATTTATCATTGTAGATCTGCTCAACTTTCATTAAGCAGAATTAGTGAGAAAGTAGTTGATCATGAAAACTGTTGCTTTCATTTGGCAAATAATCACATTCCCATTTAAAACCCTCATCAAGTTGCACACACGATATGATCTATTAAGCTCTTGGCTTTCTCTAGCATCTCATTAATTTCAGAGAGTGATTTCTAATGATCACATTTCAGAAATTGTCAAAAACGTTTTTCTCCTTTTGTTGCCTGTCACCGAGTGAGAACAATCTTGGAATGACACCATACGTTTCAACATGCCTTTTCATAATGAGTCTTTAGGGGGAAATTCAACTTATGAGAATTAAGAAAACAGTCTGCTACTTCCCATAACATCAAAACCATAGGAACATAGCTTTGCATGCATAATACCACATGACTATAATGCCAGCGATGGGGGTGGTTGTATTCTGCATAGATTATGAGCAGATTAATCAGTTTAAGTGTAGTATTAATTGCACTTGCCAATATACACAAAGTCACTGACTACATTTTGTCACTATTTCTAAGAACTAAGGAATAAAAGGGAAATGTGAAAGGTGAAAACAAATTCTCAGCTTTGCCTCTTGACAATTTTATGCCACGGATCACAAAAAGCTAATGTACTCAATCTTACAACTTCTAAAAAGCAGGAATACATTCATTTTATTACTTTCTGCCCCACTCAGGACTAACCTTAGTTATTAGTATTGTTTTCAAAATAAAACAGTGTATTATAATCACTGCAGGAAAAACAGACTAGTCAAAGAGGTGCATTTATCTAAAATCCTTTGTCCTTAGAGACCAAAAATGACTCACAACTTGGGACTTGGACAGCAGATGTGACAGCCAGTGTCACAGGAGCCAAAAGTGAAGTGAGAGCAATGGTCTCAATCTCATTCCCTAGGGGATGCTTTTTAAAGAAATGTCCTTTGAGTTTATGCCAGTCACACAACACCTTTTTATGATACTGCAATGTTTTTCTGCTACATTGTCAAAAATCCTAGGAAACAGAACAAACCTGTGACATTTCAAAGATATTTCAGAAAGACCTAATAATTCATTTTACTTATGAAGTACCTGAACAACCAGGGCAAGAAAAAAAAAAATGTGTTCAATGTTACAGTTTAACTCATGATTATCAAAGTCAGTTCTTCTGCATGATCTGAATCAGGTGAAAAAATCCACATGCCCCAAATATAATGCTTTTGCCCACCTGAAGTTGCATTTGAGTCAACATAGATTCTGACTTCCCTGGTAGATCAGATGGTAAAGAATCTGTCTGCAATGCAAGAGACCCGGGTTCAATCCCTGGGTCAGGAAGATTCCCTGCAGAAGGGAATGGCAACCCACTCCAGTATTCTTGCCTGGAGAATTCCATGGGCAGAGAAGCCTGGTGGGCTATAGTCCATGGGGTCCCAAAGATATGGACACAACTGAGTGACTAACACACAGATTCTGACATTATTTCCAGAAGAACACTATAAACTTACAATTCTATCATCAAAAATTAAAGAATTAAATTATACTAGTAAAAAATGCTTAGCTAAAAGAAGATCTTTGAGGAAATAAGATGAGGACAGGTACAACAGGTAAAGAAATATTGAGACTGAGAGAGAAGGATCAATCCGGCATTTTTTGAATACATATTATGTCCCTGCATTCTATTTTTGAATCCTCATAATGAATTAGTATTGCTCTCATATTACAAAGTTGATCACACAGACAGTGAGGAGCAGAGCCTGAATTCTAAGGACACTGATGAGTGGGTAGAGATGGTGGATGAGTGGAGAGGAGCATCTGGAGATAGTTCATTGCACGAGGAGATCCTAGGACAGTTGGGAGAGTAGTAGGCGTCAGAGGACAAAATTCCAAAGGCAAAGTTCACCAAAGAAGTGGTTCAAATGGACATAACAGAATCCTAACACTGGCTCTACTTTATTTCGTAATCAAGTTTAAAACATTTGAAGGATTTGGGGAGAATGATTCACACAGAGGAAACTACAAGCACCCTTTAATCATCACATTCTTCAAAAATAGTAGTAAAATGCTGTTGGGGAGTTATTGCAAAAATTAAGTGGGCTAGTTCTAAGTGTGGTGAGGGTATATATATATATAAGTGTGATACGTATGAGTGTGTAGGCATGCATATGGCAGTGTAGTATGTATGTGAATAAGTGTGGTGTGGGGGGTGCATGTCTGTGTGTGCTGTGTCTGGATCTGTATATGTGTGATGAAGCACATTTAACACATTATTATTGATACTTTATGATCCTTTATTCACTCACCTGGGAAAACAACTGACTCTACTTGAACTCTCCACCGACTGGGAGCCTGGCCTTCAGAAAATGAGCACAGTGTTGCTGACTGGGCTCCTCTTGAATTCAAAATGGGTACCAAAAAGTGCCCAGTAAACCTAATGTTTCCTATAAGCAAATTTTCCACATTCTCCAAGAAGCCCATCTTGTCTGTTTTCTGACCTCCAATATTCCCAACCCACTCTTTTAACTGTTGACTTCAACTTGTATTTCTCTGAGAAGCTAGATATAACCATATAGGAATTCTCTCACATTTCCAGCATCACCCCCTACCCCTGTTGCTACCTAAATACTCTGCCTTTCTTCCTGTTTGTTACATTACTCATTGTTTTGCAGTTCCTTTACTGATCACACCTTAGTATGAATAAAAACAAAAATACAATATACCAAGATGGATGGGATGCAGAGAAAGCAGTACTCAGAGGGAAATTTATAGCGGTAAACACATATATTTTTAAAAAGATCTCAAATCAATAACCTAATGTTATAGAAAAAAATATTATTAACATATACTAGGAAAAAATGTATGTTAACAGTTAGATAACTTGGATATATTAAAAACCACTGAATTGAATATTTTAAGTTTTCTGGTATGTGAATTATATCTTAATAAAGATGTTAAAAAATATCTGTGAAAGAGTCCCTGCACAGAGCCCAAGTGAAAGAGTTGTTCAATATCTGATAAATTATTAAATGCAATTCCTTGCCACACCCTCCCCCTCACCTTACACTCCTGCCACACCAAACAACCAAAAGGCCATATTGCACCCCCATTACTTTATCTTTCTTTCAACTTGAATTCTTTGTCTTACCCTCTCCACTTCATGAACCCTGAAGCCTTAAAGACGGCTTCCAACCATCTCCTCTGTCGACACTTGGGCAAAACTCCCTGCTTTCGCAGTAACTGGCTGTGTAGTCCAGAAATGATTTGTTCATTTATTTATCTTGCATATTAGATGGTGAATTTCTGAGGGCTACAACTTTGACTTTTCCAACATAAGTTTCCATGGCATCTAACTCATAGTAAATGCTCATTAAATATTTACTAAATAAAGGAACCACTAAAACAGCCACATGGTCTGCTTGTAAGTCATTGCTTATATGAAAAGTCACATGGACTGTTTGTAAGTCACTGTTTATCTGTTGAGAAAGGTTTTTTTGTTGGGCCAACTTGGAAGCAAAAAAGTAAAAGTATATACCATGCATCCAGGGAAGGTGTCCAAATGATGAGCAGGCATTCCAGATTTACCTGAGCATGGTTTCAGTATGCAGTATGCTCTCAAAGTGTGGAATATGAGGTAAGCTCAAGGATTAGCTCCATCAGAATGAATTTTGTTCTGTCTTTCGGTTATACTCATGAAGTTTCATTGCTTTCAAGTACTTCTTCAGAATTACTTTTAGTATATTTTGATCTATCAAAATTTCTTTTGGTCTATTGTACTAGACTAATTTTCTCTGTCATGCAAAAGTGTCGTCATTTTTGGAACTTAGAGGACTCAAAGTTTAAATGGGAAGACTTAGTCCATATTTTAAAATATGTTTTTTTAAGTATACTTTCCTAGATGCACACTGTAGTTAGATTTTCTTGCTCTATAATTGATTTCTCTGTCTTGAACTTATTTTTGCTGATTTTTTTTTTCTGTCCTTGAAACAATAAGATACTATAACTTCACCTGCCTGTTTATGAGGGTTTTCAGGTGCAGCAGCACACCTGCTGAGAAAAACTGTTAGCACATAAGGAAAAGTGAAGTGGACAGCCTTGCCTGAGAGAATACAAGCAATTTTGAATGCATGAAAAGATCTGAATAAAATGAGAAGCAACATAACCTGATAGACCCATGGTTCAAAATACACTAAAACAAATTTTAAAATCACTATTATAAATTACTCTGGAAAATATTCTACAAAAGTCAGTTCTTTGAATCTCACATAAAGGCACCTTACTTACTGAAGCAGGAAATGTTCAGGTGTTAAAAGAACAGCAGCATCATTCTTTATAGACTAAAATGAGGATGTACTAGAAAGCAATCTTCAAATCCTACTTTTCACAACGTCAAATCCATTTTGCAAAATTTGAAAAGTTCTAGAAGCAGCCAAACATTAGAGCAAGGATTGCTTAGGGTACCAATTCTTTTACATAAAAAAATGATGAAATATGTTGGTTCTTACCTACAGATGCAAGAAATAGAAACTTGAAAAATTAAAGTTCTGATATTGATCAGTCTTATCTAATTAGTGCTATAATTATTCCTGACTTTTAAATATTCTTGTCACTTACTGATTTCATCTTGGCAAAAGGAGAGCACTAGAGTAGCAGAGTAGGGATTCAGAAACCTAGTTTCAATGCTGGCACTATCTAGCTGTGTTCCCATGGGTAAGTCCTTTCATCTTTTTGAGTTTCAGTTTTTTCTACTTAAAAAATTAAGAAGTTGAATAAAATTATTCCAATTCTGGTTGTGTGAATAAAATTAGTTATATAAAATGAAATATAAAGCATAGTCTGGAAATAAAAGCAAGATGAAAATTAAACAAAATTTAAGGGATGAAGATTTGACTTAAGAAGACAAAAAACAACATTTCATTTATTTATTGTCACACCACTGTCTGCAGATAAGATTGGTGTCAAAGATACAAAAAGAAGAATGCTGTAACCTTAAGCAAGAAGAACAAATAAACTGCTGATGGAATGCCATCTCTACCTGGTTGGAACAGAATACAGAGGAGCCCAAGGCCAAGTCTGAGTTCAAGGGGAAAGAATGCTAAGATTTATTAGTAATGTGTATCATAGACTCAGTAAAAGAAGTAGCATATGCAAGATAGTTGCCATTACATAAGCTGTAAAACAATATTTTAACCAAGTATAGTACATACCCTGTCATTTGTGTTTCAAAAAATGCCTGAAGACTTTAGGACAGTCTCTATCCTCAAATAACACAACAGCATATAATCTGTCACATGAATTACAGTAACTTTAAAGTGTAAGTATCTCCTTTCAGGCCCTAAACTGTTCTATAAATATAAGAGTTAAGCAGAAAAGCTAGTTGCAGCTACATGCCCTCCCCATTGTTGTTCATCTTTTCTGTAGTAGTAAGAGTTCTGGAAGTTTATTTGGGCACATGACTGGCCAGAATAACTGCTCTGTTTCTCAGACTTTCTTGCAGTTTTAGATGGGGCTGTTTGGCTAAGTGCTGACCAGTGAGATCTGAGCAGAAGTGATGTGACCAACTTCCGGGTTGTAGCCTTACCTTTCCTTCCAAAGGCAGACTGGGTGATGGTGAGCCATGTATGGGGATGAAGATAAGGTGACACCCTGAATCACTATATGAGCTATACACTTCTAGGGAAAGTTACTCATGACAGAAATAATCCTCTATCTTGCTTAAAGCCACTATAATTTCAGATCTCTCTTAGAGCAGCCAAATTCATAACCTAACTATAAAAGTTATAAAATAGTTACTTTGGGATAAGAAATGTGTCTCATTGTGGGAAATGTGATTCAGGAGAAACCATATCCATTATGTGGATATTTTCAAGAAGTATCCAAGAAGGTGAAAGTTGCAGTGCAGCTACCAACATATTCTTACACAGGAGTTACATGGGTCAAATCCAGCCAAGCACCTGCTTGTAAATAAAGTTTTACTGGAACACAGCCATGTTCATTTGTAATTGCCTAAGGCTGCCGTCTGAACTACAATAGCAGAGCTGATTCATTCTGACAGACACCATATGGTCCACAAAGATACTTACTATTTGGACTTTTACAGAAAAAGTTTGATGGCCCCTGTCTTGAAAGACGTTAGCCACACGAACTCTAAGTGAACTAATTTCAGATACCACTTTTTCTTATTTCTGTATGGCAGTTTGTCACATCTATGTTTTAATATTCAACATCTTTCTTTCAGTTTATCCAGATACAGTATTTTCTGTCAAAGAACTATTTCCCCTCATTCCTCTCCCTAGTAATTATACTTCAGATCAGATCAGATCAGATCAGATCACTCGCTCAGTCGTGTCCGACTCTTTGCGACCCCATGAATCGCAGCATGCCAGGCCTCCCTGTCCATCACCAACTCCCAGAGTTCACTCAGACTCACGTCCGTCGAGTCGGTGATGCCATCCAGCCATCTCATCCTCTGTCGTCCCCTTCTCCTCTTGCCCCCAATCCCTCCCAGCATCAGAGTCTTTTCCAATGAGTCAACTCTTCGCATGAGGTGGCCAAAGTACTGGAGTTTCAGCTTCAGCATCATTCCTTCCAAAGAAATCCCAGGGCTGATCTCCTTCAGAATGGACTGGTTGGATCTCCTTGCAGTCCAAGGGACTCTCAAGAGTCTTCTCCAACACCACAGTTCAAAAGCATCAATTCTTCGGCACTCAGCCTTCTTCACAGTCCAACTCTCACATCCATACGTGACCACAGGAAAAACCATAGCCTTGACTAGACGAACCTCGGTGCCACTTAATCCCAGGACCATTTTTCATGAAAAGATATTATTGCTTCACAAGAATTAGTGCATCACAAAGGTAAGTAAGGAAAACCAGTGGGATAAGGCACAATCTTCTGGTTGTTGGCTCTGTTCACTTCCAAATTTAGTGCCTGACTCCCACATTCTGGTCTCACTACCTGTAAGTTCAAGTTCACTCTCTGACCTCAAAGACACTTAGAACAGTGACTTTTTTTCACTGTTAAAGAAAATATATCTAAAATATTTAAAGAAAACCAGACTGTTTACATTAAATCCAAAAATGGTAGGGGTCTATTTTAGCAGAAATTTTAGAGATGAGTCAGTGTGAGTCTTCAAAGGTGAATCTGACTTAAACAGAATTTCAGATGGAAAAAAAGTGAGGCCAATGAAGTAGAGTATGCTGCATTTATCTCAACAGCAGTCAAATAAAAAGAAAGAAAATGATTGCATTTCTAACTGCAAATAAAAACCACACCTGTCAAAATAGACATCCAACTAACAGTGAAAAGTTTGTAATGCTGGCTCTAAAAATGCTTGGTTCTTGAATTCATTCTTTCAATACATTTTTAATAAGAAAAATTGAGTCAAACTTTAGGCCATTGAAATATAATGAAGACTTTGTAAAAAAGGATCTATAGATCAAAATTAATAAAAGAAATTCAGTTGGTATGTGTTCATAAATACAAAAAATACATCATACCCATATTTTAAAAATATATTTTAAAATTAAATTTATTTTACATACCCATCATCTATAACATGCCTTAGCACCTATGAGATTTCAAAATCTAATTTGTAAAAATGTATTTTAAGAAAAGCCAAGGTTGTGGGAAGCATAAAATGTTTTAAAATTATAATTATGCATATATTTAGAACATGTACCAATTTTATTACCCTTACTATCTCTGAGTGTGTTGTCTAATATAGTAGCCACTAACCACATGTGGTTTCAAGTGTTACTGAACACTAGATATGTGGCTAGTTCAAATTTAGATGGTATAAAATACATACTAAATATTGAAAACTTGGTATAATAAAAAATATAAAATATAGTGTCTCCATTTTTACATTTTGATTATATATGGAAATAATGTTAGATATGTTGAATTCAATACATTATTAAAAATTAATATATTTTTTTAGCTTTTTTAATATAACTACTAGAAGAAAATTTTATAAGACATTTCACTGTTTCTCTATGGATCTTGAGTATCTCAGAGTACTTTCTTCCTCAGAGACAATTATCAGCTTTGGGTTTCTGAGAAACCTACTACCATAACGCTGGCAATCAGTAAATGTAAATTGTGTACTGGATATTTCAATGGGATTAAAAAATAATTTTGTCTAACTGTGAAATATGGATTTTACTTTAAGGAATCTATTAAGAAATACAGAAATAAAATGTCCAAATTCTCTTGTTCTCCTTGCTTTTTTTTCATTTTAATTTCATTCATTCCAGAGACAAGACTATGTTTGCAGGTAGAGTTAAGATGTGGTATTAGTTGTAAGTTGGGAAGGAAACAGATGACTAAAAAATTATTTGAATCAATGAGAGAATGATGCCCAGGTGAGATACAATAACTAAACTTAGGATGAAATTTGACCTAAATAACCTCATTCAAAGAACAAAAATTTAGCACCTTACATTATTTATTTTTCTAGTGTTGCACCTTCATAATCAATCTAGGATACTAGCTTGGTACAGATGGAAAAAAGGCTTGTATGCAAAAACATATGAGATTCTTAACTGATATGCCCTCCACAGGCAATCAAGATAATACTATTTAGGACATGAATTCTAAAACCTATTACAAAGTACTTTTTTACTGTAACAGTTCTAAAATGCTGACTTACTTTCCTGACCATCTAATTTTATCTTAATGAACTATTTTATTCGATGAATCACTATTCTTGTAAGGTCTTCTGCATAACAGAACAGAATGTGACAGCTAACAGCATGTGCGAGTGACAGTGCCCACTGCCTCTAGCCCTGTTGTTTTGAATGATTTTCTCAGGATAGAGATACTTGACCCTGCAGAAACACAGTCCTTTGAATTTTCTCCTAAGGCCCACTTGAAAGCTATCTCCCACTGCTCTTTCGATGTCAAGTCTTGCCAAGAATAAAAGTGCTGTGTTACTCACTCCATCAGTTCTTTGTCCCAAAACAGATGAAAAGTCCTTGTTTTCCCTTCTAAGATGTCAGGGAATGAAAAGAGAGAAAAGTAATTTCAGTGCCCAGAAGTAGACATGCCTGTGTGATCATTTCCGAACACCAGTTGCTCCTAAAGTCAACAGGGGGACATGAAGTGCAATTCTTCTCTGTTTTTAATCCTCTGGTGAATTAAAAAACTTCACTTGTCTTGAAAAAAATCCATACTTTATTTTTAATTCAGTGAGAGAACAAAGACAAAAGACACTGTGGTAAATGTTTAGAACATGCATCGTTCATTAACAGGGATCGCGATTATGGGGAAAACAACCCTCCCTCCTTAAACTTCAAACTTAACCAACCTACAGCAGGATCTTCCTACCATGCCTGACATGAGGGCTTTTCATATTTGCACTTTCGGAGGTGAGAAGAGTGTTTCCAGGAGCCCTGGGGAAAAGTGTAGTTGGAAAAGACACAAGAAATAGAGAGGACAAGATAGCCTAAACCAGACTCACGGATTAGGTCTAACCTTCCTCAGAAAGGGAAGAAAATGTTTTTTTTTATGAAGAAACTTATGAGACGTTGGATATAAATTTGAGTTTATATTGTTAACAAGGGAGAGAATATGACTCCAACAGAGTTCAGAGATATGACCAGGTGCTAAGATGTAGTGAAGCCAGCCAGGGCGGGTGGTGTGTTGTTTGGCAAGATTTTCATCAGCTAAGGAAGTGAGCACGCATATGAGAAGTACCACATTTACCTATTTCCTCTATCTATATCGCAGTCTTGTTTTCACTTTCTTCCTCATTTTCCTGCCATCACAATCTTAACTGCAATGTCAACGTAATGCCTTTTTAAAAGCTGTTCATACAAACACTTTTGGTGCGCGTGATGGGTGTGCATTACTGTTTCTGTCACAACCTTTGTGCAGCAATGGAAGCTATAGGATAAGGATGAACAGCAGCCAGAAAGTGCCCACCACCCCAGCACAGCAAATGGGTTGCCAGATGCAGCCACTGTAGTCAGCAGCTTCCCTCAGCTAAACTGCTGGGGTAGCTAGAGAGGGAGAAGATTCGAAGTCTTGATCAAGGCCACTAGTGAGACAAAGCTTAGGAGACTCTGAGGAGGGACAGGTCACCATGTTCATGTGGCCTCTTCATTCACATGCAGAGCCTGGAGAAGTCAACACACATTCAGATCACATGCAACTTTTCTCCCAGAGAATGAGACAGGAGTCAACAGAGCAGAAAGTAAGAATCCCTGATCCCAGAAGTGATGTTATTACTACATCTTTGTAACAGAAAGGAAGGACAGAGAATAAAACTGGTTCCAAAATTTAGGCTGGGATTTTTTACTTGCATACTTCTTCAACATTTATCACATACTATTCAATAGATGTACTCATGAACATAATAGTAATTTTTTTTTTGGAAACTGAATTATATTTAAAATTTTCCAGGAAATATCATATTGAAAGGAATCTGCAATAACATCCCTTAGCAGCTCAGACAGTAAAGAATCTGCTTGCCATGTGGGAAACTCAGGTTCAAACTTGGGTCAGGAAGATCTCCTGAAGAAGGGAATGACTACCCACTCCAATATTTTTGCCTGGAGAATTCCACAGACAGAGGAACGTGGTACGCTACAATCCATAGGGTCCCAGAGAGTCAAACACAACTAAGGGACTAACACTTACTAAAACACCACCTACTAAATGCATCTGCTTTGTACAATTGTACTTTTACATCCTGTTTTCTTGAAATAAAATATAATTTCTAGCAAATTCACAATATTTTTATTCAGTTCAGTAGTTCAGTCATGTCCAACTCTTTGTGACCCCATAACTGTAGCACGCCAGGCCTCCCTGTCCATCACCAACTCCCAGAGCCTACCTACCTAAACTCATATCCATTGAGTCAGTGATGCCATCCAGCCATCTCATCCTCTGTCATCCCCTTCTCCTCCTGCCCTCAATCTTTCCCAGCATCAGGGTCTTTTCAAATGAGTCAGCTCTTCGCATCAGGTGGCCAAAGTACTGGCGTCTCAGCTTCAACAAC
The DNA here is from genome assembly GCF_003369695.1 of Bos indicus x Bos taurus. Taxonomy (NCBI): domain Eukaryota; kingdom Metazoa; phylum Chordata; class Mammalia; order Artiodactyla; family Bovidae; genus Bos; species Bos indicus x Bos taurus. The sequence continues at coordinate 26,332,002 of NC_040087.1, read as the reverse complement.
AGTCTTTCCAATGAACACCCAGGACTGATCTCCTTTAGGATGGACAGGGTGGATCTCCTTGCAGTCCAAGGGACTCTCAAGAGTCTTCTCCAACACCACAGTTCAAAAGCATCAATTCTTCGGTGCTCAGCTTTCTTTATAGTCCAACTCTCACACTCATACACGACCACTGGAAAAACCATAGCCTTGACTAAATGGACCTTTGTTGGCCAAGTAATGTCTTTGCTTTTTAATATGCTGCCTTGTTTGGTCATAACTTTCCTTCCAAGGAGTAAATGTCTTTTAATTTCATGGCTGCAGTCACCATCTGCAGTGATTTTGGAGCCTAAAAAAATAAAGTCTGACTTTGTTCCCACGGTTCCCCCATCTATTTGCCATGAAATGATGGGACTGGATGCCATGATCTTAGTTTTCTGAATGTTGAGCTTGAAGCCAACTTTTTCACTCTTCTCTTTCACTTTCATCAAGAGGCTCTTTAGTTCTTCTTCACTTTCTGCCATAAGGGTGGTGTCATCTGCATATCTGAGGTTATTGATACTTCTCCCGGCAATCTTGATTCCAGCTTGTGCTTCCTCCAGCCCAGCGTCTCTCATGATGTACTCTGCATATAAGTTAAATAAGCAAGGTGACAATATACAGCCTTAACGTACTCCTTTTCCTATTTGGAACCAGTCTGTTGTTCCATGTCCAGTTCTAACTGTTGCTTTCTGACCTGCATACAGGTTTCTCAAGAGGCAGGTCAGGTGGTCTGGGATTCCCATCTCTTCCAGAATTTTCCACAATTTATTGTGATCCACACAGCCAATGGGTTTGGCATAGTCAATAAAGCAGAAATAGATGTTTTTCTGGAACTCTCTTGCTTTTTCGATGATCCATTGGATGTTGGCAATTTGATCTCTGGTTCCTCTGCTTGAACATCTGGAAGTTCACGGTTCACGTATCACTGAAGCCTTGGGGACTTAATATGTGCCAAGCTTTGAGCTACATCCTGTGATTTCCAAGATGAATAAAACACAGTCCTTGTTCTCAAAGATGTTATGGATTCTCAGAGAAGATAGTTATGATGCCATGTGGGAAAAACTCAGCACTAAGGAAGAAGTAGATTAATTCAGCAACAGTGGGGTGAAGTTTGGAAAGCTTTATGACTTTGAAGCTGGGTATTAAAAGAAGGTTGGTTAAATGTTAATATGTCAATCAGTTAAGGGAAGGAGTGATATCCCAAACATAGAAAAAACAGGTACCTGGGGCAAAATAGATGAAGCATACATAAATAAGACCTATGTCAGTTATCCAACTTCCTGTGAATTTATAATTATTTCAATTTTTTTACTATTTTATATGCTAATACTCATAGGTATGAATATGCATGGTATGTAGGAAAAATTGCAAGTAATACTGGGGGAGGGATTGAGATGGGAGAAGGTTGAACAAGTAGCTACGAATCAGCTTGTATTGCAGAAAAATAAAGCTGTCAGCAAGTTGAAAAGCCTAGGAACATCAGAAATAGAAGATAAAAGAGATAATTTTAGGGTAAAAGCAAATTCTTTGTTGATTCTGGTAAAGAGAGGGAAGACGTAAAGAGAATTTTAAGACTAAGGTGAGAATTCATGTCAACAATCACTGTAGAATATTCAAGGAAGCATTTATAGTGAAAGATGATGAGTCCAATTTGGAACTATTGAACTTGAGTCTCAAAACCCATATACAAAATGAGATTGGAATTCAAGAACAAAGTCTCAAAATGTGCATTTCCCATATTGTTGGAGAATATTCAATTGTACTATAGAAGATAAGAAAACAAATGGGAGGGTCTGAACCCATAAGAAATGTTAAATATAGTTCATATAAATTATAAAAAATAGGTAAAACTTATAGGCTATGTTATATGTACATAATAAGCAAGCAGGTAATAAGTAAGCAAGTTTCTCATGAGACATAGGTAGAACTCATGTGCTATGTTAAAATACACGGCAAGTTAGCAACCTGTAAGACATGCCAACAACTGATTAATAAAAACCATGATAGAATAAACAAGATTGTTTGGAGGTGGAAAGGAATGAAAAGACCAAATCATGCCAACTTCAGGATGAATACTATGTCACCCTCAAATTTGGTCATCCATTGGTGACATCTAGTATGTCATTCTGGCCCCATTTGCACTCTACCCCAGATGACTCGAGTACTCTACACCTATTTGTAATCACACATAAGATCCATGGCTATTTAGCAGGCTGACAATTCACTGTGATGTCCAAATTTCCTTGGTCTTGAGTGTCTCTAATAAAACAAGTATATACATGGCCCAGGACTACTACCTGTGAAGTTCCACCTCAATCATCAACTCTGGTCCTCACAAGCATACTATGAGCAAGGAGGACAACAGTGGCAAAGAGAGACAGAGAGGAAAAGAGGATACGTGAGCCTTGTGAACTCCAGGTCTTAGATACGATGGTCTTTCCATCTGCTTGTACCCTAATCTAAGAACGTTTACTTACTCTATCTCTTTACTCTTGATATTATTGTGTGTGTTAAGTTTATTTAATAAATCCTGTGGTCTGTGATCCTTTCTGCTCTGTGATTTCTAAGATACCATGCTTCAGGCCATTCCCTGGGTGTCTAGTTGTTAGAAATTGTTGCTTTAACTGCCAGGACCTGGGTTTGATACCTGGTCAGGGATCCCACAAACAACCTGGCATAGCCCAAAAAGAGAGACAGAGAGACAAATAAGATAGCATGCTTCATAGTGTACTTGTAACATTCAAGGTCACTACCCATAGGTTAGGTCTGAGCTAGAGGGTTATAGTCATTGAAGTGGTTGAAATAATCCAAGTAGACCCCAGTTACCTTGTTTTAACACAGTTTTTTGATGTATGCAAGCTTTCAATACATGGAAAATAGCATGATGCAAAAATCAAGCCTCCACCTTTGAAAAGACATTGTCTCTTTTTATATCTATTGCTGAAATCTAATGCAAGCCCTTTGAGGGCAAAAACCATACTCCATTTATCTTTGTTTCTCTATGCATGGGTGTGTGCTAAGTTGCTTCAGTCTTGTCTGACTCTTTGAGACCGTATGGATTGTAGCCCACGAGGCTCCTCTGTCCATGGGATTCTCCAGGCATGAATTCTTCCCTCCTCCAGTGGATCTTCCCTACCCAGGGACTGAACACATATCTCTTATGTCTTCTGCACTGGCAGGCGGGTTCTTTACCATTAACACCACATAGGAGGTCTTTGCACCTCCATACCTAGCCTATTACCAGTAACACTGCAGATACTTAATGTGTTTTGCTTAACTGAAGAATAGGTTACAGTGCTTTTTCATAACTTGAGCATTCACTTACTGATATTTATATTTTGACTCTGACAAAGTTCATCAATACAATAAATAAGCAATTTTATTAACAACTGTGTGGATTAGATTATTTATCCAGACAGAGACTGTCATGGGAAAATATTGAATTCCTCTTGGGCAGGACTGACAGAATGAAAATGACTTAAATGACACAGCGGCTCAAGACTCCTGGACTGACGAACCTCAACTTAGTTTTCAACAGATTATCACAAAGATCCCAAATCCTCGATTCATTGTCAAAGTAAGCTTGCAAACAGAATTTGAGATTGTGGGAATGTGGAAAAGTAAACCACATGTCATATAAATTGTTTGCTGAGGCATAGTAGAGCAGAGGGGTGATGCAAGTGTCAGGACAAGCCAAGCCTCAACACATGAAAAAGTAAGAAAGAGAAAGAAAAAAAATATGAAAGTCTTCTTGTTCATTTATCTGAGGTGATTGTTAAACTGAAGACACATTAGATAAATTAGGGTTCTTTCATACAAGAGAATATTTTGTAGCTGTCTAAAAAAAGATAAAAAATAAGATTTTTATCTTGCAAAAATAAAAGTAGCCCAAAACAAAATTTACAAGACAATATGGAACAATCTCTCAGATAAATGGTTAAACAAAAGAATCAAGGTAAGGGTAAGTTTGTATAGCATGTTAATAGTTTGTGTTTAAAGAAAACAATGTGGATAGACACTTATATATGCATAAAATTTTGTTAAATGATAGACCATTTATTATAGTCATTAACTCTAGAAGGGGAGCTGAGAATTTTGAAATGTAGCAGAAAGAAGCCTTGTTTTTTATTTTTGTGTAGTTTTAAATTTTTGTAATTTTACATGTACATTTTCAAAAAAACAAAAATAGAGTAACATAATTAAAAATAAATATTTTTAATGACAGAATGTATGGCAAAACCAATACAATATTGTAAAGTAATTAGCCTCAAAAAAATACATAAATTTAAAAAAAAAAAGGAAAAAAGAAAATGCTTTTCCATCAAAAATACCTAGAGGGTATTGTGCTTAGTGAAATAAGTCAGACAGAGAAAGACAAATACTCTACATGATCACTTATTTGTAGAATCTAAAAAATAAAATGAATGAATGTAACAAAACAGAAATAGACTCAGAGAGAGAACAAACTAGTGGTAGGGAATTAAGAGGGACAAACTATCATGTATAAAATAAATAAGCTACAAGAATAAATTGCACAGCACAAGAAATATACCCCACATTTTATAATGATTTGAAATGGACTATAACCTTGAAAAATGTGTAATCACTATATTGTACACCTGAAACTAATATTTCAACTATACCTCAAATAAATAAAGCTTTAAAATATGTAAAACTCAATATAGTAAACAAATATATTTCTACCCATATTTATATCTACAGCAAACAATATTTCACTGTGCAGTGGAAGGTTTTTCATTTAGGATTTTCTAAAACTCCCCAAACTGGATAAAACACTAATTTCTAATTATGTTGTACATTTTGAGTACTTTTCTTTCAAGTTAATATGTCACAAGAAGCCATTAACTCACTAAGCCCTATTCAACACTTAAGGTTCCAGTTTAATTGATTTCAGAAATTTCACAAATTTTAATTTATGAATTGAATTCTTTAGAATTAATTTATTTCTTTAGAAAACCTTTCTTCACAATAGGAGGTAGAGAGTCCCATTAAATTCAAATTGTGAGTCTGACTCTTCAGAAACAAGATCGAGAAGAAAATAACAGATGAGCATCTTGGTTTCTCCTCTATAAAATAGGAAAAATAAAAGTAGCCTGAAAATACCTATAAAACCCACATGGATAATAGTTGTGACTAACACAGCTTAAGGCCAAATGAAGATATGCTGGTTCTGTATAAATTTATGTCAGAAAACATAATTTTATTGCCTTAGTTAAGTAAAAATGATGCTTGGTGATTGGTACTATCCTTTTATCATGGTTTGGCAAACATCTTTCCCAAATATCTATGATTACCTGTCTGAATTGGAAATGGCTCATTTCCCAGTGTATTCACAATTAACTGTTTCCATCTGCTTTGGTAAACAAAATAACAAAATTGTTGTTCAAATTACTTACATAGTTGCAAATTTTAATTCATTTAAAATGGATTTTTAAAATGTAGGTTTGTTAAAAAAAAAAAGAAAAAGATACATACTATATATTTATCTTCCTGTGATGAAAAACTTGAATTAGGATTATAAAGCTATTAAGACACATTTGGGAGAGGAAGAATTAAATTTATCTTCCTAAGGACTGATATAAAACTAATTTTAGAACAATTCATCCCAATGTGGTAAAACTGACCAGGTAATCACCTGCGGTTCATTTTTTACTGCTTTTTTTTTTTTTTTTAAACTGGTTTTTCAGTTTTATTTATTTTATTTTTTATTTTTTAAATTTTATTTTTAAACTTTACAATATTGTATTGGTTCTGCCATATACAAACATCAGAGAGACATCGTTTATTTGGAACTTTAGTGAAGAATCATGCTGGTGGCTTAAACATTCTACGAAGGTTTATATTCAAATGACTAGTTCTTGAAAATAAAAGATAAACCAGACTAAATCACCTTTGGGTATACATGCTGTCAACCAGCAATTATCTGATCGAATTTTAGTTATGCCTGGAACATAAACTAATTACTTTGAAAATGAACAGCTATGTTTTATGAACATTCAGATCTGTTATTCCACCAGACAGGGGAAAACAAACGGATGTAAGAAAGGGTCAAAGATGTTCAATTGGTCAAGGTAAAGTGTAGCCCCAAACACAAGACCACTACCCTGCAAACTCAAACCTCTTCCAGCCCCTGTTTAGCCTCAACGAGACTCATCACTTTGAAAGCAGAGAAATAGCTTCAGCTTCTAGAAGATGCTCTCTATCAATGACCTGCCCAAGTGTGTTTGTGTGTGTGTGTGTGTGTGTGGAAGAGAGACAGACAGAACAGAGGCAGAATGCCTGTGAACGTCTCTCTGTATCTGCCACATAAAAGGGGAAGGAAAAGGAAAGAAAAAGGAGGAGGGTTAAAAAGATACTTCAAGGAGCGAGATCTTTATTCCATGACTCAGGGGAAGAACCAGGATAATTTTCAAATGCAATCATTTCTGACACCTAGCTTACTTTTAGTTGCCTGTAATCCACTCTGGAACAAGCCAACAGTGACATCCGTTCAGGTTAACAATGAAAGAGTATCACAAACTCATGCTTTAAAAAAAAAAAAAGAAACAAAAATAGAAAACCAAGAAATCTCTTCAAGTCCTCTGAAGTCTACAAGGAATAAGAAAACAGGTATGTTTGGAATGAACAAAATTATTCACAACCATTCTTGTTTCCAATAATACTCCCCAAAATGGTTATGTTTCATTCCATATATTTACTTAATCACTCATTGAATCAATGTTTATCATGGAAGGTATACATTTAACATGATACAACCATTGTTCCAAGCTGGGGATAGAAAAATAAGCAGCTAATGCAGCAAAGGCAGGAGAGAAGGCAGGCCACCGTTTTCAGCGAGAGAGCTAGATTTAAGACACCAGCCCACAAAGCACAGGGAACTTCACCCCATCTCACTAACCAGCTTAGTGACCCCTTGCTTTGAGGACTTGGGAAGTTCAAGTTTAAGCTACATCCTCAATCCAGTCCTGAGAAGGTGGACATGCTGGTAAAAGTCCCTATTTAACAAAAGCAACAGAAGGAGATGAAGAAAAGTGTTTCTCTTCATGAGCCCTAATTCTAATTACATGGGTTCCTCATGCCTCTTACCAATCTTCCACAAACCTGCAGGCCTTCCCTAAAACGTGTTAGGCACTGTGACACCTTGGGGTGAAGACAATTCATACTGTTTCCTTTCCCTGAATTCATTCTCCCCATTCCTATCCATCTTCTCTTCCCCAATTGTTGCAATCTTATGTATCTTTGAGGTCATCTAGAATATTCTCTCCTTTTATTATCTTTCCCCAACTCTCCACTCCCACAGGAAAGTAAATTCCTGGCACTCTCAGTTGCTCTGTGACCTTGGGTAATTGAGTCTCACTGTCCTCATCTATAAAACAGGAATGCTGTTGTTCAGTTGCTAAGCTGTGTCCAACTCTCTGTGACCCCATGGACTGCAGCACGCCAGGCTTCCCTGTCCTTCTCTACCTCCCGTAGTTCGTTCAGACTCATGTCCACTGAGTCAGTGATGCCAACTATCTCAACCTCTGTTGCCCCCTTTTCCTCCTGCCCTCAAGCTTTCCTAGCATCAGGGTCATTTGCAATGAGTCAACTAATAATACCACTTAACTCTTAAGGGCTAGAGTGAAGACTAAAGCATGCAGTATTACCTGGTTAATAACTGGTGTTTAATAAATGTTACTTTCTTTCTCGATTCTGAGACTGAAATTGAATTAATTTACTGTCTTTGTTAAATAGTCCTGGAACCAAAAATATTTTCTTTTTCCTATGTTAAAAAATATTCAGAAGCAAAAATAACTTTGCTCTTTCCTCCAGGAAATATTTGTTCCTATAAGATAAAACAATGAGTCAATTCAAGTAGTTTACATATCAAGACAGAGTGCTCATCAAGACTCACTCATCAACTCACTGTGTGCTTACCAACCCGAAACTATTATATCAAAAACTCTGGACACTGATAGTTTGGCTATGTTTAATAAACTCATTTTATTTGGGTTTGATCCCTGGGCTGGGAAGATCCCCTGGAGAAGGGAAAGGCTACCCACTCCAGTATTCTGGCCTGGAGAATTCCATGGACTGTATAGTCCATGGGGTCACAAAGAGTCGAACACAACTGAGCGACTTTCACTTTTACCAAACTAAACATTGCTTAGTCAACAGGTCTTTTTGGAGAACTGACAGTTGACACCTCTTTTTAATTGCGATTCAGTTGCACTTTGCTTAAACTTCTGCTGTAAGCACTATGCTGTAACTTCATTGTTGGTTAATTGTCTGATTATCTGCCTTCCTTTATAAAATGGTAAGCTTCAAGAAAGCAAGGTTGTGTCTTTGTAATGCCAGTGCTCATCATCAGTGTGCCAAAAGGTAACCAGGAAAAACAAAACAACAGACATACATATTTCCTTGAATAAATGGATGAATGAACAGCCATCCTTGAAGTCACATATCCATTTTTAATCCACTAACCTAGTTGTTTCACCCAAGTCTTTAATCTGGCTTCCATTTAGACCCAGCCAAGGGGAAGCACCAATAAGGGGTCAGAACACGCTAGCAGAACAGGGACCAGGTACTTACTTCCCCAGCTCCCTGCTCCCAGGTCACAGCTGGCGGAGGTTGCTCTGCTGAGGCCACAGCTCCTCCTCAGGGACTTTTCTTATAGCTATATTGCTCCAGGTTCTAATAGTCACTTCCTTCCCTTTGCCCCCACAGGCCATGGCACAAGTAAATACCCCTCCTATTGACTGCCTTCACCATCCTTTATGGATTTCCTAATCCTAGTTACACACTGGAAATGAGACCCTTCATTAAATCTTCCTCAGTTACCCTATATGGGTGTGCTGTCAGTTTTACAAGGAATCCTGACTGATGCATCTTCTAGGCATAGGGCCCACATAGAAGGAGGTACTACCATCGAGCTGGTATCTCTCACAACATAAGAAGTAGTAAGTCTGAGTCTACCTAAGTAACAATGCCAGGACTCCTTAGAATGGAGACTTGTGCTTCTGGAAAAGCTGTTTCCATTTATGTCTTCTGGGAACTAATCTGGCCCCTAACCACTGAAATCACAGAGTGCCTTTTAAAGTTGTTTCTGGGGGGAAAAAGCTTCCTCTCTGAACCTTAGTGAAGTGGTTTTAGGGCAGTAAAGGCCATTATACTTTAGCAAAAACAACTGCATCAAGCTATAACATTTGTGCTGAGTGGTAAAAACCATTCCAGTAGCCTCTATAGCATATCTGGATTATGAAAAGAAAAGCTAAGAAATAAGATATTTGATCTCTTCCCCTCAATTAAAAAATTACTGAAATCTGTAACCCTATTAGGAAAAAATCAACAGAAGAAGCAGACTTCTCTCACATGCAGAAAGAACCTGAGATTTACTCTGATTTTTAGTTGAATTTGATATGTATCGCAGTACATAGCAAGGCCCTTCTATAAACTAATATTCAGGAAAAGAGAAGAAATTTGAAATTGGAAAAAACATCATATGTTTTCACCGGTATATCGAACTACAAGTCCAGGTATAAATCTTTTCAGTGCTGTCAGGCCTAGAAAGGGGGGAATTATATAATGGAATATGCAAGAGGAGGGCTTAAGGTCCTTATACAGATGCAAGTTGATTATAATTAGCACTTCATGAAATTGCTTTTTTTCCCCTACTAGATGAAAAGTGATTCTAAGTGGGACAGAGCTATAAAAGTAAAAAAGTCCTCATTTTTCAATCTACACTAAAGTTTCTTTCCATGTGTGACCTTATTTGGCACTTTAACCTAAGATTGTAATACATGAAGAATTTTAAACATTTCCATTTGCTTATTATGGTTCTTATGAAAAACTGAAAAGATTATCTGAGGGCAGAGTAACTAGCATGGTAGAAAGAAAATTCAAACCCCAAGCTTAGGACTTACACAAAGCCACATAGTTTTGGACAATCTATTTTAATTTTCTGAGTAACAGATTTATCTTTAAGATTTAGTCCTAAAGTTGCTGAGAGGATTAGATAAGAGTACATCTACATAGCACTTCTTACAGTGTCTGGTGCTGTGCACATGGCAACTCAGTAGCAGTTACTGTCATGATCAGTGTCCATGAGTGGCATGAGATTCAGAGACAGTGCTGTTATTCATATCTGCAAACTTTGCCAGTACACCTATGAAGGCAGTAGCTGCCCACAAAGAGTTTCTAACTGTGTACATACACAAATAACTTGACTCAACTTGATTTGAAAAGAGAAGAAGTTACGGTCAAGCGGGAATTTTAACCAAAATTGAAATTCCCCTTGCATTGCTGATTCAGATCTGTTACTACCAAAATACTGCAGAGCCTGTGATGTGGTAGTGCTGAAAAAAATCATCCTTAATGACATAAAGGGCCTGTTTTAAGACTACTTGGTTCCATTAGTATTTCCAAGGTAATACAGTCTTCTGGGTGTCTTCATATTATCAAGTTAACTGGTGCACCATCCTACCAGGGTTGCCAATCACCCTTGAGTACCTTTTATCACATGCTTGGGTTGTTTCTATTTAAGCGCTCTCTGTTCTGCTGACTCACCATCCTCAGAAATGCATGCTGCCTATTACTGACATTTCTGAGAGATGCACAAATTAGACTGAAGCACTGGCAATTAATATTTCTACTCTTCTCTGCATGACATATACAATATTATAAGTGGTACTTTTCTTTTGTAGAAATGAAATTAAGTTACAGAAAAAAGATAGAGTTTTTCAGATCAAAATCAATGACAGGCACTTTCCAGACAGGCTTATAAAGGAAAAGAAAAGACTAAAACATGATGTAGCATTTTTTTTTCTCTCCCAAAAGAGCTTAAAGCAGGAGGTGGAATAGCATCTATGACATTATATCATTTTTAAAAATCCTTAAAGGAATATAATAATTATTTTATCACTTAAATGTCTTTATCATTAAAAATTAACCAAATATAATCTATGATTCAAAAACTGAGCCCCAAATTTATCAGCCATGGTAAAGGCCAAACTTTTAGAACCATACAATGGTTATTATGCATGATTATTGCACAGTATTTGACCACCCAATGGTTACATGCAATAACGCCAAAGTTCTGAAATGGCATCTAAGTCCATACCTGACTGTTAGAAGTTCCCTCTTCACATCCTTCTCTCCGAGGGAGCACAATACAAACTCCATCATCTCCCTGTGCCCAACCTTGGCACCAGTCCTCCTCGCTCCCTTTATATCCACTCAAGTGTCACTTCTATGAGTGTTTCCTAAAAATGGTAACATTCCCCTTTCCCACTTCTTGCTTGATTCTTAGCACTTTTCCATCATTTGACACTGTCACACATCTCAACACCCCAACAGTCTCCACCTAACATGTAGCCACCTGTTGCTTATAATCTGTCTCCTCCTACTGCCCTCCTCCAGGGGATCTTCCCAACCCAGGGATCAAACCCATGTCTCCCTCATTGCAGGTGGATTTTTTTTTTTACTGTCTGAGCCACCAGGGATACTACTAGAATGTAAGGACCATGAGATATTTTGCAATGATTTGCTTATTGCTATACTCTTGGGCCCAGGACAGTGTCTAGCACTAAATACATGTCAAATATTTTTGTTGAATGAATTAGAGAGACCTTCCCTTTCTGACAGTGGAAATCTACATTTCTGTGTAAGTTCCCTGGGGCCAACTACAGGAGAATATCATACTCATAAAGTTAAAAAATTGCAAAATGAGGAAAAAGGAAGGTTGCTTGTCCTGTTTCACTGTTATACTGAACCATTGTCTGATAGACCCATGAAGGGAATATTTAATTGTCCATGGGACTGTACCTTTGTCATACCATTTACTGTTAATTAGGGTTCAGATGCTATGAAGTTAAACTGTGACTATCAGATTTTTATCTTATAGAAATTAAATGATTTTTGTGCAGAAAAAAATAACTCCAAAGATTATACCTTTATTGCACTTTATAAAACAATTTTGTATCTACCTGGCAATCTTTTTTTTTTTTTTTCTTCATTGCCTTTAAATGCACTTTGCCTCAAATGCATTTTGAACCAGCTTTACCACTTGTCTGGTTCCCTTACCAATGAATTAAATAAGTCTTTTACATGCATTTAGTCCATATCTGTATGAGAGTAATATTTTAAAATTTTAAAGATAACATTTTGGCAGTTTGTGTGTGTGGTGGGGGTGGGGAGGGGGGTTGTCCTATCACAAGATTCCCAAACATATGATAGAGATCAGGAAAAAAGCAGAAAATCTGGTTTGCTGGCATATTCATTTCTTTGTCGAGTTGTTGGCAAGCTCAAATCAGTTTTTTAAAGTGTCCACTTGTGTTTTGTGATTTTTGACCTATGGCTGATGTTGCAGAACTGGAGAGTCAAGCTATTTGACCAGCTGTTTGTCGTTGAGAACATCTTTCCCTCTTGTTTGGCTTCCCTGGTGGCTCAGATGGTAAAGCGTCTGCCTGCAATGCAGGAGACCCAGGTTCGATCCCTGGGTTGGGAAGATCTCCTGGAGAAGGAAATGACGATCCACTCCAGTATTCTTGCCTGGAAAATCCCATGGATGGAGGAGCCTGGTAGGCTGAAGTTCATGTGGTCACAAAGAGTCAGACATGACTGAGAGACTTCACTTTTCTTTCCCTCTTGTTCGCAGAAGGTAATGGCAACCCACTCCAGTATTCTTGCTTGGAAAATCCCATGGACGGAGGAGCCTGGTAGGCTACAGTCCATGGGGCTGCAAAGAGTCGGACACGACTGAGCAACTTCACTTTCACTTCCCTCTTGTTGCCTAAGTCTCAAATACGTAACTACACTGGGCAAGTATTAACAAAATAGATTATAAAACCTCACAAAGGAGCTCTGTTCTGATTGTTATAAATAATAATAAGCCTGTACAAAAATGTAATATTACCAGAATTCCCAGAAAGTAAACTAAACTTCTAATACTTTAAATATGTTATCATTCATTTCCCAAATCCACAAACCAACAAATAGCTAACAGGAAAACTGCTTGCTGAGAAGCATTTTTATGTAAAAACCCAAGTTTATGTAACCAAAGTGAATCCTTGGACATATTAGACTTGTTTGACCACTTCAGTTTAAAAGCAGCTATATATCTTCTCCCTGACTTTATCTATGTAGACTATAATACAAGAAAACATTTAACAATAGATTTCTATTTTTTTTTCTCATGAATAAACAATTTCATCTGAAGTCCTCAAAACTCCTATGTGTTTACTGTTCGGACAAGACAACATATTTCATATAAAATTTGGGGTTATAAAAAACATAAAATTATTTAATTTAAACAAATTCTGGTAACAAATTAAACAAATTAAATTACAATTCTGATAATTAAATCTGTTTAATGTCATCAGTGACTGTGTTCTATAATATACCAATTTACACATAATATTCAAGATCTTTAGTTAACATTAAGAACTTAAGATAATATTAAATTGGGTTAATTAATAAATAATCTTTGGGTATCTGGATAATTTTTTAAATTTTGTGGAAAGTGAACGTGAAGTCACTCAGTTGTTTCTGACTCTTTGTGATCACATGGACTGTAGCCTACCAGGCTCCTCCATCCATGGGATTTTCCAGGCAAGAATACTGGAGTGGATTGCCATTTCCTTCTTCAGGGGATCTTCCCAACCCAGGGATCGAACCTGGGTCTCCTGCATTGCAGGCAGACGCTTTACCATCTGAGCTACCAGGGAAGCCAAATTTTGTTTAAGTCCAACTAATTTAAAATGTGCTAATTTCTGCTCTACAGCAAAATGATTTAGTTACACGTGGATAATTCTTTTCTGGGGGTAATTTCTAATAAGATAAAATATAACATTTGTCAGAAAGCATAGTTTTATATGTATAAATGTATATATATTATATGAGAAACCCTGAATAATACAACTTCAAGGAAAAGCCCATTGCACTATAAGCAGAAGCAAAGATTACATATATGTGTGTGTGTATATATACAACTCAAGTTTGACACATATATGTATTCATACATATGTCTGTGTGCATACATGCTTATTCCTATCCAACTCTTTGCAACCCCATAGACTGTAGCCTGCCAGGCTCCTCTGTCCATGAGATTTCCCAGGCAAGAATACCGGAGTGGGCTGACATTTCCTCCTCCAAGGACCTTCCTGACCCAGAAATTAAACCCAGTCTCCTGCATCTGCTGCATTGGCAGCAGAATTCTTTACCACTGAGACACTTTGGAAGTTACTCTGTTAATAAGGGACCAAATTTCCCCAAACTTCTGACTTTTTCCTTTCAGTATCAGATTTTAAAATGGGGAGAAAATTCAAAGTGTTTTTTACACCTAAACTGACTTTGGTGTTTTCCAGAGGGTCCTGGGGTTTCCCAGGTGGTGCAGTGGTGAAGAATCTGCCTTTGAGCCATGGGGTTCAATCCCTGGGTCAGGAAGTTCCCCTGGAGAAGGAAATGGCAACCCACTCCAGTATTCTTGCCTGAGAAATCCCATGGACAGAGGAGCCTGACAGGCTACAGTCCACGGGGTTGCAAAGAGTTGGACCCAACTGAGCACGCTCGCACACTTGGAAAATCACAAAGATTTGTTTTGCTTTAATTTATGTATTTGCTATTGTCACTGTAACAAGTCACCACCACTTGTCTTAAAACAACACAAATACAACCCCCCTTACATTTCTGGGAGATCAGAAATACAAAGCAAGGTTCAATCAGCTAAAATCAAGACGTTGGCAGGGACGGTTCCTTCTAGAGGTTCTGAGGGGAGACTACAATTCCCTTCTTTTTTTCAGCTTCTAGTGCCCACCCACATTCCTTGGCTTATGGTCCCTTCCTCCATATCCAAAGCATATCACCCCAATCTCTGCCTCCATTATCACACCACATACCCTTCTCTTTTATATAATCCTTATGATAATACTGGTCTCAATCAGATAATGCAAAACAATCTTCCATTTCAAAAACCTTAATTTAATTATGTCTGCAAATACCAGTTTGTCTTTTATGGTAACATATTTTACATCCTGGGGATTAGATATAAAGTCTCTGGGAACCCATTATTCAGTCTAGCATACCTTGTGAAAAGAGTACCAGAAATAATTAGGTAATCTACTTGAAGACCATGAGCCTGTAGCCCCCAGACGTAGTGGAGCCTGAGGATTGATAATGTTAACCCTTCTGGCAATGCTCTGTTACCTCACCATCAACCAATCGGAGAATTGTTAAAGAACTGATCACACACCTTAAGACTCTTCTCCCTCACCTTGTCTTTTAAAATGCTTCTCTGAAACTCTTTGGGGAGTTCAGCTGATTTGGGCATCAGCTTCCCTGCTCTTCTTGTGTGGCCCTTGCAAAAAAACCTTTCTGCACTCCGAACTCTTGACTTTTTCATTTGCTTGGCCTTGCTGTGTATTGGGCATGTGATCTTGGGTTCACAATACTGAGAGGAGAACCCTTGATGTTCTGACATATCTCTGCCCTGAGACACTTTCTTTTGTTCTCTGTGAGCTATTCTATTTTTTTTAAGCTCTGAAGGCAAGGCTTGTAGACAGCTGAAGTCATCTTAGATTCCTTAAAGGCATCACTGAGAGGTATGCAAATATATGCAAATAGAGTATACAACAGAGTAATTAAAATAAAATCTAGTAGCCTTAAATAGATACCAAATAATAGTCCTAGGAGAGGCAATTAATTCTATTGTTTACAACCACTCCCTTTGTTAGCTGATCTTTTTTTTTTCCCCCCCAAATGAAGAGATAAATCACTTTCTTTGCTTCTGTGAAAGAAAAACAAAAAACATTGCATTTATATTCTGCTTCATTTTTGTCTGGAAAAGCATAGCCAAACAATGCCTATTAATAAGAGGAAAAATAACTCAGAAATGGACAACGGCTTGGAAAGTTTTCAGAGTCTGGCCACTGCTCACATTTTAGCCTCATCTTATTCCCCAACCCCCTCTCTCAACTCAGCTCCTTCTACATGGAAATCCTGGCAATTCCACCATCCCACATGCAATCAGTCCCCAACCAAAGGTTATTCCTCCATCAGAAGACAGAACACAGTCCCTGCCTTCAGATGCACACAACCCAGTCAGGGAAAGATATTAAAAAAGCAGGCAATTATATCATCCAGGATGCTGAATGCAATGCTGGAGATGCAAACAGAGCATGGTGGAAGTGTGAACTGGAGCACCTAAAAGAGGAGGAAGGACAGGTCAGAGAAGAGCCTGAAAGATGCTACACTTGAGCTGAGGACTAAAGGAGGTATAGGAAGCAAGTCCTAATAGAGCAGAGACCTAGAAGACAGGATCTAACAATCTGTATTTGGAACAACTACTCAGAGTTACGGGGGTGAAACATCAAGTCTAAGGCTAGGAGGCACAGGAGAATGAGGCTCCAGAGGCAGAGTGGCCAGAGTCTGGGCCCTCGGTTTGCCACTATTAAAAGATGAACTCTGGAGTGTTCAAAGTTCAAAGCTTATTTAAGCAGGGACTTCCCTGGTGGTCCAGCAGCTAAGACTGCCCGCTTCAAATTCATGGAGCCTAGGTTTGGTCCCTGGTGAAGGACTGGGAAGCCTGGCATGCTGCAATCCATGGGGTCACAAAGAGTCAGACACGACTAAGCAACTGAACAACAATAACAACAGGGAACTAGATCCATATGCCAAGGACTAAAAGATCCTGCATGTAATGAGGAAAACCTAAGATTCAGCGTGCCATAACTAAGATTCGGAGCAGCCAAAAAATTATTTTTTGAAAAAGTTTATTTGAGCAACAATAAATTTCAACCCAGCAGCACCAAACCAGAAGTGGTTAGGAATGTTCTACCAACTGGGACTGGGCAGAGACTTTTATAGAGAAAAGGCAGAGTAAGACAATTTTTGACTCTCTACAGCTTATGGGAGTAACGATCCATCTAGAGTGGAGACCACCTGTGTGCACCTTCACAGAAGGAAAGAGGGGCCAAGACTAAAGAAGCCAGTCTCTAGTTCAGAGGCTGCTACTGTAAAACCCAGGTGGCTTTAGTGAAATCAGCATCAGTGGACAAGAGAGGGGGGAACATTTTAAAGATATTAAGGATGGACAGAATTAACTGAATTGATCATAGATAAAGAGCTGGGGTGAGAAAACAGTCAATGTCACTTCCCAGTTGTCAATGGCAAAGCCCTTTAACGAATCCCAAATAATAAAAACAGGTTTCGGGTAATAAGATAAAGTCTAACCGTCCCCCCACCCCCACTCCACCGCCGCCCCTTTTCCTTTGTGCTTAGTTCCACTGGCTTATAAGGTGGGGCGTGCAGAGGCCGAATACCTGGAGCTTCAAACCAAAGTTCCTGGTATGAACCGGCTGGGCTGCACATCACCTCAGGGCGTGTGCTGCTGCTACTGCTGCTAAGTCGCTTCAGTCGTGTCTGATTCTGTGCGACCCCATAGGCGGCAGGCAGCCCACCAGGCCCCCCCGCCCACCCCCCCCGTCCCTGGGATTCTCCAGGCAAGAACACTGGAGTGGGTTGCCATTTCCTTCTCCAATGCATGAAAGTGAAAAGTGAAAGTGAAGTCGCTCAGTTGTGTCCAACTCTTAGCGACCCCATGGACTGCTGCCTACCAGGGTCCTCCGTCCATGGGATTTTCCAGGCAAGAACACTGGAGTGGGGTGTCATTGCCTTCTCCTCAGGGGGTGTACAAGCGCCTAAAACAGCTCTCAGGCAAGATGGCGGCAGGCCAGGTGCAGAGAGGCTGCGCGATCCTGGAAGGGAGGCAGGAACTGCACAGCGGGGCCAGGCCCGAACCCCGCTCCTCCTCGCTGACTAGATCCCTGAAAAGCCGCCCTGCCCACCACCTGATGCCACCGCAAGAGAGCGTTTACGCTCACATGTCTCCATTCTCTGATAAAGACTTTGCTTCTGAACTGAACTGAGTCTTATTCTGTGGGTGGGCTCGAGTGACACCAGACAGGCTGACTCGTGCAAGGCCTGACTTAAGAACTGCTAACAGAATTTTCATGCTTGGCGACTCTGTAGGTACTGGTATCCACAATGAAACGGAGCATGGGAATAGGATTTGGGGTTGGAGAGATGCTGAGTAGCATATTAAATGTACTGAGGAAAAAAATGCTTGATGAGCAGGAGGCAGATATAGGTTCTGGCACGTGGATGGTCACATGGAGTATGAGTGTAAGGGGATATGGCAATAGGGGCAAAAAGACCCCATAAGAGGCTAGCTGGCAGCTGGGTGGGGGGAAAAAAAAGTGATGGCTGAAGTAGGACAGTGACAACACGGATTTAGAAGTGACAGATTCAAGATATATTTAGGAAGTAAATTGATTTTGTCCCCTTCATTCTTCAACCATTCAAACATTATTCATGAGCCCAAGACTATGTTAATTGCTTTTATGGAATGAGTAATAGAAATCACATGCTAGAAAAATCTGGATGCTGAAGACTTTGGCTTGTATTTTTAGCGTCTTTTTTTCTACTCTGATGTCTAGAGCCTTCTTAATGTTCATGCTAGAAATACGCGAAAGGAGTATTCCAGTCCTCTTATTTTCTGGGAGTAATGGAGGTGATTTACCCAAGTCACTTAGCTAATTGGTGGCAGAGCTAGAATTAAAATCCTTCTGGTTTCTAATACAGTACTGATCTCTCAACTTGGTGTGTACTTATAAATATTTAAAACAGCCTTCTAAAGATACACAGAATGTCAGAGAAGCTACACTTTAAACAATCCATCCTTATGCCCAAAGGTACATTAGAACTAGAATCATGAAATTAATAGCTATTGATACTTACTTACCCAGAATCAATACATTTCTTGGTTAAGATGAGTGGTTGTTTTTGGGTGTAACATAAAGAGATCGGGAAAAGCCCGGTGAACCTGAGTGCTGCTGACAGATGGAAGCAGCATGCTGGGAAGGCGGGGGAGCCTGCAGCTGGACACGGGGACTGGGGCCAGCTTCAGCCAGGCCAGAGCTTAAGACTGGTGTCATGACCAGCCCTGGGCAAGGGTGGAGATATGAAATTAGTAACTGAGTCCATGAATTTAAGAACCTAAAATTTGGAAACCTTCAGGACATCCAGGTTCCTAATCCAGGTCCCCATATTCTAAGTGTTCTGTGACTTTGGACAAACATAATTTTTTAAAATTTTTTCAAAATTGTTGGAGTGTAGTTGCTTTACAATATTCTGTTACTTTCTACTGTACAGCAAAGTGAATCAGCAATACGTGTACATATATTCCCTCTTTTTTGGGTTTCCTTCCCATTTAGGTTACTGCAGAGCATTGAGTAGAGTTCCCTGTGCTATAGAGTAGGTTCTCATTAGTTATGTTTTAAACATAGTAGTAGTGTATATATGTCAATGCCAATCTCCAAATTCATCCCACCCCCACTTCCCCCTTGGTATCCATACATTCGTGCTCTATATCTGTGTCTCTAGTTCTATAAAAAAGATTGTCTATACCAATTTTTTCAGATTCCACATATATGCTTTAATATATGATATTTGTTTTGCTCTTTCTGATTTACTTTACACTGTAAAATTGATTAGCCATATGCGAATGTTGCAGGCTAGAAGTAGAATTGCGCCCCAAAATGTGATATTCTAAAGAAAACCTATGACCAAAATGGCGCTCTGGCCCTAGACTGGAAGTAAAAATACATAATGTATATAGGTTACAAAAACCCCTAAAACAGGTCAGGTTTATTCAAATTATTTTATCGTGAAATGAAAAAAACAAGCAGACTTACTAATATAATGAATCTAAATTGAAATTGTCACATTTTTTATGAGCCACTGCTACTTTCAAACAGTGTTAAGAACAAGTGTTCACTAAATGCATTCCTTTTAGAAGCTGTCTTAATGTGGAAGTGAAATACCATATACACTCACCATTTCCATGGTAACTATTTTCTTACTAAATGGAACTGGCATAATCAGCATTTAAGACCTTCTATTTCCTGAAATGTTCATCTTATATGAATGTCTTTATATTCAAGTTACATGCAGTAGCTTCCCGTTTTATTTTCTTCTTTTAATTAAACCTAATTTTGTTAAATGTGGTGGCTCTCTAGAAGAAAAATAATGTGGTGTATTTGTTGCTCTATTGTTTATAAGAGATTCCTTTAATATTTTAGTGTTTTCTAATAAAAACTGAGATATTTCTTTTTTCCATAATGTTGAGAATTCAGAGCTTCTTTAAAAATAAATTCCATCAATATATGTCCTGGATGTGGTGGTTAAACACCATAAGAAATGTTTTGTCTGTGTTAAAAGATTATTTTCAGAAAACGCAGAATCATGTTTCTTATAAACATATGAACATGAATATGTGTTTAAAATGTTTATTTTACTCATTATGTGAATCTCTCTCCATGACATCTGAGTCTTATTTTCAACTAAGTCTCAACCTTTAGTCCCTGATGAACCTGCATAGCCCAGTTTTACTAAGAATCCATTTAGAATCTCCATCCTTGATATCTGATAACCCTGGCCTGCCTTCAAGAATAATCCTGTTAAGTTGGTTTAGAAAGAATCCCTCTACCCTTGAAATCCACTCTTAGTAAATTTTCATTGTTCATCTGCTCACTCAGCTGTTTGGCTATAAATTCCCAGCTGTTTTTGCTGTATTTGGACTTCCCTGGGAGCTCAGATGGTAAAGAATCTGCCTGCAATGCAGGAGACCCCGGTTGGATTCCTGGATCAGGAAGATCCACTGGAGAAGGGATAGGCTACCCACTCTAGTATTCTTGAGCTTCCCTGGTGGCTCAGCTGATAAAGAATCCACCTGCAATGTGGGAGACCTGGGTTCGATCCCTAGGTTGGGAAGATCCCCTGGAGAAGGGAAAGGCTACCCACTCCAGTATTCTGTACAGTCCTGCTGCTGCTACTGCTGCTAAGTCGCTTCAGTCATGTCCGACTCTGTGCGACCCCATAGACGGCAGCCCACCAGGCTCCCCCATCCCTGGGATTCTCCAGGCAAGAATACTGGAGTGGGTGGCCATTTCCTTCTCCAATCCATGAAAGTGAAAAGTGAAAGTGAAGTTGCTCAGTCGTGTCTGACTCTTAGCGACCCCATGGACTGCAGCCTACCAGGCTCCTCCGTCCATGGGATTTTCCAGGCAAGAGTACTGGAGTGGGGTGCCATGGGGTCGCAAAGAGTCAGACATGACTGAGCAACTTTCACTCACTTGCTGTATTTGGAGTTGAGCCCAGTATCTCAATAGTCTTGACATTTATCACAATAGTCCTGAAAAAAGTCTTCCTTACCATTTGAACAAGCATAAGCATATTTTTTTTTCTTTAACTCAGACATGTTATAACCAGTTCAAAGGAAATATAAAAAGCACAAACTTAAGGGAATAAAGGAATCAAATTGTAAATGGGGACAAAACTGGTTTTTCTCAAGGAGCAAGGAAGTCTGCTGGACAAGACAGAGTTTACATATCTGTCAATTACCTACAGTTTACAAACCCTGAAAAATAGTTCAAAGACAACATTCTAGAATATGTTGTAGAGTGACAGGAAGACAGCCAGGAAGACTGACAGTACTTAATTTTCCACCAAAGTATAATTTTTATTTCTGGCATTGTGTGGTGACCATAGACAGCACAAGTCACACTGTAAATTTCTTTCTTTCATCAGTTTTGTAATCATACTCTTCTAGAACCCTTCTCACAATTTGAGCTGAAAAACTATTAACTGTGACAAAGTAAGAAAAAAGTAGATATTTAACTCTTACAGGTCATCTATAAAGTGCAATCTATACACTTTTGAGAAGAATCCAGTCTATTGATAATCCTTATTTAAAAGCCCATAAATAATCACTCAGTATGGCCAATAAATGTGTAAGATAGATTAATATTCTCATTAGTAAATACATCTTTTGAATTTTAAGAAAAATACATTAGAAGGAAAATAGAAACTAGTTAGATAGAAAAGAAAGTGCTAGAGAGATTAAAGAGTTCTTAATTTGTTGAAATAATTATATAGCTTTCATGGCAGTTTTTTCATACTGTCTTATTTAAACTGTTTTAAAACATATTTTGACCCTACTCCATTCAGTACAGTGGTGGTGCATGCTGAGCCACTATCGTGTCTGACTCTTTTGCAACCCCATGGAAGTCCGCCAGTTTCCTGTACATGAGACTTTTCACACAAGTATGTAGAATGGGTTGGCATTTCCTCCTCCAGGTGATCTTCCCAACCCAGAGATAGAACCCACGTCTCCTAGGTCTCTTGCAATGGCAGGTAGATTCTTTACCACCAGGCTACCTGGGAAGCCCCTGTCCAGCACAGGGACTGTGTCTATGACCATTGTCTCCTCCACACATCTTAGTGCCTTGCACATATTATATGTTGACTGTGAGACTGAGTTGAATGCAACTCAATGAAGGCTTCTCTGTGTATGTAAAGTGCCATTTCCCAGGCTTTCTACGGCCCTAATTTAATTTAGAAAGTCATTTTAGATGATACTACTAACTATCATTTACTGAGCACTGATCATGTGCCAGGCTGCATGCTAAGAGTTTTACACTTATTATTTCATTTAATCTCTGAAACAACTGTATGAGGTTATTATCCTCCTTTTACCAGAGATATAATGGGATTAGGTTTTATTGTTGTGCAGACCTACCCAAATATACACATGCATTTTGTCCTCTGCACTGTCATCATCTTTCTGGGATTAAAGCCAGTTTTCTTACCCCCATTTCTAACCTCTGTGTTTTGGGCCATTAAAAAGTGGGGGTATGCACATAGGCAATTTGAATGGGGCTCCAAAAAGTGTTAGGCTTCCCAGGTGGCTCAGTGGTAAAGAATCCACCTGCCAATGCAGGAGACTTGCGCTTGATTCATGGGCCAGAAAGAACCTCTGGAGAAGGAAATGGCAACCCACTCAATCCAATGGACAGAGGAGCCTAGTGGCTACAGTGCATGGAGTCACAAAGAGTCAGTCATGGCAGTGATTAAGCAATGACAACCACTAAATCTTGGGGTGTATCTTCTGCTGAGTTATCCACAGGCAATTATAGACATCTGTGGAAGGAGACCCTCACACCCAAGTGAGGATCAGCTCACCATATGCCTCAGCTCAGATACTGTGAAGTTGTCATCTCAAATGTAGGCAGATTGCAGGCACTGGTCCATCTTCCTGAGAGCAGAGGTCACCAGGTTCTCCTCCTTCTAGGCTCATTGACCTCCTCTAAAGGCAGGACACACCTCCTACTCAGGCACAACCCAACATTCTTTTGATTTCCCTGGGCCATAGCAAAATGAGTCTTTATCCCTGTTCTAAGAAATTGTTATGGTACCAACATCTCTCTTGATTTTTAAGAAGCATTTATTTTTCACTCTCAAACCAGCTAAGTTCTTGAGAAGGAAAAACCTTAATTTTAGAAACTACTGTTCTGATGTAGGCTTCAGAGGTTGTTTTAGAAATTCAAAAACTGAATAGGCTTCTTGTGCCTTCATAAGACAAGAGTCCAAATGCTTCTGCAACCATTTGGAGGCCTCTGACTGAGTCTCAGGGGTAGGGAAGCATTTTCTGTTAAAGGCCAGATAGTAAATATTTCCGATTTTATGGGCCACAGAGAGTCTGTGTCACATAATCAGCATTTTTTACATAACCTTTTCAAAGTATAAAACAATTCTTAGCTCCATTGCTTCTATAAGTTCAAGGGATTCACTTTCTTGATCTGAATTGTAAGAAGAGATGTGTTCAAGACATTTGTTTGTCTATTTTCCTCTTTTGAGCTCAAATCATTTGAGAATGTCATGCCCAATGGGAAGTGAATATCTGAACTTGTGAGTTTTGTATTTCTATATGTATGTTTGACCCATGGCTGAAATTTTAAAACTCAAGCTATAATAAGCTCTTTTTCAAATATTATACAAATATTATATATCTTTTCTGAATCTTTATACGTCTATAATTTACAACGACCTTTAACTGTTGAGTGAGTGTGTAAGATTCATAAATTAGATAACAGTCTCTCCAATTAAAGGAGCTCTATTTTAATTGACTTATAGGGATAAATGGTATTTATATAAATTGAATATTAATAAAATTCTGAGAAATGAAAGAAACTTATCTTTTAATAATTTTAGTGAGCTAAAAAAGATATTTTTAATGAAATTAACTGAAGTAATTTAAGAATTCAAGTTCACATAATTTGGATAAGTTTTTGCAAATGAGACTAATATTGTTTTGGTAAAAACAGTTTTATCTTTTCTGGGATATCATCATTTAAGAATCATATAAGATTACATTTTTATTTTACTTGGGTATGTTCTTCTTACATTCATACAGGCTTACTTATGGAATAAGCTAGCACTACTTCAATAAGCTAGCATTACTTCTGAGGAAATATCAATAGCCTCAGATATGCAGATGACACCACCCTTATGGCAGAAAGCGAAGAGGAACTAAAGAGCCTTTAGATAAAAGTGAAAGAGGAGAGTGAAAAAGTTGGCCTAAAACTCAACATTCTGAAAACTAAGATCATGGCATCTGGTCCCATCACTTCATGGCAAATAGATGGGGAAACAATGGAAACAGTGACAGACTTTATTCTTTTGGGCTCCAAAATCACTGCAGATGGTGGCTTCAGTGATGAAATTAAAAGACGCTTGCTTCTTGGAAGAAAAGCTATGACCAACCTAGACAGCATATTAAAAAGCATAGACATTACTTTACCAACAAAGGTCCAGCTAGTCAAAGCTATGGTTTTTCCAGTAGTCATGTATGGATGTGAGAGTTGAACTATGAAGAAAGCTGAGCGCCGAAGAATTGATGCTTTTGAATTGTGGTGTTGGAGAAGACTCTTGAGAGTCCCTTGGACTGCAAGGAGATCCAACCTGTCCATCCTAAAGGAAATCAGTCCTGAATATTCATTGGAAGGACTGATGCTGAAGCTGAAGCTCTAATACTTTGGCCACCTGATGCAAAGAACCAACTCATTTGAAAAGACCCTGATGCTGGAAAAGATTGAAGGTGGGAAGAGAAGGGGACGACAGAGGATGAGATGCAATGACATGATGCGATGACATGTCACTGATGTGATGACATGAGTTTGAGTAGGCTCTGGGAGTTGGTGATGGAGAGGGAAGCCTGACGTGCTGAATTTGCAAAGAGTCAGATAGGACTGAGCAACTGAACTGAACTGAGCATTATTTCTACTAATTGTTTAAGGTTTTGAATAATGTGAATATGTGTTTAATCAAATTAAATCACTATTCTAATAACTTTATTTCAACATTAATTATATTTTATAATATGTCAGCTAAATGATAGCTTCCAAGATTTTTAGATAATTTAAAATCTTGGACTGATATTAAATTGAATAAATTAATGGATATTCATTAAATACCAGATCATTTCCAAGTAAGATGGAATACTCACTGAAGCATTAATTACTAAGTATAACTATAAGTTTATATGCTTTTTATCTCTTATTTTTTGATGGCATGGAGAATCTATATTTGGAGTGTTTTATGAATGTTTTCATATTTTTCCACTTTGAAAACCTGTACTATAAAGACTATATAGGAAATAGGAAGTTACAGAGGTTCAGTAAAAGGGAATTTTATTCATCCTGGTCAGAGGTGGCTATAGTTTGATAGTTTTGTTTATAAAATTTTCAAAAAGAGCTTTATATCAAATATTATAATAATGTAAAACCAGAATTTAGTTTTCTGTTAAAATGAAAAAATTTGTCTTGGATTATGACTAGGTATTGATAAATAGTCATGAAAGTTTATTTTTATCTTCTGTCTAGATGGAAAAAATTCTGTATTACAGACTCATTTTCACAGATTATGTTTATTATTTCTTTGATTATTCAAGAAAACAAACATTTCTCATTTAGGAGAAAGTTAAGGTTCTTTCCAATCAAGTTACTTTCCAGACTTACTTTTAAAATATTTTATAGTCACTTTGGTATTTAAGCATCCCATGATCTTAGATAGCCAAATATCCCATAATCCTGGCTCAAAAAAAAGTGAAAGTGTCACTTAGTTGTGTCCAACTTTTTGTGACTTAGTCACTTAGTTGTGTCCAATTTTTTGTGACCCCATGGACTGTAGCCTACCAGGCTCCTCTGTCCATGGAATTCTCCTGGCAAGAATACTGGAGTGGGTTCCCATTTCCTCCTCCAGGGGATCTTCCTGCATGAGGGATTGAACCAGGATCTCCCACATTGAAGGTGGATTCTTTACCGTCTGAGCCACCTGGGAAGCCCATTCTGGCTCAACCAAGCATTCAAATCGCCTAACAACTTTTCATATTTTGCCTTCCCAAAATTGAAACCTAAAATATATCTTCTTAATATATATATTTCATTGTGGATAAAGAAGATTCTTTATCCACTTACTGTGGATAGTCACTAGGTTGCATTTATATACACAGGGTCTTCCCAGGTGGTATTGGTGGTAAAGAACCCTCCTGCCAATGCAGGCAATGTAAGAGATTCAATCCCTGGGTAGTGAAGAAACCCTGGAGGAGGGTATGGCAACCCACTCCAGTATTCTTGCCTGGAGAATCCCATGGACAGAGGAGCCTGGCAGGCTACAGTCCATAGAGTCACAAAGAACTGGACATGACTGAAGCAACTTAGCATAGCACACAGGGGAATATTATTCAGCCATGAAAAATAAATCTTGTCATTTGCTACAGCATGGATGGACTTAATTAGAGTATATTATGCTAAGTGAAATAATTCAGACAGAGGAAGACAATTTCCAGTCCTCTTCTTCTGGCAGGCTGGGAGGTGGGGCTAAAAGATCCAACCATCTAATTGCATGTTTAGTTTCTCTGGAAACCAGGTCCCATCCTCCAAGAGTCACTTTATTAGCACAAACTAAGATGTGGTTGAGAGGGGCTTATTGTGAATAACAGAACATTCTCTTCTCAGCCTTATCTCTAAAGAAATTACAAGTGCTTGGAAGTTTTGTGCCAGGAACCAGGGATAAGATCAAATATATGTTTCACAAGGTGTGAGACAAAACTTTAGCTGAAACAGTTCTAAAAGTTACAATGAAAACATATGCCAGAGACCACTTCAAGTAAGGACAGTTGATATACTTAATTACTCATACATAAATGACACAACTCTTCAAATCTTTTCTAGAAGAATAATACGCATAAATAAATAGTATTAGGAGCAGGAGCAATCTTCAATTAGTCCATCATTTTTAGTGATGTGACTGGGGATTATTCAATCATTGGAGATATGGCAATAAGTATGCTCCACATCCTAGAGGGTACTTCCCTGGTGGTTCAGTGGCAAAGACTCTTGACTCTGTGCTCCCAATGCTGGCAGCCCAGGTTCGATCCCTAGTTGGGAACTAGATCCCACATGCGGTAACTAAGTGTTCACATGCCACAACTAAAAATCCCATGTGGGGCAAACAAGATCTGGCATAGCCAAATAGATAAATATTTTAAATAAATAAATAAAAGGAATGGTAATAGTTTTTAAAAAAACAAAGAAAGAGATACCCCAGAGCTATGTATTATTTGGTTAACAAAACTTACTATGACTAAATATTTCTCTTTGACTTGATGATTATTCGGGGCTGGTTTTTTTAAGAAACAAAAGCATCTCCTCCCATTAACTGCCTGAAATAATTCATATAAAAGGTCTGTTCCAGGAAGAACTATCACCATAAAGTACTGAAACATAATATGAACTAGATGTGGCACTGTAGGAGAAACTAAGCATTTTGTTTGCTCAAAGTGTTGTATCTGCCCATTGTCTCTGTGTGGCCTGGAAATCATTTGTTTGCCAAACATTTGCTTTTTTCATTGCCAACTAAGAAGTATCACTTGTCATCAGGCTCTACAAGAATAGAGTGCTTAGGCACTGCAGCTGCTGACCTTCAACACACTCTGAAAGGTGTTCAGGGAAGAGGTCAGAATGAAGCACTCTGTAGTCTGGGAGAAACTGGCAGAACAGGCCTTCAGGTAGATATTTTCAGATTTATGAGCCCAATATCTTGAATCTTCTCATATCCAGAAAAGCAGTAAAATCATGAAAGGAGATATCTGTTCCTCATGACTAGCAGTAACATTCTTGTGACTGGCCTCAACCTTCTGCCTAAATGTGTGCTTAACTACATGTACACATCCTTTACTAAAATCATGTCCATAGAGACCTCCCCCAATATCTCCTCTGAGCAGTTCCTCAGAGCTATTTGACAGGCTTTCTCCCATGCTTTTTACCTCAACTTGCCCCGAATAAAACTTTACTCACAACTCTTACATTGTGCATGTTTTGTTTTGTTTTTTTAATAGACGTCATCTTCCTATAAATTGTCTCCCTTCCCTTTGAAGTCCCAAACCCCTATCTGCTTCTCTTTCTCTCAGATGGCATAGAAGCTTCAGTTGCCTGGCCTGCTTTAGACTCATATTCTTATGGAGCCTTCAAACACAAATAATTAAATTTTATTTTCTCCTGTTGATCTCTCTCATGCTCACTTAATTCTGACCAGCCAAATAACCTAGAAGGATAGAGAAAAGATTTTCCCTTCCCCACAGCGAGCACTTTTGAAATATAATGAATAGTAAAATAATGGGAAAGTGAAAGTGAAGTCGCTCAGTCACATCTGACTGTTTGTGACCCCAAGGACTGTAGCCTACCAGGCTCCTCAGTGCATGGAATTTTCCAGGCAAGAATACTGGAGTGGGTTGCCATAAAATAATGGGAGGAGAACACTAGAACAGTTTTTGGGAAACAGCCATGGTTTTCCCAAGACTCTGGAAAGGCTGTAGGGCTTATTAGGAAGTACAACCTACAAGTGAGTAAAAAGGTAATGGGGTGAATTACCAAAGATAGCAAATTACCAAAGGAAGACAACAATTCTACGGTAATGCTCTCCAATTCACTCTTGAACTAAAACCCAGCCAGCAAGTGAAATAAAGTGAGCAGGAAGATCCCAGGAATTGACATTCAAATAAGCACTCCGGGCAACCCACACTGAATTCTGCCAGGGGAAGAATTTTGGGGGTGCTTATTTGCATGTTGGTTACCAGACAGTTCTTTCAGTTCATAGTCATTTCAAGACACTCATCGTCAGAGCCTGGGAACACACTGAAGTGTCTGAACAAAGGTGACCTGGCAATGAGTTCTCTTCTGTAACCCTTAGTAGTTTGTTGTCTAGTTTCTAAGTCCTGTCTGACTCTTGCAACCCCAAGGACTGTAGCCCGCCAGGCTTCTCTGTCTATAGGATTTCCCAGACAGGAATACTGGAGTGGGTTGCCATTTACTTCTCCAAGGGATCTTCCCAACCCAGGGATTGAACCCAAGCCTCTGGTGTCTCCTGCACTGGTAGGCAGATTCACTACCACTGAACCACCTGGGAAGTCCATAGGAGGTAATATGTCTACATGTTTATCATGGAAATGGAGCAGCGCCTATGACCACTGGACTACTGTATGTCCTGTTAAAGAAACGAGCTCTGACCACATTGACCCCGTTTCTGCCTTAATCTCTGTATTCTGATGCTGTGGAGCCTCTGAGTTCCCCTTCTCAGAAAGAGTAATATCTCAACTCTGCTGTTACTGCATCCGCTTTCTATTTATAAAGGTGCACTTTAAGAAAAGCAATGCTTCTTTCTTTAATCCACAGCAATATTTATTGCTTCAGGGGAATTCCAGTTTTGTCCTTTGGTAAGCTCACAGCTATCAATTTAAACAGGCAAAGCAAATGTATTTTCTCTCCTTCATGTGAAAAAGGCTGTGGTTAACAGGATTCTGTCGCTGCCAAGTATAATCATTTTAATTATTTTAAAATAACTAAACAAATAAAAGTAAACACTAGAAGATAATCTCAAAGTCAAGAGTCCACTCTAGACATTTCTGTCTCCAGGCATCTTTGCAATCAGCACAATTCAGCTTCCATCATCATTGTTTTTTAAGTGCCTACTAAGTACTAGTTGTGGTTAGAGTGCCCACCTCTGCCCTTTAGTCACCAGCACTCACCAGAATAAACACACAAACAGGTCTGTACAGTTACACTCAATAGTTTCTAAATCTCATAAGTCGATACAGTATTCTCTTTAAGGACAGAGTACCGGGAAGACTATAGGTTGCATGATGATGAAGAGAGATACAATCCAGGATGATATGCTTATAAGCAGGATGGAACAGCAACAAAGATAACATCTCTTTTCTTTGGGTAAGGGGATGCTTTATAATGATGGCCAGATTTTTGCAATGAATGCAAATGAATTAGGACAGTCCCCAGCTGTTTCTATCCCTTTGGTATGTATAAGGTGAGTTCTTCTGAAATGTGGTCTTGAGAGTAGAATAATTATTTTAGGTATGCTGGTATAATGGACTTCATCAGTCTCATACTCAAAGCTCATTTCAACATTGATCTATTATAATACCAACTATACTCAGGATCCTCTGAAATTAAATTCCAGTTACTTTTACTAGTGATACTCAAAAGACAACAATGGTGTGTCCTCTTGACTTCGTAATCAAGGACTGTGCAGAGAAAATACATAAAATTAGCTCAACAGATCATATGATGATTTTTTTTTATGCATAGTATCTGCAAATAGCTCTTTGCTTCAGGAATCCCTAGCTGTGTGTATGTACTGCTTTTAATCCCACCTACTTCCTTTGAGTATGTTAGTTGTGCTTCACACAGGAGAAATGCAAACATTTTTTTAGCGTGCAAACAACAGTAAACCACCTCTTTTCTCAGTTTTATAGTTCGATGCAGATATTTAACATTTGTCTCATATTTCTTATTATCAAAGCACCTGCTATCATGTGAGAGAAATAGATTTTAGTTTTAGTCACTATATAGAGGAATAAATCAAGATAAAAAGAGAAAAAGAATACTGACTATACATAAGGTCTATGATGGGCTTCCCAGGTGGCTCAGTGACGAAGAATTTCCCTGCAGATGCAGGAGTCTTGGGTTCACTCCCTTAGTCAAGAAGATCCCCTAGAGAAGGAAATGGCAACCCACTCCAGTATTCTTGCCTGGAAAATCCCATTGACAGAGAAGCCCGGTGGGGCTACAGTCCATAGGGTCACAAAAGGCTTAGTGACTAAACAGCAACAAGGTCTATGACACAACCGAAATCTGAATTCAGAATTTCTAAGGTAGATTCTTCTCATAAATGCAGGTATAGCACACAGAATTTTTGACCAATGAAAGCCGCAGAATGAGGACCAACTACTTAGTGGAAAGTGTGTATCTTGTAAATTTTTTATCAGTGTCTTTTCCCAGAAATAATTTGCTTCTATATTCCTCACGAAATGGCCTGAATAGAATAACTAATAACATAATTACTTAAGACCTTTGAAATAGTTGAAGAGAATCTGATGAATGAATTAAAAACTCTGTCCTTTTTATGAGTATCATTACTATAATTTGATTATATATGGAGTTTTATTGAACATTATTAATCTTTCTTAAATGCTAAGACAGGAGATTTAGATATTTTTAAAAGTTATCTCTTAATGTTTGCCAAGCCACAAAAACTACTGAAATGTCAGGGTTTTAAAAATGTTGATGGTAATTATAATGAGTATGTGTTTAGATCAAAAGAAACAAAATTTCTATAAAGCTAATATCTTTAAATACTTACTAAATATCAACATATTGAGCAATATTAAACCATTTCTTGGAGGTGGGTTGTTTATTGAGGAAAAAATCTAATCTAAGATACTAACCATTTAATTTTGGTATCAATTCAACTCCTTTTTTAAGGCAAAGTCCTGCCCAAAGTCACTGTAATTTAAAATTCTAGAAAGAAATCTATCTCGACTGAAAACTATACTGTTCCACACATCTTATTTTGTAGAAAATACATCTTAAATTTTACAGATTGATTGGAAAGCAACATGTTTATGAAATACCTGGAGATAAATGACTAAAACAAAAATATGGGTTTTACTATCATATATTGAATAAGTGGTGGGCTTTGACTGCCTTTTTTGTCTGATTCAAAATTTTACATATGTTTCAATTCAACTTTTATTGAAATAGTCATTTTCTCTGCTTCATTTCGGTTGCTTATCATTGCCAATATTTCTTGGGATGACAGAAATAGGACTTTATAGACAAATTTCAAAAGTACTGGAGAAATGAGATGGTTGTGGATCTCAGAGAAAGAATCAGAATTGAACAGCATGAAGGGATTGGGTTGGGAGAGAAACAAGGAAAACTGAACAAAGGGACATGTCTTAATCAGAGCACATTTAGAAACGTGAATTTACTAAAATTAGCCTGGAAAATCCCATGGACGGAGGAGCCTGGTGGGCTGCAGTCCATGGGGTCGCTAAGAGTCAGACACGACTGAGCGACTTCACTTTGACTTTTCCCTTTCATTCATTGGAGAAGGAAATAGCAACCCACTTCAGTATTCTTGCCTGGAGAATGCCAGGGACGGGGGAGCCTGGTGGGCTGCCGTCAGTGGGGCTGCACAGAGTCGGACACGACTGAAGTGACTTAGCAGCAGCAGCAGCAGCTTAAATAAAGAGAGGTCTCACAGGTTCCAGAGAATGAAATCTAAGTGCACACAGGGCTGGGAGTCAGAATGAAGATGAAGACCAAGATGGCTCTGCATCTCTCAAAGAAACGTGGCTTCCCTCCATTCTGCTTCTCTGCTCTGGTCTCTAGTTTTCTAGCTTTGTCTTCAAAGCTATTGATTATTCTTTCCTGAATCATTGACAGGCAGGTAGTTCTGGTTCTCCATGGTACAGATTCTTACCCTGGTTCTACAAGACTAATTATTTTCATACCTGATGTTTCTTCCATTCTGATTGCTTCAGTTCCTGAGCCTCCACCTCTTGCAATCAGCTCTGGTCAGGGTGGATCTGATATCAAATGGTGATAAGGTTGCCCCATCTGAAACCTGTCTGAAGCAATATTTCTAAAATAAGTGTTAGGAAGGTATGAAATGGCCAGTGTCTGTATCCTATGGAATAGAAAAAATCCTGGGCATTTGTAGAGAAAGAGCCACTTGTTTATCAGGCTATATTGTTGTCTCGGAAGGCTGAGTTTGAGACCAGGCAGTGAAGAGTGGAAATGATGGGATCAATGTTACAAAGTAACAAAGTAAATTCTGCATGAAATCAAAAGCAGGAGTCTTTGGAGAATGTCCATAGCAATATAGAATAGAACATTATTCATAAGCTTGTCTTTTACATAGTGTAGAAATGGAAAGGAATGTCAACAATTATGCCTTGAAAATTGTAAATCTTTAAATGCTCTGTTAAGAAATTACTATTTATAACATTCCATAAACACAATAAATAATAGTATTTCTATTTATAAATGATTAAATGTGGGTCATAAAGAAGGCATTCATGATGAATATTCATAGATCCCAAACCAATCTGTTGTCAGGTATAAAAAAAGAACTTAAAGTCTGAATCCCTGATCTTTCCAGGTTACTATATTTAATATACTTATGAAAATGAGTCAATCTCTCATATATTTGATACAGAATTCCTTAAATGTAAAAAGAAATAAAACTCTTTCTAAATAACAAAATTAATAAGCCTTTAGAGTTTGGAACACCTTTACTTAGTATATGAAATAATCTATTTATCAAACCAAGAATACCTTTACTTCCCTGTTTTATGCAGCATTCATTCAGAGCTAAAACGTGTGAATAATTCTTCATCCCAATAGTTTCAGTAGTTTTCAATGTGCTGTAAGTAATAAGAAATTAATCTGGGATAGGTATGTTAATGGAAGATCTGACTGAAGGGGGCTTTTTCTAGAACCCTTTTCTCCAGATCTATGGCTTTAAAATTTCTTTGATGTTTTATGTATTGATCTAGTATATATGGATATAAATAAGTTTATATATATATATATATATACATATTTTGCATGTTACAAATATGCATGTACAATAGAATGTACAGTTGGCCCTCCATATCCACAGGTTCTGCACCTGCAGAGAACCAACTGTGAAGGGCTAGAGCATCTGCTTATTTTGGTATCCAAGAGATCCTGTGACCAATCCCCTGTGGATACCAAGGGACAAATGTGTATAAAATATGTATATACATATGAAATAAAAATGGGATTTTTTTGGCTGCACAGTGTGGCATGCAAGTCTTAGTTCCCTGGCCTGGGATCGAACCCACACCCCCTGCATTATTAGCAAGGATTCCTAAACACTGGACAGCCAAGGAAGTCCCTGAAAAGGAAATTTTACAAAGTATTACTTATTCTCTCTATAGGCAATATTCTCTGCTATTTCCATTATTTTTCTTATTCTGTTTTCTCTTTTAAAAAACACTGGTCACAACCCACTAAATTGATTTCACAAGCCATTAATGAGTTTCAATCTAGTTTGAAAAACACTGCTCTAGACCAATTAAATATTGTACTTTATTTCAGGCTTCTTCAATTAATTTGATACACCTAGAGACGACTGTGTCATTTACGAAGTGATAGCCAAGACCAATATATTGGTCTGCTGCTGCTGCTGCTGCTGCTAAGTTGCATCAGTCTTGTCCGACTCTGTGCGACCCCAGAGACAGCAGCCCACCCGTCCCTGGGGTTCTCCAGGCAAGAACACTGGAGTGGATTGCCATTTCCTTCTGCAATGCATGAAAGTGAAAAGTCAAAGTGAAGTCGCTCAGTCGTGTCCAACTCTTAGCGACCCCATGGACTGCAGCCCACCAGCTCCTCCGTCCATGTGATTTTCCAGGCAAGAGTACTGGAGTGGGGTGCCATTGTTCTACCTAGTAATCCATGCAGCCTTTCTCTTTAAATTAGCATGGTGGTGGCACTGCACATTGCAAGGCATTTCCTTTATCTGGAGAAAATATCTATTTTTAAATGTAAGAAAGAATCCCCATGGAAAAAAAAATCTAAATCACACAATGCATCTAACAGAAAGTGATGAATGGGATTGGTTGTTAGCATAGTCCAGCTTACTTCCCTCAAGAAGTGTGAGTAGGACCTCGAATTCATCTTCATTAATACGTTATCACTTAGTGAGGTGTTCTAGAGATGCACTTGCTAGTTAGTAATTAATCAGAAAAGTCTCTAGTGATAATGGCAGAAGGCAGAACGAATGGGTAGATTTGCCCTGTATAGAGAAAGATTTCCAACAATGACACCATAGCCTTAAAGACCTAAGAACAAAGGCTTCTATGAAATCTGGATGAAATGATGGATTTGTAAAGACACACCCCTTCTCAGAAACAGGTTTAGTCTCATTACACCAATAATGCCCACTATTCCACATCACCTCCCCCTCTGGCTCATATATCCCTAAACTTTCCCTGTCACATAATATACTGGTTTATCCTTCAAAATGCTCATCCTGACTACAATTACTTATTCTAGCCTTATTTGCTTTATGTCTGCCCTTCCCTCCAGACTGGCTGAGTCAATATGGAATCCACAATGCCTGGCTGGGGTTGGTACCACATCAACAGAACTCAACAAATACTTAGTGAATAAATGAATGAACAGATGAAGGAAAGTAAGTGAATATTTTATAACGTTGACTATCACATTTTTCTGCCTTGAAATAAGGTAGAGACTAACAGTACAAGGGCACACTGTCTGTGCATTTAATAAAAAGCCCATTCCCTTCCTCTTATTCACCCAAGCCAAGAACTCTTCAGTTCTGTTCATCTTTTCTTCCTTGTATTTCATTCAGCTAATGTTTATTGAGTTCCTACCATGGGCCAGCAACTACAGTATCTCTCTAATCCATCTGTTCCTCTCCATTCCATGTGCCACAGTCTTACCATATCTCCCCTGCATTATTGCGGTAGTGTCTTAAATCTTCCCTGCATTCTGTCTCTAATAGTGACCTCTCCAAATCTATTCTACGCATGGCTGCCCAAGTCATCTTCCTGAAACATATGCTATTCCCTAGCTCAAAATCCTCAAATCCAAACTCCTAAGTCTAACATACAAAGCCCTACCTTTTTTTCCCTAGGTTTATATCCCTGACATCAATTCTATACTGATAGAACAAAATTTCTTTAATACTTTGCTGAATGCCCCATCCAGCATCATCACTCCATAACTTTGAACATTCTATTCTTTCATCAAAATAACTTTCCATTTTCTTCATCTGACATATTCATTCTTAAAGATCTAATGCTAAGTTTCCCATTAAACCTTCCTCAGTCCAACAACCCTTCACAGCCAATTACACTTCTAGCGCACTGTTCTTTTTTTGTTGTTGTTGTTGTTCTCACTTTTTTAAAGCCCACAACATCTATTAAATTTTACTGTTATTTTATCACTAATTATCGGGGAAATGCAAATCAAAACCACAATGAGATATAACTCACATCTGTCAGAATCAGTTCAGTTCACTCAGTCGTGTCCGACTCTGCAACCCCATGGTCTGCAACATGACAGGCTTCCTTGTTCATTTCCAACTCCCAGAGTTTACTCAAACTCATGTCCACTGAGTCGAAGATGCCATCCAACCATCTCATCCTCTGTCATCCCCTTCTCCCGCCTTCAATCTTTCCCAGCATCAGGTCTTTTCAAATGAGTCAGTTCTTCCCATCAGGTGGCCAAAGTATTGAAGCTTCAGCATCAGTCCTTTCAATGAATATTCAGGACTGATTTCCTTTAGGATGGACTGGTTAGATCTCCTTGCAGTCCAAGGGACTCTCAAGAGTCTTCTCCAACACCACAGTTCAAAAGCATCAATTCTTCGGCACTCAGCCTTCTTTATAGTCCAACTCTCACATCCATACATGACTACTGGAAAAACCATAGCTTTGACTAGACGGATCTTCGTTGGCGAAGTAATGTCTCTGCTTTTTAATATACTGTCCAGGTTTGTCATAGCTTTTCTTCCAAGAAGCAAGTGTCTTTTAATTTCATGGCTGCAATCAGCATCTATAGTGATTTTGGAGCCCTAAAAAATAAAGTCTGTCACAGTTTCCATCATTTCCCCATCTATTTGCCATTAAGTGACGGGACCAGATGCCATGATCTTCGTTTTTGGAATGTTGAGTTTTAAGCAACTTTTTCACTCTCCTCTTTCACTTTCATCAAGAGGCTCTTTAGTTCCTCTTCACTTTCTGCCATAAGTGTGGTATCATCTGCATATCTGAGGTTATTGATATTTCTCCCAGCGATCTTGATTCCAGCTTGTGCTTCATCCATCTTGGCATTTCACGTGATGTAATCTGTATACAAGTTAAATAAGCAAGGTGACAATATATAGCCCTGACGTACTCCTTTCCCAATTTGGAACCAGTCTGTTGTTCCACGTTCATTTCTAACTATTGCTTTTTGATCTGCATACAGATTTCTCAAGAAGCAGGTCAGGTGGTCTGGTATTCCCATCTCTTGAAGAATTTTCCAGTTTGTTGGGATCAACACAGTCAAAGGCTTTGGCCTAGTCAATGAAGCAGAAGTAGATGTTCTTCTGGAATTCTCTTGCTTTTTCTCTGATCCAACAGATATTGGCAATTTGATCTCTGGTTCCTCTGCCTTTTCTAAATCCAGCTTGAACATCTAGAAGTTCTCGGTTCATATACTGTTGAAGCCTGGCTTGGAGAATTTTGAGCATTACTTTGCTAGTGTGTGAAATGAGTGCAATTGTGTGGTAGTTTGAACATTCAAATTCAGCAGTGGCCACAGGACTGGAAAAGGTCAGTTTTCATTCCAATCCCAAAGAAAGACAGTGCCAAAGAATGTTAAAACCTGTCAGAATGGCTATTACCAAGAGAACACTAACAAATGTTGGTGAGGATGTGGAGAAAAGGAACTCTTGTACACTGGTTTTGGGTATGTAAAATGGTTGTAACTACTGTGTAAGACAGTATGGAAGTTTCTCAAAAAATTAAAAATAGAACTTCCATATGATCCAGCAACATATACACACATAATGGACTACTACTCAATCATAAATAGGGGTAAAATTTTGCCATTTGCAGCAATATGGATGGACTCTAAGGGCAGTATGTAAGTGAAATAAGTCAGACAAAAGATAAATACTGTACGATATCACTTATATATGGAATCTAAAATTACAACAAACTTGTGAGTATAACAAAAATGAAGCAGACTCATAGATGTAGACAATGAACAAGTGGTTACCAGTAGGTAGAGGTAATGTAGGGATGAGGGAAGTGAGGATAAGCTGTTGGGTATAATATAGGCTTAAGGAGGTGTTGTACTACATTGAGAATGTGGCCAATATTTTGTAATAACAAATGGAAAGCAACTTTTAAGATGTATTTTAAAACATTTTTAAAAAGTAAAATAATAAATACATTTTTGCTGTTATTTACATGCCTATTTTTGCCTCATCCACAAGACTTTAGAGTGCTCCAGGAGGAATATTAGTGAGTATGAAGATTTGGGCATAAATCCACTTTTTAACGTTTAGTACCTATCACAGATGTTGTCCATCAGATTCCATAGTTGCTCAACACTGTATCCAATTAAGCTGGTTATGCAAAAAAGAAGCTATTATAAGGTGTAAGGCAGATAAAATGCTAAAAAGGGGATTAGAGTAGGCGATGAGTGAACAACTTTGCAGTTCCTCTCCCATAAATGCCTAATAAATGATAAGGAGGAATGAACAGATAGAAGGAAAAAATAAAAGGGATATAATGGTGGCAAGTGTAAAGAATCCACCTGCCATTGCAGGAGATGCAGGAGAGGCAGGTTTGATCCCTGGGTTGGGAAGATCCCTTGGAGTAGGAAATGGCTACCCACTCCAGTATTCTTGCCTGGAGAATTCCATGGACAGAGGAGCCTGGCAGGCTACAATCCCTGGGGTCACAAAGACTTGGACACAACAGAGCAGCTGAGCATGCAGGCACAAAATTATTATCTGAACTCCTCCATATTGCTCTGTTTAAGCAATTCAAATTTAGCTTTTAGTTAACAAAATATAAGATTATTTCTTCAAAAATATTATTTACTTTCTTCTTTTCAGGTGGTTGTTTTGTTCTGTTTTTAGTACATCATGATTTCTAAATTTTTCTACTATTACATATGTTTCTTCTAGTTTAGCTTGTGATTTGGAATATACTGCATTCTTTTTCATTTGTATAGGAACATGCACCCTGTGATTATAACAACACATACTGACTCTGACTAACAACAATAACGATAAAAATCTCTTTCAGATGTGAAACCATAATTCCAAATTATTTCTATCAGAAAAAATTGAACATAATTTTGAATTTGAAATCTTTATAGCACATTGATGACAGCAATTAAGCTATCTATTTTAGGCATATTAAGTATAGAACATTTTTGTAAAAACTCACAAGTCTAAACAAATTCTTTTTTTTAAACCTGTATTTAAGTTTTTGTTTTCCAAAGATCAAGCCCCAAATAAGCAATCTTGTAGTGAATTCCCAGTGCATGGCTTTTATATACCCAGATTGAGTTTCTTTTTTTTTTTTTTTCCAGATTGAGTTTCTAAAGATAAAAGTATGCTTAGTGATAGAACTTACTGTATCCCAATTCAGTCATTGACTCACTGCATAATCCAAGTCTTTCCTGTTGGCTCAGATGGTAAAGACTCCGCCTGCGCTGTGGGAGACCTGGGTTTGATCCCTGGCTCAGGAAGATCTTATGGAGAAGGAAATGGCAATCCACTCCTGTATTCTTTCCTAGAGTATTCCATGGACAGAGGACCCTAGTCGGCTATAGTCCATGAGGTCACATATAGTTGGACGCGACTGAGCGACTAACACTATGTCCTATGTAAGACATAGTACTGTTTAAGTACAGCAAGGGAACTACAGGAAGTGTTAGAGGTTAGGAGGATAAAACTCTGGTAGATGAGAGCTGGGTGAATTTTTTTTTATTACAGCAATAATAATGTGAAATCATTTCTAAACAGTTCTTTGTAATTTGTAAAAAAAAAAAGTGCTTCTCTTATTAAACAATGTTAACATTTCTGGGAAACAATCAGGTATTTCCATTTTGAAGATGTGGGAACCAAATTGAATAAGTAAAACACAATTTGTATGTTGAGCACATACTACACGCCAGGTGCTGTGTTAGGAATGATGGTCAGCACAGCATAGTTACAGTACCTGTAGACAGTGCAGAGGCAGTGTAGTGAATGTAATAAATATCATGATAGGAAAGTACAGAGTAGAATAGAGTGGTGTAGGGCAGGGTAGAAGCATTAAAGTAGAAAAGATGCACAAAATCAGCTCTTAGCCCAGACTTCCAGTGAAAGTGAGAGTAACCTCGAAACCAGTGGTTCTCATCCAGTGGCAGTTTTATTTGCATCCCCACCTGTGGGACATTTCCTAACGTATCAAGATATATTTGATCATCTCAGTCTTTTGAAAGGTGGGAAGTACTACTGGTTTCTAGTGGCTAGAAGGCTACCTGCAGTCCTGTGAAAAAGATTATTCAATCCAAAATGTCAATAGAGCTGTAGCTAAGAAACCTCGACCAAGGCTGAGCTGATATACAACTAGGAGTTGACAGGTGGAGGCAGAAGGGGAGGAAATGCCAGGAGTGGAGAAACGACAGAGAACATGTTCCAAGGGCGAGAAACACTTGTGTGAAGGACCTCCACACTGACTTGTTCACCATAAAAAAAAAAAAAACTGTCATAAAATACTTATAATGTAAAAGTTCCCAAACCACTTTTAAGTGTACAGTTCAGTGACATTAAGCACTTTCACACTGTTGTGCAATGATCACTACCATTCATCTCCAGAACCTTTCATCATCCAAGTTATAATTCTGCATACAGTAAACAACAACTCCCCATTATCCCGTCCCACAGCTCTGGCAACCACATTCCACTCTTTGTTTTTATGGATTTGACTGCTCTAAGGTATCTCATATAAGTGGAATCAGACGGTAGTTGTTCTTTTGTGTCTGGCTTACTTCACTTAGTACACTGTCCTCAAGTTACATCCAGGTAGCATGTGTCAGATTTTCCTTCCTTTTTAGGACTGAATAATATTTATGAATAGATCACATTTTGTTTATCCACTCATCTGTTTAGGAATACATGAGTTGCTTTCATTTTTTAGGTACTGGAAATAATGCTGCTATGAATATATGTGTACAAGTATCGGTTTGAATCCCCACATTCAATTTTCCTTTGGGTATATACCTACAAGTAATTCACTAATTGTTTTTATGTACCAATTAATTGTTTTAGGACATAGTATATGGTAAAAAAATAATACCAATGACCTCTCTTATCACGAAACTTAAATTCTAGTGAAGGAAAACAAACACATAAACAAGGTCATTTCAAAGAGTCTTATCCAGAAAAGAAAAGGAGATGATGTGGAGTCGAACATGATTGGAACTTAGCATGTTAGAACCTACGAAGGGAGTGGTAAGAAACAAAGGTGGTAGAAACGTTACAATGCAGGTAAGGATTCTCTATTTCATTTTATGTGGAATGAAAAGTTCAAAGAAGTTAAATGAATTGCCCAAAGTCTTATAGCTAATAAATTCTACATGCCTAACCTTACTATACAGACTTCCTACGAAGCTGCAGAATTAGATGAGGGTACATGTTTATCAAACACCCTCTGGAGGAGGAAATGGCAACCCACTCCAGTATTCCTACCTGGAAAATTCCATGGACAGAAGAGTCTGACAGGCACAGTCCATGGGGTTGCAAAGAGTCGGATACGACTGAGCAAACTAACACTTATCAAACACAGCAACCTGCACCCTGCCAACCAGACATCTGATCTTCTCCATCTGCTTTCATGACTTTCTCCAGAATCAAGGCCATGAATGGTCAGAGGACATTTTAATGTTCTACTTACCCACATTCATCCTGTATCCAGCTTTGCTGCTGGTATTCCTCTTTGCTTTTATAAAGAAATATTCTACACAAGTATAAGATAAAATAGAACTGATTCTAAAAAGAAATGCCATACTTTCCTACAGCCTAGCTTTGAAGTAAACAACTGTTATTCAGTTCAAAAAAATCTGCATATGACCTGAGTAAGTAATATTTGACAAAATAAAGAAGCATTCTGTTGAACAATAAGAACACTGTTTCTTCTAACCCTTGCTTTCATTCAAGGTCATGTGCAGATTACATAAATATTACATGAAACCTGTTTTGCAAGGAATCACTGTCTATGTTGATTTATAGAGACAAAAGTCCATTGGCAGAGTCTACCTTTTCAAATATCACAAGCTTTTATTTTCTAACAAGAGGAAAAAGCGACTCTCATTGGGTAAATGGAGCTGTTCTTTCATGTAGGATTAACACTTTAACACAGTTTATGTGTACAGTTAAAATTCATCACAAGTTTTCTTGTGTCAGGTGACAAGATGTGTTGCAATTCGGTTTTTAATCCAGATCTCATTGGAATTTATGACACAAAGTTTGTATCAGGAAAAGAGAGAGCATATTTTCTTTTTCATTCTCATTTAATCTTTTGCTGTAATGTGAGCTATTATGAAATTAAATAGTGAGTAGATACTTTTAGCCTTAAAAGTGTTTTACAAAAAGAGGCCAATTTTGCTGAATATATTGCTCTGTCAACAAACAGCTGCTGAACAACTATTATGTATAAAACACTTTAATAGGTGCTATTACAATTGTTATATGTCATTTTGAAGAAAAACACTTTCCTACATATAGCAGCTGATTGGCCTGGTTAAGTAAAAACCAAATACCCTGTGTGAAAAGATTTAACATGCTTTAGAGAAGTTTTACTTTATTACTTTAAAATCCCATAATTACTGCCAGGAGACCTCTTATTTTTATCATTTACAATTGACCTCAGATAAAGTACTTTGTAAATACATTACTTAATATAATACAACAAGAAGTAATAAGGTTTTTCATTGCCTTGCTTTTCACATAATCTCCTTCTACCTCTCTGATAAACTCCTTAGCTCCTGTTTGCTTATTCAATATTCAGCACGTTTTTATTGTGTCAGGCACTGTGCTTGACATTGAGGATACAAAAGTGAAGAAAGAAAATGGTTGTTCTTTTGTGAAGTTGACAGTCTGTTTGGGGAGACAAGTAAATAACATGGCAGGTCAAGTAGAGGTTACCACTGGGACACGTGGTAGGAGCATCACAACCAACACAGGGTGGAGAGATTGAAAAGTGGAAATGGCAGGGAAAACACCCCAGAGGAAGAGACATTCATCTCACCCATAAAGAATTCTCCACAGTCTCATCACTGCCAGAGAAAGAATGGCTTTTAATGTAGGTTTCAGTTTTATGTGACTCCTTAAATCATTCCACTAGGTACCCATTATCCCCAACTGATTCATTCTTGAATTGGTCTTGCTTCCTTAATTCTATTACTTGATGAGTCTGAGGGGGCCCTAGGAATTGTGCCTCCCAAGCTGTAACGTTATTAATTTTCTGTTGCCTTTGTTTTAGGACTGAATTTCATTTTCCAGTGAAACTGAAGCACTCTCCTGAACTCCAAATGGTTTATTTAGTATCTGAATCTGCTTCCTGAAAAAGTGAAAGTTGCTCAGTCCTGTCCGACTTTTGTTACCCCATGGACTATATAGCCCATGGAATTCTCCAGGCCAAAATACTGGAGTGGCTACCTTTCCCTTTTCTAGGGGATCTCCCAACCCAGGGATCACACCTAGGTCTCTTGCATTGCAGGCGAATTCTTTACCAGCTGAGCCACAAGGGAAGCCCAAGAATACTGCAGTGGGTAGCCTATCCCTTCTCCAGCAGATCCTCCTGACCCAGGAACCGAACCGGGATCTCCTGCCTTGTGGGAGGATATTTTTACCAACTGAGCTATCAGGGAAGCCTCTTCATAGCTCTTGCCAGGTTCTCCCACACTCATTCCCACTCTCCTCAAATATCAAAGTGCCTATTTCTGGGTTACTTCCAATATAGGATGGGTCCATTCTCCAATTCAGACAGAAGTCATAAAAACTGCATCTAGTTTCACATCTCAAATTGGACCCCAGAAAACAAACACCATTTCATGAGGAAGGCAGCCAGCCATACCCCCATGAACACTGTGATCCAGAGGCACTGCAAGCTGTCCCCTCAATTGGGTTGAGGATGTGTATCAGTAAGTGTTGTTTAGTTGCAAGTGACACAAATCATTTCTGCATCTTTAATGAAAGAAAAGAGAAAACACATTGGAAAGAAGCTGAGTAGCTCACAGAGCAAAAGGAAATTCTAAAGAACCAAAGTTCAGAAAGGCCAGAAACCAGAGCTGTACTGGGCATCTGACGCAGCAGGAATGAAAGGACAACCTCTTCAGGTGGGAATCATTGGAGTGAATTTACTCTGAACACATTCTGCAAGGCTTCAAGCCCAGAGAAAAGGCATCAGGTTGGCTAAGCTTGGGACATGTGCCCACCCATTGACCAGAGGAAGACAGCCATCACTATTAACTAAATGCAG
This sequence comes from Bos indicus x Bos taurus, assembly GCF_003369695.1. Taxonomy (NCBI): domain Eukaryota; kingdom Metazoa; phylum Chordata; class Mammalia; order Artiodactyla; family Bovidae; genus Bos; species Bos indicus x Bos taurus. The sequence goes on along the minus strand of NC_040087.1, from coordinate 26,287,649 downwards.
TAGAAGAGGGGATTTGATTTAGGTCATACCTGAATGGTCTAGTGGTTTTCCCTACATTCTTCAGTTTAAGTCTGAATTTGGATATAAGGAGTTCATGATCTGAGCCAGAGTGCTTAGATCTGATAGACAGAGTGCCTGAAGAACTATGGATGGAGGTTTGTGACATTGTACAGGAGACAGGGACCTAATTAAACTTAAAAGCTTCCGCACAACAAAGGAAACTGTAAGCAAGGTGAAAAGACAGCCTTCAGAATGGGAGAAAATAATAGCAAATGAAGCAACTGACAAACAACTAATCTCAAAAATATACAAGCAACTCCTACAGCTCAATTCAAGAAAAATAAATGACCCAATCAAAAAACGGGCCAAAGAACTAAATAGACATTTCTCCAAAGAAGACATACAGATGGCTAACAAACACATGAAAAGATGCTCAACATCACTCATTATCAGAGAAATGCAAATCAAAACCACTATGAGGTACCATTTCACGCCAGTCAGAATGGCTGCGATCCAAAAGTCTACAAGCAATAAATGCTAGACAGGGTGTGGAGAAAAGGGAACCCTCTTACACTGTTGGTGGGAATGCAAACTAGTACAGCCACTATGGAGAACAGTGTGGAGATTCCTTAAAAAACTGGAAATAGAACTGCCTTATGATCCAGCAATCCCACTGCTGGGCATACACACTGAGGAAACCAGAAGGGAAAGAGACACGTGTACCCCAATGTTCATCGCAGCACTGTTTATAATAGCCAGGACATGGAAGCAACCTAGATGTCCATCAGCAGATGAATGGATAAGAAAGCTGTGGTACATATACACAATGGAGTATTACTCAGCCATTAAAAAGAATACATTTGAATCAGTTCTAATGAGGTGCACGAAACTGGAGCCTATTATACAGAGTGAAGTAAGCCAGAAAGAAAAACACCAATACAGTATACTAATGCATATATATAGAATTTAGAAAGATGGTAACAATAACCCTGTATACGAGACAGCAAAAGAGACACTGATGTATAGAACAGTCTTTGGACTCTGTGGGAGAGGGAGAGGGTGGGATGATTTGGGAGAATAGCATTGAAATACGTATAATATCATATATGAAACGAGTCGCCAGTCCAGGTTCGATGCACGATTATGGATGCTTGGGGCTGGTGTACTGGGATGACCCAGAGGGATGGTATGGGGAGGGAGGAGGGAGGAGGGTTCAGGATGGGGAACACATGTATACCTGTGGTGGATTCATTTCGATATTTGGCAAAACTAATATTGTAAAGTTTAAAAATAAAATTAAAAAAAAAAAGGAGACAGTTTTCAAGAACATCCCCAAGAAAAAGAAATAAAAAAAGGCAAAATGGTTGTCTGAGGAGGTCTTACAACTAGCTGAGAAAAGAAGAGAAGCTAAGGGCAAAGGAGAAAAGGAAAAACATACGCATCTGAATGCAGAGTTCCAAAGAATAGAAAGGAGAGATAAGAAAGCCTTCCTCGGTGATTAATGCAAAGAAATAGAATGGGAAAGACTAGAGATCTCTTCAAGAAAATTGGAGATACCAAGGGAACATTTCATGCAAAGATGGGCACAATAAAGGATAGAAATGGTATGGACCCAACAGAAGCAGAGTATATTAAGAAGAGGTGGCAAGAACACACAGAAAAACTACACAAAAAAGATCTTCATGACCCAGATAACCTTGATGGTGTGATCACTCACCTAGAGCCAGACATCTTGGAATGAGAAGTCAAGTGGGCCTTAGGAAACATCACTATGAACAAAGCTAGTGGAGGTGAAGGAACTCCAGTTGAACTATATCAAATCCTAAAAGATGATGCTGCTAAAGTGCTGCACTCAATATGCCAGCAAATTTTGAATACTCCGCAGAGGCCACAGGCCTGGGAAAGGTCAGTTTTCATTTCAATCCCGAAGAAAGGCAGTGCAAAGAATGTTCAAATTACCACAAAATGGCACCCATCTCACACACTAGCAAAGTAATGCTCAAAATTCTCCAAGCCAGGCTTCAACAGTACATAAACCGTGAACTTCCAGATGTTCAAGCTGGATTCAGAAAATGCAGAGGAACCAGAGATCAAATTGCCAACATCCATTGGATCATTGAAAAGGCAAGAGTTCCAGAAAAACAGTTATCTACTTCTGCTTTATTGACTACACAAAGCCTTTGACTGTGTGGATCACAATAAACTATGGAAAATTCTTAAAGAGATGTGAATACTGGACCACATGACCTTCCTCCTGAGAAATATGTATGCAGGTCAAGAAGAAATAGTTAGAACTTGACATGGAACAACAGACTGGCTTATTTAACTTACATGCAGAGTGCATCATGCGAAATGCCCAGCTGGATGAAGCACAAGCTGGGAGAAATATCAATAACCTCAGATACGCAGATGACACCACACTTATGGCAGAAAGTGAAGAGGAACTAAAGAGCCTCTTGATGAAAGTGAAAGAGGAGAGTGAAAAAGTTGCTTCAAATTCAACATTCCAAAAACTAACATCATGGCATCCGGTCCCATCACTTCGTGGCAAACGGATGGGGGAACAGTGGAAACAGTGACAGACTTTATTTTGGGGGGCTCCAAAATCACTGCAGATGGTGACTGCAGTCATGAAATTAAAAGATGTTTTATAAACTGTGGAAAATTCTGAAAGAGATGGGAATACCAGACCACCTGACCTGCCTCTTGAGAAATCTGTATGCAGGTCAGGAAGCAACAGTTAGAACTGGACATGGAACAACAGACTGGTTCCAAATAGGAAAAGGAGTACATCAAGGCTGTATATTGTCACCTTGCTTATTTAACTTATATGCAGAGTACATCATGAGAAATGCTGGACTGGAAGAAACACAAGCTGCAATCAAGATTGCCGGGAGAAATATCAATCACCTCAGATATGCAGATGACGCCACCCTTATGGCAGAAAGTGAAGAGGAACTAAAAAGCCTCTTGATGAAAATGAAAGAGGCGAGTTAAAAAGTTGGCTTAAAACTCAACATTCAGAAAACGAAGATCATGGCATCTGGTCCGATCACTTCATGGCAAATAGATGGGGAAACAGTGGAAACAGTGTCAGACTTTATTTTTGGGGCTCCAAAATCACTGCAGATGGTGACTGCAGCCATGAAATTAAAAGATGCTTACTCCTTGGAAGAAAAGTTATGACCAATCTAGATAGCATATTGAAAAGTAGAGACATTACTTTGCCAACAAAGGTCCGTCTAGTCAAGGCTATGGGTTTTCCTGTGGTCATGTATGGATGTGAGAGTTGGACCGTGAAGAAGGCTGAGCGCCGAAGAATTGATGCTTTGAACTGTGGTGTTGGAGAAGACTCTTGAGAGTCCCTTGGACTGCAAGGAGATCCAACCATGACTTTTCAAGGTTGCTTTAAAAGATAAGAACACACAGAATTCTTTTTTTTTTTTTTTCATATAACAAAAGGATTTGTTACTGCCTTTTAACTTAATAAGTCATGCCCTATATTTACACCAACTCTCAATAGTTAATTGACATGTTAACTAATCCCTGGAGAAGGCAATGCCACCCCACTCCAGTACTCTTGCCTGGAAAATCCCATGGATGGAGGAGCCTGGTGGGCTACAGTCCATAGGGTTGCAAAGAGTTGGATATGAATGAGCATCTTCACTTTCACTTTTCACTTTTATGCATTGAAGAAGGAAATGGCAACCCACTCCAGTGTTCTTGCCTGGAGAATCCCAGAGTCGGGGGAGCCTGGTGGGCTGCCGTCAGTGGGGTCGCACAAAGTCGGACACGACTGAAGCGACTTAGCAGCAGCAGCAGCAGCAACTAATCCCTCTTTTCATTGCTGGGTCGCAAAGAGTCAGACACGATTGAGTGACTGAACTGAACTGAACAGAAGAGGAGTGATTCTTCAAAGCACAGTTGTGATGTTGTTACCACCAGGAGGGAGAATAGACACTAAGCTGTAAAAAATAAAAATTTCCACTATAGGAATCATCTTGTTGCTGGGTGAATTCTCAGAGCACCAGTCTTGTGGGTTCCTAATCTATACACTTGTCTCCACTGTATGAAGTTTTGGCATTCCTTCTAACCTATTCCACATGGGTTCCAAAGCTTTCAACATACGAGCATCAGGAGACTTCGAAGATATAAACCTCAAATAAAACTTAAAAATTAACAATGGAAACGAAACCATCTTTTTCCAGAAAAGTCATTTTTTTAGTATTAATCATGTAAATAACAATAAAAGCACACTAACAAATCCTTTTGTTTTATGAAAAAAAAGAATTCTGTGTGTTCTTATCTTTTAGAGCAACCTTGAAAAGTCATGCCCTATATTTATACCAACTCTCAATAATTAATTGACATGTTAACTAATCCCTCTTTTCATTGAGCTAAGGATTTTTTTGAGCTATTTTCCTACTTGCACTTTTGAGATTTCTCCATAAACTGTCATGTGGAAACACTTTAAATTACACTGTTTCACTTGCACTCTCCCCATTAACCACCATGCTAGCATAGACATCTTGTGGTGTCAGCTCATTCTGTCTTCCTATCTTTTTTTTTTACAAAAAGGCAGAAAATATTAAGAGCTCATTTCTCATCTTCATCATCTTTGAGCACCTAAATGTTGGTCTTGATGACAATCTTTGGAGCAGATTTTTTCAAGACTTGATATGGGAGGCCTGATACATATCACTATGACAAAGTTCAATGTGAATGATTCTGAAGAAGATGATGGTAATAGCAATACTAACAGATGATATGTATGAGCCTTTAGTGTTCACAGGCTCTGCCTTGAGTACTTCACATGTATTATGCTTCCACACTGGTGGGAATGAGCTGGGAGAGAGAGAGAAGCACAGGAGAGAAAACAGATTACTGCTGGAGCCAAGTTCCTGCATAGATGGAGAAGGGAGGGAATAGAGGATCCAGAGCTCAAGTGGAGAAGCTTCCTCAAAAAAGAACAGGAGTGTCCATCCATTATAACTAAGAGACTGGTTGATTTGGCTTTAGAAAGATGATATGTCTTATGATACCTTCTAGTTTCTCAGAGAAATAAGAGGAAAATGGTAGAAGAGAGAAAGGTGGGTAGTTACTGGAGGTATTAGGGAAATGGCAGGCAACAGAGCTGCTACATTAACATTAGCAGAAATAAAAGACTGTCACAATAATCTGGAGAAGAGGGGAAAAACTGTAAATTCTAGGTGGAACAGCAGAAGATACTCCTGAGGTCGTGCTTAACTTTTAGAAGATGATTCTGAGTTCTCACAAAACAGGCTGGAGTAGGGCAAAGAGAAACAATCTTCTGTGAATAGTACAGCCCTCACTTCTACACCCACCGCAATAGATGGACCTTGAAAGAAAAGGATTCCATGTGTTTTTTCTTCAATCCCACTAAATCCAATAGTTAAAGAGGCAACACCATACACTTCTTTTTTTTTTTTTTTTCATACACTTCTTAAGATAAGGTGCATCTATCTTGTTCACTGCTCTATCTCCAGTGGTAGGCAAAACGCCTGAAATGGAAGAGGAGCTTGATAAATATTTTATCAATGAATTGATGACTACATAGATGGATGGATGAATAAGGAATTTATGACATTTTATTGATCACAGGCTTGTCGTGGCGAAGCGGCTTGCTTAACTCAATGAAGCTATGAGCCATGCCGTGCAGGGCCACCCAAGACAGAGGGGTCATAGTGAAGAGTTCTGACAAAACATGGTCCACTGGAGGAGGGAATGGCAAAACACTCAGGGATTCTTGCTGCAAGAACCCCATGAACAGTATGAAAAGGCAAAAAGATATGACACCAGAAGATGAGACTCCCAGGTTGGAAAGTATCCTATATGCTACTGGGGAAGAGCAGAGGGCAATCACTAATAGCTATGAAATGCTGAGATAGCATCACCAACTCAATGTATATGAATCTGAGCAAACTCTGGGAGATACTGAAGGACAGGGGAGCCTGGAGGGCTGAAGTGCATGGGGTTGCAAAGAGTTGGACACAACTTGGTGACTGAACAACAACAAATTTATAGTCCACATTCATAGCTTCCCTACATAAAATTCTATTGCATGTGTATAGCAGTATCATGCTTGGGTTTTTCCCAAGCTGCTACTCAGAAACCAAAGGAAGTCCTAGTAGGATTTTTTTTTTAACTAGGACTAAAAATGAAATAAATATTATATATTATCTGTAGATATTTATAACCACCTAATATTCCCCAATGTACTAGAATAAGTGTCCCTCTTTATCACTTGCTGGTTAATAGAAATATTTTAGTACTAGCTCTCCCATGAGTCAGAAGTCTGCTGGAGTTGTCACTCCATGTATATTCTGCTCTCTCAAAGAAGTTATTCCAGTTGAAGTGGGAATTCCAGTCACATAACTACTCATAATGTTCTCTGCTTACCTGATTCAACATCTTTAACTTGGAGGTCTCTTTTGTACCATGAGAGTACCTAAAGTTCCCCTTGGATTGGTCAAAAGAGTCCAGAATTCCCTTCTAATATGCCAAAAATTCTATCTATACAACCAGAGGCCACAGAGGTTGCTACAAGATTTCAAATAGGTGTTCTCTTTTAACACCCTTACCTCCCCTTTCCATATAATCTTTGCAACGGCAGAAACTCATCCTCTGAGTACGAGCCGGTGTCTTATTTGATACCGTCAGCACTTAGCATGGAATCTGTTGAAGGAATAAACACATGATTGACTAATGAATGAATACTGAATTATTCTGAGTGACCTACCCTAGTCACTGGAATTCAATCTGTCCTCCACGCTGCAGGAGAGGCAGCAACACTGAATGCTTATCTCAATGCCTGTTCTACCTTCACAATTTAGAGTTAAACATCTTTCCCTTAAGAATTAGCAAAGTAGTACAGTTGTCCTCTTAGTCCTATTTACTCTCACTAAGCAGAAAAATCAAATCCCTCAGGGAATCTCAGAGTCTAGCATTGACTGCTTTCAACTAACAGAGAGTAAATACACTCACTGCTTCTTTCAAACTCTACTACCTCTAAAAGCCTACTTTCAATTTTCTTGGAGCTATTCCTTACCAATAACTTTATGGCATCTCCTATACAGAATTCTTTCCAGCATTTTCTTCTATAGATTACATTAAGTTTGAAATGCTTTTAACTGAATTCCTGGGGATGTGCACAAGTACAAAACTTGGCAATTGTGTCTAGCACTGCTACTGCTGCTGCAAAATTGCTTCACTCGTGTCCGACTCTGTGCGACCCCAGAGACGGTAGCCCACCAGGCTCCTCCGTCCCTGGGATTCTCCAGGCAAGAACAGTGGAGTGGGTTCCCATTTCCTTCTCCAATGCATGAAAGGGAAAAGTGAAAGTGAAAGTGAAGTCATGTCCGACTCTTCACAACCCCATGGACTGCAGCCTGCCAGGCTCCTCTGCCCATGGGATTTTCCAGGCAAGAGTACTAGAGTGGGGTGCCATTGCCTTCTCCAGTGTCTAGCACTACTCCTTTGTAATAGTTTCAGATATTCTTCACTTTTGCTAATATTAAAATTAAAAATAAGTATTATCCAGCCCCAAATTCTAAAATCATTAAAATGATCTTTTTGCTGTTTAGTTCAAACATGGGCCAAATTCAAGACTTTTCCTATAGAAGTAAAGTCCCAGAGGACCAGATTATAAATCAGGGAAGCCTGACTCTGTTCTAATATTCAGTTTGCTTTGATTTGGGGAAAAGCACATAACTTCCCTCTCATCTTTTTTTCCATATTGAAAATAATGCATTTTCTTACTAACTGATAAAGATGTGTGGTGATTGGTAAGATGATAGCTCTTAATCATATTAAGTATCAGATTACTTAACCAGTAATAGCTTCTTGGCATCTCCTACACACGGTTCTTTTCTCAAACATTTCCTTCTAGGGAGCCTACATTAAGGATAAAAAGCTTTTAACTAAGTGCACAGAGAAGAGAGGCAGGCTTTTAAATCATTTATAGAAAGGGATTAATAACAAACATTTTTAAAACATCCATAATTAAAACAATTCAAGCTCTAGGAAAAAAAATAATAACACTCCATTAGGGAGAGAGAGAAGCAATGAGCCAGTTCTGAGCCAGAGTCTACAAGCCAGGCCTTCTCCAAGGGTTCTGTCCACTGCTTTTTTCATTTGAATTCTCACAACAGCCTATTAACACAGTGTTAGTAGCCTCATAATCATAATGAGTACTGCACAATTGCGCTCAACTCATATGCTAGCAAAGTAAAGCACAAAATTCTCCAAGCCAGGCTTCAACAGTACGTGAACTATGAACCTCCAGATGTTCAAGCTGGATTCAGGAAAGGCAGAACCAAAGATCTGTTGCCAACATCTGTTGGATCAGTGAAAAAGCAAGAGAGTTCCAGAAAAACATCTACTTCTGCTTACTGACTATGCCAAAGCCTATGACTGTGTGGATCACAACAAACTGTGGAAAATTCTTAAAGAGATGGGAATACCAGACCATCTGACCTGCGTTCTGAGAAATGTGTATGCAGGTCAAGAAACAACAGTTAGAACTGGACATGGAACAACAGACTAGTTCCAAATCAGGAAAGGAGTACGTCAAGCCTGTATATTGTCACCCTGCTTATTTAACTTATGTGCAGAGTACATCATGAGAAATGTTGGGCTGGATGAAGCACAAGCTGAAATCAAGATTGCCGGAAGAAATATCAATAACCTCAGATATGCAGATGACACCACACTTACGGCAGAAAGCAAAGAGGAACTAAAGAGCCTCTTGATGAAAATGAAAGAGGAGAGTGAAAAAGTTGCCTAATACTCAACATTCCAAAAACTAAGATCATGGCATCTGGTCCCATCACTTCATGGCAAATAGTTGGGGTAACAGTGGAAACAGTAACAGACTTAATTTTTAGGGCTCCAAAATCACTATAGATGGTGACTTCAGCCATGAAATTAAAAGACACTTGCTCCTTGGAAGAAAATTTATGACCAACCTAGAGAGCATATTAAAAAGCAGAGACATTACTTTGCCAACAAAGGTCCATCCATCTAGTCAAAGCTATGGTTTTTCCAGTAGTCATGTATGGATGTGAGAGTTGGACTATAAAGAAAGCTGAGCACTGAAGAATTGATGCTTTTGAACTGTGGTGTTGGAGAAGATTCTTGAGAGTCCCTTGGACTGCAAGGAAATCCAACCAGTCCATCCTAAAGGAAATCAGTCCTGAATATTCATTGGAAGGACTGATGCTGAAATCCTTTGGCCACCTGATGGGAAGAACTGACTCATTTGAAAAGACCCTGATTCTGGGAAAGATTGAAGGTGTGAGGAGAAGGGGACGACAGAGGATGAGATGGTTGGATGGCAGCACCGATGCAATGGACACAAGTTTGAGTAAACTCCAGGATTTGGTGATGGACAGGGAGGCCGGGTGTGCTGCAGTCCATGGGGTCGCAGAGTCAGACACGACTGAGCAAATGAACTGAACTGAACTGAGTAGCCCCACCTTATATAGGGTATAGGCTAAATCTTTAAGTGTACCCCATTGTTCATCGCAGCACTGTTTATAATAGCCAGGACATGGAAGCAACCTAGATGTCCATCAGCAGATGAATGGATAAGAAAGCTTTGGTACATATACACAATGGAGTATTACTCAGCCATTAAAAAGAATACATTTGAATCAGTTCTAATGAGGTGCACGAAACTGGAGCCTATTATACAGAGTGAAGTAAGCCAGAAAGAAAAACACCAATACAGTATACTAACGCATATATATAGAATTTAGAAAGATGGTAACAATAACCCTGTATACGAGACAGCAAAAGAGACACTGATGTATAGAACAGTCTTTTGGACTCTGTGGGAGAGGGAGAGGGTGGGATGATTCGGGAGAATGGCATTGAAACATGTATAATATCATATATGAAATGAGTCACCAGTCGAGGTTCGATGCACGATTATGGATGCTTGGGGCTGGTGCACTGGGATGACCCAGAGGGATGGTATGGGGAGAGAGGAGGGAGGAGGGTTCAGGATGGGGAACACATGTATACCTGTGGCGGATTCATTTCGATATTTGGCAAAACTAATACAATATTGTAAAGTTTAAAAATAAAATAAAATTTAAAAAAAGATCTTTAAGACACCTAGCATGCTATTTTAATAAAAACACAATTAAAAATCTAAACCTATTGTTTGCATACATAACATTGGTAAGATTTTTGTATCTCCTATCATCAGAAATTGCTTACTAAATTCAACTACTACTGTGGCCCAAAGCCAGGTGGACCACAGCAAAGAAGGAGATATGATATAGGGAAAGCCAGTATCAGAAAAGGACAGGAAACTCAAGGGGTGTGTGGAAAGGGGAAGAAAGACATGGAGAGGGAGGAAAGCAGTCACACGACTGACAGGAGTTTCCTCACTTTTTGCTCCTGTCTCCCCACACCCTAGCCTGAGTCAACATGCCAGTGAGATCCCGAGGGCAAAGGCAAAAGCAGAGAGACTATTTTCGCCATGCTACATTTGTAGCCTTAGAAAAGTGACTACCCTGGGACCGCCCTGTCAGTCCAGTGTCTAAAACTTTGCCTTCCAGTGCAGGGCATGCAGGTTCAATTCCTGGTTGGGGAGCTAAGATCCCACATGCCTTGCAGCCAAAAACTGAAACATAAAAATAGAAGCAATATTGCAACAAATTCAATAAAAACTTTTAAAAATTGGCCTATATCAAAAATACCTTTAAAGGAAAGAAAAGGGACTACCTCTTCAGTGCCCTCAGTACCCCTCTTCTGGGGGCAGCCCCAGGAGCTGGCAGTGGCCACTTAGCAAAGTTCAGCTCAAAGTCCGAGTTAATACCCTGGGTTGTGTTTGGCTTCCACGTAGCATGGGAAAGACTCAGAAGTGCCTGCAAAGTAGTAGAGAATTGGACCAGGAAACTTCCTGGAGGGAGTTGCTACAACAAGGACAAAGTGATCTCATCACCAGAAAGACCCAGGAGTTTGCGAAACTCAACTGGGACCCCTCAGCAGAAGGGGACCACTGAGTCCAGGGAAAAGGTCAGCAGCAGAGGCCACTAGTGGAAGTGTGGCCAGTGAAACAAGGGACAGCATCAAGGCATAGGTGACTAGGGAGCCAGAAGGTAACAGAAGGACGTCCACAGAGCCACGAACAGGACAGTCACACAGAGGGAGGAAGTCTGAACATTTATATACAAGCAACAGCCTTTTCAAACACTTATAGAAAGGAATTCATAACAATTTTTTTTAAATCCACAATTAAAATAACTCATGCTCCACACACAAAGGTGGCTCAGTGGTAAAGAATCCACCTGCAAATGCAAGAGCTGCAGGAGATGTATGTTTGATTCCTGGGTCAAAAGATCCCGTAAAGTAGGCACCCCACTCCAGTATTCTTGCCTCGAGAATCACATGGACAAAGGAGCCTGGCAGGCTACGGTCCATGGGGTCACAAAGAGTCGGACACAACTGAGCACATATGCAATGCCAATGCCACAAGCAGAGACACCACACCAAACACAACATTGAGTTAAACCGGAAGCCACAGAGAACTCACTCCTGGCAGTTTAAGACTTTCTCTGCAGCACAGAAGGGTTCACGACACTGATTAGATCTGTTTCAGGAAGTAAAGTGTTGAGGAACCAAATTACTTTTTCTCTGCACATTTCAGTCATGGTATGAGTAAACACACAGGCCAACTACAATATGATTACAAAGATACAATGCTGAGGGCATTGTGCATTAAGCATGTGTGTGCAGTCGTTTCCAACTCTCTGTGACCCCATAGACTGTAGCCTGCCAGGCTCCCCTGTCCATGGAATTTTCTAAGCAAGAATACTGGAGTAGGTTGCCATTCCCTCCCCCAGGGGATCTTCCCAACCCAGGAATCAAACTCTTGTCTCTTGCATCTCCTGCATTGGCAGGCAGATTGTTTATCATGGCACCTCCTGGGAAGCCCTGCGGAGGGCATGACTGTCCATAAAACAAAGAGACCACCCTGGGATTTTCCTTCTATCAGCTGATATCATGTCTTCAGACAACTAAGTCAAAGCCAGAAAATAAATACATCCTATTTTCCTATAGTGTCAGTTTAAGTTAGAAAAATTTATTCTCAGTTCTGTGGTCTTAACATACCTAGAAGTGAGACTTTACCATAGAAAATATTTTCTTTGAGATAACATTCTAAAGAGACAGTCCTTCACTTGTGTGCCACCAAATTTGATTATTATGTAAACTCTATTTTTGTTTCTAGTCAAAGTGCTTTATATAAAATAAAATGTTGAGTTAAAGGGATTATGATGCAACAGACAGGACTTCAGGGGAAAAAAATTGGAATGGAATAGTTACCATTTAGTCATGACTAGAGGAAGAGTGTGTGTTTGCTAAGATAGGTGAAAATTTTGCAATGAATATACCTGGGACAGGATATTGTTTTATTCAAATTGTGACATAGAGTTAAAGGTTAAACAGGTACAAAGAAAGAAATTGTATATATTTTTTATACAGCCATTCGCAGTAGCAACAAAAATATAAGGGGTTTAGGAATAAAATTTTAAAACTTTATTGAAAGAAATTAAAAATCTGAATAAATCAAAAGATAAACCATGTCCATGTGTAGAAAGAGTCAGTTTTGTCAAGATGCCCATTTTTTCCCATATTAATTGGATACTTCAATGCTATTCCAAATTCTCAACAGCATTTCTCATGGAATATCACAAGCTGATTTTAAACTTGTATGGATATGCAAAATCAAGAAGCGTCAAGGCAGTTTTGAAGAAAAAGATGGCAAGACTCATAAAACTGTAATAATTTTTAAAAGGTGTGATAATGGTGCTAGAACAGACAAACAGATCAATAAAACAGAATAAAGATCTCATAAACATATCCAAATATATGGATACTTGATATATGGCATTCTGATCAGCAAGGAAAGAATAGACTACTCAACATACAACACTGGGTTGTTATTCGAATAGGAAAAAATGAATTGAATTGTTATGTAACAATACGCAAAAATCAGTTCCAGATACACTGAAATCCTAAATGTGAAAGGCAAATTTTAAATCCTCCGGAATAAATTGTGAGAATACATTTATGATGTCAAGATAGAGTAGAATTTCTGGAACTAGACATACCAAAAGAAAGGGGAGAGACAAAGGGAAGCTTAAAGAAAAAGACTGAAATATTTGACTACATTAAAATTTTATATTTCTGTGATTCAAAAGTTACTGTAAAAAAGTGAAAAGACATGTCACAGCCTGGAATAATATATTTGCAATGAATATAACTGACAGAACATTGATATCCAGAATATATAAAGAATTCAAATGTTGATAAGACAAACAACCTAGTAGAAAAATGGACAAATGTATTATTAATAAATAGATATGTCAAAAAAAGGGACACTCATAGTGCCAGTAAATATATAAGATATGCTGTATCTCACTAGTAATCAGGGAAAAGTGTATTAAAACCATATTAAGGTACTTTTTGGGCTTCCCAAGTGGCATTAGTGGTAAAGAACCTGCCTACCAATGCAGGAGACATAAGAGACATGGGTTTAATCTCTGGGTTGGGAAGATCCCCTGTAGGAGGGCATGGCAGCATACTCCAGTATTCTTGCCCAGAGAATCCCATGGTCAGAGGAGCCTGGTGGGCTACAATCCATAGGGTCACAAAGAGTCAGACACAATTGAAGTGACTTAGCACACATGCAAGATACTTTTCATCCATTATATTACCAAAACCAAAAAATCTGACAAATCAATAGATGACAATAATCCAGAGAACCATGATGTCTCATTTTCTGCTAGTAAGAGTACAAACTGAAACAACAACTTTGGAGACATGCACATACACTATGACTCAGCATTTAACTCCTGTATATCACAGAGAAACTATAGGAGTATACAATGGAGACAGATAAAAGAGTCTTCATTACAATATTACAAGGGCAATAATTTGGAACAATATAGATGTGCATTAACAGGTTAATGAATGAATATAATGTATTTACATAATATATTAATATAGCAGTAAAAATGAATTATCAGCTATATAACATAGATAAATCTTAAACAAATATCATTGTGAAAAAAGCAAGCTATAAAAGCTATGTACAAAGCTTAATAACCTAAAACAATAATATATGAGTATACTTTAAATGGGTGAATTGGATGGGATGTGAATTGTATCTCTCAATAAAACTGCTTTTAAGAAAGCAAATATATATATGTGTATATATATACACATATATATTATATATATAATGTATATATATATTTCTGTCATATATATTATTCTGTCATATATATATATGTATATATATGACAGAAAGACAAACAGACATGAAAATAATAAACACCAAAAATCAGGATAGTGTCTGTGGTACTTTGGTATTCCAAGATAGGACTAGATGTCAAAAAACTTTTAGGGAAAATGGCTGTGAAGGATGAAGGAGAAGAAGCAGGAGTATCAGGAAAACCCTCCCTCTCCAAGGCAAGATTGGTACCTGCGAAAGGAGACAGGCGATGAAGAAGGATCGAGTGAGAGACTCACCTGTACCAGGGACGTAAGAATGGCGTGGCAGGGGCGGTGAGGAGTGCTTAAGCCAGTCACTGTTCATGGACATTTTGCAACAGAGAGAAACAGGCCTGAATCTGTGTCCCCACCAGGTACAATCATTACTGGGAACACCCTGGGGGAATTAATACAGTGGTAAATTCAGAAGAAAATCATCTAAGAACATCATCAACTATGTTTCCCGCAGCAGAGGAAATGAGTATCCCAGTTTTCCTGTTGCCACATGAGCTGCCTCTGGGTTCAGGGGTGGGAACTGTGATCCAGGAGAGAGAAAAGAAAAGCTCTAAGTGTGTAACATTTTACTTCTGAAGCTGAGCAGCAGTGGTGTAGATGTTCACAATACTAGTCTCTTTAATTTGGGGGGCAGGGATGAGGTAGGAAAAATAGGAGGTTAAGAAGCTGAACTCTCACATCCATACATGACCACTGGAAAAACCATAGCCTTGACTAGACGGGCCTTTGTTGGCAAAGTAGTATCTCTGCTTTTTAATATGCTATCTCAGTTGGTCATAACTTTCCTTGCAAGGAGTAAGCGTTTTTTAATTTCATGGCTGCAGTCACCATCTGCAGTGATTTTGGAGCCCCCAAAAATAAAGTCTGACACTGTTTCCACTGTTTCCCCATCTATTTGCCATAAAGTGATGGGACCAGATGCCATGATCTTCGTTTTCTGAATGTTGAGCTTTAAGCCAACTTTTTCACTTTTTCACTCTTTCACTTTCCTCAAGAGGATTTTTAGTTCCTTCTCACTTTCTGCCATAACGGTGGTGTCATCTGCATATCTGAGGTTATTGGTATTTCTCCCAGCACTCTTGATTCCAGCTTGTGCTTCTTCCAGCCCAGCATTTCTCATGATTTACTCTGCATAGAAGTTAAACAAGCAGGATGACAATATACAGCCTTGACGTACTCCTTTTCCTATTTGAAACCAGTCTGTTGTTCCATGTCCAGTTCTAACTGTTGCTTCCTGACCTGAATATAGGTTTCTCAAGAGGCAGGTCAGTGTGAAGAAAGCTGAGCGCCGAAGAATTGATGCTTTTGAACTGTGGTGTTGGAGAAGACTCTTGAGAGTCCCTTGGACTGCAAGGAGATCCAACCAGTCCATCCTAAAGGAGATCAGTCCTGGGTGTTCATTGGAAGGAATGATGCTGAAGCTGAAACTCCAGTACTTTGGCCACCTCATGCGAAGAGTTGACTCATTGGAGAAGACTCTGATGCTGGGAGGGATTGGGGGCAGGAGGAGAAGGGGATGACAGAGGATGAGATGGCTGGATGGCATCATCAACTCGATGCACGTGAGTTGGGTAAACTCTGGGAGTTGGTGATGGACAGGGAGGCCTGGCGTGCTGCAATTCATGGGGTCGCAAAGAGTTGGACACAACTGAGCGACTGAACTGCACTGAACTGAAGAAGCTGATACACTGGATTTACACAAGGCCTTCTCTAGAAATATGCTACAGTGTGAAGTAACAGGCCAACAGGATTAATGGATAAAAATATTACAGTCTTCTTGATGCTAATCCAGCTTATAGGGAAATTTGGAAGATTAAAAAAACAGGGAAAGTTGCAGGGGAAAATGTCCCTATGTGCTGATTGGGGCCGAAAGGGAGGAGTTAGCTTTACCTAGGAGCACAATAAGTGTATTCAACCCTTGAAAAGGAAAGACTGAATTTATGGGAAAGCTGAAAGTAGAAGAACAGATTTTGTGGTGGGTAGGCAAGGAAATTCTCTGATGACTGCTTTCATTTTCTCAGTAAAATGAGAAGCGAGCTGATCAGTTGTGAGTGAAGAAGAGGAAAGTGGTTTAGGAGGTTTGAGGACAGTGAATTGCCAAGGAGTCCCAAGGGCTCACTTGAGGTTTGTGGTAAGAGATTCAAAATGATACCAGTCAGCAGGGCTGTGTGCTTTCTCTCAGCCATAAACTGTTGCTCATGCAGTTGGCTGAGAGAATGGAATGTTAGATTTAACCAAAGCAAGGTTTTGCCAGTAAAGTACAATGAACAGAGATAAGGTGGAGGACTTTGAAGCTGCAGGGAAAGACACTGTTATATGATGGACTAAAGGGAGTGTGGATACAGTATCATTTAACTCCCTTTTCCTTTCCTTTGTATTTTCTATAAACTGGAAGTTAGAGCTAAAAGCTTGATTAGTTTCAGTTAAGCATTTTTGGCAAGAATACTTTGTAGGTGATGCTGTGAATTTCATATTGCATATCAGAAGGCACATAATATCTGGTTGTCCTACTATTTTTGATGCTAAGATTGATCTCTGTGAGAACAATAAATAACTCAGGTAACACCTTGAAAATATCCCATTTTGAATATGTAAATCTCTTAACTGTGCCTGAGAAAAAGTCTAGTTATCAAAAGTATGAAGCAAGCACAAAAGGTTGGAGAACTGCTGTTTGAGAAGGTTACAGAATTTTTGACACTGAAGGACTCACAAGCCAGAGTTTTATAGTCATTGTTAGAAGCATAAGACCTCAGTGTGGAGAAAATTGTGGACAGGAAGAAGTTATGCATTACTTTATCCCCTTCCATTACTCTAAGCCTGAAACTAAATGACAGCTAGACTATAGATCTTTCCCTAAAAAATATCCCTGGATAGTCTAAGTATAATTTTGTAACACTACTGCATGCTGGCAAACAAACTAGTTTTTGGATTGCATCTTAAAAATAACATCAAATGTTGTAGAGGTTCCTGCTGTTTTTTGTAAAAAGCCTGAGAGGGCAAAGACCAAAGAAAGAAACATAATTAAAATGCATTTTATATAGCATGTCAAGGAACTCATTGAGAAGTAGCAATGGTTCCTTCAATAGAGAATCCTGTCAGTGTTCATTTGGCTAGCACAGATAGCAAATACTAACTTGTGACACGTATTTCCTGATTTTAGAATTTTGCCATTGAGCAAGAAAAATTAATTTAATCAATATGGTATAGAGGTTTTCTACCTGCTAACAGTGATTATCTGAAACTGAAGTAGTCTTCTCTGACCTTAAGGGCTGCCTGATCCTATTGGCATAGGTACCTTGTCAACTGTCAGGCCAAAGACACCCAGAGTCCCTCCTCAACCAAAGGCCATATTCAGGGATTGTCAAGACTACTCATATGTAAGTAATTTTGAGTACAATTCAAGCTGGTGCTGTTTTTGTTCTGTATTCACTGTATCATATAACACTAATATAGGTTGCATCTGAGCCTAGAGGAATCATTTCTAAACCCAACTGCATTTCTGAATCACCAGGGAGCTTACAAAAATTACAAATTCCAAAACCTCATCTGAATCTGATTATACTGAAAAATATATGAAGGTGGAAGCCCAGAGGAGAATCTTCTCTTTTAGTGGAACACACTGACAACGAAGGTTCTCACTAAAATGACATAGTTTAACTCTTCTTTGCTTTTCTCACCTGTAGGAACTCTGGCTAATTATCAGTTCAGTTCGTGTACCCTTTGATCAGATCGTTTAGAATTCCCAATGAAGATTTAGTACCCAGAATTTCTCTTCAAATGGAAACTGCTCGGGTGTCTTGAACAGCTCAAGGGAATTCTGTTAAGCTCAAACCTTTGGTGGACTGAAAGGCAAGGAATATTATATATGTCTTTTAAAATGAGATTTTAGATTTGACTTTTCTTGGTCACTTTGACTTAGGTAGATTCTTTAAAAACAACATATACCTGGATTTATTGTTCCATCCCAACTTATTGCTCTCTGTCTTTTGATAGGTAAATTCAGTTTTTTCTTATCTTGAAAAGTAATATAGTTCATTTTACCTTCTATCTTCTTTATGTTTTTACTTTTATCCTGTGTGATTTTCTTTCATTCACTTTGTTACTTCTTGGTCTGCATCAGTTATTTTTATCCCCCCCTACCTACTAACATTAATTTGTAAATTCTCCTATGCTTTTCACTTTGGCTGATGACATAAAAATGCAACAACTATTACTTCCATCAAAGTGTTCGCCAACATTCTCCCAACTCTGGAAATGAAACTTGAGATTGCCTTTACCTCCCACCTCTAGCCCACTTTCCCTAGCTCTGCACTCAACGTCTTTCTGGATTTTGCCAAAATAGTTCAGAATTTCAGCTGCAGGCCGTCATTTAGTCTTCTATTACATGTATTTTCCATTTTAAAGTTTACTTAGCACTTGCATTGTCCTTTTTCAGTAATATGATCAGTATCTATTGATGTAGGTAGATAGACAACCATTGAGGTAGACAGATGGATAGATAGGTAGATAGTCAATTGACTTTATTTTATTCTTGTTGAGAGAAGAAATATTTATATTCATCATAATTACTAATATCTTCCAATTTTTCTTAATTACATAATCTATGGAGTGAAATCAACACTGAAAATTCACTGGAAGGACTGATGCCAAAGCTGAAGCTCAATACTTTGGCCACCTGATGTGAAGAGCTGACTCACTGGAAAAGACCCTGATGCTGGGAAAGACTGAAGGCAAAAGGTGAAGGGGGTGGTGGAGGATGAGATGGTTAGATAGCATCACTGACTCAATGAACATGAATTTGAGTGAATTCCAGGAGATGGTAAAGGACTCGTGTACTTGGCATCCTGCAATTCATAGGGTTACAGAGAATCAGGCACAACTTAGTGACTAAACAACAACTGAGTGAAATTCACTCTATTTTCCTGGTTGGCAGTTTTCTTTCCTAAGAGTTTTCTTCAGATAGTGTTCATGTCCTCTAGTGGATCTGTAAGATGAGCAATATCTTATCAATGTATTTAAAGCTTAGATCACAGTCTATTTCTCCCAAAAGATTATCTTTCAGGTTTCACTGTAGCAAATGGAAATCTGATGCTAACTGCCTTTTCTCTGTGAGTAATTTTCCTTGAATCTAGAAATAAAAGATTTTCTCATGACTCCTGAAATTCAGAAACTTCATTAGAATAAGTCTTGGTGTACCTGGGTCTTGTAAATCCTTTCAATATATGATGTCAAGCCTTTTTTCCACCTTTTTATAAGCTTAAGGAAATTTTCCTGTACAAATTAATTTTTTGCACTGCCTTTCAATCTAGATATTTTCCACCATTTGGGCTTCTTTATATTCACAAGTTCAGCTTCCTGAACCTATCTTTCAAATCTATCTTAATTTTTATTTTGTTTTTCTCTGCAGAGTAAGATATTTCCTTTGTTTATCTTCTGTAACTCTCAGCAGTGAATTATATTTTTTTCAGTTCATTTTTTGTTTTGGAAAAATTACAGTTTTTTTTTAATGCCCATAAATGTCCTTCCTATGATCTTATTGCATCTCTGTGAAGATTTTCATTACTTTTTTGATAAAGTTTTTGTCATTGTTCTATTGGTTCATGTCATCTGGTAACTGAGCTTGGACTTCTTCCATCAGGTCACTGTAGCCGTTAAACAAGGGTATGATTTTTCTTTGCCTTCTCTACCTCCAAAACATACTCTAATAAGCCACTTTCCACCATCCCCACTGCTAACACCCTAGTCCCATTCATCATCATGTCTTCCCTGGATTTCAGCAACAGCCTCTGAACTGTTTTCAGCCCTGCCCTCCCCATAGCAGCCATCATGATCCTTTTAAATGTGAAGTCAGATCATGTAACTTCTTTGCTTTTTTTTCTGCAAGGGCTTTCCATTTCAGAGTTACTTTTCAGAGTAAAAGCCTACAAGGCCTTACAAGGCCTGGACTGGGTTATTTCCCTCCTATTACTCTGCCTCAATCCTTTGCTGCAACCAGAAGTGAAGCATCCTTGCTTATCTGAAAGGATACTAGATGAACTCCTGTGTTAGGGTCTTTGCACTTACTGTCCCCTCCTCCTAAAAAGCTCTGGAATCTTGGCTGATTCTCTTACTAGTTTCAATTCTTTGCTCAAATGGCATCTTCCCATTAATGCCTGGTCTAACTATTTAAAACCACAACTCACTCTGCCCCATCACAATACTTTTATCCCTTTTACACTATTTTATGTGTTCTATTTGCATCTTTACCATCTTATATGCATTACATATTCCTTTTGTTTATTTTAATAAATGATATTATACATAAATTATTCTGCTAGAATGTAAGCTCCATGAAGTGGAGATCTTTGTTTCATTCACTGATATGCCCAAGTGCCTATAACAGTTTCTGGAACACACTGGATATTTAGGAAACATCTGGTAAATGATTATCAAGTAAATGATTTTTAAAATTATTTGCTGTCCAAAATTCATCAGTTTCTTTTTAGGCCACTTGTTTTTGCTGCTTCTTCTTGTGCTATTTATTTCCCCAAATATCTGACAGTCCTGAGACATCCGTTCATATTTATGAATGAAGGTAGCTGGAATGGCATATCCCTGCAAGTACAAAGGTCTGTTTCCTTTCATGGGAGGCTGGCTGCAAGCAAGTCTTTCATGGAGGTGCTCAGAGATAGAACAGACACTTATACTTGGACCACACCCAACCCCCAGCCTCTCTGATCAAGCTAAAATGGTAAGGGCTACATCCTTTGTGCCAAAACCAATCCTACACCTCAACACAGCAATTAATTTCTTTAATGTACAGTTCTTTGAATTTAGTCTGAGGATAAACACATGAGATCAGGAACTCTGCATATTGATGATGGAGGAAAGTAAGAAGGATGGAAGAGGGAAGACTAGCACACTTGTTCTGAAGATGTCCTTTCCACTCGTCATTTCAGTGGGTCCTTCCTGGCACCTTTCATTCTGTCTGTATGCTTGTTTCCAAGACTCTCAGTGAGGAACCATTCTTCCTTACAAGGGATAACTCTCCACCGAAGACTTCAGTGCATGTGTGAGATGAAATGCCCTCCTGTCTAGTTTATTCCTCAGAATAATCCCATCATTCTCTTTCAGAAATTCTCTGCCAAACTGCTTAGTATTTTGATGCCCCAGCCTACATCACCTTCTTCACAGCTAATCATGACTCTGTTCCCTTTTATGTATTTTAATTAGCATCTCTATGAAATTTACTGAGAGATGTGAATAAAGGAATATTTAGACCTGTATCTTGAACCAGAGGCCAGATGAATCTCTGAAGAAACAGTACAACTTCTTAGGAAGAAGAGAAAACATTTATCTGAAGTAGAGAAAATTCTTAAGTTTTGCTTCTGTTTCTTTTTCTTTTTTTTAATTCAGATAAAATTACATTTAATATATTGAACTTTAATGCTTTTAAATATCCAAGAAGAAACTCCCCACATGCACACTGGAGAATGCAGTCACTATGATTTCTAAATCATTCTTACACAATAGATGATGGTCATAGTCCATTTCATTTTCAGAATGATGGATGGAAAGATATGGGAGGTGACTAAGGACTTAGAACAATCCTACCAATCATCTACAAACTCCATAGACACATACCTAATGTTTGCATCATACAAATTCACAAATCTGGTTTATCCTAGAATTCTATATGGATTATATAAATACTTGACTTTAATACAGTCTTTGTATTTGCAATACCCAAAAGACAATGACAAAATTGATTTCTATAACAAACTCAGCCATTTAAAATTAGGATGTATTTTATCCTTGGTGATAACTACAAAATTATAAACTGACAGCTTTTTAAATGTATGTCAAATTTCTTTTGTGATCACCCAACTGAAAAATATTTCTAAATGCATTCCTTGGTGATAACTGACAGTGACTTTAGTATTCTCAAATCTTTGATTCAAATACATCAGAACTCTAAAGAAGTACATTTCGGAATAAATTTCTTAAGATAAAAATTCTTATAGGCTTAATTCATTCCAATAGTTCAACTGCTCTTTGTTTCCCCAGGTTAATTGTAAAGCAGAATAAATACAAGCTGGATTACATTACAACAAAAGTGATACAGGAGCCTACGATGTTACACCTGAATAGTTCTGCAGGCACAGTCTCTCTAGAAAAAGCACACTTGTTACAGTGAAGATGGAGGCTGCTCTCGAAAGAGAATGAGAGGCGCTCCAAGTGATAATTTTACAGTGTTTCTTCAAGGCATTGATCTAAATTATACTTACCTTAAAACCAATGAAACAGCAATGTTCATTAACAAAGTAGGTGACTGCCTACATGGTTTAATTTGAAGGTTGCTCTGAGCTCTCTCTATTAATGGGATGTTATAGTTCTTGGAATCCACAAAATCTGACCTATTCTTTGAGACTTTCAGAAGGATCCTAGAAAATGCTGAAAAAGTTTCTTGGGAGAAAATAAGGAGCTTTGAGATAGGAGAATCTGAAAGGTCATGTAAGCCTGATTTTAGATCCAATTATTAGGCAGATAATCTCCAGCAATAAACTTTCTCTTCTACTTAACACTACTACAAATAAAAAAAAAAAAATCACTCCATCTATCTTAAGAAAGAAAGAGAATTTATTTTAAATTCAGTGAAGTATTATAGGAAACCAAGAAAAAACACCCAACCAGAGACCAGAGGATGGGTTGACTCCAAGGTAACTTTGTTTTTTTTTTTTTCATTTTTATTTACTTATTTATGTGGGTGCTCCAGGTCTTAGTTGTGGCAGCAGGATCTTCGATCTTCATTGCAACATGCAGGATCTTTAGTTGCCTTGCATTTGAACTCTTAGTTGCAGCATGTGGGAATCTAGTTCCCTGACCAGGGACTGAACCAGGACCCCTGCATTGGGAGCACAAGTCTTAGCCTTTGGACCACCACCAAAGTCCCAGCAGTCACTTTCTTATCTTCATTTCTCTCACCACTCCTGTGCATCTTAGAACACCTCTGTCATTCTCCTTCCTATTGTTTGGCTTCTCTATCCATCTTAAACATGATCATAATGGGCAGCTTCCTCTTTAGGCCTATAGATCCTTAAGTTAGTGACTCTCTGCTGGATTTGCTGGTTCCCTGCCCAAAGAATATCAGATGGTCGCAACTCATCTTTACAGGCCAGACCATCCACTCATGTCTCTGGTCATTGGCCAGCAATAAGTGGACCAATCTTGAGCCAGGGGTTCACCTTGACCCAATACCTGCAGCCAGGGGAGGCACGGTCACACAGACAGTAGGTCCATCCAAAGGGGCCAGGGGGTGGGAGATGAAAGGCTGGTATACATTCTGCATCTTATTTTTTTTTCTTCTGTAAAAGATGGGCAAGCAAACTGTTCCATAAATTTCCCTTGGGATTGAGGTACTTTAGACATTTTTGTTGTCCAGTCGCTAAGTCAACTCTTTGTGGTTCCATGGACTGCAGCACACCAGGCTCCTCTGTCCTTCATTATTATCCAGAGTCTGCTCAAATTCGTGTCCATTGATTCGGTGATGCCATCCAACCATCTCACTCTCTGCTGCCCACTTCTCCTTTTGCCTTTTTACTTAAACAAATAATAGCATGTTGAGAATAGCACATTGTCCTTCAGAGATTTTCAGCAAATGCCACTAGCTTAATTCACTTAATATAGTTATCACTGATGGTGACTGTCTTCAAATTTGATTTTCACTGCAGTGTCAGCATGTGTAAGCAATGGGTTCAGAAGGTATAGACAGTGCCTGAACTCTGAGGCCAACTTCTTGAGACTGATTTATGTAAAGCCTCATATTTGCAGAACATTTTATAGTTTACAAAGTGCTCTCTCACAGATGCCATCATTTCATGCAGATTCCCTTCCAAGGCCTATGTAACTATTTCTGCTGCATCTCCTTTGCTCTGAGGCCAGAGTTCTGCTCACCAGCTCTGCTGGTGCTACTCCTTAAGACAGAAGGCTGCCAGGCATGTGATTCATGATTTGATTTTGATTATTCAAATGATAAAAGAAATTCCATAGGTGGTACCAACGTTAATGGAAAAAAACACTCAGGATGGGCATGTTATGGGAAGTTAGGAGGGTGGAGAAGTAGTGGCCCAATCCTCCAGTAAAAGAGAAAACTAAAGAGATTAATATAGTTCAGAAACTATCTTGTAGTTTTTTGATGATCCAAAGCTCAAGGGGTTACCTCTTACCCTTCCTTATTTCAGACTTCTCAGTATGTTTCATTGATGAAAGTGAAAGAGGAGAGTGAAAAAGTTGGCTTAAAACTCAACATTTCAAAAACTAAGATCATGGCATCTGGTCCCATCACTTCATGGCAAGTAGATGGGGAAACAGTGGAAACAGTGACAGACTTTATTTTTCAGGGCTCCAAAATCACTGCAGATGGTGACTGCAGCCATGAAATTAAAAGACGCTTGCTCCTTGGAAGAAAAGTTATGACCAACTTAGACAGCATATTAAAAAGCAGAGACATTACTTTGCCAATAAAGGTCTGTCTAGTCAAGGCTATGGTTTTTCCAGTAGTCATGTATGGATGTGAGAGTTGGGCTGAATATTCACTGGAAAGACTGATGCTGAAGCTGAAACTCCAATACTTTGGCCATCTGATGTGAAGAACTGACTCATTTGAAAAGACTCTGATTCTGGGAAAGATTGAAGGCGGAGGAGAAGGGGACGACAGACGATTAGATGGTTGGATGGCATCACGGACTTGATAGACATGAGTTTGAGTAAACTCCGGGAACAGGTGATAGACAGGGAGGGCTGGTGTGCTGCAGGCATGGGGTTGCCATGTGTTGGACACGACTGAGTGACTGAACTAAACTGAACTGAAAAATCTTTGATAATTATTACTATATTTGCATCACTTCAGAGGTTTAAAATACAGCCTGAT
This sequence comes from Bos indicus x Bos taurus, assembly GCF_003369695.1. Lineage (NCBI taxonomy): Eukaryota > Metazoa > Chordata > Mammalia > Artiodactyla > Bovidae > Bos > Bos indicus x Bos taurus. Next base: position 26,262,415 of record NC_040087.1, on the reverse strand, counting down.
ACAAGGGGGAAAAGACAGTTTCTTCAGCAAGTGATGCTGGGAAATTTGAACAGCCCCATGTAAATCAATGAAGTTAGAACACACCATCACAGCATACACAAAATAAATTCGAAATGGCTTAAAGACTTAAATATAAGACAGGATACCATAAAATTCCTAGAAGAGAATGTAGGCAAAACATTCTCTGACATAAATTATAGCAATGTTTTCTTAAGTCAGTCTCCCAAGGCAACAGAAATAAAAGCAAAAATAAACAAATGGGATCCAATCAGACTTACAAGCTTCTGTAGAGCAAAGGAAGCCATAAACAAAACAAAAAGACAGCCTATGGGCTGGGAGAAATTATTTGCAAATGATGTGACAGAAAAGGGCTTTAATTTCCAAAATATACAAACAGCTCATAGAACTCAATAACAACAACAACAAACAAACAACCCAATCAAAAAATGGCCAGAAGACCTAAATAGACAGTCTCCAAAGGAGACATACAGATGGCAAGCAGACACATAAAAAGATGTTCATCATAGCTAATCATTAAAAACATGCAAATCAAAACTACAGTGAAGTACCACCTCACACCACTCAGAATAGCCATCATTAAAATGCCTACAAATAACAAATGCTGGAGAGGGTATGGAGAAAGGGAACACTCTAACACTATTAGTGGAAATGAGTTGATGCAGCCACTATGGAGAACAGTATGGCAATTCCTTAAAATGCTAAAAATAGAGTTACCATATGATCCAGTAACCCCACTTCTGGGCATATACCCACACAAAATTATAATTCAAAAATTACATGCACACCTGTGTTCATAGCAACACTATTTACAATAGCCATGACATGGAAACAAACTAAATGTTCATCAAGAGATGGATGGATAAAGAAGATATGGTACATATATATTGAAATACTACTCAGCCACAAAAAGAATGAGATAATGCCACTTGCAGAAACATGGATGGACCTAGAGATTATTATAATAAATGAAGTTGCTGCTGCTGCTGCTGCTAAGTCGCTTCAGTCGTGTCCGACTCTGTGGGACCCCATACATGGCAGCCCGCTAGGCTCTGCCATCCCTGGGATTCTCCAGGCAAGAACACTGGAGCGGGTTGCCATTTACTTCTCCAATGCATGAAAGTGAAAAGTGAAAGTGAAGTCGCTCAGTCATGTCTGACTCTTAGCGACCCCATGGACTGCAGCCTACCAGGCTCCTCCATCCATGGGATTTTCCAGGCAAGAGTACTGGAGTGGGCTGCCATCGCCTTCTCCGAATAAATGAAGTTAGAGAAAAACAAATACCATATGATATCACTTATATGTGGAATCTAAAATAGGACATATCTACGAAACAGAAACAGACTCACAGACATAGAGAATAGATTTGTGGCTGCCAAGGGGAAGGGGGGGTTAGGGGAGGGAAGGACTGGAGGCTTGGGATTAGCTAATGCAAACTAGTATATATAGGATGGATAAACAACAAGGTCAAAGGTCTACTGTATAACACAGGGAACTATATTCACTATCTTGTGATGAACCACAATAGAACATAATATGAAAAAAATGTGTGTGTTTGTGTGTGTGTTTAACTGAGTCACTTTTCTATACAGCAGAAATTAAAACAACATTGTAAATCAACTAAGCTTCAATAGAATTTTTTTAAAAAAGAAAAAATAGCCTGCAATCTGTCTTCTTACAGCTATCTTTAAAGAAACAGGTGCCCTGTAAACGGTACCTGCTTTGAAGACTCATCCACAAATTATTCCTCTCCTCCTCTGTGGGTTCTTCCTATTTAGAAAGAATCACATATAATTGGACAGTCAATTGTATCTAGGATTCACCTTTAAATATGAATTTTAGGGAAACAGTATAAACCCAATCTAATAGCAACCTGTGTTGTATGCTTATCAAATTCTCAGTTTCCAGACTCATCAAATATTAAAGTTCTTGGAGCAAAACCCAACCCTCCAGAACCTGAAATATTTACTTGGAATTATACTCAGAATACAAAGAGCTAAGACAGGAAAGAAAAACAAAATACAATCACAACGTTCTGTTTCTCCCAGAATGTGTGTTCTGAAAGAGGAATGTCAAGGGGCAGTCAGATGGAACCTGCTTAGCCTATCTCTTGTTCTCCAGCCCCTTGGACTATCCCTGCCCTTGTGCAAATGGTAGCAACTCTTAAATTACCACCCACTACAGGAAACCCTCTTCTGTGGGATCATGACTAAGGAGAACGCGATCTAGTACTGCCTTTGTCCTTAGAGAACTGGGTGACTTGCATTTCTTATTTAACCTCTTGATCTGCTTGTCTTAAAACGAGATGAGACAGCAATAGCTGATCTGCTTACTTCAGTAGGCTGTTTAAGATATAAAATAGGATCATATAAGAAACACTATTTTGAAAAGATAAGAATTGCTAGCAAAATGAGAAATGCAGTGAAGGTGGGCTATTTTTGCTCAGAACCCAAAGAGTAACATTATTTTTGCTCTTATCCACTGAAACGCAGCCTCAATCTAAGTAATTTTCTTTTCTTGGATTTAAGCAGTTTGGGAAAGAATGTGATGTGAATATTCTGCCACCATCATCCCACCTGACCTCTTTAGGCATCTGCTGACCCTTTTCTCAACACACTGGTGGATCCGACTGACACTTTCCTTAAAGCCCTTTTGGCTTCTGACCACAACAAAGTCCCAAAGACAATGCCACATGTTTCTTGGTTTTCTTACAGATAGCCATCTCCTATATCTATTTATAGGGAGTCAAATCATAATATGTATAATCCATTACACACATACACACACACATACACCTGCTGAAAAACTGTCCTTTAATATTTTCAATTCTGCTGCCTACATTTCCTAATACTAAAGGTTCTGAATCCCTGACTCTGTTCTTCATACTTCAGTGGCCTAGCAGCAAGGGAGCAAATTCAAATTTTAAATATATCTGTCAGATTTTAGTGTTCTTCTATGACTACACATGTACTGATAGGCTAGAAAAAAAGTGTCTTAATCAAAAGCAACTGCCTTAACCGCTTGGAAGAGATACCGTTGCTGTTTATATTTTGAAAAACCAATGCTTCTTTCAATATAAAAAGGCAAACAAAAGCCAGACAAGCAAATCCAAACCCTGATACCAGATCTTTATTCACAGACTGGCACATAAGTGTCCAATGCCACTGTAACTTCATTGTAACCAGATGGGGTTACACAGAGTTGGACACGACTGTGTGACTCGTGGGGTCACACAGAGTCGGACACAACTGAAGTGACTTAGCAGTAGCAGTAGCATTATAAGCATGAAATCAAGTGAGATAATTTTCTGAAAGAAAAACATAAATCCAAGATATCACTCATTGTTATTACTGTACCAGTATAAGTTTACTCTTCAAATATTCTGAAGAGTACGTTTGGAAAATGACAGATTCAGCTGCAATATTAAAGGGAATTTCAACAGAGATATGGACATTCATACAGTCTTATAAAATAGTTTCCCAGAGGTATACTGTATTGTAATGTATCAGTCAGTTCAGTCACTCAGTCGTGTCCGACTCTTTGTGACCCCACGAACTGCAGCACGCCAGGCCTCCCTGTCCATCACCAACTCCCGGAGCTCACTCAAACTCATGTGCATTGAGTCAGGGACACCATCCAGCCATCTCATCCTCTGTCATCCCCTTCTCCTCCTGTCCCAAATCCCTCCCAGCATCTAGGTCTTTTCCAATGAGTCAACTCTTCACATGCAGTGGCCAAAGTATTGGAGTTTCAGCCTCAGCATCAGTCCTTCCAATGAACAACCAGGACTAATCTTTAGGATGGACTGGTTGGATCTCCTTGCAGTCCAAGGGACTCTCAAGAGTCTTCTCCAACACCACAGTTCAAACGCATCAATTCTTTGGCACTCAGCTTTCTTCACAGTCCAACTCTCACATCCATATACGACCACTGGAAAAACCATAGCCTTGACTAGACGGACCTTTGTTGGTGAAGTGATATCTCTGCTTTTTAATATGCTATCTAGGTTGGTCATAACTTTCCTTCCAAGGAGTAAGCATCTTTTAATTTCACGGCTGCAATATATATCACTATAAATCAGATGAAAGAAAGTGAAAGTGCTAGTCGCTCAGTAGTGTCTGACTCTTTGCCACCCTATGAACTGTAGCCAGCCAAGCTCCTCTGTCCATGGGATTCTCCAAGCAAGAATACTGGAGTGGATTTCCATCTCCTTCTCCAGGGGATCTTCCCAACTCAGGGATCTAACACACATCTCTTATGTCTCCTGCAATGGCACTGGCAGGTTCTTTACCACTAGCGCCACCTATGATAAATCAGATAGAACAGATAAATTTTGCACTTAACACAGTAAAACTTTCAGGGTCCATGCAGTTTTCATTGAAGAATTTTGCTTAGGACTTATAGGCAAAAAGCTCCATAGTAACCAAGTAGAGAGATTTATAACAATGACTTTAAAACCATCCAGTGACTCACTAGACAGTTTCCTCAATTCTGGAACAGTTTTGCAAATATTTTTTAATAACAGATAAACTGCCTAAGCTGTAAAACATAAATCAGCTTAAAAGAGGAGGATATAAATAATTTTGAAAAAAATTAAATATGCGTCAGCCAATTCACTATAAAATAACTTTCTGAAAAACACATAGAGGTTTTAAATATAAGGCTAAATCACACATCAAGATACCTTTGCAATAATTGGACATTCTATTTTTCATAATAAAGTGCAAAACTATGAAGCATGGTTTCCTAGTAACAACAGTAATACTAGGTAAATAAAATAGAATTCAGCTTCTAGCAATCAGCAACCATTCAGCTTCCAATGAGAGGCTGAAATCACATGGATGCCTGCTTTTTCATTTTCATTATCATAAAAAAAAGTAACTGACTTTCTAGTTGTAGAATTATTCTTTCAAAATTTGTAGGAGACATCAAAGAGGTCCCCAATGTTCCCTGGACAATCTTGATCCTTCCTGGTCAGTGTGTAACTACACTCAACAAGGTCATCCTTACCCAGTATGTGAAGGAAGAAGCTTCCAACATGGCATAAATTTTGAAGGACCAAGACTGACCTCATCTCTACTCACTGAAGTCTGAATTTCCACACTTGGAAGGAATCTGTTTTTGTTTGACTGGAGCTCTTTGCTTTGTGGGGTTTTTGTTTTTTTCTTTTTCTACCTTTTATGAAAGACTTCTGATTCTAATTTTTTTTTTTTTTCAAATGTTCCCATATGCACCCTGGTGTCTCAAGTATAAATCTTTGACCAAATCAAAGGTTGGACATGTGAAAGAACTGTGCAGAAATAGGCAGAAACTGATAATATCTTCCTTCCTGGAAGATCCCTGTTTTTGGTTCGTGTCATTTGTCTATCCTACTTCCTTATGGTCAAGTGCTTATGAAGTATAATCTAATTCCTTTTTTTTTAATTTATTTATTTTAATTAGAGGCTAATTACTTTATAATATTGTATTGGTTTTGCCATACATCAACACAAATCCGCCACAGGTATACACGTGTTCCCAATCCTGAACCCCCCTCCCACCTTCCTCCCCATACCATCCCTCTGGGTCATCCCAGTGCACCAGCCCAAAGCATCAAACCTGTATCCTGCATCAAACCTGGACTGGCGATTCACTTTTTATATGACATTATACATGTTTCAATGCCATTCTCCCAAGGAGTAAATGCTGAGTACTCTAGCCTAATCATGGTGAAAAACCCTTGCTGGTGACTACCTTAGAAATGGGTATGTGGTGTAATCTGATCGATGAAACATAAGATAGAAGTCTACTCTGTAGATCTCTACACTGATGTATAAAACAAAAGACACAGAAAAAGATATGCTTTTATAATAGAGAGTGTTTTGTCCAGGTGCAATGCCTGGAACTTCTGCAGTTATCCTGTGACCAAGAGGAACAATAGCCTAAAGATAAGCCAGTATAATAAAGATGGTAGAACCTAAAGATGAAAAGAAATCAGATCCTTTATGTCAATGAACTGCTGAATTAACCAACCCTAGTGAGTGAGTGAGCGAGTGAAGTCGCTCAGTCGTGTCCGACTCTTTGCGACCCCAGGGACTGTAGCCTACCAGGCTCCTCCCTCCATGGGATTCTCCAGGCAAGAGTACTGGAGTGGGTTGCCATTTTCCTTCTCCAGGGAACCAACCCTAAAGCTGCTTCAAATCTGGGCTTCTTAAGATAATACATATCTTTACCATTCAAGTCAGTTGAATGGTATGTAAATTTTCTATTATTTGCAGTCTAAGAGCAAATGCAAAGTTGCATTCTAACTACTGTAGAACTTATGTCAGAGCAAGACATGTAAGAAGTCTCTTACAATATCCTTGTGGATTTGATGGAGAAATGTGGATTGAAGGACAATTTAATTCAATTGAATTAAAAAACCACTTATTTGAAACTGAAGGACAAGAATAAAAGAAACAAAATTGAAAAGTTAATGGAAACTATTGAAGACCAGAAAAAATCTGAGTCCAGCCCCAATAGGACAAATTATTAAGAAACATTTTAGGAGGTTGTTTTGTCTCCTAAATGAGCCTCTTTCTCCTTCATTTATAACTTGTTCATATATGTGTGTTCACATGCACAAACGCACAACCTAGTGTTATAGATGGCCAGAATATTTCACACTCTTCAAGACTTTCTTTGCAAGAACACAAACTAGCTTTAAACAATAATCACTGTATATTCAGTTACTGTAGAAATCACCAATAGCCCAGACAGAGTAACTTTGTACTTTAGCCTCTCCGAAAAGTCCTGTGCCATGATGATGGCAATGCATAACAAAATACTTGGAATTAAAATCTAACCTCTATATAATTTTCTTGTCCTTCAACAGCCTGTTTATTTCACTTCTCAATGCCTTCTCCAATTCCACCCCAGGTTCCCTTTTACTACTCATGCTCATAAATTTGTTAAAGCATGAGATGTAAGATTTATGCTAATTCTTAACTGTACAGAGCTAAATATATATTACATGTTTTCTAGAAAGCTTAACAATTCAAAGCAATCATATGTGTTCAGAATAAAAGTGATATATCCACTTTGTTTGAGGGTGAGATAGAGATGCATTGACTTCAGAATACAGAGAAGAAACCAAAATTATGACCTACCAAATCATACTTCAAACTCAAAGACCCATTCACTGAAAGTGAAAAACTGGCTAATAAAACCATTGACTAAACAATAAAATTCATAATACTTGAGCTTTATTTTGATATCACAACAAGGTTTCAGGTTAATTCCTCCACATGAATGAGCTCTTGGTAAATATTCTCAAACTTTCTCAGTTAAAGCTAGTTGTAAAATCAAACTAAGAATCAATGTGAAAACTGAAAATTCATGTATGAGCCTTAGAGAAGACAAATTTAAATATTAATTTAGAATTTTGAAAATGTGACTATGAGCACGTGAGTAGGTTTTTTTCATCTAAGCTTCAATGATCCAGTCAACAGGTCACCAATCTCTATTCTCCGACTCTAGTGACTCCAGTGACCACTTCCTTGTGTAGCTGTAAGAGAAAATTATTTATAAGAAATACAGTGTTCAGAGTATCCAAGATAATAGCCTCTCTATGTCATGTCTCCTATGATTTACAGGAAATTTTCATGTTGGTACCATGTGTTAAGTACAGGAAAAGGAAGAATGAACATCACATAAAATCATATGTATATATGTAATGGATTATAGGAAAGTATCAAATACTAAATTTTAAAATTCTATTCAATAATAACTTACTGAGCACACATTCTATGTAATGTTATTTATATATTTTATGCTATGCATTGATTTTTTAAAGTCACATTTATCAGAGTCCTGCACTCAAAAAAATCTTGTAACATCCTCATAAGGGAAGTATAATTGAATGGCTAAGAGAAGTGAAATAAGCCAGTCACAGAAAGATCAATAATGTATAATTCCACTTACATGAGGTATCTACGGTAGCCAACTCTAAGAAAGTAGAATGGTGCTTGCCAGGGGCTGGGGGATTGGGAAATGAAGAGTCGCTGTTCAGTGCTTTATGAAGTTTCAGTTATTCAACCTGAACAAAATCTAGAGATCTGCTATGATATGGTTCATGATATAATGATATAGTATTGCCACTATAAACTTACAAGTTTGTCAAGAAGACAGATAACACATTATATGTTTCTTAACCACAAGAAAAGCAAACATTATGGAAATATGAAATTTCTTTTTTATAAAGATAAGAAATTTGGATAGCCACAAAAAAGGAACTTTTAATTCACTCTGATTTTAAAAACACAGCATTCACAAACTTCAATACTTTAGTGATTAAGTATTAATGAGATGCTACACAGTTCACAAGTGATTGCAATACGTCACTGATTACTCTCCACATCTGGGAGCATCTCTGGTTCAAGAGCATGGGCTCTGGAATCAGTAGAGATGGCGCTGAATCTCACCTCTGCCACTTCCATCTTAACACAATAACTGATGAGCGAGGACAAGGGACCTACGGAGTTTGTGAATCTGGGATTTAATCCCAGGTATACCACCTTCCAGCTCTGCATGACCTGAAAAAATATACTTAATCTTTGTTCCTCCATCCTAGACTGGCCTGACAATATTTTTATGGTGACTAAATGAGATAATGCCCTTAAAACAGTGTCTGGCACTGAGAAGTCACTCTTTGCATATCATTTGAAATGCCACATGTTCTTAGAAAGGCTTTTTACAACTCTGCAAATTAGAGCTTCAGGATATTAGAAGTAGGATAACAATATCCAACACATTAAGGTGATTGTTAGGATTAAATAACAGACAAACAATGGCTCAAAAAAATGGCAGCTTAATATTACTTGTTGTTCAGTTATTAAGTCATGTCCGACTATTTGCAACCTCATGAACTGCAGCATGACAGGTTTCCTTGTCTTTGACTATCTCCTGGATTTGCTCAAATTCATGTCCATTGAGTCAGTGATGCTATCTAACAATGTCATCCTCTGCTGCCTTCTTCTCATTTTGCCTTCAGTCTTTCCTAGCTTCAGGTTTTTTTCCAATGAGTCAGCTCTTCGATCAGGTGGCCAAAGTACTGGAGCTTCAGTTTTAGCATCAGTCCTTCCAGTGAATATTCAGAGTTGAGTTCCTTTAAGACTGACTGCTTTAATCTTCTTGTAGTCCAAGGGTCTTTTCCAGCATTGCAGTTTGAAAGCATCATTTCTTCAGCGCTCAGCCTTCTTTATGGTCCAACTCTCACATCCAAACACAACTACTGGAAAAACCACAGCTTTGAGTATATTGACTTTTGTCGGTAAACTCATGTCTCTCTTTGCAATATGCTGTTTAAGTTTGTCACAGCTTTCCTTACAAGGAACAAATGTCTTTTAATTTCATGGCCACAGTAACTGTCCACAGTGATTTTGGAGTCTAAGAAAATAAAATTTGTCACTGTTTCTGTTTCACCCTTCTATTTGACATGAAGAAATGTGACTGGGTTGCCATGTTCTTTGTTTTTTGAATGTTGAGCTTTAAGCCAGTTTTTTCACTCTTGTCATTCACCCTCATCAAGAGTCTCTTTAGTTCCTCTTCACTTTCTGCCATTAGAGTGTTAACATCTGCATATCTGAGGTTGTTGATATTTCTTCCAGCAATCTTGATTCCAGCTTGTGATTCATATAGTCCAGCATTTCACATGATATACTCTGTATATAAGTTAAATAAGCAAGGTGACAATATGCAGCCTTGTTGTACTTCTTTCACAAATTTGAACCATATGGAACCATTTGTTCCATATCCAGTTCTAACTGTTGTTTCTTGACCCACATACAGGTTTTTCAGGAGATAGGTAAGGTGGTCTGTGATCACTAATATCTGCCCTAGGCATGAAAGTAGTCATACACATGCACCGTGTCTGCAGTTCCTAGTAGAACATGCGGTATGATCACAAGCATTTACCAGCATATACAGGTACTGTGTGTGTGTGTGTGTGTGTGTGTGTGTGTGTGTGCAAAATCACTTCACTGTGACCCCATGGTAATCTTCAGATTGTGATCCTAGGGTGATCTGGTTTGGATTTTAAAATATTTGTGTATTTATCAAATTTTCTACATTAAGCACATATTGGTTCTATATTAATTTCTTTTTTAGATCTTCAAATTGTTCAAGTAATTTTTTTTTTAACAGGATGTTATATTCGCTCTGGGGAAAGGGGCAGGAGGTAGGGAATAAAAACACAGGCCAATAAATTTTAGGTGCTTTCATTTCTTTTTCCAGGAGGTACATGTATTATGAGAGTTAGGAATATCTCAGTGCAGGTGAATTCTAAATCTCTTCAAGCTTGGTTATGAATAAGAATATGACCTTTGTCTCCTATGGAAATCCAAGAAATTGAAAGAAGATTTCTGTGAACAACTTTTTAAAAAAGAATCAATTTTTGTCTGTATAAATAGCCAAGGGCCTGGAAATAATGACTACATTTGAAAGTGCCAGTCTTATGGTGAGTTTTTAAAATTTCAAAATAGTTAATGACATTTTTCTTTTTTTACTAGTTTGTGTACTGCTGAGTCATGCCCACTCTTGGAGCTGGTTTTGATATTTTTAAAGCTACTATGTCTTTACAAAAAGTAATTACCAGGTGAAGAAGCATGTGAACGTGGTTTCATGGCTGAATTTCTTGTTCCTGGAGGCTTAGTCTCAGAATTGGCAACTTTAAGCTTCAGAGAGTCAGGGACAAACGGCCCAGATGTTGCTCTCCATTTAGTGAGCTCTGTGACATAAGACCGGAGAAGGCAGTGGCACCCCACTCCAGTACTCTTGCCTGGAAAATCCATGGACAGAGGAGCCTGGTAGGCTGCAGTCCATGGGGTCGCTAAGAGTCGGGAACGACTGAGCGACTTCACTTTCACTTTTCACTTTCATGCATTGGAGAAGGAAATGGAAACCCACTCCAGTGTTCTTGCCTGGAGAATCCCAAGAACAGCAGAACCTGGTGGGCTGCCGTCTATGGGGTCGCACAAAGTTGGACACGACTGAAGCAACTTAGCAGCAGCAGCAGCAGTGACATGAGACAAGCCATTTTCTCTGTTCCTTTTCAGAATTTCCACATTTGTAATATGAAAATATTCCATTACTGTCCTCCTGGACATGATATGTGAGGATAAATTGAGTACAAGATGCAAGATGTATAACCTGACAGGAGACCATCCTTCCTACTGGGTCTCTCTTCCAGAGGATAGTGTACAAATTCCTCTGAAGGTGTTAGCTGATAATTAGAATGTTAACAAGCAGCTAGGGAGTCAGTGATGCTTGAGTTTCTAAGACTAAATTAAGTGGTGGTGGTGGTTTAGTCGCTAAGTCGTGTCTGACTCTTGCAACCCCATGGACTGTAGCCTACCAGGCTCCTTAGGTCCATGGGATTTCCTAGGCAAGAATACTGGAGTGGGTTGCCATTTCCTTCTCAAAGGGATCTTCCTGATTCAGAGATAGAACACACATCTGTGTTGTAGGTGGTGTCCAGCACTGCATCCCTATCTGGCTAGTTTCCCATAGCCTCACTCCATGGTATCCAAACTAAAATTCATCAAAACAATCACATTGCCTTTCATTAATTAGCGTTCAACCACAGCTGAGTGAATTTGTCACCTTGCTTATAGCTGATGTTTGTGTTAACTTTCTCTATCTGGATCTGAAAGAACCATCTAGGCCCCCACCTGCTTGCTGGTTCCTTCTAGAGTTGTAGTTTAGGAAGCTCATTCTGGATATAGAATGGAAAATGAATTGGGGAGAAACAAAACAGTAAGCAGGCAAAGGTTGTCTAGACTGGGTGGTGACTACAATGATGAAAAGAAAAAAATAGACCTGTCAGCTATTGGTCAGGATTCTGGGGGATGATTTAAAGTGGGTGATGAGGGAGAGAGGAAAAAAAAAAAAAACTTCCAAGCTTTTCATCTAAGGAGTTGGGTAGGTAACAGTTCTGTTTACAGGGAGACACAGGATGTTTAATTGTAGACCTTGTGAAGTTGAGACACCCAAGAGGCCACTAAGTAGAGATGTCCAGTAGTTTGGACATTCGTGTTTGGAGGGCCAAACTAAAATCTGGAGTGGATAAAATGATTCCAGTATCATCAGCATATAGCTTTCAATTCTACAATCTCTCTGAGAGAATAAGTTGAGCACAAATAACCAGAACCCAGAGGGACGGCTATATTTAAAAATATTAGAGAAGAAAAGGAGCCTTTGGAAAAGGCAGGGAAATTCTACTGGAGACGGAGGGAGGAGACAAACCAGGGGAGTAAAATTTCTAGAAATTTGTCAGAGAAGGAGAGTGTTAGTGCTATAAAGTAGTGCTGAAAAGTGAAGTAAGATAATTACTGAAGTGTTCATTAGTTTAAAGGACACAGAGGCTACTAATGACCCTGCAGAAAGCAGCTTCAATGAAGATAGAAAATAAATAACATACAGTGCTTTGTGGAGAAAGAGCAAAAGAAAGAAGGGAGAGACCAAGTATAGAAATGTTATTCACTAAGTTTGCCAGTGTAGGAGAGGCAGGAGACAGACATGAAACGAAGATAGGGTGTGACTGAGAAGATGAGACGTAATGACATTAATTAGAGAGCAGTTCTAAAGCAGCCGTGTATACAAATGTCAACAAATGTGCATCAGCTCAGCGATAGCAGGGCGCAGCCGAAATCAGAGTGAGGGAGCTTCTGTCCTGGGCTCCAGTGACAGTAAACAAGTACCAACATGTCATGGGAGTCAGGAGAAGAGAGTTAAAATTTTCACCCTGGCACTGACTAAGGTTTTCTCATCTGTGAAACAGGAACAATCCTCACTTTTTTGAGACAATCTGCACAAAAGTACTTGCTATCTAGCAAAAAGTTACCACACATTAGTTTTTTTTTCTTTCTCTTCAAGTTAAAACAAAGGAGTAAGAAGACTTTAATAGTAGAATGTAAATCCATAAAATATAGAAACCTCACACAGAAAAGAATTTTGCATTTTCCCATTTAAAATGCACTCAGCCAATGTTCTATGATAACATCAACACTGTATATTTTATACCACTTTAAATTTGTTCTGTTGTTTTGCTTTAGTCTCACAACAACTCTGTGAGGGAAGTAGAACAAGTATTATTATCCCTTGTTAAAGATAAAGAAACTGGGGCATGTTGAGGTCAGCGAACTGCCCATCCTCGATGGTTAGCAGTGAAGGCTGGACTGGAGATGGCCCCTGGAGTCACTGCTTTGTTTAGGAGCTTGTAATATACAGATAAAAACTATCACAATTGCAGTCACAGTGGCACATCGAGAATAATATTTAAGTGGGAAATTATTTGGTACTTACTCCTGAATTTTTAGAAATGAATACATTAAGTTTTATACAGCTGAATTTCATATCATCCTTACAACTAATTCCTTGGGATTGAATCCTCTTTGCCTCTGAGACAAAGTGTTTGCCTTTAAACCCAAAGGGACCTAGGAGGAGAGAGATTTAGTCCCCATAACCCAGCTGCAAGGCAAAGAAAACAAGAAACCTATCCAAGAGAGTCACAACAACCCAGGAGAAGAAGTTTGGTTAAAACACCAGAAGAGGGCTTCCCTGGCAGTCCAGTCATTAAGAATCCATCTTGCAATGCAAGGGACACTGGTTCAATCCCTGGTCTGGGAAGATCCCACATGCCACGGAGCAACTAAGCCTGTGCACCACACCTCCTGAGCCCACATTCTAGAGCCCATGAGCCAAAACTGCTGAAGCCCACATGCCTAGAGCCCGTGCTCCACAACAAGAGAAGACACTGCAATAAGAAGCCCTGCTCTCTGCACTGCAACTAGAGAGCAGGCCTCACTCTCCGCAATCAGAGAAAGCCTGCGTCAGCAGCAACAGGCCCATCACAGCCAATAAATAAATACATAAATCTTTAAAAATCCAGGAGAGAATTTCTAGAAAAATGGAACTGTAAAAGAAGACAGATATCAATCCAAACCAAAATACTACTATTGTTACTACTGCTGCTACTACCATTACCACCACCACTGCCTGTCATTACAACAACAGTAATAGCAGTACATGAAAGAAATTTAATTTCATCACATATTCCCCTAAAAAGGACATCTGCAAAAGAAAATCTCTGATTCTCATACTTAAAAGATAAAAAAGAGAACTAAATGAGTAATCTAGAACATCAAGTGGGACCAAAAAAAGGGGAAAAAAAATTACAAAGGACTAGATATTATGAAAGAAAACATAAGGCTAGATAGACAGATCCAGGGGACATAATTCCAGGAATTCCAGGAGAAAAAAGTTACAGATTCAGAAGAGGAAGTAATTATGTACATAAAAGAAAAAAAATGTCCCTGAGTTGATGGAAGAGAATAGATGTGAAGGGCTAAGTTCCCAGCAGGACACACTTTTGGCATATGCAGGTAAAATTCCTGAACTTAACGAAAAATTCTTACAAGAGTTTTACGAAAGAAAGATTAAGTTCAAAACAAATCATCAGAAAAGCTTGGCTTCTCATCTACACACAACAGAGGGACCCAGAAAATGACACACCACTTTCAACTGATGGAGAGTAAAGGACAGAACTCAAGAATCCTAAAGCCATTCAAGGTGCCATACACCAACCAGATCAAAGGAAAAATATTTGCCCAAAAGCAGAAATTCAGAGAACTCCCAATGAAGCATACTGGAGATAAATCAACAACCAGACAGTAAATTAACAAGAAAGACTGCAGGAAAAGGAAAGATGAAGATGAAAGAAACAGCAATGAAAGTTTACCTAGCAACATGCATATTTAAATTTAAGTAGATAATAACTGGGAATGGGCAAAATATATGCTAAATAAAGATTCTTGAAATAAAAAAGTTATGCTTAAAAGGAAAAGCTAATAACAGTTTGGAAAGTAAAATTGAGTATGCATACGAAAGGACCATTATCTTCCAAACAACTGAGAGAACTACAAATAAAGTAACTAACAATCACTAAATTAATAATAACTTAAAAAGTTGATGATATCCATTGCTGTTAGGGATGTTATAAAAAAGAATTTCCAACCAAATTGGTGAAAATACAAATGCTAGCATGTGGGGGGCAATTTATATGTATATTATTTTTTTAGTGAGGTATGATGAGAGATACCAAAGGAACATTTCATGCAAAGATTGGCTCGATAAAGGACAGAAATGGTATGGACCTAACAGAAGCAGAAGATATTAAGAAGAGATGGCAAGAATACACAGAAGAACTGTACAAAAAAGATCTTCACGACCCAGATATTCATGATGGTGTGATCACTGACCTAGAGCCAGACATCCTGGAATGTGAAGTGAAGTGGGCCTTAGATAGCATCACCACGAACAAAGCTAGTGGAGGTGACGGCATTCCAGTTTAGCTATTCCAAATCCTGAAAGATGATGCTGTGAAAGTGCTGCACTCAACATGCCAGCAAATTTGGGAAACTCAGCAGTGGCCACAGGACTGGAAAAGGTCAGTTTTCATTCCAATCTTAAAGAAAGGCAATGCCAAAGAATGCTCAAACTACCGCACAATGGCACTCATCTCACACGCTAGTAAAGTAATGCTCAAAATCCTCCAAGCCAGGCTTCAGCAATATGTGAACCATGAACTTCCTGATGTTCAAGCTGGTTTTAGAAAAGGCAGAGGAACCAGAGATCAAATTGCCAACATCTGCTGGATCATCGAAAAAGCAAGAGAGCTCCAGAAAAACATCTATTTCTGCTTTATTGACTATGCCAAAGCCTTTGACTGTGTGGATCACAATAAACTGGAAAATTCTGAAAGAGATGGGAATACCAGACCACCTGACCTGCCTCTTGAGAAATCTGTATGCAGGTCAGGAAGCCACAGTTAGAACTGGACATGGAACAACAGACTGGTTCCAAATAGGAAAAGGAGTTCATCAAGGCTGTATATTGTAACGCTGTTTATTTAACTTATATGCAGAGTACATCGTGAGAAACGCTGGACTGGAAGAAACACAAGCTGGAATCAAGATTGCCGGGAGAAATATCAATCACCTCAGATATGCAGATGACGCCACCCTTATGGCAGAAAGTGAAGAGGAACTCAAAAGCCTCTTGATGAAAGTGAAAGAGGAGAGTTAAAAAGTTGGCTTAAAACTCAACATTCAGAAAACGAAGATCATGGCATCCGGTCCTATCACTTCATGGGAAATAGATGGGGAAACAGTGGAAACAGTGTCAGACTTTATTTTTCTGGGCTCCAAAATCACTCAGATGGTGATTGCAGCCATGAAATTAAAAGACACTTACTCCTTGGAAGGAAAGTTATGACCAACCTAGATAGCATATTCAAAAGCAGAGACATTACTTTGCCAACAAAGGTTCGTCTAGTCAAGGCTATGGTTTTTCCTGTGGTCATGTATGGATGTGAGAGTTGGACTGTGAAGAAGGCTGAGCGCCGAAGAATTGATGCTTTTGAAGTGTGGTGTTGAAGAAGACTCTTGAGAGTCCCTTGGACTGCAAGGAGATCCAACCAGTCCATTCTGAAGGCAATCAGCCCTAGGATTTCTTTGGAAGGAATGATGCTAAAGCTGAAACTCCAGTACTTTGGCCACCTCATGCGAAGAGTTGACTCATTGGAAAAGACTCTGATGCTGGGAGGGACTGGGGGCAGGAGGAGAAGGGGACGACAGAGGATGAGATGGCTGGATGGCATCACTGACTAGATGGACGTGAGTCTGAGTGAACTCCGGGAGTTGGTGATGGACAGGGAGGCCTGGCGTGCTGCGATTCATGGGGTCGCAAAGAGTCGGACACGACTGAGCGACTGATCTGATCTGATCTGATCTGATAGTTGACATATGGGGTTTCCTCAACAGCTCAGCGGTAAAGAAACCGCCTGCCGGGCAAGAGACTCAGGAGATGCAGGTTCCATCCCTAGGTTGGGAAGATCCCCTGAAGATGGAAATGGCAATCCACTCCAGTATTCCTACTTGAAAAATCCCAGGAACAGAGGAGCCTCATGGGCTACAGTCCAAAGGGTCTCAGCGTCGGACGCGACAGAGCGAATGAGCACACAGTTGACCTATATGGCTTCCTAGGTGGCTCAGCGGTAAGGAATTCATCTGCAATGCAGGAGACTTGGGTTTGATCCCTGGGTCAGGAAGATCTCCTAGAGAAGGAAACAGCATACCACTCCAGTATTCTTGCCTAGGAAATCCCATGGACAGAGGAACCTGGCGGGCTACAGTCCCTGGGGTCCCAAAGAGTGGGACACGACTTAGCAACTAAACAACAACAACAACAAAAAAAGTTGACATATAACATTATACTAATTTCAGGTGTTCAACATAATGATTTAGTATTTTTATATATCGTGAAATGATTACCACAGTAAGTGCACCATTCATTTCTTTTTATGAGAAATTTTAAGATTTACTGTCATAGCAACTTTCAAATATGAGATACTAACTACGGCCAATACTATAGCAGCATTGGCATTTCAACAATATTAATTCTTTCAACTCATGAGCACAGAATATCTTTCTATTTATTTGTGTCTTCAATCTCTTTCATTAACATCTTACATGTTTTCATGTCTAACTCTTTGTGACCCTATGAACCGTAGCTCACCAGGCTCCTATGGTGATTTCCCAGGCAAGAATATCAGAGTGGGTTGCAAGTTCCTTCTCCAGGGATCAAACCCACGTCTCCTGTTTGGCAGGCAGATTCTTTAGTCACCACCTGAAATTTACTTTATTCTTTTTATGTAATTGTAAATGCCATTGTTTTCTTAATTATTCTAAGAGTTCATTATGCCTGTATAGAAATACAACAGATTTTTGTATACTGATTTTGTATCATGCAATTTTAATGAATTCACTTACTAGTTCTAACAGTTTTTTGGTGACATTTTTAGAGTTTTCTACATCTAATATCATGTCATCTGCAAACAGTGATAGTTTTACTTCTTCCTTCCCAATTTAGATGTCTTTTATTTCTTTTCCTTGTCTAAGCACTCTGGCTAGGGCCTCCAGTACTATACTAAATAAAAGTGGGAAGAGTGAGCATCCTTGTCTTGTTCCTGATCTTACATGACAAGCGTTCAGCTTTTCACTATTGTATGATTTTTAATTACATGCATCTTAGGTCCAGAAACAACACTCCTAGGAAACAAAAATTTCCAGTACATATAAGAATATGATGTTTACACAGTATTCTTTTAGTGGCAAAAGATGGAATCAAAGAAAGACCCACCCATTTGTGAAGAGTTGAATAAACTGCAGCATATCCACAACATGGAATAGTAAGCAGTCATTAAAAGTATTCATTTGAATTAGATCTTTACCAATTGATTTGGATCAATTTCCATAATGCATAGTAAATGAGAAAAGCATAACAACAAAGCTACACATAATGGGATATCTTTTTCTAAAATAAAAGTATCTCTCCTGAAACCCTGATTACTATATGGCATGTGTGCGTTGTGTGTTTCCTTTCAGTTCCTCTACTCCTCTTCACACGACTCCGTGCCTGAAATATTGATCATTCCAGTTTTCTCCTTTTATAAAGTCCTTGTTCCTCTTCCCATGCCCACCTTTACTCCACTTTTTCAGGAAGACTTCCCTAGTCCCCTAGCTGAAGTTAAGTCCGCCCCTTATTTGCTTCCTTAAAGTTTTTCTCTCTTTTACGGCTTTCATGAATATTATAATAATTATTTTAATTGTTTATCTTTCCCACTAAGGTAACCAGGGACTCTGCAAACCAGGGACTATCTATCTCATTCACCCCCACTTTCTTGCATGGCTCCTACCATATTCTAGGAACTCAAAGCTCAATCAATATTGACTGAATGAATGATTCCCTTGTAAGGTTCTCAAGGACAGTCAGTATGTAACTTCTTCTACATCTAGAGAGTAGAGTCTAGACTCTATTGCCTCAGCAGGAACTACCAACACTTATTAATATATGAACAGATGAGAGGAAAAGTCATAGTTATGATACATGAAAGATCTACCTCCTATAGTAGCCCTGAATAATATTCAAGACACTAGACCACTTATGGCTTTTAAGGGAATTCAGGTCAGGTCAGTCGCTCAGTCGTGTCTGACTCTTTGCAACCCCGTGAATTGCAACACGCCAGGCCTCCCTGTCCATCACCAACTCCCAGAGTTCACCCAAACTCATGTGCATTAAGTCGGTGAGGCCATCCAGCCATCTCATCTTCTGTCGTCCCCTTCTCCTTCTGCCCCCAATCCCTCCCAGCATCAGGGTCTTTTCCAATGAGTCAACACTTTGAGGTGGCCAAAGTATTGGAGTTTCAGCCTCAGCATCAGTCCTTCCAATGAACAACCAGGACTGATTTCCTTTAGGATGGACTGGCTGGATCTCCATGCAGTCCAAGGGACTCTCAAGAGTCTTCTCCAACACCAGAGTTCAAAAGCACCAATTCTTCGGCGCTCAGCTTTCTTCAGAGTCCAACTCTCACATCCATACATGACCACGGGAATAACCATAGCCTTGACTAGACAGACCTTTGTTGGCAAAGTAATGTCTCGGCTTTTTAATATGCTATCTAGGTTGGTCATAACTTCCCTTCCAAAGAGTAAGCATCTTTTAATTTCATGGCTGCAATCACCATCTGCAGTGATTTTGGAGCCCAGAAAAATAAAATCTGATACTGTTCCCACTGTTTCCCCATCTATTTCCCATGAAGTGATGGGACCAGATGCCATGATCATAGCTGTCTGAATGTTGAGCTTGAAGCCAACTTTTTCACTCTCCTCTTTCACTTTCATCAAGAGGCTTTTGAGTTCCTCTTCACTTTCTGCCATAAGGATGGTGTCATCTGCATATCTGAGGTGATTGATATTTCTCCCAGCAATCTTGATTCCAGCTTGTGTTTCTTCCAGTCCAGCGTTTCTCATGATGTACTCTGCATATAAGTTAAATAAGCAGGGTGACAATATACAGCCTTGACGTACTCCTTTTCCTATTTGGAACCAGTCTGTTGTTCCATGTCCAGTTCTAACTGTGGCTTCCTGACCTGCATACAGATTTCTCAAGAGGCAGGTCAGGTGGTCTGGTATTCCCATCTCTTTCAGAATTTTCCACAGTTTATTGTGATCCACACAGTCAAAGGCTTTGGCATAGTCAATAAAGCAGAAATAGATGTTTTTCTGGAGCTCTCTTGCTTTTTCGATGATTCAGCATTGTTGGGAATTTGATCTCTGGTTCCTCTGCCTTTCCTAAAACCAGCTTGAACATCTGGAAGTTCACGGTTCACATATTGCTGAAACCTGTCTTGGAGAATTTTGAGCATTACTTTACTAGCGTGTGAGATGCGTGCAATTGTGCGGTAGTTTGAGCATTCTTTGGCATTGCCTTTCTTTGGGATTGGAATGAAAAGTGACCTTTTGGGAGCTAGTAAATATGACTTATGGCAATGTTTCATTTACTAAAATCTGATTTGAGACAAATTGATTATATCACTTTTCCTCTATGGATCATTTGAGCCCTTGCTGAAGAGACGGGTTATGCAGCCCTACATAGTTTGTGACAACATAGCCCCACCCCCACCTGCAGTTGCCTAGATAAAGCATGGACAATGACCCAAATGTTTCTTATTCTCCTTAAGTTTACAGTTGAGAAACTGAGAGACTCTAGAGCCAAAAGAACAGGCAAAATCAGGGTCAAATTACTGATATACCAGGGCAAAGCCAATGATAAGTATATACAAGAGAACAAAGACACCAATGTATAGCAGGAAGAACGTATAAATGGAGCAGATGTACATGAATGATGGATTATCCATGAGAGACAAAGTGAGCAACCTCATTTATTTATCCACTCATCCAAATATTTGCTAAGCCTACTAGGATCCCCACATTACCTTAGATGCTAGGGATTCAACAGCAGATGGGACAATAAAAGCCCACGCCTTCATAGGCTTGATCTTCAAAAAGGACTGAGAGGAACTGATTTTGATAAATGCCACAAATGTTATGATAGGGAAAGTTCAGGATACTATAAGAACAGAAAAGTGGGAAACCCAACCCCACTTAGCTGTAGGGGAGACTTTGCAGTTCCAATTTCCTTGTGGCCCTGTTGTATCTCATTTCCTGTTTCTAACCCTCTGAGATTCCTCTTTACCCCTTATAGAATACGGTCTATTTTTTTTTTCACTTGAACCAGAGTACTAGGTATCAGACAACTTTTGTCTGCCCATCACCCTTTTGGATGCTCTTATTTTAGGAACTGTCCCTTCTCTTCCTAGGGGTGAAGGGGGAGGCTGTTGCACAAAACCCACCCTCGGTGATTTACAGTCCCTAGACTGATAAGAGAATTGAGAGTCTCTGCCCTTCTGAGATCTCAAGCACAAAGGGACTTCACAAGGTTGGGAATTGTTGGGGCCATTCTCACCACCATCTGGGGGTGGCTTGCCTGAGCATGAAGACACCACAGAGGACAACAGAGCCAAGAAATGCTGAAAAAGAAGAAGATTCCTCATGACATCTTTTCCGGCATCTCTAAGGCTTTCTAGTTGCGTGAACCAATGAATTCCTTTTTTTTTTTTTTTATTTTCCTTAAGATTAATGAATTGCTTTCAGTCACAACTGAAAAGTATCCTCATTGTTCAGTATCAGCTGTTCTGTATAACTGTCTGTTGGAGGCACAAATAATCCTTGACCAAGATGGTTTAGTGGGATGGGTGGTGGGGAGGACAAAATTGACTTGTCTTGTTTTTCCCTTACTCTTTTCCAGGTTATAATAACTAATTGGCATAATATAGTTCCTCACATAGCTTCCTGTGCTCCTCCTGCAATTTCTGTGAAATGGCTGTTACTATCCCCATTTTGCAGTGGTGTTCTAAAGTTGATCAGCTACAAAGTGATTGATTTGGTACTTGGAATGTCATTCTGACAATGATGCACACTTCTGATTCCTGCTCTCCCTGAATCCAGACCCATCATGTCAATGCCACTATAATCAGTACTAGCCCCTTAAGATGCCAAGTGAAAAATGCCCAGTGGGAAATTATGAACCTGTGTGATTATCTTTTTTGAGGAATTAAAATCATAGCATAAATTTTATTATCTAGCTAGAGTTTAATTTTCATATGCAAATTTTTGATAAGTTAATAGTATAATCAGACTTTTTAAGAACCTTAAATAATTTTTTAATGCAGTAGATAAATGCATATTTTTTTGGAAACTTGGAAAAAATATCTGGAAATGGTTATGGCAATAGTCACACATAGGTATTCATCAGACAATGAACAGAAAGATCTCTTTTATCCACATTCCTTCTTCTCATAAATACACAAGAGTCCAGAGCCAAAATAAAATACATAAAACTGCCACCATTTTTTAATGATATATTCTCTGTACTGCTATGAAAGTGGTCCTTAAAGCTGTAGGATTTGGGAAACAGAATTCATTTTTTGCTCCATTACCCTAAAACATTCCAAAGAAATATTTAGTTTGGATTGAAACATTTAAAATACTATTTATTTTAAAATTTCACTGATGATTAAGTTTATGTTAAAATAAATTACTTCACTTTATTTTCTTGACAATGTAATAAAACTAAACTCTCTCTTTCAAACTTCATTTTATTTTTAGTACACTAGAATTTCACTTGGATACTGTCTTGTTTTTGTGCTGGGGTTTGAAGAATGACACCAACAATTATACCTTTGCAAGCCCTCCACTAAGTTACCTGCTAAAAATAAGCCAGAGGCCATCAGCACTCAATACACTTTTATTTTGATGAGCTATTAGGTAGAGTTTTATTTTAAGATTTAAATCTTATAATTTGCTACACATATGATCACATATTACACTGAAACACAATATCTTCATTAAAATATTACCCTAATTTTTACATGAAGCAAAATTTTAATTTAAATTTATTTATTTTAATTGGAGGCTAATTACTTTACAATATTGTATTGGTTCTGCCACATATCAACATGAACCCGCCATGGGTGTACATGTGTTCCCCATCCTGAACCCCCCTCCCACCTCCCTCCCCATACCATCCCTCTGGGTCATCCCAGTGCACCAACCCCAAGGATCCTGTATTGAACCTGGACTGGCGATTCGTTTCTTATACGATATTATACATGTTTCCATGACATTCCCCCAAATCATCTCCCCGCCGCCACAGAGTCCAAAAGACTGTTCTAGACATTTGTGTCTCTCTTGCTGTCCCGCATACAGGGTTATCATTACCATCTTTCTAAATGCCATATATGTGTGTTAGTATACTGTATAGGTGTTTTTTTTTCTGGCTTACTTCACTCTGTATAATAGGCTCCAGTTTCATCCACCTCATTAGAACCGATTCAAATGTATTCTTTTTAATGGCTGAGTAATACTCCATTGTGTATACGTACCACAGCTTTCTTATCCATCCATCTGCTAATGGACATCGAGGTTGCTTCCATGTCCTGGCTATTATAAACAGTGCTGCGATGAATATTGGGGTACCTAAAATTCTTTTCCAAGCCCATTCTGAAATCCCTTCTTGGTTATTGTAAGATAAATTTAGTTAAGAATTTTGAGGGGGCATCCCTGGTGGTTCAGTGGTAAAGAATATGCCTGTCAATACAGGAGACATGGGTTCGATTCCTGATTTGGGAAGATCTCACATGTCTGGTGGGCTGCCATCTATGGGGTCTCACAGAGTCGGACACGACTGAAGTGACTTAGCAGCAGCAGCAGCAGCACATGCCACAGAGCAACTAAGCCTGTACATCACAACTATTGAGTCTGTGCTCCAGAGCCCAGGAACCACAACTACTGAGCCCAAGGGCCACAAGTACTGAAACCCTCGCACCCTAGAGCCCATGCTCCACAACAAGAGGCCACTGCAATAAGAAGTCCACAAACTACAACTAGAGGGTAGCCCCAACTTGTGGTAACTAGAGAAAAGCCCGCAAAGCAATGAAGACCCAGCATAGCCAAAAATAAATGAATAAAAATTTAAAAATTAAAAAGAAAAAATTTTTATGAACTTATTTTCATCTTGACCATACAACAGTCAAGCATGAAAAAAGACATGGCAGATTCAGTTCTAAGACATTCTACACAATAGGATTTTGAAGATTTCTCATCTCTCAAAATTGAAGTCACTTAACACTTTTTAAAAGCAGGCACCTTTGTACCTCCTTGAAGAGTCATTGTCAACTGCTCATACCTGCCATAGATAAATCAGATTTCCTATTAGAATGAAATGCTAAAGGAATGGAGTAGAGAATCAGTGAATTTTTGGAGGAGTAGGAGGGAGGGAGGGAAGAAGACATGTATAGAATGACTGCATGGAGCTTTGAGCAAGCAGGGAGCATCAGAAAAGCCCAGAGTCACTAGACTGCCAGGACTAGGGAAGGGACTTAATAAAAGGTAGGACATGTTAAGGGACCTAAAGAGAAACCCACAAGAAATTCCCCCGAGTTCTCATTTTTGATGACACTAACTGTATTTAGTAATATTTTCAAAATGCAGCATCCAGATCTTGACATTGAAAACAGACTCTGGAACTAAAGGGAAAAATTATTCCCTTAATTAAGCTCACGGAGATAGTTGGCTGACTTTGGTGATGAAACTTAATTTATTCTTTTCTTCATTCTCTCATATGCATACTCTGCTACACCTTACTGAACAAGCTGAAAATTCAATAAATAAATGCACTCATTAATGATTTAGTATAACCCAAAACGAAAGGAAAGCTGTCAGAGCCACTCCACAGGTCTGCCACTTTGCCAAAAACAATTACAACGATGCAGAATTGATGGTGTGAATCCGAACACGAGGAGTGGGGGGCCAGGGACACTGGGATGCCGTTGCTCTTCAGCTGCTGCAGTTAAACCAACACTGAAGTAGCCATGTCTCTGGCCTTAGAATTTGCACACCCACTGTGACTGGGAAGCTGCTGCTGCTGCCTCTAAGTTGCTTCAGTCGTGTCCGACTCTGTGCGACCCATAGATGGCAGCCCACCAGGCTCCCCCGTCACTGGAATTCTCCAGGCAAGAACACTGGAGTTGGTTGCCATTTCCTTCTCCAATGCATGAAAGTGAAAAGTGTAAGTGAAGTTGCTCAGTCGTGTCCAACTCTTAGCAACCCCATGGACTGCAGCCCACCAGGCTCCTCCATCCATGGGATTTTCCAGGCAAGAGTACTGGAGTGGGTTGCCATTGCCTTCTCCGGACTAGGAAGAAAGGAATTTAAATAAATTCGTGTTAAGGGTTCTTCCTTCTTTCCCTTCATTATGCACCAAGAGATGTTCTAGTAAAACTCAAGACATCAGCTTAGAAAATGTTAATGCTCATAAATTAAATTGCTCACAGAAGGTGATCAATTTTTAATGTTTACACTCAAGATGTTCTTTTTAATTAACACTTAGCTACATTTGTACTTTCTGTTTGCTGCAGAAAATGTCTGAACTTGCAGAGAACTGCAATAAGTTGTAAGATATCAAACTGCCGTCATTTTCAAAGCTGTACCCTTCAACTAAAGAAAAAGGACTTAGCTTCAGAGGGTTGACATCATAAAGAGACCTAACTTACTCTTAGGAGGTGGTGGGAAGCTACTCTGGGTATGTAGATATTTTTGGAAAGTTACCACATTCCTCATATGGAGGTGGAAATTACTCATTCATAAATGCCTGTGATGCATCCTGAGGCATATATGAAAAAATGAAAAGTGATTTCCAAATTTAATGAGCAAGAGCTCATTAAATAAGAATCCACTGATTTATAATTAATGTTAATTGATCACTTGTTAGTTACATAGGACTATAAAAAACAGATTGTTTAGCAGCTTATGACCTTGAAAATCTACCTACTCATTAGTAAAAATAGAAACAATACCTGTATGATGATTTCTTATGACGATTAAATAACATATGTGAAGTGCTTATCAAGGCTTTGCATATATTAGATACTAAATAAATACAAATTTCTTTCCTGTGTTATCACTGTGCTTTTTTACACTGTGCTTCTTAGTACTTTTTCTCTAAAAATGGGAATAAGAGTATATAAAAAAGAAATTTTATATATATATGCATATACATATATGTACACACACCACACACACACATATATTCCCAGGTGGCTCACTGGTAAAGAATCTGCCTGCCAATGCAGAAGACACAGGTTTATCTGTGGATCTGGAAAATCCTCTGGAGAAGGAAATGGCAATCTACTTCAGTATTCTTGCCTGAAAAATCCCATGGATGGAGGAGCCTGGCGGGTTACAGTCCATGGGGTCATAAAGAGTTGGACACGACTGAGCAATTGAACACATATGTACAGTACATATATATATATATGCACTAAGAGAATGTTATTCTCTCACTGTGGAGAATGTTACTTCTGATACAGTCTGAGGTCCTGCTCCAAGATAGAGACACTTTAGGGAAGCAGACCCAGGATTTTGCAGTCTTCTGCAAAGAAAAATGCATGCATCATTTAAAGAGAAACTAGTCTCAGAAGAAAACAGATATTCTCGGATGATGATGAACAGATTGGTTTTCATGGTGGCATTGCCAATTCCACAGAAAGTAAGAAAAGAAGAGTATAAAGAGAGCATGATTTAAAAGAAAAATAAGATGGATTCTTCTCATCATTACAATCTATCAGAATTTCGTTAAGGATCTGTAAGAATATCTCTAGCCAAGAGATTTCCAAGTTTTCCTAGTTTTATGGGAGAGGAAATTTCAGGCTTTGAGAAGATAGTAGTGAAGAAGAACATAGTAGTGAAGAGAACTGGCACCAAATAGGGTGGGTGTGGCCAAGACAGATTTTTCAGATTGATGAAGTGTGATTTGGCAAAATGGATGGAAATTTTCATCTACACATATGCTTGAACTAGTTGCTAGGCTGGTAAAAATTAAATTATAAATGTATAATTTTTACTATTGGTGCACTAACTTGCCTAGGAAATTCTCAAGATACATCTTTGGAATAAGCATGTTAAAGTGTGAGTTTCTCCATCTATAAATAACTTCTGCCTTTGTGTAATTCCAGCAATTCACAGAAGTCTTACTTTCAGATGTCTATGAAAAAATTTGTTATCTAAATTACTACTTAAACTCATAAAAAGTCAGTGGTGCACTAAACAGGACAAGGAGTGTATATATATATCCTTAGAACCAGAGCTGTGAAAGAGCTTCCTGAGCCACTATTCCTGGGATACCCATTATAATTTGCCACATGTTGAACTAGAAAAAAATTGTCTTTATCTAGCCAAAATTAAATCCTCTTGTATTCTACCCAATTTTTCAAGTACTTTCTAAGTAGTATTTCAATGTGAACAAGATTTCTAACTGCAAGACAGAATATAACTATATCAGGATTTATTTTCTGAAGTAAATGATTCAAGAGTGTTAAGAAAGTAAGGCACACACACACAAAAAATAGACTTAAATAACTTTTTTGTTAGCCTGACTCTTAGTTTTGAATCTGGAGATTTGTGGATGCTTTACAAAAAAGAAAATTGGATCAGCAAAAATTCTTTCAGCTTGGGACTTTAAAATGGCTCAGTCTGAATTAGTACCGGACATTCCCGGAAATTTTTATATTCCATTTTGTTAAGCTATTTCAGATTTACTTTCTATAATATTTGAACCACTGTAATCAAACAGGCTAGTTAGACCATCTAACCTCTGTAAGAGCAAACAGCTGAAATATAAAATTATAACCCTGATCAATGCTTTGTAACCTTATAGCACATCAGATTCAGCTGAGCAGCTTTCAAAAATATGCATATCTCACATGGGTCATATCCCAGTTTTAATAGTTTTAACAACTCTACTCAGTTAATTTTAATATGCAGACAGGATTAAAAACCACTACTTGGGCTACACCTCTTGTGCTACCATTTTTAAGTAGGAAAGAGCCCATCAAAGGGTTATGTCCATTACAGTTCCCTGAATATGGAAAGCAGTTAATAAGCATTAGCTCCTTAACCATTTCAATTCATCAGGGGTTGGCAAACTTTTTCTGTAGTAGGTCAGATAGCAAATATCTCAGGTTTTGCAGGCTATAAGGTCTCCACTGCAGCTACTCAACTCTGCTGGTCTCCACTGCAACTACTGGATCCTCTTATCCTGGTGCAAAAACAGCCATAGGCCAATGGCTGTATTCCAATAAAATTTTATTTATAAAAACAGATAGGACTTCCCTGGTGGTCCAGAGGTTAAGACTCCATGCTTTCACTGCAGGGGGCACAGGTTTGATCCCTGATTGGGGAGCCCACATGCTGCCTGGCACAACCAACCAACAAACAAAAACAAAAAACAGGTGGCAGATTGAATTTGGCCCACTAGCCATTGGCCATAGTTGGCTAACCCTCACCTCTCAATTTAACTCTTACAGACTTCTGCAATTTTATCATTGTAGCTTTATTTTATAGTTTAAAAATATTGTTTATTGCAAAAAATATTGCCATGGATTAAATAAGTAACCATTATACATGATTGTTAAAGAAACTGCATAAATAAGAATGACCAAAATAATAGCCTTTACACTTTAGATGAGATTACTATCTCTAATGATGTCAGTTATCAGTGAATCTTATTAAGCTCTATCTAGGCTAGCTAATATAACTTTATAAACTATGCCTACTGGGTACAAAGTGATTAAACAGAAATCCCTTAGTGTTGCTACTTTTAGAGGAAAGGAGCCATTTAATTGTTTTCAGAGTAAGTACCATGGCCAACGGTAGGAAATACAATGGAAGGTGTACCAAGCACCTATTTCCTCTCCAGGAAAGACACTGTCAATCATTTATAACTGAACCTGGATGTGGCTTTGCAATATTTCTTAATATTATTCCAGGCAGTCACCACAAATCAGAATTATCAGACAAGATGAAATCTATGTGATGTTCTTGGCACAAGAAGACATCTTTTTCCAGCTCAGACAACAAACAGGAAATTACTCTTCTCTCCAAGAGCATAAATGCCCTTCCCAACACTGAACTGAAGAGTGTGCTGATCTTGTGGAGGGAACACAGAATTGCCTGTTCATGTTAGCAAAGCAGAAAACTTCAGGAAGCCACCCTTCATTCAAAGTGGATTTCCCAAATCAATCAATCAATTAAAATTTTTGTTATTAAAGTTTTATAATTTGAGTTCATGCAAAGGAAAACAGTAAAATCTTTCTTATCATTTATATAAAACATAGCTTGAAGCAGAGATTTGGGGGCAGCTGGTATGAGACTAGAGAATGTAGGGCACAAAGATGACTAAGATGGGACCAGAACTTTACACTTTGCCACCCTGACATGACTCTGGCTGTCATGGGCTATCACCTGGGCAACCATGGTTCTCCTCCACACGGCCTCTCACCCTGCAGCATACAGATCAGTTTCCTCACATGGTGGTCTTAGGGAACATTCTGAGATAGCAAAGATGAAAGCTGCAAGACTTTGGAGTCCTAAGATCCAGAACTTAAACAACACCGCTTTCCACAAATTTAAGCAAGATTCAAGGGGTGAGAAAAAAGACTCTCAACAGGCAGTACTACAAAATATTGGGGCTATCTTTCCCAATCTTCTACTTATGGTGGAGCTATAGTCTTATTAACACGTTCTTTGGTTTCTTCATAAAAACCTGAGTTAGGCTCTTTTAATTTCTAAGTATGAACAGCAGGACCTGATGGCCTCTCTCACACTGCCTTAAGATTCTAATGCCCAAGGACTTCCCTGGTGGTCCAGTGGCCAAGACTCTGAGCTCCTCATGCAGGTTCCACCTCTGGCCAGGGAACTAGATCCCACATGCCTCAACTCAAAATCCACATGTACCACAGTGAAGATAGAAGATACGGCTCCCGCCATAACTAAGACCTAGCACAGCCAAACAAACAAAAAAATTCTGATGGCCAGAGTGTTCAAAATGGATGAGTTTGGTCTAATGGAATTCCTTGATTTTGGACTTTCATGCTTAGAACAGTGAGACAATAAATCTCCATAGTTTTAAGCTATCTGGTCTACAGTACTTTGCTACAGCAGCCCTAGCTAACTAACACATCACATGACTTGCTTTGCCCAGCGATGCAGGGCTGGAATAGCAGTATGCCAGCCTACAGCCTAGGCCTTAAGAAACTTCACGCTCACTTTTTCACTGCCCTCTTACACCTACTTCTTCCATTGTTATGAGAAAAATATTCTCTAACACCATCCTGCTGATCTAAGGAGCCTGAAAGACATTTGAATCAGAGACACTCCAGCCAAGACTAACCTCCTGCAGACACAACAACAGTACATTGTTTCTGTTAAGCCATTGAGTTTTGGGCTGGATGGCAATATAGTCATGGGTAATTGATTCAAAGGTTAAGTTTAAGATTTGATAAATAGCGAAAATAGGGCTACTGTGCTCAGTTGCTTCAGTCATGTTTGACTCTGCAACACCATGGACTGTAGTCCTCCAGGCTCCTCTGTCCATGGGATTTTTCAGACAAGAATACTAGAGTGGGTAGCCATGCCCTTCTCCAAGGGATCTTCCTGACCCAGGGATCAAACTCACGTCTCCTGAGTAACATCTAATTAAGGACTACGACTTTCTTTTTTCTTGCATATGCTTTGCTTATTCCACTAAACAAAGTCAACTATTGAAAACGCTGTTCTCTACTTCCACCCCCACACCAAGTTCTTTTCCCTCTAGTGAAAATAATAATGAATGAGTACTTGAATGTATTAAAAACCTACTAGCCGGTTTTCTTTTAACTCAGGCCAGAAAAACTGATACATAGTTCCATTTCTCAATTGCAGCTGCAAAAATCTGCACTGCTTTCAGGAGCTTAATTTTATCAGCCAGGCTATGTCTTCCCTCCCCAAACTTACTGATATATAATTGACAAAAATTTTATATATTTAAGGTGTTTTATGATGATTTGATAAAGACTACTTAAGAAACCTTGAGTTTTATCTATGAAAATATACTTTGTTGTTGTTGCTAACTAAATAACGTGATCCATTTAAAACACACAGATTTACAGCATATTTTTTGAACAGATACACAGTAGATCTCTTTGGTACTCTCAGTCTTCAGTAAGCTGCCTAACCTCTTAATTTTCGATCAGTTGAATGAAATCAGACTAGTCAGTGCATTAGTTTTCTAACGTTATCGTAAGATAGCACCACAAGTTGGGTGGCTTAAAACAACAAAAATTTATTGTCTCACAGTACAGAGTGTTAGAAGTGCAAAATCCAAGTATCAGCAGAGCCACGCTCCCTCTGAAACTTAGAGAGGGGAATCCTTCCTGGCTGCTTCTGGCTTCTGGTGTTTCCCAGGATTCCTCAATGCTCCTTGGTTTGCAGCTGCTCCTGTCCCTGCCTCTGTCTTCACATGACTGCCTTCTCCCTGAGCATCTTTCTTCTCTTCTTACAAGGACACCAGTCAGGTTAGATTAAGGGCCCACTCCATACTGCCCACTGAAGTATGACCTCATCTTGATTTTAATTATAACTGCAACAGCCCTATTTCCAAAAAAGGTCACTTTCTGAGGCACTGAAGGTTCCGATTCAATATAATGTCTTTGAGAGGCACAATTAAACCTGTAACAATTGGTTTTCAGTTCTGTTTTGCATTTTTAAACCTTTTATTCAGATGAGCTTTTACCCAGAAATATAAATCAGGAAAATAGTTTGAAACACAGCTGCTCTGGTTGAAAGAACATCAGGCACTCAAAAGCCTACCCATTCACCCAACAAGTCCCATTTTCAAAACTTCCGAATCCAGTGGTGACTCAGGAACCTTGAACCATAATTTTTAAAACCACTGATCTATTTAAACTCTGGCTTTGAATGATTTTTCTTACAAATATAAAATATTCTGAAAGATTATACTTTCTCTTAATTATTGTGTTGAGTAACACTTTCTACTGGAAAATAAAATTTTATGTCCCAAATCACCTACTCTTTAAGTGATTAAAATTTCTCTAAGAAGCTACATTTTAGGTGGCCAATTCTATTTCAATTTATTTCTGCATATACCTATTAGATTTATCTTAACTGTGCAGTAAAAAGTTAGGTTTAGGGATTCCCTGGTGGCTCAGGCAATAAAGTGTCTGCCTGCAATGCAGGAGACTGGGTTCGATCCCCAGGTCAGGAAGATCCCCTGGAGAAGGAAATGGCAACCCACTCCGGTACTCTTGCCTAGAAAATTCCATGGATGTAGTCTGGTGGGCTATAGTCCATGGGGTCGCAAAGAGTCGGACACGACTGAGCGACTTCCCCAAAGAGTTAAGTTAGCAGGTTTGGGATATTCAAATCTTGTAACTTTCCAAAAAATTAATGGCCCTTGACCAGCTACTGGGAGATATCCTCTAGACTCTTGAAATATCTTGCCTGATAAGACTGTTTATATACCTGTAGCTCTGGGACTTGCCAGATAGTTGATCAATGTGATTTATAGTGGGAGTCTGGGCCATGCTGAGTCAGTATGACCTCTGGGGGGAGCTAGAGATGAAATAACTAAAGTCAGTCATATGCACGAGTCCTATCCAACTCTTTGGGACCTCATGGACTGCAGCATGCCAGGCTCCCCTGTCCTTCACTGTGAAGTTTGCTCAAATTCATGTTCATTGAGTCAGTGATACTATCTAACCATCTTATCCTCTGCTGCCCCCTTCTCCTTTTGCTTTCAATCTTTACCAGGATCAGGGTCTTTTCCAATGAGTTGGCTCTTCACATCAGGTGGCCAAAGTGTTGCAGCTTCAGCTTCAGCATCAGTCTTTCTAATGAATATACAAGGTTGATTTCCTTTAAGATTGACTGATTTGACCAACTTGCAATAGCAGCTCTAGACATTAATGCTTGAGTGAGTTCCCTGATAGGCAATGCACTGTGTGTATCTGTCGTGTCATTGCTGGGAGAATTAAGCTCTGCCAAGTGACTCCACTGGGAAAGGACAACCAAAAATTGATTCTGGTCTCTCCTCTCCAATTTGTGACCCTTCTGCCTTTGCTGATTTTAATCTGTATCCTTTGGCTGCAATAAACAATTACTATGAATAGTACAGTTTTTCTGAGTTCTGTGAGCCCTTTTAGCAAATCACTGAAACTGAGTGATCTTGAGGATCCCTAAACATGGAACTATCTTTGCTAATATGCCTGAATGGAAAATGCAAGACTGTGATATGACTTCTGTATTGAGTATATGTGTGATAATTGTACAGTGCTCTGCTATACATTGCATTCATTTAGGTTTGTATGTATGTGGAAGGTTCCTAAACCTATGTGTAAGCAGTCAAGTCATTGAAACTAGTGAGATCCTGAGTCAGGACCTGTCCACCCATTTTGTTAAAAGGGTATCAGCATTACCATTGGCTAATCCAGTCTTTACAGGGAATGGATTTGACCTTAACCAGTCCCACAGAAAACTTGCCCTCTAGGCTCTTACAGGACCAGGATTTACAATGTCAGCTGAAACAGTTTCTAGTTATGAGACTCTGAGCAAATTCTGTAAACTCCTGGAAACTTTGTTTCTTGCATGTAAACAGAAAAACAATACATGTCACACTACAGCATTATAAAGTTTAATAAAGATAATGTATGTGTGATTGAATAAAAATTAATAAGAGGCTGGCTTTTAACCACTAACCTTGCTAAGGATCCTGTCTATCTATTCCCCCTTCCCTGCCTTCTAGGAGGATTCTGCCTTTGCCAGGTTCATTATTTGTTATTCAATGGTGCAAAATTAGAAAAGAGGTACAGAGGCTAAGAATGGAAAACAAGTTTTTCGGAAAGAACTCTGAGAGAAATAGGTCTGACGGCTCTGCAGTAGGAGAGGAAGTATATGGGAGATAAAGAGTGGAATTTGAACAAGTGTGGAATCCTCTTCATAATATTTAGGGATCACAGGTACATACCTGAGTAACCTCAAACAGTTTGCTGCCCAACTTACACCAAAACCCTAGCTGAGAGAGCAAAAATGGAATAATGTTGGAAGAGTAGTCCATTTTTCTGTCGATTAGGCCAGATCAGATCACACAAAACTTCATATGCTTATATTTGTCTTAGTCCCCAGAAATTCTTTCACTAAGTTCCACTTGAGCTCTCTGTCCTTAACTCATATTGAGGGGACTGTAGACTCAAAAATGTACTGTACTGGGGGACATTTTTCAGTGTGATGTCACACCCCAGAAATGTCACTCAAAACCTAATGCCACACAAAGTTGTTTCCCTAAAGATCTAATACATTTCTCCCTCTATATACTGACAAACACATATGTTTGGCTATAAGTAAGATCAGAAGAAAGCTGAGCACCGAAGAATTGATGCTTTTGAACTGTGGTGTTGGAGAAGACTCTTGAGAGTCCCTTGGACTGCAAGGAGATCCAACCAGTTCATTCTGAAGGAGATCAGCCCTGGGTGTTCTTTGGAAGGAATGATGCTAAAGCTGAAACTCCAGTACTTTGGCCACCTCGTGCGAAGAGTTGACTCATTGGAAAAGACCCTGATGCTGGGAGGGATTGGGGGCAGGAGGAGAAGGGGACAAGACAGGATGAGATGGCTGGATGGCATCACCGACTCGATGGACATGAGTTTGAGTGAACTCCAGGAGTCGGTGATGGGACAGGGAGGCCTGGTGTGCTATGATTCATGGGGTCGCAAAGAGTCGGACACGACTAAGCAACTGAACTGACTGACTGACTGAAGATCAGTCAAATTTCTAGTTCAATGTCTGTAATGATCTAAACCCTGACTTTTATCTATTTGCATTTGAACTGCCTTCTTCATCCTTTCATGATGACTAAATCAGGCCACTGGGAGTGGAGGAAGATAATACTAACAGAGCAGGGATTTTTGAGATTGTTGGAAAGGACAAGGATGTTAACAAGCTTCCTTCATGTGTGTTTGTGGAAGAGAATATCAGCGGGAGTAAACTTAAAACAAGCAAGCACTAAACCAACACAAATTTAGGAGCTCCGGGAAGCCAGCGAGAACAGGGCATTTTGATGGAGCTTTAAGAGTCAAGGCTAAATGAAAACACCTTCTTATAAAACTTGACCCAGCTTAAAAGATCTGAGTGATGAAAACAAGTATGGTGTTTGATTTTAGGATCTATGCAAAGAATTCAATTCATGATCAGTGGCTGCCAGTGTTCAGTTTTGATTTTTAAATACCAGAAGACTGAACCTTGGAGCCCCACCAGAAAGGATTGAGAGAGGTTTAACCAGCTGGGGGTGAAAGAGTTTGCAACGGAATAACCTAAATGGTTATATTAAGTACTGTGTCATGCAGAGAACTCATAATTTACTTCTACGATTATTTGAAAAGAAAAATATTCTTGAACCATTACTGACTCTAGAAGGCAATATGAAGAGCCTTCTTTTTGAGGATCTTTTTATTGGTCTCACGAACAAAATCCAGCCTGGCCACATCAGTTTTTCTTAACATGGTCATTATTCAAGTTTAGTCAAATGAACTAAAGATAACACACTCAGAACTGCATTCAAGAAGAAACTGAGAAATCATCTAGCCCTACTCCTTCATTTTATAACTTTAAGATGAAAATTCACAAAGGTCAGAACCAAATGGCTCAGCTAACAGCAAAGAGCTGAGGTCTTTGGATCCCAGAACAAGCTCCCTGTTCTGTGAGAAAAGCATCAATCTTGTTCAGTTGCTAAGTCGTGTCCAACTTTCCAACCCCATAGACTACAGGAGGCCAGGCTTCCCTGTCCTTCACTATCTTCCAGAGTCTGCTCAAACTCATATCCACTGAGTTAGTGATGTCATCCAAGCATTCTCTGTCATCCCCTTGTCCTCTAGCCCTCAATCCTTCCCAGCATCAGGGTCTTTTCTAATGAGTCAGCTCTTCGTATCAGGTGACAAAAATATTCCATCAGTTCTTCAGCGCTGAGCATCAGTCTGCTGCTGCTACTAAGTCGCTTCAGTCATGTCCGACTCTGTGTGACCCCATAGACGGCAGCCCACCAGACTTCCCTGCCCCTGGGATTCTCCAGGCAAGAACACTGGAGTGGATTGCCATTTCCTTCTCCAATGCATGAAAGTGAAAAGTGAAAGTGAAGTCCCTCAGTCGTGTCCAACTCTTGGTGACCCCATGGACTGCATCAGTCTACTCTACCCCAAATGCAACGGATGCAAGCCATAAAATGTGTTTGAAGCTGTTTCTGGTACAAGAACAAAGAAACCCATCTCTACTATTCCTCGTGTATCAAACAGCAGTTCACATTTGCCTTTTTTCTTATAATTATTTCAACTTTTTTAGCTTTTAAATTCCACTGTAATTTGCATTTTCTATAAAATTCCCAGGAGACTTTATTGAGCATATGTGTTGATGGTACAGACAAATTTCATCTTATGACTTGTTACTACATGTCTTTCTTTATGAATCTCCTCAATGTTCTTTTATGACTCAAGATTTCCTTTTAAATCTCTTTGGACCATATTCCTACATTTTCGCTAAGGTTTGCTTAGCACTTTCAAACTCAAACACATAATCTGTAACCATGAATCTTTTCCTCAGCAGGATAAGCATGCTTTTGTAGTTCTTTGGAAACTAACTTTTTCCCTTCGACTCCTTTCATTCCAAGATATCTGCAGGAAGTTTCATTTGTTCTAATTTTCATTCCATAAGTATCTCTTCTACCCACAGAGCATCCTCATTCCAAGTTGAAGGACAGATACAAAACAGAATCAAAGTTGTATTAAAATATAGCAGATGCACTTTTAAGACCATTATAGATTCTTGCTTTGTTTAGAAATTTTGTGCACTATTTACTTTTTCAATAACACAATATCTGTATCATTTTAAGAACATAATGTCCATGTTTCCTATTGTAATACAGACAATTATTTCTTCTTATTTAAGAAAACGGTACTCTTGCTGTATCTTGTGTAATTGACAGAAGTAAATTCACAAAGAATTTAAAAAAATTTTTTTGCAATGAAGAGTTGGTCAAAACAGGTAGCTAATTTTCTCAAACTTTAAAACTATGGGAAAATTTCTGTAAGAATTAAATTCACAAAGTCTTCAGTTCAGTTCAGTTCAATTCAGTCACTCAGTCGTGTCCGACTCTTTGCAACCCCACGAATTGCAGCATGCCAAGTCTCCCTGTCCATCACCAAATCCTGGAGTTTACCCAACTTCATGTCCATCGAGTAAGTGATGCCATCCAACCATCTCATCCTCTGTCGTCCCTTTCACCTCCTGTCCCCAATCTCTCCCAGCATCAGAGTCTTTTCCAGTGAGTCAACTCTTCGCATGAGGTGGCAAAAGTATTGGAGTTTCAGCTTTAGCATCAGTCCTTCCAATGAACACACAGGACTGATGTCCTTTAGAATGGACTGGTTGGATTAGATGAACTCAAATCTGGAAACAGCACATATAGTCAATATATCTGAAACAGCAGATAAATAATTCCTCAGAATGGCTCTATCTCTTCCATTTTTTATGTCCCCTTCATGAAATTTATTATCATAAATTATTAGATTCTATTTGGTTTTTTCAATTCCCCTCTCTCCACATTTGTCACCATTTAGAATGCACCTCAAACTAACATTTGAATTATTGCTTTATCACTAAAAGCTTTCTAAATCTGATGAAAAAGTGGAAGTGAAGTTGCTCAGTCGTATCCAACTCTTTGAGACCCTATGGACTGTAGCCTGCCAGACTCCTTCATCCATAGAATTTTCCAGACAAGAGTACTGGAGTGGGTTGCCATTTCCTTCCCCAGGGGATCTTTCCTGGCCCAGGAATCGAACCTGGGTCTCCTGCATTGCAGGCAGACACTTTACCAGCTGAGCCACCTGGAAGCCTTCTAAGTCTGCTACCATGTGTAAAATTCCTTCAGGAGCATGTTCTCTTTGAAAAGATCAAATTTGTGATTAGGATGAATTTCAAGGCTATGATTTTAAACCATCTCCAGTTTTCCCCAGAGCATTTCAGGGACACTCGCCTCAAGGAAACATGTTCAGGAGTCAAGCCAGCATGGCCAGAGCCCAAACAGTAGTGGAGTTATTTTAGTGCCCTGTGATATTTTCATCCCAATTCTTTGTCCTCCTTTTCTGTAGTATCACTTTCAGGATTATACCTCATACATAAAGAAAGGAATAGAAAAGTGCCAAGGAAAAATAAATATTAGTAGAGTAGAATTTAAAATGTGGTTAAAGGGTTGTTTACTTATTTTTCTAACCAGAAAATATCTTTCTCTATGTGTATATATCAGATCAGTTCTGATATATTCAGTCGTGTCCGACTCTTTGCAACCCCACGAATTGCAGCATGCCAAGTCTCCCTGTCCATCACCAAATCCTGGAGTTTACCCAACTTCATGTCCATCGAGTAAGTGATGCCATCCAGCCATATCATCCTCTGTTGTCCCCTTCTCCTCCTGCCCTCAATCCCTCCCAGCATCAGGGTCTTTTCCAATGAGTCAACTCTTCACATGAGGTGGCCAAAGTATTGGAGTTTCAGCTTCGGCATCAGTCCTTCCAAAGAAATCCCAGGGCTGATCTCCTTTAGGATGGACTGGTTGGAACTCCTTGCAGTCCAAGGGACTCTCAAGAGTCTTCTCCAACACCACAGTTCAAAAGCATCAATTCTTTGGCACTCCACTTTCTTCACAGTCCAACTCTCACATCCATACATGACCACTGGAAAAACCATAGCCTTGACTAGATGGACCTTTGTTGGCAAAGTAATGTCTTTGCTTTTCAATATGCTATCTAGCTTGGTCATAACTTTCCTTCTAAGGAGTAAGCATCTTTTAATTTCATGGCTGCAATCACCATCTGCAGTGATTTTGAAGCTCAAAAAAATAAAGTGTGACACTGTTTCCACTGTTTCTCCATCTATTTCCCATGAAGTGATGGGACCAGATGCCATGATCTTAGTTTTCTGAATGTTGACCTTTAAGCCAGCTTTTTCACTCTCCACTTTCACTTTCATCAAGAGGCTTTTGAGTTCCTCTTCACTTTCTGCCATAAGGATGGTGTCATCTGCATATCTGAGGTGATTGATATTTCTCCTGGCAAATTTTGATTCCAGCTTGTGCTTCTTCCAGTCCAGCATTTCTCATGATGTACTCTGCATATAAGTTAAATAAACAGGGTGACAATATACAGCCTTGATGTACTCCTTTTCCTATTTGGAACCAGTCTGTTGTTCCATGTCCAGTTCTAACTGTTGCTTCCTAACCTGCATACACGTTTCTCAAGAGGCAGGTCAGGTGGTCTAGTATTCCCATCTCTTTCAGAATTTTCCACAGTTTATTTTGATCCACACAGTCAAAGGCTTTGGCATAGTCAATAAAGCAGAAAGAGATGTTTTTCTGGAACTCTCTTTCTTTTTCGATGATCCAGCGGATGTTGGCAATTTGGTATGTATATATACACATATATGCATATACATATCTTTACCTATACACACCTCTCTATAAAGATATACACACATGTGAATTTAAAAGTTATATGTAATTAAGCTACATTTTCATATTGCTTCTGAATATCATTGACCTACATATGCACAAACTTTTAAAATCATGAATCTTATTTAACTTACTTTGCCAATTCAATTATATCTTAAAATTTAATTTACATATCAATAGTTAACAAAACATATGTTTTTAATGATTATTTACTGCTTATTTTTTCTTGTGTAAAAACCAATATTCATCAACTTTTTTTGGCTCCATGTCCTTCACACACAGAACTCATTTCCTGTCAACATTTTCTTTGACTGCATACTGTGATTTTCAAAGTGCAGGAAAGAATGTTTCATGAATATTTTGTAGAAGCT
The DNA here is from genome assembly GCF_003369695.1 of Bos indicus x Bos taurus. NCBI lineage: Eukaryota > Metazoa > Chordata > Mammalia > Artiodactyla > Bovidae > Bos > Bos indicus x Bos taurus. The sequence goes on along the minus strand of NC_040087.1, from coordinate 26,222,669 downwards.
TCTGCTGTAAACTTTCCCTCTCCTCCCATTTTGAGTTTTTCTGTCTTCCTACACACAAAAAGGTAGTATGACATTACTCTTTGGACAATTATAATTCTAAAGTCTTTTTCCCCACTTGACAATTTCTCACATGAACTCTTAAGTATTCATGTGTGCTTAGTCACTCAGTCATGTCCAACTCTTTGCAACCCCCATGGACTGTAGCACACCAGACTCCTCTGTCCATGGGGATTCTCCAGGCAAGAATACTAGAGTGGGTTGCCATGCCCTCCTCCAGGGGATCTTCCCAACCCAGGGATCAAATCTAGGTCTTCTGCACTGCAGGTGCATTCTTTATCATTTGAGTATCCGTAACTTCACATATAAAACTGGCAGTAAAGTATTTTTAAGTAACAAGTTTGTATCAGTTATCTGAACCACATTTTAAGTTTCAGTCTTACCTTAATGCTTTTTTATGTTTCAGTTAATATAGCCAAAAACATTTTATTGTCTTTGATGGTATTTTTAAAAGGTCCAGTTCAAGAAAAAAATTTAATTATTCCTCAAATGAGACTTCTACATCACTGAATTTTCGGCTACCTATATTTGTATACTAAATTTCCTTAACCTATTTACTAGGCCAGTCATTTTCTCTTGTACTATAATTAGTTTATATGTTTTATCCGTGATGGGAGACATTTTGGTTCATTTTTGCTTTATTACTGCTCTTCACAGCCTCCAGAAATATTTTTAGTTCATCAATAGTATTAACTGGTTTAGAATTTTTCTTTCATTGTCACAGTTGATCTTTTTCTACAATCCTTGTTTTCTCCTTAACTACTTCTCAAAAAGAGTATGTGTCAGTTCATTTACACACACAGTTCAGCCTTCTTTACTTATCTCAGGCATCACAGGTTTCTTTTCCAGGTTGTTAAATCTGTTTTCCCCTTTGGAGTTGCAATATTTGTTCACCAGGCACGGAGTTTTGAAAAGGCTTCATTGTTGTTGGAACTTATATTATTGGATTCTGTTATTTTCCCTTTTCAACAGATACTATTTCTTTTTTTTTTTTACTATAGGCAGAAATAAGGAATAATCTGATGCCATAATGTGTTACTTCTCCCACTGTACTATCTTTTTAGAATGTCATAGACTGGCACCACAGAATACAGTAATTTTTTTTCTATAGTCATGCTTGATTTTTTTCTTGTTAACCTCTTATGATGATCACTGCACAGTGTATTAAAATAGATGGACACATCGCTTCCAAAGTATCTTTCAGTCCTCCAACAGACTCTGCCTGGTGCTCCAGGTTTGGAAACTAAATGATAATCATCTAGAATATAAAATAATTCATGTTCATATATTTCTCCAAGTAGGATTAATGAGTAAATTTAGAGGCAATTTTTTTCAACCTAGCAACCTTTTTTACCTAGAGCACAGCACAGCTGTCATCCCTTCCTTGCTGTGATGCTGGGCGCCTCAGTTACTGAGTTAAGCCCATTCTTAAACAAGTTAAGAGTACAGTCACTTGCCTTACCAAGGTGCAGCTTCAGGCCCCAGCTACATCACCATGTACACAGAAGGGTTGTTTTGTTGCTGGCTAGTTTTTCTTTCTGTTAAAACTACAGAAAAAGTTGGGATAAGTATAAAATATAAGCCCTGCTTCAGAGGTTAATATGGGCCACTCCTATGTTTTGATTTGTTTTATAATGTTCTATGTTGTCTCCACAAAAAAGATCTCCAGTCTCTTTCTCCTTCAAGCAAACCAAGTGGTACCACTGCCTTGAATCACTGTGCCCTTTTATTCTCATCCCCAAAGCACTGTAAGCTCCTTTGACCCACATCTGGACTCCAAGACTTTTCTTTACCTTTGAGTAACTTAAAGATGTCTATCTCCATCATAAAGAAACAGTTTGCCTGGAAGCTGCTTGGAGCGTCTATCTCCCACCTAAGGAAAACTTTTTGCAGTTTTTAAATAATGAAATTTGAGAGGCTGGGGAGTTACACTGTGTCATCCCTGCTCTAGTTTTCATTGAAGTTTATGGAACTTGGGAAACCTGATAAAACTCATAATTTGTGAGACTGGCATTACTGCATCCAAGCAATTTTCACAGCATTCTGCAAATGTTTACTGAGTGCTTATGATGTACCCAACTCTGTCCGGGATGTATCAGAGAACAAGGAAGACAGAAGTTTCTCCACTTATCTAGCTGGTGGAAGGAACTAACCTTAAATGAAAAGAGAAACCATAAAAATAAATACATATTACATCTAATATGTATATATACATAATATATACATATTAGATGTATTAGATGTATTAGATGTAATGTATATTAGATGTTATATATTAGATAACTATAGGCACTAGCAAGAAAAAGAAGGAAAGGGAGGTGGGAATGTTATTGTGGCATGATGAGAGCTTTGAGACATCATGCAAAGCCCTAAAAGAAGAGAGAGTTGCAGTAAAGGGAGCCCTCGAAGAAACCAGAAACCACAGCTCTCAGACCTCTCAGAACTAAAGTTTCCTCAAATAGAGAAAAATGTGATATAAAATTAAAGTATGCATGTGCTCAGTCACTCAGTTGTGTCCGATTCTTTGTGACCCCATGGACTGTAACCCACCACTTTTCTCTGTCCATGAGATACTCAAGGCAAGAATACTGGAGTGGGTTCCCATTTTCTCCTCCAGGGGATCTTTCTGACTCAGGGATTCAACCCATGTCTTGAACCCATGTCTCCTGCTTGCGTCTCCTGCACTACAGACTGATTTGTTACTGCTGAGTCACCAGGGAAGATTTCTCTTTTTCTTAAGCTTTCTTGACCCATATTGCATCTGAGATCCCTGAGCTGTCTTAAGAACTTCTTATGTTTATATCTTTAATCCATTTTGAGTTTATTTTTGTGTATGGTGTTAGAAAGTTTTCTAGCTTCATTCTTTTACAAGTGGTTGACCAGTTTTCCCAGCACCACTTGTTAAAGAGATTGTCTTTTCTCCATTATATATTCTTGCCTCTTTTGTCAAAGACAAGGTGTCCATATGTGCGTGGATTTATCTCTGGGCTTTCTATTTTGTTCCATTGATCTATATTTCTGTCTTTGTGCCAGTACCATACTGTCTTGATGACTGTGGCTTTGTAGTAGAGCCTGAAGTTAGGCAGGTTGATTCCTCCAGTTCCATTCTTCTTTCTCAAGATTGTTTTGGCTATTCGAGGTTTTTTGTATTTCCATACAAATTGTGAAATTATTTGTTCTAGCTCTGTGAAAAATACTGTTGGTAGCTTGATAGGGATTGTATTGAATCTACAGATTGCTTTGGGTAGTATACTCACTTTCACTACATGGATTCTTCCGATCCATGAACATGGTATATTTCTCCATCTATTAGTGTCCTCTTTGATTTCTTTCACCAGTGTTTTATAGTTTTCTATATATAGTTCTTTTGTTTCTTTAGGTAGATATATTCCTAAGTATTTTATTCTTTTTGTTGCAATGGTGAATGGACTTGTTTCCTTAATTTCTCTTTCTATTTTCTCATTATTAGTATATAGGAATGCAAGGGATTTCTGTGTGTTGATTTTATATCCTGCAACTTTACTATATTCATCGATTAGCTCTAGTAATTTTCTGGTGGAGTCTTTAGGGTTTTCTATGTAGAGGATCATGTCATCTGCAAACAGTGAGAGTTTTACTTCTTCTTTTCCTATTTGGATTCCTTTTCTTTCTTTTTCTGCTCCGATTGCTGTGGCCAAAACTTCCAAAACTATGTTGAATAGTAATGGTGAGAGTGGGCACCCTTGTCTTGTTCCTGACTTTAGGGGAAATACTTTGAATCAGTTCTAATGAGGGGGATGGATGAAACTGGAGTCTATTATACAGAGTGAAGTAAGCCAGAAAGAAAAACACCAATACAGTATACTAACACATACATATGGAATTTAGAAAGATGGTAATGATAACCCTGTATAAGCGGCAGCAAAAGAGACACAGATGTACAGAACAGTCTTTTTGGACTCTATGGGAGAGGGCGAGGGTGGGATGATTTGGGAGAATGGCATTGAAACATGTATAATATCATACGTGAAACAAATCACCAGTCCAGGTTCGATGCATGATACAGGATGCTCGGGGCTGGTGCACTGGGATGACCCAGAGGGATGGTATGGGGAGTGAGGTGGGAAGGGGGTTCAGGATGGGGAACACGTATATACCCGTGGTGGATCCATGTTGATGTATGGCAAACCCAATACAATATTGTAAAGTAATTAGCCTCCAATTAAAATAAATAAATTTATATTAAAAAAAGAAAAAAAACTGCTTAGCACGCAGAGGGTTTTAGAAGCTGCCTTTGACTTTTTCTGCAGCTTAGGCCAGTTTACTTTAAAAGCAATCATTTCATATCTATTTCTCCTAAATATATAGACCATAATTAAACTTTTTTTGGATCTATTTTGGTTTTTCTTACCCACACCCACCCCCCACTGTGTTCCTAATTGCTTAGAGGCGACACCTCATTGAGAGCTGTGACAGACCTCATGCCAATCTCACTGAAATGAAATGATTCAGTACCTGAGGGGATCCTGGCCTTCTGGACTCTGGCTCTGGCTGAGAAATCCGTGTCCTACTTTGATGGCCTGAACCACAGGGGAAGAAAGTAATTTACAGAGGTTCCTATTGCTCTCATTCCTCACCTCCAAAGCCGCCTTAATGCGAAAGAGGGCTTATAGATCCTGCGCCTGTGCTTTTTAGGCTGAAAATTCTGGGAGATCAGAGTGAAGAGCCTCGGACACTTAAGAGTCACAGAAGAACAAGGAAGGGCAGTCAAAGTTTATCATGTAAAAAAGCCAAGTTGGATGAGAGGGGCCTGGGGCAAAGTTGGGAGCTTGCAATGTTGAGGGGAGAGCCAATTCTCACATCCAGTCAGTGGCTGCAAGACTGCAATAAAAGTCAAGTTTTGCCAAATCTGTCCTTTGAAGGAAAGATAGAAATCTGAGTATTTCTAAGACATTTCTTGATGTTTTACTGTTGGGAACTAGTAAATCAAAAAAAACAAACAAAAGTGCTGTTGAATTAGGCCAGATCAAATTTGTCTGCAGCCTGGGTTCTGCCTAAGGGCTCACATTCTACATCCCATCAGTTATTGCCTATTTCATGGTGTTCATCGGAGACTGAAATTCAAAATCAAGAGACAGAGCAAGGATGGCAAATAATTTCTAAATCGCATGCCAACTCTGATTTAAGTGGCTGCCCTGAGCATTGTGCTTAGGATGCTGAGGTTATTTCTGGGTCAGCAGAAAAAGTATTGTGTGAATTATCAATGTTGAATGGTGGTCCATAAGACATGTATTTGCCACGCCTCAGCCAGATTATCCACTTGATGGTTATGTTGAGGGTGGCAGAATAAATGTTTTCAGCTGCCCGTATTTCCTTAGCTTGTCATTTTAGGTTCATCTCTCTCACGTTCCCAGAACCTGGGAAAATAGGTGCCGACTTTCAAAGAATGGGTTGGCGGGGGCCTGCCAAGGACCAGTTGACTTTGCAGGTGTGTAATTCATGACACACAAACCACATTAACACTATCATTTCTAAAGGAGTAGGGCAATCTCTCTGATCTATCAGCCACACACCTAAGGCATAATTTATTCAGTTTTTGTGATGTAAAAATATCACAGCAAAGTACTACTATAGATCAATGAGGTTTCACATCATCAAATATTTTCATCTTTTTGAGTTGATTTTAATTTACCAAGATGAGTTCCATCAGCATTAGAATGCTCTTTAATACAAGGTTCAAGTATTTTATTTTAAAGAGAACAATAAAAAGCAACACTGGAAAGCAGGCTAAAAGATGGTTATTTTTGGAGTTTTAATTCTTGCTCAGGAGACCAAAACCAAGAAAATAATTGAAAATGTTATCATCCGCAAGAATATCTTATAGGCAAGGGTATTTGGGTGTTTAGAAAAATATTTTTAAACATACATACAATTGTGTTGAACTTCAGAAGGAATTTCTTTACAGGAAAATAGTGAAAAAAACACAAAACATATCAGATATGTTATTATCTGTTAATTCATTCTGTTTTCCATATAATAAATCCTCTACGCTGTTCAAAATAAGGGAAGGTCAACGAACTCCCAGTTTCAAATAAATGCTAACTTGGTACTAAAATAAACTTTTGAGTAAATGCAGAAGACAGTAGAGGGTCTATATGTGATTTTACACCCTACATGATCAAAGTGTTTGATATGAGAAAGCTTCTTCCCACAACTGTAAAGTTGCTTTCCCACCAACATGATGTTGATGCCTGAATTTTGACAGAAAATGGTGCATTATTGATAGCATGCTCTCCCACTTACTTGATTCTGATTCTATGGGAGAATTTTTTTCCCCCAAAATCTGTAATGTGGAGGGTGCTGACAGCACTGTAAAATGATTCTTGTTTGTAGGCACACAGGTGGACTGGGATCAACTCTCCAACCTATGAAAAAACAGTTTTCTCTCCATTGGTACATTCATTTCAGTTGTCCTGATCTAGAAATGTACTTGTTTTTGATCTTTCTTTGAACTGCTTGCAGCATCTGCCTGGTTCTGTCACTGATCAATGAATTAACAGATTTTTAACACAGTGTTTTACATCTGTCTGAGAATCATGATATTTCCCCTTTGAAAATTCTCTCAGTATTTACCTCTTAGACCAATGTAAGTGCAATTTGTGATAAGTAATAGGTTCAGATGGTAAAGAATCTGCCTGCAATGAAGGGGACTCAGGTTCAATCCCTGGGTCAGGAAGATCCCCTGGAGACTTGAGAATGGCAATCCACTCCAATACTTTTGCCTGGAGAATTCCATGGACAGAGGAGCCTGGCGGGCTAGAGTCCATGGGGTCAAAAAGAGTTGGACATGACTGAGTGACTAACACACACATATACAATATCAAAATTTATCCACATTTTCAAAAATATGTAAAACTTCCAAAAACATCATAAATCAACTATATTCCAATTAAAAAGAAAAAAAAAAATTCTGGCCTGATTAATTTTTTGTGTGACTTTATTTGATTCTATCAAAACTTTCATTGAGAAATTTGTTTACAAAGAGTATATTTCACAGTTAAGCAGATTTCCACTTTGTATTTCATTTAATATCCTATTCACTCCAATGGTTTAAAAAAAAAGTAACTAAAGAATATAAATAACATGAAAAAAAGTTTCAAGGAATAACTAATGAGCACTTGCTCTGTTCTAACCTTGTTCTTTATTAGAGAATGGATTATGTCTCCCCCTCTCCAAATTCATATGTTGAAGTCCCAACCCTCAGTACCTCAGAATGTAATCATATTTGGAATTAAAGGTCTTTAAAGAGGTGATTCATTTAAATAAGGCAATTAGGGTGAGGCCCCAATCTAATATGACTGATGTCATAAGAAGAAACACCACAGCTCACATGCACAGAGGGCCAACCATGTGAAGAGGCAAAAAGACAAGGACCATCTACAAGCCAAGGAGAGAGGCCCGGAACAGATTCTTTACTTATGGCCCTCAGCGGGAACTAATCCTAATGGCACCTTTCTCTTGAACCTCCAGCCTCCAGGACGATGAAAAATACATTTCTATTGTTTTAAGCCATGCAGTCTGTGGTTTATTGCTATGACCACTCTAGCAAACTACACATTCGTATGTTAGACTGAGGAATCCAGGATATGTCTCCCGTTTGGAGAGCCCTTTTAAAGGCCACCCAAGAACAAATTCACCTTGCCAGTATCCACTACCCCAAGCAAAAGCCAGTCAAAACACATGCCACAAGTCCTCAAAGAGCTGCTCCAATATAACATCCACTGTTAACAAGATGACTGAGCCAATTCCCCAGGCTGCCATGCCATGTGCTACCTTTGATAAGCCTGTCTTCCAATTCAGCTTAACCTTTGATCCAGTCAACCTCAACTTTGCTACCAGGACAGACTGAGTGAGAACTCAATCTAGTCCTGCCTTCCAGTAAAAGGAGCAGTTCCAGATGATGGAGAGAGTCTATAGCCTGGGAAGGAAGGATGTGGGATAAAGAAAGATGGCAGTAAATTTGGAGGTGAAGACTTTCCATTCACTAGTCTTTCCATTTCCAATAGTCACAATGCTGTTGAAGTCCCCCAGGATTAGAACCAGAGAGGAAGATCTATAGCCAGAGGTGAGAACACCCCGATGAATATGGAAGAATAACTATGAGGCTGAGGCAGGTAACAGAAGAGAGTGGAATCATCTGGAACAAGCAAGAAGACAGCATTATTCTCCTGCCCTAAAGGTATTAAGTCAGGAGAGGGAAACATATCGGCAAACAGGTATTTAAAATACACTCTGATGTGTACATGATCAGGGCATGCTAAGGGAGCCCATGAGAGGTAGAGGATCCCAATTTGGGTCAGAGTGTTAAGAAGCGAAGGTTAAGGGAGAATTTGGCACAATCCAGAGAGGAACTGTGAGACCTGCCTCTTGAGAAACCTGTATGCAGGTCAGGAAACCTGTTAGAACTGGACATGGAACAACAGACTGGTTCCAAATAGGAAAAGGAGTACGTCAAGGCTGTATATTGTCACCCTGCTTATTTAACTTATATGAAGAGTACATCATCAGAAATGCTGGGCTGGAGGAAGCACAAGCTGGAATCAAGACTGCCAGGAGAAATATCAACAACCTCAGATATGCAGATGACACCATCCTTATGGCACAAAGTGAAGAAGAACTAAAGAGCCTCTTGATGAAAGTGAAAGAGGAAGAGTAAAAAAGTTGGCTTAAAGCTCAACATTCAGAAAGCTATGATCATGGCATCTGGTCTCATCACTTCATGGGAAATAGATGGGGAAACAGTAAGAAACAGTGGCTGACTTTATTTTTTTTGGCCTCCAAAATCACTGCAGATGGTGACTGGAGCCATGAAATTAAAAGATGCTTACTCCTTGGAAGGAGAGTTATGACCAACCTAGATAGCATATTAAAAAGCAGAGACATTACTTTGTCAACAAAGGTCCGTCTAGTCAAGGCTATGGTTTTTTCAGTGGTCATGTATAGATGTGAGAGTTGGACTATAAAGAAAGCTGAGCACTGAAGAATTGATGCTTTTGAACTGTGGTGTTGGAGAAGACTCTTGAGAGTCCCTTGGACTGCAAGGAGATCCAACCAGTCCATCCTAAAGCAGATCAGTCCTGGGTGTTCATTGGAAGGACTGATGTTGAAGCTTAAATGCCAATACTTTGGCCACCTGATGTGAAGAGTTGACTCACTGGAAAATACCCCAATGCTGGGAAAGATTGAGGGCAGGAGGAGAAGGGGACGACAGAGGATGAGATGGTTGGACAGCATCACCGACTCAATGGACATGAGTTTGGGTAAACTCCGGGAGTTGGTGATGGACAGGGAGGCCTGGCGTGCTGCGTGTGGTTCATGGGGTCACAAGTTGGACACAACTGAGCGACTGAACTGAACTGAGAGAGGAATACCAAATGTGGACAAGATGAGATAGAAAGTTATGAGAAAAACAAACCCGTGCATGAAGTAGAAGCGACTGACTAGATCCTGGCCACAGAGAGACCCGACCTCCTGAGAGGCAGACTTTTAGCGTTCTCTTGTTTTTTATTGCTTTGTTCAGTGGCTAAGTTGTGTTCAACTCTTTGTGATCCCATGGACTGTAGCATGACAGGCTTCCCTATCTTTCACTGTCTTGCAGAATTTGCTCAAACTCATGTCCTCCTGGCAGCACCCTAACCTGCTCTATAAGCTCTTCTGCAACTTTAAACAGCAGGTGTGGTTGAGTATGGCCTGGATGTCACCAATTAGCTTGGTGGAAACACAAAGCCTGTTCTATTTTTATGATGACCCCATCTTTCCTTTGACAAGCCCCATTATTTCTCAATAGCAGAAAAACTAAATTTGGTCTAACAGAAAACTTAGTCTAGACCAATAAAATTTCCAAATGCTTCTGACTTAAAATTGAGTACCTCTCCAGCAAATATTCAATCCAATGCAGGTATTATTATTACCTGTCACTGTCCAGCTGAGTGTTCCCTCTGCCTACAATTCTCCTCCTCTGCAATGGATTGAATGTTTGTGTCCCCCCCCAATTCATATGCTGAAATCCTAATCCCCAATGTGATGGTATTAGAAGGTGGGGCCTTTGGTAGGTAATTAGCTCGTGAGGGCAGAGCCCCTGCATGGAATTAGCAGCCTTACAGAAGAGACCTTAGAAGCCCTCTACCCGCCTTCTATCCTGTGAAGACACAGTGAAAAGATGGCCATCTTTGAACCAAGAATCGGCTTCTCAATAAACATCAAATGCTCCAGTACTTTGATCTTGGGATTCCCAGCTTCCAGAATTGTGAGAAGTAAATTTCTGTTGTTTATAAGGTGCTCAGTCTATAAGAAGAACTCTGTCAGAAAGGGAGGACACTGGTTCTCCTTAAGGGCCAATCACCCTCTCTTTTTCCTCTAATAAATTTCCCTTTTCTTGCCTGACTGCCCGGCTCTTTCTTTTTTTCTCTGCACTCACTCTTACATTCTGGTGCTGAAACCCCAGAGGGAAGATCTACCACAACTGGGTGGTCCCCACCCTTGGACTCTGCCAAGAAACGGAGACAAGCTCTGGGATGGGACTTTCCACTTGCCTTGCTGGACTGACATCCCCACATCCACCCACATTCCATCCATTGGTTACAATGGTAAGTGAAATCCCATTCCCTTGGATCCTCTCTCTCTCTCCTCGTTTCCAGGTCCTAGCACGAGGCGGGAGAATCCCAACACCCGCCGGCCCTTGGCCTTGGGTCCCATCTGACTTTGAAACAGGGGACACTCATTTCAAAGCAGACTATTATTACTCTCTGAGAAAGTCCTGAGAATGGGGACGCCTTTTCTCTCAGACCTTTCTCCTCGCTTTATCTCACCCTTGTCTACCCTTCCTATTCGGCCACAATGGGAAATTCTCAGTCCCAGCCCTCAAAATCTACTCTAGGATGCCTTCTCCGAAACCTGAAAGCCTTGGGCTTCCAAGGGGAGATAAGACCAAAAAGACTTATTTACTATTCTAACACCGTCTGGCCTCAATACAAACTTGATAAAAGGTCCCAATCACCAGAAAATGGAACTCTCGATTATAATACTCTATGGGACCTCGATAACTGCTGCTGCTGCAACAGCAAGTGGTTAGAAATCCCTTAGGTTCAGGTTTTCTTCACTCTGCTCTCGACCCTCTCTCTGTGAATCCTGTTCTACTTCTCAAATACTCTTAGCCTACTCTGGGCCACATCCTTCTAATATAATGTCTCCCGGATCCCTGTTCAGACTTTTCTTCTTCTTCCTTCAATTCTTCCGACCACAGCACAACCACCCCCTAAGCGCTCCCAATTCCCTTGCAGCCACTCCAGATCCAGTTCCACAACCTCCACCTTATGTCCCCTCCTCCCTCCCTCCTCACAAGCTCAGGCCTCCACCACAAGCCACCACTGCAGCTCCCAACCCCCCTCCCCAGCCTGTGCCAGCCTGTGCCAACCCCCCTCCCCAGCTCTGAGACCTCAGCCCCACCCTCTACCCTGAAGGTCCCAAGGCTTTACCCAGACCTCCCTAGATCCCCTCCCCATGCCCGATCTGAACAACTTTAAAACAGGAAACTTCACTGCAGGACCCTGCTCCTTCCCCTGCTCCACTCCTCCCTTTATGGGAAGTAGCTGGAGCAGAAGGCATTGTTGGAGTTCATGTCCCGCTCTCAAATCTCAAGTTTTTCTTTGAAGGCAGTCCTACTTTCAACCCTGCCACACTCATCCCTAATTCTTCTGAGCCAGCCATTCATACTTGCAAAAAGGCAGAAGGCCCTCAAACCCCTCAACAAGACCTTTTAAGTTTAGACTTTAAGATTTTCAATAACCAGGAAGAATAGGCAAACCTGGAAAAGGCCCAACGAGATCAGGCCAAATACCACCTTTCAGCCACTGCCCTACATGGTTCCAAGCCTCCATCAACCAACAAAGAAATGAAGCCACCTGGGCCCTGGGCCCGCTCATGCCTCAAGCCAAGGCCCCCTCCAGGTCCATGTCCCACTGTGGCATAAGGGACATTGGAAGGTGGACATAACGACCTTCTTATCAGTGAGGCATGTGAACCCTATCAGTTATATCAGGCTGGTTGGGCAGGTCCTCTAAGGCGAATCCTTAGCACATGGTCTACCCCTATAGATTTAGGATGTGAGGCCTTGTCTCCACTGGAAGCCTCTTGTTACAGAGTTTTGGCAATGCAACCAAGACCTAAGCTACCGTCCCTAGCTGACCCCAAGCCCACAGTAGCCTATGAATTTCCCCAGGCTGAGCTTGGTTCCAGGGGAAGTTGAAGGTGATCTCTGCCTTCTCCTGATTCACGCTATTATTTCATCAGGGTCCTTGATGCTCCAAAGGCAACAGAGGGCTCTGCAGAGCCTGTTGCTTTAGCAAACTCTTGAAATGGCACATCCCTTTCTTACTTATTTACTCATAGCTGCAAAACTAAAAATGAAGGTTTAGAATATGGTTCCCATGTTTAGACACATGGTCAGAATAAATCTATCCACTCAAATGCTCTTTTTCTTCCCCTGTCCTGACCTTCTTTCTCTTCACAGTCATGTTGCACAGTAAGAGTTTCTATGTTCACTTTCTTCACTCCCTCTCCTCATATTCACTCTTTGTTGCAATCTGACTCCACTTCCTGAAAGTCCTCTCAGTAAAGTCATCATTTATCTTCACATTGTTAAATTCAATAACAGTTTACACTTTGACCTCAAATGCCAGCCTCCTTTGACCTCACTGTGGCATTTGATACTGCTGTCCTCCCCCTTCTTAAAACTCGCCTTTAGTGTTAGTAACACCATGCATGCCTAGCTGTTCACCTCCTTCTCTGATCATTTTTCAGTTTCTTAAAAAGCAGGCTCTTCCAGTGATTGCCTCAGCGACGCTGCCACCACAGCTTTAGGGCCTGATTTTCTGTCCTGTGCTCTTCTGTCCACGTATGTTCTCATTGGCCACCATGTTTAAGTCTCCGCTCTCTTTCAATGACAGCTTAAGACCCAGTGTCTCCATCTCCTTATACTCAGCTCAGACATCACTGCTGCGCTCTGGACCCACAGCATCTGCTCTGTGTTTGACAATTCTAACTAAACGTTTTCTACTCACTTCCTATACAATATGAATTAAAACTTCTTTACTCCCTCTGCATTCCCCTCACTGAAGGCCCAATCATTTCCCTAATGACCTAGTAAACCCAGTCATTCTATCTGTTCCTTCTATCTCCATCTCCTAAGAGTTGAGTTTTGCTTCCTAAATATATGTCAGGGCTCTTTTTCCTGCTTGCCAATCACACTGTATGATCTTAGGCCCTCACTACTACTTTTTGCCCGGAGTACTGCTCTCTCTAGGCTGTACCTACCCTTTTCTCTGCCCAGTCTCCACAGTGATTTTTCTAGAGCTATAAATCTGTTCGTATCAGGTAACTTTCCTGCTTCAAACCCTTTGGGCTCCCATCACTTTCAGAATAGAGGCCAAACTCCTCAGACTGGCACACAAGGCCCATCAAGATCCAATGGTGAGAAGTTCACACTCAGCATCACACTTACTAGCAGTGGAAATGTAGACAATAACTTAACCTTTCCATGCCTTGGTTTCCTCCATCTGAAAACATACATGATATCACTTATGAGATAAGATTGCTGGAAAGATTGAATGAGGAGACATGTAAAACATGTATGGTAGTGCCTAGCACATCCCAAGCAACTCCTGACTTTTAGTAGCTGACTGATAGTAGCTGACTTTTTTTAGCTGACTGAGGGTGTTAGTCTAGTTGCTCAGTCATGTCTGACTCTTTGTGACCCCAGGGACTATAGCCCACCAGGCTCCTCTGTCCACGAAATTCTCCAGGCAAGAATACTGGAATGGGTAGTCATTCCCTTCTCCAGGGGATCTTCCTGACCAAGGGATCAAACCTGGGTCTCCTGCATTGCAGGTGGATATCATCTGAGCCATCCAGGAAGCCTGTCTTTATGACCATCCTTCTAATCCTTCTCTTTCCTTCCCTTTGATTGTATTGTTCTATTTCACATTTCTGAAAACAGCCTGTGGTTTCTTTCTTCTGAGCTTTTTTTTTTACCTTGTTGCTTCCTTCATCTGTAATGCCTTTCTCTCATTATCCATCTAGCTAACACATACTTTAAAAATCTCTTCTCATGTCACTTCCAGGAAACCTTCTTTACCTTTCCACTTCAATCTGATTTAGCTTCTCCTAGGCTTTTGTAGCTCTTTATAAAATTAAGAAAATAATTATTTATTTTGGTTGTGCTGGGTCTTCATCGAAGCGTGCAGGTTTTCTCTAGTTGAGGCGAGTGGGGGCTACTTTTCTTGCCGTGTGCAGGTTTCTCATTGCAGTGACTTTTCTTGTTGCAGAGCACAGACTCTAGGCACACAGGCTTCAGTAGTTGAAGCAGGTGGGCTTCAGTAGTTGTGGCACATGGACTTAGTTGCTCAGCGGCATGTAGAATCTTCAGGGACCAGAGATCGAACCCATGTCGCTTGGATTGGCAGGTGGATTCTTACCCACTGTGCCACCGGGGAAGTCCTTTAGTTCTTTTTAGAAGCATTTATTCCAGCACTCAATACTCTGCATTAGACTTGGTTATATGTCTGCCTCCTGTACAAAACTGTGGTTGCTTAAAATAAGATAAAACTCTAAGTCCTCGGTTCTAAGAGTAAGGCTTGACACCATTCAAGCAGGGGTTCAATAAATGACTGTTGGGTGAATTAAAATACTAATCATTTCCTTTTATCAGATGCTCAGAGATTCTGGACCACTTTTGCTTCAGAAAAGCACCTTACTCCAAAATTATTTTTATCTTATTCCTTCCTCCACTAAAAAAAATCACAACTTTTAAGCAGCACTATTAGCTTACTGTCAGTGGAGAAACTGAGCTAATCAACTGATAATTAATTACAGTTCAATACGCTTCTAAAGGGTATCTGTATTTTCAAAGTAGTTAAGACAACAGGAAGGTTTTTAGCGATGGTATTTAAAGAAGTATAGATAAGGTGGGGAAGATAAATTTTACAGGGGAATTGCTTAGCGTTCTTTAAATAACATCAAATGAGTGTTCAGCCTCCATAGGTAAGTAAGGCTTAGGGCTACTGTATGGGGGTTTGGCTAAGAAAGCATCAAAAAAGTTTTCATAATGAAGCTAACTGCTGAGACACTTGAGTGACATCAGTAATGAAATAGCAGTATGACCATGTGTGTGTGCATGCTCAGCTGCTTCAGTCGTTTCCAACTCTAAGACCCTATGGACTGTATGTAGCCCACCAGGCTTTTCTTTCCATGGGATTCTCCAGGTAAGAACACTGGAGTGGGTCGCCATGCCCTCCTCCGGGGGATCTTCCGAATCCAAGGATAGAACCTGGGGCTCCTGCATTGCAGGCGGATTGCTTACCCACTGAGCCACCTGCAAAGCCCAAGTATGACCATATAAAGGAATAAAATCTTGAAAGATGCTAGAACAAGCTAAGTAAAGAAAAAAGGTGTAAAATGCCATACATACATTATTTAATTCTATTTATATGAAATGTTCTGAATAGGCAAATCCAAAGAGACAGAAAACAGAATAGTGGTTGCCAGGGGTTGTAGGAATGGGGAGTGACTTCTAATGAAGTCACAGTTTTTTGGGGGGACTGATAAAAATGTTCTGAAATAGTGGTGATGGGGGTACAAGGTTGTGACTACACTAAAAATGGTCAATTTTATGGCATGTGAATTCTATTTCAGTAAAAATATATAAGAAAACAAATAATATACTATACAAATTATCAATAGAAAAAACAGCATTAGTTATTTATCATTAGTATTAGAAGATCCAGAAATAAAATTGCAGTTTCTAAATATAAAGGATCATGTAGCTAGCCATTTTAATAGCTTATATAAAGAATTTTTACATTTATTTTCACCAGTCCTATAAATCTTCTGCTATATTTTAACCATTCATTTATAGACTCTAAAAACTACAATTGTCAGTTATTTGGTGTTTATTTCTGCTTTAATCTTTCAATTAAAAAATATTTCTCTTAGTTTATACTGCTCTCAACTTAGCTCTTTAACAAAAATAAAAACCTATTTTAAGTTAAATTTAAATGTTCCTTTCGAACATTAGTTCCATTTTTAAGATGGGCATTTTAAACTATTTATTCTGATGCCAAACATATGCTGCAATTAATAACATTTTATGCTTTTTTATTTTTCATAGTGATGTAATTTTTTACTATAGCTTTGTTTTTTTCATCACACATATTGTCACTTGTTACATTTATTCACCTGTTATCTGCTCCCCGTATATATTAGCTAAGTCCATGAGAGCAGAGAACTCCTAGGGCTTATGCACTAGGCTAGACCCTTAGTGCCTGGAACAAGTAGGCTTTCAGTATTTACTGACTGAATAAATGAAGTAGGTCATTGCCAGGTACAGAGAAGATGTTGCAATGAACATTTGCAAAAACTTTTTGATTTACTCTAATTTGGCTTTGCACCCTGAGAAATACAGGCTGATGTGGTGACTTACCTTCTCACTTAAGTGAATCCTGAGGCTAAAACTCAAGAACCCTGCTTTCCTTTATTTCCACAGCTGACATTCTGTGATTATAACTTCAGTGATGATAGAATGAATTTTGTATAGGATCTTAAGATATTGTCTTATTTACTGTTGCCCACGAATACTAACAAAATATAGATAGGCATGCCATTACCTCAGGTTCAAGAATCATCTCTACAGTAATAGGAAAACAGAACATCTGAAAGAACCATATGCACGACAATTGTTGCTGCCTCCCAGAAAGATGTGACCAAGGCTCTGTAACACCCTAACAGCACAGTTTGTAAATTGCCTAGTTAAGTCTGGACTCAAACTGTGTTACCCACTTTTAAACTGTTGTTAAATTCCTTAATACTTTAGAGTTGCTAGGGTGAACCCATTTACTGTGACAAAAGGATTACCTTTAAGTTGGTCTTTTACTTTAAGTAAGTGATATTTCTTCTTTAATGATTCTAACAAAAGAGGGCTATAGTTTACTACCTATGAATGAGAAAACAGATGATCAGAGGCATATTGGATTCTCAGAGGAGATGGTGAGCACATGTACACTGTAGCCCACAACAGATATTGGGAGGCTGTATAAATAAATCATTTGGATGATAGGTCCTTAGATACCAATCTCAGATTATGAATGCATATTCATAAGTAGATCCAAGCACTTAATAAAATTAAATTTGATAATTTGAAAATGTCCTCTCCTAATTTACATATGTAAATGTTTACCTTTTAAAAATAATAATAATAATTTTGAAATCAGCACTCGTCAAAGGGTTGGCAATGAGGCATTAGCTACGAAAGACTGATTTTTTTAAAATACCAAAAGGATATTTTTTCAAATTGCATTCATTTATTTGTTTATATATTTTTAAAAGATCCTTCTTCAACTTTTTAAACTGTTCTTTTTGGTAACAAAAAGTGCTAATGTGCTAATGTTTTTGGTTTCTTTGTATAATATCCCATTACTATATTCTTTAGGAAGTTCAGGTCTATGCCAGCATTCTCTCGTCTCCATCTTTCACATTTCATTCTTCAGAGATCTCTTGAGATTTTTGGCATCTATGCTCCACTTAGTTTTGCTTTAGAATTTTTAACTGGTTGTCCAGTCCCAAAAGACCCATCAAATTTCACATATCTTTACTGACAAATAGACACTGGATTTCTCATTGATTTCACTGAGAAATCAATCCCTAAAGGCAGCACATTACTTTCACTGAAAAAGGCACAGTTAAGTGGTATTCAAAAGGCATTTCTGAATTATAAGATGAGCCCTAAAATTGACATTGGGTCAGTATTGTTTGTAGAAAAGATTTTACTTTGTTTTCAAAGTGAAATTTTTCTATTCCCTACAGTGACATCAGAGATAGGTTTGCTGTTATTGACATAGAGTTTCCTGCCTTGAGTCAAAACAGTTAATTCCTTCCTGCAGGAAGGCTTCTAGGAAATTAACTTATTCTGTACTCTGTAGACAGAAAATAGGATATATTTGGAGACACTGTAATTACTCCCTTGGAGGCCCTTTGGTTATATCTCCCTAAAAACTATCAGGGAACATATAGGCAACTGCAAAATAATCTTGCCTTTTTGGAAACATCTCCATTCTCTTATCTCCATACCTCTCTGTGCCTTACTTCTAAATCAAACTTTCTTCCCTCTCCAACTTTTCCACTGTGACTTCCAGAAACATTATAGGATATTCATTTCATTTCTTTGCTTTAATTAAAAGTTCCTTTCCTCTGTGGAGGCATTGCTTCTCTTGAAATGTATTCAAGCGGAAGTTGGCTATTTTCCCAAAGACTAAGTTGTCACAGGATTTAAAAGTGGGTTTGCTTTTAGCTCCATGTTTCCTATTCTGAATCATTGTTGCTTACCCTAATATAAAAACTTCCCATCCAGGCATATCATCTGTTTAAAAAAAACAAAACAAAACAACACTTGTTTAGTTATTTGTTGCAGCACATGGGATCTTTGGTCTTCAGCTGCAATATGTGGGATCTAGTTCCCTGAGCAGGGATCGAACTCAGGCCCCCTGCATTGGGAGTGTGGAGCCTTTGTGAGTGGACCAGGGAAGTCCCTCACCTTCTAACAACAACTGCCACATTAATTTCCAGAATCTTCTCTCTGTCCAAGTCCCAGCCTAGTTAACTCTTTGAGCTCCAGATCTGATGTAGATAACTGCCCATCTACAGCTCCACTTGGATATCCACAGTCACTTCCAACTTAGCAAAATGTGAAAATTATCAAACCTCTAAATATGAACCACCATAGGACCTGCCCAGATTCTATTTCTTGGATATGTTATGGTTATGAAAGACACTATTAGTTCAATCAAGAATCCCATGAATGACCTTGAATCCTCCCCCTCCTTTATTTCTTCACCACCTCATCCATCCTTATTCAATGAGCCATCAAGTCTTGTTAATTCTACCACAATGTATGTACATTTGCATTTAAATCTCCATAAACAAGATCACACAGTCTTTCTACTCTTCCTAATATCGCATTAGACCTGTTCATAGTCTCCTAACTGATCTGTCTACTTCTAGGCTTGCATTTTCCAATTCATCTTCTTATTGCTGTCAAACTGATTTTCTAAAATGCGTATTTGAGAATGCTTATTCCACGGGTGGCGAGGAAGTCAATGGTTCTCAATTGAAATCAGGAATAAAATTCACATACTTCAACAAGATATAGAGGCTCTTCATAGCCTCAGTTCTTCATCCTTCTTCAGCTTCATCTCTTAAGCGTCTCTCAGACACCTTCTTCTCAGTATGTTCTAGCTACATGAAGGCCATCACACATGCCATATCCTCCCAAAACAATTGTTTTCTATGCATGTTCTACAGTGGCCAACTCTTTGGAACCCCATGGACTGCAGTGACTTATCACATAGATGATATCTATTCTTTCTTTAAGACTCAGTTCAGTTATTTTTTCCTTTAAGAAGACTTCCTACCTTTCTTCACCTTGGTCTGACTAGGTCTGTTTATTTATGTTCCCTTCATACTACTTCTTATCATTGTTTCATAATTATTAATATTCTGTCTCCTCCATTAGATGTGAGCTCCTTGATGGAAGGAGCCAAGTTATTTACCTTTGAATCTTTAACACCTAGCATACTGCCCTGTATACTCTGCGTGCTCAATAAATATAAAAGAATCAATTTTGAACAATACTATTGACCACTGCTTATAACCCAGTATTACTACATAAGAAGTTTAGACAGATCCATGATAAGAAATCAAGAAAAGCCAGAAGCTATTTGAAATGTTACAATCTTCATCAATTTTACCTCATAGAGGGCAATTCCTCATATTATAAATCTTGGCTTTACTCCCAGAAAAAGAATACAATAGATGACACAAAAAAAGCTATTCTTACATTTTGAGTTCCTCATTCCTTAATTTACATTAGATTAAGGACTTGGATGTTGTCTTTATTTTATTAAATTCAGTAACATAAATATGTATGTACACACATACATTTCAGTAGCATAGATATCTTTTTGAAATTAATCAAGTACATTTATAAAGTTGGAAGTAAATGATTCTGTGCTCTTTTTCAATTTTCTAGTCTGTCTAGAATAATACTTTCTCCAAAAAAAAAAAGGAAACTTATGAGAATCCTCTGTTTTATGATAGCCTTTCTAGTGAATTGTCACTTTTACTACAATGCTTAATTAAACCTGTCATATTAATTAAGATATAGCTATGACTAATGTTGTAAATGTGTAATCTAACGTAAGTTCGTAAGATCGAAGTTTATTTCTTTTACACTTAACAGTCCAAGCTGGTATTGTTTCATGAACAATGGAAGTAGTTCTGTTTCACGAAGTCATCAGAGGATCAGGCTTCTTATTGTTTCTCTCTGACTAGCATGTCACCTTGCCTTCATCTGCGTGTCTTAAGACAGCTTGCTAACAGACCCACTAACCAATGGAAAGGGGAGAGGGGACATGCCATTAAAGGTATGTCTTAGAAGTTAAACACCTCACTTCTGCTCACATTTAATTGACTAACGGTCTCTTGGCATAGTAATTGCAGAGAAGCTAAGAAGTACAATCTTTAGTGCCGGAACCCAGGAAACTACCTAAAAATTGAGCTTCTATTAATAAAAAGAGAGACCGACATAATACTAGAACATAAACTCTTTGAGAACTGAGATTGTGCATTTTTACATTTGTAAATGCTTTGTGTTTCTTCTGTTATTTTAATGACCTTTTGTATACTTAAGAAAAGAACTTGGGTGCATTCTATCTCATCTTCCATTTTCGTCAAGGCATGTATCAGATAAGGGATAATGGGACTCTATCAGGAGAAAGGAACTCAGATCATGAAGTTCAACACTTCACAGCCTGTCTTGGCCCTGCACTCAAATGTTCTAGAACTAAAGATGAGGTTTTCTGACTATTTTTAACTCCTAGAACTGGAGAGCAGGAACTTCAAGGAAACAAAAAAAAAAAGAAAAGAAGAGGCTTTCTTTTAACTTCCTACAAGGTTTATAATAGGAATGTAATGGATATTTTCAGAAAACAGAATAGAAGAATCTTACTGAAAAAAATCATGACAGGTAATTTCATAAAAATTTTGCTCCTAAACCCATGCTCTTACTATATATACTTACATGTCAGGCTATTCTGAGGACCTGCTATTCATTTTTCAAATAATTCAAATAGCAATGTGTTACCATAGGTAATTTACATAAAATTATTTTTAGAAATCATGATCAATTGCAATCTGTCACCTGATTATCTATGGTTTAACTCCTCTGGAAGCAATTAAGTCTGTCTGGACTCTAGCTATGATGATCTCTAATTCTGTAGAGCTCTTACTTGTTCTTGTTCATTTACTTGTTCATTTAGAATGACCTTCTGTGTCTTTTCATCTGTGAGCATTTTCTAAGGTTAAATGGTTTGGATTTAAAAACTCACAGATACATAGTGCTTGAATGTCTATCAAACATGTAAGAGGAAGGGAGGATATAAGTTGATGTAAGAAACATTAACAAGAAGTGTTCTCAGTTTACCAAGGTTGCTTTCTTTGACTTTTACTTTCATATCTCATGATTCAAAACCTTGGGGAGCTGTCCCTGGAATACTTTTTTCTCTTAATCATAGACAGCTAGACCCAACACATCAGACAGTATTAGATGTTTTAAAAAATAAAACAATAAGTAGTCTCAGAAAAGTAGCAGCATCACATATTTGAAGAGAGAGAGATATATATATATATATATTCTTTTTTTCTATTCTAAGACCATAAGACTATTAAACTGATTTTTAAAAATCACATAATCTTTTAATGTTATACTGGTCTGAGATCAGTATGTGTTTTTATATAAAATTTGAGACAAAATCAAAGAGATCACAGTCATATTTTTTATTAGAAGGAAAAAGTTCTAGATACTATATAGTTTCTCTTCTTTGCCAGTTGTTATTTCTTAAGCATACTAATTTTCAAGCCACAACATGAACAAAAGGACTCATGTAATCATGTCACTAGGTATTGAACATTCAGCTGTTCATTTGCTCATTTCACGTTTCACTAGGGCCTACCAGAGCCATCAGTGAAAGGGGAAGTGGCTCACAGGCAAGTGAGGACACGAACAACCATCACGCAGGTTCTGAGGGCTACAGTGGAAGAGGGTACTGAAGAAACTAATGAACTCTTGCTATTAATACGCTCTAGTCATTGTGGGAGATGCACCTCACAAAATTAACTCACTTAAAGGCAATGGCACCCCACTCCAGTACTCTCGCCTGGAAAATCCCATGGACGGAGGAGCCTGGTGGGCTGCAGTCCATGGGGTCGCTAAGAGTTGGACACGACTGAGCGACTTTACTTTGACTTTTCACTTTCATGCATTGGAGAAGGAAATGGCAACCCACTCCAGTATTCTTGCCTGGAGAATCCCAGGGATGGGGGAGCCTTGTGGGCTGCTGTCTATGGGGTCGCACAGGGTCAGACATGACTGAAGCGACTTAGCAGCAGTAGCAGTATCCCTTATAGAAACTCCCTGAAAAAACATTATTAATCCCCAAAGAAACTAACATTCAGAGGGCTGAAGTGATTTTCCTAAAGTCAGAAAACCAATATGTAATGGAGCCATGAATCAAAATTAGGTCTGTCTCACATTACAATTGTACTCTGTCCACTAAACTTCTGTAGTCTCCCTGAGCTTTGCAAGGTGCCATGGGTGCCAAGACTTTAACCCTATCTGGGAAGACAGCAACTTTTTTTTTTAATATAAATTTATTTTAAATTGGAAGCTAATTACTTTACAATATCGTGTTGGTTTTGCCATACATCAACATGAATCTGTTACGGGTTCCCCATCCTGAATCCCCCTCCCACCTCCCTCCTGGTACCATCCTTCTGGGTCATCCCAGTGCACCAGCCCCAAGCATCCTGCACTAAGAAAGGACAGTTGGAGTCAAGTCTTGTGGAACAAGCATTGGTCCTATAGGCAGATAGGCAGATACAGTTGGGAAAGGCTTTCCAGACAACGGAAAGACCATGTGAAAGACACAGAGGCTTGTCAGAAACATCAAGATTAGGAACTCCAAGTTTAGCAAAAGAAAGCCATTGTAGACACTAGAGACAGGCTGCCTGGATTCAAATCCCAGCTGCTGTACTTCTTAGATGTATAAATCAGTAAGAGAAGACTTTAACTTCTCTTTCCTTACCTATAAAGTATGGATAATAATAGGACCTACCTAATATAGTTCTTGAGGATTAACCGACATAATATAAGTAAGTTATTTTACATAGTGGCTGGGACCCATGAATATTATGCATTATTGTTTTGAAATATTAATAGCTGGGATATAACGTTCAAGGGAAACAGTGACAGGACACAAGTCTGGGTTGAAAGGTCAGGGCTTGATCATAAAATGCCTCTTATTTTACATAATTAGGAACATCACTGAGGGATTTCAAGTGTGTTTATGTGTATATGTGTTTTTTATAAAATTAATTTCAGTTCATTTAAAAATATCTTTGTGATGTCAGTGCAAAGAATAGATCAGAAGTGAGATGTGAGTCAAGGAGACTGACTCTGATTACTGCAATAATCAAGGGAAGGTACCATAAGGATTTGAACTTGAACTTAAGTAAGTAGTGATAAGAGGAAGGATAGGCCTAAAAAATACTCAGGAATTAGTATTTGTAGGACCTGCTAAACAGTTAGATGGCAGAGGTAAACTGGAGGAGTTGGAGGTGCCAACTGCAGAAATAAGGAATATAGGAGGAGGAGTATTCTTTGAAAAAGATGCTTATATAGTAAAGTCAAGTCTTGCGAAAACAGTAAAAGAAATTAACTCATTCAGGCACAAAATACAGGAACTATTCTGCTTGAAAGAGTGACCCTGAAACTCTTGCTTGAAGTTTAAAGTTAAAAATAGGAAATTTATTGTTACCAACAAAGTTATTCATAGAAAAAAAAAAAAACACACAACATTTTGTAGGATAAAACTAATAACTAGTTTAACTTCATTCACGTTCAACTTTTATATACTATCCCCAACACACACAAACACAATACTTTCAGATTAGGTATAATTTCACAAAAAGAGAGAACACACAAAAAGTTTAGATTACATTTATGATTTTATTAGTAATGAAGGCAAAATTGGTTGGCCACATCAAGCAGAAGCAGATGCTGCTTTCCCAGCACAGACTTCTTTGGTTCCCAAAGTTCCCAAGTGGGCACGTAAATGCAGGTGACGCAGTCAGAACAGAACAGTGCCAATGTATTTACTCTGGGCTTACCTGTCCAAGAAGAACTTGTACCAACATTTTACATGCTTCTATTTACAGGAACATATAAAAGAATAGCTGTCCAGATTTGTTACCCTGACTCAGGATTAACAAAGCAATTCTCTTGGAGAAAGCCCATTTTGCCATAATTCTAAGTTATTTTCAGTGTTGAATAAGCACTAACTACCTGCAATCAAGTGGGCTGTAATATAGTTAGGGAATTTGATTGCATGTATTTATTTCTAAAACAAATCCTTTAATTTTGACACATTAAATCAAAATGCTAGTTGACATGAACAAAGTCAAGTTTTTGGTGGGTATTAATATGTTTTGATATCTGGAACATTTACTGATTTCTCAATGTCCTATGTACTAACTTTTTTTTGAACTACTGATTATCCTCTGGAAAAAAAATTTCCAAAGATAAAACAGTCAGAATAAACAGAATATATTGATTTGAAAACTATTCATCAAGATGTTAACACAGATGAAATTTAATACTTCCTTCTAGATATGAACATTTATCTAGTTCATAATTTCAATGAAAGGGTACATCTAAAGAAACTGTTTCATTCTTCAACCACTAAGACTACACAAAGCAGTTTCAGCACCAGGGATAGAAATCTTCCCTGATAATAATGAATGCCATAATACAGACGAGTAAATGCTAGGTTTACATGACTAAGTATAAGTGCAGGCACAAGGGAAGCATTCTATAAATGTTTTGTTGTTGTTGTTCTTGCTATTATTCTTGCTATATGCGAAGCTGATGCAGTAAAAATAGTTATATTTCTCCTCAGTCACAGAAATCCATAATATGTGGAAAATTGATGACCCTAATTAAATATCTCTTGTTTTATATGCATTAATTTAAAATCTAGCACAACAGTGAACCACCATTTCTCAATATGAGCAAAATACAAGAAAGAAAAACAATAAAATCATGAATTAAAGTTCTTTAATCAAATTAAACTTCACTGTAAAAGTTAAAAAGAAAAAAAATACAAAATTTTAAAGAAAAATTATCTTTGCAAACATAGTCATAGGATTCTTGTGCATTATCATTTTTCATAGAAATTTTAACCAGTATATTTTTACTACGTGCTTTGAAGAATAAAACAATTAGTGAACTGTTGATGACCACCTGTAATATATTATTTCATATTATGTGCATTTCCAAATAAGCTGAAAAAAAGCACATTAAAATCTCTAGGAAGTCAGAATGTATTTAGTAATTTATAGAAATAGCCAAAAAGTGTTACTCCAAAAGTTTACAAAAAGTAGACTCCAAAAATGTCTAGTCCAAGAATGACTGCAAATTCATGCATTAAAATTTTCTAATATTTCAATTTTTAAAGTACAATTCTGAAAATGTCAGCTAATTTGGAAAAAAGCCATTCATATGTGAATAGATATATTTGAACTAATATATAATCTTCATTAGAAACTAGGTAATCTGGGTTCTGCATAATTTTGGATATGGACATTTATTTGTTTATATACAAACAACAAATATAAACGTATTTTGATGTCACCAATACCCAATATATTTTCAGTGGATGGATCAACCTCTGTGTTACATATATGGTTATTAGACCAACTTACATTTTAACAGGCATCTAAGTGTGATGATGGACCCAGATTACCTAGGTTTTTTTGTTCACTAGTGTTGCCTGACTCAACTGTTTGCCCACCTCTGGATTGCTTTCTGCCTCTATTCTTGAGGATTCACGGTTGCCTCAACTTTCCTTTTCAAGTTTGCCCCCACTGTGGCTTTTGATTCCTGACCATTTAATTCTGACTATTTACTAGCTTTTGGCATTGAACTTCCTTCTCCTCAAACAAAACCAGTTTCCTGCTGAATATACACTCATGACTCACTACTGCCTGTATTCCCAGAACTGAGAAAGTAGTCCTCATTTCGGATATCTGTCAGAATTCATGCTATTGTTTTCACTGTAATACTCTGTACTTTTCAAAGCAGGATCACAATTTATATCATTTGTGAGACTACAATAATCTCATTATATAAGAAGCATTGTTCATTCCCATTTCATTGGTAAGGAAACTGAGACTCAAAGAGGTTGAAGAGTTTACTAAACAGTGACAATTCAATAATTGAACACTAGTTTTAAGGAACTTAACCTCCTCAAAATTCATGTTTTAAATAATTTAAGAATACTTTAGAGGAATGATTTTACTCAGATTTTAAAAGCCTACTCTTATTTCTTCAATAGTTGAGCCAATTAAATCTTGAATATATTCACATTGTTGAATATATTGAATTATTAAAATTTCTATTTTTAATTTCTTTCCTCATCCTTTTATTTATCCAAACATTTATTAAGTACTTACCATGTATCAGTCAATGATCACAAAATATTGCTGAAGGTTTTATTTGTAAGAATGATATAGTCCTTGTCTTCAAGTAGCTGCTGACTAGTGAGGGAAAAAAAAAAAACATAATGAATGGCTGCACCACCATTTTTTTGTGCATAAAAGTAATTATAATGTAAAAGCACACTTTCTGAAATCATATTATTTATATAAATTTTACTAATTTATTGCCAGTGTCCATTGTAGAATATGAATAACATAAAGACAGGGACTTTGTCTTACTCATTGCTCTATTTTCTGTGGCTTTGAACTATCTACACCTTGTACAACATACTCAACAGTTACATGCAGTAAGGAAGATTATGTTTAGTTTCTTCTAGGCTTTAAAAAAATTATACTGTGTGTTTAGTGAATGAAGACAATCTATTAGATACATAAATTCAATGTATTTCTCCCAAACTTCTGGCTAATTTAAACTTTTTGAGAAAAGTTTTCTACCTTATCAAACAGACATCTATGTCTGTTATCCATCAGATATACCATCTATTAAGTATAGAATTTCTTTTAGTTATTTAACAATAAATATGCACTGTTAGAAGTAGATAATGTCTCTCTTAAGTTGTCCTGTTTCATAGTTCCATTATTTCAGACTTTTTAGTATGCTTTCTGAAGTATCTAATGAATATTAGAGTTGCTACTTGTTTATGTAATAATATTGGAGGAATAAGTTCTTATTAATTTATTAGTCTACATGAAATTTCATTTTCACTTAATGCTTATTGAATAGTACATGGTCACAAAGCTCAAAGGATTGATGTTTCAGTTACACTATTTCATGTTTATAGTTGCTAAGTTCTAAGTTTCACTGCACCTCTTGGTCTAAACTGTGTCGTATATGATTATATTTCCTTTGGCATTTTGCTTATTTAAAAATCAAATAGATTATATTTTACAGTTCTAGAGTGCTGAGACCATATCTCTCTGGTTTGCTTTCAAAACAATTAACAGTATTGTTTACGTATGAGAAGTTAATATATGTTTTACAGTGATTCAATATAAGACATTTTCAGTTTAGACATTAGTAAAGGTATCAAGGCAATGTAAAAGACATTATGAATTCTATAAACATTCCAGGTTAGGACAATCCAAAGAACTAGCAAATAGGAAAAGAAAGTAGAGATACAAAAATATCCAATGTCAACTCACATTTTAATAACTGGAAGCTATGTGGGTAACCTTAGGAATTGCTGAGAAGTTTGTGGCATATGAATGACGTCATTAGTGTTGTGGGTTCCTGCCAATCTATGTCAAAATTAAACACACATAACTAAGAAATAATTTGAAAAAATTAATTACATGAAATCCCATTGTCTCTTCAAAAAAGAAAGTCAGGGAAAATATCTTTGTCTTGGTATTAATTCAAAATACTAAACTTTATTTACAAAGAAAGCAATAACCAAACATTGAGTGAAAATGAGAAGTAGAGAATCAGATACTGAAACAACAGGACAAAATTTGGGTTTAAACCTTCAGATATATTTTGGTAGACATTTTACTTGTGTGGGTTAGTAAATCACGAAGGATCACCTTATTATTATTTGCTTATTCTTTTGGCTATTTTATCTTTGCAAAGTCTCAGAGAAAAATCCCCACTTCATAATATGCCTTCTATCTCCATGGCTAGTGAAAAAACAAAGAAAAGATATATTGCTAATTAGGTGTTAAGTACTTAAAAGAGATACAACGTTTAAGTATGAAAGGGGAATTGTCAGAATTCTTATAAATACAGAATGTGTATAGCTATTTAACAAAACTAAAAAAGAAAATGCTGTTCTATTAGCTCTCTGAAGAAGGGAAAATCAGGTCAATGAATAAAGATAAAATAAGCGGATATTAGTGTACTCCATTACATAATTTGAAAATTCAAGATTCTGCTGTCTTTTTGTGTTGTGTATAGTTGCAATTTCTACCATCTATTGAGTACCTATTATAGGCATTGTTCTAAATGTTATATATCTTTAATCTATTTAAAAACTCCATATATGTGAGGTAGTTATATTTTACAGGTGCAGAATGAGGTTCAAGGTCAATTTGTTTGCACATGAACCCAATCTATCTGATTTCAAAACCCTTCCTTTAGCCACTCTACTTCAAAGGACTACTTGGGATTAGGATGCAAATGGTAAAACAAAAAATATTGAAATGTTTATAAAATAAGATGTCTTATTTTATAAGGTAACCATGTGAGTTTTCTGTTATGCATATGAAAGAAAATACCATGGTGTTAATTATGGGGGCGAATCATGTAGCCATCATCTTTCTATGCTTCACTGAATGCAAACAGCCCCGAAACATGCTCTGTCTTTCGCCACTGCAAAAGAAATCACGTTGAGTTTGTTTTAACGGAAACAAAGAAACCCATGACAAAGCTGTGGCCAACATAGAACATTCCATCTACTTCTCACAGACTTAGATTAGCCAAACAGAAATAAAGTTTGATATACACATTTATAGTGCTTTAACAGATACCCAAACATACTGAATGTGATGAAGCATCTTGACTCTTAAGATATCTGTTAACCTTAAGATTATCTGTGCTATTTAAGATTCATTTTCACATTAACAACAAAGAGGCTGTATATAACAAATTCCCCAAAATGTGTAAGATTCAACTCCCAGGGAAAAGCTACAGTCCTGGTAATCTGTTCCACTTTTCCTCTCCATTTCTTTTCTCATCCTGATTCTTGTGTTTGTTAAGAGAGATATACTATAGCTACAGAATATCGAAACATAAACCTCAGATTGTCTCCATGTACTATCTGTTAACTGATTAATGAGGTGGTTATTTCAAGACATTCTTCCACTGGTTAATCTGTGGCTGCCGGCATCATTAGAGGAAGGTTCTAATCTAAAGTTTTATGCACCAGGATCAGGCTCAGATTGAATCTATGCGCTGCTTCTCAATTGGGCTAAAGTTGGTAAAGATCCCTCTCTTATTGTGCAGAGATCCTATTAATGAGGTAACTATTCTAAAGAACTCCTGGATACTTCCTCATAGCATGCTTTCCCTCTTTCTAGGCAGAGTATGTGCTTTTTTTTAAAAAAAATTATGATTATATAGACATACAATGATAATAATACTTTCAACAGGGACTAGGCGATTAATGGTTAGTTAGACATACAACAAAATCTTTGCCAGAAAAGCATAATAAGGAGTGATATATCAATGGAACCATGCAATTAAATTTTGGTTAAACTTAATGAACATAATTAAAAACAATTTATTTATTCCAAGTAATTTTTGTCTAGAATTAAAGTGATTCCCAGGAAACAAAAAGGCTAATAGAGTTTTCTGAACCTTTATAGGCACAAAGACAATACAATCAGATTGACTCTAAAGATCATCTCTTGGGACTAGCATGCTGGTCCAGCGGTTAAGAATCTGCCTTCCAGTGTACGGGATATGGGTTTAATCCCTGGTCTGAGAACTAAGATTCCACATGCTCTGGGGAAACTAAGCCCATGTGACAACTAAGCCAAGACATGGAGACTACTGAGCCTGTGCCCTTTAGAGCCTGCGTGCCACAACTAGAGAGCTTTGTGCACACCACAACAAACAGCCCAGGCAGCAAATAAACTAAAACAAAAACAAACAAATAAAAGGTCATCCCTTGGTGGGGTGCTTTCACCAAAACATGTAAAACCATGATGACTTTGTTGTTTTTTCCATGAACTTGCCCAGTCTCCTTATCTTGCGTCTGGTAAATTTGGTATAAATAAAACAAGGACCTCATTCTAGGTCCCAATGTGGCCTTGAGGAATACTGAATACACCTGAGGAACTGGCCAGCCATAAGTGGGATGGAATCCTAATTTTGTCACTTCCTAAACTATGATTTGCACAACTGATACCTCCTCTTCACACTAGTTTCCTCATTTGAAAAATGCAGACAATAAAACCTTACTTAAAGAACTGAAGTCAGAGTTAGAAATAATACATGTAAAAATGCATGGTAGATAGGAGATGAACAGGATATGACAGCTTTAATTATTAAAAATAATCAACTATGAACCTTACTCTTTAACATACTTGTCTTTCTATAACACATGCATACCAAACACAACAATGATGACAATGCACTGGGTGCCACTGTGTAAAAACCAAAGAGAAACTTACTGGTCATGTTGTTAGTATGGAAATAACTATTCATGTACATTTAAAAAATTTTCAGTGAAGACTGTTTAGGTGACTACATATATTGTTATGTGAATTCCTCACTCTTGGCAAATGCGTCTGAGAGGATGCAAACTATTAATTTATTTAAGCAAAAATGTGCCAACCTATGCTACCTGGGGGAAAAAAGGCAGAATCTTTTTTTTTTCTAATGCTGGGAATGGTAGAAAGTTTCAGATCATTTTTCTCTAGGTTGCATTCTGAATGTATTCACAAATATGGCATTTCAGCTGGTAAGAATTTCAGTAGGGGGGATGAGGAGGACAGTGCTATGGACAGAAGGACAAATACGAGTAAAACACTGAAATATAAAAGCACAATGTATTAACTGGGGATAAAGTAGTTCGGGGTTGGCTAAAACATTTTTCCCCAACCCAGGGACTTGAGAATTATTGAAAATGATCCACAAATATTTACATAGTAGGCATTGTTTGTGGACAGAATAAGTATCAAACATATTTATGTTGTATGTAGGTATACTAGTTTCCTAGGGTTGCTGTGGCAAAACATCATAAAATACGTGGCTTAAAATAATTGAAATGTATTCCCTCCCGGTTTTGGAGTTTAGAAGTAGCAAGGTATCAGAAGGGTCATGCTTTTTCTGAAGGCTCTAAGGATGAATCTTTCCTAGTTATAATGAGGTTATAACTCCAGTATAACTTCCTCTGAACTTGATTACATTTGTAATGGCCTTATTTCCAAACAAGGTCACATTCCCAGATACTGAGGGTAGGACTTAAACATATCTTTTTGAGAGACACAATGCAACCCACAATTGTGTTTCAATTATATGTAGATGTTATGATTTTTTAAATGTAAACATTTTTAAATAGCATATTAAATTGTTAATACTTTTACCATACTTTTCTCAATCAATGGATATTAGAAGGATAAGTCTCAGGCAGGAGTTTGCTGCTGCTGCTGCTGCTAAGTTGCTTCAGTCATGTCTGACTCTGTGCGACCCCAGAGACGGCAGCCCACCAGGCTCCCCCGTCCCTGGGATTCCCCAGGCAAGAACACTCAAGTGGGTTGCCATTTCCTTCTCCAATGCATGAAAGTGAAAAGTGAAAGTGAAGTTGCTCAGTCGTGTCCGACTCTTAGCGACCCCATGGACTGCATCCTATCAGGCTCCTCAGCCCATGGGATTTTCCAGGCAAGAGTACTGGAGTGGATTGCCATTGCTTTCTCTGAGGCAGGAGTTTAGGAGTCTGTAAATTTAATGATGAAAAGAGTTGCACACATGCAAAGAGGTTGGGAGCCACTGTTATAGGGTTCCTGTCAGGAACAGAATGAGGTAAAATAAGAAAGTAAGCTAAAGTCAAGTATGAAGGGTCTCTGGTACCAAGATAAGGACTCTGGATTTAATTTGTTACAAGGCAAAGAGGATTACATGATTTTTTGAGCTTTTTTTTTTTTTCTTCTATATGTATGCATGTAGAAGATAATATGATAAAAACACTTACAATTCTGAACCACATCAATCTGTCCATCAAGGTAGAGCTCTAGGAAAATTACCTATGTATATGATGCACTGAACAAGAGTGAGTGTATGGACACAAGGGGACCAGGTATGAAGTGAGCACGATCTCACTCGAATGAAGAATGAAATGCATGCTAGACAAACTGCCAAGGAAGAATGCATAGAGGTATGGCTAATCTGATGTTGAGTACGTATGTGTGTGTGTGCATCTATATGTAGATTTATGTGGATGTATAAGCGTGTATATGAACCTTAGGGTGTTTGCATGTCTAGTTCTTTTGAAATTCAAGAGTATTTATTATTTCTGTTTGATATTTTTAATGTGTTGACTTGCTGATTAACTTTCCATGCATAAACACAGTATTTCTCTAAATGGGAAATTTGAAAATATGCATCTCAACTAGTGTACTTTCTTGCACACAGTAGGTGCTCAGATATTTGTTGGCTGGTAAGCATCATTTTCAGATCAGATCAGATCAGATCAGTCGCTCAGTCGTGTCCGACTCTTTGCAACCCCATGAATCGCAGCACGCCAGGCCTCCCTGTTTATCACCAATTTCCGGAGTTCACTCAGACTCATGTCCATTGAGTCAGTGATGCCATCCAGCCATCTCATCCTCTGTCATCCTCTTCTCCTCCTGCCCCCAATCCCTCCCAGCATCAGAGTCTTTTCCAATGAGTCAACTCTTAACACGAGGTGGCCAAAGTACTGGAGTTTCAGCTTTAGCATCATTCCTTCCAAAGAAATCCCAGGGCTGATCGCCTTCAGAATGGACTGGTTGGATCTCCTTGCAGTCCAAGGGACTCTCAGGAGTCTTCTCCAACACCACAGTTCAAAAGCATCAATTCTTCGGCTCTCAGCCTTCTTCACAGTCCAACTCTCATATCCATACATGACCACAGGAAAAACCATAGCCTTGACTAGATGGATCTTTGTTGGCAAAGTAATGTCTCCTTTTGCATATGCTATCTAGGTTGGTCATAACTTTCCTTCCAAGGAGTAAGCGTCTTTTAATTTCATGGCTGCAGTCACCATCTGCATCATTTTAGTCACCCCCAAACTAGATCAGACTTATTAATACATATTGAATTTCTATGTGTCTGTTTTCTGTTTAGGATTAAAAGTAATGGAGTGAAAGGTAGAACTAATAATAGAAGTTTAAGTTTGGTGAAGAAACTGTAAATAGGAATCCAGCTAGTCTAAACAGATTCAGGTCCCCAAGGCAGGACAAATTATATCCGTTGATCGTGAAAGATCTCAAAACTAGATCACTTAGCAACTCTCAAACATCTTTGAGGAGTTGTAGAAAATGAGATTTGCCAGAGGATTAAAGCACCAAAGGGAGGAGGAGAAGATAAATTCTTGAAAATCCATAGCAAGTAGTTTAATACTACCTGTAGGTGAGATTATGGAATGACTCATTCATTAGAAAGAGAGCAATAAGTCCCATTATCAAATCAAAAACATTTTCTTATTTGTGAAACAGATGTTGGAAAAATTGATAATAATTCTATAATTGTAGATAATAAATCTATGTATTTTCACTTTAATTTTGCTCAGAGAAACAGAGTGTATCCAGACTTCAACTAACTAGTTGTCAAGGTCCCTTACGATATTCTGTTGGACAAGTTAGAGAAATATGGCCTGTTTTTCAGCACAGGATGGTAACTATTTAATAATTGAAGGATTATGCCAAACAGGTGTTTATATACAACTTAAATCAGTGTTTTTAAAGCTTTTTGACAATGACTTGCAGTATGAAATAGATTTTTCATATTATCCAGTAAGCATACATATATGTAGTATGTGCACATGCATAATTTAAAAAATGGATGCACTGTCATGTTTTTCAGTCTATATTTTTCTATTATATTTCATTAAGAAAACTGCTGGTTATAACCTAGTAAATCTGTTTCATGACTCACTACTGGCTTGGGAGGCACAGTTTGAAAAATGTGACTTCAATCAGAATGTTTCTAGGAACTACAGAGCTGTTTTTATCCCGTTTGATAAAATATTTGGATGAAGACATAGAAGGACTGTTCTCAGATTTGCAGATAATAAGATAATAAAAAGAAGATAATTTTTTTGCATGATATAATCAGGATTAAGAAATTCCTAGCATATTAAATTTAAATAGAAAATTAAATAGAGAATTTAAATAAAATAAAATTAAATCTAAAATAGATATGTACAGTTCTGCACTTGCTATCTCCAAATCTACTTGCAAAGCTCCTACTGGATATGTGCTGCTGCCTAGAAGCAGAATGGCTAGAAACAAAACAAAGCAAAACAACAACAAAACAGAACTCTGCTGTTTCAGTTCACAGTAATTTTCAGATAAGAAGGGATTGGAACCAAAACTGTTTGAGAACCTACTACACATAAAGTATGAATCACTGTGCATTACATGAACCACTGGTGTTATATTTCTGGAAAACCCAGAACCAAACCAAACCAAAGCAAACTAATTCAACTTTGGGATACATTAACAGAAAATCTGTTTCTAAAGATGGAGGTTCAGGGTAAGAGTTTCCCTCTGTTTTATACTGTCTACATTCAACTAGGATTTGGAGTACTTTGTTCAGATAAAACTTAGAGGAAAGCAAAGAAATTTGCTTTTTAAAGGACAGCTGAAGGGAATGGGAACATTTAGCCTAGCCAACTGCTGTTTTCTTTTTTTTTCTGGTCACATACAAGGTGCAGGAGACACACAAATAATTACAGTGTAGTCTTTTCCCACAGCCAGAGAAAGGAAACATTATTTATTGACACTTGCTACTAAGTTAAATACCTTAAATGTATTAGCTCCTTTCATCCTTTAATCCTATCAATCTCTACTTTGGGTTGGGTAAAACAGGGCTTTGAAGAGAAGTCATTTGCCCAAGATCACATGGATAAGTGGGTAGCAAAACTGGAATCCAAACCCAGGTTCCACTGAGTCTGGAGCCTATGTTCGTAACCACTACATAGTATTGCCTCTTGAAACTCAGAGCTTCATGGGCTTATCTTTGAAGGACTGTCCTTTGGAAGTATGGGTATGCATCTATTAAAGCATGAATGCATACACAATTGACATTTACTACATAAAATATTTTTAATCTGGAGACTTAAAAATGAACATTATAGGTAATCTCTTTTATATTTCAAAATACTGTTAATGCAAATGCTAAGTTATTTATGTCTTTCTTAGAAAGAGGCTTTGTTGACTATAAGGAAACAGACCTGCTTGAATTTTCAAAACTTTATGTTTCAGAGGGCAGTACTGAAACTATAGTACATGTAACTGCAATTATAAAGACTTGCATGTGGTTATAATTGTTCTTACAAGTGTTTATAGGTAATTCAACACAGATTGTTCCTGTATATCAAGTGTACAAGGACATATTTACTATATGCTGGCTGCTGAGTTGAAATTATTTCATTGAATTCTCACTCCCTGTGGGATAGATAATCTCACCCCTATTGGTGAATAGAAGATTGAGTTCAATAACTTGAGGAGACTGCACAGGTGGTTAGTTGTGAGTGTGGTTCAAAGGCCTGTGTACTTTCCACCACACCACACCGACTTCAAGGAGCTGCCAGGGAACTGGTGAACACTTTTTAAAGTCTAAAAGTAGCAAGAAGTAGAACCTGCTGTCATATTGAACAGCAGGGTAAAAAGAAGCTAGTATGATGACCTTTCAATCTGGATTTACAGATATAAGATAGATATATCATTTTAAACTTGCACATGAAAAAAGTGCTTGCAAAAGTAGATGTTATTCACTTGGGATATATAAAAGGAAATAGGTGGATATACGTCACAGGATTTTTCTATGGCAGCATATCTAAGTCACACTATTAAGATCTAGAGGTTGCTTTCAATGTTTCTAACATTTTATAATTCACTTGCTATTTAATTTATATGGACATACCAATCACCATTTCTTTCAGAAATTTTTGCTGAATTATTTTAATAATTCAATTACTTCAGGAAAAGTTTAAACAGAAGCACACAATCAAGGACTAATCCAAGCACCGGTCTTGAGGAATTTTGGTATACATGACTTATGGCACTTCAGAATTTTAATGCATCCCAATAACCCAGGAGTTAACTTGACTAGCCAATCCAATTAAACATGAGCACTAACAAATCGGATTATGACAGATTTGTATATTGACTATTTTCAATTGAGTTGACAGTTAAAATGATTTGAATATACCTCAAGATACCTAATAGTTCTGGTGTCTGACAATATATTTCTATTGAAAAGGGTATACCTCATGAAATATTAAAAAAAATTACATCCTTCATTTTGAGATAAACACTAGTCCTGCCTATTTAGTTTTAATTCGACACGAGCGGCAAGACTGTTGTGTACATTTTAATTTTCAAAAGTAAAACTATTTTTTTTTCATTCTCTATACGTGAAGACACAGAAATCTATTACTTTAACCACAAATTAAGACTGGCAGAGAATTACTTATATTTTAAGATAATTCTCAAAATCCTCTGAATTGTACATGCCTAACAAAAAGGGGCGCATCATTAGTTGGCGTCATACCTGAGGATCATTAAGGATTTTTTAAATGTGGGATTTGTCGCTCCCACCACCTACTACCCCACAGTGTCACACGGTGCAGCCTTTTTAATCTGGGAGGTGAGTTCAAGAACTGTTTGTTGTTCAGAGCTCCATCCAGAGAGGATCACTGTTTGACAAGTTCTATTTTAAGTCGTGCCTGTGTGTGCAGGTGTCAGCCTCTTTGATGGCTGTAGAAAAAGACCCATTATACTCCATCTGTATCCTTCCCCCGACAATGCAGGATTATTCCCCACAGTGCGTTCGTTTCTGCTTTGCCAGCCACTTTTTTTCACTGGGTAATTCCAAGGCGGGCAGGCGGACAGGACTGAGGGAAGGGCCTGAGGGGGCAGAAAGAGGTCGTCTGCCACTCCCCTACCTTACAAGGCACGTGGCACTGGCTGTAGCAGCTGCTGGATGCGACGACGAAGATGACGAACCTCTTCCTAGCAAGAGGATAGTGAGGGAATAAGGAGGTGGCAGCGAAGGCGAGACACACACTCGGGTGTCCTTCCCCACAGGGAGAGTCCACCCTCAAGGGAAAAACTCTGAGGAAACCACCACCCGCCCCGCCTCTGCCAGCTCGCCCCAGTGTCTGGCAGCGGTCCCCATGCACCTGCTCACCTGTCTATCCGTTCAGGGCGGTTGGGGGAGGGACGAGGGGTGTCGGGCTGGGTGGGTGGAAGGGGAAGGAGGGCAGGGCGAAAGAGGGGGTGCACGAGGGCTCCGCCCCCCCGGAGGCTCTGCGCAGGCGCAGTGGCCGCTACCGCAGGCAGGGGGCGGCAACATGGCGGAGTGAGCGGCGGCGTCGGGGCTTCACAACAACAGTGGCGCCTGTAGCAGCGGCGGCAGTCACAGTTCTGAGCTTCAGCGCCGGCCAGCGCCGCAGGCAGCTGCTCGCGCCCCAGGGTTATTCCGAACGGCGGCAGCATCTCCGCGGGGGGCGGGCCGGGCCGGACGGACTGGGAGGGGGAGCGTGAGGAGGCAGCGGCGGCGGCAGCGGCACAGCTGCTGGGCGGGCACTGCCGCTCGCCGGGCAGCGGTTAGCGGCGCCGCCACCGCCGGGAATAAGCCTGAGAATAACCCACCGCCTCCGCCGGGGAGGGCGTCGGAGCGGGCCGGGTCGAGGCGCAGGCGGGGAGCGGGCCCGGCGCCGCGGCGCTGGTGGATGCTGGGGCTCCGAGGCGACGGCCGGGGGGCGGGGGCCGAGGCAGGTATAACGGTACCGGCGGCGGCGGCGCCTCGGCTCTTCCCTTCTCGTCAGGAGGGGGGCAAATGGCGAGCGAGAAGCCGGGCCCGGGCCCGGGGCTCGAGCCTCAGCCCGTTGGGCTCATCGCCGTCGGGGCCAGCGGCGGCGGAGGCGGCGGGGGCAGCGGCGGCGGTGGCAGCGGGGGCAGCGGGATAGGGGAGTTGAGGGGGGCGTCCGGCTCCGGCTCGGTGGTGCTGCCCGCGGGGATGATTAACCCTTCGGTGCCGATCCGCAACATCCGGATGAAATTCGCAGTGTTGATTGGACTCATACAGGTCGGAGAGGTCAGCAACAGGGACATCGTGGAGACGGTGCTCAACCTGGTAAGGGGAAAGGCGTGCTCGCCATCTGCCTCCCAGCCCCGCCACGGCCTGCCTTCCTCCCCAGGCGCTGGCTCCCACCCCTGCACCCCCCTCCCCGGGTCCCACACGCAGCGCGTCCCCGCGAGCACAGATCGTCCAGCGGGTATCGCCCAGCGGGTGAGCTGCCTGCTCGCTGCCAGAGCCACGCCACCTCCCCGTTCTCTCCTCCGGTCCTCTCCTGCCGCCTGAGCGCAGTGCCCAACTTCACACCGCCTAGGATCACTTTTCATGACTGCGAGTCGTCAGTCGTCCCTGGCCGTACAGGGTTTGGGTCTTCTTGAGAGTTTATGGTCACGGGGAGAGGAAGGCCTCCTTTTCTCTGGGGTCCTTCCTGCCACACTCTTATAATTGTCGGTGCGGTGGCTCTCCCAGGATGAAAGCCTTGCCCCTGGAGCCTAAATTCCCCGGTGCTCCTGAAACGTGAGAAGCACGTCAGCTCCAACTTGAGCAGCTGGGTTGTGATGTTTTCGAACGAGGAGGAAAATGATGCAGTTTTGCATCTGCTTTTAAATATATTCCCAGACTGTACTGGAGAGTGCTGTGTCTGTTTCTCCTCCCCCACCCCCCCCACCCCCGCCCGCATCTCTTTTTAGGTAGCCTTTCTTTCTTTGTAATACGGCCCTGAATACACTGACCTCGTAGTCATTTTTTTGTGCACATGAGGTGTTAAAATGTGGGGGCACCTAATCATACAGGTTGGTTTCTATGGTTGCCTTCAGAGAGCGTGGCATGTGGCTAAAGACCAGAGGAAAGGTGTTAAATTCAGTCCTAGGCTTTGGTTTCTTACATGATAAGAAAGAGTTACTGCAGAACTGTGTATGACTTAATGTTTGGCGATATCTATCTACGGAGAGGCTAAGAATCTTCAAGATGTCAGGGAAAGACATGGGGAAGAACTAAAGAGAGGAGAATCATAGATTTCGGATAATAAGACTAGTTCATTTAAGATTAGTTCATTTTTTTTTTTTTTTTAATGCCTTGTAAATGCAGTTTTTGCTGCAGCACAGCTTTTTAAACAGTTTCCTCTGCAATATTTAGCCTTTGACAAAATGTCAGGTTGGGTTTTGGAAGGCAAGGCTTAAATCAGGAGCAATCAGTTGACTATTGTATTTGATGTGGAGTCACAGGAATATAAAAATATGCTTATAAGGAGATTTGATAACACCCATGCAGTCAGAATTTTCAGCTAAGCAATTATTTTTATTTGATCTATTGGGAAACTGAAAGAAAGCTGCAGCAGCAGTGCCCTGAGACAGGAATTAGATAATGTCTATGGTATATGTACCTCTTAAATGTACAGAAAAGTTAAAGATGTTGGGTTTTGTTTGTTTTTTATCTTTTTCTTTTTGTTTTTTTTTTTTTCTTGCTTGGGTGTCAAGTGAAAGATAGGAAAATATCTGACTTTTCTTTGTTATATTTATTACTGTTTAAGTACCAAACATTTCTTTGTACTTCTGTGTACCCTTCAAACAAATCACCACAAGAAAGTCAGTATAAGTTTGGGGGACTGTCACTTCCTTGGTATAACCAAATTCTTTTCAAAACGCTAATAGAAATACTGTTTTCTTGGACATTTTAATTTTAACCAGCAGCCAATAGGAGGTCAGTACTTGCCTTTTTTAAAGAGATGAAATCTCAAAATATGTTAGTAGGTTAGCAGGTACTGTTCTTCTGTTAATTTAAAAGAAAACATTTAAAGTTTTTTGTTTTTTTTAACAGTTTTCTAATACCATTTTTACCTTAGATGATGTGATTTTAGGTTATTTTAAGAAGTATTTATATGCTTACCTAATACATTTTTCTGTGAGAAGAGGCAATAGAGACTGTTACAAGCTGGAAACTGATTTGAATGTGTAACCAGTTTGGACTCTGCAGCAGTAGGAATGTATGCTGGATCAGTTCTTAACAGATGGGGTTCTATAGATATATAGTAGGTTAAGAAAGGAAGTGAAATATTTCTGTTGAGGTAAAAAAGAATTTTAACTATCTTCAGTGCACTGAAAATCTGGCTTGAAGTCTCCATATGCAAACATTATTAAAGGTTAACTTTAC
This sequence comes from Bos indicus x Bos taurus, assembly GCF_003369695.1. Lineage (NCBI taxonomy): Eukaryota > Metazoa > Chordata > Mammalia > Artiodactyla > Bovidae > Bos > Bos indicus x Bos taurus. The sequence goes on along the minus strand of NC_040087.1, from coordinate 26,182,039 downwards.
TGGTAAGCTTAATTAGAGTAACCAGAAATAAGTTAATACTGACATGGTACATCCCCAAATCCATTTAAGATGTAACTGCATTGGTTTTGGCCGTTAAAAATCAGGTTTAAAATTTCTTTGTACATACTTAATGACTACAGTTGATAGAAACTTTGGGGGAAAAGAATAACAAAAGCATCTATTACTATTAAGTTGTTAAGTATATTGGTTGTGGAATGCACATTAGCCATTTGCAGTGTAATATTTCTGGAATGGAAGGTTTAGTGCTTTATCTTTCCCATATACTCATGATGAAAGTGTCATGTGAAAATTTGTTGATTGAGAAAATATTTGAAGATCAATATGTTTAAAAATAATCATCAAACTTAATTCTGTTTACTTAATGAGTATATCAGTAAAATCAATTTAGGGCTCTCTGTGACCTGCTAAAGGTTGGAAGCCTCTATGTCTCTTAAAATGAGGTTGTTTTTTTTTTGTTTTTGTTTATGATCTTAATTTAAAACATTAGATTAAAATGTAGTTGGGAATAATGAAATATGTATCACAGTGCTTTCTATGACAGAAAAGAAAGGAAGAACTAATGAAACTTGAAAACAAAACAGTTCCTGGCTTAAAACCCTGTCTCAGCCACCTTTGTCAAAATATTTTTTGTCCTGTATATTCTTTTTCTTTATATGATGAAACTACTAATACTTGGTTTTTAGGTTTCTCACATACTTTACCCAAAGAATTAAAAGTTTTATAGAGCAAAGTTGAAGTTTACACTAAAATATAAGACTAGTTTAATACAGCCATGGTTGTAAGTTTGGGTCCTTTTTTGACCAGAGGTAGAGATCCATTTCCACTGTTAGATGGATTATGGGAATTTGTTGAAGAATCACCAATGGAATGAGAAATAAAATGAGTAATTTCCACTGTAGATGAGTGTATTTGTATGATGATATTATAGTTCACTTGAAACGTTCAAATATGAGATGGATAGGATCAGGGATATGAGTAAGTTAATTTGTAAATAAATTACAGTGAAAGTATATTGTCAAGGATTTTGCATCACAGCTTTACCAATGGAAAAAACTGATCATCGACAAAGTTTGGCTTTGGGAGGTATTATTTAATGTGGCAGAATAAGAGCATTTAGCTATAGAAAAGGAATTTTGTTGGCTGTTTCAATTATGAAACAGGTATACTAGGCATACTACTTAATCCGTTGCTTACTTTATAAACACAATATATGTTTATATAAGGTTTTTACTTCCTTGAAGTAAATTCTGTGTATACATAACATGTTCTTTGTTTATAACATGAAAGTATCTTATTATAGATTTTAATACAAACATTTTTAGAACAGATAAAATGCAACATTAATGTTTACTTAATTCACAATAGGTTTATTTTTTGGAATTGCTGCCTTAGGTAGTATAAATCTATAGGATTTGATTTTTTCACAAATCATGCAATATACTAGTATATCTTTAATGGTAGAAAACATTTCCTTTGATTTTTTTTTTACATTCTAAGTGGTATACTGTATATTGTATTAAAAGTATAATAAGATACTTTGAGGGGACTTTATGGGCTAAGTTCCTCTCTACTCTTGATATATGGATTGTGGTATTATTGTTAAAAAGAAATTTAAAAGATTTTCCCTTCTGTACTTGAATGTGACAGTGACTTTTATTCCTTAGAGTTTTTTTCATCTGCAGCTTCATAATCAGAATAATTTAATTTTAAAGATATTTATAATTTCACGAACAAAAGATGTGTTCTGCTTTTGAACTAAATTTCTTTTAAATATATGTAGTTGGATTTTTGAGTCATGGAAGCCCTTAATATCAACAGAACCACATTTATTTATATTAAAATAGAATTTCCTTCATTTTATGTTCATATGTAAGTCCTTTCACATTAATTTGAATTATATTTTATTCTTATTATTAGGTATTGAAAACTAAATTGAGTGTGTATGTAAATATTGGGAATTTCAATATCCTGAGGAGTTCTGAAGTTTTCTTTTAAAATATTAATTTAGTTGTATTAATACAACTAACCACTAAGTAGAATGTGTTCTATGAGTTTGTGATCAAGTTATAGTAATTTTAAATAAGTATTTTTTGTATTGCTCGTCAGTTTTTGGCAAATACTTTGTAGTTAATTAAATGTATCTCAAGGTTCTCTCATCTTTTGCTCTACGTTCTCCAAATACAGTGTCAAATTTATTGGTTCCAGCTTCCATTTTGGATCACTGATGTGGCAGTATTGTAAAAATCAGTTGTCCACATTTTTGATTATTTACTTTAATAGTAGTTTGCATCAGTTTAATAGGTTTTTTTTCATTTCTTGCCTCTAATTGTGATATTTTGTGCAGTGTCAGCATATTTCCTTATTATACAAAGATACAACCATCATTTTCTAGTTTTGTGTATGCTATTTAGTCTCTAGTTATTTATACATGTTTCATTGCCTATGCTGTGAACTCTGTGAGGGCGGAAGGCTATGTTATGTATACTTTTTTTTTTTTGGTATTTCTGGCTCTTGGATAAGTTAAGTGAATTTTGAGAATGTACAGGACACCATTATTAGGCAGTAGAGGGCAAGTTTCTGAAATTCTGTTCAGCAGTAGGGTCCGGATCCAAGATCTTGAAATAAATGACTCATATAAAGTTAATGTATTTCCTGTTCTTACAATTAGAAATATTTGTTGACTATATATGAATGTTTTCTATGTAGGGTATTACTCTCTAAGTTAATATTATTTTGAACTGATGTCTTAGAATAAATAAGAATCTGTTAATTGTTTTTTGGTATATATTGTCAGATATATACACTCATAACTAAGAACATGTTATTTTAAGTAAATTATGTGTGTGTATGTATATATATATATATATATATATGGCATTGAATAGAAATTAAAAATATTGTTACTATTTGTCATGTTACCAGGAATAGTGGACATTTCTTTTTTTGTCTATCTTGCATACATTTCTGCTTTTTGGTAATAGTACCCCACTTTCCTTAAATGAACCACTCATCCTCCATTCTTAGTTCAGCTGGTTCAGATGGATTCACATGGGCTGGTGTATAACCCAGACATGTCCAGAATCACCATGACTGCTTCCTAGGTGAGCATTTAATCTGAGGGGAGCCACAGGATCAGTCACAGGACTTGAACTGAAATTCTTCCTTTTGGGGTTGTTGAATTGGTAGACCCATTCTATAGCTGTGGGGTTTGACCAAATGTTAGAATTGACCTATGTTAGAATTTGACCAAGTATGAAGCCAAGAGAGAGAAATATATATATATATTTTTAAGAATTAAAAAAAACATATTTCTTACTTTTTGGCTGTGTCAGGTCTTAGTTGCAGCTTCCAGGATCCTTGTTTCTCTCTAGAGGTGGCCTGAAGGCTCAGTAGTTGCAGAGCCCTGGGCTTAGATACCCCAAGGCATGTAGGATCTTAGTTCACCTGCCGGGGGTCAAACCTTTGTCCCCTGCATTGGAAGGTGGATTCTTAACCACTGGACCACCAGTGAGGTCCCCAGAGACCTGTATCTTGATGCTGCTTGAGCACCTGGAGTTCTTTGTCTGTGGTGATCATCTTCTAACCGTTAACGTCTCTGTTGTAAAGTTTATTATTTTTTATTGTTATTACTTTCAAATCAGCGTAAATTGCATTTTTGTCACTTGGAAAAATTTCCTTGCTAGCTTAGACATTAATAACTGGAAATGGGACAATGTGGGAACAGATCCTGAACGTTGAAATGGAGTGCAAGGCAGTGAGGACTGCTTTCCCCCAGCAATTCCTTTTAAGGAATTATGAAACAGCTCTTTCAATTGTTACCTGGGTTGTTACCTGGGTTGTCTTTGGCCATAGAGCTGCTGAGGCTGGAACTTTAGGGATTCTCAAGTGTTTTGGCCAATTTTTGCCTCATAAGAAAGGAATTTTCTTTGGTCCAAGCTGGCATGCTTGGAAGAAGAGAGGGAAGAAGGGATTGTGTTTCCAAGTAAGAGAGGCCTTTTCTGCCTATAGCTGCCATCTAAGAGAATCAGAAAATCAAGAATCTTGAAGGTTGGAAATTCTAATTTTTTTTTTTAACTTTGTACTAAAATTAGTAAGAGGAAAGACAGGAGTTTAAATTAAACTCAGGCAAAGTTCTGGTTTACAGCTTTTCTCAAGCACCTCATCCATTCTAGTCCCAGTCTCCTGACCAAAGTAACAGTCCAGTTACTAAAGAGTTTTGAAAAAGGATCCAACCAGGGAACAAATGATAGAGTAGCTGTACCTCCTCTTCCAGCATATTATTTCACATTGCTTCAAGGAAAATCATTAAACAGAGGCTTTTAATGGGTGAGTAATGTGAAGGCTTATTGCTATGAGATTCAGTATTGCTATGAAACTTAAAAGACAGTTTGGTATCTTGACAAGATCTCTGGCTTTGGTTGCTAGTTCAACCAGTTGACTGAAGTAAATTGACCAAAAGTTTATTGAGCTTTTAGGGGCACTATTTCCAGGATAACCTCAAGCCTGGTAAACAAAGTCTTGTATTCTTTTTACGTCTAAGGCAATTCTCAGCCTCAATAAGAGGAAGCGGGCTACTAAAACAGTACAGCTGCTAGAAGGAAGATCTGAGGCCATAGAGGATAATGGACAAGTGAGGTCTTCTGAGGCGGTGGTGCATCACCACCATGATGATGGTGATGCATCCAGATTGGTTGATCAAGAGACTCCATTGCTACGACAGGCAATTCTTGCTACTCTGATCAGTAGTATATGGTCTATTGGTTTGAATTAATAACCATGATATGTTTACTGTTGGTTTGTGAACTGGTCCATATTGCACAGAGGGCAAGGAGATATCAAAGAAAAGAGGGAGACCAGATTGGTCTCTGGCAGAGACTCCAAATTGGTCGCTGGCAGGTTTATTAAGCAGGAGAATGTGTAAGGCTTGTCTTTGGCAACCACAAGATGAATGGTCTCCACACCTGCCTACCAGAATCTTTAAACTACAGAGGCCTTAACTGAGTTCAGTCATTTGTACCATCCAGATGGTTTCAATACCACCTTGCTCTCAAGGCTCTTTCCCACTGTGGGAAGAGTAGGCAGAGTGTACATTTGAAGGACAGGGGAGGGGGTGAGGAGCCTCTGATTGCCCAGATCCAGCTCATGGGTCAGCTGACGGTCATGTCCTCTTGATTATCTCCTCCATATTTACATTTTCCATTCTTCTAAGTGGGCATTATGATTATTTATTGTTTCTTTTACCATTGTGTATTAATTACATGGGGGATGGTTACATTTATTATATAGATATACATTGTGAGATTGTGAGGTACCACCAAAAAATTCATGTTTGGACCTGCTCGAGAATAATATTCATAATACAAACACTTCAGACTTGTTGAATCCAGTAACTTGGCATTTTCTTTGTCTTCCTTCCTGCCTTCCCACCCATGATGAAGTAATGGGTGCATTTTCTGTTACAGTTAAGACAGTAATATTGTTAAACATGGTATTTAAGAAGTTATAGACTGGTTCCAAATAGGAAAAGGAGTTCGTCAAGGCTGTATATTGTCACCCTGTTTATTTAACTTATATGCAGAGTATATCATGAGAAACGCTGGACTGGAAGAAACACAAGCTGGAATCAAGATTGCCGGGAGAAATATCAATCACCTCAGATATGCAGATGACACCACCCTTATGGCAGAAAGTGAAGAGGAACTCAAAAGCCTCTTGATGAAAGTGAAAGTCGAGAGTGAAAGAGTTGGCTTAAAGCTCAACATTCAGAAAACGAAGATCATGGCATCCGGTCCCATCACTTCATGGGAAGTAGATGGGGAAACAGTGGAAACAGTGTCAGACTTTATTTGTCTGGGCTCCAAAATAACTGCAGATGGTGACTGCAGCCATGAAATTAAAAGACGTTTACTCCTTGAAAGGAAAGTTATGACCAACCTAGGTAGCATATTCAAAAGCAGAGACATTACTTTGCCAACAAAGGTTCGTCTAGTCAAAGCTATGGTTTTTCCCGTGGTCATGTATGGATGTAAGAGTTGGGCTATGAAGAAGGCTGAGCGCTGAAGAATTGATGCTTTTGAACTGTGGTGTTGGAGAAGACTCTTGAGAGTCCCTTGGACTGCAAGGAGGTCCAACCAGTCCATTCTGAAGGAGATCAGCCCTGGGATTTCTTTAGAAGGAATGATGCTAAAGCTGAAACTCCAGTACTTTGGCCACCTCATGCGAAGAGTTGACTCATTGGAAAAGACTCTGATGCTGGGAGGGATTGGGGGTAGGAGGAGAAGGGGACGACAGAGGATGAGATGGCTGGATGGCATCACTGACTAGATGGACGTGAGTCTCAGTGAACTCCGGGAGTTGGTGATGGACGGGAGGCCTGGCGTGCTGTGGTTCATGGGGTCGCAAAGAGTCGGACACGACTGAGCGATTGATCTGATCTGATCTGATACATGGAAAGAAATGAATGTATAGGTGGTTGAGGATCCAAGGGCTAGAATGTTACAGATTTCTATTGATTTTAACTTCCTAGCATCCATCCCTTCTAAAATTTTTGATACTCCTTTGAGAAGTCTTCTCTTCTTGATGTTTGGTTTGCGTGCTTTGAGCTTTCCCTGGACTCCTTTCTGCTTTCCTGAACTAGAAACAGAGACTATACTTGGCCCATCAGTAACATTATGGTTAAATATCTACCTGCACATCTGTGAAAGCTTTGTAACTCCTTTCCTTCTGCTGGAGAAAGAAGATGCTCACTACTGGAGTTGCTAAGATGTTAGACTGTAAGTCTAGACTTGACTGGCATGCTGGTACAATGAAGGCAGAGGATGCTTGAGGATGGTGCTATCATACAGGCTCCAAGAACCAAGAGAGAGATTACTGATGACATCTTTGGAGCCTTTTGAGTCACTTATATTACCAGGCTTTTCAGTGCATTAGACCAATACATTTCTTGTTTTGCTTAAGCTATTTTGAATCAGGGTTCTCTTTGCTGCATCCCAGTGATTTCTAACTAATACTTAGAATTAAAATTAAAAGAAAAAACTTTAGGTATTAGGTATCGTCAGGCAAATCTTAAGAAAAATAATAACTTGGCAGAGGGCTTGATAAATTTGAAGGAAAAAAAAAGAGACATTGCAGATTATTTTAATAATTCATCTTCACTAAATAAGAACATAAGGTAATACTGAGATACCATGAAAAAGGAATGATTAAAAAGAAAATTACCAGTGTTCATCAGCATGCTAAAATAATGTTAAATGATGTTATAGGGTCTGTAAAATGTTACAGCTGTTCTTAATGAAATTTTCCTGATATGCATCAAGAAATTTAAGAAGTTCTTTTCATTAATCCTTCATTCTTTTTTAATTAATTTATTTTTTAATGGAAGGATAATTGTGTTACAGAATTTTGTTGTTTTCTGTCAAACCACAACATGAATCAGTCATAGGTATACATATATCCCCTCCCTTTTGAACCTCCCTCCCATCTCCCTCCCCATCCCACCCCTCTAGGTTGATACAGAGCCCCTGTTTAGGTTTCCTGAGACATACAGCAAATTCCCATTGGCTAACTTTGGGATTTTACATATGGTAATGTAAGTTTCCATGTTACTCTTTCCCTATATCTCACTCTCTCTTCCCCCTCTCCTCATGTCCGTAAATCTGTTCTCTTAAGTCTGTTTCTCCATTGCTAGCCTGCAAATAAATTCTGCAGTACCATTTTTCTAGATTCCATATATATGCATTAGTATACAATATTTATCTTTCTCTTTCTGACTCACTTCACTCTGTATAATAGGTTCTAGGTTCATCCACCTCACTAGAACTGACTCAAATGCTTCCCATTTTATGGCTGAATAATATTCCATCGTGTATATGTACCATAATTTCTTTATCCATTCATCTGTCAATGGACATTTAAGTTGCTTCCATGTTCTAGCTATTGTATATAGTGCTGCAGTGAACAGTGGGATACATGTCTGTCTTTCGATTTTGGTTTCCTCAGAGTACATGCCTGGGAGTGGAATTGCTGGGTCATATGGTGGTTTTATTCCTAGTTTTTAAAGGAATCTCCATACCGTCTTCCATAGTGTCTGTATCAATTTACATTCCCACCAACGGTGCAAGAGCGTTCTTTTTTCTCCACACCCTCTCCAGCATTTATTGTTTGTAAATTTTTTGATGGCCATTCTGATCAGTGTGAGGTGATATCTCATTGTAGTTTTGATTTGCATTTCTCTAATAGTGAGCGATGTTGAGCATCTTTTCATGTGTTTGTTAGCCATCTGTCTTCTTTGGAGAAATGTCTATTTAGATCTTTTTCCCACTTTTTGATTGGGTTGTTTGTTTTTCTGGTATTGAGTTATATGAGCTGCTTATATATTTTGGAAATTAATCCTTTGTCAGTTGTTTCATTTGCTATTATTTTCTCCCATTCTGGGGGTTGTCTTTTTCACCTTGCTTATAGTTTCCTTTGCTGTGCAAAAGGCTAAGTTTAATCAGGTCCCACTTGTGTACTTTTTTTTTATTTACATTACTCTAGGAGGTGGATCTTGCTTTGATTTATGTCATTGAGTATTCTGCATATGTTTTCCTCTAAGAGTTTTATATTTTCTGGTCTTACATTTAGGTCTTTAATCCATTTTGAGTTTATCTTTGTGTATGGTGTTAGGAAGTGTTCTAATTTCATTCTTTTACATGTAGCTGGTCAGTTTTCCCAGCACCATTTATTTAAAAGGTTGTCTTTGCCCCATTGTATATTCTTGCCTCTTTTGCCAAAAATAAGGTACCCATAGGTGCATGGATTTATTTCTGGGCTTTCTATCTTGTTCCATTGGTCTATATTTCTGTTTTTGTGCCAGTACCATACTGTCTTGATGACTGTAGCTTTGTAGTATAATCTGAAGTCAGGAAGGTAGATTCCTCCAGCTGCATTCTTCTTTCTCAAGACTGCTTTGGTTATTCGGTGTCTTTTGTGTTTGCATATGAATTGTGAAATCTTTTGTTCTAGTTCTGTGAAAAATGCCATTGGTAATTTGATAGGGATCACATTGAATCTGTAGATTGCATTTGGTAATGTTGTCATTTTCACAATATTGATTTTTCCTTCCCAGGAACATGGAATATCTTTCCATCTGTTTATGTCATCTTTGATTTCTTTCATCAGTGTCTTATAATTTTCTGTATACAGTTTTGTCTGCTTCATCATTCATTCTTTAGGTTAAGGAAAAATTGCCTATTGACAAGTATGAGGGTTAAATGATATAAATAGAACTCTGCAATAAGTATATGGTCAACAATGGGAAAAGGTTAGGTAATTTTAAGTCTGTGTTGTGAAATATTATACTGCTATTAAAAGTTTACTTACCTCAGTTTCCTTATGTATAAAGGGGTTACGTCATAAGATTGTTGCACAGATTAAATGAATTAATTTGTGTAATGTGCTTGGTACAAAATTAACTTTGTGTAGTACTTACTATTGTTATTTTTATTATCCTGAATCTGATGATCATCTTATCATAGAAAGAAAATAATGATCTAACTGAGTTCTGTTTTAGCTTGAGGTACCTGAGCTGGTGAACCTGTCAGAAAAAGGATCTCAAGTGTCTACAGATCATAATCTCCTAATGAAACATAGGAGTTTGTCCTGAATCCTGCATAGTCTTTAACAGTGTCTGGGGTTTTTATCATAATGAAAAACTGGGGAACAAATAGGATGAAGGAACACAGACAGCTTCCTTTGCCTAGAATCCCTGCTATCTCTTGCTTTCTTGACAGCTGAATGTCACGCGTGGATGTGCACTAGGACATGAACGGTGATCTTGGGTAAATAATACCTCCCTCTTGGAGTATTAGCTTAAATATTTAGAAATTTTTTTCAGTAACAAACCTTGAGGCAAGGTGGGGGACTAGAAAATATTTTGTGATCAGTTGTTTTAGAAAATAATATTAGTGTAAGAATTATCTTTTAATAGCTCTTAACTGATTACAGGGTACTTACAGAATTGTGCTGTGTTAACTCATCCTCAGAAGCACTTCCTTTTCAGGTGCAATTTCTTCTCTACAAATGTGGAAACTAAGACTGCAGGAAATATGAAGTATTAGTCAGGTGTCCAGGTATTAGTTTCCATAGCTTGGACTCAGGCCTTCAGATTCAAAGACTGTAGTCTTCTGCATTATTTGAACAAAATGTAGCTACTTAGAAATTATCCCAAAGCACTGCATTACATGAAGAGATGGTGCTGGAAGGTGAGGGACCAGCCAGCTTCAGTGAGCTGATTCTGTGGTAAAAAATGCTGCCCATAGAGGACTCGGTCCACAGAAAATAAAATGAATGCAGGACAATTTGATGGATATGTATACAAAATGATCTAATGACTTACATTGTGAACTTTTAATTTTTGAGTTTGGGGGAACTGATTATACAGTATTATTAATGTTAACTAGCTTTCATTTGTACAACTTTTCACTAGGCAAAGTGTGGATATTTTAGATACTACTATGAAAAAGAAAATAGTATGCATTGATATTTTTATATAAAGTAAATGTGTTATGTTTTAGTGTTAATCAGATGAACCACTGCATAAATCATGTTTGCTTGGATAAAACAGATGAATTAATTATAGAAGGAGTTATAATAGAGTCTAGGTGATACCATTTCCAATAATTGATTCTCTTTTTTCAGTTCACTGATTAATAGAAAATTCTATGGAAGGGTAGATGTCTAGATATTTTCCTCTTTAGAAACTACTTCCATTTTCTAAGAGAAATAAGCTACAGCTGATTTAAAAATGGCACATAAGTATTTCTAGTGTTATTTTAAAACTTCTCACGTGTGGGAAAGGGAATTGGCATTTATAAAATTGGGTTTGATTTCATACCTCATGCTTTTAAAATCCTCTAACAAGCCCTTTGAAATAAAGCCCTTTCAAATAAATATATTTGAAATAACTATACTTTAATATAATAACTGCTGCTGCTGCTGCTAAGTCACTTCAGTCGTGTCCGACTCTGTGCTACCCCATAGACGGCAGCCCACCAGGCTCCCCCATCCCTGGGATTCTCCAGGCAAGAATACTGGAGTGGGGTGCCATCACCTTCTCCAATATCATAACTAAACTATGACAAAAATTAAGGGGCTTGTTCAAGGTTGCAAATCTGTTTAGTTGCAGAAATTAGACTCAAAGCTAGAGGTTCTAAGTTGTGCTTTAATAATGATGATGACAGTGATAACTAATACTTACTGAATCTTTACATGCCAAGCACTATATTTAGTATATAATATGCATTATCTTATTATCTTGACCTGGAATATAAACTCTTCAATGAAATAAAAATAGTCATTGTCTTTCAGGGTTAAACTAAGTCTGGTATTTTAAAAGAGAAGTGCTTGCAACTTTAATTACATCAGCAGTATTTTATTATAAAATGTCATAGAATTATTTTACTTGATTTGTAATGATTTTTTGTAGCTTGATTACCCTTTAAAAGTCCTTGAATTTAAATTAAATATTTAAATTATTTTTAAAGCTTATGAAATATGAGTCATCAGTGGAAGAATGTTTATTTTGTTATACTGTCTTGACTATTACTTGCTAAACAATCACTGCATTTCTCAAGTCATCCTGTCTTCTTTTTTTTTTTTTTTTGGTCTAAAGAACTCCTGCGCATGTTTCAAGAATTAACTCTTATCCCCCTCTTAAGTAATGCCTTCTTTGATGTCCCCCTAAAAGCGCTTTCTCCTATCCTGTGCTCTCCCATCACACTTTGTACACAATTCAGATTTAAAGTAGTTCAGATTGCCTGATCTATTTTAATTGTTTGTTTTCACTTGTTGGACTGCCATAGAGACTCTGAATCCCTCGAGATCAGAGTGTTGTCACCTTGGTATCCTGAGTACTTAACATAAAATCTAGAAGTTTAGTGCTGCTTAGTGAAGTTTCTTTGAATGAGGATTTTTTTCACATTTGATATAGTTTGCTTGTTTTTGTCACTTCTGGCTTGGGTATGAATCTTTTCTTTCTAGGCTATTCTGGTTCTCCTAATTTCTGTGTTTACTTCTTGCTTTAACATACCGGCTTTTATTTTTTTCTATTTTTTGAGGAGAAGGGAGGATGGATGTGTGTATGTGTGTATGTACACACATACACATGTGTGGAATCATAGAGTCTTCATATCTGGTGAATAACCTGACACACACGCATACATGGAGTCATAGGGGAGGATGGATATGTGTATGTGTGTATGTACGCACACAGTCGTAGAGTCTTCAGATCTGGTAAATAGTCTGACTCTGTCACTTGCATAGGTGAAGAAAGAACAGTTGGGTCAGATCCCACAGCTTTTCACCGAATTTGAATTATCACCTAGATTCTCAGTCCACTGTTTGTTTTTTTTTAATTTTATCTTTGTGCCTGTAGTTCCACTTTGCCTCAGACCATTTTGAGGTTACAACTCTCATCAAGGCGCATACTTTAAAAAAAACACTCTTACACCCTCAGATCATTTGAAATGATGATTAAATAAATTACTGAGTAATCCTAACCTAGGATTCTTTTGCCAGAGTCAAGATACTCATTGGGAATATAACAAGGAATTATAGTCTCTGCCTTCAGTAGCTCAACATTCAGTACTGGAAAAGGAAGGAAAAGACACACAGATTCCATTGGCAAAAAGTGATACTATAAAGATTTTAACAAAATGCTCTGGAGATATTAATGGTTCCACTGCCTTTGCATGGAGGAGTCTGGAAAGTTATCATTGGTTGGATGACTTTGGATTGCATCTTGAAGGACAAGTAACTGTTTCCCAGGATAAAAAGGGCAGGAGTGGAAAAGCTTTCCACACAGAGGGAAAGAGGGAGTCCTTCCATGGTTGTGTCCCTAATGTTAACTACAAACTACAGTCAGATAAGCTTTATTTCTTCTTGTAGAAATCCGCCCCACATCTTTTTTTAATTCCATGAGTGTTTATTGGCTTAATGTTTTTTAAAGCCCTTTCAAGCTTGCCCAGGGGAAATGGTAAAATTTATTAGAGTCCAATTAAGTGAGTTATTTCAGGAGTTCTGTTTACATATTTGTTTTATCAGTAAGAGAAAAGGTGAAGAGATGAACAGAACTGAGGGTGTTGAAAGTTACTTTTAATTTTTTTAGTTTTATAAAATCAGAATTCTTAACATTTTATCAAAGTACAGTTAATGGTTTTCTAAAATCTAGAAGAAAATTCAAGTGCTCCTGATACAGTTCAGTATCAGGATCGCTATGAATAAGCTGTTTTTGCTTAACTGGTCTCGTATTAGTACTGTTTTGTTAAACTTCTTCCTCTGTAAGGAAATCCTGTCCCCCCCCACCCCCGCACCGCCCCTCCCTTAAGGATAGTGGTTTTTCCCTTCTGCAAATCAAATTACAGTTTTTTCATTACCAACATTACAAAATTGAAAGAACATTAAAAAAAAAATTGTCAGACACTAAGTCAAGTAATGTTATATATAATACTCCTCCAACTATTTATAAAGTTGTATATTTTCATGATTTTTAAGAGTTGAGATTTAATGATTAATGTTTATCAAAGTGTGACTTTTCACATTTTCCTTTCTTTGGAGTTTCTGAGCCTATTAATAAAATATGCTAAGGTGTCAATTTTATGTTTTCCTTTTTCTTTTTGCGTGTTAATCTGTTAATCTGCTTGTTTCATTGCTGTTACCCACCTGGCAGACAGCAGACCTTAATTGCGTGGGACTGTAGGTGCAGTCTTTTAACCATTGACTATATTCTAAGTTTAGATTCAAATGGAAATATAACCCATTAGTTTGGTCTCATTAGTACCACTCAGGGACTGACTACGTTAATTGGTCACAGTTCAACAAGATTGCCTGAGTGGTCTTGGAGTTGTTTTGAACCATTAGCATTTTTTCATCCTGGGCTTTAGGATCAAAAACATTCATTTTTTAGGATGACTGCCTTATTTTAGGAGTGGGTGGAGTAGCTACGAAGAAGCATTTTTCTATGTGAACATATTCATTTAGATACTTTGATAGGAAGTATGTTGAGCAAATAGATTTTAGTCAGATCTACTGTTTTTTTCATTATCCTGGGCTTTTTAATTCTAAAAATAATGTTTAACCTTATTAGTGATCTACACACTGAAAGGTAAACTAATGTATTTTAGTTACTGCGTGACAAACTGTCATTCAGAATGACAGCTGCACCCAATTACATTGAAAAATTATGCTGCCATACTCTGAAATAAATTGAAGATGCCCTGCTTAGAAAATATGGGAAATAGACATTTACAAGAGAGATTTTTCTAGTGAAAAATATAGGGGTTTTAGATCACTGTTACAATGCATTCTGTATCCTGGAGCTCAAATTTATTATCTTTGTATATAAAGGAAATAATGTATTTTCATTTTAATGCCTATCTGACCCCATAACCACTTTATTCCACAGATACTTTTTTGAATACTTAAACCATGTGTGATGCTAAGCTCTGAGGATATAATGATCATGACCACAGTCCCCACCCTGGAATTGATAGCACTGTAGGGAGTGAAAAATGCAGGCAATGAAATGTGTAAATTCTGTGATAGAAGTAAATTAGCGAATAGGGGGTGACACCGAAGGGAGAAATGTGCCAAGGGAATCAAGGGAGGACTTCATGAAAGTGATGATGTTTGAGTTGAGTTTTGGAAGATGGCCTGATCTGTGTAGGGCTGTGCAGTCATATGGTAGCTACCAGTCACATGTGGCTAGGTGAGCACTTTCAGTGTTCCATAAGCATAAAATGTGCACTTGATTTTGAAGAGCTGGTATAGAAAACGTAAAACTGTCATTAATTATTTCAAAATATTTATTACATGCTGAAATCATACTCTAGATACATTGTGTTAAATAAAATATAAATTAATTTTGCTTATTTTCTATTTTTCTTTCAATGTAGCTAATAAAAAATTTTAAATTACATGGCTTGCTTTATATTTTTATTGGCTCTGAGTTACAGCATTGATTTGTAGGGGACATCTCAAAAGTTGATGAACTGTTGGGAGTATAGGAAGAAACTATTAGATACTCTAGCATGCTCTCTCTTTTAAGAGAAATATGTATGCCTATGCATGTGTGTGTAGCGTGTATATACTATGTATTCATATACTGAATATACTTAGACATACAGACATGTACATAATATTTATATTGTCTGAGACACTCATATTGTGGGTTTTCCTGTTATATGTCAGTAAACCTCAACCTAACTAATGCATTGACTTAATAGCAACAATTTAAAAACCACAAGTCACTAGGGAAAAACTTGTTCTCCCTGCCCTGGTAAAAGTTGCCTAAATAATTCATGGAAATCAATATTGCAACAAATTAAAATGCATTTTATTGTCAGCAAATACTTTGGAAGGCAAGTTGTAGACATTGTTACAGAGTTTAAGAAGCAGAATAAAATGGAGTTGCTTTATAAGAGTTGGAGTTGCTTTATAAGAGTTGGATGAAGTTATTTCTAACATGTTTTGCTTATAAAATTTGCTGGATAGTTTCTTAATGAATTAAACAACTGCTTTTTGTAAGTTAACTATTAAAAATTTATATGAAAATATACTTTATGGAAATGCATGTATGCCTTGTTTACCAAAACCACAAATCCAGAAGTAACCTTAACCTTTCTATGCTGCTGCTGCTGCTAAATTGCTTCAGTTGTGTCTGACTCTGTGCAACCCCATAGACAGCAGCCCACCAGGCTCCCCTGTCCCTGGGACTCTCAAGGCAAGAACAGTAGAGAGCAGATTATATATATATATACACACACATGCTTCATGGAGGTTTATCTATCATGATAAGAGTTCTCTATTGTATTTAGGTTGCTAATTTCAGTACTAATTATCAGGAATACCATATTTTAAACAAGACTCATAACTGAATACTAAAATACTAAAGTTCTGTAATGCTAGTGCTTATCTTGCTAAGATTTCAAAGATTATCTTGATTTCAGATATGGAAACCTAGGCACAGAGAAGTTACAATATGTTCCTTTTGCAGTGCCCCTATTTTCTTACTTTGAATCACTTTATCCTTTTCCTCTCTTCAGCTTTTTCCTCCTTGTCTCCCTCATATTTTTATTCTCGTATGCCTTTGTCTATGCATTCAAAGGCATTTCATGTTTACTGGTGTCACCTCTCGTCCAAACAGTGGACTAAAATAATTAACTCTTTCCTTTAGTTAATTATAGTTTTATATCTGCTGCAGTGTTTGTAGAAAATTGAGATCTTTACTTTAATAATAGCAATAATTATCATACTTGATGGAGATAAGAGGGAGGTTAATTTAAACATACTTTTATTTCTAGGTAATTGTTAGGAGCTGGAGGATCCATACTTAGGGATAGTATAATCAAACCTAGGGACAGAGTGAGATTGGAAAGATGATTTTTTCTTTAAGGACTTCAAATTCTAGAAAAAGGGACCACTGTATAAATAAGAAAAAGAAAAGAAAAGAAAACAACTATGTGATCAGACCTTTGTGGTATAACTAATCTGAATTCAGATTCTGGCTCTGCTTTTGTTTTTCTCTTGTGACCTTGAGTAGAAGTATGTATTAGAATACAGTATCAGAGAGGAGGAAGTGATGAACTATTTGCAGGAGTCAGGAAAGACTTCAAGTGGAGGATTCTCTTGAAATTGGCTTCAAGGGGAGCAGGCGTTTGCTGAGTAAATAGAGTGGAGTTAAGGACATTCCAGATCTGGAAATTTAAATTGGCACATTATAAAGTAGTTAACATCTTTCTAGGAGTACTTTTTTTCTGGCAGATTTCTGCCTATCTTTTTGGACTTAGCTTAGGTTTCTATCTCTACTGCAGATCCTTCTCTAACTTTTGAGGCAGTTAAGCAATTCCATTTTTGTGTTCTATTAGTGCCTTCTATATACATCAATCTCCCAACACCCTTAGGAGTCACATTCTTGAAATGTAATATGGTTGGCAAAACTGCATGGCAAAACTTCAATTGGCAAAGTCAATGTCAAGGTCAAGGTCAACAGAGGTTAGGGAGAAGAAAACAAAAAAACAATGCATTAAACCTGTATATTTGTATATAAGTATATAAAGAAAAGTTCTATAATGTAGCCATTTCCAAAACAAACCAGGTTCATCTGGTGCTTGTTTGTACCAGTATAATAAAAATAATAGAGTAGCCTGGCGGGCTACAGTCTGTGGGTCACAAAGAGTTGGACACGACTTGGTGACTAAAAACCATTTTTGTTAGTTATACTGCTAGATTGTTGACTGATTTAGTAACACGTCTTGATGGAGAAATAAAAAACACAACTACGTTAAAAATATGTATCTGTTATGAGTTATATGTTGATTTCAGAAATGTTAAAATGTGAAAAATATTCCTTAGAATAAAAGAAATACAAAGTTATCCTTTAGTACAAGAACTGGATGACAGAGGCATTCCTGTCCCCATTTAGGACTTGGGAAAAGTGAAACTTTGTGTATTTGTAGCTGAGAACTTTGGGCAGTGTGCAGCAAGACATTTTGGCAATAGAGACATGAGCAAAGCAATATGTTCATTCCATGTAAGCTGATTTGATGAGATAGACCAGTGTTATCTTACTCTTTGAGTAGCTGTCTGTGGTTCTATCGTGAAACAACAGGATTGGTCAGAGAGGACAGCGTGTTCAGTGGTCAAGTGTGTTATTTGTGGATGCTGCTTCTTGCTCCATCTTGTACCTGCTTCTTTTAGGACTTTTATAACTGAACTAATATATTTGACTCCCTGTGTTTAGATTTATAAATTACTGTGTAAATACTATTTGAGTCAAACCAGTCTTGGTATCCTGGTTTTCTGTAAAGAGCTTGACTTTTGGGATAAGACTGATCTGAATTCAAATTCTGGCTCTGCCTTGGCTTTGTGACCTTGAAGCAAGTATTTCATCTCTCTGACCCTCTGTTTCTCTTTCTCGTTCTTTGAGTCTATGTGTCTATCAATGTCTAGGTCTGTGTATCCCACTGTATGTACTTTATATATGTATATTCATATATAATATATCTGAAAAGATGTTATTTTCTCTTGTATTCTTCTTGTGTGGGAACTGTGGATGTGAATTATATATATGACATATCATTGTATTATTAAATTTCTCCTGCTGTACAGAATGTTCATTTAGCACATTGGTATTCAAAGTGTGGTTTGAATCCTGGTGGTTCAGTGGTAAACAATCTGCCAATGCAGAAGACTCAGATTCTATCAGGGTATCTTCCCCTGAAGAAGGAAATGGCAACTCACTCCAGTGTTCTTGCCTGGAAAATCCAATAGACAGAGAAGCCAGGTAGACTACAGGCCATGGGGTAGCAGAGTTGGACACTGCTTAGCAATTAAACAAAAACAGTTCAAAATGTGGGCCACAGATCAGGTTTAAATATTTGTGAAAATGTTTGTGGTCTAAAATGAGATACAGAGCCTGTGACAGAATATACATTATTTTGTCAGTAAGCACACTGTTTATTTCAAATGCTTCCCTTCCCCCCATAATAACTTTTTAATTTTTTTTTAAAGACTTTCTTGATGAGGGAAGCAGTGTGTAAATGCTTGTTTGATTCAGTTGACTTCTCATTGGCTGGTACTCTAAATAGCTTGAAATAAAGTACTTTTCCAGTGAACAAAACTTAGTTTTGTGTTATTTTTTGTGTGTGGTGTTAGAAAGGTTCACTGCTGTTAGTGAAAAGATACTGATTTTGGACTTGGATCCTAATCTTGTCTTTGTTACTAATTAGTTGGGAATGTTGTTTACATTTCATAGACCTTACTTTGCTTGACTGAAAATAAGGATTAGGTTAGATGATAATATGTGGGCCTTTCAAGGTTTAACATGCTATTACTCTGTGATTTTAAATAGTATTTTTTTTCTTTTTTTTTTAAGAGCCAGAACAGAGAATTGTTTATTAAAGTTGAAGATAAGATGCACTAGGATAGAAACATACTGTAAGAAGCTTGTTTTTGAAATAGATATTTTTATTAAACTTTAGTCAACCATATGCCAGGAAGTTGGTTCTAAAGATAGAATGGTTAATGAAAAGTAGTAATCTCTAAGGGGAAATAGGTAAACAGAACAAGGTTGACCCTTGAACAGTGTGGGGATTCAGTTCAGTCCAATCGCTCAGTTGTGTCCGACTCTTTGTGACCCCATGAATCGCAGCACGCCAGGCCTCCCTGTCCATCACCAACTCCCGGAGTTCACCCCGACTCACGTCCATCAAGTCAGTGATGCCATCCAGCCATCTCATCCTCTGTCGTCCCCTTCTCCTCCTGCCCCCAATCCCTCCCAGCATCAGAGTCTTTTCCAATGAGTCAGCTCTTCGCATGAGGTGGCCAAAGTACTGGAGTTTCAGCTTTAGCATCATTCCTTCCAACGAATTAGGGGTGTACAAACGCCAAGCACTCAAAACTTGCATGTAACTTTACAGTTAGTCCTCCATGCCTATAGTTCCACATCTGGGGATTCAGCCAACTGCAGATCCTGTAATTCTGTATAGTATTTATTGAAAAATACCCACATAGAATTAGACCTGCATAGTTTAAACTCATGCAGTTCAAGAATCAACTGTATATATACATGTAAATATACAAATGGAGTAGGTGATGTGTTAGTGATATGGACCAAAAATGTTGAAAGAGGAGGTCGTGAGAAACCATCTAGGAGTAGGTAAGCTTTTTCTATAAAGATGCAAGTATGTTAGGCTTTGTAGGCCATATGGTGTCTATCACAACTACTCAGTTCTGTAGTTGTAATAGGAATGCAGTCATAACCAGTATTTAAATGAAAATACATAATTTTCCAACACTGATTTTCTGGCAGACTTTAGTGCAGTTCTGACATAACCTGAAGTTAACACAAACCCCAAGTTAAGAGCTTAGTCCCATAAGAATGCCTCCATTTCAGATACCATCTGTAAATGGGGTTACCTGAATTTGGCCTGGGTGACAGTAGTCCCTTAGGGTCACTAATTTGCTAGAATGACTTACAGAACCCAGGAAAGCACTGTACTGGTGAAAGGTTGTTGTTGAATCACGCGAATACACCGGGATTCTTGGGCCCCGGAGGAGAAGAATTCAATCCGGGGCCAGAGACGAGGCTTGATCGCTCAGAGCTTTTGTGTAGTAAAGTTTTATTAAAGTATAAAGGAGATAGAGAAAGCTTCTGACATAGGCATCAGAAGGGGGCAGAAAGAGTACCCCCTTGCTAGTGTTAATAATGAGGTTATATAATCCAAAGAATGTCTGGAGGTTGTAAAGACCTCCTCCGACCTACTCCCATAATTTACATTTTAAGATAACACTGTCCTCAGGCAAGATACATCCTTGTAAAGACCAGGTATACTCCCATAATTAACTTTTTAAAATAACAGAAGGTTGAATCCAAAGACTGTCCTTAGGCAGGATACATTATTGGTATATAATCCTAAGGAATGTGGAGAAAGAAAAAAAGTTTGTCCTTTTTTCCTCCTTGAGAATTCCAGACCCCTCTCTCTTTGGGGACCCCTAGACTCCCTATCAACCTGCCTAGGAAATGACTCTCTCACTGGCAGTTTTACTGTAAAAGATACAAATCATAAACTGCCAGATGGAAGAGATTTAGGACAAGGTATTGGAGTGGGCACACGGAGCTTCCATGCCCTTTCTGTACCCAGAAACACATCATTGACTAACCCAGAAAGCCCCTGAACCTCATTGTTCAAGAGTTTGTATGGAGTCTTCATTGTGTAGGATGGTTGATTTAATGATGGCCACATGACAGAATTCAGTCTCCAACCCTCTAATAACGTGCTTGGTCTTTCATTGGACATCCCCTCTCTTGAAACTTGAGTTTCCCCACCTTGAGTCACTTGTTAGCGTAACTTTAGGTATGATCAAAAGAAGCTAATTGTGAATAGAAAAATAAATTCCTATCACTCATGAAATTTCAAGGATTTTCAAAGCTCTGTGAGGGCAAAGATCAAATATATAAGTTTTAGATTATGCTATAGGCAGGTTTAACCAATATGTAAATGAATGGGCATGACTTTTCCTGTAAAACCTTATTTACAGTAAGGCAGCAAGCTGAAATTGACGTTTAGGAGTAGTTTGAAGACCCTTGCTCTAGAAAAACAGGAAAGGCTTCTGCAAGATGACATTTAAACTGTGTCTTTTATTTCTTTACAAGTTTTAATTGATATACTATTTTATAGAATTTTTAAATGATACCTTACAACCCTAGTGATGTAATTTTAGGGAAAATTTGTATAATTCAGTGGCACTACCTATAGAGAGACCTTTTTAAGGTGCTTGGTGAGTGAACAAGGAAATTTTCCACTTATGTACATTGATTACTAATATGTTTTAATAATTGAGAAAATTCTTCTCAGATGTTTAATTCCTTTTAGCTAATATGAGTAGGTAGGCTTGAATATTACATGCTGGGTAACAGCTGATAGGTGTTGTTCTGTTGATTAACCATGATTTTTATTGGATTCCTTGATTAGTGATATTTTGTGTAGTCTTTTGCTATTGGAATGCTGTTTTCTTTCTGTTGTTTTTATTTTGAATCCCATCCTTTTGGTTTCTTTCTTTTTTTTTTTTTTTTTTAGTGAAAAGAACTAGAGCCTTGGGTTTGGGTTTGCGTTTTATACCTTTGACTAAGGGAGCCTATGCAAGTTCCACATTATGAGAGCTGTCTAGTGAGACAATGGAAATCACACTTATTACTGTGTATTTCAGATCAAGGCATGGACTTTTGTATTGAAGACTTTTGGTTTCTCCCTTCTTTTTTATTCTTGTTTGCCAGAGTATGAATTGTTTCCTCTCCTTTCACAATGGAATGAATAGTCATGCTATTAACAGTTTTTCAACTTCTCTTCTTGTTTTGTTTATGTCTTAGTATATATGAAGTTTCAAATTTTCATGAAGATGAACATTTGGAAAGGCCTCTAACCGAGGAAAATTGGGTGAAAAGCAGAACTGTTATAATAGGGATGGTATGGTTCCAGTTGGCTTTCATTCATGTGATTAGGTGATACAACTATTAGCTTAGGGTAGGGAGTGGAAAGAATTACCTTCATGAAGCCATGCAGAAATGTTGATGAAAATGAAGGTGATGGAAATTTATGTAATATTTTAGGACTGAAATAAAAGCAAAATTCAGAAGAATCATAGGGAAGCTCATTTGGTTTTTTTGTCAATAGCCACAGATGAGTTAGTAGCATCATTGTTAAACATAAAAAGGCATAAAAAGTTACTTATGTTTATGTTACATAAACATAAAAAGTTACTTAAAAGTATTTGTATCTATGGGTTTCCTTGGTGACTCAGTGGTAAAGAATCTGCCTGCCAATGCAGGAGACGCAGGTTCTATCACTTGGTTTGAAAGATCCCCCGGAAAAGGAAATGGCAACCCACTCCAGTATTCTTGCCTGGGAAATCCCATGGAGAGAGAGGCCTGGCAGGCTGCAGTCCATGGGGTCACAAAAGAATTGGAAACGACTTAGCGATTAAACAACAACAATTTATATGTATGGGTCAACAGCAATATTCTGTGAATCAGTAACACATGAATAACTTATTCACCTGCTGCTTCAGTTGAAGTATTTTTTTAAGTTGACTTAACTATTAAACATTGTTGGTACTGAAGTAGGCTCATATGGAGATAATAATAGAATAATGATAATTTTTATCCAATGGTCTATGCAGGAGGCTAAACTTAATAATCTTCACAGTAACATTGTGAGACAAAGTCCTGTTGTCTACAGTCCACATGTGAGAAAATAAGATTCTGCAGGTAAAGTTGATTGCCTGATGCCCAATCCTTTTAGAAGTCTGTTTCTTCCTAGTAGACACAAATTTCCTTAGTTTTATAAACTTTCTGAGATGAGGTAAATGTTTGAGGCTTGTTTGAGGAGTGAGCCTCAGGGAAAGTGGTGTAAAGAAGAGACATGCAAGATGATGTGAACATTAAAGTGAGGCTTGAGCTTGGAAGACATTGAATGTTAGGTCACAACATGAAGAGTGACCAGAGTCATAAAGCTAATCTTTTTATTCATTGATGCCTGTTGCAAACTATCCAATGCTGCTTTCTCTTCTGGAAAATAAAATTCAGATTTTTGAGGCTTTGTGGTTGTGGTATTTTCTTCTAGAGATATTACCTAGTACCACTCTGCTTCTTTACTCCTCCTCCACTTGTTTGCATGCCTGTGCTTGTGGATTTCAGTGTGTATATAAGTGAATGTAGATTGTACAACATTATCTTTAACAGAATAGATGCTATCATTAATCAATACTTTAAACAATTCTAATCTGTTTTGAAGATTGGAGTCATTTTCCTTTCTAGATTAAGGTTCACAAGGTTCAGGATTTTTTGATTCATATTTCCTGTGCTTGTCAAAAACTAGAGATTTAGTCACTGTGGAAGGAGAGACGGAAGTAGAGAAGGATACACATATAATGTAAAGTTGTTCTTTAGTCAGTGTTCTTATCTGTGCTTGGGCATATTCTAAGCAATGCTGATCAAAAAGTTAGTAACAATAGGTTAGAGAAATATTTAGAAAGGCTGTGGATTGGTCATATTTGTTAATGATAAGATTTATTGCTGGTTCACTAGCCTCTGATAATCAGTCTTTACTGATGGCATTGGAAACTTTTTACAGTGAACACACATATACCCAGCATATCGATGGTACATTTAACATTTTGCTAAACTTCTTTAATACGTGTTTTCAGGAAAATGGGGAGGGAAGATAGATGGACAGTGTTTTCAGAGATCACTTTTAATTTAAAGATGAAAGAGTGATGTGAAACACAGAGCCAGGTCTGGTTGGAAATCTTAAAATCATTCTTAACTTCTCCTGTCTTTCCTTCTCCTATTATGTCTGAGATTTCTGCAACTTCGATAATTGGGTTACTGCCCCTCTGATGTGCTGATTTACAGAATTCCAGTATAAATTGGACAGTTTCCTCTGTGTTCTACAAATACTTCAGATTAGCACTGTAATGACCCAGAAACTGGGAGGAGTGAGAGCTAGAACATAAATGTGATAATTGCTCAGTCGTGTCTGACTCTTTTGAGACCCATGGACTATAGCCTCACAGGCTCCTCTGTCCATGGAATTCTGATACTGGTCCTGAAATCTGTCAGCTTTTCAAACAGCTGGGACAGCTGGGACGGCTGATAGATATTGTAACCCATAGATCACAGTGATAAGCTTCCAGTAAGAATTAATTTTTGTTTGTGAATTGATCAGTCAACAGTGTTAAGGTCTGTGATCAGCTAGTTTATTTTAATGCAACTGTTTGCATCAGGGATTGTTTTATTTGTACATAACTTTCAGCAGAGGCTTGCTAGTACCTTTTACTTTTGCTGACAGTTCTCAGTTAATCTTAAGGGCTAGATTAAATGTCTATGTTAACAGTTGTTGGGATCCTCAGAAAATTGTCACTGAGAGCTGAGGAAATTGTAATCTTCCATTTGGGGAAAGTCGACTCAATTTTGAAATCCAGAGTCCATTAATGAGAAGAAAAGGAACTAAATGAAATAAATCTTTAAGTGTTAACCTTCTGACTTGATAAAGAGGTATTTGAAAGAGGAATAGTATCCTTCAGTGCTTACCCATTGCACTTAAAGCTGGAAATTCTCAGTATGACTTAAGCCCCCACATGGTCCAGTAACCCCTCAGTATCATCTCCTCCTCCTCCTCCTCCATTCTTTACTCCTTCCTCTTTGTCCTTGCTTTCTGCATGCCAGCCACACTGGTCATCTTTTGTTAGAGGTTCTTCCTATTCTAAGACTTTGATAAATCCTAATATCTCTGCCTGAGATTCTTTTCCTCATTTCTTTCATCTTCCCATCGTTACTTTCTCCACTCCCAATGATCTCAGCTAAATTTTTAAAGTTAATTCATAGTCTACCAGATAAACTTGCAGTAATCTGCTTCAGGGCTAGAATTTAAGCTCTCTGACGCCAAGAGTGTTTTATGTTTGTTACTGTATTTTGAGCACCTAATATAACCCCTTACATATAGCCCCTTGCTCAATTAAACGTGAATGAATGATGGTGAATAAATAAATCCAAGGATGAATTGATTATTTGGAATTCCGCTTAGCTGATTTTCAAGGAGAAGTACATTTTTGAAAATTAGGGTGAAAAATTTATTCCTGCCTGTTTTATTATCAGAGTGAGGAGGTAAATCTCTGAAACTAAATAACCAAGATATATGAGAACTGCTTTTAGAGATTTATTGTCATATTGCTTGAGTATGATCCCTAGTTACAATATTATGAGTAGTGCCTATCAGTAACAATAGAATGGGAAAGACTAGAGATCTCTTCAACAAAATCAGAGATACCAAGGAAACACTTCATGCAAAGATGGGCTCGATAAAGGACAGAAATGGTATGGACCTAACAGACGCAGAAGATATTAAGAAGATGTGGAAAGAATACACAGAAGAACTGTACAAAAAAGATCTTCATGACCCAGATAATCACGATGGTGTGATAACTCACCTAGACCCAGACATCCTGGAATGTGAAGTCAAGTGGGCCTTAGGAAGCATCACTAGGAACAAAGCTAGTGGAGATGATGGAATTCCAGTTGAGCTATTTCAAATCCTGAAAGATGATGCTGTGAAAGTGCTGCACTTGATATGCCAGCAAATTTGGAAAACTCAGCAGTGGCCACAAGACTGGAAAAGGTCAGTTTTCATTCCAGTCCCAAAGAAAGGCAATGTCAAAAAATGCTCAAACTGCCACACAATTGCACGCACCTAGGAGAAGGTAATGGCACCCCACTCCAGTACTCTTGCCTGGAAAATCCTATGGATGGAGAAGCCTGGTGGGCTGCAGTCCATGGGGTCATTGAGGGTCGGACATGACTGAGTGACTTCACTTTCACTTTTCACTTTCATGCATTGGAGAAGGAAATGGCAACCCACTCCAGTGTTCTTGCCTGGAGAATCCCAGGGACGGGGGAGCCTGGTGGGCTGCCGTCTATGGGGTTGCACAGAGTCGGACACGACTGAAGTGACTTAGCAGTAGCACATGCTAGTAAAGTAATGCTCAAAATTCTCTAAGCCAGGCTTCAACAGTAGGTGAACCATGAACTTCCAGATGTTCAAGCTGGTTTTAGAAAAGGCAGAGGAACCAGAGATCAAATTGCCAACATCGCTGGATCATGGAAAAAGCAAGAGAGTTCCAGAAAAACATATATTTCTGCTTTATGGACTATGCAAAGCCTTTGACTGTGTGGATCACAATAAACTGTGGAAAATTCTGAAAATGATGGGAATACCAGACCACCTGACCTGCCTGGTGAGAAATCTGAATGCAGGTCAGGAAGCAACAGTTAGAACTGGACATGGAAAAACAGTCTGGTTCCAAATAGGAAAAGGAGTACATCAAGGCTGTATATTGTCACCCTGCTTATTTAACTTATATGCAGGGTACATCATGAGAAACCTGGGCTGGAAGAAGCACAAGCTGGAATCAAGATTGCTGAGAAAAATATCAATAACCTCAGATATGCAGATGACACCACCCTTATGGCAAAAAGTGAAGAACTAAAGAGCCGCTTGATGAAAGTGAATGAAAGTGATGACAGAGGAGAGTGAAAAAGCTAGCTTAAAGCTCAACATGCAGAAAATTAAGATCACTTCATGGCAAATAGATGGGGGAACAGTGGAAACAATGCCTGACTTTATTTTTGGGGACTCCAAAATCACTGTAGATGGTGACTGCAGTCATGAAATTAAAAGGTGCTTACTCCTTGGAAGGAAAGTTATGACCAACCTAGACAGCATATTAAAAAGAAGAGACATTACTTTGTCAACAAAAGTCTGTCTAGTCAAGGCTATGGTTTTTCCATAGAGAGTTGGAAAGATACTCTATGTAAGAGTTGGACTATATAGAGAGTTGGATTATATAGAGAGTTGGACTATATAGAAAGCTCAGTGCCAAAGTATTGATGTTTTTGAACTGTGGTGTTGGAGAAGACTCTCGAGCGTTCCTTGGACTGCAAGGAGATCCAACCAGTCCATCCTAAAGGAGATCAGTCCTGAGTGTGCATTGGAAGGACTGATGTTGAAGCTGAAACTCCAATACTTTGGCCACCTGATGCAAAGAGCTGACTCATTTGAAAAGATCCTCATGCTAGGAAAGATTGAAGGCGGGAAGAGAAGGGGATGACAGAGGATGAGATGGTTGGATGGCATCACCGACTCAATGGACATGAGTCTGGGTAAACTCCGGGAGTTGGTCATGGACAGGGAGGCCTGGCGTGCTGCGGTTCATGGGGTGGCAAAGAGTCAGACATGACTGAGCAACTGAACTGAGCTGGACTGAAGTGCTGATCAAGCTCTTGTGCTTATTATGTAGATGGTGTCCAGTACACACTCAGAAGTACAGTGAATAACATTATGTCTGACTTTCACTTAGTTAAAAAAAGATGTTTGTAAATAAGAGGTATGTTAATTTTTTCTATACTCTTTATTATATTAAAAAATTTAAGCTGTTTTAATTGTTTTTAGCTGTTTGAACCCAGTTTTGGTTATGATTTTTTTGAAAATTTATGTAGAAACAAGCATAAGGTCACATAGTTTAAGTTATGAAAATAGGTTGAATGTTGGATGGCTTATGTTAAATAATTGAGAGGATGACTCTATTAAATTTCAATGACATGAAAGGGGTTTGTACTAATCACTTATTATCTACTTTAGTGATGGATGAAAAAAAATACATCTTTCAACAGGGGAAATTTATTTCAGATTAAGCACATTTTGATGATTAAGGGTGAAATCAGCATAGAAAGAATATTCTAGGAAGTTAGGGTGTTGACAATCCATTTTTGAAGATCTTTTAAGAAGAAAGTAGGAAAATATTAGTTTAAAATATTTCATTGAATAAAGACAGCTGGCTTGAGTAAGACCTCTTAGCTATTTCCAGTTGTGATTGCCTAGTTTTATTTAAAGTACTTGCTAGTTTCAGTGGGTCATACAGAATTAGTTGTTCAATCACTAAGTCATGTCTGATTCTTTGTGCCTTCATGGACTGCTCATGCTGGGCTTCCTGTTCCTTCACTGTCTCCCAGGGTTTGCTCACATTTATGTCCATTGAGTCAGTGATGCCATCTAACCATAAACGCATATTTTTATTGTAAGGTCCCTGAGAGCAAATGTGTGCATGTGTCGGCAGTAGCACCCCACTCCAGTACTCTTGCCTGGAAAATCCCATGGACGGAGGAGCCTGGTGGGCTGCAGTCCATGGGGTCGCACAGAGTCGGACACGACTGAGTGACTTAGCGGCAGTAGCAGCAGCAGTCTGCAGTACATGAGTGTTGCACTTTTTCTTTCCCTCTCTTTTTTTTTTTTTAATGTGCCTTACATAATGGACTAACTTAAAAAAATATTGGAGTATATTTGCTCTACAATGTTATATTAGTTTCTGCTATACAGCATAGTGAGTCAGCTATATGTATACATATCTCCCCTCTTTATGGATTTCTTTCCCATTTAGGTGACCACAGAGCATTGAGCAGAATTCTCTGTGCTATATAGTAGATTCTCATTAGTTATCTGCTTTATATATGGTGGTGAGTATATGTTAGTCATAATGGACTTCTAAAAATGAGATACACTTTTTAAAAGTGAGAGTTGATCTTGCTTGAAATTTGAGATAAAACATCTCATGTTGTCTGAACTGTTCAAACTCTTATCCATGGTTCATATTCTGTCTAGAAAATCATAGTAGCAGAGAGGAACCAAAGCCTGTGAAACTTCTGTCCCAAAGAGGAGACTTTTACCAGATTTTGTAATTAGGAATGGTTTGGGGTCAGAGACCAGTGAAGTTTCAATATTTTTTAATTAAACATTTTATAATTAAAAAAAATTCCCTCAGTGAAAATTTCAAGATATTAGGAAGTAACAGCCATCCACAATGTCCTTGAGAGTCAGTATTTACAATTAGCAGTAGTTCTTTCTAGGTTTTTTTGTTTTTGTTTGTTTGTTTTTTCTTTTTCTGTGTTGGATATGCATTGTTGTTGTACAGTTGCTCATTCATGCCCAAATCTTTGCGACCCTATGGACTGCAGCATCCCAGGCTTCCCTGTCCTTAATTATCTCCTGGAGTTTGCTCAAACTCATGTCCATTGAGTCAGTGACGCCATCCAACCATCTCACCCTCTCTCATCCCTTTCTCCTCAGACAGAGGAGAACAATAGAGTCTTTTCCCGTGAGTTGGCTCTTCTCATCAGGTGGCCAAAGTATTGGAGCTTCAGCTTCAGCATCAGTCCTTCCAGTGAATATTCAGGGTTGATTTTCTTTAGGATTGACTGAATAAAATCACCATATTCCCTTTGCCCCAAATATAATTTCTAGATGAGACACTGCAATGGCAACAACAAAATAAAAATTAAGAATTCACTCTCTCTAATGGATAGGCATTAGACAGAATAAAAGGCAGCCTCTACCGTGTCGGTACACGTTTGGAATGTTGCAGCAAAGATGTGGTGCTATGAGTTAAACTGTACTCACCTACCCCCTCAAAGGCTGTATATCTTCACCCTGCTTATATAACTTATATGCAGAGTACATCATGTGAAATGCTGGGCTGGATAAAGCACCAGCTGGAATCAAGATTGCCAGGAGAAATATCAAAAACCTCAGCTATGCAGATGACCCCACCTTTATGGCAGAAAGTGAAGAAGAACTAAAGAACTTCTTGATGAAGGGGAAAGAGGAGAGTGAAAAAGCTGGCTTAAAACTCAACATTCAGAAAACGAAGATCATGGCATCTGGTCCCATCACTTCATGGCAGGTGGGAAACAATGGAAACAGTGAGAGACTTTCTTTTCTTGGGCTCTAAAATCACTGCAGATGGTGACTGCAGCCATAAAATTAAAAGACACTTGCTCCTTGGAAGAAAGGTATGACCAACCTAGACACCATATTAAAAAGCAGAGACATTACTCTGTGGACAAAGGTCCGTCTAGTCAGAGCTATGGTTTTTCCAGTAGTCACATATGGATGTGAGAGTTGGACCACAAAGAATGCCGAGTGCTGAAGAATTGATGCTTTTGAACTGTGGTGTTGGAGAAGTCTCTTGAGAGTCCCTTGGGCTGCAAGGAGATCAAACCAGTTAATCCTAAGGAAGTCAGTCCTGAATATTCATTAGAAGGACTGATGCTGAAGCTGAAACTCCAATATTTTGGCCACCTGATATGAAGAGCTGACTCATTGGAAAAGACCCTGATGCTGGGCAAGTTTGAAGGCAGAAGGAGAAGGGGACGACAGAGGATGAGATGGTCGGATGGCATCACCGACTTGATGGACATGAATTTGAGCAAGCTGTGGGAGTTGATGATGGACAGGGAAGCCTAGCGTGCTGCAGTCTGTGGGGTTGCAAAGAGTTGGACTTGACTGAGCCACTGAACTGAACCCCCTCAAAAAAAAAAAAAGGCTGGCAATCTTAATCTTAGCCATATGGCCTTATTTAGAGATGGAATCAAGTTAAAATGCCATCATTAGGGTGGACTCTAGTCCTACATAATTGATGTCCTTATAAAAAGGGGAAATTTGGACTCAGAGACAGATATGCATAGAAGGAAGATGATATGAAGAGACACAAGGAAGATAATGTGAAGATGGTCATCTGTATGCCAAGGCCTCAACAGATTTTTCCTTCACAGACTGCAGAAGGAAGCAGTTCTGCTGACACCTTGGTCTTGGACTCCTAGCCTATGGACTGTGAGAGGATAGATGTGTTATTTCAGGCACCTAGTTTGTGTTACTTTGTTAACACAGCCTTAGCAAACTAATACAGCCGCTTGGTATCAAAGTGCATTAAAGCAACTTTGTGACTACTTTATGTCTTGATGTTTAAAGTTTTCTTAGATTTGTTTTATGCCTGTGTTATGTATACCCAAGTAAATTGTAAAATTTATGAGATCTCACTTATACTTTCCTGTCTTTTCCTTCCCTATAGGGATGTAAAAGATGTTTGTAAGATGCAAATAGACATGCTGTTGATGAAAAGAATTCACGTTATGCAAAAATAATACTATGTACAGTATA
Source organism: Bos indicus x Bos taurus (assembly GCF_003369695.1). Taxonomy (NCBI): domain Eukaryota; kingdom Metazoa; phylum Chordata; class Mammalia; order Artiodactyla; family Bovidae; genus Bos; species Bos indicus x Bos taurus. Next base: position 26,150,939 of record NC_040087.1, on the reverse strand, counting down.
GAAATAGGGAAAAGCTATTCAATTTTAGATGTTTTTCTTTTAGCTGAATGGTTATTTTATATTCTTGAAGTCTATATATGTGTGTGTGTGTCTGTGTTTATGTATAGACTCCCAAGAATATATCCGCACATGAAATTTGTGTATTTTGATTATATCATGAGAATTTTTATTTTAAAATCAATGTAACAGTTTACAGGGAAATTGGATAAACAGGAAACAAGATGGCTCATTGTTCTATCCCTGAAATACTACAACTGCTAAAGTTTTTGTTGTTTTTCTTTTAGATTTTAACCTAATACAGAGAACATGTTTATTTGTATAATTGTAATTGTGTGTTTGTGTATATAAAGTTAAATCTTTTTTAGTTAACATTATGAATATTTATTTCTTATATAGTTTGTCAAATTTAGAATGGATATGTAATATTTAACTGTACATATAATACATATATATGACTTTTCTATTTTGTGGTATTTAAAATTGTTTCCACTTTTTGAGTATGAAAGATATGCTACAGAGAACATTTTTGTGCATGAATATGTTTCCATCATTAGGATTATATTTTTGGAGCTTGACTTCTTGGTCAAAGTAATGGAATACTTTTTTTTAAGTGATGGAATATTTTTTTAAACTCTTGATGCATACTGAAATTGGCTTTACAAAAGGACTGTACAGTTTTCAAAAGAATTATTTCTTATATATTCTAATTTGGAGCCAAACGTAATACTTACTGAAATTTATTTTTATATGTATAATAAATTTTAATTATTATTTTCAGCTACATTTCCCATATTTTTGTTCTTAATTTTTTCATCTCTTGATTTTGGAGAAAATCTGTCCTTTACTGTTTTAGATGAGAAAAAGGGTTTCATTACAATTATTCCTATACGTCTTGATCACCAGATACCATGTAGATGAGTTGGCATAGTGAGAGATCTTGTGCAACAGGGAATTCAGTTGAAATATGTGAAATGATAAGTTTGCTTCTTGGCACATTCTTGGAAGTTCACGTTACCATGTCTGAGGTTTTGGTGCATTTAAGTAGATTTTTAGATTGGCTCTGTTACCCAGAGTTTCTGACATGGTTGGTAGTATGCACAAATGATGTTTTTATTTGAGTAGTTAATAGTTTAATGGTTACAAAGAAGAATTATTATAAGTTGAAACAGAATTTCAGTCAGTGGTTAGAGATATATGCACAGACCTAGAGATAGGGACTTTTGAGAGCTTATTAGGTGTTAGGGACCCCAGCTCTATGTTTTCTTTGCCCCTGATCTTCTGGCAAGGAGAGTATAATTAAGTGAGGAAACCAAAGCAGAATCTCTTTTCTAGAACTAGTTAAACCCAAAGAGGATTCGAAGTTAAAAGTTTACCTTTTCTCCCCTTCACATATTTGAAGTGAAGTGAAGTGAAGTCACTCAGTCCTGTCCGACTCTTTGCGACCCCATGGACTGTAGCCTACTAGGCTCCTCCCTCCATGGGATTCTCCAGGCAAGAGTACTGGAGTGGTTTGCCATTTCCTTCGAATATCTGAATTAAAACACACAAAAGCAAGATAATCTTACCTGCTTGTGGGACCTGGGTCCTGTTACTCTGCTAGGTGTGACTGATTTAGCTCTGCACCTGAGCTTTTGTTACCTGTACTGTTGGAGTTTGGAAAAGCAGGGATTCAACCATAGATAAATTGAGTTGCCCAAGATCACATTATTAACTTGAGATGATGTGAGAACTGAGATCCACATCTTATGTGCACTTCTAACTGTATAGTGCTTTGGCTGTATAACATTGTCTGAAATGTTAAAATGAAGTGCAAACTCATAGTTAATTTACAAAGTGTGGTTATTGCTAGAGGACCTAAAAAATAACCCGCTACTTAGAGAAATATTCTTGAATATTTAGATTAATTTTGACTTTATGTAAATATAAAATTATATAAAATTAAAAATTGGTATAGCTTTTACTCTTTGTTTTATTTTGATTTTCTTCCCAGGTTATTAACTTGCCATACTATGTTGAAGTTTTAGCAATATTGCGTACTCAGTGGCTCAGTTGTGCCTGACTGTTTGCAACCCCATGGACTGTAGCCTCCTTTGTCCGTGGAATTTTTCAGGCAAGAATACTGGGGCGGGTTGCCATTTCCTCCTCCAGGGGATCTTCCTGACCCAGGGATCGAATTTGCATCTCCTGCATCTCCTACATTGTCTGGCTGATTCTTTACCCCTGTGCGACCAGGGAAGCCCTTATCAATATTAGACTTCGATAAATATTTGTGAAATGAATACTGCTACCTGAAATAGTAGTCAGAGGAGTTGGGCCTTTAAAAGAATTATATGTATATGTAATCTTGATCATGATGGGATTTATACTGAACTGAAAATTAACTTGGTTTTAGAAGTGATCTGCTAAAGAATTTTTTTGCTTTTGCTCTTTTCAATTGTCACAACAAAAGTAGTGAAACATAAAACTGTTGTCTTTAATTTATAAATAAGGAAATATGATCAAGAAATTATGTGAATGGAAGATAGGGCACATTGGAAAATCATGCTTTTGGACATGACTTGTGTGTTTAACAGATTTGGTTTGGGGAAAGGTCACTCTTAAGTGTGTATTTTTGTATTTTCTGATTATAATAGTGTATATTTTCATTATAGATCATTTTGAAAATATATGTGAAAAAGAAATTAAAAATTAATGGGGAGAATGGATGCATGTATATGTATGGCTGAGTCTCTTTGCTGTCCACCTGAAACTATCACATCATGGTTATTCAGCTATACTCCAATATAAAATAAAAAGTTAAAAAATTAAACAAAAGATAAAACAAGTGAAAAATTCCTACTGCCAAGAAATCCTTTGGATCTTTGACTATACTATAATAAACTGGGTCTGAAAAGTTAAAAAAAAAAGAAAGAAAAATTACCAGTAATCTCATTGCTCCATAGTAATTGCTGTAAACACTTTGGTATTCATTGATGCCATTATTTACATTCTATATTTAAAGAGGTGTGGAAGCAAGAACACTGTTTCTGCAAGGTAGGAAGCCTGGATGTTCTACTTATCTATTCCTGCAGTTGTTGATACCTATTGTAGGAGTTTCATAAACTTTTTTTTTTTAATCACGAAAGATTCCTTTTCTTACCCTTCCTTCTGTCACATTTCTAATAAATTATTTTATTAAATATTAAAATCTGATTTCCTGTGAGGTAAATAATGTAACAACACTGCATTTATCTGTACCCAATGAAGAACAAAGAAAGATGATATTTAGGTTAGCAGATACAATTTTAATTATGGGGGGGATATGGTATGTTAGATTTTTGTAAAGTATTAGAAGTAGATTGAACATTGTCCATTTTACTGTGTAAAAGCCTATGGTCTCCATCAAGGGAGCCGCTGGAGTAGATAGTCTGTAATAAAATACTTTTCAGGTTTAAAATGCTGATGCTCTGACTCCATTGCACATTGGTGTATGAACTTGATTTTATTGTTATTTCCAAAATGGTAATTATTATATTTTGCTTTCCAAACTAAGCTAATATACCCAAAATCTTTGCCTGTGAATATAGTTATTTTAATATATTTGTGCTGTATAATACAAGTTGTGGGTTACAGATATGATATCCCTCAAACTTACCATACTCTTTTGTCTAATAATCTATTTTATGAAAAACTAAAGTTTATTTTTTAACTTCACCTGAAATTTAAGTGCTTTTTCATTCTTTCAAGTCTAGTATACCTCAAGATGAGCAAAGAACTTGGCATTCTGTAGATATTTTGCTTCCAGATCCCCTTTTCATCACCTTCTTTCAATAATCTCTTCTCACCTTGAAATCTGTACTATACCTGCTTTATCATAGTTACTTCTATACTTACTGCCATTATCTGTTAGCCTATGGGTATCCGTCTAGGACTCTTGTTTCATGGCTCACCGTTTTCCTTTGTAACCTACCTCTTTCCTAAGCATCATGGATAAATTCACCTCATAGGGAAATGTCACCTGTGTAGCAGGCCTCTGATGCTATTCCATCAGCTTGTATTTTCATGCCACTTTAACATCTGGCATATATGGCCAGACATCAGACTTTGGAATCACCAGAATGGTTGTTTTAAAAATGTTAATGTTGGGACTTCCCTGGTGGTCCAGTGGCTAAAACTCCACACTCCCAATTCAGAGGGCCAGGTTCCATCCCTGGCCAAGGAGCTATTGATAGATCCCATGTGCTGCATGACTAAAAGATCCCACCTGTGGCAACTATGTAGCCAAATAAATAAAACAAAAAAATAGTAAAAATCTTAATGTTACAATTACCTATTCTGATATCAACATACCTTTCCATGTTCCATTTCCAATAACCTGGCTTTTGTGTTCATTGAGACACTTGGTGTCTTAAGTTTCTTTACTTCATTCTTGTTTATATCAAATTCAGATCTGATCAAAGACTGTTTCAGTTAGGTACATATGTGAGAATCTTTGGCTTATTTGACCTTGGCACTCTTATTTTTTGATAATCCCATAAAACATTTATCTATATGATTTTTGTGTTAGCTGTAAGTGTGCCTGGCATTGCTGGGCAGAGGGAAGGATAAGGTGGAAGCACATATTCATCTTCATTAGGGTATTAGAAATGCATGTTCTACAATCTTATCTCCTATCTTAATGTCTCTAAATTTTAAAATGTTTTTAATTTTGTTTGTATTTGCCCCCAAAACTTCTTCTAATGCATAATAAGACTTGTGGTTAGATGTCCTGCTGTAAAATAAGTTTGTATATTATACATTTGGTAATTACCTTCTATTCTTCATCCATGTATCATTCTCAATAATATTAATAAAATAAGGAACCCACCCTCCAACTTAAGATCTAGAATAATATCAATATTCTTGAAGCTCCCCTTCCCTTGTGTTACTTCCCAGTCCCACTTTCCTGAGTAACTAATGTGATTATTCTGTTTATCACTCTATTTTACATGGTTTTATATACACACACACACACACACACACACACACACACACACATATGCACTTCAGCCATTTACTGTTTAGTTTTGATTTCTTAAATATGCTTTCTAAAAATGGAAGCCAAGTGCAGTGAATTTTTCTTATTTTTTAAAAAATTCTTTATCATGGCCTTGAGTTCATTCATGTGACTATCTTCCTTAAACCTCACAATAAAACTATGAGTTAGACTGTTACTATCCACATGTTACAGTTGTGGAAGCTGAGCACAATATATAAATAACTTGCCTAAAATTATACATCCAGTTAGTGTCAGTGTCTAAATTTTAACACAGATAATCTTTCTCAAATTCCAAACTCTTAGACGTTGTATAGTACTCACATTCACTAGTAATCAGGGCAATGCATGTTAAACTGTGATGCCCACCCGTGGATATATCTGTATCTATTTTCTTTTTGTCTCTACATTTACATGTATTTAAAATATCAACAGATAAGCTGTAGATGACTCAGACTAAGATGGAAGGACAGCACATTTCTTATCAGCAACATTGTTACTCCAGAAGACAGTGCACTGATAAAAGGGGTTGGGGAAATGACTTTGAATCTAAAAATGTTTTAGCCAGACAGATTAACATTTTAGAATAGGATAGAAATAAAGACAATTTCCATCATTCGGGAACTTAGAAACTATCCTGTCCGTTCATCATTGCTGAAAGACTTAATAATGATGTACTCTAGCATGAGGAGCCGGAGAAGGCAATGGCACCCCACTCCAGTACTCTTGCCTGGAAAATCCCATGGACGGAGGAGCCTGGTAGGCTGCAGTCCATGGGGTCGCTACGAGTCGGACGCGACTGAGCGACTTCACTTTCACTTTTCACTTTCATGCATTGGAGAAGGAAATGGCAACCCACTCCAGTGTTTTTGCCTGGAGAATCCCAGGGACGGCAGAGCCTGGTGGGCTGCCGTCTATGGGGTCACACAGAGTTGGACATGACTGAAGCGACTTAGCAGCAGCAGTAGCAGCAGCATGAAGAGCAGTGAACTGAGATAAAATAGTTGGATACAGGATGTAGTGATGCACAAAGAAAGCAGTAAAACATGTTGTTAAACCTAAATATGATTGGAAAAATCACATGGGGGTTGGAAGAGGAGCAAGTGTAGGGGAGAACAAAGTAGTAAGCTATGGTTCTGGTCCTGTTTGGGGAAAGGTAGATAAACTTGCTAACATTCGATTTGGCTAGGAAAAAAACTACTACTTACTACAATTTAGACACTTTGTAAACATTTTACAGGTATTATAAGAGAATATATATGTGTGTGTGTGTGTGTGTGTGTGTGTGTGTGTGTATACATCTTGGGGCTTCCCAGCTGGCACAGTGGTAAAAGAATTTTCCTGCTGATGCAAGAGACATGGGTTCTATGCCTAGGTCAGAAAGATCCCCTGGAGAAGAAAGTGGCAACCTACTCCAGCCTTCTTGCCTGAGAAATCCCGTGGACAGAGGAGCCTGGCAGGGTCCCTGGCAGGTGTCCATAGTCGGACAAGACTGAACACACACATACATAAGTATATTTTGAATGTGAGCACACACTTGTGAAGGTGTGTAAGCAAGCCCTTCTCCATGCCTTTATTTCCTCCATTTTATACAATCTGTGTTTTAATTGTGCATTGATAGTTTCTCTCTGCCCGTGGTTGGACATTAGGGCTGTAGAGTATATTCCTTAGTCTGAAGAAATGACTGTGAGCTGTACAGTTGGTGTGGTGTCACCTGTCCTGGTTTTTTATAGTATTCGATTTGTTATCTACCACAGGCTAAGCTAAACCCAGCCCAGAGTCAGCGTCTATTCCTGTCAAGATCCATTGGCATCCCCAGGGCTACTGGCATCAGTCTGATTTGCCATCTATGATCAGCACCAAAATCCCACATTTTGCCACATGACCACCTGCAGTCTTTTTCCCTCTTGTTGGCCGATGGAACGGATCTTCCTGGCCCTTTGTGCTTCAGAGGGTGCAAGAGGAACACGTCTATTAATAGATTCAGCACATCTCGTCATTGCCGCAGTGCCCCAATGTGTACTCATTACACGGGTCCAGGGGGCCACTTTGAGTGAGTACAGGGGGAGACCTGTTTGTTGATTTCAGTCACCCTGTACACCTAGAAGAGAGTTTTTCTGGTGGGCATCAATATGTGTTACTCTAATGTACCCTAATGTACTCAAATTCCCGTAGTGATTTCCTTAGGGCTGTGGCCCATATGGGCATCGCTCAAATAGGTCAGATTTCCATTGCCTTCCTGCCTGACCATAGGGCCAAGGCTATTGGCTACTACCCAAGTGTCAGTAAAAACCCAAACATAGGGGCTTTTTACTTCTGTTCACTTTTTCCATCACTGCTAGGCAAACAGTATGCAATTCAGCACAACAGACTGATCTCTTTGTATCATCTTTGATCAGAGTGGTGGCCATCCAGATAGGATGTTGTCCATTCACCTTGGAACTGCCAAGCAGCTCTTTGTAGGTCAGTTAAGAACTGTTTATAGGGAACTGCCAAAGTGATGGTGGAATCCAGCAACTCCTCATACAGTTGCAGAGTCAGTCTTAGGGAAAAAAGGCTCCCTACTCCTGAGAATCTCCTCCTTGCATTCCCCAGGCAGCATGGTCTTAGATAAACCATGTCCAGTTTGTTACTTTATTCTTTTGGATAGGCCTTCCCCATTAGAGTGTTTCTCAGACATCCTAGACATTATGGCTGTTTCACGATTCAAGATCATTTTATGTCCTTCAGTCATAGGGGTGGCTTCAGTTAATAATGTCCAGTGGCAGGATAGTAAATGCCCCTTAATTGGAAATTCTCCAGTCTGAAGTCCCAGTAGTCATTGCTGAGAGGTGCTCACAGACGTTTGCCCTAAGCCCCAGTTTGCTGCATATACTGCTGTTATACAGAGAACCTGTCCCTTCTAGCACTCTAGCTTCTGTTCCACACCACGAACGCTCAAGCAGTTTTACTAGTTCCCATTTAGCATGTTCAATTAATCTTACTTTGAAACATGGATTTACATGCCTAACGGGAGCGTTTCCCAGTCAGATACAATGTTCGTCCCTGTAATAAAGTCAAGTAAAAGGGTGCAGCCACTTTATATAAAGCTTGTTCAAATGTACCAGTTTTCCTGTAAATCTTTAGAGATCTCTTCAAGAAAATTAGAGATACCAAGGGAACATCTCACGCAAAGATGGACACAATAAAGGACAGAAATGGTATGGACCTAACAGAAGCAGAAGATATTAAGAAGAGGTGGCAAGGATATACAAAAGAATTATACAAAAAAGATCTTAATGACCCAGATAACCACGATGATGTGATCACCCAGCTAGAGCCAGAAATTCTGGAGTGCGAAGTCAAGTGGGCCTTAGGAAGCATCACTACGAACAAAGCTAGTGGAGATGATGGAATTCCAGGTGAGTTATTTCAAATCCTAAAAGATGATGCTGTTAAAGTACTGCGCTCAATAATGCCAGCAAAGTTGGAAAACTCCGCAGTAGTCACAGATCTCGAAAAGGTCAGTTTTCATTCCAATCCCAAAGAAAGGCAGTGCCAAAGAATGCTCAAACTACTGCACATTTGCATTCATCTCACATGCTAGCAAAGTAATGTTCAAAATTCTCCAAGTGAGGCTGCAACAGTATGTGAACTGAGAACTTCCAGATGTTCAAGCTGGATTTAGAAAAGGCAGAGGAACCAGAGATCAAATTGCCAACATCCGTTGAATCATAGAAAAACCAAGAGAATTCCAGAAAAACATCTGCTTCATTGACTACGCTAACAATTTGACTGTGTCAAGCTGTGGAAAATTCTGAAAGAGATGGGAATACCAGACCACCTTACCTGCCTCCTGAGAAACCTGTATGCTGGTCAAGAAACAACAGTTAGAACTGGACATGGAACAACAGATTGGTTCCAAATTGAGAAAGGAGTGCATCAAGGCTGTATATTGTCACCCTGCTTATTTAACTTATATGCAGTGTACATCATGTGAAATGCTGGGGTGGATGAAGCACAAGCTGGAATCAAGATTGCTGGGAAAATATCAATAATCTCAGGTAGACAGATGATACCACCCTTATGGCAGAAAGTGAAAATAAATTAAATACCTTCTTGATGGAGGTGAAAGAGGAGAGTGAAAAAGATGACTTAAAACTCAAAATTCAGAAAATTAAGACCATGGCATCTGGTCTCATCACTTCATGGCAAATAGATGGGGAAACAATGGAAAACAGTGACAAACTTTCTTTTCTTGGGCTCCAAAATCACTGCAGATGGTGACTGCAGCCATGAAATTAAAAGACACTCCCTGGAAGAAAATACATGACCAACCTAGACAGCATATTAAAAACGAGAGGCCTTTGTCAACAAAGGTCCATCTAGTCAAAGCTTTGGTTTTTCCAGTAGTCATGTATGGATGTGAGAGTTGGACCGTAAAGAAAGCTGATCACGAAAGAATTGATGCTTTTGAACTGTGGTGATGGAGAAGACTCTTGTGAGTCCCTTGGACTGCCGGGATATCCAAGCAGTCCATCCTGAAGGAAATAGTCCTGAAGATTCATTGGAAGGACTGATGCTGCAGCTGAAACTGAAATTACTTCAGGCACCTGATATGAAGAACTGACCCTTTGGAAAAAAACCCTGGTGCTGGGAAAGATTGAAGGCAAGAGGGAAAGGGGCGGCAGAGGATGAGATGGTTGGATGGCATCACCGACTCAATGGACATGAGTTTGAGCAAGCTCCGGGAGTTGGTGATGGACAGGGAAGCCTGGCATGCTGCAGTCCATGGGGTCGCAAAGAGTCTGACTTGAGTGAGTGACTGAACAACAACAACAGCAACTACTGATAGGTCTTCCTCCCTGGTTTTTGGTTTTACAATAGTTGGTAGAGGAAGGTGTCGTCACCCAGATAGAACATCCATCTCCATAAGACATTCAGGTGAAGTTGATACAACTTTATTATGTAATAGCTGCTTTAGCATTGCAACTTTCATTCCACATCATGCCATCCATTACATTTTACATGCTTTCAATATAATTGTAGCCCAAGTGAGGACTTAGGCAAGGGGTTTCGCTACCACAGTTCACAAAACTCTTGTAGAAAGTGAAAGTGAATGTCGCTCAGTCGTGTCTGACTCTTTGTGACCCCATGGACTATACAGTCCATGCAAGTCTCCAGGCCAGAATACTGGAGTGGGTAGCCTTTCCCTTCTTCAGGGTGTTTTCCAATCCAGGGAAATTCCAGGTCTCCCACATTGCAGGGGGATTTTTTACCAGCTGAGGCACAAAGGAAGCCCAAGAACACTGGAGTGGGTAGCCTATCCCTTCTCCAGTGGATCTTCCTGAATCAAACTGGGGTCTCCTGCATTGCAGGCAGAATCTTTACCAACTGAGCTATCATTCATGAAAACTTATCTTTCCTGTCCCTTATCAGTTTACTTACTCTTGTGCAGAAAGCTTTGATTCTTATGAGGGATTGAGCCAAGGCACCCTGCCCTTTTTCAGTCTTTATTTTGAATAATTTGCTGAACCACTGTCCCAGGATGTTGCATGTCAGGTTTCTCATTGTAATTTCTGCTTTCTGACTTTAAATTTTTTCCAAACTAGGGTAAATAGGATGGATTTGTTTCAGGCCGTTTAATGTTAGAAGGCCAGCAGGGGACCGGGGTCTCTACCTCACCTAGCCTTTGGTAAATGACTGTATTAAAAACTTTTTAACCTATCATAGGTTAAATAGGATAACCTATTTGTTTATCCTATTTCATAACAACCTCCAAACACTTTGCATCCTGCTGAGATGAGTCCTGTGATTCTCCCTCTGTCATTCTTCTTTTTTCATTCCTATCAGTAGTTGCTTTATTCACCTTATTTCTTAATAACCATTAAACATTTCCATTTATTGGAAAGAGTCCCTTGACTCTCCCCTGGGCCTCTTCTCTGATTATCCTAATGTTTTTATTAGCATCTGTGAGACCTATGAGGGGAAGATGAGTCAGCAAATTTGATAAAGTTCCTGGAACTGTTTTGGTTCATGGGCAATAAGGTATACACGGGATACTCATGTGAAAGGGCCCCTTTAACAAAGAAAGGCTTTTATGATGATATTCATAATGGGTATATTCAGCGGGTGAGTATCCCTATAGGCCAGTCCAACATGGCTTGCCTGAAGAGTATATCAGCTGTTTCATCTGGGGTGTTCCGCTTGACATTTATAGATTGTGATGGATGATTCCCTTTACTCAGGGAAATCAGACCTTACAGTGGCTTTCTAAAAAATCTAGTCTTCCATACTGGTTGTTTTCTCAGGAATAATCTCTTACGTGTCTGAATCACAAACCTGTGATTGTTCTGTAGTGGTGCTCTTTTACTCTTCCTCATTCACAACCAGAGAGACCTAAATTAGTCACTCTCATAATCCATTTCAGTAAAGTTTCCTTAGGAACCTGATGATACTGATCTACAAAATTAAACAAATCCTTCACACTCTACCACCTCTTCTTTGTGGTGACCAGGGGTCTTAGGGATGCTTTCTGTTGTCCTGCATAATTTTTCCCTTGGGCAGCAGATTTGAGGCCTGTGCCCAGGTGGAAAAATCTGAACTTGGTCTGTCAGTGTCCAACTCGGCACTCCTAATTTTGTTTTAGCTGTTATAGATAATGATAACCAAAAAATTATATATTTCATCTTTTTCATATTAGTTTATATTTCCTTGTGCATCCTGTGAACCAGCTCCTAGGGAGCTGTCTCTCAATTCCTTTGGTAACTTTTTCCTTTAGTAATTACAGAACAGCTTCTGCTCCATATCATGGCTGACCACGTGGCCACCCAAGAATCATAGATTGTTCATCAGAATCACTTTCATCCTTTCTCTTCCTAAGCCACATTTCCCTGAGCTAGGCCATTCTAGCAAATCCCACCTCTGTCATGAGCTTACATTCTGACACCAATTCACTTTCTAATACCAATTCTGATGTAGTTTCCCCTCCCCTCACCCATACCATCAAGCAGTTAATTCTGATTGTTTACTTGAGATAATACTATCAGGTCCCATAGGTTAAAGGCTCAGTTTTACAAGACTGCTGTCCTTCCCACCTCATGCTACTTGTAAGACCATGTGTCTCTTGTATCTGATCAGCTGGCTGGAAGATTAGAGGTTCTAACAAACTCCTTCCTTAGGTTTGCTTAGTTTGCTAGAGAAGCTTGCTCACACAACCCAGAGAAGCATTTTACATACTATATTACTGGTTTATTAGAGAAGCTCAGAAACTCCTAGATTGAAGAGATGCATAGGGCAAAGTTTGGAGAAAGTGGTGTGCAGTTTCTGTGCTCTTTGCACTACTCCCCTGAATTGCCAGGTGTTTATCAACTCAGAAATTCTTCAAACCCCATTATTTTGGTTTTTATGGACCCTTTATTACAGAGGCATGATTGATGAAATCTTTAGCCATTGGTGATTGAATTTAACCTCCACACTTCTCCCCAGAGGGTGGGAGGATGGGAGGGCTGGATTCCAAGTTCCAACCTTCTGATCTGTGGTTGGTCCCCCTGGCAACCAGTCCCCCACCTTAGGTTACCTAAAGGCTTTCCCCACATCACCTTAACATGACAAAAGATATTTATTGCTCTCTTCTTTTAGAAAATGTCAAGTTTTGGGAGCTCCCTGTTGGGAATGAAGACAGACAGAAAGCAGTTGACCCTTGAACTACATGATTTGAGTTACATGGATCCACTTAGATGTGAATTTTTTTTTTTCAATAGGAAAGAGTATAATAATAGTACACTGTGTGATGAATTGAAGCTCAAAATACAGAACCTTGGTTAGAGAGGATCCAGGGATACAGTGGACTGACAAATTATATGTGGATTTTCAACTGCATGATGCATTGGCTCTCATAACCATTGTGTTGTTAAAGGGTCAAGTGTATAAATTCCTTATTATAAATCAAAGAATTATTTCACATCATCTGTCAGCAGAAGCTACAATATGTTTGGGCTTCCCGGGTGGCACTAGTGGTAAAGAATCTGCCTCCCAGTACCGAAGATGCAAGAGACTGTTGTGATCCCTGGGTTGAGAAGATCCCCTGGAGTAGAAAATAGCACCCGACTCCAAATATTCTTGCCTGGAAAATTCCATGGGCAGAGGAGCCTGGTGGGCTGCTGTCCGTGGGGCTGCAAAGAGTCAGATATGACTGAGCGCGTGCACACACACACACACACAATATGTTCAGGGAGAGAGACATATTAATAATCAGAGACTTTAACACTTCCCTCTTCATCCAAGATAGATCATATTCATGAAAAATAAGCAAGTATGTAGACTACCTTAAGATATGATCAAGAGTGGATCTTGATTATAGCAAATTATAAGCCATGACATTAAAGTACTATATTTACTTTTTAAGCACACACAGAATGTTAATGAATTTTGAACAGGATAGAGGCCAACAAAATTACTCTGATTTACAAAGAATGGAGATAATAAAAAGAGTATTTTCTGATCATAATGCAATGTATTAAGACTGAACAGCTCAGTCCAAAAACAGCAAGAAAGGAGAAAAATGATTCATAGAAAACCTTGGATCAGTTCAGTTCAGTTCAGTCGCTCAGTTGTGTCTGACTCTTTGTGACCCCACGAATCACAGCACACCAGGCCTCCCCGTCCATCACCAACTCCTGGAGTTCACTGAGACTCACGTCCATCGAGTTAATGATGCCATCCAGCCATCTCATCCTCTGTTGTCCCCTTCTCCTCCTGCCCCCAATCCCTCCCAGCATCAGAGTCTTTTCCAATGAGTCAACTCTTTGCATGAGGTGGCCAAAGTACTGGAGTTTCAGCTTTAGCATCATTCCTTCCAAAGAAATCCCAGGGCTGATCTCTTTCAGGATGAACTGGTTGGATCTCCTTGCAGTCCAAGGGACTCTCAAGAGTCTTCTCCAACACCACAGTTCAAAAGCATCAATTCTTTGGCGCTCAGCCTTCTTCACAGTCCAACTCTCACATCCATACATGACCACAGGAAAACCCATAGCCTTGACTAGACGGACCTTTGTTGGCAAAGGAACGTCTGCTTTTGAATATGCTATCTAGGTTGGTCATAACTTTCCTTCCAAGGAGTAAGTGTCTTTTAATTTTATGGCTGCAGTCACCATCTGCAGTGATTTTGGAGCCCCCCAAAATAAAGTCTGACACTGTTTCCACTGTTTCCCCATCTATTTCTCATGAAGTGGTGGGACTGGATGCCATGATCTTCATTTTCTGAATGCTGAGCTTTAAGCCAACTTTTTCACTCTCCACTTTCACTTTCATCAAGAGGCTTTTGAGTTCCTCTTCACTTTCTGCCATAAGGGTGGTGTCATCTGCATATCTGAGATTATTGATATTTCTCCTGGCAATCTTGATTCCAGCTTGTGTTTCTTCCAGTCCAGCGTTTCTCATGATGTACTCTGCATATAAGTTAAATAAGCAGGGTGACAATATACAGCCTTGACGAACTCCTTTTCCTATTTGGAACCAGTCTGTTGTTCCATGTCCAGTTCTAACTGTTGCTTCCTGACCTGCATACAGATTTCTCAAGAGGATAGATACTATCAAATGACAAAACTAAAACAACTTTTTAATGGGTTTATTCTTTATTCAAAAGAAAGCAGTGCATGGGTTGAAGAAGTAAGTTCAGAGGCCTCACAGCTGTGGAACTCTCCGGAGGGATTTGGACCAGAGGGATTTTTATAGAGCACTGGAAGCTGCAGTGTAGAAACGAAGCATGATTGCTGGGGATGCATATCTATCATTATTTAGAAAGACTGAGGAACGAGGAAAGAAGTATAGAGTCCAGCCTTGACTTTGCATCTGGGGTTCAACTGACTGGATATACTGCTATTTTGGGCAAAGGAAGCATCTATAGGAGCACCAAAGTTTGGTTTGCTGATGTGGCAGTGGGCAGAAACTACTCCATCCTGGACCTAGAAACTTATTTCAACAATAGAAAGCACAAAGATGATAGAAAAAAATTAAGGTGTCAATAAGTCATAGTGGAGTGTATATAATAGTACATGACTGAGGACTTACCTGGTAGCCCAGTGGTTAAGGCTTGTATTTCCACTGCAGGGGACACAGGTTGCATTCCTGGGTGGGGAACTGTGGCATGCCATGTGCTACATGCCATCTCCTTCCTGCACACCGCCCCCCCGCCCCCAAAAGAAAAACTAACCGTATATGACTGAGATTATACTTTGGGGAAGAAAAGGAAATTCCGGTGTATGCTTTTTACAACAAATATGTAATTGGTAAAAAGAAGATGCGCCAGGTAATTAGCACTCCTCTTCACCACCCCTTACCAAAAATTAAGCAACTTTTTAAAGAGTACACAAATTTGAATTCAAGATAAAGAGAATAAAGAGGGTCACTAAATGATTATGTTTGGGTTCATAATCCATAAATGATTTTGATTCCACCAAGTTTGTGATTGTGTGTTCCCATATGGTTCAGGAATATGACACCCTAAAATTTTCATCCATGTACATTTTATTTCTTAAGTTGAATTTTGGTCTGATTTAGACTTAGGAGCATGCTTTATCTTCTCTTTTAGATCGTAAGTCTAGTCAAATCTTTTTTGAGTTGCAGGATATTTGAAATATTTTGCTGAGATGAAAAAGGAAATAAAAGCACACACACAAAAACAAAACGCTGCAACTGAAGAGTACGCAACTGAACTTGGATATGTCACTACTATGCTTTGTTGTTTCCTCTTGAATAGTTTCTTGTTTTGTTAATGCCTTTTAGGTCCATAATATCCCGTTTGAGAAGCAATTCTTGTGTGTTAGGGATATCTCTATATTTTTGCCTCTGCAGAAATTATCAGTGCATTTCTTTGATTTGCACTTAGCTTATTTATTTCAGCAAGTCCTATCATTGAACAAAATGGTCATGACATTCCAAGTGAGTATATAACATCATAAAGGTATTATCTGGTTGAAGATTGAAAATAAATAGAAATTAGAATAACCAGTGCTTGCCTAGAAATTTCTCATCTGAAAAGAGAGTAATAGAACAAACAGTGTGACTTTGCAGTTGACATAATGCAGTTATACACATGGTAGAATCAAAATATAGCTAATGTCTTTATTTTAAGAAAGCTTGAGAATTCAAAATGATTTAATGTTTTATGATGACAATTATTGTTTTTCCCAGTTTTTCATTGCTTCACTTATTATATATCTGTCATGCATTCTGCTACTACTGATTACCATTTATGTGTCAGGCAATTAATTATTGTGTATAAAATAGTGAACTATATTTTGGAAGACAGTTCTCCATTTTGGGGGGCATATTTTGTATCATTGTTTTTTTTCAATAATTTTTAAATCTTTGAATCTTTTCATTCTTTTCATGGGTTTTTGTATAGAAAACATACTTGATGGAGATATTTAGGACACAAGGCAAATTCTTTTCCTAACCATAATAAAGAAGATGTCTCCCTCTAAGACAGAGGTTAGTCAGGCTTGCTAGCAACCCCTGTGAAAGATTGGAGTTTCTGTGTGTGCAGCAACTGCTTGGGCTTCTCTCTGCATCAGCTTTATGGGACTTTGGAGGGCAGAGCAAACCAATGCATACCTGAAGCTCATACAGCCTGCTGTGCTTGAGTAATAGAATGCCCTGTCTCTGACCCAGTAGCCTCTGGCTTTTGCCAGCATTTATGAAATGGGCAGGCTAATTTGTTAGCTTGCAAGTAGGGCAAAATCTCAGACCTTTCATAGTTTTTTCATAGTTCTTGACCCAGTATAGTTCTTGACCCAGTAGATTCTGGGTGCTTGATCTTACAGAATTTGTTTTCTAGTGGAAGTGACAGACTATGAAACAGTCTACACTGTGATAATTGTTGTGATGGATAATTACAGTTAGTGTTGAAGTACCTACCAGGAACACTTAGCTAACCTCATTAAAGGGAATCAAGGAAAACTTTCTGAGGGAACTGACATGATAAAAACTAGAGAAGAAGTTAGGCAGGGAAACGACAGGAATGCAAAAGAGTTATACTTCTTGAAATGTGTGTGCATGATTGTCTTATACTTTGTTTTGTGTTTATGAATTATCTTGTTCACATTTTAAACTTCTGGAATAC
Organism: Bos indicus x Bos taurus; assembly: GCF_003369695.1. NCBI lineage: Eukaryota > Metazoa > Chordata > Mammalia > Artiodactyla > Bovidae > Bos > Bos indicus x Bos taurus. The sequence goes on along the minus strand of NC_040087.1, from coordinate 26,133,822 downwards.
AGGCACCATTTCGTATCTCCCACAGATTCTATTCTGTGCTGTTCCTCATGTTTAAGATATATTTTTTCATTTCTTGTAAGCTGCACCTAGTTGACTGTTTTGTTCTTAAAAATATATCCAGTTTGACAGTCCTCATCTTTAAATTGGAGTGTTTAATCTCTCTACATGTAATGTAACTACTGATGTATTTGGCTTTAGTCATATCATATTACTCTTAGCTTTCTATTTTTCTTGCCTGTTTAGCATGTTTTCCTCATGCTTATTGACTTTTATATTTACTTTCTAAAATTATTTTCACCCCCTCTATTAAGTTTTAGAAGTGTATTATTTCCCTTTCAGTGGTTATACTAGAAATTATAATGTATATCTTTGATTTATTAAAGGGTGAAATAAAATCCATTCTTTTTATCTCTCTCCCAGCTTTAGAGCTTTTGTTTTTATTTATTTTAATCTTTTGTATCTTTTAAGCCTTTTTTGACTTTGTTGTTACTGGGATATATATATATATATATATAATAAATATTTATTTAGATTTACCCATATTTTTACCCTTTCCCTAAGTTGTAATTCTTCTGTCGCCTATGTGTGTATGTAACTGTTTTAGTTTCCTTTGATTTTTGAAGAATGTATTTCTTGTTATTCAGTTGCTCAGTCATGTCTGACTCTGCAACCCTATGGACTGGCTTCCCAGTCCTTTACTATCTCCCAGAGTTTGCTCAGACTCATGTCCATTCAGTCGATGATGCGATCCAACCATATCCAACCTCTGTCGCCCCCTTTTCCCACCTTCAGTCTTTCCTGGCATCAGGATGTATTTCTGGATATAGATAAAAAATGATAGTTCTTTTCTCTCCTCACTTAGAAGATAAAATGACTTGTTTTGATATCTTCTGACTTTTTATTTCAGTTTTAAAACAGTATCTTGCTACCTCTTTGAAGATAATGTGCTTCTTCTGGTTACTTTTTAAGATATTTCTTTGTATATTTTTGGCACCTTTTCTCTGATGTGCACAGGTGTGATTTTCTTAGTGAACTGAATGATAGAAGTGATTCTTAAACCTATGGCTTAATTTCTTTAAAAAAGCCTTGAAAAGTCCTCTACCTTTGTGTGTTTAAATAGTGCCACCTGTCTGACTGGAGATCTAATTATCCATATAATAGATCTATTAATTTCATTTCATATCCTTCCCCCCCACCTCATCTATTTTAATCTTTATTTTACTCTGTGCATATGTCTGCATTTTTTGCAAGCATGTTCCAGTTCACTAATTCTTTCTTCAGCTGTTTGTAGTCAGCTATAAGACTCACTGTTAAGTCATTTATTTCAGTTATTTTATTTTTCAGTTGTAGAAAGTACATATTATAGTCTTATAGTTTCCAATTAACTGCTGAAATCCTAAATCCTATTGCTTATTTCCTTGAGCACATTAGTTAAAACTGGTTTAAATTATGAGTCTCATAACTCCTTGTATTTGCTTCCCGGGTGGCTCAGTGATAAAGAATCCACCTGCAATACAGGAGACGTGGGGTAGATCCCTGGGTTGGGAAGATTTTCTGGAGAAGAAAATGGCAACCCACTGAAGTATTCTTTCCTGGGAAATCCCAAGGACAGAGGAACCTGGTGGCTAGAGTCCATGGTATCGCAAGAGAGTTGAACATGGCTTAGGCACTAAAAACAAAAATATATTTGCTTCATATATGTCTCTTATTTTTCTTGGCTTTCATTCCCATCTTTTCTTATGACTGGCTATTTTTGTGTAAGGTCTGAATAAAGTGTATAAAAAGTTGTGGAGCTAATTTGAGGCTTTGTGTGTTGTTGTCATCCTCCAGGGGTTACTTTTGCTTTAGGCAAGCACCCAGGCTTGAGACCCTAGCAGTCTCAGATTGTCATAATGCAGTTAGGAATTGAGATGGTTTGAATTTCTGTTTCATCTCTGCAAGGGCTTTTCTGTTTCTTTCTTTTTAAAATTGGTATAAAACTCACATTGAGCAATTCACCATAACCATTTTAAAGGATACAATTCAGTGCCTTTTAGTATATTTACAGTGCTGTATGACTGTTACCACTGTCTAATCCCAGAATATTTCTATCACCCCAAAAAAGAGACTGTTTACCTCCGAATCTCCCATCTCTCCATCTTTGACAACTACTGATCTACTGTTTGTCCCTGTGAATTTGCCTTTTCTAAGCGTAATCATACAATAGGTGGTCTTTTGTGACTGACTTCTTTTACTTGGTATGTGTGGGCTATATTTTTTTCCGCCTTACCCCTGGTTAGTAGCTCTTCATGATAGCAAGAAAGAGGTCCTTGTTTGTAAAGATTCTTCCCTTGTAAGATTCTGAACCTTAGTTTTTGTCTCACTATTTCCAGAGGTAGGTGAAAATATATGTTCAGGTTCTCAGCCTTTCACTTATTTCTTTTGCAGTGACCATTTGGCTTCAGGGGAAAAATAACTTTAATACTGAGGTTATTTACTTCTCTGAGCTTTCTTCCTCTCTAAATCTGGCTTGGGAATTGAATTCTTTATTGTCTTCAGAGATCCTGATGTCTTCAAATATTTTTATATTTTCTAGTTCTCAGGGGGATGATGGTGGGGGTGGGCTCCATAAATTTTCCTGAACAGCTGAATTCATTTATTCAGCGAGTATCTATTGAATGACATATAGGTGCCAGGTGCTAGCGTATAACTGTGTACAAAGCAGAGAGAAGTCTATGGTCTCATAGTGGTGACATTCTAGGGACGGGTAGTATGAAATAAACATATACTAAATTGGACTATACAGAAAGCTGAGCACCGAAGAATTGATGCTTTTGAAACGTGGTATTGGACGTCAGGATGGGGAACACATGTACACCCATGGCTGATTCATGTGAATGTATGGCAAAAACCACCACAATATTGTAAAGTAATTAGCTTCCAATTAAAATAAATTTTTTTAAAAATTTTATTTAATTTTTAAACTTTACATAATTGTATTAGTTTTGCCAAATATCAAAATGAATCCACCACAAGCATACATGTGTTCCCCATCCTGAACCCTCCTCCCTCCTCCCTCCCCATACCATCCCTCTGGGTCGTCCCAGTGCACTAGCCCCAAGCATCCAGTATCGTGCATCGAACCTGGACTGGCATCTCATTTCATACATGATATTTTACATGTTTCAATGCCATTCTCTCAAATCTTCCCACCCTCTCCCTCTCCCACAGAGGCCATAAGACTGTTCTATACATCAGTGTCTCTTTTGCTGTCTCGTACACAGGGTTATTGTTACCATCTTTCTAAATTCCATATATATGCATTAGTATACTGTATTGGTGTTTTTCCTTCTGGCTTACTTCACTCTGTATAATAGGCTCCAGTTTCATCCACCTCATTAGAACTGATTCAAATGTATTCTTTTTAATGGCTGAGTAATACTTCATTGTGTATATGTACCACCGCTCTCTTATCCATTCATCTGCTGATGGACATCTAGGTTGCTTCCATGTCCTGGCTATTATAAACAGTGCTGCAATGAACATTGGGGTACACGTGTCTCTTTCCCTTCTGGTTTCCTCAGTGTGTATGCCCAGCAGTGGGATTGCTGGATCATAAGGCAGTTCTATTTCCAGTTTTTTAAGGAATCTCCACACTGTTCTCCATAGTGGCTGTACTAGTTTGCATTCCCACCAACAGTGTAAGAGGGTTCCCTTTTCTCCACACCCTGTCTAGCATTTATTATTTGTAGACTTTTGGATAGCAGCCATTCTGACTGGTGTGAAATGGTACCTCATAGTGGTTTTGATTTGCATTTCTCTGATAATGAGTGATGTTGAGCATCTTTTCATGTGTTTGTTAGCCATCTGTATGTCTTCTTTGGAGAAATGTCTATTTAGCTCTTTGGCCCATTTTTTGATTGGGTCATTTATTTTTCTGGAGTTGAGCTATAGGAGTTGCTTGTATATTTTTGAGATTAGTTGTTTGTCAGTTGCTTCATTTGCTATTATTTTCTCCCATTCTGAAGGCTGTCTTTTCACCTTGCTAATAGTTTCCTTTGATGTGCAGAAGCTTTTAAGGTTAATTAGGTCCCACTTGTTTAATTTTGCTTTTATTTCCAATATTCTGGGAGGTGGGTCATAGAGGATCCTGCTGTGATGTATGTCAGAGAGTGTTTTGCCTATGTTCTCCTCTAGGAGTTTTATAGTTTCTGGTCTTACGTTGAGATCTTTAATCCATTTTGAGTTTATTTTTGTGTATGGTGTTAGAAAGTGTTCTAGTTTCATTCTTTTACAAGTGGTTGACCGGATTTCTCAGCACCACTTGTTAAAGAGATTGTCTTTAATCCATTGTATGTTCTTGCCTTCTTTGTCAAAGATAAGGTGTCCATATGTGCGTGGATTTATCTCTGGGCTTTCTCTTTTGTTCCATTGATCTATATTTCTGTCTTTGTGCCAGTACCATACTGTCTTGATAACTGTGGCTTTGTAGTAGAGCCTGAAGTCAGGTAGGTTGATTCCTCCAGTTCCATTCCTCTTTCTCAGGATCACTTTGGCTATTCGAGGTTTTTTGTATTTCCATACAAAGTGTGAAATTATTTGTTCTAGCTCTTTGAAGAATACTGTTGGTAGCTTGATAGGGATTGCATTGAATCTATAAATTGCTTTGGGTAGTATACTCATTTTCACTATATTGATTCTTCCAATCCATGAACATGGTATATTTCTCCATCTATTAGTGTCCTCTTTGATTTCTTTCACCAGTGTTTTATAGTTTTCTATATATAGGTCTTTAGTTTCTTTAGGTAGATATATTCCCAAGTATTTTATTCTTTCCGTTGCAATGGTGAATGGAATTGTTTCCTTAATTTCTCTTTCTGTTTTCTCATTATTAGTGTATAGGAATGCAAGGGATTTCTGTGTGTTGATTTTATATCCTGCAACTTTACTATAGTCATTGATTATTTCTAGTAATTTTCTGGTGGAGTCTTTAGGGTTTTCTATGTAGAGGATCATGTCATCTGCAAATAGTGAGAGTTTTACTTCTTCTTTTCCAATTTGGATTCCTTTTATTTCTTTTTCTGCTCTGATTGCTGTGGCCAAAACTTCCAAAACTATGTTGAATAGTAATGGTGAGAGTGGGCACCCTTGTCTTGTTCCTGACTTTAGAGGAAATGCTTTCAATTTTTCACCATTGAGGATAATGTTTGCTGTGGGTTTGTCATATATAGCTTTTATTATGTTGAGGTATGTTCCTTCTATTCCTGCTTTCTGGAGAGTTTTTATCATAAGCAGGTGTTGAATTTTGTCAAAGGCTTTCTCTGCATCTATTGAGATAATCATATGGTTTTTATTTTTCAATTTGTTAATGTGGTGTATTACATTGATTGATTTGCGGATATTGAAGAATCCTTGCATCCCTGGGATAAAGCCTACTTGGTCATAGTGTATGATCTTTTTAATGTGTTGTTGGATTCTGATTGCTAGAATTTTGTTAAGGATTTTTGCATCTATGTTCATCAGTGATATTGGCCTATAGTTTTCTTTTTTTGTGGGATCTTTGTCAGGTTTTGGTATTAGGGTGATGGTGGCCTCATAGAATGAGTTTGGAAGTTTACCTTCCTCTGCAATTTTCTGGAAGAGTTTGAGCAGGATAGGTGTTAGATCTTCTCTAAATTTTTGGTAGAATTCAGCTGTGAAGCCGTCTGGACCTGGGCTTTTGTTTGCTGGAAGATTTTTGATTACAGTTTCAATTTCCGTGCTTGTGATGGGTCTGTTAAGATTTTATATTTCTTCCTGGTTGAGTTTTGGAAAGTTGTACTTTTCTAAGAATTTGTCCATTTCTTCCTCGTTGTCTATTTTATTGGCATATAATTGTTGATAGTAGTCTCTTATGATCCTTTGTATTTCTGTGTTGTCTGTTGTGATCTCTCCATTTTCGTTTCTAATTTTATTGATTAGATTTTTCTCCCTTTGTTTCTTGATGAGTCTGGCTAATGGTTTGTCAATTTTATTTATCCTTTCAAAGAACCAACTTTTGGTTTTGTTGATTTTTGCTATGGTCTCTTTTGTTTCTTTTGCATTTATTTCTGCTCTAATTTTTAAGATTTCTTTCCTTCTACTAACCCTGGGGTTCTTCATTTCTTCCTTTTCTAGTTGCTTTAGGTGTAGAGTTAGGTTATTTATTTGACTTTTTTCTTGTTTCTTGAGGTGTGCCTGTATTGCTATGAACTTTCCCCTTAGGACTGCTTTTATCGTGTCCCACCGGTTTTGGGTTGTTGTGTTTTCATTTTCATTCGTTTCTGTGCAAATTTTGTTGTCTTTTTTGATTTCTTCTGTGATTTGTTGGTTATTCAGCAGCGTGTTGTTCAGCCTCCATATGTTGGAATTTTTAATAGTTTTTCTCCTGTAATTGAGATCTAATCTTACTGCATTGTGGTCAGAAAAGATGCTTGGAATGATTTCTATTTTTTTGAATTTACCAAGGCTAGCTTTATGGCCCAGGATGTGATCTATCCTGAAGAAGGTTCCATGTGTGCTTGAGAAAAAGGTGAAATTCATTGTTTTGGGATGAAATGTCCTATAGATATCAATTAGGTCTAACTGGTCTATTGTATCATTTAGTTTGTGTTTCCTTGTTAATTTTCTGTTTAGTTGATCTATCCATAGGTGTAAGTGGGATATTAAAGTCTCCCACTATTATTGTGTTATTGTTAATTTCTCCTTTCATACTTGTTAGCATTTGTCTTATGTACTGTGGTGCTCCCGTGTTGGGTGCATATATATTTATAATTGTTATATCTTCTTCTTGGATTGATCCTTTGATCATCATGTAGTGACCTTCTTTGTCTCTTTTCACAGCCTTTGTTTTAAAGTCTATTTTATCTGATATGAGTATTGCTACTCCTGCTTTATTTTGGTCTGTATTTGCATGGAAAATCTTTTTCCAGCCCTTCACTTTCAGTCGGTATGTGCCCCCTGTTTTGAGGTGGGTCTCTTGTAGACAACATATGTGGGGGTCTTGTTTTTGTATCCATTCAGCCAGACTTTGTCTTTTGGTTGGGGCATTCAACCCATTTACGTTTAAGGTAATTACTGATAAGTATGATTCCGTTGCCATTTACTTTATTGTTTTGGGTTCGAGTTTATACACCGTTTTGTATTTCCTGTCTAGAGAATATCGTTTAGTATTTGTTGAAGAGCTGGTTTGGTGGTGCAGAATTCTCTGAGCTTTTGCTTGTCTGAAAAGCTTTTGATTTCTCCTTCATACTTGAATGAGATCCTTGCTGGGTACAATAATCTGGGCTGTAGGTTATTTTCTTTCATCATTTTAAGTATGTCTTGCCATTCCATCCTGGCTTGAAGAGTTTCTATTGAAAGATCAGCTGTTATCCTTATGGGAATTCCCTTGTGTGTTATTTGTTGTTTTTCCCTTGCTGCTTTTAATATTTGTTCTTTGTGTTTGATCTTTGTTAATTTGATTAATATGTGTCTTGGGGTGTTTCTCCTTGGGTTTATCCTGTTTGGGACTCTCTGGGTTTCTTGAACTTGGGTGATTATTTCCTTCCCCATTTTAGGGAAGTTTTCAACTATTATCTCCTCAAGTATTTTCTCATGGTCTTTCTTTTTGTCTTCTTCTTCTGGAACCCCTATGATTCGAATGTTGTAGCGTTTAATATTGTCCTGGAGGTCTCTGAGATTGTCCTCATTTCTTTTGATTCATTTTTCTTTTATCCTCTCTGATTCATTTATTTCTACCATTCTATCTTCTAATTCACTAATCCTATCTTCTGCCTCTGTTATTCTACTATTTGTTGCCTCCAGAGTGTTTTCAATTTCATTTATTGCATTATTCATTATATATTGACTCTTTTTTATTTCTTCTAGGTCCTTGTTAAACGTTTCTTGCATCTTCTCAGTCCTTGTCTCCAGGCTATTTATCTGTGATTCCATTTTAGTTTCAAGATTTTGGATCAATTTCACTATCATTATTCTGAATTCTTTATCAGGTAGATTCCCTATCTCTTCCTCTTTTGTTTGGTTTGGTGGGCATTTATCCTGTTCCTGTATCTGCTGGGTATTCCTCTGTCTCTTCATCTTGTTTAAATTGCTGAGTTTGGGGTGTCCTGTCTGTATTCTGGCAGTTTGTGGAGTTCTCTTTATTGTGGCTTTTCCTCACTGTGTGTGGGTTTGTACAGGTGGCTTGTGAAGGTTTCCTGGTTAGGGAAGCTTGTGTCGGTGTTCTGGTGGGTGGAGCTGTATTTCTTCTCTCTGGAGTGCAATGAAATGTCCAGTAATGAGTTATGAGATGTCTATGGTTTTGGGGTGACATTGGGCAGCTTGTATCTTGAAGCTCAGGGCTGTGTTCCTTTGTTGCTGGAGAATTTGCTTGGTATGTCTTGCCCTGGAACTTGTTGGCCCTTGTGTGGTGCTTGGTTTCAGTGTCGGTGTGGAGGCGTTTGATGAGCTCCTGTCTCTTAATGTTCCTTGGAGTCAGGAGTTCCCTGGAGTCAGGGTTTGGACTTAAGCCTCCTGCTTCCAGTTATTTGTCTTATTTTTACAGTAGTTTCAAAACTTCTCCTTCTATACAGCACCATTGATACAGCACCATTGATAAAACATCTACGTTAAAGATGAAAAGTTTCTCTACTGTGGGGGTAACTCAGAGAGGTTCACAGCATTACATGGAGAAGAGAAGAGGGAGGAGGGAGTTAGAGGTGACCCAAATGAGATGAGGTGAATCAATAGTGGAGAGAGTGGGCTAGCCAGTAGTCACTTCCTTATGTGCACTCCACAACTGGACCACTCAGAGATGTTCACGGAGTTATACAGAGAAGAGAAGAAGGAGGAAGGAGACAGAGTTGGCCAGAAGGATAAAAGGGGGGAATGAAAAGGAGGCAGACAGATCCAGCCAGTAATCAGTTCCATAAGTGTTCTCCACCATCTGAAACACACAGAAACTCACAGAGTTGGGTAGAGTAGAGATGGGTTAGGGAGGAGACACAGGCGACCTGGTGGAGAAAAAGGAGAGTCCAAAGGGAGGGAGAGCAGTCAAGTCAGTAATCTCGCTCCCTAGTGAAAAATGGGTCCTGAGGATTGGGTTCTTAAAGGTACAAAATTGGTAACAAATACATAAAAGCAAAAATTAAAAATCTAGAGTAGAGTTTGGAATTACAAAAATATGATGTTAAAGGAAAGAAGAAGGAAAAGAAAGAGAGAAAAAACGAACAAAGAATAACAAACTAGGTCGTGAAAATTATAAAGAAAATACAGGTACAAAATTGATAACTAATACCAAAAAGCAAAAATTAAAAATCTAGAGTAGAGTTTGGAATTTCAAAAATACAATGTTAGAAAAAAGGAAGGAGAGACATAAAGAGAGAAAACAAACAAACAAAAATGAACAATGTTGCAAAAATTATAAAGAAAATACAGGTACAAAATTGATATCAAATACCAAAAAGCATAAATTAAAAATCTAGAGTAGAGTTTGGAATTTCAGATATACAATGTTATATAAAAGAAGAAGAGAAAGAAACAGAAAAAAAAAAGTCACAGAAATTATAAAAAAAAACTATAGGTACAAAATTGATAACATATACCAAAAAGCTAAAATTAAAAAACTAGAGTAGAGTTTGGAATTTTAAAAATACAATGTTAAAGAAAAGAAGGGAAAAAAAAAAAAAAAACAAGGTCAAAAAATTATAAAATATATGTATATGAAGTTTGCTGAAGAAGAAAAAAAATAGGGTCTTTTTTTTTTTTTTGCAAAGTAATAGGTTATAAAAGTGAAAATTAAAGGAACAATAGAGGACTTAAAAAAATTTTTTTTTCTAAAAATTAAAAAAAAAAAAGAATGATCGTAAAAATAGTAAAAATATATCTAGGACTTTTTCTGGTTTTATTGTGAGTATTGTGGGTTCAGTTCATTTTTGGCTAGTTCCTTGGTCCGACTTATATTTCTCAAGATCTATAGGCCCCTTCCTATGTAGTCCGTAGTAACCACGGGGTTTTAATCTATTGCCTGTAGCTTCCAAGGCTTTTCCCTCTGTTATAACTTCTGTTTGCTCGTCTCTTCAGTGTCTGGTTACCGCCCTGACACAAAGGCGACGGTGGGGGAAACTTTTTTTTTTTTTTTAGGCTCACTTGTTCAGTCACGCTGTGGGGAGGGAAGGATGCTGCAAACAAATAACACTGGCGTGCGTTCGCAGTGCCTCAGCCACACTGGGTCTGCCCTCGCTCACGGCGCGTGTAGCCTCCCTGCCCTCACTGCTTGGGCTCTAGGTTGTTCCGCCGGGAACAATCCGAGGCCGGCCCTGGGCTGCATGTACCTCCCAGGTCCAAGCCGCTCAGGTTCAGGTACTCCGGTAGTCCTCAGAGGCGCAGACTCAGTTGGGCCTGCATTTTGTGCTCTTCCCAGGTCCGAGCAGCTCAGGTGATGAGGTGTTTGGCGAGTGCCAATGCTGCGACTTATCGCCTCCCCGCCACTCGGTTATCTGGGTGTAAAACTGGTGCACCTTCTCAGGCAGATGTTGACCGTCCAGACCCCCAAGAAGTTTAGTTAGCAAAGAAGCCTGCTTACAGTTTTATAGATAATGTCTCTCTGGGGCTGCGATTGCCCCCTTCCAGCTCTGGCTGCCTGTCACCGGAGGGGGAAGGTCTGCAGCCGGCTATCTCTGTTCAGTCCTTTGTTCCGTGCGCGGGCCTGGCGGTGTCTTAGGTTGGGGCTGGCTTTTCGCGTGGTAGATATCCCACAGTCTGGTTTGCTAGCCCAAATTATTTCGCTCAGATAGTGCTCAGGGCATTCAGGCCAGATTCTTACTCTGAGCGATGCAGCCCGCACCGCGCCTCCTGCCCAGCCCCCGCTTGCTAAGGGCGTGTGCAGGCGTCTGCGCTGCTTCTCCGCTGGGGGAGTTACCGTAGGGCTCGCAATCTGCGAGTTTTAATTGTTTATTTATTTTTTCTCCCTGTTATGTTGCCCTCTGTGCTTCCAGAGCTCGGCACAGATTCGGCAGTGAGAAGGTTTCTTGGTGTTTGGAAACTTCTCTCTTTTTAAGACTCCCTTCCCGGGACGGAGCTCCGTCCCTCCCTCTTTTGTCTCTTTTTTTGTCTTTAATATTTTTTCCTACCTCCTTTCGAAGAGTTGGGTTGCTTTTCTGGGTGCCTGATTTCCTCTGCCGGCATTCAGTAGTTGTTTTGTGGAATTTACTTGACGTTTAAATGCTCTTTGGATGAATTTGTGGGGGAGAAAGTGTTCTCCCCTCCTACTCCTCCGCCATCTTGGCTCCTCCCTAAAATAAATTTTAAAAAATGAAAAAAAAATGAAATGTGGTGTTGGAGAAGTCTCTTGAGAGTCCTTTGGACTGCCAGGAGCTCCAACCAGTCCATCCTAAAGGAAATCAGTAATGAATATTCATTGCAAGGACTGATGCTGAAGCTAAAACTCTAGTACTTTGGCCACCTGATGCAAAGAACCAACTCATTTGAAAAGACCCTGATGCTGGGAAAGAGTGAAGGCAGAAGGAGAAGGGAATGACAGAGGATGAGATGGTTGGATGACATCACTGACTCAGTGGACATTAGTTTGAGCAAGCCCTGGGAGCTTCCTATATTTTACTATCTCTTAAAGTTTTTGGTAATTTTGTTTTTTTAAATAATATTGCAGTTTTATCTTGTAATAGTATTAATCACTTGTCATTTAGATCTGTTGATTAGCACATGATGCTAATGAAGTTAATGTCATGAGTGTTGTTCCCATGTAAACCGGTAAGTTTCCTTTTCCTTCCTTATTTTTTCCTGGCTGCCCATCTCATCCTGGAAAAATAAGGGAAATAAGCGTTTTTTGTGTACCTGTTCTAAGCTGGTTACTGTTGGGTACTTAACATGGAATAGCTTCTTTAATCAACCAATGTACCTGTGAGGTAGGTGGTGGTATATCAAGAATTTACTTGCCAAGCCATGAATTCAGTGAGCTGTAGAGTCAGGCGTTGGTCCCAAGTTGGCCCAGCTGGAAGGCTTTGTGTCATGATCAACTGTGGGTCAGTGAAAACCACTTTTTACATAGCATATAAAAACAGAATAGTGGATTTTTAGCCTTGTGTTAGTGTATTGCTCCTTTTCTTCTTGGTTAAGTGGCATCCTTAATCAGTATTTCCTTGGACTACATCACCTTCCTTTAATTAGCTTTTATTTTATATTCTGATTAGAATTTGATAAATTGACATGTTAGGGGATGAAGAGAAATTGTATAAGGAAGGGACTGCTTAGAATATTATGGTGAGTTCCCTGGTGGCTCAGGTGGTAAAGCATCTGCCTACAATGCAGGAAACACAGGTTTGATCCCTGGGTCAGGAAGATGCCCTGGAGAAGGAAATAGCAACCCTTTCCAGTACTCTTGCCTGGAAAATCCCATGGACAGAGGAGCCTGGTAGGCTACAGTCCATGGGGTTGCAAAGAGTCTGACATGACTGAGTGACTTAGGATATTACAGAGTGGAACTGGAGGTGGAAAGTTGAATGGCATTAGGGTTGCTTCTGATTATGTAAAGGATACCTCATTTTCATGGGAGAATTGGGAGTAATTCTTTGATCAAAAAGGCCAAAAAAGTATAAAGTTGAAAATTCTAAAAATGTAAATACTATTTTATATCTCATTTTAAATGTACTAAGATCACAGAACTATATTAAATGCTTGTTTAGTAGGTACATAATAGTTTCAGTATTACAGTGCATACTGTATAGGTGCTGCTTATGGTTTGATTAATAAGACAAATGTGAATCCTGTTTTCAGGGAGCTTATGGTCTAGTGTTTATATACAAATCTTGATAATTACAGTTATTACAGCCCTCTCCTCAGCTTATATTTTTCTTCTGATTGTAAAAATAAAAGATTTTCTTATTAGAAAATTTATAGAGTCAAAAGTATGTAAAGATGAAAAGATTGCCTACAACTCAGTTACAGTTTTAGAAACATTTTTATTCCTTTTCTCTCCATGTAAATTTATTAACACAGCTAGAACATTTGTCTCTTGAGATAAAGAAAAATTTACTGTTTTAATGTAGCTCTCTTTTAAATTTTAATTTTCAGAGTCTATTCTCTTTTTGTCTGAGGATTGTATATTACTATATTACTCATTTTCTCCTATGAATCACATTATGGATTTATTTACGAGATCTATATTTTTTCTATTTTCTAACCCATGAAAGAAAGAAATGGCAAACCACTTCAGTATTCTTGCATTGAGAACCCCATAAGCAGTATGAAAAGGCAAAAAGACAGGACAGTGAAAGATGAACTCACTAGGTCAGTAGGTGCCCAATATGCTACTGGAGATCAGTGGAGAAATAACTCCAGAAGAATGAAGAGATGGAGCCAAAGCAAAAACAACATCCAGTTGTGAACGTGACTGGTGATGGAAGTAAAATCCGATGCTGTAAAGAGCAATATTGCATAGGAACCTGGAATATTAGGTCCATGAATCAAGGTAAATTGGAAGTGGTCAAACAGGAGACGGCAAGAGTAAACATCAACATTTTAGGAATCAGTGAGCTAAAATGGACTCGATTGGGTGAATGTAATTCAGATGACCATTATATCTTCAACTGTAGGCAAGAATCCCTTAGAAGAAATGCAGTAGCCATCATAGTCAACAGAAGAGTCTGAAATGCTGTAATTGCATGCAATCTCAAAGATGACAGAATGCTCTCTGTTCTTTTCCAAGGCAAACAATTCAGTATCACAGTGATCCCAGTCTGTGCCCCAACCAGTATGCTGAAGAAGCTGAAGTTGAATGGTTCTATGAAGACCTACAAGACCTAGAACTAACTCCCAAAAGAGATGTCCTTTTCATCATAGGGGACTGCAGTGCAAAAGTAGGAAGTCAAGAGATACCTGCAGTAACAGGCAAATTTGGCCTTAGAGTACAAAACAAAGCAGGGCAAAGGCTAACAGAGTTTTGCCAAGAGAAGGTGATGGTCAGAGCAAACACCCTCTTCCAACAACACAAGAGAAGACTCTACACATGGACATCACCAGATGGTCAATACCAAAATCAGATTGATTATATTCTTTGCAGCCAAGGATGGAGAAGCTCTGTTCAGTCAGCAAAAACAAAGCCAGGAGCTGACTATGGCTCAAATCATGAACTCCTTATTGCCAAATTCATACTTAAATTGAAGGAAGTAGGGAAAACCATTAGACAATTCAGGTATGAGCTAAAGCAAATCCCTTATACAGTAGAACTGACAAATAGATTCAAGGAAGTAGATCTGATAGAGTGCCTGAAGAACTAAGGACGAAGGTTCATGACCTTGTACAGGAGCCAGCGATCAAGACCATCCCCAAGAATAATAAATGCAAAAAGGCTAAATGGTTGTCTGAGGAGGCCTTACAAATAGCTGAGAGAAGAGATGCTCAAGGCAAAGGAGAAAAGGAAAGATATATCCGTTTGAATGCAGAGTTCCAAAGAACAGTAAAGAGAGATAAGAAACCCTTCCTCAGTGATCAATACAAAGAAATAGAGGAAAGCAATAGAATGGGAAAGACTAGAGATCTCTTCAAGAAAATTAGAGATGCCAACGGAACATTCCATGCAAAGATGGGCACAATAAAGGACAGAAATGGTATAGCCCTAAGAGAAGCAGAAGATATTAAGAAGAGGTGGCAAGAATACACAGAAGACCTATATAAAAAAGATCTTCATGATCCAGATAACCACGATGGTGTGATCACTGACCTAGAGCCAGACATCCTGGAATGTGAAGTCAAGTGGGCCTTAGAAAGCATCACTACAAACAAAGCTAGTGGAGGTGATGGAATTCCTGTTGAGCTATTTCAAATCCTAAAAGATGATGCAGTGAAAGTGCTGCGCTCAATATGCCAGCAAAGTTGGAAAACTCAGGAGTGGCCACAGCACTGAGAAGGTCAGTTTTCATTCCGATCCCAAAGAAAGGCAATGCCAAAGAACATTCAAACTACCGCACAGTTGCACTTCATATCACACGCTAGCAAAGTAATGCTCAAAATTCTCCAAACCAGGCTTCAACAGTACATGAACTGTGAACTTCCATATATTCAAGCTGGATTTAGAAAAGGCAGAGGAACCAGACATTAAATTGCCAACATCCATTGGATCATTGAAAAAGCAAGAGAGTTCCAGAAATACATCTATTTCTGCTTTATTGGCTATGCCAAAACCTTTAACTGTGTGGATCCCAACAAACTGTGGAAAATTGTTAAAGAGGTGGGAATACCAGACCACCTGACCTGCCTCCTGAGAAATATGTATGCAGATCAAGAATCAACATTTAGAACTGGACCGGGAACAACAGACTGTTCTAAATCAGGAAAGGTGTATGTAAAGCCTGCATATTGTCACCCTGTTATTTAACTTATATGCAGAGTACATCATGAGAAATGGCCTGGCTGGATGAAGCACAAGCTGGAATCAAGATTGATGGGAGAAATATCAGTAACCTCAGATATGCATATGACACCACCCTTATGGCAGAAAGTGAAGAAGAACTAAAGAGTCTCTTAATGAAAGTGAAAGAGGAGAGTGAAGAAGTTGGCTTAACTCAGCATTCAGAAGATGATCATGACATCTGGTCCCATCACTTCATGGCAAATAGATGGGAAAACAATGGAAACAATGATTGAGTGTATTTTTGGGCTCTAAAATCACTGCAGATGGTGACTGCAGCCATGAAATTAAAAGACGCTTACTCTTTGGAAGGAAAGTTATGACCAGCCTAGACAGCATATTCAAAAGTAGAGACATTACTTTGCCAACAAAGGTCTGTCTGGTCAAGGCTATGGTTTTTCCAGTAGTCGTGTATGGATGTGAAAGTTGGAGTATAAAGAAAACTGAGTGCCAAAGAATTGATGTTTTTGAACTGCGGTTTTGGAGAAGACTCTCAAGAGTCCCTTGGACTACAAGGAGATCCAACCAGTCCATCCTAAAGGAAATCAGTCCTGAATATTCATCGGAAGGACTGATGCTGAGGCTGAAACTCCAATACTTTGGCCCCCTGATGCATAGAACTGACTCACTAGAAAAGACCTTGATGCTGGGAAAGATAGAAGGAGAGAGGAAAAGGGGATGACAGAGGAAGAGATGGTTGGATGGCATCACAGACTCGATGGACATGAGTTTGAGTAAGCTCTGGGAGTTGGTGATGAACAGGGAAGTCTGACAAGCTGCAGTCCATGGGGTCGCAAAGGTCGGACACAACTGACCGACTGACCTGAACTGAACTGAACCCATGAAATGACTTCTTCTTTACCATTTATAATTTCTTTTGTCATTATTTACTTGCTTTAAAATTTTTTTCAACCTCTTAAGTTAAATGTTTGAATCATTTATTTTTTATGTTTTTGTTGCTTTTTTTTGAAAGTCTTTTAAAGGAGGAATTCATTCTTATTAGGATATAAACAGCCCTTTGGGAAGTCACGTTCCTGTCTTGGTTGTTACTGGTGAAAAACTTTTTATTTCATGCAACTTCTGTGAATTGTAGGAATCAAAGTTTAATATTTATTACTCTAATGACATATTTTTTATATCTTTCAAAGAGAAGTTTTGAATTAGTGAATCATCTCTTTAGCTTTTACCTCATCAGTTAACCTTTGGAATTCATTCATTGCTTTACTTGCAGTCTTTAAAAATGACTTTACCCACTTTGGTCCTTAGATTATAAATTCTTTCCTTATTTTATGATATATACCATAGCTGTTGCATACATCACAGTGGTTTCTCAATTAGAGGTTGTAGTACATTGTATCGTAGAACTAGAAGATCTAGAAAACATGTAATTTTGGCATATTCCCTTATATATCAAGAAGTGTAAACTGAGGTTTGGGAGAGAAATACCCTGATGTACCTACCATACTAAATTAAGTATACTTTTGCCCATAGGTTTTAGCAGAGCTTTGATTTAAAAGCAGGGCTCTAGCTGTTTTCCATTTTACCAGTTTGTGCCTGATGAGTACTTGTGTGAGAAGAGTTTCTCCTAATAAATTCAGATAATTCAGATAACTTAGATATTCAAATATTAAAGAAATAAAAGTTCGTTTAGTAAAAAGGTTGTTGAGAAACTGATTATTAAGATCTAAGGGCTGTTGTAGAAAGATTAATTTGGCAGTGGTGACTTGAAGTAGGAAGATATTGCAAGAAGGCAAAAAAGTGATTTTGAAAATACCTTGTGTGAGAGCTAGGGAAAATTAAGGAGGTCTGAGTCAGGTATGAATAAGGATGAAATACTAGGGCTTGACATGAAAAAAGCAGAACAGTCAAAGGTAATGTGAAGGCATCAAGGGTTTATGACTGAACTACGAGAGTAGTTAATTTTATTTTAGGGAGATAGTTTTTAGTTTTTTTTTTTTTTTCAATTCATGATGTGTTGCAGAATGGATGATGATCGTCTTTTTCCAAGAAGTTGAAGTTCTGAGGGATGTGTTTTATGTTATATAAATGTATTCTGTTTCAGCTGAACGTCAGCTCTTAGGTTTAGTTAATTTTTTCTTCATTGTTTTAATTTGTCATACATTATAGAGATTGTGTGCTTGTTCCTTGGGAAAGAAATTGGCAAGAGAGAGGTTGAAACCTTGAGGAGTTCAAGGTTGTGTTACTTAGAGTATTCTGAGTAGTAGCTGAATACTGATAACCCATGACTTGAAGTAATACACTGCAATGATGTTTTTTGTTTGCTTGCTTTACTTTGTTTTTGTAAAATGAACCCAACAGTATATGTAATTAATGAATTTTACAAAGTTCTAGAATTCCAAGAAAATTTAAAGATGTAAGAAAAGTGATCATGGAACATGATAAAAATGATTGTTTCCTATTCCTTTTTATTCAAAATGTTTTTATTTTTCTTCTACAAATTGAAGTTTTATTGCATTTGTCTTATAGGTACAAACTTACTTTAAAATGTTGGTATTTTTGTAATATGATTTCAGCTGTTTATTTGTTGGTTTCTTTATTTGATGCTAGAAATTCTTAAAAAATAAAAACCCAAAGTGAACAAACAGTGTTTATAAGTACTTTTTACTCTTTTTCAGTATTAGTTTTTAGATTTCTTTTATGTGAAATAAATCATTATACTGCTCTGTAACAACTAATGTCATATTAAATGATATAATTGTTGTTGTTGTTGTTAGGCCTTGTCTGGCTCTTTTTGACCCCATGAACTGCAGCACACCAGGCTTCTTGTCCTTCACCATCTCCTGGGAGTTTGCTCAAACTCATGTCTATTGATCCAGGGATGCTAACTAAGCATCTTATTCTCTTTTGCCCTTCTCCTGTCTTCAGTCCTTCCCAGGATCAGGTTCTTTTCCAGTGAGTTGACTCTTCGCATCAGGTGGCCAAAATATTTGAACTCTTCAGCATCAGTCCTTCTAGTGATCATTCAGGGTCTATTTACTTTAGGATTGACTGGCTGGATCTTCTTCATGTCCAAAGGACTCTCAAGAGTCTTCTTCAGTATCACAGTTTGAAAGCATCAGTTCTTTAGTGCTCTGCCTTCTTTATGGTCCAACTCTCACATCTGTACATGACTACAGTAATGACCATAGCTTTGACTATGGTCAAAGTCTTAGACAACATTTTTCAGAATTAAGATTAGAATAATTATAATTGCAAAAATATTTTAGAATTTAATTTAACATTTAAAGATTTTCTATATATAGAAGAATGTATACTATAAAAATCCATGTATTATAGAAGTCCTTCTCTATGCTGTTTTAGAGAACTTACAAAATAACCTTACTTGACCACAAAAATACATAATGATTTATGTGCGTACGTTTTATATATATTTTCACAAAGTACTGGTATATTTATGACAGAAATTTGAAATTCAGATAAAAAAATGAAAGTTGGATGTTTTTTCTTCTTGTATAATCCTGGTGACCTTTTATTCATCCATTCAAAAAACATCATTCATTATGTAGTTACATTAAGTTCAGTTCAGTTCAGTCGCTCAGTCGTGTCTGACTCTTTGCGACCCCATGAATCACAGCACGCCAGGCCTCCCTGTCCATCACCAACTCCCGGAGTTCACCCAGACTCACGTCCATCGAGTCAGTGATGCCATCCAGCCATCTCATCCTCTGACGTCCCCTTCTCCTCCTGCCCCCAGTCCCTCGCAGCATCAGAGCCTTTTCCAATGAGTCAACTCTTTGCATGAGGTAGCCAAAGTACTGGAGTTTCAGCTTTAGCATCATTCCTTCCAAAGAAATCCCAGGGCTGATCTCCTTCAGAATGGACTGGTTGGATCTCCTTGCAGTCCAAGGCACTCGCAAGAGTCTTCTCCAACACCACAGTTCAAAAGCATCAATTCTTCGGTGTTCAGCCTTCTTCACAGTCCAACTGTCACATCCATACATGACCACAGGAAAAACCATAGCCTTGACTAGGACGAACCTTTGTTGGCAAAGTAACCTCTCTGCTCTTGAATATGTTATCTAGGTTGGTCATAACTTTCCTTCCAAGGTGTAAGCGTCTTTTAATTTCATGGCTGCAGTCACCATCTGCAGTGATTTTGGAGCCCCCCAAAATAAAGTCTGACACTGTTTCCACTGTTTCCCCATCTATTTCCCATGAACTGATGGGACCAGATGCCGTGATCTTCGTTTTCTGAATGTTGAGCTTCAAGCCAACTTTTTCACTCTCCACTTTCACTTTCATCAAGAGGCTTTTTCCTCTTCACTTTCTGCCATAAGAGTGGTGTCATCTACGTATCTGATGTTAGTGATATTTCTCCCTGCAGTCTTGATTCCAGCTTGTGCTTCTTCCAGCCAAGTGCTTCTCATGATGTACTCTGCATATAAGTTAAATAAACAGGGTGACAATATACAGCCTTGACGTACTCCTTTTCCTATTTAGAACCAGTCTGTTGTTTCATGTCCAGTTCTAACTGTTGCTTCCTGACCTGCATACACATTTCTCAAGAGGCAGATCAGGTGGTCTGGTATTCCCATCTCTTTCAGAATTTTCCACAGTTTATTGTGATCCACACAGTCAAAGGCTTTGGCATAGCCAATAAAGCAGAAATAGATGTTTTTCTGGAACTCTCTTGCTTTTTTGATGATCCAACAGATGTTGGCAATTTGATCTCTGGTTCCTCTGCCTTTTCTAAAACCAGCTTGACCATCAGGAAGTTCACAGTTCACATATTGCTGAAGCCTGGCTTGGAGAATTTTGAGCATTACTTTACTAGAGTGTGAGATGAGTGCAATTGTGTGGTAGTTTGACCATTCTTTGGCATTGCCTTTCTTTGGGATTGGAATGAAAACTGACCTTTTCCAGTCCTGTGGCCACTGCTGAGTTTTCCAAATTTGCTGGCATATTGAGTGCAGCACTTTCACTGCATCATCTTTTAGGATTTGAAATAGCTCAACTGGAAATCCATCACCTCCACTAGCTTTGTTCGTAGTGATGCTTTCTAAGGCCCACTTGACTTCGCATTCCAGGATGTCTGGCTCTAGGTGAGTGATCACACCATCGTGATTATCTGGGTCATGAAGATCTTTTTTGTACAGTTCTTCTGTGTATTCTTGCCATCTCTTCTTAATATCTTCTGCTTCTGTTAGGTCCATACCATTTCTGTCCTTTATCGAGCCCATCTTTGCATGAAATGTTTCCTGGGTATTTCTAATTTTGTTGAAGAGATCTCTAGTCTTTCCCATTCTGTTGTTTTCCTCTATATCTTTGCATTGATTGCTGAAGAAGGCTTTCTTATCTCTTCTTGCTATTCTTTGGAACTCTGCATTCAGATGCTTATATCTTTCCTTTTCTGCTTTGCTTTTAGCGTCTCTTTTTTTCACAGCTATTTGTAAGGCCTCCCCAGACAGCCATTTTGCTTTTTTGCATTTCTTTTCCATGGGGATGGTCTTGATCCCTGTCTCCTGTACAATGTCACGAACCTAATTCCATAGTTCAGCAGGCACTGTATCAGATCTAGGCCCTTAAATCTATCTCTCACCTCCACTCTATAATCATAAGGGATTTGATTTAGGTCATACTTGAATGGTCTAGTGGTTTGCCCAACTTTCTTCAATTTCAGTCTGAATTTGGCAATAAGGAGTTCATGATCTGAGCCACAGTCAGCTCCTGGTCTTGTTTTTGCTGACTGTATAGAGCTTCTCCATCTTTGGCTGCAAAGAATGTAATCAATCTGATTTCGGTGTTGACCATCTGGTGATGTCCATGTGTAGTCTTCTCTTGTGTTGTTGGAAGAGTGTGTTTGTTATGACCAGTGCATTTTCTTGGCAAAACTCTATTAGTCTTTGCCCTGCTTCATTCTGTATTCCAAGGCCAAATTTGCCTTTTAGTCCAGGTGTTTCTTGACTTCCTACTTTTGCATTCCAGTCCCCTATAATGAAAAGGACATCTATTTTGGGTGTTAGTTCTAAAAGGTCTTGTAGGTCTTCATAGAACTGTTCAACTTCAGCTTTACTGGTTGGGGCATAGACTTGGATTACTGTGATATTGAATGGTTTGCCTTGGAAACGAACAGAGATCATTCTGTCGTTTTTGAGGTTGCATTCAAGTACTGCATTTCGAACTCTTTTGTTGACCATGATGGCTATTCCATTTCTTCTGAGGGATTCCTGCCCGCAGTAGTAGATATAATGGTCATCTGAGTTAAATTCACCCATTCCAGTCCATTTCAGTTCGCTGATTCCTAGAATGTCGACATTCACTCTTGCGATCTCTTGTTTGACCACTTCCAATTTGACTTGATTCATGGACCTGACACTCCAGGTTCCTATGCAATATTGCTCTTTACAGCATCGGACCTTGCTTCTATCACCAGTCACATCCACAGCTGGGTATTCTTTTTGCTTTGGCTCCATCCCTTTATTCTTTCTGGAGTTATTTCTCCACTGATCTCCAGTAGCATATTGGGCACCTACTGACCTGGGGAGTTCCTCTTTCAGTATCCTATCATTTTCCCTTTTCATACTGTTCATGGGGTTCTCAAGGCAAGAATACTGAAGTGGTTTGCCATTCCCTTCTCCAGTGGACCACATTCTGTCAGATCTCTCCACCATGACCCATCCCTCTTGGGTTGCCCCACGGGCATGGCTTAGTTTCATTGAGTTAGACAAGGCTGTGGTCCTAGTGTGATTAGATTGACTAGTTTTCTGTGAGTATGGTTTCAGTGTGTCTGCCCTCTGATGCCTTCTTGCAACACCCACCGTCTTACTTGGGTTTCTCTTACCTTGGGCGTGGGGTATCTCTTCACGGCTGTTCCAGCAAAGTGCAGCTGCTTGCTGCTCCTTGGATGAGGGCTATCTCCTCACCGCCACCCCTTTTGACCTTCAACGTGCGACAGCTCCTCTAGGCCCTCCTGCGCCTGTGCAGCCACGGCTCCTTGGACATGGGGTTGGTCCTCTGTGCCGCCGCCCCTGGCCTCGGGCTTGGGAGCGTGGGGTAGTTCCTCCCGGCCGCCGCCCCTGACCTTGGATGCGGGGTAACTCCTCTTGTCGTCGCCCCTGACCTTGGACGCAGGGTAGCTCCTCTCGGCCGCCTCCCCCTCGACCTTGGACTCGGGGTACCTCTTCTCGGCCCTTCCTGAGGCAAATAATTAAAGTTATATTTTTATATCAAAGTCATCAGCTCTTAAAACCCTCAAATATTCAAGCATTATTATGATTAGAATTTTCAAAGTTAGAAATGAAATGCATTATGCTGTCATATAATTTTTGTGAGTTAGTCTTAGATGTGGCTGATTCTGCATAATTTCTTTGTCAACAGACACTGCCATATGTGTTTGTGTGCATGTATACACACATGTAAAATATACACACGTAAAATATATAATGAAAATTATATATTTATACACACACGTAAAATATATAACGAAAATTATTTGTGAAGGGATTTTTAAGTTTTATGGTGAGTAATGGAGTAAGTACTGTGTCTAATTGAGAAATACACTTTGTAGTAATTGATTCATCAGTTGCTTGAATTTCTAGGACCTCTTCAGTGAAAGTTACCTTATGTACCAGACACTGAGGTAGGCACTAGGATGTATAATGGAGAGCAAGACTCGGCCTCTGTCCTTCAGTGCTTGTATTTTTTATGAGATACAGATAAAATACATGTAAATCAAGTGCAGGTCTTAATTAGTTCTACGAATGAAATAATGTGTTTCAATATAGAATGATGGAGGCTTAACCTTAGGTAGAGTAACCAGTAAATGCCTCTTTGAAGAGATGGCAGCTCAAACTGAGAATTGAAAAGTAAGAAAAAGTTGGTCATGCAAAGAAATAGTGAAAGAGCACTGCAAACAGAGGAAACAGTGAGCAAAACGTCTGTGAGTTGGAGGAAACAAGGTCTTTTGAGGAACTGATCAAAATCTGGGTGATTGGAGTCTGTAGAGACAAAATGGAAGAACAATGTGATTCAGATGAAGCCCATAAGGTAGACATTGAGATTTGTTAAGGTTTTACAAACTGGGGGACAGAGCTTATATTGTGTAACAGGAGCAGTGGGAAGCCATTGAAAGGCTAAAGGAGTGACACTGATGTTTTAATAAGATCTTTCTGTGGTGGTAGAAAGAGGCAGGGTCAAAGGAAGTGTAGATCTGGTATAGTGTTTTGGTCACATTAGCTACACAGGAATTTATTAAATTAATGAAATTAAAATTTAGCAGAAGAGTCTTGTTTCTAGCTGTTTCCAGTGAGGTTGTTTCCATTTGGTGACTATTAGTAAAATGCATGGTCATATTTCATTTCCCATGGGTAAATATCTAATAGTAGAATTACTGGGACATATGGGTAAATGTGTGTTGAACATTATTAGAAGCTTGATCAATTGTTTTCCAAAGGTGGCTATGCCATTTTGTATCCGCACAAGAAACAAGGGGAGTTCTAATTCTTTCTTATTCTCTTTAACACTTTGTATAGTCTTTTTGATTTGAATCTAGTGGGTGCATAGTGGTTACTTACTGTGGGTTTAATTTGCATTTTCTTAATGACAAATGATGTTGAGCATCATTTTTTGTGCTTATAGGACACTTTTATATCTACTTAAAATTTATGTTTAGATCCTTTGCTTACTGAAAAAATGAGTTTTTATTATCATGTGAGAGCTCTTTATAAATTCTGGTATGGGTCCTTTATCAGATACATGATCTCCTGTTCTCTAAACAGTAAATTAATTTTGCAGAATTCTGAATTAGCAATATATCTTATGTAGTTTGTCTTTTTGTTGCCTGCTTAAAAATATCTGCCTAATCTAAAGTAATGCCAAAGAGTATCTACCTAATTTAAAGGCAATGCCAAAGAATGTTTAACCTGCTGCACAATAGCTCTCATCTCACATGCTATCAAAGTAATGCTCAAAATTCTGCAAGCGAGGCTTCAGCAGTATGTGAACCAAAAACTTCCAGGTGTTGAAGATAGATTTAGAAAAGGCAGAGGAACTAGAGATCAAACTACCAACATTTGGTGAAAAATAGAGAACACAAAAGAATTCCAGAAAAAACATCTGCTTTATTGACTACTCCAAAACCTTTGACTGTGTGGATCCCAACAAACTGTGGAAAATTTTTCAAGAGATGGGAATACCAGACCACCTTACCTGCCTCCTGAGAAATCTGTATGTTCGTAAAGAAGCAACATTTAGGACTGGACGTGGAAGAACAGACTGGTTCCAAGTTGGGAAGGGAGTAGTACTTCAGGGCTGTGTGTTGTCACCCTGGTTGTTTAACTTATATACAGGGTACATCATGAGAAATGGTGGGTTAGATGAAACACAAGCTGGAATCAAGATTGAAGGGAGAAACATCAATAACTTCAGATAATGCTGATGACACCACCCTTATGGCAAAAAGCAAAGAAGAATTGAAGAACCTCTTGATGAAAGTAAAAGAGGACAATGAAAAAGCTGGCTTAAAACTCAACATTCAAAAAACGAAGGTCATGGAATCTGGTCTCATCACTTCATGGCAAATAGATGGGGAAGCAGAGGTGGACTTTCTTTTCATGGGTTCCAAAATCATTGCAGATGGTGACTTCAGCCATGAAATTAAAAGACACTTGCTCCTTGGAAGAAAAGCTATAACCAACCTAGACAGCATATTAAAAAACAGAGACATTACTTTGCCAACAACAGTCCATCTAGTCAAAGCTACGGTTTTTCCAGTAGTCATGTATGTATGCGAGAGTTGGACCATAAAGAAAGCTGAGTGCTGAAGAATTGATGCTTTTGTACTATGGTGTTAGTGAAGACTCTTGAGAGTCCCTTGGACTGCAAGGAGATCCAACCAGTCCATCCTAAAGGAAATCAGTCCTGAATATTCCTTGGAAGGACTGATGCTGAAACTGAAACTCCAATATTTGGCCACCTGATGTGAAGAACTGAGGCACTGGAAGAGACCTGATGTTGGGAAAGAATGAAGGCTGGAGGTGAAGGGATTGACAGAGGATGAGATAGTTGGTTGGCATCACTGACTCGATGGACATGAGTTTGAGCAAGCTCCAGTAGTTGGTGATGGGCAGGGAAGCCTGGCGTGCTGCAGTCCATGGGGGTCACAGAGAATTAGACACAATTGAGCACCTGAACTGAACTGAATCTAAAGTAGTAAAAGAAATTTTTCTAGATGTTTTATAGGCTTAACTCCTATCATTGTGAATAGTGTAAAGTATAAGTCAAGGTTCATTTATTGGCATGTGGGTGTCCAGTTTTTCCTGTTAATAAATAATGACCATTTATCATTGATATCTTGTTTTTTGTCAACTGATCATCCACTGATATGATTTGTGTGTGTCTATTTCTGGACTTCCTGTAATGTTCTATTAATCAGATGTTAATTCTAATGGCAATACCACGTTGTCTTCCTTTTTGTTACTTTGTCATAAAATTTAGTAGTTTAGGACCTCTCAAATTTGTTCTGCATTGGATTTATTTGGTCTGTTAAGCATGTGTGCTAAGTCGCTTCAGTTGTGTCTGACTTTGTGTTATCCTAGGGAGTGTAACCGGCCAGGCTCCTCTGTCTGTGGGATTCTCCAGGCAAGAATACTGCAGTGGGTTGCCTCCTCCAAGGGATCTTCCCAACCTAAGGATCAAACCCACTGCCCTTAAGTCTCCTGTGTTGGCAGACAGCTTCCTTACCACAAGGGCCACCTGGGAAGCCCTTGGGCTATTATAATCTCCTTTAATTTCCATGTGCATTCTAGGATCAGCTTGTGAATTTCTGACAAAAAGTCACAATTTTGATTTGGAGTATGGAAAAACTGGAGTAGGATTAACAAATGATGCATTTCTATTTCTGTTTAGGTTTTAGTTCTCTCTTTTGATAAAAATCTTCGGAATGTTTTCTAGTTTTAAATGTGTAGACTTTACAAATATTTAGATAAATTTCTGAGTATTTTATGTTTTATGCTATTTTTAAAAATTATTTTCTTATTAATTTTTAAAATTAATTAATTATATATTTTTCAAATGTGTATATCTCTCCTTTGCCTTTAGCTTCTCTTCTTTTTTCAACTGTCTGTAAGGCCTCCTCACACAACCATTTTGCCTTTTTGTATTTCTTTCTTTTGAGTTTGATCTTGATCACTGCCTCCTTTACAGTGTCGTGAACCTCCATCCATAGTTCATCAGGCACTCTTTTCTATCAGATCTAATCCCTTGAATCTGTTTGTCACTTCCACTGTATAATCATAAAGGATTTGCTTTAGGTCATACTTGAATGGTCTAGTAGTTTTCCCTACTTCCTTCAATTTAATTCTGAATTTGGCATAAGGAGTTCATGATCTGAACCACATTTAGCTCCCAGTCTTGTTTTTGCTGACCATATAGAGCGTCTCCTTCTTTGGCTGCAAAGAATATAATCAATCTGATTTCAGTATTGACCATCTGGTGATGTCCATGTGTAGAGTCTTCTCTTGTGTTGTTGGAAGAGGGTGTTTGCTCTGACCATCACCTTCTCTTGGCAAAACTCTGTTAGCCTTTGCCCTGCTTTGTTTTGTACTGTAAGGCCAAATTTGCCTGTTATTGCAGGTGTCTCTTGACTTCCTCCTTTTGCATCCCAGTCCCCTATGATGAAAAGGACATCTCCTTTGGGTATTAGTTCTAGAAGGTCTTGTAGGTCTTTGTAGAACCATTCATTTTCAACTTTTTCATCATTACTGCCTGGGGCATAGACTTGAATCACTGTAATATTGAATGGTTTGCCTTGGAAACAAACAGAGATCATTCTGTTGTTTTTGAGATTGCCTCTGAATACTACATTTTGGACTCTTTTGTTGACTGTGATGGCTATTCCATTTCTTCTAAAGGATTCTTTCCCACAGTAGTAGATATGGTCATCTGAGTTACATTCACCCATTCGAGTCCATTTTAGCTCATTGATTCCTAAAATGCTGATGTTCACTCTTGGTATCTCCTGTTTGACCACTTCCAATTTACCTTGATTCATGGACCTAACATTCCAGGTTCCTTTGCAGTATTGCTCTTTACAGCGTCAAACTTTACTTCCATCACCAGTCACATCCACAACTGGGTATTTTTTTTCCTTTAACTGTGTCTCTTCATTCTTTCTGGAGTTCTTTCGCCTCTTTTCTCTAGTAGCATATTGGGCACCTGCTGACGTGGGGAGTTCATCTTTCAGTGTCATATCTTTTTGCCTTTTGATATGGTTCATAGGGTTCCCAAGGCAAGAACACTAAAGTGGTTTGCCATTCCCTTCTCCAGTGGACCATGTTTTGTTAGACCTCTCCATCATGACCCATCCATCTTGGCTGGCCCTACATGACATGGCTCATAGTTTCATTGAGTTAGACAAGGCTGTGGTCCATGTGATCAGTTTGGTTAGTTTTCTGTGATTTTGTTTTTTATTCTGTCTGCCCTGTGATGGAGAAGGATAAGAAGCCTATGGAAGTTTCCTGATAGGAGAAACTGACTGAGGGGAAAACTGGGTCTTGTTCTGATGGGCGGGGTCATGCTCAGTAAATCTTTAATCCAATTTTCTGTTCATGGGAGGGGCTGTGTTCCCTCCCTGTTGTTTTACCTGAGGCCAAACTATGGTGGAGGTAATGAAGATAATGGTGACCTCCTTCAAAAGGTACCATGCAAGGACTGCTGCTCTTAGTGCCTAGGTCACTGCTGCAAGCCACTGCCAACCCACACTCCTGGACACTCTTGGGCAAGTCTGAGTCAATCTCTTGTGGGGTCACTGCTCATTTCTCCTGGGTCCTGGTAGGCACAAGGTTTTCTTTGTGCCCTCCAAGATTCTGTTTACTCAGTCCTGTGTAAACTCTGGTGGCTCTATGGTGGGGTTAATGGCGACCTCCTCCAAAAGGGCCTATGCCATACCTGGGTCTGCTGCACTCAAAACCACTGCTCCTGTGGCAGACCACCACTGACCCATACCTATGCAGGAGACACTCAGACACTCAAAGGCAGGTCTTGTCAGTCTGTGGGGTCTCCTGGTATGCACAAGGTTTTGTTTGAGCCCTCCAAGCATCTCTGGTGGGTATGGGATTTGATTTTAAACATGACTTCCCTCCTACCATCTTCCTGGGCTTCTCCTTTGCCCTTGGATGTGGGATGTCTTTTTTTTGGTGGGATCCTACATTCTTTTATTGACAGTTGTTCAGCAGAAAGTTTTAATTTTGGTGTTCTCACAGGAGAAGATGAGCGTAGGTCCTTTTACTCCACCATCTATATACCCATTTGAATTGAGAGTTCCAAAGAATTGGAAGGAGAGATAAGAAAGCTTTCCTCAGTGATTAATGGAAAGAAATAGAGGGAAACAATAGAATGGGAAAGACTAGAGATCTCTTCAAAACAATTAGGGATACCAAGGGAACATTTCATGCAAAGATGGGTACAGTAAAGGACAGAAATGGTAAGGACCTAACAGAAGCAGGAGATATTATACAGAGATGGCAAGAATACACAGAAGAACTGTACAGAAAAGATCTTCATGACCCAGATAACCATGCTGGAGTGATCACTCATCTAGAGCCAGACATCCTGGAAAGGGAAGTCAAGTGGGCCTTAGGAAGCATCACTACAAACAAAGCTAATGAAGGTGATGGATTTCCAGTTGAGCTATATCAAATCCTAAAAGATGATGCAGTGAAAGTGCTGCACTCAATATGCCAGAAAATTTGGAAAACTCAGCAATGGCCACAGTACTGAGAAGGTCAGTTTTCATTCCAATCCCAAAGAAAGGCAATGCCAAAGAACGTTCAAACTACCCCACAATTGTATTCATCTCACACACTAGTAAAGTAATGCTCAAAATTCTCCAAGCCAGGCTTCAATAGTATGTCCACTGAGAACTTCCAGATGTTCAAGCTGGATTTAGAAAAGGCAGAGGAACCAGAGATCAAATTGCCAGCATTTGTTGGATCATTGACTTCTGGTTTATTGACTATGTCAAAGCCTTTGACTATGTGGATCACAACAAACTGTGGATAGTTCTTAAAGAGATGGGAATACTAGACCACCTGACCTGCCTCTTGAGAAACCTGTATGCTGGTCAAGAAGCAACAGTTAGAACTGGACATGGAACAACAGACTGGTTCCAAAATGGGAAAGGCGTATGTCAAGGCTGTATATTGTCACGCTGCTTATTTAACATCTATGCAGAGTACATCATGAAAAATGCTCTACTGGATGAAACACCCATTGGAATCGACTACCGGGAGAAATATCAGTCAGCTCAGATGTGCAGATGACACCACCCTTATGGCAGAAAGCGAGGAACTAAAGAGCCTCTTAATGAAAGTGAAAGAGGAGAGTGAAAATGTTGGCTTAAAAATCAACATTTAGAAAACTAAGATCATGGCATCTGGTCCCATCACTTCATGGCAAATAGATGGGGAGACAATGGAAAGAGCTCAAGACTCTTTTCTGGGGCTTCAAAATCATTGCAGATGGTGACTGCAGCCATGAAATTAAAAGATGCTTGATCTTTGTAAGAAAAGTTATAATCAACCTAGACAGCATATTAAAAAGCAGAGACATTACTTTGCCAACAAAGGTCTGTCTAGTCAAGGCTATGTTTTTTCCAGTAGTCAGGTATGGATGTGAGAGTTAGAGTATAAAGAAAGCCGAGTGCCAAAGAATTGATGCTTTTGAATTTTGGTGTTGGAGAAGACTCTTGAGAGTCCCTTGGACTACAAGGAGATCCAAGCAGTCCATCCTAAAGGAAATCAGTCCTGAATATTCATTGGAAGGACTGATGCTGAGGCTGAAACTCCAATACTTTGGCCACCAGATGCAATGAACTGACTCCTTAGTAAAGACCCTGATGCTGGGAAAGATTCAAGGCGAGAGGAGAAGGGGATGGGATGACAGAGCTTAAGATGGTTGGATGGACTAGATCGATATGAGTTTTGAGTAAGCTCTGGGAGTTGGTGATGGTTAGGGAAACTTTACGTTCTGCAGTCCATGGGATCACAAAGAGTCAGACATGACTGAGCGATTGAACTGAACTGAACTGAACTGAATTATATATTTTCGGCCATTCTGGGTCTTCATTTCTCTATTTGAGGCAAGCAAGGCCTGCTCTCTATTTGTGATGTTTGGTCTTCTCATTGCTGTGGCTTCTCTTGTTGTGGAGCACAGACCATTGGTGCACAGGCTTCAGTCTTTGTGGTGCTTAGAGTTGGTTGCTCCAAAGCATGTAGTATCCTCCTAGACCAGAGGTCGAACCAGTGTCCCTTGCATTGCAAGGCAGATTCTTAGCCACTAGACCACAAGGGAAGCCCCTGCTTTATGCTTTTTCAAGTGATCTTCCTTTCGAATTTATTGTTCTAATTGTTCTCTGCCTGTATAAAAAATGTAAAGGTTTTTTGTATATTGATTTTAAATCTTGAGAATTTAGTAAAATTTTTATTAATTTGTAAGTTTTGGAATAGATTCCTTAGGATTTTCCATGGAGACCGGTACAAGATTTGTATATGTATTTTTTCTTTTACAATTTATATGCCTTTTATATATCTATTTTTCTTATCATTTTACATTAGCTTAAGCATCCAGTATAATGCTGAATAGAAGTGTTTGGAGAGGAAATCTTGCCTTATTCTTAAAAAGTGCATATTCATTCACCATTAAGTATGATGTTTACTGTAGATGTGTCATAGATGCCTTTTATCAGTTTAAGTTCCTATACCCCTACTGCTAAAAGTTTATTTAATGAATAGTTTTGTATGTTCTCAAATGATTTCCTATAATGATAATGGGACTTTTGTTCTTTATCTGTGAATCTATTGAATTACAGTGTTTCATTTTTTCATTGGTAAAACCTACTTCCTTTCCTGGGATAAAATGTATGAAGACATAATTTATTTTATTTTATTTTTTTTAACGTGCTGCTGGATTTGACTTGCTGTGTTTTGTTAAGATTTTTTCTCTGTCTATGTTCATAAGGGTTATTATGCTATAGTTTTTTGTTGTTCTTCCTGACATAGTTTTCTGTTTTTATTATCATGATATTGTTGGCCCACAAAATGAGTTTGGAATTGTTCCTTCATTTTAAAATTTGAGGAAACTATTGTGCAAAAATGATGGTCATTCTAAGTAATTGATAGAATTCATCTGTGAAATGTAAATTTCCATGTTACTCTCTCCATACACCTCACCCTCTCCCTCCTCCCCTACCCCCGTGTCCATAGGTCTTTTCTCTATGTCTGTTTTTCCATTGCTGCTCTGAAATTAAATTCATCAGTACCATCTTTTTATATTTCATATGTATGTGTCCATATGCAATATTTATATTTCTCTTTCTAACTTACTTCACTCTGTATAATAGGCTCGAGGTTCATCCACCTCAATAGAATTGACTCAATGTGTTCCTTTTTATGGCTGAGTAGTAGTCCATTATATATATATACCACAGCTTCTTTAATCATCTGTTGGTGGACATCTAGGTTGTTCTCATGTTCTAGTTATTGTAAATAGTACTGCAATGAACATTGGGGGTGAATGTGTCTTTTTCAATTGTGTTTTTCTAATTGCTTAAGGTAGAAGCAGAAGTGATTAATTTGAAATCTCACACCAACAGTAAAAAATCTGCCTGCAGTGTGGGTGACCTGGGTTTGATCCCTGGGTTGGGAAGATTACCTGGAGGAGGGCACGGCAACACACTTCCAGTGTTCTTGCCTGGAGAACCCCATGGAGAGAGGAGCCTGGCGGGCTACAGTCCACGGGGTTGCAAAGAGTCAGACATCATTGAACACACAGATGTGGGTTCAAATACAATTTCCCCTTCCCCCTTGGTAACATAAACATTTAATGCTACATATTTCTCTAAAGCACTCTTTTACTGTATCCCATAAATGTTGATGTGTTATGTTTTCCTATTCATAGAGATAAAAAGTAGTTTTCCTTGTGACTCCTTCTTTGACCCACAGTTTACTTAGAATAATGTTCCAGATATTTTGTTAATTTTTTCCTGTTATGTATTTTTATTGATTTTTTACTTAATTCCGCTGTGTTCTAAATTTTAAACTTTATTGAGAATTCATTTATAGCCCAGGATATTCTCATTCTGGTGAATATTTGATGTGTATTTGAAATATGTTGCTTGATAGAGTGATTTATTTGCCTCTGTAACAGTTAGATCAGAGAAGGCAATGGCATCCCACTCCAGTACTCTTGCCTGGAAAATCCCATGGACGGAGGAGCCTGGTAGGCTGCAGTCCATGGGGTCGCTGAAGGTCGGACACAACTGAGCGACTTCACTTTCCACTTTTCACTTTCATGCATTGGAGAAGGAAATGGCAACCCACTCCAGTGTTCTTGCCTGGAGAATCCCAGGGATGGGGGAGCCTGGTGGGCTGCCGTCTATGGGGTCACACGGAGTCGGACACGACTGAAGTGACTTAGCAACAGTTAGATTGTGCTTAGTCACTCAGTTGTGTCTGACTCTTTGAGACCCCATGGACTATAGCCCACCGTGCTCCTCTGTCCATGGGATTCTCCAGGCAAGAATACTGGAGTGGGTTGCCATGCTCTCCTCCAGCGGATCTTCCCAACCCAGGGATTGAACCCAGGTCTCCCACATTGAAGGTGAACTCTTTTCCATCTGAACCAGCAGGGAAGCCCAACAATTAAATTAAGTTGATTGACAATGAGGGATTGATTCTGGATACCAAAATTTGAGGATGCTCAAGTCACATAGTTGGCCCTCTGTATCCAGGTTGCCTGCTTTCAAGGATTCAACCAATTGAGAGGATCTTGTAGTACTGTAGTATTTATTGGGGGAAAAAAAAATCCATGTCTTATTTAAGGGGGTGGCTGTTAAGGTTCTAGTATTTATTTTCTTTTCACATTTAGTGTTTTCTCTAGAGTTTACAATATGCATTCTTAACTTATCACTCTGTACCTTCAAATAATATACTACCTCAAGTATAGGGTATGAATATCTTCTAAAAGTGTATGTACATTTCTCCTTTCTTGTCATTTGTAATCTTTCTGTCATTGGTTTTACTTTCATGGGTTACAAATTCCTTAATGTATTATTATTTTTTGCTTTAGATAGTTTTCTTTTAAAGAGTTTTCAAAATGAGAAAAAAGAATGTCTTTTGTATTTAACAACAATCTTAACAATTCTGCCTCTCTCTGGTTTTTTTGTGACATTTCAGATTTCCATCTGATATTGTTTTCCTTCTGTTGAAAGAACTTACCTTAACATTTTTTTTATAGTAAAAGTCTGTGGGCAGCAGACTCTCTCAGCTTTTATTTGTCTGCAGAAGTCTTTACTTTGTTTTTTATTTATGAAATACATTAATGTTTTCAGTGTTTGCCTGAGAATTAGAATTTAAAGGCATATTGTAGTTTGGCATTTAACAGATTTAGTTTTCCTTCAAACATCAACTGGCTCCTTGCTAGCTCAATGTATTTATCATCTTTGCTTGTGTAGTCTGACAAAACAATTATAAAAAAATGGTTGTACTGCTTTTAATAAAGTGCATGTTGTTTAATACATACTTTATAGAAGGCACTTACTGTGTGATAGTCATTCCCTTTGTTTTTTTCCTCCCTTCCCTAGAGTTTTTATGGATGGTATTTGTAGCAGCAATTGTTGTACTCTTGGGTATAGTTATTTCTATACCACAGAAAGATCGTCAATATAAATTACTTGTAGAGAGGCCTGGTGGGAAAGAAACAGGAAAAAACAATTTTTTTTCTATTTTTCTTGCCTTGGTTTTTTGGGTATAGGATCATTAATTTTTATTGTGTTCATGTCCAAATTATAAAGTGCTTTTCTGTTATTTACTGAACATTTTGCTGAAAGTCATTTATTATACATGTTAATGTGTAGCACCATATCTGGAAGGGTAGATGACTGGTGGAAATACATATTTATGTCTTGTGGATGATCTGTCTGGTAATGATATACTTCTTAATTTTTTATGATATTGAAAAGAGAATTCTGATGCTGACACTGGCTTAGGGACCTTGGGAAGCTTACTTAACTTATGCTCACCTCAGTTGCCTTGTTTGAGGTTCTCATCTTAGAGTTATGAGAATAAATGAGGCTATATGCTTTAATTACTCAAGACATAACATGTTCACAAAATGGTGGTTCTTCATTATCTTGTTTCTCACTTTTTTCTTTCTTTGTAAAATTATATACATGTATGGGGTTTCCCAGGTAGCTCAGTGGTAAATAATTCACCTGCCAATGCAGGAGATGCAGGTTCAGTCCCTGGGTTGGAAAGATCCCTTGCAGGAGTAAATAAATGGCAGCCCACTCTAGTGTTCTTGACTGGGAAATCTCATGGACAGAAGGAGCCTGGTGGGCTACAGACCATGGGGTCACAAAGAGTCAAACGTGACTGAAGCAACTGAGCATAGCTTTATACTGAAGATCAATTCTTTAGAAAATATTAATTCAAGAGCTTTATAATTTCTAAAAGTAATTTGATTGGCTAAGAGTAGAAGACATCTGTATACTAATAGAAAACAAAATGTAAGCTGAAAGACAGAATAGAGGATGGAGATAAGATAAAGGTTGTTATCAGATATTGAAGAGAAAATTATTTTTTTTCTTTTGATAGGCCATTCTTTCCTGTCACTTTGTGTGTCTCATAATTTTTTTTTTTAAATTGGACGTTTTGAATATTGTTAAGTGGAAACTGAAAATTGAATTCTTTTCCTTACTCTCTTTTGTTTGTAGTTAATATTGTGGGTTGTTAGTGCTATTAAGAAAAAGATAATTATCTTCCTTTTTCTGTGCTGGAGATTTCTTCAATACTTAGGCTGTTTATATTTCTGCCATAGCTTTTACTTCTACTATTGTAGAACCTAAAGGTCAGCTACAAATGAAATCTTAAAGTCTTTGTAAGCCTTTTCTGAATGTGTGACGTGCCCTGGGCATACATGTGGCTTTCTGGATTACCCATTATCCACCGTATACCCACAATTGCCTTCTTTCCCCATATCTTCCTTGCCAGGCTTCTATATCTGTCTGTTGCTTGTGTCAAGTGTTGTCTTGCTCCAGACTGCTGCAGGTAATATGTGTGACTTTAAATGCTCTTAGCAAAAGTGTCCTAACTCTTGAGACGTTATGAGTTGGGTAAAGCAAAGGGAATTCTTTGGGTCTATCCTTGACGGAGCTGCCAGTCAGGTTTAGACTCACAGTTCTTTGAGAATAAGGTCCTTAGTGCTCCCTTTGGAACTAGCAGCCTTCACCATGGTGCAGGCTGGAGTCCTTGTAACTACTGAAGTCTGGGCTGCGGAGATTGAAGGTGGGATAGTGCTTCTCACCACAAAACGATAACTTCTTTTTAACCAAGTCTTCCTTTGTTTATTGTACATTTTTTACTTTATTTCAGAAATTTTCAGAAGTTAATGTGCCAGTTTTTCCAGATCATTAGTGTGTTTGTTTCTTTCTGTCTCTCTCTCTTTTTTTTTAGGAGGACATAACTGCCCAGTCTGCTGTTTTTTGGTGACATCATTTCCAACATTCTTTTTCAAAGGAAGATGTTGTAACTGATTTCACTTGAAAATAGAAACTGGAAGTGAAAATATATTTAAGCCTGATTTTAATAACTAAAAATTGTGTGCTGAATACTTAGCCTCTTACTTAGACAATAATGTCTTCTAAATTTTACCTGTGAAACCTTACATATTTTCTAAGTGATAAAAGAAGAAAAAGTAAGGCAACCAAGGGATATAAACAAGAAGGAGGAAATGTTTTCTTTGGCTTTGTGATCATTGCTGGAATATTAAAAGTTATATAGCATTAAGAGCAATTCATTGCCGAAAGAGAAAAGTGGATTATGGTAGTAGAAAGTCTGGCTTACAACCTGATGATGGACCATGAATTCGTGAAGTCCTCCTGCAAGCTTGCTTCCTTCCCTCTTCCTCTCATTCGGCCATCTTTTCATTCCATGTTAAATATTGAATAATTTGCATAGGTTTGTCAGTGTGCCAGTAATCCGGATAAGGTTGATAGATAAGAAACGGTCCTTACCCTTACAAAGCTTACTGTGAAGTGAGGGTTAGAAAAAAATTTGTAAACATCTGGGATATACTGAAATGATTGTGGAGATTTGGATAGGTTGTAATGAGAGTTCAGGGAAAGGCTCTGTTTGTAGTTAGTAGGAGGACTTTCTGCATTAAGTGCTATTTAAACTGATATTTGGAGGCTTCAGTTCAGTTCAGTCACTCAGTCATGTCCGACTCTTTGCAACCCCATGGACCACAGCACACCAGGCTTCCCTGTCTATCACCAACTCCCGGAGCTTACTCAAGCTCATGTCCATCGAGTCAGTGATGCCATCCAACCATCTGTCTCATCCTCTTTTGTCCCCTTCTCCTGCCTTCAATCTTTCCCAGCATCGGGGTCTTTTCTAAGGAGTCAGTTCTTCGCATCAGGTGGGCAAAGTATTGGAGTTTCAGTATTTCAGTTTTAACATCAGTCCTTCCAATGAATATTCAGGACTGATTTCCTTTAGGATTGACTCCAACACTCACATCCGTACATGACTACTGGAAAAACCATAGCTTTGACTAGACAGACCTTTGTTGGCAAAGTAATGTCTCTGCTTTTTAATATGCTGTCTAGATTGGTCATTTGGAGGCTTAATGCAAGTTAAAATTAGAAGTTGGGAGAGAGCCCTATCTCATGAATAGGCAATAACATTAAAAAGAGTTTTAAAGGATTCCCTGGTGGTCCGGTGTTTAAGAATGTGCCTTGTAATGCAGGGAACATGGTTTCTTTCAATTCCCAACTGGGGAACTAAGATACCACATGCAATGGGGCAGCTAAGCCCTCCTGCCACAACTGGAGCACGCACGCGCTACAACTAAGACTGGATACAAGCCAAATAAATAAATATTTGTTTTAAAAAGAGTTTTACATGAAATGAGAAATGGCGTTACAGAAATGTTCTTAATGATAGTAGCTAGGGACTGGGAGGAGAAGGCAATGGTACCCCACTCCATACTCTTGCCTGGAAAATCCCATGGACGGAGGAGCCTGGTAGGCTGCAGTCCATGGGGTTGCTAAGAGTCGGACACGACTGAGCGACTGAACTGAAGCAATGTTATCTAGCTTAGAGTTTATCCACAGAGTTGCAAAGAAATCCAACAGGTTAATGATTATCCAGTTTGATCTAATTAACATAAACTGAATTATTCTTACAATCCTAACTAATAATCTTTCAAAATAAAGATATTTAAGACTCAAAAAATAAAAGATACTTGAATTGCTAGTTATTATAAACCATAGAACTTTTAGAAGATAGTACATTTCCATGTCATGATTTTATATTCTAAATTTTTATACAATAATTTTTATGCTTTAATGTAAACACAATTTAGTTAACTAAAAAAGAATATTTTGTTTATTTTCTTAGTTATTTATTTTTTTATTGCCAATTTTCATGTAATTGGGCCTTCAGTTTTCTTTACTGTGATTTACTATCTCTGAATGTTTCATTTCTTACCCACAGAAATCATTTTGTCTTTCTTCATTTTACCCATACACCATTCTTCAGTTCAGTTCATTTCAGTTCAGTCGCTCAGTCGTGTCCGACTCTTTGCGACCCCATGAATCACAACACGCCAGGCCTCCCTGTCCATCACCAGCTCCTGGAGTTCACTCAGACTCACGTCCATCGAGTCAGTGATGTCATCCAGCCATCTCATCCTCTGTCGTCCTCTTCTCCTCCTGCCCCCAATCCCTCCCAGCATCAGAGTCTTTTCCAATGAGTCAACTCTTCACATGAGGTGGCCAAAGGACTGGAGTTTCAGCTTTAGCATCATTCCTTCCAAAGAAATCCCAGGGCTGATCTCCTTCAGAATGGACTGGTTGGATCTCCTTGCAGTCCAAGGGATTCTCAAGTCTTCTCCAACACCACAGTTCAAAGGCATCAATTCTTCGGCGCTCAGCCTTCTTCACAGTCCAACTCACATCCATACATGACCACTGGAAAAACCCTAGTCTTGACTAGACGGATCTTTGTTGGCAAAGTAACGTCTCTGCTTTTGAATATGCTATCTAGGTTGGTCATAACTTTTCTTCGAAGGAGTAAGCGTCTTTTAATTTCTTGGCTGCAGTCACCATCTGCAGTGATTTTGGAGCCCAGAAAAATAAAGTCTGACACTGTTTCCACTGTTTCCCCATCTATTTCCCATGAAGTGATGGGACCAGATGCCATGATCTTCGTTTTCTGAATGTTGAGTTTTAAGCCAGCTTTTTCACTCTCCTCTTTCACTTTCATCAAGAGGCTTTTTAGTTCCTCTCACTTTCTGCCATAAGGGTGGTGTCATCTGCAAATCTGAGGTTTTAAGGCACTGATTTTTTTCATAGAGCTACTATGACATGTCCCAGATTTATTTTTTAAGTTTATACCCTTGACTTCATAACAAGGCATTTCATTACATTTTTTAGTCTAGATTAGAAGTTTGGATCTGCCACCTAACTCATGTGTGACTTTGTTTATATTGCTTACCCTCATTTATCTTCAGTTTCCTTCTCTGAAGGCAACTATGTCTTTTCCTCATAGTGTTGTTAAAGAATTGTTTAAATAATGAAGACTGATTGTTTCTACTTTTTATTGTATGTATTCTTTGATAAATACTGAACTATAATATCTCCCTAATGGTGGAATTATAGTTATAAGCAGTTAGCCTCCTTAATACTAATGTGTTAACACTAATGTGTTAAAAATTAATAGGGTTAGAAAGACCATCTGAAAACATACGTCCATTCTGTTATAACGCATATAGTAAATATTGTTACAGTTTCTGGCAGTGAAATCAAGGAGCTGTAACTTTTTTTTTTTTTTGTAATTAAGTGATGTGTAGAAAGGGGCTTTTTTTTTTTTAATTGTGAAAGATGGAAACTTAGGCTTCACATAATAGCCTGATTGTTAGAATTAAACATTATAATTGTTCATTCCTTTAAAAACAGAGTTGTTTTTTTTTTTTTTTTTTACTACTGAGCCCATTTCTTCTACTTATACATTTGATAATGTTTCTTGATTATACTAGATTCTATATAAGCATTTACAACTAATTAAGGAGATCAGTCTGAAGAATTTGTCAGTGTTCTTCCATTGTAGTGTATGCTAATTTTACATACGTTTATTCTGAGGCTCACAGAATTAAACTTTGGAATCTACTTTTTTTAGTTCAGTCAGTAAGTTGTCCACGTCATTCTTTTTCAACCTACTTTTTTTCTCTGTATGGTTTGCTTCTTGAGAACCTCTTCTGAGTTACTGATCATAGGTCTACAAGTTGACAGTAGTGACACAAGTCAGTTGGATATATAACTATGAATAAATAAGCAGTTCTTGGTTTGAAGATGGCATAGTTAAAATGTTGCTGGAGTTTGTTTTGCTAGATTGACAAGTAATATCTAAGGGAGTACACAGTCCATAATAATTTATCATTTACCAGAAACATAAAGGTTACACTGGCTGTTTCTTTGTACTTTAGATGTATGTGGTCAGATGACTGCTTTTTTTACCTCAAAGTTG
The DNA here is from genome assembly GCF_003369695.1 of Bos indicus x Bos taurus. Classification (NCBI taxonomy): domain Eukaryota; kingdom Metazoa; phylum Chordata; class Mammalia; order Artiodactyla; family Bovidae; genus Bos; species Bos indicus x Bos taurus. The sequence continues at coordinate 26,093,880 of NC_040087.1, read as the reverse complement.
GGGTTAGAGAGTAAGTAATATCTAATTTTAACTCCTTGATTGAATGCTCCTGACTTTGTTACTAAGTGCTTATAACCCAGCTACTTTATTTATTTAATCTTCACAACAGGCTATTAGCTAGGAACTTTTATTCCCATATTATAGATGAATTGACTGAGGCTTAGAGATGTAGCATCATTAAAGGTCACATAGCAAGTGAGTGGTACAGCAAAAGTCAGCAAACAGGAAGTCTGAATTCAGAGCCAACCTCTTAACCTTCCTCATAGCTATTTTTGTTAATAAACCAGAAATAGGAGGAGGAGTTGAAATTGTTTGCCATGTAGAAGTAAAACCAAGGTTTAACCAGACAAAATATTTAGTTCAGTAAAAGGTCAGCATAAGGTTATAGTCTCTTATAAAATTGAATTTTGGAGCTGTTACAAAGAAAATAATATATGCAGCATATAATATTTCACAATTTGAGAATACTTTGTTTTTAAACTCTTAAATTTTAGAAGACTTTTAAAATGTTCTTAAATGAGATTTTATTGCTTTTTTGAAGTTTTGTAAAGAAAGACTTAGTGGATTTTGGTCCTGGGTTCTCTATCTACTAGTTTTGTGAAATTTTTTCATGTTGCTTGAACTTTCTGTACCTGTGATTCCTTACCTTTAAAATGAAGATAATAATAGAGTTCTTTGTCAAGCACTTAGAAAAGTTCTAAATGACATATGAAGTTCAGTTCAGTTCAGTCGCTCAGTTGTGTCCAACTTTTTGCGACCCCCTGAAGTACAGCATGCCAGCCTTCCCTGTCCATCACCCAGAGCTTACTCAAATTCATGTCCATTGAGTCGGTGATGCCATCTAACCATCTCATCCTCTGTCGTCACCTTCTCCTGCCTTCAATCTTTCCCAGCATGAGGGTCTTTTCCAGTGAGTCAATTCTTTACATCAGGTGGCCAATCAGCTTCTTCATCAGTCCTTCCACTGAATATTCAGGACTGATTTCCTTTAGGATGGACTGGTTGGATCTCCTTGCAGTCCAGGGGCTCTCAAGAGTCTTCTCCAACACCACAGTTCAAAAGCATCAATTCTTTGGTGCTCAGCTTTCTTTATGGTCCAACTCTCCCATCCATACAGTACACGACTCAGTGGACCGTTTTTGGCAAAGTAATGTCTCTGCTTTTTAATATGCTGTCTATGTTGGTCATAGCTTTTCTTCCAAGGAGCAAGCATCTTTTAATTTCATGGCTGCAGTCACCATCTACAGTGATTTTGAAGCCCAAGAAAATAAAGTCTGTCACTATTTCCATTGTTTCCCCATCTGTTTGCCATGAAATGATGGGACTGGATGCCATGATCTTCATTTTTTGAATGTTGAGTTTTAAGCCAGCTTTTCATTCTCCTCTTTCACTTTCATCAAGAGGCTCTTTAGTTGTTTGCTTTCTGGCATAAGGGTGATGTCATTGGCATATCTGAGGTTATTGATATTTCTCCTGTCAATCTTGATTCCAGCTTTTGCTTCATCCAGTCCAGCATTTCTCATCATGTACTCTTCATATAAGTTAAATAAGGTTAAGTAGTGTTGTTATTATTGCAATTATCTTCCCATCTATATTATATTATGTGCTCATCCATCTGTATTAATGAACACCTTTAATGGATGGAAAATTAATTCCACTTCTTGAGTCTAATCTCTAGTCCCTAATCTTATCTTCCTTTATTTCCTCTTTCTCAGCTACTCACTGTTTGTCTTCTTTTATACTTTATATAATTTGTAAGCCAACCTCAACCTTTTTTGGAATAAAATAGAATATATGTAAATATACATTTTTATTTCTAGAACTTAGCACTGTTAGTGCATGGGATTTTTGTGTCCACAGATATATTTCTATTTCTTAGAACAGGAAGTTCTAGTCTTTAATAAATAAAATATCTATTGAATGAGGAAATAAATGACTTCAAATTTGTCACATATTTTGTATATGCCTGTTAGCTTCTGCCTAAATTTCCTATTCTCTAGATCCAAAAGATATCCAAGTTGTTAATATTTTTCTTAAAAGTGGTACTGATTACTGTATAAACTTATTCATGTGTGATTTGACCAGTATAGAATTAAGAGGATCATCATATCTTTTATTCCATGTGTATTTGTCTGTCACGGTACTTAAAGGAGCATTTAGGAGGGACAGCAGTACTTATGACTCACTTAGCATAATGTCACAAGTCAAATATGTTGCCACCTTTCCCAGTTTACATGTTTTTTTTGTTTTTTAAGTACCACTGGATATTAGGTATTTCTCTTTTAAACAATTTTACCATTAATTTTTTCAACATTTATTATAAGTTTGCTAATATAGTTTCTCATTTCTTCATATTCTATACATGGAGATTAGACCCAGTTATTCTTTTTTTGTTACATCTTTTTTGTCAGTCTAGTAATATAAAAGATAATGAGTTTCCATGCCTTGACATTCATCTTTAGTGATCTGCATCTTCTAGGATTTATCCCTTTTCAGACTCAGTGCCTTTTTTAAGAAGATTTGTCCCGGAACTTACCTCTTAGTCATTTGTTCTACTTTGCTTTATTCTTCTAGATTTGAAATTGCCTTTTCCCATTTGAAAGAAAAAAAAAATCTCTTAAATAGTTTTATTTCTTACAGTACCTTTCACTTATCTGTAGTGACATTTTTTTAATCAAAATTAGTTTTTGACTAGAAAACTTGAAATTTTTTAGACTCCTAATATGTTTTTGCTAGCTAAATATTTGTTTTGTTGTATATATAACCTCTCATATTATCATTAGTAATTTTTTTCTGTTTCTTTTCAGCTGGTTGGTGGAGAATTTGACTTGGAGATGAACTTTATTATCCAAGATGCTGAGAGCATAACGTGCATGACAGAGCTTTTGGAACACTGTGATGTCACATGTCAAGCAGAAATATGGAGCATGTTTACAGCCATCCTACGAAAAAGTGTTCGGAATTTACAGACTAGTACAGAAGTTGGGCTCATTGAGCAAGTATTGCTGAAAATGAGTGCTGTAGATGACATGATAGCAGGTATGGGATTATCTGATAGGAAAGTATAATTTAAATGTTCATATACTTCTTTTATTCTCTAGTTTAATATACGTTTGTTGAAGCTACTTTGTTTTAAAATAGATAAGTCAAGATGTATTGGAAATGTGCCTTTTATATTAAGAGAAAACCTGAAGAATGAAAGATGATTTCTGTTATTAGACAGATATAATTACTATTTTGGTTTTCCAGGTTTTAGAAAATCTGAGTAATGTGGAATAAGTGCTCTGAGATCTATCAGAAAAAGGAACAGTACCTTTCGATGTAGAACTTAAACTTTTACATAATTAAAATACTACAATACATATTACATTTCTATAAAATTAGTACTTTATTAAAAATTCTCTGAATTCCATCTTCTTCAGTCTGACATTTATGGAACAGGAAATGCTAAAAGCCTTAGGACAAGCATGTTGTGATTTTTGAAAGTGTCAATCTTACTCTGATATTTTCTGGAAGAACTTTTGTCTTAAATGCAGACATTGTGGATTAGACAATTTGAGTGAAATTTCAAGATAAAAGTTTTAATAATTTTGTGTTGTTATGTGTTATTTGAAATAATAATTTTGATATGTGTAATTCTTCATCATCAGTCCTTTACTCACCTGCAAATCCATTTCCCTGTGGTTAAATGCACTTAAGTAAAAATATTTTGAAAGATGGTACCAGAGCACCAGCTATTCCCAGAAAATAAGGAGTTTGTGATGATTCTCTTAAGCCATGAGTCTTTAGCCTAACTTTCTTCTGACATGAAAAGGTTTCATAATTCTAAAAGTGCTAGTATAATTCCTCACAATATCTGATCATATCTGATCCTTAAAAATAATTCAAACACCAGAAAATCCTCTATAATGTGTTGCTTTATGCATAATTAGTATTAATATCAGTAGAACAAAATATTAAACAGGAAAGAAGGAATGAAGAACAAAGATCAATGCTTTTTAAAATTTAAACAATATTTCACAATTTTGTTTTTCTTATAGAATATGTTAAAATCATTTGTAATTGCTTTCAAGGTGGCATGTATCTCTATTTAGAATAATTTAGCATTCTCTGTCTTGGTTACTGATGGTTAACTTGAAAAATAAGAATCAAAATTAAAAGGTATTTTTGATGGAGATATGGTACCATTTCGCTAAATTTTAGCATTAGCATGAATTTATTTGTATAAATTTCGTGTACACATGTTGTATAGAACATCATTTGATCTTTAAATCCTCATATCTGAGCTTAAACCCTTAAAATTTTTTCCCTTTTCTTTCTTTCTTTTTTGTAAATAAAGTGCACTTTATAGAGTACATTTTAGAGAGTGAGCCACAATTACGAACATACTTCATGAGTACATAATTCATGAGCACTGAAGTAAGGTGATAGTAAGCTTGATATTACCAAGAAGCTCATATCTTCACATTTTCTGTTATATAAAGCCTCTTAGTTCCCTTATCCCTTATTCTCATTAATAGTATGGATAACACAAATTTTTCACTTTTTGTTATTTAAACATTAAAAAAGTGTTAGAAAAATTTCCTCTACCTTACTTTTCAGTAGAGAAATTAGAATCTAGATAACATACTAATGAAGCCCCAGTAACCACCAAAACTCTACTAAGTTTTCATTCTGAGTATTTTGTAACATGCTACATTAAACAAGATTCTTTTCATGTAATAATGTTGAAGGTATCACTAGAAGGTGTTTAAACATCTGTTGTAAATTGATAGTATATTTTCATAGTATTTTTTCTTCTTTAAAAATCTTGTATGAGAAAAGAAGAGTTGTTATAGTGAAATTAATACTTGAGGTGCTTATGTTACCTGTATAATAAATAAGAAATTTTAATAATTATGTAATTAAATGCAAATTTAGTAGATCTTTTTTTGTGACGTATATAGGAGATGAGATAAAGGTTTGGAAATACAATTCTTTTACTGTAGTATGTGTAGACATACCTGAAAGAAATCTTCGATGAAGATTTTGCCATTTCAGCTAGTTGCTTTAAAATGCTTAATATTAACTTGAGGTTTTAAGGTGCTTGGTTTTTATCTAGAATTTTTTCTTAGAAATAGATCACCTGGCTAATATGTAGTAACTTTGGACATTTTTATTATTTGAATAATGAATGATCTTTCATTAAAAATGTCTCTTTAAAATGGCATATCCACAGTCACAGTTTTATCATAGAGATTGCTTATTTACAATGGTGTTATGAGTAAGTCAGTTTATTGATGACTTAACCATATTACATTTCTATTTTGAAATACATACATAATAAATATTTTTAAAATCTCAAAGTTCAGCTATTAATCTGTGATATTAAATAATGTATATATCAATAACTAATTATTTCAGTTTATCCTAACCTAAACTATTAATTGATGATAAGCTTCTTATAATGTTTATATGTATTTATTATAACTTGTGTAGTATCTGAATTCTTAGTAAATGCTTTAGAAATTGAGATATGTAGATTTAAATGTTTAATATCTTGCACAGAATGACTCATAAAGGTACTATGACTCACAGTGTATAGAGATGAGAAAGTAATCAGAGACAAGAGATTAAATGTATAATTTTTTTCTTATTATGTAGTGAGCCGTTATGTCTCTTATATGCACATAAATACATTGTCATAATGGATATCACTAGTCAGGGGTTGAAATGGTGCTTCCATTTGGAGACTAGTGGGTAAAAATCAGAGCTCTGAAGACATATTGCCTAGGTTTGAATTTTAACTGTACCACTTACTAGAGTGTGTGCTTTGGCAATGGAATTAAGTTACCTGTGCCTCACTTCCTCATTTTTAGAAGAGGTTAATGATAATACTTAAGCTTGTTACAGGGATTTGTGAAGTTAATGCTTGTAAACCACTTGGAATGATGCCAGGCAAGGAGTGAGTACTCAGAATTGTTGCTGATGGGCGAAGGGATATTTCAAGAATATATTTTATTAAGAGTAGATAATTCCAAAACAAAATGTGGTCAAACATCAGTTTTCATTTGAAAATAACAAATTTACAATGTTAAATCATTGTACCTTTGCATATTTTTGCCTGTCTTTCCCTGCATATAGCAGATTTATGTGTATGTATGTATATTCTGGGAATTTATAAAATCATTTTTTTATGACTTTGCAAAGAGAACTTAATTGAAATCGTAATTCCAGGTGGGGAAAAAAGTCTTTAAAGTATTTTTTTCTTATATGATGATTGATAATTGTTAATTTGAATGGCTATTCATGAGGTTATTTGGCTATAATGGATGCCAATATATATGTAGAAATGACGAGATAACTTTTGCTCTTTCTAAAAGTGTATTACCTTGACAGATGACAGCTTATGACTAGAGTTCAGAATAACTTTATTTTCCTTTGAAGATCTTCTAGTTGATATGTTGGGGGTTCTTGCCAGCTACAGCATCACTGTCAAGGAACTGAAGCTTTTGTTCAGCATGCTTCGAGGAGAAAGTGGAATCTGGGTAAGCTGTGGTCAAAGGGAAAAGTATTCAGTATCAGTGCATTAATACTTAATGTTCAGCAGTTTGTCTCTAGAGAGCTATAAACTTAAATTGGTAATAGAAATTGTTCCTCTTAAATAGTACAGTAAATGATTTAAAAATAATTTTCTGTCTAGTTAGAAAACAGTCTGATGGTTAAGGTGATATATTAGATATTTTTGTTAAATTTGTACAGTGACATTTCTCTTTTTTGTTTCCTTAGCCAAGGCATGCAGTAAAATTATTATCCGTTCTTAATCAGATGCCACAAAGACATGGTCCTGATACTTTTTTCAATTTCCCTGGTTGTAGTGCTGCGGTAAGTTTTAAATACTTGTTTGTTTTAATTTACTTTAAGTCAATTCTATTATGCCATAATTTACCCACAGTCAATTCAGCAGTTTAAAAAGTACAGTTTGATGAGTTTTGAATAATAATCCCTTCACTGTCACCACAGTCATGATTTAGAACAATTCCATTACTCACCAAAATTTCCTTGTCTGTTTGAAGCCAGTTCCCTCTCCCTGGTCCTCTCCTTTGCAACCTTTGATTTATTTTGTGTTTGTATAATTTTACCTTTTTAAAAATTCATATAAATCAAATCACATAGTATCTAAGTCTTTTTCTGTCAGCCTTCTTTTACTTAGCTTAATGCTTTTGAGATTATCCATTTTATAATAGATTATCAGGGGTTTATTCTATTCCTTTTATTCCGAGTAGTATTACATTTTACGGATATATACTTCAGCTTTCTATTCACTAGTTGATGGACTTTTGGGTTTTCAGTTTTTGGTTATTATAAGTAAAACTATTAGGTCTTGAATGTAGATCTTTTCCAGGGGTTTTCTTATCTCTTGAGTAAATACATAAGAGTGGGATTGCTGGGTTTCTTATTAAGTGTATATTTCGTTTCATAATAAACATGCAAATTGCTTTCTGTAGTGAAAAACTTTGCATTCTCATAAGCAGTATATGAAAATCTCAGTTGATATGCATCCTGGATATTCAGTTCATTCAGTTCAGTCCTGTCTCTTTAATTTGAGACTTGTAAATGGTAGTATAAAGGTATCTTATTGTAGTTTTAATTTTGTGTTGCCCTTATGGCTGATATTGAGGATTTTTCTTGTATTTATTGGCTATTCTTAAATCTTTTGTAATGTTTATGTTCAAATCTTCTGTTCACTTTAAAAATGTGATTGTTTGTCTTGTTATCTCAAGAGTTCACTATATATCTGGGATATAAATTAATTTGGAAATGCATTTGTCAAATATTTTCTCCCAATCTGATGCTTGTCTTTTATTTTCTTAACAATATTTCTTGAAGTGCAAAAGATTTTAATTTTGATGAGGTTCAAGTAAAATTTTCTTTTATGTCATATGCTGTCTGTAGTCTAAGAATTGGTATAAATTCTTGGGTTATAGGGTTTTTTCTTTTCTGCATTCTACTGAAAGTTGGTTATATTAACTCTTATATTTAGGTCTTATGTTAGGATCGCACAAAGATCCCTTTGTGTGAATTTTTTAAAATATGGTGTAAAGGAACATTGGAAGTTAAGTTCTGTTTGTTTTAACATGTGACTATTAATTATTTCATAACCATTTGTTGAAGCAACAGTTCTTTTCACTTTGGATTATGTTGATACTTTTCTTGAAAACTGGCCATTTTTGTGTGGATCTAGTTCTGAATATTCCAACTCATGAAACACAGTATATTTCTCCCTTTGTTTTATTTTCTTTTGATTTTTCAGCATTTTGTAGTTTTTAGCATGCAAGTATTAAACATTTTTGGTTAAATTCATTCAGAAATATTCCATATTGTTTTGTGTTAATATGTAAAAATGCAAAATTTTATTATTGTTTACCTTATATCGTGAGACCTTAATAAACTTACTTACTTGTCCTAGCAAGTTTTAATAGATACCTTTTAATTGCATTTCATACTTTATTACACTGGCTAGGACCTACAGTTAGTAATCATAAGAGTTTTGACTTAGTCTTAGGAAAAGCATTAAATATTTCACCATTGCATATGCTATTAGCATTACATTTTAAGATAATGTCCTTTATCAGGTTGAGGAAATTCACTTCTATTCATATTTGCAGGGCATTTTTTTTTCACCATCAGTATGTTAATATCATTGTTGAATTTTGTAAAATGCTTTTTCTGATTTTATTGAAATGATTATATAGTTCTTCTTCTTAATCTTATAAATGTGGTGAGTTACAGTAACTGATATTTCAGTGTTAAGTCACCTTTGCATTCCTAGGAAAAAATCTATTTGATTGCAGTGTAATGACCTTTTCATACAATACTGGATTTGATTTGCTAATATATTACTAAGAAATTTTAGTTATTTTTATGATTGATTTGAGGATACATTTTTCTTTTCCTGTAAAATCTTTCTCCATTTGTGATCTTAAGAATCATAAGCTCATTTCCTCGTAAAATGAGTTGGGAAGTATTCATTTCTCTCTATTGAAGAGTTTGTGTAGTATGATAATACTTACTTTTGAATGTGGGCTTCCCAAGTGGTACTAGTGGTGCAGAACCCGTCTGCCAGTGCAGGTGACGTGAGAGACGCACCTTTGATCCCTGGGTCAGAAGGATTCCCTGGAGGAGGGCATGGCAACGCACTCAGCACACTCCAGTATTCTTGCCTGGAGAATCCCATGGACAGAGGAGCGGGCTACAGTCCATAGGGTGGGAAAGAGTCAGACGCGACTGAAGCAACTTAGCACACATGCACACACACACACTCTTGAATGTATGCTAGAATTCACTGTTGAAGCCATCTGGGTCTGGGATTTTGTTTGTGAGAAGGTTTTAAATTACGAATTTCATTTCTATAGATATAGGAAAGTTTTTTGTTTGTTTTGAGTGAACATTGGTAGTTTTGTGTCTTTCAAGTAATTCTTTTGGTTAATTTCAGTTATCAAATATATTGGCATACAATTTTCATCGTATCCTCTTATTATCCTTTTAATGTCTGTAGGATGTGTAGTGATGCCTCCTCTTCCATTCTTGTTACTGTAATTTCCCTCAGTCTGTCTCGCTGGAACGTGAAAGTGAAAGTCACACAGTCATGTCCTGCTCTTTGGGATCCCATGGACTGTAACCTGCTCAGCTCCTCTGTTCATGGAATTCTCCAAGCAAGGGAGTATTGGAATGGGTTGCCATTTCCTTGGATCTTCCTGACCCAGGGATAGAACCCAAGTCTAGCTGGAGGTGTTTCCATTTTGTTCCTCTTTTCAAAGAAATAGCTCTTTCAATGTTCTTGGTTTAATCATCTCAATCTATATGGTAATATTGTAGAGCATATGTGGAATTTTTGGCTATAAGAACAAATTTTGATTTCTGAATCCTCTAGTTCATTATTGTAGAGGACTAGTCTTTAATGTTTCTTGGCTTACTTTCATGTAAAAGATTAGTACTTTTATAATGGAATAGGGGTTGTGAGCCTGTAATGAAATAATGTACTGTTTAAGCACTATAACGTTGTGAAACATCATGTAAATATTTATTGCTCTTTGGTTATTTTAAGTACTTCAGTGTTCTTGTAATCTCCCATTTTTTTAGCCATTCTCCTAATTTTATATTTTTTCCTGAATATTTTGTTACTAATCTTTTTTTTTAAGTTACAGTTTCACCAACTATGAACAAAACATCGGAACATTTAAAAAAAATTACATGATGGAAGTCAATCATTTTACGTATCTATTTGTTAGAGTGGAACATATATAATCTGCAGAGAAAATACTGTCACTGTCCCTAAGTGGGTGAGGGTTCTCTTAGATATAATAGTTCTGTTCACACACATACATACTTCTAACACACTTTACAGAACTGTTGTTGATCTGATGTCTGATAGGTTTCAGTCTAAGGTATGGGAAAGAAGAGCAAAGTGTTTTGAATGAAATATAAGCAAGTTCCTATTTTATATATAGAATTGACAAAGTTTAGCTAAAGCTAATGAATGACTCTGGTTTAATAAATTGCCTGAATTGCCTTAGTATGGTTGCAGTTCATCATGTTTTTAGCCATTTGGCCATCAATTACCTATCAATATGCAATACATTTTACATACACAGAACACGCACAGAGATAATTTTAATGTCATTCGTAGTATATGTTTGAATTGTTTTTGCTCATAGGATATTGGTTGATTTATACTATCTATTCCCATTTTCCTGGTTTTCCCTGCATCACTCATTTTCATAAAGAGTAGTTTGGATCAAGGGTATATTCTGTGTAAAGGAGGAAGTAGGGAAGGAACTGGAACTTTTATAACTATTATTTCATTTGAGTCATACAGTCTGTACAAGATAAGTGACATTACTGCTGTTGTCAGTTAAGGAAACTAAGTAATAAGCCTCCTCAGTGTAAACATTGTTCATAGCCTTAAAGTAGAGTCACAACCTTAAGAATTTGCCTGATCTTAAATCCAGTATTTCATTTAACAACAAATTGGCTAATTATCAAATATGTTACTTCTGCTGTTGAACTGCTGAAAAATTTAGATAGGAGCTGATTTTAAACCCTTCCTATCACAGTGTTTTGATGATCTGTTTCTGAATGAGCATGAACCAGTGGCATTTTAGTAATAAAAAAGTACATAGTGTTTGGACCACTGCTCACATTGGTGCCTTTAGATGATTAAAATCATGATACCATTTACTTTCCCTCCAAAATGACCAAAATAACATATTAGGCCTTCTGAATTGTATTTCACATTGTGGAGATACTTTCTATGAGTTTTGTTGCCTCCATATGAGCAATTTGGTAATATTTACAGAGAGTTAAATGAGTTTTTCAGTGCTTTGTGTGAAGGTGAATGATAAATGTAAGATTACATTTTATATGCCCTGTCACCTTTATGAATATATTGTTTAGATTTGTTTTTCATGATTATTATCTATTTCATGAATTTGCTTAATTTAAGAAATAGTACATTTCTATATTCATTGAAATAGTTAACTGAACACATCCTATCTGAACATCAGAATCTTCTCCATTTGATTTTTGCGAAATGAGACAGAAATGTAAATTTTGGAGTCAACCAGTCTAGGAGGCAGTGAGGGATACAGATTTCAGAGTTTTGTGGACTCACTGGACACAATGAGAGACCCTATTTATGGATACCAAAATATTGTAGAAGGAAGTATGGAACAAATGTGAAAGCAGCTTAAGTCCATAATCACAGACATAGTCCAAAGGAGATGCCATTATCACCATGGGATAATGGGTATTTAGGCCTGAATGATTTGGGAGTGAATGAACCTGAGTTCCATATTAGGCGGTCATCTCACAAAGTTAGCTTTTGTGCACTGATTAAAGGAGCATGTATGCATTAAAGAGTTGAAAAAAACTAGGGATACAAAGTGTACTTTATGAAAGACTTTGGTTGGTACATAAGTAAGAACAGGAAGTTGAGTCATACCCTGTAGAAATGGGACATTTTGGGTCCCCAAAACATTTTTTCTAGCTGTTACTTATTAAATTTAAGACTATACTTCAATAAAAGATAATTTTAGAATATACATGTAATAAAAAATAAATTTAAGAGAATGTCCTTGAGTAGAGTTAACCATCTTGTTGAAGAGATTGGCCATAAATAAAGATCCATATTTATCTATGGAATTATTGTTGCTGTTCAGTCGCTAAGTTGTGTCCGGCTCTTTGTGACCCCGGGGACTGTAGCCTGCCAGGCTCCTCTGTCAATGGGATTTTACAGGCAAGAATACTGGAGTGGGTTGCCATTTCCTACTCCAGGGGATCTTTCTGACCCAGGGACTAAACCCGTGTCCTTTGCATCTCCTGAATTGGCAGGTGGATTCTTTACACTAGTGCTACCTGGGAAGCCCCAAAGAATGTTATTATATCATATAATATGGGAAGCAAGACCAAAGACTATTGTCATATCATTATCACTGAAACTTATTATATTTTTCTTTAGTGAGATTTTTCTTTTTTGTGTTGTATTTAGTTCACTGATGTTTGCAACTGAATGTGATTTAGGACTCTTTCCGTCCTACCATTTGGATAGTAACAAATGAGTACCACATGTCTTTTCCATGGTGGAAGAATAGTTCTGGAAAACTTGAAGAGCAGTTCAATTCAATTTCTTTCTTGCATCTCTTAGTTCAATGCATTGTCTAAGTTCTGATGTAGAGCTCAGTAGACCATATGATGAGACTGATGATGTATTAATAGAAACTGCTGGGGCCATTGGCTGGAAGTAAGAGATTGCTTGGATATGTGGAGTAATGGGGGAAAAGAGAAAGAGTGAGCTGCCCTCCTGAATGCTTATTAATACTGCAGTGGCAGTGTTGTCATGACTTGCTGTTGCTGATATGGAAGTGCACTTGGTAAGCTGATCATGGCAAGAGTTTGGAAACCATGAATCTAACCCTGTGCCTGTTATGTTCCACAGGCATTATGAACAAATGAGTACATGTAAGTTATTTTTATAATTCTGTAGAATCACCATTCAATGTCCTCAATAAATATTTCTCCTGTTTACCTTGGTACTCTGAAGCAGCTATAGTAGGTGATGTCTGGTTTAGTGAAACTTATGGATGTATCAGTTCAGTTCAGTTCAGTCGCTCAGTCGTGTCCAACTTCTTGCAACCCCATGAACTGCAGCACGCCATGCCTCCCTGTCCATCACCAACTCCCGGAGTTCACTCAAACTCACGTCCGTGGAGTCGGCGATGCCATCCAGCCATCTCATCCACTTGGCAAGAATTACATTTTACTAACAAGCAAACAAAAAAATTCAGTAAAACATTTTCCTTTTTTAAAAAGTTAAAAAAGCTATATTGACAAAATGGACTAATTGCTTAGTATTAAAATCTGAAAGGACATGACATATTTGGAAAACTTGCATTTCATTTTTAAGGTTTCAGTCTTCATTTCAAATAGTATGTTTCCATTTATGTGTTTGTATGTGTGTTTTCCTTTTTTTTTTTTAAATGCAGTAGGCATTTTGCTACTTTGAGATTTTTTAGTGATCACATATTGAATGTTTTCTGTGTCTTAAGTCACAATGCTGGGAGTATAAACTGTATTTCTGACTCTTTAGGAACTCTTTGGTATACATAAAAGTACCTTGTTACAACAAGCTACTAAGTGCTATGTGCTAGGGACTAACTCCTATGGGAAAACAATGAAACAAGAAACTAGGCTATGGTGAAGTTCAGGAGAGCTTCCCAAGAGAGAATTGTATTAGCCTGGAATTGAGGGGTAATGGTATGGACCTAACAGAAGCAGAAGATATTAAGAAGAGATGGCAAGAATACACAGAAGAACTGTACAAAAAAGATCTTCATGACCCAGATAATCAAGATGGTGTGATCACTGACCTAGAGCCAGACATCCTGGAATGTGAAGTCAAGTGGGCCTTAGAAAGCATCACTACGAACAAAGCTAGTGGAGGTGATGGAATTCCAGTTGAGCTATTTCAAATCCTGAAAGATGATGCTGTGAAAGTGCTGCACTCAATATGCCAGCAAGTGTGGAAAACTCAGCAGTGGCCACAGGACTGGAAAAGGTCAGTTTTCATTCCAATCCCAAAGAAAGGCAACGCCAAAGAATGCTCAAACTACCGCACAATTGCACTCATCTCACACTCTAGTAAAGTAATGCTCAAAATTCTCCAAGCCAGGCTTCAGCAATATGTGAACTGTGAACTTCCTGATGGTCAAGCTGGTTTTAGAAAAGGCAGAAGAACCAGAGATCAAATTGCCAACATCCACTGGATCATCGAAAAAGCAAGAGAGTTTCAGAAAAACATCTATTTCTGCTTTATTACTATGCCAAAGCCTTTGACTCTGTGGATCACAGTAAACTGTGGAAAATTCTAAAAGAGATGGGAATACCAGACCACCTGATCTGCCTCTTGAGAAATTTGTATGGAGGTCAGGAAGCAACAGTTAGAACTGGACATGGAACAACAGACTGGTTCCAAATAGGAAAAGGAGTACGTCAAGGCTGTATATTGTCACCCTGCTTATTTAACTTATATGCAGAGTACATCATGAGAAACGCTGGACTGGAAGAAACACAAGCTGGAATCAAGATTGCAGGGAGAAATATCAATCACCTCAGATATGCAGATGACACCACCCTTATGACAGAAAGTGAAGAGGAACTAAAAAGCCTCTTGATGAAAGTGAAAGTAAAGAGTGAAAAAGTTGGCTTAAAGCTCAGCATTCAGAAAACAAAGATCATGGCATCTGGTCCCATCACTTCGTGGAAAGTAGATGGGGAAACAGTGGAAACAGTGTCAGACTTTATTTTTCTGGGCTCCAAAATCAGTGCAGATGGTGACTGCAGCCATGAAATTAAAAGACACTTACTCCTTGGAAGGAAAGTTATGACCAACCTAGATAGCATATTCAAAAGCAGACACATTACTTTGCAAACAAAGGTCCGTCTAGTCAAGGCTATGGTTCTTTGTGGTCATGTATGAATGTGAGAGTTGGACTGTGAAGAAGGCTGAGCGCCAAAGAATTGATGCTTTTGAACTATGGTGTTGGAGAAGACTCTTGAGAGTCCCTTGGACTGCAAGGAGATCCAACTAGTCCATTCTGAAGGAGATCAGCCCTGGGATTTCTTTGGAAGGAATGATGCTAAAGCTGAAACTCCAGTACTTTGGCCACCTCATGCAAAGAGTTGACTTGTTGGAAAAGGCTCTGATGCTGGGAGGGATTGGGGGCAGGAGGAGAAGGGGACAACAGAGGATGAGATGGCTGGATGGCATCACTGACTCGATGGACGTGAGTCTGGGTGAACTCCGGGAGCTGGTGATGCATAGGGAGGCCTGGCGTGCTGCGATTCATGGGGTTGCAAAGAGTCGGACACGACTGAGCGACTGAACTGACTAAACTGACTGACTGGGATCTTATTGGAGGCTGTGTTTCGGGCAGAAGTAGCATCATGTACAAACTTGGGAACAGGTAACAGATCAGAACATGTAACTGTTGAAACAGCTGGTATGTTCAGATATATTTTGGGATGTAAGGTAAGGCACTAGAAGAGAATAAGATTGAAAGGATTTGTTGGAGCCAGTGTGTAAAGAGCCTTGTGTAACCTTAAGAAACTTAGAATTTATTTTATATGCAGAGGATATTTAATATGGAAGCTGTGTGTTATATTTGATTGAGTTCATTAGCAGCGATATGAAGGATCTGCTTGGAGGAACATATCAGTAATAAAATAATTAAGGATACTTATCTTTTATGTGAAGGAATTTGGATATCTCATAGGAAGATAAGTGAATCCACTTAGATATTTCTTGACTTCAGGTCAAGTAATATATTGCTTTCTCATTTCTTTTCCCGAGAGTGGCTAGTTTTTTTTGTTTTTTTTTTTAGTTACTATTATCAACTGAATACTGTATTATTTCCTTTCCTACTTGTAAGTGGATCTGAGTCCTTTTTGATCATAAATTTCAATGGTTCAGTTTCTGAATGATAAACCTCATGTTCCCCTTCTTTGTTTCATTTCAGTATTAGTGTTATTTCTTAATACTTCTGTTTCTTCAATATTGATTCCATTAAAATTTCTAACACAATTGTTTTTTGATTGAAAATTCAGCTTTTATCAAGTAAAATATTACTGAAAACCTAATGTAAGCTGAAAACTGAAAATTTTACAGCATATGTGTAAGGGATTGTATATTGGTGAAATTGAAGGAGGTGTTATTGGAGTACAGTTTGAACCATACTATATAACTTAGAGATGAAACTTTATCTATTGACTATTTGAAAGTGTAATGCTTCTATAATGAACAAGGAATATTTTTTTTTTTTTTTTCCTTTTTTTTTTTTTTTAATTTTTTTTTTTTTTTATTCTTCCAATTTTATTTTATTTTTAAACTTTACATAATTGTATTAGTTTTGCCAAATATCAAAATGGATGGGGAACACATGTATACCTGTGAACAAGGAATATTAATAGATTAGTTTAATAAGATAATAATTTCTATTTTTATATTTGTCCATGATTCTTTGATAATCATACCTTCATTGTGTTTTAATCTGTGAAAGCCATACTTGACCTTAGTTACTGTCACATTTTCTTTAACTGATACTTTCCTATTTTTTATCATTATCTTGTAGGCAATTGCATTGCCTCCTATTGCAAAGTGGCCTTATCAGAATGGCTTCACCCTAAATACTTGGTTTCGTATGGATCCATTAAATAACATTAATGTTGATAAGGATAAACCTTATCTTTATTGGTAAGTGATATATTTAATTTTAGTACTTTTGTCTTAAGCATTTCAATTTTTAAAAATATGTAACAGAGTGTCAAGGCAACATAGTATGTAGAATAAGTAAATAAATATGTTAAACCTATGAAGATACAGTTATGTCAGTTTATTTTATTCATTTTTTGCCGTTGATTCTAGGCTATCTGCCCTATTTTTTTCCCCCTTAATTCCATTTTAAGAATCAAGTGTTACAGACCTTCTGTCTCGAGTCTGCACATATCAATTGAATGTTCTGAGTGAAGATGCTGATCGAGAAGAGAAAATGAAAAACAAACTACTCTCAGATATCTTTCACTTTGCCTTTTCACTTACATGGTTCTGTGAGCATAATTAAGATATGCTTTGAAATACTGATTTTGATAACCATGTGCTGTTGCTAAGTTGCTTCAGTCGTGTCCGACTATGTGCGACCCCATAGACAGGATCCCACCAGGCTCCCCCGTCTCTGGGATTCTCCACGCAAGAATATTGGAGTGGGTTGCCATGTCCTTCTCCAGTGCATGGAAGTGAAGCTGCTCAGTCGTGTCCAACTCTTAGTGACCCTATAGACAGCAGCCCACCAGGCTCCGCTGTCCACGGGATTCTCTAGGCAAGAATACTGGAGTGGGTTGCCATTTCCCTCTCCGGATAACCATGTGATGTTATAATTAGATAAGATTGATTATTTAGTAGATAACTAACAGAATGGGTGGATCATCCCAACAGTTCACCTGTAAGACTCAGAACTTGGTCATTTTAGATTACCAATAATGTCAAGTCACAAGAACATCAAACTTTCATTTATTACCTTACTATGTACTAGGCATTATAAGTGCTTACTTGTATTACATCATTTAATGCAGTGCTCTGAAATAAGATTGCCTGAGTTTAAGTCCTGCCTTTACCACTCACTGTTTATCCTGTACTTTGGTGTCTTCAGCTGTAAAATGAGGATAATAATAGTACCTATCATGTAGGATTTAATGGTAGCATAATATTTTATGTGCTTTTTATATATGACTAGTTCAGAAATGTGAGTTTTGAAAAATGTGAGCTATTGATAGGTTGTAGACTCTACTACAGAAAGATTACATGTGGATAGTATGTATGGATAGTATGAGAGAGAGTTTTAACGGACATCTGAAGTTCCAAACATAAATGGGGTTAAACTTCCAAAAGATCATTTTGGGAGATCATACTTTTATTGCAGTAATACTGTCATTTGTCAGAACATTTACAGGTTTTTATGTGTGATTGAATTCACAGCTGGACGAGTATTTCTCTGGAAGAAAATAACTCTATCTTAGTCACATCTTTTTTTCTATTTTTCTGTTTTAGACAGTACATGTACTCTTTTGGTTGATTTTGCTTGATTACCTACCTTTTTTTCCAAACTTGGCTCTCACTTTTTCTGTAAATTTGTAAGCTGTTTTCAGAGATAAAGTAAAATTAAAGAGGAAGTTGTTTTTGAAACATTAACTGTGTATATGATTTCTATATATGCTAATCCAGGTGGTCATTGAAAGTTTACGAAATCTACTTGGTAGCCTTTTATTGACCATTAATTTGTTTTTATGTATTTGTGAAATTGAAATGTTAAAATATTCTATAGTCTTCTATTTTCCCAACTTAAATTTCTTCTTTTAGTTCTAAAGTTTTCCTGTTTTAGTCTTTATTGGTACCTGTAATACCCTTTCTACTCTATAGGTATACAAGTTTTATTTTTATAATTGTGTTTTTTATTATTTATATAATAGTAATCTTCAGGTATATTGTTCTTTGTAGCAGAAGATAGTATACTACTTTCAGTTTTCTTTGCAGTTTTCGTACTAGTAAAGGAGTTGGTTACTCTGCTCATTTTGTTGGCAATTGTTTGATCGTTACATCACTGAAGTCCAAAGGAAAAGGTTTTCAGCACTGTGTGAAATATGATTTTCAGCCACGCAAGGTATGTATAAGTAAATCATCTATTGAGAGTAATGCAGTTCACCATTCCCACTATCTTAAAACTTACCTATTTTGACTTCCATAATATTCTCTTTTATTGGTTTTTTCATGACTCCTATCTCTTATCTCTGTCTGCATTTTCTTTCTACTTTTATGTCTAACTTTTGACATAAACCAGTTTCTTGACCTCTTGCCGTGTCTGATTCTCTCATTCACTCTCTCATTCTCTCTCTTGCTGTGACATTCTTTCAGTGAACACTCAGTGCATATTTACTGACTGTCAGACACTGTTGTAGGCACAGGAGAGATGACAGTGAACAAAACAAACAACACCCTTGCTTTTGTGGATCTTCTTTTTTTTTTTTTTTCAGGGAGTTTTATTCAGTTTCAGGGCATATTCTACCCCATATCCTCAGGAACCCAACCTAACAGATTTGGAACTCATGTAAGGTGGAGGGACTACTTCATTTCTTTTTCTTTGTCTTTTGTTATTCCATGTGTGTTGTGCCACATACTGAAGAAAATACTATTTTGAATGGGGTTTTCAAATATATACCTTTATTTTTTACAGAAGTCTAATAAAAAGTTTTCCCTTATGTAAGGGATAATTTAATTGTTATTTCTATTAAAGAATGACAATTTAGCAATAATTTATTAATATATTAGAAAATAGCTTGAAAGCAATGATTTTAAATAAATTTATACATTAGAAGGGGATTTCTTTTTTTCTGGATACAGATCCCACTAATTTTCATATAAGTCTCATTGACTGTCCTCTAGAAATTCTAATTTATTAGATTTGGGATGAGACCTAGGCAGTATCTGTCAAATGTGCCAAATTATTTTGAATTTTAGTGGGAATTTGTTAGAAATACTGATCTTGGACTTATTTTCATGGCAGGAATATGAGTTTTTAACAAATGCTCTATATGATTTTTCTCATCAGACAGGTTTGAGAAGCAGTGCTTCAAATAGTAGAAATAAGAAAACTTAAGAATCAAATAAAATTACCATTAATTAATAAAAAGCAGTTTAACCTGATTGTTCTCTCTCTCTCTTTTCTCTCTCTTTCTTTGTTTTTACATTGTTGCCTTTTGAAAAATACATTCCTATTTGTAACAAGTCTCCCTCTCTCTCTCTCTCTATATATATATATGTATATGTATATATGTGTGTGTGTGTGTGTATGTACATATATCTTGTAGGATCAGGGAGTGAAGTGGGTCTTGAAAGGCTTTCTGTAAAGATTTTTATAAAATCTTGAAAATCATAAGTATTTGATTTTGTGCTAAGTCGCTTCAGTGGTGTACAACTGTTTGCAACCCTATGAAGTGTAGCCTGCCAGGCTCCTCCGTCCATGGGATTGATTCTCCAGGCAAAAATACTGGAGTGGGTTGCCATGACCTTCTCCAGGGGATCTTCCTGACTTAGGTATCAAACCTGTGGCTCTTACATTTCCAACTTTGGCAGGCTGGTTCTTACTGTTACATCAGTCAAGATAACTCCACTCTCTTATTTTTTCCCTTTGTTTAGTTTTTTCAGGTGATACCCTAGCTAAGTTGTTATCCTTCCTCCTAAGAAGTTTAATTAGACTATCAAGAAGTGTTTTCCTAGTGCTATCACTTAACCAGATGTTTGAACTTGTGGAAATGAATGTAAATGATTAGTATATTACCTCATATGTAGTAAGTGCTCAATGCATATTAACTACTATTGATATTTGTGTAAATATCATGTTATATTTTTCTACTGAATTCTTAATATAGGCCTTTTTTATTGTTCCTGTTAGTATCTTTCTTTTATAGTGCTATTTTTGAGTCTCAAACTAAAGGCAGACCTCAGTGTACATTTATAGTATCAGTATACATATACACTCTCCAAGTTTATTCCTGTTTCCTTTAGTCAAAAACTATCAAGTCAAAACTTGGGCTTTTTTTGGTTCAAAAAGTCACTTGTCTGTCATCTGTAGAGTACATCTTGATTTTCCTAAGGAAAGAAGATAGAAAAGTTTATTTTCTTATAAATAAGTATTATTCATTTTGAGATCATTCATTAAATTGTGTATTTATTTATTTATTCACCCATTTAATCATACATGTTGATGTTATGACCAAAAGCAAATTCCAAACTTAATTATCTGGCTAATAATTGGCTAACTTTATTAATTAATTAAGTTGGTTACCACTATCCATTTAAGTGAAAAATTGGAAACCTTTTTAGATTCCCTTTTTAAAATTAGCACCTCCAGTCAGTTTTGTTAGCTACTTCCTGTCCCCCCCTTTTAGAATTACCGATGCCTTTATCTTAATGGCATCACTCACTCGATGGACATGAGTTTGAGCATGCTCAAGGAGATAATAGACAGGGAAGCCTGGCACGCTCCAGTCTGTGGGGTAGCAAAGAGCTGGACACAACTGAGCGTCTGAACAACAACAGCTCTTAGTCCCAACAGTCTCACTTCCTCACTGCTGTCAGTTATGTTCCTAAGCTATGGAGATGATCATTTCACTTTCCTGCCTAAAATTCTTTAGTGATACTGCACTTCAGTTCAGTTCAGTCACTCAGTTGTGTCCGAGTCTGCAATCCCATGGACTGCAGCACGCCAGGCTTCCCTGTCCATCACCAACTCCCAGAGCCTGCTCAAACTCATGTCCATTGAGTTAGTGATGCCAACCAACCATCTCATCCTCTGTCGTCCCCTTCTCCTCCTGCCTTCAATCTTTCCCAGCATTAGGGTCTTTTCCAGTGAGTCAGTTCTTCGCATCAGGTGGCCAGTGTATTGGAGCCTGAGCTTCATCCATCAGTCCTTCCAATGAATATTCAGGACTGATTTCCTTTACGATGGACTGGTTGGAGTCTCCTTGCTGTCCAAGTGACTCTCAAGAGTCTTCTCCAACACCACAATTCAAAAGCATCAATTCTTGAGTGCTCAGCTTTCTCTATAGTCCAATTCTCAATCCATACATAACTACTGGGAAAACAATAGCTTTGACTAGATAGACATTTGTTGGTAAAGTAATGTCTGCTTTTTAATATGCTGTCTAGTTTGAACATAACTTTTCTTCCAAGGAGCAAGTATCTTAATTTCATGGCTGCAGTCACCATCTGCAGTAATTTTGGAGCCCCCAAAAATAAAGTCACTGTTTCCATTGTTTCCCCATCTATTTGCCATGAAGTGATGGGACCAGATGCCATGATCTTAGTTTTCTGAATGTTGAGTTTTAAGCTAACTTTTTCACTCTCTTCTTTCACTTTCATCAAGAGGCTCTTTAGTTCTTCTCTTTCTGCCATAAGGGTGGTATAATCTGCATATCTGAGGTGATTGATTTTTCTCCTGGCAATCTTGATTCCAACTTGTGCTTCATCCAGTCCAGCATTTCTCATGATGTACTTTGCATACAAGTTAAATAAGCAGGGTGATGATATACAGTCTTGATGTACTCCTTTCCCGATTTGGAACCAGTCTGTTGTTCCATGCCCAGTTCTTAATGTTGCTTCTTCACCTGCATACAGATTTCTCAGGAGGCAAGTCAGGTGGTCTGGTATTCCCATCTCTCTAAGAATTATCCACAATTTTTTGGTGATCCACACAATCAAAGGCTTTGGCATAGTTAATAAAGCAGAAATAGATGTTTTTCTGGAACTCTCTTGCTTTTTCGATGAGCCACCGGATGTTGGCAATTTGATCTCTGGTTCCTCTGCCTTTTCTAAATCCAGCTTGAACATCTGGAAGTTCACGTTTCACGTACTGTTAAAGCCTGGTTGGAGGATTTTGAGCATTACTTTGCTAGCCTGTGAGATGAGTGCATTTGTGTGGTAGTTTGAACATTGTTTGGCATTGCCTTTCTTTGTGATTGGAATGAAAACTGACCTTTTCCAGTTGACCTGACATTTTTTTGTAACTAAGGAAGAATGTCATTTTGTGGTACTTTATTTTGTGAGTTTTTTAGTGCACTATTTTATTTTGTAAATCAAAATGAGGAAAATTAATTTTTGTTCAAAGTATTTCAGGTACCTTGAAATAAATAATATTTTAGTGGTTGAGAATTACTGTTATGGCTTTATAAATATCATACAAAGTAATAAATAATTTTATGTCAAATAATTGAATAGTGTTTTTAAGTAATCTGAAGAACAAAGTTTGTGTTTTATATTTTTATGTTGTGGCGGGGGGGGGATGAGTCTAAATCCCTCCTTACTGGTGAAAGCAAAATTGTTCAAACATCTGTAAATCATTTGTATTTTTCTGTTGTTTAGAAATAATGTTTACATATTATCTGTAATACACAATTATCTGAAGCAGGCTTTTGTCTGAATTAGACTAAGGTTTAGATTCACAAATTGTTAGAGAACTTAAACCATCTCATGTCAGAGTGCTTTTTGTTGACACTAGTAACTATAAAATTAGAGGTCAGTATAAACTTATTTCTTGTTTCTTAATTTATAGTCATACACTGTTTAGTTAGAAAATATAATTACTCCTAGATTTAATAATTCTACATTGTGAAATTGAAATTATCTCAATATTATTATAGCTATTAAAATGGTGTTCCTTTGACAGATTTTGCCTGACTATACAATCCAAAGTAGAATCCTACATTATTCTTTCTCAGTTTACAATGTCCTTTTCCACCCACAGTCATCATCATGGTTTTATAATTCTGTATTCATTTACTTGTCTAATGTATGGGTCCTTCCACTACTCCCTAAATTCCAGGGAATCTTGAATAAATAAATCTTGACCTAGGATCTAAAACTGTCACTGTGCCTGACACACTGCAAATATTATTAAATGAATGACAACAAATATAATTGTGTTTCCCCAATTTTTGGATCTTGATATAGTGAAAGGAATATCAGCCTAGGGCTCCAAAGGTTCTTGCTCTATTTCCATCATACATTTATTCTCTATAAATCATTTCTTTCATCTGTAAAATGAGAAATGGGAGAGGGAATTTGAAGTATTCATAGTGGATTATCATTAATATTCCTTCAAGTAATTTTTTGTAGTGTGGGATAAATGTTATGATTGCCTTTAATCAATAATAACCAAACATTACATATTGATTTCCTTATTTTTCATTTAAGTGGTACATGATCAGCATTGTCCACATTTACAATCGTTGGAGAAACAGTGAAATTCGGTGTTATGTTAATGGACAGCTGGTATCCTATGGTGATATGGCTTGGCATGTTAACACAAATGATGTAAGTTTTTATTTATCTATATTTTAATGTATTTGAGTCTTTGATATATTACTGCTTATAGCATGAATTGAATAATATAATTGTTTGGTAGACACTAGCTTTATTTTGAAGTTTTTTTCTATTAAGTGAATTTTGCCTTAATTTTTAATAATGAAATGGCTAAAAGACCTGGCAACCCACTCCAGTGTTCTTGCCTGGAGAATTCCAAGGACAGCGGAGCCTGGTGGGCTGCCGTTTATGGGCTTGCACAGAGTCGGACACGACTGAAGCGACTTAGCAGTGATAAAAAAAAAAGAAAATCGGTTGGGCAGATTATTAAGTTTTAGGTCAAAATTTAAATGCAATATTCTGTTCTTTTCAGAATCTTAAGCATTAAAAGATGTGTCTTATACTTTATTTTGATGTGAAAGGAGTACCTTAAATAGAATCAATATGAATAGTTTGTTAATATTGTTTATTAGATAAATGGTGGTAAATACTGTGGAGAAAGGTTAAGTGGGAACAAATATAGAAAATGTAGGTGTAGGGAAGGGAGATGCCAGATCATCCAGAGATGGCCTTAGTGATGAGACTAGAGAAAGCCATGTGGGTATTTGCAAGAAATATCCCATTCAGTGGAAACGTGAATGCAAAGGCTTTGGGGCAGAAGTGAAAAGTTCATCTTGGTTTTTATATTTCTTTAAAGTTTTTTTTTTTCTTTAAAGGCTCAAACAAAAAAATCAAAAAAGAATCTGTGACTGAAGCAAGTTGTAGATTGCAAAGTTTGAAAATATTTACTATCTATTCCTTTATAGGAATAGTTTGCTTATTCTGTCCTAGAAACTTATAGTTGGGTCATAGTCAATACATATTTATGAGAATAGTTTTTTTCCAAAATTAGAATATTCAGTAAAATTCTGCTTCATATTTGCCTTCCAAAGGGGACTGTCTTTTTATTGTAGGGTGATTTTGTTGACTGCCATTGACTCTATAGTCATATTTTTAAAAAGAAAGGAAACAAAGACTGATTTTTTAATTATTTGCAATAATATTCCAAGAAATGGAGAGGCCTAGAGAATAACACACACACACATGCACACATACATTATGTAGTCAGTTCTTCAGTTCCTGTACTTTTAATTAACGATTAGGTATTCTATGAGGAGTTTCTCCATTGGACCTCTTTCACAATTTTTTAGTTATATTATTGAGGCATCAAAGGGATGCCATACATATATAATGTCTTCCTCGCAGAATAACCTGTGAGGATGGGTAGTGAATAGTGACTACTTTCGCTGGTCTGGATAGATGGGGCCACGAGTTAGGTGAGATGTACGAATTAGAAGTGGGAAGGATCTTGTTAAATTTGGTTTTTTAGATGCTAAACTCCCCAGATGTAGAGCATTGGATAATACCATCTGCTTTTGTCAGCAGATTTTGATCATTATTGTTTATTTGATTCTGAGTTATACCAATTCATCTAGGAGAAGGAAGTGATTTTTCTTTGTGTCTTTAACTTAGGGTAGAGAAATAGAGAAATATATCCATAATGGAGAAATTAAGTAGAATTTAAAATTTTTCGTCCAGTGTGTTTATGGTTAAATTTGAGAGTCATTCTTTTGATTCAGGTAACTATTTATGGACAATTACAAATCATTATAGTTTAAAAAGTAAGTTATACTTTTGTAAATAAATAGTTTTAAGCTCTTTTGCTTTTAACTGTAGAATTTGGAAAGTTGGTCAAGTGATTATAGAATAGTCATTGTTTGCTTGCCAATAAATATGAAACATTTGACTGATTAACTTTCCCCAAAAAAATCTTTAGTTTTTTTTTATTATTTTTTAAATAATCCATAGAGTCTTAATTGTTGGTTTTTTCTGTTACTATTATTATGCTTTATGGTATTACTTACAATGAAGGCAGATATCCTTAAATATTTTGTCATTGCAAAATAAAACATTGGATTTTTTTATGACTTTTTAAAAATAGAGCTATGACAAGTGCTTTCTCGGATCTTCAGAAACTGCTGATGCAAATAGGGTATTCTGTGGTCAACTTGGTGCCGTGTATGTGTTCAGTGAAGCCCTCAACCCTGCACAGATATTTGCAATTCATCAGTTAGGACCTGGATATAAGGTAGGAAGATCATCTTATTATAAATTCTGTGGAAAGTTATAGGTGTGAAAGGTGAAATACCATACACAATATAGTATATAATGATAGGTTTTCTTAAATGTGGTTTAAAAGTCATTTCGGTATTTTGGAACTGAGTCATTATTTTGTTTCATTTTGTTTCAAAGGTGTTGTTTTCTCTTTTTAACTATTTTCCCCTTCCCTTCCTGAACATTTTTTTATTCTTTAGAATGTTTTCTAATGATGAAGCCAGAGCTTTTGTTGACATAATTCTTAAATAACTTTTGTAAAACCATATTGCTTAACATGATATTTGAAATCTCAAATTATAAAATATATGAATTATATTATGAACAAATGAAATGTTAGAGATAACCCAAATAGAATAGTTAATGATTTTGAAGGAAAATGATGTAAAAAATTACATGTAGCTGAAACTACTCAGTGTTAGCGTCTATTTTTTTGTTTGTTCTTTGCTGTTGCATGGAAGTGGGCAGACTAGTGCATATTGTACTTTTGCAAGACTATTTAGTGTGATTTACCATATTTTCTTGTTTTTTTGACTTTAAAAACAAAGATTTATTTAAGCAAGATATTGCTTTCACATATATGAATTCATTCTTAATGGGCAGTACACCTGGCTGGGGAAATATATAAGTTTTGTGTAAGTCACTTTTGGAATTGTGATATCCCAAACTGTATGGAGTTGAGAGAGAATACTACAGTATAATTCAAAGTGTTTATAATTCTGATGATCTTTCATGGAAGAATTGTTTTTCCTTTTTAAAACTTGGTGTTTAAATAATCAGTGTGAAGATTGTGCTATGGGAAAGGGAGTACTAAACATTAAAAATATTTTTCCTTTTGCCTTCGCATTTTTGCATTAATATTTCTGTTTAAAATTTTATGTTCTATATTGGACATGTAAGTGACAGTTTGAATTTACCCTTATGAAAAGATGTTTCTGCTCCCAGTGATTTTAATAACCATAATAATATTGAATGACAATAGTGCTCTCATTTCTCTGTCAAAGTGACAGTACTTGCTGCCATCTTTTGTCCATTTTATTTGTTTTGCTATCCACAGAAGTGAATTTGTGCTTGTTACAGCCACTTTTTCTTTCATGAGTACTCTGCTGGGTTTGAGTCCTAGTTATGCCATGTGTTGAATTTGCATGGAAATGTTTCTATAATTCAAATTTTTGAGTTAATATGCCACTTGCCTTCCTTTCATACTTCTTTTCCTTATTCCATATAAATATTTGAAGCTGGTTTCTTCAGGCATTAACAGAATGATATTAAGTCAGGTGACAAACCAGTGAAATATGAATAAAGTAGAAAATAAAATACAGCTATGAAAGCCATAAATCCAGTGTGGTTGCTATAGTGAAACTTCAGAATTGATGGGACCTTATTAGCAGCAAAGGAAAAAAGAAAAGATTAAACATGAGCAGGTATTAACTCTCTCTTTCAGAAAGGAGCAAATATTGTTCTGAACTACTTTACAAACTTAGCAGTTTGTCATGTGGCTCTTTCTTATCACATTATTTTATACCAGCGGTGAAAATAAGTAGTAACTCTATGTCACTTTGTTCTATATGCAAGTACTCATGTGATAAAGAATATATTCCTTGAACCTTAACGTAACAATAGAGTATATGTCATTATCTGCATCAGAGTCAGAACCTTTAAAAGAGAATGCTTCTCAGGATATCCCTGGTGGTCCAATGGTTAAGACCCTATGCTTCCACTTGCAGGGGGCACAGGTTCAATCCCTGGTCGGGGAATTAAGATCCCACATGCTGTGTGGCATGTACCCCCGACCCCCCAAAAAAAATTCCCAGAATTAAAGTAATGCATTAAGAAAAAGAGAAAGAAAAAGAAAATGCCTTTTGGGCATTTCCTAAAAAAAATTTTAAGTTTTGAAAGTTCCCAGTCTCTAGGCTTAGCCTGTGGGTTTCCTTATTGTTAATGAAGGTTGACTCTTAAGTTCATGGGTGTGTGTACTTCCTCAACTTGTGAATTTAAAAAGTACAATATCATCAGGACAGGCACCTGCAAAAATTTTGACATTGAAACTTTATTTCTGGAAATTTAGAAAATTAAGGAAGGGTACAGAGGATGCAAATGAAGATGAGATTGTGTTACGACAGGGGGCAAAGCTGAGGTGGCTCATACATTATAGTCTCAGTTTTCTTGGTGAGTAGGAGGCAAAGTCACTTCCTGAGAGAGAAGGGGTCGTGCGTTGCAGTGGAAATTTTAAGGTATGTCAGTCAGTCAGTTCAGTCGCTCAGTTGTGTCCGACTCTTTGTGACCCCATGGACTGCAGCATGCCAGGCTTCCCTGTCCATCACCAACTCCTGGAGCTTGCTCAAATTCATGTCCATCGAGTCATTAATGACATCTAACCATCTCATCCTCTGTCATCCCCTTCTTCTCCTGCCTTTAGTCTTTTCCAGCATCAGGGTCTTTTCTAAGGAGTCAGTTCTTCACATCAGGTGGCCAGAGTATTAGAGTTTCATCTTCAGCTTCAGAATATTCAGGACTGATTTCCTTTAGGATTGACTGAAAAGGTCTCCTGGCCGACCAAGGGACTCTCAAGAGTCTTCTCCAGCACCACAGTTCAAAAGCATCAATTCTTTGGTGCTCAGCCTTCTTTGTGGTCCAATTCTCACATCCATACATGACGACTGGAAAAACCATAGCTTTGTCTAGACCAATCCTGGTCAGCAAAGTAATGTCTCTGCTTTTTAATATGCTGTCTAGGTTAGTCATAGCTTTTCTTGCAAGGAGCAAGCATCTTTTAATTTCATAGCTGCAGTCACCATCTGCTGTGATTTTGGAGCCCAAGAATATAAAGCCAGTCATCATTTCCATCGTTTCCCCATCTGTTTGCCATCGAGTGATGGGACCGGATGCCATGGTCTTAATTTTCTGAATGTTGAGTTTTAAGCCAGCTTTTTCACCATTTCACTTTCCTTTTTTCCTTTGCCTTTTGGTTCTCTTCTTTGCTCAGCTATTTGTAAGGCCTCCTCAGACAACCATTTTTCCTTTCTTTTTCTTGCAGATGATTTTGATCACTGCCTCCTGTACAATGGCACGAACCTCTGTCCATAGATCTTCAGGCACTCTATCAGATCAAATCCCTTGAATCTCTTTGTCACTTCCACTGTATAATTGTAAGGGATTTGATTTAGGTCATAACTTGTATGGTCTAGTGGTTCTCTCTACTTTCTTCAATTTAAGTCTGCAGTGTGCAGTAAGGAGTTCATGATCTGAGCTACAGTCAGCAAAAACAAGACTGGGAGCTGACTGTCAGCTCCCAGTCTTGTTTTTGCTGACTGTATAGAGCTTCCCCACCTTCGGCTGCAAACAGTATAATCAATCAGATTTTGGTAGGGTATATTAATTAGTTGGCATTTGGTTTAAATTAAAAATGAAGCTTATATCATTAGTTGTTATATAATAACAATATTTGTATTTTTTTGCCTCAAAATGTCTGCAGAAAAGAGACACCACGGAAAGCATTGTAATAGTCAGACCGTATTGTCTGTGATTTGGAGCTTAATGTAGATAGCATGTCAACATCTGGGCTTTGAAATAAATAAGTTAATTCTCTCCACAAATAATGTCTTCACACCATCTATACCATGAAACCTGTCTCAAGTGATTTTCATCTGTAGATCATTAGAGTGCTAGGTAATTTTCTTTATCTGGAATGCCTGGTTTTAAGCACTGTAACTTGTCAGTGAATATTTTGTACCTGGTTATCTTTGGTAAACAGTAAATGAGGTAGGATATCACTGGTTAATTAAATAAATCATTGTTTGTGAGTAATTCATGGAAGACAGAATTTCTCACTGTAACTTTCTGTAGTTTAGTAAAGTTGTAGCTCATCTGGTAAAGAATCCCAGTTCAGTTCTTGGGTCGGGAAGATCCTCTGGAGAAGGGATAGGCTACAGACTAGTATTCTTGTGCTTCCTTGGTAAAGAATCTGCCTGCAATTTGGGAGACCTGGATTCAACCCCTGGGTTGGGAAGATACCCTAGAGAGGGGAAAGGCTACCCACTCCAGTATTTTGGCCTGGAGAATTCTAAGAGTCAGACATGACTAAGCAGCTTTCACTTTTCACTCTGAGTTAGATTGATTTTGGAGCTCCATTTGATTGTGGTTATTGAATTGTTTGCAAGGTTATGGAGTCATCTATAATATAAGATGGCATTTTGACATAAACTTGCAAAACAGATGTTTACAAAGTTTAGATATTTTATAATCATTACTGGAGATTTCCTAATTGTGAAATAAACATGTGACAAACAATCTTTATTTGCTGTATATTTCAGTATTTGGTTTTGTGTTCTGTCATTCAAGAAAATGGTAGCATCATGATTTTTAACAGTGTTTTATATTAAGATTAAGATCTAAGTGATAGGGGAAAATGTATAAGACAACCATCAGAATTAAAAGTCACTTTGGAGATTTTTCAGTACTTGTATGGAAGAGAAAGTTCCTAAGAAACTGATGTTCCCACAGATAACCATATAAAAAGTCTGGACGTAATGCAGAAGACATCAGAGCCTTGGAGACTGAATATAAAGCAGGCAAGTTTTAGAGGAGAGTCAAAACATGGAACCAGGCAGTCAGCATGGGCTAAGTTCGTCATTTTTTATCTTGATAGACAATCTTCCTGGCCAGAAAATATAAGGTAACAAGCATTGGGGTAACCAGCAATACAGGATGAGTAATGGGCCCCTAGAAAAGAGGCAGTCATAAAAGGGTATGAATTCTGTGTTAACAACAACTAAAAGAAAACAGTTGAAGTGTGTGGCTGACCCATGAAACCATGTATGATCATGATAAATGGATACTAGATTGTAAATAACAGTTCAAGAAATGAACTGACATCTGAGATGCCACACATAGAAAAAATGACAGTCTGTAATCATACCTAAAAGAGGAAATGATCCCCTGAAACAAAAGCATCAGGATATTTCAGAATATAGTCTCCACAGAATAATATCCAAAATGTCCAGCATATCATCACAAATTATTCATCCTATGAAAGGTCAGGAAAGTGTGACTTATTTTCAAGGGAAGAGAAAATTAGCACATACCCAACTCCAGGATAACCTAGAATTGTTTAATTATCACATGAGGACTTTTGGGGACTTTTTGTAACTAATAGGGTAAAAAAAAAAGTGCTTGTAATGAGTTAATAGGTGGAAATTATCAACTGCAACATACAAATATCAATGGAAATTTTGGAACTGAAAAATACATCTAAGGTAAAAAAGAAATCCAGTCTTTGCCTATTGCCAGAAAGAGAAATGAACATGGACATGAAAGAGATATGAATGAACTTGGATATAGATTGATAGCAACGTTAGAAGAGAGGTAGAAAAGATGGAGGGATCAAGAACCAAAGAGTTGTATGGGTGCAACCTTGAAATCTAGTATGCAAAATGATGAATTAAAAATTCACGTACGAAGGTAAGACAAGAAAAATTTAAACATAAGATTTTTCTCTGCTCTCTGAACTCCTTTCTCCCTTTTAGTATGATTGTCCATCTGCATTATGCATTAACCAGACCTTGCCCATGGCAGAAATACCTGCTCAATCCTAAAGATCAGTTTTTCTTCTTCTGTTGCCAGCTATGTAATTCCTTAGAATCCACAAGGAATCACAGGAATCTACTGTAATATCTCTCTACTCCATTTCCATCACTTTTTCCTTTTGAGGATCTGTTTATAGGTAGTTTTTTTTTTTTCTGATCTCATTCTTACTTCCTTTTGCTGTCTTACACATATATTTATGTCCAATACATTTGTAAATTAAATTTTTATAGAAATAAAAACCTCTGAGTAATTGGTACTTAATGTGCCTATGAAGTATGGTTATATAAATTTGCTATGTAAAATAGAGAAACTATTTTTAAACTATAATATTTAAAATGATTTTCCTTTTTAGCCAGTTAGTTTTGGAAGATATATGCATATTCAAAATATGTTACCATTTTTCAAGTTAATTGCATTTCTTTTCTGAAATTGCCTGCAGGGTTAGTTTTTAAGTGACACAAGGAAACAGTTCTCATTACTTTAGAGATAAACTGTATTTTTGATGAAAGATGGTTTTATGATGGCTTCAGGTCTTTTATTTTATTCTTTTTCCCAAAATTAAATCAACCCCTTGAGGATGACAGTTTGCCTTCAGAAATATAATTTAAAATGCTATAGAATTCAGTTGGTAGTGGGAGTGCAAAGCCAACTCCGGAAAGCCCCGAGTCGCATCATCATCTCCCCAAGAACCTCAGCTGCCTCAGCTGGCCTCAGTCATTATTGCAACCATGAGCATCCAGGCCCTGGCACGACCAGCTGTACCACCAGGAGCAGTGGCCCTGGTCACCTTACATCTTCAATAACTGCGCACAGAAGCAGGAATCTCATCACAAGAAGAAATGAATACAGCATTTCAGCAACAAGAAATGAATGAGAGTTGTTCAGACCTCAAGTACTTGCTTTTCAGCCCTTGTTTGTTGTTGTTTAGTTGGCTAACTTGTATAACTCTCTTACGTGTAGAACTCTCTTATGACCCTGTAGACTGTAGCTCACCAGTCTCCTCTGTCCATGGGATTTTCCAGGCAAGAGTACTGGAGTGGGTTGCCATCTTTTATCCCATAA
The DNA here is from genome assembly GCF_003369695.1 of Bos indicus x Bos taurus. Classification (NCBI taxonomy): domain Eukaryota; kingdom Metazoa; phylum Chordata; class Mammalia; order Artiodactyla; family Bovidae; genus Bos; species Bos indicus x Bos taurus. Next base: position 26,061,134 of record NC_040087.1, on the reverse strand, counting down.
CCAGATAGTAGAACTATTACCTGCACTACATTACCTGAGCAGGCTCGAGTTTTTATTATCTTTACCTAAAGACTCTTCAGTGATGACAAACATGTTTGTTTTTTGTTGTTGTTGTTTGTTTTTTTAAAGCCTGTTTTTTAAATATACCTTTAAAAGTTTTTCTTTCATATCCATTCAAGTTGAGATTTTTAAGAACCTCATTTTCAGTTTGTAATAAAAGTTTACGATGTGATTTTTTTCCAAAAATGTCCACAAATTGCAAGCACCTGTTAATTAAGGTCTTTTAAAAACTCTTTAGATTCTGCAAATATTTTTAAGACCCTAGATATAATGAATATTTTGAGTATTGGAATATATGTGTAAGTAGTTCTGAGAGAACTCTTTTGCAAAATACAACACTCATTTGGTCATATTTGTTAAGGTATATTTGCTTTAAAATACCAGGCATATTACTTAATAGCTATAGTATATTTAGAATGCTAGAATTTCCATGAATGGAAAGAAAACTATTCTGTATGTTCTTCCAAAGTTCTAGTTTTATTCCTTCAGTGCAATGCCTTCAGCAGAATCTTATTTCCCATAGTCAAATAATTGTTACCCATTGGTCATAAAATGGTTAATTTCTACCAGATTTTTATCTAGTTAATGTACTAACAACTTTCTCCTCTGCCAACTCTGATTAATAAAGCTACCTAATGTTCTCTCAGGGGAAATAATATAATCTAATGTCATTCCTCATTGTTCAGAGATGTCCAATTACTATTTTTTAAAGTGTCATTATAAGGTTAGAGATTTAAGTGTATTTGAGGTGTTTCAACCAATTGTAGTTACTGTGTTTTTCTTTAAGAAGTTCAGATTGCTCCAAATCTGTGCAATTCATATCCCTTCTAGTTGGTCCCTTAGTCCTTTTGACATGACTCTAGTCTTTCATAACATCCTTACTATTTCCTATGACGACATATCTGGCTCATCCTGAACGTTTTATTGTTTCAGCCCTGAAGTCAATCGTTACTCCAGGAATCCCTAGTTTTTATTAATGGGAAATGTAAAATTTGTCTTGACCTCTTAGTTAAATATGTATCTCTTTTCTTCCACTTCGAGAGTTCTTGTGGCAAGTACACATATTGTTATAGAATTAGAAAAGCCCATAATTACACAAGTAACAATCTAAGAATAGCTATGCCAACACTATTCTACTAATAACTGAAAACACTTAACCTTGTTTTGCATATACTCTCTCTATTCTCCTTGCCATTTTTAAATTTTGAGGTATATTATGGGCTGACTTGTGGTTCCCCCAAAATTCATATGTTTAAATTCCAACTCCCAGTATCAGAATGTGTCTATATTTGGAGATAGGGTCTTTAAAGAGGTAAAGTTAAATGCAGTCATTAGGGTGGGTCCTGATACAATATGAATATTGTGCTTATAAGCAAAGGAACTTAGGATATAGACACTCACAGAATACCACGTTAAGGCATAGGAAGGAAAGTGGGCCATTTACAAGCCAAGGAGAGAGGTTTGGGAGAGGATTCAGAAGAAACCAACCCTGCTAACACTTTGAACTTGGATTTCTAGCCTCCAGAATTGTGAGAAAATAGGTTTTTGTTGTTTAGGCTACTCAGACTTTGGTGTTTTGTTATGACAGTCCTAGAAAACTAAATATAAGAGATTAGCTACATTGTGAGTCATGTAGTTATTACATATTATTGTTGTTGTTGTCCAGTTGCTCAGTCATGTCCAATTCTTTGCAACCCCATGGACTGCAGCATGCCAGGCTTCCCTGCCCTTCACCATCTCCTGGAGCTTGCTCAAACTTATACCATCGAGTTGGTGATGCCATCCTACCCTCTCATCCTCTGCCACCCCCTTCTGTCTTCCATCTTTCCCAGCACTGGACTCTTCTGATGAGTCAGCTCTTGGCATCACGTGGCCAAAGTATTGGAGTTTCAACTTCAACATCAGTCCTTCCAGTGAATATTCAGGACTGATTTCTTTTAGAATGGACTGGTTGGATCTCCTTGCAGTCCAAGGGACTCTCAAGAGTTTTCTCCAACACCGCAGTTCAAAAGCATCAATTCTTTGGCACTCAGCCTTCTTTATGGTCCAACTCTCACATCCAGACATGACTACTGGAAAAACCATAGCTTTGACTAGATGGACCTTTGTTGGCAAAGTAATGTCTCTGCTTTTTAATATACTGTCTAGGTTGGTCATAGCTTTTCTTCCAAGGAGTAAGCGTCTTTTAATTTCATGGCTGCAGTCACCATCTGCAGTGATTTTGGAGCCCAAGAAAAGTCTGTCACTGTTTCCATGGTTTCCCCATCTATTTGCTATGAAGTGATGGGACCATATGCCACGATCTTCATTTTTGGAATGTTGAGTTTCAAGCCAGTTTTTTCACCCTTCTCTTTCACTTTCATCAAAAGACTCTAGTTCCCCTTTGCTTTCTGCCATAATGGTGGTATCATCTGTGTATCTGAGGTTATTGCTATTTCTCCCAGAAATCTTGATTACAGCTTGTGCTTCATCCAGCTTTTGCATCATCATTTCACATGATGTCCTCTGCATATATGTTAAATAAGCAGGGTGAAAATATACAGCCTTGATGTATTACATATTATTCTCCTTCTTTTTAAATTCTTAGTCATAGTTTTATAAGTATATATTTGATATTCATCACAGTCCTTACATTGATCTGTCTTGCCTGTGCTGTGCTGTGTCGCTTAGTCATGTCCAACTCTTTGGAACCCCATGGACTGTAGCCCGCCAGGCTCCTCTGTCCCTGGGGATTCTCCAGGCAACAATAATGGAGTGGGTTTCTGTGCCCTCCTCCAAGTGTTCTTCCCAGCCCCGGGATCGAACCCTGGTCTCCGGCACTGCAGGTGGATTCTGTACTGTCTGAGCCACCAGGGGAGCCCATTCTGTTTTACCTATCTGAAGCTAATTATATAGCTTATTCCTCAGGAAGGACTCAGAATAATGTTTTTGAGAGCTACATTTCCGTGTTAGTTTATCAAGAGCCATTATGTTTGATAGCCATTTGCTTGGCTATATCTAGACTGACATTTCTTTGTACCACTCAAACATGTTACTGATTTTCTTCTGGCTTAAAGTGTTTTGTTCAAAGGACTATTTCTTTTTAACTTCTTCCTTTGAATTCAGCAATTTTGCTGGATATGTCTTGGCTATCCTGAGTTGATTTCTTAGTTAAGTGATATGCACTTTCAGTATGCAGTTTTGCATGTTTTTGTATTACAAGGAATTTTTGATACTATTTACTGTTTGTTCTATTTCATTGCTTTTGTTTTCTTCAGAGACTTGACTATACTTGTTTGGTTTACTTTGCTTATCTTTAATATTTGTCACTATCTCTTGAATTTTCATCCTTTTTTCTTTCTCATTCTTAAACTTGAAAAGAAAGTGAAACTTACAGAAAAATTACAAGCACAGTAGTAAGATAAATTTCTCCCCTGAACCATTTAAAAGTATTGCAGACATAATGCCCTGTCTTCCCTGACTATTGTGTTTATACAAACAAGACCATTCTTTTACAGGATTTCTAACATCAGTGTGTTACTACCATTTAATTCACAGACCCCGTTAGAATTTTGCTAATTGACCCATAATGCCCTTTATAGGAAAATTATCTAGTTCACAGCGGTTATATATAATGTATCTTTTGTCTGCTCAATAAAACAGTTTCTTAGTCTTTGTCTCCCATACCTGGATAACTCTGTTGGGTGAACACCCTCCTCCCCTCTATAGGACTTTGACACCATGATGCTTCCTTGTGTGGTTATGCTCCTGACTTTGCTCAGGGCTCTGCTATGCTTCTGGCCACTGCAACTCCTCATCTTTCCTCCTAGTGCCAACTCCTACCTTGTTTAGCCCTTCCTGTTAGCTTTATGAATTTTCCAGAAGGCAGGGAAAATAGCAAGAGGAAAAGAGCTCCATTTAAAAATTTTTATTTTTATTTTTGTTGAACACCCAAAACATTTTATGTTGGGGTATAGCCAATTAAAAATGTTGTGACAGTTTCAGATGAATAGTGAAGGGACTCAGCCATACATATACCTGTAGCCATTCTCCTCCAAAACCACCTCCCATGCAGGCTGGAACATTATATTGAGCAGAGTTCCATGTGCTATACAATAGGTTTTTGTTGGTTATACATTTTAAATACAACAGTGTACACACATGACCTTCCCAAAGTCCTTAACTATCCCTTCCTCCGGCATTCATGAGTTTGTTTTTATTTGTGTAACAGCTTTACTGAGGTATAATTTACATATATGCAATTCACTTGCTTAAAAACTGAATTATCCGGTGGTTTTAGTAATGCAGCTATCAACATAGGGGATTTTAGAGCATTTTACCATCTCAGAAAGAAACGTTGTACCCTTTAGCTCTCACCTTTTTATTCTCTCAGTCTTCCTCATTCCTAAGCAGTCACTCTATAGATTTGCCTATTCTGGGCATTTCATGTAAATTTTGAAATTGGGAAATGCTGGATCTCTGTCATTTCCACATGAATTTTAGGATCAGCTTGTCAATTTCTGGGGTCAAAAATAACAAAACAGTAACAACAAAACCCAGTTGGGATTTTGTGGAGATACTATTGAATCTTCAGATCAATTAAGGGACATTTACTAACTACACAATAGTAAGTCTTTCAATCCTTGAACATGTATGGCTTTAGATTTATTTGTTTTAATAATTTCTTTCAAAGATGTTTTGTACTTTTTCAGTTCAGTCAGTTCAGTCACTCAGTCATGTCTGCCTCTTTGCGACCCCATTGACTGCAGCACGCCAGGCCTCCCTGTCCATCACCAACTCTCAGAGTTTACTCAGACTCATGTCCATTGAGTCGGTGATGCCATCCAACCATCTAATGCTCTGTTGTCCCCTTCTCCTCCCACCTTCAATCTTTCCCAGCATCAGAATCTTTTCAAATGAGTCAGCTCTTCGCATCAGGTGGCCAAAGTATTGGTGTTTCAGCTTCAGCATCAGTCCTTCCAGTGAACACTCAGGACTGATCTCCTTTAGGGTGGACTGGTTGTATCTGCTTGCAGTCCAAGGGACACTCAAGAGTCTTCTCCAACACCACAGTTCAAATGCGTCAATTCTTCAGCACTCATCTTTCTTTATAGTCCAACTCTTACATCCATACATGACTACTGGAAAAACCATAGCCTTGACTAGACGGACCTTTGTTGGCTAAGTAATGTCTCTGCTTTTTAATATGTTGTCAAGTTTGATCATAACTTTTCTTCCAAGGAGCAAGTGTCTTTTAATTTCATGGCTGCAGTCACCATCTGCAGGGATTTTGGAACCCAAGGAAGTAAAGTCTGCAACTGTTTCCACTGTTTACCCATCTATTAGCCATGAAGTGATGGGGTCAGGTGCCATGACCTTAAGTTTTCTGAATGTTGAGCTTTAAGCCAACTTTTTCACTCTCCTCTTTCACTTTCATCAAGAGGGTCTTTAGTACTTTTTGCCATAAGTCAAATGCCAGAATTCTTGGACTTCTTTTATTAAATGTATTCTCTAGTATTTTATTATTTTGGTGCTGTTGTAAGACAGAGTTATTTTTAAATATTATGTTTGGATTTTCTTTACTAATATATACTGTAGATTTTTGTGTTTCATTTCTGTATACTGCATCTTGCTGAATTTATTCACACTAATAGTTTGTGTTTGTGTGTGTGTGTGTATTCTTTAGGATTTTCTATGTACAAAGCTATGTCATCTGCAGATAGAGATACATTTACTTCTTACTTTCTGAGTGCTTTTTCTTATCTAGAATCTCTAGTATAAGATTGAACATTAGCACAGTTATCTTTGTCTTGTTACTGATATTAGTGGGAAAACTTTCAGTTTTTAGCATTAAATGTGTTGTTATCTGTGAAGTTTCCATTGATGCATTTTATCAGAATGGGATAACTTCATTCTGTTCCTGTTTTGCTGGACAGTTTAAAATAAAAGGTACTGGATTTTGTCAATTACTTCTGTGTTTATTAAGATGATCACCTCTTGAGATGATAATATTAACATATTAAATAGTCTAGGTACAGGTTTGCCACTTTTGATCTTTACAAAGAATCAGCTTTTTTGGTTTTGTTGTATTTTTCTCTGCTGTTTGTTTGTCTTATTCTCTAGTAATTTTTCCTATAATTCTTAGTCTGTATATTTTTGTTCAAGTCTTCTCTTCTCTGTTGACTTCTGCCTAGTTGTTCTCTCCACTATTCAAGTTGGGAATTGACGTTTTCGTCTGTTACTGTCAACTTTTCTATTTCTTTCTTTTTACCTGTCAAGTTCTTCATGTATTTTGGTGCTTGGTTGTTAGGTCCACATATATTATCATTTTCCTAATGGTTTGACTCTTTTATTATTATTAAATGTTTCTCTATATCTAGTAATATTTTTTTTGAAGTGTTTGTCTCAGATATTAGCACAGTTATTGGAGCTTGTGATTTATTGATAAATTTTCCCTTTCATTTACTTTGAATCCATTTTCAACTTTGAATCTGAAGTATGTCTCCTATAGGCAACACAGTGTAGATCTTGTTTTATTATCCTGTCTAATAATATTCTCTTTTGATTGTATTGTTTTTCCATTCACGTTTAATTTTACTGATATAGTTGAATTTACATTCATCATTTTATTTGTTACCTATGCATTATGTTCTTTTGATTCCTTTATTCCTTCTTTACTGCTTTATTTTGAATTAAATGATTATTTTTTACTGTAGCATTTTCATTTGTTTTTTCACTTTTTTTTGGCCTTATTTATTTAATGTTTGCTGTAGTACTTGCCACTTAAATTTTAACTTAGGATCAGCTTCAGGTTTATACCAAGTTAATTACTGTGAGATATAGAAATGTTACTTTTATAGGTCTATTGTGTTTTTTGCTTTTTGTGTTAAATTGTTATATGTAGTACATACTACAGTGTTGGTTACAAACCCAACATTACATTATTCTAATTATTATATTATATACTTATATGTCTTTTAAGGAAGTCAAGAAAGGAAAAGTAACTGGTTTATAGATTTTGTTATATTAAGCTCATTTTTTATTTATGATGATCCCTCATTTGTTCATTTACCACCTGAACTTACTTCGTTAGCTCAATATGGCTTTTTCCACCCTCCTCCTTTGTGTTGTTATTAGCAAATGCATTACATTTTTATGTTATAGGCAAAAGCACACATAATGTATATATATTTTATAAAATTGCTTTGAAATCAATTAAGAGGGAATAAAGGAGAATAAATATACATTTTTACCATCTTTTATAACTTCATGACTACTTGATGCTCATTGTTTTTCATGTCAATTCAAATTGCTGTCTGAGCTCTTTACTTTTAGCTTGACAGACTTTCTTTGTTATTTCTTGTGTTTATGTAATTCATGAAATTAAAGGACGCTTGCTCCTTGGAAGAAAAGCCATGACCAACTTAGCATATTAAAAAGCAGAGATATTACTTTGACGACAGAGGTCCATCTATTCAAAGCTATGGTTTTTCTAGTAGTCATGTATGGATGTGAGAATTGAACCATAAAGAAAGCTGAGTGCTGAAGAATTGATGCTTTTGAACTGTGGTGTTGGAGAAGACTCTTGAGAGTCTCTTGGACTGCAAAGAGATCCAACCAGTCAATCCCAACGGAAATCAGTCCTGAATATTCATTGGAAAGACTGATGTTGAAGCTGAAACTCCAATACTTTGGCCACCTGATGCGAAGAACTGACTCATTGGAAAAGACCCTGATGCTGGGAAAGATTGAAGGTAGGAGGAGAAGAGGATGACAGAGCATTAGATGGTTGGATGGTATCACCGAGTCGACGGACATGATTTGAGCAAGCTCCGGCGGTTGGTGACGGATAGGGAAGCCTGGCGTGCTGCAGTTTTTGTGGTCGCAAAGAGTCTGACATGACTGAGCGACTGAACTGAACTTAGATCAGCTAATAGCCCTTTATATCAGTTTTTATTTACTTGGGCATGTATCTTGTTTTCCTTTCAGATTGCTGGATATAAATTCTTGGTTGATTTTTATTTTTTTCCTTTGAATACTTTGAATGTTTTATTCCTCTGTGTTCTGGCCTCCATTTTTTCAGATGAGAAGTAAATAGTCATTTTTCTCTTGCTGCTTTTAAGATTTTCTCCTTGTGTTTCAGCATTACTATGTACGACTTTTCTGTTAGCAGATTTCCTTGCTTTAATTCTTCTTCAAGTTCATCGGCTTGCTGAATGAGTAATACAGTGCTTTTCAATAAATTGATAACTTCTATCCATTAAGGTTTTGAATATTTGCCTCTCTTTTCTCTTTCTTGTCTACCTCTGATATTCTCTTTCTTTATATGTTCATACACTTGTTTCCTCCATTTTTTCTGAGACTTTGATCATTCTTCAGTATTTTTCATCTCTGATTTTTGGGTTGCATAATCAGTATTTATATTTGCTAATTCTTCTGATTTTTCACATCTACTGTTCACACCCTCTGTAGAATTTTTCAATTCAGTTATACTTTTCAACTCCAGAATTTCTATTTGGATTGTTTTTATAGTATCTTTCTCTCTTTTAAGAAATAATGTTGAATTTTAATTATATTACTATTTTAAAATACAAATTTTACTGTTATTTTAATAAAATACTAATTTTATTAATTTTTTCCAGTTTTATATAGAAGTATTTGGCATACATCACTGAGTAAGTTTCAGGCATACATCATGGTGATTTGATTAAATAGACTGTGAAATTACTATTATAATAGATTCAGCTAGTATCCATCTTCTGATACAGATATGATATAAAAAAAAGAAAAAAGACAAAAAATTTCCTGTGATTAGAACCCTTAAAATTTATTCACTTCACTTTCCTATGTAGCATTATCTATCTCTTAATTGATACCGTCTGTTTAATGTGACCTTTTCATAACTGTATTTACTTCTCTGATTGTGGTTTCCTTTAGTTCTTTGAACATATTTTTAATGGCTTCTTTGAAATCTTTTTCTGTTAAATCTGACATCTGGGCTGCTCTCACAAGCCGTTTCTGTTGCCTGCTTCTTTTTCCATATATGTGTCATATTTTCCTCTTTCTTTCTCTCTCTCTTGATGTTTGGTTGGAAAGCAGACATTTTTAGGTAATATATTGTTGCATGTCTGGGTACTAGAGCCTTGTTCACATTCTGTGGCTTGTTTGTTTATTGACTACATGGATTACTTTAGTATCATTTTCAATTTTCTTCTTCTTTTTTTTAATTTAATTTAATTTTATTTTTTAACTTTACAATCCTGTATTCGTTTTGCCATACATCGAAATGAGTCCGCCACAGGTATACATGTGTTCCCCATCCTGAACCCTCCTCCCTCCTCCCTCCCCATACCATCCCTTTGGGTCGTCCCAGTGCACCAGCCCCAAGCATCCAGTATTGTGCATAGAACCTGGACTGGCTACTTGTTTCATATATGATATTATACATGTTTCAGTGCCATTCTCCCAAATCATCCCACCCTCTCCCTCTCCCACAGAGTCCAAAAGACTGTTGTATACATTCAATCTTCTTCTTTTAATTTTCTCTTCAGTATTTGTAAGAACTCACCATTGAAGTTCCAGCCTACAGTGTTCTCTGTATAGAAATTAAAACATAAATACAGATTTTTAAACAAATGTCAGAGAATTCATATTTTATATTTCTTGGAATGCTTTTTAATTTTACTTTTCAAGGAATATATGCATTTCATTCATATGATTTTAGTCTTTGGAAATTTGCTGAAGTTTGTTTTATGAACCCAAATGTGTTCTTTTTGCTAGTCATTCCATGTGTCCTTGAAAAGAATGTATCTTGTCCTCTTTTTTCATGTAATATTCCATACTGAAATATTATACTGAAGTGTTCTATATTTAAGAAAGCTGCATCATATGTCACTCCTTTGAGAATGAAAGTGAAAGTGCAAGTCGCTCAGTCATGTCTGACTCTTTGCGATCCCATAGACTATACAGTCCATGGAATTCTCCAGGCCAGAATACTGGAGTGGGTAGCCTTTCCTTTCTCCAGGGTCTCTTCCCAACCCAGGGATCAAACCCAGCTCTCCTGCATTGCAGGAGGATTCTTTACCATCTGAGCCACAAGGGAATCCCCCTTTGAGAATAATTAGTGCAAAATGTTCTTGAATGTTTTATTGTTAACATATGTAGCGGTTTTATTGACATATAATTTACAGTTCTCTCCTCTTAAGTATACACATTATTTTATCTATGTTTATAGAGTTGTGCAAACATCACCACAATCCAATTTTAGAACATTACCACCACCCCAGAAAGATCTCACATGCCTATTCACAGTCATTCCTTGTTCTCATCCCCATCCTACTCATATCGTTTTATATAATAATTCTCTTTTTAAAAATGCTTCTTAAAGTAATAATGCAATAAATATTTATATTTATGCATAGATCAGCTTATTATTTGACTAGTTGGTAGTGATCTGAATGCCACAAATGGGATTAAGTCAAGACAATTATATTTACATGATTGATTATATGTTTACAGTCATTTAAATTGGATCATATTTTTTAAATATGATACAATTAATTATGATATGAAATTGTTTTGCTGCTATAAGCCAAACTACAAAATAATGATCTTTATATAACAGATTGAAAAAATTAAGACCATTGTTTTCCCAAGTAAGGCTAGGTTTTATTAGACATCTTACATTATATTTCCCCTCCCAAAATTTTATAACTTTCAAGAGACTATATTAAACATTTCTGATTACTTTGATAGCTCTATGAACAAAATGAAAGTAAAGGTTTATTATCTGATAATGGAATGTACATATATTTCAGCTATGTTAAAATGCAGACATGGAGAAGCTATTTATACATTTGCAGTATTTTGTTTCGGTCATTATTTTTAGAAACCATAGGCTCTGAGTTCATAAGCATCATAGTTATAATGATACCTATGATACATAGGTATTATACATAATTATACTCCCCCAAAAAACAAACAAAAAAGGGAAAGAAGTATCACTAAACTGCTTCACAAAAATTGTTTTTAAAAAGTAGTGATTATGAGCCAGAGTGGAAGTTTTGCATAACTTTTTACTTAAATTTACTTAAATTCATTAAATATTCAGTGCATAACTGTTGCATAACTTTTTACTTAAATTTACTTAAATTCATTAAAAGTTCAGTGTAGGACAAAGGACATGAGTGGTTTCATATCTGTACTTAATGATTCTTACTTGGCACTTACGCTAATTTGATATTTTGTCTTAATTTTAGGATTTGATTGGTTGGGTCATTTTAAGCTATGTTGAAGTACTGTCTTCATTCATTGAAATATTCTATACTAATCCATTTGCCCTTTTTGTTGGCACAGTTGTGGCTATATAATCTTTTCTTTTCTCTACATTCTTGTTTATCAGGGACTGGTAATCATGATTGTAGGGCATGTGTTGGGCTTCCCACCTGGCACTAGTGGTAAAGAACCTGCCTGCCAATGCAGGAGACATAAGAGACGTTGGTTTGGTTCCTGGGTGGGAAGATCCCCAGGAGGAGGAAATGGCAACCCACTCCAGTATTCTTGCCTGGAGAACACCATGGATGAAGGAGCCTGGCAGACTACATACAGTCCATAGGGTCGCAAACAGTCAGACACGACTAAAGCGACTTAGCATGCATGCATGCAGGGCATGTAGTTGAGTAAAATTAAATAACATATTAAATAATTGTTTTATTCAATGAACCATTCTAAGCTTTGGGGATTAAAAATGAGTAAGCTTATACTTTATTATGAGAATAATTGTATATGTAAACATTTGTAATTAAAAATTGGTATGTATACCACAAAGAAAGTATAATGCAGATACTATTAACATTTTGTGGAATGATGATTAATTCCAGCTACAGAAGATTTAGGAACTCTTCATAGAGAAATATATTTTTTAGGGTTCTTGAAAAAATAAATTTAAGAGGCAGAGCAGGACAGTGGGCATGAATGAAGAGATAGAAGCAAGGGATATGTTTATGGATTGTTCCATAATCAGGTGTGACTGCAAAGCAAAATAGAGAGTAGATAGAGTGATTTGTGGTAGAATGTGAGAGTGATTACTGTAAGCTGAAACCAAGTTGATGAAGGCTTTGAATATCAAAATAATTTCCTTTAATGTGGAATTATCAAAAAATCGCTAGCAGGAGAATGGTTTAATCCTATTTATGTATTTGCCTTGAGATGTTTGGAGATATTAGAGTTTGGATGCTAATTTTTTAATGAATTCAGATGGACTATTTATTCATTTTGAAGAGAAAATCATTGTACATTATATAAGTGGAAACATTCTCTTAATTGTATATCAGGAAAAGTGATTCCTTGAATATTGGAATGTCATTACTATGTTAATATCAGCAACATTTGTCACATAATGAGTCTGGGGAAAGGAATAGATTTTGTCATATGTATGTTATCCTAACATAAATTCAATGATAAATGACTATATTTTTGATGCCTGTGAAGGTTTCAGAGATTAGTGTTAGAAAATAACATGCCTCTGCTCATATAATAATTAGATAAACAGTTTTCTTGCATTTAGCAGTGTTGTGACACATTTTCTCATATTCGTGTTAAGTAATTCCAGTTTGATTGATTAAGGTTCTACTCAGTGAAATTTTGCCTAATTAGCAGCTATGTCAGTTACCTGAATTTCACTGTCATCTATATATTATGCCATTACCATAAAGTTTATGGTGAATGTTTTATGAGTAATGTTTAAGAAAAATTAACATAGAAGATGTATAGTATTAAGTAGAAAAGGATATAGTGATAATAGCAGCTACCATTTGGCTTTAAAAGTACCAGGTATTGTTTATAGTGCTTTATTTATAGTATTTTGTGTGTTGGGTGTGTAGCAGATGAAAGGCAAATAACTTGTGGGTGGTTTCACAACTGTAGGTGATAGCGTTGAGATTCAGATGCAAGTCTAACTGGTTTTGAAGCTACAGATTTTAACTCCGTTGTACTGTACAGACAATATGATATTCTTTTTTAATTTTTAAAGCTTTTTGTCCAGTTTTATTGAAATGTAATTTATCATAACTTCTCTTAGTTTGGGTTTCCCTGGTGGCACAGTGGTAGAGATTCCACCTGCCAAGCAGAAGATGCGGGTTCGATCCCTGAGTTGGAAAGATCCCTTGGAGAAGGAAATAGCAACCCACTGTAGTATTCTTGCCTGGACAATCCCATGGATGGACAACAGAGCCTGGTGGGCTACAGTCCATGGGGTTGCAAAGAGTGAGACATGACTTAGTGACTAGACAATAACAACAACAAATTTCTTACTTTAATGTGTAGAGCATAATGATTTGACATGTATATATTGCAAGATTTATCACAGTAAAGATAATTAACAAATCTGTCACCTTTCATAGTTACAATTTTTGTGTGTATTGAGAACTTTTAAAATCTACTCTCAGGAACTTTCAAACATACTGTTATTAACTATAGTCAACATTCTTTTTTTTGTTTGTTTTTTAATTTTTTTTTAATTTTATTTTATTTTTAAACTTTACATAATTGTATTAGTTTTGCCAAATATCAAAATGAATCCGCCACAGGTATACATGTGTTCCCCATCCTGAACCCTCCTCCCTCCTCCCTCCCCATACCATCCCTCTGGGTTGTCCCAGTGAACCAGCCCCAAGCATCCAGTATCGTGCATCGAACCTGGACTGGCATCTCGTTTCATACATGATATTTTACATGTTTCAATGCCATTCTCCCAAATCTTCCCACCCTCTCCCTCTCCCATAGAGTCCATAAGACTGTTCTATACATCAGTGTCTCTTTTGCTGTCTCGTACACAGGGTTATTGTTACCATCTTTCTAAATTCCATATATATGCATTAGTATACTGTATTGGTGTTTTTCCTTCTGGCTTACTTCACTCTGTATAATAGGCTCCAGTTTCATCCACCTCATTAGAACTGATTCAAATGTTTTCTTTTTAATGGCTGAGTAATACTCCATTGTGTATATGTACCATAGCTTTCTTATCCATTCATCTGCTGATGGACATCTAGGTTGCTTCCATGTCCTGGCTATTATAAATAGTGTTGCGATCAACATTAGGGTACACGTGTCTCTTTCCCTTCTGGTTTCCTCAGTGTGTATGCCCAGCAGTGGGATTGCTGGATCATAAGGTATATTGCATACCCAGAACTTATTTATCTTATAACTAGAAGTTTGTACTCTTTGACCACCTTCATCCACTTTCCCATCCCTTACACTTACCTCTTGCAATCACTAGTCGGTTCTCTGTATGTAGGCCTCAATTTTTGATTCTCCGTATGAGTAATGTTTGTCTTTCTCTGACTTATTTCACTTGACTTAATACTCTAAGGGGCTTTCCTGGTGTCTCAGATGGTAAAGAATCTGCCTGCAATGCAGGAGACCTTGATTTGATCTCTGGGTCAGGAAGATCCCCTGGAGAAGGGAATGGCAACCCACTCCAGAATTCTTGCCTTGAGATTTCCATGAACAGAGAAACCATGGTGGACTACAGTCCATGGGGTCGCAAGGAGTCGAAAAAAGTCGGATATGACTGAGCATGGATACACTTTCCCTTTCGATCCCCTAAAGGTCCATCCATGTTGTTGTAAATCGCAAGATTTCCTTCTTTTTTATAGTTGAATAATTCAGTTCATTTCAGTCGTTCAGTTGCGTCCAACTCTTTGCGACCCCATGAAATAATTAATACCATCTTATCTTTATTCATTCATCTATCAATGGATACTTAGTTTGCTTCCATGTATTGGTTAAAGTAAATAATGTTCGGTGAATGTGGGGCTGTGTATATCTTTTCTAGTTAGTGTTCTTGTTTTCTTTGGATATATATCCAAAAGTGAAGTTGCTGGGCCACATGGAAGTTTTGGTTTTAATTTTTGGAGAAAACTCCATACCAGTTTCTGTAGTGACTGCAGTAACTCACTCAACAACTCTTAGTGGAGCTTTCGAAGAAAACAAAGATGGCTATTGCAATCTTTACCCGAGATGGGCTGTTTTACAGATAAAATAAATACAATGTCAGAAGTTTAACAGTATGTAATAGTAGATTATAGTTAATTGAATATTTGTAAGCTGTTCTTGAAGCTTGAATTTCCATTGGAAATTCTAGGTGGTATATAGCATGGTAAACTAAAAACTGTCTTAAGTATTGGAATCAATAAAGTATGGTTTTCCAACATGAATTTCGGTTACAGGCTGAGACTTTGGTTTATCTTGCTCTTTGAAAAGAATTTCAGGTTCAAATTCTACAAAATTTTAGATACAACAGTGTGTGTGGTCTAAAAACAATTTTCATCTGCTCTTTCCTCAAGAGTTTTACTATCTGTGTTACTTACCTCCTCTCTCCTCCAAAGGGTCAGATGCTCATGTCATTCTGCATTAAGAACAGTGAATATGACAGCTCATCGGAATTAGGAAGTTGTATAATTTATACCTTCACACTTTGACATGTTAAGAGACAATTTGAGGATTGTATAACATTTAACATGTTTACATGCTGCCTTTTTAGAGAATTTTTGAAGTACATTTATTTATACTTCTAATTTCTATTTTCTAGATATTTCAAGACTTAATTATTTTTGTTCCATAAGCATAGAATTTTATTTAGGAAAATAAATTTTTAAAATATAAATTTATATTGAAAGCTAGTAAGGGGAGAGTTAACAAATTTGCCGTGTTTTTGCTGGTGTTGCATATATTTTAAGATTCATTTTTAAATTAAAATGCTTGATTATGAGTGAACACTAGGTAGCATGTTGTTTATAATCATTATTATTTCATGCATTTTACTGTTTTGGCAAACATTTATGAGTAAACATTATTTATATTAATTCACATTGGAAGAATGAATATCAGTTGGAGCTGAAAAAAAAAAATGAGTCTGTTAGCAATACCGTATTTGAAGGATCCCAATGAAACCAGCAGAAAATCATCTAATGGGCCTATTTGTATTTGATTTATTAGCTAAAGTAGAGTTTTTATATAGATTTGTCAGAATTGCCCATATTTTATATTCAAAAAGCACTAATAAGCAAAGTCTGTAATTAGGAAGCAAAATCTCCTCTAGGAAGCTGTGCTTAAAAGAAAACAAAGCAAAAACAAAAAACTAGAACATCAGAATAATCTCATCATTGGGTACATGCTTCCTGGGTAAAATGTTTTATAAGATATTTGGGAATAGGGTTAGGATAGACCTACCTTATATTGGGAGAAGGCAATGGCACCCCACTCCAGTACTCTTGCCTGGAAAATCCCATGGATGGAGGAGCCTGGTAGGCTGCAGTCCATGGGGTCGCTAAGAGTCGGACACGACTGAGCGACTTCACTTTCACTTTTCACTTTGATGCACTGGAGAAGGAAATGGCAACTCACTCCAGTGTTCTTGCCTGGAGAATCCCAGGGACATGGGAGCCTGGTGGGCTGCCATCTATGGGGTCGCACAGAGTCGGACACTACTGAAGCGACTTAGCAGCAGCACCTTATATTGACTTATGCTTCATAATGAACAATAATTCTGGTGACGCTTTTAGATATTTCCCACTGGTTCTGGCTACAACAGAATAATTGAGAAATCAGCATTTACCAACGATACTCAAGATAGCTGAAGTATGCACGCCCAGTACATAAGTGTTTGTGCAGAAGAATCTTAATTCTACTCATGATCTCGTCTTTTGTTTGCTGTATAAATCTCTACAAAACTTTTTTCCCCTTTTTTTTAACTTAGAAAAATTAACATACAATTGAAATATATTAGTTTCAGGTGTACAACATGATTGTATATTTTGAGTATATTGCAACATGATCACCACAATAAGTTCTAGTTAACATCCATCATCATAGTTACAAATTTTGTGTGTGTGTAATAAAAACTTAAAAATTTTTTTCTTTTAGCAACTTTAAAATATACCATACACTATCACCCTGCTGTATATTACATTCCTATTTTATAACTGGAAGTTTATTCCTTTTCACCCCTTTCAGCAATTTAGCCACCCCCCCAAATTCGTGAAACTCAAAGTTAAAAAAAAAAACACAGAACACTTAGATCATAGTGTCCAGTCCCAACACTTCATGGCAAGTAGAAGGGGAAACAATGAAAGCAGTGACAGATTTTATTTTGTTGGGCTCCAAAATCACTGCAGACCATGACTTGCAGCTACGACATTAAAAGATGATTGCTGCTTGAAAGGAAAGATATGACAAACCTAGAAAGCGCATTAAAAGCAAACATCAGTCTGCTGACAAAGATCCATATAGTCAGGGCTATAGTTTTTCCATTACTCATGTAAGGATGCGAGAGTTGGACCATAAAAAAGGCTGTGCTAAATTGCTTCAGTCATGTCTGACTCTTGGCTACTGTGAACTGTAGCCCTCCAGGCTCCTCTGTCCATGGGATTTTATAGGCAAGAATATGGGAGTGGGTTGCCATTTCCTTCTCTAGGGCATCTTCCCAACTCAGGGATTGAACCTGTGTGTCTTACATCTCCTGCATTGGCAGGCAGATTCTTTACTACTAGTGCCACCTGGGAAGCCCTAAAAAAGGCTGAGCACTGAAGAATTGCTTTCGAATTGTGGTGGTGGAGAAGACTCTTGAGAGTCCCTTGGACAGCAAGATCAAACCAGTCAATCCTAAAGGAAAATAAACTCTGAATATTCATTGCTGAAGCTGAAACTCCTCAATACTTTGGCTGCTTGAAGGGAAGAGCTGACTCATTGTAAAGTACCCTGGTACTGGGAAAGATTGAAGGCAAAAGGAAACAGGGGTGGCAGAGGATGAGATGGTTAGATAGCATCACTGACCCAATGGAAATGAATTTGAGCAAATTCCGGAGGATAGTATAGGACAGAGGAACCTGGTGTACTGCAGCCCATGGGGTCACAAAGAGTCAGACATGACTTAGAGACTGAACACCACCACCACCTCCTTTATCTCTGGCTAACCATCTGTCTGTTCTCTGTATCTGTGAACTTGCTGTTTGTTTGTTTTTTTTCTTTTAGGTACCACACACAAGTGAGATCATATATTTTTTTCCTGTCTGACTTATTTTACTTTTCATAATGCTCTTAAGGCCCATGCATGTTGTTGTAAATGGCAAGATACCATACTTTCTTTATGACTAACATTCCAATGTACATATATCCCACTTTTTCTTTGTTCATTTATTTATCTTTGGATGTGAACATCCTTGTTATTCTCTGCCTTTCTATACATCCTCACCAACGTTTATTATCTCTTGTTTTTCTGATAATACTCTTCATTGTGGTTTTGATTTGTGTTTCTCTGATGGTTAGTGACTTTGAGTAGCTTTTCATGTACCTTTGGGCTATCTATTTTACATCATATTCAGAAAAAATATGTGTGTTCACCTCTTCTGCCTGTGTTTTAAATGAATTGTTTCTTTGCTGTTGAGTTGTGTGAGTTACTTTTATATTTTATATATTAACCCCTTATCAGTTCATTTCAGTTCAGTTCAGTCGCTCAGTTGTGTCCAACTCTTTACGACCCCATGAATCGCAGCACACCAGGCCTCCCCATCCATCACCAACTCCTGGAGTTCACTCAGACTCACGTCCATCGAGTCAGTGATGCCATCCAGCCATCTCATCCTCTGTGGTCCCCTTCTCCTCCTGCCCCCAATCCCTCCCAGCATCAGGGTCTTTTCCAATGAGTCAACTCTTCGCATGAGGTGGCCAAAGTACTGGAGTTTCAGCTTCAGCATCATTCCCTCCAAAGAAATGCCAGGGCTGATCTCCTTCAGAATGGACTGGTTGGATCTCCTTGCAGTCCAAGGGACTCTCAAGATTCTTCTCCAGCACCACAGTCCAAAAGCATCAATTCTTTGGCGCTCAGCCTTCTTCACAGTCCAACTCTCACATCCATACATGGCCACTGGAAAAACCATCGCCTTGACTAGATGGACCTTTGTTTGCAAAGTAATGTCTCTGCTTTTGAATATGCTATCTAGGTTGGTCATAACTTTCCTTCCAAGGAGTAAGTGTCTTTTAATTTCATGGCTGCAGTCACCATCTGTAGTGATTTTGGAGCCCCAAAAAATAAAGTCTGACACTGTTTCCACTGTTTCCCCATCTATTTGCCATGAAGTGATGGGACCGGATGCCATGATCTTCGTTTTCTGAATGTTGAGCTTTAAGCCAACTTTTTCACTCTCCACTTTCATTTTCATCAAGAGGCTTTTTAGTTCCTCTTCACTTTCTGCCATAAGGGTGGTGTCATCTGCATATCTGAGGTTATTGATATTTCTCCCGGCAATCTTGATTCCAGCTTGTGTTTCTTCCAGTCCAGCGTTTCTCATAAGGTACTCTGCATATAAGTTAAATAAGCAGGGTGACAATATACAGCCTTGACATCCTCCTTTTCCTATATAGAACCAGTCTATTGTTCCATGTCCAGTTCTAACTGTTGCTTCCTGACCTGCATACAGATTTCTCAAGAGGCAGATCAGGTGGTCTGGTATTCCCATCTCTTTCAGAATTTTCCACAGTTTATTGTGATCCACTCAGTCAAAGGCTTTGGCATAGTCAATAAAGCAGAAATAGATGTTTTTCTGGAACTCTCTTGCTTTTTCGATGATGCAGCAGATGTTGGCAATTTGATCTCTGGTTCCTCTGCCTTTTCTAAAA
The DNA here is from genome assembly GCF_003369695.1 of Bos indicus x Bos taurus. Lineage (NCBI taxonomy): Eukaryota > Metazoa > Chordata > Mammalia > Artiodactyla > Bovidae > Bos > Bos indicus x Bos taurus. Next base: position 26,041,418 of record NC_040087.1, on the reverse strand, counting down.
CCAGCTTGAACATCAGGAAGTTCATGGTTCACGTATTGCTGAAGCCTGGCTTGCAGAATTTTGAGCATTACTTTACTAGCGTGTGAGATGGGTGCAGTTGTGCGGTAGTTTGAGCATTCTTTGGCGTTGCCTTTCTTTGGGATTGGAATGAAAACTGACCTTTTCCAGTCCTGTGGCTACTGCCGAGTTTTCCAAATTTGCTGGCATATTGAGTGCAGCACTTTCACAGCATCATCTTTCAGGATTTGAAATAGCTCAACTGGAATTCCATCACCTCCACTAGCTTTGTTCGTAGTGATGCTTTCTAAGGCCCACTTGACTTCACCTTCCAGGATGTCTGGCTCTAGGTCAGTGATCACACCATCGTGATTATCTGGGTCGTGAAGCTCTTTTTTGTACAGTTCTTCTGTGTGTTCTTGCCACTTCTTCTTAATATCTTCTGCTTCTGTTAGGTCCATACCATTTCTGTCCTTTATCGAGCCCATCTTTGCATGAAATGTTCCCTTGGTATCTCTGATTTTCTTGAAGAGATCTCTAGTCTTTCCCATTCTGTTCTTTTCCTCTATTTCTTTGCATTGATCGCTGAGGAAGGCTTTCTTATCTCTTCTTGCTATTCTTTGGAACTCTGCATTCAGATGCTTATATGTTTCCTTTTCTCCTTTGCTTTTAGCGTCTCTTCTTTTCACAGCTATTTGTAAGGCCTCCCCAGACAGCCATTTTGCTTTTTTGCATTTCTTTTCCATGGGAATGTTCTTGATCCCTGTCTCCTATACAATGTCAAGAACCTCATTCCATAGTTCATCAGGCAGTCTATCAGATCTAGGCCCTTAAATCTATTTCTCACTTCCACTGTACAATCATAAGGGATTTGATTTAGGTTATACCTGAATCAGACATATGATTTGTAGATATTCTCTCCTAGTTTACTTCCCTGGTGGCTCAGACGGTAAAGCATCTGCCTACTATGCAGGAGACCTGGGTTCAATCCCTGGGTCTGGAAGATCTGGAGAAGGAAATGGCAACCTACTCCAGTACTCTTGTCCATGGAAAATCCCATGGATGGAGAAGCCTGTTAGGCTACAGTCCATGAGGTCGCAAAGAGTCATACACAACTGAGAGACTTCACTTTCACTTTTCCTCTTTGTTGCTGTGCAGAAACTTTGTGGTTTTATGTAGTCCCGCTTGTTAATATTTGCTTTTGTTGTCTTTGCTTTTGATGCCAAATTTTTAAAAAAATCCTAATGTAGCCTCTACTAAGAGCATATGTTGCTCTTTTTCCAGTTGCTATTCCCATCCTTTACATATTGCTCTTCTTGGTATATTATTAACAGCATAAAGAGACTTCACTTCTCTACTTGATTGTCCTACAGTTTGCCTTTATCTTATCCAACTCCTGTAGTCTTTACTTATTTGGTCAGGTTCCCCAGTGTCTCAGTGTTCTATATACCGTTCTCTCAAATTCCCTCAAATAATTTTATTTCTACAAGTTGCTGCTGCTGCTGCTGCTGCTAAGTCGCTTCAGTCATGTCCAACTCTGTGTGACCCTATAGACGACAGCCCACCAGGCTCCTCTGCCCATGGGATTTTCCAGGCAAGAGTACTGGAGTAGGGTGCCATCGCCTTCTCCTTTCTACAAGTTAGCTCTTTGGTTTTACTCTAAAATAATTAATAGTGCTTTTGATCTTTGGTTCACAAAATAGGTCAAAATTCTAACATATTTGTTAAATCTTACTCTAAAAAGGTGTTAAAAACACAAATGTTGGGATTGACATATACACTTTGCTATATATAAAATAGATAACTAATAAGGACCTACTGTATAGCACAGGAAACCCTTCTCAAGGCTCCATAAGGACCTGTATGGGAAGAATGCATTAAAAAAAAGTGGATGTGTAGCAGAAACTAATACAACATTTTAAATCAACTGTACTCCAAAATAATTTTTTAAATAGCATCTTAAAAATATTCAGATGTTAAACATTTTGACCGTTTATGATTTTTCTGACATACATAATAAAGTATTTATTTTATAACACTAAGGCAATCAGTGAAGGAGGCAATTACATGGATTTTGTATTGCCAGTAGTTAGCACATATATTTATTAAAATATTTTTAAAAGAATTTTTTGTTTCAATTTCCTGTTATAATGTCACCTATTTAGTACATTAGGAATTGAAGTAGAGTCTTTGATTCAGATTTTAATTTACCTGTTACCTCTATCTTGTATGAATCCATGAGTTATAAAAATGATTAAATTAGGAAACATTGAAATGAGAGATAATGTTCTACATCCCATTTAATTGAGAAGATAGCAAAAGATCTGATCCAAAATAGTGACATTTTCTTACCTTATGTCTAATATTCAAATATATAGACATGCATACATTTAAAAAGTAAAGGTACCATCTATAGCAACATACACACACATTTCATTTTTCATGCTGCTCCTGTCTTCTGACATGCTAATAATGAACAATTTGCATCCAGGTTCAAGTTAGTAAGACTCTTTCAGTAGTAGTTCAGAAAACTGTAGATAATTGGCTAAATTTGTCCTGACATGTTTGATCTGCATGCAGTTCAGTTCAGTCACTCAGTTGTGTCTGACTCTTTGTGATCCCATGGATTGAACTCCAGGCCTTCCATCACCAACTCCAGGAGCTTGCTCAGACTCATGACCATTGAGTCAGTGATGCCATCCAAGCATCTCATCCTCTGTCGTCCCCTTCTCCTCCTACCTTCAATCTTTCCCAGCATCAGGGTTTTTTCCAGTGAGTCAGTTCTTTGCATCATGTGGCCAAAGTATTGGAGTTTCAGCTTCAACATCAGTCCTTCCAATGAACATTCAGGACTGATTTCCTTCAGATTTGACTGGTTTGGTATCCTCACAGTCCAAGGGACTCTCAAGAGTCTTCTTCAACGCCACAGTTCAAACGCATCGATTCTTCAGTGCTCAGCCTTCTTTATGGTCCAACTCTCACATGCAAACATAACTACTGGAAAAACCATAGCTTTGACTAGACAGACCTCTGTTGGCAAAGTAATGTCTCTGCTTTTTAATATGCTGTCCAGGTTTGTCATAGCTTTTCTTCCAAGAAGCAAGTGTCTTAATTTCATGGCTGCAGTCTCCATCTGCAGTGATTTTGGAGCCCATGAAAAGGAAGTCTGTCACTGTTTCCATTGTTTCCACATCTATTTGCCTTAAAGTGATGGGATACTGATATGTGATTTTTGCAAAGGTTAAATGTATTTATCATTGTCAGTTTTATACACCTGCAGAGAAATTTTAACTTTTTCTAACCATACTTTTCTTATTGTAGTCCTTTATTTCTTGTCCTTTATTTAAAGTGATAACATGAACTTTTCTTCTGGGTTTTGAAATGGCTATTGTGATTTTTTGTAGAATAGCATTGATACCACTATCTTGATACACTGTTTGTAATAAAGACATATTTTTGTGAATAAACTTTCTTTAGTCTCAACCAATAGTGTTGTTTCTCTATTAATAGTTCATGTGCCGGGCACTGTTTACTTCTATACATGCTTTTGAAAGTGTTAACAAGACAAATTTTAATTTATGTTATGAATTGTTGAAGTAAAAGCCTATTTACATTTAATACCATCTGACCTTATAATATCTTAATAAAATTATTTTATATATGATCACAATTTTAGTAAAAATGATAACATGAAGATGTTTATTAGCATAATAAACTGTAACTCACAGAACTGAGGTGAGAATAACAAAATAATGCCACTGACAAGTTCCCAACACATGGAAATGTCACAACAAATCATGTATCTTAAATTTTTTTCTGCTTTAAAACTTGAGATTTTTATGTTTCATTTAAAGAGTGTTTAACTTAAGTTTTATTTTTTCAGAGCACCTTCAAGTTTAAGTCTGAAAGTGATATTCATTTAGCAGAACATCATAAACAGGTTCTGTATGATGGGAAACTTGCAAGTAGTATTGCATTTACATATAACGCTAAAGCCACTGATGCTCAACTATGCCTGGAATCATCACCAAAGGAAAACGCTTCGATCTTTGTGCATTCCCCACATGCTCTAATGCTCCAGGTAGGTGAATAGTAGCTTAGTCTTAATGTTCTCATCAACACTGTGTCTTTATTTTACATTTTATACATTGCTGCTGCTGCTGCTAAGTTGCTTCAATCGTGTCCCACTCTGTGCGACCCCATAGACGGCAGCCCACCAGGCTCCTCCGTCCCTGGGATTCTCCAGGCAAGAACCCTCATTGCTCACCTGTAAATCTCCAGTTGCTGTTTGTTTTTCTTTTTTGGTTTTCTAGTTCTTTGAACGGTGTTGTTGCCTTCTGCATTTTATTTGGCAGTATAGTTTACCTTGGATTTGTCTCCTTAGTAGGAAATCTGTCTTTTCTGTTGTATTTTATGTTTCTTATCCTTTGAAATAAAATCAGTAAATTAGTAAATAGATAATTGTAAATATAAAAATACTTTCCTGTAAGTATTTTTTCCCTAATAAAAATTACTTGAGTGCTTTTGTATTAATAGCATCTCTTATTTTAAAATATATTTTGATTTAGACACTCATATTTTCAGTGTAAAAATCTCTCAACTTAAGCTTTAAATTTAAGTGATTGTCAAAATATTTCAAATTTTTATTTTAAATGTGTATAAAATTATATTATTTTGATTTAAAATTTAAAAAATTGATTTAAAAATATCTATTTTAATTAATTTTCTTACAAAGTTATTTGAAACAAGGAAATAGTGATAATATGCTTTAGAAAATTTAATAAGCATTTTTGTTTTTGAACATAGGATGTAAAAGCTATAGTTACACATTCAATTCATAGTGCAATTCATTCAATTGGAGGGATTCAAGTGCTTTTCCCACTTTTTGCACAACTAGACAACCGGCAGCTCAATGACAGTCAAGTGGAAACCACTGTCTGGTAAGTTTTCTTTCAATATGTAACTTATGGTATTTTTTAATTGTTTAGATTATGCATGGTGCCCTTGGTGCTATGTAAATATATTATAATAGTGGTTTTTATCCTTAAAATGCTAATAAAGTTTCTTTAGGATTAAGGCAGATATATTTACGCAAAGTAAAAAAAAAGTTGACAAATTTTATAACCACAAAGGAGTGACTTCCTTGATAAAAAATAAAAAAATTCTTACTAGGTATAGCATAATGATTATAATATGAAGTAGGAAAAGTGTCAGTCCTGGCCTTTCCCTTTGCAAATGAATGCTCATTGTTCGAATTGTTGGTGAAATCCTGTCAGATTAAACAAAATTACTAGGGTAAAGTTTATTCTCAAGAATAGTATTTAATAACGGTTATACAATTTATATCCTAAATATTAGTATTATTCTATAATGCTAGTATCATAATACTAGCACAATGTTAATTGAAATTAGCTTTTTTTCTTATGTTTAAGAGCCTAAATCTAACCAGTGGCATATCCATGTTTTATATATTCAGAATTTCTAATTAGATTTATTTCATGTGCAATTTTTATAATTTCTTTTTTTTTTTAATTAAAAAAATACCTCATGTATTAAACTCCAATTTAACCTTATTTTGTAGAATCATTTATGGCATAAGTTAAATGTGAATTACACAAATAGTTTAACTATTTCTGTATATGTTTGGAGAATTTAAAGGGAAAGTTATATAAGTAAACATTAATTTAGTTTACTAAACAGTAACATAGAAATGCTTCATTAATATGTACATATATACATGAGATTCTTTATGGATCATCCAATTTTGAATTGATAGAAAAACTAGTGAATGAAATTAAGATGGGAAAAATTTAGAGGTCTTGAAATGTAACATGATTTTTCATATTAATTATTTAAATTAGCTATTAACAAACTTCTGTCTTAATATTGCTCCTAGTATTGTCCCTATATTGGGACCATCTTTATGTAAAGTATAAATCTAAATCTAAATCTGACCTGTACATTTACAAAACTCAGCTCTCATCCATGGGTCATGCTTTTTTTCTTTTTTTTTTTAAATCAGTATAATGTAATGGTTAGCATTTCATGTGAAAATGAGTATGGAGGCCATGTCCTGCTGAGATATTACTTTGCTATCAGATCTTCAGTCATTTTACTGAGAAGTAGATCAGCTTAGTTGAAAAATGAAACTTTAAATCCCAGTCCTAATTTAAATGCAAATGTTTTGTTCTTTATCATCTAAGTGAACTAGGACACATTATGATCAGTAATTTAAAACCTAGTAAGTGCTATGAAAAGAAGTTAGAAGTGAAATAGCAATTAGAAAACTTCATGTGTACTTTAAATATTTCTTATGAATTAATACTAAGTCCATAATTATTTTAACCTGAAATATATTATAATTATATTTATAATATATTATAATTATTATGATTATAATATATAATATTTAACCTGAAGCAAATCACTATTTGCTTCATGCAGAAAAATTAGAAAGGTTATGCAGTTTGAATGTTACACCTAAAATGATTACAATAATTTATATTATTGAATAGTTATAAAATCTCAGTGCTAAAACTATTTAACAGGTATCTGGTCCATTCATCCAAGGACCAGGACCAAGGACATGGTTATTTGTTGTATCCTGTTTTCAAAACTCATTTTAGTGTTTTTATTATATTTTGATATTTAAATTGTATTTATTTTATAACAGGTAAAAGGTAGTATAAAGGATCAGCTTTCTGATTTTCATTTGGATTTGTTTTTAGTTCTTTTATATCATTCATGTTAATTTTTCCATGCAATAACTTTAATTTTTTCAGTGATATATATGTTCTTAGTTTATGGCCAATAAAAAAAAGTATAATAAGAAATGTATCACTTTCCGTTTCAGTAATAATACATACCTGTTTTGGGTATGTATTTCAGCCCTCCCGTGTGGTTCACTTATGTGCTATTTTGAATTCTTATCTAATAGTTTTTCATTAGTTACTTCAAAGCTCTTGATGTCTGAGGTTGGCTTTTTGACATTTGTGTGTATCAGTAATGAAGTCTTTTGTTATATTTAAAGTTTGGAGGGCCACCATTTTGGTGGTAGTACTGTCTTTCAGTTTTTAAAACGTTGAAAAAAATTTTTAAATGGAACATACCCCTCTACTTGAAGAACATAAATTGTTAGCTTTAGGACAAGGATTGATAGAATTCCTTAATTTGGGGCTACATCTTAAATTCATATGAAAGAGAATTTAAAATAGGATATGTTATCTTATTTTTCAGTTCAGTTTAGTTCAGTTGCTCAGTCGTGTCCGACTCTTTGAGACCCCATGAATCGCAGCACGCCAGGCCTCCCTGTCCATCACCAACTCCCAGAGTTCACTCAGACTCAGGTCCATCAAGTCAGTGGTGCCATTCAGCCATCTCATCCTCTGTTGTCCCCTTCTCCTCCTGCCCCCAATCCCTCCCAGCATCAGAGTCTTTTCCAATGAGTCAACTCTTCGCATGAGGTGGCCAAAGTACTGGAGTTAACTTTAAACTTGTAGATGAATAGGGATGGCTTTCCATCAGAGAAGGTGATGGCACCCTACTCCAGTACTCTTGCCTGGCAAATCCCATGGATGGGGGAGCCTGGTAGGCTGCAGTCCATGGGGTCGCAAAGAGTCAGACACAACTGAGCAACTTCCCTTTTCCTTGGTGCTAATGGTAAAGAACCTGCCTGCTAATGCGGGAAACTTAAAGAGATGTGGGTTCTGTCCTTAAGTTGGGGAGATCCCCTGGAGGAGGGTATGGCAACCCACTCCAGTATTCCTGCCTGGAGAATCCCATGGATAGAGATTCCCAGCTGGCTACAGGCTATAGCATCACACAGAGTTGGACATGACGAAATGATTTAGCACACATGCAGGCATGCACAGATGAATGAGAATCTATTTGAACTTTAAAAATCTTCAACAATATTTTATATATGCCTATTTTAGAAAAGGTTTTTTTGTATAATAAACATATGCCCCAAATTGCAATATTGTCTAATTCTTGACTACTTTTTGGAAAAATTGAGATAAGCTCTGAAGTAAGTTAATTCTTTGCCTTTTATGTTTCAAGCTAAAACATCTTAGTTTCATGTACTTTCCTCCACTCAGTAGCCTGATTTATGAAGCATTTTATTGTTTATGTAAGTCTCACTTCTGTTGACACTATAATTTATTATTCTAATCATTGGTGAGTTTTACTGTATATATTGCAGTCTTAATATTAAAATAATTTATTGAAGAAATTATTTTCTAGAGCCTTTAAAAATAGGCTTTGTATGTACAGGAGAAATTTATGACTTTGTTTTATCATGAAGGCTACATATTATAGTTGTTAACTAGTGTGAATGTTCAAGTTAGAAAAACTTGAATTCAAACCCCAGGTTTATTTATTATTATTGCCATCTGACAAAAAATGGTCCACTGGAAAGGGAATGGCAAACCACTCCAGTATTCTTGCCTCAAGAACTCCATGATAAGTATGAAAGGGCAAAAAGATATGACATTTGATGATGAGCCCCCCATGTTGATAGGTGTCCAGTATGCTACTGGGGAAGAACAGAGAAATAGCTCCAAAAATAAGGAAGAGGCTGCGCAGAAGTGGAAATGATACTCAGTTGTGGCTGTGTCTGGTAGTGAAAGTAAGGTCCAGTGCTCTACAGAACAATATTTCATAGGAACCTGGACTGTTAGGTCCATGAATCAAGGTAAATTGGATGTGATCAAGGAGGAGACAGAGAAGCCTGGTGGGCTAGTCTGTAGGGTTGCAAAGGGTTGGACACGACTGAAGCAACTGAGCATACAGCATACAAGTAGGAGATGGAAAAAGCGAACATCTACATGTTAGAAATCAGTGAACTAAAATGGAACAGAATAGACAAATTTAATTCAGACGACCATTATATCTACTACTGTGAGCAAGAATCCCTTAGAAGAAATGGAGTAGCCCTCATGTCAATGAAGAGCCCAAAATGCAGTACTTGGGTGCAGTCTCAAAAATGACAGATGCTCTTGGTTCTCTCGATTTGTTTCAAGGGCAAACCGTGCAACATCCAAGTCTCTTCCCCAACCACAGAGGCTGAAGGAGCTGAAGTTGAACAGTTCTTTGAAGACCTACAAGACGTTCTAGAACTAACATCAAAAAAAGATGTCCATTTCATTATAGGGAGTTGGAATGCAAAAATATGAAGTCAAAGAGATACCTGGAGTAACAGGCAGGCTTGGCCTTGGACTACAAAATGAAGCAGGGCAAAGACTAACAAGAGTTTTGCTAAGAGAACACACTGGTCATAGCAAACACACTGTTCCAACTAGCAAAAGAGATGATTCTACACATGGACATCACCAGATAGTCATTACTGAAATCAGATTATGTTCTTTGCAGCCAAAGATGGAGAAGCTCTATACAGTCAGCAAAACAAGACCTGAAAGTGATTGTGGCTCAGATCATCAGCTCCTTATTGCAAAATTCAGGCTTAAATTGAAGAAAATAGGGAAAACCTCCAGTGTATGACCTAAATCACATCACTTATGATTATACAGTAGAGGTGACAAGTACATTCAAGGGATTAGATCTGGCAGACAGAGTAGGTTCATAGCATTGTATAGGAGGTGGTGACCTAAACCATCCCCAAGAAAAAGAAACGCAGGAAGGCAAAATGGTTGTCTAAGGAGGCCTTACAAATAGAAGAGAAAGAAAAGGAAAGATGTACCCAACTGAAGAGAGTTCCAGAGAACAGCAAGGAAAGAGAAGAAAGCCTTCTTAAGAGGAAAACAATAGAATGGGAGAGACTAAAGATCTCTTCTAGAAAATTTGAGATACTGAAGGGACACTTCATGCAAAGATGGGCACAATAAAAGACAGAAACAGCAAAGACCTAACAGGAGCACAAGAGATTAAGAAGAGGTGGAAAGAATACACATAACTAGACAAAAAGGTCTTACTGGATAGCCAAGACAGTGTGGTCACTCACCCAGAAACAACCATCCTAGAGTGTGAAGTCAAATGGGCCTTAGGAAACATTACTCGAACAAAGCTAGTGAAACTGATGGAATTCCAGCTGAGCTATTTCAGATCCTAAAAGATGATTCTGTTAAAGTGCTGGGCTCAATACTCCAGCAAATCTGGAAAACTCAGCAGTGTCCATAGGACTGGAGAAGATCAGTTTTCATTCCAATCCAAAAGAAAGGCAGTGCCAAAGAATTCAGACTGTTGTACAGTTGTGCTCATCTCACATGTGTGCAGGGTGATGCTCAAAATCCTTCAAGCTAGGCTTCAACAGTACATGAACCAAGATCTTCCAGATGTAAAAGCTGAATTTACAAAAGGCAGAGGAACCAAAGATCAAATTGCCAGTATCCGTTGAATCATAGAAAAGGCAAGGGAATTCCAGAAAAACATCTACTCCTGCTTCACTGACTATAGAAAAGCCTATGACTGTGTGGATCACAACACACTGTGGAAAATTCTTCAAGAGATGGGACTACCAGACTACCTTACCTGCCTCCTGAGAAACCTGTATGCAGGTCAACAAGCAACAGTTAGAACCGGACATGGAACAGCAGACTGGTTCCAAATTGGGAAAGGAATACACCAAGGCTGTATATTGTCATCCTGCTTATTTAACTTATATGCAGAGTACGTCATGTGAAATGCCAGGCTGGATGAAAGCACAGACTGGAATCAAGATTGCCAGGAGAAATACCAACAACCTCAGATATGCAGATGATACCATTTTAATGGCAGAAAGCTAAGAGGAACTAAAAAGCCTCTTGATGAGGGTAAAAGAGGAGAGTAAAAAGGCTGGCTTAATACTCAGCTTTCAAAAACTAAGATCATGGCATCCTGTCCCATCACTTCATGGAAACAGATGGGAGGAAAAGTAGAAACAGTGTCAGATTTTATTTTCTTTGGCTCAAAGAGCACTGCACATGGTGACTGCAGCCATGAAATTAAAAGATACTTGCTCCTTGAAAGGAAAGCTGTGACAAACCTAAACCTAGACAGAGTATTAAAAAGCAAAGACACAATTTGCCAACAAAGTTCTGTATATTTAAAGCTAATTTTTCCAGTTGTCATGTATGGATGTGAGAGTTGGACCATAAAGGAGGTGAGTGCAGAAGAATTGATGCTTTTGAGCGTGGTGCTGGAGAAGACTCTTGAGAGTCCCTTGGACTGCAAGGAGATCCAACCAGTCAATCCTAAAGGAAGTCAGTCCTGAATATTCATTGGAAGGACTGATGCTGAAGCTGCAGTACTTTGGCCACCTGATGTGAAGATCCGACTCATTGGAAAAGACCCTGATGCTGGGAAAGATTGAGGGCAGTAGGACAAAGTGGCCCCAGAGAATGAGATGGTTGGATGGCATCACTGAGTTTGATCAAACTCCAGGAGATGGTGAAGGACAGGGAAGCTTGGGGTGCTGTAGTTCATAGGGTCTAAAGGTGTCAGACGTGACTCAGGGACTGAAGAAGAACAACAGCACAATGATTATTTTAAAAAGTGTTTATTGCAGTATAATTGCTTTGAAGTGTTGTGTTATATAGCATTTATCATTAATACAACTTTGAGTGTGTTATCTATTTTGTTCTTTAGTTTCTACCATTATATAATTAGAATAATAATAACTCACTAGATTATTAAATGCAATAAAATATGTAGATTGATACAATAGGCACTGAATATGTGCTGGGTTTGTTATTCGGATGACAGTGGGTTATTTAAGATTATCCTAATACTATGGTTTTATATTTCAAATATATTTCATCAAGCATAGAGATTGGTTGTTATGGTAGGAGTCATATTATTTTCTGTTTGAGCTGTTCTACCAATGATGTTATTTACAATGGAAAATTACTTATTTAAGTGATGAAGTAGGACTCATACTTTGAATTTCAGTTGTAGTGATTAAAACTGATTGTGAACTGTATCCATTTTCTAGGATAGTGGTTTAAAAGTGAGGAATGTGTTAACCCATGTTTGGAAGCCAATACCGAGTTATAAAATACCTGCAAGGATTTGCGATGGTGCTCTTTAGCTGGTTTTTAGATTTTGTAGCTACCCCATTAGCATCCCCATTAAATATCCAATAGTAAGATTTTTCACTGCTTTTTCTTTTGACATGTAGTTTAGCCTTTATTGTAAAACAAACAAAAAGTGAACTAAAAATGTAATAAATGATAGCTTTTGAAAACACATACAGTATTTTTAATGTGATATTTTTGACTAATTCATCTATGCAGAGTTGTTATAGTGATTCCATCCTATTCATAATGATTCTCAATCACCATCATCACCTTGAGTAATTCTGCCGGTGATGAAAGCTATTTGGAAGGTTTTTCATTTCTCATGGATTAATAATGTTTGTATTGGACTTTTCAATCCCATTCTGTCAAGCGGTCATCGAGAGCAATAATTAAACAAATTGCCTTTCACTAAAGGTTTAATAAATACTTATATAATGAGTAAATAATGAACAAATATTTAATAAATGATTTCAAGAAGTATAATTCCAATCTTGAAATAATCATGGCTTCTGTATTTTATGTGTAACGAAGGGTCTGTATATTAAAAATACCATATTCCTTTGATTTGAATGATCGTATATCAAGACATTAACAAATAATGTCCTGTCTTCTCCAACTTAGCCGCCAACTTCTTTTTTTGAGTACATGTTACTGAATTCTATAGATGATAGAAAGCAAAACAAATCTTCCCCATGTGTTTGACTTAGGAATAATGTGTTCTGAAAAAATACCTGTTTACTGGCACAAGATATAAGTAGGATTTTGTATATCAAAGGATTAAAAATACACTGAGTAGCTCTTTTTAGAGACAGTGTTATGCATCTTTTGTTGTTAGGGCAGACTAAGGCTCAAACTTGTATTCTGTTTTAAGCTATCTGTTCTTAGGTGCTGGGGCTATCTGAGGGTGTGTAGTACTAACCCAAGGCATTTACTGAGAGCTTACTGTATGCCATTAGCTGTTTATAATATCTCATTTAATCCTCTCTGCTGATAAGGGAGAGAAAAATTTCATGCCTGTTAAAGGTCACAGAGATTAAGTGGCAGATTAGGACCAGAATTACAATTCTGAAAGCCCGATTCCAGAACTCTCACTCTGAACTGCCATGATTATTAACTCTTTAAGAATCACCTTTGCAAGATGTGGAGTGATTTTAGTAATGCAGTCTTTATCTGATAGTAATATCAATTAAAGTAAGATAGAATATATAAAATATCTATCACAAGGAGCCTTTGGTACATAGTAAGCATTATTGAGTTTTATTTCCTCAGAGAATAGTAGGTAGTCTATTTGATGTGATGCAATTTTGTATTACTAAAATGTATTTTAATGCTATTTTTAACTGACAAATTTTATAAACTAAAAACCAACCACAAGTGATCATGTAAATGAGTTCTTGTAATTATGTAAATATTTTTATCAGAAAAGTGTTCTTTCTGTTTCTAGTTACAATACAGGTTGTTTAATAGACTAATCAAATATAAGCTATGAAAAATTCAGCAAATCCCATAAAACATTTGTGTCAATGATCTTATAATTAAGAATACTCTTGTAAGGTAAATATTTATGACTCGTTTCTTCAGTGGGTGTAAATCGATTTTTTTCCCTAAAAAATATCTGGCTAGCCAAAGATATTCCAGTAATTTTCTTGAATTTTATAGCCCCTTTAATAATTAAATTTTCATTTTGAAGTCTTGATTAACATCATTGTCATATATCAACTAACAAAATTACCTGAAAATTTTAGCATTTCAATGTCTTAACAACCTAAATTTCCACTTACACTTCAAAGTGATATAAAAATTCTTTGACCATGTTTTCTGGTTTTTAGTTCAGGGAAAAGTGCCTATTATACATATAATATCAAATATTTCTACATATGTTTCACTGGAACTGATAGGTTAAAGAAGTGAAATCAGTTCTTGTGTGTAATGGTTCTGTCCCTTATGGAGGTTGTTGTTTGTATATATAGAATATAATTATTATCATTTTGGTTTCCAGAAGTATTTAAACATTTAAGACTCTGTATCTGTAGAATTATTTTCTGTATATTTCTTAGGAATATATATATCTTTCACTTCTTTATATGCATATTTGCTATTTTGGCTTTTTTTTTTTAAGTTTATAAAATTGGTAATGAAAGTGTTCTTTGAAGCAAAACAGACTCAGAAAATATATTTGATGTATGTATACCACCGTTATTGGAGAAAGAAACGGCAACCCACTCCAGTGTTCTCGCCTGGAGAATCCCAGGGACGGGGGAGCCTGGTGGGCTGCTGTCTATGGGGTTGCACATAGTCGGACACGACTGAAGTGACTTAGCAGTAGCAGCATACCACTATTGGGGCTTCCCATGTGGCTCAGTAGTAAAGAACGTACCTGACAGTGCTGGAGTTCAATACTTGGGTTGGGAAGATCCTCCAGAGAAGGAAGTGGCAACCCACTCCAGTATTCTTGCCTGGGAAATCCCGTGATCAGAGGAGCCTGGTGGGCTATAGTTCATGAGGTTGCAAAAGAGTCAGACATGACTCAGTGACTATAAAAAATAGCAACAACAGCACACACACACCTATTACTATTAAAGGAGGAAAACCAAATAATAATTTGTGTAGTGAGATTTAAGTAGAGTAAAATGGAATTTACATTGAATTTATTGTAGAAATTAATCTGTAAATAAAAATTAAAATACAGTATTCTGCCTGAAACATAGGGAAAATATAGTGTAATGTTCAAATAACCTTTTCTTTGTCAGCAAAGTTTTTTTACTCAGTGGATCCTTTACAGAAAATATCTGGTAATACAGTTTGTAGTACATCTAACAGTTTAATGGGTTTGTCAGCTATCAACAAGAAAGGACATTTTATTTCTTTCAGACTTACGATGTCTGATTACATTGACTTTTCAAATAAGCTTTTTTTCTACAGCCCATTTTAAAGTGTTTTCCATAAATGATCGCTTTTCTACAATAATTCCTTCATAAAAAGTTTCCTTTACATTTACTGAAATTTGTTTTTAGTGCTATGTTATTTTGTGCTGTTTTAATTTACAACACATAATTTTGCTTTGTGAATTTTTCCTGCCGTAAAGGAAGGCTTCTGCTTTATATTTGACCAGAAACAAACAAAGAAAGGCATTGTTTTGGCAAAGGAATGAAATACAAATTATTAATTTCAGGAATTTTGGCAACCGGTCACATCTTTATGCATTTGTTGCCTCAATTTTCCTCTAGTTTGCATATCCACATTCTCTGTTCTTCAACATTTTAATAATATTTTGTAATTGAAGATGTTATTTTATGCATGGAATAACATTCATTTCTTTTAGTTTTTCTATGTCTTTACATTGCTTCTGAAATAAGGTAAATTGTTTCATTCATTTTGATATTATGATACTCATACAGTCTAAAACTAACATAAGTATCACTAGCTTTTCTGAGAAAAATTACCATATGCCTGAATATTCACAGTTCATACTCAGAAGCACACAATATTTCTGGTGGAAACTGTGTGTTAAACTCCCAAGTGTTTCTGCTCTCTTCCTATTCCCTCCTGTGGATATGTTGACCTTAGGTGCAATAAGTATAATCTTTAATAAAATAATTAATATGGTATTATTCTAATTAATTTAGTATTGTAATTTTATTGACTTTTATTTTATTTTGTTTCTGGATTCATGGTCTTATTACCAGGATGGAAAACACCCAGAGGTTTTTCTCTAGCATCCTTATATTTAGGCGCATATACCCCAAACCATGAGGAAATTATCTCAGACTGAGCCTCCTCCAGATAGAAGCTCATAACCTGTTCTTCATTTTCTGTTACTTTTGACATTCTTTTTTTTAAGTGGATTTTTATTTTTGTTAATTTTCAGAAAAATTTAGACTTATAATAAAATTGAAAGGAAGTAGCAGAAATGATCTTCATATACTCCCTTTCTTCACAAATACATACCCTCCCCTATTATCGGTGTCAGTCACCAAAATTTTAACATCTTTTTTAAAAAGGATGAATATATTTTGATAGATCATAATCACTTAAACTCCATATTTAAGGCCTCATCTTGGTGCCATACATTTTATAGGTTTGAAAAAAGTATAATGGCATATAGCCATATTATAATATCATAACAAGTATGTTCACTTCCCCAAATTTATTTTTTGTTTTACCCTTTCGATTGTCCCCAGGCAACTACTGATCTTTTTATGGTCTTCATAATTTTGCCTTTTCCAGAATGTCATATAATTGAAATGATATAGTGTGCAACTATTTCAGATTATCCTGTTTCATTTAGTAATATGCAGTGAAAGTGCCTCCGTGTCTTTTCATGGTTTGATAGCTCATTTCCTTTTAGCACTAAATATAGTCTAAATGTATCACAGTTTATTTTTCCATTCATCTGCTGAAGGCCATCTTTGTTGCTTCTGAGTCTTTGCAATTAAAAATAAAGCTTCTATAAATATCCGTGTGCATGTTTTTGTGTATATATACGTTTTCAACACCTTTGGGTAGATACAAAGGATCATGATTGCTGGGTTATCTGGTAGAAGTATGTTTAGTCCCATAAAAAACCTCCAAACTCTTCCAAAATGTCTGTACCATTTTCATTCCTACCAGCAATGAATGAACTAATAGATTATTAGTTCCTGGAGGGTTTTTTTTTTTAATCAGTTATTTCAAATTTTTAAAATAGATAATCATGCTATTTGTGAACAAAACAGTTTTGTGTTTTCTTTCCCGATTTGTATATGTTTTATTTCCTTTTCTTGTCTTATCACATTAGCAGAGACTTCCAGTGTAGTGTTGATAAGGAATGGTGAGAGGGGACATCCTTGCTTTCTTTTTGATCTTAGTGGGAAAATTGAATTTTTCATCATTAAATATGACATTACCTGTAGGTTTTTTATAGTCTTTATCAAGTTGAGAAAGTTTCCCTTTATTCCTAGTTCCCTGAGAGTTTTTATCATGAATGGCTGTTCGATTGGGTCCAGTGCTTTTCCTACATCTGTAGGTATGAACTTGAGAATTTTTTGTAGCATATTGCTGTATGGGTAATTGTTGTTGGTGTCGTTTAGTCGCTAAGTCGTGTCTGACTCTTGTGACCCTGTGGACTGTAGCACACCAGGCTCCTCTGTCATGGGATTTCCCTTACAAAGATACTGGAGTGAGTTGCCATTTTCTTCTCCAGAGGATCTTCCCAACCCAGGTATCGAACTTGAGTTTCCTGTGTTGGCAGGCATGTTCTTTACCACTGAGCCACCAGGGACACTTTGTAATGGGTGTTGGATGACATAAAATGATTTTTGAATCTTGAGCCAGTCTTGCATACTTTGAGTAAATCTCATTTGGTTATGGTGTATGATTCTTTTATCTTGTTTAAATTCAGTTTGGTCAGGTTTTGTTGAGAATTTTCACCTACTTGTTCATGGGAGATATTGGTCTAGAATGTACTTATTATGACTGTCTAGTTTTGATTTGAGTGATAGTTTTTCCTAACTCATTGTAGTTTTTCATATAATGAGTTAGGAAAATAGTTCCTCTGCTTCCATGCTCTGAAAAATCTGTAGAGAACTAACTGGTATAATTTCTTCCTTAAATGTTAGGTAGAATTCACCAATGAACCCATCTGGGATTGGTGATTTCTGCTTATTAATTGTTGATTCAGTTTTTTTAATAGATGTAGATATGTTCAAAATGTTTGTTTATTCTTGTGTGACTTTTGGCAGAATGGTTCTGAATTTCATTTAGGTTTTCAAGTCTGTCAGCATAGAATTGCTCACACTTTTTTTTCATGAGATGTGTGGCTATGTTTCTTCTTTTATTTCTAATACTAGTATTCCTGTCTTGTTCTTTTTTTATTCCTGTTAGTTTGACCAGAAGCTTATCAATTTTATTGATCTTTTTAAAGAATCAGCTTTTGCTTTAATTGATTTCCTATTTTCAATTTCTTTGATTTATACTCTGATTCTTATTATTTATTTTTACTTCTTACTTTGGATTGAATTTACTCTCTTTATTTGTAGCTTATTAAGTTAGAAATTTATATTATTGATTTTAGGTCTTTTTTTTAAAATATATTTTTAAAAATTACCTCATTACAGAGGTATGAACACCCCTGTTTCAACATGCAGAAGTGTGGTTTTCCTTCCATTCCACCAAGAAATTCTCTGTGACACCAGCTGAGTATTGTATAATTTAACTCAGTTCTGACACTCAAACCTGGCATAGCATCGGATCCCACAGGTTGAGGGCTCAGTCTCACAGGACTTGCTTTCTTCACTTTAGTTGCTGGTTGCAAGTCCAGATTATCACCTGTGCTTCTCACCAACTGACTATAGATTGTAGGTTCTGATAGCCTCCTCCTTGGACTTTAGATGCTAATTGCAAGTCCAAATCCTTACTAGTACTTCTTATTGACTGGCTATAAACTGGAAGTTCAACCTCCCATCGTTGGATTCTGTTACTTTGCTAGAGTGGTTCACAGAGCTTAGGGAAACATTTTATTTACTGGACTTTATAAAGTCCTTTATAAAAGGATGATAAAGGATACAGATGGACATCCTAATGGAAGAGATGCACAGGGCAAGCTATGCGAAAAGGACACAGAGCATTCATTCCCTCTCCAGACGTGCCAGACCTTTTAGCATCTTCTTTTATTCACATACCTGGAATCTCTCCCAATCTCTTGTTCTTGTTTTTTTTTTTTTTTTTTAATGTTATCTTCATTATATAGGCATCACTGATTAAATCATTGACTGTTGATGATTGAACTCACTCTCCAGCTCTTCTCCCCTCCCTGGAGGTAAATAGGTGGGAGGAGGGAGGGACTGGACTGAAAGTTCCAAACCTCTGATTATATGGTTGGCTATGTTGGCAACTCAGAGAAGGCAATGGCACCCCACTCCAGTACTCTTGCCTGGAAAATCCCATGGATGGAGAAGCCTAGTAGGCTGCAGTCCATGAGGTCGCTAAGAGTCAGACACGACTGAGCGACTTCACTTTCACTTTTCACTTTCATGCATTGGAGAAGGAAATGGCAACCCACTCCAGTGTTCTTGCCTGGAGAATCCCAGGGATGGGGGAGCCTGGTGGGAGGCCGTCTATGGGGTCTCACAGAGTCGGACATGACTGAAGCAACTTAGCAGCAGCAGCAGCTGCGGCAGGTTGGCAACTAGCTTTCATCCTTAAGTAAATTCTAAAGGTCACTTCACTAACATGACAAAAGACACCTTTATTGCTCCCCTCCCTAAAGAAATTTAAAGGGAGCTTTGTGTCAAAGCTCTGTGCCAGAAATGGGGCCAAGAACAAATAGATGTTTTTTATTAAAATCACAGTATCACAGCATTCAATGTTATAAATTTCCCAGGAATCATTGCTTTCATTTTATTCCACAAATTTTGATAAGTCATATTTTCATTTTCATTTCTTCATTTAAAATATTTTTAATATCTCTCAAGGTTTCTTCTTTGACTCATGTTTTATTTAGAAGTGTATTGTTTAATGTTCACATTATGGGATTTTCCATTTGTCTTTCTGTTTAAAGTCTTTCTGGTTTCTAGTTAATTTCATTGTAATCTGAGAGTAAATTGTGTAATATCCATTATTTTTAACTTATTACATGTGTTTTGTTTCCCA
This sequence comes from Bos indicus x Bos taurus, assembly GCF_003369695.1. Lineage (NCBI taxonomy): Eukaryota > Metazoa > Chordata > Mammalia > Artiodactyla > Bovidae > Bos > Bos indicus x Bos taurus. Next base: position 26,021,781 of record NC_040087.1, on the reverse strand, counting down.
GAATGCAGTCCATCTTAGTGAATGTTCTATGTGAGCTTGAGAGAAATGTTTATTCTGCTGTGGTTGAATGAAGTAGTATATAGTTGTCAGTTATCTCCAGCTGTTTGTTTATTGTTGTGTTCAACTAAGTCATAACTGGTTTTCTAACCACTAGTTGTCCATTTCTGAGATAGGGATGTTGAAATCTCCAACTATGATAATGATTTCATCTGTTTCTCCTTATTATATCAGTTTTTGTTTTACATAATTTTAAACTCTGTTGTTAGGTATATACACTTTAGATGTTGTCTTCTTAGAAAATTGACTCCATTAACGTTGGGTAATGCTGTTCGTAATCTCTGATATTTTCCTTCCCCTGAAGTCTTTTCTGTTTAAAACTAAAATAGGTACTCTTAATTTTGTTTGTTTGGTTTTTATCAAAGGTGCGAAATCTACCGTATAGGAGGAAAGATAGTTGTATGCTAAAAATGAATCTTGACTACAACCTCACGCCTTAATAAAATCTAACTCAAATATCAACCGTAAATGTAAAATATAAAACTGTAGGACTTTTTGAGAAAACATAGGAGAAAATCTTTGTGATCTAGGCTAGACAAAGTCATTTTAGACATGACCCAAAAGTGTGATATATACAAGAAAAAGACTGGCAAATTTGACACTGGCTTCATCAAAGTTAAAATATTCTACTCTACAAAAGAAACAATGAGAAGACCTTTTACAGATTGGAGGAAGATGATAGAAAATCACTTATTTGACAAAGGACGTATATCAAGACTACTAACTCTTGAACCCTATTAATAAGAAAGCATAAAATCCAGTTTTAAAAAATGGACAAAAGATTTGAGCAGATACTTCACCAAAGAAGATATAAGGATGTCAAAATAGCACATGAAAAAATGTTTAACATTCTTATCAGATATATTTAAAATGCTCTGAGATGTAGCTGAACATTTTTAGAAGGGCTAAAAAAATGAAATATGCATGATGCCAAGTGCTAGCAAGGATGAAGAGCAACTGGAACATATTACTGGTGGCATTGGCAAATGGTACAGCCATTCTGACAATTGGCAGTTTGTTATTAAGTTAAACATGTACTTATATAACAACTTTCAACTCCTGGATTTGTATTTGTGAGAAAATAAGTGAAAAGTGTTCACACAATAACCTTTATGTGAATGTTTATAGTAGTCCAACTGTTCATAATTGCCATAATCTTGGTACAATTCGGGCTTCCCAGGTGGCACTAGTGGTAAAGAACCCGCCTGCAAATTCAGGGGACATAAAAGACACGGGTTTGATCCCTGGGTTGTGTCAGGAAGTTCCCCTGGAGGAGTGCCCGGCAACCCACTCTATTATTCTTGCCTGGAGAATCTCATGGACAGAAGCCTGCCAGGGTATGGTCCATATGATCGGCAAGAGTCAGACACAACTTAAGCGACTTAGCATGCACAGGTACAGTTCAGATGTGCCCTTTAGATAGTCTGTTCATTCAAGGGAATACTCTTCATCAATTAAAAGTTAAGAAAAAAAAAAAAGAGAGACTTCTGATACATGTAACTATTTGGATGATTTTCAGACAATATATTTTGGTAAAGAAGTACATATTAAGATTACATACAGTATGATTCTATATATATATATAACATTTCTTGAAAAGTCAAAACTATATCACTATCAGAGACAAGTAGCTATCCAAGGTTGTTTTGGCTGTTGGGAGAATGTGACTGTAAAGGTCTAAGGATAAATGAGTTTTTTGTGTGTGATCAAACTTGTTTTTATCTTGATTGTGATGGAGTTACAGTAACATGTTATATACACACACAAACACACAGAAAAGAAGTAAAGGAGTTGATTTAACTAAGATCATTTAAAAATGAAATAAATTATGAAAAGGATAGAAAATTCTTGAACGTTTGTGAAGCTTAACTATCAAATAATTATTTCACCTTTCTGTGTAGCTAGCTGTTTTAATATTTATTTTATTTTATGGCGGTTTCAGCACTTACAAGGTATGTTTTTAATCCTACCTCTGTAAAATAGGCTGGGGCTTGGCTGAAAGTAGAGCCAGCATCAGGAGAAGAACCTGGCTATTTGGCCTCCCTGCTTTGCATGTTTTACTCTTGAAAGGCATAGCATATGAATATATAGTTAAGATCACTTATTCATCCTTATAATTTATCTCTATTTTTCCTTTGAAGCTTTGAAGTTCTTAGGTATTAGGGAGTTTCATCATTAAATTTCTAAATTTCGCATGTATTCATGGATTACATATACAGTGGTGGTCCCACTTGTAACATGCCCAGAAAGCTTTTGTAAAAGTCTAGGACATTTACAGCATTGTGAACATCCTTTGGTTGAAATTAAATTACACATAGGCTTTAAGCATTATCTTTTTTTACATTGGAACCTTTTAATAAATACCTATTGGTTGTTTATAGAGAACTGTGAACAGAGATGATCAAAAGGCTATTTGGTTGTCATACAATGTAAATTCTGGTAAATGCTATAAACTTACACATAATGATGCCATAAGAGGTTTGGAATTTATTCCTTTACATGTACAAATTTTAAAATTTCATTTTCTTCATAAGACAGACTTTGAAAGATTTCAGTTGCAATTTTACAAATGTCTATTTTTTTGCTCTAATATATCTTGTCAGAAACAAAATAGGCTGATGAAACATAAAATTAAAATCTGTTACCAGAGCAAGAAAGGTAAAAACGTGTAATAGCCTGACTAATATTTAGTAGGGCCTTTAAATAATGTTCCCTGACAACCAAGACAGTGATAGCAATTCAGTCCTGAAGCTGAAAGAAAAGGTAGAAATTACTGAGGAGAGATTCCATGGCTTAGGGTCTAAGGATTTCATGTGCTCCCCAGTGTATTTCATCTGTCCTCACATTTTGCTGTCCCACATTTCACTGTTTTCCTTATTTGACTTTGAAGATAAATGTATTTTACTTATTTCAGCATGTATCTCCATTTGATGTCTGAATTGATGAATGACAATTTGTGTATCAGGGTTTATTGCCTAAGTAGCCAGTTAGGTAGCAGTCTTTTGAGATAGCATCTTCAGGAACATTTGGTCCAAAAGTGACTGCTAAAAGTACCTGGAGTTAGAAACTTTTGGTTTAGACCTTTCTAATTTTGAACTGTGAATGGATTTAACTCCTCTAACTTGTGGGATGTTTTTTGTATGTATCACTGGAAATTAATTATGTTGAGTGTGAAATTATTTTGGGTATGGACTTGAGTTGATTTCTTTTACGGTTTTATTCCTACTAGGATCGCTTTCATCTTGGAAGAGTTTTGTAGTGAAAGAAGTAGCATAGAAACTATGTTTTAGATATTTTATATATGTATTCATCTTTTGCAAGATTTCAGTGTTTCTCAGTAGTAGATTGGGCTACCCAAAAGATGAAAGCATATGAAAAAGTCAAAAGATTTTCCTCTGTTACAGGTACCTTAAATCTTGTTAGAACGTAATCTATTTCTGAATTTATTCTGACAGTTATTTTGCCTGTTAGGTTTCTTAAGAGATTAAAAACACCCTTATGTAAGTGGAGAGGGTGTTGAATTTCAGGGGGAACCTTCAAATTTTTACATTATTAATTCCATTCTTCTTAATGCATTTAAAAAGCCCATCTGGCTGAGGTAATTTGATTGTTTCAGTACAACGTAAATTGAGAAGCCAGTTTCCTGTACCCAAAGAACTGTCTTTGAATTGAACTTAGGTTATATATTCAGTCTTACTCATTTCAGATATTTTAGGTCTATCTTTATGATATATTGTATATTTAAATAGTAAAATTCCTTCAAGATAATAAGAATTGAAATCACATTACATGAATTATCTACATTAGTTATTTTTTAAAAAATAATGAAGAAATTGAAATGGATTGTTAGATTAAAATAAAGTCAAGATCTATATTGACATAAATTTTAATGACTCCTAAAGGTAGTACATATTTTTTCATTAGTAACAAAAATGAGTCATGTTTATACATAGTTATTTATTATGATCAGTTATTTATGGGGCAAGACTATTGTGGTTATTCTTAATAATGTGGACCAGTAAAGAGATTATTAATATGCTCAGTCATAGAGGTATTATCATATTATTTCCTTCATTTTTGCTTAAGGTCTAGCCCTTTATTAGTATATTTGAAATAAATATTTCTTAATTAAAATTCATTAAGGATCCAAAGATGGTAATTATTTTGAAGAAATAACCCTGTAGGTTATTAGTGTCATTTTCCTTAAAAGAAGACAGTATTAAAAACCCTTAACCATTCCTGAAGTAGAATCACTACTTACAGAACATGTTATAGTACTATCTGTTGAAAAGTTTAGCAATTTGACTTTCTGAGGTAAAAATCAGTTTACTTTTTCTCTATCAAATAAAATATTCCTGTGAAAATCTGTTTCTGGGTATTGCTATACTTTTCAAAAGAATGTTCTGTCTTGTGTATACTAGTTTTGGCTGATACAAATACTTGCTTTTTGGTTTATCCTAAATATTTAGATCCTCTACAGATGAACTGATGTGTCTAGACAGGAAGTGGTATGTAGGAGATATAGGAATGGGCTGAAGTATCCTTTATATTTGCCTTTGTATCTAGGGGAGTTGGAAATAGGCAAGAATGGAGAGAAATTTTGTATGGCAGTACACAGAATTTTGCAAGTTTATTGTGAGCCCTGAAGCAATCCGATGCATTTTAGTTACTGGTAAGTTTGTTAAATTATGTTTGAAAATGTACCTCTTCGAAGATGGCCATCTATTTACTAATAAGTCCACCATGTCAAATATACCTATTTTAAAGATATTTTTGAAAAGATGTAGTATTGCTATTGCATTGGGTTTTAGGTATAAATTAAAAATACTTTTGTTAGTGAATGCGTTTTACTTTTCAGTTGTTGTCATAGTTAAAATTGAAGTAAAATTAACATTATATGGCTTGTCTTTGTTAATATTTTGGAATAATAAAATTAATATTTCTCATTTTGTAAGGGAACTCCACCATGTTTAGAAGTCTTAATTAATTCATTAGTTTGAGAAAGAGTGTTCCTTTTGACATCAAAGAATAAGAACGTCTAGGGCATCTTTGTCATTTTGTATAGTTCCGTATAGGAGCGTGATTTATTGTAAGAAATACTTACTTTGTATTTTATTTCATGGACCATAGGAACCATGGTGAGGCATTTCTAGTCTTTCTTTTTGGCAGTGCTGATGTTTAGGAATTTTAGTTGTTCTTTCCCACTAAAGCACTAACTCATGTGTAGGTAAGAATTCCATGAACAGGTCAGGAAATTGTATAATTTCTATGCAATAGTTTTCTTTATTTTTTTTCAGACACTTAGGCAGACCTATTATGTGTGCTAATGCTTAAGCAATTATTTGTGAAGTGGCTTTGACTATTGATAAAATTCATGTAAAATGGACTAGATTGCTTATAGGTGTTCTTTACAGAAACATTAAAAAAATAAATAAATAAAATCCCAGGGGATTCCTTGCTATTTGTGTTCTTCTTACAAATATCTATCTTTGACTTTAGGACAAAGTACAAGAATATCAGTGATTTGCAATACTAGTTTACTATTTTCTTTTATGTGGTTTAAAGACAGAAGACCAGTTAATATAATTGAATTTAATTTCTTGAAACAAAGTATTTTATTTAAAATATTTAATATATACTATCTAGCTTATATCAGGCTTTCCATTAAACTATCAATTTTTATAGTGATAATAATGATGCTAATTTTCTATTGACTCTTTTTATGAGAATATTTCTGATTTGAACAAAAATAGCCCCATTATCAGAGAAATGTGGTGTTAATCCTATAGAAACCTGAAGAACTAGAGTAACTTCAGAAAATAGAATAACTTTAGTTCCTTTTGAGTCTTCAAATTTTCCTCGTTACCAAATTTTCTTAATTTCATGTAGAAATGAGTAATTGTGAATCTAAAATATATTTAGAAATTTATATAAATCTAAATATACAATTTGGGGTATACTATAAACCAGTGTAAGTGGATATTATTTTAAGTATTGATAAAGTTTGGCTTGGAGTTATTTATTATTATAAACTACAACAAAGATATATTATGAAGAGTATATATTTTCTTGATTAGGAATGCTGCCATGTATCAATGCTGCTGATTTGAAAATTGTGTAATTTTGTGAAGTAATACATTAACAAAGCTTAACGTAATGCAATCATTTATTTTTCTTTTGTTTCTTCCTTCATTCCACAGACATACCAAGTACATTATCTTTGTCTGGCACATATCTTTTTGTGCTTTTATGTATTTGTGTATACATTGTGTCATCAGTTGTCACTTTTTATTTCAGTATGACATAAATCATCTTATTTTCTTTGCTCTCATGAATTTTCCTGAGGGCATATATGGGACATAAGTAATATGTTGCATATTTCTCTAGATATTTTAATATATGTATGTGTGTGTATATATATATATAAGTTGTTTTTGAAAAATAGGTCTAAATGAAAAGTTTATTTAAAAAAAAAAGGTGACCAAAATAATATTGTTAAAATATTTTAAATTTTCTAAGAGAGCATGGGCTTCAAAAGAATATCATGGTAGTTTTTATTATGGAAAAGTATGTTTCTTATGTAAGATTTACTTCAGGGAATATATATGTATAAAGATAAACTTAGATATTTTACCTTGGAATGTAAAATAACTCCATAGTTATGTTTCTATATAATGTTTAATTTTAAAGATATAAAACCTTATTTTTTTCATGCTTGTGAGAAATATTCTTACCTAAGATAACAGCAAAATAGATTAAAATTGAATATGATTGTTACCTTTTAGATTAATAAAATTGTGTTTATGATCAATATTTGATGGTGACATAATGGAATTATCTGTACTTTACATGCAGTGCTACTCTTTTGGCATTCCTGGTTGAACTACTTAAAAGTTCAGTAGCCATGCAAGAACAGATGCTGGGTGGAAAAGGCTTTTTAGTCATTGGCTACTTACTTGAAAAGGTAAGTGAAATGTATTGATGGCTTTACACAGATGGACCACTGACAGTCACTCATTATACTTTTTTTCTGTAGTCTCCCCTTTACATTGACTGCAGAGGTCATATATTTGGTTAATTCACAAATATTTTTAAGTTATGTACTTGAATATATGTATAGACACTAAATTGGGTGTTAGAAATCTACATAATAAAGAAATTTTGAATAAAAATAGAAACTAAAGAAAAATTATTTCATCTACTTGTCTTCAAATTTAGAAATGTTTCTCTTAATTATTTTTCTAATTGATTCTTTGCTGTCTTTTGCATTCAAACCAAGTTTCTTACACATTTTATCAATTTTAGTTTTAAGTGGATTTACTTTTTTTCTTTTTGCTTTCTTTCTCAGTTTTAAGGTAGTAAACAAAAACCTATATTTGGTAGCAACAGAAACATTAGTTTTTGCTTTGTCCCTGATTTTAATATATTTGAATGTTTAAAGTAGCATTTTTTTCTAATCAATACATAGTGTAAACAGTGCAAACTAGATCACTTTAATTCTTCCTATGTGTGTCATTTATGCCCTGCTTTTTTAATGACATTTGCTTTAGTTACAACTGTACTATAATGGCAATGAGTGCTGAGTTTCTGATAATGGTCTCACAGGAGTTTGATTGTACCATGTGATTTCCTTCAAACAGTAAAGTGATATTTCATAAATAAGTTTTTTTCTTTCCTTAAGAAATATCTATCACCATCATTAGTGCTCCCAAACCTCTTCTTAAGAGTTAATCATTAACATTCATATGACATTCAGATGCTTTGTAAATGGAACTATCCAAGAAAATAATAGAGGTGAGACCTGAACTAAGAGAAATAAACTTATTTTTCTCTTGAGAAATAAAATTTAGAGGTCTTTTGGAAATATTTTTTTAACCTCAGATTGATCTACATTTAAAATTCTTCTGTGTTTTCTTTGAAACAAGTACTTTTGTTTCTTGAAGGCTAGAGGAGTAATAAATTATAAAATATCATAGACAGCATTTTTTAGTCAGATAATTTTTTCAGTAAATTTATTAATGTTTTCATTAAGTCTATTTAGTTATTTTTAATAATAGAATACTCTTTTCCTATGTCTGAAGTATTAAGAGCTGTTTTCAAGACTTGTGTTAAATTACATTTGACAGGAGTTAGATATTATGAAATACCTTTGTGACACTGCTGTTCCTGATCACTATCAGGAACTACCTCTTAAATATACTTAATCGATTTACTGAGAGCTTATTAGCATAATTTTAAAGTGAGCATTCACTTGTACACTTAAAACTTAGCTTAAAATTAGAAATATTGTGAAAAGTCTTCAAATCAAATAAAAAGAACATTAGACTAATAATAATAGCTCCATCATTTTACAGTCCTTCAGCAGTGTATGAGGTTTCTAGTCTTTTCACAGCTTTGGAAGCCTTTGTTATTATCTGACTTTTTTTAGTATTCTAGCCATCATAGTGGATGTGAAATGTTTTATCACTTTTGTATTTGCATTTCTGTGATGTCTAAATGATGTTGAGCATTTGTGTATTTTTTAAGAAATATTTATTACAAAGACCATTTTTAAAAACTGTGGTATTCCTTTTTATTACTGAATTGTAGGAAATTTTTATTCTATATCCCAATCCTTTATTAGATATATGATTTGCAAAGATAGTCTTCTATTCTGTGGATCACTTTATGTCTTAATATGCATTTTTTTGATTACAAATTAAGTTGAGCATTTTCACATGTTTGTTGTCCTTTAAGTTGTGCTCTTTTGCTAAATACCTATTCAGAGTATTTCCACTTTGTCATTTGAATTGTTGGTCATTTTCTTATTGGTTCATGGGAATTCTGTATATATCTTGGATATGAGTCCTTATTGGATATGCATCAATAATATCTCTTCCTCTGTGACTTGCCTTTTCACACTCTTAATCATCAAATGCTTTGTCTGCATTCAGTTCAGTCGCTCAGTTGTGTCCGACTCTTTGCGACCCCATGAACCGCATCACGCCAGGCCTCCCTGTCCATCACCAACTCGCGGAGTTCACTCAAACTCATGTCCATCAAGTCAGTGATGCCATCCAGCCATCTCATCCTCTGTCATCCCCTTCTCCTGCCCTCAATCTTTCCCAGCATCAGGGTCTTTTCAAATGAGTCAGCTCTTTGCATCAGGTGGCCAAAGTATTGGAGTTTCAGCTTTAGCATCACTCCTTCTCTACATTATTTGAGATAATTATGATTTTTCTATATTTTTTTCTTAGTTTACTGAGTTACATTAGTTGATTTTCAAAATTAAATATTTTTATATTCCTGGAATCCTATGTAGTCATAGATCCATTCCCATTCTAATCCTTATGCTTCTCTTAAAATGACATATCAATGTTAAGTCTTATTTGACTTATTGATATTTTAGTTTAACATTATTTCCTTCTTGAACTGCTTTGTTCAATTGCATTTTGTAACAACATTATTTCTTTGCTTTCTTCTTATCTCCTTGGCCTCCTTTAATTCTCTCCTAGTCCTTCTTCCTAAACTTTAAAGCCTGTGGTATCCTTGTGCTTAATCCTAGAAATCTTGTCACTTTTCTGTTTACACTGTACTCTGATTGAGCTCAGGGTTCCCTTAGCTTTCCTTATACTGCAGATGCTTATACTCAAATGTGTATCCCCAACTACCAGCCTCTCCCTTGAATCTGATTCCACTTAGATGTTTAATAAGCTTCACAGATTTAAATTATCCAAACTGTTACCTTTGATTTTCCTTTCAAATCTTTTGTCCTTTACTCTTCTCTGTCTCAGTTAGCAGTATTGCCCTTCAACAAGTAGTTCAGATAAAAAATGTTAATTCTTTTTTGACTCTTTTTCACACACAGAATTCCTTCTGGCAGCATACTGTGTTGTTTTAGTATCAAAACATATCCAGAATCAGTGACTGCTGCTGCTGCTAAGTCACTTCAGTTGTGTCTTTTCTCTGTGAGACCCCATAGACGGCCTACTAGGCTCCCCTGTGCCTGGGATTCTCCAGGCAAGAACACTGGAGTGGGTTGCCATTTCCTTCTCCAGTGCATGAAAGTGAAAAGTGAAAGTGAAGTTGCTCAGTCATGTCTGACTCATAGCGACCCCATGGACTGCAGCCCACCAGGCTCCTCCATCCATGGGATTTTCCCAGGCAAGAGTACTGGAGCTATTTATTAATACTCCTCTACTTGTTTTTATGCCCATTTTTATTCACACTGTCATCATCGTTCACCACTAGTTACCCACAGTCCATTTTTTGCTTGCAATCAGATTAGTCTTGAAATGTGCCAGGTCCTTCTAGTCCATCCTTCTCAAAGTAAATTCATAAGTCTCTTACCTCTGACATATCCCTTACCACTCTCATTCTTTCTTTCTCTGTTGCAGCCACACTGACCGTACAAAGGCCTCTTTGAAGAGCTTTCTCTTAAAAACTAAAATAGTAAGCATGAGCTCTTCATAGGACTTTTGCATTTTCTTTTCACATTGCTTTGGTAATTCTGTAGATATCCACATGGCTTGATTCTACACGTCATTTAGGATTTTGCTTATGACACTTTATCAGAGAAGTCTTCTCTGATAACTCAATAGACTAGTACTCCTTTGCTAACCATCAATGATTATTTCCCTGCTTAATTTTTATAGCACCAATCTGGCTTTTTTTTTTTTACTTTTTGTTTTCTGCTTCCTTCTGCTATAGTGTATGCCTTGGCTTCATGAAAACAGGGACAACATTTTTTGCATATTATTGCTGTATCTTCTACCTAAAAGTATGTCTTCTTTTATATGTATTTGTTGAATTGAATTAAATAAATGTAAAGGGCTTATGTATTTATCTGATTACATAAAATAATTGTTGTCATTGTTCAGTCATTAAGTTGTGTCCAACTCTTTGTGACCCCATATACTGCAGCACTCTAGGCTTCCCTGTCCTTTACTATCTCCCAGAGTTTGCTCAAATTCGTGTTCATTGAGTCAGTGACTCTATCTAACCATCTCATCCTCTGCCACCCTTTTCTTCTTTTGTGTTGTCTTTCCCAGCATCAGGGTAAAAGAATAACTTTTTATTTTTTCTTATATTAATGTTCACCTGTTTTATTTTCAAATAATCATCTGTTAGGTGAGTAGTGTAGATAATAAAGTTCCATTTTTATTTATCAACTAATAACAAGTTAATGGTTAACTGTCACTTAGCTTTATCTCCTTGTTTTAGAAGATACAAGTTAATTATTAAAGAAAATAGTCTAGTGAGAGGCCATCTTATTCATTATGTTTAGACTATTTCATGAAAAACTTTTAAGGTATTTTTGTTTTGTTTTATTTGCCAAAATATGAATTTGAAAAAAAACTTGGAGGCAGTTTGATGTATTCAGTATTTTTATTGTGGTTAATAAGAATTTGATTAATTATCTTAAACATTAAGGGAATATGCTTGCTAGTGTAACTGGAAGTCTAGTGATAGGTGGCTTATCAGTTGTCTTGTTAGGAAACAGATGCTGTGCTCAAACTTGATTATTGAAAGCATTTAATACAAGGCTCTTTAAATGATTTCTGAGCATTGTTAAAGGAAATATCAACATTTGAAGAGATGAGAGGAATGTATGTTTAAAACACAATTCAAATAGAAAGATATTTTAAGTATAGGAGAAGTATACCTGACTAGAGTGTGGCCTTTAATAAAGGAATATAATGTATTGACCTCAAGGGGTGAAGCCAGGGAGATGAATGTCCCAGACTTCATTTTCTTCCTATCCTTTAATTTCCTGCTGGAGTCTTCAACTAGCCAAACCCACTGGAAGCACAGAAATAGGATGGGGAAGGTTGGAAAATAATTCATTACAGCCAGAAAAACATATCCAGTAAGTTGGACTTCAGGGTTAGCTTAAGTCTCAATTATGTATGTCATCAGAGACCAGGTTTTTCTCTCTCTCTCTACTGCTACCTACAGTTATGCTTTTGTGCTTGTAGCTATTATTCTTTGTGGTCATAGAGTTGCTGGGCCGACTTGGTGCTATAAGCCTTCACATCCAAGTGGAGAGAGCTCTTTTCTCCCAATTACTGAAGAAGATCCTTCCCTCCAGTTTGACTGATCAGCTTAGGTCTCGGTCTCTTTTGAACTTAATGTTGTGAAAATTTTGATGCTCTCTCTCTGACAACAATAATAATACACATAAATGATAGATCTTGGTGTCCATAAGGAGCTAAATGGGTAATGAAGATCGACTACGTTATGATACACCTCTAGTAATTAAAATAATTTCCCACAATGTATAGTTTGCTTGATATATGATGCATGTTTTATATATTTATATATTTATATATATATATATATATATATATAGAGAGAGAGAGAGAGAGAGAGAGAGAGGGAGATAGAAGAGGTTCTTTAAAAACATTTCTAGCAATCCATTTCATTGTGGGCTGCTTTAAGTGTGGGGAAGACCTCTTTTTACTGCATAGCAATTTCTCTCTCTAACATTCATCACTCTTATTTGGCTTAATAACTTTTTGGAGTAGATATTACAATAAAATAGTTTTTTCTAGCTTCCCAGATTATACTTCCAAATGTGTTTATTCACCCCTTATATAGCACTTCTTGCAAACTAGGTATTCAGTTACCACACAAAAGTAACATCATATAGTTTAAATTTCAGAGCTTGCACTTTACAGATTAATAACTATAAATTGTCTTGGAGTAGGAAATGGCAACCCACTTCGTATTCTTGCCTTGAAAATTCCATGGGCAGAGGATCCTGGTGGGATACAGTCCATGGGGTTGCAAAGCATTGGACACAACTGAGTGACTAAGGAACTAACTATAAATTATCCAAGAATAAGTCTCTTTTTAAAATAGCTTTCCTTGACAAAATGAAAACAAATATCATAGTTTAAAAATATTTTCAATCTATCTTAGTTAAAACATTAAAACAAAATTGGATATCCTTCTATCCTCTTCTGATCAGTGTTTTGTCTTATCTGTTTTATTCTTACTCTGTTCTTGAATTTGACATGAATTCAGTTAAACATTTAGTGAAGAATTATGGCAGGTTCCAGACAGTTAAAAGATGAATAAGATAGTATCCTTTTTTAATATCAGGAAAGAAAGATATGTAAATAACAGTTATCCAAGGTAGACAGAATAAGTACTGCATACTTATAGGTAAAGGTCACATGCTTTTGAAGAACTTTCATTTTATGCCTGGTAGGATTTTGTGTGGCCAATAAAAAAGCACAATTGTAGAAAAATGTGTCCTAAAGATAAATTTTCGAATTTAAAAAGCTACCCAACAGTATAAATTGCTGTGAAGAACAAAATAACTTTTTTTTAATGATGTTAAAGGACCCACCTGATGCTTCTAAGCATATCTTTTAATTAGGTGGAGAAGTTAAAAGCTTATTTCCAGATTATGAATTAGTTCCTCAAATGAATATGTTCCTAATGGTCAATCTGATTTTATATCACTTAAGTGTTTTTATAGACACATGACAATTTTTATAGGCTAAAATCTGATCTATAAGATAGGTTCTAACTATTGCTCTGTTATTTTTTTTCTTAACTTTACAATATTGTATTGGTTTTGCCATACATCAACATGCATCTGCCACAGGTGTACACGTGCTCCACATCCTGAACCCTCCTCCCTCCTCCCTCCCCATACCATCCCTCTGGTTCATCCCAGTGCACCAGCCCCAAGCTTCCTGTATCCTGCATCGAACCTGGACTGGCGATTCATTTCTTATATGATATTATACATGTTTTAATGCCATTCTTCCAAATCATACCCCCTTCCTCTCCCACAGAGTCCAAAAGACTTCTATACATCTGTGTCTCTTTTGCTGTCTCGCATACAGGGTTGTCTGTTATTTTAATTTTATTCCCCTCAGTTCAGTTTAGTTAGTTCAGTCGCTCAGTTGTGTCCAACTCTTTGCGACCCCATGAATTGCAGCACGCCAGGCCTCCCTGTCCATCACCATCTCCCGGAGTTCACTCAAACTCACATCCATCGAGTTGGTTATGCCATCCAGCCATCTCATCCTCTGTCGTCCCCTTCTCCTCCTGCCTCCAATCCCTCCCAGCATCATAGTCTTTTCCAATGAGTCAACTCTTCACATGAGGTAGCCAAAGTATTGGAGTTTCAGCTTTAACATCAGTCCTTCCAGTGAACACCCAGGACTGATCTCCTTTAGGATGGACTGGTTGGATATCCTTGCAGTCCAAGGGACTTTCAAGAGTCTTCTCCAACACCACAGTTCAAAAGCATCAATTCTCCAGTGCTCAGCTTTCTTCACAGTCCAACTTTCACCTCCAGACATGACCACTGGAAAAACCATAGCCTTATTCCCCTATCCATGGTTAAAATAGTTTAGAATTTTAAAGTAGTATTACTTTTTGTATTAAAGTTCCTTTAAAATGAGTGACCAATCTGCTTTTTTGTAACTCAAATATTTATTTATCTTTGTCTACCTCCCCCTTGCAATAAGTTATTTTTTTAGGATTATTTCTTCCATCTTACGAAGTTTTCATCTAAAGTTATGTTCTAAGGCTTGGTTTGAATTTTGTCAGACTGTTGCTGATCTCACTGTCTGTGTTTTGTCACATAGCCTACTAATACAAAATCATTGCTAGCCTGCTAGCCTTATACTTCAAATTAGTTAAATGTTACCTTCTCAGTAAAATCTCTTTAAACCACCCTTCCACACATTTTCCATTCACTTCATGTTCTTTTTTCACACTTTTCATACACTTGTTATATTTATCATGTTACATGTTTTACCTTTTTAAGTTTATTGGATGTTCTTGTCTTCTCTTTTATTAGAATGTAAGTTATTTTTATTTTTTCCAGTTTTGTGTTTTGTTAACTAGTCTTTCCTCAGTACCAAGAAGCATACCTGTCAAACATACATATTTCCTGAGTACTAAATGAAAAGCATGAGCTTGAATTTCTACTTTCTTTCTTTAGTCATCAAGAGTTCATATAACTAGAGCTGTCCTGGAGCAGTTTTTATCGTTTGCAAAATACCTTGATGGTTTATCTCACGGAGCACCTTTGCTGAAGCAGCTTTGTGATCACATTTTATTCAACCCAGCCATCTGGATACATACACCTGCAAAGGTATACTGTTTAACTTCAGTTATTTTATTTTAATATTATAAATTATAAATATATAGTTATTGGATCTAAACTGTTGAGTAGAAAATGTTGAAATTTTTCAATTTATGTTATAGTCAGTCTGAAGCAGTCATATTAGGCAGTATTAAAATCAAAAAGGTAAATACTCAAATATTAAAATAAGTGGAACTATAGTTAAAAATTATATTTTTTTAATGGGGTGATGAGAAAGTTCTGGAACTAGATAGTGGTGATGGTTGCTAAAAAAATATCAAACCTGTATTTCTTAACCTATTAAAGGTGAAACCCACTTAGACTTAAGACCAAAATTTGAGAGGTAAAACTATAAAGCTTATAGGAGAAATTGTTGAAAGATACCTTTACAGTTTGATGATAGCCAAAAGGTTCTTAATTAAGACCTTCCAAACCTCTCTTTTTAGGGGGTTAAGTAATGCATTTGATAATATCAAAATTAAGGATTTTGTTAAATGATCTCCATAGATGATGTTAATAAATAAATGATAGATTGCTGCTGAGTCACTTCAGTCGTGTTCAACTCTGTGCGACCCCATAGACGGCAGCCCTCCAGGCTCCGCCATCCCTGGGATTCTCCAGGCAAGAACTCTGGAGTGGGTTGCCATTTCCTTCTCCAATGCATGAAAGTGAAAAGTGAAAGTGAAGTCGCTCAGTCATGTCCAACTCTTCGCGACCCCATGGACTGCAGCCTACCAGGCTCCTCCGTCCATGGGATTTGCCAGGCAAGAGTACTGGAGTGGGGTGCCATTGCCTTTCCAAAATGATAGATTAGGAGGTATTTTACAATGTCAAACTATTGGGAAAAGAGGGAAATATTGAATATTAGCCTTGATTCAGATATTAGTATTGCATAAGTGTTAAATTTACTGAGTAGAGGAATTATATTATGTTCTATGTAGGAGAATGGCCTTATTCTTAGGAGATTCACATTGAAATATTTGGTGGTGAAGTGTCTGAATGCTAACAACCTCCTTTCAAACATTTCATCAAAAAAACAGTTTTATCAAAATATATTTATACATCTATATGTATAATATAATAGGAATAAAGGAAGCAGATGTGGGATAATATTAACAGTTGGTAAATCTTTTATGATAGTTACATAACCGGAGAAAATAGTGATTAAAAACATTCAGAATGTAAAAGGAACTCTTGAAAAATCAATGCTAAAAATATTAAAATATTAGGCTTGATTTAATAAATGCATTCTGAAGTCATTAGATAGTGACTTACAACCTTTCGAAGAAAGAAAATCTGGTACAATGATTGTTAAGATTAGGAAAAGAAAAAAGTACCAGATAACTAATTATATCACAATAATTGTCATCATTGTGGCTGGAAAATTCATTCTATTTGAGCATAGATTTTTTTTCATGATATCATGATATGTAAAAATATTTGTTTTAAAAGAAATTTATTCATAATTTTTTAGATATCAGCATAACATTTTTATTATTTTGCATACCTGAATTTAGCTCTCTTTTATTCTAGTAGAAATCAAGGGACATTTTGAGCTGCCTTTTGTAATTTTCAAGTCTCCCACATAACTTCAAAATTCTATTTTTTTATGGTTTGTCATTTTAATTATTGTGGTAAAAGTCAAACCTGGTGTTTGTTCATTCTTTAAATAGGGTGGTTAAACTTGTTGTCTTTATACTTACATGCTAGATTCTGATACTGTGACAATAGGTTAAGAAAATTTGAAATTACATGAACTTTTAGGGTCTATAACAACAATGTATAATTTTTCTAAATATGATATAGCTGACTGATATTATGTTCCTTTCAACTGCTACATTGTACTTTGATTAAGGGCTTTAGTCTAGCTGGCTTTTTAAATAATTTTATTAGAATATGTTGATTGCAGATTATCTTTATAATATAAATAACACTTAGTAAATAATTATTTTTAACCTCATAATAGATGATTCTTTCTCAGCCTTTATATAGATTTACATTTAAATTAGAATAGAATGTATATTTTTAATGTAAGCACTTGAGGCATTTTAAATTTATTTTAATGCTTTGTTAATATTCTGTACTAGGTTCAGCTTTCTCTATACACCTATTTGTCTGCTGAATTTATTGGAACTGCTACCATTTACACCACCATACGCAGAGTAGGAACAGTATTACAGCTTATGCATACACTAAAATATTACTACTGGGTCATTAATCCTGCTGATAGTAGTGGCATTACACCCAAAGGTTTAGGTAAGTACAGTATTACCTATGTAAGTTGTGCCATGGTGATGAAATTGGGAAAGAAATTAGATGAAGAAATATTGGGAAAACTTTGATTTGAGGGGGAAAAGGGAATTTATTAAGTTAATAAAAGTAGGGAACTGTATCCATGTAAGACAGATGTTATAATTTATCAGTGTATAGTAATATATTATAATTTAAAAAAAATAATTTTTTCCCAAATCTGACATTAGTAAGCAATTTGAAATTGCCACAATCTGAAATTTTATATTCTCTACTGTTGAAACTGTACAGAATTACTACTAATTTATATTATAATTGCAATGTATATAATTTAAATTTTCCATAATATCACAATATAATTTCATTGAGCTTATTATTTAATAATAACAATGATGGAGGTTTTTGGTTTATTTTTTTGATTTCTGTTTTATTCTAGATGGTCCCCGGCCATCACAAAAAGAAATTATATCACTGCGGGCATTTATGTTACTTTTCTTGAAACAGCTTATACTAAAGGTAAACAGTTTTACATAATGCATAATTGCAGTATATTAAGTGAAAAGAATTTTTGCCAGAGTTTAAATCAATATTGTAAAATCAGTAATAACTACCTTCAATTCATGAATTACTTTCAATATTCTATAAATCTTAGTATTAACTCTTGTTGAACTTCACTTTGCATTAAACTTTGTGTTAAATATTCTCTGAAAGTCTCCATACTGAGGGATGTAACAAAAACAGACAAGGAATATGTGCATGAAAATTGAGCATGAAGATTTTATTCTAGAAAATCATCTGTGTTTCTGTTTGAGAAGTCATATGTTACATATTTTATCATAGTAGGATTTTTAAAGATTAAGATATATAGAAAATAATGGCAAAATACACAGTAATTGATATTGTAAAGTCTTATTATAATTTGCATCATTTTAAGAAAAGAATATGGGATTAGAAAATACTGATTGAATATACTTAGATGAAGAAAATATAATATTTTTGATAGTGAATTCAATCAAATATTAGCAATTTTAGACGAATATACGTTTCTAAGTATTTACTTATTTAACTTGATTTGATATAGCCTATGGGTTATGAAGTATCTGAGTATTATAATTAAAGCATCATTACTTTTAAGTAGTTTATATTTTATTTTAAAATGATTAATTTGATGTATGTCTTTAATTAAAGTTTTAATTTTAAATTTAAATTAAATATATATATATTTTAAATTAGGATCGAGGGGTCAAGGAAGATGAACTTCAGAGTATATTAAATTACCTGCTTACAATGCATGAGGTAGGATATGGTTTGGGTCTTCCATTTTAACAATTTTATTCAATGCATTAAAAAACATTTATTATTGAATAAATATTGATGATCCTTATTATGCAGGATGAAAATATTCATGATGTGTTACAGTTACTAGTGGCTTTAATGTCAGAACACCCAGCATCAATGATACCAGCCTTTGATCAAAGAAATGGAATAAGGTATGAATATAATATAAGTATCATTAGTAGAGTTTAATTTAGTACACGTATGCTTCCCAGAATAATCCTATTCAGTTAACTTTTGGGTATATATAGAAAAATCTTACACATAAGAAGGGAATAGATGGAGAAAGCTGTTATTAATCCTCCTAATACTCAGGAAACTGATGAAATGTATAGAAAATGGGTCTCAAGTCTCAAAAAAGAGTAATTGTTACTGTAGTAAAGGCATTTCAAGAAGTTGAAAGAGCAAATTTTTTGACAAAAAGATGAGAGCACATGGTATATTTCAGCTAAAGAAAGCTCTAGAAAATTCTAAGTTTGGGCTCAAGAGGTAGAGAGTGGCCAGGTTGAAAGATCCATTAAATGGTAAGAACTTTAAATTTTTTCTGTTGGTCATGAAAACTAAAGAATTTTGAATATAGAAATGATTTGCAGATTTCTATTTTTCCAAGGAGCAATGTGGAGAATGAGTTGGAAAGGGATAAAACTAATGTAGCAAGACCAGTAGAGAAATTATTTTATTCCTAAGTATTAGGGATAATGAGCCAGGACAATGGCAGTGTGATGGGAAGATGGGGATGAAATGTTTTTGAATTAGAATCCAAAACCGAAGAATTTGAAAACTTTAGTTATGTTGATTGTAAAGTAATTGTGTAGATATGAATAAAACAGTTTCTTGGTTAGTATTCTTAAGTACGTTAAACCTATAACCTAGCCTCTTAGGGATTCTCTTATTTTTTCTGGAATCTGAGTTATTTGTATAAATAAGAAATCTAGGTAATGCCACATGTAACTCAGTGAGCTTTCACAGGTTTTAAAAAGAGTTTGGAAAGAATATATTAATAACTGTCAAAAGACTATATTATTAGTGCTTCTTTTACTTGGTCATTTATATCAGCAAATAACAACTTTATAATCTTGAAGGATTTCCTTTTCAAGTTAGAGAAGCCATCACTTTATTTCTATGTGGATATCCATCTTGTGACATCACTCTTCCCATTGAGTTTACAACCCATGGGGTTGCTAATCTATTTGAATAATAAAATTATACATTTCATTAGTAACAACTACAAGTATATTTTACTGTGAGATTGAACTCTATGAAATTGCTGAAACTTAGTGATTTTACTGAATAGTAGCAATTTCATATGGTACAATCATGTTTCTCATAGTTGATACCAGCTGGACATGTCACATTGTTTGTTACCAGTATGTTAAAAACAATCACAAAGATGAAAAATTTGCTACTTTAGTTTTTCATTTTAAAAAGAATGTGGAGAATGTAGGTTCTTGTTTAAAATATTGAAAAAATAGATATATTAGGTATAAAATTTTAAAATCTATACCCTAGAAAATAGGAACTAAAGGGTAACAGTTATGTCTGGGGAAATTTTTGATTAATTATAATTCATACATACTAAGAAGTGAACACAAAGATTGCACTTAATTTAATACTGATAATATTAAACTGGGCTTAAAGAAAACCTTGTGGTAATACAACATTGAACTGAGCATCAAAAAATGTAATATTTTTGTATCTCAAAACCTTTAAAGAAAAGTATGCTAATGCTAAGTCACTTCAGTCGTGTCCGACTCTGTGCGACCCCATACACGGCAGCCCACCAGGCTCCCCCATCCCTGGGATTCTCCAGGCAAGAACACTAGAGTGGGTTGCCATTTCCTTCTCCAATGCATGAAAGTGAAAAGTGAAAGTGAAGTCGCTCAGTCGTGTCCGACTCCTAGCGACCCCATGGATTGCAGCCTAACAGGCTCCTCCGTCCATGGGATTTTCCAAGCAAGAGTACTGGAGTGGGGTGCCATTGTAGACAGTTTCTTTTTTACATCATTTTCTGGCTGAATATAGTAGGCTAAAGCAAATTAACTAGAATTCACCTATCAGATTATATTGTAAGTAAACGGTCATTAACTGAATCATTGGTAAATTTCCTATTCATTCTTCATATTATTTTTTAAATAAGTACTTGGTTGTAAAAAAAATCCTATGTAGCATAGATGTCTGATGGCCTAAGATCTTTCATGTTTCAAATGTTAAATCATAATTTCTGTTGATCTCAGATGTATTTATACCTTTTTATCCCTTAAACTCAAAGTTATTCCTAGAGAATAGGAATTCTGTGGAGTTTCTGATAACATGTTTGAGTAGAGTCACATTTTTATGCTGTGAGGTTTTACTTTTGTTTTCAAGATTATTTTTGCTATTGAATGTTCTTTTTATGATTCCCTGAATATTTCTCTTTTTTTGAAATGTATAACTTTTCTATGGGCTTTCCAGTTGACTCAGTGGTAAAGAATCCACCTGCCAGTGCATCTGAGGCAGGTTCGATCCCTGAGTCAGAAAGATCCCTGAAGTAGGAAGTGCCAACTCACTCCCGTGTTCTTTTCTGTGAAATCTCATGGCAGGCTGCATATAGTCCATGGGGTCACAAAAGAATTTGACACGACTTAGTGACTAAAACATCAATGACAAAATAATAACTTTTCTGTTCTCATACTTGTCTTTTTTTTTTTTTTTTCATTACTGATATTGGTCCTTAATAAGTCTGAAAGTATATTTCAGTGTAAATTTACATTCATTTAAGAACTTGAATGGCAAGAACTGGAGTGGCAACCCACTCCAGTATTATTGCCTGGAGAATCCTATGGACAGAGGAACCTGGCAGGCTACAGTCCATGGGGTCACAAAGAGTCGGACACAACTGAGTGACTAATGCTAATAACTTGAGGCTTTTCTAAAAAACTATCTTCTGAAGGAAGTAATCACTCTTCTCCTCATCTATTCTTCAGTAGAGTAATAAGATAGTATTATCAACAATATATTATTTTGTTTTTAATAGTATAAGCTACTGTTAAACAATTTAAAATAGATGTTATTAACTTTCAATTATTTGTTTTTCTCTGTTACTGTCCCTGAAATGATAGGAAAATTATACTTTGCAAACAGATCGGAGAGAACTGAGCAACTAAGTATCCACACACCTTACAGGAAAAAAAAATTATTTTTTGGAAAAAAATGAGATAAAATTTCTGAAGTACATATAAATATTATTTGAAGGGATTGTAAGTTAGGTCATATGTTAGTTTGTTGTACAACACATTTGCGTAGGAACCAAGAATTGAAACTCTTTGAGGAAACCAGTTTGCTTTTTCTGCTACTTCCTATATAGCTGCTTTATTCTTCTGTATATAGACTCGCCTTTGTGAACAGAGCAAGGCTGTCCTACCGTTTCTGTTCTAAATCATTTCCTAATTCAAGAGCCCAACAAAGATTAGCTATTGTTTCTCAGAACTTATTCCAAATTTTCAGAAAAGAAAAATTGAGCAGGTATGTACTCCCCTGGTCCAATTAGCCATAACCAGGAAAAAAGGTCATTAAGTACAAATGTTAGGGGAAATTCTAATAGAAGAAGAAATGTGGCTTAACTGAGCATGAGTCTTAATATTGAAAATTATATTCTATGTGCTGGGAGGCATTACTTATGAACAACCAATTGCTTTGTCCTTTTGAGTATGTATTTGAAGTTCAAATATAAAGAAAACTAATATGCTAGTTTTCAAATTTTTTCAAAGAATTTAAAATTCTGAGATATTTTATGTTTTATACATTTATAATTTCCTTGTAAAGTATACAGTGCTTATATTTTTAATATTCAAATGTGCTCAAAAGATCATTTATTTCTATATATTTTAGGGTAATCTACAAATTATTGGCCTCTAAAAGTGAAAGTATTTGGGTTCAAGCTCTGAAGGTTCTGGGATATTTTCTGAAGCATTTAGGTCACAAGTAAGTTGATGTTTTTCATAATGAATTATAGAAGTATCTACTGAAATTGTGTTTTTACTGGTTTAGTAACACGTAAATTTGATTGGAATGATGTTACAATGAAAATAACTTCTTATGGTAAAAAGAAAAACATTTTATAAAAGAATGTTTTTTTAACAGTTTCTCACACTTAAGTAATTTACTTTATTCCTGTTGCATGCTTTTAAAGATAATGTAACATATTTCATCAAATAAAATAAAGGACATGGGGATATGCTTTCAATGAAAGCTTTCTTGACACAGGCAAATATGTATATTGAGGTTTTGCTGACAGCTAAGTCAATATTTAATATCTGTTTGTATTATTTTCTAATTTTGAGGCTTATTGTGATTTGAAGATCCTACAATATTCCTTTTTTCCCCAAAGTCCAGAGTTTAGACACTTTTAAAAATCATTTGCTGAGAAAAAAATAAACAAAAATCACTTGCTGATATAATGAATGTTTTTCATACTATGTTGTCCTGTGCATGAATAGTCTTGTATAAGTCCATTTTATATACAAATGAGCCCAAATACTGCCATTTAGCAACGATGGATAGGGTTCCTCTCAGAATTTTTGAATTGCTAATTTTTTTTTGGTATTTTGAACTGTGGAGAGTGATCAATAATACTAATGAAAATTTCACACCATTCAGATAAAACATGTCTAACATGCTAAATAGTCTAGAAAAGTAAATATTATTTTCATTTTGGTACCAAATCAATAGTTAAGAGAGAATGGTGATATTATAGATCTAGAGAATAGTTCAACAAAGCCAGGATTGTAGAAAAGAGTAATGTGTACTTGAGGAACTGTAAGTTTACTAAGTGATAGAATACCAGGAGTGAGAGCATATTCAGTTTTAACTTCAAGAGATATGGCTCATGGCACCCCACTCCAGTACTCTTGCCTGGAAAATCCCATGGACGGAGGAGCCTGGTAGGCTTCAGTCCATGGGGTCGCGAAGAGTCGGACACGACTGAGCGACTTCACTTTCACTTTTCACTTTCATGCATTGGAGAAGGAAATGGCAACCCACTCCAGTGTTCTTGCCTGGAGAATCCCAGGGACGGGGGAGCTTGGTGGGTTGCAGTCTATGGGATCGCACAGAG
The DNA here is from genome assembly GCF_003369695.1 of Bos indicus x Bos taurus. Classification (NCBI taxonomy): domain Eukaryota; kingdom Metazoa; phylum Chordata; class Mammalia; order Artiodactyla; family Bovidae; genus Bos; species Bos indicus x Bos taurus. Next base: position 25,997,953 of record NC_040087.1, on the reverse strand, counting down.
TCAGACACGACTGAAGTGACTTAGCAGCTTAGCAGCATTTAACTTTGGTTAAGAATAGGAAATTGATTGGGAATAATTAATAAAGGCTTCTTCCCTCTATGCAAGCTCTTAAAAATTGTCAAGAAACACACATTTTAAAACATAGAAATGTGGAAACGATAAGCAGAACTAACCAGTACATGACGAATAGTCACTGGAAAATATTGCCATGAAGTACACAATAAATATAGTTAAAATTTTTACTGTAAGTTTAAAAAGTAAGAAAGAATTTCTTGTGAGAAAGGGAAGCTCCAAAGCAGAAATTTACGAAGTTAGAAGAAATGATGGAATAACTTTGAAATGTTGAATCATGAGCTAACAAAAATTTCAAACAAATTGGAAGGAAAAACTCACACACAAAAATGAAATTGGAAGATGCTCAAGGAAGAGAAACTCTGTGGATAGCACAGTAAGGTACACGGAAGATAAAAATGAAAACAAAGCAAATAATGTGCATGGAATATATGGATGCGCATTATATGGATGAATATAAAAGAGTTCAGAAGGATTAAAGAGGAAATGATCCATACAGAAGACATAGAAATTCCAAAAACATAAACAGCGTAAATAGAGTTTCCAAATAAGAAAAGCAGAACAATGTAACTACACAAGTGTTTTTAAACCTATAATTCAGTGAGCTTCTAATATAGATCTTGCCATCCATATTAAAGGGTATATGCTGTGTACCAAGAACATTTTTCTTGAAATGGTCTGTAGAAAAGTATACTATTGGATTTAAATATAATTTTTTTAAGTCCTTTTTTCAACATTCACAAGTTAAAGGGAAAAAAAGTTACTCTGGGCTTCAGCTTGTCTACGACAACCATCAGTAGAAAATGTAAAGCAGTAACTGTCAAGTACTCAAGAAAATGGAAACCAAAGTATCCTTTACATAAAAGTGTGCTGCCAAACAATTTTTAATCATGTAAGGAACTGTTTTTCTGAATAATTCTTGAGAAAATTACTAGGGGTTAATTTCAGCCAATTAGGACTGACTGGACAGACTACAGCCAAGTACTCTTGATGAACACTGAATTAATTTAATAGTAAAACTAAGACTTAAACAAATAACAGACTGGTATCTCCTTTTTGTATGCCCTAATAAGGTAGAAATTCTATTGTTATAATGAATTGAGAAAGAACTAGGGAAAGGAGGAAACTAGACAAAGTTCAAAGAATCAAAGGATATCCATGTAAGCTGACAATAAAAATGTAGGCCTATTGAATAAAATTTGATGCTTTAGGAGAGAGGAAAATTTGAGTAAATATGGAGATTTTATCATTGCCCATCATTGGGAAATACATGAACTGCCTACACATAAAGGACCTCTTATTCCTTTATAACAACAAAGATGAACAGTTAAAACTGTAATGCTCATCAAGACTTCCCTGGTAGTCCAGTGGTTAAGACCCTGTGCTTCCAATGCAGGGGGCATAGGTTTGGTCCCTCGTTGGGAAACTTGAGCTCCCAAATGCCATGCAGCCAAGAAAAAGAAAAGATGAAAAAAAGAAAACTGTAACGCTGTCAATATATTAAAAAATACTGTATAAATAAAACTGAGAACAATGCATATAATGGATGATTTTTAAAAATCTATAAAATTCAAGAAGCATAAAACGTGACATATGCATGCTAACTCCTTTCAGTTGTGTCCGACTCTTTGTGAGCCCATGGACCATAGCCCACCAGGCTCCTCTGACCATGAGAGTCTGTAGGCAAGAATTAAGGTGTGGGTTGCCATGCCATCTTCCAGGGGATCTTCCTATCTAGGAATCAAATCCACATATCTTAAAGTCTCTTGCATTGGTGGCATGTTCTTTACCACTAGTGCCACCTGGGAAACCCAAAACTGTAATACATAAATACAAATGAAAAAAATCAGGAATCATGGTCTTATTATTGGACAAGTTAGAATTCAAGCCAAAAAGCAATAAACAACATAAACAAAGATACTTTATAATATTAAAGGTTGAAACTTTAATGAAACAGAAATTACAGGAGAAATAATCACTAATAATTTAAAACATTGAAACAAACTCTAATTCACCCCAGCCCATAAAAAGGCAAAAGGGAGAGGAATATAAATAGTAAAGTAAATCTGATTAATATAGCTTGAAGTCAGTAGGTACCACATTAATAAAGACTGTAACTCCCAAGTGCTTATGGAACATGAATGAAAATTTTTTTTTTTTTTTAAGAATACTGGAGTGGGGTGCCATTTCCTTCTCCAGGGGATCTTCCCCACCCAGGGATCGAACATGGGTCTCCTGCATTATAGGCAGATGCCCTACCATCTGAGCCACCAGGGAAGTCCATGAATGAAAATTTGACTTGGTGTGAAAGTGAAAGTATTAGTCTCTCGGTCATGTCTGACTCTTTGCCACCCCATCGACTGTAATCAACCAGGCTCCTCTGTCCATGCAGTTCTCCAGGCAAGAATACTGGAGTGTGTTGCCATCCCTTTTCCAGGGATCTTCCCAACCCAAGGATCAAACCTGGGTCTCCTGCATTGCAGGCAGATTCTTTACCATCTGAACCACCAGGGAGGCTGGACATGGTAGGGTGTAGTAGGGTCAAAGAAAAAAATCCAAAACAGAGAGACAAAACGGTCAAGATTTTCTTGTTAAAATGCAACAAAATTGAAAATAGGAATAAAATTAAAAAAATAAAGTTTCTTCTTCCTAGACATTTAAAATTTATTAAACAACTTTTGTGTCAAAGAGAAAGTACACTGAAATTGCAGAATTTTTAGAAAACAACTTCAAAACCCCATTGAATACAGCTAAAGAAGTGCTTGGGAGAAGGAACTGGCAACCCACTCCAGTATTCTTGCCTGGAGAATCCTGTAGACAGAGGAGCCTGGAGGGCTGCTGTCCATAGGGTCGCACAGAGTTGGACACAACTGAAGTGACTTAGCATGCATGCATGCATTGGAGAAGGAAATGGCAACCTACTCCGGTATTCTTGCCTGGAGAATCCTCGGGTCAGAGGAGCCTGGTGGGCTGCGTCTATAGGGTTGCACAGAGTTGGACACGACTGAAGCAACTTAGCAGCAGCAGCAAAGAAGTACTTAGAGGAATATCATAGCTATGAAACAATAGAAAAGAAATACAGAATAAAAGAATTAAAGCATAAACATTAGATAAGGAATTACAATAAATGGAAATAATAAATTAGAAAGTAGGAATTAAAGATTTAAAAGACAGATAATCATTTAAAATCTGATTTTTTAAAAATTGTAATAAAAATGGCTAGCTAACCGCTAAGCAACTGAAGAAAGGGCAAATGTAATGAATGTACAAAATCAGTGATAATTTTCTTAATTAGTATAGAAACTGAGGAAGTTAAAAGAATCTTGCATGATGAGCTTTCTCTAGAAATTGGTAAGACAACCCAGTAGAAGAATAGGCAAGGATGTATGTAAGTGAACAATTTATAGAGGCAAATACATGTGGCACAACTGTATTTGAAAGGAGGTAAATTCTACCTCTAGTAGAATATATATATTATATATATATATATATATATATATATATATATATATAAATGTAATTCTACCTGTTGGGGCTTCCCTGGTGGCTCAATTCTACCTGTAGTAAGGGAAATATAATCTAAAACTAAGCACATTGTTCATGTATTAGATGGATAGAAATCTCAAAATTCAGCATCCTTCTCTGTTAGCAAGACACATGGGAAGAGCAAGCATCTCACATATTGCTAACTAGAGCATAAACTAGTATAACCCCATATGGAGTGCAGTTTATTTTCATTGATATCTGTCAAAATTACAAATACGTGTACTTTTTAACCTAACAATTCATCAGTTGCAGGCATGTGAAATGATAGCTATTCAGAGTTATTCATTTTTTCTTTGTTTATGATAGTAAATGTTAGGAGAAATCTTAAATTTCTATTAATGGGGGAATTTGTTAACAAATAAATTATAGTTCATTTATTAAATGGAATACTATGTAGTTATAAGACCAATGAGCTAAGTCTCTACATACAGATATAACAACTATATTGTTAAAAGATTAAAAATAAATAGTAAAGATGGATATGTATTATTAATAGACGCTATTTTTGTTGAAAGAGAACATGAGAACATAGTACTTATTATATTTGCAGTGAGAAAGTCTAGTCGAATTCATAAGAAATAAATCAAGAACGGTGGTTTCTAACGGGGAGTTGGTAGAAATGAAGGTATATATAGATTATGTTAATATTTTAATCATATTAATGTTAGTTATAGAAACAATTTTTCAGGAACAAATTGTTTAAAAAACTGCAAACATTGAATGTAAAAAGCGCCTTTAAAAAACTGCAACCATTGAATGTAAAAAGCGCCTTTAAAATCTTGAAAGAATTTTCAGGAATTACATTATTAATGGAATTAATTAAGTAGAATCAATGACTGATTAGTTAAAATGAGTTATCTATTGGAGAATGATGGAGCAGGACTAGGCTTAAATACACCTACACAGTTTAAATAATTCCTATCAATGTTATGAAATTAAATTTAGTAGTAAAAAGAAAAAAAACACTTAAAGCATATACAACTTGATGGTTAATGGATATAATTGATTAACAATATACACGTAGTTCATTGGCTCTCAAGTTGGACTGCCTAGGTTTGGATCTTACCTTAGCCGTGTGTTTTCTGAGTGGTTTCAGAAACATCTTTGAATCTCAGTTTTTATCCCTATGAATGAATAAAATCATACCGCTTCCCTCATTGACCTTTATCATTAAAATATATACTATATAATAAATATAAAGAGTTCACAGCATATTGCTACATGCTAATTTGAATAGTTAACAAAAAGTTAACTATTTTGATAAAAGTAGAATATTTCTTCCTTATGATATCTTATGTACCTGACACCAAATATAAATATGAAACACTAGTGGTATTCAAATAGAAATGGGATGATTTTACTATAATCTAATCATTACTAGCATGAGACAGGATTTGAAACAAAACACTATTAGTTTCAGGAAATAGGTGCCGTAATTAATATACCTAAAATCCTAAGAGAGACATCTTTAAAACTGTTAAAAAATAAGATACCACCCAAAGTCAGCATCTCATTTGTGTATGGGGGAATCATTCTATAGTGAAGCGGAATTGTGTCTGTGGCTGAAACTAAACTGAAGTCTAGGTGGCGTCGTCTCTACTGAGTTTTTGATTTCTGTAAGTACCTAGGACACAGCTTGGGAGATAATCCATATACTTTGTGAGCTGAACTAGAGATAGATTTGGCATCTCTCATAAAAACTGAGAAGTCTGTTCCAAATAATAAATGTAGTTACTCCCACTGCTTGACGATGGAACTTAAACCCCCTCTCCTTGAGTGAGGGGTGGACTTACTGGCTAACTTCCAAAAAATAGTGGAATCTGATTGAGTTTTTCACTATTGAATAAGATTAACATCACCAGTCATATGTCATTTTGATAGCATGTTCCCTGATGCGATATGATGAGAAGGGCACTTCATCTCTGTGGTATTCTTCTAAGAAACAAATAACCTTAGTCTAATTATAAGAAAGCATCATATGCCTCCCAGTTGAGCGACATTCTTCAGAATACTTGACCAATACTCTTCAAAACTGTTGAAAGACATGAAACACAATGGATGGGAACCTGCTAAAGACCAGAAGTTCTAAATGTACAGTGGTATTCTGGATTGGATACTGAACAGGAAAAAAAAAAAAAAAAAAGTCATGATGAAATCTAAGTAAAGTCTGTAGTTAATAATATACCTGTGTTCATTCTTAGTTTTGACATATGTACCATGATTAGGTATGTTAACATATTGGAAAGCTGGGTAAGTAATATAAGGGACCTCTCTGTACTATCCTTTCAACTTTTCTATAAATCTTAAGAATTTTCAAAATAAAAAGACATAGAAAATTGAGTAACCTTCTCTTTGATATGTGCTTGAATAGAAAGCCAAACTGGCCCTTCATGAAAATGGCTTAATTACAGTTACTCTCAGGACAGAATTCTGACACATGGTTCAACTAGATGATCAAAATGCCCAATGTTGTACCATAGTAAAACTATGACTATTTCAGCTTAAAATTTTTAAAGTACATGTTACTGAATATTTATTGTGGAAATAAAAGTTTCTCAACCAAGTATGTTTGTCTAAAGTCTTAAATTTCAAACACTGTTGCTTTTGGATGATTCTAAAAGATAATTTCACTCAAAACCATACTGCTGCTGCTGCTGCTAAGTCGCTTCAGTCATGTCCTACTCTGTGCGACACCGTAGACGGCAGCCCACCAGGCTCCCCCGTCCCTGGGATTCTCCAGGCAAGAACACTGGAGTGGGTTGCCATTTCCTTCTCCAATGCATGAAAGTGAAAAGTGAAAGTGAAGTCGCTCAGTCGTGTCCGACTCTTCGCGACCCCATGGACTGCAGCCTACCAGGCTCCTCTGTCCATGGATTTTCCAGGCAAGAGTACTGGAGTGGGGTGCCATTGCCTTCTCCAAAAAGTATACTATTGGTAGTTAAATGAATCAAAATGCTGTCTGTTAGTTTTTCATTCTAGCAAGTGCCTGTTACATGTTGACAGTTGTTTAACCTAATTGCTTCTTTCTTTTTTGGACTAGTTGAAATTAGTCCAGTTTATTGTCTGTTAGTAAAAAGTACTGGTGCAGATTTTGGGGATACAGCAGTTAAAAGAATTAAAAAAAAAAAAGCTGTCTCCTCATCTACTCTAAACTCCAAGCTTGGCTCTCTTCTACCAAAATGTTGACTTTTGTAGGTACTTGGATAGGTATAAATGAGTCTTGATGTTCTGTTGGGGTACCAGTAGAGTAAAAATGGCAGTCTGTGAGGGATTTTTCCTCTCCCGTGGTACTGACAAACAGCTAATGAAGTATGTTAGTAGCCTAAGTTAAAGACTAAAAAGCAGCAAATCTTGATCTCAGTGATCTCTGCCTTCCATTCTCTCTCCTCTCCTCTGTCTTCCCCTTCCAAGGCATATTAACTTTGACTTCTATGTAAGTTACCATCAGAATGGCAAGAAGTACCTGAAATGATGGGATGATTTTTCCTTGTCTTTGAACTTGTAAAAGTAGATGGAGATTGTAAGTAAAAGGATATTGGAGTACTAGGATGCTGGCTTCAGGACCTACACCATGATAAGTTACATACTTCAGATCAGTGTGCTTAGAGGGATCTTTGCCTTACAACAACCTCAGGGAGGGACTTCATATAAAATTCACACCAGGGTGATCTGAGTGCAACATTGTGAAAACAGGAGATAACAACTCATTTGAAGGGGCATAAAAGACAGAGACAAGAGGTAAGAGGGAATCAAGTTATGTACTCAATGAAATAGAACTAGTGTGGAAGCTTTGATGGAATCTTTCAACTTTATTTCTTGTAAGTGCATCTGAAATTCAAGTAGACTACCAAAGGTGACATTCTGCCTCTTTAAATTATTATTTTTCTGTATTCACCCAAATTAGTAAACTGAAGATCTCAAAGCATGGACCAAAAACATAAAATGAGAGAAAATATAAAGGCATAGGAGACTTACCAGGACTGTTAAGAATAATTGGAGAAGAAACAAGATGGGTAAAAAAGATACCCTGAAACACTTTGTACCAGTAAAAACTTAAAAATGTTGAGGAAAATATTACAAAATTCCTTTCAGATGTGTAGCTCAGTACACAAAAGTAAGGAACATTTTCTCATATGCCAAAAATGAATATCAAACAAAATAGGAGTTAAAATTCTTAAGAAACAAGATCATATTGAAACAAGCTATTTAGCTTTTAAAAAAATAACAAAAATAACTTCTGGAAATGAAAAGGTACTAACTTAACAACTCCATGGACATGTTAAACAGATTATGTACTTAAGAAAGAATTGGAGAGTTTTTATCATAAATGGATGTTGAATTTTGTCAAAGGCTTTCTCTGCATCTATTGAGATAATCATATGGTTTTTATTTTTCAATTTGTTAATGTGGTGTATTACATTGATTGATTTGTGGATATTGAGGAATCCTTGCATCCCTGGGATAAAGCCCACTTGGTGTATGATCTTTTTAATGTGTTGTTGGATTCTGATTGCTAGAATTTTGTTAAGGATTTTGGCATCTGTGCTCATCAGTGATATTGGCCTGTAGTTTTCTTTTTTTGTGGCATCTTTGTCAGGTTTTGGTATTAGGGGGATGGTGGCCTCATAGAATGAATTTGGAAGTTTACCTTCCTCTGCAATTTTCTGGAAGAGTTTGAGTAGGATAAGTGTTAGCTCTTCTCTAAATTTTTGGTAGAATTCAGCTGTGAAGCCATCTGGACCTGGGCTTTTGTTTGCTGGAAGATTTCTGATTACAGTTTCAATTTCCGTGCTTGTGATGCGTCTGTTAAGATTTTCTATTTCTTCCTGGTCGAGTTTTGGAAAGTTGTAATTTTCTAAGAATTTGTCCATTTCTTCCACGTTGTCCATTTTATTGGCATATAATTGCTGATAGTAGTCTCTTATGATCCTTTGTATTTCTGTGTTGTCTGTTGTGATCTCTCCATTTTCATTTCTAATTTTATTGATTTGAATTTATGATAAAAACTCCCCAGAAAGCAGGAATAGAAGGAGCATACCTCAACATAATAAAAGCTGTATATGACAAACCCACAGCAAACATTATCCTCAATGGTGAAAAATTGAAAGCATTTCCTCTAAAGTCAGGAACAAGACAAGGGTGCCCACTCTCACCATTACTATTCAACATAGTTTTGGAAGTTTTGGCCACAGCAATCAGAGCAGAAAAAGAAATAAAAGGAATCCAAATTGGAAAAGAAGAAGTAAAACTCTCACTATTTGCAGATGACATGATCCTCTACATAGAAAACCCTAAAGACTCCACCAGAAAATTACTAGAACTAATCAATGACTATAGTAAAGTTGCAGGTTATAAAATCAACACACAGAAATCCCTTGCATTCCTATACACTAATAATGAGAAAATAGAAAGAGAAATTAAGGAAACAATTCCATTCACCATTGCAACAAAAAGAACAAAATACTTAGGAATATATCTACCTAAAGAAACTAAAGACCTATATATAGAAAACTATAAAACACTGGTGAAAGAAATCAAAGAGGACACTAATAGATGGAGAAAAATATACCATGTTCATGGATTGGAAGAATCAATATACTGAAAATGAGTATACTACCCAAAGCAATTTATTGATTCAATGCAATCTCTATCAAGCTACCAATGGTATTCTTCACAGAGGTAGAACAAATTATTTCACAATTTGTATGGAATACAAAAAACCTCGAATAGCCAAAGCAATCTTGAGAAAGAAGAATGGAACTGGAGGAATCAACCTGCCTGACTTCAGGCTCTACTACAAAGCCACAGTCATCAAGACAGTATGGTACTGGCACAAAGACAGAAATATAGATCAATGGAACAAAAGAGAAAGCCCAGAGATAAATCCACGCACATATGGACACCTTATCTTTGACAAAGGAGGCAAGAATATACAATGGATTAAAGACAATCTCTTTAACAAGTGGTGCTGGGAAAACTGGTCAACCACTTGTAAAAGAATGAAACTAGAGCACTTTCTAACACCACACACAAAAATAAACTCAAAATGGATTAAAGATCTAAACGTAAGACCAGAAACTATAAAACTCCTAGAGGAGAATATAGGCAAAACACTCCCCGACATACATCACAGCAGGATCCTCTATGACCCACCTCCCAGAATATTGGAAATAAAAGCAAAAATAAACAAATGGGACCTAATTAAACTTAAAAGCTTCTGCACAACAAAGGAAACTATAAGCAAGGTGAAAAGACAGCCTTCAGAATGGGAGAAAATAATAGCAAATGAAGCAACAAACAACTAATCTCAAAAATATACAAGCAACTCCTACAGCTCAACTCCAGAAAAATAAACGACCCAATCAAAAAATGGGCCAAAGAACTAAATAGACATTTCTCCAAAGAAGACATACAGATGGCTAACAAACACATGAAAAGATGCTCAACATCACTCATTATCAGAGAAATGCAAATCAAAACCACTATGAGGTACCATTTCACACCAGTCAGAATGGCTGCGATCCAAAAGTCTACAAGCAATAATTGCTGGAGACTGTGTGGAGAAAAGAGAACCCTCTTACACTGTTGGTGGGAATGCAAACTAGTACAGCCACTATGGAGAACAGTGTGGAGATTCCTTAAAAAACTGGAAATAGAACTGCCTTATGATCCAGCAATCCCACTGCTGGGCATACACTCTGAGGAAACCAGAAGGGAAAGAGACATGTGTACCCCACTGTTCATCACAGCACTGTTTATAATAGCCAGGACATGGAAGCAACCTAGATGTCCATCAGCAGATGAATGGATAAGAAAGCAGTGGTACATATACACAATGGAGTATTACTCAGCCATTAAAAAGAATACATTTGAATCAGTTCTAATGAGGTGGATGAAACTGGAGCCTATTATACAGAGTGAAGTAAGCCAGAAAGAAAACACCAATACAGTATACTAACGCATATATATGGAATTTAGAAAGATGGTAACAATAACCCTGTATACGAGACAGCAAAAGAGACACTGATGTATAGAACAGTCTTTTGAACTCTGTGGGAGAGGGAGAGGGTGGGATGATTCGGGAGAATGGCATTGAAATATGTATAATATCATATATGAAATGAGTCACCAGTCGAGGTTCGATGCACAGTACTGGATGCTTGGGGCTGGTGCACTGGGATGACCCAGAGGGATGGTATGAGGAGGGAGGTGGGAGAAGGGTTCAGGATGGGGAACACATGTATACCTGTGGCAGATTCATTTTGATATATGGCAAAACCAATACAATATTGTAAAGTTAAATAAAATAAAATTAAAAAAAAAGAAAGAATTGGTGAACTAGAAGAAATATGTATAAGGAGCACCTAGAAACAAAGATGACAAATAGGAAAGGAGGTTAAGTGTGTATAGAAAGAATGAAAGATTTCATAGAATAAAATACCTAAGGATAAGTTTAACCAAGGAAATTGAAAGATCTGTATACTGAAAACTATGACATTGATAAGGAAAAAAAAAAAAAAAGTTGAAGACACAGACAAAGGTAAAGATATACATGCTCATGGTTTGGAAGAATGAATTTTGTTAAAATGCCCATACTACCCAAAGTGATCTACAGATTGAATGCAATTGCTATCAAAATGACAATGGCATTTCCTTACAGATATAGACAAACAATTCTAAAATGTTTATGGAACCACAGAAGACACTGAATAACTGAAGCACTCTTGGGAAAGAGCAAAGCTGAAGGCATCACATTTCCTGATTTTAGATTATAATCCAAACTTACAGTTTTCAAAACCGTATGCTATGCTAAGTCACTTCAGTCGTGTCCGACTCTGTGCGACCCCATAGATGGCAGCCCACCAGGCTCCCCCGTCCCTGGGATTCTCCAGGCAAGAACACTGGAGTGGGTTGCCATTTCCTTCTCCAATGCATGAAAGTGAAAAGTGAAAGTGAAGTCGCTCAGTCGTGTCCAACTCTTAGCGACCCCATGGTTTACAGCCTAACAGGCTCCTCCGTCCATGGGATTTTCCAAGCAAGAGTACTGGAGTGGGGTGCCATTGCCTTCTCTGATTCAAAACCGTATAGTCTTAGCATAAAAACAGACACTTGAATCAAAGGAACAAAATAGTCCAGAAATACAGCTGACATACATCACCAGTACTTCTTGACAAAGGAGCCAAGACATAACAACGAGGAAAAAATAATCTCTGGTGTAAATGATGGGAAAACTGGACCATGTTCAGTTCAGTTCAGTCGCTTAGTTGTGAATGACTCTTTGCGACCCCGTGGACTGCAGCATGCCAGGCCTCCCTGTCCATCAGCAACTCCCGGAGTTTACTCAAACACATGTCCATTGAGTTGGTGATGCCATCCAAGCATCTCATCCTCTGTCATCCCCTTCTCCTCCTGCCTTCTTCCCATCTTTCCCAGCCTCAGAGTCTTTTCAAGTAAGTCAACTCTTTGCATCAGGTGGCCAAAGTATTGGAGTTTCAGCTTCAACATCAGTCCTTCCAATGAATATTCAGGACTGATCTCCTTCAGAATGGACTGGTTTCATCTCCTTGAAGTCCAAGGGACTCTCAAGAGTCTTCTCTAACACCACAGTTCAAAAGCATCAATTCTTTGGCACTCAGCTTTCTTTATAGTCCAACTCTTAGATCCATACATGACTACTGGAAAAACTGGATCCTTGACTAGACAGACTTTTGTTGGCAAAGTAATGTCTCTTATGAATATGCTGTCTAGGTTGGTCATAACTTTCCTTCCAAGGAGTAGATGTCTTTTAATTTCATGGCTGCAGTCACCATCTGCAGTGATTTTGGACCCCCCCCAAAAATAAAGTAAGGCACTGTTGCCACTGTTCCCCCATCTATTTGCCATGAAGTGATGGGACCAGATGCCATGATCTTAGTTTTCTGAATGTTGAGTTTTAAGCCAACTTTTTCATTCTCCTCTTTCACTTTCATTAAGAGGCTCTTTAGTTCTTCTTCACTTTCTGCCATAAGGGTGTCATCTGCATATCTGAGGTTATTATTTCTCCTGGCAATCTTGATTCAGCTTGTGCTTCATCCAGCACGGTGTTGCTCATGATGTACTCTGCATAGAAGTTAAATAAGTGGGGTAACAATATACAGCCTTGACGTACTCCTTTTCCTCTTTGGAACCAGTCCGTTGTTCCACATCCAGTTCTAACTGTTGCTTCTTGACCTGCATACAGATTTCTCAAGAGGCAGGTCAGGTGGTCTGGTATCCCCATCTCTTTCAGAATTTTCCTCAGTATTGTGATCCACACAGTCAAAGGCTTTGGCATAGTCAATAAAGCAGAAATAGATGTTTTTCTGGAACTCTCTTCCTTTTTCCATGATCCAGCGGATGTTGGCAATTTGATCTCTGGTTCCTCTGCCTTTTCTAAAACCACCTTGAACATCTGGAAGTTCATGGTTCACGTATTGCTGAAGCCTGACTTTGAGAAATTTTAGCACTATTTTACTGTTGTGTGAGATGAGTGCAATTGTGCAGTAGTTTGAGCATTCTTTGGCATTGCCTTTCTTTGGGATTGGAATGAAAACTGACCTTTTTCAGTCCTGTGGCCACTGCTGAATTTTCCAAATTTGCTGGCATATGGAATGCAGCACTTTCACAGCATCATCTTTTAGGATTTGAAATAGCTCAACTGGAATTCCATCACCTCCACTAGCTTTGTTCATAGTGATGCTTCCTAAAGCCCACTTGACTTCTCATTCCAGGATATCTGGCTCTAGGTGAGTGATCACACCATCTTGATTATCTTGGTCGTGAAGATCTTTCTTGTACAGTTCTTCTGTGTATTCTTGCCACCTCTTCTTAATATCTTCTGCTTCTGTTAGGTCCATACCATATTTGTCTTTTATTGAGCCCATCTTTGCATGAAATGTTCCCTTGGTATCTCTAATTTTCTTGAAGAGATCTCTAGTCTTTCCCTTCTATTGTTTTCCTCTATTTCTTTGCACTGATCACTGAGGAATGCTTTCTTATCTCTCTTTGCTATTCTTTGGAACTCTGCATTCAAATGGTTATATCTTTCCTTTTCTCCTTTGCTTTTCACTTTTCACAGCTATTTGTAAGGCCTCCTCAGACAGCCATTTTGATTTTTTGCCTTTCTTTTTCTTGGGGATAGTCTTGATCAACACCCTCTTCCAGCAACACAAGAGAAGCCTCTACACATGGACATCACCAAATGGCCAACACTGAAATCAGATTGATTATATTCTTTGCAGCCAGAGTTGGAGAAGCTCTATACAGTCAGCAAAAACAAGACTGGAAGCTGACTGTGGCTCAGATCATGAACTCCTTATTGCCAAATTCAGACTTAAATTGAAGAAAGTAGGGAAAACTACTAGACCATTCAGTTATGACCTAAATCAAATCCCTTATGATTATACAGTGAAAGTGAGAAATAGATTAACGGGACTAGATTTGATAGAGTTCCTGATGAACTATGGGCGGAGATTCATGAAAACTGGACAACCAAATGCCAGAGGATGAAACTGGAATTCTGTCTTATGCATTAGATAAAAATTATCTCAAAAAAGAAAAAATAACTCAAAATGAATTAAAGACTTGAGCATTACACCAAAAAACATAGGAGGTAAGCTCTTTGACGTCAGTCTTGGCAGTGGTTTTATGGATTTGACAACAAAAGCAAAAATAATCAGTTATATCAATCTAAAAAATTTCTGTCCATGTTTTGCAAACATAGCCGTTCGACACTTGCCCTAGCTGCCTCTTGGGTTTAGGTAATTCTGCTGTCTGGGCTGAGGAGGATTGGGTGAGGGGATCAGCTGTCCTACCTCTTTTGTGTTGTGTATTGTAGTTAGAAGGGTAATGGAAGAGAGCATTTCCTGGTGAGTGGTGTCCAGATAAATGGTTGATTATTTGATTTCTATATTAGTTAAGATGGCGAAAGCTCCTGTTACAGACAGTGAAGTTTTAGTAACTTACCACACTAGTAGTTTCTTTTTTATTCACTTAAGAGCCAAGTGGGTATCCGTAGTAGGTGATTTCTTCAAGCGATGCTCTTTTCATCTGGTACCTCTTCATCCTTATTGTAAAGCTTCTTTGTTGCTTCTATGGGGAAGAGTTTTTTCCTGTGGGCTAGACCTAAAATTGACCCACAAACTTTCTGCTCAAATTCCATGGACTAGAACTCAGTTTAGTGGCCACACCCAGCTGCAATAGAGACTATAATTACAGTACAGCTATGGGCTCAGGAAAAAAGGAACAAAAGTTTGGTGATTATCTAGTCAGTTTATGTCATAGTTGCCAAATCCAAACAACAAGGAAAATCAATGTAAGAGATGAAATACTGAGAGTTGAAAGCCAAGAAGATCCAGATCCAGACCTGTAAGAAAGTGATGTGAATGAGAGGTGAGAAAGTGTTCCAGGAGATCTCTAATAGAGCTGTGCTGCAGTCCATGGGGTTGCAAAGAGTTGGACACAACTTAGCAACTAACTTAGCAACTGAGCAACAACAAAACTTCTAGGTATGGATTTGGAGGAGCAGTTAAATGAGCCACAAATACAAGCAGTATTGAGTTTCCTTTACTTCTGCCAAATTACTTTGCTTTGTATTCATTTTTAACCATAATTTAAAATTTTTGTTATTAAATTTTTACATAGATTATTTCATAGAATTTGGACAGAAAGGTTTTGAAAAATTTGTGCTCTGTGTGTTAAGGGAAACCAATAATTTAGCATAATATAATAACTCCTAAATAGTTATTAGAAATTTGAAAATTACAGCTGTCAACATTTATACAATATTTTGTAATTTGTATACCTAACATTTCAGTTTGTGCAGATGTTTTGAGAAGTGTTTAAGTAGCAGTCTTGGTAATTTAGAAGGCAGCTATGCTATAAACTGTCATTTATTTTAGAAGGTGAAAGTTAGTAAACATAACTACTTCTGTAATTCTGTATCTGCTTATAGATTTTACTACTTATCCTAAAGTCATATGGTTATAAAATCCTGTGTGTTTAATAGTATGATGTTTTTCTCCCTTTTTCTTCAGAAGAAAAGTTGAAATCATGCATACCCACAGCCTTTTCACTCTTCTTGGAGAAAGGCTGATGTTGCACACAAACACTGTGACTGTGACCACATACAACACACTTTATGAGGTAAAAGTTTTTACATGTGTGATGAGAATTTTAAACGTATGCAGTGGAAACTCTCTATGTGATTGAAATAGTAGTTGATCATTTAATCTAAAAAGGTAGTAATTCTTAAAAAATAATGAACGCATAGTTACATTTTAAAAACTTTGTTTTAAAACATATCCACGTACAATTATTTGGCAGTCTTCCTATGTTGCACGTATGTTTGAGTATTTAAACAGCAAAGTGTTTGTTTCAATAAAAGTATGGGAGTGAAGAGGGATGCTTGTGCCCTGTATTTATTATTTGAATAACAGTAGGTTATTTTTAATTTTCAGTCAGTACCTTTTTGATACACATTAAGTAAGTAGTACACTTAAGTAAACATCCTATCTTCTTTTTTGTTATTTTTAAGTCTGAGCAGAAATGTAAGAAAAATGCCACTGCTGGATGTCATGATCTTTTTCTGATCTGAAAGGGCCATCCATCCCTGTCTCTTGATTATTTTACTCTCCATCCCCAACTTTTATAAGTAGCTATATTCAAAAGCAGAGACATTACTTTGCTAACAAAGGTTCATCTAGTCAAGGCTATGGTTTTTCCTGTGGTCATGTATGGATGTGAGAGTTGAAGAAGGCTGAGCGCCAAAGAATTGATGCTTTTGAACTGTGGTGTTGGAGAAGACTCTTGAGAGTCCCTTGGACTGCAGGGAGATCCAACCAGTCCATTCTGAAGGAGATCAGCCCTGGGATTTCTTTGGAAGGAATGATACTAAAGCTGAAACTCCAGTACTTTGGCCACCTCATGCGAAGAGTTGACTCATTGGAAAAGACTCTGATGCTGGGAGGGACTGGGGGCAGGAGGAGAAGGGGACGACAGAGGATGAGATGGCTGGATGGCATCACTGACTCGATGGACGTGAGTTTCAGTGAACTCCGGGAATTGGTGATGGACAGGGAGGCCTGGCGTGCTGTGATTCATGGGGTCACAAAGAGTCGGACACAACTGAGCGACTGATCTGATCTGATCTGATGTATAACTAAGCTCTCAAGTAACTTGTATAGTTTCCTCAAAGTTTTCTATATTACTTTAGGTTGAACTATTTAAAAAGTTTCATTCAAAACTCAGTGTGTTAACCTAAGTCATGAAATTAAGTCATAATATAAAGTGATATCCTTATTAAATATAATTTATTGTTTTTTTTAATATATGTAAGAAAAGAGGTAAACACAGGGTATAGCCTAAAATATAGTGAAAAATCATATATCCATAATTTATATATGATTTTTCATTCTTTACTGTGACAGATGTTTACTGACTATGGGCAGTGTGTTAGGCAGTTTGCTAATTGCTAGGAATGTAGCAGTGAAAAGGATGTATAGGAATCCTGTACTCATAGAGCTTGGGTGCTAGTAGAAAAGGCAGTAAATGTTTTAGAATTCTGTCTTTTCCTTTCTATGGTTAACTTTGGTAATTTCTTGTTACTTAAAAGAAGTTTAACAAAAAAAAACTCATTGGGGGACTTCCCTGGTGGTCCAGTAGTTAAGAATCACCTTACAATGCCAGGGACATGGGTTCGATCCCTGGTCCTAGAAGATCTAAGCCCATGCCCCGCAGCTCCTGAGCCTACACTCTAGGGCCCATGGGCTGCAACTCCCGAAGTCTGGGCACCCAGAGCCCATGCTCTGTAACAAAAGAAGCACCGGAATGAGAAGCCCATGCCCCACAATGAAGAGTAGCCCCTGCTTACCGCAACTAGAGAAAGCCCATGTGCAGCAACAAACACCCAGCACAGCCAAAGATAAATAAATTAATTAAAACTGGAAAAAATAAAACAAAAAAACACCTCATTGGTTAATGACAATGAGCCACATTTTTTATAAAGATTTTTTCTTTATCTTTCTTCATTTGAAGTTGGGATCCAGACTCAGACATTATTTTCTTATTTACTGATTTTCTAAGTTTTTTTTTTTTTTAATGACAACAGCCAAATGTTTACAGTCCCCAATTTAAACGTTTTAAAGATGTGCACTGAAAAGTGATTTCAAACAGAATTTGTTCTTGGAATTCCTAATGAATCTTTCCTTCTATAGATACTGGCTTTAGTTTTGTCTGTATTTGTAACAAACAAAATTTGAAGACTGTAGAGTTAAAATAGTTTAGAAGTATGTGGAATTTACTGGTAGACCCTTTAAAAGATGTATTTCTTTTGATTTGAACAAATAGACATTTTTTGCAGATTCTTTGTATATCTATAATTTGCAATTATGAATTTTTTTTCTTAATGAAATTCAATTTCTGTCTTTCAGATTTTGACAGAGCAAGTATGTACTCAAGTTGTACACAAACCACATCCAGAGCCAGATTCTACAGTGAAAATTCAGAATCCAAGTGAGCAAAAAGCAATTCTTTAATGCAGTAGTAACATGGTAACATGTGAAACTAAATCAAAACTTTTCCCAACCACGTGAGTCGGTATGGCATTTATAGTTTAACTTAACGGCATTTACAACTCGCCTACCATCATGCTAAGCATTTAGTTGAAAATCAGTAAATACTATTTGAGCAGAAAATACAATGCAGTTATAAATCTTTACTGTAACTTTTATTTGTTTTCAGTGATTCTTAAAGTGGTGGCAACTTTGTTGAAAAACTCTACACCAAGTGCAGAACTCATGGAAGTTCGCCGTTTATTTTTATCTGATATGATAAAACTTTTTAGTAACAGCCGAGAAAATAGAAGGTGAGTAGTTTGAATACAATAACAAAGCTTTATCCCATAACTAATCTTATTTTCTCTCCATTATTTTCAGTCTCTTGCAAAGAAAAAATTTACATATCCTATATTGCTAATGCTTTTAATCATTAGAAAAGGCATTTACTTTTATTTATTTTTATATAATTTTATTTAACTTTATGGGTAATATATTTTAATTGTATATATGAATATACATACACCAAACCCCTTATTTAAAATGTACAATTCCTTTTCCTGGTCATTGTCTACCACCAACAGTACTTTAAATGAAATTATGTTGGATTTACTCAGATCATCTGCGCTTCTCTTAAGGTGGTCTGGTAACTGATTATCATGTATTTTTAAATTGGTTGGCTAGGACATGAGGTACAATTTGGAACCACGGTTCCTGCATGAGTTAAATTTAACAAATATTGATTGAATGTCTGCCATATATAAAGCACTGTGCTACACAGGTTGTCTTGGTGTACATCTTATTTGGTACAGTTTAGTGGGAAAGATAACAGTGAAATGATGATTAATTTATAATGTGTTAAGTGCATTGTGAGTACTACATGTGATGAGGGAGTAGGGAAACAATAACTAATCTAACTGGAAGAGTTGGGAAAGCAATTTTAAATTATAGTATGGATTTATCTAGGTAGAAAAATGGAGAAAGTCATTCCAGGTTAAAATATTAAATGTGCAGAATAACTGTATACTTTGATTTACCTAAGTCAGATCATATTTTTGCTATTTATCTCAAATAGTAAATTCTAATATAATCTAAGAATTTTTAATGAGTTTCTCTCCCCCCTCCCCCCTCACCTCACAAGATGCTTATTGCAGTGTTCAGTGTGGCAAGATTGGATGTTTTCTCTTGGCTATATCAATCCTAAAAATTCTGAGGAACAGAAGATCACAGAGATGGTCTACAATATCTTCCGGATTCTTTTGTATCATGCCATAAAATATGAATGGGGAGGCTGGAGAGTCTGGGTGGATACACTCTCAATAGCCCATTCCAAGGTAACAAGGGATTTAACATTTTACACCACCAGGATTTCAGCTGTGTATTAAATGTCTGTAAACACTCTGTTGGCGCCATCTTGTGGGCATCTTGCATTATGGCTGATTCCTTTATCACAATTTTCTTTCTGCTCTGTTTCTGTTTTTCTCTGTATTTTAGGGATCCTGTTATAATTAAATTTTACACTCTAGATGTGACCCCCACATATGTTTTATAGGATATCTGGGAACTTATGTCTGAGTCTTTTAACTCAAACATCTATACTGGGTCTTATAAGAATGTTTCATGAAATAGAGTCTGATACATACTTTTTAAGCCTTTCTAAATTGGAAATTGTTTTTAAGTGAATAATAAATGCATTTAAAGTACTTAAGTTTAGTGTTGTTCTTAATTGCATAATCTTTATTTTTAATCCTAAGAATCCATGTTTGTTTATATTTTAAATATTGTCTGATTTGGGGGAAAAGGAAGTAGTGAATTAAAATTTAGAATATGTACATAGTAGAGTACAGAAGTTCAGTTAAGATTTCTCATCATGTGGTGGTGTCATAGGAAAAGCATAGGTGTCAGAAGTTGGCTTTTGATCCAATCTCTGCCACAGTTCAATTTTGTGGCATTAGGAAACTGATTTAATCCCTTTGCATAGTGGTTATTAGGCTTTGTTGGCTGTGCATCCTCTAATAACAACTACTCAACTCTGTCATGCATTGTGAAAATAACCATAATCAATGTGTAAAGTTTGAACACGGCTGTATTCCAAACAGGAAATAAGCAGATTTGATCCATGAGCCATAGTTTGCTAAGCCCTACTTTGGGGACTTGATTTTTTTTCTGTAAAATAAAGGGGGTTTATATTAAGGTAATCCTCAAAGCAAGATCTCAACCTTAAATTCTATTATACGGTCATTTTAAATATAAATTATCATCATGTGTCTACAGTATTTTAAACATTAAAAATTTTAAAGACCTTTATTCTGTGATAAATTTATATTGTATAATATATCAGCGCCTCATTTTTATCATTGCATTAATAAGTTTGATAGTAGTGTTTTATGGGGAAACTCATTGCAAGTCTTTGTGTGAGAATTATATATTATTTCTAGCTACACTGTGTACTGATTATTCCTAAACGAGACTATATAAAGTAACAAATTAAACTAGTCTTTATAAAGATGCAATGTTTTAACGTTTTATAGCTATATATTTATAAATATGTGTTATTTTTTTGACCTCACTTGTTGCAATAGACACACTTTTTTTTTTTAATATACGGTGAATATTGATATAGTAATAGTACTTTGGGGCTTCCCTGATGGCTTAGACAGTAAAGAATCTGCCTGCAGTGAAGGAGACCTGGGTTCGATCCTTGGGTGGGAAAGATCCCCTGGAGAAGGAAGTGGAAACCCACTCCAGTGTTCTTGCCTGGGAAATCCCATGGACAGAGAGGAACCTGGCGAGCTGCAGTCCATGGGGCTGCAAAGAGTTGGACATGACTGAGTGACTAAAACACTCACACACTCACACATACTCACACACCATGGTACTTTGGATATTGTGTATTATTAGCCAATTCTGTTTTAGCTCAAATAAATAAAATATGTAGGAGTTCAGCTGGCATATTAACTGGGATAACATTGAAATACTTCACTTAAAGATATCATTTTATTTAAATCTTTAATGCTAGTTTACCTGTGCATTGACAAATCATGTAATAAATCATATATGACTATTTTGATGATATTCTAATTATTTGATGAAGTTAAGCATTTGTCTTAGGGTTATTAATATATATTTGATACCTTAAAATTACTGATACCATTTTTGCTATTATCATAAGTTTATATCTTTTTTTTTCTTTTAACATATACAAAAATGCCTTTAAGTGTTTTCTTTACCCATTTCTAAGGTCACTTATGAAGCACATAAGGAATACCTAGCCAAAATGTATGAAGAATATCAGAGACAAGAGGAGGAAAACATTAAAAAGGGAAAGAAGGGAAATGTGAGCACCATCTCTGGTCTCTCATCACAGACAACAGGAGCAAAAGGTGGAATGGAAATTCGAGAGATAGAGGACCTCTCACAAAGCCAGAGCCCAGAAAGTGAGACAGATTACCCTGTCAGCACAGACACGAGAGACTTGCTTATGTCAACAAAAGTGCCCGATGATATTCTTGGGAATTCAGATAGACCAGGAAGTGGTGTGCATGTGGAAGTACATGATCTTTTAGTTGACATAAAAGCAGAGAAAGTGGAAGCAACAGAAGTGAAGCTTGATGATATGGATTTATCACCAGAGACTTTAGTAGGTGGAGAGAATGGTGCTCTTGTGGAGGTTGAGTCTTTGTTGGATAATGTGTATAGTGCTGCTGTTGAGAAACTCCAGAACAATGTACATGGAAGTGTTGGTATTATTAAAAAAAATGAAGAAAAGGATAACGGTCCATTGATAACATTAGCGGATGAGAAGGATGAACTTCCCAACAGTAGCACATCATTTCTCTTTGATAAAATACCCAAGCAGGAGGAGAAACTCCTTCCTGAACTTTCTAGCAATCACATTATTCCACATATTCAGGACACTCAAGTACATCTTGGTGATGATCTTGGATTGCTTGCTCACATGACTGGTAGTGTTGACTTGACTTGTACATCAAGTATAATAGAAGAAAAAGAGTTCAAGATCCATACAACTTCAGATGGAATGAGCAGTATTTCTGACAGAGACTTAGCATCATCATCTAAAGGGTTAGAATATGCTGAAATGACCGCTACGACCCTGGAAACGGAATCTTCTGGTAGCAAAATTGTACCAAATGTTGATGCAGGAAGTATAATTTCAGACACTGAGAGATCTGACGATGGCAAAGAGTCAGGAAAGGAAATCCGTAAAATCCAGACCACCACCACGACGCAAGTAAGTTACCCTTTATGTGCGCAAAATTCATTGAAGACATACGGAGTTGTTAGCACCAAAACAGAGTAATTTCTTATCAGTCACACCATGTTTATACTTAATTATGGTAGAATAATAATTTATGGAATTGAGTGGTGTGGGTTTACATATAAAATAAATTCAAAATATCTGAATCAGATATCCACCTCTACCACGTTCTGTGTGTATAACTTTGCTCAACCTCTCTGGGCCTGAATTTTCTCATATAGTACAAGAAGAGCTTGTGCCAGATTGAAACATGACCTTTAAGGTCTCTACCAGTTTGAATATTTTCTGTCTCTGTGACTACTTTTACACATTTGCACTCAAGATCTTCATTCTGAATACTTGATTAATTTTAACCTTTTAAGCTTCAAGTCCAACCCTGTTCTATGAATTATAGAGAAGAGGACTTGGAGTCCATATTAACCTAATTAATGAAATGAACAGGAAAGGGAAAAGGGAACTGTTATTTATCAAGTGCTTACTATGTTCCGGGCTTCCCTTGTGGCTCAGCAGGTTAGCCTGCAATGCGGGAGACCTGGTTTGAATCCTGGGTTGGGAAGATCCCCTGGAGAAGGGAAAGGCTACCCACTCTAGTATTCTGGCCTGGAGAATCCCGCGGACTACAGTCCATGGAGTCACAGAGTCGTCGGACACTACTGAGCGACTTTCACTTCACTACTGTGTTCCAGGCACTGTGCCATATGTTTTCAGATTTAATCCTCATGGCAGCCCTGTAAGGCAGACAACATGGCTGAGAAAATTTGCAATTAGCAGTGAGAGTTTTCCTTATAGCCACATGTATGGGGATTTGTATGAGAAAATTAAAGACTCTCAGGCTTGGTAGTGAGGAAATGTTGGTGCTGCAGTTGGGCCTCACCATACTAAAGCTAGAAACAGATGATGTTTTCTGATATGAATTTTAATTGTTAAGCTTTGAGTATATACTTGCCACTAAATAATACCTTATGTTTAAGAGTTGAAGAAATTTTTACCCTTAGTGACTTGGTTTTTGTTGCTGTTGCCTGGGTTTTCCATTCACCTTTTAATATCAAAGAATAATTTAGCATGTGTCCATTAGCATTATGTTAGAAAGAGTACACTGTACCTCACCTCACTAGTGTCTTTGTATTCAAATAAGAATCTTTGAAAATATATTCTGTATGTGGAAAAGGTATTTTTATTTTCTGTTAAATACTGCCGTTTTGTATTTTTGTGGCAGTTGTGCTACCGTGATAATTAGCAGAGGAATGAAAATGCTAAATTAAGCCCAAGTTTAAAATAAAGGAAACCATGGTACATTGTTTACTGAGCTTAATAATACTAGGTTTGCCTGGTTTTCATTCTGAGTTCACAGACCTTTGTCTGGTTTTCTAAATTATAAAAGACATTTGTTTTTCTCAGTTGAAATATTGTAAGTGAAATTCACTTTGAAGTTAACTTGAATCTGTTCAAGTAATATTTCTTTTAATCTTGTATTTCTGATTATAATTAGTTGATGATATATATCCAGTATTTTTCACTTTGAGTATTTGCTCACTTTCATAAAGAAGGAATGTGGTCTAATGTAAAGGCTCAAAAAGGGCAAAAGAGGACCTGGTTTTCAGTGTGAACTTTGATGTTAAACTTAAGTATTGGATTGCCTTGTCTAGTTTCTGAAACAGAATAAAAATAATAATAGTATCCTTTTCTTGTCAGAAAATCTCCTGTGCAAGCAATTACCAGGTGAATGATAAGAGCAGATATACTAATCTATTAAAGTCATATGCAAAAGCTTTGCTCACTTAACCGTACTTAACTGTTTTCATTTTGAAATCAGACATTTCTTTTGCACGATACAAAAGTCCATCTTTTCCATCTCTAGGCTGTTCAGGGTCGGTCTATCACACAACAGGACAGAGATCTCCGAGTTGATTTAGGATTTCGAGGAATGCCAATGACGGAGGAACAGCGGCGCCAGTTCAGCCCAGGGCCACGCACTACAATGTTTCGTATTCCTGAGTTTAAATGGTCTCCAATGCACCAGCGACTTCTCACCGATTTGCTATTTGCATTAGAAACAGATGTACATGTTTGGAGGAGGTAGAAATGTTTCTTTTCTATAAATAAGACTACTTTTAGTGGAAAAAAAAATGACTATTTTAGATTAGTGAAATTACCTGATTATTAAGTAAATTATATCATTAAAAAATCTCACAAATGTATTCAAAAGAACACTGGAGTTTCTGTAGAAACATAAATATTTTCATAAGAGTTATGACTATGGGGTGGTTCACATTAAAAACTAATCAAGAATTTAGGCTTAAATTGATTAAAAAGCAAAACTTTGACATCTGCCATCTCCTATTCTATATACAAAAGAGAATGAAACAAAAAAAGGTTCAATACTGGTTCAGATAAATTTCTACATTTTTATCTTTCGATGTTAAAATTAATGTCATATACTACATTTATTCTTGGTAATAAGATTTAACACATAGTGCTAAAATTTTAAAATCACTTATGACATCATTTTTAGAGCTTGTACTGTTTAAGTGGTAAGTGGACATCATTTCAGATATAATCATTGAAAGAAAATAACATAAAAAAGTTCAATTGTTTTATGTTTTTCAGTTTAAATAAATTGAATAAATTTCAAAAAAGAAAACAAAGCCTACATGAATGTTAAAATTACCTTGCCTCACTTCCAGTTTTATTTTGTAATAGCACATATGCAACAGATTAATCAGTTTTGAAATGTCATATGTTCATGCAGATAAATTAGGAAGCAGATGGCTGTACATAGCAATACCCTACCGTCAGCGATTCAAAAAATCAGTGGCACAATATTCTTAACACGCAAATAACTTCCTTTGCTTTTCTTGGTTATCCTTCGAAGATTCAAGGTGGTTGCTTCAGCTCCCAGAATCAATTCAACCTAGGAAACTTCCCTCAACTAGAAGGCAGGACTCTTCTGCTGTGGCTCTCACCCCATTCTTCCTTCCTGTTCTTCCTTGTGTCTTTTTTCCTCCTCCTCTCTCTCCTTTTTCTTCTCCTCCACTTCCTCCTATTCTGTTCTTCTACTTTTTCTAAGTGTATCCCCTCATGAAATTCCGTATTGATATCTCATATGTCAGCTGGATCATATGTTTTCTCTAAGTCAATTACCAGAAGACAGGAATGGAATTATAATGATTGGCCTCCACAAACACAGTAGCCGTGTTTTTAGCTGCTCACAAACACAGTAGCTGTGGTGAAACCAATCTTTCCTGTACCTGATGTAGCTCAGCAATAGAACAAAATCTACATCACATTAGCAGGGAAAAAGAAATAACTTTACAGAGGAAATCAGCCTCTGCCATAGACAGTTTTTAGTTCTGATTTTATTTGGTTAATTTGTCCGTAGTCTACTTACATGATAGAAACAATGGTCTTTCCATTGCTAATGTTACATGGTAAGATACCCGGGGGGGGGGGGGGGGGGGGGGGGGGGGATGGTAAATAAGGAGACTGGAATACCGTGAAATACGTTACTATTAACATGAGTATCAATGTGTGGAGAGACATTGTATAATTTACTACCTGTTATATTTTAGTAGCTGCTGAGTGAGTGATACTCAACTTTCCTTCTCTTAACATTATGTGTGTCTTTCAGTGCTTTATTTCATGAACTCTCATAAAATTCCCCAGACATAATTTTGTGTAATTTAACAAAATTTTTAAAAAGTTTAAATGATAGATAGCACTTTAGTTTTTAGGACATGGGAAATCATTCTGAGATCTAAGATATTATAGATGATGTTTTGCAATTCAGAAAAGGTTAGAATCATTGACTTAAATTTGATCATGGAGTAAAATTTTTTCTGTTAGAGAATAGTTCATATTCTTGATCTACAATCAAACTGAAGCAGTGCATGTATTTTTCTGGGAATCAGTATTATATGTTTTGTATGGCAAAGCTGCACTGCTGACTTTTGAGGTCTTTTCCATTTTTTATTCAGTAAGTACTTGAATTTTTACTGACTCATTTATGCTACCCTGTCATGTAACTTCTGTGACTAACAGTATATGTTTTCAATATGTCTGGTCAAAGCTGGAGCTGCGGTCTGGTGATACAACAATTTGTCAGCTAACTATCCACTTCCTCTGCTTTTCAATACCAAACAACTAGCTTTTGGCAAAAATAAATGTTTCAGCCAAATTCATTGACCTAGTCATGTGTCTTTGAGTCGAATTAGGACACTGTAGTGTTTTAAGCAGAAATAAAATAATAAGTTAATATGCTTGGACTCACAAAAAATCCATGATGAGATGAATGCTGGTTTTGGTAATATGACATCTAAATTGTTGTAAATTATTTTCTTTTCTAGTAACTCCATTTTAAATTTGCCTAGCTCTTATTTTTCACTTTAAAAATGACATTAAAAATAAGTTGTAAACTTTTTATTCTTAAACCAAAGAAATGTTTGTTTGTGTTTTGTTTTTCTGCTATTTTAGCCATTCCACAAAGTCTGTGATGGATTTTGTCAATAGCAATGAAAATATTATTTTTGTACATAACACAATTCACCTCATTTCCCAAATGGTAGACAACATCATCATTGCTTGTGGAGGAATTCTACCTTTGCTCTCTGCTGCTACATCACCAACTGTAAGTACTTTGACTCCATCTAGTGGTTATGTTTTATAATTACATTATCAGAGCATGTCAGTGGCGTTCTGTACTATAAACATGGATTTTAACAAGACTTGTTCACCTGAGAAGTTTTTAACCATATAATTTGAAATTACATACATTTTTATTCTCACTTCTTTTAATTGTCAGTGTTGGGTTTCAGCTGTGTGTATTTATGAAAATATTTATCTGATAATTTTGATGAATGTAACTTAGAGCTATAACCATAAATGGTTTAACTTTATTTTCTCTATATTGTTTATCTTTTCAAATCTACATTAAAATAAACTGTTAAAATTCTTGTTATGTAAATCTTAAATTTTGGAATACAAGTACGTATTTATTATATAACAGAGTCATGAATCTAAAATAGGAAAAAGACATCTTTAGATATTCAGTCTTATATGATTAGCTTAAAATATTATTTTTAAGCTATTTATAGTAGTTTTATATTTCTATTCTTTGAGATTTAATCTTGAAGCCAGTAATTTGCTTCAAAAAGAGAATCAGATGAATTCTTAGAGTGTTTCTTACTTAAAATTTAGGTACCTCAAATAGAAAAACTATAAATGTCATAACATTTTCTGTACTTGAAAAATTTGGTAATTCTTAAAAATCTCAAAGAACTTTATGTTAGTCATATGACATCTTTTAGAATTTTTATCTGACATGATTTTGTGGTTCAGCATTTATTTTTTAAAAATATAGACTTTCTCTTTGTAAGACATCAGAATCTATTAACATAAATTGAAAGATATTCAATGTTATTTATATGTCATTTAACATATAATAGATAAACAATTAAGTGTTTTAGTTATCATTTAAAAATATATCTCTGATTCATATAATGAAAAACAAGCTCCATAGCTAACTGATCAGATGGGCGAGAATATGCTTCTCATATTAATAACTGTGTTCTTGCAGCCATATTGGAAACTCATCCGTAAGCCCAAAATAGATCACTTTTCCAGAGAGAAACTTGCCATTTTATTAGGATGTCTTTTACTTGTTGAGGCAGTGTTTCCAAACTGATGTCTGGTTTTATTTCATCATTAACAAGCTTTTTCTACATGACTTTTTCTCACTCTCCCTTTGTCATTATCCCTGAAGCAGCACTGAAACTTAAATATTAGCAGCAAAAGAGTGTATACATCCTCAGCACACTTCTGCCTCACACATATATTTCTCTTTCATCCATGAATTTATTCAAGAGTCTCCAAAGGCAAGAAGGCTAGTTCAGGAGGGAGTGCAACAGAACAGGTCCTAATTAGGGCCTTCATGAAATTAGCAGCTGACCAAGGAAACAGAGTCAGGAAGAAAAACAGCTGATGGTGTGGGAAGGGTGCAGATATCCTGTAACATACCATCCCTTCTCTTTCATCTCTGATTTCCTCCCGTAACTTATACCAAATTCTGGTAAATTGAGAGTTGCATGTGATGTTAAGAATACATTCTAATATTGAGACAGGAAGAGGTTTTTGCCTCTTCTGTCCATTGAAGATTGACTTAATGTTTCATCCTGGGATTTTTCTACATCATATACTTTTTTTATGTTTATGTATTATCATTGTTATCAGGAAATTTTAAAAAGTTATATTGAAATTTACTTTAAAGTATAATACTGTTTTAAAATCTTCTGTAGAACAGAAGCGATCTTTATATAAAATTAGCAGTAGATAAGAAAAGTTTTATAAATTTGAAATATTTATGAGTTTTCTAAACTAGAAGATCTCCATCAAGATAGAGAAAATAATAAAGTATTAATAAACATTATGAATTAAATAATATACTACCAAAATTTGCTCATTTTTTGTTTTATAATGAATGTATAATAAAGACACTGATATTTTGACTTCCAAAATTATTACCTATGCAGTTATAACTACCATAGTTCAGAAGTTAAAACTACAGTACTTATTTCTTTAGACTGTTTTCAATAGACTTTGGAATTCATTCAATTGTAGAAACTTTTCTTCATTGTCTCTGTCTCTGTATTTCTGCTATTTTGGCTGATTAACTGATTGCACCTGTACCTGCTTCTACAGCACAGCTAACTTTATATTCTTTGAATGAATTGCTTCCTTAAAAGAAATATCAAGAACCTTTTATCCCACTTCCTACTGGGAGAAAACATGGTGCCAATTTTGAGTAATGTTTTCTGTTCCTTGATTGCCTAATTCTCTTGCTAAAAATTTTAATGTAATAGTGGGAAAAGTGAGCAAGGAGGATGTTGAATAAAGGAAGAAATTAAAACTAAAGACATGGAGCTTTTTAACTTAGATTTTTAAAGAAACTTTTATTGGAGTGTAGTTGATTTACAATATTGTGTTAACTTTCTTTAAATTAGATTTAAAATATTAATATAAAAAGCTGAAAGAGAATTCTGGATGGAATAAGTCAAAAAGGAAACATTGTCAATATGCATATTACCAAAGGGGGAAGCGTTGTCATGGATACCCTAGAATTTCAATCCTAGATATATGAAGAGAGATAGAGACATTTGAAACTAATGTTTGAATGATCTGTAATATTGTTTAGGTTTGTGGAGTTTTTAAAAATACTCATGTATTATATACAGATATGTATCTAAGGAATAAGTATGAGTAATATTGGTATGCAGTGGTTGATAAATGATCATATAATAAATATTTTTGGTTTTGGGGGCTATGCAGTATCTGTCTGACTACTTAAATCTGCTGTTTGCAAAAGCAGACATATTTCATAACACAGAGGAGTAAATGTGAATGTATTTTAATAAAACTTTATTTATATTTGATTTGTGGGTCCTAGGTTGCTGACCACTGACTTATGGCACCATTTTGACCTAAAATACAAATACCATAGTATAATGTTTCAGTGTAAAGCATTAAATTAAAAATTCATTAAAATTTAGTAGTTAGAGTGTAAGATAAATCCAGGTTTCCTATTAAATAAGAGCTTGCATTTGACTTAATGAGCATTTATCAAAGTTAATTTCAACAAATTCACTGAATATTGTGGTCATTATGTTTTATTAGAAGATATGTAACTTTTTCACATGCACCCAACTAAATTTTTTAGCATTTGACACATCTAATGTTGAAATTGTATGCAATCTGGAATGGGTAAGTAGAATGCTAAGTGTTCTTTATAAATCGCTATTAAAAGCTCAACCCAGGAAGATACCTTTTCTATTTCTCAGTATAAGTGTGTATCTCAAATAATTTACTCCTTTTCATCAAAAACAAGCTTGTTTTCCAATAATCAATAAGATTCAGACACGATTTTCTTTCCGGTTAGGATATAACTGAAGGCATTTGCATTCCAGCATAAGATAAATCTGTATTTTAACCTGGCTTCTACCACTTACTAGATATGATGTCAGCCTTAATTTCTTCATTTTAACAGTGCTAATTTTACTTACCCCACAGGAACTTGTGACACTTAAGTTAGGTAATGTCACTAGATGGAGAAGGCTCTTCCTGAATGTTTCCCTCTTTTACTTCCTTTTGGAGCTTTTTATTCAGAATTGTATCATGATAGAATGATCTTCCCATTTACAAAACAAGCCTGTCAAATGTAGAATTCTGAAGTTTAAAATAGGATATTTGAGCCATGTTACTTATTATGGGTGATCCACTTTGATGGCAAAAAGTAAAATGGTGTAATCTTTTCGTCTGCTGTCTCCATGGCACTGGTATAGAGGTGGTCTATTTTTTGCCCTGGGACCTTATGTGAATACCATAACTCATACTAAGGATAGCATTTGTGTATTGCTGTAGTAGTGTCATCACATGAAAAAATTTCAGCTGCTTAATCTTACTTCTAGAGAAATACTTCAGTGGAAACTTTAAGGAAAAAAAGAGTATAGATACACATTATTTGTGTTATACTGACACCTTGAACTTGAAGAATATTGGAGTTTCAGTTTTATCTAGATTATGTAAAATGTTATGTAGCATAGAAAATAAGTTACATAGAAAATAAATTACAAAAATAGTTGCAAGTCTTCAAATTAGAACAATAATTGAACTTAAATAGTCAGCTAAAGAAATTTAAAACTCTTAGTGTGTAGCTTGACTAGTCTGGTTTTGGGAAGGAGCATTATTTTTGTTCAGGCTTCCCAGGTGGCTCTAGTGGCAAAGAACCTGCCATCCAATGCAGGAGACATAAGAGACGCAGGTTCAATCCCTGAGTTGGGAAGATCCACTGGAGGAAGAAATGGCAACCCACTCCAGTATTCTTTCCTAGAGTTCATCCCAAGGACAGAGGAGCCTGGCTGGGCTACAGTCCATAGGGTTGCAAAGAGTTGGACACAACTGAAGCAACTTAGCCTGCATTATTTTGTTAACTGTTCTTGAGATTTTGAAGTTAATGTTACTATTACTAGTCAGTTGAATCCTCTCACTTATTTTCACACTTTGTTCCAAGTTGGTCATGAATGGAAAGCAAGGAATTGGAGGGAAAAAAAGAAGATAAACAAAGAGCATAAATCAGCTACAAATTGCATAATCACTTCAGGGTTGTGGTCAACCATTTTGGTCAATCATACTGAATGTTTAGAATTTTATTCAGTTTCATTCTCTGTTACAGAAAAATAATAAAGATTGATATTTCTGCCTTTCCTAATAGTTTTATAATCATAAGAATGAAGAGCAACCATTTCTGGCAAAAAATAAAGATAAGGACTTAGTTTTAGTTTTTTACTTTTTCTTGCCATTATTAGAAAATGTAGCTAATAAATTTGGAAAAACCACTAACAATTTTTTTGTTTTGTTTTATTTATCTCATAACACTTACTATACTTCAGTATTCTCAGAATGCTTTTAAATGTTCTCCTGTACTCAGACGGCAAAGAATCCACTTGCAATGCAAGAGACCTGGGTCCATCCCAGAGTCAGGAAGATTCCCTGGAGAAAGGATTAGCTACCC
The DNA here is from genome assembly GCF_003369695.1 of Bos indicus x Bos taurus. Lineage (NCBI taxonomy): Eukaryota > Metazoa > Chordata > Mammalia > Artiodactyla > Bovidae > Bos > Bos indicus x Bos taurus. The sequence continues at coordinate 25,965,927 of NC_040087.1, read as the reverse complement.
ATTCCAGTATTCTTGCCTGGAGAATCCCATGGACAGAGTAGCCAGGTTGGCTACAGTCCATGTGATCGCAAAGAGTTGGAATTGACTGAGTGACTAAGCACAGAACAGCACCCACTCTTTGAAAATAGTGTTTAGAAATTTATGCCTACATATGATGGCAAAAATCAAAGATTAAGAACAGTTGTTGACTTTATCATGAAACTTAATTCTATCCAGTTTTTTAAAATATCCTGAATATAATTCTTAGTAATACTCTGAAACTTGGTACAAAGTCTCTGTGATTATCTTAGTTCACATGCAGTCTTGTTTAGTGTATCTAAGTTCTTTTCTAGCAAAGGAGAGTGGTTTTTAAGTTAGAATCACTCAAATATTTTAGTATCTTACTAATTCCTGGAGATTTTGTTTTATAAGAAGGGCTCCAAATATTTTAGGAAACAAAATAGCATGATTCCTTAATGAAAATTTTAGAAGGTATTGGTATAGTTAATTTTTCTAAGTCTTTTCTGCTTAAACTGATAGTAAGTTAGGGCTTTTACAGAGACATTATGTCAGTTTGCTTATTGAAATGTTTCCTTGGTCATTTTTTAGGAAAAGATATTTATTTTGTAAAATAGAATTTTCATATTTATAATATATGAACTTTATTTACATATGTATTATTTGGGAAGTTACTCTAATGGAAAAAATAAATAGAAGTCTATTTGATATTTAATCTTAATCATACATAATTTATAAAATGAATATTTCTTATGAGTATTTTTGCTTTTAATAAAATAATCAAATATATTTTTTAATATATTATTTTGTGTTTCAATTTTACATTGTATTTTCATTTAATTTTAACGATTTTCTTTTCTTGTATTTTTTTTGGTCTGTTGTCTGTTTTGTCTAATGCATGTCCAGGGTTCTAAGGTTAGTATTACTTTAGTAATTTTTCAGGTTTTCAGTTTTAAATTTTATTTTTGCTTATTTATGAAATTTTTCACTTGGTTATATTTTGAGTTTCCATACCATCTTTAACATTAGGCACATTTTTGGTATATTTGGAAGATTCAACAGAGGGTTATTTATGTTATTATTCACACTAATCTTTAGACTAAACTGTCATAATATAATGAAAACAATAATATTTCAGTCATATGTACCATCAGATTTTAACTGGTGCCACTGAAAGAAAATTGGATAGAATATATATTAAGATTTAATAATAATCATATGTGGATGTTCTTTATTTTTAGACCTATATTATGTTTATATAACATTTCATCATATTTATAAATTGCTTTTAATTAGAATTAATGGGAACTTCCTTTATGGTTATTAGTTGTGTTAAGAATACTTATTTTAAAATTTTATTTTGTTTGGTCAAAAATAGCAGTTTGGCAAATTTCATGGATGATTAATAATGCTTTTATAATTTCTGTACATAATTTATTAATTTAAAATTGAATATTTTGATGTTTACACTTTATAGACTCTAAAAGACTTCAAAATAAAATCATTAATTAATAAAATAAGTTAGATTTCCCATAATTTTCCTAGTTCAAAATGAAGAATTTGAGAATCCATGTATGCTATGCTATGCTATGCTAAGTCACTTCAGTCGTGTCCAACTCCGTGCGACCCCATAGACGGCAGCCCACCAGGCTCCCCCGTCCCTGGGATTCTCCAGGCAAGAACACTGGAGTGGGTTGCCATTTCCTTCTCCAGTGCATGAAAGTGAAAAGTGAAAGCAAAGTCGCTCAGTCGTGTCCGACTCTTAGCGACCCCATGGATTGCAGCCTAACAGGCTCCTCGGTCCATGGGATTTTCCAAGCAAGAGTACTGGAGTGGGGTGCCATTGCCTTCTCCGGAATCCATGTATAGATATCCTAAAATTCTAATATTTTGAAAGTTTTCAGAATGCTAATAGGCCGAAGCAATGGCCAGATCTTCCATTCCATTGTAAAACACTTATGTTGATAACAGATTTTAAAAGGAAGTTTTATATAAAATTTCATTTTTTGCCTTTATTGTATTATGATAACAGATTTTTAATTCTTGCTATGAAATGATGCTGTATATTAGTGAAGTGCTGGCAAATAATACATCTTTATTTTTAAAAACATCCTAGTAATGAAATTAATCATTTCTTTAGGCCATAGAAGCTGAATTGGCATAATGTTATAAACGAACAGTTGAAAAAAAATTGTCTATTTCCAAGCTCCTCTTAAAGGGAATGTTTTAACAATATTTTGATGTTAAATGGAAAGGATAAAGGTTGTTCTTTTTTATAACCCATTTATAATTGTTTAGTTATATAAATGGGAGAAGGCAATGGCAACCCACTCCAGTACTCTTGCCTGGCAAATCCCATGGACGGAGGAGCCTGGTAGGCTATACAGTCCATGGGGTTGATAGGCGTCAGACACGCCTGAGCGACTTCACTTTCACTGTTCACTTTCATACATTGGAGAAGGAAATGGCAGCCCACTCCAGTGTTCTTGCCTGGAGAATTCCAGGGACGGGGGAGCCTGGTGGGCTGCCATCTATGGGATCACACAGAGTCGGACACAACTGAAGTGAATTAGTGGCAGAAGTTATATAAGTGCTTACTCTAGTCAGCTATCATTTTTCTTACCCATGTTTTAAACAAGAAGTGTTGAAGATGTTGTTTTTTAATATGTTTCCTGCTGATATTTCCCTGTTAATGTGAGTGGGTGTATGTCTGTGTAGAATGATGGGTGTGAATAGTGTCAAATGGAGCATTAAATAGGAGCAGATACCTATAATACATGCTTACTTTGTAGTTGAATTTATCATTTGGTGAAAAAGTAAAGTTAATCAGTATGGCTAGCTTGCCCGTTTTCAGATGATTTAAACAGTAGTATTTTTTATTTATAAAGTATTTCTTACTTTTCTCTGTTTTTGAGGCACTGAGAAAATGAGGCCTAGTGATAATGAACCAGGAGAAGGCAATGGCACCCCACTCCAGTACTCTTGCCTGGAAAATCCCATGCATGTAGAAGCCTGGTAGGCTGCAGTCCATGGGGTCGCTAAGAGTCGGACACGACTGAGTGGCTTCACTTTCACTTTTCACTTTCATGCATTGGGGAAGGAAATGGCAACCCACTCCAGTGTTCTTGCCTGGAGAATCCCAGGGACAGCGGAGCCTGGTGGGCTGCCATCTCTGGGGTCGCACAGAGTCGGACATGACTAAAGTGACTTAGCAGCAGCAGCATCATAATGAACCAAAATAATTAAAATCTTACACAACATACAATAAAAAATAAAAGAAGAAATATTGCTATTGCTTGTAAGATGCAAAGTTATATATCTTACAAAACAGAATACTTTGTACCATTTCCTTCCAAAGCAGAAAATTATATTTTAGCATAGACAGTATTTTAGTGAAAGTACAGCTTTGCCAGTCTAAAATGCTACTAATTCTTCTCATTGCCAGTGTCACTGATTAATAGTGGTAGAGGAATTCATGATCTTGAGTATTTTTACCCTAAATTTTTGTTACTCATACGAGGTACCTAGTGGTTTCATACTCATTTATTCTGAAATGGATAAGAAATTATTATGTATTCTAATTGGACCATTGACAGTTGTCTCCCTTTGATATCAAATGAAAGTGCCATATATCTTTCATATTATCATACATTCATAGGAAAGAAAAATTAGCATATTTTTACAAATAAGAATGAGGATTTTAGGAAAGAAAAAAGAGTTGCATGTCTTTGTTAATAAACTTAGAACAAAACTAGTATAAATATTTACATTGATTATTTCTAAGTGTCTTTATGAAATGATCTTAAGTTTGGAATGTAGTGTTTAAAGTAATGATATTTAAATCTAACATTGATTTTAAAAATAAATTTTTTATTTATTTGAAGTTAATTCATAGCTAAGCTAGTAAACTTGATAATCACCTCTTACACTACATGGAATTACTTTATGATTTATAGCTTATTTTGTTTACAAAATATACTAAATATACTAAACTACTGTTAAGCTGCTGTATGTATGTGCATGTATTATATTTCCAAATTTTAAACAAGATTTATATCTACTTTTTTAAAGACGGAATTGGAAAATATTGAAGTGACACAAGGCATGTCAGCTGAAACAGCAGTAACTTTCCTCAGCCGATTGATGGCTATGGTTGATGTACTTGTATTTGCCAGTTCTCTAAATTTTAGTGAGATTGAAGCTGAAAAAAACATGTCTTCTGGAGGTTTAATGCGACAGTGCCTAAGGCTAGGTAAGTCTGTTAAAAATAATGGTGCATGTTAAATAATTACCTACAGATCATTTTTTTATATTCTGTGATACATAAAGTATCCGTGATACAATTTGATTATGTAATGTAGAATTACTAAATTAAAAAAAAATAATATCACATTGGAGATTTCATGGAATAAATCTTTAATGGATTCTAATTTGAAGCTGAAGTTCCAACACTTTGGCCACCTGATGCGAAGAGCTGACTCATTGAAAAAGACCATGATGCTGGGAAAGATTGAAGACAAAAGGATAAGGGGGTGGCAGAGGATTGAGATGGTTAGATAGTATCCTGACTTAATGGACTGTGAATTTGACCACACTGGGAGAGAGTGAAGGATAGGAAAGTCTGGTGTGCTACAGTCCGTGGGGTTGCAGAGTCAGACACAACTTAGCGAATGAACAACAATGAAATTTGAAATAAAGTCAATGTTGAATATATTTTGAGCTCTTTCAAAATCAGTAGGACAATAGCATTTTTCATTGAAGTGATTTTAATGTAAATCCATTTATGAATTCTTTTTTTTTTTTTTCTGTAAATGAATACACAGGCTGGTTATCTTGGGCCCACAAATACATCAGAAAACCAATAGCGTAGCTTTATAAACAATGCTAAAGGATAAAATTGACTATGCCAGTCTCACTGTTTTTTGGAATGAACATTTAATACTAGTAGATATTACTATAGCTATGATTTTTTTGTTGCTATCTTGTGTTACAAATAAAATTTAGCCCTGAAAACTCTTGGTAAATTTGACCAATTCCTTAGGCAGTATTCATTCTTACATCTTTTACCTTTTATAAAGGCAAAATTTAATTTTACTGTTTAGTCTTTACAGGGGACCAGACAACTACTGTTTTTAGACAAAAATGGCTACTGTTTTCATACTTGCCTTAGAGTGTGAACAGGGAGGATATGAGAAAGTCAGGCATTTGATAGGATGTTCTTACGTGTATTCTTTTCACCCATTATTTTTAAAGTTATGTAAAAATCTTCATATGTATAGTTTCAGGGTACAAGTTTCTGATCCAAGAAAGGAATAAGAACTTGATTTAAGAATGGTGGAATAAATCTACTTTTTACTGCTATTTTGTATTTCTTGTGACGAATCATTTCATATCCTATTAGGGAAGGATTGACCATATGGATAACTTCAGCCAAGAGGTGTAGGATTATTTACTGTGGGCCATATGGACATTTCCACTGGTATTTAATAATAGCTGACAGATTGAGCTTTGTGAGAAAGAGAAATATTTTTTAATGCCTGAATATCTTAAAAACAGCATTTATTTGGTTATTGAGAACTTTTATTTCTGAATATATTCCTAAGTTTTACTGCTGATTTCATTTTTAAAATGATAATTTTTAGCAGATTTGGTTTTTATCATTCACAGGGAATTTTTATGTGAGTAATAATGAGGTAAACAATTATGTGTCAATATATATTGTTTACTCTTCTAAGCACTTTGCATATATCGATCCAGCTAATCCTCAGGGTAGTCCTCTAAGGAAGTCATTTTGTTTATACTCATTTTACACATGAGGAGACTGAGGCATAGGTAGTTGAAGCAGCTAGCCCAAGATCACATAGCTCATAAGTGGCAAAGCCAGATTTCAAGTTTATGTGGACTGATTCCAAAATCTATACTATTTATTACTATGCTTTGCTGCTTCTTATAATAATTAAGTAAATAGAAAGCGAGTATGTAATTATTGAATGTGCTGCTTGATGAAGGTGACTTTGCCACCATGAAAACAAGTTGATATTGGCACTTGTCAGACTTGGCTGTATGGAGTACCTCATTATTATTGCCTAAAATGGGGAGCCGTGCTCTGTATAGTCACTAAGATGGTCAAATTATGGGCAGATAATTATTATTTTTAAAAATCATCAAATATGAGTATGTTTTTAATCAATTTTAATTCATACATTTAAGAATTTTGAAGGATGGAAGGTGATAGAATAGGAAGGATATATTGGGAGCCTCAAATATCCTAGTAGTGTTGTATTTCTTGAGTTGGTTGATAGTTTATGGTAATTTGTTTTCACTTTTTTAATTACATGAATATTTTTGTGTGCTTTTCATTACTGTATTTTCTAATTAAAAATATTTATTGATCTGGTTGATTTTAAGAACCATAGTGGGATGGTGAAAGTTGAAAGAAAAAATAGAACCAAACAACTTTTAAAAACAGTATCAGAGTCAACAATTTATATTAATAATATGCTTTCATTTTTTAAAATAGTTTGCTGTGTTGCTGTGAGAAACTGTTTAGAATGTCGGCAGAGACAGAGAGACAGAGGGAACAAATCTTCCCATGGAAGCAGTAAACCTCAAGAAGCTCCCCAAGGTGTGACTGCCACAGCAGCTTCCAAGGTAATTAAACATTTTCTAAGTTAAATATAATTTACTTTTTTTTTAAGTTTGTGAGCACAAAGTGACAAGGAATCTCCAGTGCTGGCTTCTCTTCTTTCAAATTGTTAGGCTTCCCTGGTGGCTCAGACACTAAAGAACTGGCCTGCAATGCACAGACTTGAATTCAGTCTCTGAATCGGGAAGATCCCTTGGAGAAGGGAATGGCTATCCACTCCAGTATTCTTGTCTGGAGAATTCCATGGACAGAGGAGCCTGATGGGCTCCAGTCCATTGAGTCACAAAGAGTCAGACACAACTGAGCAACTAACACTTTCATTTTTCAAAGGAAGATTCTAGTCATTTCTAATTCATAGGATTCTTATAAAGATTATATCAGTTCATAGCACTGAAAAGTTCTTAACTATTACTAGCTTCAGTAGTTAAATTTTCACCGAGTTCAGTGTATGAATAATGCAGTTTTTAAATGGTTATGCTTTGGGGGATAGAATTCCCATGGCATTCAACAAAAATTATTGAATGCCCATGAAATGAATATGTGGTATGCAGTATTTCAAAATGCAGCAGTGATTGTCATTCTAAATTAGCTCTATTTAACATATGTTTTTTGGAGAAGGAAATGGCAAACCACTCCAGTGTTCTTGCCTGGAGAATCCCAGGGACGGGGAGCCTTCTGGGCTGCCGTCTCTGGGGTCGCACAGAGTCGGACACGACTGAAGCAACTTAGCAGCAGCAGCAGCGGCAGCAGCAACATGTGTTTGTATTTGATTTGACCATTTGCATCACTTCCAAAGTTTCAGTAATGATTTTTAGGTCCTGTATGTTTGTTGCTTACTTCAGCTACAGTTTGGAATCTCTTACCCTTGCTTTTACTATTTTATTTTAGTCACACTGTAGACTTCATTCAGTTCATCAGAAGAATTTTTTTAACCTTTTAACTTTTACATAGCTTTGTTTTTCTTCAGGTTCCCATCCTTATTTTTCACCCCAGTAAATATGTTCCACTTTTGGTGTTACCTTAAGTTCAACTTTGAGTAAAATGTTTTCTAATACCTTCACTGCCAACTCAGTCTAGAGGAGGTTCCTTTGTTTGATACTTCTGTAAAACCTAGTATGTCTCTTACCACTCAGGGTACTTGTAATTAGATGTTTGACACTGACTAGTGAAGGTTCAATTAGTGAAGGTATGAAGAGTTTAATTTATTAACAAAAATTCTGTCGCTTCAAACTTTTGCAGTTTTCAGTCAAAACAACCACACATTTAGTGTATCTGTATTATAGCCTCTTTCTTTTTCACTACTGTTAGAGACACATTCCTAGAATAATTAAACCATATATTTTACTGTTGACAAGTCTCCACAAAGCCTCCATTGCTTAGAAAATTAAATGCAAACACATTAGCAGTGTTGCTTCTACTTATTTGTGTAGGCACAGGAGACTACGTTACTTGAGTGTGTTTGTATCTTTTACATCTTTTCAATTGCAGATTGTGTATAGCATTGTGAATACTTTATAAAAGAGCACAAACTCTAGAATCAAACAGTTTGGAGTTTGTATCTTGCCTCTACCATTTACTGGTTTTGTGAAATGAAACAAATTTCATAGTCTCTTGTTCCTCAATTTTCCAGTCTTTAAAGTGGACATATATCTTAATTTGTATGGTGTTTGTATGAATTAAATAAAAAACAGTAATATGTTAAAGTACTTAGTAATTTGAGAAATGAAGTGAGCATTTAATTAATGGTAATTCCTTTCTTCTCTCTAGGAGTTAACCAATCAATATTTATGTCATGAAATAAGTTAGTAGTTTTGAGTGCTTAGATCTTAAAGGTGACCATAGTTAATTCAGTACATAATAGGGAACTTTTCAAGCCTGTCAAACCAAGTATTAGGTTGGTGCAAACGTAATTGTTCAGCAAATCAATGAGCTGCACCAAAAACTGCAACGCCTGCAGCCAGTGTTGGTCAACAGAAAGTGCCCAGTTTTTCTCCACAACAACACCTGACTACACGTTGCACAACCAACACTTCAAATGTTGAATGGATTGAACTTCAGAGTTTTGCCTCAGTTGCCTTATTCACCTGACTTCTCACCTCACTTCTTCAAGCCTCTTAACAGCTTTTTGCAGGGAAAACCGGTTCCACAACCAGCAAGAGGCAGAAAACTTTTCCAAGAGTTCATCGAATCCTGAACACATATTTTTATGCTACAGAAATAAGCAGAACTTATTTCTTGCTGGCAAAATATGTTGATTGTAATGGTTCCTGTTTTAAATAATAAAGATGTGTTTGAGCCTAGTTATAATGATTTAAAATTCATGGTCTGAAACCACAATTACTTGTATACCAACCTAATAGTACACTGATGATAGAATATGGACAGAAAAGCTCAATGAGCAGGAAATTCATGGTAATTGAGCTAGTCAGTCCTTTTAGCAAGAACCTTAGCAATGAAAATTAGATTATAAATTATGGATATAGAACTATTAGAGGAAAAGTTGACTTGGTAAGAAAACATATTTCAAAACAGAGAATCAGTGAACCCAGTTTGTGAGAGTTGTTTCCCTATTTTTATGCATTTTTAATGTGGCACTTGAATAAGTAAACCATAGTTAACAATAATTTCAATGTGTTACGAATCTGAGTGGACTTGTATTAGCCACACATTTTCCTTGGGCCTCATTTTTTATGTTTTCTAAAAAGGAGGTATTAAATAAGATTTTCCTACAAAACACATCTCTAATTAGATTATGGACATAGAAGTACTTTGTAAACTATAAAGTAGTATGTAGATTAAAATATATGTAATTTTTTCAGATATATTGTAAATAGTATATTATTTCTTTAATTATCCTTTGATAAAGATCATTAGCCTATTATTTAAATATTAAAGCCAAGCTCACCTAAGCTTATATAGCTGGTAAGTTTTGGAATTGTAATGGAAGTAAAGTAACTATCCGCCTTTAAATAGTGTATGCTTTTGTGCTGCAAGAGAATCAAATATTTTAATTTAAGAGGGGAATAGTGTAATTGAGGTTTATAGAAAATAGAAGGAGGTCTATTATTAAATAGAGTTACTTTTATATGCAGGAGTTGTATTTGATACTTCACATATATTATCTGATTTAATTCACACAATTCTTATGTTTTGTAAGTGAAAAAGTACTTGACTGAGTTTAGGGATCTTGACTGTCTTACGAGTTTACTGTGTGACGTGTTACCTAAAATTTGTGGATTTTTGTGTCTTCAGATATAAAAAGGATTTTAGTGGTAAAGATCTTTAATGTCTTCCAGCTTTAATATTAAGGCCATGAGTAAAACATTTTTTGCTTACCTTTTTTGACTTTTTGTGGATCATGGAATGTTTTCACAGATGAAATCTCATATAATAATGTAATATAATAATCTCATATATTATGAAAACATGACGAATAAATGAACCTGATGACTTAAAGAGGCTTGTTAACTAGAGGTAGGGAATGTAAAGCCTAGAAAAAGTTAGTAACAAATTTGAGGTTGCACAGGAGAGATTTGAGCCCAGAGTAAAAGTTTAGTCTTTTTTTCTGCCACAGTCCTCCAGCCTTTCTTTATCTATAGCGGTAGCTATGCAGATGAAGAACAAGAACACTAGTAAGTGAAACCATGGTAAAAGTAGAAGAGAACAGTCAATAAATATTGTTCAGTGATGAGAGAAGGTAAAGTGTGTGGCCAGTTTAATTACAAAATTGAAGGTATTATTAATAGAAATTAATATAAATTTCTGTATTATACTATTTTTTCACAATTCTCTCTTTCTTTTTTAAGACTCCACTAGAGAATGTTCCAGGTAACCTTTCTCCAATTAAGGATCCCGATAGGCTTCTTCAGGATGTTGATATCAATCGCCTTCGTGCAGTTGTCTTTCGGGATGTGGTGAGTTATGCCTGCTTGATTTCCCAGAGAAAAAAGAAAACTTTTCACTGTAATTTGTATAAAATAATTTAAATTTCATAGGAAACTTGCATTTTAAAACTAAATGTCCTAGTGTCAGGGCTTGTAGGTTTATAATGTGCTTCTGTTTGTAAAATGATTAAGCTTTGCTTTCTCTGAAAGCTTATTCACTTTATTTTTTAATGATGTGAAAATTATAGTTAATTTGTATGTATACTAAGAATGAAGATAACTTCGAAGATTATAACCGATTTTATCTTGAATAACAATTCCTGTCTTTTAGTATTCCTTGCTCCATCTCTAGGTTCTGAATATTTTGTTGTTATCAATGTTCCTTATATTATTGGTAAAAGAGATTAATTCATAAAGATGTTCTTGGGAATTACTTTTGGTGGCAATTACTTTTGAGAGAAGAATCTGCATTTGGAAATAGAGACACCAATGGGAATTTGAGTTAGAAAGGTTGTTTAATAAAGCTTATTGAAAATATAGCTTAAGGATACAATTTCATAGACCCCTCCAATTATATGATCACTTATTCAAAGTAAGTAAAAATAAGATTGGCCCTTCCACAAATTGTGTAGAAGCATCCATAGCATTTCACAGCAGACTGAATGTTGGTAGTACTTCTTACTATAGTTGCTATTTATCAGCAATTTTGGATTCTATTTTACTTTTTTTAACTGATGGTTTATGAAACATAGACATTTATATTTTAAATTTGCATTTAATAATAACTTGGATAGAGTACTTTGTACTTGAGAAAGTGGTTAAAATATTTAATACATACTACATGGTAGAAATATATAATAGAAAAATTTACATTCTTTTTAATATATATCAGTTCTTATAAATCACTAAGAAAATTGCAACCATACCAACAGAAAAATAGGCAGTAGATATGAAATATGAAAATAAGGTGATAAACATATGATTTAAAAGTCATTATAACTAGTAGTCAAAGAAATGCAAATTAAAACAAGAGTAAGATATTTTTCGGGGAAGGCAATGGCACCGCACTCCAGTACTCTTGCCTGGAAAATCCCATGGATGGAGGAGCCGGGTAGGCTGCAGTCCATGGGGTCGCTAAGAGTTGGACACGACTAAGCGACTTCACTTTCACTTTTCACTTCCATGCATTGGAGAAGGAAATGGCAACACGCTCCAGTTTCTTGCCTGGATAATCCCAGGGACTGTGGAGCCTGATGGGCTGCCGTCTCTGGGGTCGCACAGAGTCAGACACGACTGAAGCGACTTAGCAGCAGCAAGATATTTTTACCAAAAACTAAAATTTTAAAATAATAGTATCTGTCATTACAAAGGTATACTGAAAGTGTTCTATCATTTATCACTGGTAGGAGTACAAATTGGATAAACTTTATAAATAGCTTTTTACATTGTGCTAAAGCTCTTATAAATTTGATGCCTATGACCCATTGGTTCTACTCATGTGCTTATCACAGCTGTCCTCAGGAAAATTGGCAACGTCATAAATATCCAACGCAGAGCGTAATAAATCACAGTATATTCATTTAGCAAGAAGTTATGTAGCTATTAAAATCATATTTTTGAGGGAAACTTTGTGACATGTAAAACACTCATAATATATTGTAAGGGAAAGAAACACTATACAAAAGTACTTAGACTACACAAATACTGCATTGTTGTGTGTCACGTATACATACATGCACATGTTCACCTTTATTTAAAAAAAGGCACCCAAATGCTGCCAGTTATTATCTCTAGGTAAACACTTTTTATTTTGTACTTTTTAAAATTTCAATTTTTTTAATAATAAACCTGTATTGCTTTCCTAATTAATAAAAGTAAAGTAGTTTTTAAAATGGGAGATAAAACGCATTAATAGTGTAAAAATCTTGATGTAAGGATCTGCATAATCTGGACGTAGAAGAAAATACTTATGAACAGTTAAACCATTCAGAAATGGGAATTATTTATCCTGGAAAAAAAAAAATGTGTTGTGGAAGAATTTTTTTTAAATGATAGATGATTTAAACATGGATCATGTTTTCATCTCCAAGAAACTCACTCAGACCTAACATAGAAGGAATTTATGTTGTGTGACATTGCATTTAAATTGTTAGTAAGTTCTGTATCAGGTTATTATAGTGGATTGTATACTTTTTCTAATATCTATAGATGTTTTGTAACTATTGTATATTGGATAACCCTACAGTGGTTCTTACTAGCTTTCTTCCTGAAGGAAGGGAATTAATGTTCAGGTGTTCCTTCCAAACATCACTGAGGTAACATAACTTGTGTTCATTCAATTTACACTGTGTATCAGACACATATATATTACCCTCAGCTTTCAGTAAAAGGTTAAGAGAAAGCTAAGACTGAAAAACATTAAGATCACACAGCTAGTATGAAGTAGAGTCAGAATCCCAAATTAGGCCTTTGCAGAGCATTCTGTCTCTTTTACCACCATATTTCATAAACTCCAAGGAAGGCTTTTTTTCTTTCAAATAATCTCCAGAATTTGAAAGTATTTTTGAATTGTTATATTTTAAAGTCAGTTGTAGGTATTATAAGATTTCTACTTAACCTTTGAATTGTTCAAGTCACTTTATGTTGCCTTAAGTTCACAAACATATGAGATTTTAAAATTTAGGTATTTAAGGAAAAGGAATGTATTTAAAAGCTGTCTGTTACCCACAGAGTATGAAACACTAAATTCACAATATTTCAGAACAAATGTAATCTATTTTGGTCATTTTCTCCATTACCTATACTAATTCTATTTCAGAGTATTAAGTCATCTTTCTTGTTTGCTTTTTTTTTTCTGACAAATGCACATGAATTTTGAGTCTTGTTCACCTAGTGCTGAAATGAAGTAATAAATGTAAAGTGACTGTTTATAGAGTTAATAGACTTTAATGCATGTTTGTTTTCCTTATTTCTGTTTTATCTCTGGGCCATGGTAATTACTTGCAGTTTTGGTTTGAAGCATCACTTTTACCTAACTTAGAAAAAAGGCTTAATAACCATCTATTTATGATTCCTTAAATATAGTCTAATCTGCAAATAGTTTTAGAGGTCATTTAACATTTTTATCCCTCTAGGATAATTACCTAGGCTTTTTCGATAGAGCTTTCAAGGTTATATGCAGTTCTGCTTCAAAGAAATAAATAAATATTATCTCTTTATCCTAATATGGTCAGCCTTTTTCAGATCTTTTACCACATCACTGCTATCCTCTGGAATAACTTCATTTTGTCATTGAGCTTTTGAAATTTGGACCCTTAAATATTGGCTCCCAATCCTGCACTGGAAAAATGAGGTTATTTTTCCAGTACAGAATAGTGGGGCTGTTATTTATTTTTATCTGTTCATGTGTCAAACATTGCATTAGCTTTTTCTGAAGCTGCCATATTGAACTTGTATAAAATCCATGCTTTATGCTCCCTGATTTTTATATCTCCCTTATTTTACTCATATTTCCTGCTCAGGTAGTGATATGTTAGAATTGTATCTGTAGTCCAATAGTAACTTTATTCTGTTATTATTTTTCAGCTATAGTATTTGAAACTCTAGATGTTTTTAGCCAGACATTAAATTATTCTTTTCAAACTTGTGCTATCTGCATATCTTATAAATATGCATTCTCTGATGTTATAGAAGTAATAGATACTAGTGAAGAGGATAAATAATAAATTTTGTGGCATATTCAGCAAATTTTTAACATTCTCATTTTTTAAATTATATTTCAACCTATAAATCAGATGATATGTTTCTGGAGTTGTTTTTTTTTTTTTTAATATATACTTAGATAATACTAACAGTATATACTTAGCAAGTTTTAGCAAAAGTTAAATGTCGTATGTTTTCCTCCATAAAGAAAATAAAACAGGAATAGTTTCTTATACTCTGAGAACTTAAACTTAAAATTTTTTGAGTGTCAAAACTACCTTTTCATTTTATGCAGGATGATAGCAAGCAGGCACAGTTCTTAGCTCTAGCTGTTGTTTACTTCATTTCGGTTCTGATGGTTTCCAAGTATCGTGACATTTTAGAACCCCAGCGAGAGACTGCAAGAACTGGAAGCCAACCAGGTAGAAACATCAGACAAGAAATAAATTCACCAACAAGTACAGGTACTTAATATTTGTCTAATTATTTGAATTTTCATCATCATTTATCTCCTTTTTATTTAATTTTTACATCTAGATTTAAACTGGTTCTATTCATAATCATCTCAAGTATTTATAAGTAGGCAGTATATAAATGCCAATTTAATCTTGTTTAATTACACAAAAATGTAGAATGATATTGGCTATATTCTCATTTTATCAAGGTTTTGGGTTTAGTTTTTCTGTTTATTAGCATAAAACATTTATGCTACTACTTAATATACAAATAACTCATATATTTTAAATGTATTATTTTTAACCTTTATAAACATATGAAAGTAGGAGGTCCTTATAGAGTAGTTCAAAACCAACAGTAAGCCAAACTAGAAATCTTTGTAGCCAAGCTCAGTAGCATCTTTCTTTCTTTCCATCTGCCTTTCTTTCTTTCAATATGTGTAGTTAATTCAGTAGCTAAATATTCAGCCAGAGATGTATCATAAACAAACATACATTCTGAATTTTATACCAAAGTTGCATCGACTAAAGTCAGAAATTTCTAGACAGCAGTGAACCGTTTTGGGTCATGTTATCTTTCTCATCTATAGAAGATGCTTATGTTGTAGGAGTTCATGTATTATTAGCTTTGTTTACGCTGCTTGGAAATGATAGATACATTTTTGGCAACTAATATTTTAATATCACAGGACGCCTTTTGTCTATTGCATTTCCTGCCAGTGTTTACCTCAAGGTTGTTTCTCTATTGTTTGCAGTGTTGCCTTAGCAGCCCAGTGATTATTTCATGTACCACTAGATTAGTTTGTAATGGAAATTATCCTTCCTAAATAAATGCATATGATATATACATTTATTGAATATTTTAAAAAACGAGTAGAAATTAGTGGTCAAATCTCTGCATTTTGTTTTCCATACTCATATCATATCTCATTTACTTTTTGTTTCTGTGTGGAAATACAGATTGTGTTTAATTCCTTATTGTTGCATGCTGTATTTATTTTGAGTATATAAACGTGGTATTTCTTTGTAGTATAATCTTACTTTTAACTTCTTACTTGACAAGTTAAATGTTATCCTAACACTCCAGTTTCTGTGTTTCAACCATTTAAAACACAGAGACTCTATATGTTAATCAACTGTCTCTTCATTTTTAATGCGTTCAGTCATGTATGTATAAAGCAAGCAATATTTTAGTGAAACCTTCCAGTTCTGATTTTCTTGTGTGTTTGTATGTCTCTGTGTTTGTTGCAAATGACTCTACTTAACAAGTATGTTATTTCCTTTCCCTTAACACATAACTTCTTTCCTTCCTCCAGAGACACAGTCTTTATTGCTAGTACTGTTTGCATGTTGCAGTGATATAGAATTGTCTTGGATCTTCAGTGGACCGTGTTGCAGGTTGTTACATGCTGGCTCAAATTTGATTCCATGATTTTCTCCACAGTTGTGGTCATACCATCTATCCCTCATCCAAGTTTGAACCATGGATTCCTTGCCAAGTTAATTCCCGAGCAGAGCTTTGCCCACTCATTTTACAAAGGTAATATTGACCTCATCTCCTGACCTGTTTGGGTATTCTTAAATTTCATCAATTGTTATACAATAACCATTCATTAATGTAGTTGTTTATAGACATCTCAGCATACGGCTCAGGTTTCATGGAGATATAATACGTTGTATTTGTACCTGGCTATTGAGAGCAAAATAGTTTTTATATTTGTATTCCCTTGTATTTCTTTAAGTATCATCTTCAAATTAAGGCTGCCTAATTATATGGATAATAAGATGCACAGTGGTGGCATGCAGAAGAGATCACAGAAAAGTCCCACCATGTTAATGGGACCGAATTAGCTCTAAAATGAAGGCTACTGTAGAATGACAAGTAAAAAGATTTTAAACAAGCCTCAAAAACATCACAGTGATCTATAATTATTTAACTTTCTGTCAGAACAAAATTCCAACTCTTTTCAAAGGAATTCAAAAAATTCTTCAATCAATGCAATTATTCAACATTAAGCATTCAATAAAATTTGTTAAGTGTGCAAAGACAAAAAATGTGATGCATAAGCTGGAAACAAAAAAATCAGTCAACAGAAGCAGATTGAGAAGGGATACATACATATTGCAGAGTTGTCAGATCAGGGCATTCAAACAGCTATTGTTAAGTATGTCCATGATGTTTTTCAATCTAAGGGAAAAAATTAACATAATACAGGGAAAAATGAAAGCGTTTTTAAAGAACCAATTGAAAGTTTCAGAGATGAAAAATAAAACAGCCAGAATGATGTCTCTGGTTAAGATTAACATGAGATTATTCTGTGAAGAACAAAGGTGAGCCAAACTCTGCTCCCAACCCCCGACCCAGGATTTTCCTGTGTACACACTCTGTATAATTCCTGGCACAGGGAATATGATGGATTTTATTCTTGTGACTAGGTTATATAGTATATGTTAGCACAGTTGCTTTTAAGAAAAGGCAGTTGTACAGATGGCTCAAGTAACCTAATCACAGGAGCCCTGTAAAGGTTGAGAGTTTTCTCTGGCTTGTTTAGAACAGGCTGTGAGAGCACCTTGGTGTGAAAGGGATATGACATAAAGAAAGTTCTTTGTTGCTGAACAGCAAAGACCTGAGATTGCCTTGTAGAAGCTGAGAGTACCTCCCGGCTAACAGTCAGCAAGAAAGTGGGGGACTTAAGCCTACAAACATCAACAAACTGAATTCTGCCAATAACAGGAGTAATTTTAGAGAAGGTACCTGAGCTCCAGATGATCACCGGTGTCTTCATCCATCAGCTAATGATATGGAAGATCAACTCATAGAACAAATAAAGCAGCAAAGTGTTTAGTATAATTTGAATGCACTGATTTTTTTTATAAATGCAAATTTGAACATAATGATAATATAAAGGAAAAAAATTCTTTTCAGATTTTGGTGCTTACAAAAAGTATCTGAGTTGTATAAACTAAGAAGGATTAGACTAGATTAGATGGATTGTTGTCTGGAGTTTGTTTTGTGTAGAAGTCTGTTCTAAAAGGTTAACTTCAGTGACTGGAATATGCTCTGGAGTAGTTAACCAGATTCAGAAGCCTGCATCAGAATATCTGTGCACTGCTTTCTTTATCTAGAAAGGTTTGCTATGAAACAATTTTAGCTGAACTGCACAAAGGTCTTAAGGGTATTTTAAAATTTTGAATTACTTTAAGGCTGATGTGGTGAATTTCCTCTTCTCTTTATTATGTGATAATATGGAAGGTGATCATAAAAGACTATTACTGCATGCTGTCATGCAGTGGTTATTAAGAAGAAAAGTTCTGTTGGTGATGTTGGAAATGCAAAGTCAATTCATAGTATTTTTGCAAGATAAGAAAATAGTTTCATTCCAGTTGTAAATATGTAATAGGGCTGGCTTCTTTGTCAGACATATAATATTTGTTAAATGAACTCAGTACTTTCAAGCAGGAGAGATTGCAGCATGTATCAGAATAGATTAAAGGACAAAAATAAAAGTTATAATTTTGGTAGTATGCAGTTTCTACAACATTTTCCATAGTTTAGTAATAATTATTTTAATAATACTATTTAATATTTGACAGTTATTGCCAGTAAAGTATCTCAATCTTTAAGTGATCTTAATTTTACTCATCTTGGAAAGTTATCTCCTGTCATTTTATGTATTTGATAGAATATCTTATATTTTTCATTAAAAGAAGATTCATAATTAAGACATTTATTAAAATGAAATCTTTAATTGAAATATATTTATGCTTGATTATAACTGTATAATATAAATTATTGGAATTGAGTGTTGATGAACATTGAGGATGTATTTTGAAGATACAGTATTTCTAGCTTCGTTTTGGATAAAAGTTGTAAAATAGATACATGTTCTGAGCTCTCGGAATTCTCATTCTGTCAACATACCTCTGTAAAATAGCTTTCTCCATTCTGCATGTTATTGAAACAAAACAAAAATAGACAAGCCATATGTTATTCCCATGAATACTAATATTGCCATTTCTACGTAGATAAGTTCACAAGCAAAAGTTCATCACACTATATACTTTAAGTACTTATATTCCCAATATTTGTTCAAATTGTTTATAGAGACATTTCTTTGGGGGAATCACTCTTTGCTTAAAACTTTTTATTTATTATATATACTGAAAAAGTTACAAGTATAATGACATTTGTGTAGATTGATCACCTGTGCACACACTCTCAGTGAACAACATGGATAATATTTGTGTTTTTTCCCAATGTTACCTTCATTCTGATGATATTTATTGAAGTTTAAATTTATGTCTATGGAGTCAAATAATACAAGCTATTGTGCTTTATTTTCTGTTTTGAGACGACTGATCTGGACTATTTTTCAGCTCCTTCACTTTTCACTCCCTTTTTTTCCCTCATGATTAAGCCTTTTAGAAAATTCTGAACTAGCTCTTTGGCCTCTCTCTTCTTCATCTTCGATAGTTCTTCAGTTCAAAGCCATAGCCCTTCTTTGAGAATTGTATAATTTCTTCATTGGACTTGTCTCTAGTCTGTTACTGATGACAAAATTTTAAGTAACACTATTATATAAAATAAAATAATGTAATGAAGTATAATTTATATTTAATATAATATATTCATATAATCTTTTCTAATAGAGCCAATATAATGATTTTTCTTTCTAAAAATTTCTAATAAATTCCTATAGTTTTGTGAACAAAGTTAAATGTCTTAATTGTGGCAAGAGTACTCTGGTTCTGACTTTCCTGGATTACTACAATCATCTCT
Organism: Bos indicus x Bos taurus; assembly: GCF_003369695.1. NCBI lineage: Eukaryota > Metazoa > Chordata > Mammalia > Artiodactyla > Bovidae > Bos > Bos indicus x Bos taurus. Next base: position 25,946,463 of record NC_040087.1, on the reverse strand, counting down.
TAAGTGATTTTCTCACCTCTTGTCTTGTTAATCTTTGTTCTTTTTTTTTTTATAGTTTTGCTGAAGTTCATTTTAAAATATAAATGAAGTTATGTCTCTTTTTAACATAAAACATTTCTCATAACATTTACAGTAAAATATCACAACCTTCGTAACTTCATTTCATGTGGTTCTTGCCTTTGCTCACTATGCCACAATCAAACTAACTTAGTTCTTTAATTATGCCAAGCACTTTCCTGCCTCGTGATCTTTGTTTGTTGTTCTAAGTTTTGGCTCTCTTCCCTATATTTCATATGACTGGAGAGTACTCATTCTTCAGGTGTCTGGTTAAAGGTCATCGCCTCCTCACAGAAGCTTTCCCTGCTACCATAGCGAAGTAGCTTCCACCCACAATAACCTTATTTTCTATCACAGCATCCTTTTTATTTCCTTTCTTGAATTTATACAGTTTATTTATTTGTTTAATTGTCTATTAGAATGTGTGCTTGAAGAAGGTAATCCCTAACCCTAGCATGACACTTGGAAGTTAATACAGTTAGAAAGATGGTAACGATAACCCTGTATACGAGACAGCAAAAGAGACACTGATGTATAGAACAGTCTTATGGACTCTGTGGGAGAGGGAGAGGGTGGGATGATTTGGAAGAATGGCATTGAAACATGTATAATATCATATATGAAACAAGTCACCACTCCAGGTTCGATGCATGATACTGGATGCTTGGTGCTAGTGCACTGGGACGACCCAGAAGGATGGTATGGGGAGGGAGGAGAGAGGAGGGCTCAGGATGGAGAACACATGTATACCTGTGGCGGATTCATTTTGACATATGGCAAAACCAATACGATATTTTAAAGTTAAAAAATAAAATAAAATAAAAATATTTGTCAAGTAAATGAGTAAGCCAGTGAGAATGCTAAACACTTTTTTTTTAAGTTTAATACTGATGGTAGACATAAAATGTATTTAATTAATAAACACTAAAAACAGAAAATAAATTTTTATTGATGACATGTCCTAGTTGTGATTGAAGTTTTATGGTAATTATTTCACATTAGGTTTGAAACAACATTAATATTTAAGTGAACTTAAACATAAATACATTGTATAGTTTTCCTCTAACAATTTATTTTCAGGGAAAAGAATTATTTTTAATAATTAGGGTATTGTGCTAAATAATTTATAATTAGGGAATTGTGCTAAATAAGGGTATTGTGCTACTTGTATAAGAACAGATGTATGGCATAAGCAGTTGATAATCAGGCTGGAATTTGTGTGAGTATCTCATATATGATGAGTATAACTTTTCTAACCAAATTTAAGGAGAAGTATTTGGCAAGAGGTAGGATTAGCAAATGAGGTAGCCAATTGAAAAAAATTTAATTTATATACTTATTTCATATGTCATGCTAAATAAATTCTGCATGTATTAAAATTCAGCAATCCCACTGCTGGGCATACACACTGAGGAAACCAGAAGGGAAAGAGACACGTGTACCCCAATGTTCATCGCAGCACTGTTTATAATAGCCAGGACATGGAAGCAACCTAGATGCCCATCAGCAAATGAATGGATAAGAAAGCTGTGGTACATATACACAATGGAGTATTACTCAGCCATTAAAAAGAATACATTTGAATCAGTTCTAATGAGATGGATGAAACTGGAACCTATTATACAGAGTGAAGTAAGCCAGAAAAAAAACACCAATACAGTATACTAACGCATGTATATGGAATTTAGAAAGATGGAAACAATAACCCTGTGTATGAGACAGCAAAAGAGACACCGATGTATAGATCAGTCTGATGGACTCTGTGGGAGAGGGAGAGGGTGGGGAGATTTGGGAAAATAGCATTGAAACATGTATAATATCATGTATGAAACGAGTTGCCAGTCCAGGTTCGATGCACGGTACTGAATGCTTGGGGCTGGTGCACTGGGATGACCCAGAGGGAGGGGAGGGGAGGGAGGAGGGTGGAGGGTTCAGGATGGGGAACGCAGGTATACCTGTGGCAGATTCATTTCAATATTTGGCAAAACTAATACAATATTGTAAAGTTTAAAAATAAAATAAAATTTAAAAAAAAGTAAAAGAAAAAATAAATAAAGCTAAAAAGGAAACTGAACATCATTCAAGAAAATTAAAATTAATATTTTAAATAAGAAAAGATGTTTTAAATCATAACATCAAAATATGAAGTTGTAAAAATACAGCTAAAAAGTTTTATCTCTCTGCATCTCTAAAAATATTAACAAAATTAAAAGAAAAAATGCAAACAGAAAAAAGTTTATATTGATAAAAGTTAATAAATAAAAGCTTTAGTAAATAAAAAGTTCTTGCAGATCAATTAAAAGAATGTATCATAGTGATGAAAAAATATTAAAAAAGAAAACTAAACAGTTAACACGCAATGTAAGTACAAATAAGATTTATGTAAATCTGCTATTAATCATTACAGCATTGTTAATCGGCTATACTCCTATATAAAATAAAAGATTTAAAAAAAAGTAAAAAGTCTACTAATAATCAATACATTTATGTTGAAGCAAAACTGCACCATAATTTTCTTTTTTTTTTTTTAATTTTATTTTTAAACTTTACATAATTGTATTAGTTTTCCAAATATCAAAATGAATCCGCCACAGGTATACATGTGTTCCCCATCCTGAACCCTCCTCCCTCCTCCCTCCCCATACCATCCCTCTGGGTCGTCCCAGTGCACTAGCCCCAAGCATCCAGTATTGTGCGTCGAACCTGGACTGGCAACTCGTTTCTTACATGATATTTTACATGTTTCAACGTCATTCTCCCAAATCTTCCCACCCTGTCTCTCTCCCACAGAGTCCGTAAGACTGTTCTATACATCAGTGTCTGTTTTGCTGTCTCGTACACCGGGTTATTGTTACCATCTTTCTAAATTCCATATGTATGCGTTAGTATACTGTATTTATGTTTTTCCTTCTGGCTTACTTCCCTCTGTATAATAGGCTCCAGTTTCATCCACCTCATTAGAACTGATTCAAATGTATTCTTTTTAATGGCTGAGTAATACTCCATTGTGTATATGTACCACAGCTTTCTTATCCATTCATCTGCTGATGGGCATCTAGGTTGCTTCCATGTCCTGGCTATTATAAACAGTGCTGCGATGAACATTGGGGTACACGTGTCTCTTTCCCTTCTGGTTTCTTCAGTGTGTGTGGCCAGCAGTGGGATTTCTGGATCATAAGGCAGTTCTATTTCCAGTTTTTTAAGGAATCTCCACACTGTTCTCCATAGTGGCTGTACTAGTTTGCATTCCCACCAACAGTGTAAGAGGGTTCCCTTTTCTCCACACCCTCTCCAGCATTTATTGCTTGTAGACTTTTGGATAGCAGCCATTCTGTTGTGAAATGGTACCTCATAGTGGTTTTGATTTGCATTTCTTTGATAATGAGTGATGTTGAGCATCTTTTCATGTGTTTGTTAGCCATCTGTATGTCTTCTTTGGAGAAATGTCTATTTAGTTCTTTGGCCCATTTTTTGATTGGGTTGTTTATTTTTCTGGAGTTGAGCTGTAGGAGTTGCTTGTATATTTTTGAGATTAGTTGTTTGTCAGTTGCTTCATTTGCTATTATTTTCTCCCATTCTGAAGGCTGTCTTTTCACCTTGCTAATAGTTTCCTTTAATGTGCAGAAGCTTTTAAGGTTAATTAGGTCCCATTTGTTTATTTTTGCTTTTATTTCCAATATTCTGGGAGGTGGGTCATAGAGGATCCTGCTGTGATGTATGTCGGAGAGTGTTTTGCCTATGTTCTCCTCTAGGAGTTTTATAGTTTCTGGTCTTACGTTTAGATCTTTAATCCATTTTGAGTTTATTTTTGTGTATGGTGTTAGAAAGTGGTCTAGTTTCATTCTTTTACAAGTGGTTGACCAGATTTCCCAGCACCACTTGTTAAAGAGATTGTCTTTAATCCATTGTATATTCTTGCCTCCTTTGTCAAAGATAAGGTGTCCATATGTGCGTGGATTTATCTCTGGGCTTTCTATTTTATTCCATTGATCTATATTTCTGTCTTTGTGCCAGTACCATACTGTCTTGATAACTGTGGCTTTGTAGTAGAGCCTGAAGTCAGGTAGGTTGATTCCTCCAGTTCCATTCTTCTTTCTCAGGATCGCTTTGGCTATTCGAGGTTTTTTGTATTTCCATACAAATTGTGAAATTATTTGTTCTAGCTTTGTGAAGAATACTGTTCGTAGCTTAATAGGGATTGCATTGAATCTATAAATTGCTTTGGATAGTATACTCATTTTCACTGTATTGATTCTTCCAATCCATGAACATGGTATATTTTTCTCCATCTATTAGTGTCCTCTTTGATTTCTTTCACCAGTGTTTTATAGTTTTCTATATATAGGTCTTTAGTTTCTTTAGGTAGATATATTCCTAAGTATTTTATTCTTTCCGTTGCAATGGTGAATGGAATTGTTTCCTTAATTTCTCTTTCTGTTTTCTCATTATTAGTGTATAGGAATGCAAGGGATTTCTGTGTGTTGATTTTATATCCTGCAACTTTACTATAGTCATTGATTAGTTCTAGTAATTTTCTGGTGGAATCTTTAGGGTTTTCTATGTAGAGGATCATGTCATCTGCAAATAGTGAGAGTTTTACTTCTTCTTTTCCAATTTGGATTCCTTTTATTTCTTTTTCTGCTCTGATTGCTGTGGCCAAAACTTCCAAAACTATGTTGAATAGTAATGGTGAGAGTGGGCACCCTTGTCTTGTTCCTGACTTTAGAGGAAATGCTTTCAGTTTTTCACCATTGAGGATAATGTTTGCTGTGGGTTTGTCATATATAGCTTTTATTATGTTGAGGTATGTTCCTTCTATTCCTGCTTTCTGGAGAGTTTTTATCATAAATGGATGTTGAATTTTGTCAAAGGCTTTCTCTGCATCTATTGAGATAATCATATGGTTTTTAGTGTTCAATTTGTTAATGTGGTGTATTACATTGATTGATTTGCGGATATTGAAGAATCCTTGCATCCCTGGGATAAAGCCCACTTGATCATGGTGTATGATCTTTTTAATGTGTTGTTGGATTCTGATTGCTAGAATTTTGTTAAGGATTTTTGCATCTATGTTCATCAGGGATATTGGCCTGTAGTTTTCTTTTTTTGTGGGATCTTTGTCAGGTTTTGGTATTAGGGTGATGGTGGCCTCATAGAATGAGTTTGGAAGTTTACCTTCCTCTGCAATTTTTTGGAAGAGTTTGAGCAGGATAGGTGTTAGCTCTTCTCTAAATTTTTGGTAGAATTCAGCTGTGAAGCCGTCTGGACCGGGGCTTTTGTTTGCTGGAAGATTTTTGATTACAGTTTCAATTTCCGTGCTTGTGATGGGTCTGTTAAGATTTTCTATTTCTTCCTGGTCGAGTTTTGGAAAGTTGTACTTTTCTAAGAATTTGTCCATTTTTTCCACGTTGTCCATTTTATTGGCATATAATTGTTGATAGTAGTCTCTTATGATCCTTTGTATTTCTGTGTTTTCTGTTGTGATCTTTCCATTTTCATTTCTAATTTTGTTGATTTGATTTTTCTCCCTTTGTTTCTTGATGAGTCTGGCTAATGGTTTGTCAATTTTATTTATCCTTTCAAAGAACCAGCTTTTGATTTTGTTGATTTTTGCTATGGTCTCTTTTGTTTCTTTTGCATTTATTTCTGCTCTAATTTTTAAGATTCCTTTCCTTCTACTAACCCTGGGGTTCTTCATTTCTTCCTTTTCTAGTTGCTTTAGGTGTAGAGTTAGGTTATTTATTTGACTTTTTTCTTGTTTCTTGAGGTGTGCCTGTATTGCTCTGAACTTTCCCCTTAGAACTGCTTTTACCGTGTCCCACCGGTTTTGGGTTGTTGTGTTTTCATTTTCATTCGTTTCTATGCAAATTTTTATTTCTTTTTTGATTTCTTCTGTGATTTGTTGGTTATTCAGCAGCGTGTTGTTCAGCCTCCATATGTTGGAATTTTTAATAGTTTTTCTCCTGTAATTGAGATCTAATCTTACTGCATTGTGGTCAGAAAAAATGCTTGGAATGATTTCTATTTTTTTGAATTTACCAAGGCTAGCTTTATGGCCCAGGATGTGATCTATCCTGGAGAAGGTTCCATGTGCGCTTGAGAAAAAGGTGAAATTCATTGTTTTGGGATGAAATGTCCTATAGATATCAATTAGGTCTGACTGGTCTATTGTATCATTTAAAGTTTGTTTTTCCTTGTTAATTTTCTGTTTAATTGATCTATCCATAGGTGTGAGTGGGGTATTAAAGTCTCCCACTATTATTGTGTTATTGTTAATTTCTCCTTTCATACTTGTTAGCACTTGTCTTACGTACTGTGGTGCTCCCGTGTTGGGTGCATATATATTTATAATTGTTATATCTTCTTCTTGGATTGATCCTTTGATCATTATGTAGTGACCTTCTTTGTCTCTTTTCACAGCCTTTGTTTTAAAGTCTATTTTATCTGATATGAGTATTGCTACTCCTGCTTTCTTTTGGTCCCTATTTGCATGGAAAATCTTTTTCCAGCCCTTCACTTTCAGTCTGTATGTGTCCCCTGTTTTGAGGTAGGTCTCTTGTAGACAACATATGTAGGGGTCTTATTTTTGTATCCATTCAGCCAGTCTTTGTCTTTTGGTTGGGGCATTCAACCCATTTACGTTTAAGGTAATTACTGATAAGTATGATCCCGTTACCATTTACTTTATTGTTTTGGGTTTGAGTTTATACACCGTTTTTGTGTTTCCTGTCTAGAGAATATTCTTTAGTATTTGTTGGAGAGCTGGTTTGGTGGTGCAGAATTCTCTGAGCTTTTGCTTGTCTGAAAAGCTTTTGATTTCTCCTTCATACTTGAATGAGATCCTTGCTGGGTACAATAATCTGGGCTGTAGATTATTTTCTTTCATCGTTTTAAGTATGTCTTGCCATTCCCTCCTAGCTTGAAGAGTTTCTATTGAAAGATCAGCTGTTATCCTTATGGGAATTCCCTTGTGTATTATTTGTTGTTTTTCCCTTGCTGCTTTTAATATTTGTTCTTTGTGTTTGATCTTTGTTAATTTGATTAATATGTGTCTTGGGGTGTTTCTGCTTGGGTTTATCCTGTTTGGGACTCTCTGGGTTTCTTGGACTTGGGTGATTATTTCCTTCCTCATTTTAGGGAAGTTTTCAACTATTATCTCCTCAAGTATTTTCTCATGGTCTTTCTTTTTGTCTTCTTCTTCTGGAACCCCTATGATTCGAATGTTGTAGCGTTTAATATTGTCCTGGAGGTCTCTGAGATTGTCCTCATTTCTTTTAATTCGTTTTTCTTTTATCCTCTCTGATTCATTTATTTCTACCATTCTATCTTCTAATTCACTAATCCTATCTTCTGCCTCTGTTATTCTACTATTTGTTGCCTCCAGAATGTTTTTAATTTCATTTATTGTATTATTCATTATATATTGACTCTTTTTTATTTATTCTAGGTCCTTGTTAAACTTTTCTTGCATCTTCTCAATCCTTGTCTCCAGGCTATTTATCTGTGATTCCATTTTAGTTTCAAGATTTTGGATCAATTTCACTATCATTATTCGGAATTCTTTATCAGGTAGATTCCCTATCTCTTCCTCTTTTGTTTGGTTTGGTGGGCATTTATCCTGTTCCTTTATCTGCTGAGTATTCCTCTGTCTCTTCATCTTGTTTAAATTGCTGAGTTTGGGGTGTCCTGTCTGTATTCTGGCAGTTTGTGGAGTTCTCTTTATTGTGGCGTTTCCTCACTGTGTGTGGGTTTGTACAGGTGGCTTGTCAAGGTTTCCTGGTTAGGGAAGCTTGTGTCGGTGTTCTGGTGGGTGGTGCTGTATTTCTTCTCTCTGGAGTGCAATGAAATGTCCAGTAATGAGTTATGAGATGTCTATAGTTTTGGGGTGACTTTGGGCAGCCTGTATCTTGAAGCTCAGGGCTGTGTTCCTTTGTTGCTGGAGAATTTGCTTGGTATGTCTTGCCCTGGAACTTGTTGGCCCTCGTGTGGTGCTTGGTTTCAGTGTCGGTATGGAGGCATTTGATGAGCTCCTGTCAATTAATGTTCCTTGGAGTCAGGAGTTCCCTGGAGTCAGGGTTTGGACTTAAGTCTCCTGCTTCCGGTTATCGGTCTTATTTTTACAGTAGTTTCAAAACTTCTCCTTCTATACAGCACCATTGATAAAACATCTACATTAAAGATGAAAAGTTTCTCTACGGTGAAGGTCACTCAGAGAGGTTCACAGGGTTACATGTAGAAGAGAAGAGGGAGGAGGGAGTTAGAGGTGACCCAAATGAGATGAGGTGAATCAGTGGAGAGAGTGGGCTCGCCAGTAGTCACTTCCTTATGTGCACTCCACAACTGGACCACTCAGAGATGTTCACGGAGTTATACAGAGAAGAGAAGAAGGAGGAAGGTGACAGAGGTGGCCAGAAGGATAAAAGGGGGGAATGAAAAGGAGGGAGACAGATCCAGCCAGTAATCAGTTCCCTAAGTGTTCTCCACCGTCTGGAACACACAGAAACTCACAGAGTTGGGTAGAGTAGAGAGGGGTTAGGGAGGAGACACAGGCGACCTGGTAGAGAAAAAGGAGAGTCCAAAGGGGGAGAGAGCAGTCAAGCCAGTAATCTCGCTCCCTAGTGAAAAATGGGTCCTGAAGATTGGGTTCTTAAAGGTACAAAATTGGTAACAAATACATAAAAGCAAAAATTAAAAAATCTAGAGTAGAGTTTGGAATGTCAAAAATACGATGTTAAAGAAAAGAAGAAGGAAAAGAAGGAGAGAAAAAATGAACAAACAAAAACAAACAAGGTCGCGAAAATTATAAAGAAAGTACAGGTACAAAATTGATAACTAATACCAAAAAGCAAAAATTAAAAATCTAGAGTAGAGTTTGGAATTTCAAAAATACAATGTTAAAAAAAAGAAGAAGAAGAAAAATAAAGAGAGAAACAAACAAAAACAATGTCACAAAAATTATAAAGAAAATACAGGTACAAAATTGATATCAAATACCAAAAAGCATAAATTAAAAATCTAGAGTAGAGTTTGGAATTTCAGATATACAATGTTATATAAAAGAAGAAGAGAAAGAAACAGAGAAGAAGAAGAAAAAAAAAAAGTCACAGAGATTATATAAAAAAAAACTGTAGGTACAAAATTGATAACATATACCAAAAAGCGAAAATTAAAAATCTAGAGTAGAGTTTGGAATTTCAAAAATACAATGTTAAAGAAAAGAAGGAAAAAAAAAAAAACAAGGTCAAAAAATTATAAAATATATATATATATGAAGTTTTCTGAAGAAAAAAAAATAGGGTCTTTTTTTTTTTTTGCAAAGTAATAGGTTATGAAAGTGAAAATTAAAGGAACAATAGAGGACTTAAATTTTTTTTTTAATTAAAGAAAGAATGATCGTAAAAATAATAAAAATATGTCTAGGACTTTCTTGGTTTTGTTGTGGGTGTTGTGGGTTCAGTTCAGTTTTGGCTAGTTCCTTGGTCAGACTTATATTTCTCAAGATCTATAGGCCCCTTCCTATGTAGTCCGTAGTAACCACAGGGTTTTGATCTATTGCCTGTAGCTTCCAAGGCATTTCCCTCTGTTATATCTTCTTCTGTTTGCTAGTCTCTTCAGTATCTGGTTTCCGCCCTGACACAAAGGGGACGGTGGAAGACACTTTTTTTTTTTTTTTTTTAGGCTTACTTGTTCAGTCGCACTGTGGGGAGGGAGGGAGGAATGCTGCAAACAAATAACACTGGCGTGGGCTCGCAGTGCCTCAGCCACCCTGGGTCTGCCCCCGCTCACGGCACGTGTAGCCACCCTGCCCACACTGCTCGGGCTCTAGGTTGTTCCGCCAGGAACAATCCGAGGCCGGTCCTGGGTTGCATGCACCTCCCAGGTCCAAGCCGCTCAGGTTCAGGCACTCGGGTAGTCCTCAGAGGCGCAGACTCAGTTGGGCCTGCGTTTTGTGCTCTTCCCAGGTCCGAGCAGCTCAGGTGATGAGGTGTTTGGCGAGTGCCAATGCTGCGACTTATCGCCTCCCCGCCACTCGGTTATCTGGGTGTAAAACTGGTACACCTTCTCAGGCAGATGTTGACCGTCCAGACCCCCAAGAAGTTTAGTTAGCAAAGAAGCCTGCTTACAGTTTTATAGATAATGTCTCTCTGGGGCTGCGATTGCCCCCTTCCAGCTCTGGCTGCCTGTCACCGGAGGGGGAAGGTCTGCAGCCGGCTATCTCTGTTCAGTCCTTTGTTCCGTGCGCGGGCCTGGCGGTCTTAGGTTAGGGCTGGCTTTTCGCGTGGTAGATATCCCACAGTCTGGTTTGCTAGCCCAAATTATTTCGCTCAGATAGTGCTCAGGGTATTCAGGCCAGATTCTTACTCTCAGCGATGCAGCCCGCGCCGCGCCTCCCTGCCCAGCCCCCGCTTGCTAATGGCGGATGCAGGGGTCTGCGCCGCTTCTCCGCTGGGGGAGTTACTGTAGGGCTCGCAATCTGCGAGTTTTAATTGTTTATTTATTTTTTCTCCCTGTTATGTTGCCCTCTGTGCTTCCAAAGCTCGGCACAGATTCGGCAGTGAGAAGGTTTCCTGATGTTTGGAAACTTCTCTCTTTTTAAGATTCCCTTCCCGGGACGGAACTCCGTCCCTCCCTCTTTTGTCTCTTTTTTTGTCTTTAATATTTTTTCCTACCTCCTTTCGAAGAGTTGGGTTGCTTTTCTGGGTGCCTGATGTCCTCTGCCGGCATTCAGAAGTTGTTTTGTGGAATTTACTCGACGTTTAAATGCTCTTTTGATGAATTTGTGGGGGAGAAAGTGTTCTCCCCGTCCTACTCCTCCGCCATCTTGGCTTCTCCCCCCATAATTTTCAAATTGGGTAAAATTTTGAAGGGTAAGAATGCAGATATGTGCATTTTACATAGCATAAAAATATTCATAATCCTTAACCCACTAATTATACTCTTAGAATTGTATACAAAGGAAACAGTGAAGGATATGCCAACAGTTTATATGCAAATATTTTTACCACGCAGTTTTTATTTAATTAATACCTAGAAATTAAACTCATATTTTTAAATAAATAGTTACATTCAAGTTCTAATTACATGTTGATGTCAGATACACTATATATTTTATATTATTTAGAGGTGAAAATTATGTAATTTTCAGTTACTCCTAGCAAATATTTTTCCAAAACTTCTACTCTTTAAAATAAATGTCTGCTTTCGATATTAGTAAAGGAAACCAACAAAAGCCTGCCACCTCTTTTTTTTTTTTAATCTTCTAATTTAATCTTTCTTTCCGTTTACTTTAAGATTTATTCAGTATATATTTGCTGAATAAATAGTTTCCTGTTACATACTAGGTATTGGATATACATAATAGTGGGCACTAAGTTTTTATCTTTATGAAGGTACCATTCTTGTGAAAGAGATAGACTTTTAGAAACCACACAATTAAATAATATAATTGCAAGCTATGTTGCACTCTAAAAAATAAAATTTCACAGTATTATGAGCCTTGGTACATCAGATGTTTAAAAATCTGCCTACAATGAGGAGACCTGGGTTCAATCCCTGGGTTGGGAAGATCCCCTTGAGAAGGTAGTGGCTACCCACTCCAGTATTCTTATTCCATGGATATAGGAGCCTGAACTTCTACAGTCCATGGGGCCACAGAGTCAGACACGACTGAGTGACTAACGCTTTCATGAGACCATACAAAAGAAGAAACCTAATTTAATTTAGAAATAGAGGAAAACAATAGAATGCGAAAGATGAGAGATCTCTTCAAGATAGAGATACCAAGGGAACATTTCATGTAAAAATGTGCACAATAAAGGACAGAAACACTATGGACCTAACAGAAGCAGAAATATTACAAAGAAGTGGCAAGAATACACAGAAGAACTATACAAAAAAAAGCCTTAATGTCCCAGGCAACCATGATGGTGTGATCACTCACCTAGAGCCAGATATCCTGGAGTGCAAAATCAAGTGGGCCTTAGGAAGCATCACTATGAACGAAGCTAATGGAGGTGATGGAATTCCAGCTGAGCTATTTCAAATCTAAAAGATGATGCTGTGAAAGTGCTACACTCAATATGGCAGCCAATTTGGAAAACTCATCAGTAGCCACAACCCTGGAAAAGGTCAGTTTTCATTCCAATCCCAAAGAAGAGAAATGCCAAAGAATGTTCAAACTACTGCACATCTGCACGCATCTCACACACTAGCAAAGTAATGCTCAAAATTCTCCAAGTGAGTCTTTAACAGTACCTGAACTGATATCTTCCAGATGTTCAAGCTGGATTTAGAAAAGGCAGAGGAACCAGAGATCAAATTGCCAACATCCATTGGATCATAGAAAAAGCAAGAGAGTTCCAAAGAAACATCTGCTTCATCAACTATGCTAAAGCCTTTGAGTTTAGCCTTTGTGTGGATTACAACAAACTGGAAAATTCTTCAAGAGATGGGAATACCAAGCCATCTTACCTGCCTCCTGAGAAATCTGCATGCAAGTCAAGAAGCAACAGTTAGAACTGGACGTGGAACAACAGACTGGTTCCAAATCAGGAAGAGTACATCAAGGCTGTTATATGCAGAGTATACATCATAAGGCATGCTGGGCTGGATGAAGCGCAAGCTGAAATCAAGATTGCCAGGAAAAACATTAATAACCTCATTAATAACTGGGTCTTACTGAACTAAAACCAGGGTGTTTTCAGGATGGTATTCCTTTGGAACGCTTTAAGGGAGAATCTGTTTCCTTCTCTTTCCTAGCTTTTAGAGGCTGCCTATATTTTGATTCCAAAATCACTGCAGTTGGTGACTGCAGCCATGAATTAAAAGATGTTAGCTACTTGGAAGAAAAGCTATGACCAACCTAGACAGCATATTAAAAAGCAGAGACATTACTTTGCTAACAAGGGTCCATCTAGTCAAAGCTATGGTTTTTCCAGTAGTCATGTATGGATGTGAGAATTGGACGATAAAGAAAGCTGAGCGCTTAAGAATTGATGCTTTTGAACTGTGGTGTTGGAGAAGACTGTTGAGAATCCCTTGGACTGCAAGGAGATGCAACCAGTCCATCCTGAAGGAAATCAATCCTGAATATTCATTGAAAGGACTGATGCTGAAGCTGAAGCTCCAATCCTCTGGCCACCTGATATGAAGAACTGATTGATTGGAAAAGACCCTGATGCTGGGAAAAATTGAAGGCAGGAGAAGAGGACAACAGAGGATGAGATGGTTGGATGGCATCACCGATTCGATGGACATGAGTTTGAGCAAGCTCCGGGAGTTGGTGATGAATAGAGAAGCCTGGAGTGCTGCAGTCCATAGGGTCACAAAGAGTCGAACACGACTGAGCAACTGAACTGACTGAATTTAAGGTTCAAAAAAAGCCTCAAGGAAGCAATATTAAACTTTGAAACGAAGGATGAATATGTGGCTGCGTTTTCTGAGGAATTCCTTGGCATATTTTGCAAACATATGTGAATGGAACACAAGAATGACGGGAAAGAGAATCATTCCATGAATTTATATAGATAGGCAGGAACTAAAACATGTAGGGCTTGCAAGATTGTGGTTTTTAAACTAAGCAGAGGAGTGTTGCATTAGTGTTCTATTGCTGCCATAACAAATTACCACAGACTTACTGACCTGAAACAACACAAATTTATTATTTTACATTACTGTAGATAAGAAGTCTAACATGGACTTCTAACTGGACTAAAATCACGACGTCCTCAAGACTACATTCCTTTCTGGAGGCTCTTGAGGAGATCCATTTTCTTTGTCTTTTCCAGCTTCCCAAGGCTACTCATATTCTTTGGTTTATGGCCTTCTTCCTTCTCCCTCCATGTTTGAAACCAAGAACAGGGCATCTTTCAGACTGTTCTGGAGTCACATCTTCCTCTTGGCACAACCAGGAAAGACTTTCTGCTTTGGAGTTTGATTGAGTCCACCTGGGTAATTCAGGATGGTCTCTTCGAAGCCCTTACATTGAATGTAAGGTAATATTCACAGGCTATGGAGAGTAGGATGTGGATATCGTTGGAAGGGAGGGAGCATTGTTCTGCCTACTACAAGTATCATATAGTTGTACAAAGTATTCTGAATACAGTGAGGGAATAGAAGAGCAGGGAGGAAAACTGACGAAACCAATTGGAGGCTGTTGCTTTCTACGTAAGAAATGCTGTGGCTTAGAATGAGGGTGGTGGCAGTAGAGATTAAACAGGAAGGTAAATAAGAGACATATTTTGGAAGTAAAATTTGATAGGATATGATAACAGATTGGATGTGGCACATTAGGGTATGTGATGTTCTCAAAGATAATACCTGGCTGTTTAGGAGATACTGATCTGCATATAAAGAGGCCAAAGCTAGGGGAACTGAAGATCAAAAGAGAATAACTGGTAGAGTGGTTGGGCTCTGTATTTTCTTTTCTCTTTGGCATTCTGCTAATTTTTATGCAGTTTACCTCAGTTCAGTTCAGTTCAGTTCAGTCGTGTCCCACTCTTTGGGACCCCATGAAATGCAGTATGCCAGGCTTCCCTGTCCATCACAAACTCCCGGAGTTTACTCAAACTCATGTCCATTGAGTCGATGTTGCCATCCGACCATCTCATCCTTGTCATCCCCTTCTCCTGCCTTCAGTCTTTCCCAGCATCAGGGTCTTTTCCAGTGAGTCAGTTCTTTGCATCAGGTGGCCCAGAGTATTGGGGTTTCAGCATCAGTCCTTCCAATGAATATTCAGAACTGATTTCCTTTAGGATTGACTGGTTGGATCTCCTTGCAGTCCAAGGGGCTCTCAAGAGTCTTCTCCAACACCGTAGTTCAAAAGCATCAGTTCTTTGGTGCTCAGCCTTCTTTATAGTCAAACTCACATCCATACATGACTACTGGAAAAACCATAGCTTTGACTAGTTGGACCTTTGTTGACAGAGTAATGTCTCTGCTTTTTAATATGTTTTTCAGATTTGTCATGGCTTTTCTTCCAAGGAACAAGTGTCTTCTAATTTCATGGCTGCAGTCACCATCTGCAGTGATTTTGGAGCTCCCCCCAAAAAAGTCTCCTACTGCTTCCATTGTTTCCCATCTATTTTCTAGGAATTGATGGGACCAGATGTCATGATAATAATTTTCAGAATGTTGAGTTTTAAGCCAACTTTTTCACTCTCTTTCACTTTCATCAAGAGGCTCTTTAGTTCTTCTTCATTTTGTGCCATAAGGGTGGTGTCATCTGTGTATCTGAGGTTATTGATAATTCTTCCAGCAACCTTGATTCGAGCTTGTGCTTTATCAGGCTGGAATTTCACTTGATGTACTCTGCATATAAGTTAAATGAGCAGGGTGACAATGTACAGCTTTGATGTACTCCTTTCCCGATTTGGAACCAGTCTTTTGTTCCATATCCAGTTCTAACTGTTGCTTCTTGACCTGCATACAGATTTCTCAGGAGGCAGGTCAGGTGGTCGGGTATTCCCATCTCTTGAAAATTTTTCCGTAGTTTGTTGTGGTCCACACAGTCAGAGGCTTTGGCGTAGTCAATAAACCAGAAGTAGATATTTTTCTGGAACTCTGTTGCTTTGCAATGATCCAACAGATGTTGGCAATTTGATCTCAGGTTCCTCTGCCTTTTCTAAATCCAGCTTGAACATCTGGAAGTTCACCGTTCATATATTGTTGGAGCCTGGCTTGGAGAATTTTGAGCATTACTTTCCTAGTGTGTGAGATGAGTGCAGTTGTTTGGTAATTTGAACATTCTTTAGCGTTGCCTTTCTTTGTAAATCGAGTGAAAATTGACCTTTTTCAGTTCTATGGCCCCTGCTGATTTTTCCAAATTTGCTGGTATACTGAGTGCAGCACTTTGACAGCATCGTCTTTAAGGATTTGATATAGCTCAACTGGAGTTCCATCGCCTGTGCTAGTGTTGTTCGTAGTTATGCTTCCTAAGGCCCACTTGACTTTGCATTCCAGGATGTCTGGTTCTAGGTGAGTGATCACACTATCATGATTATCTGGATCATGAAGGTCTTTTTTGTCGAGTTCTTCTGTGTATTCTTACCACCTCTTCTTAATATCTTCTGCTTCTGTTAGGTCCATACCGTTTCTGTCCTTTATTGTGACCACCTTTGCATGAAATGTTCCCTTGGTGGCTCTCATTTTCTTGAAGAGATCTTCCCATTGTATTGTTTTCCTCTATTTCTTTGCATTGATTGCTGCGGAAGGCTTTCTTATCTCTCCTTGCTATTCTTTGGAGCTCTGCATTTAAATGGGTGTATCTTTCCTTTTCCCCTTTGCATTTAGAGTCTCTTATTTTCTCAGCTGTTTGTAAAGCCTCCTCAGACAACCATTTTGCCTTTTTGCATTTTTTTTTTCTTTGGGGATGGTCTTGATCACTGCCTCCTGTACAATGTTATGAACCTCCGTCCATAGTTCTTAAGGTACTCTGTCTATCAGATCTAATCCCTTGAATCTATTTGTCACTTTTAGTGTATAATTATAAGGGATTTGTTTTAGGAGCAGTAACCCCACAAGAGGCTGATGCAGACTTGCCTGTGAGTGTCCAGGAGTCCCTTGTGGAGGCGTGGGTCAACGGTGGGTGCTGCAGGGTCTGGGGCACTGAGTGTGGCAGTGTGTGCATGGACCTTTTGAAGGAGGTTGTCATTATCTTCATTACCTCCACCATAGTTTGGTCTCAGGTCAGACAACAGGGAGGGAACATAGTCTGGCCCATCAACAGAAAATTGGATTAAAGATTTACTGAGTATGGCCCCGCCCATTAGAACAAGACCCAGTTTCCCCCACAGTCAGTCTCTTCCATCAGGAAACTTCCTTAAGCCTCTTATCCTTATCCCTCAGAGGACAGACAGATTGAAAACCACAATCACAGAAAACTAATCAAACGTCACATGGACTACAGCCTTGTCTAGCTCGATGAAATTATGAACCATGCCCTGTAGAGCCACACTCAAGATGGATGCATCATGGAGGAGAGTTCTAACAAAACGTGGTCCACTGAAGAAGGGAATGACAAACCACTTCAGTATTCTTGTTTTGAGAACCCCATGAACCATATGAAATGGCAAAAAGATATGACACTGAAAGATGAGCTCCCCAGGTCAGTAGGTGCCCAATATGGATGGGCACCAATATGGATAAGAGTGGAGGAATAACTCCAGAAAGAATGAAGAGACAGAGACAAAGCAAAAACAACACCCAGTTGTGGATGTGACTGGTGACGGAAGTAAAGGAATCAGTGAACTAAAATAGACTGGAATGGGCGAATTTAACTCAAGTGACTATTTTATCTACTACTGTGGGCAAGAATCCCTTAGAAGCCCTCGCAGTCAACATAAGAGTCCGACATGCAGTTCTTGGGTGCAAGCTCAAAAACAACAGAATGGTCTCTGTTTGTTTCCAAGGCAAACCATTCAGTATCACAGTAGTCCAAGTCTATGCCCCAGCCAGTCATGCTGAAAGAAGCTGAAGTTGAAAAGTTCTATAAAGACCCAAAAGACTTTCTAGAACTAACACCCAAAAAAGATGTCCTTTTCATTATAGGGGACTGGAATGCAGAAGTAGGAAGTCAAGAGATACCTGGAGTGACAGGCAAATTTGGCCTTGGAGTACAAAATGAAGCAGGGCAAGGGTAACAGAGTTTTGTCAAGAGAACACGCTGGTCATAGCAAATACCCTCAATCCAACAATACAAGAGAAGACTCTACACATGGACATCACCAGATGGTCAATACCAAAATCAGACTGATTATATTCTTTGGAGCCAAAGATGGAGCAGCTCTCTACAGTGAGCAAAAACAAGACCAGGAGCTGACTGTGGCTCAGATCATGAACTCCTTATTGCCAAATTCAGACTTAAATTGAAGAAAGTAGGGAAAATCACGGGACCGTTTATATATGACCTAGATCAAATCCCTTACAATTACACAATGGAAGCAGTTTACCTAATTTGCATTTAATATAGTAAAAGATCCATGTATGTTACATACAGATTTTTAGTTCATTTTAAATTACTCGAATGTGAATAGTTTACTTCATATTGCTATATGAAAATCAAATAATTAATCTTAATGTAATTTTTAGTCCTGTACTAGCAAGAAGCTGTATGTTCGTTTCATGTTATTACTTTTAAGGTTGTTTGGAAAATAGCAACTTGAGTAATTGAAAAAGTAAGAAATATAGAAACACTTCATACATCACTGTAAAACAAGAAATTTTTTTTGGAGGAAGGAATGTGACAAATGAGGTCACCATGTAGAAAGTATGTCATTTGCTGAACTTAACCCCATATTTTCCAAAATGCATTAGATGAAGTCATTAGGTTCAATGGAAATCAATGAAAGACAGTAAGAAAAGGAGGCATCTGGCACGCAACTGCTTGTTTCTGACCAGGTTAAGATCACTTAGGCTGGGAATGTTTCTCCTTTGTGTACTGACATGGCCTATTGCTATAGAAACTGTTGAGAACTACTGAAAAATTACAAGTCTCCTGTCAGTAATACAACTTGCACAGCTGCAATCATTTATACTTTGTGTGCTGCTCAAGCATGGCTTCTATTGAAATCACTTGGGTTAAATTCTCAAAGTACCACAGTGTGGAAAGAACATTTTGGAAACGTGGATTTTAAGCTGAAGTTTATGCTATCTTCTGAGAGCATGTTCTGTAAAAGGTTAATGAATAACAGGAAATCAAGGTAGGTTTTCTGAATACTGACCTGTGGGTGGCACTAGTGAAAAAGAACCAGCTTGTTAATGCAGGAGAGTAGAGAAACACGGGTTCAGTCCCTGAATCAGGAAGATCCCCTGAGAAGGGAAATCAGCCCACTCCAGAATCCCATGGACAGAAGGGCCTGGCTGGCTTCAGTCCATGAGGTCACAAAGAGTCAGACGCAATTGAAGTGACTTAGCATGCATGCCTGACTTGTTTTCTATTTGCAGTTATTATTATAAAATTTTTCACTGGTGTTTATTTTCATTTCTACATGAATAACATCACAAATTATGCTTTACAAAACCTATGTATTTGAATAGAATTCTTATGAAATATCTAAATTACTGCATCTTTTTGAAATAATTCTTTTATCATTTACAGTAAAAATAAAATTAAGGTTGTTATCATTGTGTAAATATTTTGATATGGTATGGACCTAACAGAAGCAGAAGATATTAAGAAGAGGTGGCAAGAGTACACAGAAGAACTATACAAAAAAAGTCTTAGTGGCCCAGATAACCACATTGGTGTGATCACTCACCTAGAGCCAGACATCCTGGAATGCAAAGTCAAATGGGCCATAGAAGCATAACTACGAACAACACTAGTACAGGTGATGGAACTCCAGTTGAGGTATATCAAATCCTTAAAGACGATGCTGTGAAAGTGCTGCACTCAATATACCAGCAGATTTGGAAAACTCAGCAGTGACCACAGAACTGCAAAATGTCGATTTTCACTCCAGTCCCAAAGAAGGACAGTGCCAAAAAATGTTCAAATACTGCACAATTGCACTCATTTCATATACTGGCAAAGTAATGCTCAAAATTCTCCAAGCTAGGCTTCAACAGTACATGACCCAAGAACTTCTAGATGTTCAAGCTGGATTTAGAAAAGGCAGAGGAACCAGATATCAAATCCCCAGCATCTGTTGGATAATAGAAAAAGCAAGAGAATATCAGAGAGGCATCTACTTCTGCTTGATTGACTATGCTAAAGCCTTTGACTGTAGGATCACAACAAACTATAGACAATTCTTAAAGAGATGAGAATGCAAGACCACCTTGCCTGCCTCCTGAGAAATCTGCATGCAGGTCAAGAAGCGACAGTTAGAACTGGACATGGAACAATGGACTGGTTCCAAATTGGGAAAGGAGTCTTTCAAGGCTCTATACTGTCACCCTGTTTATTTAACTTATATGCAGGGTACATCATGCCAGATGCCAGGCTGGATAAAGCACAAGGTGGAATCAAGATTGCCGGGAGGGATGCCAATCACCTCAGATATGCAGATGACACCACCCTTATGGCAGAAAGTGAAAAGGAACTAAAGAGCCTCTTGATGAAAGTGAAAGAGGAGAGTGAAAAACCTGGCTTAAAATTCAACATTCAAAAAACTAAGATCATGGAATCCGGTCCCATTTCTTCGTGGAAATAGGTGGGGAAACAGTGGAAACAGTGAGAAACTTTCTTTTCTTGGGCTCCAATATCACTGCATGTGGTGATGGCAGCCATGAAATTAAAAGACTGCTCACTCCTTGGAAGAAAAGCTTTGACCAACTTAGACAGCACATTAAAAAGCAGAGACATTACTTTGCCAACAAAGGTCCATCTAGTCAAGGCTATGGTTTTTCCAGTAGTCATGTGTGGTTGTGAGAATTGGACGATAAAGAAAGCTGAGCGCCAAAGAATTGATGCTTTTGAACTGTGGTGTTGGAGAAGACTCTTGAGAGTCCCTTGGACTGCAAGGAAATCAAATCAGTCCATCCTAAGGAAATCAATCCTGAATATTCATCGGAAGGACTGATGTTGAAGCTGAAACTCCAATACTTTGACCACCTGATGCGAAGAAATGACTCATTTGAAAAGACCCTGATGCTGGGAAAGATCCAAGGCAGGAGGAGAAGGGGACAAAAGAGGATGAGATGGTTGGATGGCATCACAGACTCAATGGACATGAATCTGGGTAAACTCCGGAAGTTGGTGATGGACAGGGAGGCCTGGTGTGCTGCATTCCATGGTGTAGCAAAGAGTTGGACATGACTGAGTGACTGGACAACAATAATATTTTGACGCATCATCTGAAAATATTTTAATATTCAAATTTAATAAACTTTTAATTGTTTTATAATCAAGAAGTCAAGATTTACATTGAAGTTCTATGTATCAATCTACTGAGTTATTAATTTTAATTGTCTAGTGAGAGAGTCTATTGAACAGAAAAGCAAAAAGCTCTATAGATAGTAGAAAGAAATCTTTTTATATGGTACTTTATGAACTCAAATCAAAGATTTTATGTTCTTAGATATTTTATATGCTAACAGAATGCTTATATTTTAGCCTGAGTTGAAAAGTTTACTTTTTTGTCTAGCTCTTGATGTGAAACACATCATAAGATTCTGAAACACGTTTAGAGTAAAACCAAACCTGTAGACCAAATCTATAAATGAGCTAAATTTAGACTAAGTTCTATCCTTGACTGAATGTCTTGTGGCAGTTGAACTCTGTAAGAAAATTTAGCCCAGGCTAGTAGCTATTCCGCTGTGATATTTTATTGTTAGAGTTCTGTTTTGTTTCTCTGTTTACATTCTCTGTTTTACTAGTATAGGAATGTCACTACTGCTATTTAATTCCGTCCTGATTTTTTTACTGTAACTGTTTTCTCTCCGTGAATGTATAGTCTATAGATTAAACATAAATTTAGTAAATTCAGTAGTTTCTGTAAGAGTGGAAATAACTGGCTTAACCACCTTCTCATTCTGTATTCCTAGGTAATTTCAACAGTTTTCAAAGTCTGAGTTACCACCTCTGGTTGAATGAGCCCCAAATACGTAGCTATAATTTTCTTGACTTCCAGATATCAATGTCCCATAGATTCTGCAGACTCAATTCATTCAAAATTTAATTCATTATCTTCCTGAACAACTTGCTTCTTTTTCACGTGCTTTTTTGGTTAGTGAGATACCCCCTCCCTTTTTTTTTCTTCTTCAGCTTGATACTCCAGAAGCATCTTGATTCTTTATTGTCCTTCTTATTCCTGATATAGTTTTTCTACTTTGTCTTAATCGTCTGTCACAAGGATTTATTTAAGAATGTGAAATTATTATGTTTACCTCTTACCCTTTTCCTTCTCTACTGCTTTGCCAGAAATACTACTGAAATTTTCTGACTTCTTAAAAATACTTTATGCAGTTAAGTTTTAACCTTGAGAACAACTAAGAGCAACCTGTCTTTCATTTTGTTCATCCAGTGTCTTAATACTATTATCATATTCTACAAAGTAGTAATAAAGCCCTTGCCTAAGCAAGCAAGCAAAACTAAAAGCTATTTCATAAATATGAGGAAAATTACAGTATATCATGGACTTGTAAGAGATGTATATTTTTAATTTCTTTGTCCAATAAAATTCTAAACAAATAACAGCAGCAAAACACCTAAGGTTAGTTTTATAGAACTTACAAATGTTAATTTCAAAGAGATCAAAATAATTTAGTTTGCCCTTCTTGTTTTATAAAGAATAACTGTTAGTTAGTAAAGTAGTACAAATAGCTACCATTTACTAAATATCTATTTTATGCATGAAGTGCAAGTAATCTACATATGTATCTTATTTTCTGCTTCAGCATAACTTTATTAAGTTAAATACTATTACTATTTCCATGATACTTTAAAAAAGTATTTATTTGACGGTGTGTGCATGCTCAGGTGTGTCCAACTCCCTGACCCCATGGACTATATAGCCCGCCAGGCTCCTCTGTCCATCGGATTCTCCAGACAAGAATACTGGAGTGGATTGCCAGTCCTCCTCCAGGGGATCTTCCTGATCCTGGGATTGAACCCATATCCCCTGCATTGGCAGGCAGATTCTTTAACACCGAGCCACCTGTGAAGCTGTTGTTTGATGGCACTGGGTCTTAATTGCCTCCTGGGTCTCTTCAGTCTTTGTGTCATGCGGGATCTGTAGTTGTGGTGCTCAGGATCCTTTTTGTTTTTTTTTGCAGCATGTGGGATCTATATAGTTCCCTGACCAAGTATTGTTCCCAGGTCCCCAAGATTGGGAGTGTGGAATCTTAGCCACTAGACTACCAGGAAATTCCTCCACTATACTAGATTAGATAAATTTTTCAACGTCATCATTTAGAATTTGGTAATATTTTATTATAGTGGCCTTTGTATAATGAGATTTGATAAGGATTTAAGATTTTAAAAGATGTTTTTCTTTTTATCTATTTTAATTGGTAATACTATATATGTTTTCATACATATATATTTGTGATTCGATTTCCACATATTGAAATTTACGTTTATTCATAGAGAATCATCATGAATATTCCAAAATAATTGTTCTTAAAGGCACATATAGGTTAAATTCTCAAGGCTCACTATTCTATTATTAAAGCATTTATCCTTTTGAACTAATCATTTGACATGCTTTTTGCAACTAACTCTTAGAATTTTATGTATTACACATAATTTTAAAAAATACCTTTAGTTTAAAATTTTCAATTAGTTATTTCATTACTGGTTATTGCAATACCAAAAACGATATAAAAATGGCTTCATATTTTAAGGAAAATATTAAAGGAGTATAATTTATCTTGCATGATTGGTAGCTGACAATGAAAGGATAAAAGGGAGCTTAATATAAGTATTTATAAGCCGTTATAAGAAATTATAGTAGGAATTATTTCTCCATGTTTATAAAAGTATCACTTTTGACATGCAAGATGATTTATAAAAGAAACAGGGCTCTGTTGATGCTTACTGAATAAAATAACAGGTGTATATAGGTGATATGTTTTAACCAAGTTGTGTTGTTATGCACATCCGTTTAGCAGAGTTTTTTTTTCTTACAGGTTTTCTTTTCTGTGAGTATATTTTATTAATAACGGTGGGTTTTCACTTGTGAAGCATTTTGTTTAAACTGATTTCTATCATTATAGAAACACCTGCTGCATTCCCAGACACTGTAAAGGAAAAAGAAGCACCAACCCCTGGTGAGGATATTCATCTAGAAAGTTCCATTCCTCATACCGATTCAGGAATTGGAGAGGAGCAAGTGGCTAACATCCTGAATGGGGCAGAATTAGAGACTAGCACAGGCCCTGATGCTATGAGTGAACTGTTATCCACCTTGTCGAATGAAGTGAAAAAGTCACAGGAAAGCCTGACCGAGAACCCCAGTGAAATATTGAAGTCTGCACCATCGATATCTAGCATAAGTCAAACCAAAGGCATCAATGTCAAGGAAATACTGAAAAGTCTCGTGGCCGCCCCAGTCGAAATTGCAGAATGTGGCCCTGAGCCTGTCCCATACCCAGACCCAGCATTGAAGAGAGAAGCGCAAGCTATTCTTCCTATGCAGTTTCATTCCTTTGACAGGTAGGTTCTGAACTTACTATTCACAGTGCTCCATGTATAGAAGGAAAATTAGTGTCTGTTTAATTTAAAAATATTAGGCAAAAAAAAAAAAAATTAGGCAGATCTTGCAAACATGTTTATTACTGTAGATTCTTATCACAAAGACTATCAAAGTGATAGGCCAACCTGATTGATCTCATAGTCAGACATTTTAATTATATGTTTCAAAAAAGGGGCTTCAGTATGAAATGGGGGATGACACATTGAATTGGAAATAGGGTAACACAGATTCTGATTATGACCTATCATCAAGTGACTACTGTACATTGGAGAAGTGATTTTATATGTATGTGTGTGTTTATATTATGTACATACATATATATATATATGTATACATATATGTTTATAGCTATATACATATATG
Source organism: Bos indicus x Bos taurus (assembly GCF_003369695.1). Taxonomy (NCBI): domain Eukaryota; kingdom Metazoa; phylum Chordata; class Mammalia; order Artiodactyla; family Bovidae; genus Bos; species Bos indicus x Bos taurus. The sequence goes on along the minus strand of NC_040087.1, from coordinate 25,921,906 downwards.
TGAGGTAATCGACAAGTAATTGTTTTTTGTTTTAAAGAGAAAAAAGTAAGTAAATCAGATATTTCTTAAACTGTAATGTCAAAATAAATATACAGTCAGAATGCAGTTTCTATTCCATATTGTTTTCTCTAAAATAGATAAACTGCTTTGTCCAAGTTAGAGCCAGTACTTTTTGAGTTTAGGGGTTGAGGTGTGGCAAAAAAGGCATTTTCAGTTAGGGTGCATTATCTTTTTTATACATAAATAGGATTTTAAAATTGCTTATAAACATTTTAACCAGTGTCCTACAGATACTTTTTGAAAATCTATTGTGAAAATATAAATGACATTAGTCATCATGTCAGATATAAAGAGAGAATCAGTTTTGTTTTCTGTGCACCTACAGTAGTTAAAGGAGATAAAATCTTTGCAAATATGTGTCATATAAGGTAAAATGTGTTAAGTATCAGACATTTTTTAACAACTAAAAAAGCAGGGATATAAGAAATTATTTCTTTTTTTAGTAGTTTAGAGGTTTATTCATATAGTTCCTTGGATATTCGCTATGCCATTTCATATTTAGTTTGCATTCCTAAGAGATATGTGTATGTGTGCTAATGAATTTATATAAGCATAACCACATAAGTATTTTTAATTGTATATATTTATAAATCTATCTATAAATAACTGTTATAATAGTTTAATTTGGGATCTTAAGTTTTATGTTCCTTTTAAAGTTCTGTATCTAAATTTTGTTAACATATAAGCAGTAGAAAAAGAGAAATATTGTGATTTGTATAAGAGAATCCAGTGAAATAAAGATTAGGTAAAATCTTTCCTAATTTGGATTATTGTTAGGACAATTTTTTTCATTAAAACTTAACAAAGCTGTCACCTGAGTGCCAATATTCTTAGCCACTCAAAATTTATTACACTTTTGAGGATATTGCTTTACAAAAAATAGAACTTTCCATTTGTTCTTAGTAGCATTTGTGCAAAATGCAGTGGGAGTGCAGTCATTATTCAAAATTGCATAAGTAGAAATGAAATCGTGGAGCACAAAGCGTATTCCAATTCTTTTTAGGAGAAGGGTCTCCAGTGTAGTTAATATATGCAGTAGCTCAAGTACTATCAAATGTAAATGATGAGGTGATACTGATGAAAGGAGGGGATTGAGGTCTCAGGGGGCGCTGATGACGGATTGAACAGAAGCGGCCTTGCACTGCACGTAACTCAAGTCTGTCGTCTTCACCGCTCAAAGCCATAATGGGAGGTGGCAGTTTGAAATGAGTTGCCACGGCAAAGAGTATTATTTTTGAAATGCTTTCACACAAATCACTAGGCCCTGCATACAACTTAGTTTCATGCTTTAATGTCATCAGGAGGCACAAATTGGTGTGTCTAATTGTTTGCCACCTGCCAGCAAAATGAGCTGCCAGCCAGCCAGACGGGTTTGATTGTCTGTCAGCCATTCAATAGATTGAGAGTGACAACATCAAAAATTTAACTTCAAACTCTGGAGCTTTGAGCAGCTTTTCAGAGACATCATCCCCACAAGTGCTTCTGGACAACTGCATTTTTCAATTATATTTGTGATATATTGCTACCATTTGCCTTAAAGTGTTATCTGTCTTAAGGTAGCTATAATTACATTATGAAGCATATAAACATATTTCTGAAGCACTAAAATCTGAAATTCAAGTTATGACATGTCTTTTAGCATCAGATTGAGTTCCTTGAAAATAGGATCCAAGAAGACAGACTTTAGATGCAAAGTCCTGAATACTTTTAGTTTCAAACACAGAATTATCTTGGGTCTTACTCTACCAATAATGTATTTTTCATTTTTATCTTTGGTTGAAAATAGCTATAAACTCAGTTGCTCATTTCTTTGTAACTAAATCATACATAATATTATACAATCCCAGTGGAAATCACCTAGGATTTTCCTTGATTTAGCCAATATTTTATTGGTTCTTTTGGAAACATGCTAGCGAAGCATTCTTTATATTTTCTCTAGATTGTAAGTTGGGAATAACTTCCTAAAACAACTGATGTCATAAGAGTCATACATTCAATTACATTTTTCATATGGAGTTTCTCTTCACTTAGGATGGCATTTTGACTAATTTCAGCATTTTGAAGTTTGTAATATCATTTTTATTAGGTAAATTGTAACATCAAAATTTAGAAACATTTAGACTTAACTAAAATAAACCTTTTTCCTTTAGTATTAAATCTTCCATCAGGTTGTATTATGAGACATCATATAAATATTCTCATCTGCATATATGGAAAGCACTGATTCTTTTTCTTTCATTTCCTCCAGACATCATCTGTGCAGATTGAAGTATATGTCTTTGATTTCACTGAGTGACCCTAACAAATTTATATTTATGACTGTAGAGCACTGAAACTGCTAGACATCCATTAGTGCTATTCTGTAGAGGGAACACCGTATGTATAGAGCAAGTGTGATAACGAAATTATAAGAACTTTCCTACTGTTCTATTACTACGAAGCAAAAATAAATACTTACGGTTTTATTTTTAAGAGAACAGTTTAATAATCTCATAATAGAACTTAGAGTATAGTTGCAAAGTTCCTCAATAATTCTATTTCTTCTGATAGATTTCTGTATAGATGTATAGTTTTTAAAATAGTCTAGCTGAGCTGTGTTTTTTTTTTTTTTTAATGTATTAGTAACAGCAACTGTAACTTTTAGATTGAGGGAACAGTTTTCTCTAAAACCATTCATTACGTTTTACCACATCTTTTAAACTAAAATTTAATCCTGCATATCCAAATGCTTTTAATCTTTTGACAATTTGGTGTATATATCTGTGATTTAGCTCAGTCTTAATTCCCCAGGATTCCTGAGACACCCCCTTAGTTTGGACAAAAGACAAAAAAAAAAGGCAGAGGACAATATGTTTGTCTCCATACATTTTAACTGTCATTATATTTCAAAAAATTGTTTTTCATCTTGGTTATCATCCAAAGCTTGTAATTGTGTTGCTTCTCTGACTAATAGACAATGATCTTATGGTGTATACTTCATCCCTTTTGATTTTAAAGACCTGCTTATGTTTGAATTACTGGGTTTGATATGATTAAGTGAAGTAGTTTGTATTTTTCCCCTAAAACATTTAGTATCCTTGCTTTCCAGTGTTTCATTCTCTGAAAAAGAAAATCTCTGGAGGAAAAAAAGTATTTTATAAATACTATTTGATTAAAAAACAATATAGATAGCCTTCATATTACTAAACTTCAAGTATAGGCTTTGTCTAAGTATTTTCCCTATAGATTTTTTTTAACATCAGTGCTTTAAATATTAGTGCTAAGAATGATAGTTTAGGATAAATAAAAAAAATTTTTTGTAGAAATGATGGAATCCTCCTACCTTGATTTCTTTAAGCTTAGAATTAAGTAAGAATATAAAAACTTATAATTATTGAGTACTTCAAATTCTGTCTTTATACTTTTCTAATGTTTTGTTAAGTATTTTGATCATATCACTTAAAGGATGAGCAGGTAAATGTAATCTAAATTGATTAATACTCTGCCAACCATTACAATTCAAAGTTTCAACGATACCGAGCTACTGAAATCCCACCTTTTATTATGTTCCAAGTGCCCTGGATATAGTATTTAAGGCCAGCTGTCAGATGATGCAGTTTTGACCCAGCATGGTTGTATTCTAATTTTCCCAATATTGTTGCCTTTTTCTCTCCTGACATTTCCACAGACAGTTCAATGAGTTGAAAAAGGCATCTCTCTTTAAAGTGTGAATTAATGAAATAGTTGTTTTTCATACATCCTATTTTTCTATTGGTATTCTAAATATTTTACAAAGTTCAGTTCAGTTCAGTCGCTCAGTCGTGTCTGACTCTTTGCGACCCCATGAATCGCAGCACGCCAGGCCTTCCTGTCCATTACCAACTCCCGGAGTTCACCCAGACTCATGTCCATCGAGTCAGTGATGCCATCCAGCCATCTCATCCTCTGTTGTCCCCTTCTCCTCCTGCCCCCAATCCCTCCCAGCATCAGAGTCTTTTCCAATGAGTCAACTGTTCTCATGAGGTGGCCAAAGTCCTGGAGTTTCAGCTTTAGCATCATTCCTTCCAAAGAAAAAAGGTATTCTAAATATTTTACAAAGTAGCAATTAATAAATCATGAAAATGATAGACTTGCAATTTCTAATGAGCTTCAGTAAATTGTAATATCACCTTAAAATCAGAAATAATTATTTTTTCTTCATAGTTTAATTTTTTTTTCTTTCAAGATAAATGTCTAATGTCAGTAAAACTTGTTAGAAAAAGAGTAATAATGCTGGAGAGGGTATGGAGAAAAGGGAACCCTCTTACACTGTTGGTGGGAATGCAAACTAGTACAGCCACTATGGAGAACAGTGTGGAGATTCCTTAAAAAACTGGAAATAGAACTGCCTTATGACCCAGCAATCCCACTGTTGGGCATACACACTGAGGAAACCAGAAGGGAAAGAGACACGTGTACCCCAATGTTCATCGCAGCACTGTTTATAATAGCCAAGACATGGAAGCAACCTAGATGCCCATCAGCAGATGAATGGATAAGAGAGCGGTGGTACATATACACAATGGAGTATTACTCAGCCATTAAAAAGAAAACATTTGAATCAGTTTTAATGAGGTGGATGAAACTGGAGCCTATTATACAGAGTGAAGTAAGCCAGAAAGAAAAACACCAATACAGTGTACTAATGCATATATATGGAATTTAAAAAGATAGTAACAATAACCCTGTATACGAGACAGCAAAAGGGACACTGATGTATAGAACAGTCTTTTGGACTCTGTGGGAGAGGGAGAGGGTGGGATGATTTGGGAGAATGGCATTGAAACATGTATAATATCATATATGAAATGAGTCGCCAGTCCAGGTCCGATGCACAATACTGGATGCTTGGGGCTGGTGCACTGGGACGCCAGAGGGATGGTATGGGGAGGGAGGAGGGAGGAGGGTTCAGGATGGGGAACACGTGTATACCTGTGGCAGATTCATGTTGTTATATGGCAAAACCAATACAATATTGTAAAGTTAAAAAAATAAATTTAAAAAAATTAAAAAATTAAAAAAAAATTTTTTTTAAAGTAATAATATAGAAATTAGGAGAAGTGGCTCTTAGTAGTGGATCTCTTTATAATTAGTTGTGTGACCCTTATCTATTCTCTTTGGTTCTCTGGGACTCAGTTTCCCAACATGGAAAATAATACATTGTTTCCAGAAAGTCCCATAAAGTATGAAAATCCTGGAATAAATGAGATAGCTTTATAATTAGTTTGAAAAAGTAGTAGATGACTATTAACTTGGCTAAAAGACCTGAACCCCAGAAAAGATTCGGTAGGCCTTTTTCAAAGCTATTACCTCACTTTAAGCTCTTGGCATCCCTGAAGTGTGTTCCCTCTGTTATCTTCCAGCTGGCCTCACTATTTTCCAGGTGTTGGCCCACCAAATGGACCTTCCACATTTATGCTAGAAATGTTTTTCTTAAATGTAAATCTCATGAAGATTTCTAAATAATATCTTGTTCTTACACAATAAAAGATGAACTTCTTAGGTTGAAATAGAAAGTCGTCACCTTTCACCAGCTATAATGATCTATTTACAGTTCTTCAATCTTTTATGATTTTTCATATCTCTTTGCCTTAAGAAGTTTTTGCTATTGAACTTTTATCTTCTTAGCTGAATCCCACTGATCCTTTTTGATTCAGCTTACTCTTCCCTGATAATGTTCATCCTTTATGTTTCTGAAAGTTCCTGTGCCTAACTCTAATCAGAGTGGTTACTGAAATATGTTGAACAGTTGATTTATTTGTCTCTTCTATTTTTTTTTTCAAGTATCTCTAAGGCATGGATTATGTCTTAACTTGTCTTATGTATCTCCTGACTTGTCAGTGTAGTTGTAATTCCCTTAACCTTTCGGTGTTCAATAAGTGTTATAGAAAAGAGGGAGCAAGTGGAAAGAAGAAAGGAGTTGTTTTAAAATCCATGAGCAATTATAAAACCCACTTGTCTTATTAAGTCACTATTTAAAAGCCATTTCTTATCTTCACTATCTCAGTTTACACTTAAGACAGTTCTTGAGTTGTGCAGATAAAATAGTATCCTTTTTACAAAATTCACATAACTAGTTAATGGCAATCTTAAAGATTTTTTTTAAGATCTTTAAGATTTTTTATTATAGTTATCTAGACTCTCAGTCTTTCTTGACTGACACGACCTGTATTCTAGATCTACTGTCATTCTAACTATTCTTTTATAAACATGATGCTTTTGTTGTTATTCTTGAAATATGGTGTCTAAAACTGCACATAGGATTTTATGAGGTCTAACAGACACAATATATCAGGATTATTGCTTCTTTCACTCTGGATACTGTTGCTGTGGTAGACCCAGATTGCATCAGTACTTTTGAGAGCCATCAGTTCAGTTCAGTTCAGTAGCTCAGTAGTGTCCAACTCTTTATGACCCCATGGACTGCAGCACCCAAGTCTTCCCTGTCCATCACCAACTCCCGGAGTTGACTCAAACTCATGTCCATCACGTCAGTGATGATATCCAACCATCTCATCCTCTGTCATCCCTTTCTCCTCCCACCTTCCACCTTTCCCAGCATCAGGGTCTTTTCAAATGAGTCAGTTCTTCGCATCAGGTTGCCAAAGTATTGGAGTTTCAGCTTCAGCATTAGTCCTTCCAGTGAATATTCAGGATTGATTTCCTTTAGGATGGACTGGTTGCATCTCCTTTCTGTCCAAGGGACTCTCAAGAGTCTTCTCCAACACCACAGTTCAAAAGCATCAGTTCTTCAGCACTCAGCTTTCTTAATAGTCTCTCACATCCATTCATGATTACTGGAAAAACCATAGCTTTGACTAGATGGACCTTTGTTGGCAAAGTAATGCCTCTGCTTTGTAATATGCTGTCTAGGTTTTCTTCCAAGGAGCAAGTATCTTTTAATTTCATGGCTGCAGTCACCATCTGCAGTGATTTTGGAGCCCAGAAAAATAAAGTCTCTCACTGTTTCCATTGTTTCCCCACCTATTTGCCATAAAGTGATGGGACCAGATGCCATGATCTTAGCTTTCTTAATGTTATGTTTAAGCCAGCTTTTTCACTGTCCTCTTTATTTTCATCAAGAGGCTCTTTAGTTCTTCTTCACTTTCTGCCATAAGGGTGGTGTCATTTGAGAGCCATAGCAGTACTAATGATAGCTAAGCTTTTTGGACCACTTACAGTGTTCCAGGTAAAATGCTAAACATTTGATATGTGTTAATAGTATATCATTTTATCTTTGTAACAATCTTACAAGGTGCAAACAATTATGAGTCTCATTTTTAAGGGTATGGAGAATGGGGCTTAGAGAATTTACTTGCTTGATACCTTAGAGGTAGAATTCTAACTCAGATATGTCTGACATTAAAAACCAGGCTTCTAGTCACTGTGTACTCTATTTATATCCCATGTTGTAGTAACTACTATACTGCTGAATTTGCTGTCAGTGAAGTGTCTGGAGGCTTTAATGTCAGCTAATATTAAATCAGATGTTTTCAGAAGTTTTAGTAGGAAGACATTTAATGTTGTTTGCATTTATTTACAAACCATCAGTACAAGTTGTTGAGATGAAATTCTTTTCCCTTATTCATATAACTCATTTTTATTAATACACATCTCAGAGCTTCAGTTCTTGACAAGATGCCTTGTCACAGAGAGTTTGTACGAAGTTGGTAATGATCAGTTAATCAGGAAACTTTGGCTATATATATATTTTTTTGTACCATTTACAAATACACCTCATAGCACTATCAATCAGTTTGTGTTTCTTTATTTTATCCATAGGAATTTTAATGAAAGATTTAGGGGAAAAATGATAATTTTACTTCTTTTCAAATCAAGAATTGATAACTTTGTTTTCTTGCTAGCTAGTCAATGAAATAGTTTATAAGTTTAGGAAAGAGTTTTGACGATAAATCCAAAATATTAGTTTGGTTTCTTTTCTGTTGATCTTTGTGTATATCATTGTAAATAAATACCTTACCTTATAGGCACAGAATTATTTCAATTTAGAAAGTGGTAACAATTATTAACATTTATAAGGCATCTCTTTTTTAAAAATTATTATTATTATTTCTTTTACTTTACAATATTGTATTGGTTCTGCCACACATCAACATGAATCCGCTATGGGTGTACGCATGTTCCCCATCCTGAACCTCCCTCCCACCTCCCTCCCCGTACCATCCCTCCGGGTCATCCCAGTGCACCAGCCCCAAGCATCCTGTTTTGAACCTGGACTGGCGATTCATTTCTTATATGATATTATACATTTTTCAGTGCCATTCCCCCAAATCGTCCCGCCCCCTCCCTCTCCCACAGAGTCCAAAAGATTTTCTATACATCTGTGTCTCTTTTGCTGTCTTGTGTACAGGGTTATCATTACCATCTTTCTAAATTCCATATATATGCGTTAATATACTGTATTGGTGTTTTTCTTTCTGGCTTACTTCACTCTGTATAATAGGCTCCAGTTTCATCCACCTCATTAAAACTGATTCAAATGTATTCTTTTTAATGGCTGAGTAATACTCCATTGTGTATATGTATCACCGCTTTCTTATCCATTCATCTGGTAATGGACATCTCTTAATTTGACATGGTTCTTTTAAATGCAGTCTCATTTAATTTATCCAGGTATATGTGAAATAAATCATATTTGCCTTTCCATTTTTACTGAAAAACTGAAATTTAATATCACGTAGCTTGAAGTGATTTAGTTGTCAAGCCTTAATCTTCTAACTCCACATCCTATACACTCTCCATAATGTCACACCACCTCTCAGTGAAATAAAGTGTTTGATCAGGAATGGTCAATGAAGGGATTGAAAGCATAGTGTGTGCTTTTGGAAATTTAATAAGATAGTTGAAAGTACAAGGTTGAGTCTAATGAATTGACTCTATCCATTAAGGAAAAAAGAAAAAAGTATCCAGAAAGAGCTAACGGAAGAATTTGGGAGGGCAGAGGTTAAAATTATCTAACATTATAATTACTATGGTCACAAAAATATTTTAAATGCCCTGAATTTGAAAATAATAATCCTTATAAATTTAAATTTTTTTACATTAGTCATTTTTGTTTTAAAAATTGTTGGTATTAAAGAAGTTTAAACCATAGACTTGTCAATGAGCCATTGATACAGTTTCCTTTAAATAGAGCTTTTTAATAAGAAAATTAAATTTTTCTTTACAATCTAAAAGACCTAGTTTAAAAGGTCTATTTTAGGCACGTCCCTGATGGTCCAGTGGTTAAGACTCCATGCTCACATTGTAGGAGGCCTGGGTTTAATCCCTTGTCAGGGAACTAGACCCCGCATGCCAAAACTGAGAGCCCTCATGCCTCAATTAAAGGCCTGGTACAGCCAAAAAACTAAAATAAAATAACGTCTCAGAGACAGTACTTTAAAAAGACCTAATTTAAATTGGATATATTTTTTCTGACATTCACTTGTTTTCAGGCATTATATTTGAACTTAAAATAACTCATACATCTACTTTCAAGATAAATAAGTGAGTAATGCTTGAAAGTATTTATTAAATAGAATTGGTGTACTGTAAACTTTGAGAAAGATGAAGCTTCACTGAAAGAAAGTAAAAATATTTATTATGTTAAAGAAATGGTTTCTTTGTCTTTTAAATTGACTCTTCACATCTATTTATTATTTAAGGTTAACACAAATGTTAAGTTCAGAATTTTTTTTAATGAAATTCATTTAAGTATGCTAAAGAAACGAGAACATTTTCAACTCCTAAGCTCACAAAGTCAGTGTTTGAAAACTAAAGAGATCTTTTACCGAATGTCCAGTGTATCCTCTCATTTCTCTTTCATTATAATAGTATCCCTATTATGAAAAACAACTCAATTTTATTCAGGGAAATAAAGTTTAATTTTATTGTTTGTTGTTGTTTATTCTCTTAAGTCATGTCTGCCTCTTTTGCGACCTCATGAACTGTAACCTTACAGTCTCCTCTGTCCACGGGGTTTCTCAGGCCAAAAAAAAAAAATAATAGGAGTATTTTTCCTTCTCCAGGGGATCTTCCCAACTCAGGGATCAAACCCATGTCTCCTGGATTTCAGGCAGACTCCTTACCACTGAACCAGTTTGTTATTCCGTACTCCTTGCCTTAATATTTAGCTTTACTATGAAGAAGTTCAGAATTTGGCTTTCAAATGTTTTTATGACTATTTTCCACATTTAGAATGTAATAGAGATACAATGGACACTTTATATATGTATATTTACAAAAAAATCCCTATGTACATATATGAAAAATATTCTAACCAGAGCACACCTTTTTCACATTTTCCTAAGGTCATGATTATAGACCACATGTCATCTTTAAAAAAGATGTCCAAATTCTAGATTCTACGTAAATATTTGCCAAATAAATGGTAATAGTTAACACTTTACAGTATATCCTTACTGTCTATATTATTTTCACCAATGAAGTTGCAATCAGAAAAAGGAAAAAGAAAGAGGAGAAAATTTGATGATAGGACTTCCCTGGTGGTCCAGTGATTGAGACTTCACCTTCAAATGCAAGGGGCGCAGGTTCAATCCCTGTTCGGGGAGCTAAGATCTCATAAACCAAAATGTAAAAGAGAAGCAATATTGTAACAAATTCAGTAAAGACTTAAAAAATGGTCCACATCAAAAAAATGTTTTCTAAAAGATAATTTAATGTTGATTACATGTATCTGCCAATAGAAGATTAGAATTCATCTTAGACATTGTATTATTTTTCATCATTTCTTTGCAGGAGTGTTGTGGTCCCTGTTAAGAAGCCACCTCCAGGTAGTTTAGCTGTAACCACTGTAGGAGCCACTGCTGCTGGAAGTGGACTGCCAACAGGCAGTACCTCTAATATATTTGCTGCTACTGGAGCTACACCAAAAAGTATGATTAATACAACAGGTATTGTCCTTATCTATTTTTGTGATACTTCATCTTTTTCTTTCTGTTTTCTGTATCTTCATTTTTTCTGCTTATTTGATCTTAAAAATTAAAATACTGTGATTATTTTAAGATTATCTTAATCTTTAAGAAGATTATTCTTCATGTTTTCAGATTTTGTAATTCTAGGGTAAACTTTTTAGGCACTTTTGAGAACACTATGGGTTTTGTTTTGAGTCTTCTCAAAACAAGATGCTGTTTACTTTCATAGTGAACTCAGATTGCTTAAGGATATTTGGGGAGCAAAGCCAAAATATAATTTGAACACTGACATTTGATATGTAAAAATTAGTAAACTGTATCAAGAATATTAAAATATACTATATATATTAGTGACAGCAAATGGATTTAGTAACATTTTCTGGTTGAAACCTAATATATACTTTTCACAAAGCTCCCCTAAGAACCTTGACGATATGCAAGAGCCTCAACTTAACAAAAACTGCATGTGAATAAGAACCATTGTTTGACATTGTATTAATTTATATACTTAGATTACAATTATATCCATTCATTGTCCAACATTTTCCTAAAAATTCTAGAAACAGAAAAATTCCAAATCACTACAATTTTTAAAAGCCTGCCTAAAATAACTTTTTTATTTTTTTGTAAATTTCCAGAAATGCTCCTGTTGATTATTAGCAAAATAAATCCTTACCCAAATCTTTGTGATTCCATTTTAGGTATTTACACAACGCAAGATGATCCCTGACTTTCCTTCCCTGACTATAGTAGCCTTCTCTTCTCCAAACTGTATAGCCTTGAACTTTTCCATCTATTATCATTACTTAGATTATTCCCATTTTTATTAATTTCATAGCTCTTTGTGCTTTCTGTATTTATCTTGTTTATCATACCACCTGAGTCCTGACACATCATGAACAGCACATTTATGGGGTTGTAGTAAGTAGAACGTACTCTATGAAGCATATTTATGTTAGCAAATAAACATCATTAATGGCATTGTGTTAAAGAACAAAACATCTTTGATTTATACATACTAAAACAAGTATTTATTTCTAACTTGTTTGAAGACTTCTTATATAAAGTTTTTTTTTTTTTTTCTATTTAGTTTATAGCCTTACTCTTTATATTCATTCTGCTTTCTAGAGGAAAGAATAAAAATGTTTTCCTTTTAGCAAAATGTAAACTCAGGAAAGTGTTAAGAACTTTAAAATATGCCAGTGTAGTAGGAAAAAAAAAATCTGCATTTGGTGTTTATGGACTAAATCCTTACTTTTATGAGTAAAAAGCAAATAATTTATTTTTTATATTTATTTGAAACAAGGTATGATATTTTCCTTGAATTTCTATTCTATGAATTAATAATAGATTTAGAAAGTGATGGTAGCCAGAGGTCTAGTCATAGTATAAAACATATATTACAATAAAAATGTAGGCAATGAATATCCTCCTTAGAAATACATATATATAGATACACAAACAGACACACAAATAACCTGAGGGTCAGCATCTAAACTGGACCCAAAACTAGTTTAGATTTTGGCACAAACGTGCTGTGTAAGTGTTGTTGTGAAATCCAGGTTTTATGGATATTAATGTAAGATAAGATAAAGATAACATTTAGGAACACTAGATGTCCCTCAACTCCATGGCTATTTAATATATGGTGTAATATAGGAAAATCTGTTCTAAAATGGCATCTTCATATCGTTGAGGAAACTCGTTATTTTAAAATTGGGTACAAATATACTTATTATAGTCCTTCTTAAGCTATCATATTAAAATAAGCATTGATGCTTCAGGGCCACAAATTTATGTTGAGACAGTTTATTGCTAATTATATCTTAAATGATGAAAACTAAAAGTATAACAACATAGCAATGAAAAAGCAGATAGTATTTTCACATCTAAATTTGCTTTGTTTTATCAGACTCATTTTATCTAAAATTGTTTTCATTTGTTGATGTCTTTTATTTATACCCCATTTGTAATCTGTAGTTTTGTTAGCATAATATAAGTAAATAAACTGTTTCAATGCAATAGCTATTTTTAATAATTATAGTTATTAATGTACTGTTGGCCAAATGATTTTTTAAATGGCCTAATTCTATTTTGAAATTCAGATGAATTTTTTTTCAAACTCAGTAATGATGTAATGAAAATTATTTTGTTCAATAAGTTTGTATTTAAGACTAAAAACTATTATTTTGGGAACAGGTGCCGTGGATTCGGGGTCTTCGTCTTCTTCCTCGTCTTCTAGTTTTGTGAATGGTGCTACCAGCAAAAACCTTCCAGCTGTTCAAACTGTTGCTCCAATGCCAGAAGATTCGGCTGAAAACATGAGGTATTCATAACTAATTGTTGTTTTCACTCATTTTACTCCCTTCCTTCCACCTCAAAAAAGAGTGAAACAGTATTCATTAAGTTTAAAGATACAGTTAAGAATTCTTAAGAATGTTTAAGTATGTATTTCATTGTTTTGATATTTTTAGATAATTATTCATTATGTAAAAATCATTTATTATATTTCAGAGTCTAAACTGAGAAGTCTTGAATGGTTTTCAAGATCTGTTTCCTGAATTTATAATCCACTGTCATATAGCACATGTTACAGTGTCATGTAAGGTAGAAGCATGCACATGGGCACATAATAAAACTGGACAAGATGTGGTGGGGTGGTGAGTTTAAAATATAGGCTTTCAGAATACAGTTATATGTAACATATATAACTGGAGGTAGAATCACCAAACATTATCTTTTGTATCTTGATAAATAGATAAAAATGATTTGTAGTAACATATCAAACAACATGGCTTCCCTGGTGGCTCAGTGGTAGTCAGGTTTGATAGTCAGGTTAGTCAGGTTTGATCCCTGGATTGGGAAGATCCCCTGGAGGAGGAAATGGCAACCCACCCCAGTGTTCTGGCCTGGAGAATCCCATGGACAGAGGAGCCTGATGGGTTACAGTCCATGGGGTTGCAAAGAGTTGGACATGACTGAAGCAACTTAGCATGCATACATCAAAGAACATTCCTAGAAGAGATTGGCCCACATGCTTGATGTAAAATTGCACATACACACACACATTTATTCATGTTCTCAATTCAAGTATCACACAAATGTAGACTATAAAAGCTCAGTGAAAGAATGATGTTGTGTCACCACCACTCAAGGCAAAAAACAGAGTATTGCAAGTACCTCAAAGCCCCCATCTTATGTGCCTTTTTTTGACTCTATTCTTGCTCTTCTTCATATCCACCACTCTGACTTGAAACTGGATTAGTTTTGTCTTTTTTGAATTTTATATGAATGGAATTGCACAGTATGGGTTCTTTTTGTCTCTGCCTTCTTCTGTTCAACATTATGTTTCTGAGATTTTATCTGTATTGCATGTAGCAATAGTTTTGTTCATGTTTATTTCTTAGTGGTATATACTACAGTTTATTAATCTGTTTTACTGATGATGGGTATTTGAAATTTTCCAGGTTTGCACTATTACAAGTAATGCTACTTTTTTACATAACAATGCTGTTTATACATTACTCTTAGGTATACTACACATTTGTATGCATATATGTTGGGTAAATAACTAAGTGGAATTGCTGGTTCATATGTGTCTGTTCAGTTTTACTGGATAATGACAAATGTTTTCCAAAGTGGTTGATACAAGTTTACTAAACTCAATTAGCACCTTACGAGAGTAATTCGTTAAATCTGTAACAATACTTACTTATTGTCACTTCCATTTTTGCCTTTTGGTGAAAGCATAGTGCTGGTGGCGGTTGTTCAATCAGTAAGTTGTGTCTGACTCTGCCACCTCTTAGACTGCAGTTAACCAGGCTCCTTTGTCTTCTACTGTCTCCTGGAATTTGTCCAAATTCATGTCCACTGAGTCGGTGGCATTCCATTGTATTTTGTTTGTATTTTTCTGGTACTTAATGAGGTTGAGCATCTTCTTATCCATTGTAATAGCTTATGTAATATCATATATTGTAATATCTTACATAATATCTTAACTATCTTAGATAGTTGTAAATTCCTCGAAGGGACTTTTTGGCATGGACAAAGGGACCAATATTTATTGGTCCTTTGGTTTTCCTCTTTTGTGATTTCTCTGTTGAATCTCTTACTCATTTTAAAACATTGAGTTGTCTTCTCCTTAATTTGTAAAGGCTTTTCTCCTTATGCATTTTGAAAATGAACCCTTTGATGGTTATATGTTTTTTGTATATACCTTCTCCCATTCTGTGGCTTTTCTTATCATCTGTGGAATCTGTTTTCATCAAAAGAGGCTGTAAATTTTAATGAAACTCAATTTATCAAGTTTTTGGGGTTTTCATGCTTTTTGTGTTGTAGACGAGATCTTTGCCTGAATTTTCCCCAACTCATCCTCTGGCTGCTTTTCATATTGAGATGGATAGTTCATCTGGAACTGAGTTTTGTGAATTTTATGAAGCAGAAGTGATATGGATGTCAAGATGACCCAGTTCAGTTCAGTTCAGTCTCTCAGTCGTGTCCAACTCTTTGCGACCCCATGAATCGCAGCACGCCAGGCCTCCCTGTCCATGACCAACTCCCGGAGTTCACTCAAACTCATGTCCATCGAGTTGATGATGCCATCCAGCCATCTCATCCTCTGTTGTCCCCTTTTCCTCCTGCCCCCAATCCCTCCCAGCATCAGAGTCTTTTCCAGTGAGTCAGCTCTTCTCATCAGGTGGCCAAAGTATTGGAGTTTCAGCTTCAGCATCAGTCCTTCCAATGAACACCCAGGACTGATCTCCTTTAGGATGGACTGGTTGAATCTCCTTGCAGTCCAAGGGACTCTTAAGAGTCTTCTCCAACACCACAGTTCAAAAGCATCAATCCTGTGCTCAGCTTTCTTCACAGTCCAACTCTCACATCCATACATGACCACTGAAAAAACCATAGCCTTAACTAGACGGACCTTTGTTGGCAAAGTAATGTCTCTGCTTTTCAATATGCTATCTAGGTTGGTCATAACTTTGCTTCCAAGGAGTAAGCGTCTTTTAATTTCATGGCTGCAGTCACCATCTGCAGTGGTTTTGGAGCCCAAAAAAATAAAGTCTGACACTGTTTCCACTGTTTCCCCATCTATTTGCCATGAAGTGATGGGACAAGATGCCATGATCTTCGTTTTCTGAATGTTGAGCTTTAAGCCAACTTTTTCACTCTCTTTCATTTTCATCAAGAGGCTTTTTAGTTCCTCTTCACTGTCTGCCATAAGGGTGGTGTCATCTGCATATCTGAGGTTATTGATATTTCTCCTGGCAATCTTGATTCCAGCTTGTGCTTCTTCCAGTCCAGTGTTTCTCATGATGTACTCTGCATAGAAGTTAAATAAGCAGGGTGACAGTATACAGCCTTGATGTACTCCTTTTCCAATTTGGAACCAGTCTGTTGTTCCATGTCCAGTTCTAACTGTTGCTTCCTGACCTGCAAATAGGTTTCTCAAGAGGCAGGTCAGGTGGTCTGGTATTTCCAACTCTTTCAGAATTTTCCACAGTTTATTGTGATCCACACAGTCAAGGCTTTGGCATAGTCCATAAAGCAGAAATAAATGTTTTTCTGGAACTCTCTTGCCTTTTCCACGATCCAGCGGATGTTGGCAATTTGATCTCTGGTTCCTCTGCCTTTTCTAAAACTAGCTTGAACATATGGAAGTTCACGGTTCACATATTGCTGAAGCCTGGCTTGGAGAATTTTGAGCATTACTTTACTAGCATGTGAGATGAGTGCAATTGTGTGGTAGTTTGAGCATTCTTTGGCATTGCCTTTCTTTGTGATTGGAATGAAAACTGACCTTTTCCAGTTGTCTAGGTTGGTGGTAGCTTTTCTTTCAAAAGGCAAGCGTCTTTTAATTTCATGGCTACAGTCAGCATCTGCAGTGATTTTGGAGCCCAATCAAATAAAGTCTCTCGCTGTTTCCATTGTTTCCCCATCTATTTGCCATGAAGTGGTGGGACCAGATGCCATGATCTTAGGTTTTTGAATGTTGAGTTCTAAACCAGGTTTTTCTGTCTCTTCTTTCACATTCATCAAGAAGCTCTTTAGTTCTTTGCTTTTTGCCATAACGGTGGTGTCATCTGTATATCTGAGGTTATTGGTATTTCTCTGGGCGATCTTGATTCCAGCTTGTGCTTCAGCCAGCCTGGCATTTCACATGATGTACTCTGCATTTAAGTTAAATAAGCAGGGTGACAATATACAGCTTTGACGTACTCCTTTCCCGATTTGGAATCAGCCTGTTGTTCCATGTCTGGTTCTAACTGTTGCTTCATGCCGTGCATACAGATTTCTCAGGAGGCAGGTAAGGTGGTCTTGTATTCCCATCTCTTTAAGAATTTTCCACAGTTTGTTGTGATCCACACAGTCAAAGGCTTTAGCATAGTTGATGAAGCAGAAGTAGATATTTTTCTGAAATTCTCTAGCTTTTTCTCTGATCCAACGGATGTTGGCTATTTGATCTCTGTTTCCCCTGCCTTTTCTAAATCCAGCTTGAACTTCTGGAAGTTCTTGGTTCACATACTGTTCACATACTGTTGAAGCCTAGCTTGGAGAATTTTGAGCATTACTTTGTTGGCATGTGCGATGAGTGCAATTGTGGGATAGTTTGAGCATTCTTTGGCATTGCCTTTCTTTGGAATTGGAATTGGAATGAAAACTGACCTTTTCCAGTCCAGGCCACTGATGAGTTTCTGTCCTTTATTGTGCTCATCTTTGTATGAAATGTTCCCTTGGTATCTCTAATTTTCTTGGCGATCACTAGTCTTTCCCATCTTACTGTTTTCCTCTTTCTTTGCATTGATCACTTAAGAAGGCTTTCTTATCTCTCCTTTCTGTCCTTTGGAACTCTGCATTCAGATTGACCATCTTGTCTTTGCAACTATTTTTAGCTTTAATGTTATTTATTCTTAGATGTTTGAGATTTCACCAGTGAAGCAATCTCTGGAATTTTTTTTTTTTTTTTTACTGAGAATGTTTTACAGATTAAATTCTTTCAGTGGGTAGATGACTATTCAGATTTTCTGTTTTCTTTTTGCATCAGTTTTGGTCACTTGTGACCAAAATTCAGCCATTTTATCTACATGGTTAGATTTATTGTCATAAAGTTTTTCATAATTTTATTATTTTAAAATAGTGTAGGAACTCTCTAATGATGTTTCCTCTTTCATCTTTGAATTTGTTATTAATATTTTATGCCTTTTTTCATTTTAGCATTAGTAGAGTACCATTGATTTTTCAATACTGTAGTTTCCCTCCAGAAAGTAGGTATTTGATTCATTACTTCTTTTTCTGTTTCAATTACATCAAATTCTATTTTTTTAAAATTTCCTTTTAGTTATTTCAGGTTTGCTTAATTTTCTTTTTCTAGAGTCTTAAGGTGGATAGTAGATCAGGAGTCTATAAACTACCACCCAGGGCCCAAATCTGCCTGTCATCATATACTTTATACACTTTTATTGGAATACAGTGACATCATTTGTTTATGTATTGCCTGTGACTGCTTTCACAGTACAATGGCAGAGTTAAGTAGTTGCAACAGAGATAACATTGCCTAAAATCTTAAAATATTTTGTATCTTACCCTCTGTAGAAAATACTTGCCAAGCGCTTACTTAATTCTTTGGTTTTCGATTTCTTCTTTTCTGTTATGAGGATTTAAAGCCATAACACTTCCACTAGGCATTATTTTAGCTATATTTCACAAATTTAATGTTGTTTTAATTTTCAGTATTTTATCTAAGTTTCTCTGTGATTTCTTCTTTGACCCATAAGTGTTTCAGAAGTGAATTTGAAGATTGACCTTTTTCAGTGTAATGTCATGAGAACCATCCAAGTGTCATTGTGTTTTAATGGGTTGTTTCTTTTGAATTTCTGAGTAATATTTCATGATATGGATGTATGACTGTTTAGCCATTCATCCTCTAAAGAACATTCAAGTTTTTTTCCAGTTTTTGGCTAGTACCAAAAAAAAAAAAAGGCTACAATAAACCTTTTTATTTTTATGTGAACATATGTTTTCATTTCTCTGGGATTAGTGCCCAAGAGTGAGATTACTGGGCTAATATGGTAAGTACCTATTCAGGTTTATTAAAAAACTCCCACAAGCAACATATGAATAGTCCAGTTTCTCCTCATTTTTATCAGAATTTGGTTTTATCTTTTTTTTTTTTTTTTTTTTGTAGGCCATTTTGGTAGGTATATAAGGATATCTCATTGTGGTCTTAATTTGAATTTTCCTAATGGATGATTCTGAACATATTTTTGTGTGCTTATTTGCTATTAGTATGTCCTCTTCAGTGGAATGTCTGTTTTTGTCTTTTGCCCATTTTATAATTAGAGTGCTTTTTCACTTTTGAGTCTTGTGCATTCAGTATTCTTAGTACAAGTACATTTTCAGAAATGTTGTTTCCAAGTATTTGCTCTCAGACTATAGCTTATTTTTATGTTCTTTGTAGCAGAGGAAAGCTGAATTTTTATTATAGTCTAGTTTATCATGGTGTCTTGTCTAAGAAATCTTCACCTCACCCGAAGTCCCAAAGATTTTTTTTCCTGTGTAGTCTATAGAGTTCTGTGGGTTCAGTAACAGTTTTAGTTTTAAGTCAGGGTCCCATTTTGAGCTGATTTTTATGTAAGAGGTGAGATCTGTGTCCCGCTGCTGCTGCTGCTAAGTCACTTCAGTCGTGTCCGACTCTGTGCGACCCCATAGACGGCAGCCAACTAGGCTCCTCTGTCCCTGGGATTCTCCAGGCAAGAATACTGGAGTGGGTTGCCATTTCCTTCTCCAATGCATGAAAGTGAAAAGTGAAAGTAAAGTCGCTCAGTTGTGCCCGACTCTTAGCAACCCCATGGACTGGAGCCTCCTAGGCTCCTCCGTCCATGGGATTTTCCAGGCAAGAGTACTGGAGTGGGATGCCATTGCCTTCTCCGGAGATCTGTGTCCAGGTTTATATTTTTGATTATGAAAGTCCAGTTTGTGTCGGACTATTTGTTCAAAAAACTGTTCTTCCATATCTAGAATGGCCTTTATTCTTGGACTAATTTTGCCATGCTTAGAAAGTATGCTGGATTTCTCCAAAATGCTCAGTGTGTCTACAGAAGTCTCTAGGCCCTGTTTGGGAGGCAGATGTCTGTTATGACTCTTCCATAATTGTTCTTTCTAAGTTGTTCTCTTCTAACGTTGGGAGCTTTCAGATATCACATACAGAGATTGTTATTCAGCCAAAGGTTGCTGTTCTCTCCATGACACCTTCCTTGTGGGTGCTGTGTCCTACATATTCTGTTCTCCTTGAACTACAGTTTTAGTCTTGTTGAAATACCTCCATGTAGGAAATCTGAGTGATGATGGGACTCATGTCGTTTATTTCTTTTTCCTCGGAATTTATGGTCTCATACCCTGCATTTTGTATGAAAATAGTTGTTCTCTGCATTTTGTAAAATTTTCTTGTTGTTAGCATGGGAGGTAGTTGTAGACTCTTAACCCCTTTAAGATGAAAAGTGGAATTTGATATTTTTAATGTAAATCTGTTTATTGTATAAATTTCATTTTAACTGTTTTCCAGTATATATATTGTTTCAATATATTGGGCTAATATCATGAAACCTTTATTTTTTTTCTAATTTATCCATTATTATCTCTAAATAAGCATATATGTACACAGTCATTTGATCTTTGAATATTGACAGTTTTATTCCCCATTACACAAATTCTTACACATTTTTATTTCTTTTTCTTTATTTTTAGTATCACCTAGTACCTCCAGAACAGTTTTCTATAGAAGTGACTAGAGCAGTCATTCTTTTATTCACTTTAAATGAAAAGTTATGAATATGTCATCATTAATAATGATGTTTCCTATTTACTAAAGATACTTTTATCAAATATAATAATTCTCTTGTGTTTATAATTAACTCAGTTACCATCACTATGAGTGTTAAATTTTATCTCTTTTTGGAGGGGAGTAATAGAGATGACCATGTGATTTTCCTCCTTTTTCTGTTAATGTGGTCTATTATAATGACTTTTAATTTTAAAAATGTTAAACAAACCTTTACTTCCTAAAAGAAATCCAATCTTTTTATGATGTTATATTCAGCTGTTTTATCTTTTGAAGAGGTTGCATATGATTTTTTAAAAATTTGTCTTGTTTTGTTTGTTTTTTTATTCTTAAAATATTTGGTAGAGTTCACAAACAAAGATGTCTGATTCTAGATTTCCTTTTGAGGAAAAGTTTATAAATTAAATTTTTACAGTTATCCCCAGATTTTCTATTTTGTCTTGTGCGACCTTTGGTAGATTCTATTGTTATAATATATTTCACAATATTCTGTTATTATTATTTTAACATTCATGTAGTCTGTAGGAAAGTCCTTCCTTTTTATTCTTAATATTTATTAAGAGTTTGCTTTCTGCTTCCCTTCCTTCCAATTCTTGGCAGTGATTAATCAGTTTTATTCATATTGCCATTAAGAAATACTCACTATAGAGAAGTAACAAGAAACTGTAGGTTGAATTTATACCTTATTTCTTTTGCTTAGTGCAATGGATCTTAAGCATCTCTATACAACAGAGTTAGATAGGAGGCTTATTAAAACACATTGCTGAGCCAATATGTAGTTCTAATTCAAGTCTAAAGGCCTGATAGTATAAGTTCTAGTCTGAAAGCTGAGAGGTTCAAAACCCCAGAAGAGTTGATGTTTCAGTTGAGTCTGAAGGCCAGCAAAGACCAGCTCTCAGGTAGAAGGGGTTCCCTCTTATCAAGCATTTTGTTCTATTTACATATTCAATTGAATGGATGAGGCACAGGCCCATTAGGGAGGACAGTCTGCTTTACTCGGTCTACCCATTCAAATTGTCATCGAATCCAGAAATACTCTAACAGACCTTACCCAGAATAATATTTAATCAAACATTTGGCCACCCTGTTGTCCAGTCAAGGTAACAGATAAAATTAACCATTACACTAAGTGATCTTGGTACTGCTGAGAATACACTTTGAGAAACAGTGTTTTAAGTGATCATCTTCCAGATTGGAACATTAATTCTTGATTATCTAAGTCCTCTTCCCAGGCAATGCATGGATCTCAGTATAGCTTAACTTCATTTAGTCCAAATTTTGTAACCACATTTACACATATATATGCCTCTGTGTGTGCATGTTAAATTTTAAATGCCTCAAGAGAATACAATTACTGTCTTATCGGTCAATATGTATTTATATTTACCCAAGTGTTTATCATTTATTCTTGCTCATCATTTTTTTTTTGAATGTCTGACTTCTATGTGCTATTATTTTCTTTCTTCCATACTCCTTTTGTTTCATTTAGTGTAGGCCTGCCACTCATGAATTCTTTCCGTTTTTTTTTTTTAACTAGAAATATTTGAAATTCACCTCTATTTTTTGAAAGATATTTTGAACCAGAATAGATTCTAGGTTAGCAACTGTTTTATTTTAATGCTTTGAAGATAATATTCAGTATCTTTCATTTCTTTCTGTGCTTTTTTCCTTTCTTTTTTTTTTTTTAAAGAAAGATGACTTTCTTAGTGATGTTTCTGCAATACACTGAATAAAGATTGAGAAATTGAGAACCCTTGCCCTAATGTAGGTATTTACTCCTAGAGTAACAGAGTAGGGGCAAATACTGAAAGCTCTTTATCTTTAGCACGTCTGCAAACCCCACCATTTCCCTTTTTCTTGCCTAAAAATTTTCCTCCAGGATATTCTCTTTAAGTTATTAAACCTGAGTTCTTATTTCTCTAAAGCTGTTGACCCATATAAAAGGAGGAAAAGTTAGATTGCAGTGCTAATGGTGAGGCTTTGTGTACACAAAGAGAGGGTTCAGATCATGCTGATTCCAAGTTAGGAAAGAAAGTATCCTTTATTATATAATTCTATATTATCCTATATTATATAGGATATTATTATTATATAGGATATTATTATTATTATCCTATATTATTCCATAATTCCGCTTTATTCACTTAATAAAATAGTTTCATTTTAAATGTTAATCATGTTGCACATTTTTTTGTGGTTAATTTTTTGTCATTTATGGTTTTCTCATATATAACAAAAATATAACTTAGCACTGTGGAAGAACTCTTATTATTGTGAAGTATGGTTTAATTCCTTACTGTATATGTCATCCATGTAGAAAAGTGTGTGCTTATCTAAGGTTACTATATTGATTTTGTTTTGGTTCAAATATATGAGTCACATTTTATATAAGTAAGTATAGGTGTGTTTTATTCAAAGTAACAGTTACAAGAGCTATCATTATTGACCTCTCACTGTATGTCAGGTTCTTTTCTGTGCATTTCACATGCCTTAGCTCATTAACTCTCAGTGGGGAAGTAGAGTTATCATCTTCATTTTGCAGTGTAGAAAGTTTGATGTCCCAGGGTCACCTGGGTAGCATACATTGAAGTCAACCTTCCAATCCAAGCATTCTTACTCTAAAGCACTTACTTCTAAGAAAGATATTTAGATATAACCAAATTATTTATTTGAGCAGAATTATTGAGCAGAATTTATTTTTCAGCAGAATTATTTTCTTTATCCATGTTTTTATTTTTACATATCCTATTCAAGGTACTTTCAAGAATATCAGAGAGTGCTTATGTAAGGCCATGTAACTTGACATTTAATATTCAACAATATAAATAATGATGTAATGATTGGTAAATAAAAAGTGAGTGGGCTTATTATGATATAGAAAATACCTACTTTGGCAAAGCAATTCAGCTCAGTCATACTGAATTCCAGTTATTCCTTTATTTGTCCAGCTTTTCAGGGAACTCTTGAGAACAAGAGTTTATTCTTTGTAACTTTCACAGTGACTCATATAGTAGGTATTCGAAACAGTTTTTCTTTGGTGAACAGGAGGATAGACAAAGCAGACAAATAGCAGCTTCTTTTCTTGAAACTCCTAGAGTTATGGCCAGTATCTGTGGCTCTTGTGGGTGACAGGACCCTGGTTCCTTTTCACAGTAAAATCATTATGATTTAGCTGTGGCCTTTTGAGTAGCTTTGTGACTAATGTGAAACTCTACATTGTGCCTTCTACATGAAGCTGTTACTGTTTAGTGGGTCAGAACTGGACTTTTGTGACTTTTTTTAAAGGTTTTAATTCAGAAGTAAAGTTTATTTGAAGTTTTATATTGAACCATATTTACTAGTCTTTATGTCTTAATTTCAACAGCATCACTGCAAAACTTGAAAGAGCTTTAGAAAAAGTTGCTCCTCTTCTTCGTGAAATTTTTGTAGACTTTGCCCCATTCCTATCTCGTACACTTCTTGGCAGTCATGGACAAGAGCTATTGATAGAAGGTATGATTTCTCTCTATATTCTGATTATTTTAGTTTCCTGTAATGTATCTATTAATCATGACCTAACTTGTGTTACTAAAGGAATATTTATTGCCAAAAGAATAAAAAGACATTGCTTCCACACATTTTAGTAAGATATTCATGTATGCTTTCTCCTTATTTATTAAAAAACATAGAGTATTTTCACAATCAGTGCTCATAACAGAATGAAAAACTTTGAAAAATTGTTGGAAAGGGAAACTCTGGCCCTTATAATCTCAATCTGTTAGGGCTGCTATATATCCTTTTTTAGGTTGCGTATTTGCTAAGCAATGATGTCTAAAATCTCCTTTTAACTATAAGATTGATATTTCTTTAAGTGACTTTGCTTAGTCACAAATAGCATGTAATATGACAGTCCTTAACTGAGAAAATATAAAGATACTTAACTGGGAATTGATGAAGCTGTTATCTTCTACTCAGTAGCAGCTTAAATGAAGTGAGAAGGTAAAGAAGATAAATAAACTATTGGGAAGATTTAATACATGCACCTGTATTAGGAGATTTGAAAAATATGGTTGTCTTAAGCCTTATTTCTTTAAAAAGAAGTTTTGACTTATAAATATTCATGAGCTTCAGAAAGGGGTAATCAATATCTAGTTGATATCTTATAAGTAAATGATGGTTTTAGATGCTATTCCTTGGATTTATCAGACTTATAATAAGCAAATTTCATATATGTTTGCATATATATATATATATATATATATTTGCTTTTCACTTCCTATTTACTGTAGATATTTTTCTGTACCTGTTCTATTACTGTCTTAATTGCTTTTGCACAATCTGTCTCTTATTAGTGGAGACAATAATAGTTAATAACCTGAATTTAAATCCTTGTTTCACTACTTTCTTAGCTATATGACCTTTGTGAGTTACTTAATCCGTTTTGTTGCTTAGATTCTTTCTGTAAGATGTAATCAATGATAGTACTCCCACATAGAGAACTTGTGTGAATTAAATTTTAAATAATGCATATAAAGCTCTTAAAATAGAGTCATATGGTTGTCTTCTTGCTCTAGACCAAGTGCTATTAGATACTTGGAATATATTAGTAAATAACAAAGAGCCTTGTGGACCTTATATTCTATCAAAGAGAAAATACAAATAAACACTAAACAAACTAAATAATTAAATGAGATAGCACATTAGAAGGTGGTACCAGTGCTGTGTAAAATGATAAGTACTAATACATCATAGGGAATTGGGATTATAGCAGTGTCAGGATTAAAGTGAAGTGAAGTGAAGTTGCTCAGTCGTGTCCAACTCTTAGCGACCTCATGGACTGCAGCCTACGAGGCTCCTCCGTCCATGGGATTTTCCAGGCAAGAGTACTCAGGATTAGGTTGCAGTTTTAAAGAAGGATGATTAATTTTAAATTATTCAATTGAAAAAGTTACATCTCAGCAAAGACTTAAAGGAGATAAGCCATGCAGTTTACTAGAAGAGTGTCCTAGGTCAAAAGAATGGTTAGTGCAGTGACCCTATAACACATGTTATAATTATAATAAGAAAAAAATTCAGTAAGCATTATTGAAAAATAAATCTCAAATGTTTCCTTGTTACCCAAATATTTTTTCCTATGTATATATTTTCCAGAAATGACTACAAATTTACCAAAGAAAATCATAAATAGTGAACAAAGACATGCTAAACAAAACATGGAATAAAGTTAGTAATGTAGTAATGTTAGTGATGGATCCTATACTGTTACTAAAATTAGGACACAAATTCAGCACTGTTTTTCAGTAGCCAAAGCAAAGAAGGAATGAATTATTTGAAGTTATGAGGCTTACATTATTGGTTTCTAAATGATAATTTGTGACAATTTTAAGTTCTAAGGAATTACTATCAGATGACCTTTAACTGCTCTACATTGGTCAGTCAGAACCCCCCATATGTAGCCAGCCCCCTTTTCCAGAATTTTCTATGGTCAGACATCTGGTCTGTTTCTTATTTCTTCCCAGCACTGCAGAGAAGATGGAGAAATACTCTGGTAATTACGAGGTTTTTTTCATGGGCTTCCCTAAGTTTACCTCAAAAACTCTGAATTGAGTTGAAAGAGCATTAGGAATATTCCTATTGCATTTTTTAAAAAGGTAACTATGCTAAAAATGAAGCATTAGAACAAGTTATATATTCAAAGTTCACTTTGTGTTTACTTAGCAGAATATAATTTTATTTCTTCACTTTTCTACATCCAATAAATTTTAATATATCCAATTTTTAAAACTATATTGATTTAATGTTCCTTTTTCGTTAAAATTATTTTTCTTAATAAAATGATGATAGCAAATGGGAGATTATTCGGTTTTGAGTTTTGTTTTGTAAATGCCATTCCTTGACAAAATAGCAAGTTGACCATGTTAAGGTACAGTCCTCCAAATTTCTGCTAGGCTGAACAATCAAAAAAAATCTAGAATTCTCTGCTGTACTCCAGAACAACATTTGGTATCCCTCACAATTTAGTCATAACCTTCCTTTTCAGACTCAACTAGTCTCTGTCCTTTTGCTATAGAAGACATTCCTTTAACATTCAGTGAGTCACAGATGTCCCATCTCTTTGTTTTTGTATAACTCTTTCTTCTGCACTGGATCATTTTATGGTTTTATTTCCTCAAAATTATTCTCATCCATTGAGTCCTGCTTCAGATTCCTTATGCCAAATTGATGCCTTCTCGTCTATTCTTCTCTGCTGTTTTATTTATATAGTATTAATAAAATTATCTTCATTTGTAAATAGGAAGTATTTTATTGGTTTTATTAACATTGCCTAGCCTAGATTCTTGTACATAATATTGAGTATCTTTTTCTCTTGTACTTGAATAGAACATTATTTTTGTTACTGATAATGTTTAATAGAGGTAAGTTTTGAAAATAAAATAAGGGGAGATAGATAAAATTTGTGTTCTGTGGTGAGAATTCCCAATATTGATCAATCATCCACACCCATGAGATGGCTCCTCTATGTACACAAAGTCTGTTCTTGCTCTCTACCCCAGCCTATGGATGTTATGTATCCTGTCATGTTCTCATTCTTGAACATGTATTCTTGATCATTCTTTCTTTTTCCCTCTGCTCCATTTCCCCTCTTTCCATAGTTTGGTACATTATTTCTCTCCTCTGAGGAGAAAAACTGTCAAACTATCCTGAAGAGCAGAAGAGTTACATGATAAGAATATCTTACTTGTAGCTGTTGAATATTAAAAATAATCCTTCTAATGAATAAATCTCAATGCTTTTGATCTCATCATGTGTACATGGTAGGAACAAAACTGGATTTAGGTAACTGAGGATATTTTAGCGTCTTATGAAAAGAGAAAGCAATTACTCCTAATTTCAAATAATCATAAAATATATTTGAATTGCATCTTTTTTTGTTGTTTTATATTCAGTTTTTCTTAATTCACATGTATTCCATTTAAGTTTTTCTCACAGAATAATTATCAGTAGGTTATATTGTCTATGTCCTTTAAAACACATGTCAAAATAATATCCTTTTATTTTCTTAATTTGTCTATTACTTTTATTAGTTGAACTGTGTTAAATTTATTATTGTATGTTTCTAGAGTAATCAGCGTTGTTCACATCTTTTAAGTTCATTTTTTAACATTTGCTGTTTTTGCATAGCTTTTGATGTGTGTGTGTGTTTGTGTGTGTTTCTCCTGGCAATAATTAAGGATTTTTTAGTATGAACTTTTAGGAGCTTGGTGAACTTTTTCTAAGAAAAATAATAGCCTTTCAATTTTCAAACTAATATGCAGAAGTTAGGGTAGGTATGTATGCAAGTATCAAAATATACCAGCCCAAGATGACAGAACAACCTTTGATCCAAAATTGTTTTATTTATCTTAAGGAGCAATGGAGGATTCACTTCAGAGGAACCATGAGCCTTTTCTTAAAGAGTTGAGAGCAGCCTATAAGTGTAAGCTTAATCTTGAGTTAAGATTTAAGGAAGAAAGTCCAGTTGTAGTTTGAGTGCTGATATTAGATCTTTGTAATTTTTATTCAGGAGGTCTTAGAACTACCATGAGTCTAGAGTTGCCATAGTAATAAAGAAGCAGTAATCACCCAAGTTAATTAGAAGAGAAGATGTTTCAGTGTGGGCATGTGTGTGTGTTTGTGTATGTTAGCCTAGTGCTCTTTACTCTGTCTTATTCCACAACAGCACAGAGTGGCTCTGAATATCACTGTTACATTCTGTGAGCATTATTTATATTTGGTTGAGAACTCACAAGATCATTACATATAATTTAATTATGATGTGGATACAGCAGTTAGTCTCATAAGCATCCAGAAACAGGAAATGAAATACAGATAGACTTGAGGCAGCCTAGAAAGGGGAACAGGGAGTCAGTAACCAGGGCTACTCCCTTTACCTCTAAAGGCAGCTTTATATCCTCCTATCTTTGCTTGTCTCTATCAACTCAAATTTTTCACTTCTTTCTCATACTAACTTCATTTTCTTAGTCATCAGGATGTGGCCCAGCATAGCACCCCATACTTGACTGTCAATGTGCCTGAATATAAACTTCTTTTACCATCTGACTAGAGTCACTTCCTATCATGAGAGAATCTGAATGGCTCAACCTTGGGTTAGGTGTCTATCCCTGTTATAGTTAAGACTGGGGTGGACGTAATACACAACCCACCTTAGAAGCAGCGTTTAAGTTGAAACATCTTAGGAAGGGATAATAGCAGTGCAGGAAATGTCACTAAAGTATCTACTATACTTTTAGTAACACTGATAAATGTTATTAAAATTATATAATAAGAATATTTATAGTTTAAATTAAGAACATCACTGAAATGTTATGAAAGAAATGAGCCTACTCAAAGAACTTACGTCACCTTTGAATTATTCACAGTAACAATATGCCCACATAATTAGAAAAACTTGAGTATGTTTAATTCAGAACTTACAAATTAAAATAGTTTCAGTAGTTATCCACTTTTAAAATTGCAATAATACAAAAAAAGTACATGACAAATTATGGTAGATGGCAATGGGGCCTTAGTTTTTAAATATCCCTGAATTCCTCGATGAGCAGAACAGTGAATAGTAAAACAATAACTACAACAACAAGTATACCTTTACATCAAAACCAGGTGACGGTGTATCCTACTGAACCCTAAAGTAGCCTGGGGGGACAATCCAGCTATAACTAGGAGATATACACGGTATCAGCAGATGAATTGGATAGGATTGTGGGAAACAAGAGAACATCTGAAGAATATGGTGTTGTACAGCTACTGACTGGAAAAGCCAGAAGGCCAGTTTGAAAACAGCAGATAAAACAGGGAGATGAATCCAGGGGTTCCCTGGTATGTTTAGAAGGGGTGAGAGCATCTAAACACCATGAAAAATTGACCCAAGCAGAGTTCTCTTCCAGGACAAAGTCCCACATTGAGGAGAAACTGCTACGAATAGAATCCAAATTGAGCAACAGAGAACAAAAGAGACAAAACATCCACATAAAACCGGGAAGACAGACAGAGCTAATAGATCTCAGAAAGTAGACTCATTTAAAAAAAAAAACAAAACTACACATTTGAATCAGTTCTAATGAGGTGGATGAAACTGGAGCCTATTATACGGAGTGAAGTAAGCCAGAAAGAAAAACACCAATACAGTATACTAACGCATATATATGGAATTTAGAAAGATGGTAACAATAACTCTGTATATGAGACAGCAAAAGAGACACTGATGTATAGAACAGTCTTTTGGACTCTGTGGGAGAGGAAGAGAGTGGGTTGATTTGGGAGCATGGCATTGAAATATGTATAATATCATATATGAAATGAGTCACCAGTCCAGGTTCGATGCACGGTACTGGATGCTTGGGGCTGGTGCACTGGGACGACCCAGAGGGATGGTATGAGGAGGGAGGAGGGAGGAGGGTTCAGAATGGGGAACACATGTATACCTGTGGCGGATTCATTTCGATATATGGCAAAACCAATATAATATTGTAAAGTTAAAAAATAAAATTAAATTAAAAAAGAAAAACAAAACAAAAAAATAAAAATAAACTACATAAAAACAAACAAGAGAGATCTCTAGAATCTGAAGAGGAAAAGAAAATCTATTTAAAAATGATCTAAAAGTTCAGATAACCCAACTTCACAAAAAATAGTAACAAAAAGGAACAAAATACCATATTTTAGGAAAAGAAAAATGAGAGGAAGTAGAAAATGCCTCAAAGCCTTAAATACCAGGAAAAAAAAAGATGAAAAATTTTAATAAACATTAGGAAATTATATAGGATAAGAAGTAATTTATATCAGAATGTAGAGAAACCCACAGATGTACTGATAGGAATTAAGAAAGAACTAGAAATAAAGGGAAAAATAATTTTAGAAATTAAAATTAAATTAGAAGAAATAAAGAAGTAAATAAGTTCACCAGATAAGCCTATAAAAAAATATATAAGGTAAAAAGAGAAACTATAAATATCAAAAAAATAGTGACTTAAAGAGATGAGAAAAGATGAGAGTGAAAGGGGCAAATGTAGAATATTCAACATTCATATGAGTCTCCAAAATAGATAAACAAAGCAAAGAACAGAAAAATAAAAGATAATGGGATCAGTAATTCACAGAAACTCTTAGCATTAAAAAAAAGTTTTAAAATATATATTTTAAAAGGCACACTGAATATCTGAGAAAATTACCTAAATGACCAACCTTGAGATACATTCTAGTAAAATTCTAGAATGTAAAATTCTAAGTTTAGAGAAAACAAAACAAAACCACTCTGAGCATCTAGATAAAAACATAAATTGAAAGAAAATCAGATTATCATACTTATAACATCTTCAAAAAAGAGTTTTTCATAGGAATCAACAAGGATTCCACCTTGTTGCCTGTTGGATTAGCTGTATCACTTGACTCAACATTGACAGCCAGATTGCCTTCATATATTATAATCTAACTTGGCCACCACATGCGAAGAGTTGACTCATTGGAAAAGACTCTGATGCTGGGAGGGATTGGGGGCAGGAGGAAAAGGGGATGACAGAGGATGAGATGGCTGGATGGCATCACTGACTCGATGGACGTGAGTCTGAGTGAACTCCGGGAGTTGGTGATAGACAGGGAGGCCTGGCGTGCTGCAGTTCATGGGGCTGCAAAGAGTCGGACACGACTGAGTGACTGAACTGAACTAAACTGAACATGACCTTAGAATATCTTTGAGTGTCTGTTACATAGTATATACTGCATATGTTTAAGAATTTTACTTTAAATGCATAAGATCCTGTTTTGCTTCACTGTACTAGTTTCAAAAATGGGAAGATCATGAAATAACAGTCTTTAGTCAAGATTAACATTTCTCTAGTAATCGAAGTTGAATATGCATGCTAAGTCATTACAGTCCTGTCCAACTCTTTGTAACCTTATGGACTGTTTTCCCCAGGGTCCTCTGTCCATGGGATTCTCCTTATAAGAATACTGGAGTGGGTCACCATGCTCTCCTCCCGGAGATCTTCCCAATCTAGGTGTTAAACCCGCATCTCTCATGGCTCCCGAATCGGCAGACAGGCTCTTTACCGCTATCACCACCTGGTATAATGTCCTATAAGAGCTTTTGGCAGGACTTCCCTGGCGGCTTAGAAGGTAAAGAGTTTGTCTGCAGTGCAAGAGACCTGGGTTCGATCTCTGGGTCTGGAATATCTCCCAGAGAAGGGACTGTCTACCCACTTCAGTATTCTTGCCTGGAGAATTCCATAGACAGAGGAGCCTGGTGGGCTACAGTCAGCGGGACTGCAGAGTCAGACAGGACTGAGCAACTAACACTTACTTACTTATAAGCTATTGACAGGAAGAAAGATGCAATAGTGTAATATTTTGACGGAAAATTCTAAAAGAGTTAGTGTGATCTTGAATTTTTTATGATAGAATCATAGGAAATAGACTTGCCCTCCCAGTGTAACTAACCTGGAAAATTCATTTGATGGATTTAATGGCTTATTATACACTAAGACAATAATACTGAATTAGAAGTATAGAATTGTATCTTTAAAAACTGAAGTAGGGAAAAAAGGACTAAATAAATAGGGAACAGAGCCATAGGAGCCTATGAGATAAATCAAGCAGTTTAACATACATAAAATTGGAGTCCAAGAAAAAGGAAGTTAAGATGATATGGGTGTATGTGTATTTTTTTTTTTTTAAATAACAGCCAAATAATTTGAAAACTACAAATCCTAAGATCCAAGAAATTCAACTAACCTTGGTCAGGATGAACACAAAGGAAAAAACAAAAAAATTCATGGAACAACATAATTAAACTATTCAAAACCAGGTTTCAAGAGAAAATTTCAAAAGTAGTCATCAATATTAAGCAAACCAACTTATTTAAAAATGGCTTGAACAGATACTTGAGAAAAGATCACATTAGGCTGTGAAATAAGCTCATAAAAAGATGGTCAATCTTATCAGAAAGTAAATGCAAATTAAAACCAGGTTGGCTGAGCACTACAAACATATAGAAGAATGACTAAAGTAAAAAAAAAAAATGATAATTCCGAGTGCTGGGGAGAAGTTGAAACAACTGACACTCTTATCCATGGCTTTGAGACTGCATGATGGCAGTCACTGAGGAAGACAGTTTGGGAGTATTACTGAGTTAAACATTCAGTTATATGACCCTGTGATCCCATTCCTTGACATTAGGAAATGAAAACTTACTTTCATGCAAAAACCTTTACATGAATATTCATGGAATAGCCAAAACTGGAGAAAATGGTTTTCAGTGAGTTTTTTGTTTTTTATTTTTAAAAGGACTGTGGTGGATTCAGACAGCAGAAGAAAGGGACAAACTGTTGGTAAACCTTACTGCTTGGTTGAATCTCATTGGCATTATTGTGTGAAAGAAATGCTCATCTCAGGGGTTCTGTATGTTATGTTTCCTTTTTATTTTTTGGACATTCTCAAAACAGATCAGTGTTGACCAGGGTTTATAGGTAGGAAAGGGTGTTATTGTAAAGGAATATTATAAGGGATTCTTTGGGATGATGGTGATACATGGATCAATATATATGTTATATCTCACAGAAAGTTACACACAAAGTAAAAACAGTCAATTTTAACCTATAGTTAAAATTTTGAGATCACTGTCAGGAAAAACCATGATTTCAAAATAAAACTATCATCAACTTTTAGTCAGAAATTATGCAAATCAGAAAATAATGGAACATCTTTTAAGTTTTGATAGACTTCCAACCTGAAATTCTTTGTCCAGCGACAATACTCTTCAAAAATGAAGGGAAAATGAAGACTTTTACAGACAATTAGAGATAATGAAATTCATTGCCAGCACAGCAGTGAATACATTTGTGAAACAGGGTTGGAAACTAGATACACACAAAGGAGGGTGCAGGAGATAGTTAATATATGGATATATGTGAAATATATATGTTAACAAATATTTTTCCATCATAGGTAACTTCTAACAAGAAAATAATATCCTCTAAAAGGAGAAATTATACTCTCATCATAAGTAAAAAGTTTCAAACTGCTAAGTTTTGTATTGCAATATGGGAATCTCATTTTAGCTGATGAAGATGATTAAAGAAGACATGATTTGTCAAGGAGAATGGTTTTACTAAAGCCCTCAAACTAGTATTATTTTTTCATTCACTAGAATTTTTATGACTCTCACCATATACTCATTGGCTAGCTAAACTGGAACCGTATTCCAACAACCTAGTATAAAGTTCAGAGAAGGCAATGACAACCCACTCCAGTACTCTTGCCTGGAAATTCCCATGGATGGAGGAGCCTGGTGGGCTGCCGTCCATGGGGTTGCACAGAGTTGGACACGACTGAAGCAACTTAGCAGCAGCCGCAGCAGTATAAAGTTAAGGACTGATGAAAATTCAGAGAAACTTTATTTACCAAAAGGACTTGCTGAATATGATACATATAGTATATCAAATGTAGTGGTATGTATAAGATACTACATAAAGTATTTTGTAGTATACTATAGGGATACAGTCAGAGATAATATTATTTCCTAATCTCCCAGGAGAGAAATTAGGAGTAAAAGCATATTGAATTGCATCTTTTCTAAAGAGATAAGAAATATGAAAGCAGCATACAAATCAAGAGTAGACCTTGAAAGGAAGGGAAAGGAAAGAGACGTCGCTCAGTCATGTCCAGCTCTTTGGGACCCCATGGACTGTAGCCCCCCAGGCTCCTCAGTCCTTGGGATTTTCCAGTATTTCCATGAATACTGGAGTGGGTTGCTATTTCCTTTTCTAGGGGATCTTCCCGACCCAGGGATCGAACCCAGGTCTCCCACATTGTAGGCAGACGCTTTACCGTCTGAGCTACCAGGGAAGTAGACCTTGAAATGGAGTATTATTTGCCAAATAATATAGCTTGAATTTAAACATAGGGAATTTTTTTTTTTTTTAATGTGGAGAAGGACATCTTGGGGGAGAAAAACAGGAAGTTTTAACGTAAAAGAAAGCTGCAAACTGTTGCAGGTCAAAGAATACTAATATATAACAACTAAATGTTTAGTGCAGGAGATAGTGGAGGACAGAAGAGCATGGCGGGCTACAGTCCATGGGATCACAATGAGTTGGATGTGACTGAGTGTGTATGTGCGTGCGCACACAGACACAAGAAATGGATCATATTCCTTGATATGGGGTGCTTCTCAAGTAGCATAGTGGTAAAGAATCTGCCTGCCAGTGCAGGAGACTCAAGAGAGATTCAGTCCTTGGCTTGGGAAGATCCCCTGGAGGAGGAAATGGCAACCCAGTCCAGTATTCGTGCCTGGAAAATTCCATGGACAGAGAAGCCTGGTGGGCCACAGTTTATGGAACAATAACCTTAATATGGTGTTTGGAAAGTATTTTTGTTTCAAGAAATAATAGATTGTAGCTACCTATATCATATATTCCATGCTATGCTATGCTAAGTTGCTTCAGTCGTGTCCGACTCTGTGTGACCCCATAGACGGCAGCCCACCAGGCTCCGTTGTCCCTGGGATTCTCCAGGCAAGAATACTGGAGTGGGTTGCCATTTCCTTCTCCAGTGCATGAAAAGAGAAAAGTGA
The DNA here is from genome assembly GCF_003369695.1 of Bos indicus x Bos taurus. Taxonomy (NCBI): domain Eukaryota; kingdom Metazoa; phylum Chordata; class Mammalia; order Artiodactyla; family Bovidae; genus Bos; species Bos indicus x Bos taurus. The sequence goes on along the minus strand of NC_040087.1, from coordinate 25,886,448 downwards.
AAGTGAAGTCACTCAGTCATGTCCGACTCTTAGTGACCCCATGGACTGCAGCCTACCAGGCTCCTCCAACCATGGGATTTTCCAGGCAAGAGTACTGGAGTGGGGTGCCATTGCCTTCTCCAATATTCCATAATAATATAATTTAAAAAGAAAATAGCTTTGTCTTGTGTTCTAATAAAATTATTCATACAAATTTTCATGCAAAACAGAACATTTTTAGAAGAGAAAAAGCGGATATTTAAAATTACACTCATGCAGGCATCAGCTTGGATGATCTTGGCAAATCAGTACATGTGGATGCTCTAAATCAATAAACAATGAGAAGAAATGGTCTATATATTCCATGAAACATGTTACATCTAATAACAAGTCTGTTTTTGGAGGCTACACATGTAGTTTTTACTGAGGCATAATAATAATTTGTTTTTATATTGTGAAAATTGCCTACATTCTGATTTAGATACAGTGTTTATATATATGGTAAACTACATGGAACCCTCCATAAACTAAGCTTGAAATCACTACAGGCTTTTATCATTTCATCCTTTCTCTGATGTTTATGCACATTGAAGAAATAAATAATTGGGAAAGAAAAAGTAAATTAGAAAATTTAAAAGAGGAAATATACTGCTGAGCACTTACAGTGGTTATATTTTTCAGCCACTTTATTTTCTTATTATGGACATAATATAGTTATAATATGTAATTAGTTTGCAGTGTTTATCCTGAGATTATTTAGTAGCTTGATGGCTCTCTGTATGCTTCAGTTGCTCTAAGGTAAATCCACCTCTTTTTTAAAATTGAATTCTGATTGTTTTGGATCATGAAATATAAATATTCTTTTAAGTTTATGATATTATATTATTACTTAAAAGCTTGAGAATATTACTTTTTGCTTCTGTTTTAATAGGTTCATGGAGAGCTTTCACTAGCTTCTATAGCCCAAGGTATCAGGGAGGATGTAAAATTCAGTTAATTATGGACAGAATTCCTACAGAATAACAATTGACTATCATTGTCAATTATGGAACAGCAGCATCTGGCAATGGGACTAGTGTATTTCCCATATATAAGTATACTGCATGCCAGTTGCTAGAGGGGTTGATCCAGGTAATGAAACAGAGGCTAATTTGTTTATTTATATTTATTTATATAGTATGAATATATATACTTATATAAATTATTTATATAAATAATTTGATTATTTATATAATCCTTTAATTTCAGTTAATTATAAAGCCAACAAATATAAAACCTTATATACATTTCAGTAATACTTTGTATGTGTGTGTGTGTATGTATATATATATATATATATATATCAGATAAATTAATTTTTCCCATGGTGATTATATGTTTTATACATTATAGCTAGGGAATGAAATTAAGTCAATATATTTCTGACTTTTAAAGAATGTGAGGGCTTCAGAAAAGTCTTTCCATATTTGAATTCTTTTGTAATGATCATGGAATGCTTTCCATTTACCTGTATTTGCCTGGCTGACCCTTCTACATTCTTGTATCATAAACTTTTTGCCTTTTCATACTGTTCATGGGGATCTCGTGGTAAGAATATTAGAGTGGTTAGTCATTCCCTCCTCCAGTGGACCATATTTTGTCAGAACTCTCCACTGCTATTAATTTGTCTTGGGTGGCCCTGTACAGCATGACTCATAGCTTCATTGAGTTAAGCAAGCCCCTTTGCCATGATAAGACTGATTCATTTCACGTGCTAGTGAGGTTATGCTCAAAGTCCTTCAAGCTAGGCTTCAGCAGTATGTGAACTGAGAACTTCAGATGTACAAGCTGGTTTTAGAAAATGCAAAGAAACCAGAGATCAAATTGCCAACATTCTTTGAATCAGAGAAAAAGCAAGGGAGTTCCAGAAAAACACCTACTTCTACTTCATTGACTGTGCGAAAGCCTTTGACTATGTGCATCACAACAAAATTTAAATTTCTTAAAGAGATGGGAATACCAGACCACCTTACCTGTCTCCTGAGAAACTTATGTGTGAATCAAGAATCAACAGTTAGAACCTTACATGGAACAACTGACTGGTTCAAAATTGGGAAAGGCTGTACATTGTGACCGTGTTTATTTAACTTATAGGCAGAGTGTGCATGCCTGGTAAGTCACTTCAGTCATATCCAACTCTGTGTGATCCTATGGACCATGACCTGCCTGGCTCCTCTGTCCATGGGATTCTTCAGGCAAGATACTGGATTGTGTTGCCATGCCTTCCTCCAGGGGATCTTCCCAACCCAAGGGTCGAACCCACGTCTCTTAACACTCTTGCATTGGCAGACGGGTTCTTTACCACTAGCACCACCTGGGAAGCCCATATGCAGAGTACATCATGTAAAATGCTGGGCTGGATGAATCACAAGCATAAATCAAGATCACCAGGAGAAATATCAACAACATTAGGTATGCAGATGGTACCACTCTAAACGTAGGAAGTGAAGAGGAAATAAAGAACCTCTTGATGAGGGTGAAAGAAGAGAGTGAAAAAGCTTACTTAAAACTCAACATTCACAAAACTAAGATCATAGTATCTAGTCCTGTTGCTTCATTGCAAATGGAAGGGGAAAAATTGGAAGCAGTGACAGATTTTATTTTCTTAGGCTTCATAGCTAAGTGGGTGAATAATCTAACTGCAATGCAGGAGACCCGGGTTCGATTCCTGGTTTGGGAAGATCCCCTGGAAAAGGAAATGTCAACCCACTCCAGTATTCTTGCCTAGAAAATTCCATGGACAGAGGAGCCTGGCAGGCTACAGTCCATGGGATCGCAAGAGTCAGAAATGACTTAGTGACTGCACCACCACCACCACCACCCAAATCACTGCAGATGGTGACTGCAGCCATAAAATTAAAAGACTCTTGCTCCTTGGAAGAAAAGCTAGGACAGACCTAGACAGCATATTAAGAAGCAAAGACATGAAATGCTAACAGAGATCTGTATAGTCAAAGCTGTGGTTTTTCCAGTAATCACATACGAATGTGAGAGTTGGACCATAAAGAAAGCTGAGTGCTGAAGAATTATTGTAGTAAAAAACAAAAAGTTTCAAAATCACTAATCTGTTGTTTACCAGTAAAGAACTTTAGTATCAGTAAAGGCAGATATCTTAGCTCAAGAGTATGCAGCTGTTTAGTTTGTATTCTAAAGCCATGTCTTGAGATTTTCAATTTAGATCTTCTTTGAGTTAATTAAAAACTAGATCCAGATTAAAGAATTCTATAATGCTAATAAAATTGCCTAGTTCTGAGAGCTCAGGAAAAGTTATAATATTAACAAACCAATTAGTTCTTACTAATATTCAAATAATTTAAAACATCTACCTACATCGTATTTTAAACATCACTACAACTAAAGAGAATGTACATGGGCAAATTTTTTCTTGGTCCATGATCTCTGCTGTCCAGATATGTTGTTCAGTGTCTCTAGTTTCAGAGATTGAGGTCAGCCCCAGGGCATGTCACCCCTGACCATCAGTCTCCAGTCTGTCCTTCTCAGGTATCAAAACACAGTTTCCACATTACAGATGACCTTCATTTATGTAGAGTTGCCTCGATTTAGGTGGGCCCTGGATCACAAGAGAAATAAGCCCTTTCTGCAGTAACTCTTTCCCCAGAAATCTTCCCATCTGCCAAGTGAGAATCTTTGGTTTCTTGTAACTGTTTTTTAGAACTCACATTGTACCATCCTATTTTTCTTACAAACAGACTTTATTTCATTACATCCCTCAGAAATTGTAGTACTATAAACTATTTTTTGTCCCATTATTGCAAAGATCAGTGGAATATTGATGTCATCTTTAATTTTTATATTGTATAATAATGAAAACCAAAATTGTATAATTTTTATACATGGTGAGATTTTGATTGTGTGAAAATATTTTTCTGTTTCAGCTCTGCTTAAGCCAGTAAAATAGTTACCTTTGTGGACTTTTACCAGAGGTCTAAGCGTTTTCCCCCTTATGTTCCTTTGAAGTTTATTTTCCTGGGTAACTTGTTTACTTCCTTTTGAATATACATTGCCTTTCCATGTAGAATCAATCCTTTAAATCTATCTATCTATCCATCCAGAATTTATTTTATTGCATATAAAGCAAATATAAACTTTATTGTGCATAATAGAATCCATGAAAGCTACAATTTAGACTTGTTATACCAGTTTTAACTGCTGGAGGATTATTTTCTCCTCCTCTATACAGAAATATGACCTGTGATTCATGATACACATGTTATTATCTACGGCTAAAATGTTGTTCTCTCTGTCCTCAATAGGGTTATTCCAATTACACTAAGCCCAACCGAACATAATCTTCTAATCAAGGATATTATTTAAACTTGAAAACTGATTATGTAAAAAAGTTATACAGATTATTTCAGTAGCTGTACTTTGCAACATATAATCTAGCAAGTATTCTCACTTTAGTTCTGCTTTCTATTAATGTATTTGTTTTGATACATGGAGAAATCTTGAGGTTTGATACTCTGTTAATGGGTGTTTTTATATATCAGATTAAATAAATTCTGTTTTACAAGTCGAACTATTGGTGATTTTTTATCTTAGAGTTATCTCTAAGTCAGTTTTTCCAAAAAAGTTAATAACTGCACACTGTGTGTGCGTGTCTGTGTATACTAGTTGCTCAGTTGTGTCTGAGCATTTGTGACACCATGGACTGTAGTGGGCCAGGGTCCTCTGTCCATGGTATTCTCTGGGCAGGAATACTGGAGCAGGTTTAGGTTAAATATTTCCTCTTATTCAATTTCACCCTTTTCCTATATCACAGTAAGAATTACTTTAATGACATCATTTATCTTGTTTACCAAGTCAACATCCCATAATAGTTCTGAGATAACGGTTCTCTTCATGTTGAACTGATGAGTTTGTCTGCTGTGTCCTCCATTAGAATGCAGGATTCTCTAGCACATGGAACGTATCTGTTTCATATCTGTGCCCTGCATATAGTAAGTATACAATGTTGTTTTTACAACTGAATCATGAAATGTCTTTAATTCTTGGGAATGACTAGCTCTTTTTTGTCAGATATTTTTTATTACCATTTATTATATCTCACTTCATAGATTTCCCAATTCATACAATTTCAAAAAGCAGCTGTTATTTGTAATAGTTCTATTATGGCAAAAATTAGAAGAAATAAAAACACCATTTACTTTAATAAATGGGTGTAATATTTTATGTTGAATTGTTATTTATTTTAATGACAGAGCATTTCACACCCTGACTTCTCTATTATTATCAGATTGTATTCTGGTACTTACAGAAGTATATAATTTGACTCTGAGTTGCGGATAGGTATGAATTGGATAGGCTTCCCAGGTGGCACTAGTGGTAAAGAACTGCCTGCCAGTGCAGGAGACATAGGAGACTCTGGTTCAATCCCTGGACCTGGAAGATCCCCTGGAGGAGGGCAGAACAACCCACTCCGGTATTCTTGCCTGGAGAGTCTCCACTGGCCGAGGAGCCTGGAGGGCTACATTCCATAGGGTCGCAAAGAGTTGGACACGACTGAAGTGACTTAGCATGCACACATGAGTTGAATATAGAGTTTTCTGGTATGGGTAAAATAATCTTGTTAATTTAGTGATCTATCCTTTTTTGATTATATAATTTTTGGCATATAATCTCTCTAAATTATTACTTAGGCAGAATATATACTTAGAATAACTTCTATGACTTTTGGCAGTATCTTAAAAAAAAAAAAACATTGAATTTTAAAATTGAAGGAATTTTCAAGTTCTTCCATGTTACAAAAGCTTTATTTTATTCTTAAGAATGAATAAAATTGGACTGATTACTCATCTCTATTTGATATTTTGTTTGAAATGGAGGATTTAGTAAAGAAGATTCTGCTTGGGTCAAATTTGAGAATTTATTGCTTTGAGCACAAATGAGTTTTCTGAAGTTCTAGCTTGTTTTCTCAAGAGCGCTTCGACAGTTTAAGCCTATAATTGGATAGAGTTAATGTACTCTTGAAAATATGTAAGTTTCATCTGACTGACCTCTACTTGAGCCTACCTTAAACTATACCCTCTCTTTCCTTGTTTATGCCTTAACTATTATATTTATCAAATAATTTTCTTTTACTAATTATGTTTCTTGTTTTTATCTTTGACTTTTTGAATCCATTGTTAAGAAAAGGAATTCATAGTATTTCCATTGTGTATTACATAAATATTTAAAAGAAAATGAGCCAGTGTTCTTCTGAATACAAAAATAAAGAACTTAAAGGTGTATTTTATTAAAAAGCAATTTTAAACTTAAATTTATTTAAACTTGAGAACTTAAAATTATTAAATATATTTATTTAAGAATATAGATAAATGAAAGTCAGAATTTGGATAGTTTGGAACTGTCAATATAGAAATTATTCACTTATACATACTGTGTTTAAAAGGAGGAGCCCACATTTTATAGAATATAAATTATTGTTTCATTTTTCATAACTAGCTATTGGTATAGCTATTTTTATTCAACTCTATTCATGTGATTTAATTGTATAAATGTCTTGCTTTTTTCTCTTGATTATTAATATTTCTTGAAATGAATTACATGGTTAAATATATATGTATTATTCTTAATAATTATTCAGGATCTGAGTCTCTAAGGTAATGTCAAAATTTGAAGCAGACATAGTTTAGTAGTTTTAAAATTTAATTGAGGCTTTTGGAATTTGAAGGAGCACAGGGAGAAGAGAAGAACGTTGTTGCAGAGGAGTGATACAGGAATAACAATTGGTTCTATAATTAAATTTAACCCAAAGAGAATTGCAGGATCCAGATGATTTATGATAGTGAAAATGTCTCTTATTTCCCTTATTTCACCCTTATTCATTGCTGTTGTGATTAAATCAGGAAGTTAAAGAAAAGGGCAAGACACTCAGGTCAATTACTTCTGTAGTGAAAACTTGAGTCTAATACTGTAGGTAACAGTATTTAATGAAGACCTCTATTTAAAATAATAGTTGTTTTAAGTTATTTGGAGGCATAGTACTGTATTATTTTTTTTGTATAATATTCTCTGTGGACACCTATATACATATATTTATGTGCCTTATTTTTGTAACTGGGATTTCATTCCTTGAGGTCAAAGATACCGTCATCTCTGTGGCTTACTTATAGTTCCTAAAATAAGTAGTTTAAATGAGAATATCTCAAGAGACAGCCAACTCAAAACTTGATCCCAAGTGATTTGGAAATTATAATCTATTGTTTAGCATGTGTAAATGTAAAATAGTATTTCTGTGGGATGTACAAAGAGAAGTGAAAGTCAGGTGGAGACAAAAAGTGACACTGAATACCAAGAATTTTCCAAGATATTTCCCTTGATGCAGCACTTTTGATAGGCTAGCACAAACATGGTTTCTAAAGCATAAGTAAAAAAGAGTAAATTTACATCAGTGTTTCATATTTTATAGGTGTTAATAATAGTACCATACGAATATTCTCTTCAGCAAGCAGGAGGAAATATCTATGTAGGTTCATTTTTTTTTTTTATTGTAACCTATCATTCCACGGAAGAGTTATCTGTGAAAGAATATTAGGAACTTCAACTTTATCACTATGCAAAAATTCTTAGCAGGAGCAAAACGATATTAAAGAAAACATATTCACAGTCAATAAGATTCCTAGGCTGTGTAAATACAATGACCAAAACCAAAAATAAACAAATGAAAAACAATTTAGAGTTTATTTCAATAAGTCAGTCAAAATGACAGGGGATTATGTAGCTACAATTACAGTTAGTCTTGTCTCTGAGCAATCTAAACATTCTAAATTTATAATTTAAAAGCACTTAGCCAACTATTCTCATATGGAAACAGATTTTTAGTCCTGAACATACAGAATTTTCATGGGAAAAGATGCAATATCAAATTACTTTGAGATGGCAATTAAAATTAATATTAATTTCTTTATGAATCATTGAAAATATTTCATGTGAAAGTACCACTGATTTCTGACTTAAAAAACAAACTCACATCTCTTATATTTTAATAGCTTAGAGCCTGATATATTCTGTAATTCAGATATTTTAGAATTTAAGAAGAGTAATAGGTGCTTGTACATGTATTTCATAGCATCTTTAGGGGAGCCTGGATTAACTTGTTACTTAAGCACATTAATATATCTACAGCAACATGTAGGGATAGTCACACTATTAATCACACTAAGTAGAATAAAGTTTGTAACTGCTGCTAAGTCACTTCAGTCATGTCTGACTCTATGTGACCCCATAGACGGCAGCCCACCAGGCTCCCCCGTCCCTGAGATTCTCCAAGCAAGAACACTGGAGTGGGTTGCCATTTCCTTCTCCAATGCATGAAAGTGAAAAGTGAAAGTGAAGTTGCTCAGTCATGTCTGACTCTTTGATACCCCATGGACTGCAGCCTACCAGGCTCCACCATCCATGGGATTTTCCAGGCAAGAGTACTGGAGTGGGTTGCCATTGCCTTCTCCAATGCATGAAAGTGAAAAGTGAAAGTGAAGTCACTTAGTCATGTCCAACTCTTAAAGACCCCATGAACTAGAGCCTACCAGGCTCCTCCGTCCATGGGATTTTACAGGCAAGAGTACTAGAGTGGGGTGCCATGGCTGATGATTAAGGTTATGACAATCGTGCAAGAAAGATTTTTTCCAGAGCTTTTTTGGATTTTGAAATTATAAAATGTCTACATCTAAAATATTTTCCCCTATAGCTTAAAAATTTGAAGATATATATATAAGTATGTGTGCATATGTATGTGTTCTCTGTCTCTGTCTCTCTCTCTCACATGAACAAACCTTGGAATGAGGAAATAGTTTTATTGGAAGACAGCCAAGCTCATTTGATTATGTATTGTCTGTGGCTGCTTTTGCAATACAGTGGCAGAGTTGAGTAGTTGTAGCAGAAATTTATTATTGTCACCTGACGCCATACCCTAACCCTAATATATTTTATCTGAGCCTTTACAGAAAATGTGTGCTAGCCCTAATACCTCCAGACTTCAGTTATGTTCCTCTTTTAAAGAGAGTAAGACTGCCATAAATTTGTCTTAGCTTAATATTTATGTAAACTAAAGTAAATCACTGAATGAATGAACTTTCATTGTCTGTGTAGTATTTTGAAAATAGTGTTTTTAATTTTCAATTAAAATTTATAGTCTAAATATAAAAATAAGCTGTAATTGTTTAATTACATTTTAAAAAGGGAAATGAACTTAATTTTATTTTTGTTTCTTGAAGGTAATATTATGCATTGTTTCTAGTTATACAGTTTTAAATTCCATGAAACATATAGGCAAATCTTGAAGTGTCCAATTAAAATAGTATGTAATACTACATAGACATATATTAATAGCAATAATAATACAAATTCAGACCCTTATTGGTATTTCAAAGGATGTTTAATATTAATTTAATATTAATTTTTTGTTTAATTTTGATTTTTTAGTTTTAAGTTATAAAGCCACACTAATTTCTCAGTTTGATAATTGATAAGTTTTTGACCTTATTAAGTTTTGTGCTGGTGCTCAGTGGCTAAATCATATCAAAGTTTCTGTGACCCCATGGACTGTAACCCACCAGGCTCCTCTGTTCATGCAATTTCTCAGTCAAGAATACTGGAATGGGTTGCCATTTTCTTCTCCAGGGAATCTTCCCAACTCAAGAATCGAACCCATGTCCTCTGCATTGGCAGGTGAATTCTTTACCGCCAAGTGACCTGGGAAGCCACAATTTGGGCACTTCTAAAAGTTAAAATCATTAGAAAGTTATTTAAAAACTAAATTGGATGACTTTCCCCCTTTTTTTGCTTATACGATTAGCATCATGCAACTCAGAAGTCACAGTCCCTATGAATTCTCCTCGGCAGAGCTGCTCACTACCCTTTCTGTGTGTCTAACACTCTGTTGTCTCTGTGTATCTCCTAAGAGTCTATGTCATGATTATTTGTTTATATAAACTGTCCCACTTTTGTCACTTATTTTTAAACTTAGCACGTGGCCTGGTATCTGGCACATAAGACAGAATGCTCAATAAATGCTTTTTTAATACATTAGGCTCTTGTTCTTAAAAGAATACTCTTATTTTTCCTTAAAATCTTTTTTCTCCAACATTTATATAAATATACATCAACTATTTATTTACTCAGTGAATGGTGGTTTTTAGATTTATTCTTTTAATTAAAGTTTACTGAGAATATACTCGGAGCACTGCCCCAGGCATAGACGTGTAGGCTCTTCTCCCTTGGGAGAGGGCCCTTGCTGAAAGAAAACAATGGTCCTTAGAAGATGAGTCCCACCTCCAAGTATGACTCCTTGTTTGTCACCATAACACCTCGTACTCTTCACCTCCCGCCATAAGGGGGCATCCTGTTAGACATGGAATTTTTCCACACTGTCTTAAAGCATGTAAACTTGATCTTGTAATTCTGTGTATACATGAAGTCAGACTCAAACATTGAACAAAAGTGTCAGCATTTCTTGTATTAAAGAAAGACGGTTGTATCCCAAAGGGCAAACTTTTAACATTCATTTTACAGTTTAGTGGGATTTGGTGGGGGTTTTGTTCTTGCTGTTTCTAAAAGTTGAAGCTGATTTCTCACCCCTAGTAAATGGAAACCCAAAAAAATGCCAGTGACATGAATGGTCCTTTACTGATCTGGACCCAGCAAATTTTTGCTGCATGGGTCTGGACCATCTCAAATTTGTCCACCTAATTCATCTTATCAAATACATGTATCTTGGCCAGTCAGCTAGCCAACCTTATCTTTCAACACGTTTTTGAATTCACTTTACACTGGTAAGATACTATGATCTATAGTTCAGTTCAATTCAGTTGCTCAGTCGTGTCCAACCCTTTGCAACCCCATGAATTGCAGCACGCCAGGCCTCCCTGTCCGTCACCAACTCCTGGAGTTCACTCAAACTCATGTCCTTCGAGTTGGTGACGCCATCCAGCCATCTCATCCTCTGTCATCCCCTTCTCCTCCTGACCACAATCCCTCCCATAGTCTTTTCCAATGAGTCAACTCTTCGCATGAGGTGGCCAAAGTATTGGACTTTCAGCTTTAGCATCAGTCCTTCCAAGGAACACCCAGGACTGATCTCTTGTAGAATGGACTGGTTGGATCTCCTTGCAGTCCAAGGGACTCTCAAGAGTCTTCTCCAACACCACAGTTCCAAAACATCAATTCTTCAGCGCTCAGCTTTCTTCACAGTCCAACTCTTACATCCATACATGACCACTGAAAAAACCATAGCCTTGACTAGACGGACCTTTGTTGGCAAAGTAATGTCTCTGCTTTTGAATATGCTATCTAGGTTGGTTATAACTTTCCTTCCAAGGAGTAAGTGTCTTTTAATTTTGTGGCTGCAGTCACCATCTGCAGTGATTTTGGAGCCCAGAAAAATAAAGTCTGCCACTGTTTCCACTGTTTCCCCATCCATTTCCCAAGAAGTGATGGGACCAGATGCCATGATCTTAGTTTTTGGAATATTGAGCTTTAAGCCAACTTTTTCACTCTCCTCTTTCATCAAGAGGCTTTTTAGTTCCTCTTCACTTTCTGCCATAAGGGTGTCATCTGCATATCTGAGGTTATTGATATTTCTCCCAGCAATCTTGATTCCAGCTTGTGCTTCTTCCAGCGCAGCATTTCCCATGATGTACTGTGCATAGAAGTTAAATAAGCAGGGTGACAATGTACAGCCTGAACATACTCCTTTTCCAATTTGGAACCAGTCTGTTGTTCCATGTCCAGTTCTAACTGTTGCTTCCTGACCTGCATATAGGTTTCTCAAGAGGCAGGTCAGGTGGTCTGGGATTCCCATTTGTTTCACAATTTTCCACAGTTTATTGTGATCCACAGTCAAAGGCTTTGGCATGGTCAATAAAACAGAAATATATATTTTTATGGAACTGTCTTCCTTTTTTCCATGATCCAGCGGATGTTGGCAGTTTGATCTCTGGTTCCTCTGCCTTTTCTAAAACCAGCGTGAACATCTGGAAGTTCACAGTTCACGTATTGCTGATGGCTGGCTTGGAGAATTTTGAGCATTACTTTACTAGCATGTGAGATGAGTGCAATTGTGTGGTAGTTTGAGCATTCTTTGGCATTGCCTTTCTTTGGATTGGAATGAAAACTGACCTTTTCCAGTCCTGTGGCCACTGCTGAGTTTTCCACATTTGCTGGCATATTGAGTGCAGCACTTTCACAGCATCATCTTTCAGGATTTGAAATAGCTCAGCTGGAATTCCATCACCTCCACTAGCTTTGTTCGTAGTGATGCTTTCTAAGGCCCACTTGACTTCACATTCCAGGATGTCTGGCTCTAGGTGAGTGATTACACCATCATGATTATCTTGGTCATGAAGATCTTTTTTGTACAATTCTTCTGTGTATTCTTACCACCTCTTCTTAATATCTTCTGCTTCTGTTAGGTCCATGCCATTTCTGTCCTTATCGAGCCCATCTTTGCATGAAATGTTCCCTTGGTATCTCTAATTTTCTTGAAGAGATCTCTAGTCTTTCCCATTCTGTTGTTTTCCTCTATTTCCTTTCATTGATCACTGAGGAAGGCTTTATCTCTCCTCGCTATTCTTTGGAACTCTGCATTCAAATGCTTAGATCTTTCCTTTTCTCCTTTGCTTTTCGCTTCTCTTCTTTTCACAGCTATTTGTAAGGCCTCCCCAGACAGCCATTTTGCTTTTTTGCATTTCTTTTCCATGGGAATGGTCTTGATCCCTGTTTCCTATACAATGTCATGAACCTCTATCCATAGTTCATATACAGTATTCCATCATTGTTTCTAGTCAGAATATTTATTCTGGTTAGCATATATCTGCAGATAAAGGTGGCTTTTTGTTGTATTTGTTGGAGGAGCACATAAGTTTAATTCCCTTGGGGCCTACTTCTTAATTGACAAGGTGAGAAAAGTCATCATGGAATAGAAATAACTAATCCTTAGTATCATTTCCCATTGTATCCCTTTCTCTATATTCTTCTTCTTAACTTTCAAAAACGTGTAATTTTATTTCTTTCAGTTGGAGATATATAATCTTTGAATTTTATCTTAACCCTCCAGTCCCACTTTCTCACACTGTGTATATTTTGATCAGCCCAGCTACTAGAAAGGTCTTCTCAGGATTTATTGGTCCTCTGCTCCCTCTGTACTTTTTGTTAAGCTTTTTGTTCCCACATCTGACCAACATATATGTTATCTTCTCCTAGAAAACTGTCAAAATCACCCAAGATGGAATTAACCATTATGATCTTTCTCACTGTCACATGTTGTTATCCTGTTAGTATCAAATTGTTTTAGTATCAAATTGTTTAAACAGCTCTGCAGCAGATGAGAAATGGGCTTTTGAGTTAGATGACTTGAATTCAGGTTCCAGTTCCACCACTGACTGAATGAAACACCTTGGGCTAGTCACTGAATCCCTTCATTTTTTAACCTACCACATGAGGTAATAATAACTAGTTCAAATAGTTGTTAAGAGAATCAAATAAAACAGCATGTATAAATGCAACCTGTAAATGATCAAGTTCTTTGTAAGTGTTAGATAATCTTAGATTTGAATTGAAAGATGGAGCCCTTAGGAAGATGTAGATACTGTTGTATTATTTATACTCCTGAGTGCTAACACTGTCCTTTACTCATACAAGGGGTTTTCAAATGAGTTGATTTGATGATAAATTTCTTGCCAGATACAAAAAGGAAAACAAAATCACATCTCATTTGAGACATATGCTTGTAAAATACTTGCTTTATGCATATATAGCCTGAGTTATTTGTAGCATTGCTAGATAAATTTGGCTTTCTTAAGCTTATGGCTAAAGTTGTACAAAATCACATTTATTGCTTTCACCTTAAAATTTCAAAAATAAGTGCTTTTATTATTTATAGAATGTGCAAGGATACTGTCGTCAGTGTTTGTATTTTCAATAGCTCTATTAAATGTCTCAATATCTCTAGATATCTTCAGTGCATATCTCTAATAAAAATCCATTTGTCTTAGTAATACTTTTGTTGACACTTAGAAATAGTGCCAACCAAAATGATTATAAAGTTTTTGAAAGGTGATGACCCTTCCAAAATTGTCTCTGCTTGTGTTCTCATGGCAAAATTAGGTTTTCATTTTTGTTTCTTTTTTTTTTTCAATTTGAAGAGGGTCCATTATCATTCTGTTCGTTCTAATTACATCTCATTAGTAAAGGTGCAAAGATATAGTGACCTGAAATCACAATGGCCATTTTCAAAGTTCCCAGAATACTTTTTATCAAATTGCAGTTTCACTATCCTGTCATTTTGTTATCACTTCCTTGAACAAAAGCATTGACGGAGCATTTGTCTATATTTTTCTTATTATGGAATGATAGTATATATTTGGGGAAAAATATGGATATTCTTGTTACATGCAGTTCTTTAGAAGTTCATTTAAAATTAGTCTGTGAGAAATGAATATAACTGCATATTTTTTTCTGATTTGTAAAAACTGTATGTATTTCAAAACTCTAGTACACAGAATATATGATGAATAATTCTTTGTATAATCAATCATTATATAGCCTTGTAACCTAATACTTCATTATATAGCCTTACAGTCTAAAATCTAAATTGATATGCAGTACAAATTTTAATTTTTTAATTCTTCTACTATGCATAGCTCTTTGGCCTTCTACTTAGTTTTTCTTTGTCTGAATTTCAAATAGTTGAGTAGCCAACAGGTGATAAACGTCCCATTAATCTTTCTGACTCTAGCTCCTGAGCATTAGAATCGCTGATCAATTACAACAATTGTCTCTTAAATGAGCTTTTCACATCTGCCTCTTATTTCATTAGTTAGCTGTCTGCCCAAAGATCTGATAAAATGGAATACTGGTGCCTTTTTACAACTTGTTCTGTAGGTCTGCACATTAAGGGTAGAGTTGTTAGCAGAATGGGCACAAAAGGGTATTTATCCACTCCCTACAATAAATATACGTGCTAGTGTCTGGAAGACATTTGAGACTCTTTACTGAAATCACCTTAAGAAGGAAAAAATAACTGGTTCACTTTAGCTAGCTATTTAGCAACAGCTAATGTAAGATCGGGCTTCCCTGGTAGCATGGCATTTCTCATTATGCAGTGCTTTTACTGATTATATTTGTCTTCATATAAAAAGAAAAATGAGTCTATTAATTTAGTTAATTTTAGAAACAGTTAAAAACTTTTAAAAATATATTTTAAATTAGCAAACATCATGATTAACATACTGTCCTCCAGAGATTGTTATTAATCCTTGGTTACATTTTTCTCTATATGTTAAAAATACTACCCAATCATGACCTGCCTTCTCTTCTTATACAGCAGTCATCCTTTGAATGGAAAAAAAGTCAATGAATAATATATATAATCAACATTTAGACTGTTTTTAAGAAGAGTATTTTCTTACCTGTAGAATGGTAATAATAATAGTATGTCACAAAATATAATGAGAACTAAAGGAGATGTTTGTACATAAGGCACTTAACACAGTACCCAGCACATAGCACGTGATCAATGAGTAGTAGCCATTATAACATTGAATTCTTTTTACTTCTGACTTCTATTCAGAGACTTTGGAAGCAGAACAATGGAATATTTTATTTTATAAGTATTGTATAACATGCTTATTGTATGAGAAATTCATTTTTTTAATATTTCAAAATTCATTTAACCATTGAAAACCTATGGGTAGATATAATAAAGTAAAAATTATTTTAATTTTGTCTTTTGGAAGAAAATTTAGATAGATATTCAGTGATTATTGTTCTATATTTCTGGAGACAATCACATTGTAAATGTCATTGGAATAAAAGGAGCTCTAACTGGCTTATCAGTTTTGAAAGCTACACATGCCTTGTTTAAATATAAGAAATGCCCTGACCAAATAAATAACCCAAGTCTGAGGTCAATTTTTATGTATTTTTCATATCTTCTTGAAATATCTGTATATTTTGAAATTAATGCTATAAGAATGTGTTACTGAGTATCTCAATTCATTTTACTTTAGGAATTCTATTTTTTAATAATGTTTTATAAGTTAAAACTATATAATGAATTAACTTAGAATGATGATTTCTACCACTGTTATTTCATTTTATTTTAACCTTTCTTTTTTGTAGGCCTCGTTTGTATGAAGTCCAGCACATCTGTAGTTGAGCTTGTTATGCTGCTTTGTTCTCAGGTATGAAATCTTAATCATGTGATTACATTAAACTACATGAGGATTGCTTTATGTCATTAAACAGGAGAATGGATGTAAATAAATATGTATATGTTTATGTATTTTAAAATATCTATTATCTCATAGATGAAGAAAATAGAGATATGTATTTATGTAAATGATCTTACCATGCAAATATTGATTTAATCTCCCGCCTTCTCCCCTCCTGTTAGCTGTCTTATTTTCCATCTTACCTAGCCTTCTATTGTTCCTTATTTTTTAATTTCTGCAAATATATATATATATATAATTTGTTATAGCTATTTTGATACCCTTCTTTACATCCATCTTTTTTAAATTATAGAGTAGTATTTATAATTTTGATGTTCATTGTTAATTAATATGGTTTCTTTTTCACTATTAGAGATAACGCAAACTGGAGGTTGTTTTTCTAATGCAATAGCCAGAGTATAAAACACAGCTGATCAGTGAGGGATTTTTGATATGATACATTGCTGCTTTCCCTTTTTTAATGTAATTTATATATTTCAGTATAAAATCTAAAAATCTACTTATACTATTTATCTTTAATAATCAGAATTAAAAATAGAATTATAATTTCTGGCTATTGTTTTTTTAAGCAATTAGAAGAAAATAGTATGTAACATTTTTCTGATAACCAAAATAGGACCTAATGGTCTTTCTTCTCGCCAGCTCTGCCAAGTCTCCTGGTGGTCCTGATTTTCACATAAGTATTAAATATTTTGTAATATGAGAATGAAAAAAGAACTTATGTATGTTTGTAATAAGTAGTTTTTACATCCTAATTTCCTCAGTAGAAAGGAAAATTTATATATACTGTTTCTATTTACTGACCTGAGGTCTGACTAAAATCACAACTAACTTCCAAATAAATAGCAATAGGGCTTCAACCAATCCTTTAAAGCATCAACAAAAGTAAAACAACCAAAACTTACCTATTTTTCAGTCTTCAGGTTTACTTTCTTCAAGAATATATTCATAGGGATATCATTAGATCCATTTTCCACTTTTCATCCAGATACATAAATAAGGAAGATGTTAAAGGAAACAGCATCCCTGGCAGGAGTTCATCTGCAGGACATTTGAGAATTGTTACCCAAAGCCAGAGTCCTGAGTTCGAGAGACACTGTGAAATCTGTCTGGACCTCATAGGTTCTTGATGATGCCAGGTTGAAAGAAATGGTTTCATGGGGGAAAATAATGTAAAATTCCTTCTTCCTTAGCTCCTGGTTTCACTGCAGTTCAGAAAAATAAAGAAGAATGTAGCATTAGGGTCTAGTGTCTTTGATGGCCTCATCATCTAATCATAGGTTTAACATTACTCATTTGCTGGCTCCAGGAATTCCTGCCATTAAGGGCCCTAGAGATGAAACTTTGCCTCAGTTATTGATTGAAAGGAAGAGTGAGAAATTTAAGCTCTCTATGCAGTGCACTTTCTTTCAGTGTTTCAGCAAAGCTGTATTATAAACATGTCTCTCAACTTGATCTTTAGGTTGAATGTCTAAAATAATTCAGTGCATTTTAAATATTTAAGTGGTTTATTGATTTAAAATACCTTGTTTAAATGGTTTAAAAGTCTTTATTAAAAAAAAAAAAAACAAGCTGCAGTTGTTTCATTTTCTGTTAAGCTGAAAAACTGTACTTTCCACAAAATATTTTTAAAGAAATAACTGATAAATCAGTAATCTTCCTTTGATGCAATTCAGATGGGAATAATTCACTGTTCTACTTTAAAATTAGCTTATAAAAACATCTTTTGCAGATCATTCATTGTTGGACAGATATATAAAACCTTGGCTTTGAGGACACAAAAAATGGACATGTCTTCAGAATTTCTTAAAATAATCTGCCATTTTCTCCACGACTCAAATTCATGATGATTTATATCCTGTTTTCATCCATTAGCCAGACAACATAGCAGTAGCAGACTTCTGATAAAGAGAGATAAATATAGGTGCGGGTGCTGTGGAGATTGCTTAGCAAGCAGCTCTGTCCAATGGCTGAGTTCTCTCCTTCAGACCTTAATGCATTTCTTTGACAATGGAGCTGATCCCTATAGAATTAGCATGGTTCTGTAGGCTTTTTTTTTTGGTGCCAAGGCAGAGGCAATCCTGAGGAATTCTTAGAACAGCAGAGTTTTGAGTTGTTTTTCTTCTGTTTTACAGTTAGCCCTTTGCACATGTTGATATAACTCCATGTTATTATGATCAGCAGTTATTAGTACTAATAAAATAGTATTAATCTGGAAATCTGAATGAATAACTATCTTGATGGACTGCATGAGTAAGTTTTTCCCACAGTGGGAACACACAACAAAGATGTTATCCACACTGTGGTTTAATTATTGGTTAAAATAAGTTTTCAATGCAAATGGAATTTTCTGGTTTATTTATTTGTTTAGAATTTGTTTTTTTTTTCTCTAAATTTGGATAAAACATGGAAAGATAACATTTTGTTTGGAGAAAACAGGTAGTGAAGAACAGAAAAAGGAAAGGAAAAAGCAGCATTTCTCACAGCATTTGTTTTTCTTTCATTAGATGCCTTTATTTTGATGCTTTTGATTTCGGAAATTTCATGTTAACTACCACATATTATTAAGTCTATCAGCTTTTCTTTTCTTTTTATCTTGAGCTCTTGAATAAACTTACTATTGCCAGTGGTTTGTGTGCAAAATATGGTCTAAATTTACATGCGATCATATTACAAGTGTCTGAAGGTACTTGTCAAGGATAATTCAGTTCATATGGACAGTCTTTTAAACTCTAAGGCACATACATGCCAGTGGAATTTTAGGTCTCTTGAAAAACATATTTTAAGTTCTAAGGTGCTATTAGCATTATCATTATATTGCATTAACTGTTCCACAGATATTCAAAAACATTTTTTTACTGGATATGGAGTTTTCTTCTTCCTATAAATCTCATGACATAAAAGTAAATTTCAAGATTTACCTATTCTTCTTTTCTTTCAATTTGTTTTTAAAATGTACTTAGTAGTATCTTTTTTAAAAATTAAGAGTAAAATGAACTGGAGTAAAATAATATAAAGTGTCTTGAAAAGTCAGTGCTTAATCAGTGAATATAGTGTTTCCTCCAGAGTTCTTCAGTATCTCACAGGTCTACTATTGTCCTCTGTCGACTTCTTTAAGTTTCACAATCAGATGTGGTTGAGATGCTTTTCATTATTCTGTATATGTACCTTATTTTTCCATTACATTATTCTGAATGTATTATATTCTTTGATGAAGAGCAGATTTAGTTTTCAAGTAAACTTTTTAAGGTACTATAATAGTTTCTAATTATTTCCAGATTTTTTTTAGGAAGTCTCCATCAGAGGTACTCCAGGAAAAATTGAGTGATGTTATCCCATAGGATTTCTTTAAGTTTTCATAAGTAAAGCTTAGCAGATGTCACTTGCATTTTTCTGTGCCTTATATGTCAATAAAAAATGTTTTATAAATTGAGAGACTTTTATGTAAAAAAAAATATGTCTCAGTATTTAAGTACTTTCTGACTTGAAACACTGATTAAGCAAATGTATGCTTAATAAATCATTTTTATTCTCATTAGAAACCCCAAAATATATAAGTAACATAAAGTAGAAGTCAGCCTTGCAAGTCTCTTTAAGATCTGTGTATGAAGTTACTAACATGAAATATTTTGTGGTCTTGTTTGCCTTTATTCTTTTTTAAATACATCATATACTTAAAGAATTCTAGTGACTTCCCTGATGTGATCAAGGCCATAACCCAGGACTTCTAAACACAGCACTTACAAAAGGAACCACAACTAAAGAACTATCTTCCTGTTTTTAAATGATTTAGCCTTTGAACTTTTAATTTTTTTTAAATTTTTTCTCCAATTTGATACAGTTTAATCAGATGGTACAGAGGAAAAGACATACTTTTCTTCTTCTAAGTATAATAAACCTAAGACTGAGGTGCAAAGACATAGATAAGATGAATATAGAGGCCTGCAAAAGAATATTTCTTCATAAGTACTCAATATTTAAAGAGTTTTTGGTGTTTAAAATAAAGTGATAAATTTAAGAAAAATATACATGAACTACATTTTTTCAAGCATCTTTGAAAATATGAAATCTTACTAATTATCATGGTGAAATTATGTCACATTGAATTATTTAGTTACAACTTTTTCTATTTTAGCTTTGTAATCTCTATTAAAGATCTGTTGATATATTTTTCTATTTCTTAAAATCTAGTGTTCTCCATGAAACTTGCCTGTTAGTCTAGCTGAATTTAAAATGAAGGAAGAATAAAAAGTAATGGCTTGATATTTTAAATTGAGTATCATCAAGTGATAACTATATGTGGTATAGAAAATTGATACTGTGAACTATAAAAATAAGATTTTCATGAAAGGCTTTAATAAGATGGACTAAAGACGTACCTCTTGAAGTTAATAGACTTTCTACACAGCCTAAGCAGGCAAGGAGATTCAGTCTAAACAAAGGTCTGGAGAGAAATGAAATGAACCTGTATGTGCTCAGACCAGTGACCAGCTCATTTTGGAGTGTATCAGAAATTAAGTAGGAGACATGTGATTATTTGGGTTTATTTGTAATACAGGTAGACCCATTTCCATGCAGTACATCTCAAAAGAGTGGTTCCTCATATAAAAGATTATAGTATCTTAATAGCCTAGAGTTGAGATTGATAGAAACATCTCACTTGTAAATACTTTTAATAGTCCGTGTTGTTTCCTGTTACCATTTCTGCCTGTGTTTTTTAAAGGAATAAAGCCACTATTTTATTCCTGAATATCTAAGAAATCCCTACCTTTATCTCTGGACCATGCCTAACCTAACCCCAGCTTTTATCTGTGGTATAATGTCATCTCAAAGTTAAAGGAGCAAATCAGGCATTTAAAGATTTTTGGAATTAATATGGTTGTATCATCTTTATTGCCAGAAACTTTTAATATATCCTAAATATAAATAAAAGTTAAGTAGGAAATTGAAAATGTTGTAACGTATATAGACCATTCTCAATATGGGTCATAATAATCACTTTCAATTATTAGAAAATAGGGAGAAAATTATACAATGAAATGTATACATTCTAAAGAAAAAAGCTTTTAGTAAGTATTACTACTAAAGTATTACTGCTGCTGCTGCTGCTAAGTCACTTCAGTCATGTCCGACTCTGCGACCCCATAGACAGCAGCCCACCAGGCTCCCCCGTCTCTGGGATTCTCCAGGCAAGAACACTGGAATGGGTTGCCATTTCCTTTTCCAATGCATGAAAGTGAAAAGTGAAAGTGAAGTCGCTCAGTCGTGTCCGACTCTTAGGGACCCCATGGACTGCAGCCTTCCAGGCTCCTCCATCCATGGGATTTTCCAGGCAAGAGTACTGGAGTGGGGTGCCATTGCCTTCTCCAAAGTATTACTAAGTATTTGTAATCAGAAAATGTTTATTTAATGTGTCTTGGGGAGAATGCTACCGAGCAATCACAGCAATAATTGTCTACCCAATTATTTACACCATCTTCTATGAAAATGTAATCAAAGATTTAAAGAGCATGGAATTCAATTACTTTTGATCACTTCCATGAGGTCTTAATGGACATGATTTTGAGCAAACTCCAGGAGGTAGTTAAGGACAGGGAAGCCTGGTGTGCTGCAGTCCACGGGGTCACAAAGAGTCAAGCAGGATTTAGGGACTGAACTGCAACAGCAGTAGCATGGGGTCTTTTATTGTTGATTTCTTTTATTTCAACTCTGGAAAAATTGGCAGGTATAGTTTGAGTTGATCACTTTTCTATTATAAAATATTTTTAAGCTACCTTAATGTGTATGATACTTGTACATGATGCAGCACTTCAATCCTTGATAATGATTAGTTCATATCCAACCAGAATTATAAATACAGAAGGAAAATGACAGCTAAACTTCAGTGCTGGGCTCATTTGTGTGAAAATGGTACTAATATCAGAGAAACAACAGTTATTTTCTTATGTATGAATTCTCATCAATTTTTGCCAAAATTGGGACAAAAAGAAATTGGTAAGCCTTGGCCTCCTGCAAGATAGTCTTTAAGAGTGCTACAGTGTCTGTGACACAGGAGAAGGAATATAGTATATTCTGAGGTACACAGATTTCCCTGGATACTGATAGACCACTTCCCTGAACTAAAACTCCTTTCCATACTTGGATACAATGTCCACCCCTTTCCTGTCTTCCCTGTTTGGGTTTGTTTGTTTTCTTCTAATTTTTATTTTTGTGTATTTACATTATATAAATTCTTCAGGAGCATTACAACAATTTGAAAAATAGTGAAAACAGCAGTATATATTTCATTATCCTTCCATTTTGTATATTCTCTTGCTCTTTGGTGGATTTTTTCCATTTAATCCTCTGTACTTAGACATACTTTATTTTATAATAAGTTATATAAAATATTTTATAGTAGGTAATTTTATTTGTCCTCTTTTTCTTTGCTTGCACATTTCTTCATGATCATTTTTTTCTGTGGTTTTGTTGTTGTTGTTTAAATAATTGTAGACTCATAGGAAGTTGCAAAAATAGTACACAGAATCCAGTGTACCCTTTCCCCAGCCTTCTCCAATAGCACCATCTTATATAAATGTAATACAGTGTCAATAGAAGGAAATCAATATTGGTATAATACTTTTAACTAGATTACAGACATTTTTCAGCTTTCACTATCCTTTCCATGCATTCATTTGTGTGTATGCTATTTCATTCCTATCAGTGCTATTTTATTCCTTATATTGATGTAACCACTACCACTATCAAAATATAAAATTCAGAATTATTACTATTACTTCATATCTTCCCAGTTATTTCAAATTCTTTTCTTTCATGAAACTTTTCAGGTTTATTGTTATATGATTTTAATCAATCCGTCCTTCCCTTTTACATTTGAAATACATATATCTAGACAGGAAATATAGGTCCCTGTTTACATGTTTTAATTAGATGTTCTTATAGGTGATAAAGGCATGATATTCTTTATCTATTACATTGGAGTTTCCTTTAGAGTAAGCATCATGCCAACCATTCCTCATTACTGGAAGCATTTCATTCAGCCAATGGAGAAAATAAGTTTTGTATAGTTTCATCAGTATATTTATTTCACATTGATATCTCTTTGAATTGTAGAATTTTTTTAAACTATGCAAAAAGAAAGACTAAACTTAAGGATGACAAAGCCTTAGAGTCTTTCAAGGTTGCATTATGAATGTTATTAATTTTAATTATGCTATACATTTACACCATAAAAAAATCATTTTATTTTTATGTTGCCAGTGATGTTTTTTGTTTTGCTCCTTACCACGCCATCCACACCTTGCAGTATAGTATAGATATTTATTATCTATACTATAGATAGTATAGTATAGTATAGCACCTAGTATAGGTATTTATTAATTACTTACAGAGTTAATTCTTTGAATATTGTGAATAATGCTGCTATTAACATTGACCTACAAGTTATCTGAGTCTCTGTTGTCACTTCTTTTAAGCTTATACCTTTAGATATCAGGTGTATAATTGAGTAGAATTGTTGAGTCATTTGGTAATTCTGGGTTTAATTTTTTGAGGAATTGCAAGTTTTCCACAAAGTCTGTATCATTTTATATTTCTATGAGGAATAAACCAGGGTTCCAATTTTCTCCATGTCTTCTCCAACACTTATTATTTTCTGTCTCTCTCCCTCTTTATCTTTGGTTTGTTTATTTGTTGTTTTTTAAATTATAGCCCTTCCTGATAAGAATGAAGTAGTATCTCATTGTGATTTTTATTTATGTTTTCTTGATAAGTAGTGATGTTGACATCTTTTCATATGCCTATTAAAATCTTTTCTCATTTTTAATTGAGTTTTTTGTCGTTGAGTTGAAAGTGTTATTCTGGACATTAAATCCTTATCAAGTATATGACTTGCAAAAATGTTCTCTGATTCTGTAGGTTATTTATTTTCATTCTCTTGATAGTGTCCTTTGATGCACAAAAGTTTCTAATTTAATGATGTCCAGTTTATCAACTTTTGTTATTGTTACCTATGCTTTTGATATGTTTTTGAACCTATGGCCAAGTTCAAGCTCATGGAGATTTCCCCCTTTATTCTCTGCTAATAGTTTTGTTACTTTAGGACCTCAATTTAGATCTTTGATTCATTTTGAGTTATTTTTTATATCCAGTATGTATAGGGATCCAAATTTATCCTTTTGCAAATGATTATCCATTTTTCTTAGCACCATTTGCTAAAGAGACTATCCTTTCCCCATCAACAGATCTTGGTACTCTTGTTGAAAATCAGTTGAGCATAGATGCCCATGATGATTTTTAATGCAAAAGTAGTCCCTGAAAATTAAGCACAATTTAAAAATAAGTATTAGAGGTTTGAATAAAATTTCCTATTACCTCATATTTTCACTACCCAGGAGTAGTAAAAAATTATCATTTAATATATATCCTTTCAAATTATATTTCTACACATAAATGCAAAATTGTTAATAGTATAAGCAAAAATTGCTGTTGTAACAGCAATAGCTTACAAATTACTTTTCCCAGTTGATAATCTAGAGTAGTGCTGTCCAATCAAAATATGATGTGAGCTACATATGACTTTAAATTTTTTAAAACTATATTTTAAAAAGTGAAAAAAGAGTAGGTGAGATTAATTTTAGTAGTATATTTCATGTAACCTGAATATAATTTCAGCATACATGTAATCAATATAAAAGTATTTAAAATGAGGTATTTTACATTTCTTTTTTCCTTAGCCTTTCAAATCAGGCATATGTTTAATACTTAGAACGTTTATCAGGTCACACTAACCACATTTGAGGTGCTTACAATAGCTGCATGTGATGTAGATTCTGTATTGGTCAGTACAGCTCTTTCTTCATATATGAACATCTGTGTTTTTTTAAATGTTAATGTAGTCTAAAAATAGAACTAGGTATTCCAGAAGTCCAGAATATTGTAGGTCTTCAAGCAAAGATCAGCTAATTGTGTCAAAGATTCTTGCCCTGAGTAAAAAGGACAGACAATACATCAGTTTCTGTGCAACACTAAAATTCTAATGGCTTATCCAACTATAATTGCATTGTTATTCATGAATAAATATAAAATATTCTACTGTAATGTACATAACTCTGCTTCATGGTAATAAAGCACAAACAGGGTTTTAACATTCCAGGTTTAATACTAGAACTTCCTTCTATTTTTAAATGGTAGCATAGATAATGGCTATGAGGTATTTTGGGGTATAATTTGTATATAATTAAGTTATATATATATAAATAAATGGGATAATTTATTATTTTGCCAAGATGTCAATTGAGATAGTGTGCACTACATGTTTGCTATATGAGAGTGAATAAGCCAAGCAGACAATGAAGCATCAACAGCTCAATCCTGAATGGTTGCTTCCCTATTTATTGTTGAAAATAAGGAAATTTTCTCAATGGTTTCTTGCTTCTATATAAGTACAGAAGTTAGCCACAAAGTATTAGTATATAAAAGGTCTCAGAAAATACATCTTGAGAAACATTAAATGTCTATTTTATCTTTGGTTTATCTGTGAACATATTTGACAAACTAAACTTGCATCATAGTTTAATATAATAATACCCAGCACTTTTATGATAGTCCCATACAGTCTAGAGCTCTTAATTCTAAAGATATAATTTCT
The DNA here is from genome assembly GCF_003369695.1 of Bos indicus x Bos taurus. Classification (NCBI taxonomy): domain Eukaryota; kingdom Metazoa; phylum Chordata; class Mammalia; order Artiodactyla; family Bovidae; genus Bos; species Bos indicus x Bos taurus. Next base: position 25,860,528 of record NC_040087.1, on the reverse strand, counting down.
CTTATATTCATATTTTAATTTATCTTATTTTTTCTGGCCAAGTATCTCAAGTTAACAAGTTTTCAGCATCACTGTGCTGATACACCTATTCTTAGCTCTAGAAAAACATAACATTGAAAGATGATCATCGAGTGGTATGAACAGTATTATATAATTTAAGATAAAATAGTATATCAGTCAAGACTTCGCTCTTACATGTTCTGTTAAATGTAACATTTTTTTACCATTAATCATTGATATTAGAGAAAGACATTCCTTGTTATTTCATTGACTATAGACCAGTAGGATTTTGTTTTATTGGTTTTAAGTTTTAAAAGTTCTTTTTTCTCAAAACTACATTCTAAAACCCTATTCTAGCTTTTACTCTTTTCCTACCTATGTAAATCTTAAAATATGAAACATTCTCTTATTTAATAAAGTTGGCATTTCCTTTATTTCTTCTGATCATTTCTGGTAGCAGGCAGTAAAGAAGGAGTATCCTCTCAAGTTCAGCTGAATATAAATTTGCTTATATGTTGTATATGTTCATAGATATAGAAAATGCTGTTTAAAAATATATATTGTAAACCAAACTAGATTATTTTTCATTATGAATACAAACATAAGTATGTATATGTATATATTCATAAGATTATTTATTATTAAAAGTTGTAGTAATTTTACTACACAATTCAGCAATCTACTGAGATCCTACGTAACCTCATTATCTTTGTACAGTACACCAACTCTTCTTTTAGTGATCAACCAGATATATTTCCATGTTGCCTAATGATTTTTCTATTATTGACCTCCATATAAATAATCTCTTTGTACTAGTCATTGATTATTCATTTCTTACTTTCAGGTTTTCCTACAATGCTTTCTGTAAACTATTCATAAAAATAAGCAATGAAAATTTTTTTAAAAGTCTATACTTTGAGTACTTGCTTATTTTTCCATTATTTTGCATTCATTGAAAACATTACTCATCTCTGTTTTTCTCTCTGCATAGTATTTTTTTTTACTTCAGTCCTTGTACTTAACAATTTTTCTTATTGAACAGAATTATAAGCATGCCAGTTATAATGAACATTTGTTATAAAGTTGTTTTGAGGAACCTACCTATTTCTTTTATTGGCAACTAATGATAAATAGGCATTAAAGATATAGGAAGTAAAAACTGATTCTGGAGTTCCAAAAGACAAGATCTCAGTTTAACCTCCCATTTTTACCTTGAAATATTTCCCTTATTTTCAAGAAATTTGAAATGAATTAAGTCTCTAAGGACATTAACTTGGTTAATTTAATTATATACAAAACAGAAGGCAATGGAAACTGTGCACTGAATTGATACAGAGGAGAAAACACTGGTGGGGGAAAAATTATGTGCAGGGTCCAGTATTTCTACTGTGTTATCTAACTGCCATAAAGTGATTGTGAAGAGAACATGGGGATTTCATTGTCATCCTTCTGGAACCTATTTGTCTTCAAAGTGTTTAGTTTCAAAGGATCCTTAACTTGATATCCAAATCTCTGAAAAAGTCCTTCATCTTGAGGAAATGTTATGCATCCACGTAGAAGAGTTAAAAAATTGTGACAAACCTGTCTATACTTGACAGCTCTCAACACGCGTTCAAACCCAGTTTAGTATGTTTCCCCACGAGGATAAAAATTTGATGCCTACGTTTAATTTACACCTTTTCTTATGGCTGCTCATTTTCTTCAGTAGTGGAGCAAGTGAGTGAGTGTATGTTTTCTCAAATGGCAGAAAACTTTGGAATGATTTTGTAGCTAAGATTTTTGAGTATACTTTTTTCCTGTCATTGCCAAGAAATTGACTTTGTTGAGATGACAATGAATTATTATTATTATCCTTTTGTATACATTTTCATGTATTCATTTACTTTGTTTTGGGACAGTGATTAAAGTGTCCTTTCCTTGTCCAGCTACCTCCTATTTCTTAACTCTCAGTGTACTTTATATGTTGTGTACTTTTCTTGTCACAAAGCTTTTAATATCTCCCCTTTCAGTATTTTACTTAATTTTTATTTTTTAATTTTGGCTGTGCAAGGTGGCATATGGGATCTTTGTTCCCTGACCAGGGATCAAAGCCCCTTACCCTGTATTGAAAGCATGGGACCGCCAGGGAGGTCCTCCCTAATAATTCTTTTGAAACTTCTAAAATCAGTTACACAGCAACATGCATTTAAGAAATACATTTTGAAATGCAGAAACAAATGTGTATCAGTGTAAAGGAATAGAATCACTGCATAACCTCATTCATTACTCATTTTTTTACATGCTCATTATAAGGTAACACTTTCAGTCTTACACAAATACCATATTATGGGAATGAAATACTGTCTGAGAGCTAAAAAGGGCCATAGTAATAAGGGATGTGGACACTACAATAATTATGATGTAGTTATGATACAATAATATACTACTTTACAAATAAGTAGAAGGAGTTTAAATAATTGAACAATTTGAAAGGAAATATACACATCACTTTATAATATCTAAATCACTCCATGCTGGTGAGTTAGGAACTTTGAGGTTTGTGTGTGTGCAGTCTTGTTGAGAGGGAAGAATGACTTTAGTCAGTAGTTCTCAGCACTAAATTCACGTCACAATCACTTGGGAAGCTTTAAAATATAATAACACTGATGCCTGGGCATATCTTCAGAGGCTATTCTGATATGACTGGTGCTTTTTAGCAACAGTCCTGTTGATTTTTTGTTAGTTCAGTCAGAACTCATGGATTTGTGATACTATAGATTTTAGAGAAATAAATTCAACAACAGAAATACATTGAGTATGTATAGTATGCCAGTCACTTGCTACTTATTACATATACATAGTTGGATAAAATAAGATCTTTCTTTTTATAAATGAGTTTATAATCTAGAGGGGACACATATGTGTGAGATACCACTACAAATTATAGATAATTATATTTCAGAGCGAATGTTCCATGAGTAATAAAAGTAATATTAAGTGGTGAGAAAATAATGATGTAGGCTTGATCCATTTCTCATTTCCAAAGTTTTAAAATTATTTCTTTACACACTTTGATATTTGCTTTGCCAACATAAATTATTGTTATAGTATTGCCCTTTTTCATAGGAGTAAAATCTAAAGACTCATTTACAGAATAGGAGAATATGCTATTTGTTACACTTCCTATGGGTTACTTTTTACTTCACATTTCATTTTTTTTCTTTCCACTTACACATTCTTGTTTACCACCAAATACTATATACCATATTTTGCTGACAATTCAAGGAGTTTAGAGTTTTCAACTAAAGATGCCCTCAAAATTGATTATTTGTTGTGGCTCAGCTGGGTCAGGAAGATCATCCTCTGAAGAAGGGAAAGGCTACCCACTCCAGTATTCTGGCCTGGAGAATTCCATGGACTGTACAGTTCATGGGCTTGCAAAGAATCAGACACGACTAAGCAACTTCACTTCACTACTAGCACAACTGTCGTTTCAGAAATCATTAAACAAGCTTAAAACCTGCATTAAAGGGACTTCCCTGGTGGTCCAGTGGCTAAGACTCCACGCTCCCAATGCAGGGGGCCTGGGTTTGATCTCTGGTCAGGGAACTAGATCCCACATGCTGGAACTAAATATCTTACATGCGGCAACTAAAGACCTGTATGCTGCAACGAAGATCGAAGATCCTCCGTGCCGCAGCTAAGATCCAGTACAGCCAAATAAATTTAAAAACAAACAAACAAACCATATTCGATCTTGACATTTTCTGAGAGAATATACTTTATTTTGTGTGAAATATTCTGTTTTTCCTTTTTCTCTCTCATTTACCGTTTTTTAAAGTAAAGAAATATCCACATTCCCTTATGAGGTATATTTAAAATTCACCGTAACAATAGAGATTAAAATAAATGTCTCATGCAAGATTCCAGAAAACAATGATTTTAAACTCTTAAAAACTTATGTTTAAAATATCTAGTTTTATTGTTACTTTTACGGCTTGTTACTTCTCTAAGCCTTCTATTGAAGTAGCACCCTGGGGTGCAGTGGATAAAGGGGTGATACAAGCTGTAACCCATGCCATCCACCGTAACAGGAGCATTCTATGCTCTTATGTTTTAAAATGCATATTTACTATATTTTCTTATATTACTTACAATTTTAAATTATATGGCTTTGTTTTTTCCTCTCAGACATCATATAAATGAATATGTATGACCTGGACTTAGTATGTCTTCTGTCTGGGACTTTGATCTCATATTGCAATTTGAAAAATAAAAAAAATTAAACTCACTTTCTTAAGGAAAGACAACTGGTAACATTTTTTTAGCCTTATAAATATTAATTAATGTAGTTAAAAGAAATTGACTTAATAAATTAAAATTGTCCAAATTGATTATTGTAGTTGATGTGAAATTTTGAAAATCTTCACACTAGGTGAATTCTGCTTTGGTCCTTACTAAAGACCAGGCCTGGAAAACTACTCTTGTACCCCAAGCTATATAACCTTAAAGTGTAACCAGTCGGCTTCTGTCGTAGAAAATATAATATTCATGTTTGGCAAGCAAATAACTACTAGAACTAGAAAAAAGATACTGGGAAATGTATATTTATAATGTTTTAAACATAATATAAATTTCATATGTAAGATCTTTTTTCTCTGTTTCCCATCTAACATCACTAAACTTCAGAATTGAACTCTTGTTGCCTTAATGCTGTATATAGTCATTGTGCAGTTTGCATCTTCTATTTCTTCTGTTTCTGTGGTTACCACAGATGAATAAAATGTGCTTCTTCCTGCAATGATTCAATATCTAAAATCTAATCATATAATATGCATATAAACATACAAAAATGAAGTTGCAGAGACATATGGAAAGTACTATTATGTTATCAAGTTTTAAACTGTGTGTTAGAAAATTGGCATTTTAGCTTTTCTCATCTTAAAATCCTATGTCACATAAGTGTTTGATATGCAATGGCACCTCACTCCAGTACTCTTGCCTGGAAAATCCCATAGACAGAGGAGCCTGGTGGGCTGCAGTCCATGGGGTCGAGAAGAGTCAGACATGACTGAGCAACTTCACTTTCACTTTTCACTTTCATGCATTGGAGAAGAAAATGGCAACCCACTCCTGTGTTCTTGCCTGGAGAATCTCAGGGACAGGGGAGCCTGGTGGTCTGCCATCTATGGGGTCGCACAGAGTCGGACACGACTGAAGTGACTTAGCAGCAGCAGCAGCAGCATGTCTGAGAAAGGATGACCAGGACAGTTAGAGGTGGCAGAAGAGCAAGATAGACTAAACCCATAATTTTTTTTTTTTTTGCTTGGGTTCAGAGAACATAAAATAGTTTCCCTTCCTATGGACGGGAAAAAATAGAAATAGAGATCCTTTCGTTTTGTGTTCTCTCTTTATTTTTTTTTTTTTTTTTAATTTTATTTTATTTTTAAACTTTACATAATTGTATTAGTTTTGCCAAACATCAAAATGAATCCACCACAGGTATACATGTGTTCCCCATCCTGAACCCTCCTCCCTCCTCCCTCCCCATACCATCCCTCTGGGTTGTCCCAGTGCACTAGCCCCAAGCATCCAGTATCGTGCATCGAACCTGGACTGGCAACTCGTTTCTTACATGATATTTTACATGTTACAATGTCATTCTCCCAAATCTTCCCACCCTCTCCCTCTCCCACAGAGTCCATAAGACTGTTCTATACATCAGTGTCTCTTTTGCTGTCTCGTACACAGGGTTATTGTTACCATCTTTCTAAATTCCATATATATGTGTTAGAATACTGTATTTATGTTTTTCCTTCTGGCTTACTTCACTCTGTATAATAGGCTCCAGTTTCATCCACCTCATTAGAATGGATTCAAATGTATTCTTTTTAATGGCTGAGTAATACTCCATTGTGTATATGTACCACAGCTTTCTTATCCATTCATCTGCTGATGGACATCTAGGTTGCTTCCATGTCTTGGCTATTATAAACAGTGCTGCGATGAACATTGGGGTACACGTGTCTCTTTCCCTTCTGGTTTCCTCAGTGTGTATGCCCAGCAGTGGGATTGCTGGATCATAAGGCAGTTCTATTTCCAGTTTTTTAAGGAATCTCCACACTGCTCTCCATAGTGGCTGTACTAGTTTGCATTCCCACCAACAGTGTAAGAGGGTTCCCTTTTCTCCACACCCTCTCCAGCATTTATTATTTGTAGACTTTTGGATCGCAGCCATTCTGACTGGTGTGAAATGGTACCTCATAGTGGTTTTGATTTGCATTTCTCTGATAATGAGTGATGTTGAGCATCTTTTCATGTGTTTGTTAGCCATCTGTATGTCTTTTTTGGAGAAATGTCTATTTAGTTCTTTGGCCCATTTTTTGATTGGGTCGTTTATTTTTCTGGAGTTGAGCTGTAGTAGTTGCTTGTATATTTTTGAGATTAGTTGTTTGTCGGTTGTTTCATTTGCTATTATTTTCTCCCATTCTGAAGGCTGTCTTTTCACCTTGCTAATAGTTTCCTTTGATGTGCAGAAGCTTTTAAGGTTAATTAGGTCCCATTTGTTTATTTTTGCTTTTATTTCCAATATTCTGGGAGGTGGGTCATAGAGGATCCTGCTGTCATGTATGTCGGAGAGGGTTTTGCCTATGTTCTCCTCTAGGAGTTTTATAGTTTCTGGTCTTATGTTTAGATCTTTAATCCATTTTGAGTTTATTTTTGTGTATGGTGTTAGAAAGTGGTCCAGTTTCATTCTTTTACAAGTGGTTGACCAGATTTCCCAGCACCACTTGTTAAAGAGATTGTCTTTAATCCATTGTATATTCTTGCCTCCTTTGTCGAAGATAAGGTGTCCATATGTGCGTGGATTTATCTCTGGGCTTTCTATTTTATTCCATTGATCAATATTTCTGTCTTTGTGCCAGTACCATACTGTCTTGATAACTGTGGCTTTGTAGTAGAGCCTGAAGTCAGGTAGGTTGATTCCTCCAGTTCCATTCTTCTTTCTCAAGATCGCTTTGGCTATTCGAGGTTTTTTGTATTTCCATACAAATTGTGAAATTATTTGTTCTAGCTCTGTGAAGAATACTGTTGGTAGCTTGATAGGGATTGCGTTGAATCTATAAATTGCTTTGGGTAGTATACTCATTTTCACTATATTGATTCTTAGAAATAATCAATGACTACAGTAAAGTTGCAGGATATAAAATCAACACACAGAAATCCCTTGCATTCCTATACACTAATAATGAGAAAACAGAAAGAGAAATTAAGGAAACAATTCCATTCACCATTGCAACAGAAAGAATAAAATACTTAGGAATATATCTACCTAAAGAAACTAAAGACCTATATATAGAAAACTATAAAACACTGGTGAAAGAAATCAAAGAGGACACTAATAGATGGAGAAATATACCGTGTTCTCTCTTTAGAACCAGCTATGTAAGTGGAGCCAGCTCCAGAGGTAGGGGTAGTTCCATCATTAGCTGTCAAACAACTCCATCAGCACTACACAGCTATAGCAAATACTAGAACCAGTCCCAGCAGTACCTCTGAGCTAGAACCAGTGCCTGCACTAGCACTGGAATAAAGGTAGGTCCACCCGTATATCTAGAGCCAGCTAGCTTACCAGCTCCTTTTTAACGCCAGCTCTGGCTTCAGCTCTAGAGGTGACATCAGTTCCAGATCTATAGTTGTCTAAAGTCATTTCTCTCAGCAATTCTCACACCAGGCCTGGCACCAGTGCCAGAATTAGAATCAGTCCCAGAACTGGATCCAATTCACAACCAGTTCTAGCACTACTGTCTGAGCTAGAGTTAGTTTGGCACCAAATCCAGAGAGAGAACTAGGGTCAACAGCACACCTAGTGCCAACCTCAGCACTGTATCCAGCACCAGCACCAGAGTTGGAGTCTCTCCACAGCTAGAGCCAGCTCAGGCACCAACTCCTGGGCCCATTCTTCAGCCTGAGTTGGCACCAGCTCTCAGGCCATCCTCTGGCTCTGGTGCGACTCCACCACCAGAGCGTCCCTTACCCTCCTCTGGAATGACGTCTTTTTTATTTTTGTAGTTTCACTTTCGTGTTTCATATATTTTGTGGTTTGCTATATTTTAATTTTTCAGTTCACATATAATAATATTTTTAGCTTATTATTAAAAAATGCTGTTAGTGATTAAAGGGTCTTGTATTTTTCAGTTTTCCTGAGCCAATGTATGTACATGGATGTTTTCTAATATTTTGCAGCTGTTCTTAATTTTGCTAGATCTTTTCTTGTCCTTTTCAACTACTCTTTTTCTAATCTTAAAAATGTGAATGGCTCCCAAGAATCAGCCTAGGTCTTCCTGTTTATTCTTCTTTGGAGACTTTGACTTAATGCTGTGCCTCAATTAATGCAAAATATATGAGGATAGCAATAAGTCATTTTGTTAAAATGTAGAGAAAAGTGTTGCCTATAATTGTTTTCAACAAAAATTATTTGAAAGGTTTAATAAGTTCAATACAGTGCAACAAAGATCTTATCATTTTGATAAAGGTTATGGCAGCTAAAATACAATGTGCTCAGTTACGTCTGACTCTTTGCAACCCCATGGGCTGGAGCTCGCCAGGCTCCTCTGTCCATAGGATTTTCCAGGCAAGAATACTGGAGTGGGTTGCCATTTCCTTCTCCAGGGTATCTTCCTGACTCGAATTGAACCCGAATTTCCTGCATTGACAGGTGGCTTCTTTACCACTATTGTTACCTGGGAAGCGTTTAAACACAATGGCTTTGCTGAAAACAGAGTCATTTAGGCTTTTATTAGATCATTCCTGTCCTCAGACTATCACCTCCCTGTTTCCAAGTTGTTGATTCTGTCTCCTGGGGAAATATAGATTCATGATTTGTTCTATTTCTTAACAGAACTACTTAGAACAGAGAATATTTACAAAGCAATTACCTACTTTGGGGGACCACACTTATTCCCAGCATGTGTTCAAAGCTTTAAAAGGAAACAAGATCAGGAACAGAGTGAAGGAGTGACATGGAGACTGTGTTTCCAAAAGCCATAGTCATGGCCAACACTTAATTAGTAGAAAATCATGGAGGAAAACTCTATAGATGGGTGGCATGACTGATCAATAAGGATTTTTAATAAAACTTTATTAGGCAAATATTTATTTGTAGTATCATTGAAAGGGGTATAATCTTTAATCTAAAAAACTAAATTTGCCAGCTATATTAGAAAGACCAAGAAAATTAAAGTCCCTGGAATAAATTAATAAGCAAAAAGCTCTTTAAAACATATTCTAAATATGCCATAAAAAGAGTGTAAAATAAGCAACATTTTACTGTCACAGTGAGGATCTGTTCTTGTGACCTCACTTTCTATCTCAGTCTGCATCACTGGGAATTCAAAAGCGCCTTTTAACTAAACAGTAAAGGATTGCTTTTAAAATTCTCATTTCTCAGAAAATAGCATTTGTTAACAATCTTTTAGAAAGATTTAGAAATATCACATGGAAGTTATTAGCATCAACATGATCCTTAAACCAGATGTTAACTTTCATTTACGTGCTCATTTTTCTTACACGTGGTCTGCTCTCTCCTTTTAGGAATGGCAAAATTCTATTCAGAAGAATGCAGGACTTGCATTTATTGAGCTCATCAATGAAGGAAGGTAATTAATTGTACAGTATTTAGACAACTAGTCAGTGTACATTTTATTCCACTGGGTGACTGCTCTTTCCTGCCATCTGTTCCAAAAATATGTAACAAAATATATTTTAGTTAAATGATTTATCACACAGGTACTTATACCTTAAAGGAACAAAGTTTAAAATGTTTAGCAATTTTCATTTGGGAGAGGGGAAGCAGGTATGAAATAAAGGGACAAAGTCTGTAAGATTTGTGTGAGTTCTGAGCCATGTCTTACCAAATAGTAAAGTTGTTTTACACAGATCAAGTGAACCCAGCCTGCAGTCCCATCTGCTGCTCCATCTGTTCTCAAAGCCGTGTTCAGTGTTTACTCCCTCAGCCCGTCTCAGTTCGTATGAAGTAGTTTCATTCGACCATATCATGCTCTCTGCTATCCCAGTAAAAATGCGAGAGAAGTTAAATGTAGGAACTACAGTGGTCTGGCTAGGAACATGTTTATACCATTGTTAAAATGATGTCATGGTGAGATTTATATTTGAGCTCATTATTGCATTTATCACTTTTATGATAAACTGTCGTTCATTATGATTTTTCCTATACTTTATTGGCAGTGAATATAGTAAGACAGATGTAACGGACAACATCCTGACATGTATAGCTTCTCTTAGCCAAAGACTTGCATCCCTTACAACTTGAGTTTCATCTGTGACAGAGTGTGTTCTTTGGAAAATAATGCCTGAAGATTTGGCATAGTCTGTGTCTCATTTGAAACCATATTTAATTATATTAATAAGGAAATAATTTTACTGTATGTAAAACTTACCTTTATCAAAAGAGGTGTCATGAAAGAATATTTTACAGGGTAGTCTTTGAAACCTATGTTGTATATGCTATAAATACCTATTTTGAAAAAAGTTAAATACAATTTAGTGGTTTTTTTTCCATCAATGTTTTATATTCTGAGAAATAGCCTCTGTTTTTACAACAATTCATCTTACTATGCATTTCTCACTTAGATATTTTATGACTGAGTTATTTTTAGTCATAACATTACAACTCTAAATATTAAAATGAAATTTGCCCTACTGCCAAGCAAAAGATACAAGAGAATATTAGTTTTCTTTTATAGCATAATCATTTTAAACATAGTAATATACTCTACTTCTTATAAAACTTTATTGCGAAAATAATTGATAATAATTATTATCCATGTTCAGGCAATGAAAAATAGAAAAAAATTATTTGTTCAGGCAGTTCATTGTCATATGAGTTATAAAATCTCTCATTTCACATAATGCTAGTTTTGCTAACTCATTTCAGCTGTGAAGTAAAAAACGAAAATTATGCTGTTTATCAGGAATTTTGAAGAGTTAACAAATTGAACCTCTAGCTTGTAAGATTAAGATTATAGTTATTTCTTGGAAAAGAAGAAGAGTGAAAATTTTGCTAGTAGAGATTTTTAGCTTTTGAAACTGTTTTGTTATTCATTGGTAGTGTTTGGCATTTATTTTGATTTAGGGAAGGAGTTGGAATTATAGAAAGTAGTTATAATTTTTTTTAATTTAATCCAGGAAAACCTCTAAATGCTCATCATAATATTCTTTGTGCCATTTTAGGTTTGTTTTTCCATTTTTATATCAGTAGTTTCTCCAGTAAAAATGATTTTGGAACAAATAGTGAAATATAGCTAGCTATAAATATATAATCACATCTCATGTATATATTAACATAGCAAATGTCTATTTAGCACCTACTATATGTGACTCAGATGGTAAAGCATCTGCCTACAATGTGGGAGACCTGGGTTCAATCCCTGGGTCAGGAAGATCTCCTGGAGAAGGAAATGGCAACCCGATCCAGTATTCTTGCCTGGAAAATCCCATGGACAGAGGAGCCTAGTAGGCTACAGTCCATGGGGTTGCTAAGAGTTGTACCTGACTGAGCGACTTCACTTTCATATACCAAACACCATTATGGGCACTGGGAATAGAGAAGTGAATGAGACAAACATGTTTCTAAATTTTGGAGGAAAGACAAACAGACTAGCACATACAGTAACACAAGGGTGCTGTGATAGGGTCCGATGTTACAGGTACTAATCTGAGAAGAAGGAAGAGCACTTAACCTAGTCTGGAGGGGTGCATTCTCCAGTTGGTGGTAATGTCAGGGTTTTCAAAAAGTGCATCCAAGCAAAGCCAATACCATGAAACAAAAATAATCTTTCCAACAAATGATGCTGGAACAACTGGATGTCCAAAAATAAATGCAGACACAGACTTTATACTCTTCACAAAACTTAGCTCAGTGTGGATCACAGACTTAAATGTAAAATGAAAAATTATGAAACTCATAGAAGATACAAAGGAGAAAATCTAGATGATATGTTTGGTGATGAGTTTTTAGTTCTAAAACTAAAGGCATGATCCATGAAAGAAAGAACTGATGAGCTGGACTTCATTAAAATGAACTTCTGCTCTGCAAAAGACAGTAGCAAGAATGAGAAGACAGCCACAGACTGAGAGAAAATACTTGCAAAAGACACATCTAATAAAAGACTGTTATCTAAAGTATACAAAGACCTCTTAAGACTCAGCAATAAGAAAACTGATTAGAAAATGAGCCGTAGACCTTAACAAGTTCCTAAACAAAAGATGTACAGATGGAAAATAAGCAAAGGAAAAGATGTTCCACATCATAGGTCATCAGAAAAACGGAAATTTAAACAACAGTAAGATACTACTACACACCTATTAAAAGAGCCAAAACCCAGAACCCTGGCGACAGCAAGTGCTGCTCAGGCTGTGGAGTGACAGGAACTCTCATTCTTCGCTGGTGGAAATGCAGAATGGTACAGCCACTTTGGAAGACAGGTTGGCATTATTAAACTTAGTCTTCCCATGCAATACAGTAGCCATGCTCCTTGGTACTACCCAAAGGAATTAGAAACTTACATTCACACAAAAACCTGCATGTGGTGTTTATAATCATTTTATTCACAATTTCTAAAACTTGTAAACAGCCAAGATGCACTTTAGTAGGTGAATAGATAAATAACTACCTATTTATCTGATGCATTAAGACAATGGAGTATTTATTAATTAGTGCTAAACAGAAATGTGCTATCAAGCCATGAAAAGACATAAAGGAACTTTAATTCCATATTTCAAGATGAAAGAATCCAATATATGAAAAAGCTACTGTATGATTCTAACTATATGACATTATGGGAAAAGGCAAAACTGTGGACACAGTAAAAAGATCTGTGGTTGCCAGGGCTTAAGGGGAAGCAGAGATGGATAGGCAAAGCACAGAGGATTTTTAGGGCATGAATCGACCCTGTATGATACTGTAATACTGGATACATATCATTTTGCATTTTTCCAGACCTTTATAATATGCAACACAAAGCATGAATGGTCATGTAAACTGTAGACTTTGGATGATAATGCAGTCTATCAATGTAGGTTCATAATTTGTAGCAAATGTAACCACTGTAATGGGGATTAGTGATAATGAGGGAGAGTACAATAAGTTGGGGAGGACATCTGGGATATCTCTGTAACTTCTGTTTAAGTTTGCTGTGAACCTTAAACTGCTCTTAAAATTAGTCTATAAAAAGAGTGAAAGTAGGAGGCCCTATTGCCAAAAAAGAACGGCAACCCGCTCCAGTATTCTTGCCTAGAGAATCCCATGGACAGAGGAGCCTGGCAGGGTCCATGGGGTCGCAAAAAGTCAGACACGACTGAGCGCTCATGAGTTGGTATAGTACAGTAAACAGAGCACCATGTTAGTTGAGAACTGAGAAATGATTAGGACATGGCTAGATGAAAGGAAAAAAAAAAAGTAGGAATAAAATTCTGGACTGAGGGAATAGTATAGTGCAAAAGCCTATTGGTGAGAGCCAGCAAGACGTGTTGCTGGAGAGCTCTTCTCAGTCACGCAAACAGCTGTTTCAGCGCATATTGTGTGCCAGCCACAGAGAGGCCAGGGTCATCCCTTTATGGCAAGAATCCTACCATGAAGGGGTTTGTAAGTAGTGCTAAGGATGCAGGAGTGTAAAGGATGGAAGAAGTTTGGCATAATCTGCAGAGTGACAAATGGATTTCTGGGGCTGGAGACTGGAAGCGAGATAGCTGTCTGAAATTTCAGAATCTCGTTGAAGAGAATGGTGTCATAAACCAACTAAGAGTGGCTATGAGGATGGAAGAAGTGGACAAGTTTGAAGTAGCTGGTGGCTCAGGTGGTAGAGAATCCACCTACAATGGGGGAGACCTGGTTTTAATCCCTGGATTGGGAAGATCCCCTGGAGGAGGGCCTAGCAATCCACTCCAGTATTCTTGCCTGGAGAATCCATCTCATGGACAGAGAAGCCTGGTGGGCTACAGTCCATGGGGTCACAAAGGGTTGGACAGACTGAGCAACTCAACACACAACAGAACACTTAGAAATTAAATCTACAGAACTGCTGATAGATTGAATGGTAGAGAGGACAGAAGGAATCATGGGTACTTTGCTTTCTTGTTTAAGAGCTGGATAATTTACAATAGTGTAGTTTACTTAGAACAATACAGAAAGAGAGACGTAGGTTGAGTAAGAGATGTTTTTATTTTTGGTTACACTGAGTTCATGGGCTTCGAAGGTGGAGTTAGTGGTAAAAATAAATAAGTAAATAAATCCGTTAGGGCTTTCCTTGTAGCTAAGTGGGTAAAGAATCTGCCTGCAATGCAGGAGACCAGGGTTTGATCCCTGGGTTGGGAAGATCTTCTGGAGAAGGAAATGGCAACCCATTCCAGTATTTTTGCCTGGAGAATCCCATGGACAGGGGAGCCTGGCAGTCTGCACTCCATGGTGTCACAAGAGTCAGACACGACTTAGCGTCTAAACCACCAACCACTGCCAGTGCAGGACAAAGCTTTGATCCCTGGGTCAGGAAGATCTCCTGGAGTAAGAAATGTCAACCCACTCCAGTATTCTTGCCTGGAATGAGGAGAGGAGCCAGAAGGCTACAGTCCATGAGGTCTCAAAGAGTCAGACACGACTGAGCATGCAGTCACATGCTCTGAATTCGTAGCACCTATGAAAGTTCCAAGTAGAAATGTTAGATTGATGTCTTAGATTTTGGGTGTCAGGCTTCAAAGAGACAGCTCTTGTTGTTTAGTCCCTTGAGTTTTGTCTGGCTCTTTTCTGACCCCATGGACTGTAGCCCACCAGGCTCCTCTGTCCATGGATTTCCCAGGCAAGAATACTGGAGTGGGTTGACATTTCATCCTCCAAGGGATCTTCCTGACCCAGGGATCGAACCCACGTCACCTGCATTGGCAGGTGAGTTCTTTGCCACTGAGCCACTTGGGAAGCCCAAAGAGACAGCTCATGTAGAGATTTAGATTCAGGAGTTCTCAGCTTGCATGCGGTCAGTGGGGGATAAGGATGCAAATGTGGTGCTCAGAGAGAGTGTGTGGAGTGGAAAACCTGGGGCCAGGCTCTTACTGCTGTTTCTGCTGGGAGTCTTCTTTCCCCACATCTTCACATGATTGATTCTACCCGTCATTGAGAATCCGCTTAAATGTCACACTCTCAGAGAGGCTCCCCTGACCATATTATTGAGTTATCAATTCAGTAGCATTGTCTCAAAATACTTTCTTTATACAAGGTTCAAATACCAGTTCTCCTATTGATAAACTAGGCATGTAATATAATCTCCCTCTGATATTGTTTCACATCTTGCCTAGTTTCTCTGAAAGTTGGAAGTAATATATGACATTTTTTTTACAACTACAGTAATATTGGCACCTTAAAAATAGAAGTTTTTTTATTATTTTTTGTTATGACATATTATATTTTGCTGACTCCTATTTTTACTTTGGCCCTTTCCTTTTCAATTTAAACTTTTCTCTTTCATAAATTTGAACTGGGAGTTCCAAATCAAAAAAATATCATATTTAAATGGTTGGGATGTAGTTATAGTAAAGACATATTGCTTTGTTTATCTGGCCTATATTTGTTGATGCCCACTATATCCAGGCACATGTTAGATTCTTTGCATACACTTTTAGCACATTTGCATGGAAATGCAACATTTTTCTTAACATTTGCTAATACTGTAAAATGAAACATGCATAAAATGTTTTCTCTTGGTTGTTAAATATCAGTTTTAATTTGTCCTTGTGGGAATGAAGATAAAAATCTTTAAGTGGAAATTGTTATAAATGTTTATGCTACTTAACATCTACACTCGTGAATAAAATTCATCAATCATAGGTGGAGAAAGCAATTGTGCAGTTGTCTACAATTAACAGGACAAAAACAGTTGATGAATGTGCAGCTGAATTAAAATACTCCCTAGGACAGGCTGAAATTATAAACTGGATCATTTAAAGGAATCTAACAAAGGATCTTTATAATTAAAACAAAGCAAGGTTAATGGGATGTAAAATTGCCTATAATATCTTGGCAATAATAATTGGATTTTAAATTATTAAAATATGAATTGAACTATAAAGCAAATAAGAAAGACTTTTAAATTATAGAACTTGAGTAATCTTTTGAAATAAATTAATCATTTGCCTAAAATAAACCTTTATCACTCTTTTGGAAATGTATAGGATACAATTAATGAATATTCATGACAAGTCAGAATATATTCTTGTTTAGCATGGAATTTGACCTATGGTTCATGAGATTCCAATTTATTGGTTTGTTTTTTAAAATCTGGAAAATACATACCTTACATTTCTTACATTTTGAAGAAGAGAAGCATATTGCATTCAAGTATAATTTTTTACTGATAATATAACCTAAACTTTAATATCCTCTTTAATTTAACAAATGCTATTTAATAATTGAACCAATAAGCTTTAGTTTGCTTGAGTTTGTTTCGTGTCCTTGATGTGGCAAAAACTATGTTTTAAAAAGGGGATTCCCAGGTAGCTCAGCTGTAAAGAATCTGTCTACAGTGCAGGAGATTGGGTTCGATTGCTGGATGGGAAAGTTTCCCTGGAAAAGACATAGGCTACCCACTCCAGTATTTTTGGCCTTCCCTGGTGGTTCAGATAGTAGAGAATGTGCCTGCAATGCGGGAGACCCGCATTTGATCCCTGGGTTGGGAAGAACCCCTAGAGGAAGGCATGGCAACCCACTCCATTATTCTTGCCTGGAGAATCTTCATAGACACAGGAGCCTGGAAGACTACAGTCCATGGGGTCGCAAAGAGTCGGACACGACTGAACAACTAAGCACAGCAAAGCACATGTTTGAAAAACCAGCACCTTCAGACTCTATAAGAAACTTTTTTCTTAGAGTTGAGATTCTGATTTTGAACCAAGAAACCATAGAACTGCCTAAAAAACAAAGTTCCCTCTATATTTTTTCATGTAATACCTTATTTATACTTTTTTCTTACTATTCAGTTATTCATTTTAAATATTAGTAAATTATTAAACATATGAGCTTCATAAATCAGGTAAAAAATTCTGTGCTTTTACAAAATGTATAGATCTTAAACAGTATTGCTAATTTATAGACTTAAATTTAGATATTGACAATGAATAATACATTTACTGAAAACTAAGATAAACAGCTCCCATTTAATAATGGCTAAATTTCAAGTAAAAAGGAAATTATTTCAAGATTAGTAATCATAAATTTTATCTGAATTACATTTAGACCATATTTTAAAAATATATGCATATATATATATGTATTTAGGTTTTTTTTAGTACCTCTGAGAACAACTTCAAATGGACTTTCCTTCTAGGCACCATTATTTTAGCTTTGGTGAGAGTTAAGTAGTCTGACAGAATGTGGTCCACTGGAGAAGGGAATGGCAAACCACTTCAGTATTCTTGCCTTGAGAACCCCATGAACAGTATGAAAAGGGAAAATGATAGGATACTGAAAGGGGAACTCCCCGGGTCGGTAGGTGCCCAATATGCTGCTGGAGATCAGTGCAGAAACAACTCCAGAAAGAATGAAGGGATGGAGCCAAAGCAAAAACAATACCCAGTTGTGGATGTGACTGGTGATAGAAGCAAGGTCCGATGCTGTAAAGAGCAAGATTGCATAGGAACCTGGAATGTCAGGTCCATGAATCAAGGCAAATTGGAAGTGGTCAAACAGGAGATGGCAAGAGTGAACATCGACATTCTAGGAATCAGCAAACTAAAATGGACTGGAATGGGTGAATTTAACTCAGATGACCATTATATCTACTAATGCGGGCAGAACCTCTGAGAAGAAATGGAGTAGCCATCATGGTCAACAGAAGAGTCCCAAATGCAGTACTTGGATGCAATCTCAAAAAGGACAGAATGATCTCTGTTCATTTCCAAGGCAAACCATTCAGTATCACAGTAATCCAAGTCTATGCCCCAACCAGTAATGCTGAAGAAGCTGAAGTTGAACGGTTCTATGAAGACCTACAAGACCTTTTAGAACTAACACCCAAAAAAGATGTCCTTTTCATTATAGGGGACTGGAATGCAAAAGTAGGAAGTCAAGAAAGACCTGGAGTAACAGGCAAATTTGGCCTTGGAGTACAGAATGAAGCAGGGCAAAGGCTAATAGAGTTTTGCCAAGAGAACGCCCTTGTCATAGCAAAACCCTCTTCCAACAACACAAAGAAGACTCTATACATGGACATCACCAGATGGTCAACATCAAAATCAGATTGATTATATTCTTTGCAGCCAAAGATGGAGAAGCTCTATACAGTCAGCAAAAACAAGACCGGGAGCTGACTGTGGCTGAGATCATGAACTCCTTATTGCCAAATTCAGACCTAAATTGAAGAAAGTAGGGAAAACCACTAGACCATTCAGGTATGACCTAAATCAAATTCCTTATGATTATACAGTGGAAGTGAGAAAAAGATTTACGGGACTAGATCTGATAGAGTGCCTGATTAACTATGGACGGAGGTTCAAGACATTGTACAGGACACAGGGATCAGGACCATCCCCATGTAAAAGAAATGCAAAAAAGCAAAATAGCTGTCTGGGGAGGCCTTACAAATAGCTGTGAAAAGAAGAGAAGTGAAAAGCAAAGGAGGAAAAGAAAGATATAAGCATCTGAAGGCAGAGTTCCAAAGAATAGCAAGGAGAGATAAGAAAGCCTTCCTCAGTGATCAATGCAAAGACATAGAGGAAAACAACAGAATGGGAAAGACTAGAGATCTCTTCAAGAAAATTAGAGATACCAAGGGAGCATTTCATGCAAAGACGGGCTCAATAAAGGGCAGAAATGGTAGGGACCTAACAGAAGCAGAAGATATTAAGAAGAGGTGGCAAGAATACACAGAAGAACAGTACAAAAAAAGAGCTTCATGACCCAGATAATCACGATGGTGTGATCACGCACCTAGAGCCAGACATCCTGGAATGTGGTATCTAAGCAGACCTTAGAAACCATCACTACAAACAAAGCTAGTGGAGGTGATGGAATTCGGGTTGAGCTATTTCAAATCCTGAAAGATGATGCTGTGAAAGTGCTACACTCAATATGCCAGCAAATTTGGAAAACTCAGCAGTGGCCACAGGACTGGAAAGGTCAGTTTTCATTCCAATCACAAAGAAAGGCAATGCCAAAGAATGCTCAAACTACCACACAATTGCACTCATCTCACATGCTAGTAAAGTAATGCTCAAAATTCTGCAAGCCAGGCTTCAGCAATACGTGAACCGTGAACTTCCTGATGTTCAAGCTGGTTTTAGAAAAGGCAGAGGAACCAGAGATCAAATTGCCAACATCCTCTTGATCATGGAAAAGGCAAGAGAGTGCCAGAAAAACATCTATTTCTGCTTTATTGACTATGCCAAAGCCTTTGACTGTGTGGATCACAATAAACTGTGGAAAATTCTGAAAGAGATGGGAATCCCAGACCACCTGACCTGCCTCTTGAGAAACCTATATGCAGGTCAGGAAGCAACAGTTAGAACTGGACATGGAACAACAGACTGGTTGCAAATAGGAAAAGGAGTACGTCAAGGCTGTATATTGTCACCCTGCTTATTTAATTTCTATGCAGCGTACATCATGAGAAACGCTGGGCTGAAGGAAGCACAAGCTGGAATCAAGATTGCTGGGAGAAATATCAATAACCTCAGATATGCAGATGACACCAACCCTTATGGCTGAAAGTGAAGAGGAACTAAAAAGCCTCTTGATGAAAGTGAAAGAAGAGAGTGGAAAAGTTGGCCTAAAGCTCAACATTCAGAAAACAAAGATCAAGGCATCTGGTCCCATCACTTCATGGGAAATAGATGGGGAAACAGTGGAAACAGTGTCAGATTTTATTTTTTGGGGCTCCAAAATCACTGCAGATGGTGATTGCAGCCAGGAAATTAAAAGATGCTTACTCCTTGGAAGGAAAGTTATGACCAACCTAGATAGCATATTCAAAAGCAGAGACATTACTTTGCCAACAAAGGTTCTTCTAGTCAAGGCTTTGGTTTTTCCAGTGGTCATGTATGGATGTGAGAGTTGGACTGTGAAGAAAGCTGAGCACCGAAGAATTGATGCTTTTGAACTGTCGTGTTGGAGAAGACTCTTAAGAGTCCCTTGGACTGCAAGGAGATCCAACCAGTCCATTCTAAAGGAGATCAACCCTGGGTGGTCTTTGGAAGAACTGATTCTAAAGCTGAAACTCCAATACTTTGGCCATCTCATGCGAAGAGTTGACTCATTGGTAAAGACTCTGATGCTGGGAGGGATTGGGGGCAGGAGGAGAAGGGGACAACAAAGGATGAGATGGCTTGATGGCATCACCGACTCAATGGACCTGAGTTTGAGTGAACTCCGGGAGTTGGTGATGGACAGGAAAGCCTGGTGTGGGGCAATTCTTGGGTCATAGAGAGTCAGACACAACTAAGCGACTGAACTGAACTGAACTGAAGTAGTTTATTTCATAAGACACAAATGGTTTCATACATTTAAAACAATGAAAAGGGAAAGGTACCCTATTTTTGGTAGAGTCATTTCAGTGCCATATTTCTTCCTGTTCCTTTTTTCCTAAAGACATAGTTTTGTTGTTGTTTTTATTGTTCTTTCTTACTACAAGCAAATGCCAGCTAGGATTCAAAAAACCAGTCATGGCATGGTTTCCCAGGTGGCTCAGTGTTAAAGAATCTGCCTGCCAGTGTGAGAGTTGCACGAGACATGAGCTCAATCCTGGGTCAGGAAGACCCCCTGGGAGAGGAAATGGCAGCTCCCCCAGTATTCTTGCCTGTATAGATAGTACCATGGACAGAAGAGCCTAGTGGTCTACAGTCCATGGTGTTGCAAAGAATCAGACACGACTGAGGAACTGAGCACGTGTGCACATAGTCATGGCCTGGCCATTAATTTAGTCTAGGAACTCTCCCCAAGGTGTCTGGGTAATGGCTTCAATGCTTTGATTATAGGCTGATTAGTTCCCATATTCATAAGGTGACAACACAGACGATTTATATCCCTCAGTTGCTCTCTACAGAACAATGTGTGGAAAAACAGAATACTTATTTTATAGCATGACTGTTGTAAAGAGTCACAGTCCAAGCTAAAAGGATTAGTTATTTTCTAATTACCAAAAATAGTGTAATAGCAGTACAGGTATTTCTGACATTCTTAATTTCTATATAATTACCATACATACAGGAAAAAAAACTGAATAAATGCTATAAAATACTTGTTAAATAGTGTTAGCAGTGATATAAATACATTTTACATCTGGTCTTCATCTGAAAGTAATTTGTAATTGAGAAGTTAGAGTTTATATGCACAAAATGTTAAACAGTTCAAAATGTCACAGGCATTATAAATAAGTCGTGCAAAAAAAATGGTATAAAAATTGCATTGACTGTAGAAGAAGGACCTGTTCCTGTAGACAGTAATGATTGGGGAAGGCTTCTTTTAGGGCCTAAACAGATAGAGGCACACTATGTAGGATTAAAAAAAGAAAAAAAAAAAAAATCAACTCTAGTTTTTTTTGTGAAAATAAGATTTAAAACAATAAAAAATACCTTTATGTTTTTTATTATCCAATAAAGCAAATATGGACATAATTTTATTTTAAAAATTATAATCTCCTTTGAACTTTATATTATTTAAATTGAAAAATGAGAATCGTATTTTTTTCCAGATTTTTTAATAGTCTTTAAAAAAATCACAGGAAGAAATTGAACTTTTCTGATTCAGTCAAACTTTTCCTTACAGTGTCACCAGAAACTTTATGCCTTTCCTTTTACATTCTGGGGCCACTGAAATTAACACAGAGGTATTACATCTGCTCCTACACTGTGTGGCCACTTCTCTTCTGATAAGGACCTGTCTTCTTGACTAAATCAGGATCTAAAAATCTAATCTTACAGCTTGAGCATGTACTATTTCTTCTAGTTTTTAGGATATGTGAGACATTACACACCCATTTTCTAATCAGAAGACTAAAACTTAAGACACATGGAAAATTATTTGTCCAAATTTATAACATTAATAAAAAGCAGAATTTAAAAATAAACTAGTTCTTCCTTCTGTTCTCCCATTCATCTATAGAGGATGAAAGATTTATTTGCCTTTTCTGTTGACATTTTTTCTTTCAATAAAACAACAGAAACTATTTATATTTAAAATTCAGGATCTCAGGGCTTCTAATCAATGAAAAACAATTTAAATTATAACAAATTGCATAGAATTAGAGACTTCCTAGTAAACAGAACTTGCCATAATGATATGTATTCCATTTGGAAGAGAATGCTTTGTTTTGTTCCCTGATTGCTTTCCTGTATCTATGACAGCTCCATTCTAGAAGAAGAATGAATGGGATTCAACAAATTGTTTTCTTTTTCTAGTCCCTTTGAAAAATAAACTTAGAGTAGAAGATGAAGACCAGTTCATTTACTTCCTGTGTTGTACAGATACTCTGAGGAAGAAAATGTTCCATAATTACCAAGTTATATGATATTTTTATTTACACGTTTTCTATGTGCTAAATATATAATAGAATTTTATAGTGTTAAGCTAATTTATCATTAAAATTATATTTCTTCTTTTCCCCTCCTTCCTACATAACCTGCTCAGGAATTCATTCAGTCATTTTTTCCATTTAGTCATGTGTTATTGGTGAGTCCATGTTTCTCAACAGCTACCATGCAAATCATGTTGGATACAGAGATGAATAGGGATTGTACTTCATTTAACGAACTTCACAGTCTAAGAGAGACTTGTTAAAAGGAAAAAAGAGGGGGAGAAGTCCATAAGACAGCGTGATAAATATAATTCCCAGAACATCTGAGAAATTGGGACAAGGTCTCTTAGTTGTATGGAGAGGAGTGAGTGGTAAGAGTTCCACAAAGAAGTAGCACATACAGAAATCCTGAAGTTGCATGAATCATTAAAAGAACTATGTCCTCTGAAACACAAAAAAACATATACTGAAAAGGCAGTAGATAAAGTTGGAAAAGTTAAAAAAAAAAAAAGTTGGAAAAGTAGACCGACGTCTATGCTGCTAAGTCGCTTCAGTCGTGTCCGACTCTGTGCGACCCCACAGACGGCAGCCCACCAGGCTCTGCTGTCCCTGGGATTCTCCAGGCAAGAACACTGGAGTGGGTTGCCATTGCCTTCTCCATTGTGTGAAAGTGAAAAGTGAAAGTGAAGTCGCTCAGTCGCGTCTGACTCGTAGCGACCCCATGGACTGCAGCCTACCAGGCTCCTCCATCCATGGGATTTTCTAGGCAAGAGTACTGGAGTGGCTTGCCATTGCCTTCTCCGAGACCGATGTCTATGTATAATGTTTAACTATTATCTTGTCAATAAAAGTAGCCAAGAAGTGTAAATAACACTAGTGGCAGAGCGAAAAATGTAACAGAGGAACTGAAGATTTGAGAGAGTCAGAGAAATCGGGGGGCTGTTGTAATTGGATGACAGATGATTAGGCTTGAATTAAAACAATGTTTAAGTAATAAAGAAGCAGATTAAAAATAAATAAAATTGACAAGATTAGTGCTTAATATAGGATGATCTTAAAGTCAGATTTCAACAGATTGAAGAGTGAATAAAGCTGAATGGGCAGTGAGGGTTATCTTCTGCTGTAGAACATTCACATCCTACCCCTAGGATGAATATGAATATGGCTTTCCTGGTTGCTCAGGAAAGCCTTAAATTCTGTCACCTCTCAGTTTTTCAAAGCTTCCCATGGTCTCTTTTTATTCATTCGGTTTTGTACTATTTTATTTCCTGAATTTCTTAATTCTAATCTTGATAGTCCTTGGGGGATATATATATATATATATATATATATATTTTTTTTTTTTTTTAAGGTTTTCCTGGTGGCTCAGAGAGTAAAGAGTCTGCCTACAATGTAAGAGACCTGGGTTTGATCCCTGGGTCAGGAAGGTCTGCTGGAGAAGGGAATGGCAACCCACTCCACTACTTTTGCCTGAAGAATCCCATGGACAGAGGAGCCTGACAGGCTACAGTCCATGAGATCATAAAGAGTCAGACATTACTGAGTGACTAACAGTTTCATAGATTTTAAAAATACAATTTGGAAAAACTCTTGTGTATTAATGATTCATCAGATTATACAAAGATGAAGGGAATTACACTGACTTGAAAAATAGTTTTTGAGATTTTTACCCAAAATGCAGAAAGAGAAAGAAATGAAAAATGAAAGTGATATTAAGAGGTGTGGAGGTAGAATAAGAAAGTTTAATTTGTAAATCATCAGAATTGAAAAAGGAAAATAAATACACAGTAGGTGAAATAAAATATTTTAAAAGATAATGTTTGTGAATTTTTAAAAGCTGATTGAAAATAAAAATATAGTAATATGAAAATCACAGTGTACCTCAAGTAGGATAAATAAAAAGAAACCCAGGCTAGACACATGGTACTGAAACTGGGCAAAGCCAAAAATAAAGAGGTAAAAGCACCCAGAAAGAAGGAACTGATCATTTAGAAAAATGGGAAAGTAGAATGACAGCAACAAAGAAAGCTAGAAGATAAGGACATAATACTTTCAATGTTTGAAGAAAAAAGTCTCAAAAATTGTATACACAACAAAAATATTTTCAAAAACTATTAGGGGGTGTGATGGTGCAGTAATTTTGTGACATTTTAACTTAACTCCAGTGCCAACCTTTGCTTCCCAGTTCAAAGGAAACAATTAAAAAAGCACACATTATAAGCCACTCTGCCAGAGGGAAATAGACATCATTAGCAAAGAATTTTAATCACTTACTTTTGATCTGTCTAGTGACTCCCTGGAAGAATAGGTTAAAAGATTCCTTTTGCCTAACTTGGAACTGGCCCAGTGTGAAAAGAAAGCTGCTTTACTGAGGGTGTTTGTTGAAGGCCTTTATAGGCCAGTATCTTAGGTTGCCATTGCCTGAGGTGATAGAGAACAATTGAGGCCAATGGTAGACAAACCGAAAAGCTTGAGAGGAACAGCAGGGGAGTGAAATTGTACACTGCTGCTGTCACTTCAGTCGTGTCCGACTCTGTGCGACCCCGTAGATGGCAGCCCACCAGGCTCCCCCATCCCTGGGATTCTCCAGGCAAGAACACTGGAGTGGGTTGCCATTTCCTTCTCCAGTGCATGAAAGTCAAAAGTCAAAGTGAAGTCGCTCAGTCGTGTCCGACTCTTAGCGACCCCATGGACTGCAGCCCACCAGGCTCCTCCATCCATGGGATTCTCCAGGCAAGAGTACTGGAGTGGGTTGCCATTTCCTTCTCCAAAATGTACACAGCACTTTGAAAAGCTCGGACATACTTCTGAAATTCTAAAGGGCCCTGCACATGCTTAGTTTTCATGCTCTGGAAAGAGGAGAAAGTTCCAGACTCTCACCTGTGGATGCTAAGATTCTGTGGCAGCAGGAAGTAAACACAAAGGTAGGGTTGAAACCTGCCTGGTTGAGTGCTCAAGGACTGTCAACACATACACGCAGCTCCTTGAGAAAGTCTGAGAGATTTTTTTAGATTTAGGCATTTAAAGAAATTTTTTTCTAATCATTAACTTCCACTAATTAATAAAAACAGAGACCTAAATAACCACACATGACGAGGAATACAGCATTAACAAAATTAGCTTAGAAAAGTCAACTTAAGTTTCCTCAGAGGTCCAGATGTAGGACTGAGAAGGGATACCCCCATCTTTACCTAGCGTTACATATTTCCTAAGCAGCTGTAGCACAGATCACGGATTGAGTGAAGGTGCTGCAAGAGGATGCTTAAAATGTGGAATCACGGGATCCAAGTTAGTGAAAAAGGAAATAAATTGAGCAGTGGATGAAGGACTAAGAGAAAACAGAGGGATCACAGAAGTGGAAGTTGTAAGTCTTTTTTTTTTTTTTTTTTCTGCCTAGAACCAGGGAGAGACAAGTGAAGGGAAGAGAGAGAGGTTAGGATTCTTATCTGTGACTGTGACACAGAGTAGATTATTTGAGCTTAAAAATATAATATGTGAAGCTGATTATGGCCAATAGAGTGACTTCCTGAAGTGAGATAGAATTGAAGATTCTAAAGGAATCTTAGATTTGGGGATTTTTAGCTCCCCTTTAAAAGAGTCAGATAAGTAGAGGCATGGAAATAAAACATCACACATGCCTCTCAATGGCCCCACCCAAGCAGCTGCCTGTGACCTGCCTGGGCTCAGGGAATGGAAAGCTGGGAAGTGCAAGTTCAGTTCAGTTCGCCATGGGGCTATTTGGAAAAACCCAGGAGAAGCCGCCGGAAGAGCTGGTCAGTGAATGGTCACTAAAGATAAGAAATGAGAGTCGTTGACGGGCAGATATGAGATATCCATAGAGAAGAAGAAAAAGTGAAACAGTCTATGAATGATGCTGCCAGAAAGGATCAGAAGGATGTCTGCATGGTTCTGGCCAAGGAGATGATTCAGGTCAAGGAAGGCCATGAGCAAGCTCTGTACATCCAAAGCGCACATGAACTCCGTGCTCACAGGGGTGAAGAACCAGCCGACAGTTGTGTGAGTGGCTGGTTCTCTTGCAGAAGAACACAGAGGTGATGAAGGCCATGCAGCATCTTGTGAAGATCTTGGAAATCCAGGCCACCGTGTGGGAGCTGTCCAAAGAGACGATGAAGGCTGGGATCATAGAAAAGATGTTAGAGGACACTTTCGAAAGCATGGGCAATCAAGAAGAAATGAAAGAAGCAGCAGCAATAGAAATTGACAGAATTCTGTTTGACATCACCATAGGGGCTTTAGGCAAAGCACCTAGTAAGGTGCCAGATGTACTCCCGGAGCCTAAATCTCCAGGAGCCATGGCTGCATGAGAAGATGAGGAGGAATAAGAGGCCCTGGAAGCCATTCAGTATTGTAGGGCCCCCAGCCTCTCCTCACAGCCCCATTATTGGGCATACACTCCTTGAAGCCATTTCTGTGTCTCTTGCACTACCCATCTGGGTGTGGCACTGTGTTGTGGAGAAGGTTCTCTGCTAATCTCTCTTCACCCTCTGAAGAGGCTTTGGGATTCAGCGGGATTGTTCTTGAGAGGCGGTGTAGTAAATTCATCATTTTTAGGAGTATAAACAGAAGTGTCATTTTAGGAGATGAGGGCAAAGAAGTCTGTCTTCTTACAATGCACTTCTGAGAATAGTGTTGATTGCCTGAATGTTGAGGATTCTGTGTGTGTGTGTGTGTGTGTGTGTGTATACTTGGTCTGTAAAACACTATATAAATGGATCTTAATAAATTTATGCTTTAAAAAAAACACACATACAAACATATCATGCATTAGTTGATGTATAACTCCTCAGTGAAGAACTGGGAGGACAGACTTTCAGACAACCAATACAGTTTTCTCTGGTGTATCTGAGGCATGAATCTCTCCTACCCCATCCCCTGCTCTGCCGCCATGCCTCTTGGCTTTGGTCATCCACTGTTTTGTTGCTAAGAATGGTATAATACCTATTAACCAGCCAGACCCTGAGTCTCTCCCTTCCTGCTGTCTTCTGTTAATCTATTTAAATATAATCTGCACTAATTCACACATATTAGATTTCTTCCTGGCTTTCTTCAGCCTTCATGCACTAGATAAAGCCACTGAACCAAAGATTCCAACCTCTTCTCTTTTGAAGATTATCTATAAAATATAGACCAATGAGGTCATCAAAAGTTAATAGTTGGGAAGTTTAGTCTTTAACTTCTTTTATTTTCCCAGCTTCCTCAGTGATTAAATTTAAGACTATCTGTATGATTGTTTGCCCTCCAACATTATTTACAGAAGTGTTTGAGCCACTTTCCAAGTTAGAGCCAAGTATTATGGCTTCTAGTAGATTTCCCCTTACTCTTATGTTCTTTGAATAACTTAAGTTGTTAACATCCATCCTGAAAACTAGACAATATTCCCTTTGGAATGTGCCTGCGTTCCTCTTAAGTGAGGCCTCCGTCATATGGCCAGGAAGTTCTGCTGTTCCTAGAGTGACAGTCAATTTAACCCAAATCTCACCATGGGATAACCAAGTTTATGTCAGAACAGACATAGATTTTTGTAAGATTTCTAGTGAGAAACTATCTTGAACTCACTGCTCCTCAGAATTTGTTTCAGGAAGGTTCTATCTTAGAATTAAGGATCTGAGCATATAAGTGAATTTTAGATGTAATTTAGTCCTAGTGTCTATATTAATTAAAGTTAAGAATCCAGTCTAGATTTTCTAACGTACGATTATCCAGGTTTTGGGTAAAACTTTACTTTCATGACATTGAATTCTGTTGTTTTAACCATTTTAAAAGTGTCCAGAATCCTTGTTTTTCTTGTGTTTAATAACTTTATTAAATTAACTGAATCATTTGTTCACAAGACACACTATATTTAAAAGGCATTGCTGAAACAGTTTAATAGCATATTTTGTAATTGTATGATTTAGACTTATCTAAAATTTATGCATAGTTAATATTTACAATACTGAAATTTGATTACTGAAAAAAGTTGAGTTGCACAGTTATTAATATTAATTCCAAAGGTATTTTTCTTTTCAGATTGCTATGCCATGCTATGAAGGACCATATAGTTCGTGTTGCAAATGAAGCTGAGTTTATTTTGAACAGACAGAGAGCTGAGGATGTACATAAACATGCAGAGTTTGAGGTAAGGTTTTGGGAGTGAATTAAATTCTGCTTTTCTCTTACAAGTCAGTTGTCACCAATGGTAACCTTATATAAGTTTTTTTTTTTCGAGACGAAAGTTTCACTGAAGGCATTTCAGTTGTTTTTAAAAGCTTTAGTAAATGTCAGACAGGGCACTTATTTCTTATTACCTCATTTGCAATATGAAAAGACTACTCTAGCATTATGCTTAACCACTTGATAGACTGAGGTTGTTCTAACTTATTCTTAAAGGCACATACAGTTTTACAGTGCAGTTCCTTTAGTAATTTTTAAGCATAGTTTACACACCATTAGATATGGGTGTAATAGTGGTTATGTGAAGAAACAGTTTTACTCTTCTCTAATTTATTATTTAATAATGTATTCATCTCTATTTAGAGTGACCAAAGATCATTTTAGTTCATATTTTATTTTTATAATTTATACTTTATTAACAAATGAAGCAATCCTATTATATATGATGTATATGTAGATCTGTATGTATATATGGAAACATAATAGTTTGAAATCTTCATAAGCACAAATTATAATTTGCATAAAGAACAAACTATCATTTCTATTTTATATTCAAAAACTTAAGGTATTCCAAGTAGTACATAGTACATACTAATAGTTTTTAAAATAAATATTATTCTTATATTTCTAGCGTGTCAATAATTATTTGACATATTACCCTGATTCAATAAACTTATTTTCAGAAATATTTAGGTGACCTGGTGTTAGACTTAGGTTGGCCTTGAAAATAATACCTAAGTCCACCAATTTATGCTCCTGATACAGCATATGAACAAGTGTCGTGCAACTGGAAGCTAGAACCCATATTTCCAGTTTTGAGGTTTTTATCTCAATAAAGCAGCTGTCTTAGTCATGCAGGTTGATATAGGTCTAGAGATCTCTGATCTACCTCGCTGAAAATAAGGCAGAAATAACTGTTTTGTTATAATAACCATAATATCCACTTCATTTGTCAAATGAGACACCACACACCTGTCATATGGGATTGTAGCAGTCTTATTTGAAAAAAATATAAATTCTAATAAAAATACATCAACAGTTAAGTGTTTGTCAGAATGAAGTTTTGTATCTTTCCAACCATAAATAACATCGAATCTTTACAAATCAGGTATCATACTCTAATCTGGATGATGAGAAAAGATTAAGTTATCTGCTTTGAATAATATGTTTAGGTATAAGATATGTCAGAACTCTAGACAAAATAGCAATGTTCAGTTGACTTTTGACCTCTTTTAGTAATAAGGTTTAGAATATTAACTGAATTCCCTGCAGAATCAGTTTTGAGTTGATCATATTTCTACTAAGAAAAGCAAGTTATTTTGTGGGGATATAAGCAGATCAATATTTGACATGTGAAAGCATTTAAGATACATTTTCAAGCCATCAGATTTTAATTACAAGCTCTAACATATATTTAACCAAGATGATACTAAGCTAAGAGTGATGTTTTACAACCTTTGTACATTATTGTCCCCCTAAGGAAAATTTTTAAATAGTTGTCACCCTAATCAGCCCCTACCATGATTTATTATAATTATAGCCAATATGCTGTTTATTTGTTTGTGTACTGTGTATGCGTGCTTTATACATTTAAAGAGTAAGATTGTTTTCACACACCCTTAATACCATTTTCACCATCTTGGTGAAAATGAGATCTCTCTGATTAAGGACACACAGCTAAAGGAGGTATAGATGCTGTGAACGGAATGTGAACAACTCAGTGTTTTTAGATTGTGTACACATAAAATACTGATGTAAACCAAATTTTGAGAGTATTATCATTGTTACTTAATGAGCGTGCATTGTTTTTTTTAACCCAAATTTTCTATTTGTTCCTTTTAGGTTAAAGCTATATTAATAAAGTGCATTGATGTGTGTGTATCTGTGTGCATGTGTAGTTTACCAAACATATTCCACTTTTAAATTGTAATAGATTTTATAAAAGCCATAACATTTTATACTAGGACTTCTTGAGGAATTTCTATATCTCCCATATAAGCCTGTAATTAGGAAAAAAAGTATATTTAATTTGAGATGGGTACTTAACAGTTAAGTTTTTTGGCTAACCACTGTAATTGTTAAGGAAGAAAAATGAAAATTTAATTTTACTCTCCAATGAGCTAATGAAATACTAACCTCATTATGGAGACAGATCATTGTACTAATTGGTGAGTCCCTGTACAAAAAGATAAATTGGAAAATGAATTAATCCTTCTTAGGTTACTGAAGGATTATTTCTCTGGAAGACATGACTTTGGTAGTCTAAATCTAGAGATAGTTGAAAGGATTATGCTCATATACCTTCCATGAAGGATTTTTACTTTGTAATAATGAATGTGAACTCATTATATGTGTATTTTAGATGTATAAAACTTTTTTATAATTATATGACTCATATTAATACTTGATAATATTAAAATATTCAGTCACTCTATACGTAAATCATTATACAAAAAAGACTTAGGATTAAAGAGATGTTTCATCACATGTTCATGTTTGTATTGAACCTTTTTGATACACAAGATTGCCTATGTTTCTAATACCAATGAACTTGAATACATATAGCTGAGAGGACAACTGATTATTAGGTAGAGAAGATTAAGAGAGTAGTTATCATTCAACGACACTTTGAATACACTAAATTCCAGAGCTAAGATACTCTGTAGAGAAAATCTTGTTTTAGCCCTTTATTTTATGAATATAAAACTGAATACAGAGAAAAAAGAATTTACATAAAGTGTGAAATTGAATGAAACTCTAAATTCCTAAACTATCTTCTCTACCACATTGCCATTTATGGCATCAGGTCAGATCAGATCAGATCAGTCGCTCAGTTGTGTCTGACTCTTTGCGACCCCATGAATCGCAGCACGCCAGGCCTCCCTGTCCATCACCAACACCCGGAGTTCACTGAGACTCATGTCCATCGAGTCAGTGATGCCATCTAGCCATCTCATCCTCTGTCGTCCCCTTCTCCTCCTGCCCCCAATCCCGCCCAGCATCAGGGTCTTTTCCAGTAGTCAACTCTTCGAATGAGGTGGCCAAAGTACTGGAGTTTCAGCTTTAGCATCATTCCTTCCAAAGAAATCCCAGGGCTGATCTCCTTCAGAATGGACTGGTTGGATCTCCTTGCAGTCCAAGGGACTCTCAAGAGTCCTTTCCAACACCACACTTCAAAAGCATCAATTCTTTGGCGCTCAGCCTTCTTCACAGTCCAACTCTCACATCCATACATGACCACAGGAAAAAACATAGCCTTGACTAGACGAATCTTTGTTGGCAAAATAATGTCTCTGCTTTTGAATATGCTATCTAGGTTGGTCATAACTTTCCTTCCAAGGAGTAAGCGTCTTTTAGTTTCATGACTGCAGTCACCATCTGTAGTGATTTTGGAGCTCAGAAAAATAAAGTGTGACACTGTTTCCACTGTTTCCCCATCTATTTCCCATGAAGTGGTGGGACTGGATGCCATGATCTTCGTTTTCTGAATGTTGACCTTTAAGCCAGCTTTTTCACTCTCCACTTTCACTTTCATCAAGAGGCTTTTTAGTTCCTCTTCACTTTCTGCCATAAGGGTGGTGTCATCTGCATATCTGCGGTTATTGATATTTCTCCCAGCTATCTTGATTCCAGCTGGTGTTTCTTCCAGTCCAGCATTTCTCATGGAACACTATTAAATGGCACAGTTTTGATTTATATATAATTATCAGGAACATAACATTTTTAAGTAAGACATTTCATTCCAATCCCAAAGAAAGGTAATGCCAAAGAATGCTCAAACTACCGCGCAATTGCACTCATCCCACACGCTAGTAAACTAATGCTCAAAATTCTCCAAGCCAGCCTTCAGCAATACATGAACCGTGAACTTCCAGATGTTCAAGCTGGTTTTAGAAAAGGCAGAGGAACCAGAGATCAAATTGCCAACATCCTCTTGATCATGGAAAAAGCAAGAGAGTTCCAGAAAAACATCTACTTCTGTTCTATTGACCATGCCAAAGCCTTTGACTGTGTGCATCACAATAAACTGTGGAAAATTCTGAAAGAGATGGGAATCCCAGACCACCTGACCTGCCTCTTGAGAAACCTGTATGCAGGTCAGGAAGCAACAGTTAGAACTGAACATGTAACAACAGACTGGTTCCAAATAGGAAAAGGAGTACGTCGAGGCTGTATATTGTCACCCCGCTTATTTAACGTCTATGCAGAGTACATCATGAGAAATGATGGGCTGGAGGAAGCAACAAGCTGGAATCAAGATTGCCAGGAGAAATATCAATAACCTCAGATATGCAGATGACACCACCCTTATGGCAGAAAGTGAGGAGGAACTAAAGAGCCTCTTGATGAAAGTGAAATAGGGGAGTGAAAAAGTTGGCTTAAAGCTCAACATTCACAAAACGAAGATCATGGCATCCAGTTCCATCACTTTATGGAAAATAGATAGGGAAACAGTGGAAACAGTGTCAGACTTTATTTTTCTGGGCTCCAAAATCACTGCAGATGGTGACTGCAGCCATGAAATTAAAAGACGCTTACTCCTTGGAAGGAAAGTTATAACCAACCTAGATAGCATATTAAAAAGCAGAGACATTTCTTTGTCAACAAAGGTCCATCTAGTCAAGGCTATGGTTTTTCCAGTGGCCATGTATGGATGTGAGAGTTGGACTGTAAAGAAAGCTGAGTGCCAAAGAATTGATGCTTTGAACTGTGGTGTTGGAGAAGACTCTTGAGAGTCTCTTGGATTGCAAGGAGATCCAACCAGTCCATCCTACAGGAGATCATTCCTGGGTGTTCATTGGAAGGACTGATTTTGAAGCTGAAACTCCAATACTTTGGCCACCTGATGTGAAGAGCTGACTGATTTGAAAAGACCCTGATGCTGGGAAAGATTGAGGGCAGGAGGAGAATGGGACGACAGAGGATAAGATAGCTGGATGACATCACTGACTCAATGGACATGGGTTTGGGTGGACTCCGCGTGTTAGTGATGGACAGGGAGGCCTGGCTTGCTGCAGTTCATGGATTCGCAAAGAGTTGTATACAACTGAGCAGCTGAACTGAGCTGATACTATATTGGGCTTCCGTGGTGGCTCAGATGGTAAAAAAAAAAAATCTTCCTGCAATTCAGGAGACCTGGGTTCAACCCCTGGGTCAGCAAGATCCCCTGGAGGAGGGAATGGCTACCTACTCCAGTAATCTTGCCTGGAGAATTCCATGGATAAAAGAACCTGACAGGCTACAGTCCATGGTGTGGCAAAGAACTGGACATGACTGAACAATGAACACTTATATACTATATTAGGGGCTTCCCTGGTAGCTCAGCAGTAAAGAATTCCCCTGCCAATGCAGGATACCTGGGTTCAATCCCTCGGTCGGGACGATCTCCTGGAAAAGGAAATGGCAAACCACTCCAGTGTTCTTGCTGGGAAATCCCATCTATAGAGCGGCCTGGCAGGCTACCATCCATGGGGTCACAAAAAGTCAGACACTACGTAGCAACTAAACAGCAACAACAACATTGTATTGGTAAAATAATAAGTAGATTTGTATTTTTGATAAACTATTTTGTTTCTAAAATGCTCACTTTTAGAATATGTTAAAATCAGAATTTCAGAATTGGAAAGTAGATTAAAAGTCATAAATTATCTGATAATATTACTTAATGAGCTTTCCTTGGGACTCAGATGGTAAAGAATCTGCCTACAATGCGAGAGACCCAGATTATTAACATTCAAATTGCTTTCCATACACTTTATGTATAAACACATAGAAAGAACACAGTTTTACCAGTTTAAAAAGTGACCATATGTATATGCATATATATATACACATACATATATACTAGAATATCTTTCAAAATATTATATTATCTGAATTTTAAAAATTGAATTGATAATGATTACCCTTTAATTCAAGGCTAGATACCATTTCTTTCCTATATAGATAGAGGTGTATTATCATGCACTGTTGGTATTTCTTCTAGTCACAGTGTGCCCAATATGCTGCTGATAGAAGAGAGGAAGAGAAGATGTGTGACCATCTCATAAGTGCCGCAAAGCATCGGGACCACGTGACTGCAAATCAGTTGAAACAGAAAATCTTGAACATTCTCACAAATAAGCATGGTGCATGGGGAGCGGTTTCTCATAGGTGAGTTGTAAAAAAAAATACTAGAAGTAAAGAGTAACTCATAGGTTAATTTTAAAAGTTATAAATAAAAAATAACTATAAACTTAAAAATTACTCATAGACTATTATTTTAAAGTATTATAAATTGCTTAATTTTTTTCCTGAAATCTTTTTAATGACTCTTTAGAATGGCTTTAAAAGAAAATCTAAACTTTTACAAGTAATCTAATGGAAGTTATTTCTAATTTATAATTATGTATAACAATACAAAATTTGTTTAGACAAGTATTTTAGACTATCATTTCTCATATATAGCAAGAGTGTAGAAATGGTTTGTTTTTAATCTTTTAGAGTCAACTCTTCAAATTATTAGATTTATATCATTCTTAATTTTGCTTACATATAAGTAATAATATAAGCATGTATTATGGAGAAGTAATAACATTCTTTAAAAATATTTTATTTCATATTTCTCTATTCACTTTTTCTTAGGAAAGGTTTTCATCTCAAATTAGGCTATTTTTGAGACAATAATAAAGTGTTTTTCTACTAAAATTTTGTGGGTATAAAATTGTTTTGTTTTCTTCTGCACAATGTTTTCTAGAAAAATAGTAGTGAGTCAGGTCACTATATTTAGATTGCTAAGGTCCTTCATTTATATATATTAGGACTGTCTTATCTCATTGAATGTTTTTATCCAGTCTCTGTCTGGCAGAATTTAAGGGTTGGTTACCTGTGGAAAGGACACTAATAAAAATTCTGGTAGAAGTGATTCTGTTAGCTAGAGAGAACATCTGGAATATGGCCAGGATAATAGTTGATCAACTGTCCTGGGATCTCAAGTATAAGATAGATTTAAGAAAACTTTATTATTTGAATTTAAAGTAATATTATAACATAAACATCTTTAAAAATAGCTAACTCTAGATATTTGTTTCTTATAATAATAACAATACCACCACATCTAACATTAATTAAATATTTATTGTTTGCCAGGCACTATACTAAGAATGTTAAATGAGATTTTTTTTTAACATTCAGAAAATCTCTATTAAGGTTGATACTGAATTTTTTTTTTCATATTACAATAAAGAAATTTGAAGATTTCAGAGTTTAAGTGAAACCTGTATAGTATCACACAGTTTTACAAGTAGAAGCAGACTGTATCAGTCAGGGTTCACCAGACAAACAGAAAAGATCCAACAGAATATATATAAGATACAGATATAGATGTAGGTATGGATATGAATATAGATATATAGATATTTATTTATTTTAAAGAATTGGCTCACATGCTTATGGGACCTGGCAAATCTGAAATCTGTAGGCTGGGCTGGCAGTCTGGAAGCACAGACAGGATTTCTGTCTTGAGGCAGAATTCCTTCTTCTCCAGGAAACCTAGGTCTTTTCTCTTAAGACCTTCAACTGATTAGATGAGTCCCACCCACATTACTGGGCATAATATCCTTTACTTATAGTCAACTGTTTATACATGTTATCACACCTACAAAATACCTTCACAGCAACATCTAGACTAGTATTTGATGAAACAGCTGAGCACCAAAGCCTGGCCTGCCCTCACATAATTAAATTATAGTCTGGTAGAAGGGGCTGGTAGTAAACAAATAATTATAGAAATAAAACATTAATAACAAAATTCAGCAAACGTTAGGAAAGAAAAATATAGGGTACTCTGAAAGAAAGAGTGTAACAGAGAATCTTTATTTTAGATTAGAGATTTCAGGGAAGACTTTTTCTCTTTTTTTTCCTTTTTTTTAAATTTTATTTTATTTTTTAACTTTACAATATTGTATTGGTTTTGCCATACATCAACATGAATCCGCCACAGGTACACACATGTTCCCCATCCTTAACCCTCCTCGCTCCTCCCTCCCCATATGATTATCTCAATAGATGCAAAGACTTTTTCAAAGAAGGTCAGTTTAGGCCAAGTTTTGAGGGATGAGAAGGGAATCATCAGCAAAGTGTGGAATATAGAACATTAGGAGACAAACATTACAAAGACTCAGACTATAGAGATAATAAAATGAACAGAAAGGGGAGTTCTATGTCTACAGCTCAGTGAGTGGTGGGGGTGGTGTCTTGAGATGAGGCTGGAGAGGAACATATGAGCCTGATGATTTAAAGTCCTGTAGATCACAAGGATTTGTGACTTTATCCTAAGTGGCATGAAAAACAGTGAAGGGTTTTGAGCAGAAGGGTAACATGATCTGATTTATGTTTAAAAAGATTAGTCTGGCTGCTTTATGAAGACATATACTAGAAGAAATAGGAAAATATGGTCAACCTGTTTTAGCTGAGGTCACATGTCACCCTTTCTATAGAGTTTCCTGGGTTCTCTATCTTTTGTAAACCTGATTCCTCATAGTTTGTGATAATTATCTGTATTGCAACTGTCTATGGTATATCACTTACTGTTTTATAGCAATGTAGATGTGCCTGCCTCTTCCAATAGCCTTGTAGTTTCCTCAGTGGAGAGGTTGAATACCACTTATAGATATATTCTTGTTATTAAATATATGTTAAATCTGAAGGAATTTCATCTCTATAATATTCTACTTCCTGTTTTATATAAAATGTTTAGTTTTAACATACAATTCCTTTTAATTTTATCTTTTGACTCAATTATGCTGCTCATTGGCTCTAACATATTTTAACTTTTGAATTCATATAATGTTATTGATCTTGATTTCTTCCCTGTGGAAAAACTAGAATTTGAGAGCTTTTTAAAAACATACATTACAAGTTGTATTGACAAGTATGTTGGTAGCACTAAGTAGAAGAAACAATCTATTAATATTAATTGTGATCTTGTTAATACTGTGAAATCTAAGATGACCAAAAAATTGACCTGCTTAGAAATAAAAAATATTCGTATCATAACTCATTCTCATTTAATGGCTATGAAACTTCATAGAATAGCATGCCATTGCTTCTAAAAAGTTATATAAATAAATATAACAGGTTCAAATGAGAGGATGGACATAGTTGTTGGATTTCAATCTGATAGTCTACACTTCCAAAACAAGACTTGATCTGTATCAAGAGTTCTCTCACTCTATCAATAATTTAAAATCAAAGTAATGAAATAACCCAAAATCAGCATTATAAGCACAAAATATTAACTTAAAGTAATGTAATTTAACACTAAAACATAAAGCAAGGAGTGAGCAGGTAGTATTTCAAGTGAAAATCATATACCTTTTTTTTTTTTAAACTTTACATAATTGTATTAGTTTTGCCAAATATCAAAATGAATCCGCCACAGGTATACATGTGTTCCCCATCCTGAACCCTCCTCCCTCCTACCTCCCCATACCATCCCTCTGGGTCATCCCAGTGCACTAGCCCCAAGCATCCAGTATCGTGCATCGAACCTGGACTGGCAACTCGTTTCATACATATACTTTTGAAACAAAGTCTAGATTTGAAATATTTTGAAACAGTCGTATTAACTTTCACTTCCTGGCTCCATTTCTCTGTCCTTTGACTTAAAATGTTTACTGATGCCATTTATAATGGGTATGAACTATAGCCACTGTACTCAGATTTTATTTAAACCTGAATTAATTTGCCCTGAGTC
Source organism: Bos indicus x Bos taurus (assembly GCF_003369695.1). NCBI lineage: Eukaryota > Metazoa > Chordata > Mammalia > Artiodactyla > Bovidae > Bos > Bos indicus x Bos taurus. The sequence continues at coordinate 25,822,068 of NC_040087.1, read as the reverse complement.
CCTTCCATGGGAGTTGGAAAACTCAGTCTTATTTATTAATAGGGCCCCACACACTCAAGGATTATGCTGAGATTCTGATAATCTTATTAATGTAAAGCTCTGGATCTTCATTTTACTCTGGGCTCTAGAGATACTCTTATTCTTAAAAGCAGGTCTGTTGCTGGACAAAATTAGACTTTAGTTTCTGCATTAATACAACGAGCTGTAGTACCTGGGGAACAGCTGCACATGTTCCTGCCCTTTCATTGGAAGTAAATGTACCATCTCACTTTCAGGACCCTCTTCTTACATCATCTTCTTAGTCTTACAATAAACTACCCAAACCCTGGATACCTCAGTCTCTTCTTCCCTTAAGACTCATTGTCCAGCATGTCTTCTGGGATAGTTCAGCTGCCTTTTAAAAGGAGTATCTCATATCTGCTAAGAAGGTAAAAATAGCCTCAGATTTCTAGATCCAAAACCCTGCTTATTTTGGAGAAGTTGGCATACAGCGTAGTGGGGATTTTGCTTAGTTTTCTGATCCGTTTTATTCCCTGGCTGGGACTTTTTTGCAACCATCTGTTTGAACTCTAGGTTCTGTAACCATGGAACAGATTTTCATTTTCCTTGGGTACTTGGAAATCTTTAACATTGGGTACTTGAATCTTTAACATTCAACTCATTGTGTTCTAATTAATTTAGATCACTGATTCTAACCACTTTAATAGAAAACATACATCTAAAATTATGTAATGTCATTGTGACTTGATGATTAAATGGTTAGTAAAGAATCAAGAATGTTGTCCAGGTTGCTGTCATCACTCACCAGGTAATGGTGGTGCCATTCTTAGAACTCAGAAACACTGAAAGAAGTGGTGTAGATGGGAAGATGATTATTGAGTTTGCCTTGCCCAGATCATATTTTAATGGAAAAGTCTACCATAAAGAAGAAAATAGAGCTCCATATGACAGTAGGTCACTGTTCGTGCATGTGATGAACTTCTTAGACATGGCCAAATATATACTTCCAATCCCCAACAAATCTCATCTCTCTTATTCCTTGATTTACTTCTTTCTTTCATCTTCCACTCCCCATACAGCACACGTACACACATTGTCCCTCAACAGATCGTGTCAGCAATACATCTATATGTTTTCTTCTTCCAACCACCAAAAGTTGTTATAATATGGATTCTTGTAGGGTAGTGGGATTTTATTTTGAGTTAATTATACTATATTTTGAATTATTTTCCCAACTTCTCTGAGTGTATCACATGATGTTTTCTCTGATACAGCAAAACATTTGATTACAATAGATTACAAGGTCTGTACTCCATTTCCTTCCAAATAAAAGGAAGGAGCCTAATTGTAAATTTTTAAAATATGTAAGAAACTTCTTATATTCTGTCAATAGCCAAAAAGAGAAAGAACTGTATCTGTGACTATTAAGCTCTATTTTTAAATAGGTTTAAAAGTACATTATCTTTAATTCATTACTTCCAGGGTTGTTTATTGCTGGATAGTTTCATCAAGGCAAAGGAGTAAACATATTAAGTTAAAAATAAGAAAGTGATTGAAGTGATAGAGTGATAAGTGATAATTTAAATAGTTAAGGAAGGAAGCAAGTAAAGAAAGCAGGGGACTGATACACAGAAAATAATGGAGTCAAGAAAATAAGAGTCAGTGAACTGAAACTATGGGAATCTCTCAGATGTTTGATTTTAAGATTTAAGAAATATATAAGAACAGGTTAACACAACCAGAATGTGGTCATAAAAATACAATAATTAAGTGGAGTCAAGTTGAAAATCATAATAATGAGATCAAGAAACTGAAAGGATAGAATCTTGCATTTGGCACTTAAGTTGAATTGTTATTGTTTAGTCGCTAAGTCACTTCCGACTCTGTGAACCCATGGACTACAGCATGCCAGGCTTCCGTGTCCTTCAGTGCCTCCCAGAGTTTACTCAGATTCATCTCCACTGAGTTAGTGATGCTATCTAACCATCTTATTCTCTGCGGCCTTCTACTTTTGGCTTCAATCTTTCCCAGTATCACGGTCTTTTTAAGTGAGTCGGCTCTTTGCATAAAGTAGCCAAAGTATAGAAGCTTCAGCTTCAGCATCAGTCCTTCCAAAGAATATTGAGGGTTGATTTCCTTTAGGATTGACTGGTTTGATCTCCTTGCAGTCCAAGGGACTCTGCTGCTGCTGCTAAGTCACTTCAGTCGTGTCCGACTCTGTGCAACCCCATAGACGGCAGCCCACCAGGCTCCCCCGTCCCTGAGATTCTCCAGGAAAGAACACTGGAGTGGGTTGCCATTTCCTTCTCCAATGCATGAAAGTGAAAAGTGAAAGTGAAGTCGCTCACTTGTGTCCGACTCTTAGTGACCCCATGGACTGCAGCCCACCAGGCTCCTCCATCCATGGGATTTTCCAGGCAAAAGTACTAGAGTGGGGTGCTATTGCCTTCTCCACCAAGGGACTCTAAAGAGTCTTATCTACCACCACAATTCAAAAACATCAATTCTTTGGCATTCAGCCTTCTTTATAGTCCAGCTCTCACATCCATACACAACTACTAGAAAAACCATAGCTCTGACTGTACAGAATTTTGTTGGCAAAGTGATGTGTCTGCTTTTTTAATATCCTATCTAGGTTTGTCACACTTTCCTTCCAAGTAGCAAGCATCTTTGAATTTCATAGCTGCAGTCACCACTTGCAGTGATTTTGGAGCCCAAAGAAAGAAAATCTGTCACTGCTTTGACATTTTCCCCTTCTTTTTACCATGAAGTGGAGGTACTGGATGCCATGATCTTAGTTTTTTGAATGTTGAGTTTTAAGCTGGCTTTTTCTCTCTCCTGTTTCACCCTCATTAAGAGGCTCTTTAGTTCCCTTTACTTTTCTGTAGTTAGAGTAGTGTCATCTGCATATCTGAGGTATTGATATTTCTCCTGACAATCTTGATTCCAGCTTGTGATTCATCCAGCTCGGTATTTTGCATGATGTATACAACCTTGACATATAATTACAGTATTTGGGATGGAAAGGAAAATTGTGAGCAGCTTCTGAGTCTTCAGTAAATGAAAGGAAAAGAATGTGAAGCTGGGAGAATATTCCAAATGGGGAAAAGACCAAAGTGGTATTACCAGATTCAGCAAATACCTTTAGAAGTATCAAAGTTCATCTTCCCTTAAAGAGAGAGAGAGAAAACTTTAACAGCCTGTCAGTCTCTCCAAAGTAAAATAATTTATAAAATGCTTTACATACCATTCAGTCCAGTTCAGTCGCTCAGTCGTGTCCGACTCTTTGCAACCCCATGAATTGCAACACGCCAGGCCTCCCTGTCCATCACCAACTCCTGGAGTTCACTCAAACTCAACGTCCATTGAGTCGGTGATGCCGTCCAGCCATCTCATCCTCTGTCATTCCCTTCTCCTCCTGCCCCAATCCCTCCCAGCATCACAGTCTTTTCCAATGAGTCAGCTCTTCGCATGAGGTGGCCAAAGTACTGGAGTTTCAGCTTTAGCATCATTCCTTCCAAAGAACACCAGTCCTTTAGAATGGACTGGTTGAATTTCCTTGCAGTCCAAGGGACTCTCAAGAGTCTTCTCCAACACCACAGTTCAAAAGCATCAGTTCTTTAGCTCTCAGCTTTCTTCACAGTCCAATTCTCACATCGATACATGACCACTGAAAAAACCATAGCCTTGACGAGACAGCAAAGTAATGTCTCTGCTTTTGAATATACTATCTAGGTTGGTCATAGCTTTCCTTCCAAGGAGTAATCATCTTTTAATTTCATGGCTGCAATCACCATCTGCAATGATTTTGCAGCCCCCAAAAAATAAAGTGTGACACTGTTTCCACTGTTTCTCCATCTATTTCCCATGAAGTGATGGGACCAGATGCCATGATCTTCGTTTTCTAAAAGTTGAATTTTAGGCCAAATTTTTCACTCTCCTCTTTTACTTTCATCAAGAGGCTTTTTAGTTCCTCTTCACCTCTGCCATAAGGGTGGTGTTGTCTACATATCTGCGGTTATTGATATTTCTCCCAGCAATCTTGATTCCAGCTTGTGCTTCCTCCAGCCCAGCGTTTCTCATGATGTACTCTGCATATAAGTTAAATAAGCAGGGTGACAATATACAGCCTTGACATGCTCCTTTTCCTATTTGGAACCAGTCTGTTGTTCCATGTCCATGGTTTTCTAAAACCAGCTTGAACATCAGGAAGTTCATGGTTCACATATTGCTGAAGCCTGGCCTGGAGAATTCTGAGCATTACTTTACTAGCGTGTGAGATGAGTGCAATTGTGCAGTAGTTTGAGCATTCTTTGGCGTTGCCTTTCTTTGGGATTGGGATGAAAACGGACCTTTTCCAGTCCTGTGGCCACTGCTGAGTTCTCCAAATTTGCTGGCATATTGAGTGTAGCACTTTCACAGCATCATCTTTCAGGATTTGAAATAGCTCAACTGGAATTCCATCACCTCCACTAGCTTTGTTCATAGTGATGCTTTCTAAGGTCTGCTTAGATATCACATTCCAGGATGTCTGGCTTTAGGTGAGTGATCACACCATCTTGATTATCTTGGTTGTGAAGATCTTTTTTTGTATTGTTCTGTGTATTCTTGCCACCTCCTCTTAATACATTCTGCTTCTGTTAGGTCCATACCATTTCTGTCCTTTATTGAGCCCATCTTAGCATGAAATGTTCCCTTGGTATCTCTAATTTTCTTGAAGAGATCTCTAGTCTTTCCCATTCTGTTGTTTTCTTCTATTTCTTTGCATTGATCACTGAGGAAGGCTTTCTTATCTCTTCTTGCTATTCTTTGGAACTCTGCATTAAGATGCTTATATCTTTCCTTTTCTCCTTTGCTTTTCACTTCTCTTCTTTTCACAGCTATTTGTAAGGCCTCCCCAGACAGCCATTTTGCTTTTTTGAGTTTCTTTCCATGGGGATGGTCTTGATCCCTGTCTCCTCTACAGTGTCACAAACCTCCATCCATAGTTCATCAGGCACTCTATCTATCAGATCTAGGCCCTTAAATCTATTTCTCACTTCTAGTGTATAATCATAAGGGATTTGATTTAGGTCATACCTGAATGGTCTAGTGGTTTTCCCTACTTTCTTCAAGCTGAGTACTGGAGAATTGATGCTTTTGAACTGTGGTGTTGGAGAAGACTCTTGAGAGTCCCATGGACTGCAAGGAGATCCAACCAGTCCATTCTAAAGCAGATCAGTCCTGGGTGTTCTTTGGAAGGAATGATGCTAAAGCTGAAAGTCCAATACTTTGGCCACCTCATGCGAAGAGCTGACTCATTAAAGATTCTGATGCTGGGAGGGATTGGGGGCAGGAGGAGAAGGGGACGACGGAGGATGAGATGGCGGGATGGCATCACCAACTCAATGGACATGAGTTTGGGTGAACTCCAGGAGTTGGTGATAGACATGGAGGCCTGGCGTGCTGCGGTTCATGGGGTTGCAAAGAATCGGACACGACTGAGCAACTGAACTGAACTGAATGGTCTAGTGGGTTTTCCCTACTTTCTTCATTTTAGGTCTGAATTTGGCAATAAGGAGTTCATGATCTCAGCCATAGTCATCCCGGTCTTGTTTTTGATGACTATATAGAGCTTCCCTATTCTTTGGCTGCAAAGAATATAATCAATCTGATTTCGGTGTTGACCATCTGGTGATTTCCACGTGTAGAGTCTTCTCTTGTGTTGTTGGAAGAGGGTGTTTGCTATGACCAGTGCCTTCTCTTGGCAAAACTCTATTCACCTTTGCCCTGCTTCATTCCGTAACCAAGGCCAAATTTGCCTGTTACTCCAGGTCTTTCTTGACTTCCTACTTTTGCATTCCAGTCCCCTGTAATGAAAAGGACATCTTTTTTGGGTGTTAGTTCTAAAAGGTCTTGTAGGTGTTCATAGAACCATTCAACTTCAGCTTCTTCAGCGTTACTGGTTGGAGCATAGACTTGGATTACTGTGATATTGAATGGTTTGCCTTGGAAATGAACAGAGATCATTCTGTCCTTCTTGAGATTGCATCCAAGTACTGCATTTGGAACTCTTTTGTTGACCATGATGGCTACTCCATTTCTTCTCAGGGGTTCTGCCCACAGTAGTAGATATAATGGTCATCTGAGTTAAATTCACCCATTCCAGTCCATTTTAGTTTGCTGATTCCTAGAATGTCGATGTTCACTCTTGCCATCTCCTGTTTGACCACTTCCAATTTGCCTTGATTCATGGACCTGACATTCCAGGTTCCTATGCAATCTTGCTCTTTACAGCATCGGACCTTGCTTCTATCACCAGTCACATCCACAACTGGGTATTGTTTTTGCTTTGACTCCATCCCTTCATTATTTCTGGAGTTATTTCTCCACTGATCTCCAGTAGCATATTGGGCACCTACTGACCTGGGGGGTTCCCCTTTCAGTATCCTATCATTTTGCCTTTTCATACTGTTCATGGGGTTCTCAAGGCAAGAATACTGAAGTGGTTTGCCATTCCCCTCTCCGGTGGACCACATTCTGTCATATAACATTAGAATGACATAATCTACACAAATGAAAATAATGAAGAAAATCAATAAACAAATATAAAATAATAAAACTCACAAAAATTAGACACTTTCTCAGGCATTGACATAATTAGTTTTATTTTTTTTTTCATAATTAGTTTTAAAATAAAAATTAATGTTTTGGATCTCCACAGTAACAAAACTTCTCCTTGACCTTCAAATAGCATAAAGTTAAAAATTTTTTGACCACTTGAAATAAGTGCCTAGAGTCAAATTAAGTTTATCACAGTACCTCAGTCCTTTATTTGGCTGCTAATTAAAATATTCATATACCAAACTGTAGAAAATATTTTTCAGGCAGTAGCATCTGTTATCTTGGCAGTGGCAATTTTGTAAGAATCATTGGCGATAGTACATTATTAGGCTGTTGAGAAAACTCTCTGGATGCCTTTGAGGTAACTGTTTTTATAAGCGTGCTTTTTTGATATTTTTTAAAGATATTTTAGATATTTTTACTTAAATATCACTACACTCCCTAAAATAATGTGTTAAACTCATTGACTTTTTGAAACTCATGAAATGACATGAAAACATTCTTACAAACATTTAAGAATTTGAATTTGAACAATATTTTCCTCAGCAAATACCCTTTTTATAACTACATCATTTTTGCTTTTATAAATGAGTAGTTTACAGTGATACTGCTCTATATTTTATGCACACTAAAATTTTATGGATTAAAATGTGAAATTGCTTTTAATATTTGTGTTTACAAGTCGTTTTGTGTCTTTTGTCAACAAGGGTTGCCTGTTTAGTTGGAAAGTGCCATTGCCCTAGAGTGCTGTATTTTGAAGTCATCTGTCACAAATACAATGTAGAGAGAGAAGACTATTTATGTTTATGGCATTTTAAGTAACTGAGTTAAACCCTTTGGAATATAGAGAAATGGCTTATTTACTGTCATCACTGTTCACTTAATCTTGTGACCCTGACATGATAGCATTCCCATAAATCTCCCATGTTGTAGTTCAATAAAACAGATGAACATCAAAATGTAATGATTGTTTCAGCTTTAGGAATTAACTCTGTGATGGAATAAATGTGGCCCAGATAGTGATACTACAGATGCATTTTACCATTCCCTTTTTCTAATAAGTAATGCTAGAAAATAATTATTTATTGTAATTTGTACTCTATTTTCAGATAGTATTTTCAGTATCTAATACTCATTAAGAAAAAAAGAAAATAAATGCAAATAATATACATATTGTGACTATTTTTTAAAGTTTCATTTTTTGGCATTTTAAGATTATTAATGTTAATATAATAAGGTTGGTTTTTACAAGGATGTTTTAATATAGCTTTGTCCTATACTGTGTTTTCATTGTATCACATCCTTGTGTTAGTTTTTTTCTGTATGCACTTTTTTTAATATTTGAGATTATATGGTTTCTCAAACATAAAGTCTTAATGTCTGTTTATCTGTTTGTTTTATCCCACTTTTTTGTAAACAACTAGTGAGGCATTCTGAAAAACAACAAAAACAAAAATTGAGGGTATTGAGTCATTCAAGAAGGAAAAAAAAAGTGTGGCCCTAGGATAATTAGTGGAAGAAACTAAAAGTCTATACCTGAGACCATCTCCACAACCAGAAGAAAATCCAACGTTTGTTCAACATTTTGTGAAAGTAAATGTTATTAATACTCTTATTGCAATGATCTTAGTTTACATTTGTCTCCTACCAACTTCATATGTAAAAAACTTTTTGTCAGTTTTGTTTGGCATGGTAAAACCTTTAATCCTCTTTTCAAATAGGATTTGGTACTTTGGCTACTATTAATCCAATTTGCATGGTAATAATAAATTCTAAACTTGAAATGTGTGCTATATAATGTAAAATCTGTGGGGAGAATTCTTCTGTGGGGGAAGCATGGTATTTATATTTTTATAATATTACTTTAGAAATATAAAAATCTGTAAAACAAGCCCATAAGCATTTTAGTAGCAATTCAGGAAGGAAACAAAGAAAATGAAGCCCTGAAGTCTGTCAGGAAAGACCAATTACTGATATGATACAAGTCCCCAGAAAAATAAGATGAATCATGTATCTTTACTAATTGAATCTTAGGCCATTAGCATCAAGTTGAAAACAATCTTCCATGAAGAAAAGGCTGATGTGTATCATTAAAGATATAATCAGCTCCTTTACTTTTAGGTATAGACAACTGAGCCCTAAGAAAAACTGTTTTAAGAGCTTTTCAAGCTAATATAAGCCCTAAAAACTTGATTCATATGATTTTTGTAGAAGCTACAAATTGTAATATCTCTTTGTAGACAGTAAGACAGAAACTCTTTTCTTTCAAGTGGAGTTCTTTGGTGTTACCATTATTCAGTAAATAGTTACCAAATTGCAGTCAAACACTCTACAGATGAAGATGCAGTTCAGAGCCAGGGAATGGGATATTCCATCAAGAGGGTTTTTATGCCTTTTGAATCTTAATATAAATTTTAAAATTGAGTACGGCTGACTTTTGTATGAAGAAAGACATTTGAGGGCTAGGCAATAAAATATGCCAAATATAAACCATCACACAGGCATTTTTAAAGCTTTAGATTTATCAGCTGAGAAGCTGAGTGTGTTTTAGTGTACTTTAAGGTACATTATTAAGCAGTAAGTTAACATATGAAAAAGATAAGTAGCAAAATACCTTGTTAACTTCTTTAAGAGTAGTCATTACAAATATAATAATTGAGTGATAATTACAATTTTCACCTTACAGTAGATTTGATGGTGTCATGGTCCGAGTTATGTGAGCATTGGTTTCAAGTATTGCTAGTTCAGAGGCACTAACTTGATGTTCAAGGGCACTGTTCCCTGAAGGAATAGTTGCTACTTACTTTAAAGTAAAATTGGTAAATCAGTTAATTTTTATGTAATTCTGTGTCACATATAGGTCTTTTAAATCCATATCAGAAGTAAAGTTTTCTTTTCTGGTTTAACCTAATTACTGCTTATTTACCATCTCCCAGATCGTTTTGATGAACCCTCAACTTTGGTAACTCATTTGATCTATAAAATGAGTCATCTTATAATACAACCTAACATATGCTCCACAAAGCACCTTTGTGACTACTCTCTGCTCATCTAATTTTGGTATATATAATTCAGGACCTAGAGGAATAAAATACCTCACATTTGTCACTTTGTGTTTCTTGAGGTTCTTCAATATCTATTCTGTCCAACTTGAAGCCCTGCCATTTTAATAATGCTTTTCACTTTGAAATTACAGTTTCATCCATCGTCCTGCAACCCAAGATTATTTGTTTTTATTCGGAGTATATATTATAAATCCCTTTACATTAGTATTCTTTGTTTCATCTTTCAAAACATTCTGTACTCCAAATATTTTAAAATTACCTCTCTGATCTCTTTTTCACATTTAAAATTTACATTATTATTGATATAGCCAGCTCTTAAGTAGGTTGTGATGGTTAAAAACAGTAAGTACAAATGTTAGTTATTTTAATTCTTATGATTATTTCACTCCTTACCCCATATTTCCCCAAAGGATAACGTCTTAAATATTAAAAAATCCAAAAATACTTAAATTACACCTAAAAAGTAGTATATCAACTCAGTTCAGTGTGTTTTGGGTTTCAGATGCTAGGGCTAGAAAGTATGGTTAAGGAGGGTTTGCTATTCCAGCCTCTGCCCAGAATCAAACACTCAGACCATCCCAGCATGTGTTTGTTGTCCACAGACTGACTTGTTGAAATGCCACCTGGTCAGATTAGAATTTCCAACTATTTACTTGACGTCTGTGAGAGCTTAAAGTGGAGAAGATTGAACTTAAGTGTTACATTTTTGGTTTAGTTCCTTCCTCCTCGCTTCTTTAACACATTTTTACTTGGCTTATATCCCTGCCATACATGTATATTTATCTTTTTACTTTACTACCCAAACCCCAAGTTCCTCAGGAGCCAAAGTTCTTTGTATGTATCAGAGTACCTGACATGTAAGAGGTGGTCTGTAAATAAATATTGCTGAGTAAGTGAGGAGGTAATTGAATGAAAGAATGAATGAATGCAGGAGTTCAAAGTACCTATAACTGGTCCCAAAGGATTCTGAAATGTTACCAAATGTACTCAATAAAGAATAATAATATTATTTAGGTTTATTTGCTAATGTTTCAGAAATTATTAAGTTTGGATAAAGTACTAAATAAGGACTTTACTTCAGCCTCCACCTCTGACTTTCTTTTTTTACCTTGCAATATAGAAAGAATGAGCAATACTATAATTCAGAATATTTTGAATATATTAACTACAATATTTTGTGTGTTTAACAGAATTCTAATTTTCAGTGCATCATTTGTTAAACTTTGAACATAAGAAAAATAAACTAAATTGATAAATGTAAAATTTAAGTTCATTACATGAACTTAAGTTATATTATTATTAAAATACTTACATGCTTTATAAGTATTAATTAAATAATTATATAGATAGTATTACGTTCAAGGACTCAGACTTGAGTAAAATTTATCTCCAGAGCTGAATATTTGTGTAACTTTGGTAAATTTCCTAAATTCTCCAAGCTTCAATATTTTTCATTTATAAAATACAACATAATAACTATTTCATACAATTGTGGAATATAAATTAGATAAATTAGAAAACAATATCCTACTGCATCTTCCTGCCAGTACAGGAGACACAAGAGACATGGATTTGATCCCTGGGTCTGGAAGGACCCCTGGAGTAGGAAATGACAAACCACTCCAGTATTATTGCCTGGAGAATTCCATGGACAGAGGAGCATGGCAGGCTACAGTCCATGGAGTTGCAAAGAGTTGGACATGACTGAGCACTCGCACACTATTCCTATTCTACACTATCCTGCAACATTTTATCTAGTGGTTATTAAGAAATTAATATTTTAAGCCCACAATATTAACAGACACTTAAACATATCTTCGGAGAAGGCAATGGGACCCCACTCCAGTACTCTTGCCTGGAAAATCCCATGAACAGAGGAGCCTGGTGGGCTGCAGTCCATGGGGTCGCTAGGAGTCGGACACAACTGAGTGACTTCACTTTCACTTTTCACTTTCATGCATTGGAGAAGGAAATGGCAACCAATCCAGTGTTCTTTCCTGGAGAATCCCAGGGACGGGGGAGCCTGGTGGGCTGCCATCAATGGGGTCGCACAGAGTCGGACACAACTGAAGCGACTTAGCAGCAGCAGCAGCAAACATATCTTTACCAGTCTGATTTCTAATTACTTACCTTATGGTTTTCTTTTATACTTCTCACTGTCATCTAAATGAAAGCATTTAGTAATTGGCATTCAGTTCAGTCGCTCAGTCGTGTCCGACTCTTTGCGACCCCATGAATTGCAGCACGCCAGGCCTCCCTGTCTATCACCAACTCCCAGAGTTCACTCAGACTCACAGCCATCGAGTCAGTGATGCCATCGAGCCATCTCATCCTCTGTCGTCCCCTTCTCCTCCTGCCCCCAATCCCTCCCAGCATCAGAGTCTTTTCCAATGAGTCAGCTCTTCGCATGAAGTGGCCAAAGTACTGGAGTTTCAGCTTTAGCATCATTCCTTCCAAAGAACACCCAGGACTGATCTGCTTTAGAATGGACTGGTTGGATCTCCTTGCAGCCCAAGGGACTCTCAAGAGTCTTCTCCAACACCACAGTTCAAAAGCATCGATTCTCCAGTGCTCAGCTTTCTTCACAGTCCAGCTCTCACATGCATACATGACCGCTGGAAAAACCATAGCCTTGACTAGACGGACCTTTGTTGGCAAAGGAATGTCTCTGCTTTTGAATATGCTATCTAGGTTGGTCATAACTTTCCTTCCAAGGAGTAAGCATTTTTACAAATATATAGAAATACATGACAGTATGCATAGTTTTATACATCTAGAATATTTAGTAGAAATAACTTTCCTAAATAAACCTTTGGAGAGTATTGTTCATTAATAAAGTTTTTCTAAGAGAAAAATATCACCAACTATGCTGTAAAGTCAGAAATTCAGCCTTTGGTTTTAAAATTTTGAGGCAGCTTTTTAAAAATTACTAAAGTTAACATATTTAGGCCTAATGTTTAGGGAAAATGTTAGGCATGTTTCCTAATTTTTTAATTTGTAGTTTAATATGAATGATATTTTTGTTGTTTTCGGTTTCTTAATAAACTATTGATTCTTGAATATTTGAAAGACAACACCTCTTTGTTAAATATTTTTTACCTTTAAAGTGTTTTGAGGGGAAATCTAACTGGCATATGATTTGTCAGGGATTCACTGGGTAGTATAAGTCATAAATCTTTGATGTTGTTTTTACTTTTTAAAAATTTTCTTTTTATTTTTTAAACTGTTGTTTTGGGGGGGGTGGTGCGGGAATGGCCCATTATTTCCATGATCTAGAGATTTTACTGCAGCAGCTGAGCAGCTCACTTTTATTCAATGCTACATTAACTTTTCCATTACGGGTAGTGCTGTAAAGCACAGAGCCCTTAAGCATTATGAAGTTGCTGTCTGGCATTTGTTCATTGATATGGCTGCTATATTTGAATGTTGCAATCATTCCAGAGAAACCTTCATCACTTTTTAAAAATGTTGTTCCTCTCATTTTAAATTTAGTTAAATTTCATTTGCCTACTGTGTTTCAAGTGTCTGTAAACATTTTTATAAGCCTGAATTTTCTCCTTATTTAGAACTTCCATCACATTAATGACAATATAATTATAATGTTACTGTTATTCATAAAACATAAGTTTGCACAAGGCAACTCTTATTTTAGAATAAAGACAAGTCTTTTTGCTGTCACACATGTCCTTTGGTTCATTGTTCTTTTTTTTCCCCCTACTTTTCATTCATTCTGTAAATTATCCCAGTTGTCTAGAATTATGCAAGAACTGAGGAATGGTCACCAGGAGGCAAAAGTCTTGAGGGGAGACTGATGACAGAAGGAATGGGGTGTTCCTCCCTTCCAGATGGTGAAACTGTTGAAGGAGAGGAAGATTAAGAGTAGCGGAGTAGTTAGGAAAAAGGGTTGTGAAGTTGTGGGCACATGCTCCAATAAAGGGAGATAAGTTGTGATAAGCCTGCTTAGGTTTAATGGTGTTGTTCCCAACTGAGCAGCCTGGAGATCTCCTGTTTTGAGGCCGCTGTCCAGCATTTCATCCTAGTAAATGTTTAGGTGCACTTGCTTCCCAGTGAGAGGATAAATTCTATGGGAATGAAAAGGCTATGACTATCAGATACCCTTTGTTTCATATTTCCTTAAAGAATTAATCAATAGGGAAAGCACTGATAAGAACTGAGTATCTGCTGTGAGATGTTTTGTTTGTTGGCAGGTTGGGGTCGATCTGTTTGGTTTGGTTTTGGATGTTTTTTGGCAGGGAGAGAGTTATATTTTAACTCGATGTAGATTAAGAGAAGAGACAGATTTTCCTACCCCTGTGGAAGTGATCTACAGTGGTGGTAGGACTGTTGATGTTGATCAAAAGGAGTATCAGCTAAGGAGCAGCATGGACCAGTAGCAGAGATGGTAAATTGCTAGGTAGAGGACGAAGCTTCTTAAGTACTGATCTGTGATTGAGGAGGAAGGCAAATGGCAAAATCCAATCCCCTGCCAGTGAAGAACTAAAAGGTCCATTTAGGTTAAACTGATGAGGCTGGTAATAAGAAGAAACTGTGGGGATTAGGGTTTGACAGGATATCCTTTTCTTCTACAGCGTTAATCTCTATTCCCTATAATTTTGTTGGTTAATTTCCCCCAGTTCAAATGCTTCCAAGCTTTTACATCTGAACTGTCATGAAGCAGCAAGGTGCCATCTCTCATTTCATAACCTTGTTAAAATTTACCTTTTCCAGTGAATAAGCCTCAAACTCAGAGCCCAGTGATGATTACTTATCCATCCCAGATATTTAACCTTCCAGTTGTCTCAGACTGATTTTAAATTGCTTTCTTGGCCCAGTGCTTGGAAAGCATTTGCTTCATCCAGCCCGGCCTTTCACATGACATACTCTGCATATAAGTTAAATAGCTTTGATGTACGCCTTTCCTGATTTGGAACCAGTCTGTTGTTCTGTGTCCAGTTCTAACTGTTGCTTCTTGATCTGCATACAGATTCCCAGGAGGCAGGTCAGGTGGTCTGATATTCCCATCTCTTTAAGAATTTTCCACAGTTTGTTGTGATGTACACAGTCAAAGGCTTTGGCTTAGTCAATAAAGCAGAAGTAGATGTTTCTCTGGAATTCTAATGCTTTTTCAGTGATCCAGTGGATGCTGGCAATTTGATCTCTGGTTCCTCTGCCTTTTCTAAATCCAGCTTGAACATCTGGAACTTCATGGTTCACATACTGTTGAAGCCTGGTTTGGAGAATTTTGAGCATTACTTTTCTAGCGTGTGAAGTGAGTGCAATTGTGCAGTAGTTTGAGCATTCTTTGGCATTGCCCTTCTTTGGGATTGGAATGAAAACTGACCTTTTCCAATCCTGTGGCCACTGCTGAGTTTTCCACATTTGCTGGCATATTGAGTGCAGCACTATCACAGCATCATCTTTTAGGATTTGAAATAGCTCAGCTGGAATTCCATCACCTCCACTAGCTTTGTTCGTAGTGATGCTTCCTAAGGTTCACTTGACTTCTCATTCCAGGATGTCTCACTCTAGGTGAGTGATTACACCATCATGGTTATCTGGGTCATGAAGATCTTTTTGTATAGTTCTTCCGTGTATTCTTACCATCTCTTCTTTATGTCTTCTGTTTTTGCTAGACCATACCATTTCTCTCATTTATTGTGTCCATCTTTGCATGAAAAGAAGCTCTATACAGTCAGCAGACACAAGACTGGGAGCTGACTGTGGCTCAGATCATGAACTCCTTATTGCAAATTTCAGGCTTAAATTGAAGAAAGTAGGGAAAACCACTAGACCATTCAAGTATGATCTAAATCAAATCCCTTCCTATTTTACAGTGTAAGTGACAAATAGATTTCAGGAATTAGATCTGATAGACAGAGTCCCTGAAGAACTGTGGACAGAGAGAGATTCATGACATTGTACAGGAGGCAGTGATCAAGACCATCCCCAAGTAAAAGAAATGCAAAAAGGCTAAATGGTTGTCTGAGGAGGCATTACAAATAGCTGAGAAAACAAGAGAAGCTAAAGGCAAAAAGAGAAAACGAAAGATATAAGCATCCGAATGCAGAGTTCCAAAGAATAGCCAGGAGAGATAAGAAAGCCTTCCTCGGTGATCGGTGCAAGGAAATAAGAGGAAAACAATAGAATGAGAAAGACTAGAGATCTCTTCAAGAAAATTAGAGCTACCAAGGAAACATTTCATGCAAAGATAGGTATAATAAAGGACAGAAATGGTATGGACCACAGATTACTGTAGCAGAAAAGAAGAAAGCAAACAAAAGGCATTAAAATAATTAGCAATTTTTTTAACTTTAAAATATAGTAAAAGTGCACATATTGTAATGAAAAATATCAATGAATTTTCAAAAACTAAGGCGGTCTATGCAATTAAACTGGAAAACCAACAAAGACCTGCTGTATTTGGTTCAGTTCAGTCGCTCAGTCATGTCCGACTCTTTGTGACCCCATGAATCGCAGCACACCAGGCCTCCCTGTCCATCACCAACTCCCGGAGTTCACCCAAACTCATGTCCATCAAGTCGGTGATGCCATCCAACCATCTCATCCTCTGTCGTCCCCTTCTCCTCCTGTCCCCAATCCCTCCCAGCATCAGAGTCTTTTCCAATGAGTCAACTAGCACAGAGAATTATACTTAATATTATATAACAGTCTAAAGGGGAGAATAACTTGAAAAACAATAGATACATTTGCGTGTATAATTGGTTATTCTCATTGCTGCATAGTAGTCTGTCCATTTGTGAATATACCTGAACTTATTTATGATTACACAGATGGTGACTATTATGTATAGTGTTGCTATGAACATTTTCATATGTTTGTTTCAATTCCATTATTTGTTGATAAAGAAATAAATATATTTCTGGTAGGCATGTACCTTGAATTGGAATTGCCACATGATAATACCGGCTTAGCTTCCCCAGTGATTCAGTGGTAAAGAATCTGCCTGCAAAGCATGAATCACAGGTTCAATCCCTGGGTCTGGAAGATCCCGTAGAATAGGAAATGGCAACCTACTTCAGTATTCTTGCTTGGGAAATCCCATGGGCAGAGAAACCTGATGGGCTACAGTCCATGGGGCCGCAGAAGAGTTGGATATGACTTAGAGACTAAACAACAGCAAGTATAGTCTTATGTTTAGCTTTACTGCTTAACAGTTTGCCAGAGTTTTCAGTTGTTCTGCATTCTCTCCAACAGTTGGTATTTTCTGTCTGTTTCATTTTGAACATTCAGGTAGAAGTAAAATGTACTGAATTATAGTCTTGGTCTGCATTTTCCCAAATTCATACCTTTTAGTTTGTTTTACTTTATTACAGTGCCTAGGAAATCCAGTACGTGTTGAATGAATTGAAGTGTGATAGTGGACATACTTGTCTTTGTTCTTAATGGCAAGGGAAAGGCTTTAAATATTTTGCCATAATCATAATATTTGCCATAGGGTGCATTGTTTGCTTTTTGTAGATATTCTTTATCAAGTAAAAGGAACTTCTTTTCCCTTCCCTTCCCTTTCCATACTGGTTTGTTAAAAACTTTTTATCCTAATAGGTAAATAATTTTGTCAGTGTTTTTTCCTGATTTATTATAGTGCCCATATGATTTTTCTTCTTTTTTTTCTATTAATGTAGTGATTCAGTTGATTGGTGTTATAATGTTAAACTTATATACCAAAGGTTGATTATTAAGCTGGTTAATGGCTTTTTCAGAATAGCAACTTCTCAAGAGTTTAAGTGCCTGGCAGTGTGCTAGGACATGGATTGGTGTTTTGTTAGCTAACTGGTAGTTAATACGTCATTTGGGAGAATATATACATTCTTCCATCCAAATTAATAAATGTTAAACAACTATGCAATGATATGACACACAGCAGGCCACTGTGCTATGTACTGTGTGGAATACAAAGATATGTAAGTCTCAGTCTCAGCTCCAAGGAGCTGTAATCTAGTTTGTGAGATCATACCGATTCTTAGGTAATTGTAATGTTAACATAAAGCAATATTTAATAACAGTTAAGTGAAGCATTGATTAGATTGTATATTTTATAAAGAAATGGATGAATGTTCATCTTTGCAGTCCCAAGAAATAGCACAGAATTGAAAAAGCCAGGCTTGTTTCATTACAGTAAATGATCCAGAATAAAGTACAAAACTGTTAGTAGTTAAAGATAAGACTCCAAGAGAGTTCAGATTCAATCAAGGAAGATCTTTAATGCCCAGTGAAAGATTAGACCTGGATGTGAAGGCAACTCAATTTTACCAGATAAGAAAATAAGTCTTGAGAGGTCATGACCTGCCTGTGGTGATACAACATCAGAACTCGAGTTCATGAGAAGAAAAAATGTAATCGTCTTGATCCTTAATGAAATTTTCCACCCCTTCCAAACTAGTTTATTTGACTAATTATTACAGTGGTGTGACTTTATATTCATAAGAATAGTTTGTTTCTTGTCTTTTTTAATTGTATTCTTCTATGTCTAATTATATATAATGCCATATATAATGCTCAGTTGTAAAATCAAATTGATGAGAAGTGGGAGGGGGAAAGCAATTATTCTTTAGCCATGACAGATATAATAGGCATTCATGTCATATGATACTGAATGTTAAAACGAGGTCACAGGGCACTAGAGAAAAGGAAACAGGCAATATAGTACCTCTGGGTGATGAATGTGACGGGAAACATCTTATGGGTGTACTGGCCAGGATATTTATCATTTAGTACTAAAACTCTGGTGACATGATAACAGGGTTTTTCTATAGTGGTCATGATACCAGAAGCCTATAGACTCTCTTCATGCTGACTTCTTTATCCCATTAACTCAAAGCTTTCTTAAAAAGAGGTCAAGGACCACAGGTTTTATTAGGGATGATGAAAATGCTGTTGCATATTCCCTTTTTTGTACTGTCCTTTTTAATCTTAATATTCAAAGCAAATCATGTAATTCTATTTTCTTTAACACATATTTAAGCATCACATGGGTTAGCCCTTATTTAGAGTCAGAAGTACAAGAAACATTAAAGGAGAAAAAAAGTACTAAGAGGATATTGGAGTGAATAATTTTGTTGTTATTTTTATGTAGCATAATATCTTTGGGGAGGTAAATTATATATTTCAGAAGACATTACTACATATAAAAATGGTCAATGATATGTATAATGAATTAATTAATGGAGAAAATAACTGAATTGTTATTATCACTCTTTCATAAGCCTGGAAGTAAGGCATTCTTCCTTTCTCATTCACTCTCTGTTTATCTCAATTTTGTAATAGGCTTACATTTTCAAAAGTTATATAGTTATTAATAATATACACTCTAATAATACATCTTAGTTTTTAATATGAACTGAAAATTCATAAGTTAAAGTAAATTGAAAATGAAAATACTTAACTTTGGCAACAAAGGAAACTTTGGTTTAGCCCCTAGTTTGACTTTTGTGAGCTGTATTTCAGTTGAACTTGTACTAGAAACGAGTAATTGGTCTGGTTTGAACAATGTACCTTAGCACATGATTCTCTTGTGTCATCTGCCTTTCTATAATCTGGGGACCAGCAGATACTGATGCATAATGTAGCTGCTTTGTCCTATGTCCTTAAACACATTAATGCCGGCAGGATGTTCACCTCCTTATAAGCGATTGTACGTAGCAGTACCTTACAGATTAAGAGAGATTTGAATTTCTAAGAGCATTAGTAGAAGAGAAGTTTAGACATAGCTTATAGAAGCAATAAGTAAGCATTGATCAAAACTGCCCACCAGGAAGACTGCCCGCGTTAGGTGGATTAGGTGGCATTAAAATGAGAGAGAGTTTAGATGACTGGTAGAATTTTTAAGATCTGTCACAATTGGGAATCAAAGAAACTGTGATATATTGTCTAAAGTCAGAAATTAAAATAATGTCAGTCAAAAGCAAGCTATGTCTAATCAGTGTATAAACTTTTTTTTTTAATTTTATTTTATTTTTAAACTTTACATAATTGTATTAGTTTTGCCAATTATCAAAATGAATCCGCCACAGGTATACATGTGTTCCCCATCCTGAACCCTCCTCCCTCCTCTCTCCCCGTACCATCCCTCTGGGTCGTCCCAGTGCACTAGCCCCAAGCATCCAGTATCGTGCATCGAACCTGGACTGGCATCTCGTTTCATACATGATATTTTACATGTTTCAATGCCATTCTCCCTAATCTTCCCACCCTCTCCCTCTCCCATAGAGTCCATAAGACTGTTCTATACATCAGTGTCTCTTTTGCTGTCTCATACACAGGGTTATTGTTACCATCTTTCTAAATTCCATATATATGCGTTAGTATACTGTATTGGTGTTTTTCTTTCTGGCTTACTTCACTCCGTATAATAGGCTCCAGTTTCATCCACCTCATTAGAACTGATTCAAATGTTTTCTTTTTAATGGCTGAGTAATACTCCATTGTGTATATGTACCACAGCTTTCTTATCCATTCATCTGCTGATGGACATCTAGGTTGCTTCCATGTCCTGGCTATTATAAACAGTGCTGCGATGAACATTGGGGTAAACGTGTCTCTTTCCCTTCTGGTTTCCTCAGTGTGTATGCCCAGCAGTGGGATTGCTGGATCATAAGGCAGTTCTATTTCCAGTTTTTTAAGGAATCTCCACACTGTTCTCCATAGTGGCTGTACTAGTTTGCATTCCCACCAACAGTGTAAGAGGGTTCCCTTTTCTCCACACCCTCTCCAGCATTTATTGCTTGTAGACTTTTGGATGGCAGCCATTCTGACTGGTGTGAAATGGTACCTCATAGTGGTTTTGACTTGCATTTCTCTGATAATGAGTGATGTTGAGCATCTTTTCATGTGTTTGTTAGCCCTCTGTATAAACTTTAAATAGCTTTACTTAGAGGGGATGAGGAAATAGAACAGAAGTGAAAGTGAAAGTCGTTCAGTCTAAAGTCGCTCAGTCATGTCCAACTCTTTGCGAGTCGGACTGCACAGTCCGTAGAATTCTCCAGCCCAGAATACTGGAGTGGGTAGCCTTTCACTTATCCAGGGGATACTCCCAACCCAGGAATCAAACCCAGGTCTCTCACATTGCAGGTGGATTCTTTACTTGCTGAGCCACAGAGAAAACAGACATGGTTCCTTAAAGTGGAAGTAAGAATTGAGTCTTATTTCAGAGAATTGCAGGCCTCCACATGACTTCCCTCATAGCTCAGTTGGTAAAGAATCCTCCTGCAGTGCAGAAGACCCCAGTTTGATTCCTGGGTTGGGAAGATCTGCCAGAGAAGGGATAGGCTACCCATTCCAGTATTCTTGGGCTTCCCTTTTGGCTCAGCTGGTAAAGAATCTGCCTGCAATGCAGGAGACCTGTTTTGGGAAGATCCTCTGGAAAAGGGAAAGGCTAACCACTCCAGTATTCTGGCCTGGAGAATTCCATGGACTGTATAGTCCATGGAATCGCAAAGAGTTGGACATGACCGAGCAACTTTCACTTCACTTCACGTGCTCAAAGGAATCATCAGTGTGTCTTTGGAAAAACCACTTTTTAGTGAACTTCCAGGCTGAGTGGAAAGGACAGAGAAGAAAGCCACTGAGAGACCATTGCGGTGAGCAGGTCAGGCGTGGCTAGATGTGACTTGTCCTGGTATGGGCATTCTCCTCGCCCATCAGCAGCTTGTAGTAAACAGGACGTACTTTGTGTTTCTCTGCTGCTGGGAGAAACGTAGAAAGAGAGAGTAAATATATAAAAGTTGGGAAAGTTGAAAATTATTAAAAATATTCATAAAATTTGACCTTAATGACAAAAATAATGTTGACAACATTTCTACTAGTGTTTTAAAAAAATAAATAGGGAAAATAATTTCAGGAAAAGATACAGACGTGTGTGTGTTCTTGTTTAAACATATTCTTTTATGTTGGAGATAAACGGGTATTTTCTTCCATGTTTGGGGCTGTGGTGAAATAGCTAGTCAGATTGGTACTGGCCTGTGATATGATGGGCTGGCCATATGAGAGGGGTAAATCTAGCACAGAGGCCCAGGTGGTGTCTAGAAATGACTAAGATAAAGATTGAAAAGAACAGAGACTCTAAAACCCAAACCCAGTCACAAACATACTGATTGGCAGAGCATACCATGGCTTAGTGAGTAACACAGCAAGCAAATGCCAGAAAATAGAAAAACCATGAACACAATTAATATCAATTTTAAATGCAATGCTATGGACTGTAGCCCACCAGCCTCCTCTGTCAATGGGATTCTTGAAGCAAGTATACTGGAGTGGGTTGCCATGTCCTCCTCCTGGGGATCTTCCTGCCACAGGGATCGAATCCATGTCTCTTATGTCTCCTGCATTGGCAGGCTGGTTCTTCACTGCTAGCACCACCTGGATTAGCACTTTATTATTGAGTCCTTTGTCATGTTCTAAAGAGTATTTACTTATCCTCAATTTTTATACCTAAATAAATTCTCCCTAATTTAAGTGGTAAGTTACATCTCTAAGGCATTAAGTAGTATCCTTGAGATATGTAAGAGTAATATATCTCCAGAAGTACCTGATACATAATCAGAGGAGTATTTTAATCACTCGGTTACAGACTATTTTTGTCATTACTCAAATTTATTTATGCTTTTCTTCTAAATCAGAGTATTTTAGCACCTACAACCCTAGAATTGTAAGACATTTTTAAATTACTTATTTTCAACCATGTCCATTTTGAAAATGGATACCTTTTCTAGAGAGATAAGAACGTAATATTGTACCATTCCCAAAGTTAATTATGAGGCTTGTTTAAGGATCACCAGACAGAATTCAGTTTAAAGATTTCATCTGTTTTTTTTTTACCTTTTCCTCTCAAAAATATATTTCTGCCACTATTGGCTTAGATACTCTAGGTCTGAAACCCTGCATTGATTGAAGTACATTTTCTTCTTCTTCAAACATTATTTTTGTTCTTCAGGTAAACCTTTCTGAGTCTTTGCTGTATTAAAATTTTTAGTAAGTTCTGTGGAAGTTCAGTTTTATTAATTTAAACTTTGATAAATGAAGGTTGGCATGAGTGTATCTATATATTATCTACAGAGTACTTCTTTTTTTATTATATATGGTATAAATTTAAAATGTTCTTGTTTTAACTTTACAGTTGTTTTTATAATAACCAATTTTTGTCTTTCTTTTCTTTTGTTCAGCTGTTTACTTCTACCTGGTTAAAAAATACAAGTCATGTGTTTCTGGGTTTGAAACTTTAAGTAATTAATATTTTCTTTTATTTAACATGTTAGTTGGAAATGTCTTATCTGTGGTATGTGTCTAATACAATAAAATCTCTTCTGATGTTATCTGTTTCATACTGAGTAGGCAGGGACTGAATCCATTTATCTGACTTTGTATAAGACTCACCACAATGATATGCACATGTGGAAAGGGCATCTTAATAAATAACAGTTAACATGTATGATTCACATCATTTCCCACTCTTTTCCATTTCTCTTTATGTTTTATATAGTTTTCTATAGAGATCCACAGTAAATGCAGTGGTATTTCAGGTATGCATAAAAAATTATGTAAATGTGATAAGCTTTTAATATGAGTATATATTTTCTAAATATATAACTTGAATGTTTTTATTGTGGAAAAAATTTTAAAGGCAGGATTTTTCCATAATAATATTTCCTTCTGCTCCTTTCCTCTAGATACTTAAATAGCACTTACAATAAAATACTAATAGTGTGTGACAACACTGGCACTTTATTTACAAAATGTATTGACTTTTACTTTTTCTACTTTAAATCTTCCAGAACACAATGGATGACTTTGAGCAAAATTCTCATTTTACTAGCAGAATTTTCATTTATATAGTTGTGAATTCAGAAATATTTAAGACTACTGTGCCCCCATAATATTTCTACCACACATTCTGAAATTCCTTGTCACTTGACTGTCACTCTCAGCTGTTCATTAACAAGTAAACATATTTCTATAGTAAATAATAATTCACTCTATAATTTTTATCTGTTTAATTGTAAGTATTTAGAAATAACTTAGGATAGAATAACTCTAGGATAAGTTTAAGTAAGACTAAATTAACTAAGAAACCTAGGCAATGATATTGGACTAGTTAAAATTGAGAACAAAGTGAAAGTAACAGTTATTTCCTAAAAAAAATTTAAAAAACCCTCAATATCTTGATTAACTAAACAATATTTGGTAATAATGATTAACCAATAAGGCAAATAAACTTGAATTTCATTTGATCTTTTTATTTTCTGAACCTTTGTTTAAAAATATATAGAGTTTTTTTATGATTGTTGATAAATGTGGCTGTACTAAGCTTACGCAGAAGATCAATGTTTTAAAAATTGAAACAGTATAGGTTTGTATTGATTAATGTGGCTAAATCAAAACGAGAGGTTTTGTAACAGCTTTCTTAGACACACTACTCCCCAGTAATGGCAACCTATCAATTTTAGCTTTCCACTGATAAATCAGCTTGAAAATTGGATGTCAAAATTTTTTTCACTGAAAGAGTGATTTTTCCATGCCCTTTAACCTTTTCTGATATATTAGATTGGTTTATAAGACTAAGCCCTATCTTACAGAAGGCAGTTGTCAAATTGACATTTGGATAGATTTTCAAATGATTGTAACACCTATTTTGATCCATGTGTGTAAATAAGCATATATATGATCACCTTAAGATCTGCCATCCTAATTGTAACGATTGTTTATCTTTAGAAAAGTTGGGTTGCACATTTTGAAATTGTAGATTGTTCTCCTTAAGGATCTCAGAAGTTCGGAGAAGGTCAGAACCTCAATTGCAAGATTAGGAAACATGCTTCCAGTGAGGTACTTTAGTTTTTACTGAGTAGAGACACTGATTGTTTTTTCCATGTGAATTGATTTTTTTTTCTTTTTTTTTTTAATTTCCTTGAAAAATACTAATGGGTTAATTAATGGCAACTTTCCTATATTGTTATGTAGTCGATAGTAACTTGGTATGCTTTAGTAACAAAACACAGGAAAAACCTGACACTTTATTTCTAAGGAACCAGTATTGAGGAGTTGAAATAACACTGGGAATGATTTGATTAACAACACAGAAAAACAGTCTTAATTTGGATTTAATGGGGTAGACTTCAGTGACAGCTGATACCGCCATACCTTCATGCCTTTATAGCCGATTTTAAGTTACCCTGAGAAAGTATTGATTGTGAAGTTTCTGTTGTATAATTACTTTTTGCTAGGGGGGAAAAAAAGCATGGTGTATTGATCTCAATGGGAGCATTTGAGTAGCAGTTTCCCTTGGCTAACAGTGAGTGTCATCTTTCAGCCATGATAAATGGTAACGTTCCGGCTCACCATAATTGCTTTGTGGTGAAATGAACCTCCTATACCCTTCTCCTTTTCCCATCAAGGAGATATAGTAATCATCTTTATCTCAAAGCCATGATTTACTGAACTAATCATCTTCTTAATAGAGGAAATTCTACCCCCACCCTCAGAGCATGTCCAGTTTTCCTAACTGAAACAGAAGTACATTATTAAGCCTTGAAATTGTTTCATATTTTGGGGTTCACAAGTATACACATTTCTAATCAACTATCAGTTATTCCTGACCTATTTTACTTATCCTTAGGCCATTACCAGTCTACTAGGTAGCCTTTGATCTGCCATTAAATGTAAATTAAAAAGAGAAAAGATAGAGATGGTCAGATCTTATACACTTAGGACAATAAGAGAAGTCATTAAATAAATATCTGTTAGTTTTCTGAAATTTAATGTATTTAGCAAGTATGAAAATTTAGTTCATTTAGTAGCCTTCTCTGGGTATATGGCTAATTTTTTACAATTGTAAGTATCATTAATCTATTTTTTGATTCTTTTTCTATCATGCTTATCTTCATTAAGAGGCAAGTAAGATGTTTTCTGTGTGAAAAACATATATTCCCTACCAATTCTGAAAAACTCAGATAATTTGTTTTATTCATTAGCTTTTTGACAAAGATGTTTAATGTGTTACCAATTTTTCATTAAGCCTATGTTATATTTTGCCAAAAATAGATCTGTATTTACTTTCCAGTACTTTAATATTGCCCCTGGGTAATGACTTTTAGTTAAGTAATATTATTTAAAGAATATCTGGCAGTCATTTTAGATCATTTAAAGACTCCTGTGAAGGGTTTGGATAAAGGTCATTTTCAATGATTGTGCTTAGTTAAATAGATGTGAAAGGTTTCACAAAGGGAGTCTTGCTTTCAGTGTGCTGTCATAAATTTCCTCTTACCACAACTGGGAATACCAAGTAAAATGTAGTTGTTTCTGCCTTGAAGGCAGTATATTTTATATTTTCCTTCTCTTTGTTTATTTTCTCCTCATAATTCTGTTTATTCCCACAGCTGAGCACAAAGGTTTCATTTTGTCATAAATTAGATTCACCACTCTTGACAGTTTGTGGAAATCCCTATATATATATTTCTCCAAACGTTTAAAACAAGTAGTTTTTTTTTTTTTTTTTTTGCTAAGACTTATTAAAAAGTCTTACTTTTTATTTTTTTAAACTATTCCCCCTCCAGTGTATCCCTGGTTCACAGTTTGCTCCCACTCTGGCCACAGCTGGCCTCTTGCTGTTCACAGTTGAAAAGTGAAATCAATGCTTGGCCTAACAAAATGCAGATGAAAGCCATTCTGATCATGCATAGTCATTTCCCGTAACTTTATCAGCCTTCAGCTATTTCTGTGCGCTCTGGAAATCATTGTTTATTCAAGTAAATAGAGCCCCAACTTCTGTGTTGAGATGTGCTGTCTTCTAGGAAAATAATACTTCCTCAAAGCCATAAGCATTGTGAACCGCTCATCATTCCAGTTTTCTAAAATAACTATTGCTTTTGTTCCCCGACAAAGGAAACAAATCTAATCAAATCATTTTACCATTTAAATTCTGGAAACTTAAACTCTAGACAAAGAAGCCCTTTTATTCTTAATGTTAACACGGTTTGAAATTTTGAAACAAAAAATGCGGAAATACTTCAATCCAAATTATCATTGATCTAGTATTTTCTTAAATATTTATTTGAACAAAACTGGAGAGAAAGCTGTATTGTAGCTGGATGCTTCACAGGTCACGGAACTACAATGAGTTTGATGGAAAACAGCCTTTCTCCTTCATATTTTAAATGGTTCCTTCTTTGATTACAAGCATTTATTATAATTATCAAGAGATTAGGCTGTTGTTATAGAATCCTTGTAATGGAACCATTTAGAAGGAATATAATGGCAGTTTATTGGATTCTGCAAAAGAAAAGAGCACAGATAAAGTGGTCCTTTTTGGTAAATGGTTCAATGCTAGCTATACTAATTTTATTATTCTGTCTCAGTTCATTTGCTTTAGTAATTTTTGTGACTAAGGGTGCAATTTTTTCTAATAAATAACCTGTCTTCTAGTCTTCTCTATGGTTGTGTCTTTTGTAGGGTTTCTGTGTATATGTGTGTTTTCTGAAAGACAGGAGGTTCAGAAATAAGTAGCACTCAGTACTGTTGATATGTAATCTTTGTTGTAGAATTTACATTCGTACAGTATCTTGCCTTAGATGGCTTTTTATTATAATTTGTTTTTTATTTTTAAAAGTATTGGTATATAAGATGAGTCTGTTAACTGAATCACTTCTAGTTACCTTGTAATTTTTCTTCCAATTGCGGTAAAAACAGTCCTAAAGAAATAAATATCCAGGGGTTGTCAGATTTAAGACCTATTCTGTGCTAATATCTTTTCTATAAAAATCAATATTGTTAGAGCTCAAAGTAGATGTATTTTTTTATCTTTCCTAATTCCTCAGAGGCAAAGATACAGAATTTAAAAACATTCTTTCTTTTGAGACGTTTGTCCATCTGAAGCCAGATACAAGAAAATGCAGAATGCAATGTTTTGAAAGATGATAGAATTCAGTAAAATGAATTTTCCTGTTATTTTCCAGGCTAGCAACTAGTACTAGAGTAAGGAAACAGTTAGGGAATCTTTGTCTGCAGAGAATGAAGCACTCAATGAAGTGTCAGGGTAGGTAGAAGGCAAAATTCAGGGGAAAAAAAACAAACTGGCTCTTCTGAAGTAGGGGACTAGGCTAAGGGATATTAATGTCATTTTAGAGATTTTAAACTTTCTGAAAGCAAAGATCACCTGGCAAGTACTGTGCATGAATAGGTATCTTGAACATAAGTCTTCAAGAATATTTTTTAGAAAAAAATTTTCTTACCAAAGCAGCAAAGGAAGCACCACTTTTTAATTTTAGATTTTATATTTATTTGAAGAATTTCAAATCATATCATCTCTAATTTTTATATGCCATGTTAACAATATTCGTAGTTATTTTGTTTATATCATTGCTATGCAAAGTACCTCATTAAAGTAGGAAGTATTTTTATTCCTACAACTTACCTGAAAAATCTTAAATCACTCATTATATACCATAAAATTTTTTGCATTTAGTTTAAAGGTTTCTTGGAGAAGGCAATGGTGCCCCACTCTGGTACCCTTGCCTGGAAAATCCCATGGATGGAGGAGCCTGGTAGGCTGCAGTCCGTGGGGTCACTAAGAATCGGACACGACTGAGTGACTTCACTTTCACTTTTCTCTTTCATGCATTGGAGAAGGAAATGGCAACCCACTCCAGTATTCTTGCCTGGAGAATCCCAGGGACAGAGGAGCCTGGTGGCCTGCCGTCTATGGGGTCGCACAGAGTCGGACACGACTGAAGCGACTTAGCAGAGCATAGCATAGCATAAAGGTTTCTAGAAATAGTAACTTAGTATAAGGATATGCCTAGCCTTCTTTTCTTCATTACTGTACTGAGTTTCATGTATGTTGTATGAGTGGGGGTATTTGAAATTGCAGTTATATGCCAGTTAACATAGATATTAGGGAAGTGATATAAAGAGAATAGACATGATTTAGAAAGAATTTATGAATAACAAGGATGGTTTAAAATATACAAAATCATTATAAATTCTACAGGTTTACTCTGTTTTTTAAATTTAACTCATTAATTTAATACCAAGCTTTGTTTAAAGAATATTATATGTTTGTATATGTATGTATGCTGATACTTTACATAGATTTATATTGATAAACAAGAATTATAGATGCATGGGTATATATAGATAAGTAAATTAGAAGTGTGGAAATGCGGAACATGAAGGAATTCCAAGAGGGAAATTGCTGTTCTCCCCATAATTTTTATAAGAATTAGACTTCAATATTCAGAAAAGTGAAATTGAGAAATATACACAAGTTAGTTGAAGATTTTATCTGTCATTAATTGTCAAACCAGGCCATCATAAAGTTATTTCTTAGTTCTTACTAAATCTTCTTCAAGTATAATTATGTATGTCAGTTTTGTAAATTAATTTTCTGTATGACTGAATTGAATTTTCCCTCAGATCTCAGCTATATCCATATCACTTTTGATGCCATTTTCATTCATCTGACTCTAATCTTTGTTGGTGCTAGAATCTGTTTGTAGAAGAGACCCCAAAATAACAGCAGTCGGTTTGATAGAAGTGGTCACAAGCACACTGTTGCTCTTGTATGTTTTATACCAAATCAATAAAAATAAACTTTTCTGCAAATGCCATTACTCATAAATTATATCCAGAATTTTTGTTAATCTTATTTAGAGGGACTCTAGTAGACTAATAAGATTATGATTTCTTCATTTATGAAATAAAGCACACAAAAAATAAGGTTTGCGTATACTGAGTAATATTATTGAGAAGTAAAATAAATTACAGATACTCTGCATTTGCTTAAATTTGTGACAAATGAGAATAGGAGTTTTCCTTCTAGGATTTAAAACAGGTCTTAATCACAGTAATCCAAGTCAGTGCCCCAACCACTAATGCTGAAGAAGCTGAACGATTATATGAAGACCTACAAGACCTCCTAGAACTATTAGCAAAAAAAGATGTCCTTTTCATAATAGGGAACTGGAATGCAAAAGTAGAAAGTCAGGAGATACCTAGACAAGTTTGGCCTAGGAGTATGAAGTGAAGCAAGGCAAAGGCTGATAGAGTTATGCCAAGAGAACGCACTGGTCATAGCAAAAACCCTCTTCCAACAACACAAGAAATGAGTCTACACATGGACATCACAGATGGTCAATACCGAAATCAGATTGATTATATTCTTCACAGCTGAAGATGGAGAAGCTCTACACAGTCAGCAAAAACAAGACCTGGAGCTGCTGTGCCTCAGATTAACACCTCCTTATTGCAAAATTTAGGCTCAAATTGAAGAAAATAGGGAAAACCAGTGAGCCATTCAGGTATGAATAAATCCCTAAATAAATCCCTTATGATTATACAGTAGAGGTGACAAATAAATTCAAAAGACTAAAGCTTGTAGATAGAATGCCTGAAGAGCTATGGACAGAGGTTCATAACAGGAAGTGGTGACCAAAGCCATCTCCAAGAAAAAGAAATACAATAAGGCAAAGTGGTTGTCTGAGGAAGCTTTAAACATAGCTGAGAAAAGGAGAGAAGCGAACGGCAAAGGAGAAAGAGAAAGATACACCCTACTGAATTCAGAGTACCAGAGAATAGCACGAAGAGAAAAGAAAGCCTTCTTACATGAACAATGCAAAGAACTAGAGGAAAACAATAGAATGGGAACAACTAGAAATTTCTTTAAGAAAATTAGAAATAACAAGGAAACGTTCCATACAAAGATGGGCATGATATAGAACAGATACAGCAAGGACCTGACAGAAGCAGAAGAGATTAAGAAGAGTAGAAAGAATAAACTGAAGAACTGTACAAAAAAGATCGTAATGACCTGGGTTACCATAATGCTGGATAACCACAAGGGGCAGACATTCTGTGTGAAGTCAATTGGGCCTTAGGAAGCATTACTACAAACAAAACTAGTGGAGGTAATGGAATTCCAGCTGCGCTGTTTCACATCCTAAAAGATGATGCTGTGACAGTGCTGCACTCAATATGCCACCAAATACAGAAAACTCATCAGTGGACACAGGACTGAAAAAGATCAGTTTTCATTCCAATCCCAAAGAAGGGCAGTGCCAAAGAATGTTCAAACTACCACACAATTGTGCTGATTTCACATGCTACAGACGTAATGCTCAAAATCCTTCAAGCTAAGCTTCAACAGTTTAGGAACAGAACTTCCAGATGTACACGCTAGATTTAGAAAAGGCAGAGGAACCGAGGATCAAATTGCCAACATCCGTTGGATCATAGAAAAAGCAAGGGAATTTTTTTTTAAAATCTACTTCTGCTTCACTGACTATGCTAAAGCCTTTAACTGTTTAGATCACAACAAATTGTGAAGCATTCTTGAAGACATGGGAATACCAAACCACCTTACCTGTCTCCTGAGAAACCTGTATGCAGGATAAGAAGCAACAGTTAGAACTGGACATGAAACAACAGACTGGTTCAAAATTGGGAAAGGACTTTGTCAGGGCTGTATATGGTCACCCTGCTTATTTAACTTCTGTGCAGAGTACATCATGTGAAATGCTAGACTGGATGACTCACAAGCTGGAATCAAGATTGCTGGGAGAAATATCAACAACCTCAGATATACACATGATACCACTCTAATGGCAGCAAGCAAAGACAAACTAAGAACCTCTTGATGAGGGTGAAAGATGAGAGTGAAAAAGCTGGTTTAAAACTCAGATTCAATAAACTAAGAAGATCATGGCATCGGGTTCCATCACTTCATGGAAAATAGATAAGGAAACATTGGAAACAGTGACAGATTTTATTTTCTTGGGCTCCAGAATCAATGTAGACAGTGACTGCAGCCACGAAATTAAAAGACACTTGCTCCTTGAAAGAAAAGCAGTGACAAACCTAGACAGCACATTAAAACGCAGAGACATCACTTTGCTGACAAAAGTCCATATAGTCAAAGCTATGGTTTTTCCAGTAATTATGTATGGATATGAGAGTTGAACCATAAAGAAGGCTAAGCACTGAAGAATTGAAGCTTTTGAACTGTGGTACTGGAGAAGACTCTAGAGTCCCTTGGACAGGAAGGAGATCAAACTAGTTAATCCTAAAGGAAATCAACCCTGAATATTCATTGAGAGGACTGATGCTGAAGCTGAAGCTCTAATACTTTGGCCATCTGATACAAAGAGCTACTTGTTTAAAAAGACCCTGATGCTGGGAAAGATTGAGGACAGGTGGAGAAGGGGGCGACAGGGGATGAGATGGTTGGATGGCATCATTGACTGAATGGACATGAGTTTGAGCAGACTCCAGGAGATAGTGAAGGACAGGGAAGCCTGGTGTACTGCAGTTCGTGGGGTTCGAAAGAGTCGGGCACGACTTAGCAACTGAACAACAACAACTAGATTAGACTCAAACAGTGAAAAGTCTATCACATTTACAGTGGGTTGTGGCTCAGACCTCAGTTCATGCTGCTTTTTTCTGTCTTATGGTTCATGATCCAGCAAAAGACTTGAAAAGGATTTAAACATATAGAATTTGGCATTCTCCTTCTCAGGCACTCTCTTTTCAGTAGTTCCCACCTCACTGTCCAACAGTCCACCTCAAGCTCCTTGTTCTACCTATTTCCAGGAGCAAGCTTTCTATCAGAGTTTCAGTCACCCTGCATAGATGCCATGACTGTAGCTGCCCTGGAGACAAACCCTCAGAAATGAAGACCTCACCTCATATTGACCAGTTTCTTTAGTTTTAACACTTTGCCAAAATCACACTGTTTTTCTTTACTCTCCACAGCTCTCTGGTTGTTGTTTCCGGTTTGCTGTGATCTTAATGATTGTTATCTGTGAAAGATTCAGTTTGTTGCTGGGAGCTTACACCTCCAGCTAGGAGTGATTTTTCATTCTTGTCTTTCCCTCACCACTCAGTACCCTTCCTCTGCCTCTGTATTATGTTAGCAAGTCCTATTGGCTCTGTCTGTAAAATATATCCCAAATCTGATGTCTTCTCTCAAATTCCAATGCTGCCTACCACAACTGTTTGCATCTCAGCTTTCCCACCATCCCCCTAAACTGCTTTTCAGCTTTCACACTAGCTTAGGATCATTTTTTTCTTCACACAGCTGCCATAATGACATAAAGGTAAATCAGCTCTTATCACTGCTCCTTTCTTAAAATCTTCCAGAGACTCCTTCAAGACACTAAATAATCCTGCACCTGCCTAATTTCAGGGCACATTTGGTCCTCTTATAATTGTAAGTCACACTAACATCCTTTTTGTACTAAAACATGCAAGCTCATATCCAATGTGATGCCTTCTAAGCTAGCTCTCCCTACTGTTTAGAATGCTGTTATCTTTTATCTTTGGGTGACAGGATTCTTTCATCACTGAGATACCTGTTCATATGTTACCTTCCAATAGAGCATTTCCCTAAATATGACTGTGACTGTGTGTAATACAGTCACTCTAAACCCCATAACTCTGTTTTCATCATAACTCTTATTACTAATTTTTGCGTACTTATTGTCTGTTTCCTGTATGAAAATGTAAATTCCATAAGGACAGAGACCTTTTCAGTATTAATCATTACTGTATCCCTACCTCCTAGAAATAGTGCCTATTCTAAAATAGTCATTAAATTAAATATGTGTTTATTGAATACTGAATCTGCCTGGTTGGGCTTGGTGTGTGGGTTCTTGACCCTCCCTCTCCTTATCTGTGAACTTTGGGATTAATATATATACCTTATATAACTGTTGTAAGGATTAAATGATATGTTTGTAGAATATAATATGATGCCTGATTCATATTTGCTACTCAGAAAACATTAGCTCAAAGAGTGTCACAAAAAAGTAAAGAGAGACATATAACATGCTATGTTTTCTTCAGAGCAAGAAAAATTATATAATTTTAAAGCATCATAGCGCAGTCTTGGGAAAGACAATGAGTGGGGGAAAACTTCAGAATTCAGAACACTGAAGATGATTAAACTGCATGCAGGCCTAGATGCTATTTGTAATCTGGCTCAGTCCTTCCTTCTGCTTCTGCTTCAAATTCACAGTAACCTTTCTTTTCCATATATCACCACTTCCAATCTGGAACTTATAGACTGGAAAGTTCCCTGGGAAGATTTGCGTGGGATTCAAACTATGGAATGTTTGACATAATCACAAGTCTCACTGAACCAAAATTCATTTATCCATTCACTTATTTATGAAGCACTCCAGTGTTAGAAAAAAGGGAGAAAATCACTAAGAAATCAGTTATTAGAGTTAGAGACCTTAGGGTTATTTCGTGTGACTGCAGCACAGAATCCATACCACCCCTTTCCTTATTCACCTGGTCCATCCTTCTTTATTGTTTAAAGCCTTATTGCTAGCATCGTCTCTCCCTGACCTCTCCAGGCAAATTCATAAGTCTTTCTCATTTGCCCTCAGAACACTTCATTCAGACATCACTCACCCTATTATATTATAATTGTTCATACCTTTGTCCTCTTTTACACAAGGCTGTAAGTTTCTCAAGTAGAAAATACTCTTTACTGACCTTTGTTAGCCTCACTCTTAACACAGTTACTACAGGATGGTAGTCATTTAAAACAGGCACTGTAATACAGGTTATTTCTAAGGACTGAGGATATAGCAATGATCAAGACAGAAAAGTCTCTGTCCTCATGAGCAAGTGGGAGGTTTCATGAGTGAGCTAACGTACTGAACAGTGCCTGGCTTATAGAACCTAGTGGTTTTAAATGAAAAATCACCATATCTCTACAACATATTCCAAAGTATGACCCAAGGGCTGTCAGGAAGTGTTACTTGAGTAAAGTATTACATGGTCAAATGAGTTTTGGATGTTGAGTTGGGATGTTTAATGCAGCTTTCCACTTAAACAGAAAACTCTTCACTAGAACCCCTAAACATTTTGTTAATTGAGTTTTTTCTATATGGAACAGTATTCTAAAACATTTGCCAATAGTCTTTTCCTCTATCTTGAGGCAATTGTAGGAGAAGAATGTTTCAATATTTTACAAAAGGTTGTTGCCATCTTTAAGTAGTTCATTAATCAATCATATCAGTCTATTTTAGAAAGAATATGGTTTTAGGGAAGACAGAAGTCATTTATTATCAACTAAACTCTACATCATTTTATCCTCATTATTTATACTTATATTCAAAATAACCTCCAATGAAGGTCAAATCAATAGATACAGATTAGTGAATTGTGAGCTAGGTGCTGTTTTCCTAGTCATGATATTATGTTATTGTTTTAAGCATATAAACTACCTTTATGTAAAGGAGGAAATAAGAAATTTATTAAATACTGAGTAATAACTGTCCATCCATAACTAAAGGATGTATAGAACAAATCTTTTTTTAGTGTGTCCTAATTATTAAATTTACATAAGCCATTTATATTTTGAAAATTGAGTCAAACAAAAAGTAAAATTTAACTCAAGAAACTTATCCAAATTGGTAAAATAGTTTATAGCCACTCAAAAAAAAAAGAATAAGAAAATTTTCAAATATTATATTTTAATAGAAAATTTAAATATAATTCTAATAACTGAATGATCAACACTGAGGTGAACATTTAAATATACTTAAATTATATAAACACAAGTGTTATGCTACCCTATGGAAAAACATTTTATCTGAACACTAAAATTGAATTCAAACTTACATGTTATTCTTAAATATTAGCTTTAAAATAGTGACATAATTATTCCTCTATTGTGAATACAGTTTTAAAATATTTATTAATATCTGTATTAATGAGAATTAAGGTAAATATATTATGAAAGGTTTGCTGTATTTTTATGCAACTAGTAGGTGCTTTCTTCTCTGTTAGTGTGACAAATATAAATCAGAAAGGAAGATCACTTGGAAAAATGGTTTCATATTTTTAAGGACTGATATAGGGAAAAGAAAGTAGGGGGGATGTGGGGTTGGTTGTTTTCTGAACAGGCAAAATTGAGTATCAACAGAGTTAAGAGCTTTTGTAAATAAAAAGTTAATTGTGAAACAAGTAACCATACTTTTTCAATTAATTTAAAATATATGTGTTAGATAACTGTTTTTGGACAGAACATTTTTCTTGGCATGCCTCACAAATAACAGAATGAATCAAATACAAATGGACCAGCTTGTGTTTGATTACTGAAATGATCATGCACCATAAAACAAATTTCACAAAGCTCACTAATTTGTCACCATGTTTTAAATTTGCTGTTCTATTTTTCTATTTGGATTAAATATGTCACTGGCAAATCATTCCTTCTACTAAGCATGTTACCCTCTAAGAGATTTTGATAACTTCTTCCACCCCACTTAGTGTGTATTAGTGTAAAAGACAAAAAACCATGTATGGTTTTGTTAAAATTTATTAGCATGATTAGTAATTGGTAGCTTTGCTCTGCTTTTCAAGACTTGTCACTGTTATAATTTTGTTTTAAAAGTTAAATCTAGGGACTTTCCTGGTGGTTAAGACTCAGTACTTCCAATGAAGAAGGCATGGGTTCGTTCCCTGGTTGGGGAGCTAAGATCCCACATGCCGTGCAGATGCAGATGCAACCAAAAAATAAATAAGTAAATAAAAATTTAGAAAAATTAAGTTAAATCTAATTTTATTACATGAAAACACCATGAGGGAACAATTAAATTAACAAGCATTATTTCTTACCTATTATTTGCAAACTCTTCTAAAGTACCGTAGACTTGTGAAGCTGTGTAAATTAGAAACTGGTGTCTTGCTGTTTACAGTCTAGTAAGAGAGTCGAGGTATAAATACACGAAGAAATGAAAAGTTGAGATCTACCAGAATACTGTCAAATATTTAATTGCCAAATTTACAAGCAAGACTGTTCTGGAAAATAATGGTATATGATACAAAACGATGCGAAACATCGCAAAGAATAATGCACAATTAATTGCTAATTATATGAGCATGTACATTTAAATGAAAAGAAAAGCGTATGACTAGGAATGAACAGCACAGGTTTGGGGGACACTCTGAGGGAAACCAAGGTTCTAGATAATGCAGTATGGGTGATGATATTGGAAAGAGGAACACTCCAGGGACCCTGCAGAGGATGATAAAAGGTTTATTACTTCTGCATAACTGTCACTACAGTTAGGTGTTGGATTAAAAAATGCTAGACCTTTCAAAAATACATCTGAATTTCTGGCAAACTTGTTTAATAGAAATACATAACTATCCAATTTGTATAAGAGCTGATATAATTATTATTTATTGGTGGACTTGTAGCAAGCACTGAACAAAGAGCTTTAATGAGAACTATTACTCCCACATAGATAAGAAACTAATACTCAAGACAAGCTGTCATTTACCTAAGTGAGAGGCAAGGCTGGATTTGAAATTATTTCTAACTATTCTGCCTCCTGCTACTGCTGCTTACTTCTGTGTACCATGCACAGGGCCAAATGCTAAATGCCTTCCTTGCAACAATTCTATAAAGTAGATTTATTTATCCCCATTTTATAAATGAACCATGATTTAGAAAATGTAACAGTGAAATCATAAACTTCATTTTAAATAATACCAGGCATGTAAGTGTTATGTAACTAATATATCATTTATATGAAATTTTTTATGTTATTGAAAACATTTACTTTGCAGTAATAGATATAATTTTAAAGATAATTGAAAATTGTACAGTTTAGCATAAGAATTTCCTCAAAGTTAAGCAAATTCTTTCCTGTGTAATTTCTTATAGTGATCAATTTCTGAAGTCTTATGGGACATAATTTTTAATTATTTCTAAAATTTAAGCCTATCCACCACAGCAGTAATTATTAAGATGAAAGAATATCTCCTTTCTTCAAGTGGGATAATTGCTTTATAGAATTAAATGTTTCATAAGTAACTTTACACTTTGCCTAATTAAGATAAAAGTAATTATTTCTGCCCTAAGATTTCTTTAAATTGAGGCTAGCTCTACTGGAAAAGGAAGAAAATTCATAAAGGAGTGGAAAGTTGCACCAAAAAGCTTGTATGCTATTGCCCAAAAATAAGTAATAAATACAGAATGAGTCAGAAAAAAGTTGGTTAAAGAAGCAAAGACAAAGAGTGAAAATTCAGTTCACCCGATTTGCTAATCATGTGTGTCCCAGAGAGCTCATTGAATAAAGTTCTTTTTTGTTTTTTTTCTTTTTGGAACTGATTTCTCTACTCTCCAGTCCTGCCTCCTTATTTAATTGTTCATGATGTTGGAACCACTGTTTTTTAACAAATGTGAATAAAGTGAAAAGGTATAGAAAGCGAAAGTTATAAAAGTGAAGATGTCCTTTAAACTATTTTTTCATAAAAGCTTTCCACTTATTTGCTGGAACCACGCCTCTTCTGTTGGCTATGATGGCTACTCCATTTCTTCTAAGGGATTCTTGCCCACAGTAGTAGATATAATGGTCATCTGAGTTAAATTCACCCATTCCAGTCCATTTTAGTTCAGTGATTCCTAAAATGTTGATGTTCACTCTTGCCATCTCCTGTTTGACCACTTCCAATTTGCCTTGGTTCATGGACCTAACATTCCAGGTTCCTATGCAATATTGCTCTTTACAGCATCGGACTTTACTTCCATCACCCATGACATCCACAACTGGTTGTTGTTTTTGCTTTGGCTCCGTCTCTTCATTCTTTCTGGAATTATCTCTCTACTCCTCCAGTAGCATATTAGGCATCTACTGACCTGGGGAATTCATCTTAGTGTCATACCTTTTTGCCCTTTCATACTGTTCATGGGGTTCTCAAGGCAAGAATACTCAAGTGGTTTGCCATTCCCTTCTTCAGTTGACCACGTTTTCTCAGAACACTCCAAAATGACCTGTTTGTCTTGGGTGGCCCCACACGGCATGGCTCATAGTTTCATTGAGTTAGACAAGGCTGTGGTACATGTGATCAGTTTGGATAGTTTTCTGAGATTGTGGTTTTCAGTCTGTCTGCCCTCTGATGGAGAAGTATAAGAGGCTTATGGAAGCTTCCTGATGGGAGAGACTGACTGAGGGGGAAACTGGGTCTTGTTCTGATAGGTGGGGCCAGGTTCAGTAAATCATTAATCCAATTTTCTGGTGATGGATGGGGTTGTGTTCCCTCCCTGTTGCTTGACCTGAGGCCAAACTATGGTGGAGGTAATGAAGATAATGAGGACCTCCTTCAAAAGGTCTCATGCAGGCACTGCTGCACTCAGTGACTCCGACCCTCAATCAGGCCACCGCTGACCCACACCTCTGCCAGAGACTCCTGGACACTCATGGGCATGTCTGGGTCAGTTTCTTGTGGGGTCACTGCTCCTTTCTCTTGGGTCCTGGTTCCCCCAAGGTTTTGTTTGTGCACTCCAAGAGTCTGTTTCCACAGTCCTCTGTAAGTTCTGGTGGTTCTATGGAGGGGTTAATCACGATCTCCTCCAAGAGGGCTTATGCCATGCCTAGGTCTGCTGTGGCAGGCCCCTGTGGCAGGCCACTGCTGACCCAAACCACCACAAGAGACCCTCAGACACAGTTCTGGCTCAGTCTCTGTGGGCTGGGCATGCGTTTTGTGCCCTTCTCAGGTCTGAGCAGCTCAGGCGACCAAGTTTTTGGTGAGCACGCTGTCCTAGGTGTACCGTGCATTTTAATCGCATCCCCAGTCCCGGCCACTTAGTTTCCCGGGTGTGCCGTGTGTCTCCTCTGGATAGCTGATCTCAGGCTGCGACCCTCCTGGTAGATGTCAATCATCCAGGATCTCAGGAATCTGTGGTTAGCAGCTGGGACCCTGCTCTCAGTTTAGTGGAAGATGCTGGCTCTGGGGCTGAGATTGTAACAACCCCTTGCCTTCCAGCTCTGGCTGTCGCAAGTCTGCCTCTCTGCCTCTGAGCTCAGATCATGAACTCCTTATTGCCAAATTCAGACTTAAAGAAAGTAGGGAAAACCACTAGACCATTTAGGTATGACCTAAATCAAATCCCTTACTATTTTACAGTAGAAGTGACAAATAGATTCAAGAGATTAGATCTGATAGAGTGCCTGAAGAACTATGGATAGAGGTTCATGACATTGTACAGGAGGCAGTGATCAAGAACATCCCCAAGAAAAAGAAATGCAAAAAGATAAAATGGTTGTCTGAGGAAGCCTTACAAAGAGCTGAGAAAAGAAGAGAAGGTAAAGGCAAAGGAGAAAAGGAAAGATATATGCATCTGAAAGCAGAGTTCCAGAGAATAACAAGGAGAGATAAGAAAGCCTTCCTCGGTGATCAGTGCAAAGAAATAGAGGAAAACAATAGAATGGGAAAGACTAGAGAGCTCTTCAAGAATATTAGAGCCACCAAGGGAACATTTCATGCAAAGACGGATACAATAAAGGACAGAAATGGTATGGACCTAACAGAAGCAGAAGATATTAAGAAGAGGTGGCAA
Organism: Bos indicus x Bos taurus; assembly: GCF_003369695.1. NCBI lineage: Eukaryota > Metazoa > Chordata > Mammalia > Artiodactyla > Bovidae > Bos > Bos indicus x Bos taurus. The sequence continues at coordinate 25,782,036 of NC_040087.1, read as the reverse complement.
GAATACACAGAAAGAGCTTCATGACCCAGATAACCATGATGGTGTGATCACTCACCTAGAGCCAGACATCCTGGAGTGCAAAGTCAAGTAGGCCTGTGGAAGTATCACTACGAGCAAAGCTAGTGGAGGTGATGGTATTCCAGTTGAGCTATTTCAAATCCTAAAAGATGATGCTGTAAAAGTGCTGCACTCAATATGCCAGCAAATGTGGAAAACTCAGCAGTGGCCACAGGACTGGAAAAGGTCAGTTTTCATTCCAGTCCCAAAGAAGGGCAATGCCAAAGATTATTCAGACTCCTGCAAAATTGCACTTATCTCACACACTAGCAAAGTAATCCTCAAAATTCTCCAAGCCAGGCTTCAACAGTATATGAACCATGAACTTCCAGATGTTCAAGCTGGTTTTAGAAAAGGCAGAGGAACCAGAGATCAAATTGCCAACATCCGTTGGATCATCGAAAAAGCAAGAGAGTTCCAAAAAACATCTACTTTTACTTTATTGACTACACCAAAGCCTTTGACTGTGTGGATCACAGCAAACTGTGGGAAATTCTTAAAGAGATGGGAATACCAGACCACCTTACCTTCCTCCTGAGAAATCTGTATACAGGTTAAGAAGCAACAGTTGGAACTGGACGTGGAACAACTGACTGGTTCCAAATCAGGAAAGGAGTACGTCAAGGCTGTATATTGTCACCTTGCTTATTTAACTTATATGCAGAGTACACCATGCAAAATTCCAGGCTGGATGAAGCACAAGCTGGAATCAAGATTGCCAGGAGAAATATCAATAACCTCAGATACCCAGATGGCACCACCTTTATGGCAGAAAGTGAAGAAGAACTAAAGAGCCTCTTGATGAAAGTGAAAGAGGAGAGTGAAAAAGTTGGCTTAAAACTCAACATTCAAAAAGTAAGATCATGGCATCCGGTCCCATCACTTCATGGCAACTAGATGGGGAAACAATGAGAGACTATTTTCTCGGGCTCCAAAATCACTGCAGATGGTGACTGCAGCCATGAAGTTAAAAGACACTTTCTCCTTGGAAGAAAAGCTATGACCAACCTAGACAACATATTAAAAAGCAGAGACATTACTTTACCAACAAAGGTCTGCCAGGTCAAAGGTATGGTTTTTCCAATAGTCATGTATGGATGTGAGAGTTGGACTATAAAGAAAGCTGAGTGCAGAAGAATTGATGCTTTTGAAGTGTGGTGTTGGAGAAGACTCTTGAGTGTCCCTTGGGCTGAAAGGGATCAAACCAGTCCATCTTAAAGGAAATCAGTCCTGAATATTCATTGGAAGGACTGATGCTGAAGCTGAAACTCCAATACTGTGGCCACCTAATGTGAAGAACTGACTCATTGGAAAAGATCCTGATGCTGGGAAAGACTGAAGGTGGAAGAGAAGCAGATGACAGAGGATGAGATGGTTGGATGGCATCACTGACGCAATGGACATGAATTTGAGTAGGCTCTGGAAGTTGATGATTGACAGGGAAGCCTGTTGTGCTACAGTTCATGGGGTCGCAAAGAGTCAGACACAACTCTGCAACTGAACTGAACACCTCTTCTGATCTCACCCGGTCAACCTCGTTGGTAAAGGTAACCCTTACAGGAAAGGAGTTAATAAGACTCCAATGGGGAGGCCCTTCATCTTCAGCTTTTGGTTACAGAAAGCTCAAGAACCAGCTCTAACTCTCTGCTAGATACTCGACAGCTGTATTTGTTCCTCTTCCTTTAGTGGAGATTCAGAATTTACAAACATTGTAAATAAGTATTTTGTAAGAATTGAGCCCAATTTCTTGGACACCACACCTAAAGTAGCTGCTCTCGTGTCTTCCAAAATTACAGAGAACCTGACCAGATGCTTATGGGCTTATTTTTCTCATCTCATTTTCACATGGAAAACTATCCCTTAAAGACTCAAAACCACTGTATTCCTTACAATACCGAAAAAACAGGCTCATAAGGAGCGTTGGTGCACCCGAAAAGCAAAAGGATAACATTTTTGTCCTCAAAAAAACTGCTTTCCCTGAAGAAAGCAAAATGCAAATTAGAGAATCAATTAAAACATACAGTACTCGATTAGAAGACTTCTCATTCAACAATAATAAATAATAAAGAAATATAAGCCATCAGATATGATTAATTACTTTAAGGACAGAGTGATATTTTCTTGAATGATTTGTTCTGCCCTTTATCAAATAGATATCTGGCTACCTTCAAATTTACAGTATAAATATATCTCTTTAAAATTACTGGGCGACATCACTGTGGCTTTTCAAAGGTCACCTTGAATAAACTAAGGGTTTTCTTGTGCAGTGTATTTTATGCTGAAAGCTTTTACTTTTCATGCACTAGGACTAAGATTATACTGTTATACTATAACCAAATGATACTACCTTTTTCTTTTTTTTTATTAAAAATGTAAATTAGGAGCAAACAAGATGAAAAGAGGTTCAACAGATTGTCACTGCAGTAAACAATACAGTGGAAATGGAAGGGAGAGGGTAGCATAAGCTACCATGGAACCATCCTGAAGAGTAGCAACATTAAGAGAAAGTTAGACTTAACTCTGATTAAAGTAAGAAACCTGTAATGGAAACAAAATTTTAAGCAAAAAGTTGACTTTCCTACCCACTTTCTTCTTCATGCCTTTAAGGTATTCGATTTGGCTGCTAACAAGGCTTTTCTCATTATTAAGTATGGCTTGTGCAATCTACATGTGTGTGCATGCTCAGCTGCACAGTTGTGTCTGACTCTTTGCGACCCCATGGACTGTAGCCCACCGGGCTCCTCTGTCCATGAAATTTTCCAGGCAAGAAGACTGAAGCAGGTTGCCATTTCCTACTCCAGGTAATCTTCCCAACCAGGTTAATAGTATTCACTTTTTTTTTTTTTTCATTTAAAGCTTCATTAAATTTAATTGGAAGCCTGGTTTAATTCCCATACATTCATCAGTCACTGTCTCCCTCTCTGTGAATCCAAAATGTTTCAGAGAGTGTCTCAAAAATCATCATTCACAGTAACTACTCCCCACTGGTATGCATGGGAACAAATGACATGGACAGACGTTGGAATGCATCCCCCGTGATGTATTTGGAATCCTGTCTTTCTTTTCAGGTTCAGTAATGCAGGGTGAGGGAACAAACTAGCCTGGCTTGAAAACCCTGGACCAGAGTCTAGGATTTGGCTTTGTATACTGACTTTACAGTGTCAGGATGCGAGGGTACACTTTTCAAAGACAGGAAGGATGCATTTTTTAGAAGTATCACCAATCACTTTGTCATTTAAATCACCAAATATAATACACAGCCTCAGGTCAGAGAGGATGTAAAAGTGTCAGAGAAATGAAACTTTGGGAGAAGTGCTTAGTAATACATAGGAGGGTCAGAACAGTACTAACAGCTAGACATAGGTCAAATTTATCTATGTTGATTTATACTTTAGAGTGCATGTGTGTACACACACATAACATTGATGTAGTGTAGATCACTAGGAATTAACTCAATAGCACACCAGACATGTTAAATAAAAGGTTGATGATTTTTCTTACGGAGGAGGACTAAGTGCCAATAAATACAGAATTTGTTTTTCCAACATACTTTGTTATCATGTTTCATTGGCATAGTCATGCTTGTGTACTGGCACATCCACTTATACAGTAAATTGTTTCCCCCATTTTTATTAAAGAGAATTTATCTCATCTCTTTCCTTTTTAACACTTACAAAAAAAAAAACTTATAAATTTATTTGCATTATGAAATGGACTACAAACTGCACAAAGATAGGAATCATGTCTTTATATTCATCTATGGAGAAGGGAATGGCAACCCACTCCAGTATTCTTGCCTAGAGAATCCCATGGACAGAGGAGCCTAGTGGGCTACAGTCCATGGGGTCGCACAGAGTCGGACACGACAGAAGTCGGACATTACTTTCAGAGTAATAGCCACAAGATAGTTCATTTCTTGGTTGCTCTCTCTACTGTTAGAGGCAGTGTGGTGTAAGCTAAGAAGTCAGCTGGGGTGAGGACAGATACTTCTGCCACCTACTGGTTGCTTAATCTTGGGCGCTCCATTCAGCTTTCTGCACCTCCATTTCTTCACTTGTAAAATGTTCAGAATTTATGGAGAGTAAATGACTTAATGCATACACAATACTTAGAAAAGTACCTGGAATACCATAATCTCTCAGTAAATACTGGCCCTTCTGTAAGTATTATTATTCTAGGAGCTTACTCAGTTCTGGAGTTAGATAACAGTGACATAGGACCTTCAAATCTCAGTTCAACACAATTAAGGTTTATTTTTCCTTCATGCTACATGTTCAGCCTGGGACAATAGGGAAGCTTTGCACATTGAAGGCACTCAGGGATGGAAAATGATGGAGACTCCACATCAGTGCTTGTTTTCTTGTTGGCTACGACAAAGGGAGGGGAACACAATAAATTCCCACTGACTCTTAAAACTTTTGTCTGGAAGTGACTCACATCTGACATTTTATTTCCAAACAGATGGAGGAATGCCATCTACAGTGTGTTTGGAGGAGGAAAGGATAACAATTTTTAACTATTAGTCTGTTAGCATTTGTGTTTTTGGTCGATCTTGACAGAATTACGTCATGCCCAGAAACCTTGAGCTCAAGTGATCACCACCAGTTCTCTAGCCAAGCCAAAATTCAATTCTGACTGTATTTTGTGTGTATGTTTAGCAAAGTATTCTTTTGTTCCTTTTACTCTTTTGTCTGCTCCGCTGGATAGTTTTTGTTATCAAATATCAAGTAACCAATTAACTGTTCAATTATGCCTCACCAGGTAAATTCATTTTTCCTCCTAGCTTAGGAAGGTGATTGATTCCTGGCCGGGGTCGGGGATGGGGAGGGGGGATATCCTTTTTAAGAAGATTGAGTGCATTCTAATAAGTCTAAAATATAACTATCAGAAATTTCCTGGAGAAAAGTGATGCTTCCTGAACCCTGTTTGTGCTAAAATAACACCAAATTCCAATTAGTGAACAGTGTTACATTGATAGTGACGTTAATTATCATAATACAACCTAACTGGGAATCTTCCCTTCGTTAATTACTGGCTCTTTACCTCCTCTTTTCTGGCAATTATGTACTATACTTGTAAAATCACAATCATGAATAAAATGTATATATAATGCTCAGTGTTTCTACAGTCAGTCTTGAAAGGCAAAACAAAGCTATAAGGACCAAAATATATAAATATTGGGAAATAGTACGTATGATAGCACATTCATCCTCCCAGCTGACATCATTAGAGCTTTCACACATGAGCTCATAGCTGCTATAAACTTGCACATACAAGTGAAATTTCAGTGCAGCATGACTACCTGCACAACCATGAGAGCGATGGCACGGTGGGTCCGCTGTGTGTCCACCTGACTGCTCTCCAAGTGCAGGAAGTCTAAATGAGCGCTCCTTCAAGAAGAGAAGTGCTTGTTGACCTTATGTAAGGTATTAAAAGAATCTCTTAGAGTACTCAAAATTTAGTCACCTAAATAGGTACATCACAGAGTAAAAATTTTTGATGGTGCTTGCAAATTATTAATCACATCTAGGGTTAAAACTTACTGAAAACTTAGAGTAGTTTTAAAGTTAATTTTTTTTAAGTTAATTATGTTTTAATTAAAATTTTAAAATTTGAATTAAAAATTTAAAAATTAGAGTAGTCTCTATTATCTTTTTTCCTGGAATAGTTCACATGTTACAGAAGAATATAGCTAAATGCATCTATTGAAATATTAAATAAGAGGTGTGATAGAGGAGTGATTTAGTTAAAGCGTCAATAATACATATTCAATTTCAGTGGGAAAGCAGGATGAATAACATGAGTGAGAATAAAAGGAAAGGAATATATCTTATACATATTAATCTGCTAAAATATATCTTCAACACCAAGAACATTGCCTAATACAGGATAAGTACTCAGTAAATATATTTTTGAATGAAAACATTGAAGAAAGGAGAGAACAAAATAAGTGAATATTCATTTTAATGGATGATACTCTTTGCTCAGAGTTGAAAGCACAACTCTCAATACCTGTCTTGTACTCACACTATCTTTAAATTATAAACAGAAAAACAAGCATGATTCAAAGGAAACAGAACTTTGGGGTTTTTTAAAGAGTTTATGTCTGTTCAAATATTGAAAATCCTGCAAATGATCAAAGACCAGACTCTCAGTAATATCAAGATAATTTCCACACAGAAAATAGGGAAAATACCAGAAGAACAAATGAGAGAATAAATATCTGAATTTTCTCAATTCCCACTTCCCTCAAAAAAAAGAAAAAAAAAGATAATAGATTTTAGAAATTACAGATGAAAACGTTTTTATTATTATGGTCTATTCAGATCCTCTGCCCATTTTTCAATCAGGTTGTTTGGTGTTTTTGTTGTTTTGTTTTACAAGTTCATGATACATTTTGGATATTAATCTCTCATCAGATATAGAAATATGGTTCCCTAGTATTTTTTCTGATTTGGTAGGCTGCCTTTTCATTTTATTGATTTTTTTCTATGCAGAAACTTTTTAGTTTGATTTAGTTCCACTTGTTTGTTTTTATCACTGCCTTTGCTTTCGATGTGTGCTAAGTCACTTCAGTCGTATCCAACTCTTTCTGACCCTATGAACTGCAGCCCTCCAGTCTCCCCTGTCTGTGAGGATTCTCTAGGCAAGAATACTGGAGTGGGTTGCCTTGTCTTTCTCCAGGGGATCTCCCTGACCCAGGGATCAAACCCATGTCTCTTATGTCTCCTACACTGGCAGGCAAGTTCTTTACCACTAGTGCCAGCAAGGGATCTTTTGATATCAAATTCAGAAACTCATTGCCAAGACAGATATCAAGGAGCTTACTGCCTGTGTTTCCTTCTAAGAGTTTTATGGTTTCAGGTCTTACGTTTTAAAGCCTTTGACTCATTTTTAGTTAATTTTCATGTATCATGTAAGGTTGGTCTAGCTTTCTTTTGCATATGGCTGTTCAGTTCTCCCAGCACCATTTTTCATAGAGACTGTCTTTTTTCCATTGTGTATTGTCTCCTTGGCCATAAATTAACTGAGATAAAAAAATATGTCGATTTATTTCTGGGCTCTCTATTCTGTTTCATTAAGCTGTGTGTCTGTTTTTATCTCAATATCATACTGTCTTGGTTCGTATAGCTTTGTAATATAGTTTGAAGTCAGGAAGCATGACACTTCCAGCTTTGCGATCTCTCTCTCAGGATTGCTTTGTCTATTTGGGCCATTTGTGGTTCCATACAAATCTTAGGATTCTATGTTCTATTTTTGTGAAAAATACCATTGTAATTTTGATAGAGATTGCATTGAATCTGTAGATTGCTTTGGATAATAGGAACATTTCAACAGAATCAATTCTTTCAATCTGTGAGCATGGAATATAATATTTTTTTTGTCTCTACTTCAATTTCTTTCTTCAGTGTCTTTGTTTTCATCATACAGGTCTTTCACCTCTTTGACTAATTTTATTCCTAGGTATTCTTTTTGACATAGTTGTGAATGGGGTTTTTCTTAATTTCTCTTTCTGATAGTTCATTAGCTATAGTCATTTTTAACATATGTCTTTGTATAGCTTTTTAGTGTTGCTCTAATTAGGTTGCTCAATAATTCAGTTCAGTTCAGTTGGTCTCTCAGTAGTGTCCAACTCTTTGCGACCCCATGGACCACAGCACGCCAGGCCTCCCTGGTCATCATCAACACCCAGAGTCTACTCAAACTCACCTACATTGAGTTGGTGATGCCATTCAATCATCTCATCCTCTGTTGTCCCCTTCTCCTCCAATCTTCAATCTTTCCCAGCATCAGGGTCTTTTCAAATGAGTCAGCTCTTCATATCAGGTGGCCAAAATATTTGAATTTCAGCTTCAACTCAGTCCTTCCAATGAACACTCAGGATTGATCTCCTTTAGGATGGACTTGTTGGATCTCTTTGCAGTCCAAAAGACTCTTGTCTTCTACAACACCACAGTTCCAAAGCATCAATGTTTCAGCGCTCAGCTTTCTTTATAGTCCAACTCTCACATCCATACATGACTACAGGAAAAACCATAGCCTTAATGAGACGGACCTCTGTTGATAAAGTAATGTCTCTGCTTTTTAATATGCTGTCTAGATTGATCAAAACTTTCCTTCCAAGGAATAAGCATCTTTTAATTTCATGACTGCAGTCACCGTCTGTAGTGATTTTGGAGCCCAAGAAAATAAAGTCTGTCACTGTTACCATTGTTTCCCTATCTGTTTATGATGAAGTGGTGGAACCAGATGCCATGATCTTCGTTTTCTGAATGTTGAGCTTTAAGCCAACTTTTTCCCTCTCCTCTTTCACTTTCATCAAGAGGCTCTTTAGTTCTTCTTCACTTTCTGCCATAAGGGTGGTGTCATTTGTGTATCTGAGGTGATTGATATTTCTCCTGGCAGTCTTGATTCCAGCTTGTGCTTCCTCCAGCCCAGCATTTCTCATGATGTACTCTGCATAGAAGTTAAATAAGCAGGGTGACAATATACAGCCTTGACCTACTGCTTTTCCTATTTGGAACCAATCCGTTGTTCCATGTCCAGTTCTAACTGTTGCTTCTTGACCTGCATACACATTTCTCAAGAGGCAGGTCAGGTGGTCTGGTATTCCCATCTCTTTAAGAATTTTGCACAGTTTATTGTGATCCACACAGTCAAAGGCTTTGGCATAGTCAATAAAACAGGAATAAATGTTTTTCTGGAACTCTCTTGCTTTTTTGATGATCCAGCAGATGTGGGCAATTTGATCTCTGATTCCTCTGTCTTTTCTAAAACCAGCTTGAGCATCTGGAAGTTCAGAGTTCACATATTGTTGAAGCTTGGGTTGGAGAATTTTGAGCGTTACTTTACTAGAGTGTGAGATGAGTGCAATTGTGTGGTAGTTTGAACATTCTTTGGCATTGCCTTTCTTTGGGAATGGGATGAAAACTGACCTTTTCCAGTCCTGTGGCCACTGCTGAGTTTTCCACATTTGCTGGCATGTTGAGTGCAGCACTTTCACAGCATCATCTTTCAGGATTTGAAATAGCTCAACTGGAATTCCATCACCTCCACTAGCTTTGTTCATAGTGGTGCTTCCTAAGGCCCAGTTGACTTCACATTCCAGGATGTCTGGCTCTAGGTGAGTGATCACACCATCGTGATTATCTGGATCATGAAGAACTTTTTGGTACAGTTCTTCTGTGTATTCTTGCCACCTCTTCTTAATATCTTCTGCGTCTGTTAGGTCCATACCATTTCCCTCCTTTATCGAGCCCATCTTTGCATGAAATGTTCCCTTGGTATCTCGAATTTTCTTAAAGAGCTCTCTAGTCTTTCCCATTCTATTGTTTTCCTCTATTTCTTTGCATTGATCACTGAGGAAGGCTTTCTTATCTCTCCTTGCTATTCTTTGGAACTCTGCATTCAAATGAGTATATCTTTCCTTTTCTCCTTTGCTTTTCACTTTTCTTCTTTTCACAGCTGTTTGTAAGGCCTCCTCAGACAGCCATTTTGCTTTTTTGCATTTCTTTTTCTTGGGGATGGTCTTAATCCCTGTCACCTGTATAATGTCATGAACCTCCATCCATAGCTCAATAATCAGGTTGCTCTAATTATTACATTCTATCTACATAGCTCATCACAGTCTACTTGTGGTGTCATTTTACAAATCCAAGTGAAGTATAGAAATTTTTACCTGTGTGTGTGTGTGTGTGTGTGTGTGTGTGTGTGTGTGTGCACTCAGTTATATCATACTCTTTGCAACCCCATGATCTGTAGCTCACCAGGCTCCTCTGTCTGTGAAATTCTCCAGTCAAGAATACTGGAGTTGGTTGCCATTTCCTTCAGGAGATCTTCGTGATTCGGGGTGAAACTCACGTTCTTTGTGTCTCCTGCTTTGGGAGGCAGGTTCTTTACCAGCTGAACCATCAGTGAAACCCTTACATCACTTTACCCTCACTCATTTATATTTGTTTTAAACATTACCTCTGTACACAATTCAGGCACAACTGCCACATGAGGCAGTGTTGTAATTTTTGCTTCAAAAGCAAAATTGTGTTCTCAATTTTGAGAACACTTGAGGAAAAGTAAAGCCTGTTTTTGCTTCCCTGTGTTTATGATTGCCATTAGCCATTGTTTTAGACTAGTTCTGAGACTGACAAATTCTTTTTCATTGTCTGAAAATATTTTCATTTCTTCTTTATTCCTAAAGCATATTTTCACTGTTTGTAGGATTCTGGGTTGACATTGCTTTTAGCACATAGCAAAAATTTTACACTTCCCCTGACCACCATAGCTTTGAATGTGAAATATGCTGTCATTCTAATTGCTTTACCTCTATGGAAGAGATGTCATTTTTCTCTGGCTGCCTTTTACATTTTCCTATGTCCTTATTTTTCAGAACTTTAATTATAGCATGTCTTAGCAAATATTTCTTTGGGTTTACTGTGCTTCTGTGTGTTTCTTATGTTCACTCAGCTTCATAAATCTATGCACATTTATGTTTTTCTTTTTTTCAAATTTGGGAAGTACTGAGCCATTATTTCTTCAGACTCTATTTTAGTCCTGCTTTCTTTCTCATCTCCTTCCAGGACTCCAATAACCCAAATGTTAGATGTTGTAATCCATAAATCTCTGAGGCGCTGTTCAATTTTTTTCAGTCTGTTTACTCTCTACTATTCAGATTGGTTAATTTCTATTGTTCTATCCTCTGGTTAACTAAATATTTTTTTTCTTCTGTCCCCTTCATTCTTCTGTTAAACCCATCTACTAAGGTTTTTATTTTTTTCACTATATTTAATAGTTCTTAAATTTCCATTTGGTACCTCTTTATATCATCTGTTTTATTTATTTATTTATTTTGCTGGAACTGTTTGCTGAGTCTTTCCCTGTTTTTTTCTTTCAAGTATGTTCCTAATTGCTCACTGAAGCCTAGCCTTTTTCATCATGGCTGGTTTAAAATCCTTGTCAGGAAATTCTAATATCCTTATCATCTCAGCATTGGCATCTATTGATGATTTTTTTACATTCCATTTGAGATCTTCCAGATTCATGGTATAACAAGTAATTTGAAATTGAAACATGTTTTAAGTTATTATTTTCTGAGATATTTTTATCTCATTTAACTCTTCTATTTTAGATGACTTTCTCTTACATCGCTCCACCAGGGCAGGTGGGGAGAACAGCCTCTTCACCACCAGGTGGAGATAGCAATCTAGGTTCCTCACTTCCCCTCCACTGACATCGAGGGAGTGGGCAACTCTTTATTACTGCTTGCCAGGGGTGGGAGTTCCAGCTCCCCACATGCTGTCCACTATTGGGGGGGTAGCCTCATTGCTTTCCGTTAGTAGTAGAAGTCCTGACTCTACTGTGCCTCCTTCCAATACCATCCCATAGGAAAGGGAGAAGGATGCCTCATTCTGTCCATAGGGGAAGGAAATGCAGGCTCTCCACGTGTTCTCCACTGACCCCTTGAGGGTGGGGCACCTGGTCAGCAACCAGCAGAGATGAGAGTCCTGGCTCCTTCTTTCACTTTCTCTGATATCACCACCCCAGTGTGGATGTGAGGGCACCCCATTAGACCATCATGAGGTTTCAGATCTACATTCTCTACTCATCCTCTGCTAGTGTGTGTCTGTGGGGAACATAGCTTCTCTATGGTGTTTGGTTGGAGTACAGCAATTGTCATCAAGTTTCCTGTCTTCCTGGATGCCCTTTTCTTCATCTTTCTGCTAGAGAAACATGCTTTTATGGGGCTTTTCCTTTTTTTTTTTTTTTTTTGTTTCTGTACCTGTTGTCCTGTCTGGATTGCTAGCTTCTTTGCCTCTAAATCTAGGGTATCTGAGACAAAAAAAATAAACCAGGGAGGAACTCACCACTTTGTTGTTCTCAGGCCCTGTGGTCCTTAACCTGTCTGCCTTCCATGCTCCATTCAGAATTTTGTTATTTTTGTTTTGTATCATCCAATTTATTTTTAAGTTACATTTAATTGCACGAATAGAGGAAAGTATGTCTGTGGTTAGAAACTGGCGAAAACATCAGATATCAGGTTTCTGCACGTCAAATTGGTTACTTAAATTTAACATACTTTTAAGGAAAATCAGTATAGCAAGTGGTCTTCCTCAAACTATTAGAATTAATTTGCGTTTGTAGGGAAAGAAATTATCCTGTTTTAAATTAATGACAGAGGTACACTATTTGTAATAATTAATCAACAGGTAATCCTTATTGTGACAGAAAAATAATATGTTTAGAAAAACAAGTATATTAAAATACACTTTAAATGATTATAATTTTAATGTTTTTATGTATCCCTTATATTGATATGTCCTTTTACAATTAAGTTATAGAAAAAATCAAATAGCCATAAAATGTAAAATTTTTGTTCTCAATGAATATGATTTTCTGCAGATTTTCAAAGTAACAAAAATTGTTTTAAATTAATTCATTGAATGCTTATTAAAATCATAGTATGTGCCAGACATTGTGCTAGAGAGATAATGATGAGCAAATTGTATGGTTTCTGCCTTAATCAAGCACAGTGTTCTCGTATAATAAAATATCAAAGTAAAAACTGAAATTGAACCTTCTGTGAAAGCATTTTATATGTTTTTATGAGTGGTGATGCTCAGGAAAGTCAGAATGTTGATATTATCTTTTGAGTATATGTCTCCAAGTATTATACAGAGAGAAACAGACTTTTCAAGCAGCAGCATTTATCACTAATGTTTACAAAACTAAATTGAACTTAAAAGTGATATCGTAAAATGTTCCATCAATATACAACAAATATATTTCAGTTGTTTTCTCTAATATCACGTAGATTTTTAATATTGGTTTAAAGTGTAACATAGTTTAGACAGTGTTACCCAATGATGGCCATGATTGTTAATGGTTTATATTAGCTGAAAGCTGTAAAATCATCCAAGGACTCTGTGAGCGTTAGAATAATAATTTACCAAGACAATTACCACATACTGGAATTTTTTGCAGCTCTAATTCAGTATTATTAATAATGGATAAAATTGCACTTTTCTTAGGTTGCTGTGGGCAGTAGGGAATTATTTCAATGAATATTTCAGCACATTATTTTAATCATTGTTCCACCAAATCCAAGTGGGCAATATTTTATAGTTCTTAATTCAGTTACTAAGAAACCATGGTCATTAAATTGCAAACTATTTGTAGTGAGGTCTATCCTGTGATTTACAAGCCTTGTTAAAAACAGTGTAAAAGAATGCAAACTATGCCATTAATACTTGTAATTTGATGCTGCATTTGTTCTAAACTCCCAGTGATTAATGTTTTTAGTAAAAGAAGGAACATTGTATGGAAAGCAGACCTGAATGTTATAATGCCTAAAATATGAGAATGTTACTGTTTTAAGTTTGTTCATTTGCAGAGAAAACATAAGTATACAAATGCAGTTGTAAAACAGAAATATCTCAAAAGTTACCTTAATTTTCCAATGAGACTAAAGAAATAAAGATTTAATTGTATTCGTTATTAAGAGTTAGATTTACCATAATATATAATATATAATGCCATTCACGTTCTTGAGGGGTTGAATGTGTGAAAGTTGCTCAGTCATGTCCGACTCCTTGCAGCCCCATGGACTATACAGTCCATGGAACTCTCCAGGCCAGAATACTGGAGTGGATAACCTTTTGCTTCTCCAGGGGATCTTCCCAACCCAGAGACTGAACCCAGGTCTCCAGATAATATTTAATCCTAATAAAAAGAAAGTGTGTAAAGCTTTTAAATTTTTTTGTGTAAACAGTCTGTTAATTCATATAACTTAAAAAAGTGTATTTCCAGTTATACATCATTATTAATAATCATTCTTATTTTTCATGTTCCCATTCTTAGCCAATTGCATGATTTTTGGCGTTTGGATTACTGGGAAGATGATCTTCGTCGAAGGAGACGGTTTGTCCGTAATGCCTTTGGCTCCACTCATGCTGAAGCGTTGCTCAAAGCTGCGATAGAGTACGGTGAGTACTGGTGCCTCTTACACTGGAATGCTCCTCCATGTGAGGTGACTCTCTGTGGTTGATAGTTCTTTTTTCTTTCAGCACCTTTTCAGGTTCTCCATGTCGTAAGTCAAAAATGTTACATTCTACTTTATTGTGCAGCATCATTTAGGTTACACTTAGTTAACCCAGTATTTCTCCCACTTGATGTACGTTAGACTCTTCAGCTTCTTTGTAATAGATTAGGAAGACTTTACATAATTGGTTATTACCCCCCACCTTCTCACAGAGCCTAAAACAAGAGTAGAGTCATTTTCCTTTTCAGCATGTTTCAAACTTTGGTCTTTCAGATTTTTTTCACTTAAAAAATTTACTATTGTAACTGTGTATTCAAATTTATATATTTTTATGTATAATTTGTGTGGGTATGTGTACATATGTACACTGTGTGAGTATACATGAAAAATATATACAAACATGTATACTGTTATGTATATACACATATACCTGCACATACTTGAGTATTTAAATATCTTATTAATAATCTCACTATATGGCATTCTCTATTTTAACCCTATTCTATTCTATCATTTTCAGTCTAATAAAATAAATAATGCCTCCATATGCCCATGTAAGTTCACAATCCTCCAACTGCAAATAAAGTTTGATAAATACCATCCTATATTAAAGATAGCATGAGCTATCACACTACAGTAGACTTGCATCCTAAATTGTCCTTTATAAAATGTGCAATAAAATAGTAAATATCAAAATATTTTTTGTAATTTAATAAAAATGCTGCTTTTGTAATTAAATAAAAATTTAATAAAAATACAATTTTTTTAAATTACAAAATTTTTTGTAATTTAATAAAAATTAAAATTAATAAATTTAATTTAAAAAATCTAAATACTTTAGATTTCTGTCCACCAAAAAGTGTACATAGGGCTATTCTGTCTGTGCACCTAATTTTAAATAGTCTAAGAAATTTAAGTTTGATTGATCATGTCACAGTTTTATAAACCACATACCCTTGGAAAATACTGTAATTGAATACTGTCCATATATTTTTGTTATTAACTATTTTTATTCTCACAGTCACTTGATTTTTGTTATTTTTTTTTAATTTATTTGAGAGTAATAAGTGAGCCATGGGGCTTCCCAGGTGGCTCAGTGGTAAAGACGAGGATTCTATCCCTGGTTCAGAACATCCCCTGGAGTGGGAGATGTCAACTCACTCCGGTACTCTTGCCTGGAAAATCCCATGGCCAGAGAAGCCTGGTGGGCTACAGTCTGTGGGGTCACAAAAGAGTTGAACTTTACATAGTGACAAAACAACACCAACACACAATAGTGAGCCATGTGTTTTAAAATTTACCTTAATAATATGTAGCAGAGGATGCAATTCATGTTCTGATAGATTAAATAGAGAAAATATGTAACCTTAATAGAAAATGTACACAGCTTTGAAAATTTACTGTATAAATAGTCTGTGAATTGATATAGTTTACTGAGGATCACAACAAAAATAAATATGTGAGGATTCCAGGCTCCTCTGTCCATGGAATTCTCCAGGCAAGAATACTGGAGTGGGTAGCCATTCCCTTCTCCAGGGGACCTTCCTGACCCAGAGACTGAGCCCCAGTCTTCTGCACTGCAGAAGTCTGAGCCACCAGGGAAGTCTGAGCCACCAGGGAAGCCCAAAAACTATTATACCTAAAATAATACTATACAGTAAAAGTAACTACAAGAGAGACAGTGCTAAAACATATATATATATATATATATATATAATATATATATATTATAGTTGACTTGTACTGCAGGTGATTTCTTTAATCAACTCAAAAAAAAAAAATCACCTAAGGATTCTGATACCTAAGGAATTAACAGCAACTTAAAATGAGTTGTTACCTTTATGTCCTACAAAAGAAATTCTTAAAAATATCTACTTAAAACTGCATGCTTTATAATATGAATTTAAAATTTTTAAAACTTTATTTTATATACATCCATTTAGGCATTTTCATCAATTCATATTGAATTCATCTCATTTGAAATTAGAAACATCTGAAAACAATATGTATTTTTTTTAATTTTATTTTATTTTTAAACTTTACAGTATTGTATTAGTTTTGCCAAATATCGAAATGGATCCGCCACAGGTATACATGTGTTCCCCATCCTGAACCCTCCTCCCACCTCCCTCCCCATACCATCCCTCTGGGTCGTCCCAGTGCACCAGCCCCAAGCATCCAGTATCGTGCATCGAACCTGGACTGGCAACTCGTTTCATACATGATATTATACATGTTTCAATGCCATTCTCCCAAATCATTCCACCCTCTCCCTCTCCAACAGAGTCCATAAGCCTGTTCTGTACATCAGTGTCTCTTTTGCTGTCTCATACACAGGGTTATTGTTACCATCTTTCTAAATTCCATATATATGCGTTAGTATACTGTATTGGTGTTTTTCTTTCTGGCTTACTCCACTCTGTATAATAGGCTCCAGTTTCATCCACCTCATTAGAACTGATTCAAATGTTTTCTTTTTAATGGCTGAGTAATACTCCATTGTGTATATATACCACAGCTTTCTTATCCATTCATCTGCTGATGGATATCTAGGTTGCTTCCATGTCCTGGCTATTATAAACAGTGCTGCGATGAACATTGGGGTACACGTGTCTCTTTCCCTTCTGGTTTCCTCAGTGTGTATGCCCAGCAGTGGGATTGCTGGATCATAAGGCAGTTCTATTTCCAGTTTTTTAAGGAATCTCCACACTGTTCTCCATAGTGGCTGTACTAGTTTGCATTCCCACCAACAGTGTAAGAGGGTTCCCTTTTCTCCACACCCTCTCCAGCATTTATTGCTTGTAGACTTTTGGATGGCAGCCATTCTGACTGGTGTGAAATGGTACCTCATAGTGGTTTTGATTTGCATTTCTCTGATAATGAGTGATGTTGAGCATCTTTTCATGTGTTTGTTATCCATCTGTATGTCTTCTTTAGAGAAATGTCTATTTAGTTCTTTGGCCCATTTTTTGATTGGGTCATTTATTTTTCTGGAGTTGAGCTGTAGGAGTTGCTTGTATATTTTTGAGATTAGTTGTTTGTCAGTTGCTTCATTTGCTATTATTTTCTCCCATTCTGAAGGCTGCCTTTTTACCTCGCTAATAGTTTCCTTTGATGTGCAGAAGCTTTTAAGTTTAATTAGGTCCCATTTGTTTATTTTTGCTTTTATTTCCAATATTCTGGGAGGTGGGTCATAGAGGATCCTGCTGTGATGTATGTCAGAGAGTGTTTTGCCTATGTTCTCCTCTAGGAGTTTTATAGTTTCTGGTCTTACGTTGAGATCTTTAATCCATTTTGAGTTTATTTTTGTGTATGGTGTTAGAAAGTGTTCTAGTTTCATTCTTTTTTTTTTAATTAATTTTATTTTATTTTTAAACTTTACATAATTGTATTAGTTTTGCCAAATATCAAAATGAATCTGCCACAGGTATACATGTGTTCCCCATCCTGAACCCTCCTCCCTCCTCCCTCCCCATACCATCCCTCTGGGTTGTCCCAGTGCACCAGCCCCAAGCATCCAGTATCATGCATCGAACCTTTCTTTTACAAGTGGTTGACCAGATTTCCCAGCACCACTTGTTAAAGAGATTGTCTTTAATCCATTGTATATTCTTGCCTCCTTTGTCAAAGATAAGGTGTCCATATGTGTGTGGATTTATCTCTGGGCTTTCTGTTTTGTTCCATTGATCTATATTTCTGTCTTTGTGCCAGTATCATACTGTCTTGATGACTGTGGCTTTATAGTAGAGCCTGAAGTCAGGTAGGTTGATTCCTCCAGTTCCATTCTTCTTTCTCAAGATAGCTTTGGCTATTCGAGGTTTTTTGTATTTCCATACAAATTGTGAAATTATTTGTTCTAGCTCTGTGAAGAATACCATTGGTAGCTTGATAGGGATTGCATTGAATCTATCAATTGCTTTGGGTAGTATACTCATTTTCAGTATATTGATTCTTCCAATCCATGAACATGGTATATTTCTCCATCTGTTAGTGTCCTCTTTGATTTCTTTCACCAGTGTTTTATAGTTTTCTATATATAGGTCTTTAAAACAATATGTAATAGAGGTTGAGCTGGCGTGATATTATTAGTGACACTGAGTTGCCAATACCACATTTGTATAGGATTCACATTATACCACATTTGTCATTCTACAGGTTGCTTGTATAAAGGGTTTGTTAGAAAAATATTTATTTTCCTTCTCTATAAAAATGGATGCCTTATTGTGTATGTTCAATTTGTAAAATGTCTGTTTTGCTAAACCAGTGTCAATCCTTATCAGAAATAAACTTTTTTTTATTAACACCTTTTTAAGATTGTCATGTATTTTAGTAATACAGTAACCACTATTAATGAATCTAAAATAAAATATAAAATTCTGATTTTTAAGTAGATGAAAGATATAGGTGATAGTAAACATCTGTGTAGTATAAATGTGTCTTAAAATATATAGTGATTTATGAGGGCTTCCCAGGTGGTGCTAGTGGTAAAGAACTTCCTGGCCAATGCAGGAGACATTAGAGATGCAGGTTCGATCCCTGGGACAGGAAATCTCCTGGAGCAGGGCCTGGCAACCTACTCCAGTGTTCTTGCCTGGAGAGTCCCATGGACAGAGGAGCATGGTAAGCTACACAGTCCATGGGGTCACAGAGAGTCAGACACAACTGAAGCGACTTAGCACAGCATGACAGGTGTTTATGAATTTTGAATAGTAGATCATTGGAAATATTCTGAACCTATTATCCCTCCTGAGTTGGATTCTTTGATAAAAGGAAGGTAGGGTATGTTTTTATGTTATGCATCCACATGTATGCCATGAAGCATTCAGGACATCTACATGGTGCCCATACCAGGTCTACTTTGTAGTCACTCCTGGAGGTAAGGTAGAGTGTGCTGTTCTGTGGTCAGTCGCCTCAGTCGTGTCCAACTCTTTGTGATCCCATGGACTGTAGCCCGCCAGGCTCTCTGTCCATGGATTTCTCCAGGCATTGAACCCATGGGATCTTCCCAACCCAGGGATTGAACCCATGGTTCCTGCATCTCCTGCATTGCAGGGAGACTCTTTTACCGCTGAGCCACCTGGGAAGCCCCTAGGATGGGTAGTAGAAGACAAAAAAGAACTCAAACGATTCTACTTCCAGAAACAGTTCTAGAAGACTCCTCTTCAACTTCACATCGGAGGACTTTAGGAAGTGGGTAGAGGGTAGGGGAGTAAGGTGAAGTATGGAGGATGTGAAGAGGTGAGTGAAAAGTGCTCCCTGGAGTGATCTGTACCTAGAAGTAGAAAGAGGAATTACAGATGGCCAGGAACATAGTCCTGTATCTTCTCCCAAACACTTTTGTGCCTTCTAACCTATGTATAAAGTATTTCTTCAGAAGAAATAGGAAGTAAATGTCAGTAATTATTACAAAGCACTTCATTCAATGAAAATAGATGTTGAAAGACTTAATTGAAAACATATTTTGTATATTTTAAAGGAAGCTTTTGTATTCACATTTTCCCAGAACATTCATAAAAGCTAACAAAACTCAGGCCATCATCTGGCCACTCTGCCTGCCATTAAACATTTAAATGTGTTTTAAGTACCTTAAAGTCTGGCAGTGTGTAGACTAACATCCAAATGATTTAATGTTTTGGTTTGTGTAGATGTAGATGAAGGGTATAAATATAGCACAAACCTACAAATTTTGAGAGAGCTTCTAGAACAAACTGAAATTCAATTATTTCTTCTTCTGTATTAAATAATTGCAGTATTTCAAATTCTGTCTTGAAAGTTAAACATTAAATGCACAGAGAAAGTCAGCTTTAATCTATAGTCAGTTTTGTTTTTTTTTTTTTCTGTTCATCTACATTGTGGCAACAAAATTGTTTTAGGAACAACAGGATATTTTATGACTGGAATGTTAAGTATGGCTAGAAGTATTTGAATCAGTGATCTAAGTTTTCAGAATGTTAACCAAGTTGTACAAGCTGAAAGAATAACCTAAAATTATTTAAATAGAGAATATTTATTTACATGGCCATCAAAGCAGTCCCTGAGATTGATCACTGGTCATGTCTCTCTGTTCGTGTAGTACACTATGTTTCAAGAATGTGAGCCTATATCAATATAACAGAAGTGAAACTGAATTTGCAGAGTTAATGTTTTAATAAATATGTTTTGAATCAGTAGACTTTTCCTTCAATTCAAACATTTTAGATTAAATTATACTTAAACTTTCGTGTGCTGGGCAGAAACAGCTGCAATTTAAATTTCATGACATTATTTTTAGGTAATTCATTTGGAGCCACAAAACAAATACATTAGCAATAAAATGTGTTAGCAATACTTTCTTTTAAATGAACAAATAATCAGAATTGAATATATTTTCAAAGAGACATAAAAGAGAATTATTTCATATTTACATTGAAAAGTGTTTTCTTGCATTTCATTATTGAAACTTTTGGTTGACCTTTTTCAGTTGGAAAACCTCCTTAGCACTGATGGAGTTTTTCATGCTTCTTAGTAATACTAATGAGTTGAATAATTTATGAGGTTGTCATGTGCAAAAGATTTGGTGTGATTTGATATACTTTCAGCCTCTGGTGTTGGAATGTGATTAATAAAAACCTAGAGGCATGTAATTTTTTTCCTGGTGTTTAATATTCTAATTTCATATGTACTCAATGTGCTATTTCAGTATTTTCTAATACCAAAATCTCATTCAAGTGCAAATTTAATTGATTATAAGGAATTTTGCAGACCATAGCAATGGAAGAATATAGTGAAAATATTTTAAACTATAAATTCATCTTTTGATCTGCTGGACTTTCTTCTTTAGGGCAAATTAGCTAATAAGCAAGTGATTGAAATAGGAGTGTTCTATGTATTGCTTGTATATTAAAATAAAACCTAAACTAGACAGATTCTGGCACTGAAAGTTTATGCTGTCAAAAAAATAGTTAAAATCTTAATAAGTTTGGTTGTCTTGTTGACTGTCAATTATCATTTTGGACTCTCTTTCCCTTCCATGAAATTATAGTGGAACAATGTTTCATCAAAGCTTAAGATCTCAGAGTCCCCCAAGTCTGTGATCAAAGACATCATCCTAAATAGGTCTTATCAGTCATCGCAGAGGACGGCAGGCTGCTTTAGCCAGAGGAAAAAAAAAAACTTGGAGCAAAGATGACAAAGTTAATCAGTCATTTCTTTGGCAATAAATAATAAGATATGCTGAGAACTGCAAATGAGAACATCCTTAGGTTCCTCAGAGATGTGTCCACTTAGCACCTGGTTTATCCAAGCTTGTGAAGCCATCATGATATGACCTTGATGAAGAAAAAGCAGCTCTGTAATAAATCTGGAATTAAATTAGTTTTGATGGTATATGCATGACTACTGTAAAGTGCTACTTGCAATATTCAAGAAACAAGAAAAGCACTGAGAATTTAAAGAATACTAATGCAGCTATATACGGTTGTTGAGACAGGAACTTCAAATTATCTGACTTCATTTTTTTTTACTTCAATTTTTTGAAGACTTTACACTTAGTCGGAAAAGATTATTTGAGTTTTTAACCTAGTGGTCTCGATTGTTTGTACCATATTGTCTCTAGCAGACATCTTATAATTGTTCATTGATAAGTTCATTTTAGTTGGTGTATTATTAATTAAATCTTCATACCTGAATGAAATAGATGATCTGATTATTATTAAAATAATTTATTGAAAAATTAATGATGTAACTTTTGTATGAGTGAGAGAAAGACATACATGGAATCATCTTTCAGCTCTTTTTGATGCCAGTGCACATTTTAATATAATCTCATCTTTACCTCATGGTTTTATAGTCTCTTAAAAGAACTAAAATGGATTATTTAAATGCTGTCTTATAAAATATGTTTATAAAATGCGTTTTAAAGTTTTCATATAAGAACATTTTCATGACAACCAAGGTTTTAACAACTCCCCTGTTTTTATGTTGAAGCTTTAGATGGAAGGCTTTAAACTGACTCAAGATGGTAGCTTCATTCATTTGAGAGCATTTATCAGGTATCTTCCACGTGCCATGCATGCACGACGTACAAGGTTCAGAGGCTGAGACACAGTTTCTACCTCCTCACAGCACTTAGTTTAGTGTAGTGATTCTCAGCAGGGATGAAAGTCAGCCTGTGTTCCTGCTGTTTAAAGGGTAGAAACTAAGACTGCTGCTAAAATACCCAACCGTTCACCAGACAGTTCATCAAAAGGACAACAAAATCCAGCCGAAAACATCAGTAGTACCAAGGTTGAAAAATCCTCGTATAATGGAAAGAAATAAGCTATTCTCATAGAGGGAAGTGGTACTTCATAAAGGAAAGGAAGGAAGATGGATAACTCTGGGGATAGTGGGTTGGAATCAGCTTCACTGAAATAGTTACTTATGAACTGACTTGAGAGAAGGTTAGGAATTTATCAGAAGCAGCAGAGTTAAGAACAGAAATTTCCAAGACATGGAAGCATAAAAAAGCCTAACTTACTTCTTTGAATGGGATCAATATTTTGTACTTGGTAGTAGCTCACCTTATGAAGTTATCAGAAAATGTTTTCATTTTAGGTATTTTATATTCTGAGATAAAAAAATAAGTTGAGGGCAGGAATCATATCTTTCAACCATTTCATTTAAAGCATTCATATTAATACAATTTCATGTACTTAATTGCTGCTGTTTACTTAACAGTTCATTCATTTCAAGGTATCACTTCAGTTCAGTCACTCACTTGTGTCCGACTTGTTGTGACTCCATGAACCGCAGCACACCCGACCTCCCTGTCCATCACCAACTCCCGAAGTCTACCCAAACCCATGTCCATTGAGTCAGTGATGCCATCCAGTCATCTCATCCTCTGTTGTCCCCTTCTCCTCCTGCCCTCAATCTTTCCCACCATCAGGGTCTTTTCAAGTGAGTCAGCTCTTCGCATCAGGTGGCCAAAGTATTAGAGTTTCAGCTTCAACATCAGTCCTTCCAGTGAACACCCAGGACTGATCTCCTTTAGGATGGACTGGTTGGATCTCCTTGCAGTCCAAGGGACTCTCAAGAGTCTTCTCCAACACCACAGTTCAAAAGCATCAATTCTTCGGCGCTCAGCTTTCTTTATAATCCAACTCTCACATCCATACATGACCACTGGAATAGTACATCCATACATGACTACTGGAATAGTCAGCCATAGCCTTGACTAGACTGACCTTTTTTGACAAAGTAATGTCTCTGCTTTTTAATATGCTGTCTAGGTTGGTCATAACTTTCCTTCCAAGGAGTAAGTGTCTTTTAATTTCATGGCTGCAGTCACCATCTGTGGTAATTTTGGAGCCCAAGAAAATAAACTCTGTCACTGTTTCCCCATCTATTTCCCAAAAAGTGATGGGACCAGATGCCATGATCTTCGTTTTCTGAATGTTGAGCTTTAAGCCAACTTTTTCCCTCTCCTCTTTCACTTTCATCAAGAAGCTCTTTAGTTCTTCTTCACTTTCTGCCATAAGGGTGGTGTCATCTGCATATCTGAGGTTATTGATATTTCTCCCAGCAATCTTGATTCCAGCTTGTGCTTCCTCCAGCCCAGCATTTCTCATGATGTACTCTGCATAGAAGTTAAATAAGCAGGGTGACAATATACAGCCTTGACGTACTCCTTTTCCTATTTGGAACCAGTCTGTTGTTCCACGTCCAGTTCTAGCTGTTGCTTCCTGATCTGCATACAGTTTTCTCAAGAGGTAAGTTAGGTGATCTGATATACCCATCTCCTTCAGAATTTTCCACAGTTTATTGTGATCCAAACAGTCAAGGACTTTGGCATAGTCAATAAAGCAGAAATAGATGTTTTTCTGGCACTCTCTTGCTTTTTTGATGATCCAGTGAATGTTGGCAATTTGATCTCTGGTTCCTCTGCCTTTTCTAAAACATCTGGAAGTTCATGGTTCACATATTGCTGAAGCCTGGCTTGGAGAATTTTGAGCATTACTTTACTAGAGTGTGAGATGAGTACAATTGTGCGGTAGTTTGAGCATTCTTTGGCATTGCCTTTCTTTGGGATTGGAATGAAAACTGACTTTTCCAGTCCTGTGGCCACTGCTGAGTTTTCCACACTTGCTGGCATATTGAGTGCAGCAGTTGCACAGCATCATCTTTCAGGATTTGAAATAGCTCAACTGGAATTCCATCATCTCCACTAGCTTTGTTTGTAGTGATGCTTCCTAAGGCCCACTTGACTTCACATTCCAAGATGTCTGGTTCTAGGTGAGTGTGAGTGATCACACCATCGTGATTATCTGAGTCGTGAAGATCTTTTTGTACAGTTCTTCTGTGTATTCTTGCCACCTCTTCTTAACATCTTCTGCTTCTGTTAGGTCCATACTATTTCTGTCCTTTATTGAGCCCATCTTTGCATGAAGTGTTCCCTTGGTATCTCTAATTTTCTTGAGAAGATCTCTAGTCTTTCCCATTCTATTGTTTTCCTCTATTTCTTTGCATTGATCGCTGAGGAAGGCTTTCTTATCTTTCCTTGATATTTCAAAATATACATACAGCATTTTAACACATATATTCATCCTTTCAATGACCACACTGAAGCATGACAGTATATGGAATAGGTCTATAAGTATGGTATTTTCAAATTCTGCAATTGTTTTTTTTTATGTCTGTACTTTATTTCCACCTAGTGAGTCAAAAGCCACCAAAGATAAGGAGCTAACAAAATTATATCGATAGATCTATTGCTGAGTGGCATGGAACTGCTCATATTCTTGCCCATATTTTTAGACTAATTTTTATAAAATGTACCCCAAAATTACATTTATAAATAATTAAAATAGAGTATGATAAATGTTTTCATCAAAGTATATTAAAAACGTTACATAAACTCAGTGAATAAGGCTGTCTGATTGAATAAATAAATTTTAGTTAGACTTAAAAGGATGAATGGAGATCTTCCCAAGCCAGTAAGTGGAATGTTGGCAACATGGACAAAGGGACCACACAACACAACATGAATTGTTTGGGGAACAAAAAGATAGTGTGGGGAGTTAAGGAAAAGGCTGTTTGGAGCTATCCTGTGAAAGACTTTGTCAGCAGAGCATAAGAGTATTTTTATTTGGGAAAATGACAAAGCATAGAAATTAAGTGTCATGCTAACTAATAAATGCTTGTTATTGTTCAGTTGCTAAGTTAGTCCAACTGTTTTACAACCCTGTGGATTGTAGCCCACCAGGCTTTCCTGTCCATGAGATTTCCCAGGCAGGAATCCTGGAGCAAATTGCCATTTCCTTCTCCAGGGGATCTTCTGATACAGGGATCAAACCTGCATCTCCTGCATTGGCAGGCAGATTCTTTGCCACTGACCCACCTATGAAGGCTTTAACTAATAAATTTTATATAGTGCAAAATCTCAATCTAAACACCATTCTTTTCCTAGACAATGTGTTGCTGTAGATACATTTGAAATTTTCCAAGTACAAGAGTCTCATTGAACATTTCCACTCTCTAAAGTTAATCTGCTGAATTTGGCCCACTGGTCTAGTCTGTCATCCACATAGGTTTCTCAGTACAGATGAACTGACAGTCATTCACAGACTGTGCATTCAATGTCATTTATAAAAACATTATTTAAAATATCTTTGGTGTTTTTAAAAGTGTTTTAGACAACCTATACCAACACCATCTCTTAACTATCCTATTTTTAAAAAATTAAAGAATCTATCTACAGTGCGTTCAGTTCCTGGGTCGGGAAGATCCCCTGGAGAAGGAAATGGCAACCGACTCCAGCATTCTTGCCTGGTGAATTTCATGGACAGAGGAGCCTGGAGGAGGGCTCCAGTCCCTGAGGTTACAAAGAGTCGGACACAGCTGAAGTGTCTAACACTCCCACGTCTCCGAGCCAGTTGCTTATTTATCCAAAACATCTCCTATTCCCATTTCTCATATTTTTAAAGTAAAATAGCCACACTGAATTTTATGTAAGGCTTAAGAAAGAAAAGACCCTGATGCTGGGAAAGATTGAAGGCTTGAGGAGAAGGGGGTGACACAGGATGAGATGGTTGGACGGCATCACCGACTCAATGGACATGAATTTGAGTAAACTCTGGGAGTTGGTGATGGACAGGGAGGCCTGGCGTGCTGCAGTCCATGGGTCGCAAAGAGTCGGACATGTCTGAGCGACTGATCTGAAAAAAGAAACACCAAGCTTCATTCCCCAGGTTAATTCCATTCACTGCCAGAGGAAGTCTCCCCACCCTCTCAGCCCCTGTTCAAGTTGTCCAGCTCATCTTTTCTTTCATTCCAAGAGTTACAAAACTTTTCCATTCTGCCACTCATCTGCCATCTACCCTAGACTCATAGTGAAAAATTTCTTTTATGTATTTTCCCCTGCCTTTCATCTTCCCTACCTTCTTTCCTGAAAATAAACATGATCATTGTAGAAAACCTAGATAATGCTCAAAAAATTTAAAGAAGGGAGGAAAAGGGCACTCAAAGACAACCATGTGAAGATAGCTGCCTTTACCATTTTGACATACTTATTTCCTGCTGACCTTTTTCTAAGCATACTTTTTAACATAGGGACCAAACACTATGCTATTTATTCAAGAAGTCACAAAGGTGAATAATCCATTATCTCTCTGCTTTATGCTATTTAGAGGGTTCCAGACTGGCCCAAATTTTCTATATGTTTTAGCATTTTTTTCCCACAAGTGTGCCATGTGATTTTTAATGTAATGAAATCCTATTTAAAATATTCTGAAATCACCCTAAGTTAATGATTAATCAGAATCCTACCACATAATATTCAGTCTAAAACATGAATAAAAAAACTATTTATCATCATGTATAAAGTAGGACTTATCAAATTTCCTTTAAAAAGCATAGAGCAGTTTTCTGTGTTCACTGCATTAAGAAGATTGTTAAGTTAGCATGCAGCACTTAAATTCAACAATATTTTCTTGAACCTTTTTAATTGCATTTTTTGTTAAAAAATGCTGTTTATGAATATCCCCTTTGTTGGTCTGCTGTAAGAAATACTGCTTACATATAAATATTTTGAATTAGGAATAAATGAAATTCCGTTTTTGCTGTCAGAACCAAATTGTAAAAATGCACTGCTTGTCTTTGAAAATCAGTATACTCTATTAGCAGGCCTGTCAATATAAAAAGTGCATTCCATTTCCACCTCTTGCTCTAATAACCTCTTCTGTGTTACTCTGAGGCAGTTCACATAATCAGAGTATATTGTCAGCTTACTGGAGTTGGGGAAGCATGAAATGAAAATCACGTTAATATTGATCCAATTCTTTTACTTGCAAGTGTCCTTGATGTCCTTTTCCACAGAGCAATAACTGTTGATGTTAGGTAGCCATTTTATTTCTTATAGTCTAGCAAATCGTTTACAAGCACAACTAATGTGAATAAGAACTTACCACTTAGAAGAATAATCTGTCAACATTCCATCTTAATTAATGCCCATATTGCTAATTCTGCATATTTATCCTGCCACTGAAATATTTTTGGGGGGCTTTTCAGAGAACAACCTACTTGCAGATATAAGGTTTATATCTCGTTTAAAACAGAGGCTGCACAAGTTACTCATTTCACTAGTAAAAGCACAAAGGATGCTGTACTCTAATTTTATGTGATACAATGATATGCTAGATGGACCATAAATAGTAGCATCAATTATTAGTTCAGGGAAGAATGACCATTTCTGAATCAAATTCATTGTAAATTTGAAACTAGTTTCTTGGTAGTTTTATGGTGGTATAGATAGTGTCTATTTTGGATTATAAAATATATTCTCTGTCAACAAAAATGAAGTAAGAACCATGATTAAATCCAGTGCATTCAGACTAAAATACCCACAACTAAGGAAGGAGTCTAAACTGTCCAGATTTTTTTTCTATATTTATTAACTGTGGTCAGTAACTTCAGATTTTTTATTTAAAGTCTGTTTGAAACAACAGATGGGAACTGTCTATTTGAATAGAAACAGTCTGTTTCACTTATGAAAGTATATGCTTTCATAAAATAATTTTGTATTGATAAAGCAAGGCTCCTGACTCAGCATCAGATATAAAGGAGAAAAAAAAGATCCTGAGATTTCCAGTCATTCTTTCCAATAGTGTTTTTATTCAGTGTCACTTTAACAGTGTTCACCACTGGGATTTTTCTGTTACAAAGGCTGTTTTTCCTTTAATCCTATTCTGTACAGAAGAGTATTTTTTCAGTCCTTGGTGTTTAGCAAATCTTTATTTCTCTGTCATCATCATTCATGCTTCTTAAGAAAGGAAATGCTATATTTGTACTATAAAGTCAAAGGCAAAATTTAATTTTGAATTTAAATTATTTATGGAGAGAATTATGTATTTTTTTAGTAAATGATTGTTATAGTAAAGTTTGTTCTATGTATGTATCTGCTGCTTTTATGTCACATTAAGATTGGCATAAAATATTTTTGAACGGTAGGCTTCTCAATACAACAAAAAGCATTTTTTCATCTTTTTTGAAATGTTCAAAATTGTAAACTTCTCTATAATAGATTGATTCATATGTATTATTGCATGAGATATTACCACCATATCTCATGTAATCAGCTGAGAGGTATATTTATCTTAAAGTCTTTTTCTTTTAAAGTGGAAATTAAATAATACCATTTGGAGTTACTAAAAGCACTATTCTGTAAAGGTATTTCTTGCTCTGATTTCAACTTTAATGAGAAAGAACAACCTCTATTTTAAAATTTGCCAAAGTATCATATGTTATTAATAGTCCTAGTCCATTTTGTCAAAACACATTTTCTAAGCTAAAAATGTTGTGAAATGCTATATATTGAAAAGAATTTCTTCCCCAAAAATGAATGCCATCTTAAACTGATTTTAAGATGTTTAGTAATGTTAGAATTTCCTATTCATATATTTAGATAAAATGAGATGAAATTTCCATTCTTTCCATCTCTTTCCAATTATGGAAGAAAATTATGTATTATGTGGATCATCTATATAATTCTGTAAAACAAATTATGATATCAACTTTGTTGAGAAAGCATTTTTTTTCCTTATGTTCAGTTCAGTTCAGTCGCTCAGTCGTGTCCGACTTTTTCCTTATGTAAGATACTACAAATATTTATATTCATAAGATGCCTCTATTCAAAATCAAAAACAAATTTCAAATATATTGATTCTTATATCATTTTATTTAATAATACCTTTAAGTGAATGATATGATTATTGAGGGAAAACAATTTTTAATGTAAGCTATTTACACTCTCTTCAACTTTACAAACACTTCTTGGTACCTGCCTACATGCTGTCCTTGCTGTCTTCAGGAAGTATCTGGTCTAATGGAGGCATTGAAGTCTCATACTGCCTTGTAATGAATACAAACAGTATCACAACAGCATGGTGATAGGAAGATTAATCCCAACTGAAGGAAGGGAAACCATTATTGAATAATCAGTATCTGCTGGGTATTGTGCTCATAAGACCTAAGATGCATTTGGTAGCTTATTTGAGTTTTTTGATCCTCACATCAGCCTGCATTTTTCCCCCTTTGCATAAACCTTAGGCAGGAGAAGGCAGTGGCACCCCACTCCAGTACTCTTGCCTGGAAAATCCCATGGACAGAGGAGCCTGGAAGGCTGCAGTCCATGGGCTCGCGAAGAGTCGGGCACAACTGAGCGACTTCCCTTTCACTTTTCACTTTCATGCATTGGAGAAAGAAATGGCAGCCCACTCCAGTGTTCTTGCCTGGAGAATCCCAGGGACGGGGGAGCCTGGTGGGCTGCCGTCTATGGGGTCACACAGAGTCAGACACGACTGAAGTGACTTAGCAGCAGCAGCAGCAGTGTTGTAATCAATAAAGAATTGGTTGTATCCTTGTTCAGTTTTAAATTAAAGACTTAGTAAACTCTTTTTAATACTCTTGTTATTTTCTCAACATTTTAACAAAACATTAAGAGCTTATTATGGGAGATGTGATAGATGTGGGTTCAATCCCTGGGTCAGAAAGATTCCCTAGAGAAGGAAATGGCAACCCACTCCAGTATTCTTGCATGGAGAATCCCACGGACAGAGGAGCCTGGTGGGCTACAGTCACAAAGAGTTGGACACAACTGAGCAACTAACACTGTATAAAAAATATTCATGCATTTCAAAGTATTTCAGCATCCATTGTCTCATTCTAACACTGCAATTATCCTTTAAGAGTTCACTTAGTAAATACTTAGTCCTCTTCCAACAGCCTAGGAAACTGAAGTTAGGAGATTGGTCTGTATTTTTTTTTTTAGTATGTTCTTAATGGATGCTTACAGGAAAAAAGAAGGAAAGAATTGCAAATCACATAGTTCACCTTCCTCATGTATGAGGAAATTGTAAAGGACGTAAAGAGAAAAGTAACTTAAGTGCTGTACTTTTTCATACTCTTCATGGGGTTCTCAAGGCAAGAATACTGAAGTGGTTTGCCATCCCCTTCTCCAGTGGACCACGTTTTGTCAGAACTCTCCATCACCAGCTCAGATGGACATGAGTTTGAGCAAGCTCTGGGAGTTGGTGATGGATAGGGAAGCCTGGCGTGCTGCAGTCTGTGGAGTCGCAAAGAGTCGGACACAACTGAGTGACTGAACTGAACTAAACTGAAGTGCTGTACATATAAAATGATTAATATACTGATTATATATTTATTTTCATGTGGTCACTCAACAAATATTTATTGATTGCCACTTTTTTGACACTTGTTGCACTGGAAATAAAAATCTAATTAAGAGTACACCTAAATGAAAACCTTAGGAAAAAATATCAAAAACAACAGTATATTGGGACTATATGTAAGATACAAAATGTGTGCAGTGAAGAGAGTAATCAAACTGAATCTTGAAGAACAAAGCAGGTGAGCAAATTCCATGTAAGAGAAACTCCACATGTCATACTTAAAGGTTTGAAACAGTGTGGCATGTTTGGTAACAAAAGCTTTCAGCTCTTGGGGAACACAAGGTGTGAAGAGGTCAAATTGGCAAATTAGTGAGATTAAATAGGCAGGGAGAGGATCATGAGTTATAGACCATATACTTAAATTGTACAGATCAAATAACATTGAGAAGAGATTCTCACAGAGTAAATATACATAATATAGGTAGATACATAGGTAGGTAGGTAGGTAGATAGATACATATATACATCCATGTATTTTTAATAAATGAAAATTAAATGCAGAATAAGTAATAACTATAATATAAAACTGATAAGAAACATGCCACACTAAAATTGGCTTGCTGTGGGTTTATCTTTTCTTTGTGCATTAGCAAAACAGACATGATTTATTGCTTACCTATTATTATAAATTACTTTTTTCCTTATTGGTATAGATATTTATTTATTGTTTGCCTATTATTATAAATTAATTTTTTCCTTATTAGTATAGATATTTTAGAGTTGACTATAGAATAACTCCTTAAACAGAAATAAACTACTGAATAGTACTTTTCTGTACAATGACTGCCTCTGTTTATCAGTAGAAAAAGATATGATGGGCAAATGAAATAAATTATTTGCCTTAATTGCCCAGAGTTTCCAGTTAGACATATTCTCTGAACATTATCAAGATAAGTTAATGTGTCTGATTTCTGTATTTTAACTTACACTTGTTTAAAATAACAATAAAACTTTTAAATGATAATTATTATTATATTATAATAGTAATGCTAGAGTATAGGTAACAGTACTAAAACTAGAAACATCTTAGTTTTCTTAACTTCACTTTTAATATATATTTTGTTTCATATGAATCCTTATTATTAAGAGAAATATTATGAGAGAGGAGCTTTATTTAGGGTCATGTAATGCCATGTACTATATTAGATAACATTTTCACATACAGAGCTGTAAGCATATTTACATACTAAGAAATCTAATGTGTATAGGATAGTTTCCTGCATTTGTAATATGATGTGGAAAATATTTTAAGTTTAATTTTGGATTTGACTTCTTGAATCTATAATTTGATGGGATTTTTTTATTTTGAAACCTTTCAAATGTTACGGCATTTTAATGTTTTCCTGGAAAATAAGCATATATGTCTATCCTGTCCAGGTTTACACATAATTCACATTTTCGAATCTAAGGCTTTCTGGTGGTTTGTGGTACTCGCTCGTTAATTTCTTGATGAATGGCTAAAGAGGCCAAGAGGTGCTCTCAGTCCAACTTGTCTTCTGAAGATAGATGATCTCAGATAAATTCCCTTCCCAATCAGATTTTGATTTGTTGGGTGTTAAACCAATTCTTCCTAAGGACAGTGTTTATAAGCCTTGTAATGAGACAGCCCTTTGAGACCTTACCTCTTTTTGCCTGTAATTTTGATAAATGAAAGTCTAATTCATAAAGGATATTGTGATTGAAAAGCACCTTTGGATCTCATACACATTAATTTAGATAAATGTTTGGTGCAGTACCATAAAATTAGGAAGTTTACCGAGCTGCAAACTGATAATACTTCAACAGGGATGGTAAGTTCTGGTGTGTTGGTAGGAATTCATTTACTACATATCTTTTAAACACGCAATTGTTTTGCTGCTTTAAAACTAGAGGGGGTAACACTGAAAGCTTAATATACATTTGAGAGCTCACATTCCTTTAACTGCAATTTGCTTATTGGTAAATTTTAATTTTAATAACAAGAGTAATGTAAAGCCTTTTTTTTTAAAGACAAAGCAGAATACAGACAGTTGTGATATGAGCAAAAACTTACTTTATCAAGCTGACTCATGCATACATAAAGGAGGTTATTGACTATTTCTTGTTAAGAACCAAGTTCCCTTTTGTGTTAATACATAAGATTCTTCAACTATCTCTCAAACTGAAGGCAGTTCACCAA
Source organism: Bos indicus x Bos taurus (assembly GCF_003369695.1). NCBI lineage: Eukaryota > Metazoa > Chordata > Mammalia > Artiodactyla > Bovidae > Bos > Bos indicus x Bos taurus. Next base: position 25,749,083 of record NC_040087.1, on the reverse strand, counting down.
GAATCTCTGAGACATCCTGGGATTTTCAGGTTAAGAGATATCCAGAGGTAACTTTTATTCATTTATTCAGTATTTATGAGAACTTGCTCTGACCTAGTCAGTGTGCTGAGAACTGGGCATACCAAGGCAGAATGATGTTTCTACTCATCAAGGAAGGAGCTTCCTGGCTCTGTGGAGATAACAAGCACACAACCAATTATAATACATGTAACTACTGTAGTAGCAAGACTTATGAGATATGATGGATGTATAGGGAAAGAGCACACAGACCTACCTAAAGAATTCAGAGAGGGGAACTCGGGATGTGTAGACTTGAACTTCAGTTCAGCAAGTTTGTGGCACACATGCTTAGTACCAGGCATTGATGCTGCAGAATGAAGCTACAGCCCAGAGGAGAAGACATACTCATAAGGGAGAGCACCCACTCAGTGTGGTTGAGTTCTGTGTAGACTGCAAAAGTATGGGTTGGTTAGGAAAGGCACCCAAGAGAGGTGAGTTTTGAAGGCCAAGTAGAAATTACCCAAACAAAGGAGGAAGGAGAGAACATACCTTATTGAAGGAATGCTTTTAACACAGATAAAGAGATCCAAGAAAGCATGACATATTCTGGAAGCTGTAAATGGTTCAGTATTGCTCATGGGAAAGTAAGAAAAGGTTAAACAAAACTGGTAATGAGAGGATAAAAGGCCTTAATCAGTCATACTAAGGAGCTTAGATTTTATCTTAGGGTATAAGCCTTGTATTGAGTGTTGTTGATTGGAGGAATTAATAAATAATATTAAGCAGGAAAATATTTTCAAGTTATTAGTGTTGAAATAAAATAATAATCTGACAAAAGTATGAAGGATGGTGTAAATAAGGGAGCTGTCAAGGCAATGGCAACCCACTCCAGTACTCTTGCCTGGAAAATCCCATGGACAGAGGAAGGAGAGAACATACCTTATTGAAGGAATGCTTTTAACACAGTCCATGGGGTCACGAAGGGTTGGACGTGACTGAGCAACTTCACTTTCCCTTTTCACTTTCATGCATTGGAGAAGGAAATGGCAACCCACTCCAGTGTTCTTGCCTGGAGAATCCCAGGGACGGCGGAGCCTGGTGGGCTGCCGTCTATGGGGTCGCACAGAGTTGGACACAACTGAAGCGACTTAGCAGCAGCAGCAGCAAGGCCTTCTAAACCAAAATGATGATGGCTTGAATTACAGTTGAGAGCATCACCTTACAGGGTGAATCATGTGTCTGTGGCTTAATGAAGTGTATTGATCAAAATAGGAGGAGGTGAAGGAACAAGAGATAATTCGTTCATTTAGGGAAATGTGGAATTAGGAATATGCAGCTAAAGATGTCTAGTAGACATATGGCTATAAAGGACTCAGGAGAGAGTTCTTGGTTGTTAATCTTTGAATTTGCCTCTTTGTTCCAAAAGGTGCAAGCTTCGAATTTCTCAAATTAAGATACTAAGCAAGCAACAAACAGCATATAGAGAGCTGCCCCCAGAAGATCACTGTTGGGCTGGCTTTATATCTCCAGGACTCTAAATGAAATAAAGATGAGGTTCTGGAGCATTCAGTAATCAGTCCTCAATCTTTTATTCCAGAAATGAGAATCATCTGTGGGCCAATGAAAGAAGACTACACATATAACCCATTTAAGTCTCCTCACCTTCCAAGCAGCATTGATCTCTAATAGTACTGCTTGTTTTCTTACATGTTTATTGAAAGATATATTTAACAATCCATTACTTTATACTGTTACGCTGTATTTAAACTGGGCTCTCTAAATGCTGCTGCTGCTGCTAAGTCACTTCAGTCATGTCCAACTCTGTGCGACCCCATAGACGGCAGCCCACCAGGCTCCCCCGTCCCTGGGATTCTTCCCTGGGATTCTCCAGGCAAGAACACTGGAGTGGGTTGCCATTTCCTTCTCCAATGCATGAAAGTGAAAAGTGAAAGTGAAGTCACTCAGTCGTGTCCGACAAAAGCTAGGATGACAGAGTATATCTCTCAGCTAATGACACAGTGCTACTGTGACATGACTGTGTACCTCAACATGTATTTTTTACTCCTCTGTGGGCTACCTTTGAGTCAATTTGTTAATGTTTTAGCAAACAGAACTGGCCGTGAATAGCTAACAAAAAAAGAATTGTGAATGCTGCAAAGAAAGAAGCTAACACTTTGGTTTACAGTGCAAGTTTTACCACAGCTAGATGCTTAACCAAGAAATGGTTGAGCAAATATCAGTAGACAGGAAGGACTGTTGGAAATCCCTATATTGGACTAGGAGAATTAACCAAAAGTATTCATTGTTCACTGGATTTTTGGCCAAAGGTATGACAAGATTTGGAAAATAAGTACGTTTGTACACAAAACCATAGCATCCCCTGAAACTATGATACAAAAATACTATATAGCAATGATTTATTATGCCTCCATTTCAGAAATGGACTTCCCTGGTAGTTCAGCTGATAAAGAATCCACCTGCAATACAGGAGACCCTGGTTCGATTCTCAGGTCAGGAAGATCCCCTGGAGAAGGGGTAGGCTACCCACTCCAGTATTCTTGGGCTTCCCTGGTGGCTCAGGCGGTAATGAATCTGCCTGCAATGTGGGAGACCTGGGTTTGATCCCTGAGTTGGGAAGATCTCCTTGAGAAGGGAAAGGTTACACACTCCAGTTTTCTTGCCTGGAGAATTCCATGGACAGAGGAGCCTGGCAGGCTACAGTCCATGGTATCGCAAAGAGTCGGACACAACTGAGCGACTTTCATTTCAGGAATATATGCAGCACACCAAATGAAATGTGAAGATACTTTTCTAGTTAATGCTGCCCTTTGAACCCTATACCCTAATACTAAAGCAGGAACACAGTAAATTAAACCATATTCCTCCATATTGAATTCCAACTTCAGGTGACATGAAATATAGGTATTTCTTAGCCATATATATGTATATATATATATATATATATAATTTACTTGTAGCTCTGATAATTTCACATTCATTATCACCTGCCAAAGCAGATGTCTGAATTAAATATTGAAGTATTTGTTAAAGAGTCAAATCCATGAGACATTTAAATGTATTGTAATTTCTAACATTCACATAGATTAACATGTTAATGCTAGGCCAACTAATTTTTCTCAGTTACTTTTTGTGTGTTTGAATTTTAGCCATTTGTACTACTTTCATTGTTGTTTAGTCGCTAAGTTTTGCGCAACTCTTTTGCGACCCTATGAACTGTAGCCCTCCAGGCTCCTCTGCCCATGGGATTTCCCAGGCAAGAATATTGGAGTGGGTTGCCATTCTGTTCTCCAGGGGATCTTCCCGACTCAGGAATACTGAACCCGCATCTCTTGCATTGACAGGCAGATTCTTTACCCTTGAGCCACCAGGGAAGCCCTTGTACTACTTTATATATATCAAAATAAGGATATCACAGCTAATTTCAGTTCAGCCCAGTTGCTCGGTCATGTCTGACTCTGAGACCCCATGGACTGCAGCACACCAGGCTTCCCTGTCCATCACCAGCTCCTGGAGCTTGCTCAGACTCATGTCCATCAAGTCAGTGATGCCATCCAACCATCTCATCCACTGTCATCCCCTTCTCCTCATTGCTAAGGAAATAGCTGTTGTGAAGTATTTACATTTTATGCCTACATCTTTTCCCTTCAGATGTGAATGCTTTCTTGTTTTCTTCATACTTATCTACTTTTGTGAATGATCTGATCAGTTGATTATCTGATTCACACTAAAGTGTAATTGTGTAAACGTGTGTAACTTTTATGGATCAGAAAACCTAGTTTGTGGTGAAGTACAGATTTTTTTGTAGAAAGTACAGTGATCTTAGAATGCCAAGTTCTAGGTTCCCAACCATGCATGTAGCTTTCTCCGCCTGTTTCCTCACCTGTAACATTAACACCCCTTGCGTTTCTCACAGAGTTATTTAGAACAAATGAAATACAAAAGGTACATTTTTTTTCTATAGTTGAAAGTAATATGTAAATGCAGTATATATCTATAAGAAAGTAATAGCTTTTTCTCTAACACTTACTGAAAGTAAAACAATCACAGTGACCTAAGTTACTATATTTTGGTTGTGATTAGGGACTGAAGAAGACGTGGTAAAGTCAAAGAAAACATTCAGAAGTCAAGCGATAGTGAATCAGAATGCAGAGACAGAGCTTATGCTGGAAGGAGATGACGATGCGGTCAGTCTACTCCAAGAGAAAGAAATCGACAATCTCGCAGGTAAATTGTTATTTTTTTTGTTATAATAAGTGCACATGATGTTGGTGAATTTGAGGTCAATCTTCTGGTGAATAAGCTTGTGCCAGTGGTTAGAACAGTGCTCAGTCATCTTAATGTTAATAATTTATCTCATTTCTAATATTGAAAAGAGGAAACTACACATCAGGCTAATGATAAATGAATAGCATCTACTCTCTGTGTAATGAAGAGCAACTTTTAATATAGAAAAAATAATGGAGAGCACAAATTGTTCTCACTAACTGCCTAAATAATTGGGGGTGAGGGTGGCAAGGGGAACACGATGGTAATTTAACCTATGACTAACATGCTAACAGCTATGAAAATAGTTACTTCAACCAGGTGACTGTGGAATTAGCCATTTCGTCCCTGCTGTCACTCTTGGGAATTCCTTCCCCATTACTGTTTTTTCTGTGTTCCCACAGCACTAATCCCCATTACTACAAAACATTCACTGCATGCCCATTCTCAGTTTTCACTCTGTTCTGGCGCTCGTCTAAGGTCAATTCAGAGCAGCAGATCAATGGCCCGATGGGTTATAGATGTCTTAGTGTTGGCCCATAACCATTTTGGGGTTTTAAACCACTTTGAGAATCCGATGGAAGTAGATTATTTCATGAAGATACCCATACAGTCCTGTACAGAGAGCTCACTGATCCCTGGAAACCAATGTGTGGAATTATATCCTGGATCTTAGACTAAAAACTCCTGCTTTAGAGTCTCAAAAGAGGCTGAGTCTTAACCTTTATTCTGCTTTTTCACCCCATACAACTTCGGAGTGGCAGATGGCAACAGAGAAGTGGACTTATAATCATCCTTCTATTTATAAAATAGTGCTCCTTTTTCTAGAAGTGTGCCAAAAATTACCTGGCATGTTTTAGGAATGTCTCCAACCATATTTCTGCCAGTTAGAAAACTCTCATTTTACCAAGAGAAGTTATTGTTGATTGTAAACTGGAGACAGCACATTATTGTCCCTCTCCTAGAAAATGTTTAATAAGGCGGTTCTAATATCAGTTCTTGGATGTCCCTATGTTATTAGCAATTCTGTATCATGAAAATGATTTGTCCTGTTCAAAACTACTCTTAAGTCTATGAACCAGTGTTTGCCTCAGATTCCTAAGTAAATGTTCAAGTTTTGGTTCTGTTGTTTTTGTACTTTTTAAAAATACTTCAGAGATTTTTATCTGAGGCCATTTGGCAATTTAAACAAATGAAGTCATTATTTCTTTTTGCCACAATTTTTTTTTGTTGTTTTTCCGGTCTTACTCTTGATCCTAATGAACTGGTGAATATTCACAAACATGATTCCTGACATTTTTAGATAATGTGTTGTCTTACCTCATTCCCATATCCTCACAGATATGTTCAGTAATTATACAGTTATTTAGTTTAGCATCTCTGGACTTCAGTTTCCACTAAAGGTAGTTAATACATATCTGGCTACTGCCTTGAAGTTTATTATGATAAGATCTGCCCAGTAATACCAGAGGCAAAATCTGATAAAGTTTAATAACTCCTTTGTATTTCTCTCTTTTAATAGTAGACAGAGTAATTATTAATATTAATTTATGCTTATAAGCAAAATTCTCAAAATAACCTTAAGTTAAAATACTTGAAGAACAAAGAAAGTAGACTTGAAGTAAATTGTTTAAAAATCCAATTGTGCGGCCCTTGACCAATTCACTCTCTCAGTACTCCTCCCACTTCTGTCTTTTAAACAGATTTTTCTTTGAGCAAATTTGTTCCTTTACTTTCTACCTGGTCCTAACTAGTAGTCTCTGTAGAATCCATTGTCTGAAAAACCTTGCAAAGTGTCCTAAAACACTGATCTTCTACCAGATCTTCAGTGTTCATGTTTAAATCAGCAGTGCACAGATGTGACCCTGATCTCTGAATGCGGTAGGAAAGAAGTAGGGTATGGATGTTTTGTGAAGCGAGAAGTAAGGGTCACAGAAAGCATCTGTATAGTTTGTAGGTGCCTCATAGATTCATTTTGTAAATACTAAAGCCTGTTTACTAATCTGGACTGCTGTGATAGTGACAATGTTACAGAAAAATAATTTGGAAAGTTGGTTACAAACCAGTATTTTTAGGTTCAAAAAATCAGCTGTTAATAAGTTTTAAACCATATATATATAATTTGTTTTCTAACGAATTCTGATCCAAATAATTGTTATCTCTGTCTCAGAAATTAAAATTTGTTCATTAATAATGCCTTTCTTAGGGTCAGTTTTTATTTATAGGGAAAAAAAAAAAGAGTAAGAATAGCTAGCATGTCTTGCTAGAAACCAGTCAGTATTCAAAGAGCTTCATGTATAATAACCTATATTACCTGAATTTTACAAATCAGGATATAGAGGCCAAGACAAATGTAAGTAGCTTGCATAAGGTTAAGAAGTATATAATATACTTCCTTAGAAATTCATAGTATATGGCATGAACTAAAATGAACCAAGTAGTATATTTAAATAAATATGTGTATATATTTAAAGACTCTTCTAAAATGATGTAGAACAAGATCCTTGGTTTATAACTCAATTTTTATGGACTCCTAGTATACTGTACTTAAAAGTTTATGAATAAGCCTGGTAATTAATTTTACCTTTATATATGGGTTTCCCCAAATCATCTTGTAAGTTAAAATCTGACAGAGCATTTTTGGCACATTTGGATTTAAATATTGACCCTTTCTCATGTTTTCTCCATTTTCTTTTAGTTTTAATAAAGATAAAATGTCGACAAAGTTCTTCAGTTTTAAATGTCAACAATTTTCTATTTCACTTTTAGTTCCTTTTCTTCCCAAGCTGTTCATCTCAAGAGGCAAGTTAAATAAATGTGTGTGATTATTAATTGCTCAATTTATTACATATTTTGCAAATGGCTAATATGATTATAATATAGAACTATGTCAATCAATTCAGTAATTACAATAACACCTAACTTAATTTATTTAAATTGCTGTTTTAGTTTATAGTGATTGACCAATGTGAATTAGTACCTAAGATATCCTATGTAACTAAAATTTTCAATTTACTAATTATATTTTTACTTAAAACATTGAAATTATTTTAATTCAACTGATTTTAATCTAAAATCTCATTTATTTTCATCTGAAATTTAATTTGGCAAGTTATTTCTTCAAACAATTGTTGAGTAAAATTTAAAATTAACTCAAATTTATGTGAATTGACAAGTGAATGATTTACTTGATCGAAAGACTTTTCTCCCACTGATAAAATGTATTTCATTTTTTTTAGAGTAGTAATTCTGTCACATATTTGTAAAACAATAGAAATATTTTACATAATAGAATTATAATGCATGTGGATTCCTTTATTATTGCTTCCAAATGTTAGTAATTTTGCTAATTTAGGGAATTCTGAGTTAATGACAATGGTCCTTTATGCTTTATCAGTTCTGTAAGTGGTAGAAAAATGTTTTGTGTGTATGTAAGCTATTATTACCAACAATCCACCCATATACTTAATGTCAAATAACTGAAAAGATTTTCTGCAAGCCCACACCACCAATGTTCAGACTTCTCTTTCCACCCAAAATGTCCTTGATACATCTCTGCAGTACACCATCCCTTATCTCCTGTTATCAAAATCTCTACCCTTTTAAAATACCTACTTAAATACAATACTTTATGAAATACTCACTAGCCAATCTTAGCTTCCCATAATAATTTTTGGCAGCAACTTTTCTGTTACCATACAATTGACTCATTTAAAGTGCACAATGATTTTAATGATTTTTGTATATTAACAGTTATGTAACCATCACCACCATTTAAGAACATTTCATCACCCCAAGAAGAAATCTCATACTCTTTAGCTATTCCTCCCAAAATTCTCATCTTCCCTCCCTTCCTTCCAGCCCTAGAGGACCATTAACCTGCTTTCTGTCTCCATACATTTGCTTATTCTGCACATTTCATGTCAGTGGAATCATATAATATGGAGTCTTTTGTGACTAGTTTCTTTTAGTTATCATAATGTTTTCAAGGCTCATCCATGTTGTAACGTGTATGTCTTTTTTTACTGTGAATAATATTCCACTGTTGGACTGTATCACATTTTGTTTATCCATCCTTCGTTGTTTATCAAATGTTTATGGACATTTGGTTTGTTTTCATCTTTTGGCCATTACAACAATGCTGCTGTGAATATTCATTTGCAACATTTTATGCAAACATATGCTTTTATTTCTCTTGGGTGTATACCTAGGCATGGAATTGCTGGGTCAAATAATTATTTTTAACTTTTTGAGGAACTACTAGACTGCTTTCCAAAGTGGCAGCATTATTTTATATTCCTGTCAGCAGTGTGCAAGGGTCCAGTTTCTCCACATTTTTCCCAGTGCTGGTTATTATCTATCTTTTTATTATAGCTAACCCATAAAATTTTGATTATATTACTCTCAAGACACTTTATTACTGAAGCCTTGTTTTGCAGATGCTTTTCTGTATATTTCCCTCCTTTTAGACTGTAACACTAGCAACTATATCCCTTGTACCTTTGAACCATGAGGAAATTGTCTAAAAAGATTACTTGCCCTTAAAATGTTCCCATTGAAAAAGTTCATTATACGTAAGCTGGAAAGCTGAGATAATTACTGGATAATTTATACCAAAATCAAGAGACAAAATAAAACTTCTTTTAAGCTATTGAAATTAAGTGTTTGGGGCTTGAATTATCAGATCATATGTTCATACTGATTCATTCATTCAGATAATCACTTGACTTTTCCAGAGTAAGAATACCTACAGTTAAGCTAATCTTGGTTCCATCCCAATTTCCAGGAATTATGTCACTTTAACTAAATGTTTCTTGAGGTTCCACCATTTTTAACATGAAGATACCCCTGTGAACTCCTAATCAAAAAATTGTTTTTCTCTACCACATAGAAAACATGTCCTGTAACCAATGGACTATAATGTTGCTTTGAATATTTTGAAAAGAGTAATTATAATTAGTACAGGAAACTAGCATTAGGAGGAAGAAGTGTTAGAATGTAAGGGGTTGGATTTTTCTGGGAGGGAAGGTTTTCAAAGTGGTGAGGTGGTAGATTTACAATCCTTTACACACAGGTGCACACATACACACACTTTCTAACCAAAATCAAGAATCTGAAATTTATAAGAAATACATTATGTGAATTTAAGACTGAGAAAAAGTTTAGATCTAAGTAGGAGACCTAAGAAAAGTAGAATGTAGTCACCTTCCTCGCATGGCTCACCTTTAATGCTCATAACAGTTCCCAGTGCAATTCCACTGATGTTTATTGGGCAGTGGTTGTTCAGACTGCTTTTCTCAGTGTTAACTGGTAGAACTGTTTGCATTTCTTTCAGTCTTTGTTCTACCAATTCAAAATGAAAGCAATTATCAAATGTGAATGGGGGAGAAACTTGTTTAGAGTTTTTAAAATTATGAAATTTTCAGGTATTCAGCATTATAATTCAACATCTGTATACATATAAAGTACTCACCTTCACAATTTTAATTATCTTCCATCACTGTATAGTTGACTCCCTACACCAGTTTTTTAGAAATTTTTTTAAGTTTGACCATTCCTACCTCCCTAAATCTACTTGACTGCATTTCATGTACTCATTTACTTACTTATTAACACCTTTTGAGTACTTAGTGACTATGTAGAACTCTGGGGTTCAGAAACTGATAGGGAAGAAAGTCATCAGGAGAATTAGTTCTACTTCCACTCTTCAGTAAATCAAATAACCAGGAAATTATGGTACAGAGTATGTCTACCCTAGGTAAGTGAAAGTAGACAATTAAGATGATCAGAGAGATAATTAGGCCTTTAAGTGTTCTAACTTGGAATGTTCAGCACCCAGAGACAAAGTTGTGTATATAGCAAGTGAAGGTTACCTAAAAACTGAGCTAAGAAAGGAAGGTAAAGCAAAACATAGGGCAAACAAGAAGGAAGAACTCAAGATTCTAGACAATTATAATAATAAAATGAAAGGAACGGCAGAATTCTAAAACTGAAGACTTTTTCAAGGAAATGTGTTATTTAAATAAGAAAAAAAGAGTATGAGCTGAAATCACAGAAAAAAAAATATTGTAATTGTTTAATGGAATAAGAGAATAAGTTCTGTACATGAAAACAAGGTCAGTGTTTCATAGATGGAGATAAACTCTGACTCAGATCTTGTCTGCTTGAGTTAGGCCTAACTATTCCACACAACTCAAATCAAGTAGAATTAATGAAGATTCTTTTCCCGATAGAACTAATATTTTTTTTTAAATCCCTGGCATTTATAATTAAGTAGTTTTAATTACAAAGTCTAACTAGACTGTAGTCAACCTGATATTTGTATTTAAAGGAAAATAGTTTTTAAACATGCTAGATTCTCTGAAAAGCATTATTTTTTGCTCAGGATTTTTTCCTTAATTTTTAAACCCATGTGTATTTTAAGGGAAATTTAATCCATATGTCCCCGACTCAGTCACACTTAACTCATCAAAATGTTGTTTAGTAAAAGCTATTTGATGTTGAAAAAGCCTCATGAGTCCTGGTAAGTCTTTCTCTCTTGGAATTAGAAAGTTGCTTTGCACTCATAAATAGTATACCCAAAGGGTTCGTGTTCAGTTTCAAACACAGAATTCACAAAGATCTTAGAGACAGTGTTAACATATGCTCATTTCTTACCAAAGCTAAAATATTTAAACTTCTACGTTAATTTTAAATTCAGTTGAAGAGTTGTGAAAATCAGTGAAAGCTTCACCTTGAATATCTATCTTTCTTAGCCTTTCTTAATTATTTTTAGTGTCTCCATGGCCATTTTAGAGTCTGCAAACATTTTACTATATCCATCTCTCTTTATCTGCCAAAGTATGTGTCTCCTCCAACCATGGATTCTGTAGTCTATAAAAACACTTTTAAGGTACTTTTAACTGTAATGATATCCCACCAATCAAATTCTGTAAATTTAAAATATAAAAGGATATAATTCAACTATGTTTATTACACATAAACCATGATTCCGATCATATATAATTTTCTTGCATCTTTTTTTTTTAATTTTAAGAATAAGCATTTCTTTGTATGCTGTAGATCTTTCAAGACCACTGTGATGAGATCTCTTTCTTTCTAATAAAGCATTTTAGATGAGACCTATTTTTATTTTTTACTGTTTTCGCTGTATGGAGAGTATCCCACAAAGTAATCTCTTTCAGATTTATAGTTAAACTATAAACTATAGTTAAACCATATACCACCAACATGCAAAATAGGGGCAGCTTGCAACTCAATTCAAGTACCATCTCTCTCCTAGGAAGCTAATGTTTCAATATGCCATGTTTTTTGTTTTTTTTTTAAGTGTACGAATGAGTGAATTTTATTCTCTTGTTGAAAATGTATGGGTCACCTCGTTTGTCACACTTGGAGGAAAAAAGTGTGAGATAACAAAACTGTTTTCCCAATGTCAGACTATGGGTTTTAGTTAATTGAAAAAGAGGAAGGGGTGGTTTCATTATGGTATCACTGCCTCATTCCAGAGTGTTCTGTGCTCCCTCTGAAAGAATTTGGCACTAATTCACAATTAGGTGAAAAACTGATTTTGCCCCCACATTTAGAGTAGTGCCATGCTGCTGCTGCTAAGTCGCTTCAGTCGTGTCCGACTCTGTGGGACCCGATAGACGGCAGCCCACCAGGCTCCCCCGTCCCTGGGATTCTCCAGGCAAGAACACTGGAGTGGGTTACCATTTCTTTTTCCAATGCATGAAAGTGAAAAGTGAAAGTGAAGTTGTTCTGTCATGCCCAACGCTTAGCAACCTCATGGACTACAGCCTTCCAGGCTCCTCCGTCCATGGGATTTTCCAGGCAAGAGTACTGGAGTTGGGTGCCATTGTCTTCTCAGAGCAGTGCCATACAAAAGGACAAATAAGTCTTTCTGCATACTGAAAATATTTTATTGATTTAATTATTTTGCTTCAATGACTTAGTGCTTCGGAGCCAGAGTCACAGCCTGCAGAAGGATCTCCAACATAAATAGCACTAAGAATAAGTTTTTACATGGAAATCCATTTTTATGTAGTTATTCCAGTAAAATCTGCTCCATCAGTTCAGGCATCAGTCCAATAAAATATAAATCTAGAACTTTGTATCAGCAAAAAAGAAGAGAAAGTCAGGCAGAATTTGCTGGCTAAGTATTGTTAAAAATCTTCTTTCCAGACAAAGAGTTTAGGCAGTTTTATTGATCAAAAGAAGACCAATAGTAATGTTTTATGTGTTTTTTTGTTGAAAAGTTCTGTTGAATTTTCCCCTCATTTTTAGCAGATGAAACAGCTAAATATATTTTAGCAGATGAAGCGGCTAAATATGTTCAATTTGTATCTAAAATAGGAACCTTAAGAACCAAATATCAGGAAAACTTTCTTAAAAAGTATGGCTGAGTCCCTTCACTTTTCACCTGAAACTATCATGACATTGTTAATCAGCTATACCCCAGTAAAAAATGAGAAGTGTGAAAAAATAAAATCTTTCTCTCTCACACTCACACACACAAATAAATCTTGCATCTAAGAATGGATTGTGTGGATAAGTCTGTATTCACCAGGCAGTTTTCAGGGTGTGGGGAGAGGATGAGCTAGTTAAGTAGTAAAGAGTAAGTGCAGATGGGCAAATGATGCTGGGAGATAGAATTTGCATAAGGGAAAAAACAGCCCTACAGGCTGAAAACTTCACAACTCTATGAATTAGGTATTACAGTTCATTCTAAGATGTGTAAACTTAGGGTCAGACTTTGGGGTGTTTATTTATGATCACATAACAAATAAGTGGGCCAAGAAGTGAACCCATTCTTTCACCAAAAGCCCTTATTCATCTATTACATCACTGTTTTCTTTTTTTAATCCTAAGTTATAACCTATTGATGGGTTAGCAAATCAATTACTTGAACTATTACCAGTGTTTTTGTAAATGAAATAAAAGAGAAAAGATTCAAATAGAAAATGTCAAAATTCATCACACACAATAAAGATAAGAGCTGGAAGGACCTATTTGAGTCCTTATTCTCTGTTGTCAGATCCTAACTTGACTCACGTTGGATGTGGTTATCCAAGCAAAACAAATATAAAATATTCAACATATACTGTGTGTAAGACATTATGGTGGGTATTTGGGGTAAAAAGACACATGATTAAAGTTCCTGTTTTCAAAGACTTTACAGTATAGTGGGAGAACAGATAATGGAATAAAAAAAAAAAAAAAACGTCCTAGATAATCAAAGGAAACCATGATAACACAAAACAGGGCCCTTGACCACCATGTGTATTCTGGAAAGCCTTCCTAGAATGGATGTTTCCTGTTTTGAGTCTGGAATCATAAGTTAAAATTTGGAGTTTTTACAGACAACATGTGAACATCACGTGCTAAAATATCACCTTCCCTGTGAAACTACACTAGTTCTCAGTTATTCAGGTCAAAGTATGAGGCAGAAATCTCTGAAGCTGAGATTGACAGGGTTACAGGTGGTGCATTTTGTGCCATGAGGACCCTATATTTTACCCTAAAGGCTACAGTGAGACAATAATGATTTTTAAGCATGGCAATGGAAAGAACTAATTAATTTTAAAAAAATCACTCAGGCCACTGTGCTGATTATGATTTTAGGATGTCTAGACTTGAGGTAAGAGGCTCTTGTTGCCCACATCAGAGGTAATGAAAGCTTGAACTAAATTGGTGGTAGAAGAAAGAGAAGGGGACAGCTTCGAACAACACGGAGGAGGTCAGATGTGAGGGACCATGATAATTAATCAGTTGTGAGGAGTAGGAATGAGGGGAATCTGGCCTGGGAGAAGTAATTATCTAGAAGCTATTAAATGTGTTTGGGAATGTAAAGATGCAGGGCTTTAGGGGAAAGAGAAATGAAGATGACTGGTCATCCTGGTCTGTTGGATATCTGAGTTTTTCTAATATATATGAAGGTTTGTAATTTGAGAGCCAAGTTGGGCATAGAATTCATAATTTAAACCCCTGAGATCACCGAAGGAAAGTAAGAATATATAAAGAGAAGAGCAGCAGCCCAAAGTCAGATCCCCTGTGGAACATAAGGTTTAACTGGCCAACAAAGGACAACATCTCAGGGATACCAAGAAGGAGGTCAGGAAGAAAGAGAACAGGAGAGAATACAGGCACACCTGGGAGATATTGTAGGTTCTGTTCCACAAAGCGAGTATTGGAGTCGATCAAGTCACGTGATTTTTTGTTTTCCTAGTGCATAGAAATTATGTTAATGTTTAAATTATACTATAGTCTGTAAGTGTGCACTAGTATTGTGTCTAAAAAAGTGAAAATATCTTAATTTTTAAATATTATTGTTAAAAAATGTCAACCATCATCTGAGCCTTCAGCTAGTCATACTCTTTTTGCTGGTGGAGGGTCTTGCCTCTATGTGAAGTCTGCTGACTGATCAAGGTGGTGGTTGCTGAAAGCAGGAGTGTCTGTGGCAATTTCTTAACATAAGACCACAGTGACGTTTGCCACATGGATTGACTCGTCCTTTCACAAATGATTTCTCTGTAGCATGCAATGCTATTTGATCACATTTGCCCACAACAGAATCTTTTAAAATTGAGCTTTGTCCTCTCAAACCCCACCACTGCTTTATCAGCTAAGTTTATGTACCATTTGTTTTTAAAGTATGTATGTATTTATTTACTTGGCTGGGCCGAGTCTTAGTTGGGGCATGTGGGATCTAGGTCTCTGACCAGGGATTGAACCAGGCTCTCTGCACTAGGAACGTGGAGTCTTAGCCACTGGATCACCAAGGAAGTCCCTATGTACCATTCTTAATCCTTTGTTGTCATTTCCGCAGTCTTCACAGCAACTTTACAGGCAGTAGATTCCATCTCAAGAAACCATTTTCTTTGCTTATCTATATGAAACAATTCCTCAACTGTTCAAGTTTTATCATGAGATTGCAGCACTGCAGTCACATCTTCAGGCTCCACTTCTCATTCTAGTTCTCTTGCTGTATTTACCACATCTACAATTATTTCCTCCAGTGAAGTCTTGAACACCTCAAAGTCATCCATGAGGGCTGGAATCAACTTCTTCCAAACACCTGTTGACATTTTTATCTGTTCCCATGAATCACAAATCTTAATAGCATCTAGAATGGTGAATCCTTTCCAGAAAGTTTTCAAATTACTTTCCCCAAACTCATAAGAGGAATCACTATTATGTCAGCTGCAGTCTTATGAAATGTACTTCTTACAAAGACTTGAAAGTCAAAACAGCTCCCTGATCTATGGGCTGCAGAATAGACATTATGTTAGAAGGCTTGAAAACAGCATCAATCTCCTTGTACATCTCCTTCAGAGCTCTTGGGTAACCAGGTGGATTGTCAAGGAGCAGTAATAATTTGAAAGGAATTTTTTTTGCTGAGCAGTATGTCTCAACATTGGGCTTAAAATATTCAGCAAACCAGGTTGTCAACAGATGTGCTGTCATCCAGGCTTCATTAGTTCATTTTACGGATCACAGACAGAATAGTTTCAGCATAATTCTTAAGGGCCCTAGGATTTTCAGAATGGCAAATTCGCATTGGTTTCAACCTAAAGTCATCAGCTGCTTTAGACCCTAACAAGAGTCAACCTGTTCTTCGAAGCTTAAGGTATTGACTTCTCTGGCTTTGAAAGTCCTAGAAGGATGGTATCCTCTTCCAATAGACGGTCATTTTTCATCTAAAAAAAAAAAAAATCTGTTGTTCAAGATACTGAACTAAGTATCTTGGCTAGACCTTCTGGAAAACTTGATGCAGCTTCTACATTAGCACTTGCTGCTTCACTTTTTACTTGTATATTACAGAGATAGCTTCTTTCCTTAAACCTCATGATTCAGCCTCTACTGGCTTCAGACTTTTCTGAAAAAGTTCCTCACCTCCTCTCTCAGCCTTCATAGAATTAAAGAGAGTTAGAACCTTTGGGTTAGACTTTGGCTTAAGGGAAAGTTGTAGTTGGTTTGATCTTCTATCCAGATCACTCAAACTTTCTCCAATGGGCAATAAAGATGTTTCCTTTTTTATCATTCATGTGTTCACTGATGTAGCACTTTTAATTTCCTTCAAGAACTTTTCCCTTGCATTCACAACTTGGCTAACTCTTTGGCACAAGAGGAATAGCTTTTGACCTATCTCTGCTTTTAGCATGTCTTCCCCACTAAGCTTAATCATTTCTAGCATTTGATTTTAAGTGAGAGACCTATGACTGATTCTTTCACTTGAACAGTTCAAGGCCAATGTAGGGTTATTAATTGGCCTAATTTCAATATTGTTGTGTCTCAGAGAACAGAGAGACCCAGGGAAAAGGAGAAAAGCAAGAGAATGCGCTGGTCAATGGAACAGTCAGAAGAAACACAACATTTGTCACTTAGGTTCACAATCTTGGTGGGGTTCATGGTGGCCAAAAGCAATTACAGTAGTAATATCGAGGATCACTGGCCATACATCACTGTAACAAATATAATGATAATGAAAAAGTTTGAAATATTATGAGAATTACCAAAAGGTGACAATCAGACTTGAAGTGCACAAATGCTGTTGCAAAAATTGGTGCTGATAAGAGTTTCTGCATGCAAGATTGCCACAAACTTCAGTTTGTTAAAAAAAAAAAAAATTCTCTATAAAGTGCAATAAGCATGAGTTTCGTCTGTAATATACTGCAGAAATCAAGGAACTCTGACTCAGTAATTTTCAAACTGATATTCCTTGGAACACAGTTATTTTGAAATATGCTAAAAAGAAAATATGTAGTTAAATATATTTAGGAAATTCTGGGTTTAAAAATAAAACGTTACACAGATTGTGTTTTCTTTTTTATTTTTTTTAATGAATGGAAGGACTTTTCCAAGCCTTTAGCATTTTAATTAACATGTAGGTCCCTAACACCTTGGCCTAAGTAGAGGATGAGGGTGAAGACAAAAGCAGTGAATGGGAGTGATGAACTAAGAGGTAAAAACTGGTGTCTAGAAGCTTAACTAAAGAGAGGAAACCAAGATAAGAGAGAAGCAGAAGTGGGGGAGGGTAGGACTGATAGCCTGGTGGAGAGAGTACCTGACTTGAACAGTACGAAAGTTCAAATTGAGGATGAGCAGTTTTTTTCCTGAAGAAAACTGGAGGAAAAGAAATAACAGTAAATACAGAGGCAGAAAGATCTTTAGATAGAGGAGGACATCAAGATAAATAACCGAATTTTATTTTCTGCAAAATATGAGTACTTCGCTTTTATGCAGTCAGGATGGATGAATGTTCATATGTGGATTTTTCTAGGAAGGGACCAAATATTTAATCATCTTCAAGAGATGCGTGAGCTCAAAAAAGGACAGACACTGCTGCTCCACACTGTGATACCTGAGCTTTAATCTTTGGTTCCTTAACCTAAAAAATATGACATTCAAGGCTACATGTATTTTTTCAGTCTCATCCAGCACTGTTCCCCTTCACATCTATTAACTGCTGTCCCATCTGATTTTCTCCTGTGCGTATCCCGCCCTATTTGTTCAAACTCTGTTCCTGCTCACACACTCTTCCCTGTACATCCACCTATCTGAATCCTACCCATCCATCCATCACAACTCACTTCAGTTCATTGCCTCACCTGGCCCCACCACATCCTCCCCAAGAGACTGGAAATCTTACAGTTCGGTGACTGTCTATAGGATTTTTAGTATTTTTATGTTCTGCTCTTGGTGGGAGGCTGTATGCCTTGCTGTGCCATGCTAAGTCGCTTCAGTTAGTCCAACTCTCCACAACCCTATGGACTGTAGCCCACCAGGCTCTTCTCTCCATGGGGATTCTCCAGGCAGGAATACTGGAGTGGGTTGCTGTGCTCTCCTCCAGGGGATCTTCCCCACCTAGGAATCAAACCAAGGTCTCCCGGCATTGCAGGAGGATTCTTTACTGTCTGAACCACCAGGGAAGCCCAAGAACACTGGAGTGGGTAGCCTATCCCTTCTCCAGGGGATCATCCCAACCCAGGAATTGAACTGGGGTCCCCCACATTGTAGGTGGATTCTTTACCAGATAAACTACCAGGGAAGCCCGGGAGGCAGTATACTTACCAGTAAATACCCTGGAGTCAGGTCACCAGGTTTGAATCATGTCTCTGCCCTTTCCAAGTTGAGTGACCTTCCCTAAGTTGCTTCAGCTCCCAGTCTCATTTTCTCTCTGTAAAATGGAAGTCATAGCTGTACCTATCTGCTGGTGTGTTACGAGGAACAAATGAGATTCATACATGTCAAGTGCTTTAACAATGCTTAGGTAAACTCTTTCTCCTTTATTCCATACTTATTCCTATATATTTCTTATCTTTGCTATGTATTTTAAGCGGTTTGTGGGTAAGATCCACACCTTATACATTACTGCATTCTCTCAGTGCTTGAAACAGTGAATAATTGAATAATTTTTGCTAGCTACATGAATGAATGAATTAAATGAGTTCAACATTTGTCTCGGTATTTAATTTACAAAGAGAAAACAACTTACACACTGGGAAAAATGTGGCAGTTATAAAATTATGTCATTTAAAAAATAATAGTATGCATGTTATATGTATATATAGCTGGAATGACCAGCTGCATTTTAACTCCTATTGGAGCATATTTTAAAATTGATCTCTTCTATAAAATGCAAAGTCCAGCATATTTTTAAAGAACAACTTGAAATCAATTCCAGAAAAATATAAAAGATGTAATCTGTTATTTTAATTGACCGTTTTACTATGATATATAAATGCAACAAAGATGTTTATCATTTTCTGTATTCAGTTGAGAGAAAATAATTCCCTTGTCTTCAAGTAGCTTATGCCAAATGGGAGAAACGGCCTTCTAAATGCAGACATCTGATGCATTTTAAGTGCTGCAATAAAGATGTGCCCAGGAAACCATGAAAAAGTAAAAACAAGTCAGTCCTCTAACCAAGGGGTGCAAAGACTTAGTCATCCTGGTCCAGTAGATTTAAATCATGTCCCCCAGTTTATTCACTCATCCAATCTAGTAGGAAGTTACTCTTCTTGATCATTAAATGATATCCTAGTGCCATGAAAGAGTCAGTACCTTTCCAGAAACCGAAGAATGGATTCCATATGTTGTACTGAACGTGATATAACTAGAATCACAGTTTTCTCAGCTGGCTCACCTAGTGAATCAAAAGGCAGAGCAAATTATCACCCACAAACATTGAAATTATCACTGCTTTTTAGTATATGTTTATGCTGGGAAATAATTCAGGAATATTTTACTTAGAGTATATATGCTTTGTAAGCTGTTCCTTCTGTAGAGTTGTCTTTGCCGAAAATGCACTGGTTTTTGTTGGTTTCATTTTAACATAAAGAGTTATCGGGTCTACAAAAGAATCACAAACATAAATGATAGGTTAACTAAAGTTAAGGCCTATCAAATTATCTCTTAGGACTTATAAAATTGTTTATTATAAACACATTAAATGGGGTTTTAGATAGATGTTCTACCATGGTGAATAGATATTTTGTTAAAATGTAGTCTTCAGTTTATCTTATATAGAGGGCTCCATTGTTTCTGTTTCTGCTTCAGACTCTGGTAAGCTGAGTTTTACCAGAAGTAGGTTTGCTCACCTCTGAAAAGACTCATGTGTATTTTGAAGCATCTGTCTCATTTTACACAGTAACAATCTAAGGAAGACACTGCACAGCGGGATGATTGGTTATTGTTCATCTCAATTTATGGATAGATTATGTTCAAAACTTAAGGATAGATTAGGTTCGCTTCCCTGGTGGCTCATCTGGTAAAGAATCCGCCTGCAATGTGGGAGACCTAGGTTCAATCCCTGGGTTGGGAAGATCCCTGGAGAAGAGAACAGCTACCCATGCCAGTGTTCTGGCCTGGAGAATTCCATGGACTGTATAGTCCATGGGGTCACAAAGAGTCAGACGCAACTGAGTGACTTTCACTTATGTTCAAAAAGTCGCCAAAGAGCACAAAGAGGCCATTTCTTGGGTAGAGTGAGTTTTGTATAAAATTTGGATTTATAGAGTGTTCATAATTGGTAGTGTGGGGAGTGTGTGTGTGTGTGTGTGTGTGTGTTAGGGAAGGAGGTGATAATGCTGGAATGCAAATTTATTACTCTTGGGTTATGTATGCTATGAGTTGTTCAAGTTATATTTTCCTGATTTAAGCAAAAATATTCTGGAATTCTTTTCCCTGCAAGAAAAGTTTTTGAAAAATCTCAGAGCATCATTATTCTGGTAATATATTTGGACCACTATCAATATTTTCTGCATTTAAAGAAAAGCGTCACTGGTAGACATTTTGTTACTTTCCTTTTTTTTTTTTTTTTTGAGGCATTTCAAATGCTTGAAACCCAGGAAACTCTGGGTAGTAGGAAACTCAGATCTTCTGCAGCATTCACCCCTAATTGCCCTCACCCTTAGGCACATACACAAACACCTCCATTTTCTTAATGGTTAAAGTTTTCCTAGGATTCCAAAACAAAGTTCCAGCTTTCTCATATTCTCATAGTCTTCAGTTCCCTGAGATTAAACATTTCATTCATGTAATCATATGGTGTAAACATTCCTTTAAATTGGTAGTGCCCTACTTAAAAATAAGTTCAAAGCAGCAATAAATATTTTAGATATGTTTGGTCACTCCTGCCGTGAGTTATTGTCCTACAAATTCTATTCTCACTATAGAAGCTTTTGTAAAATTTTACATACTATATTTTTGTGCTAAAATTTTCTGGAATGATATCCTTTTCCACTAAATATAAAGAATCTCACATTAGTTTTACTTCTTCTAAATAATGCAGGACTGTAAGTTTAGTAATTTTACAAAGATTAGTCAATGCTTATTATCCCCAAATAATGGTCTTTTACGTGTTCCAACAGCAAATTGAACATGTGGTTTCAGAGTAATTGAGATTGGAGTAAATCCATATAGCTAATAAAACTTTCATTAATATTAAACTAAGTTTAGAAAATATTCAAGTGACTCTAAAATACATCATAATTTCATGTACACTAAGTATATTTTTTGCCAACTAAAAGTCATCAATAATTGTAACAATGCCAATTTTAATTGAATTTCAACTCCTTGTCCATATATATATATATATATTCTTTGTCTTGCTTTATATTGAAGCTTGTAAGAATTTTAGCAGTTTGAGAATTTAATCACCATAATTGACTTTTAATAGCTGGAATGCTGTTGACTCTCTCCCTTAAAAAAATGATTAATTCCTGAATCTGAGGAAGAGAAAAGCAGCCTCTGACCTCAGGAAACTGGCCTGACCCTTACAAGGAGGCCTCAGGATCACTGGGAGCTGGCCTGGGGCTCACAGCTCAGTCATGGTGTTCTCCTGTTGGACCTAAACAACCTCACAGAACACCAGCATCAGACAAGTCCACATGATGATGTGAGGTAAAAAAACACTATAATTTTGTCTAAGCACAGACAAAAGCAAGATCACTCTATACAACTTACCTGAACATTAACATCCTCCTTTACTCCTTATAGGAGTGACTGCTTCTTCTCTATCAATCACAGTTTTAGCCTAGGTCTAGTCGCCAAGTTGTGTCCGACTCTTTGTGAACCCATGGACTGTAGCCCACCAGGCTCCTCTGTCCATGGAATTCTCCAGGTAAGAATACTGGAGTGGGTTGCCATTTCCCTCTCAAAGGGATCTTCCTGACCCAAGGATAGAAACCCTGTCTCCTACACTGCAAAGTCTTTACCATCCAAGCTACCAGGGAAGGTCTAGTCCTAAATAAGATTAAGCTTAATCACAGAATTATTGCCAATCCTGACAGAGCCCAATCCAGAGCAAAGCTCTTCTTTGAACCCTTCCCCAAATCACTTAACCAGAGCTCTGATCCTACAGCAAGTCCTTTCTGAACCCTCTTACCTAGTCATCTCATGGTTCCTTCCTATCTCCCTCACAGCAGTGAGCAGTTAGCACCACCTTCTCAACTCCAGTTGTGTTCCTGGTGGTTTTTGGCAGGAGGGTATGATACATCCATAGCCCCCAAATTGTGACTATTGAACTAGTAGTTAAGTAAAAATGTAAAAGACCTGTGTAAACTGTAAAGTTCTGTCTAAAAGTTGATGTATCATGACTTCTAGGCTTAGAATTTTGTTCTCAGTAAAATCCTCCAAACCCACAAGTGGTTTTTAACATTCTACTTTTAAATATATATTTGATGAATAGTTCCCTTCCTAAATATAAAACATATGTATTTTCTACTCTACTCTACCCCTCCACTGAATAAAGATCCCATGGCTCTAAAGAGAAGTTAACTCTTCTTAAGAGTTTCCATTGTGCTTGGGTAATCTTTGTTCTAGTTCAGATTTTAAATTAGCATCTAAATTAATGGCAAGTCATATCCCTGTCCTCTCAAATAGTAATGGATCAATACTTCTTAGACATTATACTGCCAATTCTAAAAGGTAAGTAACATTTATTTTTCCTTTAGTTAGCACTTTTGATGGTAAAACTTTAAACCACTGGATGTAGCAACAAAAAGGGGGGTGGTTTGGTTCCATCCATTTGTTTCACTATCTTTTAATATCCATCACTTTACTTCTGTGTGTGCCTGAGGACCTTGATACAATGGATCCTTTTATTGCCATGGTACTGATTAGCATGAATAGATCTACATCCAGTCCCCAGTTCCCTACACCCAACAGATTAAATATGTATCTAGTTATCTTCTAGAACAGAATCTGCCACATCACTCTGACGTCTAGACGTGCTGCCCTTTCTGAACTATTTTTATTTGGAAAGGAATCCAAGGTTTCCAAATAACCAGATCTTCCACTTGGAAGATGCTGGGTGCTGGTTTGTGACCTTGCCTTATGTAAACATTTTAATATCGGATCCCTAAAATCCAGAGGCTCCCCCAAAGGGGATTAAAACATAATCCCCTCTCTGTTATCGCTGTAGTGGATTAACTCTGTTCTCTCTGCGGCTGGTTTGCTCCCTGAAGGCTACAACAAAAAGACTCAGCGCTCCTTAAACATGCTATGGAATTGGAAGTTGTAATTGGAGATTTCCAAAGGACAGGGGTAAAAATGACACACTATTAAAGCTGAATATTTCATGAGTGCCTTTCTTAAAGAAGGACCAGTTCGAAGCCCTTTTATAACCGCCCACCACCGACCCCCAGAAAAAAAAAAAAAAAAAAATCCCAATTCAGTAGAACGCGTTTGGAGTAAAATCAAAAGGAAACGCAGCCGCCTTTCAGATAGTCAGAGAAACAGGTAGCGGAAATGTGTTCCCCGTTAAAAGTTCACAGAATTGTGTAATTAAAATTCGTAATTAAAATTAATTGTGTAATTAAAATACCGTCTATTTCGGTCAATCAGTTTCTGTGGTTTTAATAACGGGTATCATGATTTTTACCGTTTTTTCCAATTTGTTTGGATATTTTAAACTGTTTTTTAAGAGAACGAAGCAGTTCGCCATTTTTAATGTTTTTGACCATTCATCGTCTCCAAACACCAGAATATTCTATGAAACCAGAGATCAGTAGCTTTCCGTGTTTAGAATGAGGACTTTGCTTAAGGTTCATCAAGGCCCAAGGATGGGTAGGAAGACACAGTTTCCGAGGTGAATCAGGTCACCTTCTTTCTCACCTCGCCCCAGTCAAGAGTAAACCTCCCGGATTTCTACCGAAGAGAAGTACGAAGAGTGGCCTCCAAACGAGCGACACGGCGGCTTAAGGGTTAAGGGAGCGGTTCTAACCGGCCGGAGCGCGGGGGGCTTCGGAGGAGCGCGCGCGCAGACCCTCCAATAAACACAAAGGAGGGCCTGGGGAATAGAAACCCAAATCCACTTGTAATCGTACAAGAGATTCGGGCATAATTACTTGAGCAACCTAGATTAAGATTGATGAGCCTTTAAAGTGGCGCTTCAGATCGACCGCCTAGCCCTTTGGAAAGAAAAACCTTATGGAGCCAAGGCGGACCCCTGACTCCGCTCGGCCCCAGCGGAAGCTGCCCGCCGGAGACCCGCGCCGGTAGCCGGGGCCGGGAGGGCTCCCCGGCTGCGGGCTTGAAGGGGCTGGGAAGCGGCAGAGTGAAAGCAGGGGCTCCTCGTGAGCCCGCCCCGGGCGGGCGGTCCCGACCGGGATGCAGGCTGACACCCAGTTTGCCCCACAGCCACACACACCACCACCCCCAAACCCCCGCCCTTTAAGCGCGACAGCCGGCCGATTCCTCCCTGGTCCTCCTGCAGCAGAAACGCCCGGCTTTGTGCAGGATGGTCGTGAACTCGGCGTGTGCCGCTCCCTGGAATCGTGGGCTCCGCCGCGGTCCCCGCACTCGGACGGGGACCAGGCCCGGCCTGCTCGCCGCGGTTCCGGCGGTGCGAACGGGTCTCCCCGCGAGGAGCCGCTGCTCGCGAGGGGCCCGGGCCTGAGCGGCCGCAGGGGACCTACCTTTTCATTCCTTTCCCTCTACTGTTACTGTGACTCATTTAAGTGTGTACTGGAGAGGGTGGGTTGGGGGTGAGGGGGGTGCGGGGGTAGAAGGGAATATAATGAGCCCTGGCTACAGAATAACGAATACATTTTTTTTTTTCTAAGTCTATATTTTAAGTACAGACTTGAGGGGAGCGAAGAATGTCCCCGCTCTACGGGGAATCTTAAAGGGGCAGTTAAGTAACCCCCTCCCCTTTTGAATTAATATTCTAATACGTAAGATTTTTAATTTTCGATTTTAACTCAGGTGGAAGGAATTCGAAGTAAGCACCTTAGTAGGCACACTTTCTAAAAATCTCTTTACTGAAGCTTAGTTTTTCTAGTCCCCAAAGTTGAGAAAGGGCACTTTGCAGATGCTCTTCTGAGAATCGTTTTGTTCAGTCGTCTTACAATTTCATAATGTTTGGCTTATTACAGGTGAGGAAAAAAATCACTGCTACAATTTTCCTGCTTTTCTGCATAAACAATGTATTTAACGTCCGCGTTTTGCGAGTGTATCGATGTGCGCGTGGGGATACCTTCCTGCAAGATGCAAACCCGTTAGTGCAGTGGGGTTTACATATTAGACCTGTACCTCTTCACATCCTCCCCCCCATCCTGGGGGGCCGCTGCTGCCCAGTGGACGGGATTTACACGTTGGCTGGTCTTTGGGGACCGTGCTGACTGCCCTGAGCGTCTCTTCCGAACGGAAAGCCCGTGCGTGCTCAATGGAAAATCAGGGCCTGAGAGAGTCATTCTGCACTTTTAAGTTGGTTAATGTCAGCGCCCCACTAACCATGTAGGATTTCTAGGCAGAGGTTGCAAACTTGCTTAGTGAGGGTCACTTATTCGATTTTGAGACCTCTTGGGTTTTTATAGAATTATTTATCTCCAGTCTGGTTATAAGAATGTGTAACAACTAAGCAGACCTATCTCACATGAAAGGAGCTTGCCGCATAATATAGACACTTTTTTTCAGTGCATGTTTAAAAACCTGAGGTGCCCTTCCGGGAGGGAGCAAGCAAGGGCAAAGAGGCACAGCCTGACTCCTCTGGTGCCTTCTTCTTTCAGGTCCAGTGGTTCTCAGCACTCCTGCCCAGCTCATTGCTCCTGTGGTAGTGGCCAAGGGGACTCTGTCCATCACCACGACCGAAATCTACTTCGAGGTAGATGAGGATGATCCTGCCTTCAAGAAGATCGACACAAAAGTGAGTTAAAATGATTCCGTGTGCAGTACTGGTGACTTTGTGGCAGGCAGGAAGTGGTTTTCAATTTTGCTTGGTTTTAAATGACAGTGGGGGAGGGGAGCACATTCCCATCCTCCTCATAGAAAATGAAATGAGTGAAATAACACTTGCTCTATTTTATGGGATTGGAGAATATAGTAACCATCTTAAATCCTGTTATTACATTTTAACAGTTTCTCTGTGCTAGTGCCTTTGTGTGCACTTGGGCAGATTTGGTAGTGAAGCCAGTTGCTCCCAAGTCCCTGGGGTACAGCATCTCAGATTCTCTGGGAAGACTGGGAAAGGGCTCATGGAATTTCTTACTAAGGTCACTTTTAATTTCCGAAAGTATACATTGAAGTATGAATCACTGTTTATTAAAAGATTGTAAGAAAACTATGGAGGGGCATTTAGATATAAATTCATCTCTATTATTACATCCAGTTTTCATTTCCTGAAATAAGAATGCGTTTTATATGTGAATTTAAGAAGAGAAATCGATTCTCCGAGAAGCGTTGCTTTAAAATGTGTATACATAGTATGTATTGGTGCTCAGATGTTTAAAGATGAGGTCTTCTGTGGTTGTAGTGCTGGACAACATATATTTGGATGATTTGAAATGCATAAGTATTTGTTTATTATATTTTATTTTGTAAAACTTAAAACCTGAGTATTCAGCAGCTCTATACCTCTGAAGTTTCTTCTGAAATCAATTCCATTGTTGTTTTAACTTTTATGTTACTGTGCCATTTGTAAACTTTTTTTTCCTGAGGCTATCAATTCAAGAACATAAGTCATGCTAGATAAACAAGCATCATTTTACAAAAATCTGCCTTTAAAGTATTTTTCAGAGGCAGTTGTTCTAAAATAGCAAAAAACAAATACTCCCAAAGATCCAAAACTTTATTATTTGTGTTTAATTTATATATAGAAGCAAAACATTATAAAATGCTATTTGTGGAATAGCAATTAAAAGTCTCAAATTTACCTGCACCTGAATTAACTAACCAGGGCCCATAGGTGATTAGCCCCTCCCAGACGTGTTGACTCTTAAAATACTCTGGAGGATAGTCACAGGACTTCTTTTATTTCTAGCTCCAAAAGAATAGAATTTTGAAAATGAGTTTGAATGTAGTGCATTTGATTTTAAATCATTTAAAGTTTGTCTTTATGCTCTTATCATTGGCTTGCTCTATGAAGTAAACGGTAATTTTGGATTTCTGATTAATTTATCCTGCCTGGAACCCTTACTGCATAAAATAAGGTTTGACATATATTAGGTCAGAAATTATCTTCATTTTATTAGCATAGTTTTCATATACAAATTTCAAAAGTTTTATTAGGACTTTGTTAAGTTCATTTTTCTCGGAGTTTGTCTGATTTTTAACTCAGCAACCATGACTGTCATGACATATTTCATCCTTATAGTGTCAAAAATTCTACATAAATAATTAACCCAAAATAGCAGGCTTTCAAAGGTAGATTTAAATTGTTTCTGTTGTCGAATGGAATAGTCTTATAAGTAAGTCAGAAGCTAACAGTAGATCATTATATTGTGTACCTATACAAAAAGAGCTTTTTGCCAATATTTTAAGGTTTTATTTTTAATTATTTCATTAGCATATTTCTCAAAATGTTTAAAATATTCAAGTGGTTCAGTTTTCAAATTTAAGGATTACATCTTTTGACAGGAAAACAATTTAAAGTGAGACACAACAAGTTTTATTTTACTTCATTTATTAGCTTCTAATTAAATAAAAACCAGCAACAGAAATTAAAATCTAAATCACAAAAGTAATTATCCAGTGTATTTCAAGTGCATTTTTCAAATATATAATTCAGATATTCAAGCGTTATTATATAAGCTGAATTCAAATTTCTTTGAATATATTTAAATAACATTTCAAGTATATTTATGGAATGTTAGAAATAGAACAAGCAATATATTTGAAACAAAATGTAAACTTTTTAAAGTTCAGACACTTTTAAAGACAGATAAAAGTACCAGGAGGAAATCTACCTTTAAATTATATCTTTGTTAGTGGAAAATGTCTGGAACATCCAAAATGCCAATTTAACTTTTGTTCACCAAATCACAAAACACCAACATCCACACTTTCAAAGACAATGTGAGATCACAATATTTGTTACAAATCAAAATATACATTACACTTTTCCTTCAGATGGCATATCCAAATCATGTTTACTCACAGCCAAGATTGCTATAATCCTCTGATAGTTAGCATTCACAGCGGTCTTGCGTTACAGCCAGGCTGTTTTCCGGGTGTTCCTGTGTACTTTTCAAGGGCGATAGGAAATCCTTTGTAAAGAAGTCTTCTAATACTTGTGGGTTTGGGGTGTTCTCCATCTGCTCTCCCTACTTTTTCTCCCCTTGAAGGGGTGGGTGAGATGATGCCTTAAGCGGTTGCCTTAGCACTCCTTTTGAAGGAAGAGATTGTTTGCACTGCTGAGTGGAATATTAGATAGGAATCGAACAGGAAGTTTACACTGCATGAGAACTTTTCAGAATGAATAGTATAATCACATTTCGGCTCTCGATTAAAATTGTCCTCTAAAGTTTCTCTAAACTTTTCGGGTTGGTCAGGATCTCCCTCGCCAGTCGCCACGTTTGTTTGGCAGCGTTCTCTAGAGCCGAGTGAGGTTTGCCTTGAAACAGATCTAAGTTCGGTAGGAAGTAGTGAGGACAGCGCCGGCACTGCAGGCAGGAGATGAGTTGCAGCAAAATCCCGTTCAGCCTGTCACCCAGGCAGGACTCGTCCCAGTCCGACTCCCGGGGATGCTTCTCACACTCGTAGGAAACCAGAGTCTTCATGTGGTAGTTGTTAAGGGGCTGGCCCGGCAGTTCCAGGTGACGATCCCGCAAGGTTTTGAGGATGGAGAGGCATTTCTTCCTGCAGCCCCCCATCTGCAGTCTGTTCTCCGCTTCCGCGAACTGCAGCACCCAGGCGTCGCTCTCGGCCGAGCTCTGCTTGCCGGCCAGGGAGTGGCACTCCTTGGACAAGAGATTGAACCCTTCCGCTTTGACCTCTGCCACCCGGTTGGGTCCCGGCCAGGGGATGTGGGGAAGTGGCCAGTGGGCAGCACTCCTGGGCCAGATCCCGGTGCATTTAAAAGCCGGGGTGATCTGCACCACGTACCTGTCTCGGATCCTCAGTTTCACTTCGCTGGTGTCCGCCACCATCTTTACCACATCCCTGTAGCTACACTTGTCTACCGCCTGAGCCACCAGCGTCTGAAACCTGGACCGGATTTTGCGCGCCGAGAGGTAGCCGGAGGCAGTAATGAATTCCACCCAGAGCGACATGCTCCTCTTGCGGCCGTCGCTCAACTTGAGCACGGCGCAGCCGGGCAGCGAGCCGTCGTCCACAAAGTTGAACACCCCCATCTGGTTAAGGTAAAGCACCACTTCGAATTCGGTGGGGGAGATGACCTCGAGGCCCTCGTAGCGATTGTCCATCTCGTTGAGAGAGCTGATGAACCGGGGCTCCTGCACCTCCACCTCCTTCAGGACGTCGGAAACTACTTTGCAGACTTCCCGGATGGTTTTGGCAATGGCAGCTTTCCTGGCTTGGCATTTTTCGTTGTAGTATTTATTCAGATGGTAAACCAGCTTGGCCTGGGCCGCTATCATGTTGGGGCAGAGATCCGGGTTGTACACCGGAGTCTCGCAGTAAGCTGTGGGATCCAACGCGGCTGCTAGAG
The DNA here is from genome assembly GCF_003369695.1 of Bos indicus x Bos taurus. NCBI lineage: Eukaryota > Metazoa > Chordata > Mammalia > Artiodactyla > Bovidae > Bos > Bos indicus x Bos taurus. The sequence continues at coordinate 25,719,409 of NC_040087.1, read as the reverse complement.
CTGGAGCCAACTTCGGTGGAGAAACGGGCCGCGGCGCTCGGAACTGTACCAGAAGCGTCTCTCCGAAGTGCGGCGGCGGCCGGGGACTCCCTCGCGCTGTTCTCCCCTGCCTTTTATCTTTGAGCCCAGCCGGCCTTAAAGTGAAAGGTTGTTCTCCCCCCACCCCTTCTCTCTCTCTCTCTCTCCGTCTCTCTTCCTCTTTTAAAGAATCCTTCCTTGTGTGAGAGAAACGCGTGCAGAGATCACCTCAGTTATAAAAACAAAAGTTGCGGTGAGACCCAGCAAAGCTCTTCCAGTAGTCAAAATAATCAACCCTTTCCGTATTTATTTACGCTTGCCCGTGATCATGGTGTGTGCCGGGCTGTGAATCGGACGGAGAAAAAGTGTGCTGAGTGTGCGTCGGGGGTGAGTGTGCGCCTGTGTATATGTCAGAAGAAGCTGCTGTTGGTTTGTCTTAAGAGCCCAGATGCACTCGTGTGGAAATTATAAAGGCAGGGCCAGGCAGGCTGGCGGCCAATCGCCACTGGGCTCGTCACGACAGCCTCCGTCAGCTCCAGCCCGGCTAATTAATCCCCCCTCTTGGATATAGGCACACAAACTAAAGGTAGGAGGCTGCTGCTGGGCAGAAAACCACCCAGGCCACCTAGACAGTTTTGGAAATCAGGAGGAATCTCTCAGCTTTGGTATTAATTGAAGCATATTGACGTTTTGAAAAGACTTGGCAAAGTGGTTCTCTTCTGTGCTGAAAAACCCTGCTTGTCTTTTTAACCAACGAAATGCAAATACAGGTGTACTAATGGTCATCCATCAATTGGTGAATTAGATGGGGTTTTCTAAAACAAAAGTCACTAACTTGCATTTAGAGTGAGATAATTAACGCCTGTTAATCCTGGAGGTCTTTTTGAATGCAGGTTGGGAGTTTGCTCTTCAGTGTATATGCAGGCTGGTTTTGGATGGACTGATACCAGTGTAATTTTCTGGATGTTCCCATATTAGAATGATTTTTTTTTATGTTATGCAGTGTTTTACCTATGTTTTTCTCCTCATTTGAAGTTGTTGAAAGGAATCTGAAAATGATTGCTGTTAGATGTTGTCTACTCCAGTTTAAGTTGGGATGTTTAAAAAATGTTTAGTACACCCCTCCCCCCATCTGCAGTCCTCTTTGTACTTTGATAGACTTGCCCAACATTATAACCAGGACACTAACTTTTTGTACGCACTGGCAGACATATCTGTGAAAGAAAACTCTCTGAGATTCAGAGATTATCTTAATGTGAGTTCATAATGAGGTGTGTTTGAATACATGACAGTTCAGGAGAGGTCATGGAGATGAGACCTAGGGGCAGATACCTATCCTGAAAATTTATGTGTTCGGGCTTTCTGTCTTGTCTACAGATGTGTTAATTTAGGATGTATCTTTTCTCCTAAGGGATCTTTAGTGGTCATCTGACAGCAGACTTCTGATTTTATAATATTGCAATGACTTAAGGGAAATGGTTAAGATTTTTAAAGAAAACTAATTTGCAGTCACCTGGGATTTTAAAATTTACATCATTTTTTAAAAAAAACTTTGAAAGAAATCAATATTTTTAAATTTGGGAATCTAAAAAAGGAGGGCAAAATGGATTTATGTAGAGCTTTTTTTCCCCCCTGCTGGTACCAACTGCGTGCTTGATGTACTGGAAGTGGAAGAAATACTACTTAGGGGTTCTGTAGTTTTTAAACCTAGGCAGATTTTTAACACCCTACCTTGAATTAAGACTATTTCCAGCAAAATCCTATAATTCCTGGAACAGGTTTGTAGTCACTTTCTTTCAGAGCCACTTGTAACAAGATCTTGTTCAGGGCTCCCACTTTCTACTCAAGCGTTTGAATTTTTTTTTTTTTTTTTTCCTTTCTTCTTTGCACAGGTACAGCATCATACTTTTTGTTATCCAAGGGTGGTAGATTCCGATTTAGCTTAAAACAGTATATTAGATTCGGGGCCCACAGCATCCACCTACTCTGTTCCCCAAGAACCTTGCACCCCTTTAGGAGCAGGGATTGGGCGTAACCGCCAGCCCCTCCCTACTTTGGCACCGAGGCGGGTGAACGCATACTACCTTTTGGCAGTTGGAAGAGAAGGAAGAGGAGGCAAGTCACCGCCGGGGAACCTGCGGCCACGAAGACGAAGATGTGCCGGTGGTCTCTGGGGGAAGCCACCTCTGTCCCCACCCAGTGCAGGTCCCGCGTGCTCCCTGCCGGTCCCGCGGCCCTACGCTCCCTGACCATCCTTCTTTCCTCTATCTGCTCCATGTCCCATAGGTTTTGTGTGTGCGCTCTTATGTGGTATGTGAAAACCTTATTAAGGGTCCCGGGTTTCTCCACGTTTGCTGCAAGTGTTCTGCCCACGCTCCCCGCCGCCGCCCGGGCGCACGTGTGGTCGCGGCCGAGCCCGCGCTTTCTGGTCCCGGGGTCGCGGGGCCCTTGCGCCCAGCGCGCTCTCCCTTGGGTTCAGGTCAGAGTGGCCGTTGTTTTCTTGGGCCACCTGCAAATGCCCCCAGTTGCCGAAGACCTGAGGCAGCCTGGGATTCGGAGGCCCCGAGGCCGTTCGGGGGACCGCGGCGGCGGCCGTCCGGGTGGGTCGGACTCGAAGGACTCGAGGCGCGCCGGGCGGTAGCGCTGGAGCCAGGCGCGCAGGTGGCGCATCTTCGGGGCTCACTGTGCGGCTTAATTGGGTTAAAGCAGAGCTAAACGCCAAAGCACTTTGTGCAAACTAATTGGTGTAAGCAAGGCCTTTTCACTAACGATTTGCACTTTGAAGAAGAAAAATGGATGGTGAGAAAAGGACTAAAAACTCGTTAGTCCTAGCGTGTTCCCGGGAAGTGAAGTCTTTGGGCTTCAAGGACGCTGGGACCGTGTTTCCTGAGCTGCTTCCTTCAGCACCCTTCACGCTGGGAGCTGACAGTGATTTACATAACATAGGATTCACCCACCCGCTCTCATCACCGCGGGTGAACTGGGCGCCCTAGAATAATACTCCCGCGCAAGTATTGCTTGTTGCTGCAACACCGTGATTTTCTGTTACACTGAACACGTGAAATGAATTGCCTTCTGTAGCTGATCCTTCCAGTGATCTCAGACACCTCTCATTGTTGAAGGGAAAATTAAACTGTTCTGAGGAGTGTGCTTTCTATTCCCCCCCACCTTTTTTTTTAATTGAAATGACCTATGGAGAGGAACTTAAAATATATAGTACGCTTTTGTGTAATTCTGCTGATTTTCAGCTAGGCTTTGGAGATAGATCTGATTTGTTGGAGCGATGTATTTAACAATTTTAAAGTAATTTTTATAAAATATCATTTGACCTATGGAACTAATTATTTTATATGGTTGTGTAATGCACGGAAATAGCTTAAAATCAATTTTATTTACTTGTGAAAAGTTCATAAAACAGCTCTAATGACACCAGTCTTGTATATATACATTTTTTTCACTATAAACATAATCATAGTAGTTAGTATTAGAATGAAAGCTTGTGTGTGTCCAATGCTTCAGGATATAAATACTTAATTGTTTTCATTGATATGCTGTGCAGACATCTTTGACAAGAGCTAATAATAGAATGATAATTGAAGAAAACTGACCTAATTGAAGAAAAGACCCCAAGAATCTCAGGATTTAATGATTGTTTGAGATGCTCATATTTGAGTGGTATTTGGGATATTAAGGTCTAACCAACTTGACTTTTCCATTTCACTTAGTTCACTAGGTGGCTTTGATTTAGAATGTTCTATTATTTTTAAAAAATGGAGAAAATCACAAGCACACCATTGTCAAAAATTGTAGGAATGTTAATGAATATAAAATAATTAAATATTGTGATCCTTACTACTTCCAAGCATTTAAAATAACAGTGGCGAAATAACTTTTTTCTAAAGTGGTATTTCGTAGGTAACTTATTCTCCCTTCTGTAAACCTACATAACTTATATGGGACACACAAAATAATGGGCAAAGAGACACCCCATTAGATTAAAGAAAAACTCTATTATGTTGAGAAATGTAGGAATGCAGGGTTTCTTTTTTTTTATCTTAATTTAAATATGAATTACATGTTCATAAATTTAAGCAATTGTGACCTTTCATCTGGAAAAATGTATCTGTTAGTTAGAGGTTATGCACACACATATTAAATGCACAGATAGATACTGTTCTGTTTTTTCATTATCTGCTGGCTGCTATTCTACTCACAAGTATTCACGAATATAAAGTTCTATTTTTTTAATATGTGCTTATTACACTGGGGAGATAAAAAGAATATGAAGTTGAGTTTATTAAATTATTTATCCCTACTGCTGGAGTGGTTTTGAAGGCTCATTGTACACATCTGATTTCTTCCCCTGCCCCCACCACCCCCACCCCGAACCCACCTCCTCTTTTTTTAAAATGCACCTAGGCTATTTCATCTGTTTCATTCTGCCAGACACAATATATTTCCTTTTTAACACTGGAGAAATTAAAGACAGATATTTGTGCAGGATTTTCTTTATGTGTCACATTAAATAAAAATAGACGGAGTTTTTCTGGTGATGTGATTTGATGGTGCATCTATACCTTTCTTTCTATTGTGACTCCTTATGTAAGAATACTTGAAACAAAATAGCTTGAAAGCTTCAAAAGTTTCAGTGAGTTCTTAAAATAATTATTTCATATTTTAATATCGTCTATGGCAAAGGAGAGCAGAGAATTGAGATCGTTGTTGGCACGATTTAGACCCTATTTTTCTTTAACCAGAGTATCTTGATAATTGTGGTTACATTTAAAAATTATTTTCTTAATTCTTCACTTGAATATTCTAGACTGTTGCCTCAGTTTTCCTCATTCCCCTAATACATGATCATACAGTCACAATGGTAGCAGGGAGTACTCTTTTTTTTTTTTTTGCTTACTTTGTTGCTTAGAAAATTTGTTATTGGTCTTAATAAATGTTGAAAGTAATTTTGAGATTAAAAATAGAATTTGGAAGTGTACTTAACCAGAATCATCACCACTGCTAGATTTGCACATTTGAGTGATTCTGGATAACTCTGGCCAAAACCTTTCTTTTGGTAGAAAAAATAAATTTAAGCCTTGATTATTCAGATCATTGTCTCAGTTTCCTCACTTATTTTGAATGTAGACACAGAGATGCAGGATATTTTAAGTTGTATCTGTAAACTGACAAATTTAAGGGGCAGGGTTATCAACCAAAAGATTTTCTTATGGTTCACAATGAATTGTGATCTCTAACTGTTTGCAAACATTTAAGGGTAGTGAGGTTAATCAGTCATTTATTGATGAGTATTACGGAGTGTTCCAACATTCCAGTTCCCCATTGACCCTTTAGAAAGTCACCATTATCTTTATAAACTGTAAAATTTAAATTCATTTTACTAGATTTCAACTTATGTTTTTAATTTGGATATAGTAAACATGTTGTGACATAAATGGACTCGTGATTCTTCTCCATATGAATATATGAAAATTAGGTATTCCTCAAACCATCACTGACATGGATTTATAGACATTCATGCATATGGCTGTATCCTCAGTACTCTTAGTACAGTACAGTTTTATTGCACTTAGAGAAAACAATGGAATCAGATGTGATTAGCGTCTGTTAATCTGTCCATCTGTAGTGGGTCATCCAGGATTGCATACCTCTCATTACTGTCCAGACTGTATGTGATTAGCCACTGAAAACATTCTTCGTAACCTTGAGACTAGAATACAGGATGTAGATAATCAGCTTATAGTGACTGCATGTCTGAAGTAACATTTTCTGTTACTAATTTACAATTTTGGAGCTTATTTCTTAATTAGCAAAGTAGTTCTTCTAAAATAGGGTTTTTTTTTAATGATCAGTTAACTGGAGTAATAATTTAAAATAATAATTGCATTAGTAAAACCTATTACCTTTTGTCACATATATCAAATAAAATAAATACTTTATAGCAAAAAAAGGAAATCAGTTTATGAATAGCAATTTCTTGGATAACTTTACATACTGATACAGATTATAACCATTTTCTGAGAGTAGAGCACCTAAATAATATTTAATTTCCACTTCCGTATAATTGCTTTCATGATACTAGTAATATACATTTTAGTATACTTATCTGAACTATTACTATTATTTAGTACTCTGTGTACTATTTTCATGAAAGCACAATTTTTCCATGTGATTTGTCAAAAATATCAAGTCAAGAGTACTAATAAGTTCTTACTACTTTTTAATCTCAATATGTTTGTTTTATCTAAACATCTAGATCAAATCAAAAACATGAAGGACATAAAGAATTTGTAAGACATCGTGTCTCTGATAAAAACTTGTGAACCTACTGGAAAAAGTTATAGCATTATTATTTTTATGGGAAATCATTTTTATTATGAAAGTCAGGTTTATTATGCATATTTTGCATATGTACTGTTCTAGTCTATGCTTTTTCAATATGAATGTTCCAGTCTATGAGTTCTGACAAATGTATAGAGTTGTATAACATCTGGCACATAGAACATTTCCATGGACACAAGAAGTTGCTTCATGCACTTAATTTTTTTTTACTCGTAAATTTTATGATTCATTTATAATGAATCTGGGTGTTTTAGTTTTATATCAAAAAACTTTAGACTATAAACACCTTTAGTTATTCCCCTAGAACTTATTATCTTAATCATGATTCTATTTTAAGACCAGTTTTAATCAGAGAGTCCCAAAATAGACTCAAAATATAAAGTGCTATTTCAGATACACAGGCAATAGGTTAACAGTTTTTATTTTACATGAAAGTTGTTTAATTTTACTATGTGACATTAAATGGTTAGTAAAGGATTCATTTTCACAGGTACTGGTAATATTTGTTATGCTCACATGAATATATATATTAGATTTAGGAGTATAGTTTACAGTTTACACATCAAAATGCATATTAAGTTCCTTATGTAAGTTAGCAATATTTGTAACATTACTAGCTTTATGTCTTTGGAGAAGTAAATCTCTCAACATTTGCATTGTGTATTACCTTACATTTTCAGTAAATTAATCCTCCCTTGATGGTGGGGGATGATGCCAAAGGGTTTACTAGAGCTAATATTCATTAATATATACATATTCTTGGAACATATGCTTCAAATCCTAATTTTGTATAAATATACATTGCCATTTAAATTTAAATAGTTATAAATATTCCAAACAAAGAATTCTTAAATTGTAATAGTACCAACATCTTCATTGATAATGATGCCCTCTCAAGTATTTTGCTCTTTTACAACTTGGAATAGTACAACTAGTCTTCTCTTTCTGCCCTCAAGATATAAAATTATTTAAATGGTTTCTGTTTTCTATTTTAATTTGGCAATTACAATAGGAATTTTAATGTTATGCATGCTTACAGGCCTATTAAGAAAGAAGTTATTGCTTTCTTAATAATCTTAAACCATTTTTAGGAAGTACACTCTTTTTATGGTTTGCAAAATAGCCTGCTCATACGCACACACACACACACACACACACACACACACACACAGTCTTTCAGATAGTAAAAGGTTGAATTGGCTTCTATACATTTTTATGTTAACCTGTTAAAAGGAAGCAGCCTCTAAATACAGGATTCTTGTCTCCACCAGAATTTAATATCACATCTGCAAGATTATTCTGTAATAACCCTTATAGTTTTCAATAATACCTTAGGAGATTGCAGCTAAATGGATTTTTAAAGTAATAATAACTAAAGGGTCCAACAGTATTTATCCAGTCATATATACTGTGGCAGTTTTGAATGTCATACACTTTTAATTGTAAAATTGAGAAGTTTAAACATTACTAGTTATCCTGTCCATATAAATAAAAATATATTGCTCAGTCCCTCACATACAGTCCCTCACATACATCATGTGCATGTGTATACAGAAAAACGCCTTCACTTACTTAAAACTGTTTTCACTTTTTGCAGCAGACCAAGGTCACGTGTTTGGTTTTTTTTTTTTGCAACATGAACCTGTGTTTGATAAACGAATAACTCACTGGGAGGAAAAATGTGGGTTTTTTGATTTGGGGGTTTGGGTTTTTGCTGTTGTTGTTGTTGGTTTGTCTCCCCCTTTTACTAGCAGACTCAGTTCTTCATTTGTTTTGCTTTCCACGCTGCATTACCACAGTTTTCCCCTGTGTGCATCTGCCAGTGTACAATTTAGCCACGGGCATCTGTAGACCTTGTGGTGATCAGTATTGCAGGCAAAAGCCATATGTGTTTAAATAAAAAAAAATCTCTTTATTTCATTTGCTGTTTTAACTGGATGGATAACTTTTGTGCCTCAAGACAGAAGAAGAAAAAATACAGAAATAATTAATTGCCTCTATTCTTGAGGCAGTTTCATTTCCCCCTCCAATATGGAATGCTTGTCAGCTTTCCTGATAAATGACTGCATGTATTTGCATAGATTTTACATTAACACAAAAATTAGTTTTATTTGTAGAAAACTAGTTTACATAATAATATAAAACCTAGTGTTATTGATTATGTTTCCAAGCATTGATGATTTTTTAAAGGGATTGTAGCCTTCTTATTTTTCAAAGATCTGATCAACCTATTTCTTAATATAATCTTACTTTTTGCTTTATATGTTTTGCACTGTATGAAGCAAACATGCTTATAAACTGTTAAAATTTGAAAACTAGTTTATAGGTGTATTAACCACAACTGTTTCAGACCGTGGCTAGTAGCACTCATTTGGTAAAAAGATTCTGGTTTTAAACTTTTGCCGAGGAATATTTTAAAATATGTTTTATCAACTGTACATACCTCCAACAGTTGGAGGATTTCATCTGTGCAAATGATTTTAGTTTTCATATTCATTTTATCAAAAGGTTGTGTAGTATATTGAGTGTGTATACTTGAGCTCACTCCTAAGACATTATGCATTGTTTACAACCAAATTTAAAACATGTCTGAGAAGTATACTTTCTATCTTCAGTCTGTTTTCTTAAATATACATAATCAATTGATCACTTTAATGTAGCCTTTAAAAAAAAAAAAAAACCACTCTGCTGGAGCTATTTGGGTGCTGAAACAATTCTCCCCCTCTAAGTGGCAGGCAGTAGATGTTTATTCATCCTGTAATCTGGCATCTTGTTGTCTAGAGGCAACCTGCTAATTATGTGCTATCATTGTATTATCCATGTTATGGAAAATCTAAATATGTTCACTGTTGTTAGTTACATCACAAAGCTTTTCATAAAATATACTTGATCCTCAAGAAACCTGCTACACTTAATGGCAACCTAAACCAAGAGTGTCTCTGCCACCCCTTGATTCTGGGACACCCTGGGTGCCAGCTGTCACAGCTCAGCTAATGATGACAAATGCCCCTCTCTATGCAGATTGCAGAGCTTGCAGGCTGCCGTGAAAGGCAACCAGATTACCTTTCTTCAGAGAGTAACTTAACCTTTTAAACTCATGTCAGAATGAAATTATCAGCTGGGATAGTTTCAATATCTGTATCTTTAAAACTAAAAAGTCAGAGCATTATCAAATTACATGAGCTCACTTTTTAAGAAAATGTTCCAATTTTTAAATAATTTATGTTGCTTTACCCTTAAATGGCTCTGATATTCTTAAATCAGAAAGTCTAGGAAAGATATACTTCATAACCACACTAGAGCGTCAACCCTGAATATAACTCAAGTAGTGTGAATTATTGATAAAATTATCCAGATTGTTTGGACTAGAAAACAGGCTAGTGAAATTTTGGGGAAAAATTTTTGTTTTCCTTTTCTTCACCTGCATGATAAAGCCTCTGTTCTCCTGTTATATGTACAGGCCCAGCCCATTGCAGATAAATGATATATTTTTCTAAAATTCTATGGATTATAACAAAATTACATAGAGAATATTTGTTACTGATGATTGTTTTCTCTGTTTTCAAACTTGATCTTTTCTTCTAAGTTGCTGATTTGTGCTGCAGAAATTTATAATATTATGATGCATCTACTACATGCTGAAAACGTTAATGAATACTATTAACCATAATGTAGTGCAGGGGTATGTTGCCTGTTAAATTCAATACTTTACAGTTTCAAATGCAATACCTTACAGTTGCAACAAGCTTTTCAATTTATAAAAGACTTTTATATGCATTTATTCATCTGATACTTAAAATAATTCAATGATTTGAGAGATGGGTGATAAGGACTAGGGACTACTACTTAATGAACATTTAATTTCCTTTAATCTTCACAAGTATTAGTTCCCATTTACAAATGAAGGGACTGAGGTTTAGAAAGATTAAGTGTCTTACCAAGGGTCATAAAAGCAATTGTAGACCAAGGGCTGTCTGATCGCGACTGCACTTGGCAGTACAGAATCTAGACTGTATACTGTGTGTGTGTGTCTGTGTGTGTGCATCCTTCCCAGGGGGTATTGGGGGAAAAGAATCCGTCTGCCAATGCAGGAGCCTCGAGACATGGGTTCAATCCCTGGGTTGGGAAGATCCCCTGGAGTAGGAAATGTCAACCCATTCTAGTATTCTTGCCTGGGAAATCCCATAGATAGAGGAGCCTGGCGGGCTACAGTAGGGTTGCACAGAGTCGGACATGACTGAAGCAACTTAGCATTTAACATATATATATAACTAAAGTCATGCTCAAAATTCTCCAAGCCAGGCTTCAGCAATACGTGAACTGTGAACTTCCAGATGTTCAGGCTGGTTTTAGAAAAGGCAGAGGAACCAGAAATCAAATTGCCAACATCCACTGGATCATCGAAAAATCAAGAAAGTTCCAAAAAAACATCTATTTCTGCTTTATTGACTATGTCAAAGCCTTTGACTGTGTGGATCACAATAAACTGTGGAAAATTCTGAAAGAGATGAGAATACCAGACCACCTGACCTGCCTCTTGAGAAACATATATGCAGGTCAGGAAGCACCAGTTAGAACTGGACATGGAACAACAGACGGGTTCCAAATAGGAAAAGGAGTACATCAAGGCTGTGTACTGTCACCCTGCCTATTTAACGTCTATGCAGAGTACATCATGAGAAACGCTGGGCTGGAAGAAGCACAAGCTGGAATCAAGATTGCCGGGAGAAATATCAATAACCTCAGATATGCAGATGACACCACCCTTATGGCAGAAAGTGAAGAGGAGCTAAAAAGCCTCTTGATGAAAGTGAAAGAGGAGAGTGAAAACGTTGGCTTAAAGCTGAACATTCAGAAAACTAAGATCATGGCACCCAGTCCCATCACTTCATGGCAAATAGATGGGGAAACAATGGAAACAGTGTCAGACTTTATTTTTTGGGGCTCCAAAATCACTGCAGATGGTGACCGCAGCCATGAAATTAAAAGACGCTTACTCCTTGGAAGGAAAGTTATGACCAACCTAGATAGCGTGTTGAAAAGCATAGACATTACCTTGCCAACAAAGGTCCGTCTAGTCAAGGCTATGGTTTTCCCAGTAGTCATGTGTGGATGTGAGAGTTGGACTGTGAAGAAAGCTGAGTGCTGAAGAATTGATGCTTTTGAACTGTGGTGTTGGAGAAGACTCTTGAGAGTCCCTTGGACTCCAAGGAGATCCAACCAGTCCATCCTAAAGGAGATCAGCCTTGGGTGTTCTTTGGAAGGATTGATGCTGAAGCTGAAACTCCAATACTTTGGCCACCTCGTGCGAAGAGTTGACTCATTGGAAAAGACTCTGATGCTGGGAGGGATTGGGGGCAAGAGGAGAAGGGGACCACAGAGGATGAGATGGCTGGATGGCATCACTGACTCGATGGACATGAGTTTGAGTAAACTCCAGGAGATGGTGATGGACAGGGAGGCCTGGCGTGCTGCGATTCATGGGGTCACAAAGTGTCAGACACGACAGAGCAACTGATCTGATCTGATCTGATGCACGAATACATACATGTATGTCCTGTCTATACCCAGAGATAATGTTAGCATCCTAAGGGAGATCAGTCCTGAGTGTTCATTGGAAGGACTGATGTTGAAGCTGAAACTCCAGTACTTTGGCCACCTGATGTGAAGAGCTGACTCATTGGGAAAGACTCTGATGCTGGGAGGGATTGGGGGCAGGAGGAGAAGGGAATGACAGAGTATGAGATGGCTGGATGGCATCACTGACTCAATGCACATGAGTTTGGATGAACTCTGGGAGCTGATGATGGACAGGGAGGCCTGGCACGCTGCGATTCATGGGGTCACAGAGTCAGACACGACTGAGAGACTGAACTAAACTGAACTGATGCTGGGAAAGATTGAGGGCAGAAGGAGAAGGGGACGACAGAGGATGAAATGGTTGGATGGTGTCACCGACTCAATGGACAAGAGTTTGGGTAAACTCTGGGAGCTGATGATGGACAGGGAGACCTGGCGTGCTGTGGTCCATGGGATTGCAAAGCGTCGGACACGACTGAGCGACTGAACTGAACTGAACTGAACTAGGATAGCATCACCAAGTTAATGGACATGAACTTAAGCAAACTCCAGGAAATGGTGGAGGACAGAGGAGCTTGGAGTGGTGCTGTCCTTGGGGTCGCAAAAAAGTCAGACATGATTTAGTGACTGAACAATAACAACAATAAGGATGTAAGGGCCTTCCCATGTGGCTCAGTTGTAAAGAATCCTCTTGCCAGTGCAGGAAACACAGGTTCAGTCCCAGGGTCAGGAAGATCCCCTGGAGAAGGAAATGGCAACCCACTCCAGTATTCTTTCCTGGGAAACCCCAAGGACAGAGGAGCCTGGTGGGTTACAGTCCGTGGGGTCACAAGAGTTGTACTCAACTTAGTACTAAACAGCAACTAGGATGTAAGTGTTATTCTGAAGAGAAGCTGCAGACTTAGGTTTACATTAAAAATATGATTGATTAATTTTATTAAAGATTGCATTCTTTTTAGGAGGTTTTTAATAAGTTAATATTCAGACACTTTTTATGTTACAGATTTTCATTTTATGGTATTATATCAATCTATTCCTTAGGGAGAAACTACTTAGGAAATATGCATAGACTATCTAATAAATATCAAATTGGACTAATTCACCTAAGAACCACTTCATTGTCCAACCTAAGTTTAATGGGATATATCTTTATGAAAATGACGAGGAAAAATAAGTCTTCCACAATTACTTATCTGTATACTGTTTTTATACATATGGTTTTACTCTGTGACATCAGTGAGTTATATAAGCCACAATATTGTACATCTTTCAATTCAAGACACATTGAAAACTCCTTTTATCATGAATTTAAATGCAATTATTAAAAAAAAAATAAATGCAATTATTTCAAGAAAGCTGTCTGAATACAGACTGTTTTTATTCCTCAATAAAAGCTTTTCTTTAGTATAGATACTACAGGATTTTTATCAGTGATATATCTGATGTTATAAATGGTCTATCTGTATTTTAGTTATAGAATTACTTATAATTACTAGTAAATAGTAATGATTAATATGTTGTAAGTATTCCACTGTATGTAAGAACTATATATACTAGTATGTAGTAAATTTTAAATTTTACAGTGATCATTTTATTAAAATGTACCAAGCAACAACAACTAAGATTTAAGGGGCTTGCATGGTGGCTCAGACATGGCTTTGGAGTAAAGAATCTGTCTGCAATGCAGGAGACCTGAGTTCAGTCCCTGGGTTGGGAAGATCCCCTGGAGAAGGGAATGACAATCCACTCCAGAATAGAATCCTGGAGAATTCTATGGGCAAAGGAGCCTGGCGGCTACATGGGATCACAAAGAGTCAGATAAAACTGAGCGAATAACACACACATAGACACACCAACCAATTACAGCTGGGAGTTAGAAACTAATTCCACCTCATAAGGAGGCATTTTGTATGAGAGCAGGAGAGAACATTAGAGGAGAATATAATACAAGCCTCCTCATTAACTGTCTGGATCTTCTCTATGACATTTCTACAAAGTGCTCATCCAGCCTGTTTTTACCCCTGTTGATGAGAAATTTGTTTTCTACGCAGATGGATACTCGCACTTACATACAGTTCTGATTGTTAGAATGCTCTTCCTAATATTGAACCAAAAGTGTCTGACACTTTTACGTTTTGATGCCTTCTGTATGGTCTTGCCCCTTTAATGGAAATAAGTCCATTAAACTCAGAATTTAGGGTATCAAATTGAATACAGTCTGGCCTTTCAGACATCACACCTACAGCACCTCATCACTCAGAAGCCATTCTTGTCCATCAAGTGTGGAGCCTAGAATTCATTACATCTGGAGTGGACTGGTGAATACAGAATAGACCTCTGTTAAGTGAAACAAGGCAATTATACCCTTTTTGGGATCCTCCGTAACTCTGGTACAGTTGCCAAGATGTGTGTCAACAGATATCTCATTTGTTTAAGCTCACAGTGGGGTCCTAAGTTCATGACTTCTTTTTATTTATCCAGCTCATTTTATCTCACTATTTTTAGCTCTTTTTCCCATGGTTTGACTTACAATAAATTTGTTATTATTTTAAATATGAATTAACAAGCATAACAGTTCTTTCCTAAAATTTGTCCTAGGCTACATATAGAACATTCATAGCAAAACAGAATTTAGTTATAATGAACATACTGTTTTTGCTCAGCCTAGGTATACTAAGATGCTTATCTACTTAATAAGATTTGTAGATAGATTACATTAATAGATTACACAGTCCACAGCCTTTTGATAGTTTTTATTTGTTTACTTCTTTTGCCAGACACTTGAAATTCTAATACTTGTTTTTCATGACCTTGTCAAAATATATAGCCAATAACCCCCATTTATGTAAAATGTGTACTTTATATATTTTGACATATTTATCAATTTTACTTTGTCAACAAACTTTTTGTCTACTAATGGTATCTGAAAGTTTCCCATGTGTCTTTACCATGAACTATAAAAAATATATATATTAACTTTTTTGGTGATTGTGTTAAAGTCTTGAATTTCTCTAACTGTAGGCAGAGATTTTTGTTTGCCAACTTTTTTTTTTTCTAAATGAGGATATTTTATTAATACTTTACTTATTATTGCTGTGACACCTAGACAATAAAACGCAAAGCAAGCCTGCCTCAGATTTAGCTTTCTTGCAGTTTGTGTCTCAAATGGAGAATAGGGAAGTCCCATGCTTTTACAAAAGAGACATTCTAAAGTGCAGAGCTGCCCCATCTGTTTCATCTGGTGGCTTATGCAATAAGAGGTGTTATCACATGACTCTAAATGCACGAGCAGTGTTTCATGAGCTCTTTCGTGCTGTGAGGAGTTTGTAAGTTGCCTGCGTTATTGTGTGTCAGTCCCAGCTGACCCAACTGCATTCTGCTGAGCATATTTGGGGGATAATCAGAACTAATGAAGCCTGGAACACAGCTCATTCTGTAAATGATTTATTCTCAGGCTCTTGTCTGATTCCAAAAACATTCTCCAAGTCATAACCTATACCACTCATTTTTTCCTAGCATTGTGCTGATACAGCTACTCTATTTTTGTTTATTTGATGTGCATTAAAAATGAATCAGGTATTTTAAATGCTAAGAAACACGTTTCAGGGTAAAAGTTTATATTGTTAGTCCCCAGTGTTGAGTGGAATGCCATGTCTTGGCCGTCTTTTGTTTGTTTGAATCTCAATATATTTATGGTGCCCGTGAGTAGATAATAGGATTGAAAACATCAAGTGATAAGAGCCTCTTAATAAAATGTACCACTGGGAAATATAACCCACAAGTAAAATAATGGAAAATCATTAATGGAAGATTCCTCTGTCTGGATTAAATTTCCCAATGAAATCAGAAGATTGTAAAAAAGTCCTTATGAATAGCCTTCATGTTTCAAAACTGTTTCATTAATATGGCTTCACTGTACCAGCATTGTTGAGAATGACATTTCTCTACATGCCCTCACCAAGTAGTCAGTGATTCAGTGGCCTGTAACACTTTAAATCCCATCAACTTGCTTTCCTTTCCTGTTATAACTGTTTCAATGAGTGGCACTTTTGTTGTGCAGGTTAAGTTCTGGTAGCTTACTGAGGGCATACTAGAATGAGGACAGACACAGTTGCCAACACAGGAAAGCTACAACTTTATTAAAGCCTTACATTCAGTAAATACGACACTGAAGTCTCTTCAGGTAGGTCATTTTTGTAGCTTATGTCCTATTCATTCTCCTGTTTTCTAGAAACAATAGCAGGATTTGCTGTTAAGAATTACTAGTTTTATCTATTGATCTCAGTATTTAGTATTCACTGTACTGTAGAGCCCAGATAATAAATACCTTTAAGGCAAGTACCACTTGATTAGATGCACTGAAATACCTAAAATACCCACTCTACTACCTAAGTATTGACCTAGGAACCAGTTGGAGAGTCCCTGAATCTCATTGCAAGATATTTAGTGCTACCATTTATAAATGCTAGTCTTAACTGTATGCCTCGACCTTGGGCATTAGGCTTCTTCATTTCTAACCGTCTGCCAAAAAGTGAGTTAAACATTCAAACAGCATGTTTTAGAACCTTGAAGGGCAAAGTTGGAGATCATTGTTACTTACTGGGCTCCGAGAACATCTTTTTCTTTTTAAGTATTTGAAAAGAGACAAAGTAGGAATTCCCTGGTGTCTAGTGATTAGGACTCAGCACTTTCACTGGGACCAGCTTTGATCCTTGGTCAGGAAACTAAGATCCCACAAGCCACATGTCATGGCCAAAAATAAATAAATAAATAAAACAGATAAAGAATGATAAAATTAGTTATTATTGAGTTTTTTATTATACTTGAGTACTTATTATACTAAGACTGTGCTAAGTTCTGCCTAGATCCTACTTTCTCAGTCATCCTTTTAACCCTTTAAACTTACCCTAAACTTGTTCTCTCACTGGTAAATAGGGATAATGATATCTACATTATAGATTTGGGGCATAGATTAAAATAATTGATACGTATTAAAAGCTTAGACTACTTTTAACCTTTTTACCCAAGTCCAAATAGTAACTGTTGAGGTAGGGTTCAAACCCAACTCATTTTGTTTCTAGATCCCTGAGCTTATCTAGCATATTGCTTGGGTAAATATTTGTTGCTGCTACTAAGTCACTTCATTCGTGTCTGACTCTGTGCGACCCCACAGACGGCAGCCCACCAGCCTCCCCCATCCCTGGGATTCTCTCCAGGCAAGAACACTGGAATGGATTGCCATTTCCTTTTCCAAAGCATGAAAGTGAAAAGTAAAAGTAAAGATGCTCAGTCATATCCAACTTTTAGCAACCCTATGGACTGCAGCTTACCAAGCTCCTCCATCCATGAGATTTTCCAGGCAAAAGTACTGGAGTGGGGTGCCATTGCCTTCTCTGGAATATTTGTTAAATGAATTATTAAATTAATATCATCTGTCCTGTGCTTCTGATGGAAGAATTGGTTGATTTCTATGGTTGTTTTGATAGCATACAGCACATACTCCATCATAGCTGAATGAGTGGATGACAGTTCAGTTCAGTCACTCAGTCGTGTCCAACTCTTTGTGACCCCATTGACTGCAGCACGCCAGGCTTCCCTATCCATCACCAATTTCTGAGCTTGCTCAAACTCATGTCCATCAAGTCGGTGATACCATCCAACCATCTCATCCTCTCTCGTCCTCTTCTCCTCCTGCCTTCAATCTTTCCCAGCATCAGGGTCTTTTCAAATGAGTCAGTTCTTCAAATCAGGTGGCCAAAGTATTGGAGTTTCAGTTTCAGCATCAGTCCTTCCAACGAATATTGAGGACTGATTCCCTTTAGGATGGACTGGTTGGATCTCCTTGCAGTTCAAGGGACTCTCAAGAGTCTTCTCCAACACCAGAGTTCAAAAGAATCGATTATTCGGTGCTCAGCTTTCTTTATGGTCCAACTCTCACTTCCATGCTTCCCTGGTGGCTTCTAAACTGTGGTGATGGCATCACTGACTCGATGGATGTTTGTTTGAACAGGCTCTGGGAGTTAGTAATGGGCAGGGAAGCCTAGCATGCTGCAGTCCATGGGGTCGCAAAGAGTTGGACACAACTGAGCGACTAAACTCATATCCATACATGACTATTGGCAAAAGCATAGCTCTGTCTAGACAGATCTTTGTTGGCAAAGTAGTGTCTCTGCTTTTTATTACACTCTTCAGGTTTGTCACAACTTTTCTTCCAAGGAAAAGTTATCTGGGTCATGAAGATCTTTTTTATATAGTTATTCTGTATATTCTTGCCAACTTTTCTTGATACCTTCTGCTTCTGTTAGGTCCATACCATTTCTGTCCTTTATTGTACCCATCTTTGCATGAAATGTCCCCTTGGTATCTTTAATTATCTTGAAGGGATCCCTAGTCTTTCCCATTCTATTGTTTTCCTCTATTTCTTTGCATTGATCTTTTAGGAAGGCTTTCTTATCTCTCCTTGCTATTCTTTGGAACTCTACATTCAGATGGATAGATCTTTCCTTTTGTCCTTGCCTTTAGCTGCTCTTCTTTTCTCAGCTATTTGTAAGGCTTCCTCAGACAACCATTTTGCCTTTTTGCATTTCTTCTCCTTGGGGATGGTTTTTATCACCACCTCCTGTACAATGTTACGAACCTCTGTCCATAGTTCTTCAGGCAGTCTATCATGTCTAATCCCTTGAATCTATTTGTCACTTCTCCACTGTATAATTTTAAGGGATTTAGGTCATACCTGAATGGTCTAGCAGTTTTTCTTACTTTCTTCAATTTAAGTATGAATTTCTCAATAAGGAGTTCATGATCTGAGCCACAGTGCTCCTGGTCTTGTTTTGCTGACTGTATAGAGCTTCTCCATCTTTGGCTGGAAAGAATATAATCAGTTTAATTTTGGTGTTGACCATCTGGTGATGTCCATGTGTAGAGACATCTCTTGTGTTGTTGGAAGAGGGTGTTGGCTATTATCACTACATTCGCTTGGCAAAACTCTTAGCCTTTGCCCTGCTTCATTTTGTACTCCAAGGCCAAACTTCCCTGTTACTCCAGGTATCTCTTGACTTCTATTTTTGCATTCCATTCCCCTGTGATGAAAAGGACATCTTTTTTGTGTGTTAGTTCTATAAGGTCTTGTAGGTCTTCATAGAACCATTGGACTTCAGCTTCTTTAGCGTACTGGTTGGGACATAGACTTGGATCACTGTGATACTGAATCGTTTACCTTGGAAACAAACAGAGATCGTTCTGTCGTTTTTGAGATTACACCCAAGTACTGCATTTTTGGACTCTTTTGTTGACTATGAGGGCTACTCCATTTCTTCTGCGGGATTCTTGCCCACAGTAGTAGATATGATGGTCGTCTGATGATTACTCATGCTGTATTCCCCTGTAAAATACATTGATGACTCCCAAACATATAGCTTCAGCCAAGATCTCTCTCCTCAACTTCAAACCCATTCATCCAGCTGTTTCCCCCACATCTTCTCACGCTTGCAGGATACATTTCAAACACAACATAGCCAAACTGAGCCACTGTTCATCAACTCCATCCTGCCCCTCCTGCCGTCATCTGTGCCCTGTGCTACGCTGTGCTTAGTCGCTCAGTTGTGTCCGACTCTTTGGGACCCCTTGGACTGTAGCTGCCAAGCTCCTCTGTCCATGGGGATTCTCCAGGCAGGAATATTGGAGTGGGTTGCCTCCAGGGGATCTCCAACCCAGAGATTGAACCAAGGTCTCCTGCTTTGCAGGTGGATTCTTTACTGTCTGAGCCACCAGGGAAGCCCCATCTTTGCCCTACTAAGTGTAACTCCTTTTTCCCAGTTAGTTAGGCCAACATCTTAGTTGCTATCTTGACTCCTGTCATGCTTTTGTATCCCACACCCAGTGGCATCAGCGAATCTTACCAGAACCAGTCTTCTCACCAGCTTTATATAGCTTCAGTCCCGCTCAGTATCAATACACTGCATCATCTCTGAGGTGTATTGTTAGTTACACCCAAAGCATCTTGGCTTCCTTCCTTATCCCAGTCCTGCTATCCCCTTCCACTCTTTTATTGACATGGCTGAAAGATCCATGAAAAATAAAGTCAGCTCATGACATCCATAAGTGCAGAATTCCCTAGTGGCTTCCCATTTTAGAGTAAAAGGCAAAATCCTTAAAATGGCCTACTGGTCCTTCAGTCAGCTCCTTTCCACTCTGATTCACCCACCTCTCTTTCTGATGTTATCACCTGCTGATGTCACCAAGCACCGTGGCAGCCACTCACATGGGGGCCAGGCATGTGCTGGCTCCTCTGTGGGACTTGTCTTCCTTGATCTACATGCCTTTTCCCCTCAGGCCATTCAGATATTTAACCTAAAATGGCAGCATTCTCTCCCCCAGACTCTGTTCCCTTCTGGGCCTTCTTCCTACTGCTTACCACTAACATATGCTTTTACTTATTTATCTTGATTAATGTCTCCCCCACCCCGATTTAAATCTAAGCTCTAATGAGGGTAAGGATTTTGTCTCTTCATTGCTACCATACCCAGAATCTAAAACACTGCCCATCTAATAATGAGTGCTCAATAAATATCTGCTTAAATAAAGGAAGGGAAGAAGGAAAGAAGGGCTCAATCAAGGGGGGGAAAATGGAAAGAGGGATAGAATAATCAGAGATGATCATTTAATTCTGCTGAATGTTATGTTTGTAATAATGCTAAGGGGAAAAAAATGCATCGCAACCTGTTAATTCACATATCTGACTGACTTCTTGACACCGTTGACCTCCTCCTCCTTTTGGAAATTTTCTTCTCTTGACAAAAAGAATAATGTCAGCTATTGAATGGTTATTCTGTGCAAGTCCCTGCTAAAAACTTGATGTGTGCAGCACCTGGTTGAGTAGGATTTCTCCTGTGGCTCCAAGAAGCATGTCTCACCTTCTAAAGAGCTGAAAACAGTCAAGACTGCACAATGGAGCTTGCAGTGCTAGTGGGGAGACACCAAGTTAACAAACCCATAAGCAAGGAAACACATCTGTGACATGTCAGGTGGTAATAAATGCTCTGAGGGGTAGGTTCTGTAGTCTTATTTTAGAGATAAGAAAAATAAAGCTTAGAATAGGTATTGGAGGTCCTCTGTCTGGGGCTAGGTCATGAAACCATTTCTTGTGACTTCAGTATCCATGCACATAACTGTTCTGCTCTGCCCACTACCTGCATTCATATCCTATCTTGCTTCTTATCGCACTGATTTTTCACCATTGACTGCCATCTGTCTTTCTTCTCTAACTTCCTAAATATGAGTATACAGTTTAGCTGCTTCTCCTGTCAAGGTTATGTTGCCAAATATGAGCACAGTTCACCCTTGAACAACACAGATTTGAGGTATGTTAGTCCAATTATACATGGATTTTTTTCCAATTAATACTTTTATATACTATAAGTTGTTTTATCTTCCTTATGATTTTTTTAATAACAATTTCTTTTATTTTAAGAATATAATATATAAAACATAGGTCATACAGAATATGTGTTAATTGACTGTTTATGTTATTAGTAAGGCTTCTGGACAGCAGCAGGCTATTGTTAAGTTTGTGGAGAGTCGAAACATGGCTGTTTGACTGTGCTGGGGATTGGCACGCCTAACATCCACATTGCTCAGGGCTTAGTTGTATGCTGTTTCACTTCATCTCGCTTTATGGTTATAGCGCTTGAACCATCATCTCTGTGGAGATGTGTCACAAATCTGTACCTCCAGTCCTGACTTCTGTTAATTCATCATTGTCATTTTCTACATCCTGGGAGGTATTTTCCAAATTGATATTCCTGTCCTCCCCATGTTATTGGACCATCTTCCTCTCAAGTTTAAGTCAAAAGCTTTTTTTGAGGATTACTATCTCTCATTTCTTCCTTTGTTTCTGTCAATGACTTGAGTCACATATAATTTCAAGGACTTGACATCCTAGTGGCTGACTCCTCTCTTGCCCTTTGTTCCTTCTCTAACATATTGATGCTCTCTTAATCACCAAGTCTTGTGGATTCTCATTCTCACCTAGAATCTTTCACATGTCTTCTTGTCATCCATACTACCATCACTCTAGTTCAAGGTCTTTATCACTTGGTCACTGGACTGTGTATCCCTCTTTCTGTCTTTCCCTTCTCTAGGCCATCATGAAGAATGCTGCTGCTGAAGAATGTTGACTTTCTTACAGACCAACTTCTATCATATTACATCCCTGTTCAAAAGCCTTAGATTGACTCCCAGTCCTCATGAAAGGAAGAGGGTGGAAGTGAGGGAGCAAAGGAAAAATGCCTCTCTGATCTTCAAGGTGCTTCACTATCGGACCACAGCAGTGTTCTAATATTAACTTCTTGACACCTGTCCTTGCTTTCCCTACTATATACTATTTTCTAAATGTAGTTCTTCCATTCTTTTCTCTGCCTTTTTACCTCTTTCTCTTCAACCTATCAGAATTGCATTCCTTCCTTCCTTAAAACAAAATGTATCCTTTCTGTGATTTTCCTGAGTAAAAATGGTTTTTTCCATCTCAGTAGTCTTGTATATCAGCCTTTCTACCATTGACAGTATAAAGTAAAGAGGTAGTCAGTCAATTGTGTCCAACTCTTTGCAACCTCCATGGACTGTAACCTGCCAAACTCCTCTGTCCATGGGATTTTCCACACAAGAATACTGGAGTGGGTTGACATTTCGTTCTCCAGGGTATCTTTCCAACCCAAGGATCAATCCTGGGTCTCCTGCATTGCAGGCAGATTCTTTACTGTCTGAGCCACCAGCAACACCCTTTGGTATAGTATAGATGAGTGTTATTTTTTAGAAAGTAATTTAAATTTGTAGATGTCTTTTGTCCCCAAAATGGATTCAGAATTCCTGGATGACAAGCAAAAATTCACCAGTCTTCTTACCTTTACCTCACAATGCCTAGAAAAGGACTATTGCAGAGTAGATGATCAGTATATATTGTTGAGTGATAAAACATTTCTTAATCTTAAGGTATAAAAATTATAAGAAGAAATAATATTAGGGCAGGTTTAGTGATTATAAGCAAGACTGATGACAGTGATCTTAGTAGCCATTTCATCGATAGACTGATTACAAGTAAACTGGACAAACTTTCATACTTTGCATTTCACCCATGATGTATGTAACAAACATATTTGGCATATTGAACAAACAGGCTGGCTTCTGTTTTCTCTCCTGATAATTATTAAAAACCAAAATTTGGTTAGTAGGTTAATACTCTGCATAGCCATCTCATTCAACTACTGTTATCTTGGTGTCATAAGACAACAAGGAAGCAATTCCTGGGTTCTTTCCTGCCTTATGTTGCCAAAACTGGCAGTTCTGAACTTTTTTTTTTTTTTTTAATCATTAGTCTTTCCTGAAGACACTCATTCCAACTAAGTATCTTCATTCAGGAGAATTTAGAGAGATTGAAATAAATAATAATAAATCTTCAGTATTCATGAATCATGATATCTCTAGTATTAAACACATGTGTAAGCAGTATTTGAAAATTTTTAAATTTATCACCTGGCTCCTGAATGCAAGGGAGGAAAATGCAATTGTAATGCTTTCTAAACATTAGATCAGGAATGTGGAAAACATTGTTTTGAAATCGCCTGCAGAAGACTCATGCAAAGAACTTCTTAAGTCATTCAACTCTCAGATATTTATTATCTTCTGAGCCCTCTACTGTGCCCTGGTAATACTATTCTTGCCTTCACAGAGCTTTCAGGCCAAAGGTGATTATAAAAAACGGAGCACATAGTAACAATTCAGAGGGAAATACTAGGTGATTAGAAGAGGAGGAATTACTAGGGATCATAAAGGAGGGGCATGGAAACACAAGCTAAGAAAGCTTTCTGTGCGAAAACTGAAGGATGGAATCGATCCTGTCAGCAAACATTTATTGAGCTTAATTTTTTTCTCTTTCTATACTGTTCTCAAGCATCGTGCTAACTGATGTAGTGGATATGTAGCTCATCTCTCCACTGTGAAAAGCATCTACATGAGGAAGGCAGAGAAATCATGAAAGAGTATTTGAGTACACCTGAGATAATTCTCAAGTTCCTGCCTTGAGTGACTGGAGTACAGAAACCCTACCAACTGAGATGCAGAAATATGGAGCAAGGGCAGGTTTTCTGGGAAGATCATGAGTTCAGGTTTATCCATGGATCTGTGGGTTTATCCAGGTGGAAGAGTCAAGAGGGCAGATTTTATATACACACACACACATAAACTTTCTCTAAAGCGTATGAGAAAGGTCTGGGATTCATTATACTATTTTCTGTAGTTAGAATCATATTTTTCATACTTAGAGACATGCTTGCTTGAAAGTGGCCAGTAACAGTATAGAGTGAGCTTAGCCCAAGGACGTTATCCTGAGCATCACCGACAGAAGAAGATGCCCCAGAAGAGGTGAATGAGAAGTGATGTTCAGAGAAGTAAAGAAGATGACAAAGAGATAGGACCGTCCTAAAAGCTAAAAACAAGGGAGTTTTAATAAAAAGCGCGCAGACAACAGTTAAGCTACTATATAGAGGTCAAGTAAAAGGAAAAGTTTTGGGTCTGTCCACATAACTTTCAGCAGAATCACAGAGATAGAAGGCAGATTACAGTGGGGTTGAAGAGTAAATTGGAGTAAGTGAAGCGTAAAATATGCTTTCAAGGGGTCTGGATAGACATGAAATGTAAGAGATATGGTGGTAATTATGGAGTGATGCAGAATAAAATTTAAAAGAGACCTGCACGTATTTATGGGTTAGAGAGAGGAGCAATAGAAGAGAAGTTAAAATTTGAAAACAAGGGGGCTCATCCTTGGAGACCTATCTCTAAACCCAGAGAAGTAAATGGTATCATTCTCTTGAGCCTACAATTGTGAGATGGCTCAGTTTTTCTTGAAGGTAAACTCCACACAGTTGTTAGTATTGCATTTCATTTCCTGCATGCCGTATGTATTGGTAACAATAGAGAATGAGGACCTTGGCTTGAAACAGACAGGTAAGGTCTAGCAATATATGAGGAGGAGCCTGCTGCATTATGGGAGGTAACTATGGATAGAGATAAGTTTATAGATAGTGGTTTAAACAGTTGATGGAGTATATAAACAAGGCCTCAATTTTCTCTTGGTGACAGAAAACACTGGGCCTTACGTAAGGGTTAAGGAGGGTCTTGAATGTTTAAATCATCACTAAGAAGAATGGGGATAATACACTGGTCAAGAAGTAAAAGATCGAGGAGGAAGAGGAAAGAACCACCGTGATGGAAATCATAAATTTGTAATGGTGTCAATGATCCATATCACTCAGCCATACAGAAGGGAAAGAGGGGAGAAACTAAGTAACAGAATATATCTTGAATAAGAATTTGGGGAGAGCTTATGGCTGAAGGATAAGGATGTGAAAATATTTAAGACACATAATTAGATTGATAGACTACTGGTTCTAGACTAGAGGGGAAAAAAGTATAGTCAGATTGATAAATTGAAAGAAAATGGGGTGATGAAGAAACTGGACATCTTATGGGGTTTAACACATGGAAATACAGGACTCCCCCCTTCTTTCCATCTCTACCCAAAATCTTAGCATATGAGAATACAGCATTTCCAGTTAAATGTATTTTTTAGATAAACATTTCATTGTTTGTCTGAACAAGCATCCTGTACTTTATCTGGCAGCCCCAGATGAGAGTGAGGAGAAGATGAAGTAATATTCCTAGATAGATGAGTTAATGAAATAATTTAAAGGTAGGACGCAGAGTAGAACTTGAAACAGAATATGGCCATAGAAAGAGACAGATAGAATTCAAAGAAATCAAATAATTTCAAGATTAAACTTGGAATAGATTGAATATTGAAAGTAATGAATCTTGAATTCTTGAAAAGTGATGACAAGATTTTGGACAGAGAGAGAAAGAAGAACCTTTGGGGAAGAAAACCCACAAGGGATAGAATGAGAGCATAGAGAGGAAAACAGGCTGAGTCCCTACAAGTTGCACAAAAGCAAACAAACGAGTTTGAGAGGGGTTGCTGAAATATTGGAAGCCAAAGACAGCCTCACAAAATCATTTTTAGTTTGATGCTTTGAATATTTTTAAGATATTCAATTTAAAAACTTTTATCAACAATTGAGATACTAGAGTGTATTTAAATATATTCATGTAGCTAGGGGATTTGTAAGTTTTAAAAGACCTTGATATATGAAAATCTATTTAGGGGTCAGTTCAGTTCAGTTGCTCAGTCATGTCCCACTCTTTGTGACCCCATGGACTGCAACACCCCAGGCTTTCCCATCCATCACCCACTCCCAGCGCCTACTCAAACTCATGTCCATTGAGTCGGTGATGCCATCCAACCATATCATCCTCTGTCATCCCCTTCTCCTCCTGCCTTCAATCTTTCCCAGCATCAGGGTCTTTTCAAATGAGTTGGTTCTTCACATAAGGGGGCCAAAGTATTGGAGTTTCAGCTTCAGCATCAGTCCTTCCAATGAATATTCAGGACTGATTTCCTTTAGGATGGACTGATTGGATCTCCCTGCTGTCCAAGGGACTATCGAGAGTCTTCTCCAACACCACAATTCAAAAGCATCAATTCTTCGGCGTTCAGTTTTCCTTACAGTCCAACTCTCACATACATACAAAACTACTGGAAAAACCATACCTTTGACTAGATGGACCTTTGTTGGCAAAGTAATGTCTCTGCTGTTAATATGCTGTCTAGGTTGGTCATAGCTTTTCTTCCAAGGACCAAGTGTCTTTTATTTTATTTTATTTTATTTTAGGTGCATTGTTAGGTTTTTTTATTTTTTTATTTTTATTTTTTTCATTGTTTTTTTTATTTTTTTTTTTAATTTAAAAAAATTTAACCTTTATTTCTCATGTGTTCCCCATCCTGAACCCTCCTCCCTCCTCCCTCCCCATACCATCCCTCTGGGTCGTCCCAGTGCACCAGCCCCAAGCATCCAGCATTGTGCATTGAACCTGGACTGGCATCTCGTTTCATACATGACATTTCACATGTTTCAATGCCATTCTCCCAATTCTTCCCACCCTCTCCCTCTCCCACAGAGTCCATAAGCCTGTTCTATACATCAGTGTCTCTTTTGCTGTCTCGTATACAGGGTTATCGTTACCATCTTTCTAAATTCCATATATATGCGTTAGTATACTGTATTGGTGTTTTTCCTTCTGGCTTACTTCACTCTGTATAATAGGCTCCAGTTTCATCCACCTCAATAGAACTGATTCAAATGTATTCTTTTTAATGGCTGAGTAATACTCCATTGTGTATATGTACCACAGCTTTCTTATCCATTCATCTGCTGATGGACATCTAGGTTGCTTCCATGTCCTGGCTATTATAAACAGTGCTGCGATGAACATTGGGGTACACGTGTCTCTTTCCCTTCTGGTTTCCTCAGTGTGTATGCCCAGCAGTGGAATTGCTGGATCATAAGGCAGTTCTATTTCCAGTTTTTTAAGGAATCTCCACACTGTTCTCCATAGTGGCTGTACTAGTTTGCATTCCCACCAACAGTGTAAGAGGGTTCCCTTTTCTCCACACCCTCTCCAGCATTTGTTATTTGTAGACTTTTGGATGGCAGCCATTCTGACTGGTGTGAAATGGTATCTCATAGTGGTTTTGATTTGCATTTCTCTGATAATGAGTGATGTTGAGCATCTTTTCATGTGTTTATTAGCCATCTGTATGTCTTCTTTGGAGAAATGTCTATTTAGATCTTTGGCCCATTTTTTGATTGGGTCATTTATTTTTCTGGAGTTGAGCTGTAGGAGTTGCTTGTGTATTTTTGAGATTAGTTGTTTGTCGGTTGCTTCATTTGCTATTATTTTCTCCCATTCTGAAGGCTGTCTTTTCACCTTGCTAATAGTTTCCTTTGATGTGCAGAAGCTTTTAAGGTTAATTAGGTCCCATTTGTTTATTTTTGCTTTTATTTCCAATATTCTGGGAGGTGGGTCATAGAGGATCCTGCTGTGATGTATGTCAGAGAGTGTTTTGCCTATGTTCTCCTCTAGGAGTTTTATAGTTTCTGGTCTTACGTTGAGATCTTTAATCCATTTTGAGTTTATTTTTGTATATGGTGTTAGAAAGTGTTCTGTCTTTTAATTTCATGGCTGCAATCACCATCTGCAGTGATTTTGGAGCCCAAAAAAACAAAATCTGTCACTATTTGCATTGTGTTCCCATCTGTTTGCCATGAAGTGATGGGACCGGATGCCATGATCTTAGTTTTCTGAATGTTGACTTGTAAGCCAACTTCTTCACTCTCCTCTTTCACTTTCATCAAGAGGCTCTTTAGTTCTTCTTCACTTTCTGTCATAAGGGTGGTGGCATCTGCATATCAGAGGTTATTGAAATTTCTCCCAGCAATCTTTATTCCAGCTTGTGTTTCATCCAGCCTGGCGTTTCTCATGATGTACTCTGCATAGAAGTTAATTAAGCAAGGTGATAATATACAGCCTTGACGTATTCCTTTCCCGATTTGGAACCAATCTGTTTTTCCATGACCAGTTCTAACTGTTGCTTCTTAACATGCATACAGGTTTCTCAGGAGGCAGGTCAGGTGGCCTGGTATTTCCCATCTCTTTCAGAATTTTCCATGGTTTGCTGTGATCCACATAGTCAAAGGCTTTGGTGTAGTCAACAAAGCAAAAGTAGATGTTTTTCTGGACCTCTCTTGCTTTTTCGATGATCCAGCAGATGTTGGCAATTTCATCTCTGGTTCCTCTGCCTTTTCTAAATCCAGCTTGAACATATGGAGTTCACGGTTCACATACTGTTGAAGCCTGGCTTGGAGAATTTTGAGCATTACTTTGCTAGAATGTGAGATGAGTGCAATCATGTAGTAATTTGAACATTCTTAGGCATTGCCTTTGTTTGGGATTGGAATGAAAACTGACCTTTTCCAGTCCTGTGGCCACTGCTGAGTTTTCCACATTTGCTGGCATATTGAGTGCAGCACTTCCACAGCATCAGCTTTTAGAATTTGAAATAGCTCAAATGTAATTCCAACACCTCCACTAGCTTTGTTTGTAGTGATGCTTCCTAAGACCCACTTGACTTTGCATTCCAGGATGTCTGGCTCTAGGTGAGTGATCATACCATCATGATTATCTGGGTCATGAAGATCTTTTTGTATAGTTCTTCTGTGTATTCTTGCCACCTCTTCTTAATATCTTCTGCTTCTGATAGGTCCATACCATTTCTGTCCTTTATTGTGCTCATCTTTGCATGAAATATTTTCTTGGTGGCTCTAATTTTCTTGAAGAGTCTCTAGTCTTTCCCATTCTGTTGTTTTCCTTTTTTTCTTTGCACTGATCACTGAGGAAGGCTTTCTTATGTCTTCTTTGGAACTGTGCATTCAAATGGGTATATCTTTCCTTTTCTCCTTTGCCTTTAGCTTTTCTTCTTTTCTCAGCTATTTGTAAGGCCTTGTCAGACAACCATTTTGCCTTTCTTTTACTTGGGGATGGTCTTGATCCCTACCTCCTATACAATGTAACAAACCTCCTTCCATGGTTCTTCAGACACTCTGTCTATCAGATCTAATCCCTTGATTCTATTTGTCATTTCCACTGTATAATCATAAGTGATTTGATTTAGGTCATACCTGAATGGTCTGGTGGTTTTCCCTATTTTCTTCGATTTAAGTCTGAATTTAGCAATAAGGAGTTCATGATCTGAGCCATGGTCAGCTCCCGGTCTTATTTTTGCTAACTGTATACAGCTTCTCCATCTCTGGCTGCAAATAATATAATCAGTCTGATTTTGGTATCGACCATCTGGTGATGTCCATGTGTAGAATCTTCTCTTGTGTTGTTGGAAGAGGTTGTTTGCTATGACCATTGCATTCTCTTGGCAAAACTGTGTTAGCCTTTGACCTGCTTCATTTTGTACTCCAAGGCCAAACTTCCATGTTATTCCAGGTAGCTCTTGACTTCCTACTTTTGCAATCCAGTCCCCTATAATGAAGAGGACATCTTTTTTGTCTTAAACCAGTAGTTTTATCTGTATCTGATGCTGCCAAAGTGTGTCTCAGGATATTTCTGTATAAACCAATTATATCTGGCTCATTTTAGGTTTGTAAAACTACCCCAAATATTTTTCCTTCAAGTCTTTGGTTATAAAATACATAGCTTCCTTTAGTTTCACAGTAGAGTGAGTAAAGACCTTGACTAGGAAGAACACTTGGGTTCCAGGGGTTGATCTTTTACAAATGAACTATCTGACCTTTATTAATGGATTTCATTAATCTCTCTGTCCAGTTTCTTGCCCTGTATGATGAGAGCATTAGAATAGATCTTTAAATCTTCTTATACCCATCCACATCTGAAGTCATTCAGTTCTCTGTACTTTGTTCAATTTTTGAGGTCAGCACAAAACATCCGCAGATTTATCTTTGAAGGTATAGTTTATCATATGCAGTGTATATGTATTCCTGAAAATTTAACAGTAAATCACATTTTTATCATTTGGATTATAGTCAAATCTGTTTGAGTGTATTCTTCCAAGGATGCTTATAAGAAAAAACTTTTGTATTTTGTACTGGTGTATAGTCAGTTAACAAGCAATGCTGTGACAGTATCAGGTGGACAGCAAAGTGACTCAGCCATACATATACATGTATCCATTCTCCCCCAAACTCCCCTCCCATCCAGGCTGCCACATGACATTGAGCAGTTCCCTGTGCTGTACAGTAGGTCTGTTTTAGATACAGCAGTGTGTACATGTCCATCCCAAACTCCCTAACTATCCCTTCCCCCATAATTATTCTTTTAGAAACAATCTGTTTTATACTTTTAAAGATTTCTTTATGATATATCATTTTAAAAATAAACCTTTGGCTATTAAATATTTTTCAGCACAACTCTATGTATTTAGCTTTATATCTTTAGGAGGAATATAATAAGTACAGTTAAGAGTAAAAATAAAATTGATGCTAAATAAGAAAATGATGAGAAAGTAATGATCACTTGAAATGAATTCATGATATCAGGGTACTAAAAGAACTTGTAAGTTTGGCTGAAAAACCAATCATTTTTAAGAAATTATGGAGAATGTGAGATGTGTCAGAAAAGCAGATAAGAGCAAAATATTAGGAAGTTTTGTACTTTGCACTTTCTTATTCAACATTGTTAACAGAGAAGTGTTAAACACTTAAGGAGAAAACTTAAAAGTGCCTCAAATCCTTCAGGTAAGCAAGTAGCATCTAATTTTTTTAAAAAATAAATTTGTATTCTGATAAGTTAAGATGTATATTGTAAAGTCTGAAGCTCTCAAATATATATAGTTTTAAAAATCATTAAAGCAATTACAATGTTGATCTAGAAACTGTTTACTTAATGTGAGTAAAGGCAGTAAAGGAGAAACAGATGAAGAAAAATAGACATGAGCCATAGAGAAGACAGTTGCAAATCCAGTTATGTCAACCATAACATTAAATGTGAATGGGTTAATCAGTCCAATCAGAAATAAACTATTAGACTGATTTTTTTCTAAAGCAACAAGATCTAACTATGTGCTATCTGCATACAACTATATGCTATCAACTGTATGCTTTGTCCCAGTTAGACTCAAAGGTACAGATAGGATGAAAATTTTTCAAAAAGGTGAAAAAAAGGTATACCATGCAAACAGCAACCATAAAAGAGTTGGAATGACCGTACTGATATCAGAAGAAATATACTTTTAACTAAAAAAATATTACTAGGGATAAAGAGAAACATTTTATAAAGATAAAAGTTAATGCCTTAAGAAGGTATAACAATCATAAATATTTCTGTGCCTAACACGAAGCCGTAAATACATGAAGCAAAATCTGACAGCACTGAAGGGAGAATCAGACAGTTCTCCAGTAATAGTTGGAGACTTCAGTATTCCACTGGTAATAGTGAGTCAACTAACTAGACAGTAGGTTAACAAGCATATAGAAGACTTGAGTAACACCATGAACTGACCAGACCTAATGGTTTTCTGAAGAACATTCCACCCAACAACAGAATTGTTTTCTAGTGTTCCAGTGTAAGATTCTCCAGGCTACACCATATGTTAGGCCATAAGAATAGACTCAGTTTAGAAGGATAGAAATAATACAGAGAATCTTCTCTGACATAGTGGAATTAAATTTAAATACAATCTACAAGTGACGCAAACCTGATTTAATGAATGCTTTGACAGAAAAATTCATAAATGATTAGGAAATCATGTCATGACACTTGAAAGAACTGAGGCTAGTTTAGCCTAAGAAACTAACTTGGATGGTACACAGAGGACCAAAGTAGTTTTCTCTACAAAGTCTGTCATTTATAATAGAGAGTATAATTATATTTGATCTTCCAGATGATACAAGTAAAACCAATGGATGGAAGTTATAGCACAGAGTAAGGAAGACTATTCTAACAGTACTTTCCAATAAGATATAGGCAGTCTTGTACTTCCATATATTGTGTCCCTTCAAATGCGTTTTTAGAATCCTATATCAGAAATTAAGCAATAATCTATAACAATGCTTTTATTTTTTTTTCTTCTATTTGGATTGTTTTTTTTTAATTTTATTTTATTTTTAAACTTTACATAATTGTATTAGTTTTGCCAAATATCAAAATGAATCCGCCACAGGTATACATGTGTTCCCCATCCTGAACCCTCCTCCCTCCTCCCTCCCCATACCATCCCTCTGGGTCATCCCAGTGCTCTAGCCCCAAGCATCCAGTATCGTGCATCAAACCTGGACTGGCATCTCATTTCATACATGATATTTTACATGTTTCAATGCCATTCTCCCAAATCTTCCCACCCTCTCCCTCTCCCACAGAGTCCATAAGACTGTTCTATACATCAGTGTCTCTTTTGCTGTCTCGTACACAAGGTTAACAATGCTTTTAAAAAGGTTCCATTCCCAGAAAGGTTAAAAGATTTATATGGTTCTTATAAAGCATCTTTTCTAAAAAAATCAAGAAAAATCCCTAGGAATTTTTCTTGTCCCACCCATGGTCAGGTCTAGAGCTTAGACCCACGATGCAGTCTACTGAACTTCTCAAAATAATGTCCCCCCCAAAATAAATTTAACTAATTTAAAAATAAAGTCTTATGTACTTTCCTTATGTTTGGGATCTTTTCCTTACCTTTATCAAGCCCAGTCCTTAATTGCCTGAATTTCTAGAGAGAATCTATGTTCTAATCATTCAAACTGTGAACTACTTAAGTAACAATTGACTTGTTTAGGTGTGTCCATGTAAAATCTTCAAACATTCTGACTGTACAGAAATTAACAGTATGAAAGACCACAGTCACTTCCAGTAGATTTTCTTGTAAGTCGTGAACTTTATTTCTCAGAGTTCTTCAGTCAGGATTCTGTGGGGGAATGGAGGAATGCCCCTGCTGAGCATGCATGTGTGGACACATACATGTGAATGGACTGAAAAATGTAGATCAATTTTGCCATTCTTAACTTCTATATTTCTCTTCATTAAGACATTGACAGTAGAATTTTCAAAAATATTTTAATACGAAAAATTGTTTCACTTACAACATTCACCTAGAACGTAAGTTACACTCCTAGCATAAGTTAGGCATATTCTCTTATACTATGGGGTTCCTTTAGCGTTGTGTTCTTCCAGTGAACGACTTAATGTCCTTTGAGTGCTGAAGAAGGTAGCTCCCAAATTGTCTGGCGTACCCATGAGGTTAATTTACATTTCAGGAAGATTGGTGTAAGTCTGGGTATAGCATCTTTTAGTCATTTCTCTTTTCTAACTATTGACCCATCAATTTAGATAGCACCCTGAACCTCATAAATGAAAAATATAGTGGTTTATTGTCTCTTTTAATGATGGGAGATGAGATTTCTCTTGAGAGAAATCTAAAGTCTTAAGTATATCTAGGAGACTTCAGATTATCTATGGTCTTATCTGGTATTACATAAATAAGTACACTTAGGCTTTTCCATTAATTTTCTACCAAATATTTAAAGAGAAGTCTATTTAAAATAAAATTCACTCAAAATGAACATTTGTTTATGGCTTACTAAACCTTATTTGTAAGAGTGGCTCTTTTTACCTTGAATATGTTGTTTTATTTACTTGTACTTCTTTTCCTGCACACAGTTGTTATTTTAGGAGCCACTTTATTTAATGATAGATTTATAACATTGTAGATATTAGCATATTTTGTTTTGTGCAAAAACTCTATTCTTTAAGTGTCATATAAATAAAAGTTCACGTAGGAAATTCATCAGGGATATTAAGCAGACATTTTCCTGGTGTTAAGAATTACTTGCTTATGTGGATATTTACTGCTGAGGTAGGGGGTAGATACTTGTAACACTCCATCCTTCCTGGGTTGAAAACCTTTCATTGCACATCTTGTCTTTTATGTATTCAGTAAGAATTACCAAAATACCTTCCATGAGGTGTGGCAAATAACTGCTAATCACTATTCAGTTTTTTCCTCCCTTGGGCAAGTTGGTTCCTACCTAATACCCAGAGCAGTGGGGCCAAAGCAGGAGTCTCTGTTGCCTGCTAAAATAAGCCACACTGACACACCACTACTGCCACTGAAGACATCATGGTTCATTTATCTTAGAGATGGCTGTAACAGTGTTAGATGATGAGATACTTTTCTTAAAGCACTGGGAGAGACAGAATTACATAGTATTTTTTTCAAATGTCCTTCCAGATAATTTGAAGAAAAGAAGTTCAAAAACAAAGTGCTCCCATCTCTTTAATAAATTATACTTTCTCCTTGACTATTTACCTTATCCACATGTGCCCTGAAAGTATTTTTGCATCGAATCTGAATTTTCCTAAGAATATTTATGTAAACATACTAGAAATATATTTGTCAATAAGCTACATTAAATGTTTAATTTCTGTTGTCGTTTAAATGATCATCTGTCTTCACTAATGGACACATAGCATAGCAAATGGTCCATTAATGTTTTTCCTCTAGTATCTTATGGTCAACCCTGCCTGGTACAAGAGGCATATAGACATACTTTTCTGATACTACAAATCATTTGTTCATGACCTTGTAGTTGAGACTCATGTGCTGTTTTGTTGTTAAAGATAGTGTTTAGTAGAACTGATGTGACCACACCAAGCAGTTTAAGATGAGGTATTATCTCTGCTTTGAATCTGTATCCCAAATTAATCACTTGTTAAAAAAAAAAAATAGCCTTGCCATAAGCAAGCAATTTTGTTTTGGTTTTGTTTTTTTCCCCAAATGAGAGAAAATTGCTGTAATGCTTTTTACATTGCTCTTTACAGAAGGAGCATAAGATCTGTTTACCTGGTTGAAATTCGAATTGTTTTATTATGGTGTCAATTCTGGGGTTTTGGCAGCACTTCTAAAGTGTCTGTTCACAAAAAGACAACCATGGTGAATGAATGCTAGTGTTGACACCACCTAACAAGCGGGGATTATGTGTTTACAGAAGAAGTAATATGATAGGTCAAGTATAAGAGGCACTTCTCAAGAGCACTTCAGCACATAATGAGTGACTGACGAGAGAGCACGGAGCTGCCACTCTCTGGCTTGAGTCCGTGGTGATGCCTGCCTCTCTCCTCCAAAGCTCTCTTGATCACGTTCAGCTGCTCTGTTCTCATGTGGGGAATAATGGTAGAGTAAAGCTGCTTTTCTGTCTCATTTTTCTTGCTAATTTACACATTCAAGCCATTTTTTGTTTGCTACCCTTATTTGCTATTCCCTTTTGTCAAGGCACTGTTCTCTTTTTTGCCTCAGGCCTAAGAACTAATTTGAGCTTCTATAATTACTTCATGTTTTACACCTGTCTGCATATCCTGCACCCCCTTGTCTCTGTACTTAAGCTGTATATTTCCTTGCAGAAAAGTGAGGTTTCATATACAAGGACGCCTAAGTTTCTTCACCCAGACTTCACCCAGAAGAAATACAATTAAACTGTTGAGATACCTCGGCCAGGCGGCTGACCTCGGGGGTGCAGGGAGGACAAATGAAGGCTGTCTGCTCAGACAGTTTGTGTTAAGACGTTGTGAGCAGAGAGCCCGAGCTTTGTTCCTCATGAATGAAGCAATGGTTGTAGTCATTTTAAAATCATTAAGGCTCTGAATGCACAGTATCACTCGACAGTGTTTGCGCTACAGCTGCTCTTCTGCTGTAATAGCAGCTTATTAAATTTGGGTCAAGCGTCCTCTGAAGAGTATCACAATGAAGAAACTGTTCTAAAAGTTACCTGTTTTTAAAAAAAGGCAATTGATTAGATTTTTAAGTTAAGTGACAGCTGCAGTTCATTGCCTATTCTTTGTGATGTCCTGCATCCAGAGCAGCCTTTTGTAATTTGGGCTTCATTTGGTAAGAGTTTCCCTGAATAATCCAGGGTTGCTTTCCACCCAGAGCCCACTTCAATCCAATTAGGAGTTTAACAAGGGTCAAATTAAGGAGACTTTACACTTCATGTTTGCATCATTAGCCAAGACTGTTGTGTGAGGGCAAGGCTGTGTGTCAGGGTGGAGCAGGAAAGGCTGCAATGGGGCAGATGCGGCACCCTCACCCCACCCCGGGCTGCACCCAAGGGAAGCTCAGTGAGTAAGCGGAGACATTTCCAGTTGTCTTTTGGGGTTGTCACCTTGTCAGGTCCACTGGTCGATAGCTGTTTGGCGGTTACAGGTGCTGGCTGGGGCTGATGGAGAAGACGGTTTCCTCGCCTGCTAATCTCTCTTCGGTAGCCTGCTGTGATTGGACCAATGGCTGGGAGACAGGAAGTTGCAGCCTCTTGAGCGTTCATTATTTTTGATGAGATGACAACTATCTAGGTTCATGTTCTCACTCCTCAAAGCTATTTCCTACTTCTTCTTTTGAAAACATAATTGTTCATTCTGTAAAATACTATCAGAGAGGGTAGAAACTCCTTTTTTTAAGGGAGTTGTTTGTTAGAGTCCTAGTGAAAAAAAAAGAGTCCTGAGGGTCTCCTCAGATTGAAATACTTAGAATAACGTTTTGTTTGGGTTTGTCCATACCAAGTTATGTGTATATTAGTTAATGTGCTCTACCTCTAATGCATCGATGTAAAGAAAATGACCTATTTCTAAAAAGAAAAGGCAACAGAATTCCACTAATCAGCGTCTCCATGCGTGGGATATTGCTAGAGAACTATTGCTGAGCCCTTCTGCAAAGCTTTGTGCTGCTACACAAAAAGTAAAGATTTATCTAAAAATAACACTTTCATTGTTCCTTTCTTACCTCCTCAACCCATTAATAGGTACTTTAGTATCATGAGAGTTTTCATAGTTTAATCCCCTTTCAAAAGCTTTTCAGAATAAAAGCCCTAAATGGTCCTCAGTATTAATTTGATGTGACTTCTGTACAATATGGTTTAAAACTCTCAGAAGCACATTTTTACCGCTTACCCTTTGTCATTGGACTACTGTGTGGAAAATACCAGCTAAATGTTTAGTGGAGGGTCTAATATAAAACATTTTGCTGCTTTCTAATAGTATAGTTTTCCAACTTAAAAAAAAAATTGGCAGGATGATATAATTCTTAATCCTCCAGAATATTATTTTGGGTTCTCCATTAATTTTTTTTACATGCTTTGTCTCTGACTTGCTAAGAATTAAGAGCCAGCCTGGCAAATAGCAATCAGGCTAGATTATATGCAGTCGATTACATCTTTGTTTGTATTTGGACCACAGTGGCTGCAAACACAGAGCTTCCAGCACTAATGACCCACTTCACCATTTGTGTGTGTTTTGTGGCTTTTGAATACACATCTCCCTTTCTTGAAAAGTAGTAGATGGTGGATATAATTCTTGCTCTCTACAAATCATTTAATTCTGAACCCATGTACTCCATGTCGAGTTCCATTTCCTCAACTTCTTGTTCATCACCAGAGCCTCCAACATGAGAAAGAAAACCTGTTAATTCCTTTAAATTTCAGATTCCTTCAGCGAATTTTAATGTTCACACTTCCGAAGTGCTCTGTGTATCCATGTGTATATACTCACACATACAAGTGTATGTCTGTAAAGATTGATCTTAAAATAACATTTTCATAAAAATTTCACACCGTTAAAAACTTATTTATGTATTTAATTTAAAATATTTTGAATGCCCTACTGGTGCAGAGACTGGGCTGTCTAATAGTAGAGAGAGCTAAAACAATGCCAGTCTGCTCTTTGGAGCTTTACTGAAGTGGGAAGACAGGAATAAATCAAATAAGCACCCAAATATATGTAAATTTATGACCGTTGAATGTACACTTGTTGGGGAATGTGATCCGGTCAGCAAGTTCAGGGAAGATTTTCCTGAGACAGCGACTTTGAGTTGACTTGTGGAAGACACCTTGCTATACAGAAATCATTTTTATTTACTTTCATTCCAAAGACCTGAAATTTGCACATACACTTTCAATTCAGCATATACAACCATAGTGAAACTTTCTATTGATACTACATTAAATGAGAGAACATGTAGAAAAAAGTATCTGAGAGGGTTATAGATAATTATAATATCAAAGGGAAGTGTTAGGGTACTTTTAGGCTGTGTTCACAGATGGGAAAAGAGCAAGTGACTTCTGAAGTATGTCTTTCTTGGTTACATATTCTCTGGTATTTTGTTTGTTTCTTCTTTCCATGAGGTTTACTTCATGATTTATTTTCTAACCATGGAGAAACAGATTGGAAATCCCCAGTGTTACCAGCCACGTGCTGGAG
This sequence comes from Bos indicus x Bos taurus, assembly GCF_003369695.1. Classification (NCBI taxonomy): domain Eukaryota; kingdom Metazoa; phylum Chordata; class Mammalia; order Artiodactyla; family Bovidae; genus Bos; species Bos indicus x Bos taurus. The sequence goes on along the minus strand of NC_040087.1, from coordinate 25,680,751 downwards.
GCAAGTGCTATACACTTGTGAGTCGCATGTGCTCTTCTTTTCCGAGCTGCATAGCCAGTGACCACACCTGAAGGGCTTGAAGTCCACGGTGGTGGAATGGCATGCCCTGCAGATGAGCCTGGCCACCCCGCTGGTCATATCTGCACCCTCTTGATCATATCTGATACCGTACCCCAGGTCTGGGCCTACTGATAGACTTGGGGAGGGTCCATAAATTCTCAAATCTTCCCTGTGAGGAAATGTAAACTAGAAAATATAAAGTCAAGTTTGGGGTTATTTTAAGTTTTATGAGCATATAAAACTTACAGTTACAAAATTCCATTTCTCCATGTATAAAAGTTTAGCTAATGATATTGTTTAACTTTCAAGGAAATAATCAATAACAGGTCTTCCTCATGGATTCAGTGATGATTCCCTTTTTAAAATAATTATTTTCTTCATGTAAATATTTACTAGTCCCCAGTGTAATTGCAGACTGCATAAATTTAAAGGTATATTGTTAGCCTACAGACTGCATTTATTGCTTTTAATGCACATAATATAATAATACTTGCTAAATGTTAAAATGTAAGTAATATAGAATAGCATAAAAAATAAAATTAACAGTGCCCATAATCTAACAGTCCAGAGGTAAAACCTGGCATTTATAATACCATACTTTTTCAGGATATATATTCACATATACATCTATATACATATGGATGTATGTTGACAAATGATAGTATACGAATAGTTTTGTGACTTATTCATGAAGCAGTATCAAAGAGCTCATATCCTTGGAATGAAAGCAACTTACAAACTAGTAAGGAAATGATGGGCAACCCAATTAAAAATGTGCACAGATTAAACATGCATTTGACAAAAGAGGATATCCAAATGGCCAGTTAACAATAGATAAATAAACTGTAGAATTTAATTGACTTTTAATAGTAAATACGTACATAGGTAGATATATTATTGTAAAGAATATGAATGGGGAAAAAATCAGAATTCAAAAAAACATTTCTAAAAGTTACTTTTGCAATGAGACTCTATTCTATTACTGTGCTTATCAAAATATATGTGTAAATAAAATATATATATTCTTATTTGGAACCATGATAAATTCACATGGAATCCAAACATTTGGGTGGAAACTGAATTTTTACAAGATTTAGTATGTAAAGATACATAGTATTTTTAATTTAGGCTTAGAAATAGCAAACTTATTTCAGGGATAGATATTTGGTCTTTGACCTTTGTTGCTTTAAGATTAACTCACTATGCTCTGTGGTTCCTCTCAAATTTTAGATACAACAATTCATCTGGAATTTGAGAATTGGGAGTGAAAAATGGAAGTAGGAGTTCTGAACTAAAAGTATAATCACTTAATTTTTATTGTTTAATCCACTTTTAATTATTAGCTTTTCAACTCCTCATTTATATTTAGTGCTAGTGTTAGTTGCTCAGTCGTGTCGGACTCTTTGCGACCACATGGAGTATCATCCACCTGGCTGCTCAGTCCTTGAGATTCTCCAGGCAAGAATACAGGAGTGGGTTGTCATTCCCTTTTCCAGGGTATCTTCCTGACCCAGGGATTGAACCCAGGTCTCCTGCACTTCAGGCAGATTTTTTGACTGTCTGAGCTCCCAGGGTTTATATAGTGTGCACGAAAAAAAAAAAAAAAATCTTGTTTTATCAGGAATACATCTAGACCTAAACTGGAGTTGAAGCTATATTCTGAATTTGTGATTGCATCTTAGAAGGGATAGCCAAAGTACAAGGTGGAAGAAATAGAATGTTGTTAAAAATATGTGGCTTTCAATTTCCATTACCTCTTGGGGAAATTTCCTTAATAAATACATTTTCCTCATCTAAGACATAATATAATAAAATAAATAATCTTAGCAATATTAGTGAGTTTTAGTATCTGGGAAATCTTTTGTGCATGAGAGAACTTTAAAAATTATTTTTTTAATTATTATTCAATTGATTTTAAATTAATTAGTTTTAATGATAGAAAACTTTCTACTTTATTCTTTAAGTTTGATTTACAGATTTTATTTTATTCATAAATGTTTTACTTGTGTATATAAATAATATTTACTTTAAGTTGATTTTAATTCAAATTTAAATAACTGGTAAGTTGAGAAAGTAAATTCCTATAATCATTTAAACCAGATTCATATTAATTCTTTAGAATATCTCAGATATTTCCAGTTTTATTTATTAAATGTGTCTGATTTATTATTATTTATGGCAGTTTTAAAATGTTTAGAAAGATTTATGGGCTTCCCAGGTAGCTCAGTTGGTAAAGAATCTGTCTGCAATGCAGGAGACCACAGTTCGATTCCAGGGTCAGGAAGATCCACTGGAGAAAGGGATGGGCTACTCACTCTATCCTAGAAAGATTTATAGGTCTGTCTTATTAGGTTTTGGAAGTGTTTGAGAAATCATATATATTAATTTAGCAGTACTAATTTGAAATACTTCACAGAATTGTGACATCAAGATGTTATGTTTAAAACAACTCAGGCTGTACAATTAGCCAAACTTGGATATAAAACCTCTTAACTTTTCTTGTCTTTAATTTCCTCATCCAAAAATTGGAACCTTTAAGATCTGCCTCATAGGATCTTGGGAAGGTATGAATAGTGTGTAAGGACTAGCAAATGCCTAACGCTCAACCCATTAGTGTTCAGCTACTCTCTTACTCATTCCCTGCAACATAGTCAAAAGATAAATTCTTAGTACATTACCTCTTAAATGTTTAGAGTTAGAATTTGCAGTGTATTATTTCATTGTTCCAATTTTTCAGTGCAAATAAAGCCCCCAAATAACTTGTTGATGATCATACAGCTAGTTAGAAGAACTAGAACAGTCCATTCTTTTGATTCCTAGTTAAAAGTATTTAACTTCAAACCATTTCTCAATTATAGAACTATTACCATAGAGGTAAAAAGGACTTTTAAGTCATCTGGCCTAAATTCACATTGCAGGACACTTTCTTACTATCCACCCACCATCTTGAATGTATATACCAATACAAATCTCCTCTTATTTTTTTGTCTTCTAGCTACTATACACTTTCTTCCTGTAAAGCTGTTCCCAATGATTTCTTCTTTCTCTTTTAAATCCACTCAAAAAAGACTTTTCTTTCACCACTTCACTGAACGTTCTTTTGTCATCGTCACCAGTGATCTCCCTTTTGCCAAATCTGGAGACCAGTGTCAGTTTTGTTCAACATAATTTATCCCATTCTCATCCTTGACTCACTGTCTTACTTTGGCTTCCAGAAACCCTGGTTATCCTCCTTCCTCACTCATTTCTCCTTTTCAGTCTCCTTTGTTGAATCTTCTTTTCTCCTTACCCACCCTACCATGGAGATCCCCAGTGCTTAGTTCTTGGACTTCTTTTTCATTTTACAATTACTCCCTAGGTAATCTCATTTGGTCATATGACTTTAAATATCATTAATATTCTGAAAAATCCACAAAGTATATTTGTGTCCTGAATCTCTGTGTCACCCTCCAGGCTATTATACTCAGCTGTCTACTAGGCATTTGTACTTGGATGTCTGTTTTAATAGATAAATCGAGCTTGCCTTGTCTAGTTCTGAGCTCCTGTTTTCCTTTCCTTCTGCACCTGATCCAAAAAAAATTGTTTTACCTATAGTCTTTCTCATCTAACCTTTTTTGTAACCTTAGCAATCCAGTTGTTCAAGCCATAGCCTTGAAGTTTGCTTGACTCTTGTCTCTCTCTCTCATGTCTCACATATACAATCTCAGCAAATAATTATCACTACCTCAAAATACTTTATCACTTCTCACCACCTGCACAGCTGCCACATGGGCCAGCCTCTTCTGGGCATTCTTTAATTTTAAGTGTACTTCTTATAGTATAATACTCAAAAATGGCCTGAGTGAACATGTTACAGTTATATCCCTTTCCATAATAATTTATTCTAGGTTTGCAAAGACCATTTTAGTACTTCTGTTACAGTACTGACTGTAATATAATCAAGATTCCCTGATGTTTGACCCAAACTCACTGATGTTGATCTTAATTGCTGATAGATTGGTGCCCTGATCTAAAGTAATTACAGTGACTATCATTTGTTGCATACTTACCTACACAACTTTATCCCCACAGTCTCTTACAGATAGATATTATAATCCAAATTGGCAGATGAGGAAATAGCGATTCAGAAAAGCTGAGCGATTTGCCCCAAATCACAGACCTAAACATTAGTAGAACTGGCAATAGAATTGAGATCTGTGTGACTTCCATGCTCATTCTTGGCCCACTACATATGAAGGCCTGGAGATGAAACAGAACAGGATACATTCAAGGATTTGAAAGAAGCTGTATAGTGGGACACTGTAAGGGATAGGCTGCTGGCAAGAATTAGATTAGAAAGGGATTGTGCCAAATTTTGAGGGAGAATATAGACCATATTGAGAAGTTTACACTTTACTATCAAGTGTTGGGAAGGGAAAGCTGGTAAAATATTTTAAGCAGATTTACTTTTCTCAATAATTACTCTAACTTTAGTATGAGAGTGAATTGAAAGAATTTTTGATGGTCTAACCTGGAATGTGAGTGAAAGTCTCTCAGTCATGTCCGACTCTTTGTGCCCCCATGGACTGTAAGTCCATGTAATTCTCCAGGTCAGAATACTGGCGTGAGTAGCCATTCCCTTCTCCAGGGGATCTTCCCAACCCAGGGATTGAACCCAGGTCTCCCACATTGTAGGCGGATTCTTTTCCAGCTGAGCCACAAGGGAAGCCCAAGAATACTGGAGTGGGTAGTAGTGGTAGTGAAAATGAATTACCCAAAGAATAGTGTCTGTGAATCGCTGCTATAGTCAAGTAACTAAAAAGCAATGTATGAAATTGCACTGACTTTGGAGACCTTTGCTGAAAAGTGACCTTAATGCCCAACATAAACATTTTTATTTTTATCTCTCCCTCTTAATTTATTACTTGTTTTAAGCAAATAATTTTATGACTATTAGTTGTGGAGCTTCCCTGGCATCTCAGTGGTAAAGAATCCATCTGCCAATGCAGGAGACACAGGTTTGATCCCTGGGTCGGGAAGATCGCCTGGAGAAGGAAATGGCAACCCACTGCAGTGTTCTTGCCTGGGAAATCCCATGGACAGAGAAGCCTGGTGGGCTACAATCCATGGGGTCACAAAAGAGTTGGACGCTACTTAGCAACTATACAACAAAAATTTGAGGATGAGATTTTTCTCTGTTCCTTGAGGGATCTCAGACATCTTTTCTCAAATCTGTCTTAGCCCCAGCTCCTGGTTACCCATAACAGAAATGGGATGGTCTTCTATTCAGGCAGGCATTAAAAACAAAAAAGAAACACTAGATATCCAAAGGAGCTTGTCAGACTTACCCGTGTCTTGCACTGTCAGTGAAAGCATATAATGTTGCTTTCAATTTCTATAGGTACATGGCGGGAAGCAAAATCTTCACATACCGCCCAACATCAATTAAAATTTTGGCTGAGTGAAAGAGCATTTATAGAAGCCTGCTTGAATGTTAAGAACTTTGTGTGCATGCGTGCTCAGTCACTCCAGTCGTGTCCAACTCTTTGTGACCCATGGCCTGTAGCCTGCCAGGCTCCTCTATCCATGGGATTCTCCAGGCAAGAATACTGGAGTGGGTTGCCATGCTCTCCTCCAGGAATCAAACCCTAGTCTCCTGCTTCTCCTGCATTGCAGGCGGATTCTTTACCCACTAACCCACCTGGGAAGCCCGTTGAGGAGTCTATTCATTCCTAAATATTCTATACTCCTGGTGAAACCTGGTTAGCAGAAATTACTTGGCTCATTGTGTTGACCTCTTTTTTGGTTAGATCCTTTGGTTGCATGGACTAGATTTTGTTCCAAGTTACCTCCAGAAACAGGAACTTTATTGTAAAGATATATGTTTTTTATAGTCTGGAATATTAAAAGTCAAGAAGTCAGCTCCAGGGACTGCTCTTGTCTATTGTCTTTCCTAAACCACTTGGTCTGCTCATCTCTAGACATCCTCGTTTCTCCTTCAACACGTAAGCTTCCTGTACTTGGACATAGCTTTGGTTCACTTGAATTTTAGACTCGCCCCCGTCCCATCTTGGCTCCCCTGTCCTTTCACTACATCATGACACATTTCGGCTGCAGTTCTTCCTGCCGGTTATACAGTGCATTCTACATTTCCTGTTTCCAGTTCTCTACAGGAATCTGATTCCCTGTGCTCATACTCATGAGCCAGGCCAAACCACAGAGTATTGGCAAACGCATGGATTAGCTGCCATTGATTCTGCCTGGGGGAGGCACCTCCTGGCCCTTTAAGTCAGCCCCTTGCACAGAAACTCTGGATGAGCCCCTTTCCCTCAAAAGTCAAGAGTGGCCTCTGTCCTCTAAGCTCTCTGTAGGAGTCATTTTTCTAAGTTATGCTTTGGGAAATGCTAAAAGCCTTGAAATTCAGTGTGTTGATATTGTTGAAACATTATTTATTATACTGAACAGTGCCCTTTTTTGTGAAACCCCTTGACTTAAGTTTATTTCGAGCTTTAGGATTAGGAATAATTGTGCAATTATTCCTGAACTGGTTTTTGTCTTATTAACTTTATGGTGAATTTATTACCTCTTTTGTTTTCCCTTGGTTTTGGGGAGTTCATGAATTTGTGGCCCAAACAATGAAAGCCTAAATGACTCTGCTGTGCTCTTTCATTTTTATTATTAATCCTACATCTAGATTAATCTTCTGTTTTTGACCTTGTTTTTCATATATTTCCAATTCAAATACCTTATATATTCCCATAAGTCACTTTATATCTTTTCAGAAGCAAAAATTATAAACATAAATTATATAAATGTTAACACTCAGGGACATGTTAAAGTTCCTAGCTAGTTTTGAGTTAAATGTGACTTAATTTTAAAGAAATGGACAAATAATTTAAAAATATTAACATCTTACCTTTTCCTACATTTATATAATTATTAAATTATCCAGCCACATTTTTAAAACTTAAAAATCCCTTTGAAACAGAAATATCTTTCAGATAAAATTAGGCATAGAAAAGATTTTATTACACATTCATCTTTTTTTGGCATTCATCATCATTTGTTACATAGTCTTATTACGGGGAACATAGATGTGTAATAAAATCAATGTCCACTTTAAATTTTTTTCACATAAACCCTGTTTCAAAACAACAGCCTCTATGCCTCCAACAATAACATACTCCCCATATTACTTCTTTTTTCTCCCAGATTTTACTTCCTGGCTACTCCTTTTTTTAAAAAGAAAAAAGAAAACTGACATCAAATTTATATAAAAGAAGCCCATGAGGTGGAAAGTTGGGGAAGGCTGCAGGAGTTTCAAGCAGACAAATGTCGCTTACATTTTGCTGCTCGATCGTTTGATATACTCATTTGCTGATGTGAAATGACGAGGGCTTACAAAACAGGGTTTTGTTTTTTAGCTGCCTGTAGACCTAGTGGGGCCTAACAGAACCCAGTCAGCAGGTCATTAACTCTGGAGAAAACAGCTTGCATTAATATGCTCTAATCCGGTATAATTAGTCAAATTACTGCACGCCGACCAGCTTGTCATGTGTTGTCAGACTTGGCACACACACTGGATTGCCTGGGTCCCTCTGGAATGCCACCCTCAATCAGGGAAAACTGCTCATTTGTAGTGGTCTTGAACTCTTGATGGAAAAGCTAACTAAAACACCATTTGTGGAGGAACTTTTACAAATTCTTTTGGTTAAAATATTTTTTTTCATCAAAAATAGTTGAGTACTAGGGATTGAAATGTAATCTTTTCATTTATACTAATTTCCATAACATATCTATATAATATTCCAAGTGAAATGAACACAAATATGAAAAAAAGGTTGAAAATCCATAATTACCCATTGACCAGCTATCTTTCCGGTACATGGGAGTGTGAGTCCGTATGTGTTTGTGTATGTGTAAGTCTTTTTCTAGTAGGGTAAGAGGTTATTAAACTCTAAAAGGACCATATTAGCATAAATTTACAAGAGCTCTCATTCTGGAGGCAGGATAAAAACCCATGTTACCTTTGCATTAACACTGAATTGCTTGTTGTGCTTTTGGCAATGACAGATAAGTCAGTGTAATTCCCCATCGCAACGGAAATGATGCTCCAGATTCCAAACGCATCCTGAAGATGTCACTGACAATAATCTTCAAAGAACGGCCAGTGAAAGTGGGCTGTATGTTTGTAGGATGATATACTGCAAATGACAGGAAGAATTATGTGAGTGAAGACGAATCTGTAACATATTATTAAGCAATTTCACGAGAATAACAGGGATAAAAGGATAATGGATGAGGGTGTCATTATTACCTTCATGTAGAGGGAAAGCAAAAGCAAAGGTAGAGAGACAAGATTAATTGAGGAAGGGAGAAGCGTTCATTGCTCATCAGCTCTTTTGTACTCTTTGCTTCTGAAATTCCAGACTGAGGGGGAAAAAAGGTGCTCAGAGCTGCATTTTAATGCAGCTGGCAAGGAATGGAAAACTGACAAGGCACTTTTTAGTCACCTCCCTTATCAAAAACCACATAATCACTATTGTCTTTTGGACATTCTGAAGACACAACAAAAAGCAACCGGGATATTTATTGTTTTATTTTGTAGCAACTTTTATTATTTGCCATACCTTCAAAAAACAAAAATTATAAAATTTTGAAATGCATCTTTCCATTCATTGCCCCCAAAATTGCTCCTTTAAATTTAGAGATTCAGTCAGTGATGGAACACTTCAAAACCCATTAGATTATTATCTTAATTGTCCTGAGAACATTAGGTTAAGGAAACAGTATATTTTATAATCAATTTTGACTGTTACTTTCATTTTCTAAGCACATTTCCCATTCACATAATGCATGTGTTTCTTAAATAATAGTAAATACATTCCTTTTATCAAATGACCGTATGAGTAATCGAAACTTTAAAACACTCCAATCTTTGTTTTCCTCTTTTACCTGTTTCTTATAGCTTTGCATTTGGTCACTTATTCCAAAGGATACATTATATCACACACAGTAAGATGCAATTATAATGTAAAAACCACTATCCTGTTTGCGAAATAGTAACACAGGTGTTTTGCTGGAATCTAAGATATCTTTGGGGGCATTGAATTCCCTTCTGATTGTAATTTACTCCTGCCATGGAGTTAATCTTAAATGCTCCAAAAATGTTAAAAATATATTATATTTCTTTGTACTGAGCCTGCAGGAAAGTCAGATGACCAAATTACAAGTTTAAATATATACTGAATGGAGATACTCAAAAGTTGGAGATTAATTTATGAACCTGAACCTAAAACCTAAATTTCATCCTTGTCTACATAGTGGGTTTATATATTCAGGAAAAGTAACAAATGGTTAGGATTCAGGTGTCAGAGAGAAGTGAGAATCATTCAAGGTTAATATCCAGCTAGCAACTGACAGTTTAATGTGTGCATGCACATGCAGACATGGATAGCCGTAATGCTACCAAATGCTAGGTGTGTATACCTTCCAGTAATACTTTTTATTGTGTAATAGTTTGTAAACTGTTTTCTTATACATCTTATTTTTGATCCCCAAAATAGTCATTTTTGTTCAGTGGAACTAGAATTTCTATTTCAGTTCTATAAATGGGAAAGCTGAGTTCTGAGTAGAAGCTTAAATGAGTTTATCAAAGAGTTCCATGGTAAATGATGTTTCTGGGAATAAAACCAACATCTTCAGATACCTGGTCCAGTGTTTTTCCCTTTTTTATTTTTAATTTTTTAATATTTATTTTTATTTACTTATTTAGCTGTCAGGTCTTAGTTGCAGCATGCAGGATCTTTTTAGTTGCAGCATGAAAACTCTTTAGTTGTGGAGTCTAGTTCCCCGACGAGGGACTGAACCTGAGCCCTCTGCATCAGGAGCACAAAATCTTAGCCACTGGACCACCGAGAAGTCCTTATTTGATTTTTAAATGTATTATTCATGCCACACCCTGATTCTTGCTGTTTTACTACTTTTCACATCTATCTTTCTGATTATCTTAAATGCCCCTTCAATGGATTATCCTCTGCCTGATGGTCTCCATGGAGCAAGTGAAAAGAAACTAACATTCGTTAGTTTCAAGCACATAATATGACCAGACACTGTACTAGGCACTTTACATACGATATCCAAATTTAATATTCACAACAACTAAGGAAGTTAGACATCATTATCACCACTTTGCAAAAGAAAAGGTTTGACATTAAAGATGTCACAACTTTGAAACATCAAAGATTCATACCCAGTTTTCCTGGCTCCAAAGCTCGTATTTGTTCAAACACTACATAGCCCTTTTCCTTTGTATTTACTGTATCTTATATGGGCTTCCCAGGTGGCGCTAGTAAAGAACGTGCCTGCCAATGCAGGAGTTGGAACAGACCCAGGTTTGATCCCTGGGTCGGGAAGTTCCCCTGGCGGAGAGCATGGCAACCCACTCCAGTATTCTTGCCTGGAGAATCCCGTGGACAGGGGTAGCTGGTAAGCTACAGCCCATGGGGTCACAGAGAGTCTGACACAACTGAAGGAACACGCATCTTATATATATATTCAGTCAAAATCCTGTTGTCTTTTTACATCTATCCTGTATTTTAGATCTATCAGGATCTAAATTCAGTGGCTTTTTATGTCTTAGTAGTCTCCAGTTTCTATACACCATTTCACACTGAGCTTCCCAAATCCTCAAGCACTTTTTTACTAACTCACTGGCCCTTAAGTCTTTTTCACTGGCTGCTCTTCTTTCTGCTTTGACCTTAATATAGACTGTCTCATCCCCAAAGGTGCATCTTTTCAGTCCCCTTCATTCTTTAGCCTAGAGACCTAATCCCTTTCCATGCTTTAAGCTCTTTTTGTGTAGATAATGCCAAACATCTCCTCATCTTGTTTTCTTGCTGTTGCTCCATAGTCTTAGTTCCCTGCTCTCCTAGGGAGTCCTCTCAGGATGCCTTGCTTATCCCAAACCAAATGCATCATTTTATTTTTCTTCCTAAATTTTCTTCTCACTTCCTGACCTTAAAAGAAATCGTTCTTCTAATCACCAAGGCCTTGTTGCCAGTTTTAATTAGTTTGATGTTTTTCAACCTAACATTACAAGCCTCTCCTACCTTTATAGGCTGCTGAATTCCATCCTCCATCCCTTTTCCACATTTTAAAGACTAGGCACCCTTCAAAGTCCATATCAAATATCTTCTTTAATAAGAAGTTTTCCCCCAAAACCATTAAATTTATCTGTTTCTCTCTGAAATCTCCATACACTTAATTTGTACCCAAGTTTTCCTGGCTCCAGAACAGAAGAAATCTAACAAGAATCCAAATAAATATTTGTTGAATTTGAATAAAATCAAATTCTCAAACAATCGCAATCAAGTATTTTTATTTATTTATTTAGGCCACGCTGCACAGCTTGAGGGACTTTAGTTCCCTGACCAGAAATTGGACCCGGGCCATAGCAGTGAAAGTACTGAGTCCTAATCACTGGACCACCAGAGAATTCCTCGAGTACTTTTATGCTATTTATACTATTATACTTTTTATTATACTATATCATTATATGATTATATTATAATTACATTATATATATTATATATATATATTACATTATACTATTTTTCCTTATACATGACTGAGCTTTGACTTTCTCATGTTGAAATTTAATATTAACCTTTTGATTATTTAACATTAACATTGGAATGCTGATTTGTACATCCCACTTTATTATCAAAGAGTTACCTTTATTCAGTCCTGAGTGTAAAGAACCTGCCTTCATGAAGTGGCCTGCATGGTTAGGAAGATAGTGCTCTTTTCATGTGGCATTTGAATCAAATTTATTAAACACAACACCATTCCCTTACAGTTATATTGATGGTACATGGAGATAAGGAAAGAGCAAAATATAGGGTGCTTTATTATATTTATTTATTCTTATACAATCCTAAAATATCAGTACTTTTTATCCTACAAATGTGGAAATAGACCCTGAGAGTCCAAATTGCTTTCTGCAAAGCACAAAAGCAGTGAAATGACAGAATCACAAGTGGAACTGAAGTTTATTTAATGCCCGAGTCCATGCTTTTCCACCGTACCACTAGGTTCTACGTGTCCTTGTCTTAGTGAGAGAGGTGCTATACGACAGGCATTCTTAACTCTGACTCCTGTGTTGATCCAGTTGCCTCAATTTAGGGAAGGCAGGAAGCATTAGTCATGATTATGTCAGATGATGGGTAGAATGGTTATTACTTATTAAATGTAGAGAAAAACACATCCCTGCCCACTCCAGTGTTCTTGCCTGGAGAATCCCAGGGGTGGGGGAGCCTGGTGGGCTGCCGTCTATGGGGTCACACAGAGTCAGACACGACTGAAGCGACTTAGCAGCAGCAGCAGCAGCAGCGGCTTTATGAGAAGCATAAAAAACAGCATTCTATTTTTCGTGTACAAATGCCCAGTTGGTGTGAGTACACATGGTTTCCTTGCCAGTTAGGTCAGGGAGAATGTCGCCTGGAACCTGCCATTTGGGAGAGGAGTTTTGTGGGCTAGTTCATGGAGCCTGACCCTTTCCACTGTACATGCTGCCCCTCAGATGACTGTAAGAGACAAACCATTGGCCCAAGTCAAGCATAAAAGATGGCAAAAGAAGTAGACTTAGTTCCTCTCTCACTCTTAGCACATTTTGATGCTCAGTGATGGAGACAAGAAGTAAACATCTACAAAGTACCAGGACAACTCTACTTAGCCTTTCAAATTGCCTGCCAAGTTGTTATGCCTAAATTTCTTTTTATTTCTTTCTTTTAGAATTCAAACTTCCCTTATTTATTAAGACCTCTTTTTTCCTTTCTTATAAACTGTTTCTGAATCCAGTCTTTTGGGGAAGGAAATGTAGACATTTTCTCGTGGTCTCACATTACCCAAATTTCAAAATTTTAGACTGCTTCCTAGTGCACAAAATGACACTCCTTAATATCAGATAAGTTAGGACTTTAGTTGCAGTCAATTGTTTGCACCTATGAGTTCATTCTAATTTTATATTTCAATTGATGGTCTTTTAAAGGTAAGATCATTCAAGTCTCTAATTGGCTTAATATAGTGCTTATCACATTGGCATCCCCAAATAGTTATAAAGAAATGCTTTTTATAGTGATACTATCTCATTTACCTTTTGATTTCCTAGGCATCCATGAATAAGATATTAGTTTCATTTAAAGGTAATATGAGCAAAAGTCTGAAAATAGCACTCAGTATAATATAGACAAGAGTCGGTATACTTTTGGAAGCCTAATGTAATCTGATGATTTGTTTAGTTAAGAAGGCAAGCCTAAAGTGCCTCATTGTGATACAGTTGCCATGTATAACTATGCTTCAGTGATAAAATCACCAAGTGAACCAATGCTCCAGTGGTGAGAATGCATTAGGCACCATGTCTCTCCCTGTACCGGACAGATTGAAATGTTTCTTCCGCTTAACTCTGGTGGCACTGAGGACGGGGGCATTGAATAGAATAAGGGCCCAAGAGGAGGGGTCTGCTAGTGGTGGCAGTAATACGGAGTGGGTGAGACTGTCTGGGGCTACAGGAGCACAGATGCAGATAAACCGGGGACATCCTGACCACCAGACTCCAAGGGACACCGCCCAAGTGACCACCATCCTTTGCCCCAATCGCTCCAGGAGCTGGTCTTCCCCTTTTCCACTATGGCTGTATGTTATTTTAGTCCTGACCATCTTTCCTTCTTGACCCTGCAGGGGAAAATAACACAGTCTTCACACTTCTCACAAGTCTCCTCTCTCTTAAACCAGAATAAAGTCCATTGGAGGTTTCAGCGGGTTTTTATTGCCTCAGTTGGAGAGATTGCTCTTGAAACTCACGATTTATTTATGACATACCATAGCCCAACTTTTTCTGTCTGGACAATTTTTACTGCTAAGACTTCTGTTGAGGGGAGATCTTTTATTTCCTCACATTTCTGCTTTGTCCATAGAGAAGAAACTACTGCTTGGTTTTGTTCCCATAGGAAAGAAATTTCTACTCTGATTTTCCAGAATTTGCAGTATTCAATGACCCATAAAAATTCACTACTGGTAGGGTCAGTATAATGTTAAATTGTCAGGGCTCCCATGAGGTAAACACATCTGGACAGAACTGATCGCTCAAGATAGGCTAGCCAGCCTGCCTTCTTCTACCTTCTTCTGTAGAATCATCAAGTTGAGATAGGTCTCTTTTGAAGCCCAGCCATTTTTCCCCACAGAGCTATCCAGGTCTCTATACCCCCAAATTTCTTTTCATGCTGGGTGGTGGAAGCCTTGCTTTGGATTCAGATCCACAGTAAATTCTTCAATCCAACTCTTGTCAGAATAGCCTTGCAGTGAGAGAGGATAGTATCAGCTATTACTTGTTTTAAAGTTCTTAGCTTTACACCTGATTAGTATTATTTTTGTGTGTTTTCTTAGTCAAGAACCCTACAGGAGAAAATAGAATCTGATAGGATGTAAGCAGCCAAGTGCCAGACACAAGTTCTAATCCTGATTCCATTATTATCACAAGTATAAACTTTCAGGAATCATTTGCCTGCAGGAAATAGAACTCAAACTAGCTTAAACTAAAAGAGCACTTATTTTAAGCAGTTAGTGGTGATTTATTACATCCAATGACAAGTACAGCTGGAGCTTGATGGGAGACTGGAACGGAGAGTTGGAAAACCTAAATTTCTAGATTTGGAGAGTCTAGATTTCTTCCTTTTTTGGCCATGTCGTCTCTTGTCTCTGCTTCTGCTCTGTTGTTATTTCTCTCTACTGATTAGATTTCCCTAAATCTCCCTGCTCAAAACCCCAAAGTAGCCTCACTGGCTCCCTACAATTTATTTCTGCTCCAATACAAACTAAAATTCCAATTTCAAATTTCAAGGAGAGGGGATCTGATTGTCTAGTGTCTGAAACAGGTGTTCACCCTGGTCTCAATCAGCTATGACTGGGGAGAAGTGAGTGCACCATACACATAATTTACAGGGTATACTATGGATCAAAACAGATTATAGATCGAGTTAAAAGACTTGCTGTCGGCCAAGTGAGGGCTTTAGACCTGGAAATGGAGAGGAAAGGGCAGATTTGTGAACTATTTTGGAGGGCTTCCCTGGTGGCTCAGATGGTAAAGAATCTGCCTGCAATGTGAGAGACCTGGGTTCAATCCCTGGGTTGGGAAGATCCCCTGGAGAAGGGAATGGCTACCCACTCCAGTATTCTTGCCTGGAGAATTACATGGAAAGAGGAACCTGGCAGGCTACAGTCCATGGGGTGGCAGAGTCTGACACAACTGAGCGACTTTCACTTAGAGCTAGAATCAACATTGTTTAGTCATCAGTTGGAGATAGGGATTAAAGTAACGTTTACAGATAAGTTCCAGATTTTCATCTTTGATTATTTAATGAATAATAGTGCCATCCATTAAGATAATAATGGAAACTTTACTACTGTAATAGTTAACGTTTTTCTGAGCAATTGTTTCGCACAGAAGCACCATGCTAGAGATTTTCCTATTCATTGTTTTATTTATTCATCATAATGTTTCTGTGAATTTTTATCTTATTTTCACTATTTGATAGATAAGAAATATAAGCCTTCAAGAATTTAGGTACTTTGAATATAATCACCTAACTCATAAAGTACAAAGTTAATTTTCACAGAATTTCATTCTTGACTTCAGAATGATCAATTATTTAAGCTTACTTTTCTTAAGAAAGATGAGCAAGTTTTAAGGAAAATAGGTTTCTCTGATGGCTCAGATGGTAAAGAATCTGCCTGCAGTGCAGGAGACCGAGGTTTGATCCCTGGGTTGAGAAGATCCCCTGGAGAAAGGAAATAGCAACCCACTCCAATATTCTTACCTGGGCAATCCCATGGACAGAGGAGCCTGGCAGGCTACAGTCCATGGCGTTGCAGAGTCGGATACAACTGAGTGACTAACACCTTTGGTCTTCACTAAGTTTCAGGTGGGATGTATTGCATTGAGTTTCCTGTGAGGCATTCAGCTTCGACACTGGAGGTCTGGGCTGGACCTCAGGTTTGAGAGACAGTAACTTGAAGTGGAAACTCACGGTGGAAGAAACCCCTCCGGATGTGGACACCCAGTTAGTTACTATCCAAGCAATACTTACCTCTCCTGGGAGTTGTTCAACATTGTAAAACAGAAATTATTTTAAAATATAGTTTTTCAGAGTATTCATTTTCAATTGTAAGCATCTTTCTATATCCATTGTTACAACCCTACTTGTTAGATTTGTGTACTCTTTTCTCCCTCTATTTTAAAGATACTTACCAAGTGCTGTGTCTTTTCACTTTTTTTTTTTTCAAAGAACCATTTTTAGACTTTCAAGAATTTTACCTCTTTAACTTTATATTGATTTTATTTTTATTTTAACTTTTATTTCTTTCTGTTTTTTCCTTTGATATGTTCTTTCTTTGAAATTAAAATGAATGCTTGATTAATGTGTTTTCTTTTTCTGTTAGATGAAAACATTTAAAACTAAGAACTTATATTTCCAGCCTCTTTTCATCACATTCCATGGTAATGTTTTAATATTCATTGTTTCCTCATTACTCTTTTGATGTATTGATTCCTAAAAGATTGATAATCACCCCAATGAAGCTAATTGGTAGGATGTCTTTAATAAGAGCTCTTTCCTTGAGGCATGGCAGAGAGGAGACTCCAGCACTTCACGTGCTCCATCTAGGTCTACATCACAGTTGGAGCCAACTCAGGGTCCATCAGGAAGAACTGTGCTAGAAGTTAAAAGAGAGAAAGATCCTTCTGTTTTTGTCTGTGCTCCAAAGGAACCAATCAAATCCTTTAGTTACGTTCCAAACAGCCATCAGCATTGAGCAATGTCATGTGAGTGAGTAAAGGGGTACAGAGAGTGCCCCCAACGCTCTTCCCTCCTCCCATCTCCTATGACTCACTTCTCCCACTCCCACAAGTGCTTATCGGTGTTTCCTATGAGCTCCATTTCCAGGACCATCCTCAACACATTCATAGATTATTTATTCCAGTTAGAGTAAGTTCTGTAGTAAGGTCTATGTCATTGAACCATATTGTCATTTTTAAGTTCCTTTACTTCAACATTGAGTTTGTCTTTCTTAGCAAACCCAATTAAGCCGAACATTTTCCAAGGAAAACATAAATGCCATAGTACATCACTTGGATTTTATTTCACGTTATTAAACATAGCATTAATTAGTGTATATAATGTGAATTTTATAATTGAACATATTGGTTTATATATCATGGAAAAGTGGAAAACAACCGTCTTCCCAATAAAGGCTTGTTTATACAATGTTGAAGAATTACAACTGCAAGCACTTATCTGAATGTTCCTGATTAGCAGGCAAGGTACTGTTTTGAGAACAGACCACCTGGATGAATGATTAGAAGGCTTTTATTCAGACAGCATTATAAAGGTAGGGCACAATGTATTCTGATCCTTGATATGGATCCATTTTTTAATTTTTATATATAGAACTAAAATTGGTGTCATTTATTTAGTATTATGCTGAATCACAACATTTATTACTTTTTTTTTGGTGTCCTACCATGTTTCAGAAAAAAAATTTAAGACAAATTAATGCTTATTAGTGAGTTACTATCGAAGTCTATTAAATTTTATTGCTTTTAATATAGTTGCTTTGCTTTAGTGCCTTGTATAGCATATCATTGAATGTTTACCAAGATATACATTAAATTATTATAGAAATCATTGAAAATATTATTAATGAAATAAATTTGAGAAAACCTGCCCATATTTTTGGGAGAATGTGCTCTATATGGAAACTCTGAGGCTGTAGTCTCAGCTACACCAGCATTCAGGCCTTTGTGACCTTAATGGAAGTAGGCTAACATCATTAAGTCTTTTCCATCTCACTGATAAAATGGAAGTAGAAATTCTGTCCCTACACATCACACAGTGATTTTATGATGACTAAATAAAGTTGAACATGTGAAAATGTTTGGCACATCTTTAGAGAGATAGGTATAAAAGCATACACTTAATACTTTTCATTTTGTTAATATTTTAAATTATCTTACTGTGAAATAAATCAACAGAAAAAAAATAAGAGTAATATAATCAATGCCATGTATCTGATGTCTGCCTTTAACATACTATAAAATTCTGCCATATTTGCTTTTAATAATTTTTATGAAACAAAACATTACAGATACAAGTTGTACTCCACCATGGTTCTGTTCTCTTCCTTTTTTCCTAGGAATTCCACATTATTTTATGGTGCATTATAGTAATTTGATCATATTCAATTTAGACTTTCTATCAAATTTTCAGTATTTCATATATCCAGTAAGTTTACTCCAAGAATAAGTGCATCCATTATGATGGCTTTTAACAGAAGGGCAGGCCATAGATTTCCAGAAAGAGTGTATCTAGTCATCATCAAGAAAACCTATAATCATATTCTATTTGCCTTGTTTTGCTCTCTTTTTTGATGTTCAGTTCAGTTCAGTTCAGTCGCTCAGTCGTGTCCGACTCTTTGCAACCCCATGAATAGCAGCACGCCAGGCCTCTCTGTCCATCACCATCTCCTGGAGTTCACTCAGACTCACGTCCATTGAGTCAGTGATGCCATCCAGCCATCTCATCCTCTGTTGTCCCCTTTTCCACCTGCCCCCAATCCCTCCCAGCATCAATCTTTTCCAGTGAGTCAACTCTTCGCACGAGGTGGCCAAAGTACTGAGTTTCAGCTTTAGCATGATTCCTTCCAAAGAAATCCCAGGGCTGATCTCCTTTAGAATGGACTGGTTGGATCTCCTTGCAGTCCAAGGGACTCTCAAGAGTCTTCTCCAACACCACAGTTCAAAAGCATCAATTCTTCGGCACTCAGCTTTCTTCACAGTCCAACTCTCACATCCATACATGACCACTGGAAAAACCATAGCCTTGACTAGATGGACCTTTGTTGGCAAAGTAATGTCTCTGCTTTTCAATATGCTATCTAGGTTAGTCATAACTTTTCTTCCAAGGAGTAAGCGTCTTCTAATTTCATGGCTGCAGTCACCATCTGCAGTGATTTTGGAGCCCCAAAAAATAAAGTCTGACACTGTTTCCACTGTTTCCCCATCTATTTCCCATGAAGTGATGGGACCAGATGCCATGATCTTCGTTTTCTGAATGTTGAGCTTTAAGCCAACTTTTTCACTCTCCTCTTTCACTTTCATCAAGAGGCTTTTTAGTTCCTCTTCACTTTCTGCCATAAGGGTGGTATCATCTGCATATCTGAGGTTATTGATATTTCTCCCAGCAGTCTTGATTCCAGCTTGTGCTTCTTCCAGCCCAGCATTTCTCATGATGTACTCTGCATAGCAGTTGAATAAGCAGGTGACAATATACAGCCTTGACGTACTCCTTTTCCTATTTGGAACCAGTCTGTTGTTCCATGTCCAGTTCTAACTGCTGCTTCCTGACCTGCATATAGGTTTCTGAAGAGGCAGGTCAGGTGGTCTGGTATTCCCATTTGTTTCAGAATTTTCCACAGTTTATTGTGATCCACACAGTCAAAGGCTTTGGCATAGTCAATAAAGCAGAAAGAGATGTTTTTCTGGAACTCTCTTGCTTTTTCCATGATCCAGCGGATGTTGGCAATTTGATCTCTGGTTCCTCTGCCTTTTCTAAGACCAGCTTGAACATCTGGAAGTTGTTCATTACGTAGCAATACGGTTCATGTATTGCTAAAGCCTGGCTTGGAGAATTTTGATGTTAGTTGATGCCAAACAAAAATACAGAAGACATTTTTAAGCGCATTTACATGGTAGCAAAGATAATCCATTGAAAATATTTATTTTTCATCTTTTATTTGGGATAGGTAAAGTAAGAACAGGAGCAATATTTTATAACTTGATAAAGTTGCAATTATAAGCAAACCTGGATGACAAATATGACTATTTACTGTAATGGGAATAAGGTTAATATTTTAAAACAAGGTTGACAGGAGAAAAATTGTCTTATTTTGCAAAAAGGAAATTTGTTTCTTTAAGTGAAAATTGAGGTCATTAGGCCATAGCTCTCCTTACTCCTGTATGACTGAAGTGAATTAGATAGTGCACCAGAAACACAGTACTGAGCAAACTAATGACAAAATTATACACAAAAGTTTGAGTGAAGTCATTATATGTCAGAAACACGTATTTTGTATAAGAAAATGTGACATTTTTAATGCATGCCCACTTCACCTCGGTTATCTTAGAACAGAGTAGCTTAGTCCTATTCTCTTGTATTCATTGAGATTCTCATGGTTATTTGCCGGGAGTAAGGGTGGTAACCATAGCTTAGGCATATTCCGGTCTCAGTTGCTGCATTCTGTTTACTTACTGTGATTTCAGTGTGATTGGGCTATTATGAAAGACTTGTCTTTTATACAGTAAAATCAATATCCAGCCCCATATTTGCTCTCCATAGGGAGTATTATTTTTAGACAGTAAAACCTAATTTTGTATCATTTGCTCTTTGGATTCTCTTAAGTAAAATGCGGTAGCAACTTTGTTAGTCATGCACTGTGTTCTAGGCATTGTGCTGGATACCCTCTGCACACTGTCTAATCCGCACAGTCCCATGAGGCAGACACTATTTTCACCATTTTATAGATGAAACTGGCTCACAGAGGTCACTTAAGTTGACTGAATCAGCCAAACTAGTACATGGCAGTTATTAGACTCTAACTTTGTATTTTCAATAGTGACATTTTCAGTAACATATCTCAAACATATTAATATTTAATGTAATATTAAAACCATTAAATTGAATATTGTGACTCATGACTTCAAAAATAAGTGGGAGTGTATTTTTAGCAATCAGAATGAATAGCACTTTCAGCCTGTTCTGTGCATTTATAGACACACAAATACACACAGAGCCTTTTTTGTTTTGATGCAAATGCTTGCAGTTACCCTATGGGAAATATGAGTGAAAAACACTACTGAGTGTAAAGTGTATTGTATTATATAATCATTTATTTATAGTGGTCATATCATGAACCAAGGGTTGACCTATACATATTACATGTAACTCTACTTTCAATAGTTATGTGTAAAATGAACATACTTATGTGATGATCTACCTGATGCTAAAACGACCATCTGATTCACAGAAATTAATTAGTGATTTTTACAACTCTTTTAGTCCCTTGTGTCAAGTTGTGCAATATAAACACAAGCCAAGTCATAATGTCCTCATTGGGTCGTGTTTATTCATAATGACACTTTCAACATCACAAATGCAATAAATATGCAATAAATACATAAATAAAATTTAATAAATCAAATAAATAATATATAAATTTATATATTATAAATAAATATATAAAATCATATTAATATTTATTAATATAAATAAATATGCATTGGAAAATAGTTTTATCCTGTTTCTCTCTTCATACATTGGGCTTCCCTGGTGGCTCAGTTCATAAAGAATCTGCCTGCAGTGCAGGAGACCCAGGTTCATACATACTAGTTTTCAAAATGCAGGAAATAAAATCAACACCACTGCTCCCCAGTGATCTCTACAAGAAAACTCTTTGAAGATAACTGATTATGATATCAATAAACCAAGTTGAAAACAATGTTAAATTTCCAATACAATGTAGCCTAGGTATGGCAAGAGATGGAGGTGCTCTCCCTTTCTTTTTCTGTGTCCATATTAGCAAAGTACCTTTATATCCATTTCTAATAATGACATTTACAATTTGTTGCATTAATACAAAGTAACATGGATTGTGTGTGTTAGTAAATTTCCTTTTATTACTGCGTAAAAATGATACGTAATTGAAATAAAAAGCATTGTTTCCAGCCCTATTTTTTTTTTTTCCTCGAGTCCATCCTGTCAGGCTGAAAGCGTGAAAGTTATTTTCTGGTGGTGTGATTAGATTGGGGCTGAACTCTCCAGCTGGCAGGCCTGTCTATGACTGGCGGCGGCCTGTCCCCAGTGCTTGTCATTTCCTGACATGCCTGACAGGATGGGGACAGCCGCCCCAGACAGGTTCATTAGATGGTGTTTTCTACAGCTGGGCTAAAAATAAATAAATAAATAAATAAAAAGTCTGTGCTTTGTCAAGGCCCAAGCTGTAGGGGCCCTCCTTGTTGGTTTAAACCAGGGCCTTGTTTTGACAAATTTTGATCTGCGCGGTTTTTAGATTTTCTGACACATTTTTGTTTCCTTCCCTCTTGGCCTGCTCTTTGTGCACTCTGCCTTGTTGCTGCTTCAAAATCCTAACAGAGTCTTCCCAAGAGAAAAAGAACCCCAGGTATTGAGATCTTAAAAGAAAAAAACAAAACACAGTACTCTAAAATCGCACTAGTCGGTTTATTTCCATGGTGATCCGCACAGTGATTGGAAAACAACCTTGGGACTTGCGATAAGCCAATTACAAGAAAGGTTAAGAGTTTTCCTGGTGCCAGAGACATGCCATCTACATGAGAACATAGTGTCATTAGTAGCAGCCTACACTCTCAAATACACTGCTCTTTAGAACTGCCAGAAATTTAAGCTATCTTCATTCTTGGGCTTTTAGGGAGCTGACAGAATTTTCCACCCATGTTGATAAACTCTGATGCCAGGAAGAGAAATTATAGAAGATTATAGAATACCTGCTAATTAAAACCAGAAATAAGTTACAGAATCAAATTTGAAAAATTTTTTTGTCAGTATTAGGACACCTTTTAAAGTTAACTGGATTTACTAAAAATTGGTATACATTTGAAACATGCATGCATGCAGGTCATGCTTTATCATTTTCAACCCCAATTTAAACTTCTACACCTGTGTTGTTGCAAGGAAAACAGATCTTTAGCCAAGAAATAATTCTTTATGGATTTTACCTGCACGTAAGAAGTAGATATTGGCATCTTCATAGGCTTGATAGCCGTAGTCCCTTTACTCTCACAGTATCTGATAGCTGCTTTGCACTGGGAAAAACAGTTGATTTTAATTTTTAGTAAAAGCAGAACATGCCCAAATAGAAAACACTTGGCTATGTATGTTGACATAATCTTAGTGCTACCATTAGTTATCATTCCATTCACATGCAAGACACAAAATGGAATACTGTTTGTGTCTCTTGTACTTTGTCATCGGTGTAATAAATAGTGTTGCTGAAAAAAAGCAAGCTCCTCATTCACAGAAATCTTAGCCCTTACCTTTCCTTTGTATTGTTAGTTTCTGCTGCTTTAGTTCCCCGTCTCTATGACAACTGTTTAAATTGGGATGGGCAACTGTCATCTGGAGTATTACTGAGAGAAAAGTGTTAGTGAGCACACAGTTCCCATAGATAGAGCATTTCAATATAATCCAATTTTAATTGAGCTCCTGAGACTTTGATGTGCTGCAGAAGGTTGGGAGAGAGCTATTCCAGGGAGAAATTAAAGCAGCCCAGCAAGGCTTCACCACTCCAGACTGTCACCATTTTAAGTAAGCATTAGCATCAGACTTAACCTGCCCCTGCAGAACATCTCACTTCTTTTTTCAGCTTTTCACCGATTTATTTTGCCATATGTAAAAGCAAAGCACTTTCATCTTGTTATATATCTTTTTACACCCATTTGATTAGGCTTGAAAAGCTTGTACTGGACCTGAGATTCATCTTCTGCTGTCTATTGGACTTTTCCTCAGCGGTTCAGAAAAGAAAAAGCAAGTAGAGTTAGGGATTAGTTTGAAATTGTCAGCTATCATATATTAAACTTTCTTTTTAATATTATTTTGTAAAACCTTACCTTGGAGCTAAAAAGTTTAAGGAAATGTAATTTTTGTTTAGCTTTGATTTACCATTGAATTTCATTTTAATGCCTAGATGCCTAGACATTTATTAGAGGTTAGAGTTTTTATTTCAAAATGCATTAAAATATCTTTTCCTCATCACATGAGAAATGCTTTCAGGCAAAGCTACTATAAAGCAACTGAACACCGGCGTATCAGTCCTTGAGCAAGAAAGCATTGGTCTTTTTTTTGTTTGTTTGTTTTTTAATGGGCAGGAAAATAGTATTTTTCCATAATTATCCAATATCTTTTAAATACTTTGAAATATAATGTTGAACATGCATTAGGTATTTTACTATTAATAAAAATGACATAAAAACACGATGTTAATTAAAATTACATAATATTAATATTGTGCTTAATATTAATACTAAATATATTGCTTGTGATGTCAAAAAGATTTGTTAGAGATATGGTAAACTTAAGGAAGTTATTACCTGTTTAAGGCGTAGCTGACAGTTCTGATCTATATTGGCACATTTTAAAAAATAAAATGTATATTGAGAAATTAAGTAAGCTTACTGCAACTAGAAATTTTTTGAGTATATGCATCATTGAGACACCTATATTTGCTTATAGACTTCCTGTAATCTGCAAGCTAACGAAGCTTTTACATCAGGCCCCTTTACTCCACAGGGCCTTCTGAGAGATCAGAGTTACCAAGGATTGTATTGTGATCTCACTTTACTCAATTGCCTTAAGACGCCTCAGGGAAAAGAAATAAAAACCTCCATTTCTAAGCCTCCAGTATTTGTTGTAATTGTTCTATTTTCATTCTAAATAATTATTCACTTACATAGCTAATTTTTATTTGTAACTTTGTATTTTTTTTCTTTAAAAAGGCATTTCAAATAATGTAAGCTTATTTGACACTTTTTAAAAAATTTTATTTAATGTATATTTTTTTATTTAGTGTCCTCCTCCTTCCCACCCATGTTCACTTCTTTCCATTGTTCTTTAATTATAACAATTCTGCAGTGAAAAATCTGGTACATACTTCATCTTGCTTTGTTGAGTGTATATCCACAGGATAAATCCCTAGAAATGAAACTGCTGCATTAAAGGGCATATGTATTTGACATTTTTGATAGGCAGTGACAGAATGTTCTTAATATATTATACTAACCTGGACTTTCCCCATCAATATGATTGCCTGTTTTCCTCACAATCAAAGTTTTAGATTTTGCCAGTCTTATAGATAAAAATAGTATCTCCATATTGTTTCAGCTGTACTCTGGGGGAGGTTAATCATGTTTTTAATCAAGAAAGAGCAATTTGTGCTGTTTTCTGGAGTTTTTTTTAAGCAGAATTTTACTGTATCTCAGTGTTTATAGAAGGAGATTGGTAAATAATATAGTTTGTCTCATGTATCTCTGTGTATTAGATATATAGAAATATTAAAATTATATACATATGTGTATATAAACATGTCTTTTTCTCCCTACTTCTCATCTAGATTAATTTGTTATTCCTCTGTGGAATACCCCCACCCTAGTCTTAATGGCATTAGTTATGAGGATAAGGATCTTTCTAATCTACCTACTTACCCAGTAAGAATGTTTCCCCTCTGACAAAAAAAAAAAAAAAATTTGCTAACTGCATGACATAATTTATAATTAGCTAAATATATTAACACTCTTTATGAATTAGTTTATGTGGACATCTCTAGGCTACATTTTTATTTGTTTACTAAAGCCTGAGTATTGGAGAAACATGCAGTGGAGTTTCATGCAGCTGCCCCCACCTGTGTGCCAGACACCATGGCGAGCACCAGGGGAAGCAGCGTTAAGAAGGGGTTAGGACTGAGACCTGTAAATAACCTCCATATCTGGAGGAAATAACATCATTTGGTTTATTTATATTATTACTGGAGAGCAAAACCTTAATAGCAAATTAAATGGGACACAGACTCCTCTGTCCATGAAATTCTCCAGGCAAGAATACTGGAGTAGGTTGCCATTTCCTTCTCCAGGGGATCTTCCTGACCCAGGAATCAAACCCTGGTCTCCTGCATTGTAGGCAGATTCTTTACCACCTGAGCCACCAGGCAAGTCCCATAGTAAAATACAAATGGGAATATCTCTTCAAGCCTTGTGCAAAACTGAAATTCCATCTGAGTTCCAGTGCCCGGGTCTTTTAATTGTCCCTTCAGTCCCAGCCATCCATTAACATTATGGTGCCAATTGTTTATATTTTTGCTACTACAGACTGCCTGACTTTAAATACACCTAAAATTTAATCATTGAGCAGAGTACTTATTGAGTTTCTACAGTGTGCCAGGCACCGTGCTGAGCAATAGGAGATATAGTAGTAAGAGAAGCAAATGATTAAGGTGGAGGGGGACAGGCAATTACATTAATAAATTACATAATAGATTTGCGAAATGACACTTTGAAGAGAATGTCTCTCACATGTGGTGCTATGAGAGCGTGTGATAGGGTGATTTTACCCAGCAGGAGAGGTCAGTTGAGAAAATAAGAAGTCAAGAGAGCTCAAGGATGAGTAGAACTAAAGTAGGCAGATACGGGCGGGAGGCTATTTCCAGAGAGGGAAAAATATGTGCATTGGCCCTGTGACAGGAAACAGCATGGTATGGACCCAGGACTGGGAAAAACTCAATGGGACTGGAGCCAGCAGAGCAAAGTGGTCCCAGATGTGTTTGGAGCAGGAGATGGTTGCATCCACCACTAGGCTCATCTTTTTTAAAATGTCTTGGCTTCTGCTTCTTCAGGATTCCTGCTGCCTTATGATTTCTGATGCCTGTCTTCTCCATCTTTTGGCTTCTTCCTACCCTCCTGCTAGAGTTATCCCTGAATATCTCACATTGAAATCATTAAAAAAGATTATCTGATGGGGTCAGCCAGCCAGCATTCATAATAGCATGGCTATGATGGACAGGGTTCTCACTGCCACTATTTGTGGCTGTTCTAGTTAGATAACTACTTATTCTTTTTAATATTTATTTATTTGGCTGTGCTGGATCTTCCCAGGTGGTGCAAATGGTAAAGAACCCACCTGCCAATGCAGGAAACATAAGAGATGTGGATTCAATCCCTGGGCTGGGAAGATCCCCTGGAGGAGGGCATGGCAACCCACTCCAGTATTCTGGCCTGAAGAGTCCCACGGACAGAGGAGCCTGTCTGGCCACAGTCCATAGCGTCACAGAGTCGGCAATGACTGAGAGAGTACTTAGCAGGCGTGCACACTGGGTCTAGTCGCCACACACAGGATCTCTGATCTTGGTTGCAGGATGCAGGTTCTTTAGCTGCAGCATGAAGTATCTAGTTCCCTGACCAGCAATCAAACCCAGGCCCTCTGCATTGGGAGCTCAGAGTTTTAGCCACAGGACTATCAGGGAAGTCACGGTATCTACTTTAATATTAGATAACAATCCTGGTTCAGTCCCCAAGGCCAGAGTGGTAGGGTCAGGTAATCAACATGGTGAAAAGGAACTTATCAGGAAGGGATATCTTTCATGCTGTGTCTGGTACATAATAAATTGGGAATCAACTCTGGACTGTCTTAATGTGATAGCTTTTAATTAATATAGGCCAAATAAATTAATAACTTTTCTGTGTATGAGTATTACTAAATATATATCAGTAAAAGCATTCATAATTAATCACCACTATTAAGTGAGTGCTCCGTGCTGAGCCTTGTGCTACATGTGAAAACACAGAGATGCATTGAGAATTCCAGCCATCAGTTGGTTCACAGGTTTGCAAGAGACACCAGCGAGTAAATCAACCATGATAATGATGGTTTGGTGAGTGTCAGAGTTGGGTAGAGGGCTCTCAGAGGGAACAGCAGGCTCTTCGAGCTTAGGTATCAATAGGAGTTCATCAGAAGAACAGACTAGGGACGGATCTGCCAGGCAGAAGAAATACCATGTGCAAGGGTGCAGAAGCGTGACCGAAGATGGCACATTTGGAGCGGAAAGCGATCAAGGTGGTTAGAATGTAAGAGCTCGGTGTAATGCCCCTTGTAGCTTAATATGGGGTTTTATACCACTATTAGTACAAGCAGTTACCACTTCTTAAGTACCTGCTTATTTTCCATATGCACATACACTTTTTTTTTTTCCCCATACGCACATATGCTTTTTAAATTCTGTTAGGATTTTCATGATGTGCTGGGATCCAGATTTCTTTTCCAGTGTTTGAAGCCCTCATGGTATGAACTGAAAAGTGCACGAGTATCTGTATTGCATGCAGTTTTGTTTTGTTTTCAGGATAACATAAACATCAACTTGAGAAAAAAGAATGGTTTTACCTTTAAACTTTAAAAAAAAAAAACACCTCTTTTCACTATGCATTTCTCACTAAATGAGAAATACATAATTAAATTTTTGTTTTAAATTTGTAAAATAAAAAGTGGAAAATAAAAAATGTTAAAATGTTTTCAAATATTTCTCTCTATACCCTGATTAGATCTTTAGTCAAAAGCAGTTTCTCCTTTATGTCTGCTCGTTGCAGACGTAATTACATCTACAACAATAATTACTGCAGCTCTCCCATCTAATCTTGTATCATTTCTGACTGTATCTAAAAACTTAAATAAGAAATACTTCCAAAAAGAGAAAAACAGTTTGTGTTGACAGTTCATAGTATCTACAAAGTCATACCCTGTTAACAGTTTGATTCAAAGGAAACCCACTAACCCAGAAACCCAAATAACCCAATAGGATTATTTGGAGCTATATAAGCATGAATGCTTTAAAAATTGTCACTATGCAGAGTAACACCAGGGAAGTTAATATGCTCAGTGTAGAAATGAAAGTGAGTACTAGAAACTAGAAAATAGTTTCCTTCTAATACTGTAGAGTTCTCCATCTTCTGGCCCTTCCCTGTGTAAAATTACAGCAGAGGGACAAATACAAGATTTCAGAGTTTGCCAAATTTGAGAAAATGAAACACAGCCAAATGTATAACACTTACATATGGGGACATTCATGAGTAGGACAAAAATGAAGCAACCTTGCCAATATATATTTTTTTTTAAATTTTGAGAGTTTTACCCTAATTTTGAGAGTTACATGCCTTTGAAGATGAAGGAGGCACAGAGGACTCCAACTGCAAATCAGAGTTTGTTTGTAAATTAAATTTTGCAATATTTTATTCAACAAAATAGACTGAGTTCCTTTCATGTGCTGATTCTATAAGGAATACAACCTAGTCTCTACTCTAATGAACTCTGCAGTTGCGGGGATGTATGTTATAGAACAGATCACTTTAAAAGTACTTCCCATAGTGTGAAGGAGATTATTGGAGTGGTACAAATCCTACCTTTTGGAAAGAGTTCATGGCTTTCTACTAATGAGTATAAAATAATGTTTGTATAGTTTATTAGAATAGCATTGTTTTTCACCAGTCAAAACAGCCTCTAAACTGTAGTCACAGCAGTGATTTCCAAAGTTTGAATTTAATCATCTCACCTCTTTGTTTAACAAAGGGGGCTCATCATTGCTCTCAGATCAGAAGTCCAAACTCTTTAACATGAATTACTTGATTTAGCCCCCACATCCTGGTTCCCTATGTACCTTTCATCATTCTTACGTTATTTTTCACCTCTCTCCTCTTGACAGTATGTATTTCAGACTGCCTGAACCCATTCCCCAAGGCACTGTATTTACATGTTCCTTCTGCTTGAGACCCTCTTCCTTCCCTGCTTCCGCTCACACCTTCCCCATTGTTGGAGAGTCCCCATGAGCCTATGACCTCTTTGAACAGGGACTCTGCCTCTCATTCACTATCGTCTGGTGACGGTCAATCAATAAATATTTGTTAAATAAGAGTCACTAAAAAATCAATTGATAAATCATGAAAAGAGCAAGAGCTGGCCTAATTGGAGAAGACACTGTAGCTCTGTTGGTAAAGAATCCGCCTGCAATGTGGGAGACCCCAGTTCAATTCCTGGGTCTGGAAGATCCCCTGGAGAAGGTATAGGCTACCCACTCCAGTGTTCTTGGGTTTCCCTTGTGGCTGAGCTGATAAAGAATCCCCCTGCAATGTGGAAGACCTGGGTTCGATCCCTGGGTTGGGAAGATCCCCTGGAGAAGGGAAAAGCTACTCACTCCAGTATTCTGGCCTGGAGAATTCCATGGACAGTCCATGGGGTCGCAAAGAGTCAGGCACTACTGAGCAACTTTCACTTTCACTTCCTAGAGTTATCACTGCTAACAAGGGATGTGGTAGCTGAGGTCTCAAATAGTTGTGATTTGGAAAACTTCTAGAATGCAAACTGCCACTAAGGAAACAGTTATGGCTGTTAGTTTTAAAGGTCATATGCTGTGGTCCAAGTTTTCTACTCTCTCACTGGCAGTGTCATTATTGAAGGTTAAAACCAGAGATGTACTCAGTGCATATATGTGTGTATGTCTACACGTGCACATGAGAAGGTAGGCATTAGAGTAGAAGGCTAACCTTTGCTAAGCACTTCCTGTGTGCTGGGAACTGTACTAAGCATTTTTAAAAAGAACTCATTCAACTAACCTGTGAGTCTAGGTACTGTCATTTCCTCCATCTTGTGATGTGGAAGCTGAAGAATTAAAAATGAACTAACTTGCCCGAGGGCTCACAGCTTATAAGAGAGGTGAACCCTAGTAAGGCTTTAAATGTAGGAGAGGCAGGTACGTAAAGTGATGACTTAGAGCAAAATGCTAAATAAAAAGCCCTCTAGAGATTTCCCTGCCTTCCGGTGGTCCAGTGGTCGGGACTGCACTTCTACTGCAGGGGGCACAGGTTCCATCCCTGGTTGGGGAACTAGGATCCTGCATATCGCACTGCATAGCCAAATAAAATAAAACTAAAGGAAAAACTCTGTATAGATGAGCTGCCTAAATTTTTCTCAGTTATACGATATTTTGACCCTGTAATTTTAATTCATATAGTGATGATGACTGTGTTTATGAATATTTAACCTCAGGAGTATAACAGTATAGTATATATTATAAAATTTTCATTGAAAATGTATTTCCTGGAAACTGTCTTTTTGCTAGCCTAATTTCTTGATCATTTTCATTTACTTCACAGTTAAACCATTTTCAGCTTTTTCCATTTTTAATTGTATATTACATGAATTATTTATTTTCATTGGGACTAATTATTTTCCATCTAAATTTTAATGAAAAGATTTGACTAAGTGATCATTTTTTGGTCCATATTATATTTTACTGATTATAATGCCTACTCCTGACAGTTTTATTTTGATGACTTTATTCATTATTAATTGGATAAAAAGATTTAGTGAGACTTTTCCATGAGAAATTTGAGGTTTTCTTTATTGTGTAGTACGGGTCCATTGTAATTGTCCTCTAACATTTTTTTAACCCACCCTGTAAAAAACTTTTATACACGTTACACATGTATAAAACAATTTACATATTACACATGTTAACATTTAATACTTTGTATAAGTTTAACCTTTTTTAAAGATGTGGTTGGTATCCAGCATGTTCTACATACTGATATTTTAAAATAAAATTCTTAAAAATAATCACTTTTCAGAAATGCCCAATAGAATCAAATATATCCAAAGAAATAATGATTTGGCTGTTATCAACATCCATTTTAAAATGTATAAATAATCTTTTTTCAAGTGGACATTTTATGTAATTCCTCTTTCTTACTCAACAAATATTTCCATTTGATCTCTCCTCCAAACTTAGCTATTCTAAAACGTATTTTGTGCTTGAAAGTCGTATATTGATCATTATATTCTAATAATCTACAGAAAGCATATACACTAACGAATTAAAGTTTTAGTATTTTAAATTCCTAAAACCATAAAATTTTAAGTGTTTAACATTTTTATTCTGAAACAAATTGTTTTTAGAAATATTATCAGCTTATAACCATATAGCATAAATATATTGTGAGCTTTGAAAAATAATTACAAAACATAAAAAGTTAAAATGCTATGGGAAATTCATCTCAATGAGATGGTTAGTATATCTACATAGGAATATTATTTATTGCTAAAACAATACAGGGATCAATATTAAAGCTACCCCTAACTTTTTAAAAATTGAAATATAGTTGATTTATAATATTGTGGTAGTTTCAGATATACAGCAAAGTGATTCAGATGTATATTGTTTTTCAGACTCTTTTCCATTATAGGTTATTACAAGATATTGAGTACAGTTCCCTGTGCTATATAGTAGGTCCTTGTAGGTTATCTACTTTATATATAGCAGTGTATAAGTGTTCATCCTAAACTCCTAATTTATCCCTTCCTGCCCTTTCCCCTTTGGTAATCATGTTTGTTTTCTATGTCTGAGTCTATTTCTGTTTGAAAATCAGTTCATTTTTATCATTTTTTTAATTAAATTCCACATACTATATCATCTGATATTTGTTTTTCTCTGGTTTACTTCACTTAGTATGATAATCCCTTGTTGCTGTAAGTGGCATGATTTCATTCTTTTTTGTGGCTGAGTAATATTTCATTGTGTATTTATGCCACATCTTCTTTATCCAGTCATCTGTTGATGGACATTTAGGTTGCTTCCATGTCTTGACTATTATAAATGGTGCTGTAGAGATACTGGGATGCATGTATCTTTTTGAGTTATAGTTTTCTTCAGATATATGCCCAGGAGAAGAATCGCTAGACCATATGTTAACTGTTTGTAGCTTTTACACCACCATACTGCTTTCCATAACGGCTATAGCAATTTATATTACCACCAACAGTGGAGCAAGATTCCTTTTTCTCTGTACCCTCTGCACCATGTATTATTTATAGACTTTTTGATGGTAGGCATTCTGACCAGTGTGAATGATAACTCTTATAGTTTTTAACTTTCTTTTTTTGTAGTTCTGTTGAAAAATGCTGTTCACAATTTTAAACTATAAGTAAATAGAAGGATATTGACATTTTATTCCAGCCACATTTATATAGCTTTTTGTGCCACTTCTAGGTTGTATGCTAAAAATCATCTAGTGGATCTATCATCAAAAAGTATCTTTAATTATCTTCCAACTATCAACCCAATTAGATCCAACTTCAGCTCTTTGAAAGTAAAGAATTAGGAAACCATTTAACTTAAAGATTTTTCAAATCCAGTCATTGAGGGCATACACTTTCTAATGAATTGTCCCTTATTTGAGGCTCCTAACCCTCAACAGATTTTGTACCCCAGATGATACATCATAGAGAGCCCCCTCCCATTTTGTAATTAGAGAATGGCAATGGGAAAAGAGAGATGGGAAAGACAACATGTATTTCTCTCACATATTCATCCTTAGGCAGATAGATTTTAAGAAGGTAAGCATCTGAAAACTCACTTTTAACTTGTGCATATGTACGTAACTGACCTCTTGGAAAATCATTCATTGCCCAATTAGAAGAGAATAGTTCACTGTGTTGCTGTTTCCTTTTTTCCATACACTTCTAATTAGTTACTTCTTATATCTTATTCTCGCTATGCCTTTGATGAAGAACTGGTATCACCAGGACATGCAGTGAGAACTGGAAGAAGGCAGTTCCAAACATTTGGCCGTTTTTGCTGCTTCCTACTTCCTCATCTCATGTTCCATGACCTCGACTGCCAGTCAGAGATGATCTTCCACAACATGGTCAATTTAGAACCCGAGCTTCTTCTGCTCTGTGGTTCTGGTTTTCTTCTGGGCCTTAGAATCCTCTTTATTCATCTGGCAAAAGGGAAAAGACCGTGCATGAATGCATACCTAAAACCACTCTTGTACTCTTCCATCCTGAATATATTTGCTACATCCAGAATCACTGGTAATTTGTACAGAATTATAAAAGGAATGGGGGTTACAGTTTCCCATTGCACTAACAGCCCTTTAATTAAATTGTTCAAGCTGCAAGTGTCTGTTGGATATGATGACCTGATGAACACTGAACAGGGCATGTCTAGCCAGCCCTTTGCATCATTCTCATCAATTCTTAACAGAAAATACAGCTTGAAGCAAAATTTAGTTTTTTCATATCCAAATACTTCTTCTCATATATGCAGTCAGATGATTTGAGATCACCAAAGCTATCACAAAACAAGTACTTTTTAGGTCACACAATATTAACTGTCTTTAAAGGAAAAAAAGATGAAACTGATTTGACAGCCATACCCATGTTTCTGACAAATATGCATGTCTGATACACATGAGTGCACAGCAACCCTATTTTTCTTCAACACAGTCATCAAATAATGTGTGTTAAGCACACATTTGGGTGAAGCGGTTTACAAGGGGTCTCTATTACATTTGTTTTAGATTGCGTCCTGTGTGCTTCAGTTGGCAAGTGAGTGGGGCAGACCTCAGGGTATAAAGCAGTGTGATCTCTTTCTCCCTTCACTGTTTTTGGATATTAAAGCCTTTAGTTCAAAGCAGGTCAGTGGTCACTTAAGAAATCACAAGAGCTTCATAAAATTTGTGATCAAGATGCTTTAATTTTCCCGTTTATGACCTATGTGTGTGGTGCTAAGTTGTGTCCGACTCTTTGCGACCCCAAGGACTAACCCACCAGGCTCCTCTGTCTGTATGATGTAATAAAAATTCTTTATTCATCTTTTCAGAAAATGAAACTGAATAGTTGAGCATTTGTTGATTGGTTTCATAGTATATTAAGAAATTTGGACAGCCCGGGAAGCACAAATCAGATAATGTGGAAAGGTTGACTTAAGAAAGAAAGCAAAACCACAAACCTCAAGTCTAGATGAAAGTACTTCTATGGTTTAGAAAAATATCTTGGACTAAATGAAAAAGTAACTTAAAGCGTTATTATAGAAGAGCCTGAAATTTACAGAACACTATGTAACTAGACAGAAGCAGAAGATTTTAAGAAGAGGTGGCAAGAATACACAGAGCTATACAAAAAAGATCTTCATGATCCAGATAAGCACGATGGTGTGATCACTCACCTAGAGCCAGACATCCTGGAATGTGAAGTCAAGTGGGCCTTAGAAAGCATCACTACGAACAAAGCTAGTGGAGGTGATGGAATTCCAGTTGAGCTATTTCAAATCCTGAAAGATGATGCTATGAAAGTGCTACACTCAATATGCCAGCAAATTTGGAAAACTCAGCAGTGGCCACAGGACTGGAAAAGGTCAGTTTTCATTCCAATCCCAAAGAAAGGCAATGCCAAAGAATGCTCAAACTACAGCACAATTGCACTCATCTCACACTCTAGTAAAGTAACGCTCAAAATTTTCCAAGCTAGGCTTCAGCAATACGTGAACTATGAACTTCCTGATGTTCAAGCTGGTTTTAGAAAAGGCAGAGGAACCAGAGATCAAATTGCCAACATCCGCTGGATCATGGAAAAAGCAAGAGAGTTTCAGAAAAACATCTCTTTCTGCTTTATTGACTATGCCAAAGCCTTTGACTGTGTGGATCACAATAAACTGTGGAAAATTGTGAAACAAATGGGAATACCAGACCACCTGACCTGCCTCTTGAGAAACCTATATGCAGGTCAGGAAGCACCAGTTAGAACTGGACATGGAACAACAGACTGGTTCCAAATAGGAAAAGGAGTACATCAAGGCTGTATATTGTCACCCTGCTTATTTAACTTCTATGCAGAGTACATCATGAGAAATGCTGGGCTGGAAGAAACACAAGCTGGAATCAAGATTGCTGGGAGAAATATCAGTAACCTCAGATATGCAGATGACACCACCCTTATGGCAGAAAGTGAGGAGAAACTAAAAAGCCTCTTGATGAAGGTGAAAGTGGAGAGTGAAAAAGTTGGCTTAAAGCTCAACATTCAGAAAACGAAGATCATGGCATCCGGTCCCATCACTTCATGGGAAATAGATGGGGAAACAGTGGAAACAGTGTCAGACTTTATTTTTTGGGGCTCCAAAATCACTGCAGATGGTGACTGCAGCCATGAAATTAAAAGACGCTTACTCCTTGGAAGGAAAGTTATGACCAACCTAGATAGCATATTCAAAAGCAGAGACATTACTTTGCCAACAAAGGTCTGTCTAGTCATGGTTTTTCCTGTGGTCATGTGTGGATGTGAGAGTTGGACTGTGAAGAAGTCTGATCACCGAAGAATTGATGCTTTTGAACTGTGGTGTTGGAGAAGACTCTTGAGAGTCCCTTGGACTGCAAGGAAATCCAACCAGTCCATTCTGAAGGAGATCAGCCCTGGGATTTCTTTGGAAGGAATGATGCTAAAGCTGAAACTCCAGTACTTTGGCCACCTCATGCGAAGAGTTGACTCATTGGAAAAGACTCTGATGCTGGGAGGGATTGGGGGCAGGAGGAGAAGGGGACGACAGAGGATGAGATGGCTGGATGGCATCACTGACTCGATGGACCTGAGTTTGAGTGGACTCCAGGAGTTGGTGATGGACAGGGAGGCCTGGCGTGCTGCGATTCATGGGGTTGCAAAGAGTCGGACACAACTGAGCGACTGAACTGAACTGATGGAACTAGTGGAGGTATAAATAAAATACAGGCAATTTTATAGTATCAAGTCATATTTCAGACCTAAGCTTGATGCCCAGAATTTTATAGAAACATACCATAAACTCAGTATTTAATCAACTGTAAATGATATTCTTTTGCCCTTTTGAAGCATATACAAATTGATTAAACTCATCGTATGCCCAAAGTAGCATCCTTACTAGCCTCTCTGCCTCCAGTGTCACAGCTCTCTACTTTGGCCTCCATGAGCCCCCTGAGTGTGAGTCAGTAAACTCTCTCTAGTTACCCTCATGCTCTGTTTCAGAGCTTTCTCTTGGCATCTGAGCAGAGGAGAGGAAAGGGGACGGGTATAGTCCCAGGCGATCACGGCGATCAGTGAAGTTATTTGAATGCTAATGGTTTATCTCAACATTTCATCGTTTCTTTAAATATTTTGTTTTCCATCCTATTTGCAGTAATTTCACTACCAAAAAAAAATGTCTAATTACCTAACAGAAATGAAACCGATGTTTAACAGGGGTGTCAAATGATATTCTGTGACACACCTCAGTATATATTTTCTTAAATGAGAGGCGTTAAGTCAATCAACTGAAATGCCTGAGCCTAAAAGACCTTCCATAGCCCATCTAGAATGAAGGAATCCTTTTTTATGGAGACAGACCTTTCAGGATATGGTATAACCCAGTCTACCCTAGTGACTCAATGATAAAGAATCTGCCTGCCAGTGCAGGAAGATGCAGATTCCATACCTGGGTCGGGAAGATCTTCTGGAGGAGGAAATGGCAATCCTCTCCAGTATTCTTGTCTGGGAAATCCCATGGAACGAGGAGCCCAGTGGGTTATAGTCCACAGGATTACAAAGAGTCAGACTGGACTTAATGACTGAGCACAGCACAGCACATAACCCAATCTAGATTTCCTTGTGAGTGCAAATTAACCTACTAGAAAATATGAAACAGTTATTCTATTTAGATCACTTTGTTTAGATCTTGATTAAATCTCAAGTCAGGAGAGACTTCTTGCAGGCTCCAACATTAGGATAATAAACATGAGAAGTCTGAAGGTGAAACTGGAAAGCTCTTTCCAATTCAGCAAAGGAGTCACAGATGCACATGCTTTGTAAGATCTCTTTGTAACCCTCCCCATATGCATTATCTGTCTGTTTCTCTTGATGATTTAGTCAGTAAACAAATGTATATGGAGCACATATGTGCGAGGCATTGCTTTAGGCTCTGTGTATTGAGCAGTAAACAAGATGACTGAGGACCTTATTGTCATGGAACTTTCACATCACAGGGAGGGGACCGACAAAAAGCAAATAAATAAGTAAGTTCCATGCACAGAACTGACATAAAATGATGTCATAGAAGAGATACTGGAGGTTAGTACATGATAACTCTTAAGCTGGATACCAGGAAAGGCAGTTCACAGGAAAGGATACTTAAAAGAGAAGTTTTAATTAAATTAGGAGAGTTTCGTGCCATAATCAATCTGAAAGGAAACGCGAAAGTAGGAGGTGACATGCTTTAAAAAAAGAAAAGGACTGTTGGCTCTCTTGAGTTTTCTGGAAGGAAATTATGAATGCCTCAGAGCACTGTCTTTTATCAGCCCCTTTTGAGGATTTCAAAAGCTTAACTATAACGTCAGTGACTGTAAAGGAAATTTTTCTTTTCCTTGGCTTCTCTGAATGGAGGCTATACCGCTTATTCAGATGATGCTGTCCTTGTTCAAAACAGCTTGGAACTTTGGATCTATCTTCTGGAATTTGCCTCCTGAGCTGTTTATGGTTGTTGATATTAATTTAGTTGCTCAGTCATATCCGACTCTTTGTGACCCCGTGGACTGTAGCCTGCCAGTCTCCTCTGTCCACGGAATTTTCCAAGGAAGAATACTAGAGTGGGTGCCGTTTCCTTCTCCAGAGGATCTTCCCAACCCAGGGATCAAACCCACGACTGCTACATTGGTAGGCACATTCTTTTCCACTGAGCCTCCATGGAAGCCTAAGCTGTTTATTACTTGCTAGCAAAATAATTTAATTTTATTCTGTCTCTTTTACTCTTCACCTCCAGGCTTTACTGAGTTCCTCTGATTATCTCAGTTTCCTTTTTCTTGCTCCCAAGGGTCCCTGAGGGCCCCTGCGGACTGTTGTGGTCCCAGCCCGGAGGAGAACTGATTGAATTCCTATATCAGTTTGTAACCAGTCAAGAGAAAGAAGCCACATAGCAATTTGAAGAGGGAAAGTGTTATAATTTATAAACACTGTTACATAGAAATAATTATAATATAAATTCTAGTAGAATTTTGGAGAAACAAGTTAGTAAGAAATAAAAAGAACTCTAAAGAACATAGGAACAGGATACATGAGGAGCAGCCACTGTACTTTGAGCTGACATTGAACCCAAGCAGCGGCCCCCGACTTAGGTAGGGAGGACATGGCTTATAGCGCCCTTCATGGTACCAAGTCACTCTGGTGCTCTGCTAGGGGAGCTTGGTGCTCTGTCTTTTGGAACTTCCCAGAAAACCACCCTCTAGGGATTGGTGAAGCTCCTTATAGGAGGGTTCTCCTCAGAGCACGTTGCCATAAAAGTGCCTGGGGCACTGAAGTGCTGGAAAAAACTTCTAGTCACCGGTGCTGTCAGCCACCCCACACTGCAGGAGCCAGGCCCTGGAGAAGCCCACGCTCTGCAGAGACCTGCTAGGTGCGCATACAGAATGGGGAAGAAAAACCCCTTGCCTCAGCATCGTCTCTTCAGAGTCCTTTCCTGACGGACCTCAACATACTCCTGGCTACCAAAGGAAAAATTAAGGGCACAGATTCATTTTCACATGATAAGCAATTAAGGGTGACTCCAGAGCTGAGAGCCAATCATTGAATAACTGGCACAGTTGGTAAGACAGTTTTACATGAAGCACTTAGACTCAACCCAACTTCTATGTGTGTGAGCCATAGGTATCAATAAAAGGTATTTTATTGAATACCTGCTAAAGATATTCAATAAAATAAACCGGTAATATGATTAATGGAAAATAATACTAGGTCCAATATCCATTAAATCATGGTCCTCAAAGAGAAAAATAAAAATAAATTAATGTGTGTATGCATATACACACACTAATATATATAAAGTCTAATATAATATATGTAGACATAAAATCACCCATCCTCCTGGCATACCACTTTTAGTATAAAGGTGCCATCATAGCTCTCATGGAAAGATCTCTTCTTGTTTCTGAGATTATACTCATTTTGTTGTTATTCAGTCACTAAGTTGTATCTGACTCTCTGTGACCCCATGGACTGCAGCATGCCAGACTTTCCTGTCCTTCTCTATCTCTGTTAACTCCAAAAATGTGTTTATTGCAGATTTGACTGCCGCAGAATAATCAAATGTGAATTTATCTGTATTATGAAACAAGAAGTCCACATATGGATAGTTGCTGAGAATGTTCCAGCAACTTAGTATTAGGGTCAGCCTCCCTGGGATTCCCTTGGCCTTACTCTAATGGCTACACAATTGCTTCTATAGTTTCTGCCATTACATCTCCATTCAAGTAAGGAGGAGATAGAAGTATGCCAGCTACATATGACACCTTTTATCAGCTTTTCTAGAATATCCCCAAATGACTGGTTTCATTCTCATTAGCCAGTTCTGGGTCACATGTCCTTACTTACAGTTGCAAGGGAATTTGGAGAAAGCAAAGATGACTTTATCATCACTATCTTAGATCAAAGGTCAGACAAATTCTGGCCTCAGGAACAAATTCAGGCCGTTGTTGCAAATAAAGTTTTATTGGAACAGAGTCGTGCCCACCTACTTACACATTGTCTGGGACTGCTTTCCTACCACAATGGCAAAGTTGAATAGTTGTGAGAAGGACAGGTGACCTGCAAGTCCTAAAAATTTTTACTGTTTCACATTTTACCAGAAATGTTCATTGACCTCAGGCTTAGACCAATCATGAACCCTTGCTTGGGGTTGACCACTTTGAGGACTAAATGGTTTTCCATTAAGGAGGAAAAATGGCATTGGAAAAGCACCAACCATATATATCCAGCCACCTGGTCTAACCAATCGTATATAAGACCACCAAGGCATAACACATTTTCTATTTTGTCACAGGGTCACCTTGAACTTACAACTTTTCTGTTCCTTTGTTCCTTCATTTCTACATGAGCCAGGTACAAAAAATTTAGAGAGGTAGAAGTTTTGTAAATATACAGAATCAAATGATTGGCAGTATTGTGATACATCATGAATTCAGGAAGATAACCCCTAATTTACTGATTTTATACAGCACTAAGGTATTGTCAGACTAAGTCTGAGACACATATTCCACTGACTGACACTTCCCTTCCAACTTTATTTTAGGTCCTTGCGTACACTGAGGGACTTCATGGAAAATGGATGTTCAGCGAGATACGAGCTGTATTTTCAAGACGTTATCTTCTACAAAATACTGCTTTGGAAGTGTTTATGGCAAACCGAAGTAAGTCTCCTTAAATATTTTTTTAAAAACGTGCTGTTCATATTTGAATGTTAACGATTGACATGATGTGACACTGACTTGATTTTTTGCATTGTATTTCTTTCTTTGATATGCTGCTGCTAATGCAAAAATAAAAATTTAAAAAGAATGTATTTGTTTGAAAATGTTAATCCTAGGATAAACTTATAAGGAAATCTAATTTCCATGAAGATTTATTACCTTTACAAATAAATCATGAAAGGCACTTGAAAAATGATTTCTGAAATTGATGGTTAGCTCTCCTGTGGTTTTCTAAATCATGTTTTTTCTTCTTGCCACAGCTTCAGTTATGTTTAATTTCCCTGATCAAGCAACAGTAAAAAAAGTCGTCTATAGCTTGCCTCGGGTTGGAGTAGGGACCAGCTATGGTTTGCCACAAGCCAGGTAATTATATCATATTACACATTATCTATGGTTTGCTAACATATTTCCATCTAAATACAACAAAAATCTGAATAGAGTTAAGCCATTGTAATTATTTTGAAAACCTAGGAATTGTCTTCCTCTGCAGGTCATTTGTAGGGAAAGAGGTTATGAAAACAGCTATTTTAAGAATGACAGAATAGGGCATAATTTTATTTAACATAATTTTATTTAAATGACTAAGAAAGTTGATTGCATCTTATAGTAAGCATGTTAAGACATTTTTGCTGAAGATCTTATGAAAGACATACCAAAAGCCTCATGATGTTTGTAATTAACTGTTGTGTAATAACATATAGTTTTTTATAAAAGTTGTGTAAAAAGACTTCTTCATTACAGTAACAAAACTCTTAGGGTTTATTGAGATTAAGAGTCATTCATTATGGTGTAGTTATAATCATTTCCTGAATCTTTCATCTTTGTATTTTAAATGCATTATTTTGAAATCTTACTTAGTCAAAGATACTATTCTGTGTAGAAAACATGGTCAGTAATTATGTATCACTAATATCAATTAGTTGGTTTTGGCTGCGAGTAACTGAATAACTGACTAAAAGTGGTTTAACCAATAGGGTTTTGGTTGTGGGAGGTTTGTTTTATTAAAGAGGTGGAATTAAAAAGAAGTTGCCACAGGATCCCCTGGTGGCTCAGTGGTCAAGAATCCACCTGCCAGTGTAGAAGACACAAATTCGATCCCTGATCCAGGAAGACCCCACGTGCCATGGAGCAACTAAGCCCATGCACGACGACTGCTGCGCCTGTGCTCTAGAGCCTGTGAGCCGTAACTGCTGAGCCTGTGCTGCAGCTACTGAAGTCTGCGTGCCTAGAGCCTGTGCTCTCCAACAGGAGAAGGCACCACAGTGAGAGGCCCACAAACCACACCTGGAGAGCAGTCCCCGCACACAACGAGAGAAAAGCGACAGGGAAGACCCAGTACAGCCAAAAATAAATATATATATAAATAAAAATATAAAGCATAAAAAAAGGAGTTGCCAGTATTGGCTCAGAGGTTCAGTAATGTCAGGACTCTAAGTTGGCCTCATGTTCACAAAATAACCACTACTGCTCCGAATACCACATCTTCATACAACTGCGTTCAAGTACGAGAAGGACACAAAGGACTTCGTGAAATTCTGTGTTTTAGATTGGAGTATATTTAGAAGTGCCTTTGCCCAGAATGGAGTCACCTTCCTGCCCCTCAAACAATCACTGAACACTGAACGTGAAGCCAAATCATCCCCTACAAGTCAAGGAAAAATATACCTCTGAGCTCCCTGCCACTTCCTATCTGAAAAAAATACACTTTGTGTTGTTAAGGAAGAAGGAGAATAATCGGCTTTGGGCAGACAAGCAACAGTGTCTTCCATGTAGATCATTAAGTGCCTGGGAGTTATTCCAGAGCACTGCATGCATGGAAAGGAAAACCAATCTTTGTCTACCTTCCCCTTAAATAGGCTACAGACATTTAAAAGACAGGAACTGTGTCTTATTTATCTTTTAATCTACAATACCTAGCACACTGCCTAATTGCAAAGGTGCTTTTAAGTGCTACTCAACTAGAGTTACCCTACATTACAAAGTCTCTATTCTCATATTAAGCTTATAGTGTAAAACCAATTCGCAGACGTGTATGCACATACTCAGGATATTTGCTGTTTTGAACAACAAAATTCACCTAAGACATTAGTAGACAATGAAGTACTTATATAAAATACAAGTCAAAAGAAAAATGCATTTAATCTAGCAAAAAAAAAATGACGTTAGTTTTGCAAGGCTTATTCTTACTGAATCTTAGCTGACTCTTAGTAATCACTACTTCCTTTCGCAAGTACCTACAAATTGTTTAATCATCAAGTCAAGGATTTTTCCGGGAATTGACATTAAGAACTCACAAATAGGCCTAACTTTTTCCTTTTAAAGAATAATCATCTGCCTCCTGGCATACTTCTCAATGACCATGATTCTTCAAAGATTACCAGTAGAGTTTTCTGATTTCTTTTGGTATTCTTCTACTTTTCAGGACCTGAAATCATTTAAAACAATCAGAAACTCTTTTACTATATTCCTTATTTCTTATGAGTGTAATTTTCCTTTCAACCACATTTAGTCTCAGATTTTTGGAATGCTATTCTTCTTGATGGAAAAACTGGAAACAAAGCATATGTTTAGTAACTGGAGATTCTATCTGAAGACACTTTTTTGTTACTCCCTTTGTGTTCCCCACAAAGACTCAACTCATTAAGTTTCCCAATAAAATACTCATAAGTTCAGTTTTGTTTATTTCCTGTGATATTTAGCCTTGGAGGTAGCAGATGGAGGTTGGCAGAACATTGAATCAAGGCTCAGACCTGCCACTTACTGGCTGGGTAACAATGATAGGGTCTGATCTGATTGTAGGAACTCAGTACATATATGTTGAAAGAATGAATAACATGAAGCAAGAAGACTGAAGTTCTCATCTGCTATAAAATGGGCACAGTATTTTACGAAAGATATTTCAACAAAAGTCCTGAGACCATAAAATGAATGCACTTTGTGGACTGTGAACACACATATACACTATACACATGCATGTGGGCATGCACACATAGATATAGATGGTAGGCAGGTAAGGAGGTAGGGAGCTGGGTGAGTAGGTAAACAGATATACACACAGACACCTACAAAGAGTGTATGATATGTAAGATCCTGTTACATTTAGAAAATTGTCAAAGGGAAGGGATGATGTCTGACTCCTACAAATAGAAGTCTTCCAGCTGAGAGTATCTTGGTAAATCACCAAGGAATCCATTCTTTACTTTGTTTCTTTGACATCAGGTTTTGTTAGTTTTGGAGAAGGCAATGGCACCCCACTCCAGTACTACTGCTTGGAAAATCCCATGGATGGAGGGGCCTGGTAGGCTGCAGTCCATGGGGTCGCTAAGAGTCAGGCACGACTGAGCAACTTCACTTTCACTTTTCACTTTCACGCATTGGAGAAGAAAATGGCAACCCACTCCAGTGTTCTTGCCTGGAGAATCCCAGGGGCGGGGGAGCCTGGTGGGCTGACGTCTATGGGGTCGCCACAGAGTCGGACACAACTGAAGCGACTTAGCAGTAGCAGTTTGTCAGTTTAAAGCAGAGTTTATCAAACGCTTCAAGGGCTTCCCTGGTGGCTCAGATGGTGAAGCGTCTGACCACAACGCAGGAGACCCACGTTCAATCCCTGAGTCAGGAAGATCCCCTGGAGAAGGAAATGGAAATCCACT
Source organism: Bos indicus x Bos taurus (assembly GCF_003369695.1). NCBI lineage: Eukaryota > Metazoa > Chordata > Mammalia > Artiodactyla > Bovidae > Bos > Bos indicus x Bos taurus. The sequence goes on along the minus strand of NC_040087.1, from coordinate 25,636,309 downwards.
CTAGTACTCTTGCCCGGAAAATTCCATGGACTGAGGAGCCTGGTGGGCTACAGTCCATGGCGTCGCAAAAGAGTTGGATGTGACTGAGCAACTTCGCTTTCACTTATCAAACGCTAGGGAATATACCCTAAACTAAGCCCCAAGGAGACTGCTTTAGAAGCAAACAGACAAAAATGATCAAACTCAAAGGCAGGTATACTGCCAGAAAATCGACTTCATGTATCACTTATGCCACTTCTTGGGCAAGCCCACCAAAGAGATCACATTGCAAAGATTTAGAACAAAAGGAATATTTCCATAAAGCTAGCAGAAAAGACCATGATTCTGGGAATGGTTGAAGGCAGGAGAAGGGGATAACAGAGGATGAGATGGTTGGATGGCATCACCGACTTGATGGACATGAGTTTGAGCAAGCTCCGGGAGCTGGTGATGGACAGGGAAGCCTGGCGTGCTGCAGTCCATGGGGTCGCAAAGAGTCGGATGTGACTGCACTGAACTGAGCAGAGCCTAATGAACACCCTTTTAGTTTACATGCATGTCTCATTTGCTGAGCACTTTCCAAGTCCCAGGGACTATACTTTGTGTTCAAGTTTATAGGCATTAGTTTTTAGCTTATAAACAGCAGGCACTTATTTCTGGCAGTTCTGGAGGATAGAAAGTCCAGGATCACTAGCAGATTTGGTGTCTGCTGATGGCCCAACTCCAGGTTCATAGATGGTCATCCTGTCCATGTGTCCTCACGTGGCAGAGGGGCACTCAGCCCTTAATTCTTAAAACCATGTGGATTCTTAATGGATTTCTTTTTTTAATTTTTTTCTTTCTTTCTTTCTTTTTTGCCATACATGTGGCATGAGGGATATTAAGTTCCTCCACCAGTGACCAAATGGTTGCCCCTTGAAGCAGCAGCATGGAGCCTTAACCACCAGATGGACAAGGAAGTTCCTTAATGGAGTTCTTATCCCATATTACAGATAGGAAGTTTTTGGTTTAGATAAGTTACTTATCTTGCCCAAGACCATAGCCCACTCTCTTAATTTCTATTTGGTGTCATCTATCAAAGTGGTCCACATTAGTCAAAAGAGCAATACCCTTACCCCATGCATAATGATAGAAAAATACTGACAAAGAATTTGTCCGTTTTCTAGACTCCATACTGATTGCCATTGTTTGGTTAATGTATTGCTATTTTCTATTCAGACGGTCATTATAATCAATAAATTTTGAGTATAGTTAGATTCTTTACTTACTAAGAATATATCTTGTTGCATATATAGAGTTAATGATTTTAAATGGTTACCATTTGTTATAGTACTTAGTATTTTTTTCCAGAAGGCAATTTTATCTACTTCTTATTCCCCAGTTGTAAAAGCATTTTTGTGTAGCCCAAATATGTACCAACTATACTCATTCAAATGTCTAAATGTTTTTAGGATATTTTTAACAGCCCTATTGATTTACTATTTACCATTTTGCTTCTTCTTATGATTGAATTTATTTATTTATTTTTTGAATTTCATCTGTCTTTATCCATTATTTTTTTGAGGGATAGAAATCCAATAACTCAAGTCATTTGGTTTAGACCCCACTCTAGTTCAAGTATTGTTAAATGCTAAGGACATAACAGTATGTATAACATAGTTCCTGCTCTCAGCGAGTTTATAGTAGAAAAGAGAGAGCAGTAAACAGGAAAAACTAGTCCTTCCCATGAACTTGCTAATAGTAATCTGATTTTCTAAATTCATTTCGTATGCCTGTATTTTTATTCACAACTTCATACTCTAAGAATGACATGATAACCTTCTCCCATGAGTCCCATTATTTATCCTTATCACAATTTGTTAGGTCTTGGTTTTTGAGTGTTTTTGGTGCTCAGGATTATTTCCGTATCAGCAGTTTTCTTCTTAAATTTTCTAGGTTTAAAATGTCAACAAATAAATTTACAACTTTATTCTATACTTTGCTTTTAGCAGACTAAGCATACTGCTGGTAATAGTTTTAGTCAGATTAGCAAGAATATGATTACAATAGTAATACAGTTAAAGTTGGACTAAGCACATAATTATAATAGTGGCAAATAAAAATTGGGTCAATATAGTTTATTAATTGATAATTCAGAAAATATTTTAGCATGTTGCTATGACAAATCCAGGATCAAGGCTAAAATTTATAGCATAAATAATTGTGTAAGTGAGAGTATCTGGCCTGGAAAATTTTTGAATAGTGGTGCTGGAATGGCTTAAAATCTGGAAGCCCTTTTAGTAGCCCTGTGAAAATCATATTGCCAGTTAATTGAAAAGTGTACTAAGATATAGTATTTAAGTATGAAATATATATTCCCCTGACCATTGCAATTAGGATTATATAGTTCTTATGGAATCCTTAGGATCTATTATCTCAAGTATATATAACTAGGAAAGCTCCAAAAATGTTAATATGTGACCAGGCTGCTACAAAATATTAAGTTAACATTTTAAGCATTGAGTTAGACATAATTATTTTTTAAATTCTTAATTCAAATTTTAATTTGACACACCGAGTTTATTCCCATTCTTCCTTCGTCCTTCATTTTCTTCAACCCTTATATATTGGGTTTCTCTGGTGGCTCAGTGGTAAGAAATCCACCTGCCAGTGCAGGAGACACAGGTTCAGTCCTTGGGTTGGGAAGATCCCCTGGAGAAGGAAATGGAAACACACTCCAGTATTCTTGCCTGGGAAATCCCATGAACAGAACTTGGCTGACTACAGTCCATGGGGTCACAAAAAGTTGGACATGACTTAGCAACTAAAGAGCAAAATATGTCTTAGCTCTTGCCATGGTTATTAAGATCTCATGTGAATGTAAACATGATAATAAAACATGGGAGATAAAAATAGTCTTAGGTCCGCAGCTCCCACCGTGGAGCCCTCAGATATCACAGTGAAATCTCAGGCCTACTGCAGGGCGTTTTACGTTTTTTTAGGGAAATACAGCTGCTGCTGCTGCTGCTGCGACCCCATAGATGGCAGCCCACCAGGCTCCCCCGTCCCTGGGATTCTCCAGGCAAGAACACTGGAGTGGGTTGCCATTTCCTTCTCCAATGCATGAAAGTGAAAAGTGAAAGTGAAGTCGCTGAGTCTTGTCCGACTCAGTGACCCCATGGACTGCAGCCTACCAGGCTCCTCCATTGATGGGATTTTCCAGGCAAGAGTGCTGGAGTGGGGTGCCATTGCCTTCTCCAAAGGAAATACAGCAGCATCTATCAAATGCTGCACGAACTCAGCTCAACTTAGTTTTAATCTTCAACATTTGATGGCACTGCATTCTTGTATTCTTTTTGATGACATCTTAGCTTTGTGAAACTAATTTTCAGGGGTTGCTATGGTTTAAAAAAAGAACAGCCACTCCATGAAAATTCATGTGGGACAGAAAATGAAAATGGTAGTGTCAGGTATGATTCCCAGGTTTAAGAAGCTGTACAGTGCCCAACAGGTGTGCACTGCACCCCTTTAGTAAGTAATTGTGGTTATTTAAGAAGGAAATAAAATACTATTTTTCTTTCAGTTTTTGAATATTGTATTCTCAAACAGCTACTAAGTTGTTATGGCTCAAGTGTTAAGTTATTTAGACCTAACTACTCAATAAGGAGAACTGTTAGATGTTTCTCTTGGGCTAGGGGCACCAGGAAAAAATTCCTGAGACACTAAAAGTGGCATAAATTCAAAACGTTTGCGAACTTCTTTGTTAAGTGGTGATTGTTTTAGAAACTCAGCCTTATCATGCTTTCACAAAATCAGTCAGCTTTTAGAGAAACACATCCCTTCAAAGGTTCATAATTTACACAAATTCTCCTGACTTACTCTCTTAAGATATTCCTATGTTCCTTCTTCTAGTCCTATATTTTCAAAGATATTCCTTTATTTTCAAAGTTCTCAGTTGTTTGCTTTTGACCTTCTAGAGGATTATGTGTCATGTGGTTAGAGGCTGTGCTCATGTGCACACTCTGTGGGGAGACAGGCTTAAAAAGTTCAGTGGGGTCATTATTATATAAGGTTTGAGTCAAATGCTTATAAGCTGCTACCTGACCATCTACCTAGCATCTTAGCATGGGGTAAGTTTGCTGTGTTGTTTAAAAGCTACTTTGACTTATTTTGAGTACAGTTTCGCCTTTTTTGTTCTTGTTGACTTGTAAAATATCCACTTGGAGCAATGTTATACAAATCGTGCTTTCATATTGATTTATTCTAAATAAATATGTGTATCTTCTCTGTAATAGATTTTTTCAAATATTGCTAGTTCTATAACTAAAATGTTTTTTGTAATTTATCTAAGAAGGATACACCATATATCAAATTATATAAAATCCATATATTAGTTATTATTTGAGTTATAAAGGTTATGAGTTTAAAGAAATTGTTATAATTTGCTTAATTGCTAGGAGGATATCACTGGCCACTCCTCGACAGCTTTATAAATCTTCCAACATGACTCAGCGCTGGCAAAGAAGGGAAATTTCAAACTTTGAATATTTGATGTTTCTTAATACTATAGCAGGTAAGACATCTCATTCTTTAATCTCATAATATGTTTATGTTCATCAAAATCCTCGATAATGTGACTTGATGGAATACATTGTTCTCCTTGGGATTCAAAAACAGCATCAGAATAAATATTGAAGCACTCACATTAGATTGCTATCAGAAACTATACCAGCTAGCACTAAGGTTTAGTTGCATTTTATTGTTGAAGGGGCTTTTCCTTACTCTCCTTCAGCCATTTCCTTTGCTGACAGCTTTGTCTGAAGGTTTATTAGAGTCAACAAACCATTGCCAGAGAGTGTCTGGAAATAATAATGGGAAAATGTAATTTCACTACTTTGTCATTCTCATCAGTAGCAGCTAGACAGGAGAATAACAACGGGATTCTGCCTAGTACAGATGTCACCTGGATTGTGGCGTGATTGGGTTACAACATGTTTTTTTCCTTAAAAATCTTCAAATGAAAATATAAAATCAGATTGCATTTCTGAATGACGAGTAACTGCCATCAACTTTAACAATACCATGCTTGTAAATTAACAGAGGGTAGTGGTTTTATTTTTCTGCTAAATCAGTGGTCATCAGTGGCTGAGTATGTCTATGAGATTTAAGTACCTGTTTCTTTTTTTCTTAAGTTAGGCTCCAAAGCCCTTATTCACATTGAATTACAAAGAGTTTGCTTCTGTAAATCAGGCTCTACAAAAACTTTTTTTTTTACAATAAGATAAATTTATATAACTATGCAGTTGCCTGGAAAATCCCATGGATGGAGGAGCCTGGTAGGCTGCAGTCCATGGGCTCGCTAAGAGTCGGACAAGACTCTGCGACTTCACTTTCACTTTACACTTTCATGCATTGGAGAAGGAAATGGCAACCCACTCCAGTGTTCTTGCCTGGAGAATCCCAGGGACGGGGGAGCCTGGTGGGCTGCCGTCTATTGGGTCGTACAGAGTCGGACACGACTGAAGCGACTTAGCAGCAGCAGCATATGTGTATGATTATTCTTTTTTTGTGAATGAATGCTCAGAACTGTGGATTTAGAGCCCTGTTCTCTGAATCACTGCTTAAAAGGATAACTGTGTAGTATAGCTCTTTTATAATCTATTATATGTGTATGAATATGAGTGCTATAGGTTTATATTAAATATGGATGATATAGATATGTATTAAATAGACAAAATAACTCAATTTGTTGACATAAAGGGATAAATAGTTGTTTAAAATGGTTTTGCATTTTAATCATTTACTACATATTATAGTATTAATGCCTTTGTTAAATAGGATGCTAGAGGTACAACCAAAGAACTGTTTTATTACATATATTAATTTTTATTGTATACTTTATACATACATCACCATTATATAGACATATCTTCATGACATATTTATATATATTCACATAATAGTCTATACAATGTATATATCTTTTAAAAAACCTATTTACTTACTCAAAAATAAAGGAAATATGTTATACTATTTAATTAATACATATTATATACATAGAGAGAGTAGAATGAGCTTAAACATCTAAAATGTAAAAAACCTAATTTCATTAGTATATTTAGGTAAGCAGCATGATGTAACATAAGTATCATTGCCAAAGTAAAAAAGGATAGAATATCAAATCTGCCAACTTCTGTCTTAGACCATAGGTGAAATTTCAAGTTTTAACTTTATCTTGGACTTTAAATCTTTTAGTAGCCATGTTTGATATTTCTTTGCATATGTTTTAAAACTGATATGTTTAGTCTTATATCATCTTGTCCTATACTATTGCTTGTAATATTTTCTTGCTTTCCCCGCTGTTCTTTTTTTCTTTGGCCATTTAAATAAATTTCTGCCTACTTTTTTTAGAGATTTATAACATAATCTTTTTGTTACTGCTTCTCCTAGAGAATTGATACTGATATGTTTACATTTTTTAAAAAATGTTTCTGAAATATATTTCTGTTGCCTTTGAACTAAAAAATGAATCAACATTTTAAATCAGTCCTATGCAAAATAAGAACTTTCACTCAATGTACTTCTTCTTCATTGCTTATCTTTTTCAATATAATTTACTACCAGAATCCATATTATTATGAAACACTTGTTTTTGGAGTCCATATATTTTTGCATATTAAGATGGGTTTTGACTTTTTATTAAAATCTTCTCATTAATACAGTATATTGTTTTCAACTACATGGATCTTTGGGGCTTCCCTGGTAGCTCAAAAGAATCCTCCTGCAATGCAGGAAACCCAGGTTTGATCCCTGAGTCAGAAAGATCCCCTAGAGAAGGAAATGGCAATCCACTCCAGTACTCTTGCCAGGAGAATTCCATGGACAGAGGACCCTGTTGGGCTACAGTCCATGGTGTCACAGAGTTGGACACAACTCAGCAACTTTCACTTTTCACATGGATCTTTACCTGGATTTTTCAGGATAAAGTTCTCTTTTATTTCCTTCTGTGGTATTCTTCCATATTCCCTGTGTTAGGTTTCTCTATTATCTATCCTTCAAAGATCTGTCAAGACTCATGGTCTATCATATGTCATGGATAAGCGTATGACTTTTCCCCCTAGATTCTGGTACCTTTTTGGAGCTTTTGGAATTAAAACTGAAAGACGTGGTGGTATGCCTCACTCCTAGTTCAGTTTCCAGTGGAGCTGGCATTTTTCCTAAAAGGTTTTGCTGTTCTAAAATGGAATTCTCTCTGCCTGTCCTGGATGGAGTGTTATCTAGTTGGCTGTGTTAAAGGACACGTCTAGTCTCCGTCCCTTCTCACTGCCTCTTACTTATGTCAGCTACATTTCCCAAAGTGTGGTCCACAGTTCCAGCTGTCACCACTACCTGCCTCATGCCTGTTGCTTTCTGGCAGTTGCTCTGTCTAACTCTAGAAAAATTGCAGACTTGATAGAGATAACATCATGATCTGGTCTAAAAGCTTCCCTGACCAGTATGAAGTGAAAGTATTAGTCACTCAGTGGTCTCCAACTCTTTGTGACCCCATGGACTCTAGACCGCCAGGCACCTCTGTCTGTGGAATTTCCCAGACAAGAATACTGGGGTGGGTTGCCATTCCCTTCTCCAAGGAATCTTCCCAACCCAAGGATCAAACTCAGGCCTCCTGAACTGCAGGCAGACTCTTCACTGTCTGAGCCACCAGGCAAGCCCACCCTGAGCAGTATAGACAGAGCTTTTCTTTCTGGTTGGGACAATCTTTGGGTTTCTGAGCCAGGACACACAGATAGTAAGGGGAATTTGAGTGTCTTCCTAACTTCTTTTGAATAATTGTGGTCTGTTTTATTTGGTGACATAAAAAATGTATACACCACAGGCGTCTTTTAAAAGAATGTATTGAGTATTTTCCTTAATATGATTATAAGTAAATATGAAAGTCTGTCTATTGTAGACAATAGAGTAAAAAGAAGTATAAAGCAGGTGAAGAGTCTCCCTGCAATATGGGAGACCTGGGTTCGATCCCTGGGTTGGGAAGATCCCTGGAGAAGGAAATGGCTACCCACTCCAGTATTTTTGCCTGGAGGATCCCCAGGGCAGAGGACCCTGGTGGGCTACAGTCTATGGGGTCATGACAAGTTGGACACGACTGAGCAACTTCACATTTACGTTTAGGAATCAGAGCATTGCCACTACTCGGGTGAATGAAATATACATAAGGGAGCATTTTAAGACAGCTGATGGTTAAGTGTTGAATAAGTGCTATAAATAGTGAATGGTGTAAGAGCTAAGCAAACCAGATGAATTTTAAGAATGTGTTTGGGGAGGAAAAAAAAAAAAGAACAGAGCTTTACAAATTTCTGCCAGTTGAATACGTGTTCTGTGTTCAGTAGACGTGAGTATCACAGCTTGGCTACTACTGGAGCTGTTGGTTAACAGCCAGACTATAAACAGTCTGAATCTAGGAGTCAGTATAGTTTTGTAGTAGAAGGCAATGCAATATGAAATTTTAAGAAAATTAAACTGATAGCTGTATTTCACATGAATCAGAAATCAGATTCCTTAAAGTTAGGAAGAGCTATTGGGAGAGCCTTTAGAACTCTAGATATGAAATCGACTTGTTCATCATTCTGAACACTTCTACTATGTGGCATGTACTGTGTTTGGCACTAACACTTCAGAGGAGAGCACTGCATGGTTTCTGCCTTTGAAGGGGTCATGGTATACTCAGGAAAACAGATATGTATACCAGCAATTCCAGCAAAAAGTCATAATTATTATAATGAGAAAATATACAAAGTTATTGGGCTTCCCTGGTAGCTCAGCTGGTAAAGAATCCACCTGCAATGCAGGAGACCCCGGTTTGATTCCTGGGTCAGGAAGATCTGCTGGATAAGGGATAGGCTGTCCACTCCAGCATTCTCAGGCTTCCCTCATGGCTCAACTGGTAAAGAATCCGCCTGCATTGTGGGGGACCTGGGTTCAATCCCTGGATTGGGAAGATACCCTGGAGAAGGGAACGGCTACCCACTCCAGTATTCTGGTTGCAAAGTCGGATGCAACTTTCACTTTCATTTGAAGTCTTAAATCCAGGAGGCAATATACTTACAGGAAAAGTTTCTTGTAGTCTTTTCATAGGCTTCTCTCATAGGCAACATTTAAGTTGAAAATTGAAAGAGGAATAAGCATTCACTAGAAAGTAAAGCAGAAGTCATTCCAAGAAAAAAGAAAATGTGGGCTCAAAAATTGGATTACAGCTGTAGTAACAAGTATGGCAGGGAAAAAAAGTAAATAATTTAATGCACAGTGTCATTATACAGAAGGTAGAAGTCACTGTAATATACTCTAGTTTAGTGGTTTACAAAGTAGGTCCCCCACCCAGCAGTATTTGTATCACCTGGGGACTTAGAGACACAATTTTTCAGATCCCTTCTCAAACCAACCGAGTCAGAAACTTGAAGTGAGGCCCAGCCCTCTGCATTGCAGGGAGCCTTCTAGGTGGTTCTTATGCTTAAAGTTTAACCATGATTGGTCTAACCATTTAAGATCTAATTATCAAAACAAGATTTACGTATGAACACATGTAGAACATACAAGAAAGCATGCAGTCAAGTGTTGTTAACTGTAATAAAAATTTAGAGAAGTGAGAGATTAGTATGACCTAGTCTAATCAAGGGAAGCCTCATAGAAAAAGATGGGCTTTAAATGTATTCTAAGGATTTTGTCATACGTAGATGATTATGTGGATAAAATGAACCTTCATATAAGAGTAGAATGACAACCTGTAAAAGTTATAAAATACATACAGAGGTACTCACCCTGCATGTATTCCTGCAAATTCTTCCTTTGCTATAGTCTTGAAGTTCTAAGTAGAGGAGCCAGTTTATATTGAGCACCAGCATTAGTTAAGCTGAAGAACTGATGCTTTTGAACTGTGGTGTTGGAGAAGACTCTCAATAGTCCTTTGGACTGCAAGGAGATCAAACCTAAAGGATCAAATCCTAAAGGAAATCAGTCCTGAATATTCATTGAAAGGACTGATGCTGAAGCTGAAACTCCAATACTTTGGCCACCTGATGCGAAGAACTGACTTCTTAGAAAAGGCCCTGATGCTAGGAAAGATTGAAGGCAAGAGAAGGGGATGACAGAGGATGAGATGGTTGGATGGCATCACCGATTCAATGGACATAAGTTTGAGCAAGCTGCAGGATTTGGTGATTGACAGGGAAGCCTGGCATGCTGCAGTCCATGGGGTCACAAAGAGTTGGATGCGACTGAACTGAACTGACCCAGCATTAAAGAGTTGGGTGATGCTTTTATAAAGAAACTTCACCAAAGCCACTATTGAGTACTTGATTAGGAAGCAGCTAGAATTGCCTATTTTCCTGAATTGTGGAGAATATCATATATATCCATTCATCTCTTCTTAATGGAACACTTTTCAAAGTTCTTTAAAGGCAGGACTCTAAAGGATCCTAGAATAAAGGGAACTATAAAGATGTTAAACTTTACCAGGACCACTTTGACTAACACAGTTCTACTGAATAATCATGTTGTTTCATTGCACAGTTTTAGGGATATAGTTATTGTTCAGTAAATACTTAAGTCAATTGATTGAAACTTTAGATTTATCAGTGTTCTTATTGACACATTATATTTAATTTGCTGGGTAACCCAAAGGCAACAAATGGTTGGCTTATATTTTATCATAGTCTTCTTTAAACATTTCTTTAATTACTCTTAATATCAAGATTTAGGAAAAATATTTTTATTATTTCTTTGTTTAGTCTTATTATTTCTTTTTTAAACACTTCTTTAATATTAATAGCAGCATTCAGAAAAAATGGTAAAAGTTAATGTTTATTGAGACATTTATAATGTTGCAAACACTGAGTGTTTCCTTCTAAGTGTTTTCCATTAAGTGTTTTCTTTAGTGTTTCCACTAAGTGGTCCTAAGTGTTTTAGGTGTATTTACTCATTTAATCCTAACAATAGCCCTGGTCCTTAACCCCATTTCACCACTGAGGAGATGAGGTACAGAGAAGTAAATAACTTGCCCACATCACAGAAGTAATAAGTGAAGTCGAGATTCTAATGTCGGTGGTTTAGCTGTAGAGCATCACTCAACTTCTGTACCACACTGTCTCAGGATATTAATGGTGCTGTTCAATTTTTACCTCATCAGCCTTCATCCATAGCTGCTTTTAAGACTGAAAAAAAATGAATGATTCTTAGACAATCATTTTTAATTTGTATTTCACCAAAAGAACTTCTGATGTTTATTTACCATCATGACTTTTGTCCATAGGGATATGCTAGCACTAGATCTGGGCCTTGAATTATTATCTCTAATGTAGATCCTGGTACATGTTCATTTGGGTCTCAGATCCAGAGAAACAAACTCTGAGACAGAAATGTGCTTGCAGGAAGTTTATTGGAGAGTGTCCTTGGGATCAGTGTCTGTAGGGGAGTGAAGAAAGTAGAACAGAGCAGGAGAACTTGAGCCCCAGAGTAACTGCAGGAAAGGCCTCACCAGGTCCCACAGGAAACCGGGAGCTGGGATACCTTTCAGAGATGTCTTGCCCTGAGGCAAGGTGGCCAGGCCTTTGTTTCCTACAGTTAGCAGTCAGTGGATGGAGACTCCTAGGAAAGACTTAGAACCTTAGGTGAGAGGGCTTTCTTCTGATGATTACAACTCCCGGAGAATGCCGCCAGCCACGACGCGAGCCACACAGTCACCAACCCCACATCCAGGATGGAGTGGTTCTCAGAATCATCTGGAGGGCTTGCTGAAACACAGGTTCTGATTCAGTAGGTTTAGGGTGGGGCTTAAAAGTTTCTATTTCTAATAAGTCCCCAGGTGATCCCGATGCCACTGCTCCAGTGTCCACATTTGGAGAACCACCATGTTACACCTATATTCTTAAAAGAAATACTTTACAATAATTGCCTTAATCTCCTATAGCATTCACACCTTCTGTGGCACTGTCTGTGCTACGCATGTTGGCACTTAAGGTAGTGTGCCCTTAACATTTTATGTCTGTATCACTTCTTTCCAATAAGATTATGAAGTCAAAGTTTTGCTCTATAAACTCTCATCAAATTGAGCTAATTTAATATTCATACTCTGTGTTGGCATGATTTTATAATCTATTATGTGAATGCACTAGAATCGCTGGATAAGGGATTCTTTAAATTTCCTGGATTAAACAAAAGAGTTACAGAATAGAAACCGATTGAGAAGATGAAACAACCCTTTCTGGCTTCAAGTTTTTTAAAATATAGGGTAATGTGACTTAATAAATCCACATGTTCTGTAAAAAATATTCTAGTAATTCTCTTGCAATCTCAGATTTACCGTTTTTCTCCATAACTTTAACATGAAATGTGAATTACATTTTATGACTCATTTCTTGCTGTCCGTTTCTTGAGGTCTCTCATACTTGGACAATTTGTCTTTTCTCCATTATAGATTCTTTTAAAAATAAGACTAAAGCAGACAGCAGCAGTGTCCTAGTATTAATACAGTATGTAGATTTTTAGATCCTCATGTGACATATGTGTATATATATATACAATTGCATATAAATAGTTTATATATGTGCATTTTGTAAAAATACTTCACATAGTAAAAGAAGCTTATCAAATATTCAGAAAACATACTGTTTTGAAAAGTCACCTAAAGGCCCATAAATGCTTTCATGGCCTTTATTTTGTTATGTTTATAAATTTAACAAATATACTATAGAAACATGGAAATATACAAAATTATAATTTAAAAATTTCATCAGTCCTAAGTTTAGCCATAAATATCATATTTAAGATTTTGGTGATTTTTCTGTGTGTGGTAATCTTTAGGATTCTGCTACACCTAAAGGTTTACATTCTACTTTTCCCATCTCATTAAATAGTATTTGAAAGCATAATCTTTAAAACTACATGAAAGTCTCACATAGAACTGTTGTAAAATTTATTTAACTATTTTAAAACAACAGGTTTTTTTAATTTTTAAAGAAATTTAAAGAAATTAATTTTTAAAGAACAAAGCTCGTGGAGGTGATGGAATACCAGTTGAGCTATTTCAAATCCTGAAAGATGATGCTGTGAAAGTGCTGCACTCAATATGCCAGCAAATTTGGACAACTCAGCAGTGGCCACAGGACTGGAAAAGGTCAGTTTTCATTCCAGTCCCAAAGAAAGGCAATGCCAAAGAATGTTCAAACTACCACACAATTGGACTCATCTCACACGCTAGTAAAGTAATGCTCAAAATTCTCCAAGCCAGGCTTCAGCAATATGTGAACCGTGAACTTCCAGTTCAAGCTGGTTTTAGAAAAGGCAGAGGAACCAGAGATCAAATTGCCAACATCTGCTGGATCATGGAAAAAGCAAGAGAGTTCCAGAAAAACATCTCTTTCTGCTTTATTGACTATGCCAAAGCCTTTGACTGTGTGGATCACAATAAACTGTGGAAAATTCTGAAAGAGATGGGAATACCAGACCACCTGACCTGCCTCTTGAGAAACCTGTATGCAGGTCAGGAAGCAACAGTTAGAACTGGACATGGAACAACAGACTGGTTCCAAATAGGAAAAGGAGTATGTCAAGGCTGTATATTGTCACCCTGCTTATTTAACTTCTATGCCAAGTACATCTTGAGAAATGCTGGGCTGGAGGAAGCACAAGCTGGAATCAAGACTGCTGGGAGAAATGTCAATAACCTTAGATATGCAGATGACACCACCCTTATGGCAGAAAGTGAAGAAGAACTAAAGAGCCTCGTGATGAAAGTGAAAGAGGAGAGTGAAAAAGTTGGCTTAAAGCTCAGCATTCAGAAAACTACGATCATGGCATCCAGTCCCATCACTTCATGGCAAATAGATGGGGAAACTGTGGAAACAGTATCAGACTTTATTTTTCTGGGCTCCAAAATCACTGCAGATGGTGATTGCAGCCATGAAATTAAAAGACACTTACTCCTTGGAAGGAAAGTTATGACCAACCTAGACACCGTATTAAAAAGCAGAGACATTACTTTGCCAACAAAGGTCCGTCTAGTCAAGGCTATAGTTTTTCCAGTGCTCATATATGGATGTGAGAGTTGGACTATAAAGAAAGCTGATCACTGAAGAATTGATGCTTTTGAACTGTGGTGTTGGGGAAGATTCCTGAGAGTCCCTTGGACTGCAAGGAGATCCAACCAGTCTATCCTAAAGGAGATCAGTCCTGGGTGTTCATTGGAAGGACTGATGTTGAAGCTGAAATTCCAATCCTTTGGCCACATGATGCAAAGAGCTGACTCATTTGAAAAAACCCTGATGCTGGGAAAGATTGAGGACAGGAGGAGAAGGGGACGACAGAGGATGAGATGGTTGGATGGCATCGCCGACTCGATGGACATGGGTTTGGGTGGACTCTCAGGAGTTGGTGATGGACAGGGAGGCCTGGTGTACTGCGGTTCGTGGGGTCACAATGAGTCAAATACGACTGAGCAACTGAACTGAACTGAACTGGAAGAACATTAAGTTTTGAAAGATTTTCAATGATGCTTAGAGTTTGACTAAAAATGTGAGCTCAACCTCTAACTTCCAGAGTTGACCTAATTTCTGTTTATTATGCTTCAAAAGATACAGCCTATGCCTCATTTTGTACTTTATCAGATAAGACTATGAACAAGGTGTTAAAATCTGGCATTAAAAAAAAAATAGAGTAACTGCTAACATAGCTTCATGTAAGTGATCCAGTTAGGTTTGGAAGGTTTCTTAAAAAGCTTTCTGAGTTGTTTTTTATATGATCAGCTAATGAATTCAGCACAACTTCCTCAACCCCAACCTTTTTCTCCTGTTTAGCATTTTCCACTTTTTTCCTCTGTGATGTACAAGCCCTCCCTGGTTAATTATGTATATATTTAGCCACTGCATGTGTTGGGCTTATTATTGTCATCTAATTAGATGTAACTTGAACTGCTTGCTTCTAGAAAAATCATTAAAAATCCTTTCCTAATGACCTAGAGATGACAAAATGTCTGTAAAGTGTGAAGAAGCAGACAAGCACAGGAACATCGCTCTTAAAGAGTGTTAATCCAGATGCTACAATCATCTAATTAAACAATATTTTGCTGTCATTAACATTTTCACCAAGGAATTGCAGTTATAATTTCTTTGTCAGCTGTCTCTAGATCACTTTACCTTCAAAACTAAAGTGCCATATAAAAACATTAAATTGGATGGTTTAATTAAAAGTTTTTTTTTTTTTTAATGAAGAAACATATCTAGTGTTTTTGAGATCTCATTTACTGTGTTCACTTTTATTGTTTGAGTAGATTAGTATTATAAGTTTATGATATTTAATATTCGTCTTCCAAGATAAGTCTTTATAAGCATAGTTAGTAAAAAAAAAAAAAAAAAAAAAGCTCTTCACTTATTACTACTGGGAAAAGAAAGGAACCCTACCAATTACAGCACAAGGTTATTTACTAAATTTCAATTATCCAAAAAAATTCATAAATACCTATATTTACCAGAACCTAACAGGTATTACTTTGAAAATATTTCACTTTTTTGGTTAATTTTGTAAACAGCAGTTGTTGTTTTTTCATTTCACAAAGGTGTTTAATAAAATAGCTAATTTGTGGCTAAAACTTATAAATGGAAAATACCAGAGTACCAACTTCATCCATAAGGGTTTTAAATACATCATGAGTTTTTAATTAAAATCAAGAATATATATTTGCTGTCCATGTTGTAAAGCCTTTATGTGGAGATTTTTATATAAAAAGATTTTAATGTAACTGTCAGAACAGCTATTTGTATTGTTTATTGTATTTATTAGATTTTAAATGGCTTTAGTAATTTAAAACTTACCAAAGTTTTCTAAGCATTTATTTTTAAAGAATCTTCCAAAGATTATTAAAAGTGAATTACAAAAAATGCAGGACAGGTTAAGTATGGTGAGCTGTGATTGTTGGCAGCCATCAATTTGTATGTGTGTGGTAAAGAGTATACTTTCTTTTTAAAATTTTTTTCCTAAAAATAGCATTATGTCTTTTATTAGAAAATCATTTCTAGAAAAAGCCAGTGTCTTCAAGTATGGTCTCTATTTTTATGCTGTTTGTGCTTAAACAATACATTTAAGTACTGAGTTAATGTAAATTGGCATTTTATTTATTTTATTTTGACAGTTTTTCCTTGTTATGAAATGTCATCAGAAATTTTTAAAATATATATATAATTTTCAGCTGTTCATTTATTTATATAAGTAATATGTTACATAAATAACATCAAATTAATCTTGGAAAATACACTTACATTGGAAGACCTCACTTTCATTAAAATCTATAGATTTTTAAGGAGAATGGTAACTGAAAGAATGGCAGAGCTCTAAATATGGCAGGGAACTACTTAGAACCCTAGAGATAGCTCTGCCCAGCCAGGCTAGATTCCCTGTGTATGTACAAGCGTAGAAAACACACCTGAGAGTCATCAGGGGTCCTAGATTAATAGGAACATGAACTCTCAGTAATAATATTAAATCTTAGAATTTCACATTGTGTATCTTACAGTGACTGCTTTAGAAGAATGTCTCCATATTCTGCTAAAGAAAAACTTTAATTAAAAGGTTCCAAATTCTTGTTTACTCTCATCACTATTTGCAAATGTAAAGTAAGCACATTCATTGGCTGCCAATATGCCCTTCTGGTGGTTTAACACGCATGCTCACGAGGCCATTCTCTCTCTTGTGTACTTCTGTGCCTTTACACAGTCCTCATCCTCCAACAGGACTGTCCTGCAGTTTCCATTCTTTATTTGGCTTATGTTTGTTCATATTTTAAAATCTGGCTCAATTTATCCCATTTTTATCACGTATGTATTCATTCTTTCAACAGCTATCCATCAGACAAACAGAATATTCAACAAAAAGAGTTTTGCTTTTTATTTTTAAAGCTCAGACCCTACATTTTGGAGTTTACAGGACTAGTGGAGAAGCAGGCAAATATTAGCTGTAACACATCTGCGACAGTGCTATGGCAGAGAACAAAGAGGAAATCCTGTTACTCTCACCTCATTTCAGGAAATGTAAAGTGGGAGTGACATTCTGCTTCCTTTCAATTGCCTTCATATATGATAAGCACCTACATTAATTTATGCATTTAAAACAATAGGTATTTTTGTTGTAAAATGCAGAGATTCGCATCAGATCAGATCAGTCATGTCCGACTCTTTGCGACCCCATGAATCGCAGCACGCCAGGCCTCCCTGTCCATCACCAACTCCCGGAGTTCACTGAGACTCACGTCCATCGAATCAGTGATGCCATCCAGCCATCTCATCGTCTGTCGTCCCCTTCTCCTCCTGCCCCCAATCCCTCCCAGCATCAGGGTCTTTTCCAATGAATCAGCTCTTCGCATGAGGTGGCCAAAGTACTTGAGTTTCAGCTTTAGCATCAGTCCTTCCAAAGAAATCCCAGGGCTGATCTCCTTCAGAATGGACTGGTTGGATCTCCTTGCAGTCCAAGGGACTCTCAAGAGTCTTCTCCAACACCACAGTTCAAAAGCATCAATTCTTCAGTGCTCACATAAGAACAGATAAAACAATCACCCAATAAAATGTTTACTCAGTGAATTAATTAATTTGATTTCATGCTTATAATTGTTAACAGATTTAGTTCTTCCTCAGATTATGTGTTTTTTTTTTCTATTTCACAATCAATGAGCAATTGCTACAAGAGTAGGTATCATTTAATGTCAGTTCTTGAAGATAGATAAGAAAATGTATGTATATCTGTGCTACTGTTATACTAATATGGTGTGTGCAACAAGGCGTACAAGGTGAAATCCATATCACTAATATCAGGGAAATAGCTATTTTTTATGGGCTTGAATGGAAATCTAGAAAGTCCTATGTTCTCATATCATATTTTTACAAGAAACAATCTTGTCCAACAAAAGTTGTCTTTGGACCCTGTTTCTTTAATCATGTTTCTCTTAATTTCATCTGATCATTTGTAATTTCAATATCAGTTTAATCAGGGTGAGCCTGTGCTGTGCTCTCCCTAAGTTTGCCACAGCCCCACAGGCTTCAGTATCCTACCCCCCAAAAATTATTATGTCTAAAACTAAAAAACAAACAAACAGGAAAAAATATTCAGCTAGCATTCAGGAGCTCCCCGCTAAACTGAAACAACATAATAGGAAAAGAAAATTTGTGAGCTTAAGGGAGTGAAAAAAAGCGTGCTTGACATTCGCCTCATTGCTTTTCCATACTGACTTCAGTGTACTTCCATTAACTTGAAAATTCTCTACTTTGATTGTCAAGAGAAGCACAATGTAGTATTCAGTGTGCTGGCAATAGAATTTTTAGATATATACTCTGTATAATAGAATACCATCACATGATCTGCAAGTGGGCAGGCCAGCTGGTGACCTCCCCCACGATCACTTTCAGGGAGCTTGGCCTACAAGGCTCTGCTTCCAACGTGACAGAAGCATCTTCATCACATACAGCTGGAAAGAGATGGAACATGGAGCATCAAGTGCCAAGTTGCAGTGAACCAAGCCTGGAGGTGCCGATACCAACTGTCTTCACATTCTGTTGACTAGAACTTAAGCCCCACAGCCATAGCTACTCATAAGGGAGCCTAAGAAACATGGTCTAGGCCAGGAAGAAGAGAGATTGATTATGACAGATAGCTAGCAATCACTTCAAGTTATCTTACAAAAAAGTAATTCTCATTACTTACTTCTATATTATTATTGAGTGAATTCACTTGAAACACGTTGTTGTAAGTGCTTTTGATTAAATACATAGTTCAATAAAGAAAAGAGTTACTTCTGCAATGCAATAGTTGCCTCATTGATTATAAAGATGGTCAACACTTTCCTAAGCAGTTAGTGTATACAGATTTCATGTCTCTCTTTCTTTACTAGGACGGACATACAATGATCTGAACCAATACCCCGTGTTTCCATGGGTATTAACAAACTATGAATCAGAAGAGCTGGATTTGACTCTTCCGGGAAACTTCAGGGATCTATCAAAGGTAACTTTTAAATACATAGAAGTCAATTTTCTTTGTAAGGCTATACTCTAAAAACATTTCTACCAGAGTATGTATGTTCAATTAGTGTTGTAAGAAAGGTAAAGCTGAATGTTTCCTCTTTTTGCACTCAGCATCTAAATTTCATCAACCCTTAACATAGGAGTTAAGCTATAAGAAGTTAAATTAGTACTAGTATAGACAAAATGAAATGGCTATTTGAGGAATAGCATATGTAAGGACAGGTTGTTCTGATATTCTAGGTTTTAAAGGTTCAGGCCAGAAACTTCAAATTAGTACAAAATATGACCAATAATTTATGCGATATATTTCTTAGATGATAGACATGTTATCTTAACCGTAGTACATACATACATTGGAGAGAAGCTTTATAAGGAAAAAGAAAGTAGGACACACTAATTTATCAAGGATCTGTTAAGATAAAAGAAGATTTGTCCCAAAAATAGCAAGAAAAAATACATAATGAATGATAAGAATAAAAAGCCAATTTTTGGTTCGTTCACCTCATTTGCTGAGACAAAACTTAATGTGGGATATGAAACTCTTTGAAATTCAGTGAAGAACTAGATACTCAGCCCCAAAAGCTTCTCTCTAGCCTCAGCTAAAGTCATAGCCAGGCCGTAAAGTTTAGATAGTTTAGCCATTTTAAGCCTCAGCTCATCCACTCTGGATTTTCTGTCTTCCTTGGTTGTCTAGTTTAGTATTCCACAACAGCATGAAAGGCATATGTGCATATGTGTATACTTTTGGTTTTGGCGGGGAGAAGGTTAAAGAGCTCATGAAAAAGTGTAGTATAAACCCTGCAAGGCAGGAAAGTGAGCAATATAACCAATTTAAGTTTAATCTCACAGACAGTTTTTAACTTAGCACACCTTCTCTTGCCTTTTTTTCTTGCCTTTGAAAATTAGATCCACATAAGTTGAAGTTCTCTATGTCCCTGCTTATAGTTGTGGGAGCTGAAGCCATTCTCTTTGCCTCAGTATCCCCATTCGTAATATGAGAATAAGTCCTACTTCATACAGTTGTGGAGGTCTAATGACATGTGCGTTTAAAGAATGTAACATAGCTCTTGGATCATAGAAGCACTTCATGAATATGAGCTGTTATTACATATGGAATGTTTCTTAGCCTGTGGCTGAAGCCTGTGTACTAATTTTTCCATGTTATCTGCCCTTCGCTCTCTAGTTCTTATATTTTATGGGACTTCCCATCAAACTTGCTAGCTCATTGCTGATTTTAGCTGTGCTGTTATAGGTACTTCAGGGACATAAGGGATCAGTTAGCCAGCATCTTATTGAGAGTCACATAGCTGGTAGAAAAGTGCTAGCAATTGAATTTCAATATGGCTGCAAAAGTAATAATTTTTCCATTGTGATTACACTGAACAAAAATCTTTAATCATTTACTGTGTACAAATAAGTATTCAGAGTCAGGCAGAATTCATAAGGCCTGCCCTTCAGAAGCAAATCTGATTATGGATTATCTGAATGATAAAATCATTTTTTGTAAAATTAAATAAGAATGAACTATATTATATAGGGAAGTACATGAGAAGCAGTAAATAGAGGTTAGGAACAAGAACTCTGTAGCTAGATTGCCTGGCAGATCCTAATTCTGCCACTTACTGGCTTTGAAGCTTTAGACAACTATTTCATTTCTCTTTTCCTCAGTTTCCTCACTTGTATAATGAGGACAGTAATAATAGGGTTGTTGTTGAATTGGTAAGTGTAAAAATACTGAGAGCACCTGGCATATCAGCATTAGCTAATACATTGTGTATAAATATAATGTAGTAAATCATTGATATATACTTTGAATTATCTTTCAAGTTTCAAATAAGGATGATAAATATACACTGTTACATCCTTATTGAAATTAGGATGTTTGAACGGTATGCATTTCTGACATGAATTTCTAAGATTGAGGTATAATCTTTAGATGTAAAACAAGACCAAACTAACTTATAAATGTGGAGGTGAAAACTGTTAAATTAGTTCTTTAACAAAATCTTATTAACATGTGTTTTACTTAACATTAATTCAAGTCACTATGTATTAGACACTATGTGTGTATACATGTACATGTGTGTATGTATATATATTTATACACACACAATGAAATGTATAGTGTAGATTCATATAGCATCTTACATGAGAATTCCTCTCATGTAGTTCCCTATATAATATAGTTCATCCTTATTTAATTTTACAGAAAATGATTTTATCATTCAGATAGTCATGTAGCATGTTACATAGTGTTATAACCTCATGAGTTAACTACTGCTATGGGTATTTCAGATTATTTTTAGCACAGGGAAGAAAGCCCTTTTTCTTTGAAATCAACTGGGATATTATGATGAAAGGAGGCTTACAGACCAAAGTTCCTCTCTTTCCTCCATTTACGTGTCCATTCTTTAATTCAACACACATTCACACACATTAATTCAACACACACCACACACTTACTGTATGTATGTTAAGCCCTGTCCTAGGTGAAGGAGTGTACAGGAGTCAGTAAAGACGTATCTTAGCCATCTTGGAGAGACTCCAGTCCAGAGCTGAGAGGAAAACTCAGATACCAGAAATCTGGGAATCCAGCATTATGGCAGTAGGTATAGTGTGGGCTGGAACAGACTGAAAAATGCAAGCTCAAGTACACTAAGACACTTGGACTCAAAGGTTCTTGAAACATTATCCCAACCAAAGAAAATATAGCCTTCATCTTGATTAATATGGATGAGATAAGGCATATGGTAAAATATTTACTATTAATTATAGATTTTTAGTTTATTCTTATAGAAAAGATAAGTTAAATGAGGAAATCACAATTTCTAAAGTAACTAGAATATGTAAACATTCTTCAAGTTTTTAAAGATGATCTATGTAACCTGTATGCCTTTTGCCAGAACTTTTCCTTTTGTGACCCACATGTGCTCTCGTAATTTTATTTAGTGCTAGATAAATAAAAGAGGTAAACAGACAGCCTAAACAAATTAGGCGACATGAACGCTGACTGCTTTTGCAAACATAGAGTCCTTCATATTGTGAACTTTTGAACCCATGGTTCTTAAGGGGTACATCACTTTTTCTTCCAATTCTATGTTCCATTCTTTAGCAATTTGTTCTTTACATTCTGTCAAAATAACATGATAGAAAATGGTAGCAAATTAAAACCTTGATCTGTTAGTAAATTATTCTTAAATTGTTTCCCATGCTTAATTGAATTTCTTAATAGGAACTTCTTACAAATGGGCTACAAACTAGAAACCATCCTGTATAAAAATCATTAATAAGATTTTAGTGTATGAAAATATATCATATTATATGCCTAATGGGAAAATGATATTTGAAGCATAATAATATAACTGGAAAGAAAAACTTCTAATGATGCAACAATATTACAGTGAAGAGATTACCATTGAGGAGCACATGAAATTCTTGTAGTTATAACCAGTGCTACAAATAAAATTTTTAATGAAAAGTCTGTTAATCTTCAGAAATTCAAGGGATATTTGGAATATTTGAACAGTAGTATTAACCAGAAACATTCTAAAAGCTCTCCAATAACAAAAGTTTTTCCTACACAAAATTTAGGACCCAAGTCATAATTTCTATCAGTAAATAAATTTTAGAATTTGTTTTAGTAAACATTTAGAGCCTCAACTAATTTTTAGTTCTTTACTGCATAAAAGTTAAGACATTAAGAAATGTACAGTCCTGTAAAAAGTCACAGATTATTTCTTTTCTTTCTTTATACCTCTGCATTGCATTGGTTTCATAAATACTAGTTGTGTCAGGACTTCTGATGAAGGTTTCAGACAGCCCAGCTTAAGCAGTTGGCTTGAACAGTAAATCAACATTATTGGTTCTCACAACTAAAAAACAGTCTTTTGGACTCTGTGGGAGAGGGAGAGAGTGGGAGGATTTGGGAGAATGGCATTGAAACATGTATAATATCATATATGAAATGAGTCGCCAGTCCAGGTTCGATGCACGATACTAGATGCCTGGGGCTGGTGCACTGGGACGACCCAGAGGGATGGTATGGGGAGGGAGGAGGGAGGAGGGTTCAGGATGGAGAACATATGTATACCTGTAGTGGATTCATTTTGATATATGGCAAAACCAATACAATATTGTAAAGTTAAAAAATTAAATTAAATTTAAAAAAAATTCAGAGGAGGAAGGTTTAGTTTTCAGTCAGGTTTCTTTTTCCAGTGATGCAAATAATGCTACCAAGTACCGAGTTCTTTCCACCATTCTGCTCTGCCTTCCCCTCTGTGAGCTTCATATTCACTCTCTACTAGATAGCTTCCTGTAGCTCCAGGAAATCCCCTTTTAGGAGCAAAATGACCATGACAGTTCCAGACTCATATCAAACTATCCAAAGAAAGCATCTCACCAAGTTCCTCATGTGAAAGACAAAAGAAACTTTGCTTTCTTAGAAATCCCAGAAAATGTCTCCTCATGTGCAAGGCTGAGAGTTGACAAGAGGAATGTTGAATTCCTATACCCTAAAGAAAGGGAGCTTAAACTAACTCACTATCATAAAATGTCAAATATACTATATCTTAAAGTTTCTTCTTTATAGTTTCTGTAATCTATACAATAGCAAATGAACTACAGGTTTGTATACACAGAGCTACTGTGTGGAAAAGGCAATGGCACCCCACTCCAGTACTCTTACCTGGAAAATCCCATGGATGGAGGAGCCTGGTGGGCTACAGTCCATGGGGTCGCTGAGGGTCAGACACGACTGAGCGACTTCACTTTCACTTTTCACTCTTATGCATTGGAGAAGGAAATGGCAACCCACTCCAGTGTTCTTGCCTTGAGAATCCCAGGGACAGGGGAGCCTGGTGGGCTGTCATCTATGGGGTCGCACAGAGTCGGACATGACTGAAGTGACTTAGCAGCAGCAGCAGAGCTACTGTGTAAAAGGAACTTTCCAAGGTGCTAAGAGGATTTTAAGATACAGACCTAACTCTCAAGGAATGTTCATTGGTTATGAAGGAGAACAAACTAATTGGCAGTAGGTTGCTTACTACACATATAATATGAATAAGTTACAAGCTGGAATCAAGATTATGAAGAGAAATATCAACAACCTCAGATATGTGCTCAGTTCAGTTCAGTCGCTCAGTCGTGTCCGACTCTTTGCGACCCCATGAATCGAAGCACGCCAGGCCTCCCTATCCATCACCAACTCCCAGAGTTCCCCCAAACTTATGTGCATTGAGTCGGTGATGCCATCCAGCCATCTCATCTTCTGTCATCCCCTTCTCCTCCTGCCCCCAATCCCTCCCAGCATCAGGGTCTTTTCCAATGAGTCAACTCTTTGCATGAGGTGGCCAAAATATTGGAGTTTCAGCCTCAGCATCAGTCCTTCCAATGAACACCCACTCTAATGGCAGAAAGCAAAGAGAACCTAAAGAACCTCTTGATGAGGGTGAAAGAGGAGAGTGAAAAAGCTGTGCTTAAAACTAAATATTAAAAAACTATGATCATGGCATCTGGCCCCATCACTTCATGGCAAATAGAAGAGGAAAAGGTGGAAGCAGTGACAGATTTCCTCTTCTTGGGTCCTAAAATCACTGAGGATGATGACTGCAGCCATGAAATTAGAAAACAGTTGCCTCTTGTTAGGAAAGCTATGACAAACCTAGAGAGTGTGTTAAAAAGCAAAGACATCACTTTGCCAACAGAGGTCCATATAGTCAAGGCTATTGTCTTTCCAGTAGTCATGTACGGTTGTACGAGCTGGACCATAAAGAAGGTAGAGTGCCAAAGAATTGATGCTTTTGAACTGTGGTGCTGGGGATGACTCATGAGAGTCCCTTGGATAGCAAGGAGATCAAACCAGTCAATATTAAGGGAAATCAACTTTGAATACTCATTGGATGGATTGATGCTGAAGCTGAAGCACCAATACTTTGGCCACCTGATGCAAAGAGCCAACACATTGGGAAAAAACCCTAATGCTGGGAAAGGTTGAAGGCAGAAGGAGAAGAGGATGACAGAGGATGAGATGGTTGGATGACATCACCAATGCAAGGGACATGAACTTGGGCAAACTCCGGGAGATGGTAAGGGACAGGGAGGCCTGGCATGCTGCAGCCCATGGGGTCATGAAGAGTCAGACACAATGTGGCGACTGAACGACAATAATAATTATAATATATGAACCTCCATGGTGGCTCAGTCGTAAAGAATCCACCTGCCAGTACAGGAGACACGGGTTTGATCCCTGGGTTGGAAAGAGTTCCTGGAGAAGGAAATGGCCAGTATTCTTACCTGGGAAATCCCATAGACATAGAAGCCTGGCAGGCTACAGTCCATTGGGTCACAAAAGAGTTGAGTGTGACTTAGTGACTAAACAACACAATGGTTGTAATATATGACATTAAGTGGAGTCAGAAATAAATTTATCATAATTAATTTAAGCTAGTGAAGCTTAAACTTCAAAGCTCCTCAAGTTTCAGGGGCCTCTTCTTATCACTTGCCCTTAATTGTACATCTATAGTTTTATGCTGCTTTTCTTAAAGAGCCCCTCTCCTACAAATTGCTTGTATCATAAAATCCAGATCTAACTCTCAATGCAAAGAAGGATCTCTCTCTCAAGGAATCCTGGATGCTTCACTGAAGCAAATGAGAGGGCTAGGAAAGGGTGTAAAACATCTGTGTACACCTGGGTCTGTTTCTTCCCATAACTGATCTAAGTACATAATTCAGCTGTTACATACATTTCTTACATACTTCCCCAAAATGTTCTGACAATATTAACAAAACAATGGCTATTTCATTTTTAAGCCACATCTAATACTTAACAGGAATTCCCTGGTAGCTAGTTGGTAAAGAATCTGCCTGCAGTGCACGAGACCCAGATTAAATCCCTGGGTTGGGAAGATCCCTTGGAGAAAGAAATTGGCAACCTACTCCAGTATTCTTGCCTGGAAAATCCCATGGACAGAGAAGCGTGGTGGGCTTCAGTCCATGGGGTCTCAAGAGTCGCACACGACTTAGCAACTAAACTGCCACCAATACTCAACAAAATCACATTGGAAAAATTAGTAATGATATTTTTATAGGATCCAGACAAGAACCAAAAATGAGAAAATAAATAAAAATAATCGGTCTGCCCCAGACATACCTTCCCTGGGGCTTCAGTGCCATGGGCAGGATAGCAATATGAGTTGGAGATGGCTTTCTTACTCTTCACAAAGTCGGCTTTAGCAGGCACTCAGCTCTCAGTTATAGAGAGAGGGGAATACTGGAGGTTTCTGTTCTCTGTACTGGCTGCTGGGAAAGGCTAGCTCCAGAATCATCGCACCTTTTCAGTTTTCCTTTATGTGTATCGGTATTAAAATTAAGAGGAGAAAAGAGAGAGGTCATAAACAGAACATGGAAAGAATGTGAGCTCTTCAAATGTAGCTCTCTCACCCGCTATGCAGACTTAGGCTTGTTTCCTAAGCTCTCTGAACCTCTGTTTCCTCTTCTTTACAATGAACACAACAGTATTCACATGGAGTTGTAAGTTAGGTGCAATAATGTAGGTAAGGCATCCGTCATAATGCCCAACACACAGTGGCATTCAGTGACTAGGGGCCAATAAAGCAGAATTCTGTAACTCTCAGTTGAGAGTTCGTGATTGGAAGCGATCTAGTGATGAAGATCGATTTAATTTTATTTTAATAAAATCAAAAGCAACAATTTTTAATAAAATATGAAATGCTTCTCATGCAATAAATGACTGTTTTTTCATCTGTGTAGATTTCCAAGTTAACGAAAGCCTTAAACATCAAATTACTGAAGTTAAATGTTTATTTAAATTTGAGATACACATTTATTTAAATGAAATATTTTATTGCATTTATAATATTCTTACTCTTCCTTCACCCACTTAACTAAACATTTGAAGAGCACAGGAGCAATTAAAGTAAGTTCCTCATCAGTAAAATATATTAGACCCCTCTTCAGATTAGACATCACAAGTTCAAGTTTTATTCATTACATGTGCAGGTTAGAGGTCATATGTATTGTTTGACATGATGGGCAGCTAATGAAACAACCCATCATTGACATATCTTTTCAGTACTCAACCAACACTGAGTGTAGAGATTTTTCTCCAAATTTATACAGATTTTCCTCATGGAGATGTGACTTTGTGGCAAAATCTACCTTAAAGCATGATATATGCCACTGTTTCAGTTATCTACATACACCCGTGAATTTTACTCTGCAATTAGAGTGGTTATGTGGCTTTGACATGAAGCACAGCCCCTTGCTCACTAAAGTGTAAATGGAATTTTCCTATTTCCCAGTCAAGCCCTCTGATAAATGAAATAGTTTCATCACAAGAGCCAAATCTTACTAATATTGACATGAGCATAGGACATCACACACACACCCATTCATTGTGTGGAAAAAATATGTTTTGTTAACACAGGAGTTGTTTGATTGACAGATGATGATAACCATTACCATTATTTCCCAAATTATTATGCCACTTTAAAAAGGAAGTGATAATGCCTCGAGGTTTAGAAATGTGATAATGCAAATGGATGCACTGAAGTGTGAATACTCTCAACGGTCCACCCTTGATATTGTCAAACGCCGACACACCACATAGAAAAGGGTTTATTTACCTTGTTAGCGTAGGGAGTGCTCAACTAGGCAATGTGGTGCAAGTTTCTACGGTCATTTTATCTTTCTTTCTCATTATAAATTAACAATATCTATGATGAAGTTAGTTTTATTTGCATTAGCATGTAATTTACCTAATGCTCAGGCTTTAACAAAACATGAAAAATGGGCAAAACTAAGTATATTGGTAGCTGACTCTGATGATATAAAACTGGTTAGAACATGAAAATGTGAATGTATAAGTTTAATTATATACCATCTGCCAAAAAAAGCTACGGCCAAGTAAGAAATCTGTTCTAAATGTATGTTGAAGGTCGCCTTAACATAGAACCCAATGTGAAAATCGTTTTTGTTAGACTGCCTTCTGTTGCAAAACTGACGGATAAGTACTATTTTAAGAAAAGGTTCAGTTGAGTCCAGTCGCTCAGTCATGTCCGACTCTTTGCGACCCCATGAACTGCAGCACGCCAGGCCTCCCTGTCCATCACCAACTCCTGGAGTTCACCCAAACCCATGTCCATTGAGTCAGTGATGCCGTCCGACCATCTCATCCTCTATCGTCCACTTCTCCTCCTGCCCTCAATCTTTCCCAGCATTAGGGTCTTTTCAAATGAGTCAGCTCTTCGCTTCAAGTGGCCAAAGGATTGGAGTTTCAGCTTCAACATCAGTCCTACCAATAAACACCCAGGACTGATCTCCTTTAGGATGGACTGGTTGGATCTTCTTGCAGTCCAAGGGACTCTCAAGAGTCTTCCACAACACCACAGTTCAAAAGCATCAATTCTTCAGTGCTCAGCTTTCTTTATAGTCCAACTCTCACATCCATACACGGCCACTGGAAAAACCATAGTCTTGACTAGACGGACCTTTGTTGGCAAAGTGATGTCTCTGCTTTTTAATATGCTGACTATGTTGGTCATAACTTGCCTTCCAAGGAGTAAGTGTCTTTTAATTTCATGGCTGCAGTCACCATCTGCAGTGATTTTGGATCCCAGAAAAATCAAGTCAGCCACTGTTTCCACTCTCTCCCCATCTATTTGCCATGAAGTGATAGGACCAGATGCCATGATCTTCGTTTTCTGAACGTTGAGTTTTAAGCCAACTTTTTCGCTCTCTGTGACTTTCATCAAGAGGCTCTTTAGTTCTTCTTCACTTTATGCCATAAGGGTGGTGTCATCTGCATATCCGAGGTTATTGATATTTCTCCCGACAATCTTGATTCCAGCTTGTGATTCCTCCAGCCCAGTGTTTTTCATGATGTACTCTGCATAGAAGTTAAATAAGCAGGGTGACAATATACAGCCTTGACGTACTCCTTTTCCTATTTGGAAGCGGTCTGTTGTTCCATGTCCAGTTCTAACTGTTGCTTCCTGACCTGCATACAGGTTTCTCAAGAGGCAAGTCAGGTAGTCTGGTATTCCCATCTCTTTCAGAATTTTCCACAGTTTATTGTGATCCACACGGTCAAAGGCTTTGGCATAGTCAATAAAGCAGAAATAGATGTTTTTCTGGAACTCTCTTCTTTTTCCATGATCCAGCGGATGTTGGCAATTTGATCTCTGGTTCCTCTGCCTTTTCTAAAACCAGCTTGAACTGGAAGTTCACGGTTCACATATTGCTGAAGCCTGGCTTGGAGAATTTTGAGCATTACTTTACTAGCGTGTGAGATGAGTCCAATTGTGCGGTAGTTTGAGCATTCTTTGGCATTGCCTTTCTTTGGGATTGGAATGAAAACTGACCTTTTCCAGTCCTGTGGCCACTGCCAATTTTTCCAAGTTTGCTGGCATATTGAGTGCAGCACTTTCACAGCATCATCTTTCAGGATTTGGAATAGCTCTACTGGAATTCCATCACCTCCACTAGTTTTGTTCGTAGTGATGCTTCCTGAGGCCCACTTGACTTCACATTCCAGGATGTCTGGCTCTAGGTGAGTGATCACACCATCGTGCTTATCTGGATCATGAAGATCTTTTTTGTATAGTTCTTCTGTGTATTCTTGTCACCTCTTCTTAATATCTTCTGCTTCTGTTAGGTCCATACCATTTCTTCCTTTATTGAGCCCATCTTTGCATGAAATGTTCCCTTGGTATCTCTAATTTTCTTGAAGAGATCTGCAGTCTTTCCCATTCTATTGTTTCCCTCTGTTTTTTGGCATTGATCTCTGAGGAAGGCTTTCTTATCTCTCCTTGCTATTCTTTGGAACTCTGCATTCAAATGGATATATCTTTCCTTTTTTCCTTTGCTTAAGACAAGATATGTATTGGCAAAATCTGGATACTGTTTTGGGTTTCCCAGGTGGTACTAGTGGTAAAGAACCCACCCGCCAATGTATGAAGGGGTTGAGTTCAATACCTGCTTCTGGAAGATCCAGGCAGAAGGAGTACATGGCAACCTACTCCAGTATTCTTGTCTGGAAAATCCTGTGGGCAGAGGATACTGTTTCAAACTCATGGAATAATCCAAACTGAAGGCAATAATTTGCAAGGGGTACTATGCAAAAGGGCACCAGTTTCAAATTAATAATTGTATTCATTAACTTATTCTTTCATTACATAAGCATTTATTGCACAGCTACTCTGTGCCAGGCAGTAGAAAGAAAAAGACAGTTAAGAACTGGCCCATACCCTGAATAGCTGACAGTCATTTTTAGTTCACCTGGTTGTGTATTATGCTCCTTTCCTTCTAATTGGAAAGAAGAAAAACCACGAAAAGTGCAGACAAAGAAACAAGTTGATTCACATTCACTATAGTAGCCAGGACTTTCCTGTAGCTCAAACGGTAGAGAATCTGCCAGCAATGCAGGAGACCAGGGTTCATTCCCGGGAGCGGGAAGATCCTCTGCAGAAGGGAATGGCAAGCCATTCTCTTGTCTGAAGAATCCCATGGACAGAGGAGCCTGGCACACTACAGCCTGTGAGGTTGCAAAGAGTTGGACCTGCCTGAGTGACTAACACAGAAACATAGTACCCAGAAGGGCTTCCCAGGTGGTTCTAGTGGTAAAGAACCCTCCTGCTAATGCAGGAGACAGAAGACAGGGAGGTTCGATTCCAGGGTCGGGTCCCTGGGGTAGGAAATGGCAGGCTCCATTATTTTGCCTGGAGACTCCCATGGACAGAGGCGCCTGGCGGGCTACAGTCTATATATAGGGTCTCAAGGAGTTGGACATGACTAAAGTGACTTAGCGGAGAAGGCAATGGCACCCCACTCCAGTACTCTTGCCTGGAAAATTCCATGGACGGAGGAGCCTGGTGGGCTGCAGTCCATGGGGTCGCTAAGAGTCGGACACGGCTGAGCGACTTCCCTTTCACTTTTCACTTTCATGCATTGGAGAAGGAAATGGCAACCCACTCCAGTGTTCTTGCCTGGAGAATCCCAGGGATGGGCGAGCCTGGTGAGCTGACGTCTTTGGGGTCCACAGAGTCGGACACGACTGAAGCGACTTAGCAGCAGCAGCAGCAGCAAAGCGACTTAGTATGCACACACACACACACACAGAAATAGCGATACATTTTTGGTTTGTTTTCTTCTCCACTGTTGTTTGTTGGGGACACATAGAGGGTGACAGGGAGCCTTAAGGATTTACACAGAAGTCCCCACCCAGTCCTAATTTGTCCGCTTATGCTAAAATCTGCTTAGCCTCTTTTCTCATGCCTTCCCATTTAGCTAAGTGTCCTATCCTTTCAGAAAGGGAGATAGAGAGGTGAAAATACTGCAGCCTGTCCTACTTTTAAAAATGTAACCTGTTAAAAAAGGAACTGGGAACAGCTGGAGCACTTTTCTCCTGTGTGCTGTATGTGCTTTTATTTCACCTGCCATGTGTCACATCTAAAATATAGCATCATTGTGGCAAAATTAGGCCAGAGTCAGTCTCTTTGAACCTTGTTTCCCAGCTGAAATGGAACAGTGAGTAGTGATGATCTTGAAACTTACAGACTCATCATCACCCCACTATTTAGCACTTTGACATCTTTTAGAACTGACACATGAAGATTTAAGGTATTTTATTTTTACCTCTATTGTTTTTATGTAAAATTGAGTACTTTTCACTAAGATATTTTAAACTAACTTTCTTAGGAATTATCCAGGGTAATGATAACAGCAAAATGATAACATTTCATGCAAAGATGGGCTTGATAAAGGACAGAAACGGTATGGACCTAACAGAAGCAGAAGATATTAAGAAGAGGTGGCAGGAATACACAGAAGAACTGTACAAAAAAGATCTTCACGACCCAGAGAATCACGATGGTATGATCACTCACCTAGAGCCAGACATCCTGGAATGTGAAGTCCATTGGGCCTTAGAAAGCATCACTACAAACAAAGCTAGTGGAGGTGATGGAATTCCAGTTGAGCTATTCCAAATCCTGAAAGATGATGCTGTGAAAGTGCTACACTCAATATGCCAGCAAATTTGGAAAACTCAGCAGTGGCCACAGGACTGGAAAAGGTCAGTTTTCATTCCAATCCCAAAGAAAGGCAATGCCAAAGAATGCTCAAACTACCGCACAATTGGACTCATCTCACACGCTAGTAAAGTAATGCTCAAAATTCTCCAAGCCAGGCTTCAGCAACATGTGAACCGTGAACTTCCAGATGTTCAAGCTGGTTTTAGAAAAGGCAGAGGAACCAGAGATCAAATTGCCAACATCCGCTGGATCATGGAAAAAGAAGAGAGTTCCAGAAAAACATCTATTTCTGCTTTATTGACTATGCCAAAGCCTTTGACCGTGTGGATCACAATAAACTGTGGAAAATTCTGAAAGAGATGGGAATACCAGACCCCCTGACTTGCCTCTTGAGAAACCTGTATGCAGGTCAGGAAGCAACAGTTAGAACTGGACATGGAACAACAGACCGCTTCCAAATAGGAAAAGGAGTACGTCAAGGCTGTATATTGTCACCCTGCTTATTCAACTTGTATACAGAGTACATCATGTACTCTGGGCTGGTGGAAGCACAAGCTGGAATCAAGATTGCCGGGAGAAATATCAATAACCTCGGATATGCAGATGACACCACCCTTACGGCAGAAAGTGATGAAGAAATAAAAAGCCTCTTGATGAAAGTGAAAGAGGAAAGTGGAAAAGTTGGCTTAAATCTCAACATTCAGAAAACGAAAATCATGGCCTCTGGTCCCATCACTTCATGGGAAATGGATAGGGAAAGAGTGGAAACAGAGGCTGACTTGATTTTTTTGGGCTCCAAAATCACTGCAAATGGTGACTGCAGCCATGAAGTTAAAAGACGCTTACTCCTTGGAAGAAAAGTTATGACCAACCTAGATAGCATATTCAAAAGCAGAGACATTACTTTGCCAACAAAGGTCCGTCTAGTCAAGGCTATGGTTTTTCCAGTGGTCATGTATGGATGTGAGAGTTGGACTGTGAAGAAGTCTGAGTGCGGAAGAATTGATGCTTTTGAACTGTGTGTTGGAGAAGACTCTTGAGAGTCCCTTGGACTCCAAGGAGATCCAACCAGTCCATTCTGAAGATCAGCCCTGGGATTTCTTTGGAAGGACTGATGCTAAAGCTGAAACTCCAGTACTTTGGCCACCTCATGCGAAGAGCTGACTCATTGGAAAAGACTCTGATGCTGGGAGGGATTGGGGGCAAGAGGAGAAGGGGACGACAGAGGATGAGATGGCTGGATGGCATCACTGACTCGATGGACATGAGTCTGAATGGACTCCAGGAGTTGGTGATGGACAGGGAGGCCTGGCGTGCTGCGATTCATGGGGTCGCAAAGAGTCAGACATGGCTGAGCAACTGAACTGCACTGAACTGAATAATAACAGCCCACATTTGACATGTACTGTTATGTGCCAGGCATAGTGCTAAAGTAGTGTACATAGATTTTCTCATTTTATCCCCACAGTTCTAGGAGAAATTGTACTAGTTAACACAGGTTGTATTTCCTTCTCATTTCTTACCTATAATTTCTCCACAATAGGTAGAATGTACTTTTTTTTTTAAATTAAATGCCTATTGACTACGTTATCTCCTAGATGCTCTCCACATTTCCTAAACGCTGAGACAACCATGTCAAATAGAAGCAGAGGAGGCAACAGCAATGCCTGGAGTGAGCCACTCTCCCTCTGCAGAGACTTTGGTCCCATGTGGAACCAACCCATGTACTAACGTGCTCATAAACTTTGCTAATCAAATTGCAACTTTGGCTCAAAGTTTATCTTTTTTCATAATATAATTAATTGTGTTTATTCACCCTATGAAAAAGTATTAAAAGAAATACACTCGGTTAAAGCCAACAAAATATAATTCCTAACACTTCCTTTTATTAATGCTTCATTACTTCAGACTCCATTTCTTAAGAATGTAAGTGGGAACAGTGTTGTGATTAGCGGAATTTCACCTGATGATGAAAGGCCATATTAAGCAAGTTAATAGTGTGCATAAAACTGCAAAGGGGAGATTTAATCTATTTAAGAGACCAAAATTTTCACACATTTTACAACCACAAATTTCCAATTTAAAAGCATTCTTATCAATAAGAACAACTTAAAACATAAGCACTATTGGTTAGAATTTGAAAGATTTTTTTTGGTTTTTACATTCCATTTTTATTTTATTTTGACTTTTTATTATAAAACTTTTCAAAAGAAAAGCACCAACAGTTATTAATACCCACTTACCCAATACCTAGATGTTAATTATTAACATTTTAGCTTTTTTTTGTTTTACCGAAGTGCTTTTAAGGTAAATTAAAAATATTACACTTTATCCCTAAATATTTTAATAAGAAAAATACATTTTCCTCCATTACCAGAATACTATCTTTACACCTAACAAAACTTTATGGTATTTCCCTAATATTATCTAAAACTGTGACCATAGTCAGGTTTTTCTAGTTACCTACTGTATGTCTTTAAAAATTGGTTTGTTCAAGATAGTATTTAGTCAAGGACCACAGAGTAATTTTTTTTTTAATGAGAAATTTATTTTTTCTTATCCCTTTTTTAATTGTAGTGTAGTTGATATACAATATTAGTAACAGAGGTACAAAACAGTGATTCAAAATTTTTATAGGTTATATTCCATTTAAAGTTATTATATATACTGGCTATATTCTCTTTGCTGTACAATATAACCCTGTAACTTATTTATTTTGTCATGGTAGTGTAAGCCTCTTGACGAAAGTGAAAGAGGAGAGTGAAAAAGTTGGCTTAAAGCTCAACATTCAGAAAACTAAGATCATGGCATCTGGTCCCATCATGTCATGGCAAATAGATAGGGAAACAGTAGAAAGTGTCAGACTTTATTTTTCTGGGCTCCAAAATCACTGCAGATGGTGATTGCAGCCATGAAATTAAAAGGCACTTACTCCTTGGAAGGAAAGTTATGACCAACCTAGATAGCATATTCAAAAGCAGAGACATTACTTTGCCAACAAAGGTCCGTCTAGTCAAGGCTATGGTTTTTCCAGTAATCATGTATGAACGTGAGAGTTGGACTGTGAAGAAAGCTGAGCACTGAAGAATTGATGCTTTTGAACTGTGGTGTTGGAGAAGACTCTTGAGAGTCCCTTGGACTCCAAGGAGATCCAACCAGTCCATTCTAATGGAGATCAGTCCTGGGTGTTCTTTGGAAGGACTGATGCTGAGGCTGTAACTCTAATACTTTGGCCACCTCGTGCGAAGAGCTGACTCATTGGAAAAGACCCTGATGCTGGGAGGGATTGGGGGCAGGAGGAAAAGGGGATGACAGAGGATGAGATGGCCAGATGGCATCACCAACTCGATGGACATGAGTTTGAGTGAACTCCGGGAGTTGGTGATGGACAGGGAGGCCTGGCGTGCTGCTATTCATGGGGTCACAGAGAGTCGGACACAACTGAGCGACTGAACTGAACTGAACTGAAAAGAACAGAAGGGAAAAGAAAATAGGAAAAGGAAACCAAAAAAAAGTTAACAATCAAAAATATATACTATAATTATTCTAACCAGAATTTTTCAAAGTACCTTTTAGCAGACACTAGTTCTATTGCATTTAGTAGCAAAACAAAAGAAAGATGATGTTCTAGTAGGAATAGACACAGTTAAGCAATGCTATTTACAGTAATATTTCTCAGAGCCTTTAGTAATGTAAATCTCCATAAGCATCTGTCAGGAATTTTGTCCCATACAATAAAAATCACAGTTTATCAGGAAACAAAGCTTTTTATGATACTATTGCTGAAACAAATCTCTCTCTCAGTATTCAAAACAGGTAAATTAAGTGATTGAGCAGAGAAAATCCTCAACAGCATTTCTTCAGTAAATTTTATAGTGTTTCATGTAGACATGATAATGTTACACATGTAATTTCCATCAATTTTATATTGAAAATAATGCTTTTTACAAGCTATACAGGCTTTATAGCAGTGTTAGAATTTGAATTATAATAATAAAGTATAGAGGTAAAATTATTTTAAATTTTGCATTGTTATTATCATAATTTTCTGCAATATGTTAAGCATCAACTTGACATACAAATTCACAAGGACAAAATAGCAAATCTAGTAGCAAGCTGTAAACTTTCAGTTATAAATTTCATGTGGGAATTCCTAAAAAGCCCAGAGCTGGCTATATCTAAATGCCTACTGTTTGAGAGAAAATAAAACTGATTGTTGCTATGGTAGTTATGATGAAAATCGAAAAAGATTGCAAAATAATGTGTAAATTTCATTAAGTGTAGTTTTAGGTGTTCTGTTTTTTAAATCATAATTCTACCTTATTTATTTACTAAATCCAAGTGGTATTGACATTGCATTAGTTGCTCAATTTTTAAAAGGGTAACAAATTTGCAGCCTTATCACTTTATACATGGGTTAAGTAGGTGGTGTATGGGCTTCCCAGGTGATGCAGTGGTAAAGAATCCACCTGCCGATGCAGGAGACGCTGGAGACGTAGGTTCAATCCCTGGGTCGGGCTCCTGGAAGAGGAAATGGCAACCTGCTCCAGTATTCTTGCCTGGAAATTTCCATGGAGAGAGGAGATTTTGCAGGCTACAGTCTGTGCAGTCACAAAGAGTCAGACAAGTGAGTGACTGAGTAGATAGGTATAGGTAGGTGACTAATTGATTGATGATAGGTAGGTAAGTAAGTGGGTAGATAGTTTGGTACGTAGGCCAAACAGATGGATAGACATAGATAGATAGATATATCTATTTGGATCTCATAAGAAGATATGTCATCTGTGATGAAACTCATTTCCCAAACAGATATTTTGAAGCATTTTTCCTTTAAATAAAGTATTGCTTCTTGATTGAAGTAAAATAATAGAAGAATAATAAGTACAAGCCAAACTATTTATACTTGTTTTATAAAATGTATTTCTAAATGCATTGGATGAAAATTCAACAGTAGACATGTATTTTAAGAAATTACTCGTGGAGGCATATATAAGCTTTAATACAGGGCAGCTGTTTCCTACAACATATTATTCTGTAAAACACTCCAATAAAATGACTTTGATGGAACTTGAATAAAATAAAAAGCGTACAGATTTATTTTTACTTTTTCTACTTTCAAGTAGTTGAGGGAAGCCTGGAAAAGATTAGAAGAAGAGCCATGAGGCCCTTTTGGGGGTTTGGTTTTGTGAGGCCTTGCAGAACAGTGTCAGGTAAGGTCAATCCTGAGAGATTGTGTAGACATTTTATGCATATGAAAGATCTATAAGCCTATTCAAGACAGAATAAAGTACTCAACATTTAAATGCTCTGAAAAAATAATTATATTATAATTTATAATATTGAATTAGAAAAACTTATCTGCATATCTAAAAAGTATAAAATATGTGCATGCATGCTCAGTCATATCCAATTCTTCGCAACCCCTTGGACTGTAGCCTGCCAGGCTCCTCTATCCGTGGAATTTTTCAGGCAAAATACTGGAGTTGTTTCCCATTTCCCTCTCCAGGGGATCATCCCGATCCATGAATTGAGCCCACATCTCCTGCTTTGGCAAGCAGATTCTTTACCACTGTGCCACCTGAGAATACCATAAAATATATAGGCCAGTTTAAATGAACAACTTACTATTTTAATTTGTAATAGAACTCAACATTAATTTTATTGTAGTAATTGCCCTTTTACCAAAAAATTATATGTTTATGTTAAATATTATTAATACTTTGTTGACATTTAATGAAGTTACATTGCTTTCTGTATGCAAGTAAAAAATTTTTGAGAGATAGGCAGTAACATTTAGCAGAAAATAAGGTTTAAGCCTTAGAATATTTAAAAACTATATTTAAGCCAAAGTTTTGAAAACATTATTTAGTCTTTGTTAAGTCATAATTAAGTTTAAGGAAAAATAACATAATTTATAAATAGTTTTAATATTCAGGATAAGAATCCTTGCAAATAAGAGTTTATTATGAAAATTTTAAAAGACTTTTTAACTGCTGACATCATGGTATTGTTTGAATTAGTCCCCTGAGACCCAAAGAAAAAGCTTACAAGCAATTTATTAATCTTTCTCTCTTGTGTAACATTATTTGTCTTCCACTGAAACACTAATTTTCTACTACTTCTCTTGTTAAAATTAAGCCCTGGGGGGAACTTCATAGCTAACTAGTAATATTACATTTTGAAATAAAGGAATTATATATTTTACATACTATTCATCTTTTGCTTTCTAGAGAAACTTTTGTTTCTTACAGTATGCAACCTAAAACAAAGCAGTGCAGCTATTAGGTTTATATGAATGGGTTCCATATGCCAATAAGTCAAAACCAGACAAAAACTTAAGCTAAGGCAGTTTGCTATTTGAAATCGTGAGTACTACATGTTAGAAAATCTTGATAAATGGTGTCCTGGGAAGTTTGAGACAATGGTCCAACTAACATATACTTTGTTGAAAAAAAAAAATATATATATATATATACACACACATATGTAGTATCCTGAGCATTTTACCATGTGTTCCACTGTAGGGATTAATGTCGTAATCAGTAGTGTAGTGGTGTTGCTAAGACAAGACTTAATGGCCTTAACACAATGCTTTCCAGGGAATCTGAATTGTCTGGATTATTTCCACCAGCCTCAGATTTCCAGGTGAATTTAATAAAAGAATACTTGCTACATCTGTATAATAATGGGACTAAAATTCCAACAGGGTTTCCATATGTGTGACTACTGTCTTTCACACTCTGGGTAACTGGCTATTAAGACAAGATTTTTCTAATGTGATGGTCACATGGTCAACTGCTTCTTCACTTTCTCACTCGATTTCCTGTGATCAAGCTAAATATTCATTATGGCTGTGGTTAGGTAGACAAAATAACACCAAAATACTGGTTTTGCCTTAACAGTTTAAACTGGCTCATCTCTGAGAATCTAGTTTATGGAAACTTTCAATAAAACCTAGAAACCCTGCATACATAAATCATTTCTTGAGTGAATTTTAACAAATGTAGTGATTATCAAAATCAAATGTCAATATCAAAATCAAATTTGGTAAAAATATAATGCAAAATAACACATAGTCTATTGTTAAAATGAATTCACAGTAAATACTTTCAAGTAAAGAGTTATAATGTTGAATATCTAATATGACTATATTAAACACAGTGCTTCTTTTTCTCTTTTTACAGCCGATCGGTGCTTTGAACCCAAAGAGAGCTGTGTTTTATGCGGAGCGCTACGAGACCTGGGAAGATGATCAGAGTCCTCCCTACCATTACAACACACATTATTCTACGGCAACATCCACCTTATCCTGGCTTGTTCGAATCGTGAGTGCCTTCATTAAGTTACAGTTTGCCTTTAATATCTCAGTATTTAATATAAGGAAATTAAATAAAAATCAAATATACTTATTAGTTTTAAGCAGAGATTAGAGACCACTGAAGTAGAAATGAAAGATGCCAAACTAGCAAAACCTGATTCCTTTTTGTTAATGAGTTGCCTTATTTGCAAAATTGGGTTAGAAAGATAGATTGAGTTTCTTAAACCTAAACCATTTACAAAAGGAACCAGACTCCTAGATTGTGTCCTTAATATCCAGTGTTTCCTTTCTCACTGATTGTCACCGGCTGGCGTTCTTCCCAGCCCTCCCAGTCTTGCTTCATGAGACTGTGTATTTTAAAAACAGTTAATGTTTTTGAAGACTTTCTGTTGCTTTGTCTTTCTCCTAAGACATAAATAAATTCAAATCTCTCCAATCTTTTAAATGCATACTTACACATGACTCAACAGGCTAAGAATCTGCCTGCAATGCAGGAGACGGGAGTTCGATTCCTGGGTCAGGAAGATCCCCTGGAGGAGGAAATGGCAACCCACTCCAGTATTCTTGCCTGGAGAATCCCATGGACAGAGGAGCCTGGCGGGCTACAGTCCACGGGGTCATAAAAGAGTTGGACACAACTGAGCGACTAAGCACGCAGTTTACACGTACACATACTTTCATACATATGCACATACATACATGCCTCCTCCCAGCCCCCACCCACTCTTTAGTGACTTCCCATGTCTCCGCCTGCATAGTCAAGGTACTATCCGGTTCTGCACTGTGCTGGTCTATCACCACATTCAGTCTTTATCCTGCTTGATGCAGGTTCCACTCCCACCACTTTGCTGAACTATCTCTGTGAAGGGCACCATGGCAGAGCTCCATGGTGTATCTGAAGCATGTGTCACCATTGATCACCTCCTCCCACTTGAAGTTTCTCCATCTCATGGCTCCTCTGACAGTATCCTCTGTTGATTTCCCTCCTGTCATTCTAACTGTCCTGCCCTATCTCATGCTCAGTTTTCTTTTTCTCAATATTTCTGTTCCCCAGGATTTTCCTATGTGTTATCTGGACTATATCATTCAGTTCTAAACTGATGACTGCCAGCTTCTCTCTTATTGCAGACACTTCTCTTGGGCTCCTAACCTGAATTTCTAAGATATGAATATATTTGCTTATTTCTGTGTCTTTCTATATTTTTGTACCTGAACACCTCGCAGTACTATAAAGAACATTTCCAAAAATAAATTTCTCATCTCACTCATAAATGTGCAGGGGTGTTTCCTACTGATTACTTATCTAAATAATCTTCATTTATCACACCCAGTTACCTAACCTGGATATTTTCTCCATTTTATCAGCTCCTTACATCTAGTCTGACATCACATGTGATAGGTTCTACCATCTACAGTCTATCTCCATTCTCTATTAACTCTGGCACTTCCTTAGTTCAGGTTCCTCTTCTTTCTCATCTATATTAATGCAAAAAATCTTAGCAAAATTTCTTTGCCTTGGTTTTGCCCTCTTCAATCTAGTTTAGTTGAGAGCAATTACTAGAGTCAGATGGCCAGATATTTTTAAAACTATAAATGACTGTGGAGTAAATGTCTCAGTCAATACAATCAATATATATAATGCTATCTCCTCTTACCAAAATATACTTCAGACTACTCTGTTGCATGAGGCTGATTTGCCTCAGAAACACATTGACAAAGTAGGGAATGCATCTCCAACTGACAAGGGTTTTTTTCCCCACTGCCTAAAAAAACAGTTTGGTTTGGAGAGTTTCCTCAAGCAAATTGAACTCATAACAAACATGTAGTATGTGTATGTTTTAGGTAACTTGTAAATTAATGGTAGGTAATGTACTATAAATAATTACTGTTATGAAAAAAGCTTGTCAGAATTATGATTCAGTTTAATTGGATGCCTGTTTTATATTTTTCATAATCCTAAACCAACGTAAGAAATTAAAGTTTAGCTTAGTCTGTAAGGAAACAAACTCAAATCTTATTTTAAAAAACAAAGTCTATAATTATAAACTAAAGGAAAAGACATAAAACTTTTTTAGACCAAAGTTGTTTGTCTAATTTGTTCAAAAATTCACCTTAACTATGTAAATTTGGATCCCTTTATAAAAATGTTTCTGAGCTAGCCATTTAAGAATTTTTTTAACTATAGGACTTTAGAGAAGTTCTATTTTTAAAAAACTTTCTGTTAATTTGGGGGGAATATTAGATTTATACGTGTCTGTTTACCACTATAAACCAATCAGAACAAAACACCTTTAGTTTATGGGTTGTAATAACTTATTAATTCTCTCCAGGTGTAAGAAAATAACTAGATGCTCATAAAAAGAGATAAAGGCTTTTCTGAATTACAGTCACACATATATAGAGAACTTTATAGCAGCAGTTTCAGCCACAGGTCAAAACTAAACACAGAAACCCAAAAATTCACCAGTCAAGATTTCAAACAGCTGGTGTCCTTTACAATAAATGTAAAATATTTTATCTGAGCTCAAAAATAGACCAACAAGAAAACAAAAAGCAAGAAACAGTTATTGCTGTAATGAGCCATCACCCTGCGGAGGCGTAAGACACCTTTTTAGGGTATCTTGGGATTAAAAACAAGTCAGGAACCATTTCTGAAAAAACCACTATCAAGTCAGTTGGTTTGAGAATTATATGACAGTATATTATACATATTATGTATTATAGTATTTTGAAATATATAAAATATTCAGTGGCTTTTGTATAATCAAATAAGTCTAAAATTGGTTTTCTAAGAATTTAAATATGAATTTATAAAAATGCTTATTATCAACAGCTTGATTTAAGTTAACACTTCTATCCCTGATAAACTAAACATTTTATCAAATAATAAATTATAATTCACCCCTAAATGTATTTCTTATTCTAGAGAAATGGAGTACAAATTTGACTCTCTGCAGGGGTACAGCAGAAATGCTATCCTTGTTTATCCTACACACTCCCTTTTAGAATTGTCTATAGCTGTGCTGAACAGCAGAAATGTAATGCAAGCCACTTACGTATATAATTTAAATTTTCTAGTAGCCACATTTAAGAGTAAAAAGAAACAAGAAGTAAGAAGAGTAAGAGTAAAAAGGTGAGATTAGTTTCATAAATATATTTGTTAGCCCAATAGATCCAAAATGTTGTAATTTCAACATGTAACCAATATAAAAATTGTAAATAAGATATTTCACTTTTTTTTTTTGGTATTCTTTGAAATCCAGATGTATTTTCTATTTATAGCACAGTCAGCTTGAACTCACCATATTTTAAGTACTCAGTAGTCACATGTGACCTGCATTGAAAGAAGAAATCTATAGGGTTGCTTTTATGGGAACTCATTTAGCCAATGCATCTCAAGTTGTACTGTTATAAATAGAAGTATCACAGTCTAATAGCTTACTAAGTGTTTAACCTAATGGCCCAGGGAATTGTGATTTCCTCACTCCCATCTCAAGGAGTTTATGAAGTAGA
This sequence comes from Bos indicus x Bos taurus, assembly GCF_003369695.1. Lineage (NCBI taxonomy): Eukaryota > Metazoa > Chordata > Mammalia > Artiodactyla > Bovidae > Bos > Bos indicus x Bos taurus. The sequence continues at coordinate 25,593,416 of NC_040087.1, read as the reverse complement.
AAATACATTAAAATTTGTGTCAATGAAAATTTGTTCATAAAAATAAAATATAGATTAAAATAAATATCTTTTCTTTATCTTTCAAGCCTTCTAGACCCAAAGTCATTAAACTCATTATTAGTTTCAGTCAATATATTTAGTATGACATTGATAATAATTGCTTTAAAATGCAAATTAGCTATATACCTCATTACTTGAAATTTAAAAGTATTATTTTAGACACACCACCAGTAAAGTCACTTGTCTAAATTACACGTTTCTGAAAAAGCTGTTTCTCTGCTAACCTGCTGTTGGGCAAATGATGAATAAACTATTATAGAATTTTAGAGTTTGTTCAGCATTAAATAGTATAAAAGGACACATTTTACTTAGAATATTTTTGCTTTAAATCTTACCCTGAATATAAAATATATTCAATGAAGTAATTAAATTGGACTCTTATATCCTTTAGTAACCTATTCCAGTTCCACATTCAGTATATTCAACCTACCTGTTCAAAACTCCATTATCAAACATTTAATCATAATTTTTAGGAAGTTAAATAGGTTGTACAACAAGTTAATTGATAAATTGTTTAGAATTGGGGACTTACTTCATAAATTATGAGTTGTCTTGAAATCCTACCCAAAAGCCTATTTAAACTGTAATATATCTTCGGCAGTATATATTTGTAGTGGGGAAAAAAAAAGAGTAAGAGCACTTAATGCAAACATTGTAATTAAGACCAAAATGTAATGCTACTGAATAGAATATTGCCATCCTGTTTCTCTTGATTGCTGATACTTAACGGACAATGTATGTTTACTTTGAGAAAGATGAGGATTCTTAAACAAGAGCCTGGTGTATGGGAAACACAAAGGTTTCTGAAGATTCTAAAAGATACTTCTGATTTCTTTTGAAAACACTGGGAGAAAATAAACTTCTGAAGTTAAACACAGCACAGTGTAAACAATGATTCCTCCATTTCAGAGAGTGTGATCTTTCTCAGATGTAAAACGGGGATAATTACACCCACTTAAAGGATAATAGGGATGATTGAGTTAGTTAACTGAGATAATACAGTGCCATGCACAAAAAGTGCTCATAACTTTAGTTCCCTTCCCTTTGGTCTTTATTATGCTTTATATAACTTCAAGGTATATGTATCTTTTCTTTGATAAAATTATGTCCCGGCACTATTACCAAGGAATGAGGTTTGTTTCAAATGAAACAAAGAGAAAGAAGAGGGCAGAGGGGGTATAAAAAAGACTCTTCTGGATGACTGAGTGGAAGTCATGTAAGACAGAAAAATAAAGGAGTTGTCTAAAGAGCAGAGGGGAAGAGTGACAGAGTTGGATGGCCCAGGAAGGGTGAGTTGTCTGCGATCAGATCATGGGAGGGCTTCTCTGGTGGCTCAGATGGTAAAGAATCTGCCTGCAATGCAGGAGATATGGGTTCAGTCCCTGGTCGGGAAGATCCCCTAGAGAAGGGAATGGCAACCCACTCCAGTATCCTTGCTTAGAGAATTCCAAGGACAGAGGAGCCCTGGCGGGCTATAGTCCATTGGGTCGCAGAGTCACACACGACTGAGCGAGTAACTCTTTCACTTTCTTTGCACATCATTGGAAGGCAGGACAGATTGTTAGTGTCCTTGCAGGCACTGAAGGTTATGACCTAATTCAATAGGCCTCGTACTTCCCATGTAGGACAGGCTAGTTTGACTTTCTGTCCCCGAGGAAGAGTTGGAAGGTTAGGGTAGATGTAATCAGGAGAAAGAAGTCTGCCATCAGCCGTTTATACTGCAGGACAGAACCTGAAGTTTTTAAATCCCAACAAGTCCAAGTATTTTAATTTCTGAAATTTCTGTTTATTTGTCCACCTTATCTCCAAAGCAAAAATTTTCTAGAAGAATGATAAAATATCTAATATGGTGATATACACATAGAAAGAAAGGAACATGAGTTCAATCCCGGGGTCAGGAAGATCCCCTGGAGGAGGAAGTGGCAACCCACTCCAGTATTCTTGCCTCGAGAATCCCATGGACAGAGGAGACTGGCTGGCTACAGGCTATGGGGGTCACAAAAAGTCAAACATGTCTGAGTGACTGAGCATACACATTGAAAATGGTTTGATCAACGTGTGTCAGGTGAATAAATATTAAAGTTTCTTAAACTTAATATAGAGCTTGATCCTCTGTGTTAGTCAAGCATGAATCAAATGAAACAGAAGGTCCTTGGACTGTGCCTTGAAGGTAATATGGAAACACATGGAAAAAGGTAATCTCTGCAGTGAGCAGGGCTTGAAAGATCATTACCCACTTATAAACAAATAGGTTATCCCTTTCTGTTAGTAGTCTACCACTGTAGCAGCTGGAGGCCTTTGGAAATAATGAGAATATATATCAGTAAAGAAGTATGTGACCCTCAAACAGTTGTTAACCAGATCCTTTTAAAGGCTATGTGGAACAGCAAAAAATGTGGAATTCTTCAATATTCTGTGTTTTGGGTACAACCAGATTCATCAACTTCATGACCAAAAGTAATAATTCTTCAATTTCAGGTGTATTTTCACTGTGCCCATCTGCACTTATTCTTGGCATGACTTCACTAAGGGTTCAGAACTAAGGAAGGGTTTGATAATTCAGGCTAGGGTAGAGATCAGCTTTTAGTGGTTGATGATAAGAAGTAAGACTCTTCATATATAAATGGGTCTTCATTCATATCTATAATAGGTTAAAAATCATGAAGACAACTTGAATCCCTCTAAATTATTCTCTACCTACCACCTACAAAGAAAACATAAATGCCCTTACATCAGCATCCTAGAATAACAAAGAAGTGGATTCTGAAGATGCAACTTTTTGGTCAAACTAGTAGTTAAAAACTGACTAGAAAAACTGTATCTTACTCTTATCCAACCATACTCCTTCTCCCAGCAGTACCTTGTATGTTTATGTATATTCAAAAACATTAGTTAAGCACTAACTGTGACCCAAGCACCATGCTTGGCTCTAAGGATAGAGGGATGAATAAGACCTAAGGAACTGTCAGTCTGGCTGCAGCCCAACATGGGTACTTGACACCAGGCATGAAGCTGGTCATCATCGTCACCACTCTGTGTCATCTCTGATGCTACAGCCTTTCTCAATATTATTTAATCTGAATTACCCGCCAGGTATTGTTATTCCCAGTTAACACAGATGAAGGAACTGAGATGTGGTTACTTCATATTGCTACCTACTTGAGGTTAAGTAACTTGCTTACGAGAGGTGAATGGTTCCACCAAGATTCAAACTTAGATCTGTCATATTTCATTCAGTTTACTCTTGCTATTTCTAGAGTTTTTCTATCCCCACTTTAATTTAGTGATAAGATATGCTGCATTGACTACCTTATATTTAATAGGGAGTCTAAAATTTACAAAGTAAATTAATTAGTGAAAGACATCCCTAAATTATTTTTCCATACTTATTTTTGGTGGCATCTACTTGTCTGTCAAATCACTTAAAATCTTAAAACAACAATATAGACCTACTGGATGCATATTTGATTTTGAGGTAAATCAAAATCTATTTTTATTTATAAAATCAAAATTTACCTATATAGTGTTATATCATTCTTCATCTTATCTCTTTCACCATACTTTTCTGTTATTCAGTATTAGACATGAAAATTGGTGGCATGTTACAAAGTTATAAAATTGATGACATCCAGCCATACTAAATTTCAGGAAGATATTGAGGAATATAAATATTTATAGCTGTTGCCGGACAACTGGACTTTACGATGAGTGACAAAAAGAGGAGTTTAAAGAGACAGAGTATGTTTTACAGATATAAAAGAATGAACAGAGATCATATATTAAGAAAATAAAACCTACATATGTAGAAAAGATTTCTTAATGTTATTGAACCTAGGAGTGACATGTCATTTATCCTAGATTTAAGAGAGGGACTGAACCATAGGAAAGTAAATAAATACTCATCTTTGTTATGATGAGTAACATAACAAAAAAGCAGTAAATTTAAATGCATTAGGACCTTGTGATAACATTATTCCTAGGTTTCCTGCTAAGGGAATATGTACTTAATGATGGACACCATGTTGCAGTAAGGTAATAGTCACAGAATACTAGAAGGACTGGAGTTGATCTAGTCCTATCTGATTTGTTTTAGTGTCATTTCATTCATTCCTTCAGCAGATTGTTTTAATACATTGAGCAGCTTGGATGTACCAGGAGTTCTTCTAAGTGTTGGAGATGAAACAGTGAATCTGGTAGTTGTTACTCAGTCATGTTCGACTCTTTGCGACCCCGTGGACTGCGGCATGCCAGGCTTCCTTCACCATCTCCCAGAGTTTGCTCAAACTCGTGTCAATTGAGTTGGTGATGCCATCCAACCATCTCATCCTATGTTGTCGCCTTCTTGCCTTCAATCTTTCCCAGCATCAGGGTCTTTTCCAATAAATCAGATCTTTGCATCAAGTGGCCAAAGTATTGGAGCTTCTGCTTCAGCATCAGTCCTTCCAATGAATATTCAGGGTTAATTTTCTTTAGGATTGACTGGTTGGATCTTCTTGCAGTCCAAGGGACTCTTAAGAGTCTTCTCCAACACCACAGTTCGAAAGTATCGATTCTTCAGTGTTCAGCCTCCTTTATGGTCCAACTCTCACATCCATACATGACTACTGGAAAAGCCATAACTTTGGCTATGTGAACCTTTGTTGGCAAAGTAATGCCTCTGCTTTTTAATACGCTGTCTAGGTTTGTCATAGCTTTTCTTCCAAGGAGCATTGGAACCTATTCATATAGTGGGGAAGATGGACAAGAAAAAGAAAAACAAATATATATTAATGCATGTATATGAGATCTAATAAATGGTACTGGTGTACCTATTTGCAGGACAGGAACAGAGATGCAGACATAGAGAACAGAAAGGTGGACTTGAGGGTAAGGGGGAATGAATTGAGAGATTGGGATTGACGTATGTCCTGTGTAAAACAGCTAGTGGGAAGCTGTTGTATAGCACAGGGAGCTCAATTCAGTGCTCTGTGATACCTAGATGGGTGGGATGGAGGGGTGGGATGGGATGGAGTGATGGGGTGGGAGGGAGGGGATATATGTATACATATAGCTGATTCACTTTGTTGTACAGCTGAAATTAACACAACATTGTAAAGCAACTATACCCCAGTAAAAAATGTTTAAAAATCAATTTCAAAAAACAGTCACAAATTCTTCAGGGATGTTAGAGGAAATATATGTTGCCATTTGAACATAGGAGAGCTTGGCAAATCAAGGGAGGTCTTTCAGAAGGAAACAACATCTTGGGCTGAGACTTAAAGGATAAGAAGAGCTTAACCAAGTCAGGCTGATGAGGTAGAGGGTAAAGTTTGTAGCAGGAAGAGGGAATATCCCATACAGAGGACAAGAAATGACACCAGCATGGCAAGACCTAGGATGTGAATAAGGGAATGGCAAGAGATAAAGAGTTAAGCAGGTTCCATATCACTCAGGCTCTCTTAAGACAAATCAAATAGTTTCTGCTTTTTCCTAAGAGTTCTGAAAAGCTATGGCAGGATTTCAGTCAAGGAGATTTGCATTTTAGAAACATCAAGTCATAATATAGTAAGTTTAGGAGACTTTCAGGTAGTCTTAAGATGGACATCCCCTATGCAATTTTCACACCATAGTGTCAGAGAGATTTTCTTATTGCAGTGTTACTATGTGTGGCCTTAGTTATGAGAAAGTAGATCTGAGTTATATGTTGACAGCAATGCAAAGTCATTCGTCATAAAATCACAGAGCACTAGAACTCCATCATTTTATAAATCAGAAGACTGAAGGCCAAGAAGCAACATAAGCTGCCAAGGTTGCAGAGTGACAGGTGATTGAGCGACCCAGAGTGACTCAGACCAGCCCCTCCTGACAGGATCCTGCCTCAAAAGACAGGATCAAAAGGGTTTCAAAATGGTTTCCACCTCAAAAGGTTTCCAAAAAAGTCATGTTTTACAAAGAAAAAGAACAGTTGTGTTCAGAAGGGTCAAATTATTGGTTTCCTTTTCTATTTTTTTTTTTTCGTTTAGGAACCCTTCACAACCTTCTTCCTGAATGCAAATGATGGAAAATTTGACCATCCTAATCGAACATTCTCGTCCGTCGCGAGGTCTTGGAGAACTAGTCAGAGAGATACTTCTGATGTAAAGGTAAGCTCTTTTATTTGTTGATATTAATTTCAAACTGTGTTGAAATTTTTATTTGTTTAAGTGGGTGTATAAGATACTTTATTCTGCAGCTTTGTTCCATCATATTTTAAAATTATGTGGTACACCTAAGAGGAACTTGAAAATAATTTTGAGTGTCACAGAAAATGACTCAAGATTCTTTTATATTACTCAGTTAAGATGTTTTTGTTATTTTAAAAAATTCCCATCTAATTTAGATCGAATAATCGGTAGATGGAAAGAAAAGCCTATAAATTGCCTTTCCTGCTGTTAACTCAATATTTGGCCCATTCCAGAAAACACAGCAGGAATTGGATTTGACCTTAATGTGTCATATTGTTATAGCTTGCCCAGCTTTGGGTTTACGTAGCCTGGGGCAATTAATAAAGCATTAATGACAAGACCCATTTAAAATGTAGGCTTTTCTGTACAGCCTTAGCTTTTACTTGACTGTGCCTGGGGATACTACGCAACAATACACATTAGATTAAACCAACACACACATAATATCCTGGGCCAGCCGGAGAGCAGAGTCATTTTACTGTTTCTACTGGCTTACCTATTGGTATATATAAAGATGTATTACTCCTTTGTATGGACTTTCATTTTTAAAAAAATAGTCTCATTCAAAACATTAAAATACATTTGTTCTTCAATTTTTTCCTCATTTTTTTCTGATAAGATTATATGATCCGGTTATTACATAGATATATGTTTTTTATTTTAATCCCTTTTTCTTCAGACTTTTCTCATCACTGCCACTCATGCTGCTGAATATACAAATGTTATAGTATCATTCCATTTAGTGTTTTAATCCAACAAAAGGTAGTGAATTAAAGTAAAAATTGTCATTTACATGTTTATGCTTTATTGCAAACATTTTTAAAAGGCAGTTACAGTGTTACTGAACTATAAGAAATTGAATGAGTACAACTTTTATTTAGTTTCTTTCAAAGCAGAAAACAAAAAGAATGGATCCAAGTAAACTGCAGCATCTTTATGTGTCTTATTTGTTGCTGTCAGAGTTTGCATAAATGAATATTAGTTTATATGTACAATGTATTCACATTTAGAAATAAGATAATTTAATATTCATTCTTACTATATGAAACTCTGAAGGCCCATATTTTCCTCCTATCAAACTTATGATTTCACTAAGGAATTCAACTCTGAAAGATCCATAAACCATCATTTAAACTGATTTACAAAGAATGATATCAAGAAGAGAATCCATTTCTTATTTAATAATGCTTTGAGAGTTAACATAAAATGGGGAGTCAGTAGGCTTTTAGAATTAACACAGTAACTTTAAAAAGCATTCAATAGCTATTTTAAATGTGAATTAAATATTCTTATCTATATTTTAAGGCTTTCTATCATACATAAGATTATTAATTATCTTAATTCAGACCTGTGTCCATATTATATCAAACTTTCAAGTGAAAATGCTTGTTTTCGTGACACCATTTTCTTGACTCTTGACATCATCAGGAAACAGAAACTTGGTTTTTCAGCTTCATTCAAACGTTCACCCTCACAAGCCCACACGTGAGTCAGTCATCCTAATTTATGTATGTAGGTAGAGTTTTAGGCTTTACCTTCTATCCTAAGAATTTTATTGATTCTTCTGATCACCAGGTATCTCGCCTAGTTACATGTCAGTCTCGGGACCAGTGTTTTTATATTTCTAAAGAAAAATGCCTCTGCAGTATCTCCTAATGTAGATTTAAGGTCTTGTATAAAAGAGAACTAGGACAAAGGGAATGGTTTTATTCTCTCTTTGTTAGCGTCGGTCTTGTCCTGCGGTAATGAGTGCAAGCTGGGCAGAGAAGGAGCCACGGTGAAGTGACCTCTCTAAAGAGAGATCTTACGAGTTAAGTCAGACCAGTTCATTTTTACCTTTTTTTTTTTTTAAATTTCTCTGCTCTAGCATAGTCTTGGTAACAGTGACATTCAACTTACTGAAGTTCTTATACTAATTTTTCCTTAATGCCTTCAAAAGTTGTTATATTACTTTTTGAATAGCTATGCAGATGTCAGAAAAGGGAGCTGTGACAAAATGTCATTAAGGTGACATAGTGTAAATTAATACAGTTAATGGAGGTGCTCACCACTGACTCATTGACCCATTATGAGCTCTTGTGGAATTAACGAATGCCAGGGCATCAATCTTTGGAAAAAAGGAAGAAAAGAGATGGCGGCTTTAAAACCTTGCAGTGAATTATATTAGAAAAGTGAAAACGTCTGGGTTGGATTTGATTTCACTAGGAAGCCATAAAATGGTATGCTCTCTCAGAAAAATATATTAAACTGGAATGTCAGATTTGATGCAATAGGTATACAATTATGATAGTGTTAATAGTGGTCTTCTATCATTCTAAGACATACTTTCAAGTCCAATTTCTCAGCAGCTTGAACTTGTCATAAGCTTGTAAATTAGAAATTCTGTTTGAGGATATTTTCTTATTATTGAGGGACACGTATAATACTATTAACTGTACCATGGGGTTTTAGTATAGCTGTTAAAACATACTAGAAATCACATTTACAGACACAAAATGCCTGTTTTAATATTCATCTTGCCATTTCTTTAATAATATTTGGTGTCTTTCTGCACTATTTTTCATTTAGGAAATTTTAAACTACTTGGCCTCTTTCCTTAAAGAGAAGCTGATTAACAGAAATCTGTCAATGGTAAGAGAGTAAACAGAAGAGCTGTTGTTTTAAGTAGGCAAGCTGGTGCCTTACGTGACTCTGTAGGAGTGCACTTACCAGTTGTAATAGGGGAGTTCATTCTTCTCGAGTAATTCTCAATAGTTTTCAAACAGGCTCTTTTCTTGGTTATTTGATACAGTCCTCAAAACAGTAGCATAAGATAGAGATCATTGTCCCTATTCCATAAAGTAGGTTCACAGATATTAAGTGACTCGCCTAAGTTCACACTGCAGGTAAAGAGGGAGCCAGAACCAGCACTGAGGGCCATTCGGTTATTCCCAGTGCTTAATCCGTTGGATGGTCTGCTGCTTTGGTTTTTCTGCATGATCTCACAATCATATCCAGCCATACCAGCTGGTGCTAAGTCTCTTCAGTCGTGTCCGACTCTGCGACCCTATGGACTGTAGTTCGCCAGGCTCCTCTGTCCATGGGATTCTCCAGGCGAGGAACTAGAATGGGTTGTCATGCCCTCCTCCAGGGGATCTTCCTGACCCAGAGATCAAACCAGCGTCTCTGATGTCTCCTGCATTGGCAGGTGGATTCTTTACCACTAGCGCCACCTAGGAAGCCCAGCCACATTGACTAGTTTGGAGTAATTGACTGATCAAGTCATACTCTAATCATTAATTACTGTGTACAAACCACCCCTCAAAACTAGTGGCTTAAAAAAAATTTTTTTTTAATGCAACCATTTATTTTCTCAGAGTTCTGCAATCAGAATAAGGTTCCTCAGGTACAGCTTGTCCTTGATCCATGTGGGGTCAAATTGGTTGGCTCCTCTGGGTCTGAAAAGTTCCAGATGACTTCCTTCACATGCCTGGTGCCTTAGCAAGTATGGCTGGAACTGATGGGGACTGTCTGGTCCTCCCTCTCTTTGTATAGTCTGTCTGGGAAGACCATCACAATTTTTGTTTCATGGTGTCTCCCTACCAAGAAAATAAAAAACAGAAGCTGCAAATCCACTTATTGCCTAGGCTTGGAAGTCACGTACTGTTACCTCCATAGTATTGTTTTTGGTCAAGGCAAGTCACAGGGCCAGCCCAAGTCAAGGGACAGGATAAATGGACTCCACTTCCCCATGAAATGAGCAGCAAAGTCACATCTCAGAAGTACATGGAGGTTGATGGGATTGTTGTGGTCAACTTTGAAAAAAATGTTCTTAAGTCCTCTTTCCAGTCACAATTCACATTCCTCCTACAAACAAAATATACTCAGCTTATCCCCCACAGTCTCATCCCGTTATTGGGTCAGGCTCAAAATCTAGTAGCTGATGATGTCTATCAGGTCCAGATACAGATGAGGTGCAGAAATTCCTAATTTGGGGATCTGGAAGATAAAAAGACGAGTTATCTGTCCCATGTACTTTCAGCCCCCAGAGGTGAGACAGGAACAGGTAAACCTCAACAGACACTCTGTTCAGAAAGGGGCTACTATGGAAGGTACAACTCCTGGTCACAGAAAGTTGGGGCCAAACCCTCTTTTGCCCAAGTTGGTGCAGCAACTTTAAAAACTCGTGGATTTTTTCTGTGTATCAAATTATAGTTCACTATCAGAAAAAAAAACTGTTGCTCACCAGTTCTTTCAAGAAGGAGCCTGCTCATAAGATTCTTGGAATCCCTTTTTGTGGCCAAGTGGGCCTGCAAACGGCTATCTTAAATTTTCCTGAATAGTTACAAAGGGTTTTACAGGTGCCCTTTTACCTATGGTTATATTTTACTTACAGCACCTTAGAATATCCTTGTCTGAACTTTTTTTTTTTAATTTTGAGAATCTGACAAGATTGTCCTAGGCCCCTGTGTTTCTCTAAGTACTACTTTAAATCTGAGCAGGTTATTCCATAGCTCATAATACTTTATCCATGTACTAGTAAAGGAGCTTCCCTGGTGGCTCAGCAATAAAGAATTCGCCTACAATACAGGAGATACAAGTTCAGTCCCTGGGTTGGGAAGATCCCTGGAGTAGGAAATGGCAACCCACTCAAGTATTCTTGTCTGAGAAATCCTATGGACAGAGGAGCCTTGCAGGCTTGAGTCCATCAGGTCAAAAAAGAGTCGAACACAACTGAGCAACTAAACAACAATAACGACAAATACTATTACAAGAAACCAGTGGTCACTTTTGACATTCTGCTTAGAAACATCCTTAACCAGAAGCACGAGTTCATTAGGTCTTTTTCTGTCTTTGAAATGATTGCAGGCATGCATCAGGTTAGTTTTTCCCATACTGCAAACCATGCATTGATTTTCTCCTGCTTCCAATAGCAACTTCCTGACTGACCTGCCTCCAACAGTCTCCTCACCTCCTTACCTCCATCCTTCCAGCTTCTGCCTCCTGCCTGTCTCAAGGCCAATGCCACATGTTTTTATTACTTCAGGACTCCACTCCCAGGCATCAATTTCTGTTTCAGTTACCTATCACTGTGTAACAAATCACCCCAAACCCATCTTAAAACAACGTCAACTATTATTTACTGACCATCATGAAATTGGAGTTAAGGCTCAGTAGAAACCAGTCAGGTCTGTGCTTCAGTGGGAGCTGGAGAGGCTTGGCCGGGCCAAGATGGCTTTATTCTCATGTTTTGTGCCTCATCTGAGCTGACGAAGTGGTCAGGGACTGTCCAGGACTGTCTGTCTGTCCATACAATCTTTCCAGTCATATGGCAGCCACACAGTTTTATGTGATGGTTGGCTTCTCAGGAAACAAACGAGGCAGCTGCCAAGCCTTAGGCATCTGTGGAAGCCCTGGGGTGTCATTCTGTCCCATTCTCTGTGTTGAAAGTAGCCAGCCCGTATTCAGAGGTGGGGAGAATAGAGTCCACCTCTTTGTGGGAGGAATCGGCAAATGGACGTGCCAGATAGCAGACTGTTACAGGGATGGTTGAAAACACTTTGTAAATTACTAATTCTTAGAAATTTGTAAGTTTCAGTTTGCTTTATACCATTCTGTTGAATCTGATTGTGCATTTGGACAAAACCAAAATCTGAAGTGCAAGTAACTTATACATCTGCTTAGCTTAGGTTACATATAAGTTAGTCTAAATATTTGATAAAAACGTTTAAATCATCTGAAATGTCTACATAGATATCCATTCAAACATAAATACCCAAAGTGACAGAACTTTAAAAAAAAAACAAAAACCTGATTACAGGATGTATTTTGATACTGGATAAACTCTATCAACTGAGTGAATAGCTTCAAAAATGTGCTTTGCATAAAGCTGTGGAATGTGTTGTTGCACACATGTTGCCCCCCTTTAATCCTCACATCCAAACTGTGATTTAGTTGCTGTCACATACACAATTGTGATGTATGTGACACATACATCACAATTTTGTATATCAAGAACTGTTTTTTTCTTAAAGCTTAAGAAATTTGCCCAGACTGGCAAGAAGTCTGGATCTCAACTCAGAATGATTTGATCCCAATGCACAGAAAGTTGCACTTCCCCACTGGAAGGGACAGTCCCCAAACTGCCAGCCTGCCAGCCTTCCCTTTCACTACAACTGACTGGTAGCCCTGAGGTAACTGCTTTAACTAACATAGTTTGAAAACCACAGCTTTCAAAACTTTTTACCACTATTTCATGGCAAAAATTCAGGATTTAATGAACATATCGCAATGATCTATTTATTTTTCATTCCACATATATGTATTGAGTACCATTTTTATATGTCAGGCACCATTCTTACAAGTCAGTGGTGAACAGGTGAACAAGAGAGACAAGATCCGTGTCTGGAATTTCCATCACAGTAGGACTCGGGAGCATAAGTAAATTTAAAAAAAAAGAAAGAAAAGGAGACTTGCTACACAGAAAATTAAAACAGAATGAAGTCATACAGAGTTGTTACTGCTTTAAAAGGAAAACCAGAATGTGAGCACAGGGACCTGGATCTAAAGTGTTTGGGCTTGGCTTCTGTCTTTATCACCTATTTGCAGTATAGTTATTAGCAAATCACTTAACCTTAATGTTCATTTCTACAAAGTGGGAAGAATGAGGATACCTGTCCTAGGAAGATTTTGTGAAGATTAAGAGAAAGATGTGAAGTTCTTAGAATAGTGCATGACACAGTAAGATACAAATGATAATTCCTGCTGTTTCAAGATTGAATGACCAGATGTGACATTTCAGCTCTTTGCTTGTCTTGGAGCCCAGACATAGTGATTATTATCTTCTTGGACCTAACATTTAAATCTCAGCGATGAAACTCTATTATTCATGAAATTTTAAAAAATAAATGTCTTAAGCAATATAAATGTGAGCATAAATTATGTACAGATGCCTTGTATTTATGTATTAAATTTAAAATCAAAATGCCATTTGAAACAAGATTTTAAAACAATAAAATCAAGGCATAAAAACTTGCACCCACTCAGCTACCTTGGCAACTTCTCCCTAGACTTTTTGTGGTTTACTCTCTCTTTCTTTCCCTCCGGGAAAAAGGAAAAAAAAAAAAAAATTCCCCAGCTCTGCAACTTTGGTCTTTTGGAGCTTCAAGGTTTTACAAATATGCCGTGCCTCAGGAATTTTTCATATTGCTTTAAAATGTGTCTGTGTGGTTTTTTTTTTTTTTTAATCTGTATCCTAAAAAACCAAAAGTAACTGACAGAGTGATTCAGGGAGAGTTTCTTCATCCTGTCAAATGTCAAGCCACCAAGAGCTTATACCAACATCTTAGTTAACACCCTAATTTATGACCATGGTCTGGTCGGCCAGATGAGGACCAGAGTGGAGAAAATGTCTCACTTAAGGATCATCCCGAAGGCCCTGATGGTCCTACTTTTTCATGATTGGCCACAATTCAAGCCTTCCCAAGTGTTCCTGTTGAACCCTCCCTAAATAACCATCAGGGCGGAGGTTCCTCAGCCTCACTTTGTTCTCTTTGGTGACAGCCAGCTTCCAGCCCGTTTTTTCTGGAGTTAAATTTCATTTAACTTAAATTAAAGTTAATTTCATTTCATTAGAATGAAAAGGACCTGGTCTTCCACGTTTTCAGATTTGCTACAACTTTTCTAGCATTGTTAAAACCAACTTTTCAAAAATTTAAATTGGACTCTTTTCCACTTCTGAACCTTTCAGCATAACTAAAATAAACAAGATAACATTTTTTAAGCTTCAAAAGTATCCTATCAGGAGATGCAAATTTTATTTCTTCGTGCATCCTTTTTTCTTTGGTTTAATCGAGTACTCCACTAGCTCTTTTCCTATCTTGAAGCATTCTTCCAACCATTTGCATATTCCCCAGAGGATTTCTAGTGATATTAAAATAACTTTGTCTAGCATCTTCAACAGTTTAATATTTAATGAGCACCTGCTGTGTACAGAGTATAGCACCACAAGCTGTGGGGGATTCAACAAAATATAAACCTCACAACATTAGGCTCAAAATCTGCTTTGCCCAAATTGTTATTAATATAAAATCCTAGGCTTCTTATGCCTTTGCAAATATAACTGAATAACATTCAGTGAAATATTAAATAGTATTACAGAGGCATGCAGGTTAATGATAACCATATATATTATATAACCCTATTCCACAGGAAACAATGGGAAATAATATGTACGGAAAACATGAGAGCACCGAGACAGTTGAAGATAAACTGAAACTCTTTGGGCGGTCTAAATAAAAAAATAAATTGTGTTGCCGTATCCATGTGGATGTACAGCATATCCCTCTTGGTCCTTAAGAAAGCTTATGTAGTATAGTTCTGGACACAGAACATGAACACAAACATCCAACAAAAGACAGAAGGGAAATCCCTGACTTATGTGAGCCTCTTACATATAAATCACCCTCTACATGAAGCAACTGTGCGAGCTTTCGTTCCTCTCCCCATTTGGGACCATTTGGGAGGCTCCTTCTACTCTGTATCATATATAAAACGGGTAACATTCAAATAGCAATGTTCTACATCTTGAACTAATTTCCCATGTTTTCTCAAACAGTGAAAGCGTTAGCAGCTCAGTCGTGTCCAACTCTTTGTGACCCCATGGATTGTAGCCACCAGGCTCCTCTGTCCATGGAATTCTCCAGGCAAGAATAATGGAATGAGTAGCCATTCCCTTCTCCAGGGGATCTTCCAGACCCAGGGATTGAACCCCAGTCTCCTGCACTGCAGGCAGATTCTTTACTGTCTGAGCCACCCTTTTTATATACCTTTTTATGTGCCTGAGCTCCCTCCTCTCCACCTTTATTCTTTACTTTGACTCTTAGTGTCTTGCCTTAAAACAGATGTAACCATGGCAATAGCTCTTCTTTAAAATTATTGCAGTACAAAATCCAAACAGCTTAGGTGGACATAAAACTTCCTTATTCATCTGACTCCGTATGCCTCATCCCTCTATCTTGATCTGTCCCCTAATATCCTACACTCTACGCATACTCAGTTCCTGCCACTCCTTGGCAATACTCCCTGCTGGTCCCCCTGCCCCTTCCCCATCTTTATCAAACTCAATGTCCCATCTCCAGTGTAATCTTTTCTGACTTGCCAGAGTTGCCTGCTCTATCCTTCCTGCTCCCTCGTGCCTTGTTTGCACTTCTTTCATTATTATTGTGTATTGTAACCACCAGTTCATACATCTGCCCCATAGGCCAGAATATGAATCACTCAAAGGTAAGGCCATGTCTGTTCATTATTTGTTTTCTCAGTACCCATCAAAATGTCTGGTATTCAGACTTTACTACGTGAATAAATAAATATTGGGGATTATGTAATGGATTTTGGAAATTTCTGTTTAAATGGAAGAAATGGATTCTTAAAAACCTAAGCTCTGCTTATACAGAAAATTCATTTATGTGAATCTGTTCAAACTCTGATAATGCAGGAGAAGTAAACATTATTATATATTTCTTATGGTTCACATTTATCATCATAAGAATGGATAAGGGTCAATTTCTCACAGAGGATTTGCTCACATGGAAATTCTCTTATGCTATAGCAGATAAATGTTGGTTTTAGTATGAGAACCCATAGAGAGAATGCTTGTGTATGTGCATTTCTTGGGCTGAAGAATCCAATTTATTTGAAGACCTCAGAGTCTGTTCTGTTTTGTTTGTTTGTTTGCTTGCTTGCTTTGTTTTGTGGAGTTTTTATTTTCCTTTCTGTGGCTTGGGGCAGTTTGGGATTTTTTTAATGTTTTTATGCATCCCTGTGTACCCATAGTGAGATGCAAATTTTGGTTACTATGCCATCCATGTTGAACATGTTACTCAAATAAATGTTCTTATAATTTTCACAGTATAAAGTTAATTTAACCCTCATCTTGATATTTGTGAAGATTAGTATTTTCGTGTTTTTGATGGTATACGTAAAAACTGTAGTTTTTCATCTTCATTTCCTGCAGTTTTTTAAAAGGACAACAGAAATTTTTAAGGTTGTGAAATCAGTTTCTGTGGCATATTTATTCTAAATTTGTGCAAACCACATACTAGACATTGTGCATCAAACACAAATTTGCCTTGAACCCAATTGTTAATGTCCTACGTGCATACACTAAGTAACACAAGTTGTCTTTGCGTTCAGTTTAAGAGTTTACTATTCAAGTGGCACATGCAGAATATTTAAAACTTAGTATGTTGCATTATCTCTTAGTTTTCTTTAGTGGTAGGTATAAAAATAATTTATTTTGCCAAATTATAAAGTGAAACTCTGAGTCTCTTCATGAAATTCATGTATTGTAATTGCCAGGGGAGTCAAAAAGAAAAGTAGAAGATGCTGCATGATTTTTAAACAATATTAGCAATATTTTAAACTTTTTTTAAATTTTGGTATTTTAATAGTATTCAGAAAAGTCTGTTGAACAGCGTAGACTTGTGTATATGGCATTGTATACTTGTTTACTAATACTGTTGGGAACTATTGTTGATTCTGTAACCCATTTCTCTTAAGTAATCCGTGGCAAGACAAGATTGAAAATCTTATAATTTGTCAAGCATATTGTTGAAGAAAAATATCTTCTTAGGCTCTTATATGAAGAAAATTAAATGAAGAATAGAATCAAGTAATAAAATACTGGATTTAAGTGAAGAAATTAATTCTGTTATATAGTTTTTATAAATTAATACTTCTGTTCAACTGATTTTTAAAGTGGTTTAATATGCTGCATTTTTTATTCCTGGCAGGAACTAATTCCAGAATTCTATTACCTTCCGGAGATGTTTGTCAACAGTAATGGATATAATCTTGGAGTCAGAGAAGATGAAGTAGTGGTAAATGATGTTGATCTTCCCCCTTGGGCAAAAAAACCTGAAGACTTTGTACGAATCAACAGGATGGTAAGAGCAATTTTGTTCTTTCTTGAGCAGTCACAAGGAAGTAAAAAATACTCTGTAGTTTTTTTATGTTTTTAGCTATTAACAAATTTTCATTTAACATCTGTAAATACAAGGTTAATTTTTTGAGAAAAAAGAAAGGATTTTACAGTTGTCTTTTGACAATGTTCTTTATTGTAAAGTGGATTTTCCTTTCATGAGGACTAATAAAGGAATGGTAATTCAGTTATCTTTGCTCCCTTAGGAGAAGACAATCAGATGAGCATCTATTGACTAATGCAACATATTCTAAAATGCTTGACATTAATACCCATTCCTTATTTTTGTCTACTGGCTGTATCTGTTCTCTTTCTTCACTCATAAAATATTCAAAACAAAATAGTGTACATTTAGAACATATTTATCTGTAAGAAATTGTATGGTGTGAAACATACCTTGCTGCTACTAAGTCACTTCAGTTGTTCCCGACCCTGTGCAACCCCATAGACATCAGCCCACCAGGCTCCCCCGCCCTTGGGATTCTCCAGGCAAGAACACTGGAGTGGGTGAAACATACCTTAAAGTATCATATCCTTGACTTTAATAGAACACTCATACTGTAAACGCTCTTAGACAGAAAATGCCACTGCTTTTTAAATCTGTATGACAGATATCTGGTGTAAAAGAATGTGTAGATATTGATAAAATGTTTGCATGTGGTTATTTTATAGATTTTAACATATTTATCCATATTTAAGGAGATTTTAGTCTCAGTGTGGTTTTGGTATATGGAATTAACTGATTTACCAAACAACCTCTCTAGTGTTCTTTTTCTGGTTCTTGGCCAATTGAAGAATTAGATCAATAAACTCAATGACCTAAAATATATTTTTAACCCTGTTTCACTCCCAGTTTTTTCCAGCTATCCCATAAATATGTTTTATTTTGTTTTGACAGTATATTTATTTGAATTAGAATCCAAATAATGCCCACATATTACAGTGGATCTCATATATCCCCAAGTCCCTTCTTTTGTAAGAGCTGTGTAATTCACATATATCACACAGATATAATTCACATACCATGCAAGTCAACCATTTAAAGTTAAAAAAAATGGGTTTTAGTCTATTCATAGAGTTCCACAACCATCACCACAGTCAGTTATGAACATTTTTATTATCCTGTAAAGAAACCCAATTCCCTTTAGCATCCTCACAATTTCCCCCATTCTTCCAACCAGCCCTCGGCAACCACTGATCTACTTTCTGTCTCTATAAAGATTTGCCTTTTCTGGATAAACAGGATCAGAAAATATATGATCCCTTCCTCTACCCTACCCCTGATTTTGTGTCTCTTTTTGTCACAGTCAGTCAGTCACATGCTGCCTTCAATTTTAGAGCTATCTTTTCTGTCTCTAAGACATATTTTACTTTCAATATACTTACTCTAGAAAGTTGGTACTGAGGCAGTAGACTCGGTTTAAAGACTCATTTAACCTATCTTCAAAGTTACTAAATAGATCATCTGTAATTTAGTCTCATCCTGGGGTAATATCTTGTACACACGCATGTGTGCTCAGTCATGTCCGACTGCTTGTGACCCCATGGACTGTAGCCCACCAGGCTCCTCTCTCCGTGGGATTTTCCAGGCAACAATCGTAGAGTGGGTTGCCATTTCCTTCTCTAGGGGATCTTCCTGACCCAGGGATGGAACCTGTGTCTCCTGCATTGACAGGCAATTTCTTCACCATTGAGCCACCTGGGAAGTGAGGTGATATCATGTAGTACCTAAATTTTTTGTAGGATTTCTCTCACTTCTCAATCTATAAATTGGTACTTTTGGATATATGTTGTCGTTTTACACTATCTTCTTAAGCAAGAGATTTCTCTCTTTAATTTATCTTTTAATGTGAAGGATTTATTCTTTAGTGATGCATGTTTCTAAGAATCTGCTTATTTTTAGAACAGGTAGTCCATAGTTACCACAGTACCCTTACATACTTGAATTCGTTATTGTTGTCATTTAGTTGCTAAGTTGTGTCTGACTCTTTTGTGATCCCTGTGGACTGTAGACACCAGGCTCCTCTGTCCATAGGATTTCCCAGGCAAGAATACTGGAGTGGGTTGTCATTTCCTTTTCCAAGGGATCTTTCCAATTCAGGGATCAAAATCGTATCTCCTGCATTGCAGGTGGATTCTTTACCACTGAGCCACCAGGGAAGCCCCACATACTTGAATATTGACTATGATATCAATGTAAAGATACTGCATCTACAAATTCAACCCTAGAACCCACTATGTACTGAGTGATTTCTGAGTTGAGTGATTCTCAGTTTCTCAGTCATATCTGCCCTGGTGCCTGCAGTAGTATTTAGTCACCAAATATTTGCTGAGTGAATCACATAGAGGTAGTAAGGATTTTAGCATGCTGTCTCAGATCAGATCAGTCGCTCAGTCATGTCCGACTCTTTGCGACCCCATGAATCGCAGCACGCCAGGCCTCCCTGTCTATCACCAACTCCCGGGGTTCACTCAGACTCACGTCCATCGAGTCAGTGATGCCATCCAGCCATCTCATCCTCTGTCGTCCCCTTCTCCTCCTGCCCCCAATCCCTCCCAGCATCAGAGTCTTTTCCAATGAGTCAACTCTTCACATGAGGAGGCCAAAGTACTGGAGTTTCAGCTTTAGCATCATTCCTTCCAAAGAAATCCCAGGGCTGATCTCCTTCAGAATGGACTGGTTGGATCTCCTTGGAGTCCAAGGGACTCTCAAGAGTCTTCTCCAACACCACAGTTCAAAAGCATCAATTCTTCTGCACTCAGCCTTCTTCACAGTCCAAC
This sequence comes from Bos indicus x Bos taurus, assembly GCF_003369695.1. NCBI lineage: Eukaryota > Metazoa > Chordata > Mammalia > Artiodactyla > Bovidae > Bos > Bos indicus x Bos taurus. Next base: position 25,573,412 of record NC_040087.1, on the reverse strand, counting down.
TCTCACATCCATACATGACCACTGGAAAAACCATAGCCTTGACTAGATGAACCTTTGCTGGCAAAGTAATGTCTCTGCTTTTGAATATGCTATCTAGGTTGGTCATAACTTTCCTTCCAAGGAGTAAGCGTCTTTTAATTTCATGGCTGCAATCATCATCTGAGTGATTTTGGAGCCCAGAAAAATAAAGTCTGACACTGTTTCCACTGTTTCCCCATCTATTTCCCATGAAGTGGTGGGACCGGATGCTGTGATCTTTGTTTTCTGAATGTTGAGCTTTAAGCCAACTTTTTCACTCTCCACTTTCACTTTCATCAAGAGGCTTTTTAGTTCCTCTTCACTTTCTGCCATAAGGGTGGTGTCATCTGCATATCTGAGGTGATTGATATTTCTCCTGGCAATCTTGATTCCAGCTGGTGTTTCTTCCAGTCCAGCATTTCTCATGATGTACTCTGCATATAAGTTAAATAAACAGGGTGACCGTATACAGCCTTGACGAACTCCTTTTCCTATTTGGAACCAGTCTGTTGTCCCATGTCCAGTTCTAACTGTTGCTTCCTGACCTGCATACAAATTTCTCAAGAGGCAGATCAGGTGTTCTGGTATTCATATCTCTTGAAGAATTTTCCATAGTTTATTGTGATCCACACAGTCAAAGGCTTTGGCATAGTCAATAAAGCAGAAATAGATGCTTTTCTGGAACTCTCTTGCTTTTTCCATGATCCAGCGGATGTTGGCAATTTGATCTCTGGTTCCTCTGCCTTTTCTAAAACCAGCTTGAACATCAGGAAGTTCACGGTTCACATATTGCTGAAGCCTGGCTTGGAGAATTTTGAGCATCACTTTATAGGCATGTGAGATGAGTGCAATTGTGCGGTAGTTTGAGCATTCTTCGGCATTGCCTTTCTTTGGGATTGGAATGAAAACTGACCTTTTCCAGTCCTGTGGCCACTGCTGAGTTTTCCAAATTTGCTGGCATATTGAGTGTAGCACTTTCACAGCATCATCTTTCAGGATTTGGAATAGCTCAACTGGAATTCCATCACCTCCACTAGCTTTGTTTGTAGTGATGCTTTCTAAGGCCCACTTGACTTCACATTCCAGGATGTCTGGCTCTATGTCAGTGATCACACCATTGTGATTATCTGGGTCATGAAGATCTTTTTTGTTCAGTTCTTCTGTGTATTCTTGCCATCTCTTCTTAATATCTTCTGCTTCTGTTAGGTCCATACCATTTCTGTCCTTTATTGAGCTCATCTTTGCATGAAATGTTCCTTTGGTATCTCTGATTTTCTTGAAGAGATCCCTAGTCTTTCCCATTCTGTTGTTTTCCTCTATTTCTTTGCATTGATCGCTGAAGAAGGCTTTCTTATCTCTTCTTGCTATTCTTTGGAACTCTGCATTCAGATGCTTATATCGTTCCTTTTCTCCTTTGCTTTTCACTTCTCTTCTTTTCACAGCTATTTGTAAGGCCTCCCCAGACAGCCATTTTGCTTTTTTGCATTTCTTTTCTATGGGAATGGTCTTGATCCCTATCTCCTGTACAGTGTCACAAACCTCAGTCCATAGTTCATCAGGCACTCTATCTATCAGATCTAGGCCCTTAAATCTATTTCTCACTTCCACTGTATAATCATAAGGGAATTGATTTAGGTCATACCTGAATGGTCTAGTGGTTTTCCCTACTTTCTTCAGTTTAAGTCTGAATTTGGCAATAAGGAGTTCATGGTCTGAGCCACAGTCAGCTCCTGGTCTTGTTTTTGCTGACTGTATAGAGCTTCTCCATCTTTGGCTGCAAAGAATATAATCAATCTGATTTCGGTGTTGACCATCTGGTGATGTCCATGTGTAGAGTCTTCTCTTGTGTTGTTTGAAGAGGGTGTTTGTTATGACCAGTGCATTTTCTCGGCAAAACTCTATCAGTCTTTGCCCTGCTTCATTCCGTATTCCAAGGCCAAATTTGCCTGTTACTCCAGGTCTTTCTTGACTTCCTACTTTTGCATTCCAGTCCCCTATAATGAAAAGGACATCTTTTTGGAGTGTGAGTTCTAAAAGGTCTTGTAGGTCTTCATAGAACCATTCAACTTCAGCTTCTTCAGCATTACTGGTTGGGGCATAGACTTGGATTACTGTGATATTGAATGGTTTGCCTTGGAAACGAACAGAGATCATTCTGTCGTTTTTGAGATTGCATCCAAGTACTGCATTTCGGACTCTTTTGTTGACCATGATGGCCACTCCATTTCTTCTGAGGGATTCCTGCCCGCAGTGGTAGATATAATGGTCATCTGAGTTAAATTCACGCATTCCAGTCCATTTCAGTTGGCTGATTCCTAGAATGTCGACATTCACTCTTACCATCTCTTGTTTGACCACTTCCAATTTGCCTTGATTCATGGACCTGACATTCCAGGTTCCTATGCAATATTGCTCTTTACAGCATCGGACCTTGCTTCTATCACCAGTCACATCCACAGCTGGAATTCTTTTTGCTTTGGCTCCATCCCTTCATTCTTTCTGGAGTTATTTCTCCACTGATCTCCAGTAGCAATCTGGGCACCTATTGACCTGGGGAGTTTCTCTTTCAGTATCCTATCATTTTGCCTTTTCACACTGTTCATGGGGTTCTCAAGGCAAGAATACTGAAGTGGTTTGCCATTCCCTTCTCCAGTGGACCACATTCTGTCAAATCTCTCCACCATGACCCGCCCATCTTGGGTTGCCCAACAGGCATGGCTTAGTGCTGTCTAGTCAGGTCCAAACTAGTGAAATAAAACAAATCTTTTCACTCAGGCAAGCAAAGTAGCAAAAATTGTTGGACCAACTTTTCTCTTGCTCGTGCTGTTGATTGAACTGATTGAACACAGGTTTTCATGTGGGCACTGATAATTAATAAGTGCCAGTTCAGTTCAGTTCAGTCACTCAGTCTTGTCTGACTCTTTGTGACCCCATGACCTGCAGCACGCCAGGCCTCCCTGTCCATCCCCTTCTCCCAGAGTTCACCCAAACTCACATGCATCAAGTCGGTGATGCCATCCAACCATCTCATCCTCTGTCGTCCCCTTCTCCTGCCCCCAATCCCTACCAGCATCAGAGTCTTTTCCAATGAGTCAACTCTTCGCATGAGGTGGCCAAAGTATTGGAGTTACAGCCTCAGCATCAGTCCTTCCAATGAACACCCAGGATTGATCTCCTTTAGAATGGACTGGTTGGATCTCCTTGCAGTCCAAGGGACTCTCAAGAGTCTTCTCCAACACCACAGTTCAAAAGCATCAATTCTTCGGTGCTCAGCCTTCTTCACAGTCCAACTCTCACATCCATACATGACCACTGGAAAAACCATAGCCTTAACTAGACGGACCTTTGTTGGCAAACATCTCTGCTTTTTAATATGCCATCTAGGTTGGTCATAACTTTCCTTCCAAGGAGTAAGCGTAATAAGTGCCAGGTGGTTATATTAGAGAGAGATTGACTTGGGGTTTAAAAGTTCCCTGGCTCTGGAATTTAAGCTCTCCCATTTACTAGCTTCATTGCCCTGAGCAAATTATGAGATATCTTTTGTCCTCGTATGTCTCATCTGTAAGGTGGGAATACCTTATATATGGTATATAAGGTATATATATATACCTTATATATATTTAAATAAAAATGGTATTTTTATTTAATAAAATAAAAAGCATTTTATTAAAATGCTTTTAATAAAAAAGCATTATTTATCATAAAATGTACTTGTATAATGATTTTTAATATATTTACAGAGTTTTGTGACCATCACCAAAATCTAATTTTAGAACATTGCTTTTACCCCAGAAAGAACCTGTGCCCACCCCCAACCCCAGACAGCGATTAATCTTTTTTCAATTTCCTTGGTTTGCCTCTTCTGGTATTTTACTTAAATAGACCCATATAATATGTGTTGTTTTGTTTTTGACATCTTTCACTTAGCGTAGTTTTTGAGGTCTATCCATGTTATAGTGTATATCAATTCTTTGTTCCTCTCTTTCATAACGATACTCCACATTTTGTTTATCCATTCATCAGCTGATGAACTTTTGGGTTCTTTCCACTTTGGGGCTGTTAGGAACAATGCTACTATGAGCATTCCAATGGACGTCTCTATATGGACAAGTTTTTTTCCTTTCTTTGGGGTTTATACCCAGCAATAGAATTGCTCAGTTCAGTTCAGTCACTCAGTCATGTCCAACTATTGGCGACCCCATGGACTGCAGCATGGCAGGCCTCCCTGTCCATCACCAACTTCTGGAACTTGCTCAAACTCATGTCCCTCACATCGGTGAGGCCATCCAGCCATCTCATCCTCTGTCATCCCCTTCTCCTCCTTCCTTCAATCTCTCCCAGCATCAGGGTCTTTTCCAGGGAGTCAGTTCTTCACATCAGGTAGCCAAAGTATTGGAGTTTCAGCTTCAGCATGAATCCTTCCAATGAATATTCAGGGATGATTTCCTATAGGATTAACTGCTTGGATCTCCTTGCAGTCCAAGGGACCCTCAAGAGTCTTCTCCAACACCACAGTGCAAAAGCATCAATTCTTTGGCATTCAGCTTTCTTCATAGTCCTGCTCTCACATCCATACATGACTACTGGAAAAACCATAGCTTTGATTAGATGGACCTTTGTTGGCAAAGTAATGTCTCTGCTTTTAATATGCTGTCTAAGTTGGTCATAGCTTTTCTTCCAAGGAGCAAGTGTCTTTTCCTTTCATGGCTGCAGTCACCATCGGCAGTGATTTTGGAGCCCATTATATCTACTACTGTGGGGAAGAATCCCTTAAAAGAAATGGAGTAGCACATAGTCAACAAAAGAATATGAAATGCAGTACTTGGGTGCAATCTCAAAAATGACAGAATGATCTCTGTTTGTTTCCAAGACAAACCATTAAATATCACAGTAATCTAAGTTGTATGCCCCAACCACTAATGCTGAAGTTGAACAGTTTCTATGAAGACCTACAAGACCTTATAGAACTAACACCCAGAAAAGATGTCATTTTCATTATAGGGGACTGGAATGCAAAAGTAGGAAGTCAAGAGATAACTGGAATAATAGGCAAATTTGGCCTTGGAGTACAAAATGAAGTAGGGCAAAGGCTAATAGAGTTTTGCCAAGAGAACACACTGATCATAGGAAACACCCTCTTCCAACAACACAAGAGAAGACTCTACACATGGATATCACCAGATGGTCAATACAGAAATCAGATTGATTATATTCTTTGCAGCCACAGATGGAGAAGCTCTATACAGTCACCAAAACAAGAGCAGGAGCTGACTGTGGCTCAGATCATGAACTCCTTATTGCAAAATTCAGACTTAAAATTCAGAATTGCTGAGTCATGTGGTAAATTTATGTTTAGCTTTTTACAAAATTAGCTGTTTGCAAAGTGACTGTGTATCTTGCATTCCTACTAGCAATGTATGACTGACTGTTCTAGTCCCTCCATATCCTCTTCAACACTTGTTATTTTCAGAATACAGTGCTTCTTCAAAATAAATCTGTATAATATCACTGTAAACACATATTATCAACCTTCATGTTCAGTGTACTAGGAACTAGAAGGATTGTGTATAATATGGTGAAGTAACTGTTTCTCAAACGTTTGCTTTCTCTCTCCAAAAGAATAAGTTTTATAACTAAAATATGAGAAATAAATACATGTGCATTTCTGAAAATGGCATTAAACATATTTATTATAAGTAATAAGTTCCAGTTCACAGGTGGCTCAGTGGTAAAGAATCTGCCTGCTAATGCAGGACATGAAAGAGACTCGGGTTCAGTCGCTGGGTTGGAAAGATCCCCTGGAGGAGGAAATGGCAACCCACTCCAGTATTCTTGCCTGGAAAATTCCATGGACAGAGGAGCCTGCCGGGCTACAGTTCATAGTATCACAAAGAAGCAAATACAACTGAGCACATGACAAGTTCCAACTTGGTTTCTTGAAGAAATGAAAGAAGCAAAGCACCATATTTTTTCTCTATTTAAAAACAATTCTTGGTATCTTTTAAGCATTAATGAATATCATAAAGCTTGTGAACTAAACCTATTCTGCATGGAATGAAAGATTTTACACAAAATTCTGCTTATTTGGAAAAGTCAAACTGCCTGCATCTTGGTTCTGTGAGGCACGAGGAGGCAGTGCCAGGTTGAGTCAGTCCTTTATAGGAAGTGCCTAGCCAGCACACAGTAGGCGGCTTGAGAATGGGTTATTCTCTGGGTCTTCTTTACCTGGGTTTTCCTTGAAGGGACTCTATAGGCTAGAAAGGGAAAGCTACCACACGCATCAGCAAGATTCTGTGTCTGTAGCCACCATTCTTGGTGTATCAGAATTGAGCCAAAGGCCAGACCCAAGCTGCTGCCTCTAGGAAGATTCTCAATGCATCAGAGCTATCCAGACACCTTTCAAGTGTAGCTGGTGTGTCTAACAACTGCTCTCCTGTCTCAGGGTCTCCTGTACTGCTTTTCTTTAAATTGAAGTTTTCCTTAACAGCATTCTGTTCATAGTTTCCTTTGCTCCAACTTCTGGTCCATTTTCCCATCATACTGATGGGAAATGATCATACTGATATTATGAAGAAATAGTCATCTGTGTTAAAACTGGAAAACGTAAGCAGCTATCTACCTCTCTTCTTTTTTGCTGAAGAAATATTTACCTGATGAATCTTTCTATAATATACAAAGCCTGGGTGGTAATATAAAATATAGAAATATTTAAATTTTCATGAGTTTTCCATGAATTCTATGAATACAACATCCATTTTTTAATATTATTTTGTAATATTAAAAGTTTCTGTCTTTATACTGGCTCTGAAGCTCATACAGGATTTAGTACTTATGAAATGGGTTTAGAGAAAACGTACTTTAGTATATTTATAACTTGGACTGGGATTATCTTCAGTGATTTGAAGGAGTTCTTTGTAATGAGCGTAAGGTAAAAAATGAAAATGTCATATAGCCCAAAGAAATGACACTCACGTTACCACAAAAGGCCTTCAGCTCTCGTGTGGATTAGTATTCTGCATCCATACAAAGGAACATTCCCTCCTTCTTCTATCAAGCTGTCGTTAACAACTTCAAGGCAAAGTAGACAAAAATAATGTTGTAAAAAGAGATATCATTGATTATAAATGATCAGTTTCATTATTCTATGCCAACAATTAAAAAGGCATTTGATGCGTTTGTAGAAGTCTTTACATCCTGACAGCTTCATTTCCTTTTCTTATTTTTTTTTTAAATGAAGCAGTACTTGGATTTTTTAATGATATGTTTCTTTTAGTCCATTTTTTTTAGTTACAATTGATTGCAGTTGTTTGTATTTTGTAAATATGGTGACAAGCTTTGTGTTTCACTGAAGAACTGTGACATTCAAAATTTGGTTTCATTAGCAAACCTGGAAAAGTGATAGAGACACTTTGAGTAGGCATTTCAATAAATTCTCAGTGCACTGAGTTCATACATCAAGAATCGGTTTAATTTATCCACATGAAGCTAGGCTGATTGCAACCGACGCACTCATGAAACATTAATAAAGCACTGTGTTCAGTTCTAACATGATTATAATCTGACCTCCTCACAAAGGGCAGAAATAGAAAGTATCTCTGATAACATTACCCTAATGCTGGGTTCATCAATCATAATCTGCCCTTTCTTAAAATTTGTTTTAGAAGAAGGGCTTCCATGGATGTGCACTGCTAATCTCCCCAGCCCTCCACTCAGTGTGTTCCTGGTTGTCTGCAGAGCAGGCGCGGTGCACTGAGGCAGAGAGCACAATGCCATGGCGTTCTCCTTTGAATGTATTACATCCTTTATAAAGTGTCTTTTGTAATAGGTGAAAATCGGCATTTAGGGTATATTGTACCTTGCTCAAAGATGAAGTTTAGCAAATAGCGTAACATAAGAATTACTGGCAGTCTTGAAAAATAGATAGGGCTTCCCTAGTGGCTCAGTCAGTTAAGAATCCGCCTGCAATGCAGAACACCCAGGCTCAACCCCCCTGGGTCAGAAAGATCCCCTGGAGAAAGGAATGGTAACCCACTCCAGTATTCTTGCCTGGGAAACCCCATGAACAGAGGAATCTGGCGGAACCTACAGTCCATGGGTTCCAAAGAGTCGGACATGATTTAGTGACTAAATCAGCACCATTGTGTTAGGTACATTGTGTGTGAGTGCCCGCCCTGCCACCTGTTAGCCAGGACACTCTGGACGAATAGGGTATCCTTATCCCTCGGAGCTTTAGAGCATCCTTATCTCTGAGAACTGGGGGTTTGCGGGTCATGTAACCTTTGTTGAGAACCAGCTCTGAACAAGGATGGAAAACACAGAGAAGATGTGCTCATGAATCGTACTCTAAATCAAGCTAGAGTAAAGCCTGATTTAGGGATCCCTTCATTTACCCCAGTCTTCACACTGCCCTGGGCTCTGGAGCCATAAGTGTGACCAGCAGAGCCAGTGGCCATTCAGAAGGTCACCCTCTAGCTAGGAACCCACACGAGTAAACAGACAGGCTCAGTCAGCGCTCAGTCAGCAGGTAACTTCTGAGAGCTCCAGGTGCTATTTTGCGTGTTTGGGGTATAGTACCAATGAACAGAGAGAGATCTCTGCCCTCATAGAGCTTACTCTCGATCAAAGAGAGATGGACCATAAACAGAAATTAATAAGTAAGGTACCTGGTGTTTTAGCAGGTGATCAGTACTGTGGAAAAAAAGAAGTAGCGCAAGGCACAGGGATCACAAATATGGAAGTGGATGTCAGATTTTACCTGTGTTCTGAGAGGATCTCTCAGGCTGCAGTTATGGGAATGAATTCTTCAGGCACAGGGTAGCATCAGGCACATCTGTTGGAGGTACTGGGAGCGGGGATGGTGACTTGGGCCAGCACAGTAGCCGTGAAGGTAGAAAGAAACTGATCAGCTCTGGAGAATTTTTAAGTTAGAGCCAACAGTTTCCCTCTGCAACTTCCTTGCAGTGGCCATTTTCCTTCAGATTTCTCTAGTCTCACAGAGTCAGATAAAGAAAGGTTGGGAGCCAGGTGTACAGAGTCATAATGGCTAGAGCAGCGAAGAGAGAGCCACCGCATTTTGGTGCTCCTTTCTAGGATGAGGGGAAGGGGAGAATGGGCCGGGGTGGGGGGGGGGGGCGGGGTTAGTGCCTATCAGGTTTAACAGAAATTTGAGCATCAGGAAAAGCCCAAGTCAACATGTTTATCTTCTACCAAACTGTGATCGTTTTTAAGTACATGCCTTACTTATCCATCTGTATATCCTTCAAGGCTGGCGCCTGGCATGCAGTAGGTGGGCTGTAGGTTGGGACCTGGCTCACTTTGATTATTTGCGTTTCAGTGGGATGTGCTGGAGGTCAGAGATCTTGCCTTGTTTGTTGAAGTCTCCCTGGGGACACTTCCTGTTACATAAGAGGTGCTCCATATGGAATGAATAAATGATGAATGAATGAATGGTCCCCCTGGTTGAGATCTTCTTCCTTCAGATGCCCTTACAGTTCACTTCCTCCTTGTAGTCCTTAATTGTCACAAACTCAAGGACACTTTCTATGACTACCTGCTCTAAATCAGCAATCCGCTTCCCATCCATACATATCTCTTGACTTTCTTTTTCCCTTAACATTTATCACCTCTCGACATACACTCCATCTCACTAATAATCTTGGGCTTAGTCAGTCTCTCTCTGACAAGGATTTTGGCTCTAATCCTAAGATCTGCAGTAATGTCTGGCACATCGCAGATCATCAATCAGTATTTGTTGAATGAGTGAATGAATTTCTTTCCCACTCACCCTCACTTCCTGACATTCCTTCCTTCTTTTGGTGACCAACACATCTTTCCCATAGTTTAAATAATCACCCGATAAATATTTATTATTTAATGCTGATTAGGAGCTATAGGAAATGGAATAGAAGTATTAGACACAGTCTCTACATTCCAAATGCTTTGATTCTAATTGAGGATGTAGTGCGTGCGGCCTGTTTGAAACAATTAAGTGTTAATCAGTAATAACCCCATTCCTTTGTCTAGCACTTTACAATTTATATGCAAATTGATTTTCACAAGTAAATTTGTATACATTATTTACTACATTAAACAAGAGGGTACTCATGATAAGTGTCATAAAAATTCATAAAAGACTTCATAGACTGAGGTGGAGAACTCAGAAAATGAACATTGGACTTGAGTGAGGATGTCTCGGACTTGAAAAAGCAGCAGCAGGATGAAATGCTTTCATGTTAAGGGGAAAGGATCAACAGAGGTTCAGAGGTCATACCAGCTGCTATGTGCCCAGGGCTGTAAATTATGCTGCTGGAGCCAAGGATTTGTATCTAGAAGCCTAAAGAAATAGTGGGAGAGGGTGGGATCAAGGTTTGAAAGGTCTTAGGGGTCAGGGAAAGTTTACACTGAATGTGTTTTGCTAGGAGGAGCCTTGGAAGATTTGAAATCAAGAATGACAGTAAGAGCTGATAGTTTCAGAAATCTGTTCTGCCAGCAGGGTGCAGGACCTGGAGTGGAGGAGGAGGTCAGAGGCTGACAGTAGCCCATGTGGAGAGCAGTGAGAGCTCAGGCTAGGACCATGCTAGCAGGAATGGAAAATAATGCAGTGCATTATACACCCAGAAAGCAATCAAGTAAGAGAATAATTTAAGCCCTCCAAAATAAACATTTAAAACAAACTCATCGCTTCATGGCAAATGGAAGGAAGAAAAGTGGAAACAGTGGCAAAGTTTATTTTCTTGGGCTTCAAAAGCACTGCCGACGATGACTGCAGCCATGAAACTAAAAAACAGTTGCTCATTGGAAGGAGAGCTATGACATACCTAGACAGCATATTAAAAAGCAGAGATATCACTTTGCCGACAGAGGTCCATATCGTCAAAGCTATGGTTTTTCCAGTAGTCATCTACAGATGTGAAAGTTGGATCATAAAGAAAGCCGAACGCTGAAGAATTGATGCTTTCAAATTGTGTAGGAGAAGACTTGAGAGTCCCTTGGACAGCATTGAGATCAAACCAGTCAATCCTAAAGGATATCAATCCTGAATATTCATTGGAAGGACTGATGCCGAAGTTCCAATACTTTGGTCACCTGATGCAAAGACCCAACTCATTGGAAAAGACCCTGATGCTAGGAAAGATTGAAGGCAAAAGGAGAAGGGGGTGGCAGAGGATGAGATTGTTAAATAGCATCACCGACTCAATGGACGTGAATTTGAGCAAACTGAGAGACAATGGACAGGGAAGCCTGGAATGCTGCAGTCCATGGAGTCTCAAAGACCTGGACATGATTTAGCAATTGAACAGATGTTATGTTTATTTAAAATAATTACAGTCCCTGGTTTCAGAACTAAGATCCTGCAAGCTGCATGGTGCAGCCAAAAAATAAATAAGTCTTTCGCTATGTCATTACTATAACTTCAATTTAATCATGAAGAGAAGCCAGCATAGACACTACAGAAGAAGTAGCAATATGAATTTGTCGTTGTCCACTAGTATATATGCAACTCTATCTGGTTAGATTTTCCAGCATCAGAAGCAGATTTTTGAGGCAATACAAGAAAGGGCTTGGAAATGTTCCTCTTCTAGTCTAGAAGAAGAAATAGAAATTCGATATTCTTAAATAGAAGAATTCTGAAGAAAATAACATTCTCTCCTCACAGTTAATTCCACTAGCCTCGTTTCCTTTTTCATAAGTTTCTGAACTGCTTTGTCCTAAACCTACCAGAGAAAGAATTCTGTGCAATCTAATATCCACGGGACAATATGGAAATTAGAATTAGGTAACTATTATTCATCTAAGAGATATCCTCTCTGGTTCAAATCTCACTCTTTATTTCCTTCCTCTCAGATCCCCAGGGTAGAATTATGGATTGGGAATTGGTTTATCTGGGCTTAAAGCAATTGCTTCTGCTTTTAGATATGCAAGGAGAGAGTAAAACAAGCTATTAAGACCATTATAACCCTAATAGCTTAGTAATCAAGTATTTCTTTCTGTTTTTCAATTGTGTTTGCAATAAAATCTTGTTTCAAAGTCCAAAATAGGTTCATGCATGAAAACACAGTTCTAAAGAGAACAAATAAGTAGATATAGCATGTATTTACTAACAGATTAATACTGTTCAAAGTTTAGTTAATCTCAGTGTCAGGCTTCAACTTTAGATAGGTCTTTATGCTTTAATTATGTGATATCTAAAATTCAGTTCTTAGATACACATTTGATTTAGAACCAGACTTAACTTTTAAGTGTTTTGACTGGATTTTCTTTTCTTTTTCTTGCAGTGATTAGCAAGACAATCTATAAGACCGTCTGTTTAATCTGTTACCTGATTATTCCTTTGTCATTTAATTTTATAACCCCCCCCAAAAAAAAACCTGAGGCGAAATTAGTTATTGTTTCTTTATTAATTGACTCAACTATCTAATGTATAGAATAGGGTAAGTAAGTACAGGCATAGAATTTTTTAATGTAATTAAAGATTTTTGTAGAGAGCCATGAGATAATAAGTTTGAAAACTGAGATGAAATGGATAAATATAAGGAAAAATATCACATGTCAAAATTGGCACCAGAAGACCTTACAAACCTTAAAGAAATTTAAATAGTAAATCTTTCCAGCCCCCAGAATATCCAAGGCCATATTATTTTATAGGTGAATTCTACCAAATTTTTAAGAGATAAAGAATTCCTTTCTTAGGCAGATTATTCTGTTGCAGGAAAGGGGGACCCCTTTCAGGGCCCGAAACTGGGCTCTTGTCTAACACTCGGAAATGAATTGTCCGAGGAGACACATGTGCTGACAAAGCAAGAGATTTTTTGGGGAAAGGGCACCTGGGTGGAGAGCAGTAGGGTAAGGGAACCCAGGAGAACAGCTCTGCCGCGTGGCTCGCAGTCTAGGGTTTTATGGTGATGGGATTAGTTTCTGCGTGGTCTTTGGCCAATCATTCTAATTCAGAGTCTTTCCTGGTGGCTCACGCATTTTTCAGCCAAGATGGATGCTAGTGAGAGGGATTCTGGAAAGTGGACGGACTCGTGGTGTCTCCTTTTGACCTTTCCCAAACTCTTCTGGTTGGTGGTGGCTTATTAGTTCTGTATTCCTTACCAGGATCTCCTGTCATAAAACAACTCATGCGAATGGTTACTAAAGGGCCGTTTCAGTCAGTGTTCTTCCCCTAACAATTCTAGAAAACATAACAAGCCATTCAGCTCATTTTATGAGACTACTGGGATCTTGATTCCAAAGTAGTTAAAGGGAAGGAAAGGAAAAAATTAATAGGGCTGATTCATGTATGGATATAAGTGTGAAAACTATGGGTAATAATATCATTCTAAGTAATAATAATCTAAAACCCAGTAACTCTAAATCTATGTTAAATGTGTGTGTGTGCATTGACCCTTTTTTTTTTTTGCATTGACCCTTTTAAGATCAGAGAAAAGATAGTGATATCCCATGTCACCACTGTTTAATATAGTTCTCAAAGTTGAAAACAATTCTATAAGAAAAAATAAAGATATTAACTAGTAAGAGTCACCAGGAACATGATCAACTTATAGACATCAATATCATTTTACTACATCATCTATAACTGAGTTTAAAATATAATTTTTAAAATATTATAATTGTATCAAAATTTACAAACTTCCTGGGAATTAACTTAACCAGAGTTACCCATGTCCTTTATGTTGTGGTCTATGCGCGGGTTGGAAAAGAATTTCCAGACACGAAACAGAATGAGAGGGAATAAAGTTTATTAAAGTGGAAGATGCTGTTGGAACAGCCAGCTAGCTCAAGGGAGAGCCAACGTTGAACAGGTGTCCTTAGTCCATTTTTAGAGCCAGGGTACAAGGGAGCAGGATAGGGGTCTTGAGGATCATGTGCTGATTGTATGAGGCACGTATACTGGGTGGGGGAAGACTAAGGCAAATACCTTCTCCCTATGGTGTAGGGTGATGGACAGGGAGGCCTGGCGTGCTGCGGTTCATGGGGTCGCAGAGAGTTGGACACAACTGAGCGACTGAACTGAACTGAACTGATGGGGTAGGAAGGGAGACAGGTTATACTGCTCAGGAGGACTTGAAATTCATTAATAGTTAACAGCATGGGGAGGGAAGGATGATAGGGTCTGGTTTTTTCCATTCCTACATCCCAAGGCCCTCCTTGGTTTGTTTTTGTTTTTGTTTCTGTTTTTTTGTCCTTGGAACACCACACTTTATAGAGAAAATACTAACTTCTGTATGTAACAAAGTACTTAGAAAATTATCTGTTTAAATAAAGAGACATTCTGAGACCATGGATGGGAAAACCTAGTCTCGATTTTCTCAGATTAACCTATAAATTTATCATAATCCCAATCAAAATTATTTTGATGTATCTATACACTTATTGTGAAAGTTACAAGAAAGAATTGTTGTTGCTTAGTCACTAAGTCATGTCTGACTCTTTTATTACTCCATGGAAATAGCCCTCCAGGCTCCTTCTGTCCATGGGGTTTCCCAGGCAAGAATACTGGAGTGGATCACCATTTCCTTCTTCAGGGGATCTTCCCGACCAGGGATTGAACCCAGGTCTCCTGCATTGGCAGGTGTATTCTTTACCACTGAGCCACCAGTAAAGCCCACAGGGAGGAATAAAGGTCCACAAATAGCTTAGCAGGCTCTTAAAAGAATGAATCTACCAGATATTAAGATATCTAAGACATAAAGATAAATTAAGATAACAGTAGAACTAAAAGGTTCAAAGAGCTGGGGACACACACATGTCTAGACAGATAAATGTCAGGGTGGGAACATAGGTGGGTAGATGATAGATAGAAGAGGGAAAAAGCAAAAGGGAAGAAGGGTTGTATTGCTTTTTCTATTAGGAAGAATATTATATTAACTAAACAACAGAAGTTTTATATCTTTGTTTCAAATATACAAGCATTAAAGATGACAGTGCACATTGCTTAAGAAAAGTGTGTTTGTTTAATAGATGGTATTGGAAAAACTGACTTACTATAGTAACAAAAATTATACTGGATCTCTACAGCATATTAAAAAGCAGAGACATTACTTTGCCAACAAAGTCTGTCTAGTCTAAAGCTATGGTTTTTCCAGTTTTATGGTTTTTTCACGTATGGATGTGAGAGTTGAACTGTAAAGAAAGCTGAGTGCCAAAGAATTGATGCTTTTGAACTGTGATGTTGGAGACGACTCTTGAGAGTTCCTTGGACTGCAAGGAGATCCAACCAGTCCATCCTAAAGGAAATCAGTCCTGAATATTCATTGGAAGGACTGATGCTGAGGCTGAAACTCCAATACTTTGGCCCCCAGATGCAAAGAGCTGACTTGTTGGAAAAGACCCTGATGCTGGGAAAGATTGAAGGAAGGAGGAGAAGGGGACAACAAAGGATGAGATGGTTGGATGACATCATCGACTCAATGGACATGAGTTTGAGCAAGCTCCGGGAGTTGGTGATGGACAGGGAAGCCTGGCATGCTTCAGTCTACAGGGTTGCAAAGAGTTGGACACCACTGAGCAACTGAACTGAACTGATCTAATGCCACATATAGTGAAATTGAACTCTAGATAGATTAAAGGCCAGTATGTGAAAAGTAGGGCTTCCCAGGCTACCCTAATGGTAAAGAACCCACCTACCAACTCAGGTAGATGTAAGAGACACAGGTTCAGTCCCTGGGTTGAGAAGATCCCCTGAAGGAGAACACGTCTACCCACTCCAATATTCTTGCCTGGAGAATTTCATGTACAGAGGAGCCTGGCAGGCTGCAGTCCATACGGTTGCAGAGTTGGACATGACTGAAGCAACTTATTGCATGCATGCATGCATATGAAAAGTAAAACCATAAATATAACACAGCTGACACATCAGAATATAGAAAGTTATTTTAGTTACTTTAAAACAAAATCCCAAGATCATAAACATAAAGAAAAAAGGTTTGTTGTTTCCAAATTAAGAATTTCTATTCAACAAAGAACAACATGGATAAAGTTAACAGACATGTGACCTTTGGGAGAATGCATTGCAAAATTTGATGCCAACAAACTACTACCTGAAATATATAAAGAATTTCTGGAAAAAAAAAAACGTAAAGACAGGAACTTTCAGAAAAGAATGGGCAAAAAGCATGAACAGAAAATGTACTGAAGAGGAAACCCAAATGGCTGACAGCATATTAAAAAACATGTCAAACCCCTCAGTAATCAGAGGAAAACAAATTGTAACAGCAGTGAGATACTGTTCTGAATCTGTAACACAGGCTAATATTAAGCTCCTGGACAATCCCAGTTGTCAGTGGGGATGTGGCCATGTAGACACACCTTCATGCACTGCTTGAGGGAGTGGACAGAAACAGCCAATCTACACTGATGACTCAGACTCAGTTTATGCATATCTAGTGCAGGGATGTATCAGTCCTGCTCCAGCTTATGAGTCCCAAGAAATTCTCATAAAGAGTCAGACAGGGATGCAGGAGTGGGCGTTCGTCACAGAGCATTGTGTCACAGCACATTGGAGGCAGTCTAGTGTTCACTGCTGGGGAAGTTCTGAGCAGCCCCTGAAAACAGTGGATTCGCTATGCCTAGCCACACAGCTAGATCCTAAAAAACAAGGCTAAGTGAAGAAAGTAAGAAACAATGAAATCTGTAACCCCACTCCATTTTTGTGAGTCAAAAATACACACCAAAAAAATGTTTGTGTGTAAAAAAATGTAAAAAAAAAAATTACGTGTATAATGTTTTATAAAGACACATGCAAACAAAAGGAGAAACATTAAACACTTTATAGCATTGCCCATGGCAGAGGAAAATGAAAGAAGCAGTTGGAGATGCTAAATAAATGTTTTAAAACTCAAATTAGGGAACAGTGATCATTGCTTTCACCCCTCATAGTTGCATTAGGCATGTAGTTCAATAATTTTTTTATTCAAATGCAGTAAATTTCATTGACCCTTTCTTCCAAATATGTCTAGTAGTCTCTACAAGATTGATTTGAAATGGTCACTGCTGAGCTAATTATGTAATTACGTTGGTAAGATCTTCCTTTAAAGAATTTCACTACTGTTTGACTTCCAGTGAACAGATTTGTGCAATAGCTACTCTATAATGAACCTCCATTTATTCGTTTTTTTTTCTTCCTTTCATTTATTGCACATGCACTGAATAATTACTGTCTTCTCATTTATACAAATTGACCAAACCAATGTGATAGACATAATCATTATGGGATTGTAACCAATGTATCTTTTGTATTTTCGTCCCTTTTCTTGTTCTCTAGTCCGAACTATTTTGTCCAGTGAGATACAGAGAATAGAAATTCAGTTTAGTTTTAGTATGAAAGCTATCCTTTTAAAATATCTGTTTATATTTCTGAATGAGAAACATTCATAATCACTGGTATAAACAAAATGCCAAAATTTTTGAAATAAATAAAAAGGGAGTTTGATGGGAATAGGTTACTAGTTAAATGTGATCCAGGATCCACCTGCCAATGCAGGAGACACCAGTTTGATCCCTGATCCAAGACGATCCCAAATGCCTCAGAGCAACTAAGCCTGGGCACCGCTACTACTGAACCTGTGCTCTAGAGCCCGGGAGCCAGAACTGCTGAAGCCCACACGCCCTAGAGCCCGTGCTTGGCGACAGGAGAAGCCACCACAGTGAGAAGTCCACTCATCATAACTAGAGGGTAGCACCCCCTCGCTGCCACTGGAGAAAAGGCCACACAGCAACAAAGACCCAGCACAGCCAAAATAAGTAAATAAATAAACTATTTTTTAAAAACGTGATCACAGGAAAAGTTGAAAAGTATCATTCAGATATTTTTTAGATTAAAAAAATGAAATATAATTATCAAAGGGCTAATTTAAGAAACCATTTATTAATTGAATTCCAAGCTGGTTTCAACGCCTTCGAAATCAGGGGGCATGCAGCCAAAGAATGACTTCATTCACATATTTAGTTACAGCTGTAATTGCAAAAATTGTTTTCTGTGGCTTTGCATAGTTGAAATTTAAGAAGGTAGTGCTACAGCTTTTTCCTCATGTTGCTGAAATCGGTGTGCCCTTCAAATCAGTAAGAAGCTGATGATGAGCGAGGGTGGGAGGTGAGAGGCATAGTGAGCCACACTGTGATGGCCACTGCTCTACTACGGCTGCGACAGGGCTGCATGCCTACCTACCAGGGCACCTCTGTGACGCTTGGATGGCTTCTCAGGAAATGAAAAGGCCTCTTTTTTTTTCCTGACTCTTTCTGGAAGTTTCTTATCGTCCCTAACTCTCAGTAATTTGCATTCATTTCCCACTGGCTAGCAAATACCCCAAATTACCCAGCGGTTCCTAAACAGTATAATAGCAGAGTTAACTCATATCAGGTCATTCCCTTTTAGTAATGTAGACGTAAATTTGAAGACTTTGGGCAGGAAAGTAAATATATATCAAAGTTTCTAATTAAATTGTTTACTTTGAAACTAATGGTTAAAAATTAAAAATGAAATTATTATGCATGGCACTAAAACAGGCAATTCAAATTCCTTTTAAACATGAATGTGTCTTTTTAAAGAAATCTATTTAATGTTAAAATTTATATCACATATTCAGTTAAGTCAAGAGTATGTTTAATAGTTAAAAAGAAAATTTTCTTTTAGGTCTGTGTTTTATTAGAGATTATACTTTGTCATTTCTAAGAATAGGTCTGACACATAGAGGTGAAATACAGGAGGGCAAAGAATGAATTCTACTTATTTATATAGAATATTTCAAGTTAAGAATGGAGATTTACTAAATTTTCATGGTCTCTTTATCTCTTTCCTGACTGATTCAGGCCCTGGAAAGTGAATTTGTTTCTTGCCAACTCCATCAGTGGATTGACCTTGTATTTGGATACAAGCAGAGAGGACCGGAAGCAGTCCGGGCTCTGAATGTTTTTCATTACCTAACCTATGAAGGCTCTGTGAACCTGGACAGTATCACTGACCCTGTGCTGAGGGAGGTAGGTAATAAGTTGGATATGATTCTGAAAATTTCTGCCGCCCTTCAACACAAACTTGGCTTTCCATCTCCTGCATAAATCTCCTTCCAATGTAAATTTTATAAAACATAGATTTCAAGTTCTTGACAAATGTGGAAAAGTGAGTGTTGTATGTCAAAACAAGTAATGAGGCTACCATGTAGTTCCTTTCTGAAATGCAGACATACACAGTGCACTTTAGTATCCCTCTTTTATTTTATTTCAGCGTCTTCATTGAAATGCTTAATGCCTTATGTGTTATAAATTAAAGAAACCTCTGCAGTCCATGGGGTTGCTGAGGGTCAGACATGACTGAGCGACTTCACTTTCACTTTTCATTTTCATGCATTGGAGAAGGAAATGGCAACCCACTCCAGTGTTCTTGCCTGGAGAATTCCAGGGACGGGGGAGCCTGGTGGGCTGCTGTCTATGGGATCACACAGAGTCGGACATGACTGATGCAACTTAGCAGCAGCAGCAGCAGCATTGAATATTTAAATATGAATAGTTCACATTAAAATAACCTGCCAATACCTATTTTTTTTTAATAAAAGCAGAACTACAGCCTGCTAGACGAAATACTCAAAAAATGCATCAGTAAAATAGATGAGATTATAGTATGTTATTCCTGCACATTCTCAACCTGAAATTTTATAGCTAACAGTTGGGAATTATATGCTATAGTTTGTGTATAAGTATATTTTATGAAAATATTCATAAAATATATTATTTAAATCACTTGTACGTTGCACAAAATTATTTCAGATAGGTGTAAAGAGTGAAGATGCAACAGCTGCTAGATGAGTCTTGCTTCAAGGAAGCTGTATCTCAGTCTTCCATTCTACCAGATATCTGCCATCTGCTCTATGCAAAACAAGCAATCATTTCTACATTTCCAGTCACTAGGATGCTTTTTTATTTTTTTATTTTTTAATTTTAGAGGTGGAAAACTCATAGATTTGGGAAATAAAGCTCTAAAAGAAAAATTTGCATCCATAAAGTTATTTCTTACAGACTTCTATAAAGACAAAATGACTCTATTTGTATGGCTTCAAGCAGAGAAGAGGAGAGGGAAGGGAAGAGCCTCATGCTCCTTGATCATTGAGCCCTTGGGGCTAAATATTTGGAGAACACATTGCAAGCATATTATTAGGTGTAGTGTTCTACCATGTTGTATGCACAAGGAAATGGAATTATTGCCTGAAGCTGGAAGAAGGAGATAGGGACAGAGAAGGGATGAGTGAGAAAAGAGCCAGATACTTGAACATTTGTAGGTGAAATAAGGGATTTTGTCTACAAAATAATCTGATTAGTTTGTTCACAACTGGGAATTCTAATTCTGAGCTTAATTATTCTCTTAATAATGTACCCTTAACATATACTCAGTGCTATAAATACCTTACCACTATATTTTCTTTTCAGAACCAGTACCTTTAGAATCAGAAAAAGAAGAGAATTACAGTAGCTTATCCTTTTATGGCAAGACCAACTCCAGATTGTTTATTGACTTTTAAATATCATAAACATTTTTGCTCCTGAATATCTTAGTGTACATTCCACCCATTATAATATGCTGTCCTTAAGTTGCAAGTTGATCATCTTGAGCAAAATAAAAATATTTTAAGCATATTGTGCATAATGAAAGAACATAGCAGCATTAAAATTGACTGAAAATAGCAGATCTTTCCAACTTAAATTGAAGAAGGAAATGGCAAACCTCTCCAGTATTCTCACTGGGAAAATCCTACAGACAGAGGAGCCTAGCAGGCCCCAGTCTATAGGGTCGAAAAGAGTTAGACACAACTGAGTGACTGAGCATATTTAAATGAGAACAAAGAGATAAATGAGAAAAGGAAAAGGAAATGGAATTAGGATTGAGACTTTTTAAATGTGGATATAGTGTTTATTACTTGAATTCTATAAAAATACCTGCTACTACAAGGTAACACTCCTTTGCTTTGGACAGTAAAAAAAAAAAAAAAAAAAAAAACTGTATAGAATTGTCAAACTGTAGAAAATCTCCATGAAACATTACATGAAAGAGAGTAATTTAAAAAATTAAAAAATAGGTTGGGAAGGGGTTCCAGCTTTCCCAGTCTGAGGGCATAGTTGCTGAACACTGAGGTTCCATTAGAGAAGCTCCCAGAGTCACTCAGTGCCATGTATGTCCTCCCTACCTAAGCCCCTCGCCCACCTCTCTCACCGAAAAACTTTTCTGTCAGTTCTTAAAATACTAGGTGAGAGAGCATGTACTTGGAACACTGTTACCTTACTTCCGCCGGGCAGCACGGGCTCACACACACACTAGCAGAGCACTGGCCCTGACCCACCCAGTGTTTTGTGGTTTAGATGCTAAGTCATGTCCAACTCTTTGAGACCCCATGGACTGTAGCCCACCAGGCTTCTCTGCCTATGGGATTTTCCAGACAAGATTATTGGAGTGGGTTGCCATGCTCTCCTTCAGGGGATCCTCCTGACTCAGGGATCGAACCCATGTTTCCTATGTCTCCAGCATTGGCAGGCAGATTATTTACTCACTGAGCCACCTGGGAAGCCCATCCTACCCAGAGGCCCTGTGTCAAATCAAGATAGCTTTATCTCTTTAAGACCACTAGGGAAGCACTTAGGACATTGCAGATATGACAGATGAAATGACCTTGCAAGGAATAGGAGTTAATTGCCCCCTCCACATTCCCCATGCTCACCTCCTTTACTTCACAACTAACATATTTCCACAAAATAAATTCTGTATTAATATTTAAGAAACTACAAAGATGAGAACCTGCCTGAATCCTGTGAGCTTTCTAATGTGGCCAAGTCATTTAGTGTTCTTCCACTTCCATTGCTTTGTCCATAAAGAAGGGATAATACCAAACATATGTTTGCCAGCATAAAAGCATCTAGCGTCTATTGTCACAAGAAAGAACCCTGTGGATAGGTGGAACAGAGTATAGTATCATCATTATTTGGTGGTCATTTTTGCCCCTATGCAGTGAGGAGGCTCTCTGCAGGGCACACTGCCTTCCATCAAAACATCAACATCGAGTTCCAGGAGGTCTGCTCTGTGATGCTGTGATTTGAGAGAGTTGCTCTATACCTAAATGATCAGACAAAGGCTTTTGGGGAAAGTAGTGTTCAAAACGTTGAGCCTTTTATTGAGTTCATTGCATTCCTTTTATTTGATAAAGTTTATCTTGAAGTGAAGTAAAAAGTGAAATGAAGTCGCTCAGTCGTGTCCAACTCTTTGCGACCCCATGGACTGTAGCCCACCAGGCTCCTCCATCCATGGAATTTTCCAGGCAAGAGTACTGGAGTGGGTTGCCATTTCCTTCTCCAGGGGATCTTCCTGACCCAGGGATCAAACCTGGGTCTCCCACGTTGCAGGCAGATGCTTTACTGTCTGAGCCACCAGGGAAGCCCCAAAGTTCATTTCAGTATTTTTAAATATGAAATCACTCTATTTCACAAAGATAAAACCAAAAGAAAGTGGCAGTTATCTTACACTAAGCTCCAACTAGCCTAAAGAAGATAATTTTTAATGCCTTAACAAATGCTGATTTAAAGGAGAAATTTAATATACAAAAATCTACATATGTCCCTTTTGTAAAAGAGAATAGAAAAGATACACACACACACACACACACACACACACACATATATATACATCTACAGTCTACCTAGAACTTTGAAGTTAGGGCTAAAATTTGAAAAATGTCTTAAGATTATTGATTCATTCTTCCTTGACAGGTGAAATCATGAAGCAGCACTAACCACAGCAATTATAGCATTAAAATGTCAAGAAATTAGAGGTCAGAATAACAGATAATTTTCTTCTCTATGTCAGATTTAAAATTGACATTCTTTGACAGCTTAGGATCTCTGGCTGAGAAAAATATGACAGCTTAACTTATTTTATACTTGTAAAGCAGTAATTGATAATAAACTTTATCATGACAGCCTCTGGGCAGAAACATGACAGAACAGTTTTGGTACCAAGCTCTTCATAACATGTAAACACTAGATCTGGGGGATATTAGGTATTATTTAAATTGTCTTAAGCCTGAGCTTTTATCATAGTCTTCTAGACACTTTTTTTTTCCATAGATGAGCTCATCTGACTATTTAAGCAGTATTTTTCAAGCATGATAATGAGTGTTTTTCATATTTATTTTTTCATGTTAATAAAATTATGTAATTTGCTTTATGTTTTTACTCCCCAAATGATGGCCAAGAAACTTAATCCTATGACCTACATGAGAAACAGGCTGTTCTGGTTTATATCTGGTCCCATGGTTTTCTATCTCCTTACTACTCAAATACAGTCCATAGACCAACAGTATCAGAATGAGCATCACCTGGGAACTTGATAGATAGACCCTCATACTCTGCTCTCAGCAATGCCCCCACACAGCCTAGTAAATCTGAATGTTAGGAAATCCCCTGGTGACCTGAGGCATTACAGTGTAGGAAGCACTGTGCTGCTGTTCAGTTGCTAAGTCATGTCCAACTCCTTGCGACCTCGTGGACTGAGGCACGCCAGGCTTCCCTGCCCTCCACTGTCTCCTAGCTCCATCCACTCTCCATCCTCTTTGCCTCCATCCCAAGGGTATCTCAGAACATCCAGGAAGAGGGCTCAAGCAAGTTTATTTTGAAAAAAAAATTCTTTAAAATAACAGAATATTTACTTATTTGTTTTGTTTTGTTTTGTTTTGTTTTTGCTGTGCCACTGCAGCATGTGTGATCCTAGTTGCCAGACCAGGGACTGAACCCGTGCCGCCTGCATTGGAAGCACTGAGTCTTAATCACTAGCCGACCAGGGAGGTCCCTTACTTATTTTTAGACATGATATTCTTCTTATTCCCAAAATAATTCTTTAAAAAGTAAAAGGCTTTTTAATGGGCATTTCCATTTTAATTTAAACTGTAAATTTTCTATTTGTTCATGCTTTTAAATTTATTAAAACTTTTAACTCAGTAAAACTTCAGTAACTGTAGAGAAAATTTTAAGGTAACTGTAAGAAATCTTTATCAGCCATTTTTTTTCTCGTTTGTCCTTTACTCTTATAATGAGTGAAAAATATTCTAAAATTGTTTCTTAAAATTATCTCTGTTATAATCAGGAGTATAATTAGTCAAGCCTGTCTGCCTCAGAGTATGATTGTTTGATCCCTAGCAGTCAATGAAAGATGATGGAAAGGTGGACATCAGATAACAGATTATATCACAGCCCCAGCATCATTATTTGAGTGACATAAGGGAGTCACTTTAATGTACTTTTATTTAACCACCTAAAATATGATAATTGAAATGATATCTAACTCATAGGACTGTACTTGAGGATTGTATGTGAAAAGATATGTGAAAATACTTTGTAAACCGTGAAGCACTACTGGACATTGATTACTCCTGCCCCCAAACATAATTAAATGAAGTATTGTGGAAGAACTTCTGTTTTAATAATTTATTTCTCTGTATCATGATATCTGTAGTCAACACTGCCAAACTGAAAAATGATTTAAATGACTTCTCTTTGACTGTGAGAGAGATATACACAGAAGTCTACCATAAAAGGCTTGTTTTGCTAGCAAATTATTAGAACATATGGACCATGCAGCATTTATTTATACATTTTGATATTACCAGTAGTCATAAAAATGTGGTTATTTTAGTCTAATTTTCTGTTACCAGTATTTCTTAGTCTTAGACTATATATTCTTCATTTCTTTCTTTCTTCAATCTGACAGGGATAACAAAGCATTCCTTTGGATCTGCTATGGTGAAAATATGCCCATAGGAAGTAGAATAGATCTCTTCAGTTTTCACTTTATTTTCTTGCTGAAACATTCCTTGCTACTGCAGAGAACTGACATGATAGGGCTGTCAAGAACCAGCAAGACAAATGTGTCTTTAACCAAAACAGCTGCAATGCTGACTTTCCTAGAAAAGGAACTCATAAAATTTATAAGGAAAAAAAAATGAACCCACTTTTCATCTTGATCATGTAAATGAAGGTATTTATCATGACAACGTTGATGGCCTCTATAATAATTGCCTATTCTTTCTGAGAATCTGTTATTCCTAGTCTTTACTTTCCCTCATTTCTGACTTCTCTCTTTGATCTGACGAGGGATATTAACACCCACCCCTCCTGGGTCGCTTGAGTGGGTTGTAGAACAATATTGTCTGTTTACTGGTGCCGTGACGCCTAATTGTCTTCAGATGGGGGATGTTCAGGGTTCTTCTCCTAGGCGACTATTCTGAGGCATGATAACAAATAATCAACAAAAGGGCAGATAAATATTTCTTAAAACCATTTTCATTCCCCCCCCCTATAATTACTAGAAATTTTACAGAGCTGAAAATCTTAACAAACTCAAAAGCCAAATTAACATAGAAAGAAAAGCCATACATTTTAAATTGTTGGAATAGAAATACACATTGGGTCTTTTTTACTTTTAAAGAATCATTTTGGGAACAACAAGAATCCCTAAATCTGGTAAGAGTATAGGTTCAAATGTATCTGTTGTTGTGCTTCTCATCTGTAGCAATAAGGCATGCATTGAGATAATTCAAGAATACAGTTTCTATATAGAAATTAGTATCAAGAAAATTAATGATACACATTTAATTTTGATTGGTGAATAAATCTTTTAATTTAGTTTTATCTTTTCTCCTTCTAATTACTGCAGTCCTTAGCTAGTCCATAGTGATCAATTGTGCATAGAAAAGCATAAATAATGCACTTAGTAAAAAGTGAGATGTATGTCATTTATGTGAAGTATGCTTTTTTTCTCTCTTTGTGTTATTTTTATTGTGTGGTGCTGAGAAGTGCTAATTATTGATTTTCAGAAATTAACAGCAAATGCTTTTACAAGCATCTAAAGTCATATTTTACACAAGGAAGAAGGGTGAAAATTGCAGCCTGCTGTTTGTAATAGGAATAGCTGGAAGAGACTTCCTTATCTTCAATTAACATAGATTTCAGTTATATTACACAGTTGTTACCTTAGCATAAATTAACAATTATTCAAAACATACTGCATGCTTCAGTTTCTTGAAGTGGGTATTACTCAAGCTAAGTACCTAACCATTTTAGTTAGATGTTTAGGACTCATGTTTAAATGTTTTAAACATATTGATAATGAGTCTATTTATAGCCATTTGATCTCAGTATAGTATATCTAAATTATTGTTTCCCATTTATGTCAAAGAAGAGCATTTTGTTTTGCCAAATACATGCAGTACTATTTTTAATTTGAATTTAATTGAGTCAAAGGGTATGATTTCATTTTGTAATGTTTATACCCACACCTGGTGAACCTTAGTCTTCATATCTTTATATGTACCAAACAAATCCATTTCAGCTTTATTATTCTCATTATTGTCTTTCCATGATCAGACACTCCAAGTGAATTTATTTTGTGTGGTGAAGCAGGTCACCACCGATACTACTCTCCCTTACCCCCTCCGCCTTCTCCTCAACCTCCTTCCTCCTCCATTTCCTGAATCAGCCAGCATAGAGTTTGCTTTATGTGAATTTATTCATCAAAGGAGAATTTGGCATGGATATTGTACTGTTGTTACCTCTCACATATCATTAAGTATTTCTGGACTGAGTCTTCTACTATGTACTATTGAATGATCAAACCCAAAGTTGGCAAAGAACCAAAAACCTGGGGGCATCCTTAAGAACTCATCTGCTAAAACTCTTGCTTCCAGGTCAATCTGAAAATTATCCAGAACAGAATGTTTTAGTTCTTTTTTTGAGGGTTAACAAGCATAGATTGAATAAGACTCCATGGTCTCCCCCAAGAAGCTTATAGCAGTGTTTATCCCTCAAATATTCTAAATCCTCAATAAAAATCTTACTTGGGTGTAATCACCTTTTGGTCAGTCCTACTTGGAAATGAAGCAAAAGCGAGCCAGCATTTTTCTTATTTATTATACCTGAACACTAATCCTAGTTGTATCCATCAGTGTGCTGTATGTGTCTCAGCACATTGCCCTTTCAGAGGGATAATGAAGACTCCGAAAAATGATATCTAAATGGTCAAGAAAAACAGGGAAAGAGTCTAAACATCACTAATCGTTATGCAAATGCAAAACAAAACCACAGTGAGGTGCCACTCCATACCTACTAGGTTGGATACAGTCAAACAAACAAACAGAAAATAGCAATGTTGGCAAAACTGGAATCCTTGAGAGTACTATGAGAATGTAAAATGGTGCAGCCTCTCTGGAAAACAATATAGAGGTTCCTCAAAAAATTAAAGAGAGACTTCCTGTATGATCTAGCAGTTTCACTACTGGTTATATATCCACAATTAAAAGCAAGATTTCAAAGAAATATATTGCATATCCATGTTCATAGCAGCATTATTCACAACAGTCAAAGTGTAGAAGCAATCCAAGGGTCCATGAGCAGGTGAACAGATGAAAAAGTATGCCATTTAGATATAATGGGATATTATTTGGCCTTAAAAAGGAAGGAAATTCTGAGGCACGCTGTAACAGGAATGAACCTTGAGGACATTATTCTGAGTGAAATAAGCCTGTCACAACAAGACAAATTACTGTTTGATTCCAGGTGCTTCCAATAGTCAAAATCAGAGAGAGAAAAAGTAGAAGGGTGGTTTCCAGGAGCTGTGAGGTGAAAGTCGCTCAGTCCTGTCTGGCTCTTTGCAACCCCGTGGACTGTACAGTCCATGGAATTCTCCAGGCCAGAATACTGGACTGGGTAGCCTTTGCCTTCTCCAGGAGTTGTTCCCAACCCAGGGATCGAACCCAGGTCTCCCACATTGCAGGCAGATTCTTTGCCAGCTGAGCCACAGGGGAAGCCCAAGAATACTGGAGTGGGTAGCCTTCTCCAGCGGATCTTCCCGACCCAGGAATCAAACTAGGGTGTCCTGCATTGCAAGTGGATTCTTACCAACTGAACTATCAGGGAAGCCCTTGATATCAGGGAAACCCTTCCAGGAGCTGGGGGAAGGTGAAATGAGCAGTTGTCTGATGGGTACAGAGTTTCAGTTTCTCAAGCTAAAGAGAGTTCTAGAGAATATGCACAATAATATGAATGTGTTTAACACTGCTGAACTGGACACTTAAAAATTGTTAGGATGGTAAATTTTACACTGTGAAATTTTATGTGGTAAATCTTAACCACAGTTTTAACAAATTTTAAAGGGATAATCAAGAGTTTAAAAATAGTCCTATTTACAAAAATGTGGGGCAGATTAAAGTAGATAATCAAGGGAAGTTGAAGCCCCCTGGGTTAACATCTGGTTACCAGGCCTAGGCTTGAGGGTGTAAGGGGAGGTAGCTTGTTGCCAGAAGCTGGCAGGAGAAGTAGCCCTGGGAATTGGTCACCCGGCAGAACCTGTGGCCTTAGGTAGAGAACTGCAACACAGCCAGTGCCAAACTGTGACCTGACAATGAGGGGGCGCACAATAAATGCTTTGCCTTCTACCTTGCGTCCCAACCAGTCAGAGGCCAACCCAGTACCAGGGGTGCGGTCCTTGGAGACCATCGCCCAGGGGCAAGGATGCCGATCCAGTTCACTTCTCTGTGCCCTGAGTGAGCCACCACTCTGGAGCAAACTTATTTAAGGCATTCAGGGTAGAACAGCCACTACCTTCTCATTAAAATACATGGATTTTTCTACCTGATTTGACTTATTTTTCAGGAGAAAAAGTGAGTGAGCTTGCCACCTGTGGCACTGACCTAATATATTTTTTTAGATGTTCCAGACAGAGCTTTTTTATCTAGAGGATATGGTGTTTTTCACATTAATTTGTTAAGTCAATTATGTAATATCCTTATAATTTATCATTCTAAGGAGGAAGTGTAGGAATCAGCAGGAAGAGAAATCTCCAGTATGTATCTGTATATGTGTATATATATGTATTAGCTTTATACCAAAAGAATATATATATATATATATACATATTTGTATATAAAAATTTGCTGATATATATATATATATATATATATCAGCTTTATACCAAAAAAATAAAAGCAAGCACTGAGGCAAGTAAATGAGCAAATTGGAACCCCTCAGATATTTTCTAACATAGTCTGATAGTTAAAACAAATATGGTCCTTTTTTGCTTGAGTTATCAAATATTTGCTTAAATATTCTAATACTTTTGCGAGTGTAGGCGGCCTACAGTCCGGGGGTTGCAGAGTCCTGCAAGACTTGTGACTAAGCACGCATGCACGCATAGGCTTAGCCTTAATGCAGTTGATTGTTAAAACAAAGGAAACATCTTGGTTCTTCTGTTTTGTAGTTTCTGTGAAAAACTAGAAGCAGTTTAATATAAAATAGCATTTTAATTTTTTATATAGTTAAATGTTTATAAGGCAAGAAATAATAAAGTGCAGATATTATTTGCTTGATTTATTTTGCTATTTTTCCAGCATTAAAAAGTAATGCTTTATATGATCTTGTTTTATTGCAACAATAAACCAGAAGCAAAGGCTTATCAGTTAAAATACATTCTGCCATTAAGTAATCTTTCTTTTTATCATTTCAGGCTTTCAGAATTCCATGTTTTTCCTATTTGATAGAGAATTGGTAGAATTGTAGGTAGAACCGAGTGATAAAAATCACATATATATTTTTAATTGTATTATATGTTGAAGTTGTATTTTCTGTCAAAGGGGAAAAAAAGAATATCCACTCTCAAGCATTAAAATCATTCTAAATAAGAGCTGTATACTGAGATAAGCACAACACTAAATTTTTTGAAAATCTTTTTCTGTGTTCCCAAGCTTTTACTTTTTTTTCTTAAATTTTCTGAAATTTGCTGATAATTGGTAATTTGAACATAATCTGGTATTTTGCATTATAGATAGCATAGCCTATCGTACTTTACGAAATGCTGATTTTTTTTAAACCATTTAAAAGATTTTACCAACCAAGGAAAATGGATATAAAACAGGTCATTTGACAGCCTACCTTATTAGCTTCTTCCTACTGTCTCTCTCATGGCACTTAGACCTGATGGCATTTCATCTGAAAGACAATGCTAAATTAACATTTGCCAAAAAAAACTGGAACTTGTAAAGGTTCCATCAGAGAAAAATATATCTGGGCTAAATTCATCTGCACTAAGGAAAAGAGAATAATCAAAGTGTTTATCTGATGCCTACCAGGGAAAGCGTAAGTAGATAACCAGACTACACAGAGGGAAGGAGAAAGCACGTTTGTTCACCTAACTTTTGTCTTTTATTTTGAATTTACCATTAATTTGAACATCATTCTGAACTTTGCCTTAACTGTCACCACGTTTCCTTGTACCTTGGTTGTGAAGTTTTTTGTATTAATGGGCAGACATGCAACACACATGCACCACAGCATGTTCACTCTCTTCTGAGGATTTAATCCCAAACGTGGGCTTCCCTGGTGGCTCAGAGGGTAGAGCATCATCTGCCTGCAATGCAAGAGACCTGGGTTTGTTCCCTGGGTCAGAAAGATCCCCTGGAGAAGGAAATGGCACCCCACTCCAGTACTCTTGCCTGGAAAATTCCATGGACGGAGGAGCCTGGTAGGCTACAGTCCATGGGATTGCAAAGAGTTGGACACGACTGAGCGACTTCACTTTCTTTTCTTTCTTTCTAATCCCAAACTTGTATCTTTGTTCATATAGGAGGTAGAACTTTCTTGGGAGGAAAGGCAAGAAGGGAAAACAAAACAGTTAAGCAAGAGATATAGCAGGTCAGAGGAATAAAGCTTGTGTCACAGCTATCGCAAGCACATAGCGGGACAACAGAGGATGAGATGGTTGGATGGCATCACTGACTCAATGGACATGAGTTTAAGTAAACTCCGGGAGTTGGTGATAGACAGGGAGGCCTGGCGTGCTGCAGTCCATGGGGTCACAAAGAGTTGCACACGACTGAGTGACTGAACTGAACTGTAGGGCCTCTTTATGCAAATGTAAAAAGCCACCCTGTTCAGGAGGTTGAATTGCAAAAAGGGCCCCTTTCTTTGGCAATCGGGGTCAGTTCTATCACTCATTTACCCCCCAACTGGGCACCTTGGTACGTGGTATCATCACCGACACCCGCCATACACAGTGCCCTGACCTGTGGGGAAGTTGAAAGACTAGAGAAAACTCGTTGAGAATAAGTGGGAAAAGGGAGAGCTGGATGGGGCTTCCCAGGTGGCTCAGCAGTAGAGAATCTGCAGGAGCCACGGGAGACTGGAGCTCGACCCCTGGGTGGGGAAGATCCTCTGGAGGAGGAAATAGCAACCCACGCCAGTATTCTTGCCGGGACAGTCCAGTGAATAGAGGACCCTGGTGGGGTACAGTCCGTGGGGGTTGCAAAGAGTCAGACACGACCGAGCAGTGAGCACGCACACACAGGAGAGCTACTTGAAGGCAGGGGTAATTTTGTAATTTGACAGGTGGGTCCTGGAGTATTTTACAAAGAGAGCCAAACAATACTAAGGAGAGGAACAATCAGAAAGTAGGGAGGACAAAAGGGAAACAGTGTGTATGGGAACTTTCCCTAGTAGGAGCTTTATATTCCATGTAAGCAGGTAAAACTGAGTTGTGTGTCATGTGTGTGTATGAAATCTGGAAATCAGAGGTACTTACATTGTCCTCCTAAGCATAATTCGGTTCACATTTTCCTTTTCCTTCTCTGCCTTTCCCTGCAGAATTCCTGTTTTAGAACTTCCCCCAAGGTGTTAAAAGCAGTCTTTTTACCCTCTAATTTTAGAACATACCTGTTTCTTTTTTTATTATTGAAGTATAGTTGATTTTTGCGGTGTTTCAAGTGTACAACACCTGTGTGTGTCATACGTATTACACAACTCATGTGCTCTCATATGCAATGTTAATTTATCCTTTCTTCACTGAAAAGGGCAATAGACAATATACATAATGCAATAGATTTTTTGTAACATAAACTAAAGTTTTGGTATTCGATTTTAAAAGGATTCACAAATGCTGATGTGGTCAAGCAGGGCATAAACTATTGAAGCTGGGCGAGGTGGCAGTTTATGCACGGGTCACATGAGCGATGGGCCTTAAAAAGGAGTCTCTGTGCTCCAGCCGAGTGTTACCACACAGGAATGATGATGGGGCCACGCAGGAGCTTCTGATTCTTATGAGAGAAGCCAAAAAACCCGTTTACTGTATGAAATTTCCTGACCTGTACATGTTGACTCAAGTAGAAACTGTGCCTGTGAGCTGAATCTAGCCCATGGGATGCCAGTATGTGACATCTGGCTGAACGTAAGCCCCTGTGACATCCTGGCTAGAATGTAACCTCCACAAGAGTAGTCATCTGTATCTGTTTTGTTTGGTGAGTATCAGAGATCTCTAGAATGGTAGGTGCAAAATAAATACATGTCTTAATGAATAACATTATCTTTCTGACCCATGCAGAGCAATATATAGAGAAATAGAAATATTTTGAATTTTTTAAGATCCCATTTCTGATAATATAGAAAGAATCCAAGTTATAATTAACTTTTAGTAGTTGTTTGGATGTTTTTTACTTGATGTCTTTAGGAAAATTCCATTATATGGCAAAAAAAAAAAAAAATCCACATAGCAAAAACTCTTTTTTATGATGTTGACCAGCTAATTTCTACTTAACCTTCAAACCTCAGCTCTTGTTCTTTTTCTGGAAGTCCCTGTCCTTACAGCCCTTCTCTCCCTCCCCCATCCTCCACCTGAGTCTGATTGTCACTCCCCGGGGCTCCCGGGCCCTCTGGGTTTGCCTCACCCATGATCCTCCCTAACATGCACCTTGATGTCCTCATCTCATGTCCTCGTGGGCTGAAAACTTCTGGGGGACAGTCTGCTGTCTGAGTTTGTATGCCTTGGCGTAGAGTAAACATTCAAAAGATGTTCGTTAAGTTATTTCTGTGGTATTGAGTTGTAAGAATCAAGAGCTCTGAAGTTTTCCTCGCTACTGTGCTTTTCTCTTTTCAGGCTACCTTTCGGTTTTGCCCAAATGCCCTACCATTTCCCCACTTCTGTATTCAGACATTTTTCGAAGGACTAAATCACAGCCTTAACCTGCAGAGAGTTGCAGGCTGAGCAAACAGACACACATAAAGAATTCTGTGTTGAGTTCCATGATAAAGGGGAAGATAGGCTGTGAGAATATGGAGGACATTGATTATGATTTAGGACATCTGGCAAGGATTTAAAACCCTGCCCAAGGTTAGCATGAAGGGAGGTGTTTTCTTCTCCATCAGAACAACTATTCAATCTTTATGCTTCATAAGTTGCAGTGTGGACTGTGTATATCCCTGGGCATGTGCCCATAGAAAGTACCTCCCTCCCTTTTTTATTTTTAAAAGATTCAATATGTTTAAAGAAATGAAACAGGCAATCAAAAATATGAGCTAGTAACAGAGAAATGACACCATAAAAATTAATCAATCCCCCACCCCTTTCTGCTCTAGTTTTATTTGTATCTCTGTTCATAGCCCAACCTGCCCATGGAAAACTATTTTCTCCTCAGCATCACTTTTTAAAAAATATCAAAATCTTTGAACATATGAAAGTGGAGAGAATGATATACAAATAATAATATAACAGATTTCCACTTGCCCAATAACGATAATCAGCAGTAGTACCTCCCATCTTGGTGAAAAGAAGACTTTGATTACTTTCTAAATGTGGGGGAGCCAGTCAAGAAAATCAGTAGGTGCTCACATACCATTCAAACATTTTAATAGACTTAGACAACATGCTTTTTCAAGATCAGAAAGGTCTGATCAATTTAAACTCAAAGGGTAAGAAATTATTGGAGGACAGGATTACATGATAGCTAAAAGATAAATATTGAACTAGGAACCTTTAGGTCATGAAAGCATGTGATGTAGACCGTAGGAAAGAGAAATTCAGTTTTGTCTTAAAAGAAATAAATGTTGAATGTTGGGAACAGATTGACTTATTGAAAAGGTAAGATTGAGTACAACTTAAAATTCACCCTGATGCCATTTGAAGCATTTAAGATATATATATGTGCATGTATACTCTGCCTCAATCCAAAAGGATGAGTGGCAGGACCCACTAGAGCAAACTGTACAGACGATTTCTAGAAATAAAGTCAGTTTCATAACATTTTCTAATATAATTTTAATAGTTCCCCTTCAGGAAAAAAGTTAAAGTCAAGCAAAGCATGTTTATTGATCCACTTCCTTTTTGAACATTTAAAAGCTACCTACTCAAATGCAGGGCACTGATCTAGGAATTTAAATGTGTTTGATTTTACTTCTGTCTCCCTCCCCACTCCCTGGTCCTCTATCTGGAGGAGTAAAAACACAAGTAATAGTAGATATCATTATATTTAGTTCATGATGCATTAAGCTGGGTATTGGACATTTTCTAACCAGGGCAACTTTTAACAATACAATTCTTTTTTTTTTTTTCCCCCAAATAATTCTCAGAATTTATTGTTAATAATGTGAACCTAACCAGAAATAGTCTCTCCCCTTTCTAATCATAAATCTTGCTTTGGGGAGATGAAGTATGATGGTATCTGTGTTAGCACAATTTAGTTGGTAGTCACAGTTCTCATGGAGAAGGCAATGGCACCCCACTCCAGTTCTTTTGCCTGGAAAATCCCATGGACAGAGGAACCTGGTAGGCTGCAGTCCATGGGGTCGCACAGAGTCGGACACGACTGAAGCAACTTAGCAGCAGCAGCAGCACAGTTCTCATGTGAGTGGACACCATGCAAATAAATGTATACATTAAAATTGGACCGTACTTAAAGAGATTTAGTAATTCATCCTGTTGCCTCTGCAAATAAAGAGCCAAAGCCCCATTATGCACTTGCTAAAATATGGCAGATAATGATGCATTCATGTTTAATATTGCTAATAAATTTGAAAATTCACACTTTTATTGATAAACATTTTCTTAAAATGCAGTCCAGGAGGACAGATTGTTAAATTTAAAGACTTTATAAATGAGAATTGAAGATAGTGATACGATTAGTGGCAGGGCTGTGCCAAGAGTCATCTACCAACTTACCTGACTCCCAAGCATTCAGCAATGACTTTCGTATTTCACTTTTATGTGCCACCAAACTGCATACAATTTTAGGGGAAAAATTAACATGGTAACAGAGTAATAATAATAGTAAATAATAGTAATAATCATAGTAAATATTGTGCTTCTCCTTATTGACTTAAATGCTTATAATATTTCAGAAAAATATTTCTGTTAGTCTGGTTTAATATATTGCATTTTTTGGCTGTAAAATGTATGTATAGAAGAAATACTTAAATCTCTTTTAAGATTTTCTCTTTGACATAGGGACCAAAAAGGTGTATTGCACACTTCAGACAGTTTGCAATCTAGAAATATTCATTGGAAATGACAAAGTCTCATTAATATTTTCATCTGCATAGGTTTTAATGACGTATTGCATAGGTTTTAATGGCATATTGCATAGGTCAGGATGCCCCAAGAATTATTTCCTCTTTGGGTTAGTTCTCTCTAAAATTTCAGAAGATTTTTGAGAGGAATGAATTCATAGCTTATAGATAATATTTCAGAATATATCTTAGAATAGCATAGCACACTAAACTGTATTTTTTGTAGTGAAAGTTTTGCTGTATTTGATGACTATACAGAAGTCTTAATGTTCTTTCTACTTATTACTCTCTAATTGATTAGAAGACATGCTTATTTGAATTTTATCTTGTATCCTTAGTGGACTTTATGTTTCATTCTTTTTTTTTCCTATTAAGATTCCAGAAGCTTATTTCATTAGAGATCCCCATACGTTTCTTCTTACAAAGGACTTTATTAAGGTATTTGTGTTGTATTTAGTGTTCAGAGTGTTCTCTGGTCTCTAGCTGCTTGCATGTACTCACAGGATAACATTTCCACATTTAACCCCAGCTTCTAAATAAGAATAGTGACTTAACGGAAGCATGTTTGGAAGGAGAAGCAGAGCTTGTCTACAAAATACTAACACTTGGATGGTTCTGCACCCTGGGAGAAGAGCACCCGGTGAATTTTCTGGACTTTTTTCATGGCTGACTTGGGATACACTTTGCGTTGTCAGAGTGTGTTGACCTCTCTCGTTGATGCATACTGATTGTGACAATCACTCTCCTTCCCCTGCAGGCCATGGAGGCACAGATACAGAACTTTGGACAAACGCCATCTCAGTTGCTTATTGAGCCACATCCGCCTCGGAGCTCTGCCATGCACCTGGTAAGACGTAGCAGCTTGCGGAACATTTCTGTCTTTCTTTGTACCTGAGTAGAGTTCAAATAAAATAGTGATTTTTTTAGCAGCGTTTTAAATCTTCTCGATGTATTGGCTTAACTCTTCAGCCTCAGGATATACTGATTACCTAGAAAGAAACAGAAAAAGGAGTATAGTTCTTACCTTTAAGTTCGGCTTCAGCTAGCTCAATTTTGGATTCACAAAAATCGCCGCCCTCTCTATTAGGAGTTGGCTCATATACATAAACCCCTTCATACACATACAGGCTTATAGATATACACAGGCACCAAAATTAGGTTACACTTATAAATTAGAATGAAAAATATAAAAGAAACACAATCTAAAGGTAGCTGGTTTGATCTTTGGGGGCAAAGTGTGGTAGAGGAAGTATTCATTTTAAGAAAAGGAAAGAAATATAAAGATAATATACAGCCTCTGCATGGCAGCAGTCAAGAAAATAGATTAAAAATAAGGACCTCAGAGCCAGATTTGGGTCAAGTACCATGTCTGCCTCGAACTAATGAATGAATTGGGCGAGGTATTTAAGCTCTTTGTTTACATTTCAGCCTGTGTAGCCTGAGGGTAACAAATCGCACCAGCCCTGAAAATGCAATGACTCAGTACTGTATGTAGCACTTAGACCAGCCCCTGGCATACAGGTACTCAGTAAATGTTAGCTGGCATTATATTCTCAGTTTGCAAGGGAAGAAGTAATAGTCTTTTCATTTCAATCTGAATCTTTTAAGATCCATTTTCATAAGAATACGACCCCTTTTCAGTTTTTAGCAAACAGTTAACATTTCTTTATTTAATTTGAAGGTAAAAATTTTTCTAAGAAACTACTTTAGAACTTACTTTTTCACTGTGATTTTCCACTAAGCTTTTACTGAGGGAAAAAAAAAATGCTTGACGGCAAAAATGTATTTGCAGCATGAATTACAGTTCATCAACTTTTCTAGATAATTGTCAAGGGACCAGATATCCTCATACTGGAGTAAAATGCCCTGGAACATGGTCCATAATATATGTATAAACAAATGTACAGGTTGTTATTGTGTGATAGAAGTATTGTTCATACCTTTCATTTATCCTGTCAACTACTTTACACATTTGAATCGAGCCCCCTCTGTGTGCCAGGCATGACATTAAGCATTGGCAGTACAGAGGCGAGGCATCCTCTATACCGTCAAAGGGTTGGTAGTCCATCACCTACTGAAGCATAAACAAATGTGTGTGTTTGAAAACATTTCTTTTCCTATACAGTAACTCAGCTGAGCAATTTCACTGTTTAATGAACTCTGCTGCTTGAGGTGGGTCCTCACATGCAGCCAAACAGAGAGGCTTTCACCACGCGTGCCGTCCCCAGCCCCACACCCAGGCACAGCGTAGACATGGGGCCTGCAGACCTGAGAGGAAGCATTTTAACAAACTGTCCAAGAGAATCTCTCTCACACTTTATTTTATGAAATGCTTTGGCAGAAGAGTTTTATCCCCGTGTTGGTTTTCTCTGTTTAATAATAATAGTAGTAAAAAATATTTACCCTGGAGAAATGCCCAGTCAGAACTCATTACTTTCCTAGGGGAAATTGTTAGAGGCTAAATTGGCATGGAACTGTTTATAAAGAAAATCAGCTTTTTAAGTTTATGTAGCAGAGAATTCACACACACACACACACACACACACACGTCTCCATAAAATAGTGAACAATTAGAAAACATGCATGAAAGCTAAATAGTGGTTATTTCCAGCATTCTTATCTATCTTTTATGTAATAATGTGTACAGTATTTTGCAACCCACGCCAGTATTCTTGCCTGGGAAATCCCACGGACAGAGGAGCCTTACAGACTACATTCCATGGGTTGGCAAAGAGTCAGATATGTCTTGGCGACTAAACCACCACCACCATACTACTTACTAGTAGTACTAATAGTGTCTCCTTTCTGTCAAGTCATATACTAGATGTTTGAGAAACAAAGATTAAAAAAGCAAAGAGAGTGTTGTCTCTCAGGAAGCTCACCATTGAGCACGGGAAGGAGCCTAAACCACGGTCATCAGAGACACAGCAGAAACGTGCCCATGGAGCACGGACAAGGGAGGCTGTGGAATTTTAATTATTTAGACTGTAGCCATGCCCCCACATCATCCAGGTAAAAGATGAAAGAATCAATTCACTTCGTATTTCACATAAACACTGTCGGGAACTGGCTTGACTGATCTTTCCACCACAGTGGTGTAACCGCACTGAAAAATTACACTGCATCATGTGGACATATCTCTAAGCTAACTTCTTAAATCTCTGGAAGCATGTTAGTCACTCAGTCATGTCCGACTCTGCAACCCCATGAACTGTAGTCCACCAGGCTCCTCTGTCCATGGGATTCTCCAGGCTAGAATACTGGAGTGGGTTGCCATGTCCTTCTCCAGGGGATCTTCATGACCCAGGGATTGAACCTAGGTCTCCTGCATTGCAGGCAGAGTCTTTACCATGCAAGCCACCAGGGAAGCCCTCTTCCATCGTCTGGCAGCACCTAAATTGCAGCTGGTTATTAGTAATTGGGGGTCCTCTCCCAGCAGCTGTGCGGAGTGCCTGCTCCTTTGGCTGTGCCCGCCTCACAGACCAGAGCGCCGACTGCTCTGCTGCCTGCTTGCGCTCACGCTAGCTTGTTTTAATCTCACGCTCCCCCATGCTGTCACTAACTCTGTTATTCCTTCTGTTTTCTTTGCTCTCCTCCCTTTCTATTCAACAGTGTTTCCTTCCACAGAGTCCACTCATGTTTAAAGATCAGATGCAGCAGGATGTGATCATGGTGCTGAAGTTTCCGTCAAACTCCCCAGTGACGCACGTGGCGGCCAACACACTCCCCCACCTGACCATCCCTGCGGTGGTGACGGTGACCTGCAGCAGGCTGTTTGCCGTGAACCGATGGCACAACACAGTAGGTACGTGGGCCTAAGGGAGTCACTTACTAGCGGGGTCTAAAATGCTGTGGTTCAGGTAAGTGTGTGGAGGGCTAGCGAGTGTGCCACATGAGCTACAGAAAGCAGCAGAATAAATAACTGCCAGACTTCACTAAATAACTCGTCTGCCTTCTTCATTGCTGCTGTGTTACAGTGCCGCACGCGGTGCTTGTTGTTGTTTAGTCACTCGGTCATGTCCAACTCTTGTGACCCCATAGATGGTAATCCACCAGGCTCCTCTGTCCATGGGATTTCCCAGGCAAGAACACTGGAATGGGTTACCATTTCCTCCTCCAGGGGATCTTCCCAACCCACGGATCGAACCCTTGTGTCTGCATTGACAGGCAGATTCTTTCCCACTGAGCCACAGGGACGTTCACAGAATGCTTGGCTAATGGATCAGTATCTAATAAGTATTTGATGAATTGAATCAGTTCTACAAATAATTCAGGTCCTCCCACCCTGCTCCTGCAAGGGGAAGAAAAAAAAAAAAAAAACACACAAATTTTATCCCATACTAAACAAAAACAAGTTTGAATCTAGGTGGTTTCAAATCCTTTTTCTCCCACTTGATTAACTCATTTAGGAAATATCCGAATGACCACTTTGTGTCAAGTGGTCCTGGGCACTGGGAGTGCAGCAGTGGACAAGGCAAATAGCATCCCTCTCTTTGTGGAGCTTTGAGTCCGAGAGAAGACAAAATCTAAATTGTTTAGCCATTTCATGTGTGTTTTCTCCAAACTCATTCCTGAAGGTTCCAGCCAGTACATCTTGAAGTGATATAATTCTGTCATGAAAATTCGACAAATTGATACTTATCCAGCCAGGACAGCAGTGGATGTGACTAAATGATTTAGTTGGCCCAGTTCATTACTTATATGATCTCCGTAGAAGCCTCA
Organism: Bos indicus x Bos taurus; assembly: GCF_003369695.1. Classification (NCBI taxonomy): domain Eukaryota; kingdom Metazoa; phylum Chordata; class Mammalia; order Artiodactyla; family Bovidae; genus Bos; species Bos indicus x Bos taurus. The sequence continues at coordinate 25,533,323 of NC_040087.1, read as the reverse complement.
ATATCCCCACTGTCTCTAAGTTTGAATGGCTGAACCACACCAAGTTCACCTGAATCTTAATTCTACTGACTTCTGCATCACTCTGGAAAACCAGATTACTTTTAGCTTAATCTCCTAAGAATTTCTGAATACCCCTGTTTTATGGTTATTGGTAATACTTTCAACATGAAGTAGAGCGACTTCCATTCACTCAGAAATATGGAGAAGACATCTCTTAAAAATATCTGAGGTTGGCTAAAAGGTTTGTTCAGGTTTTTCCATAATACTTTACAGAAAAACCTGAATGAACTTTCAGACCAACCCAAATATGACTTTATCATTCACAGGAGTCTTAGCCTCTAGAAATATTTTGCACTGAGAGAAAGCTGTGAAGATTTGAATTTTGTTTTCTTTAGAGTTGTTCTAAACTTTTATATGTTACCCCATGTAAGAAATTAGGACTAAAGAACTCAGTCAAGCTCTAAATATTAATCCTCTGAAAGTAGCTTTTAGGTTAAGATTTAGGTGTGGCTCAGTTGTGTACCTTCAGTTGACTTGTCATCTTTTGAAAGAAGCTGGAAGGGATGGGAGTCCCATCTTCCTCTCTGCCTTGGCCCAGGTCAGCCCATGCTTACACCCATTTCTACATGTAGACATAACCCTTTACTTAGATTTCAGCTCTCTGATGGATTCCAGAAATGTTATCGTCTTCTATTTTATCCAGCTTTTTCTGTTGTTAGGATAACAACTCTTCCCAGCTTTCTCCATCTTAAGTGGAAACCAACAGTCCCTGTTGTAATGCTTTTTTTAAGATTTGTCTTCAAAAACACGTAGTGTGACTGAATGATTCTTACAGTAATTTACCAAATAATTTTTAAGAAAATACATATTTTGTATAATTGTTATAACACTGCTTATTAGGAAATTCCTCCATTCTGAGAACTTTATGGTCATTTTCTCTTTTAATTAATCTTTAGGCCTCAGAGGAGCTCCAGGTTACTCCTTGGACCAAGCCCATCATCTTCCCATTGAAATGGATCCACTAATTGGTATGTTAACAACAAAAAATACGTTTTCATAAATGCTGCCTATCCACAGTTTCCTATGTGGTTATTTATCACAAATGACAGTTGAATGATACTTTTGCTGTCACAAATTAATGTACAAATAATGTCAAATTGCCATCAAGGAGCTGTGCAAATCATAACATGTCATCTAAGAATTTTTTGTTATTAAAATAATGATTTGTGGTATTTTCTTGGTATTTCCAGAGGTCATTTAGATTGGTTCTAAACAAGGTATATAATTCCAAACTGTGCTTTCTTTCAGCCACAACTCTTCTTTAACAACTTTATATTATTTCAAATATATAAGGATTCAAAGCTATTATTAAGAAAGTTGATACTAAAGAATAACTTTTCTGGAAATCTCCATTCAGTAGAGCTAAGCATTTTTTTTTTTAATTTAAGATTTTATATGAATTGCAAACTCAGGAGCTATAACTGTTTGCAGCAGTATTCAAAGTATTTTTTTTTATTTTATTTTATTTTTAAACTTTACATAATTGTATTAGTTTTGCCAAATATCAAAATGAATCCGCCACAGGTATACATGTGTTCCCCATCCTGAACCCTCCTCCCTCCTCCCTCCCCATACCATCCCTCTGGGTCGTCCCAGTGCACTAGCCCCAAGCATCCAGTATCGTGTATCAAACCTGGACTGGCAACTCGTTTCTTACATGATATTTTACATGTTTCAATGTCATTCTCCCAAATCTTCCCACCCTTTCCCTCTCCATTTTTAAATAATCACATACACATTTATTAGCTGTGTGATGCAGAACAAGTGTCTTAATCTTTCTGGGCCTCAGTTTCATATCTGTAGGATGGTTCCTAATAATGTTCATTCTGCCTGTTCTCATGGGATCATATGAGAGCTAAATAAGAAAAAAATAGAATGTGGTTTGAAAAATTATAAAGCCATAAGCAATTTATGGTATTTTTTCCTTCGATTAATTCAGCCTCCGTCTTTGAACCCAGAAATAAGATGCAAGGCAGCCATTTAGGTTAGTTACCTATACTCCTACACAGAAGAGCACTTATATTTCTCTTGGAGAATATATGCTTAGGACAAGGAATATTTTTCAAGTGGATTCCAGCTTCTAGCTGTTTCTCTGCTAAAAAAATAGCAACAGTTTCACGTACAGCTAGAATGTAACCGTGGAAGATTAATAGCTGTATTCTATTAATCAAGCACCAACTACATAGTTTTCAAGGGACTCAGACCTTTGATTTTCTTTTCCTTTGCTGTTTTTAAAATTTTTTGTTTTGACTTTTTGCCTTCTCTGGTAATTATTATTATAGTGTTAGTCGATGTCCACAAATAGTAACACTTACATTTAATTGGTGTTAGGAAGTGATGGTGGTCTTCTACATCTGCATTTTCTGTTTAAGAATTCAGCCCAGGGATCTGGCCTGGAAGGACGGTGTGGAGGAAGGGACAGGCTGGCATGCAGACAGGCACTGGGGAAATCACAGGGCGTCTCTCAGTTCTTGACTCTATTCAATTCAGCCCCAGTGCTGCCCGTGACTCTCTGCCTGTCTCTTTCTTCCCCAGCCCCTCTCCCATCTTTCTCATTCCCCTCCTCCCCTGCTAGCCCATTCTTGAAAGGCTTCTGTTTGTTGACAATCCAGGTCTTTAAAGCTGCTGACTTAAAGCTCCCTGAGGGGCCACCTACATAACAACACCCCTCGCACAAATCCCTACTTTCTTCTTTTCCCATGAATCATAAAGGCCATCAGAAAATGACAGATGGGGGCAAATATGAAGACATTTTTTCCTTATGTAACATACTTCATACAATATTTATTCCTTATTATTATTGAACTTGTTGGTCAATAATGAACTTGTGCAGGGTGAATATCTATTGAATTAAGTGCATATAAATATTTTTATTATGTTGTAAATTCCCATCTTGAATTCCTCATATCAGTGGAAGAACTACTTAAATTTCCAACAAATTTTTAAATATATAATATGGTTCATAAATAATCATTGCTACTAAACAGTTTATATTCCTCATGAGGAAATGCTAAAATCTTAATCATATAGCATTAGAACCCATTTCTAGATAAATGAAGCATAAAAGTATTCCTTCTATAAGTGCTTGGTGAAACTCTTTGTAGAATCTCTCTTTAAATTCCTGTATCTATTTTACATTTAGCCAATAACTCTGGTGTGAATAAACGGCAGATCACAGACCTCGTTGACCAGAGCATACAAATCAATGCACATTGTTTTGTGGTCACGGCAGATAATCGCTATATTCTTATCTGTGGATTCTGGGATAAGAGCTTCAGAGTTTATTCTACAGAAACAGGTAAACTGAGCTATGAAATACCTTATCCTCATCAGAATGCCCGTTGTTTCACCTAAAGCTTCATATGAAGTCATACTTCTTAATGTAGGTGTCTTCATCTTGATGCCAAGATTCCAATTAAATGTCCACATTGGAAGTAATTGACTGCTTCTAATTTCATCCATTCTGAACTTTAACGTGAGTTGAGCCCTGAGTTCATGGGACAAAAGGGACTACTGTCCCCCTCCCCCAAATCAAATCCAGTAAAAGGCCTTAAAGCTCCCCTTAGTCTAGCCTAGCCTGGGAGGAAAAAAATCATGATTGTGTTATTTTATAAGTTCTTTTCTTAAAAAAAAACCAAAGTGACGTTCTTGTATCATTTTTTCAGAAGGGATTCAAGAACCTAAATCTGTAGCTAGATTTGAATTACCTTGTAAGTTTGCAGGTCTGTAGAGTCACTTTCCACAAATCTAGTAGAGTAAAGTTAAGCTTACTACCATTGAAAGAAAAATAGCCATTGGATTCAACCTGCCGTTTCTGTGTTGCAGGGAAGCTAACTCAGATTGTATTCGGCCACTGGGACGTGGTGACATGCTTGGCCAGGTCTGAGTCGTACATTGGTGGGGACTGCTACATTGTGTCTGGGTCTCGCGATGCCACCCTTCTGCTCTGGTACTGGAGCGGGCGACACCACATCATAGGGGACAACCCGAACAGCAGTAAGTATTGGTCTGGAATTGTCCCATCAGACTGTAAATTCCTTTAATTTCCCTAATAACTTTTGCTGGGGTTGTAAGGATCTTAAAATATGAAAGCTTAAATAGCATTGGAATATAGCTGTATTCTTTATTGGAATATAGCTGTATTCAAAGTGTAAAAAGAGAGCAACCACTGTAACCTTCAGCCTGAGGAAACTCCCAGATCCCCTCCCAGTGACCCTCTGCCCAGCTGCCCTTCCCCGGTCTCCAAATGTCCCCATCCTTTCAGAATTTCCTTCCATGTCACCTGGTCCTTTCAACTTCCTGTGATTTCTCTCAGCTGAATGTATTCTCTCCCTTCTCTGAAATTCCATACACTTTATTTGTGCCTCCTGAGGACACTTACTGCTTTCTATCAGGGGTATAGTCAGTATCTCTGTTTATTTATTTGACAGTGATTGAGTACCCCCTCAGGTTAGGCATGGCGGGGAGCAAAAGCTGAATAAGATGATTTCTTTGTTTAGGGTGATTCCTGAGTGTTTTTTACTCAACAGTGCTCCCAAAAATATTCCACAGGGAAAAAAAAGAGGTACTCCAGAGTAAAATAAATTTTAGAAAACACAGTATATATACTCTTATTCTCTATGTAAGCTCTGAAAGTGTCACACAAATACGTCTGTTGATGTTTGTATAAACCAGAGTTTCTCAAGGGCTTCCCAGCTGGTGCAGTGGTAAAGAATCCAATGCAGGAGACACAGGTTTGATCCCTGAGTTGGGAAGATTCCCCTGGAGAAGGAAATAGCAACCCCACTCCAGTATTCTTGCCTGGAGAATCCCATGGACAGAGGAGCCTGGTGAGCTACAGTCCATGGGGTCGCGAAGAGTCTCACACGACTGAGCACACACACGCACACATGGTTTCTCAAACATGTTTTCCGAGGAACCTTTTGCTCATGAAAGAGCAGTTATTATTCCTGCGAAATGTTGTTCTGAGGAAGCTGTGAAGCGCACCATGAGACCCTCTCTTTGCATCTGAAGGTTCTGATTCCTGGCATAGTTGCACACATTATAGGTTTTCAATAAATACTGTTAAATGACTGAGGAACTAGATAACAGATTTCCTAGAAATAATAACTGCTTTTAACTACCAAGCTTGTATCTCCTGTAAAATAGAGAATGATTTCTGTAAACTGTTAATAATGGTGAGTACCTAAACTAGGGTTATTCCAATTATAATTCATACATTGGTCACAATGTTAACAGTACTCTGAAAACATGAGTTTGGGAATATTTATGATGAAACAGAGCTAAGAATTTCCCAGGAATACTATGTACCTGCCACTGAAATACTATAGAGAAAAAAGAAACGTCTAGGAGACCAAGGTATAACTGTGAGAGAGCTGGGCATGGAAATCTTCATGTGTATATGAAGGTAGTGAGAGAAGGAATGACCGGGTGATTTAGATGACCCGGTGATTTAGTCTTGTCGCCCATAGCTAGAGGTGAAGAAAAGTAGATGAAGCGACTGAAAGTGTATTATGAAGTTGTGTCTCTGACTGTAGATACTGAATAAGAGAAAGTATGTGTAATTATACATTTTAGCCTCTGCTCCAAGTTGTGAGATATTGGTTTGAGGAAAACACATATTCAGTGTTGCTTGATTTCCAACCAGCGCAACTAATCAGCCACCAGTTCTACAGTATACAAAACATCATACTCTAACTGCTAATAAGTCATTTACTCTTTTTAAAACTGTATCCCTAAAAAAAGGGCTTTGCTTTTAACAGGATTCTTGTGGTGTGTGTGTGTGTGTGTAAAATATATTTGACCTACTTTATTATTATACTTTATTATTCTTAATCATGGTACATTATCACATGTATTTTGTCTAAATGTATTTTTACATATTTCCAAATTTCCTTTTTTGAGACTAGTGTAGCATTCATTACAAGAGAAGTTGAATTGAACACCAGAGCTGTGTGGTATCTTCCATCTATTATTGATACAAATTAGAAGTTATTAGATAGAAAAAACTTTATAAAGAAGCAAAATAGTGTTTTAAATCCAATTAATTAACATCTTCAAAATGAAGCTCAGAAATGATGAAAATGATGTTTCCAAAAAGAATTCATTTCTTAAAAACTACCATCTGGTAGTAGAGAAGATAATATAATGTCCTGCTATGAGATAAAAATGTTAAATTATAGTAATTATCTGTTAACTACTTTATTTTCTAATTATCATCTAAACGAAATGATGGTTGACAAATGATCGTATCTTTGCTCCATCACTTAGCAAGAAGAGTGAAATGTAGTATTATTTAGAGTATTCAAAGTTCCTATGGTAGGAGCTGTGTAATAGGAATGTTTATGTTAATTCTTAAGAACAAAACTGTGACTGATAGATTTGTTAAAATGTAGCATTTTATTTAAGCTTTAAATAAAGACAGGATTATCCCTAAGAAATTATTGCATAATATTACATATACAGTATTGTCTCCATTTGTGGGGATATACATTTTTTTATTAAACACTGTCATCATCATTATAAACCTAAAGAACTTTCATAAAACGCACCCTGCCAAGACTTTCCTAGACATTTAATGTGAGCATATATAGCATGGTTCCACTGTATTTGTTATCCTTAACATAAAAGGGAAGAAATGCTCTTCTAGATTAAACAGGATGAGTTGCTAAAGTATTGGCCAAGCAGCAAGCATGTACTGAACATGTGCTGTGTCCTGGTACTGTATTAGCAGCTGGGAGGGCTGGGCAGTCAAAGTCTCTGGTTTTCTGGGGTTCACCCAAAAGTCTGTATTATAATGTATATAGACTGTAAGAGTCACAAAACTGCTTCTCTTGCTTGGAATTATCAAGTGTACTGAGTATTGCATGAATCATGAATTGCTATCAGATAATATTTAGTTTCCTAAGTACTTGTATCTACAAAATGTTTAATGTTATATCTTGGGCACAGATGGATGATTATATAAAAACTGATTTCAGCTTTTTGCCACATGGATAGTAAAAATCATGATAGTAAAAAAGTCATTTTTAGTAGTTGATCGACTTGACTGGTTTGTAACTGACTTAATCTGTTAGAAAAGGCAACCTCCCAGCTCATGTAGGCATGCCTAGAGAGACCTTATATGTTGGTCAATTCACCTTTTGCAGAGGCAGTCAAAGCACACACTGAATTGACTGTCACATCAGGGATCAGCCATGGGTCTTTGCCATCAGAAAACCCACAATATGAAAGGGAAAAGCTTTTCTTTTTCCAGTTTCAGTTTAATCTGTTCTAGCTACCAATTCACAGGTCAGAGAATCAGGCTATATGTGCTTTCTATCTCATAATGCATTGCTACACAAGACCAAAAAGCTAGTTACGTCTAAATTCATATTAAAGTGTGTGACACAATGCCCTTAGGTTTCAAGGGTTGTATATATTAACCTAGACTTGAAGAGGGAAGTCCTAGCATGAAATGTAATATCCCAGTAGCTGTTAGAATTCAGGACTTGGTCTTGCTGTGGACATTAAATTCGCTTTGTATGTCAGAGGCTGAATCATATTTATCCAGCACACCACCATAATGTGATAGGATTCATTTACTCACCTTATGTGCACATCACTAAAACTTCCTCAAGATAAACCCAAGCACTTTAATAGATGTATGCTTCTTTTACATTGTCATTATTATTTTTTAATGGATAGCTCTATTGGTGTCACAGAGGGAAAAAATAATGTTTCTGCATTTTTTCAGGTAAGTTTGAAAAAGTTAATGGCTTCATTGTATCAAATACATATATTGTTGTGACTAACTTGGACATCTCATAAATAAATCTTTTTCTAATTGCCTTTACAGTTTTAATGAATTTGCCACAAATACAATGAAAACGTGTAAGCAGATGATTACAGAGTTTCAGACCGTTAAAGAAACATGCAAAGGCTACCTGGCCTAGGTTCCAGTTGAATTAATTATACTGGTTTTATTAATATATTGCAGGCTAATATTCACTGCTACTCTTTCAAACTTGCAACTCCGAACATAGACAATTTTCCTGTAGATGTAAATAGGTGCCTGACGAGATAACAGAATTGCAGAGATGTGAAGGACACACGCTTTGATCTGAAGCAGACTCTTACACAAATTGTGAAACTAATTTGGAAGTGATAAAAATTAATTTGCGCACTTTAATTGGAAGCAGGCGACCGCCTGAAAGGAAGGCGAGCGGAGCAGGCAATCTGTGCTCAAAGCTGATTGAATTTTTTGTCAGGCAGGTATCTTGGACTTGGCCGCTTATCCTCCTGAGCCCTTCTCTACAATATATTACAGCCCATCTCTGACCGGTGTTCTTTAAAAGGATCAATGCTATTCCTATTGAATCCCTGGAGCCCCAAATTTCATTGATCTTGGGACTTGACATTTCTCATTACGTGCGGTAGCTTCCAACGAGATAGTCACAAGAGGGCAAGTCAACATTGTCTCTTCAGCAGACACTTAAAACACATCAGGGCCTCGGCTCCAAATCCAGTCTGCTTGTAAAATATGTGGTTTTAATGTCTATACCAGATACAAGGTGCTGGATAGAGAGCTGGTTGACATTTTTTTTAATCATAGCAACAGGAAACTTTGAAAGAGAATTTACTGTTCATCTTTGCAAATCAAATCTACGAATACACTTTGAGTCATATGTGTAAGAGCTTGTTATTGTGCTTTTTCAATTTCACTTTTGAAAAACAAGGCTTTAGCTCACGTTTGAGCATTATGCAAAACAAACTATAAAATGAGAAGCCCATTGAAAAGGAGACTCCAGCTGTGCACACATCTTTTCCCTGGGCTCCCATTGTGTAAGCCTCAGCTCTGGACACTGACACTCCTGCCAGCTCCAACCTATCACTAAACATCTGCCAAATCACATCCCTTGCTTTGTCTGCATCCAGCCTTCTTTTCAAATGACCATCCTGGTGCCCAGCTCCACAGCCACCACTAACCAGTGGTGCTATGGAGGATGAAGAAAGCTTAGACAAAGAATAACCTAAAGATATTATATGTATAATATATATAATTATATATTTTGAGAGGAGGTGTGGGGTCACACAGAGTGGGACACGACTGAAGTGACTTAGTAGTAGTAATAGTAGGTACATGTGTAATAACTTTGAGAGGAGGTGTAGTTACGTGTGTAATAATTCTTACCTTGTAGGGTTTCCTGGGGACCAAAAGACAATGTCCATAATGTAACGCCCCTAGTACAGGGCCCATTCTGCAGGAGACCTCCTCCTGTGCCCTCAGCCCAACATTTGGAGACTTAATAGGGTTCTCGACTAAGAAGAGGACTGCTTGCCACTCAGCTTCTGCTTTTCCTTCCCCCTTTAAAGAACTGAGGCTGCAAGAGTCTTTGTCTTGAGCCAGAAGCAATCTAAGAAACAGACGTGACTAATGTGCTCTCATGATCCAGGTGTCTTGGATCTATACCAGCGGGATCTCTGGGCACCATGCAGAATCGCACCTCCTGGGGAAAGGCAGGCGGATGATAACTGTAGATTATTTGGGGAAGAGGATGGTAGCACAGTTGAGTACTGTGACCTAGATCCTAGTCTTGAAGGCTCAGGACTTCAAGGACAGACATCTGCCCTGAAACAGCAATGCTCAGGGGAAAATGTGGTCAGTGCCCTCTCTGAAGAAGAAAAAGAATAACTTAGACTTAATGACTAGATAGGTTTATATCTATCGTCTATTTTTTTTTTTCAAGTACTCCATGAGTGCGTGATAAAATGAAATCACATCATGGGACTTTTTCCAACCCATGAAATGTTTTTATGTGGGTTACCTTGTGACCTGTGGAAAATGCAGGCCCAGGTGTTTCTAGTACTTGGGCCACAAACCTCTGCAGCAGGCCCTCAGGTGGCCAAGGACACAGTGTCTCAAGAAGGGACTCCTCATGACTAAAATGATGTCTAGCATCATTTTTTTTTTTCCAAAATAAATCTTGAAATCAGAGAGCCCTGATGAAAATACTACACCCTTTGAAATCTCTTATTCTGGAAACTCAGGTCAAAAATCCATCATTTTTATATAGGTATAAACATGACTGAAAATACTTTCTGCAGTGATTCTGCAATGACCCCACAAAGGCCAGGGATAAAATCTGAATGTCATATATCATCAGGAGGTTCATTTTCTGACTCCAGCAGAAGCACACTAAGGATCACAGAAAATCTCTGCTGTTTTTGTTTAGCTCTAATGTAGAAGAACTCAAGCTTCTCCTGCATATCAGTAGTCCCGTAAATGAGGTTTAAAATAATAAGGACCATGAGTAATCTTTACTTTGATCACTTGTCTGAAAGCCACAGCCTATCACGCTGAAAGGCTCTTTTGTCAGTTCTATGTGGATAGCAGCATCGGATACCTTTGTACTTTTTTCATCATCCATTTAAAAAATATTGAAATGACTTGTGATAAAAATGAGATGGAATCTGTTTATTGTAAGCCTGGTATATTTGCTCTTTCCAAATACTTGCTTAGGAGGAATCTTAAAATCGGACTTCTTTTTTTTCATTCATCGTAATTCCATCACACAGAAAGCTCTTCTTCTGAGAAACTGACTCTGGAAGGAGGGCAGTGGTGCTCTGGTCCTCAGAGGAGAGGTCTCACCTGCACCTCCCTCTGCACGGCGCCCTTTGACCCTCAGCTACATCCATCAATTGTGATGTGACACTGACGGAATATTTCTAGGATTGTGAATGATTGTCCGGGTGGGTGACATCTGTCCCTGGCAGTGAAATGAATTATAGGGAATATGTTTACCCCCACTCCCGCTGCCGCTGCAGATTCCCCAACTCAAAACCCCAGAACAACATGTTATTTACTCTTCTGTAGTTGAAAGCAGGAAACCATGCTTCTCAGGGGCCCTACAGAATCTTCTAATAGTTAAGTTTCGCAGTTTACTCAAATGACCTGGGGAAATTGTAATGAAAAATAAAACATTTTAAAATTTTTAAATCAGAGGTAAGCCTTGGAAAAACTTACTTCCTCATAGAAAATGTATTACATACTTAAGGAATATGTTTACTATTTTTATACATTTTTAAAAATTTCCTGCAATAGAACTAGATTGCCTTTAACTTTTTCTGTGGCATATAGGGGAAAGGTTTATAAAACTATATAAATTTTATTAAATATATAATTGTAAGATGTTTAATTCATCAGTCTCTCCAAGATAAAATAATCACTTAGAAAAATTAAGGATGATATTACACATAAAATCTTGTCAGTAATTAATCCTCATTTTGCCAGGAAACATAGGGCATCTTTGAAGCATAAACTTAGAATCAAATGACAGACTAACATGGGCTTTTAGCTTCCCTTCCCACTCACCATCTAGGTAAGAAATGTCTCAAACACAAAATGGAAGCTGATGGATGTGAGGAAACTCACAGAAAACAGTGAGCAGTTCTTGGGGAGACAGAACACCAGTGGGTCTGAAGGAAGAGATATTGGCAGATGGAAAGAGTATTGAGTACCTTGCTGGGTAGAACGCTTTCATTATGTACTTTCTTCACAGAATTTTCCATGCATGACCTATTGAAGCCTTCCCTCCTGCCACATGGGGCAGGAATCAGAGCACTGCCCAGGGCTGGATCATTACCAGGGGAGTGGCTGACCCAGGAGCGGGGCACAAGCTCCAGCCCTTGGACATTCACTTCCTCCACCGCCTCCTTCACAGTGAGGGAATCGCAGCCCAGGAAGTGTAGGACGTCTCTCTGAGAGATGAGATGGAGGAGGGGGTTCAGCCTGATCCAGAAAAAAGTATGAGTTCACAGAGAAAAGCAGGCTAGCATGCAGGATCTCAGGCATCCTAAAGGAAAGATCACAGACCCAACAACCAGGTGAAGCAGAGTGAACAGGAGAGAAATACAGAACTTTCTCAAAAGTCTTAATATTTTCTAAGGTATGAGAAAGGGGACATTAAAGCCATTGGTAATAGTCTATATTTTTAAGCTGGGGGTGAGTACAAGGTAATTCATTTTATTTTCTTAACCTTATATATGCTATAAATATTTAATAAATAATTAATGTTTTTAATCTAAAAGCAAATGAAAATACGCATAGTTGTGTGGAAGCTACCAACTTGAATTTTTTAATTATCAATAAAAATAGTCTACAATAATATTCCTCAAACTTTCTAATACACTGACCCCTTTTAAAAAGTACAAAATTATTACTAACCCCCCAAAAATCTCTGACTCTAAGGAATGTGTTCTTGGACTCCTTGAATCTAGTTTGAGAAACATTGACTTAATTAGCTCATCGTAATCTTTAAGTGCATTTCAACTATTAATTGCCACAGCATAGATTTTTGATGGTGGAGAAAGATTTCATCTTTACAACTGGTTAAAAATATAGAGTATCATCAAAATGTAAATCTGAAATTTAAAATTTTTCATAGAACTTTTCAGTCTCAATAAAATAGCCACAGATCCCAGGATACACAGACCATAATTTGATAAATACCAAGAATTCTGGAAGAGTTGCAGTCACAAGGCCAAGTTACAACATGACTTCTCAAGCAAGAAAAAGTGATGGTCAAATGATACTGACAACATGAAATAATGATATTTTTATATATGCACAAAGGTTTATTTATGTATAATACTTGCTCTTTGCTGAAATTATATTGTAGCATCAACTAAACAATACATCCAAGATGAATAACAAAATCATACAAGTTTGCTGGAACTATTTAATAATTAAAGAGGCAATATAAGGCATTAATAAGTGTGACGTTGTTAATGAAAAGTGGAAATAGTTTGGATATTACAAGGCATTGATAAATATTTGTTGGATCTGACATGAATAGGCAGATGTTAATTGTTAATAAGCATTTCATGGCCCTCTTCTGAGCACCCTGCCTTCAACAGAGTTTCACTTCAGAGTCTGTTGGGTCCTCATATCCTATCCTGTACAGCTGACACTGGCTCTCTTCTCCCTTGTACCAAAGCAGCCACTCCAGACTGTACCCAGGATGGCAGCATACCCAATGCACCTTCCAAAATTCCTGTCTGCATTTCTGTTGTTTCCTTTTCCTCCACACTTTTGTACGGAGACTGTAGCAATCCCTCATCTCCATCTCGAAAGTGGCTTCTCCGAATGACTTTCCCAGCAAGACGTCGCTGGGCAAGAAGCCCTCACAGTTTTGCTGGCCCTTCTCACAGTCTTACAGGCATGCAGTTTATTCACCAATATTCTGCTTCTCTCCATTCATTTGTGGATTTTTTTTCTTTCTTTTTGCTTTTTTGTTTAATCCCATTTCGCTCTGTGCACCCACGTTTGTTCTTCACACTTGTCATTGTTGAGTGCCTCCAGTGGTCAACCTGTGGAAGATGTGCCATGGTGGTTGGATGTGTTCTAAGCAATTCCAGGTTACAGCGTACGTCTTCTTTATACTCCCAACTCCTAACCCGCTGAGAAGACCTGTCACTTAGAAGGCATGCACTCAGTACAGAGGGCAAAGCACTTGGCAGTCAGAATGCTGATGCAGAATATTCAGCTGCTCTTTCTTGGCTAGGATCGCACCAAAGTCAGATGGAGAATTAAGATGATCATCTGATTGTCTCTTCTTTGCTTTACTACTTTCCATTCCCATCTCCAAAAAAATCAAAGCACCATAGCCTGTTTTGTTGAAGATCTTAAGGAACATTTTTAAAGGGGTAAGAGCAAGTGTTGCAAAATTACCTAGCTCTGGGTTCAGTTCCAACACTTGCTCCTATATGAACTTGTGTAAGTTGAACAACCTTTCAAAGCTTTGGAGTTCTATAAAATAGAAAAAATAATTGTACCTACCTCCTATGTTTTGGCAAGCTTGATTTCTATTTCTTCACAGTAATCAGAAGAAAAAAAAGTATTTCTCGCCACTATCATGATGTTATAAGTAGGTCACATTTGTTGACTTAGCCATCATCTAAGCATCCTGAGTCAAAGCTATGGTTTTTCCAGTAGTTGTGTATGGATGTGAGAGCTGAGCCATAAAGAAGAATTAATGCTTTCAAACTCTGGTGCTGGAGAAGACTATTGAGAGTCCCTTGGACTTGCAAGGAGATCCAACCAGTCAATCCTAAAGGACATCAGCCCTGAATATTCATTGGAAGGACTGATGATGAAGCTGAAGCTCCAATACTTTGGCCACAATGCATAGAGCCAACTCATTGGAAAAGACCCTGATGCTGGGAAAGATTGAAGGCAGGAGAAGGCGGCAACAGAGGATGAGATGGTTGGATGGCATCACCGACTCAATGGACATGAGTTTGAGCAAGCTCTGGGAGACAGTGAAGGACAGGGAAGCCTGGCATGCTGTAGTCCATGGGGTCACAAAGAGTTGGACACGACTGAGTGACTGAACAACAGCAAAAGCTTCCTGTGTGGTAGGCACAGTAGGTTTCCTCATTTTGCAGATGAGGAAAAAGCAGAGAGATTAAATAACTGCCTCATGGTCACACAGCTATTAATAGTAAATGCCCTTACTAAACATTAATGATTGTTATTTTTAAGTGTTCGATTTAATGGTAGAACCCTTCATTCCTGCTGTTGGTCTGTGGACACTCACTGCTGTTGTTCCCTTCCAGGTGACTATCCTGCTCCAAGAGCTGTCCTCACGGGCCATGACCATGAAGTAGTCTGCGTTTCTGTCTGTGCAGAACTTGGACTTGTTATCAGTGGTGCTAAAGGTCAGGAGACATTTCTTTCATTTTAGGTCTTTAAAAACTGTACTGTTTTCACAAGTTAACCATGATTTGTGATTTGTTTCCTTGAGGAGTCTTTCCGTAGACAAATGCAATCCCTAGGTTCTTTGCAGCTGTTTAGTTTTATTAATATTTGCTAGTACTAATATAAGATAGATGTAAATTTTTATGAAGTACTTTGTGGTCACCGGCATTCTAGCCAGAACACTGGTAAATCAAACTGTAGCACACGCATCTGATGCAGTCATTACAAATCACGTTCAGAAGCCAAGGGGGAGAGAGCCGTGATCAAGGGGATCACGGGGGCTCAGGCGGTTCACCAGACATAGCCCTGGGTCCACCCCCTCCACTAGTCCTTTCTTCTCAAGGTTGGGTAGGTGGGAGAGGAAATATGATGGCTTAGTTCTTTTGGCTTTTTATGGAAGAAGTACTGCTTCGGGAGAAGTCAGGAAACTTCGATTCTAATTCTGGCTCAGATACCAATTCTCCATGGAAGGTTCTGGGGCAGGAAGGAGCCTAATGCTTAAGAGAAACTGAAAGAAAACCAGAGGGGCTGAGTGTGCTGAGGGCACCACGGAGGTGAGGAGACAGAAGGGTGAAGAGGCGGGAGACCCGAGGCATAAGGATTTGCAATTTGCGTTTGTTTTGAACATAGTAGAAAACCATCGAAGGTTTTTAGCAAGATGATGAGATGATCAGATTTTGTTTCTAGGGCCTTATTCTGACTGCTATTATACATAGAAGATGTGATGTCTGAACACACAGGGACACTTTGCTTTTGTATTTAAGAGTAAATAACCCAGGGAGGAATACAAAAGGTATTTTCAATAAGTGTCTTTTAATGTCTGTTTTAGTAGTAATATGTATAACGTCATTCTGTTCTATAAAGCAAAAAAAAAGAAAAGGAAAACACAAGCCACATAATACGCATAGGGAAAAAACAGTAACTTTCTATAGATGATGGTTGATATTACAAGTGATTGCTATTTTTCTCTTTAATTCTTCATATTTTCTGGAATGCACGTCTATTACTTTAGTAATCAGGAAAAAATTTGGGTATAGCCTCATAATATAACTTGTTTTGAAAAATATATATCTACTGAAATCAATTGATTGAAAAATAGGAATAAAATTCATATAAAGTTTTTTGGAGTATTTCTAAAGGATATGCTGCTAAGTCGCTTCAGTCGTGTCCAACTCTGTGCGACCCCATAGACGGCAGCTCACCAGGCTCCCCTGTCCCTGGGATTCTCCAGGCAAGAACACTGGAGTGGGTTGCCATTTCCTTCTCCAATGCATGAAAGTGAAAAGTGAAAGTGAAGTCGCTCAGTCGTGTCCGACTCCTAGCGACCCTATGGACTGCAGCCTACCAGGCTCCTCCATCCATGAGATTTTCCAGGCAAGAGTACTGGAGTGGGGTGCCATTGCCTTGGATAGGTAATACCAAACTATATTAACCAATTATTTTTATGAACTTGGCTAGTGAATATTTGAAGAAGGCAATGGCACCCCACTCCAGCACTCTTGCCTGGAGAATCCCATGGACGGAGGAGCCTGGTGGGCTGCAGTCCATGGGGTTGCTAAGTTGGACACGACTGAGCGACTTCACTTTCACTTTTCACTTTCATGCATTGGAGAAGGAAATGGCAACCCACTCCAGTATTCTTGCCTGGAGAATCCCAGGGACAGAGGAGCCTGGTGGGCTGCCGTCTATGGGGTCGCACAGAGTGGACACGACTGAAGCAACTTAGCAGCAGCAGCAGTGAATATTTTATCTCAGCGCTGTTTCTGCCTGAGGCGGGGGAGAGAAACAGTTGAAGCAAAATAAATCATTCCCCATACTACTTTTACATTCTTGCCTCATTCTTCATTTATTTGAAACAATGTTCCTACAGTCTGAATTACTTGATTAATTTTCTCAATTTTGCCTTTTACATTTTATATATAGACCATAGAAAAGGTACATTGACAGTAATGTATCTTTATGTGGCACAGTGTTAAAATTTTGATGATACTAAAGAAATTTAGCAACTGTTTTGATAATTCTCCCAAACTTTGTAAAGAAAAATTTTCTAAACACATGAGAACACTTGCGGGACATACAGTCTCTTTTATTCTCATGTAATGTATGGACTGTATCCTCTTTTAATGAGTATTATCCTATGAAGGAAAAGAGCAAGTATTTACCAAATGAAAAGTTTGGAAGACACATGTGTGTGTCACATAACAGTTGTCTGTTGCTATCTAACATCAGTGCTTGGCTCTTGCCAGCATAGTTTTCTTTTCTGCCTCTTCCTACAAACCTGAGTGTATATTCAGGTGCCAATTGTGGGTTTGTGAGAGTAACATGAGTGGCCATTGCTGTTCCCTACTCTGCAGAGGGCCCTTGCCTCGTCCACACAATCACTGGAGATTTGCTCAGAGCCCTCGAAGGACCAGAAAACTGCTTGTTTCCACGCCTGATTTCTGTTTCCAGTGAAGGCCACTGTATCATCTACTATGAACGAGGGCGATTCAGCAATTTCAGCATCAACGGAAAACTTTTGGCTCAAATGGAGATCAACGATTCAACACGGGTAAATCTGCATGTTGAGTCTAACTAGGGACTGAGCCAAGAGGT
This sequence comes from Bos indicus x Bos taurus, assembly GCF_003369695.1. Classification (NCBI taxonomy): domain Eukaryota; kingdom Metazoa; phylum Chordata; class Mammalia; order Artiodactyla; family Bovidae; genus Bos; species Bos indicus x Bos taurus. Next base: position 25,515,928 of record NC_040087.1, on the reverse strand, counting down.
TAAAGATTGACTATTTTGCATTCAGTGACTCGTACTAGAAATTCTCGGGTATTCAGGTAAATGTGTACTGGTTTATAAAAACATATAAATTCATATTGATGATGCTTTGAACAAAGCCAGGGTTCATTTAATCTCAAGTAGTTAACTCAGTGAATTAGACTTTGAAGGTGACAGCTGTAGTTTGATTAGAGGTTAGACCCTTAAGGGGGGCTTCCCTGATAGCTCAGTTGGTAAAGAATCCACCTGCAATGCAGGAGACCCCAGTTCAATTCCTAGGTCGGGAAGATCCACTGGAGAAAGGGTAGACTACCCACTCAAATATTCTTGGGCTTCCCTTGTGGGTCAGCTGGGAAAGAATCCACCTGCAATGAGGGAGACCTGGGTTTGATCCCTGGGTTGGGAAGATCCCCTGGAGAAGGGAAAGGCTACCCACTCCAGTATTCTGGCCTGAAGAATTTCAGGGACAGTATAGTCCATGGGATTGCAAAGAGTTGACAGGACTGAGAAACTTTCACTCACTCCCTCACTAGACCCTGAGGGAGATTTTTCTTAAACTCCCCTGACAAAAAGCTATTCCTACACTGCACTCTCCTGACCTTAAAAGTGAGTTTATTGTCATAGAAACTTATCTTTCAAACCCTGTACCAAAATTACATACTGAATTGCCCATCACTCAGAAATGAATTGGAATTTCTGGTTTATCATTATAAAAAACAGTTTTGAAATGTGTTCTGCAATTTGTTCTAAAAAGTCTTGACATTGTTAGTATTCAGAACTTAACAAACATCATGTTACTTAATTCTCAAGTTCTTTCTGGACTAGATTGGTAATCTTATTGGAACTTCTGTTACTTTGTAACCTAAATTGGTTTTAAAGGATCCTTTGTGTAAGACTTACTTTGATAAATTCTACATTGGGAAGTCTATGGGTTAGACTTTGGAAAACTTGGACAAATGGCTAAAAGTAGATGATGATGACAAGGGACCTGTGGCAAGTGCCTTTCAGTAGTGACCACTGGTCATTTGGGAAACACTGAAAGAAATGGTTGCTTTTCTACCTTGTCTGAAGGCCATTCTCCTGAGTAGTGATGGGCAGAACCTGGTGACCGGAGGGGACAATGGTGTGGTGGAGGTCTGGCAGGCCTGTGACTTCAAGCAGCTGTACATTTACCCTGGCTGTGATGCTGGCATTAGAGCAATGGATTTATCCCATGACCAGAGGTGAGCCATGTCGGGGAGAAATGTGATCAGTCAAGAGTTGTCATTGAAAGTTCTTTAGATTTTACCAAGGGTGAAATGTGCAATGAAAAATACTCGAGCATCCAGATGGAAGAAGGACTATTGTTGAAAAGGGCAGAGTGAGGAGAGGAGTAAGTACTTTAGGAAAGGATACTGGTAAGAAGGAAACAGGAAGAGAATAAGGGGAAAAAATAAAGAAATGAGTCTGGAGAAAAACAGACTCATCTACTTTCCAAGACGTAGAGTTATCCCCACCAACTTCTCTGTTCTCAGATCTTTACCTGGTCTCAGACAGGCCTGCCTGGCTTCCATAATGTGAAAGACACACATTTTTTTAGCAGAGTCTTGGCTTGAGGCATAGGTCTAGCTAAATGCAGCCAAATGCAAAGTGCAGACTGCAGCTGGCCTCTGTTTTACAAATACAAGGCACTGGTTACTTGAAACAGTCTCACCTCCCATTTGCTTATTCACACATCTCTCATTTATGTTATTTTGTGGTATTTTATGTATTGCCCTAAGATACTGTAATCTTTACTTGGAAGGAATCAATAAGAATGTTAACAAAGTAATATAGTTTTCTGTTATTCCTCAGTTTGCAACAGGATTTTGTTATTTCCTAAAATTTGTCTTTGCATTTATTATAAGGTGAAATGAATATTTGGAATGCAAAGCCTAAATTTTCTAAATTTAAAAAACAAATTAAAACTATATGATCTTAATATGGTAAATAATTTCTCATTTTTGCTATATAACAGAAATAAGAAAAGTTTATTAAGCAACTCATTTCAACTATGTGTATATGTATTCTTTATAAGTATTGGTTTTAAAATAGTATGAATATTAAGATTTACATGATAAAGTATCTTCACACTATAGTAAAATGATCCTGAAGTCATCAAGAAAAGCAATAAAATTTAAGTTAGTTTGGGAAAGAGATATTTGATCTGCAGCTCAACCTTTTTTTTAAGAAAATTTAAGCAGAGTCTATATTCGTGAAAAATGGAAGTGGCTTACTGTGTAATTATTTGTATATAGATTCATGTTTCTAAAGTATTTGAAATAATTTGTGTTCTTAAGTATTTCAAGATTCCCCTGGCATTCTTATCCCTTTCATGTATTCATGTTGCAAACATTTGCTGCCACCATCATATATTAAGGACTGTGCACAGTCTGGAGGAGATAAAACAAGACCACCAATCCCAAGAAGCTCCAATAATCATAATAAATACATATGAGGGAGGCAGGAGCATGGGAACAGGAACAGGAAGTGATGAGCTCCTCTCGAGGGGTGCGGAGGGCAGGAAGGGCTTTATGAGATACTCATCCTCTCATATACTCTCTAGTAGATGAGCGCACAGACAAAGCTGCATTCGTGTTAGCATCTCCCGGGAGGAGTGAGGAAAGATACTAGTCAAGTTTCTATTCCTTTTTCAAGCTCATCCCTAATTTCAGTTGTTCTTGGTGTTTTATAATGCCCCTGATATGTTCAAACAGAAGTACGTGCACATGAGTTACAAACTGACAGATAAACATACAGTGAAGATGCTGTCCTCAGAAAGGTGTTCATCTGATGAGCTGTGGGGTCAAGTTGATAACACTTGGTCCAGCGGTCCAGGTGTTGGATTGAGGCAGCGTCTCTCAGGAGAACCAAGAATAAATTTTAATCCTGTCTCAGGGCACACAAAACAAAAACTTGGTGAACTTTGAGATCATGCTATTGTTTAGTGTAAAGTAGAACCATGTCAGTGATTTTGTGTCTTTCTTAACTATTGTCTCTGCTTTTCCAGGACTCTGATCACTGGCATGGCTTCTGGTAGCATTGTAGCTTTTAATATAGATTTTAATCGGTGGCATTATGAGCATCAGAACAGATACTGAAGACAAATGAAGAACCAAAAGCCAAGTTAAAGCTGAGAGCACAAGTGCTGCATGGAAAGGCAATATCTCTGGTGGAAGAAAAACTCGTCTACATCGACCTCCGTTTGTACATTCCATCACACCCAGCAATAGCTGTACATTGTAGTCAGCAGCCATTTTACTTTGTGTGTTTTTTCACGACTGAACACCAGCTGCTACCAGGCAAGCTTATATCATGTAAATTATATGAATTAGGAGATGTTTTGGTAATTATTTCATATATTGTTGTTTATTGAGAAAAGGTGGTAGGACGTGTCACAAGAGACTTTTGACAATTCTGAGGAACCTTGTGTCCAGTTGTTACAAAGTTTAAGCTTTGAACCTAACCTGCATCCCATTTCCAGCCTCTTTTCAAGCTGAGAAGAAAAAAAAAAAAACCACGTTTGATACTTTGTACATCAGATGCATCTTATTTAAAGGGATACTTTTGTAAAAGTAAAACCTTGTATAAAGAACAAAACGTTTCTTAATTTTATTGTGGAGTTACAACTTGCATGTTCTTTAATCCCTATGTCTTGATGGAACAGGCGCACTGACAGTAGGGAATAGTAAGATCTGTCCAAGGACACCGTTTGTATGAAAGGATTGAATTTGGGCTCAATCGATAATTTTTCACATTTTCACCAAAATATAGTTTGCACTTTTTAATCTGAATTCCATCCCTCTACGTGAAATTTGCTCATAAAGCATTTGGATACTAAGCCATTATTTGCCATTTTTGGGTACTTTATACAAAGAAAATTCAGCCCTACCCTTCATAATTTGAAGACACAGCAGAAAGGGGGCTTAGGGATGAGGTCCTGGTTTTATTGTATAAATAGGAATCCCGATTGTTAGTTCCTTAGTGATGACTTCCCAACTCCTGGACAACTCTTCCAGACTCATCCTGCTGGCTTAGCGTGTGTACATTAGGGGAGGAGATCTGATGCTAACTTTTTTTTTTTTTTTTTGCTGTTTTTTAATTTTTCTCTCTCTTTGGTTCTTGAATAGCTTAGTTTCTTTAATAAATAAGTCAGACTTTATTATAACAATAACTGAAGTTATTCTTTTAGGTTCTTGTGAAATTCTCACCTAAAGCCACATTCTTAGCCTAAGGCAATTCATCTTTTATGATATAAAATGACGCTATCAAATGATTTTCCATACATTGTACTGATCAAGTTATACACCCAGGGGTATATACACTTTATTCATGTTTCTTCTTTGTATATTTGGTGACCGTATCGTCATAGATGTACATATTGTGTCGGTAGGGCTATGAGGCATGTTACAGGAATGTAATTTTCTCAGAACTTACACTCACTTGCAGTCATTTATTTAAAAAGATAAAACAAGATAATGGGTTCTTTGTATTGGCACTTTGCACCAGAAACATATCATTATTTATTGATGTGATTACTTATTTGTTATCCACCTTGTACTAGTAAGTTTTAGCACTGAATTCCTTCTTCATTGTTGTTTGTATTTATGAGATTCTGAAATTCTGGGGAATCGGCGTAATGATTAAGTTATTCATCACCAGGCTGTAAGCAATATCTTGAGTTTGTAGCTTAGAATTGGGAGGATAATGAACATCTGGAAGACAAGTTCATTTCATCTTGAGATCATGGTGAAATATTTTGGATATATAAATTCCTTAAGCTATTGTAACCATGTTTTATTGCAAAGATGTAAAATATGCCAGATGTGTGTGAGTTGGAAATCAAAAAAAGAAAAATAAAATATGCAAAGAATTCACTGATTGTTCCACATTTCATTGGACACTTCACTTACATGCATTCATTATGTTGTCCTACAAGTTTAAGAAATCAGTGTCACCTCATGTAAAGGCCTAGAGCATCTATGAACATGAACTAGAGTCCTAATGATGGTCCATAATTTGCTGAAACTTGAGCTGCTTGGCTTGACCATCTGGCAGGGGTTTGGGGCACCAGCAACCCCAAGGAACCAGATCTTTTTTTTTTTTTTTTAATTAAAAAAAAATTTTTTTTAAGTAATGGCAAAATACAAACACTTTAATACATTTAAAATGTGTGTAGATTCATGGTAATACTGCTCAAATAACTGATTTTACTTTGGAGGCTGTACCTAAACACTTGTCTCCTAAGTCTTATGTTCATAGTATTTTGTAGTTTGTTTTTTTTTTTTTTGCTTGTTGATTTATTTCCTCATTCAGCACTGCGCTTTTTCCATAAAGTCTCTTGCTTCATTAAAAGAGGTACTGATGATCACTTTTCAAGTTCTAGGATGCATATTTGTCACTGAGCTCTGTGCTGGGTAGTGAAAGGCCTCTACACTGCTGTGTGCTCCACTGGTGTGTTGCCACAGCTCCGCTGATAGAAGTTCCAGAGTTTTGTGGGAGATGTGAGTCCCAGTCTGCACCTTCCTTCCAGACCCTCAGCCTCTTTCTCCTCCAACATAATGTGCTTGAAAAGAAGAAATGTAACACTTGGGGCAAATCATCGACTGTCGTGATTCCTTTTCTGTGTATCAGACGGTCAGCTAGGTCATCTTTTACGACAAAATCGCCTTACGCCAGTTAATTATGCAGCATAATTATTTGCTGCAAAGACGTTGACTGCCAAAAACGCGGGAGGCGTCCACAGCCGGGGGCCTTTCCCGTGAAGGTACCGGGAATTTCCAAATGCCAGCGGTGCCCAAGGCTGTAAAAGAAGGACTATTCAAAGCCTTAAACTCCTACTCTCTGCCCACTTTCATCCCTTCGGAAGAAGCGACGCCAACAGAGTTTTAAGAGCTTCTCATATTCTGGGCATTTTCAACCAAAGAAGGGCTGGGTCGCGTCATTCGACTCCTCACTCTGGAAGTAAGTTTTTAGTTCTCTCGTCAGTTAAAATGGGGCTAATCGTCTCTACGTTGGGGTGTTTTAAAGCCTAAGTTGAGCTTTGGCGAGGTGGCTGTCGCCTTCCACAGTCTAGGGGGCGCCTTTCATTTTCACCTGTTTGGCGTCGCTTTCCCTGTTTATCTGCTGTGGGTTTTCTGGGGGTACCTCCTCCTCCCCTACTTATCATGTGACTTTTTTTAAACCTGGCACTCAACCCCTGGGACCTCATGGTTCCATCCTGGTCCCACCACATCACCCCCTTTTCTGTTGACCCCGGTGCTTGGTCAGGGGTAGGTTTACCAGTGACCTTTCCCAAAATGTGTTTTTTTTTAAATAATTTTATTTGTTTGGTTTTGCCTGTGCTGGGTCTTGGTTGCTGTGTGGGCTTGTCTCTAGTCGCCGGGGAGCAGTGAGGCTCCTCCCTAGTTGCAGTGCCGGGGCTTCTCATGCTGGTGCTTCTCTGGTTGCCTAGCAGGGCCTCGAGGGCCCGCGGGCCTCCGGAGCCGCGGCAGGTGGGTTTAGAAATTGCGGCTCCTGAGCTCCAGAGTGCAGGCTCAATAGCTGTGGTGCAAGGGATGTGGGATTCTTCCCGGCTCAGGGATGGAACCTGTGTCTCCTGCCATTGGCAGGCGGGATCTTTATCACTGAGTCACCAGGGAAGCCCCTAACCAATTTTTTTTTTTTTTTTTTTTTTTGGTATTTTGAAGCTAGGGAGAGAGATGTCTTCCCTTTCTTACAGTGTCACTGGACTGTCACCTACTAACCTGTCACTGAGAAACCAGGGCCTGCCAGCAACCAGTTCTCCACTGTGTAGAGAAAGCCTATGTGCAATAGAGAATAAAGCTGTGAAAGGATGCCAGAGCAGGAACACTTGTCTGCCAGCCACGAGTCCCTGGGCACCCAAATTGCCCTCATTCTTAGAGGCGTCCCAATTCTGGACCCCTGCTTTAGTCAATAGCCAATGAATACTCCCCCCACCCCACCCCACCAAGTTGATCAAAGCTGTATTTTTTGATGCTTGAGAACAAATCAAAGCGTCCTTAATTAATACAATTCCCTGCCCCTGGCTCTGCTTAGAAAAACGTGACAAATCCAAATTTGGTGGTAAAGCTGCATCTATTCCTAGCCTATGTATGACCCCACGATCTCATGTTTAGGTAAAGATCCAAAAGAAACCCCTACTTCCATCCATCAACAAGACATGGAAAAGAATGCTCTTGGCAGCTTTGTTCCTGGTAATCAAACATAGATGTTGACTTAAAAACCCCATCACAAGAGAGTGCAGACTCCATGTTATATAAAGTACAAAGACTGGTGAAACTGATACGTGCTTTCAGAAATGAGCACTGTGATTATGGATGGGAGGTCGTGACTAATTAAGGGCCATACGGGGGTTTCTGGGCACTGGGGGTGTGTGGTAGAGTGCTGGACTCCTCAGCCATGTGTTTCCTGCAGCTCATTCACTTTGTAAGCATTCACTGAGTGGTCCAGTAAAAGTTTGTTTCCTTTTCTGGCGGAAAAAAGAAAAAAAAGTATACTTTTAAAAATGGAGACTTTTCCTGGTGGTCCAGTGGTTAAGATTTTGCCTTCCAATGCAGGGGGTACAGGTTCAGTCCCTGGCTGGGGATCTAAGATTCCCCCATGCCTGGCTGCCAAAAAGGCAACACATAAAACAGAAGCAATATTGTAAAAAAAAAAAAAAAAAAAAAATTCAATAAAGACTTTAAAAATGGTCCACATCAAGAAAAAAAACCTTTAAAAAATAAATAAAAGTTAAAAATGTATCCTGCCTCACACTGGCTCCTGTGCCTGCTTTGAATTTGTCAGCCCTGAGCCAGTCCTGTCCTTAGCCAGCGCCCACGATCTTCACCTGCCCCTTTCTCCTGTGATTTTTAGGTCCGCTGTCTTGACTGTCCCATCTTGATGAGCACTTTTTTCCTTCTTACAGTGGCCTTGGCACCATGCCACCTCTTCCAGGAAGCCCCCATCCCCATGTAGCTGGTACCCATCTCTCTGTTCACAGGGTTGTTTGCACACGCCTCTCCTTTTGCACCATCTCCCTGTATTCTCACTGACACACATCTCCCTTCCACTACATGACAACTCAACTGCCAAGATTTTTCCTTTTGGTGTGGCAGGCATTCAGCACACAGCCACATTGTCACTGTCATTTATGTGTCTGTCTTCCCCACTGGACTGTGAACCGACTAAGCCCTTGAAAATGTCGATTGAATGAATGAATAAACCAATGAATAAGTAAATGCATGGGTCATGTGGAGGCAAAAAAAAAACAAAAACAAAACAAAACTGAAGACTTGGGTCTGAGCCCTAACTCTCCTGCTCTCTGACCTTGGGCAGGTAATGGAGACTCTCAGAGGCTCGGCTCTTCAGGTGTGCCGCGTTCTTCCCAAATCATAATGGGCTGCCTCTCCGTGAAGTAGTCCCCTGAACAACGAAGCCCTCAGGCACCAGGTGGAGGGTGTTTATGACGTGGCCAAAACTCAGGAGGGGTTGCGTTGCTTGTGTTCTTGGATGGAATCTCTGCTCTCTCTGGGAGAGGCTGAGCCGGCAGCTTCCCGCCACCACCTGCAGTCGTAAATCTGGACTCAGGTCTGTTTAGCACCTAGTAGGAAAGGAAGGATGCCCTTTGATTGAGTTCTGTTCTGCGATGCCCCTTCCTGATCACACAGAAACAGAACAGGAGGTCACTCAACGCTGCTGGGAGAGCCAGCTTCTTATTCTTATTCTTCCCTGAGTGATCATTCTTTTGGATGGTAAACTGTTTTCCCTGTTGGTGGTTAGAGCCAAAACCCTGGTAGAGACAGCTATGGTTAGAAACTCGGATGCCTCTGTACAGACTTCCCTCCCCTCTGATGGCAAGAGGTTCCCATGGAGATTATTCTGAAAGCAGAAGAGCCCTAGGCTATGCCTGCGACGGGGGTGGAGTGGGGCTGGGGGTACCCCAGGGGAGCATCCCTTAGGTGTGTTGTTGAGGGACTTCAGAGGTCATCCAACCCACTCATCTGTTTTGTCCTACTAGGCTGCTGATGGCCAGAGGTCAGGACCTCTGCCTCCACCAGCCACACAGGCAGTAAGTCAGGAAGTGAGGGCAGGACTTGCCCATGGGGCCAGGATTTGAGACACTTGTACCTCCTCTACTTGGGCTCTGCAAGCCCTTCCCCTGCCTCTCAGGACCAGATGGGGAAAGGTGAAGAGGGGACCCTCCAGGAGCAGCAGGGGGTTTCTGATGGAACCCGTGTTCTCTGTGGGTGAGGCTGAGCCAGTGGTTTCCGCCGCCTCTAATGGATCTAGTGCTGTTTAACCGCCTGGTCATCCTCCCCCACCCTCCATCCAGCACCCAGGGATGCAGAGTGTGGGATGAGGGAGGGAGGCCCTGAGCACCCACTGCCAGTGCCAACAGCTGCAGTCCGTTCTGTTCCCGCCATGGGGCAGAGGAGGGGACCGCCCTCGTATTCCCCTGTGTAATTAGGCCAGCACTTCCCAAGCCTGATCTGAAAGCCCAGGATGAAGATAGCCTTGGTCTGAAGTGAAATCAAAGGCCAGAGATTGAGTTTCTCCTCAAACTAAACTTGCTCAACTATTCTTATTCTGAGATGATGCCTTTTATGTGTGCTGAACATTTGCTTTCAAATGAAAGTGTGGAAATTGTAGATAGTCATTTTTCATGTCTGTCTTGGTCAGATAAAGTGAAAGTAAAGAGTTGCTCAGTCGCGTCTGACTCTTTGCAACCCCTTGGACTATACAGTCCGTGGAATTCTCCAGGCCAGAATACTGGAGTGGATAGCCTTTTCCCTTCTCCAGGATATCTTCCTAACCCAGGAATCGAACCCAGGTCTCCTGCATTGCACGTGGATTCTTTACCAGCAGAGCCACAAGGGAAGCCCAAGATTACTGGAGTGGGTAGCCTATCCCTTCTCCAGGGGATCTTCCCAACTCAGGAATCAAACCAGGGTCTTCTGCATTGCAGGTGGATTCTTTACCAACTGAGCTATGAGGGAAGTGGAAGCCCTGGTCAGATAAAGGTAATGCCCTAAATGTGTTTGAAATGTTCTTTCCTAAAATCCTGAAACCCACCTCTGGTTCAGCCTGGCACCTCTCCTCAGGAGCAGAGCAGGCCTGAAAGTCTGGGAAGAGGCATCACAAGCCAGGGTTGCCAGCTTCTGCCCCGGATGAAACCAAGCTAACTTCCTCTCTGACCAGGTGGTTAAACAGCGCTAGATCCAAACATACATATGTACTACAGGAGGCCATGGAGGCCGCTGGCTCAGCCTCACCCACAGAGAACACAGGTTCTGTCAGAAACCCCTGCTGCTCCTGGAGGGCCCCTGTCCACCTTCCTCCATCCGGTCCTGTGCGGCAGAAGGAGGGGTTGCAGAGCCCAGATAGAGGGGGTGCGAGTGTCCCAAATCCTAGCCCCACCGGCAGACCCTGCTCTCATTTCTTTCCCAAGGTCACCAGAAAGAGAGGGAGCCCCAAGGGTATTGGAGAAGGGGCCTCCCCTCCATCACCCAGGTTTCTTACAAGCAGAGAAAACCAGTTCTGGGTTATTGAAACAGAGGAGTGATTTGTCGGTGAGGTAGCAGAAAGCACCTCTATTTCAGGCCAAGTGGTAGACCATACTTCCTTCCCAAATGGAAAGACTAAGATATTGAATCAAATATACTAAAACCATTGTGTAAATGCACTGCTGAGCTGGTCAAAAGACCCACTGCTAGAGGCTAAGCCCCGGGGGAAAGTAGAAGCCTGGGTTGCCAGGAGAGGGTTGTTTCTAGAAGAAAGGAGATAGGACAGCAGTGCCCCTGGCCGGGGAATGGCCCAGAGGCCCCCGAGCGCTCAGCACATGCTAGTTCTCCCCGAGGCGTCGTGGGTCTTAAAGTGTTTTGTTTCTGTGCTGGTGTGTCTTTTTTCTGTATGAGAAAATGGGAGAACTTTGGCTTCCTAATGAAGATGGAATAGTTGAAATGGCAGGCTGAGTGTGAGGATAATAACATTCACAAAAATGCATATCCATACACTGGAATTTTAAAACAGACAACAGTTGAACTTCCCTGGTGGTCCAGTGGTTAAGACCCCGCACTTCCAGTGCAGGGGTCGCAGGTTAGATCCCGGGTCAGGAAGTTCTGCGTGCTGCGGCCAAAAAAAAAAAAAAAATATATATATATATATAGCAAAAATTTTTAAAATAGAGAACAGTAAGAAGTCTGTCTAGTCAGAGCTATGGTTTTTCCAGTAGTCATGTATGGATGTGAGAGTTGGACTATAAAGAAAGCTGAGCACCGAAGAATTGATGCTTTGAACTGTAGTGTTGGAGAAGACTCTTGGGAGTCCCTTGGACTGCAAAGAGATCCAACCAGTCCATCCTGAAGGAAATCAGTCCTGGGTGTTCATTGGAAGGACTGAGGCTGAAGCTGAAACTCCAATACTTTGGCCACCTGATGGGAAGAACTAACTCATTTGAAAAGACCCTGATGCTGGGAAAGATTGAAGGCAGGAGGAGAAGGGGATGACAGAGGATGAGATGGTTGGATGGCATCACTGACTCGATGGGCATGAGTCTGGTTGGTGATGGACAGGGAGGCCTGGCGTGCTGCAACTCATGGGGTTGCAAAGAGTCAGACATGACTGAGCAACTGAACTGAAGAAGTAAGCAACTGTAGTAACCAAAACGATAATCACGGCTGCTGCAGCTGAACTTCAGATTTCTGTGGTTTCAAAAACAGAAGAGGGAACCAGAGCACCTCCAGTTACAGATGGTTATGAGCCCTGTGTGCGCTGTCCTGGGACAGAAATGCAGTTTCTCACCTCAAAACAGTCACATCAGGCGGCATCACCAATCCTGTTGTCTACAGAGAGGCCTGAGGGGGAAGCGATCTTGTCGAAGGCCACATGCAATGCTCTCCTCACAATTAGCTCTGAAAATAATTCCTCTCTGTATGTGGGTCACCCAGAAATAAAAGGAGCAATGGTTTTATAGCACAGGCAGATGCAAGTTTTTTTTTTTTTTTTTGTAAGTTTATTTAATTTTTATTGGAATATAATTGCTTTACAGTATTGTGTTAGTATCTTCTGAGGGGATATATGTATGCAAATGCAGCTGTTATTGTGACTTTTTCTGCAGTAGCCAAGGTCTGTGTGAGGCTCTGGCTTCGGAGCAGGGGTGGCAGTGCCATGGGAGACTCGGGGCTCACTCACCACTCCAGTCCCCGGCGTGACTGCTATGAGGAGTGCGGGGAATGACAATCCAGGTCTCTAATTCCTTATGTTGTAGCAGGAATCCTGAAAGTGCTGATTGGTGCTGATATGTATAAGCTGTATCCGAACTATTGCACCTACAGTTAAATAACTATTTCCAAGCTGGTCCCCAGGGCTCTTTTCTCACTAAGAGAGGTGTGGGGCCAAGCCTGAGGCTCCTCTGTCTTTTCAGCTGCTTTCTTCATGTAGGATGATCAGGAAAGACGGTCAGGCTAAAGTAAATTGTCCGGGGCAGGAGCAATCAGGCTCTCTCCGGGACTGACTTCAGTTCAGAAGGAAAACAGGCAGGGATGGAGTGGAGAGGGGAAGAGAGGGGAGCAACCCCTCTCTGGGAGAAGAGCGATGTCTGGCTCCAGGTGAAGCCTGGGAACTGGGTCTGGAAACTTCCCCTCTTCACTCCCCTTTCTCTCCCCGCCTTCCACCACTTCTCTCCCCCACACACCCCACATCCTCTCTCCTGATCCCCTCACAACACCCTCCTCCTGTTTGCTTAAAGGTGTCCTACCCCACCCTCATTCTAGATGATTCTCTAGCCTATTGAAGTAGATTAGAATCCCAAATTGCTTTGAGGAGACATGAAAACATTAAAAAGAAGGGAATGAAAGGGAGATATTGTGGGAAGGGTTCGAAACCAAGAAGGGAGGCGATCAGTGCACTTTCTCAACAGCTGCAGTTTTGTTCAACGTGAGACGTAAAGACAGTATGTCTCTATTTTATGCAAGTATACATCAAGGTATAAATAAATATGACTTTAGATTGAATTCTGGAAAGTTCCGGCAACCCTGTTCTTCAGTAGCACATAGAAGGCCAGAATCCCAGAAGCCAGCTGGTCTTGCCACTGCTGCTGCTGCTGCTAAGTCGCTTCAGTCGTGTCTGACTCTGTGTGACCCCATAGATGGCAGCCCACCAAGCTCCCCCGTCCCTGGGATTCTCCAGGCAAGAACACTGGAGTGGGTTGCCATTGCCTTCTCCAGTGCATGAAAGTGAAAGTGAAGTCGCTCAGTCGTGTCCGACTCTTCGCCACCCCATGGACTGCAGCCTACCAGGCTCCTCCGTCCATGGGACTTTCCAGGCAAGAGTGCTGGTGTGGGGTGCCATTGCCCTCTCCGACTTGCCACTGCTGCTTCAGTACAATTGTGGGCAGAGAGCAGCGAGCAGAGGGGGGACTCCTGCCTGGGTTTGGGGCCAGGGTAGGCTGGCTGGAGGAGGTGGCGACAGGATCTGAGATCTGAAAGATAGGGGTTTTAGCTGAGACAAGGATGTGAGGAAGGAGAGGCAGTGACCTCCCACTCGGGGAATTGCTTCTCCTTCGTTGTCGCTCTTTCACGTGGGGAGGGTGCAGGCAAAGCCAGGGGCTCCTCAGGAAGCATGTGGGTTCTTAGAAGGTGCACAGACAAAAGGGACTCCAGTTGGATGGTTCTGAAAGCAGCTATTACATCGTGCCCAGCTCAGCCTCTCAGACTTCAGGAGCCTCCCAGGGCACACCTGACTGAGGCAGCAGACTGTCTGCTGTGTCCCCCAAATCTGAACATGTGGATTTTCTTTGGGGACTGATTTGAAATGATTTTTGGAGGGTGTGCCTGCCTTTGTTGGGTGGTAAGCTTAAGTTGGTTTCCTCTTAAGTTTCACTGATACATTGTAATGAAGATGGAAACAAGCCCTGTCTTTCTGGTGATGAAAGTTCATTTTCTTCCTTGTCACCTGTATGGACTTAATGAGCCTCCCCACAAGTGCCTCCTATCTGGTCCTGTGAGGGGTGGTGGGCTCAGAGCTTCCCCAGGGAGCTTACCCTGTGGTTGGACTGATTTGAAATATTTTGCTCCTCTTATTATAAAAAATCTACTTCCTTGAAACGTACAATGTTATTCCTGGCCCTGCCTCTGGAAGCAGAAAAAAAAAACTAGAGCTGAATAAAATGAACAATTCCACCACTACCAGGAGCCCAGTTTTCCTTGGAGAGTATCTGTTTCTTATGGGAGGGACTTTGAAATCAAAACCTTCACAATTCATTATTATAGGAACAACATCTTCCTACTTACTTGACAAAGGGGCCTCTGATAAGTTCATCCAAATGTGAGACCAAATCATTTATTTATAAACTGAAAATGAGGGGAAAAAATCTTTTTCTCAGAACCTCAAACATCTATCTACAAAGTAAGAGCATCCTGAGTCTCCATTGATTTTTGTAAGTAGAATGCAGATTTTAGAAGGGCATTAATGTCTGATCCATATATAGGCCAGAAAGAAATGCAGATGGTTGTTGAATTGTCCTTGCCAGCTTTTCTGCAGCAGGTAAAAGGTAGTGTGGAAGTGCTGTGTGTCTGGGAATGAGATCCAGTTGTTCCTTATATACTGTGATGAGAAATCCAGACCCGAAGTTCCAAGGAGAAAACTGGCACAAGTTGAGGGGGGAAAGCTGTCGAAGCAAATGAAAAGGAAGGGGAGATGCTGGCACAGGGATGCTGGAGTAACCACTGGAGAAGACTGGGTGAAAGATCACCTTCTGAGCTTATAAGGAGAGGCACATAATTGAAGGAGTAAACACAGGTAAAAATTTGGGCAAAAATCAGAGCAAACAATTGTGACTTTTTTTGTTGTTGTTTACAATATGGAGGTTTAGCTATTCAAAAACCATCCCACTACAAAGCATCTTAAAATGCTGGGATTGGCAAAAAAAAAAAAAAAAAAGCTAAAGGAGGTCAAAACTGAGTCATGAGTCCAGAGAGGTAAATTTTATGAAAACATATTATTACCCAAAGGTCACTTGCTAATCTTAGTTTCAAAAAGAAACAGTGAGCCAGTAAGTAGTATAAATACAGAAGTTCTTTCCTTGGGACTTTGTTCAGTTTCGGGTGGCTGGTCAGATGGGGCAAGGTGACCAGGCCTCAGGCTGGACAGTTGTCCTGGATAAGTCAGCCTTGAGGATTGTTTGCAGGGGATATCTCCTTCCACAACCACCATTACTAAAACTGCCCTGCAGCCCAATGCACCCCTGATCCATCTTGAAGAAACTCAAACTCCAGGTTTCCCTTTGCCATTTGTTGTACATTATAAGTTTTGCTTAGGCAAAAACCAAAACAAAAAATTAGATGAAGTAAACTCAGGGGAACCTTCTCGGGTGTTGTATTTGATCTGTTACCTTCAACCTGCTTGGGCTTATTTTTGTTTCTGATTGTTACCAAACCAAGAACTGGAGGACTGAGACCCGTGTACACAGAGGGAAGACCTTGTAAGACCAGGGAAAAGAAAGTGCTCAGTGACTAAGCAGCGGTAGCCTTGATTCTATTTTCCACAGCTGTTTGTAAAGCAGTCAGGATTAAGAATGAACAGCTATTGCTCTGGACTTCGTCAGGGAGTAGCCCATGCAAGAGCAGGCACATGATGGTTTAAAACAGCACCCCTGAATGTGTGTTTGTGGGGGGATGATAAATGACATCACACAGGGAGGGCTTTGCCTCAAACAGGGCATCTGTTTTCTGATGGACCCCAATCAGGGATCGCTCTCATGCGGAAGAGCTGGTGATGCAGAGCAGACTATCAACAGGTCTGAAGAGAGAATCATCTGGCTGCCTGAGAAGGAAATAAGGAAGAGCCAGTTTTAAATGTTTAGCAGAAAGTATAGCCAGGAGGAAATCTCTTTAAAAATAACATTTATTTATAAGATAGCATTCTAATTACGAACTCTAACAATTACACAGCTATGGACTGAATTCTCTTGCGAGAAAACACATGTGACATGTAAGCCTGCCATTGCGCTGTGGATCTGCAGGAGGGTGGGGCCGGCACAGCCTCCGTCTCATCACAGCGATACCCTGGGTCACACCTGGTGAAGGATTTTCACCCATTTTTTTAAGTCAAGCAAGAAATAGAAGCTAGTTTTATAACCCCACTGTTATATTAGTAATATTTTTTACATTATGTGATTATGGTTTTCATTTCCAAGTGTGGGTCCAGCCATCTAAGTTTCCATTTCTTACCCAAAGTCTTAAATTCAAGAAATTCTCCACATTTTGACACAGAGGCCTCTGTTCACAAATTTATGGCCCCATTAAGGACAAGCATCTGGTTTCCTCAATGGGGTATTAGAAGGGACATAGCCCTCAGCCAGGAGTCTCCGACAGAACTGAGTTAATCAGCTCATGCTGCACAACAGAACACCACAGAGGAGCTTAAACGACGGACATTTACTTTTTTCACAGTTCTGGAAGCTCGACATCTAAGATCAAGGTGCCATCGGGGCTGTTGTCTTTCTTCCTGGCTTTTAGACCCTGCCCTCTCGCTGTCTCCTCGTGTGGCCTTTTCTCTCTACGTGCTCGGGTGAGGGGGCTGGACGTCTACCTCTTCCTGTGACACCAGTTCTATTGGACAAGGGCCCTCACTCATGACCTCATTTATCCTGAAATGCCTCCTTAAAAGACCCATCTCCAAATACAGTCACACTGGGGTTAGGGCTTCAGCATATGAATTTGGGGAGGATACAATGCAGTCAAAAAAAAAAAAGAATATTGTTTTATGGAGGGTCGTTTGTGACATTTGAGACTATGACAAAATCCCAGATTGTGTATACCTCCCAGCTGAGAGGAAAAGCCTTCCCTTTGCCTTCGTAAGACATGGCTTTGAGTCTTCTGCTGCTTCTCTACTGCGGTGATCTTGGGCAAGTTCCTAAAGAGGGTTTTTGTGAGGGTCACATAAGATCTTATGTGGAAATGTATAGCCCTGAGCCCTGCAGGTGAAAGAAAACTAACACTGTAGTTGATCAGGACTTTTTGATCGCTCTGTACGCGCGCAAACAAGAGTGTGACAAGGAACTTGCGTGACTACAATACGGGTCATTTTAGGAAAAAGCAACTTGAGTTGATTTCCAGAGTTTTTCAGGGGTTAATTTTCTCATTTTGACTCTCTTTATTTCTAAAGAGATTTCCTCCTTGCTATATTTTCTGCTAAACATTTAAGACTGGCTCTTCCTTATTTCCCTATTGAACAGCTATATTGCCAAAAATTATGTCCTTTTCCCTATTTCCCAAACTGCCTTCCTCTTTCTTCCAAAAGCTAAAAAGGATTAGGATTAACAGACAAACTAGTCTATATGTGCCTTTCATGGAGAGAAAGCAGAATTCACTTACTCAGTTAGTCATTTTTCTAACATTCAAACACTCTGTCCCGAAGCCCTTTAAACTGATACTGTGTTGAATGATGTCACTAATGTTAATTGACAGTTTGTTGGAAACTGTCTCTTAAAAACTCTCAATTTCTGTTCAAGACCTGTTTATTTTGTTACAGAATTCAAAATCAAGGAGGAACTTCCAGAAAGAAAAAGTGTGTATGTGTGTGTGCATGCATATGTTTTGGCTTTTATACCAGGAAGGTCATTTGCAAGAAAGACCAAAAAAAAAAAAAAAAAACAAGTAGAAATGAAATTAGACCCGTGTTTATACAGTTCTCCACATTGGCCCAGGACTTATTTTTGAAAGTTTGTAAACTAGCCTTCCAGTTTAAATTGAATAAGTAGGTACAGCTGAGTAAATGGGGAGAGGCGGGTCTGCGGCCATGTGTTTTCACTTTAAAATTACATTGAAGAGGAACAGAGGGGGTTAGAAACAAAAATAAGAAAGAGAGATATAAGACAGGCTGTGTTTAAAGGGAAAATGTGAGAAAACGAAGAGTCAAAACAGAAGTCCTCTTGGCTTGGCCGGAGGGGCCCGAGGCCGCTCCACCCTGATAGCAAAGAACGACCTTCTCAGAGAGCAGAGCCATCCCTCCAACCTGGGGATGGACGCAGGAGCTTGCCATGCAGAAAAGCCCACACACCAAAAGGTGGGGTGCTGGGACAGGACTTAAAAAGTCAGGAGACATTCTGGGGTGGCCTGGATTAAAGACAGGCCCATCTGGGAATCTCCCCCCGACTCCCCAGGGCAGGGATTGGAGGCAGCCAGCCATCCTGTCTTAAAGACCAACCTACAACTACCGCCCTGTTCCTCAACAAGTCATGACACCGCCTTCGTCTGTAGCTGCTTGTTACGGGCTGATTTGTGTCCACCACCCACCCCCCAGCCCAGAGTCATATGTTGAAGAACGAACCCCCACTATTTGAGAATGTAACTGTATTTGGCCATAAGGGTTTTTAAAGGGTCTGAGTTAAAATGAGGCTGTTAGTGTGGGTCCTGACTCGATGGTACTGGTGTCTTTATAGAAATAGACCCAGGGGTGTGTGCACACAGACGAAAGAGCACGTAAGAACACAGGAGAGAGCTATCTGCAAGCGGAGGGGAGAGGGGTCAGGAGAAGCCAGCCCTGCTGGCACCTTGATCTTGGACTGCCAGCCTGCAGAACTACGAGAAAATACACCTCTGCTGTTTAAGTCGCCCAGCGTGGAGTGGAGTGTTAGAGCATCCTCGCAAACTAATTGAGGGAGGAAACCATGCCCACATCACCCATTAAAGACGGGCTGTTTTCTTGCAGGCCCCCAAATGGAAAGAATCATGTGGTTTCTCACTCTAACACCAGGGGATCTGCTTAGTTTCTGCCCCCTTCACTGCCCAGGGCATATTGTAAAAACCATCTGGACACTGTAATTATTCATGGACTTCCGGGTAATTCTGAAAGGCTTCCTTCAATTTATCCCAATAATCTACAATCCCTGTTAAGAATTAAATTGTGCATCCCCCCACCCTTAAAAAAGATCTGTTGGAGTCCTAACCCCCAGTGCCTCAGCAAGTGACTTTATTTGGAAATAAGGTTTTTACAGAGGTAGTCAAGGTAAGATGAGACTATTAGGGTGGGCCCTAATCCAGTATGACCAGTGTCTTAGAAAAAGGGGAAGTTGGCACAGAGACACAGACAGGCGCAACACCTTGTGAAGAGGCAGGCGGAGATGAGGGCGATGCTTCCACGAGCCAAGGAATGGCAGGGCCTGCAGGCGGCGTCAGAAGCGGGGAGAGGAGAGGACAGTCCCTCACAGAAGAGCCAGCCCGGCTGCACCGCTTTACCGCAGGCTGTGGCCTCCAGACCTGGGAGGCGACGCATTTCCATTGTTCACTCCTTGAAGCGCGCAGTGCTTTGTTACCGCGGCCCCAGGAAAAAAATGCAGCTCCAATCCAAAGTCTTTCTCGTCTCTAGAAATGTTGGGGCGGGGGTGTGGGGCTCGATAATTCCACATACTTGGTCTACGTGGGTTCTGGTTGCCCAAGACAGAGCCTAAGATGGCAGCCACAGTCTGGGGTTTTTAGCCTTCTGGGAGTGGGGTATAATTGACAGAATTGTAGGTATTTAAGGTGTACAACTTACTGTTTTGATACATGTATACACTGTGAAATGATCACTGCAGGCAGGTTAAAGAACACCACCTCACACAGTTCCCTTTTCGGGGTGGGGGGGCAAGAACATTCAAGATCTACCCTGTTAGCAAATTTCAAGCGTGCGATATGGTATTGTCAGCTGTCATCACTGAGTTGTAAGTTAGCTCTCCAAAATGTGTTTGCCTCGCCTGACTGCAACTTTCTACCCTTTGACAAATGCCTCTCCATTCCCCACCCCTGCCTGGCAACCACCGTTCTACTCTGAGCTGCAGACGCGTCTAACCTCATCTTGGAAGTGATATGGTGGCTCAGTAAAGAATCTTCCTGCAGTGTAGACCTGGGTTCGATTCCTGGGTCAGGAAGATCCCCTGGAGAAGGGGTTGGCAACCCACTGCAGTATTCTTGCCTGGAGAACCCCATGTACAGAAGAGCCTGGAGGCTACAGTCCATGGGGTCGCAAAGAGACACGACTGAGCGACTAATACCTTCACCTTGGAACCAATATAAAATCACTTCTCCTGTTTCTGTGAATACACTGTGGGAGGGAGTTACTCCAGCTGTGAATACTCAGAGGATCTGGTGGGCATCTTGGGAGCTGCCTACCCCTGACCTTCCCAGCCCTTCCACGGACTGGCTCGGGGAAGGGCTGTGACCTTTATGGGTCTCCCTAGTTGTTTCTGTCTGCATACTGACAAATGATGATTGCAGGGTGATGGCCTACTCAGGTGGTTTCCTGTGCTGTCTCATTCAATTGGTATAACAGTCGCCAGAGGCAGGGATTCTGTTTCCATCTTCATGACTGGGGAACCGCTAGCTAAATATTCAGGAGGTCTTGAACTCAGGGCAGCTCTTTCCTGAGCTGCCATGTTTTTAATGCGTGAATGGAGAGTGCTGGACTCCAGAGTTCCTCCCGGCTCGTCTGTCTCCAAGAAGCCTTGGGCTCTGGGGCAGGCTTTCACCCCAATGCTGGGGTCACAGATTCTGGAGCCGCTGCTCTTCCTGCGTCTGGGAGCAGCCCCTCTTCCCCGGACCCATGGTCCGTGCCCACGCAGTCATCCTTCTGGGAGATTGCGTCTCGGCACAGAGGCGGTGTCTGTGGGTGAGACCACAGGGATCACCCTGACCCGACCACAGGGGGCCCTGGTGCTGCTGTAACACATGCAAAGCCTGGTCATGAGCTGTCACTCAATTCACCTTTCTTTCCAAACACTTATTTCTGTTATCTTGAGGAGAAGGTTCTAGACCACACAAGCCTGTGGCTTGTGGCCATGTACTGTGGGTGTGAGCCACCCCCTGACCCCAGCAGGCAGTTGGCAGAGGTCACCGTCACCTGGAGGCCCTGAGCTACCACCCTGAGGGCCTCATTTCTCAGTCTCTCAGTGACTGCATTTCATGGCTCTCCTGATGTCTTTTCAAAACCTCCCCCCTCCCCCGGTCTGTTCCTTGGTGATCAGGGTAGGCAGGGGCTTGAGCTGGCCTGCAGGGCCAGCTTGCATGACCAGCCTTCCTGGGGCCTGCCCTGCTCCCCTCTCTCACCCAGTAACCGTGGAGCCATGTCGACATCCCTTCAGAGCAGAGTTTAGATGTTCAGATGTTTGTTTTGACATGACTGCTGCTTGCCCTCCCTCCTCTTCCTTGTCTGTCTTTCTTTCCTGACCCTGCTTCTTGTGATCGGGAGAAATCAGTAGGCCCACATTTAAGCTTCAGAGGCAAGTGGGAGACTCCTAAGAGGCCTGGGCTTTGAGAGAGCTCTCTCAACCCCTCTCCCCGCTGTCATGGGGAGCCCAAGTGCAGAACACCTTTCTCTCTGACCCCATGCTCAAGGACAAGCTGAAGTCTAGCCTGTGACCCACCTGATGGATTCTGGGGTGTGGGGCCAGGAGGACTGTCTCTCATGTCCCTGGCTCTGTGGGAGATGAGGTGGGCTTAGGGAGGGCTTGGGGCTGAGTTCCTGTATGAAGGTGCCACACCCCTGATGCGGGGACACGAAGGGGACAGGCAGGTGGAAAGGCCACAGGGCCTGAGGCTTTTCACTCCACATGTGTATTCAAATGTTGGCAAAGCAGCTGATCATCAGCCGGTGTGAAATGTCACGGTGCGGGCGGGCCTCAAGCAGTGGGGCCTCGCTGAGCTGATCACCAGTGGGCACCGAATCACTGTGCCCCCACCTTTTATCCGGTGAATTAGGGAGCCCCTAGGACTGGCCTCATTAAGCCTTCCCCGCAATAACCGGAAGGCACACTTCCTGTTCCCCAAATGAGTCCTAATTGCGGTTTTCATTCCTGCCCTTTGAGGACATTCACTTGGTCTTTGCTTTCCCACGTTTAATAGCGTGTGAGCTGTGGGGGGAAACAGTTGTGGCCTTTATCCTCTGATGCTAAATGGACCTTCGAACCACCATTTCACATACCAAGGCCACCGGGCGGGAAGTCAGTGCATCAAAGCCAAGAAGCGCTTGAGTCTGGTAACAGATATGCCTCCTCCATCGCCAACTGTGGCACTTGGAAAACAGCCCACAGAAATATTTGAAACTTTCTGCTTACCTCTAAAATGGGGACAGTAATCTCTCCTTTGGGCTTCGCTGTTGGCTCAGTGGTAGAGAATCCTCCTGCCAATGCAGGAGACACAGGTTTGATCCTTGGGTTGGGAAGATTTCCCAGAGAAGGAAACGGCTGCACACTCCAGTATTCTTGCCTGGGAAATCCCAGGGACAGAGGAGCCTGGCGGCTACAGTCCATGGGGAGGCAAAAGAGCTGGACACAACTTAGCAACTAAACAACAATAGCTATCTCTGCTTTTCAGACTTATGGTGATGGTGATGAAGACCACGCATGTAAAGCGGGTAACATGTTACCAAGTAGTAAATGTTCGCTTGAACAGTTTTCTCTTTCCTCTTTCCCCTTGACCCCATCCACCCAGGTGGGGTGAGGGAGGCTGGTAGCCCAGAGGTCATGTGAGAGATGACAAGTGTAGACATCCGTGCAACTCCTGTTCCCGCGCTCCTGCTGCGTTTGGATTCCACAGGGCTGGCCCGCACCCTGGGAGGCTCAGGATACCCTAGAGGGAGCTTCTCTGAAAAAGAAAGTTGCCACTCGCCTGCTACCCCAGGTTACACTGGATCACCACATAATGAAATGATTTTCCTTCCTCCTTTTATTTCCTCTCTTTCTTTCATTCTGAGACAAATGGAAAAATAATTTGATCCCCTTGAATCTTTTCACCCTGGGTATTCCCCCCTTCACACCCGAGCGCCGCCCCTGGATAAACGGGAACACATGTGCTGAAAGGCCGGCCTTCACCCTCCTGACTCAGGACCCGCCTCCTCTCGGGACACGGGTTTCCTTTCAGACCTCAGAATAAATTCATCACAGCAGGAAGAACATTGTTTTTCTTCAAAACTTGGAGGAGAGAAAAAAAAACGCAAATCCCATATCGCAATTATTCCATTTCAGAGGGAAAATGTTGCCCTTTAATCTCAAAGTTTCTCCTCTCCAACTCTGAAAGCTGTGGCCAAGGTGACTCGAAGACTCAATACAGCTGCTTTTTTTTTTTTTTTTTTTTGCAGAGTCTGCACTGATTCATTGCTTGGGGAGCCAAGGGGTGACACATACATATTTTGAATGTGACCCTGGGTGTAGATCTGCATAGTGGCTTGACTGAAAGCGCTTCTCCTTCTTGAGGTGTGCACACGTGGCTGCTTTCAGTGGAACTTTTACTTAAAAAAAAAGTCCTCAATACAGTTCTTTCATTTGCAAGTTGAACTTTCTGAAAAATTATGCAGTGAACCTTAGTATGTTTTGTTTTTATTTTCTTACCATGGCTCCTC
Organism: Bos indicus x Bos taurus; assembly: GCF_003369695.1. Classification (NCBI taxonomy): domain Eukaryota; kingdom Metazoa; phylum Chordata; class Mammalia; order Artiodactyla; family Bovidae; genus Bos; species Bos indicus x Bos taurus. The sequence goes on along the minus strand of NC_040087.1, from coordinate 25,492,537 downwards.
TGGCATCCTGGCCCCTCAGAGAACAAACCCTTTTCTCTTTAACGAAAACACACAATGACAAGCACTCGGTGCCATGGAAATTAAGGTCTTCCGTCTGACCATCTTCTGTAGCAGGCATCAGAGAAGCAGGATGTCTTCCTGAACTGAAATGTTGGCTCAAGAATTCCCATAAACTGCCGTACACTTCATGTTAAGAAAAACTCCCTGCACTGAGCATACTCCCCCTTGCTGCCAGGCATCTTTCTGTTTATATAGACTTTGTTTACATGTGCCCCCTGTTAATAAAAATCTATATTTAACAGATGCAGTCAAGCACCTTGGAAACCAGTTTTTCTTTCAAAGCCCTTTCTGGGAAGGAGAGAAAGGAGTTGAGCACTGGGTTGGCCGCCCTCCACCGCATGACCATTTGTTGTCAAGGAATGTAGCAGAAGACGGCTCCCGCTATTTCCTTTTGATTTCGGTGTGTAAATCTGCTCTCACCTACAGCTTGACCACATGATGGTGCAGACACACATTAAACCGATTATTTCTGTCTGAGCTGCGCATAGAATGTGCACTCTAAACTGCACATAAAAATGTTCCCCAAAATAGTACCACCTGCCTGCAGAAGTATCATTTTCTTTCACAAAGACAGACCCAAATGTGTTTCTGGGATCCCGCAGCCTCTGGCTGATGAGGGTTGCCACCCTGTCCCTGCTGGGCGCCAGCCCGGCCTGGGCCTTCCTTCCCTCTGAAGGCAGGGATGCCGGTGGTCTCCCTGGCATGTCTTGGACAGAAGACATTCTCAGATATTTAGGGAGCAGCTCCTCCCGAATCAAAGGGATAAGAGAGGACAAGTGGGTGGGGGGGAGCAGGAATAAAGAGAGTGGGGAGCAAAGCAGAAGGTAAAAGTACAACACAAACCATCACAACCCAAGACAGAGCTCTCCCAGAACAGGAGGGATAAGCAAACCCAGGAAGAAGAAAGGGAAAGGGATGTAAAACTAAAAAACAAGACTTGTTTCAGTTTTTAAAAGGCACAATGAAAACTAATCCCAGAGAGGCAAGGTCAAATTATTGTGCTCTCTCCTGATTAACGAGAAATGTTGAATATCCTGTTTTCTTTCAAACATCTGCTGCGCCCTCAACATTCAAAGGGAAGGGTGTTTAGAAAGAGAAAGAAAGGTGTTTTGCCCACATAGGGGCACACAGAGAGCTTTTATTCTTGAAAGAACTCTTCCCTGACTTACTAACTTCTTGCCCAGAGACAGGGGCATCTTTCTGGCTGCCCATCCAGCACATCTCGTCCCATCTCTGGGGGCCATGGTTGCAAACTCTCTGTTTCCTAATTGTCTGGTGCTGCATGCCCAGAGGGAACCGCACAAAGACCTGAATGTCTTCAGAATTTTCTTGGTCATTTTATGCTCTTGTAACAGAGCTTTAAGACTGTACACATGGAAGATAGTAGAACGTCTTAGCAGTAAGGGTGGAAGCATTCGGGACTATGTCCTTGTCCATCTATGTCTTAGTCAGCTTGAAAGGCTGAGATTGCAGCTGCCTTCTCACAGACTTGGATGTTGTCTCCATTCCTAACAGCCTGGGACCGTTCATCCTTATCCTAAGTGAAATGAAGTGAAAGTAGCTCAGTCGTGTCCGACTCTTTGCGGCCCTATGGACTATACAGTTCATGGAATTCTCCAGGCCAGCATACTGGAGTGGGTAGCCTGTCACTTCTCCAGGGGATCTTCCCAACCCAGGGATCGAACCCAGGTCTCCCACATTGCAGGCAGATTCTTTATCTGTTGAGCCACAAGGGAAGGATAATTTTTTATTGAAGGATAATTGCTTTGTAGAATTTTGTTGTTTTCTGTCAAACCTCAACATGAATCAGCCATAGGTGTACATATATCCCCTTCCTTTTGAACCTCCCTCCCATCTCCTTCCCCATCCCACCCCTCTAGGTTGATACAGAGCCCGTTTGAGTTTCCTGAGCCGTACAGCAAATTCCCATTGGCTATCTATTTTACATATGGTAATGTAAGTTTCCCTGTTACTCTTTCCACACATCTCACCCTCTCCTCCCCTCTCCTCATGTCCAGAAGTCTGTTCTCTATGTCTGTTTCTCCATTGCTGCCCCGTAAATAAATTCTTCAGTACCATTTTTCTAGATTCCATATATATGAGTTAGAATATGATATTTATCTTTCCCTTTTTGACTCACTTCACTCTGTATAATAGGTTCTAGGTTCATCCACCTCATCAGAACTGATTGAAATGTGTTCCTTTTTATGGCTGAGTAGTATTCCATTGTACCACAACTTCTTTATCCACTCATCTGTCGATGGACATCTCGGCTGCCTCCGTGTTCTAGCTATTGTGAACAGTGCTGCAGAGAAGCCCATCCTTATCCTCACTGTGCTCCTATCTTCATGTTAGCTAAGTTCCTCAAAAATAGCCTATGTTCGTGGCTCCACAGCCTCACCTCGTGTTCCCATACAGACCTCTGTTAATGAACTTTCCTGCCCTACACCCTGCTATCCCCCCCTGCCCCAGCAGTTTATCCGTGGCCTCTAAGCACCAAAAGCAGTGGGTTCCTTTCGGTCCCTCTCTCATCCTCTCTGTGGTGCCTGATGGTGCTGACCTCTTCCTTCTAGAATCTCCTTCCTCTCTGAGCTTCCCCACACCCTGTCTCCCCTCTGCCTGCTGTGACTGCTAACTCTCCCTGTCCTGTGCATACTCTTACCCTTCACCCATCCTCAGGGGCTGGTATCTTCCCTCCTACATCCACCTCAAGTCTCAGATGAGCCGCCAGCCCAGGCCCCAGCCATCTGTCAGCCTCTGTGTTCTGCTGCTGTACCCCCAGCTGCTGCAGGGAAATATTCTTGCCAAGCGGTAGGCGGAGTATTAGTCCCCAAAGATATGCACATCCTAATCTCTGGGAGCCATGGGTGTCACCTCACAGGGCAAAAGAGACTTTGCAGGTGTGATTAAGTTAAGGATCTTGGGATGGGGAGCTTATCCTGGATTATCTAGGTGGACCCTAAATGTCATCCCAAGCATCCTCATAAAAGCAAGGCAGAGGGAAATCGGACGCAGAAGAGGAAAAGTCAGTGTGACAGTGGAAGCCAAGACCGCAATGACCAATGCCTCCACTCCCCACCCCCAGAGATTTTTCCCCGAGAGCCCCCAGAGGACCCAGTCCTGCTGGTAACCTGACTTTACCCCATAGAGACTCATTTCAGACCTCCAGCTTCCAGAACGTTAAGAAAATAAATGTGTATTGTTTTAAGGCACCAAGTTCATGGGATTTTATTACAATGGCTACAGAAAACTGAAACAGTCTCCAAGAGCTCCTCATTGACAGATCTGTTTGGCATCTCTCAGTCCCTGTGTCTCCTGGCAGAAGTACATTGTTCCATTGGTCACTTGCTCTGGAATCTCCTCTTCCGTTGACTCTCATTTATCCAGTTCTCAACAGCCAGTCAAGTGTTCAGGTTCCGGGGAGTCTACCCATGAAGCAGCTTCAGCCTCAGTTCAGGCTCTCACTGTCTCTTGCCTGCGTTCCTCTGTGTCCTACCCAGGCCATTGCTAGTCTTATATTAACATGCGGTTTCCCTGACAACTCACTGCCACTGGCTTGTCAATTTCATATGGTTCAACCCAGTGGATATAGTTGAAATATAGGGGGGAAAATTCTTGGACATAAACATTTTAAAATACAGCAAAACGTATGTGAGCTTGTTTCAACATTTTCTTCAGGAGTCTCTGGACCTCCAAGGATCTGGCTGAAGAGGGGACAACCCCTCGCTTTTCGTTCTCTACCCTGCTCTTCCCATTACAGGCCATGATTCCTTTTAGCTCCTTAGTTCTCTGCTCAAACTGTTTTTTTCAGAGTCAGGGCAGCTCATGTTCAGCTTGCCTTGGTTCTTGTCTAAGGACAGATATTTCCTCAAGTCTCTTCTAGAGGCCAGCATGAGACTCCTCCATCCTCAGTAAAAGGACTTTCAGCTCCTAAAAACTGGATCTTCAGACCCTTAGATTCAATCTCATTAGCATGGTGAGGAAATCCCCCACCTCAGCCCTTCCTGCAGTAACACATTTAAAGCCCACATTTCAACTCTTGCCCCTCAAGCAAATGGCTCAATCCTCTTGAGATTGAATTGGGGGTTGAACATTGCTATTGTTCTAGATACAAAACATGAGCCTTTTATTTTCCTCTCCAGTATTAGATTTTTTTTTTTTTTAATCTACAGTAAAATTCTAAAAGGAGACTCTAACATCCCTGGACAGAGTTTCTCTTTGCAAGTTCTTGGCCAGTCTTTGTAACTTTCCCCATTTGTATCACTTCCTCTCCCGAGTCTCCCCCTGGTCTCCCAAGGCCCAGTCCTTCCACACTGCCCACGGCCTTCAGGGTGTGCTCATTCCTAGTGGTCTCATCCACTTCCCCACACTTTCTGTTCCAGAAACACTCAGCACTTGCTGTTGCCAGAAATACTGAACTCCGGCCTTGATTTTCATGCCTCCCTGGCTCTCAAACACATTCTTTCCTTCGTTGAACCAAGGACACCACATACCCATATACTTACATTTTTAAAAATAATTCTTAACTCATTTTGTAATAATTTCAGACATCAAAAAGTTGGTGACAATAACACAAAGAATTCCCCAAATGTTAACATCCTCCCTAAATAGTGTAATTATCAAAATCAGAAACGTAGCGCTGATTCCATGTTATTATCTCATCTCCTTCAAGTTTCAGTGATTGCCCACTGATGTAATTCTTATGTTACAGTTCCCAATCTGCTCTTATGCTTTGCTTTCAGTTGTCATGTCAGCCAAGTCTACGTGGGCCAGTTTTTCCTGGCCTCCTTTATCTTTCATGACCTTCACACTTTTGAAGAACACTGGCAAGTTGTTTTATACAATTGTTCTCAATTTAGGTATGTCTGATGTTACTTCATCATTGAGTTAGTTATGTATTTTTGGCGAAAATGCTACAGAATCACCCTAATTCCAAAACCACCCAAAGACATTACAAGTTAAAAAAAAAAAAAAATCAGACCAATATTCCTTATAAATACAGATGCAAAAATCCTAACAAAGTACTAATCAACCAAGTCCAGCGATATATATAATTATACACCATGGCCAAGTGGGGCTTATTCTGAGACTGCAAGGTTGGCTCAACATATAAAAAGCAATTTATGTAATAAACCATAGAATAAAGAACAGAAACCACATAATCATTTCAATAGACACAGACAAAACATTTAACAAAATCCAAAACTCTTACATCATAAAAAGACTCAATATACAAAAACCAGCTGTGTTTCTATATGCCAGCAATGGACGATCTGAAAATGAAATTAAGAAAACAATTTCACTTACAATAGCATACTTAGGTATACATTTAGTGAGATGATACAATACATATACACTGAAAACTGCAATACATTGTTGAAAAAATTAAAGGATATTTAGATAAATGGAAGGGGGTATTTATGGAATAGGAGGCTTGACATTATTAAGATAGTAATACTCTCTAAATTGATGTGCAGCTTGAGTGCAATATCTACCAAATCCCTCATGACTTTTTTTTTTAGATTTTATTTTTTAGAGAAGTTTTAGATTCATAGCAAAATCGAAGTGTAGGTACAGAAAATTTCCGTATATTCTCTGCCCTGCCCCCATGCATAGCCTCCTACGTTGCCAACATTCCTCCCCAGAGCAGTGCTTTTGTTATAACTGATGCCCCTACACTGACACATCGTAATCCTCAGTCTACACTTTATATTCTAGTGTAGTCTTGGTGTTATACATTCTGTGGATTTGTACAAATGTATAATGCCATATATCCACCATTATGATATTGTACAGAGTATTTCCACGGCCCTAAAAGTCCTCTGTGCTCCACCTATTCATGCCTTCACAGCCTCATTCCTCCAACCCCTGGCAATCACTGATCTTTTCTTGTCTGCAGAGTTTTGCCTTCTCCATAAAGTCGTGTAGTATGAAGACTTTTCTAATTGTTTCTTTACCTAGTAATATGTATTTAGGGTTCCTCTGAGTCTTTTTATAGCTTGGCGGCTCATTTCACTTTAGCACCGGATAACACTGTATCGTCTGAGTGTTTGACAACCTCTATATTGGTTCACCTGCTGAAGGACACTTTGGTTGCTCCTACGGTTTAGCCATTTGTAGCAAAGCTGCCATAAACATCCTCATGAAGGTTTTTGTGTAGATATGGGTTTTCACTCCTTTGGGTGCATATCAAGGAGTACACTTGCTGGACCATATGGAATCCCAGGGACAGAGGAGCCTGTTGGGCTGCCGTCTATGGAGTCGCAGAGTCGGACATGACTGCCGCGACTTAGCAGCAGCAGCAGCAGCAGCAGCATGATAAGAATATGTATAGTTTCCTAAGAAACTGCCCAACTGTCTTCCACAGTGGTTGCACCATTTTTTATTCTCACTAGCAATGAATGAGAGTTCCTGTTGCTCCACATTCTTGCCAGCATTTGGTGTTGTCAGTGTCCTGGTTCATGGTCATTCTTAAAGCTGTGTAGTAGTATCTCATTGTTGTTTCAACTTGCATTTTTCTGTTGACATAGAAAGTGAAGCATCTTTTCCTGTGCTTATTTGTCATCTGTACATCATTGGTGAGGTGTCCGTTAATGCCTTGGCTCATTTTTCAATCAGGTTATTTGTTCTTCTGTTGTTGAGTTTTGATAGTTCTTTGGATATTTTGGATAAAAGTCCTTTATCAGATATCTTTTGCACATATTTTCTTCCAGTCTGTGCTTGTCTTCTCATGGTCTTGACATTCGTTTTTAGCAAAGCAGAAGTGTTTAATTTTAATGAAGTCTAAGCTAATCAGTTATTTATTTCATGGATCATGCCTTTGGTGTTGTACCTAGGAAGCCATTAAAATGTTCAAGGTCAGGTAGGTTTTCTCCTATATTACCTTCTAGGACCTGCTAGCTACTTTGCTGAAAGTGACCAGCTGATCCTAAAATTCATAGGAAAATTCAAGCTATCCAGAACAGTGAAAACAACCATGAAAAATAACAAAAACCTTGTAGAACTCATGCTTCCCAACTTTAAAACTGAATACAAAGATAAAGTAATCAAGACTGAGTAATCAAGATCAATGGAATATGATTGTTAGTCCAAATATAGATCCATACACAGACATATAGTCTACTAATTTTCACCGAAGGCAAATTCAAGTGAGGGAAAGGATGAAGTTGGACTCCCCTTACCTTATACAATAGAGAAAATCATGGGTGCTTCTTGGTGATCCACTAGTTAAGAATTCACCTTCTGATTTAGGGGACACAGGTTCAGTCCCTGGTTGGGGAACCAAGATCCCGCGTGCTGTGGGGCGGTTAACCTGTGCAGTACAGCTACAAAGCCCACACACGGGAGCCTCAGGGCTGCCACACAGATTCCAAGTATTGCAACTGAGACCCAACACAGACAAAAAATAAAATATATGTATATATATACATGAAAATCACAGACTTTAAAGGCAACTAAAACACTTAAAGCAATGAATGAAGTAAATGTTCATGACCTTGAGTTAGGCAGTGATTTCTGAGATATGATGTCAAAAGCACACGTGACAATAGTAAATGAATAACCTGGACTATGTCAATACTCAAAACTTTTGTGCTGAAAATAATACAATCAAGAGAGTAAAAAGACAGCCCACAGAATGGGAGACAGTATTTGTAAACCGTATATCTGACAAGGAACTTGTATTCAGAATATAAAGATAATTGTTACAACTCAAACATAAAAAGATAAATAAGCCAATTAAAATGGGCTTCCCCAGTGGTGAAGGAATGTGCCTGCGTTGCAGGAGATGCAGGAAACATGGGTTTGATCCCTGAGTGGGGAAGATCCCCAGGAGAAGGAAATGGCAACCCATTCCAGTTTTCTTGCCTGGAAAATCCCATGGACAGAGGAACCTGACAGGCTAGAGTTCATGGGATCACAGAGTCCAACACAACTGAGCATGCACACATGTATGCAAGCCAATTGAGTAATCGAGAGAGCATTTTAATAGACCTTTTCTAAAGAAAATGTGCAAATGGCGTCATCCTTGGTGTGTACAAGGATATCCTTGTATCCTTTTCTCATCTGCATCTGCTGAGCACCTGTGTGCTTGTCCACACAACATGTTTCCAGGTCTCTTTGCTCTTGGCTGGGAGGACTCTGAGACACAGTGCCAGCTGTGGAAGATGCTCAGCTCTGGTTGGTGGCTGGATGAACACGTGAGGGAGAGAATGAAGGGATGAACAAACGCTGCAATGAATGCTCAGATGCGAGTCATAGTATAAGAACATCGCTTGAGAAACTCCAGGTATCATCTTGGGTGGCCTCAGGTGGTGGCCCGCAGTCTGGTGTGTTAGTTTTCTGTCCAGACAAGATATAAAGAGGGAGGAATCAAGTACTCTTCCACGGCTTCTGGTTATGAGCCCGTTGGTAGAAGGTGGTGTGAACGTTAAGCCGGGGGACCTACCTGAAGAAGACTGTGCGTTGAGGCCGCGCTGGGTTAAGGAACTGCCCTCCACCCGGGATGCTGAAGCAGGGAGTCTCGGAAGCAGCTGGGTGTCTGGGCTGAAGCGCCCAGGAGAGGACCGGCTGGACGACACTTTGTGGGTCAAGGGCCTGCTTGGAGAGGATTATGCCCTGGGAAAATGAGCATGAGCTGAGAGAGGAGGGGAGAAGATGGAGCAGAGAACCCTTGACAACGCTGAGGGTCAGTCACAGGTAGGGGAACCCACGGAAGAGCAGCCTGAGAAGAGTCTCAGGGGAGACCCGAGAACAGAACCAAGAACTGGAGCAAGCGAGACCAGTAAGATGGAGACGGAAACAGTCCAGGGTTTAGACATCACTGGGAAGGCGTGGCAGCAGCAGGAGGTATATTTCTGGGACGTGAACTGTAGACGGAGGACATGGGCCCTTGAAGTGTCGCTTATTCTCGTAGGGAATTTGAAAACCAGTATAGGACGAAGACCCAGTAGCACTTCTTAGAAGTTTAAAGTCCATCAATCATGTCTTTTAAAGCCGTAGAGTGTCTTGAGTATATCTGTACATCAGAAAAGGCAGACAGGGCCAGCAGAAAGGAATAGGTCTGGTGAGACAGGAAATCATTAGCAGGAGACTGAAAGTGTGGAGGAGAGAGGGTTTGGAGCCCAGATGGAAGGCAGCACGGCACAGGGAGGGCCCCCCGAGACAAGAGGGAAGAGACGAGGCTGGCCAGGTGTGGGGGAGTTGGGGGGGCGTGGCAGGAGGCTGAGGGGTCTCCTTCAGGGGCCCCCTTGTTTTCTCTGAGGCACCTGGGGGGCAGGTGTGGGCGGCAGCAGGGGTCAGATAAGGTCTTGAAGGAGTGAGGGAGCTTCTCTGGGAGGCCTGTGGAGGGGCCTTGAGAGGCAGCCAACCCCGGGGCTCTGACTCTGCAGGGAGACGGGGTCGGGGGGCATTTCTCCTGCAGCCCCAGCAGCCCGGGGAAAGGGGATGAGACCAAGGGGTGCGGCGGCCCAGAGTGGGCGGGATGGGAGGAAAAGGCTGAGGAGGCTGAGGTGAGAGCAAGACTGCAGCGATGAATTGTGATCTAGGGAGGGACCCAGGGCTGCAAGCTGAGAACACAGGCTGGGGGAGGAAGACAGGGAGAGAATGGAAAATCAGAGCTTGCGACGACCGGCGGGTGGGTTAATGGAGGAGCGTCTCTGAGGAGCAGCTCGGTGATGACAAGACCTGGGTGCGGCTGTGGGTGTAGCGGCCGAATCTGTGGAGCCAGCGGTGCTGGAGGAAGTGAAGCGGGGCATCCCAGGACACCAGAGGAGGAGGCCCCACCTTGGAGTCCTTAGCCAGAGCTGAGCCAAAATCGTGTCCAACGTGTCAGAAGACAGATCCTGCCTGGGGACGAGGGAGCCAGTGAGAGGCAAGGAAGTGAGTGGGCCGCAGGGCTGACCCAGGAGAAGGGAGGAGAGGAGAGCAGAGGGGGTGCTGGCAGGGGTAGAGGCCAGGCTTCCAGAGAGAAGCAATGCCCCGGGATAGCCCACTCTGGTTTCCGGCCTGGCTTCTGGATGTGGGCTTGGCACACACCTCTGTTACAGGCAGAGGACTCTGCTGGAGCCCCAAGGTTCAATGTGAAGAGGTACCAAACTCCGTACAAGCACTTTAGCCTTACCGTTCTCAACCAAGATAAACCACAGTCCTCATACACGTTTTATTCCCCTGATGCAATTGATAAGGGTGTTAGGCTGAAAGAAAATCATTGTTTTTGTCACAAATGCAGTGCAGTTTCTTTTCACTTTGGCTTCTTGCCCTTTATCCTCACGACAATTTGAATTCTCCTGCCACTCGTTGCTGTTTGATCTACGTCAGCCCTTTGTAGGACGCGTTCCAAAGGCACCTGGTTTCCACTTACTGGAGATGAAATATACATACACCGGAAGTGCTGGGTGCTCCCAGCTCGCAGCTGAGCCTCTCAGGTGCAGATTTCCTCTTGTACAAGAGCCCAGCCTTGCCTAGGGTCACGCCTCCTTCTGAAATCAGCCCACAGCCAGTGACTGGTCCACTGATCCATTTGGGAGAATGAAGCAGCAGCCAGCTCCCCTCGGTGTAGGGCAATTCTCAAGGACCATCCCAGCTCCAGAGCTCCCTGGTGAGCTGGCCGAGGTCTTTCGTTGTGACTGCCTCGCAGCTGAACTTTTTTCTCTGCCCAGTTCTGCTGGCTTCACTCCCCCCATGGGTGTCCATCCTGAGAATAACCACCCCCAAACTTCCCGCATCCAAGTCTCCTTTTCAGTCTGCTTCTTAGTACAGCAGCCAGATTTATTAATAGCAAATAAGACTATAGGATGCCCAAGTAAATTTGAATTTCAGATAAACAATGCATAATTTTTTTTTTCAGTCTGTCTCCAGTACCGCATGGGACATACTTATGCTAAAAACCGATTTATTGTTTGTCTGAAATTTTCAGATTTACCTGGGCATCCTATGTTTTATCTCTCAATGCTGCTGCTTTGGAAGCCCAGCCTGGCCTCCAGAGTGAAGTTCTCATAGGTTGCAGAAGAAGAGCCCATTGTTTTCTGTGCTATGAAAGAACTCAGGGCTACAGAATGCACAAGAGCCAGGGGCATTTCAAGGTCAACTGGATGCCCCATGCGGAGAACGGATGGGGAACAGTTCCTGCTGGTGAGGCTGAACGATTCTCGGGGGTGGAGGTGAAACCGAAGAGTTCTCCAGGAAGAACCCCCCTAGTACTGACATGGAGGTAACCACCTCAGGGGAGGCCACCGCAGAGCAGACAGAACCAGGCTGAGCCACGTGAGGCCAGGGGCACAGCCCGTGACAGTCACCAGGGCAGACCCTACCTCCCTCCTGCTCCCATATGGGGCAGGGGGCGCTCTAACTGGACGGGAGGAATTTCAGAGTCACATCACACCCTTCCTCCACTTACAGCAGTGATGCCTCCAGTTCAAGAATGCAGACATTTTAAACAATAAAGACTGAATCTTAAATGCCAAATTTAAACTATTTTAGTTACCAGGAATGATGGAGATGTATGCAATCTGGTCAAAATCATGTGAGGAAGGGACCTGGCCCTTGATGAGAAAGGAAGATTCAACATGGACCTTATCAAAGAGAAGTTACTAGGAAGAGTAAAACCATTTCCTCCTTATATCCAATGAGTTATATCTATAATAAAGCAGATAATTATTTTTATCACACCAAAGGGCTGTTAAGCCAGAGAAACTAAGCTTTCCAATATCCTTACCAGAGAAGGAGGAAGAGGGGTTATATTGGGAAAGGACCCCAAGGGCTACCCTACTCCTTATCCAACCCGCACCATCCTGCTGGCTCGTGGCCACTTTGCGCACTCTGCGGAGGAGACCCTTTCTTCCCAGAAATACATCCAGGTCTTCCTAAAGAGCAGCATTCAGTCCTGCCCACTTCTTCAGGTTCTTCTTGTTTCCCCTGTGGCCCCCACAACTCTGCAGATCATGGTGGTGGTGCAGTCAGTGGGGCTTTCTTGGGGGACATTGATGACTTGGTTGGTTGTGCTTATTTACTGGTCTGGATCCTCACTGACCTCTTGACAGCACCCGAAGCAGCTGTCTGTGGACTTTTCCTCCGGAGTCCTTCCTCTCTTGGAATACAAAGGACCTCTGAATACTCCCTATCTCTGTTGGTAACTCCACTTCCTCTCTCTGCCTTGAAGACAGGTAGTCATTTTCAATTCTCAGTGTCTCAGCATCCTTGCCAACACTTGCTATTGTCTGTCCCTTTTCTTTAAGTCATCCTAGTGTATATGACAGAGAAGGCAATGGCACCCCACTCCAGTACTCTTGCTTGGAAAATCCCATGGACAGAGGAGCCTGTTAGGCTGCAATCCATGGGATCGCTAAGATTCGGACACGACTGAGCGACTTCACTTTCACTTTTCACTTTCATGCATTGGAGAAGGAAATGGCAACCCACTCCAGTGTTCTTGCCTGGAGAATCCCAGGGACGGGGGAGCCTGGTGGGCTGCTGTCTATGGGGTCGCACAGAGTCGGACGCAACTGAAGTCACTTAGCATAGCATAACATAGTGTATATGAAAGGGTTTCCCAGGTGGCGCTAGTGGTAAAGAACCTGCCTGCCAAGGCAGGAGACACAAGAGATGTAGGTTCGATCCCTGGGTCGGGAAGATCCCCTGGAGGAGGAAATGGCAACCCACTCCAGTATGCTTGCCTGGAGAATCTCGTGGATGGAGGACCCTGGTGGGCTACAGTCCATGGGGTCACAAAGAGTTGGACACGACTGAAGCAACTTAGCACAGTGTATATGAAAGAGTATTTCATTGTGGTTTTGATTTCATTTGCTAATGACTAGTGGTGTTGGCCATCTTTGTATGTGTTTATTGGTATTTGCATATCTTCTTTGGAGAAATGTCTGCTAGGATTATTTGCCCATTTTTTCACTGGGTTATAGGTCTTTATTTTTGAGTCATGAGAATTGTATGGATATTTTGCATATAAATTTCTTATCAGATATATGACTTGCAAATATGTAGCCTTTTGTGACTGGCTTGCTTACTTTTTGAATGATTTTGAGCTTCATCCCTGTTTTTGTGTACATAGCATTTATTCCCTTTAATTGCTGAGTAAGGTTCCATTATACAGATGTACCTGGTCCATATATCTGTTCACTACCTGATAGATAATTGAGCTGTTTCTGGTTCTTAGCTACTATGAAAAAAGATGTTACAAATATTAGCACGGAAATCTTTCTGTGGCTTTATGTTCTTATTTCTCATGGGTCAATACTTCCCTTTTGGATTTTGAACCTCTGACTAGCTATGAGCCAAGCTAAAAATCAAGGATTCTCCTATAAAAAGAGAACAGAATAGAAACTCAGGACAACTAGCAGACTCTGCAATAATAACCCAAACACAAAGCCCTGTCTTTTGTCGTACCAGTCAGGATTCAACCAGGCACGCAGAAAAAACAATAGGACACACACACCCACACCCACACCCACACCCACACACACACCCCCACACACCCACACCCCCACACACCCCACACCCACACACCCACACACACCCCACCACACAGACACACCCACACACACTACCCACACACACCACACACATACCACACACACACACACACCCCACCCACACACACATACCCCACCCACCCACCCACACATACACCCATACCCACACACCACACACCCACACACACCCCCCACACACACCCTTACACACCCACACCCCCCACACACACACACCCACACACCCACACACCCAAACCCACACACCCACACACACACACACCCACACACCCACACACACACACACACACACATACCCCACCCACCTACACCCACACACACCCACCCACCCCCACAGACACCCACCCACCCACACCCACATACCCCCCACACACACACACCCACCCACCCACACACACACACACACCCACACACACACCCACACACACCCCTACAGATTTATCGTGAGGAATTGGCTGGCTAAGCCCATACAGGGCGCTTCCTTGGTCAGTAAAGAATCCGCCCACGATGCAGGAGACCACCTGCAATGCAGGGACTGGGATTTGATCCCTGGGTCAGGAAGATCCCCTGGAGAAGGAAATGGCAACCCACTCCAGTACTCTTGCCTGGAGAATTGCATAGACACAGGAGCCTAGTGGGTTCATAAAGAGCGGCCTTTAGAAAGGAAAATCAGAAGTAGGCTGGACCTACAGGCACGGATGGAAGCTGTTGTCCTGGGCAGATTTAAGCTTTCTTTTCTCTGACTGACTAGGTTAGGCCAACCCAGGATAATCTCCCTAACCTAAAATCAACTGATCTAGGACTTTAAGTCCAAAGGGAAAAACCCCTTCACAGCAACACCCATGTTAGTGTTTGATCGAATGACTGGGAGAAGTGGCGTATGTGGCAGCTGCTTCCCTCCTGTTCTCATGCTTGGAAGAGAATATTCCTTGCAGCCCACCCTGTCTGAAAACGTACTGGAGAGGGAATTCTGGGAAATGTTGTGTAGGACAGTAGTTCACCATAAAGCCATCACACCCATGATTGCAAATTCACAAGTTCCAGGAAAAGTCTCTAACTGGCCCAGCTCAGGTCATAAGACCACACCAAACCCAGCCTCTGCCACCAGGGGAAGGGGCAGAATATTCAGGCCTAAACGTCATGACCATCTATTGACTAGGAGGGTATGAAACTGTGATGTGTAACCCCACAGCACTGCATGATTGGGGTCGGGGAGGAACGGGTGCCCAAATAACGGGGATGCTGAAAACCGCGGGCCCCATGGCTATATCTTGGATCCCTCATAGGGCCGCTTGCAGTCTGCCTGCCACTTCAAAGGCAGCCATAGGCACAGCTGAAAGCCAGGTAAGAACTGGAGCAGGACACCCAGGTGGCATGAACTCTACTGCTTGTCCAATCACTGCCTTAGACCAAGAGAAGGGCAGATCTGTCAGTCCCTATGACTCCTCCGCATGGGAACTGGCTTCTCAGCACAGTGCCTTTCCAATTTTCTGAAACAGTTGTTATTTTCCAAGACATATTGCATATCTGCACAGCAGCGCTGCTGCTTTTTCATACTGTTTCCTCTGGAAGTCTCTAGCAAATGCCAGCTGGCTGCAGGGAGGGGCCTGATTTGTGTTGCCTCCTCCTCCAGGGGCTTTAACCTCTCCACAGGTACCCCAAGGAGAAGGCCCTCCACGTCTGTGGATCCCATTTACCCAAAACAGCAGGTTGGTGCCATTAGGCCCTATGGCATCATCCCGTTGTTAAATCTAGGCCAACGGAAACAGTGCTCAGCTGCCTCTCTTGTGGACTCATCAAAGTTTCATGATCCTTTTCATCAGAGCAGTTCCAGCAGGAAGAGGAGCTGTCGCTGTATATTCATCCTGGTCTCATCCCCTACGAGGCTGTAAACTCCCCAGCAGGAGAAGTGATGTCTGATTCCTGTCTATATGCGCCCTCAGTGCCGGATTCTAAAGGGCATCAGGCAAATGTTTGCTGATGATTAATGAATGAAGGAGACCAGGAAGGGCTGGTCTCTGGTTCCTCCTATGCAGGGTCCATAACTGAGATGAATTAGAAGCTGGAAAGGGCTGCACACTCCACCCCCTTGCTTTCACTGTGCTCATTAGCGTTTGTGCTTAAATATAACACACACCTTTCATTCTGCCTGCCTCTCCTTAAGTTTCATGAGAACGGGACTTTGCCTGTTAGCCTCACCTGGCACTCAACAGGCACTCCATGAATATGAGTTAAATGAATAAATGTCTTTGTCACATCGTCTGGTGAGCATATTTCATTCAAAATATCAGAGCTTTTGAGGAAGACAAATGATCTCTGCTCTAATCTTTCAGTTTAAAGGCTAGTTCTGATTTCCCCCCAGACCTTAAATAGGCAGTGTTTATTGGGTACCCGCTATTTTCTACGGTCTTACATGCACACTTCTTTAAATGCTCATAGCACATCTATGTAGGCTAATGCTCATTTTACAGTGGAGGAAGCAAAAGCATGGTGAGCTTAAGTACTTGCCCATTGCTAAATTGTGGGGGGAGCCACCAGATAATGGCAATTATCTGCCCCACCCTTCGTGTCTAGACCTGTAAGGCAGTAAACTGACTAACCTCCAGACCTTGGAAGGTGGGATGGAGCCCAGGGCAGAGCTGACTTTATCTTAAAATGCATCACCTTGGTATTTTACTCCTTGTATGAACTACCCAATGGCATTCTTGAACTCCCCTCTTCTTCAAAAAATAGTCCTACGTATTACTTGACGTATGCCAGACAACCCCACTCTGAGTTGCTTACCCAAATTAAATGAAAACATTTGATTTTACAAAGACCTGTAAACAAAATATTCATGGCAGCTTGATTCTCAATAGAGAAGAACCAGAAACAATGTAAATATTCATCTGCTGGGGAATGGATATACAGATTGCAGTGCGTTCGCATAAAGGAATACTACTCAGCTGTAAAAGGATTGCACTCCTGGTACCTGCAGCAGCGTGGATGAATCTGAAAGGCATTGTGTTCGCTGAAATAAAACAGAAAAAAAAGACCAGATACAGTGTGTGATTCCATTCATAACGACAGTCTAGAAAAGGTAGAACTAAAAGCACAGAAAATGAAGCAGTGGCTGGGCTTCCTGGAGGTGGAGAGGGGAGGAGTTCACTGCAAGGGGACACAGGAAACCTTTGGGTGGGAAGGAGTGGAAGCTTGATTGTGGTGATTATATAGCTGCCTGTATATTTGTTGGGGCTTCCCTGGTGGCTCAGTGGTAAAGAACCTGCCTGCAATGCAGGAGACACAGGTTCAATCCCTGGATTGGGAAGATCTCCTGGAGAAGGAAATGGCAACCCACTCCAGTATTCTTGCCTGTAAAATCCCATGGACAGAGGAGCCTGGTGGGCTACAGTCCATGGGGTCGCAAAGAGTCAAGACACAGTTGAGTGACTCAGCACACCACATCGCACGGTCCACTAAAGAGGGTGGAATTCATTGAATGTAAATTATACCTCTGTAAACCTGATTAAAATTTCTTTTTTCTTTTACTCCAATGTAATAAAACTTTTTTCTATACATTTTTTAAAATTCAAATGATAACATCACTCTTAAAGTACATATAATTAAAAAATAACAATAGGCAAACCTAACTTGAAATGTGGATTAACACATTCCCACTCAGCGAGCTAAGCATAGCTGCTGCCTGCACACCAGCTAGAACGGCTCCTCTGTCCAAAGGGCAGGGGCAGCTGGGAAAGCATCTAATCCAGGGGTGTGTTTCTGCGGCTTGGTGTTAATCAGATTCCGTATGACTGCATTGACCTTTGTTCTCCTTCTGGTGGAACTGCCAACGCTCAGGGAAAACCTGTTTACTTTTAACAAGTGCCACAGGGTGCAAGGTAAACGGTATTCACCCCAGGATTCAGACACGCCCGAGAAAAAAACAGAGGGAAGAGTGTAGGACTGAAGCAGAAAAGCCGGGTTAGTGTCAGAACCTAAGCAACTGGACAGAAAGCCTGATGTCCCCTGAGCCCGGGCCTCCCCTCTCAGGGACTGATGTCATGGCCCCAGGCCTTGGAGGCAGCAACACAAATAAATAGAAGAGCTGTTTCATTAAAATCTCCGTGAGACGTGGTGAGCTCTGGGCGGTCTTCCGTGACCCCTGGAACAGAGGAGGCCACGTGTTAAAGACAAGATTGCCCCCGAGGCCCGTCTCTGGAGTGAGACAGGGACAGGGCAGCTGAGGGTCAGCCAGGGCGGCCTCCAGCTGCAGGGCGACGTCAGGCCCCAGCAGCATCAGCAGCTCTGCAGGTTCAGAGACTGGAGATGCGGTGGGAGAGCTGGGGCAGGAGGAAGCTGGTGTGAACTGTGGTGACAAGTCTCCTGAAGCCCCAGGGGAGATGCGAAGGACGAAGGCGGGCTAGGGTTCCTGCAAAGAGGGTAGGTCCAGAGTTATAGGAAAATTGCTCTCTCGTTGTTATAATTACTCCCGGTATCCGTCCCCAAGCCCTCCAGCTGGCGGATAGCACAGTCCATGGACATCGCTCTCGAAGTAGCTGGATTCTGTGCTAACATGATTGTGCAATCACATTCCTCCTCTTCAAAAATTCCCACCTGCATTATCTATAAATCCCCTTAAAGGTTCTGCCTCTACGTGCATCTCCTGGGAGCTGTGGTCCATAGCAACTAAATTAGCATCCAGGCCTGCTTAATTAATAAAACGAGCCAGCGTACATTTGCAATCCTGTGCAATTATGGCATTGCTCCATTCCTACATGGAATTCAGCCTGTTAGCAGGAGAGGAAAAAAAAAAAAACCCACGACGCACCAGACGATTATTTTGCCCTTTAAAACATTTTTAAAAATTCAACTTGTGATGTCTGAGACCTTGTGGTCATTTTTTTCCCCCTTGAATTGTGCTTGCTCTTGTTGGCAGCTGAGAAAACCCTGGCTTGGCACAAAGCAAGGTCTAAAATTTGGTGAAATTAATTGTGACCCCAGATCTGTTGTATGATCTCACTCCTTGAGCCTTAATTTTGCCATCTTTAAATGAAGATAATGATACCACTTCTGCAGGATAGAGGTGAGGATTACATATACTACATGTAAAACATGTGCATGCGTTGCTAAGTCGCTTCAGTCTTGTCTGACTCTTTATGACCCTGTAGACTGTAGCCCGCCAGGCTCCTCTGTCCATAGGATTCTCCAGGCAAGAATACTGGAGTGGGTTGCCATACCTCCTCCAGGGGATCTTCCCAATCCAAGGATCGAACCCATGTCTCTATGTCTCGTGCATTAGCAAGCAGGTTCTTTACCACTAGCACCACCTGGGAATTCCCCAAACTTGCAATATAAAATATGTATTATGCTGATGCTGCAGCTGAAATGTCAATCCTTTGGCCACCTGATGTGAAGAACTGACTCATTGGAAAAGACCCTGATGCTGGGAAAGATTGAAGGCAGGAGGAGAAGGGGATGACAGTGGATGATGTGGTTGGACAGTATCACCAACTCGATGGACCCTAGTTTGAGCAAGCTCCGGGAGTTGGTGATGGACAGGGAAGCCTGGCATGCTGCAGTCCATGGGGTTGCAAAGAGTCAGACGTGACTGATCAACTGAGCTGAATTGAATTACATAAATATATATATATATATATATATATATATGTTAAATATAAAGGAGATATAGCATTTTATATATCATGTAAATACTGGGAAAGAATAAAGACCTGTCTTTGAATCCCAAATATACCACTAAATTGTTGACTGACCTTCAGGAAAATCCTTTAACCTCTTTCTCTGTTTTGTAGAGATACTAATACTGGTGCCTACAGGATTTTTGCAAACATTAAATGAGACAATATAGACAAAAGCAAGTTAAAAGTTAAAAGTTAAAAAGTAGGACTGGTTATTTCATTTCTGTAGCTTTGTGATCATTGTGCTTCCTTCAGAGTTAACCAAACTTTCCTTTCCCCGGGAACTAATCCCTCCCTGGCTGTGGAATCAATGCGTGTTTCTGTAAGGGCTCACCTTGCACAGTTCACAGAGGAGTGCAGCTCATCTATGTACATTTCTGGTATAGCTCCTCTGTGTATATTTCAAGTATAGCTCATCTGTGTACATTTCAGGTATAGCTGCCAATCCATGTACATTTCAAGTATAGCTCATCCATGTACATTTCAGATATAGCTCATCTCTGTATATTTCAAGTGTGACTCATCTGTACACTCATCTCAACCTGAGTTTGGCAGAAGCATCCCAAGCCCAGGTGGGATCTCACGTCACACCTGAGAAAAAGAAACATGCCCATGTCCACAAGTAAACATTGTCCTCCTTTTCCCCACCTGCTCCCCAGAATTGCTGTGCAAGTTCCCCTTCCTGCACCTTCCTTCTTTTGGGATCAGCATGGCATCTATTTATTTATTTCGCTCGTTCATGCTCACTGGAGGCAGTCTTCACTCTCCTCATCTTTCGGTCACCCTTTGTAGATCGTTCTTATTAAGCATTAACTTGGTGAATGGATGCGCGTCACTTGGGAACAGCTCTGGAATATTGCAAAACATAAAGCAGTCAGTGCAAACATCTGCAAAACTTGGCAATTACTGTGGCTTCAATGAGCTCAGGGCCAAGTCCTTGACAGGCCTTGAGGTCCTCAGAGAATGCTGTGCACAGAAGATTTATTTGGGGAAAGGATGAGAAATGTCACTTTGCCCTTCAGGTAGGAGGTAGACTCGGTCAGCATTTGCAATCATGAGTCATCGTCTGATCTTAGCCCTCTCGGTGTTGTCTAAGCTGCCCTCTCCCACATTCCAAGTCCTCATGGTGATTTTGAAAAAAGCTTAAAACCCAGGACCATCCTTTGAGATGTTGGGGGAGCAGGCAGTCCTCCAGGCCGGGTCGTAGATATCTGGGTTCCACTGATTGCCCTGTCCTTCCCACCACCTCTGGGACTAGTGCTTGGAGGGGCCTGCATTCCACTCTCCACCCCTCTGGTATACTCTGGGTTTCAGCTTTGGCACCTCCTCTGAGGCCCCCCAGTCTTCTCAGGGAGGCCCTGGCTGGTAACAAGAGCCTGTCTCCCCTGCCAGCAGCTGTCATGGGCTAGGGGGCCTGCCTGCTGCCCCCATCAACAGGCACTGAGGTTTCAGCAGTTGAGATGGTGCAAACTCCCTTCTGGATTCTCCAGCAGAGAGCATGGATTACTCACTCATTTCCAGAGTGTGGCTTTTGCTTTTGATGCTTTGCATCCTCAGTAGGCCTGGGAAACAGATTAGGCTGCTTTCTTAGCAACTGATTCATACTAATTCTAGGGATCAGAGTGATACTGCTGGGGTCCGTGGAAGGAATGCTGGTATTAGATCTTCTTTCCCTGGTATGACAGAGGCAAAGTTTCATGGTTCTAAAATCATTTCCCCCTCACATTTGGATCTTGAGATGTTGAATCCCTTCTTGAGATCGTCAATAAAACATTATCACAAGTTTCAGAGTATTCACTTCAAGTCAAGCACAGCTCTCTGTAGCCTATAAAATCCAGGGTGCATTGAATGGTTGGGGTTGGGCCATCATGGCAGTCAAATGAGGACTGTTGTGGGCCCAGGCACTTTAGCTTTCCTTGGCTCTTTCCTCTATGAAATGGACTAAATACATAATATTGTTTATGCCTCTGTTGGCATAAGACAAATATAATCCAAGCTAGGTTCATTATTACTGCTTTTTATTCTTTTCTGATTTTAAAAGAAAAGTAAAAATAGCTTTGGGGCCCCAGAAAGTGTCATGGGTCCTAGACACTCTTCCTGCTGTGCTCAGTGGAGAAGTCAGGTGTGCACCAAATCTGACGGAGGCTCCCATGGGTCTCAGTGGCTTTGCAACCTGGCCTGGAGGCCAGAAGTTTCTCAGTCCCTGTACGAGGGCACAGACTGGGTCTGGTGGTTTTCTATTCCTCTTTCTCTCTCCTCCCCACACATAAATCAGAACTATCCCAAGACGAGAGATTATGTCTTATTTATCTTTGCATCACAGTCTCATTTCCACCTTCTTTAGATGTTCAGCAACATTTTGTGGAATTAAATTGAAGTTCTAAGGTATCATTTCACAGCGAGGGTGAAGAAGGAGGCTTAAGCCGTCAGCTAGTTGATGACACCGACTAGAGGCCACATCTGCCCTGTGCTCTGAGATATTCCATGAAGCACAGGTTGGCACTTGGCCCCCCAAATTGTTCACAACAAAACAATGGGGACACATGAGTAACAACACTGTCACCTGGGCAAGCCATGTGGCACCCTGGTTAGGAGCTCGGACTTGAAACCCGTCAGCCTGACCTTGAACTCTAGCCTCTCTATCAACTTCAAGGCCCTGGAGATATTCTTGAAACTGTGTAAGGTTTTCTCACATTTGACTTTGGGTAATAATGATACCTACAACCTCATTCAAAGCGATGATGTATGTGAAGATACCAGGGCATCACATGGGCTGGGACATACATGGACAGCATTAGATGAGTTAGTTCTTTGTGGTGGTGGCTTGACCCACATCACTGTTAAATCATCACTATCTCTTAAAGGTCCCAGCCTCAGCTGCCGAAATTTCTGCCAGTCACACATTACGTTTTCAAAACTGAGCTCCTTTTCTTACCTTGAATCTCACGTTTTGTTCCCTTTCCTCCTGTGGCTGAAGCTCCTTGAGGGCAGGCCTGCCTGTGCCTTTCATCTTTGGTGTTCCAGAGTCTAACAAATCCCTTCGCGGGAGGTATGAGCGAGTTACCCAGTGATGTTCCCCAGGGGCAGCAACCTGGGAGGTATGGGGTGGTTGATTGACGCAGAGATGCGTGGCGGCGTCGGGGCTGGTAAAGGATCAGCTGAGCACAGATTCTGTGGTTTTCCCAACAAGCTACATCATATCCACCTCGTCACTGCCTCAGAGAAGGGCTGAGATTTTCCGTTAGGGACTGAGGGATGGGGTCAGAGGAACAGCGGTAAAGCTGGGAGCAGACCTTTGGCAGAGCGGGCAGTGGAGCCACACAGGGGCCGCAAATGAAACCAGAAGATAAAAGACGGTTCTTAAAGTGAACTTGGAACTTTGTTTAGGGATAAAAACTAAGAACACCTCAATGTCGTGCATGCATGCTAAGTCGCTTCAGTCGTGTCCGACTCTGTGCAACCTTATGCACTACAGCCTGCCAGGCTCCTCTGTCCAGGGAATTCTCCAGGCAAGAATACTGGAGTGGGTTGCAATGCCCTTCCCCAGGGGATCTTCCTGACCCAGGGATCAAACCTGCGTCTCTTACGTCTCCTTCATTGGCAGGTGGGTTCTTTTCCACTAGCGCCACCTGGGAAGCTCATCAATGTGGAAGAGTAACATTTTTGAGATATTAACTCATCTCTCTCCTGGTAATCCTTCTCAGACCTTGTCTTCCCTTACTCTGTGTGGCCTGGGGTATGGGTGGCAGCCTGGGAAAATGCAAAAATGTAGAAGACACCTTGCCTTCCTACCCAGAGAGGAAGCCACACAGCGTAGTCCTGGCTTCCCATGGTAACTTAAAGAGAAACTTGCATGGTGTCAGGAGCCCTTGATGGCAATTTAGGAGAAAGATGTCCTCAAATTCCTCACAGCAGGAACCCACCCAGGTGGCACTGACCTTGACTTCTGAATGGAAGGGTGCATCTACAGAAGCAAGGGCTTCCATGAATACATTGTGGACCTGGGAGAAGCTTCTGCTGGAGCTCGCGCCACCATTGCCCTTGCAGACCTGGCTGATGTCAGCGCCACGTGCCCCAGGAACACTGGCCAGCAAGCTGATCTGATCCCGGCAGGCTTCCGGGAGCCACGGCTTCTGGTGGGTTCCTGACCCCAGGGACTGCCCAGCGGCCTCTCCTGGGGGCTCTTCCATTAACCAGCCCCATCATCCCGCGAAGCGCAGCCTTGGCCCTGGGTCACACGGACACTGCCATCTGTGCCACCACAAGGGAGCACCCTCAGCGCGTCTGATGTGGTGAATGCTGCCCGGGGAAGCTAAGCACACCGTGTGGACACCCACGGAGGTCACAGCTCACCTCTGCTTCTGCCGAGCTCCCGAGGAGGCTGAAAAGGCAGAGCAGGTCGCTGCTGGAAGGGCTGTGACCGAGGAGGGGGGTCAGAGTGAACGGAATCTGCACCACCTCCCGACCGTATTGCTGCTTGGTCTGAGGTCGCAGATGGGTCCACAGGCCCAGAGCCTCCTATGCCAGTTTGGTGGTTCCCCAGCGAGGACCAGAGTGCTCAGCTGGCCGATGAAGGTGGGATGGCAACTCCCACGGCTCAGACTGCTGAATGGGGGGGAACCACCACAGATGGGTCTTAGCTGTTCTTCCTCAGACTCTTACACAAAAAAAATGGAAATAAGGTTGATGAAAATTAACACTTTCTTTAAAAAAAAAAGTGCAGAAGGCAGAAGGAAGAGCTGCCTCCATCTCAGTTTCCCAAAGCCTGAACCCACTAAGAATACATTCAGTTCAGTCGGTCGTGTCCGACTCTTTGCCACCCCATGGACTGCAGCACGCCTGGGTTCCCTGTCCATCACCAACTCCCGGAGCTTGCTCAAACTCATGTCCATCGAGTCGGTGATGTCATCCAACCATCTCATTATGTGCCTCCAAAGCCAACCTGAAGGTACAGGGAGTTCCTTGAAGGACAAATCCTCAAGGGTGAAAATGATTTTCCCTCTCTAGTGTCTTTAAAAAACATTCCCCAGGACTGGAAGTAGAGTCCCAGGATTGCTGCCCTGACCATTTTTCTGGACAGAGTCAGCCCTCGAAGTCGAGACCCTGGAAAGGGTCTGCAGACTGGGCTGGGCTGCAGCAGAGGAAACTCACTGCTGTGTCTGTGCTCGGCAAAGACAGCCTTGAACCCGAGGGGCTGTGTGGGCAGGCTGAGTATACAGCTCAGAGGGAACCTTCACCGACTCATGACTCAGGGACTGAATTTCCTCCAGCCTCCCTCAACACTTGTCAGATTCAACTAGTGGAGTTTCAACACCACCCTGGAAATAAGGGGAGAGGAATCAGAATAAATGGAAAATATGTTTGTGACCATCAGGTGGAAATTAAAAATTATAGAAAAAATATTTAAATTTATATTTTTTAGACCACTGCATTTGTGGATGAGACTAAGTCTGGTGACAGTAGCCTGAACCCATGTCAAAGATGCCAGCCTAGGAGCTTCCCTTGTGGTCCAGTGGTTGAAACCCTGGGCTCCCAATGCACAGGGCTTGGGTTATTATCCCTGGTCAGGGAACTAGATCCCATGTGCAATTAAAGATCTTGCATGCCACAATTAAAGATCTCACATGCCACAACTAAAACAGAAAAGTTGCAGTGCCACATGCTGCAACAAAGACCCAGCACAGTCAAATAAATAAAAATAAGTATTTTTCAAAACAAGATGCCAGCCCAGCAGAGTGTCCTCTAGGATGGCCAATGGCTGGACCCAGAGAGCAAGAATAGGAGAATCGAGCAAAGGAAAAACATCTCTGCTGAAAACAGAGTCATTCTGATCACACTGGCTGAGGCTCCTTTGTGAGGAGGCATGGGGACGTGGAAAACACTCTAGTAAATGATGTACTATCTTTGCTTCCAATTCCAAAACATGGGTCAGTTGTTTCAAGCAAATCTCAGCAGCTTAATAAAAGACACGAGTTCAACAAAGAGGTCTTCCAGGGTTGCTGTCTCGCACCCAGCACCAGGTGGATTCTGCTTGACTAACTGGAGTCATGATCCCGGTGTCCACCGCGGGTACCACAGTGGGGGAGCCTCGTTGTGTGGTGAGGCATGGCACCCCAGCCTGGA
This sequence comes from Bos indicus x Bos taurus, assembly GCF_003369695.1. Taxonomy (NCBI): domain Eukaryota; kingdom Metazoa; phylum Chordata; class Mammalia; order Artiodactyla; family Bovidae; genus Bos; species Bos indicus x Bos taurus. Next base: position 25,467,180 of record NC_040087.1, on the reverse strand, counting down.
CTGGAGTCACGACCCCGGTGTCCACCGCGGGTACCACAGGGGAGGAGCCTCGCGGTGAAGCATGCCGTCCCAGCCTGGTTTATTGGGACTCGCTTTGTTGCCTGGCATGTTGCAGGTGCTCCATCCGTGTTAATGACTGGATGAATGTCGGAGCTTCTGTGGAGTTTCTGCCTGCCCCTGGTCGCTCCAGGGGACTAGAATTGCCCTTCTGCAGCCAGGCCCTCAGGCACAGAGATGCTGGGGATGGTTCTAGCCCCGATGCCTAAGGGACTGTCCAATGACTCATCCCCCAGGGCTGAGGCAGACGAGATGGTGCCCTATTCTGAAAGCCTTTCTCCCCCAGCTCTTGCCCAGGCACTCTGTTTTATAGACCTATGGACGTTCTTCCCTCACTAATCTGTAATCACTAAAGTATGGCAATTGTATCCCCAGCACAGTGCCTGGCAAATGTTTGAGGAATTAAATGATAACATGCTAAGATCAGGCCAGATGAGCCCTGCCCATCAAGGCCAGGCAGGACTACCCAGCCTGAGCTCAGCATCATCAAGTGGCAGTGAATTGATCATCTCTGAACTGTGCTACTTTTCACAAGGTGCTTGCACTGCCAGTAACCTCCATTGCCGAAGTCTTTGAATTTTCAGTAGGAAACATCTTTGTCAAGTGGGCCAAACCTGGCTGACATTCTCAGATGCTCAGGCCAGAGCAGCAGGCTCTTTGCAGTCCCTCTCCTCTACCAAGCACTATGGTGCCGTAAGTGGGAAGGAAAAGAGAGGGGAGGTGAGGATCTCGTAATTGTCCTCCAGGGATGCCTGAGGCGCAGAGAGAACCATGGGGCCCAGCAGAATGCAGCAGAACAGATGCTACCTCTAGAAGCTCGTCTGGAGCCTGGAACAGGGATCTTCCCAGTCTCTGAGCCAGTCCCTGGGGAATGGAATGATGCGCAGGTGCCCCCTGGTGGTCTTCCTACAAACTGCAAGGCTCCGAAAGCAGGGTCCTCTCCAGTGGAGAATGGTTGTGTCCACACCCAGAGGAACAGCATCACCTGTTAGGGAAAGAAAAGAATCAATCGGGGGCCGCGGAGCTGCGGTGCCTTAATTAAGTGCCTGACATCGAGGGATGTCTTCTTAGTGAGTCTATGCCCAGTTAGTCTATGTGGATTGATTTTGTGATTACATCTTGAAGCCCGGCCGCCAGGAGCCTTGATAAAATCTTTACATCTACATTAATCAGGGAATCCAGGTAAGCACCACTGACCGCTTGCCAGATGCGCCCAGCAGATGAAGGCCTCCACTGGGGAGGTCAGTGTTTCCAGGGTCAACATTAATTGTCAGGTTCGGTAGCCAAAACGGGCTGAGCAGTGAGAATGGGGAGGGGAGGGAGGTGTGGACTTGCCTGGAGAACTTACGGAGAAGCCATCAAAGCCAAGTGCCTGGGAGGAGCCAGGGTCTCCACTCCTGAGCTCTCAGCAGCAGGAAGACCCCCGACTGCAGCAGTGGGGGGAGGGGCTCCAGACCAGGCAGCGGCCAGTTGGCTCTGAAAGAACTTCAGGACTTTCCCAAAGACAGGGGGATCCTTTCACAGATTAGGACCCGTCCTAAGGGGTAACCCAAAGTTCTTTTCATTCCCATACATAGATGAATCATCCTGTTAAGTTCTAAATCTTTTTACAGTTCATGCACCAGGTTGTTAAGTGTTAAGGTGATGAGTTTAACCAAAGGGGTTTTAGAAAGCAAAGGCATTTCACGGTCCATAGGTACACAAGACATGTAGGAAGATTTTTCTTCCCATTAAACAAATGGATTTTAAAACTAGGGACTTCATACTTTGAGCTCTGTTCAAGAACCTGGAGGGACCAAACTCTTAGTCCAGACTCCAAATGCTCATGTAGTTCGAACTGTTTCATCTCAAAATTACAGCTTGTACTTCCACAGTTCTTTTGCTTATGCCTCTAAAAGTTACCAACGGGGGTGTTTATACAGTGTAGCTAAGAATTTTGCTTTTTGGAAAAGCACGCTCTTGTTAACCAAATCCAAGTTTTTAAAACATGAGCTAAATGTGCTCCATTTATTATCATCGTCACACACCCATTTAATGGATGATTATGTTGAGGATCTTGCTGGATGGTTCATGAAATGAGGTTAGAACAAAGAGATCCCCTGGCTTTCCTCCATCAGTTTACATGGAAGATGCACGTTTCATCACGTGTGTGCCTTACCCAGGGCCCTTGAAGTCAGGGCTGCAGCAAACGTCCTTTCTTCTGGCTTCTTGGAAAAGGCAGGCCTTGAGAAGTGATTTCTGAGAAAAGCAATACCCCTCAATGAAAAACTGGCCATAAAACATGAAAGAGAATTTCCCCTCCTCTCCCCAACAGCAATGCGTCTTCTACTGTATCCTGCCTTCTAAAGGCTTCAAACAGTGAAAGAGCCGAATTTGAAACATTCGCCGCATTAAGGCACAATTGAGCTTAGCCAGGATCTTTATGGGTCTTATAAATATTTATACTTAATAACATCTGGGCTGAGCCTTAGCTTCGAAGCTCATGTTTGCAGAACGAGTCTTTTTTTTTTTTTTAATGAGAAATGAGGTTGAGGAGAACACCTTTACTTTGGTATTTTACAGTTTTCATATTCGTTTCTCTTAGCATAGCTCACAAGAGCCAAGCCAGGGTCTGTTTGATTTATTCATTTTATTACTAATCAAGAGGCAGAAAGTGAAGCTGGGAGAAAGGGGGTGAGTGGAAGGTGGGAGCTCTCCTAGGACCGGCTCACACAGCTGAGGGTTGCACAATTATCTGCAAATGTCAGGGCCCCAAATCCACTTTTGCCTGAATTATATGATCGACTGTCCCAAAGGCCCCGAATTTCCTCTAAATAATTGCACAATATTCTTACTTCGTTGTAGCTGAGGAGGCGTAGTCATGGGAGTAGAGAAATGTTGACCTCTTCAGGTTCTCCAAAAGCTATTCAAGGAGTGATTTATCATTTTTGGACAGGTCAGCATCAGCTATGTTTGCATAGGCAGAGAGAAAGTACGGCTTTCAAATTCAAGGACCAGAAATGTATGGATGCAAATGAAGTCCCCCTCAGCTTTCTGCACCAAGAGAAAGCAATTCAAAACTCACTGGTGTTTGGGTTGGAAATGGGTTTGTGCTCTTAATCAGATCCAGTGCTTGAAAGTGTTGTGGACATTTCACTTCCAGCAAAGCAAGGAATCTTGCTTTGAAGACTGATTTAGAAGGAGCTAGAAAGAGATTTCCTTTCCCATATCATCTCTTGTTTATACCTTAATAAAACCTGGGGTTTGGGGTGGAGAGAGGCAGAGCTTTCTTGCTGGCCCTGAAATGTTTCAGGAGAAGCCATACTGCCCTTTCAAATGTCCCTGGAGCAAAAATGGCAACGCGATTTATGTTGCAAGGGGCTCTCCAGCCAGGATGGATGCTGCAGAAAAAGCAAGTGAAAACTAGAAGGGATCGACATGTCAGTAAAGTAAGGAATTGAAATGTTAGTGTTTCTTGCTGAAAAGGGGAGCTGTCAACTTGGAAAATAATTAAATGCTAAGTGCTGTCAATGGATTTGAAAGATTTGCCTCAGATAAACCAAAATGCAGATAATTGATACATACACACAACAAATACACAAAGAGAGAGCCAAAGGAAGGGGATGTTTTGATGAAGAGAAGTGAAGTGACTTACTCAAGGTCACTAAGGCATTCCATTCTCCAGATTTGTTCCATAAAGCGACTCCGTGACTACGGTCCTCTGATCATCAATACGGACATGGCATTGCCTTGAATTAGTTCCACAGGCATTTTTTCTTATTTTCTGTTCAGATATGAGTGCAAGTGCAAAACTTTTAATTCTATTCTGGGCCCTGGTCTTTTCAAACGCTCAGCTCCCTCTGGGTTCACATCATCTCCTTTGAAAGAAGAGATAAGCCTCTACACTATTATTAGAAGCAAATGGTTTGAGAAAGTGATTTTCCCCCCACCCTCCTCTTGTCATCCAAAATGTGGCAGAAAGTGAGACTGAAACAGAAGATAAGAGTCCCACTCCCTGACTTAGACGTTGGTTTTTGTCCAGATGTAGAAGACGCCTTCAGAACGAGATAGCAGGTAGAATTACACTTTGTTTTCCTAATGATACAGGCACCATAATAACCTTAGAAAAGTAATCCTCAACATGATACCCATAGGAATATTTCTAATAAGTAACTCGGAATCATATAATATTCCTGCTGTGGTGTGGCCCAAAGGAACCGTGAGAAGATTAGATTTATTTTCTCGTGTTCTTCTAAATGAGGCCGAGAGGCAGGAAGAGGGGCATCGCCTACTTAATACTAATACTCTGACATTGTGTGACTATGTTCTTAGGCCCACATCCAAATGGTCCTCAGACTGAGAGAAACCGAAGCTGAAAGCTGAGAACCATCAATCTCTGACGCGGAACTTTTTCAGATGCTTTCTGAAAACTGAATACACACCCGCTGACCAGAGCGTCCTGGGATTTCTACAGGCTGGGGACTCCTGGAAACCCAGGGGGAGTCCACAAAATCTAGCTCTTGAAACAGAGACTCGAGTTCCAGAAATAACACAAATGATTTTGCTTAGAACAGTTAAAAGAAAGCTAATGTTACTTTAATTTGGGGATTCTACAAAATTCAGTATGCAACGGAGAAAAAAGGATAGAAAAGACTTCAATTGAGAATTTTAACTATCATGAAAAGATAATATTAGTAAAATAGTAGCACACAGCATCTGGCTGAGGAAAGAGACGTTAATATTTTAATTTTAAATTAATTATTTATTTTTGACTGTGTTAAGTCTTTGTTGCTGTGCGGGCTTTTCTCTCACTGTAGCCAGCGGGTCTTCTCTTTGTCGTGGTGTGCGGGCTTCTCATTGCAGTGGCTTCTCTTATTGCAAGGCGTGGGCTCCTAGGGGACTCGAGCTTTCGTGGTTGCGGTGCGTGCGGTCAGTAGCTGTGGCTCCCAGGCTCCAGAGCACAGGCTCAGTAGTTCTGTTGCACATGGTGCTGTGCAACATGTGGGATCCTCCTGGATCAGGGGTTGAACTCGTCTCCTGCATCGGCAGGTGGATTCTTTACCACTGAGCCACCAGGGAAGCCCTAACATTTTCCTCTAAATGGAATAGGAACCCTTTTAAATCTTGACTCTTATGTTGGACACACCCCCTTAGTGACAGCTACCATTGATTGGGTACTTACTAGATATCAGGCACGGAAGTAGGTGCTTACAAGCATTATCTTGGTTAATCCACATAAAGGAGGAGTTATTATTCCCATTTTCCAAATAGGAAAGTTGAGGTTCAGAGAGGCCCCAAATCAGTTGATGAATGAAGAAGCCAGGATCCAAACACAGGCCTGTGATCCTATCACAATGCATCATTTTAATAATTTAAGGCCCCTCCTGCACCAAAAACAGAACTAGCACATAAGTCATCCAGGGAAAAGTCAGTTTTTCTCTGGGAAAACCTCAGGTGATCAGCCACCTAGAAACCCCGCTCTAATCTAGAACTGGCCTCGAAATGTTTACCAAAACACATATTCCCAAGGTATTGTCAGAATTTGATAAGGAAGAATGACAAAGCATGTGATTATCCCGAATTGTGCCCAGAACATGAACCTGAAGGCCAAGGAAAGGCTGTTCACACCAGATTGAGCTCAGGCTGAAAAAGCAACAGAAGAGAGGTCTCTGATTAGGAGCAACCAGTTCACTGAGAGAAAGCTGAGGGGAGCCTTCCTGACAAGCCTGGGTGCCAAGACCAATATTATCTTATATTAAAAAATAATTGAGGCTGATACAAGGCTTTTGCAGATCCAAATTCACCGTGACCAGGAGAAGAACTGGGGCAGGCAAGTAGGGGTGGGAAGCAGAAGACCACCACCCCTCTTCAGTAGCCTGGGGAAGGAGGAGACAGAAGCCAGGGAAATTCAATATCCCAGAAGTTAAAGCCCTGTGCTTGTCAGGGACAAAAGAAAACACACCTAATGGGGTGGAATAACAAAGAGAGCGCTCTGCATTCAGAGAGTATTGGGCCTTTCAAAGATCTTTGCAAATGGTCCGGGGCTCCACGGCTGTACACCTGTGAGGCATCGTTTGCGCCGGCTGCTCTGAGGAGTGGAGCCGGTCCTGACAATGGTGAGAAAGCACCGACACAATGGCGCATCCCCGCCCTCGAGGGATTAGGCTCCAAAGCCACCTGGGAAGAGAACAGCACAGGCCTGGGTGCTCTTTTGGCCGGTGGGTGGGGCATTTTCCCTGCGGTCTCCTGGTTTCCCTGTATGCTCATCGGTTGCAGAGTAACTAAGGGTAGGTGGGTATGGTTGACAGATTTTTTCTTTTAATAGAGGACCGGTTTTCAGAGAATGAGAATATCCTAAAGCAATGACCCGTGAACTTTTTGGCTTACATTCCTTTTAAAATAATTTTGAAAAACTTTGTAACCCCACCCATATTATGCAGTTGACCTCTGAGTTCTTCATCATAAGTTTTTCATCATAAGTAATTGCAAAGTAATTGCAAAGGATGTAACTTCTGGCATATTGTACAATTTGACAATTCAAAATATAGCTCTTAGTAACTCTCTTGAATGTGTCCAACTGAATGATTTAATATCCACCAGCATTCATTTTAAAATACAAGTACAGACACTTCTCTTCAACTTTGCATTTCCATTCTACTTCTCTTTAAGAACTATTCAAGTTAATTATATTTTTGTGCTTGTGTTTTATGACAGCTCTTTCACATATTTCTGTGATAAGTATATATAAGTATGTGTGCATATATGTATATTTTTAAGTTTGTAGGTGTCAACATTTTCTTCTGAATTGAGGTATTATTATAATTGTTAATAAATAATTGACCACAACAATATGGGGCTTCCTAGGTGGCTCAGTGGTAAAGAATCCGCCTGCCAATGCAGGAGCCAAAGGAGACTCAGGTTCAATCCCTGGGTTGGGAAGATCTCCTGGAGGAGGAAATGGCAACCCACTTCAGTATTCTTGCCTGGAAAATCCCATGGACAGAGGAGCCTGGTGGACTGTAGTCCATGGGGTCGCAGAGAGTCAGGTGCAACTGACCACACATGCACAGCAATATAAAGATTTTACAAGTTTTGAAAAATAATTATAAGCATAAAGCTCTAAAAGTTTACTGAATTTACGTATTAATAGGATGGGAGGGCATTTATAAGTCTTTCATTGTTTCTTTGTTTGGTGCCCTGGAGGTTTTTACACCTGGGGAAATACAGCATAGTAAAATTTGGGGGTTGTGGATTGTTTTTTATTTTATTTTTATTTTATAAAATAGAGGAAGGTGTACGGTGGCAGTGGAGATGGCAAAGGACAAAAGCAAAGACTTGTCCTCAGGCCAGTCCATTTTCAGGAGAGAACTCGTGCACGTTGAGGAGTTGGAAATTGAAATTACCCACATGCAGGTAGCAGAAGGAAAGGCCGTGGCAGAGGGTCAGACTGGGGCCTGTGCTTCAGTTTGAGGATGACTGTCTTCAGTGGTGCTCTGTGGACTGTCATCTCTTCTTTCTCGGGGGACGGAATCAGGGAAGCCATCCAAAACCTTGGGGTCCCAGGTGAGAGTGGAGATATCGCAGGCTCCGGCTGCACCGCTGGTTGGCTGTGTGACTGTGGTGAGGAAGGAGCCTCTCTGGCCCTCAGCCCCTCTTCTTTACAGCGAATGCACAGGAGCTGCTTCTCCCACAGGGCTGCTGGAAGGGTCATGTGGCTCAAACAGGCACAGCAGATGTTGAAAGTGGCTGCTCGGGGCTTATCAGTTTCCTTTCCTGGGACAGAAATAACGGTGCATTAGATTTAGCTGTGTGGACATGTGTTATAGTCTCTGTAATTCTTATGGCCAAAACACATCAAGACAGTCTTCGGCCATAGTGAACTCAGAGTCAGTACTGCCAGGAAAGAGAGTTGTCGCTTTGCGCGTCTTCATTCCTTGGTCTTACTACCTCAGACATGTCGGGGAGTCAGGCCCCTTCTCTCCGGGATTTTCCTTCCTCTTCTCCCTGTGCCTTCTTTGTCCTTAGGAAGACCCTACCGCAGGCTGCAGAGGGCCCTTGTTGGGTAGACACAGCGCAGTTTGGTCAGACTTGCAGTATGGTCTTCATGGCAGCCCAACTATTTGGGTCTCAAGTTCCGCTGGAAAGGCATTTGGAGCCCTGCAGCCCTGTCTGATTTTGGAAGGTTGGAGGAGCTCCTCTTGGGCTGAGAGGAAGCTTAGCTTTGGCAGCCTGGCGAGGATAGCTTAAGACCGTGGACTATGACATCAGACTGATACTGTTTCAAAGCCTAGCTCCCTCACTTGCTAGCTGACTAGTCACTTACTACCTGGGTACTCTTGGTAGGCCGTTTAACCCTTCCCAGGCCAAGTTAACGTGCTGATAAAATGTGGTTGGTAATGACACTTATTGTGTTTAGAGAATTTAATGAAATATTGCACATTAAACAATCACGGTGCCTCCCATGAGGAAGTGTTCAATATGTACTGGAAGTTCTAGCTGGGGAAATGAGACAGGAAAATTAACTAAAACGCACCCAGAATGGAAAGGAAGAAGTAAAATTATCTATATTTGCAGGTAGTATTCCCATGAATTCTGGTTAACTTTACCTTTAAATTAATAATTCTTTGAGATAAATTCTGCAGTGGAATTGGCACAATGTTTAAACCATAGGGACTCTCTGTCCTTTTTTTTTTTTTTTTTTTAATTTTTCACGTAACTAGTAAGTAAACCAAGTGGGCAAACCGTTGTCCTCAGTTTGTGCTGACTGAGATGGAGGTGGGCCGTGCAAAGCTGGTGAGCAACACAAGGCGTGTCTGGCCCGCTCCCTGGCACCCAGCAAGCCAGCAGAAAGCAGGAAGGAAGCGTGGGCCAGTCACTGACATCCGGCCCAGGGTTCATCAGAGCGCTGCTAGTGGGGAGTACAGCCTTTAATGAAGTTAGGGTCCCTACTGAGGGGTGTCCCCTGGGCTTCCTGAGGCTGGGGACGTGGCACCTCAAGCCAGCAGGTGCCGAGAAACTGTCCCACAATCGAGGTTCTGTCACCACATCCCCCAAGGGGAAGTCTGTTCCCAACCACTCCCCATTGTCCTGCCCTGGGGGAAAGTGCTAGAATGTGAGGCCCCTGAGGACAAGGACTTGTTTGCTCATCACAGTATTCCCAGGGCCTGAAACAGTACTGTCCAAGAGGAACACAACTTGAGTCACACATGTAATTTAAAATATTCTAGTAGCTACATTTTAAAGGTGTAGAGAAGCAAGTGGAATTAGCCTAATTTATCAGTTCAGTTGCTCAGTCGGGTCCAACTCTTTGCCACCCTATGGACTGCAGCACACCAGGCCTCCCTGTCCATTTCCAACTCCCGGAGTTTACTTAAACTCATGTCCATCGAGTTGGTGATGCCATCCAACCACCTCATCCTCTGCTGTCCCCTTCTCCTCCCGCCTTCAATCTTTCCCAGCATCAGGGTCTTTCCAAATAAGTCAGTTCTTCGCATCAGGTGGCCAAAGTATTGGAGTTTCAGCTTCAGCATCAGTCCTTCCAATGAATATTCAGGACTGATTTCCTTTAGGATGGACTGGTTTATATAAGCACATATATCTGTTGTCGTTAATTCAATATACCCCAAATATTATTTCAGTGTGTGATCAATATAAAAATTATTAATGAGGCCTTTTACTTTTTGTGCTCAGTCTTTGAAATCCATGACGTTTTATGCTCATAGCTCAGCTCAGTCCACACTGGCCATCTGTCAAGTGCTCAGCGGCCAAGTGTGGCTGCACCGTAGCCCTCACAGACCTAGAACACTTGCTGGCACATGGCAGGTGCCTGCACAGAATTCAGAAGTACAGCTAAATCAGAGTCTCTGTGTTTCCTGGGACTTCAGTCAGCAATCACCAGAAATTTGGTGGCTTAAAACAATAGAAACATACCCTTTCGTGGTTTTGGAGGCTAGAAGTTCAAGATCAAGGTGTCCATGGGGTTGGTTCCTTTCAGAGGCTCACAGGGATAATCCTCCCATGCCTTTCTCCCAGATTTTCCCCGCTCCTTGGGATTTCTTGACTTGTAGACCCATCAGTACAATCTCTGCTTCTGTCTTCTGTGTCTCTCTGGGTCCTTTTCTGTCTCTCATAAGGACTCGGGGTCTCCTCTACTCTGGGATGATCTCACCTTGATCCTTACCATCATTACATCTGCAGAGACCCTTCTCCAAACAAGTTCACTTTCTGAGCTCCTAAGTAGACAAATTTTGGAGGGGCATTACTCAGTCCATTATGGGAGCCTAGACATTTATATTTTTAACAGCTCCCAGCTGATTGCTCTATGCACTGTGGCTTAAGGAAACCCACAATATCACCTCATTGAATTCTTAACAGCATTGCAGGGTTGAATTACTATCTCACTTTTACCCAAGAGAAATCTAAAGTTGTGAATTTAAGTAATTTGCTCAAGTTCTCAAAGCTGGTAAACAGCAGAGCTCAAGCTCAAACTCCAGTCTATATGACTCTAAAGTCCATAGTCTTAAAACATGTATTCAACCCAATCTCATGTGTTCAACGTCTGTGGATTTCTATTAGCTTCCCTAAATGAAAGTCCTTTGTAAAAATGCTTCCTCTTTCATATTTCTAGTCTTTGAGTCAGTGGCTTGACATCACTGTACATTTTTTATATTTGATCAGAATAATGTATTCTGTATGAGAACCATCTTTACGATTGTGCAAAAGACATTACTGTGGTTAGAAATGGCTAAGAAAAGGATTTGCTTTTGTTTTAAGGCTGAGGAGACTACGAAGCAGGGACTAAGTTCAGTAATGCATGTGGCATTTGAAAACCATCATCAGATCTGGGAGCAAAATCTCAGTGTGTGTCCAGAGGTGGAAATAGCTCCTGGAAAGAGCTTATGAAGAACTGTGTGGGAAAGGCACCCAGTACTCCCAGGAAGGAACTCAGGATTACTCCAAAAGGAACTTTTCTTTACACAAAGGAACGATCCTCCCCTCCAAAGTGCGTGTTCTCTATTTAATAGCAGAGACTCAGAGGACAACTAGGAAAGTGATTCCAGACACTTCTGGTTGCAGGAGGGTGACCTGGCAAAAAATGCTCAGTGGGGAGATGGGAATGTCTCATTTTTCACATACATGTGAGAGTAAATACAGCTCTCTTCATCTTTTCTTTCCAGGTTTTTATTTTCTAAAATAAGTAGAATCACCTAGCTTCCTGTCCTGGTATCTGGAGTCCCCACTGAAATGGGAGGGACAGGGCCAAGGGTCAAGTCAGGGTTGTCTCTTGGTGAACTGGAAGCCTGTCACCAGCCTTCTGCCAAGTGGCTTTAGCTGAGCGCAGTGGCATCACGGTGTCCATTGTCTCTGGCCCTTCCTGGGCCTGACCACTGGGGCCTGGGTGTCACTGACCTGGAGACACAGTTACCAGCTGTGAAGAAGTCCCTTTACTGAAATTGGCATCTGCCCTTAGCAGGACTGGAAGAATCTGTTCCACTGAGATTTTCCAGGCCTGGACCTGGTGTCTAAAGACTTGGCATTTGCTTCAAATTTGGTGGAAAGGCCTGGAGAAGATGTTGATTCTCTGCCTCTACCGTGGCAGTGCAGAAGGCCCTGGGCCCACCTCATACATATTTGCTGTGGTAAAAAAAAAAAAAAGCCCAGAAGCAAAAGCAAAAAACCCCAAAAAGAAAAAAATAGCAGCAACAACAAAACACTCAAACCCAAATTTGAGCAAAACCCAGCTTGTTACACTACTGCCTGGGTAAACCACAACTACAGGACTGTGGCCGCCCTGGAAACCACCCCCTTGTGGTCTAGAATGTGGATTCTTGTTTGCTTTTCCAACAGCCCCTTGCTCTGAGCCATACAAGTTCTGCATGCCTGCCTCATAGACTGAATATGTGCCTTTCCTCCAAAATTTAAATGTTGAAAGCTTAACCTCAGTGTGGCCGAGTTTAGGGACGGGACTTCTAAGGAAGTAACTGGATTCAATGAGGTCATAGAGTGGGGCCTGGAGCCAACAGGATTAGTGTCCTTATAACGAGAGACCCCACACTGCGCTCTCTCTCTCATTCCTTCTGTCTCCGTGCACATGCGCATGCGCTGGGGAGCAGTCACAGTTAAGTGAGCACACAGGAGGTAGCCATGTGCAACCCAGGGGAGGGCCCTCACCAGACATCAACCCTCGCTGCTGTTCAGTTGCTAAGTCATGTCCGATTCTCTGTGACCCCATGGACTGCAGCACACCAGGCTTCCCATCCTTCACTATCTCCCAGAGCTTGCTCAAACTCATGTCCATTGATGAGTGATGCCATCCAACCATTTCATCCTCTGTCATCCCCTTCTCCTCCTGCCTTCAATCTTTCCCAGCATCAGGGTCTTTTCCACTGAGTCGGTTCTTCACATCAGGTGGTCAAAGTATTGGAGTTTCAGCTTCAGCATCAGTCCTTCCAATGAATATTCAGAACTGATTTTCTTTAGGATTGACTAGTTTGATCTCCTTGCTGTCCAAGGGGCTCTCAAGAGTCTTCTCCAGCACCATGATTCAAAAGCATCAATTCTTAGGCACTCAGTCTTCTTTATGGTCCAATTCTCACATCTGTACATGACTACTGGAAAAACCTTAGCTTTGACTATACAAACCTTTGTTGGCAAAGTGATATCTCTGCTTTTTAATACACTGCCTAGGTTTGTCATAGCTTTTCTTCCAAGGAGCAAGCGTCTTTTAATTTCATGGGTGCAGTCACCATCTGCAGTGATTTTGGAGCCCAAGAAAATAAAGTCTGACATTGTTTCCACTTTGCCCCCATCTATTTGTAATGAAGCAATGGGACGGGATGCCATGATCTTAATTTTTGCAATGTTGAGTTTTAAACCAGCTTTGTCTCTCTCCTCTTTCACCCTCATTAAGAGGCTGTTTTTTCCCTCTTTACTTTTGGCCATTAGAGTGGTATCATCTGCATATCTAAGGTTGTTGATATTTCTCCTGGCAGTCTTGATTCTAGGATTGTGCTTCATCCAGTCTGGCATTTTGTATGATGTACTCTGCATATAAGTTGAATAAGCAGGATGACAATATACAGCCTTTACATAATCCTTTTCCAATTTTGAACCAGTGTGTTGTTCCCCATCTGTTTCTAATGGTTGCTTCTTGACCACCCTGTTGGCAACTTAATCTTGGACTTTCCAGAAAGTCCAAGAAAATACATTTCTGAAAAATAAATGTATTTATTTTTATTTTGAAAACAATAAATTTCTGTTGTAAAGCTCCCCCTTTAACTGTGTGGATCACAACAAACTGTGGAAAATTCTTAAGGAGATGGGAATATCGGACCACCCTCCCTGCCTCCTGGGAAACCTGTAAGATGAATGCCAAAAAATTGATGGCCTTTGAACTGTGGTGCTAGAGAAGATTGTTGAGAGTTCCTTGGATAGCAAGGAGATTAAACCAGTCAATCCTAAAGGAAATCAACCCTGAATATTCATTTGAAGGACTGATGCTGAAGTTGAAGCTCCAATACTTTGGCCACCTGATGCAAAGAGCCGACTTGCTGGAAAAGATCCTGATGCTGGGAAAGATTGAAGGCAGGAGGAAAAGGGGACAACAGAGGATGAGATGGTTAGATGGAATCACTAACTCGATGGACATGAATTTGAGCAAGCTCCAGGAGTTGGTGATGGACAGGGAGGCCTGGGGTGCTGCAGTCCATGGGGTTACAAAGAGTCAGACACGACTGAGCGACTGGACCGAACTGAACTGAGGGAACTTCTGAGAAGGGCCAGGCCAAGAGTGGGAGCCCAGAGGCGGGGAACTGGATTCTCAGAGCATCCCTGGGGCACCCTGAGGGACTCTGGGAAATAGTGAAGGACAGGGAAGCCTGGGGTGGTGTAGTCCATGGGCTCACAAAGAATCAGACCTGACTTAGTGACTGAAAGCAACAGCAACAGCAGCAAAGCTCCCCAGTCCATGGAACTGCAGAGGAATCCCCTCAGAGAAACAAGGCCGGCCGGAGGGCGGGGCACAGAGCAGACTCAGGCTTTCACTTCTCCGTCCCGACCTGCTTCAGCTTCAGTTTCCTTCTGGTGAAACAGTGCTTGCGAGGTTGCCAACGTAACCCCCAAACAAGCGAGACTCCCATGGCGGGGGGCCCCTTTGGGATGAGGCTTTCTTCCTCGGAAACTAGGGGAGACGTGGATCTTGACTTTCCATGAGAGTTCTGAAACCCTGCGGAGATGGCTTTTCTTGTCTGGCTGACATGATTTTAGTTCTCTATAGACTTACGTGTCAGTTAAGGGTATAAAATGTTCTCTCAGGTCCTTTCCAGCTCTAAACCCAGCTTTTCACTGTCACTGTTTCTTATTATTGTTCGTTTTTATAAGACATATAATTTTTTTAGGAAAAACAACAACAACAAACCCAAAACCAACCACAGAACAGCGCTTTCCTGTATTATGAAGGAAGTATGTGCATATGGGTGTGTAGAATGGTTCGGAATGGTTCATTCTGTTTAACAGAATGAACACGGTCTGCTGGGTATAGGGAATACAAAGATAGTGAGAGGGTCCCTTTCAATGGTTTAGAATACACTGGAAAACATTCAAGTAACTGGTCTTGCTTTTTATTTTAAGCTCAAAAAGAAAAAGAACAAAATACAGTGATGACTTGTTCTCCTACCATTCCCTACCTCATTTATAGAGCATGCCTCATGTTTTAAACCTCTGGGAAATAACAGCAACAGACGCCAAGTGTGTTTTAACAGAGCCGAGTGTCTGGCTCAGGTTCTAAGCACAGACAGGGGACGCTTGTATTAAGTTAACACACATTAATATATGAGCTCATCTGATGCACGCGGTGAAGGTTCAAGATGGCAAATAGCTCTTACAGCTGCTAAACTCAGCAAAAGCTAATTGCCCTTTGGAACTGGACAAGGGTGGTGGTTGCCGGACACTGTAAAGGTACTTAATGCCACAGAATTATATACTGGAAAGTGGTTAATTTTTATGCGAATGTCACTTCAATTAAAAAAAAAAAAGCTGATTGTCACCTGGGCCTCTTGCTGGACTAAGATGCACTGCCATACCCGAGATTAAAGGTCTGAGAATAACCTTGAATCAAGGCAGCAGGGTCACGTTTCCTTTGAGAACTCACAGTAGAGGTGAAAGCCATGGTCGTGAGCAGACGATTAGACCCAGAACCACGTTCTTAGCCCAGCAGGACCCTGACCTGTGCGCCTCACTGACACGTCTAAGGTGAAGAGGATTCCATAACTTTCTTTGCTATAGCTGTCTGCCTCCTCAGAGTTACTCTTTATTTAACTTTTACCATATAATAGCATATTTCACTCTTGCCTCGTCACCCCTCCACCTAATCCGTAATGTTTCCTACATCTGAAATGCCTGGCAGTGTGTAGCAGAACTTTGGTCTTACCACGCTGTGGTTGCTGTTTGCCTTTTGAGGGCCTCCTGAAAATGTCTATGAGTGGAATGCCTTATTTTCACACATATGGACACACCTCCTTCTTCCTCTTGGATTCCTCCCAGCTGGGGGTTCAACCTTAGTAATTTAATCACCCAGCCTTCTTGGCTTGGTTTCCATGGCCTTGGTTACATCATAATTTCCTTTCACCGCATAGTGTATATTTTCTGGCCAACTGTCTTGTTTCTCCTCTTCTGTACAACTGTGGGACAACGATGGAAGGACATGACTTCAAGCTCTTGTTTCTTTTCTTTGCGGGAATGTTCAGGCTCTCTTCTCAGCTCCCTGAACCGCTGATTTCTTTCAACAGCACTTGCATATCAGTGCTCACAGGGTGAGCCGTTCTCCTCTGTCTTCATTCTATCTTTACTGTTCACGCTCTGATGTTTTGCATGTTGGTTGGTACCCACCCTCAGGAATAATGGGGCTCTTTTTGGAAATCTGCGTGTTTGTTTCCTTAATCTTTGTTCTTGTCGGCCCACACGGGTGCCCTGTGACTCTCAGTGGGCCCAATGCATCGAGGTTGTCGCTGCCCTTCAGTACACAAGCCATTGGACCTAGGGTTCACATCCTGACATGGTCACTTTCTGACTTTGGATTCTGGGCTCAGTTCTTAATAATTGTTTAGCGGTTTTGGGAATTCAATAAAGTTGTGCCTAGGGCAAGACATATAAGACACACATCCAGGAGATAGTAGGTATGCCATAATAGTTTGTTGGATTTAGAGTAAAATTGTTTTCATCTCAGGAAATATTTTCTCTAATCTGAATCTCTGACTATAAAGACCCATTTAAGGAATTAAGAAAACAGTCATGCATTGTGGTGGGAACATAAATTGATACAACTTCTCTGGAGAGTGATTTGATCACGTGTATATTAAAAGTAGATAAGCTCTCTGTCCCAGCAATTCCAACTGGATGTATTTATACTAAGGAAATAGTTGATCTACCCAAAGATTTTCCTATTCACTTGAAGCCATGTTTGTATTCATAATTTATTGAAAATATCTAAATGTTCGTCAGTAGGCAATGATTAAAAAGATCGTAGTATATCCATAAAAGGAGTAGTATACAGCTGTTTTTAAAAGGTGTTGTAGAAGAATACTGAATAACAAGCACAATATGCATGACATATTTTTTTTTTAATTGTTTATTTTTGGCTCTGCTGGTCTCCATTGCTTTGTGCAACTCTCTCTAGTTGCGGCGAGTGGGGGCTACTCTCTAGCTTTGGTGCTCGAACTTCTCATTGCGGTGGCTTCTCTTATTGCAAAGCGTGGGCTCCAGGGCATGTGGGCTTCAGTAGCTGCAGCTCATGAGCTCAGCAGTTGCGACTCGTGGACTCGAGCTCAGGCTCAGTATTGCGGTGCGGGAGCTTAGCAGCATACGAGATCTTCCCAGGCCAGGGATCAAACTCGTGTCCCCTGCGTTGGCAGGCAAATTCTTATCCACTGTGCCACCAGGGAAGTCCCTGCATGACATTTTAATGAGAAATCAAGGTTAAAACACACTTGGATATTTAATAGATAAAAAAATCAATCCTGTCAATTTAAGAAGTAGAAATCTGTCTCTACCCACTTGCTGAATATGCTCTACCGGTGGCTACTGCAACAGCAAACGGAAGTTCTGTCCTTCCAGTTGCTCAGGACAGAACTTCAATGTCATTTTTTTTATTGTCACAGCCAGTCTAAGTTATCATGATGTCCTTTGACCCTCTACTTTCAAGATCTACCCAGAATCTCAGCCTCACAGGAGTCATCGCTATCATCCTAGAGCAGGCCACTACCATCTCTCAGCTGAATTAGTGCAACATCTTCTCACTCATCTTCTTGGTATTACACCTCACAGGTTATTTCCGACAGCAGTGGAGGGAATCTGTGAAGGCATTAAAACTCTTCACGGAGTCCCCCGTGCTCACTGCCTCCCGTCTCACTCAGAGTCAAAGACACAGGAAATGCCTGCACAGCCCTCTCCATTAGCTTTTGGATTGCATCTCTTACTCCTTTGCCCCTTATTCTCCCTACCCCAACCTCGTTTCCCATTTCTTGAGCACACCAGGCAAACTCTTACTTCAGGGCTTTTCTGCTGGATGTTCACAGATATACCTGCCTGTCTCCTTCCTCACCTACTTCCAGCTTTTGCTCAAACCTCAGCAAAGTCTCCTTTGACTGCTTTGATTACCATTCCATCATGTGTCCCTACTGCCGGCACGCTTCATCACCTTTACTGGTTTTATATTCTTCCCATCGTCTTATGACTTTCTATCACCTTTCATTGATTCGTGATGCATATTTTTTTCCACAGTTAAACATCTATGAAATTGAGATGCAGCTGACAATCACATATGTCTTCCAATGAGTTGGCAGCTGTTATCTTTCATAGTGGTGAATGAGATGATGGTGGACCTTACAGTCAACAGTGATGAATAGCTTCCAAAAAATGGTTGCGATTGGTTACTTCCTTGTATCCATGCTTTTTGATGTGACTTTATAGCTCCTCTATTTTCCTACTCCCTAAAAGTTGCCCAGTCCTGTGGACTGCTTTGATTAACACATTGTTGCAGAAATGAAGGGCCAGTTCTGAGCCTGGTTCTGTGGAGGACTGGTATATATCCCGTCTCTCCTTTGGAACTCTGGCTCCGGCCCTATAAGCTGGCCTGCTGGGTGATGAGAAACAATCGGCCCAATTGCCTCCCCTGCCCCAACTGACAGCCAGGAGAGCTCCCTCGATAATAGGCAGATGACCGTGGATGCAGAAGTCATCTCAGAAGAGACCAGAAGTACCATCAGTTGAATCCAATCTCCGGAATGACCTAAAGAATGGCCTTTCCTTTGATGTGTTTTATTATGCAAACAGAGGTGATTGATACTGTTGGTGTCTGAGAGTCAGTGAAAAACAATGAATGATTGTCTTATTATGTTTATACTTATATGTATATTTCCCTCTAAGTAAAATACAAGTTTCAGGACAGAGGGCTTTTCCGTCCCTTTGTTTTAATTATGTGACCATCTCCTCTGCCTAAAGTGCTCAATAAGTATTAGCTGAATGTCTTATATGTAGGTAAGTGCAGGATAATCCTGTTTATGTGAAAGACTAGAGGACACATGTTAAAGTCTTCATTGGGGTGGAATTTCCCCCCCTTCTTTTGCTTTGCTTATGATGTCCAAAATTCAGCAATAAACAAGTCTTCCTTTTATTTAAAAATAATTTTTGATGTATTAATACTTAATCTTTGCAAGCAATAAAATTGTAACTCAACTAGCCACTACCCTTAGGGGTGACCGCCTCACTGGCTTGGTGGGGTCTTATTTTTATGTTTCTGGCTTCAGGGGTTTCTAGTGTTAATAATGGGCTTCCCTGATGGCTCACAAGTAAAGAATCAACCTGCAATGCAGGAGACACAGGAGTTCAATCCCTGGATCAGGAAGATCCCCTGGAGGAGGAAGTGGCAATCCCCTCCAGTATTCTTGCCTGAAAAACCCATGGACAGAATAACCTGGTGGGCTACAGTCCATGGGGTCGCAAAGAGTTGAACATGACTGAGCACACATACAAAACAAAAAAGATAGTGCTGATAATACAGCCGTTTTAACTGCCAAGAGAAAAATATCAACCCTGAATAATTCCTCGTTTAGGGCTTGAGTCTTTTGAAATTGTTATCCAAAGATTATCCTAATTGACTATTTCAGTTCCAGATATGCTAACATTTAGTTAACATCTCTTCTTACTTGATCAGTACAGTTCTTATCTGCAGCTATTAGTACATCAAAATGGCATCAAAATGTTAGAGAATCAAGACACTGCCTGTGTTGACTTCTCTGTACTCAGGGTAAAATTTGCTTGCTAAACATCCTTTCTACAAAACTTATTAAAAGTCAGATTTATGCTAACTAAATAAACAACCCCTTAAGTTGAAGAAGGTTGTAGGGTAACACTCCCACCATCTACTTGTTCATTACTGATGAATGCTCATCACTGGCACACTTTTAGCCAATGTATAGACAGTAATTGTTGTTTCTTTATTTTAATGTAGAAAACTAGAGTACCTTACAACAATCTGAAAGCTTTTTCTTCTTCACTGACACCCCAGTTGCTTCCTAAGGCATTCTTCCTCTCTGTTAGTCCATCCTTTTGCCTTAAAATATCTGTTAAGCATCTCTTCTCTTTAGGCACAGTGCTAAGTGACACATAGAAAAACACGGGTGAGCGCTCCTCCCAAGAAGCTCCAGTGTGGCGAGACAGGCCTGCAAACATATAATCGTCGTCTAGGGAGATGAGAGTTAATGATAAGCAGTGGTAAATATACAGTGGAGCCCCGAGCAGGGGTGACCCAGTTTAGTCGCTGGGGTGGAGGTGAGTGAGGTTGGCACAGTCTTCACCGAGACTGAGATGCACTCACGGGCTCTTACGGGATGAGTAGAAATGGAGGAGAAGGTGTCGAGGAAGGGGAGTGTCACATGCAGCAGGTGAGGCAGAAGAGAAAAGGGTCATAAAAAGTCTTAATTAAAAAAAACAACAACATTACCAAGATAAGATTGTTTTCGCTGAGAGCACTGGCATTTTGGTGTCCCTTGTCAGACCAGAGGGCCAAGGTGTCATGGACTTAGAGGACCAGTTACCAGCTGTGCAAAAGGCCCCTCACTTAGCAGGATTAGGAAGATCTGTCTCACTTCACATTTCATAGAATTTACTCTTTTTAATGTTCATTTATTTTATTTTATTTGGCTGTGTCAGGTCTTAGTTGCACACACGGCTTCTTTGTTGCATCACGTGGGATCTTTTGTTGTGGCTCATGGACTCTCTAGCTGTGTCGCAAGGGTTTAGTTGCTCCACGGCATGTGGAGTCTTAGTTCCCCAACTGGGGATTGGACCTGAGTCCCCTGCATTGAAAAGCAGATTCTCTCCAATGCAGACCTAGGAGTGGAATTGCTCGGTTCTGTAATAACATGTCCATTTACACCTAGGAGTGGAATCGCCACCCTTTTTTGGCTACCCTTGGTATCAGGCAGGGATCCTTTTCCATTCTGCCATGACAGAGGGTTGAGAAATGCTGCTAAAGGATCCCTAATAACCTCTGCATTGCTAAATTCTGCCAACATTAAAAAAAAAATCTTTAATTTACTCTCTACCCTTGGCTTTCACAATACAGCCCTCTCCTGGGTCTTGCCTGCTTCTCCAGCTGTTTCTCTGTCTCTTCTCTTACACATTTTCTCCTCTATCCAACCATTGTAGGTTGAAGCTCTTAAGTGCTCAGTCCTGGACCCTCTCCTCCTACTCCACACTTGTCTCAGGCATCCTCATCCGTCAGTGGGTTCCCATGTAGGGATGCCTGAAGATTTATGTCTCCTCTGGGCTCCAGCCTAGCATATCCTACTGCACGCTCGAGGTCTTTTGGACGTGTCAGAGTCGCCTCAAGAAGAACATGTCTACAATTAAGTTCAGCATCTACCTCTCCTCCTTCAAGCTGGCTCTCTTCCAGAGTTTCCTAACTCAGGGAATCAGAGGGACCATTATCCCTTCTGTAAGCAAGAAAGTGGAAATTACCCCTAACAGCTCTTGCTTAAACCCCTCATGGTCAAGTCCTGTTAAGAATAGCTCCTAAACACCCAATTCCCCATCCCCACACTCACTCCAGAGTGAGTTTATCTGTACTGCTTTCTACCTGTCTGCTCAGCCCCACCCTCTTAAAGCTTGTACTGCTGCCAGAGTAATCTCTTTGAAATGAACATTTGATCCCATCACCACCTCCACCTCTTACTTAAAACCCATCAGTTTCCCTGAGGATAAAGATAAACCACCATCTCCCACCAAGCCTGTCTCTCAGGTGTCTCGGACCTTTCTTCCTCCACACTGTCCCTTGAGTTAGCATGCTCACTTCCACCACTGAGGCTTTGCATAAACTCGTCTCAGAATGCTCTTTACCCTCTTCTTTGCTATTAACTCTTACCCAGCTTTCTAATCTCACCTCATGACACCTTCCCTGACCTCCTGTCTCCATCAAATTTCCCTCTCAGATTCTCTCATTGTACCCCTATATAATGCTCATCACAGCTGAAACGCCACTTGTGCAATTATCTGATTAATGTCTATCCACCACTAGACTGTGAACTTCAGGAACCAGGGGGTTGATTTATTTGGTTTCCTATTATTATTTCGTTTCCTGTTATTACTCAGTACCCAACACAATGGCTGGTGCATCATAGATTCTTACGAACTGTTTGTGGAGAGAATGAATGAGTGCCATCCTAAGAAGCTGGCTGTTTATCTTGTGGGCATCATTGAAAGAATGCAAGCAGAAAAATATGGTGATTTGAATTTTAAAAAGAAAATTCAGCAGTTTTAAGATAGGACAGACAGGGGTTTAAAGGACCAGGTTTAAACCTGTCACAATAGAACAACTGAAAATTATTGAGATTGTAAACCAAAGTGCCGTGGGATTGAAGAGCA
Source organism: Bos indicus x Bos taurus (assembly GCF_003369695.1). NCBI lineage: Eukaryota > Metazoa > Chordata > Mammalia > Artiodactyla > Bovidae > Bos > Bos indicus x Bos taurus. The sequence goes on along the minus strand of NC_040087.1, from coordinate 25,445,226 downwards.
GGAGATGGGCATGATGGTGCTTAGAAGGTAGACTCAATAGAACTTAGTGATTCAATGACATGGATGTCTGGTTGGAGGGGAGTGCCCACTAATCCAGGGTGTTCAGAGAATGAAATTTGTTTGCAGCAAGAGAGAACGTGAGCTCAGTTTTGGATCTGATGAAATTAGAGATCCATATGAGTCTTGCATGAGATATGAGATATCTACCAGGCCATCTGATATTTTCAACCCCCTTCATGGTGGCTTATTCTCATCCTGTTAACAAGGTCCAAGTTCATTCTTTTAAAGATTGAACATTCTTGGAGGCTTATCACCCTTTTATTACTCCTGCTCTTAACAGAATATCCCTGAACGGGCAGGGGGCTCATATGCTGCATGTGCGCAGGGCGTACATATCTGTATGTGCTCACCTCCTGTTTGTCCCTGTACTGTCTGCTCTCTTGGCATTTCTGAAACTGCTTTCAGTAAGGCTCCCAGAAGCTAAATCTGCACCCCTGGAGACTGAATATACAGATGGACAATACCAGACCATATATAAAAATATAACTTTGACCTGCAACCTTCAGCAACAAGCCCGTGAAACCAATCCTTTATGTACACTGAGCAACCCCAGGAAGCCAGCCTGTTATCCATCAGACTTGTTGGAAGCTTCAGATCGCCATCCCCGGGGACAGTTCAGGAAGTTAGGCCATAACTTCTATAACAACCAGCCCCAGATGACCAGGACTTGATTCATAACCAGAAGTTTCCCTGTTTTTTTCCCCACCTGAGGGCGCCTTCCTCAGCCCTCTTCTCTACTTGCATTCTTAACTCTGCTCAGTGGCGGCATCTGCTCCTTAAGGTTTTAAATACCACTTCTGGTGCACTTCCTCACCCCTGTGTGCAGCCCAGACTTGTTCTGCAGGTTGTCCCCTAAACTCAATATATATATCCCAAAGCAAGCTGGTCTCCCACCCCAGCACACTGGCCCTATCATCTTCCCTCCTGTTTAGTCATGCCACACTCACCAAATCACCACAGAGAAATAAGTAGATTGCACTGGTTGCTTTGGCCTCCTAAACACATCCTTACTGCCTCTTCTTCATCCCCATCACCACTGCACATGTCAGGACTTCACTATGTCTTTCCTAAAATATTGCCAGTCACCTAATGATTTTTCAGTTGCCAAGCTTGTCCCCTTTCACACAAGCCTCTACTGGTCTTTTATAAGCATACATCTCAGTATGCCACGCCCCACCCCAAACCCTTCACTGCCTCTTGACTGTTTCATAAAGGAGCATGTTGGCTCCCACAACGACTCACCAGCCACATTTCCTGCCAAGCAAGGAAATGGAACTCAATGTCCTAAGTAGACACGTCACGCTGTTGAGACCCCGAGCCTGTGCAGTGATGTGTCCCAGGTGGAGGGAAAGCTCTGATGATGCCCTCCTCACAGGTGACCTATGGTCTTAGCTTGGAGTCCTGACAGAACGTTCACAGCAAGTAGCTTGACGCCTGTGAAGAGATCTCTGCTCAGACAGCCGCCAGCCTGAGGGCCATGTTGGATTCAATTAGCTGTGGTTCGTGAACTTGAGAATTCTCTTTCTTGGACGCCCTGGTTTCTACTTGGCTTTTAGGTATGGCTGGAACCAAATAGAGGAAATAGATGCTTTCCCAGGAGCAGGGGAGTTTCACACACTCCCCCTCAGAAGTATTCATCAGCTGCACAGAATGAGTCCTTGCTTATACTTACAAATGTGGCCCTTCCCCTCCTGTGACCCCGTCACCAGATGAGGCTAAGGGGGACAGTGGGCTCCCCCCGACTCTCCAGAGACACGGCCAGGGTCCCAGCAGGCATCCTTCTGTCAGCCAAAGCAACAGGAAGAAAGAAAGTCAATATTGGAGGGCAACGGCTGATTGTTAGAGCTGGGCTCAAGTGGAGGAAAGATAATGGTCTGGTGATTTCACACGTAAACATTTTTAAGATGCCAATAGCCAGCAGGCAGCTTTTCACATCAGATATCTGTGAAGAGCGGCGGAGTCGGGGGAAGGTGGGCAGACAGGGTCCTCCCACCTGAAGCTGAAAATATAGGAGCTCAGTCTGGAGGAAAGGGTGTCTCATTTTCCAAGTGCCAGGTCGCGCCTCCCTGATTTACGGCAAGACTTTTGAAGCTGACTGCTCAAATCTAAAGTTACTGCAGCGGCCTCCTGCGCTGGGAGCAAAGGATGAAGTGGATGACAGTGAAGGAGAGTAAATAGAGCCCTAGGAGGCCGGCTCTGGCCAGGAGCTGCGCCCGTGTCCCGACAGACTATGAAGCCTGACGCTGTGGGAGTCGGGATCATCTTTACGGGGGTGATACAAAGGCAAACGCCTGGGACACTTAAGCTGCCTGCAGCGGGCAGCTGGCTGTGCTCCGTGATGTGGGCTTGTGTTTTAATCACCCCCCCATATGCACATATACTCACACACAGCACGTTTGCACCACACATACATGCACACATGCATGTATACACACTGCACACCCCTGCATACATACATGCTTACATACATACCACGTATTCACACCACACACAGATACATGCATACATACATACCACATACACTCCTACACACACACACCCATGCACACACACACACTGCCTGTTCACACCATACATATAGACACATACACTGCACATACCACTCACACATACATACTTTCAGGATAAATTTGTAGTGATTCTACTAGGAACTCCGGTGCCGGCCGCCACCGTGGATGCTGTGGAGTGAGGGGGAAGGAGCCTGCTAACTACAGCAGCACAGAAGCCGCGGTGGTTATGGTTCTGAGCTCTTAAAGCTAAATGTTGATGCAGCAGATGTCCAAATGGAGAAGTTCCATCTCTAGCAGGCCCACTGGCTTATGATGGGGGTCGAGTTTACCCAGAGGTCAGTCTGGATATAGGGCCACATTAAGGAGAAGCGAAACCTTGGATGCTTATAGTGGAGTGACCGCCTGGTTTTCAGGAAACAGATGTGCCTCTGAGGAGGGGTGCAGATTACAGCTTGGGGTGAATGAATGTGGCTGTGGAGGGGTTTATGGGGCTATTTTTGCTGGAACGCCAATGAGTGGAGCCGAGCGCTGGGAGGAGGCAAGAGCCTGTGCAAGGAGGCCTGACTTGGCCCAACAGACCCTCGCCTCCCTCTCACCTAGAAAGTTCTTCCCTGCTGGCAAGTGGGAGGCAGAGCTGAATTGGATAATCTTCACTGTGATGGATAGAAGTGATCCTCTAAGTCTGAGGGCACCTTTGCTACTGTAAGAGGGACTCATGGAGGCTCTGATCCGCTGACACTACAGAGACTGAGGCTCAGTAGTGAGCAGACCTCCAGGCTGGCAAGGCTTCAAGCTCTGTTATTCCAGAGACCTGATTACTCAGGTGACAACTGCCTGCCTTCTAGGCTTCCCTTGTAGCTCAGCTGGTAAAGAATCTGCCTGCAATGCAAGAGACCCTGGTTCGATTCCTGGGTAGGGAAGATCCCCTGGAGAAGGGATAGGCTACCCACTCAAGTATTCTTGGGCTTCTCTGGTGGCTCAGCTTGTAAAGAATCCACACGCAATGCAGTCAGTCCCTGGGTTGGGAAGATCCCCTGGAGAAGGGGGCTACCCACTCCAGTGTTTTAGCCTGGAGAATTCCATGGACTGTATAGTCCATGAGGCTGCAAAGAGTCGGACACGACTGAGCGACTTTCACTTTCTTTTCTCCAGCAGGGCTGCCCTTGGTGTGTTTTCCTCAGACATTTTTGGTACAGACTTGTTGAGAGAGGGAAGCCCTGTTGTGAGACGCAGAGGGATTCAGGTATACATACCCATTGACAACATTTTTGCAGAGAAGCACACCAAGGTGTGGACAAATCAGGAGAACCCACAAAACCACTGGGCAGGAGACGTCCCTTGAGACAATCAGTGGATGCAAGTGTTGGAATGAGGTCTCTCTCCCATCCTGAGCAGGAAATGTTCAGTTTTCCAGTTTAAGAAAACAGCGTGAACCTTCCTCTACTGAGAAGCTAGGAAACAATAGAAGCTATTGACGAAGCCCAAACGATTTGCCCAGCATGAGCAGAGAACTTAGAAAATGTTCTTGAAAAAAAGAAACATCCACAGCCGTGAGAACAGAGGGAACCATGTTGAGAGAGGAAATTAAACATGTCTAGGTTGACTTGGCCTTGATTTACCTGTTGAAAATGAAAGGATATTTCACATTCTGAACAACGTGCCCTTCATGACAAGTTCACCGCTTCGTTGGAAGAATCCAGAAAATTAATAGGTAATTCTGATGGAATAACGAAACCTCTCTCGGGTGGAACATTAATTATCACCCCGCTGTAGGGAAAGGTGATAATGTGGATTTGTCCGGGAGGGAGGAGAGAGAGAGCTATTTTCAGGGTCAGTGGATTTCTCTTTTCCTTTTTTTTTTCCCCCCCAGCGGTGAAGCAACACAGGAGAGAATGATGTGACTCTTTTCCCCTACTGTGATCCGAGAAGCTTTGGGATTTGGAGACTCTACTCCTTGTAGGAAGGGGTTAACACATGACCAGGTCCTCTGTTTGCACAGGGAGGCTGCCCTCTTGTCACTGCGGTGAGGGATCCATCAGGGTTCGTATTATTTCAGAAAAGGAAGGGTCTCTACTGCTCCCTCAAGTGCTGTTCACCCGGCTTCACTTCCTCCTTTAACCAGCCCTGGGGACCCAGCATCTGGGCTGTTTCGTTTCTACCCACCACATTTTCAGTGGACCACATGGGCCGGCCCGCACGCCTGTTCTGTGTGCCAGCTGAGGGTGTGAGGGGCCCACTGCCCGGGCTGTATCCTGGCCTCCTCAGGCCCGGCCGTAGCCTCCATCTTACCCTCCCCGAGTTCCGCTGTGTTCTCTCCGTTCCTACAGTTTGAAGCACATTTCTCCTTCTCTTGGCTGATCTCTGCTTCTCCTTCAGACCCTCCCTTAGGGCCACCTGATCCAGGAAGCCTCCTCTGAGTGCCCCCAGCCCTGTATCTCAGTGAGGTGAATTCCCAGAGTGCCCACGGAGCACCCCGGCTCTCTCCTCACAGCCCTGACCGTGCTGGGTGCCGCCCCTCTGCTCGCTGGTTTCCCACACCAGACCCCAGCGGTTAGATCTTCCATCTCGTGATCCCAGGACGGATCCTGTGAGCCTGACAGGGGACTTGCTGGAAATGGGACTGGCGCCTGACAGGGGCTTGCTGGAAATGGGACTAGAGGGTGTGCCCTGAGGGCGGATGGCAGAGAGGGTCCCCCAGGCTGAAATCCCGTTACCGGCTGCAGGTCCTCTGAGAAGTTCCCGGAAGTCAATGGGCAGTGAGGGGTGAGAATTAGACCATTCTTGGGAAACACCTCACCTTCTGCTTCCTAAAGAGATGCACTGACGGTGCCATTGGTGGGATCTTATTGCTCATCCTGTCTCGGGGAAGGGGGGTCCACTCACTTTGGTGAAGAGACCAAAGCCATGTCAAAGCTACAGGAAGGTATGCCCTGTGATTCTACAGAGCATGTCCTCGGACTGGGTTTGAGGAGCACACTGTGAGACTCTGAGCTGAGACTGTGGTGGCTCATAGGGTAAAGCGTCCACCTGCAATGCGGGAGACCCAGGTTCGATCCCTGGGTCAGGAAGATCCCCTGGAGAAGGAAATGGCAACCCACTCCAGTACTCTTGCCTGGAAAATTCCATGGATGGAGGAGCCTGGTAGGCTACAGTCCATGGGGTTGCAAAGAGTCGGACACAACTGAGTGACTTCACTTTCACTTTTCTGTGAGATATTAGTATTCTTACCCTCAAATGACACTCTGGGTCCTAAGACCCGGGCAGCTTCAGTCTTGGCAGCTGTCATTCCTTCCTTCCCTCCCACTCTTGCTCTCCGCTTTCCTCCCCTTCTTTGCCTCCTTCCAGGGGCTTTCTAAGGGCAACACACAGATCTCTGAATTGTTGTAAGAGAGCAAGCCACAGATGCGTGTGCGCATGACTGAAGCTTGGCCTGCAGACCTAGCAGGCTGAAAGGGCCAGTCTCAGGCTGGTAGGGGTGCCTCGGCCCCCGACAAACTGGAGTTCGGCCATCTGTGAGTAATAAATCAGGTGCCCCAACTCGTGGGCATCCAGAGAAGAGTTCTCACCAGATCTGAGATTCTCAAGAACAGGAATTGTGTCTTGTTCATCTCCGCCTCCACGGCGCGTCACTCACTGTAGGTCCTGGACGATGCTTGCTGAATAAATGTGCTAGTTTAGGACAGCTGTAAATCGCGTGCTAATTACGAAGGGAGGAGAGGACTCTGGGAGGCCTTCTACCTCAGAGGGCCAGGAGCAGAGCCAAGGGTATCACAGGGTGTGGGCACCACCGAACAGGCAGATGGCAAACACATCCTCGAGTGGGAGAATCCAAGTTGCTGTAACCACAGGGTCTGATGATGTCCGGGTTGTCTGAACCCCAGACCAGGAGTCTCAGAATAAATAGCAAAGCTTTCTTCTGGAGACCCCTGTCCTTGTCTTTAACATCTTCTGATCATAGTAAAAATGAAAATGGACAACAGAGTTTCCCTTTTCTTTTCTAAACCCCAGTGAAGTGCCCCAGTAAGTGCGGTGTTGGCACTTACTCAAGAAACATTTGAATGAACGATTTGGATGTGCAGGCAAGCTGGCAAGGACATCTGTCGCAGAGCTGGCGGCCAGCGTGAGTTTGGCTGGTCCAGCTGGCTGGGCGGGGCTCCCCGTCTTCCCTCGGTGCCCCTTCTGGAGCTGGGGAAGCTGGCTACCTTCGAAGACAAGGCAGAGCCTCTCTTGTGTGTAAGGAATTCCCCGGGATGCCGCTTTCCCTGTTACCCATTTACCTCCATGTGCAAAACTTCCTTAACTGAACGTTAGTCCCGCCCCGCTGGAACACCCATCTCCCAGTTTCCTGACATGGCAGTATTACCCTCCTCAATCCCAGAGATGCCAGTAGCGTTTGACGTTTCTGTGTCGGGGCAATTTTTTTGTTTTTTCTGATGGCAGGTTTTTGGGGAAACTGCCAGCCTCATAAAACAAGGTAATGGTCCTTAGGAAACAATCACTTTCGCTATTGTTTCACAGCAGTTGCCCTGAAAGCCTAGAAAGGACCTAGCAATTTCACTGCAGAGGAGCAAAAGGCAAAACAACAGCCGCGGCGGCAGCGGCCGCATGTAGATGGCTGGGAAGGGGATCGCTAATTTTACAAGTGCTCCGAGATCCTCTGGCACCTTCATAGGACACCAGGGGACCTGGAATCACTTTTGCTGGCCGACTTTTCAACCTCCTATCTCTGAACAACTCACGTAGGAAAGAACTTGATTCCGCTGTACATTTTTGCAATTTTCTCTCAGGTCAATATCACACGTGGGTTGCCTAATAGGACATCACTATAAAAAAAAAAACAGCAGCTAATTTACAGGGTAGTGGATAAAACAACACTCTTCTCTGGAGAGCTGGGGCAGATAGGTGGAAGGATAAAGTCGGGCTGAATGGTATTTGATTTCTTTGTGTATATCCGAGTCACTGGCCCAGGCGGGAAGGTAATATATGAAAAGGGACATTTTTGGAATAGTTGTTTTTGAATTATGCTCATGAAATAGACACTCTGCCACGAAGGACATGTGGGAAAGCTACACTCTGACCGCATGACTAATTTTTAAAGCCTTGCATAGAGAGAATTCCCCCCAAGAACACAGCTGGGTTATTCCTTCGTGGACTGAATGTGTCAATTATGAACTGAACTGAAATGAAATTTTACTCCATTCCGGCAGAGTGAACTGAGGAGTGGACATTGGAGCTCGGGCATTACGTAGTAGTTCATACACCAAGTACTATTCTTTTATTAACCTTTAAGAACATGTTTTACATAAAAACAGGCAACATCAAAAAAGCTCAGTTGATAAATGAACATAATATATCACAGATGATTTCATCCACATTAACCTACATTTATTAGCTTAAACTGAGAGATTAGGAAAAAAATCAGATCTCATTCCAGCTTTAATCATGGATACAAATCATTTGATAGTTACTTCATTAAGATTTTGAAAATCAAAGATTAACCTGTGCCATCTGATCCATGCAGCAATTGATAAATTCAGTATTTTCAAAGGAAACATTGAATTTTTTTTCTTGCACCAAATTGAAACCTTTCAGAAACTTGTTTAAATACATCAAGTTCCGAGCCCACCTTTTCAGTATGCATGAGCAAAATACTATTTAATTTCACACTCAACTAATCCTTTAATAATTTTCTTTCACCCAGAATGAAAAAGACTATTATTAATTTCCTAATAAAATTAAAAAAAAAATAGTTATCGAGGATATGACTCTAACCTTGGACCAATTTCAATTTTAAAAAATTTTTTTCTAAGAATACATCAAAGATTAATGTCAATGGCCAGTGAGAAATTGTCCCTAGAGAACTATTCAAGGTCTTTTTCTTACCGCATTCAATTGGACTGGAATGAATTGCCATTATAGCATCTTTATCATCACTTTTAAAACCCTACTTTCTCTTAATACCAACAGTGAAGGCTTTTAGAACTATTATTTACTTTAAGTTAATAAAGTATATCACAGACAAAAATATACAATTTTACACTGAAGCAACATTAAGGGTCTCATGTCAGTGGGCCAAAAAAGAATGTCGAGGAAATTTACAGGTAGGATTTAATTACAGAGATTGCACTTCCTTTATGAAAAAGAATGAAACTAGAGCCCTCACTTGTCTCCAAGGGCAAGACATTGCAAACCCCGTGATCAAAACACCTGCCAGTTAGAAGCTCACTCACTGAAAAATGATCGCATAGCTTCAGCATTGAAGCCCATGAACGACAACAACAGCAACACACACACACAAAAAACCAAAGGGGGAAATAAAGACCACCTCACCCAGAGGCATCCTAAGCTTCTACACTGAATTTCCTGTTTCCCACCAGTTTATGACCCTTAATGTTACTGGATGGATGGTTGCATATTTGAGATGATTAAAAAATGAAAGACTGCTTTAAAAGCACCTCCTCCTCAAGTATGTAATTACATACAAATGAAAGATTCCTTCTGACAGTCCTAGGGACCCCATTTGTTACTGTTTCATGTATAAGCACCATTGAGCCAATTTTTAAAGCACATTTGCAGTGATCAAATGTGTTCTCAAGTTTCATTGATTTTTTTTTTTGTCTTTAAACCAAAAAATGTGTGAAGTGTGTCCATTGATGCACGCCTTATCATATCTGAATTGACAAAAATGTTAATTTTGGAAGTGCTTTTAATCACTATTTTCCCCAACAGACTAGAATGGCTTCATGAAACTTGATTAAAGAAATCCGTATCTCCCAAAGAAGCACATATCTGACCCTCTATCACTGCATGCAAAATAAGGGTCTGTCTGAGAGTATTTTTTCCCCAAACTCCTAATGGAAATGGCAGACAACACACAGGAAAGGCTAACCCTTGAACTGACCAACTTCAAGTTTTAAAAAAATCTTTGATTGGATTCCCACCCCCACCCCTCCCAAATCATGTAGCAGTTTAAAAAATTAATGATTTACAAATTATAGAAAAGATATGTTATCTACAATATATGCCAGGTGACTCATTAATTTTTTTTTAACCCATACCCAAATGAATAATTATATTAAACTACCATCTTGGATCATGGTGCTTTCCACAATTCTGAAATTACAAGGAAAGAGGGGAGACATACCAGATTTTCTTTTTTTTCTTTTTGGTTATTCTTTTCTCTGCAGAATTGGGCAGAGAAAAGAAGGCAGTGAACCTTCATTCTTTGGAACAGGCCCTCTATAGCAAACTTCAGCCTGGGGCACCTTTTTATGATCAAATTAAAAACCTTTGAAATCAGAAGTTTATCATGGAAATGCTGACAGATCCTGACCCAGAGAAGGGCTATCGGGCAACACAATAATATGAAGAAAGCTCTCCCTCAAGCACAGTTGCCCTTCAGCACGGGGACAGAGTTGTGTAATGGGCGCCACTGGCCAGCAGACAGCCATGATTTAACGTGCGTGAGCCTTGGTCACACAGTAGCTCTGTGACCCTCTGTTAAGCCAATTTTTCTTTTCTTTTCTTTTTTCCAACTGAAATATGCCTCAAAGGGTAAAGGATTGCAATTTTAGCCTTCATTTATGGATATATTGCTTTCTTTCAACAATATCTGACGGGCCTGTTGAGCACCACCCATGGGGGTGCTGAGCAGGTTCTAGGAAGGTCTCACTGAATACAGAACACCAAGCATTTTCAGTAGTTTATTTGCATTTTTTTCTCTGCTTATTTTAGTATGCACCACGTGTAAAATCAGATGAGGGCTACAGAAAAAACATTTTCCATGACCGAAATCTTACTTTTCCTTCTAACGATATGGAGCAAATCACATATGCATTGATTATGAGAATAAATGGTTTCTGCTACAGTGCTGAGAAAAAAAAAATGTGTTCATCAATATGAACGGTTCTCATCTACAGAGATGGTTTACATGATGCAAGTAATGAAAGAGTTTTTCCTTAACTAGTCTACTACCAAAACTGAAACAAAATGAATCTTAAAATTCCCCTTGAAAATACCATATGGTTGGTCATGTATCAATAGAGGAAAGACAGTCCCCATCACCAGGCCACCACCATAAAAGCTATATTAAATACATAGAAAAGAAAAATATGGGGACACTTGTGGCAATGAGTAAATTGATAAGTACAGAGATACACTGCCATAATGGTACATATTTATTCTCTAATAAAGTGAAATAAAAAATAAGATCAATTTGGTTATAGAAATTCCTTAAAGAACACCACCACTTAATTATTTCAAACTTGAACTATCCCAAGAATGTCGTGAAAAAAATTAGCACTGGCTAAGAAGCAAAAGCAGTCTGGGTACACCCACGTAATCAGCATGCCTTGTGCTTGTCTGTTAACCCTCTGAGTACATCTCTGACATTCAGGATCTCGATAGCTTAGTGCTGAAAAGATTGCATTCCATCTGATTACTCAATATTTCTACTTGACAGGTCTCATTCCACTATTTATTCAGCATAGATCATTCAAATTCTGCAGCGATGCGCTGGGATCCCCATGCTGAACGGCCCTGCATTCTTCCGAGCGGCCCCTCTGCAGTGTTATGGGAAACACGCCACAGCTTTACACAGTCCACAGTCCTTCAAGACTTGGGTGAAAAAGGCCTGAGCCATGCACTGTAAGGTATGTACACTAGATGCTGGCATCATACACACAATGCCCATGGAAAAAGCAGTAATTAATTCAGAGAAAGAAAGTGAAGTAAAGTGAAAGTTGCTCAGTCGTGTCCAACTCTTTGTGACCCCATGGACTATACAGTCCATGGAATTCTCCAGGCCAGAATACTGGAGTGGGTAGCCTTTCCCTTCTCTAGGGGATCTTCCCAACCCAGGGATCAAGTCCAGGTCTCCCGCATTGCAGGTGGATTCTTTCCCAGCTGAGCCACAAGGGAAGCCCAAGAATACTGGAGTGGGTAGCCTATTCCTTCTCCAGGGGATCTTCCTGACCCAGGAATAGAACTGGGGTCTCCTGCATTGCAGGCAGATTCTTTACCAACTGAGCTACCAGGGAGGCCCAAGGAAAACCACAGTCTTACCGCAGGTAGGTCTCCGCACATAGGCTTTCTTCATATTCACACATTTATAACTGAGGCCAATCTAGGAACCTGCTCCTTCGTCTTACTTTGAATAGTGCTTTGCTTTCTAAAGAACTCTAGTTCTAGAGAAAGCAGTAATTTCTGACCAGTTCTGAGTACTTTACTGTATGGAATCTGCCTACACCATACCTTCCTGGCATCCTGCCCGCCCCCTCTTCGCCAGAAAACCCAACTGATTTGTGCTACTTTGTGATGTTGTGTGTCAGATTTCAGGACTCTCTTAAAAAACAGGTGGGGGTGCTCTCAGTAAATGACCCAATATTTACATGGCAAGACAACACAGAAGAGATAAACCTAAAGGTGAAAGAGTCAAAAACTTGGGGAGGGGGCAGCGAGGGGCGGGGTGGGGACCATGGTGCAGAAGTCATGGCATGCTGTGATTTTTAGATCGATAGTAATAGAGACCATACATTTATCAGCTGAAGAGTAAAAGGTGGCCACTGAAGACCGATCTGTGTCTGAACTGACTGTGGGAGTGCTGCACACACATTTCAAGACTTTCAGGTGTCAAAGTACATCTCAGAGCAGAGACAGTGAGTGCTGTCCAGCCATCTAGATGCAAATTTCATGAGCCATCATGGTTGTCTTCCCGGCCAGGGAGCGAAGCAAACCTCAGGAGGACATTTGAGTTGGGACAAACCCTGCCTTGCCAAACACCCCGGCCAGCCTCTTCCCTAAGCACCTAAGCAGTGACCGCAGGCTGCTGCGGGCCCCCATTCCAAGCATAACACACTCCAGGGGAGACACAGGGCTAGGGAGAAAGATTTGGAAACAGGAGTAAAATACAGCTGTTGGACAGGACTTGGACCAAAGAAAGAAAATAGCATCTCTCTCTGGACAGCTAAAGACAGTGCTATATAAAGGTCATCCTAGGGAGCGGAGGTTTTATCCTCAGGGATACCCTCTAGCTCTCCCATCCTGTTCTCCCTGAGACTATATGTAAGTAACCTAAAGGTGCACGTGGAATCATCTCACCGATGGTTTATTAAAAAGCATTTTGAGAATATTCTAGACTGCTGGTCCACTCTGCTTTCTCCTTGGCCACCTTGCAAAGCACTTGCCTCTGGGCGCCTAGTCCCGGGCGCTGCTCCTGTGTATGGACTTCATGTTGTGTGTGTGGACTTCATACTCTGTGTGGATCTCACACTGAAGACTGAACTGCGTGAAAAAAGCAGATGAGACAAAGAACAGGGTCTTGTTGCCTCTTCCTGTTTGACATTCCAGCCCTGTAGAGCACCTGGCAATTTATTGCTCTTTTCCACCAGTTTGTTTGTTTTTTTTTCCTGTAGATGTTTCATACTGAGCAGGCAGACCCTGACTCACCAAGTACAGGGCAAGCTATGGTGACTTCCTGAGGGTCTGCACTGGCAGCAGTAGCAGCTGAAGTGGAAGCAGCATTTCTGGGGCGTCATCAGCACGTCTTCATATGGAGGTGATTTGGGGGAGGGGGGCCACCGTCTATATCCTGGGTCAGGCTGTTGGCCACAGACCCAGGTCCCTTCACTTGGGATGCAGGACTCAGGGAAGCTGGCAGTTAGACCTCTTTCTTTAAAAAAGCCCCTTTCTTAATAGGATTGTGAAGAGGAAAGGGATGCTGATGCTTAAGTTATAAACCTGCCATGTTCTAAACCCACAAAAAAAGGACAAGCAAGACAGCATGCTAGACGCTCTTCCTGTCTGGACATCTCAGCATCTAATAACCTCTTAATCTCTAGCAAAATCAAGAAACATGTGCATATAAATCCAGAGGCCCGAAAGATTCCCTCAAGCATTCTCCATAAAATCCCATGCACTCAGAGGGTTAACACGTGCTATGTTACATACTGCAGAGCCTAGCTCCACTGATGAAAACATTCATTGCTTCTACATTTTAAAAGTCGCAAAATAGCCTTAACCCTTTGAGGACCCAATTAGCAGCAAGTTGTCATCTTCACCAACAACATGTCACAGTCTCATTCAGCAAAAGGGAAATCGCTACAAGAATACCAGAAAAACACACTGTTCTGCTCGGCCATTCAAGCATTGAGTGCTAGGTAGATCAGATGAAACTGTTTGACATAAATTTGGGGGTGGGGGAAACAAACCTCAGAGTCTCAAAGGGTTAAGCTAGGACTTCGAGTAAAAGGGTCTTATTAAAAGGGCGAGTTTGGGGAGCGAACAGTCTCGGAGGAGCTCGGCGAGTAGTCTTCCGACTCCGAGTTGAGTTCCGGCGGAGCTGGCTGGGCCTTGTACCGGCTCCTCACATCCGGGTTGCGTCTTCGTCGGAAAACCTGCCTCTCCTTATCAAGAGCGGTGGTCTAGCAGGGGCATAAAATGAGAAAGAGGACAATTAGGCCGAAGGAAACGGCAAACACACACACACACACACACACACACACACAGACGCACGACACTTTCTGGAACTTTCTGAAGTCAGAAAAATATGCTGGCTAAAGTTAACCGTCCACAATGGCTCACTTACGGTGCCCACAGTCACCACTGCTGGGGTGCCCTCTGCTCCCCCAGATGCAGCTCCTGCGAGCCCCTCGTGGTGACATCGCAGGCACAGGCAGGATGGATGATGTTCAGCCTCTCGCCCGCCCTCCCTAGACTTCCCTGAGCTCCACATCTGTGACCCTTGGTTGCTCCCAGCCTATCCAGAGACCCCCCTTCCCCCAGCCCCGCCGGTAAACGGGAGCCCAGGGCTTGTGCGCCTGACATGCGAGGACACCGGGCAGTGCCTCGTTCATCAACATGCAGCTCCAGGCAGCTGTATAATAAAAGACGAGAGGTGATGAAGTTGTCAGACACGGAAACTGAGCCACAAGCTCATCCCTTTATTTTAGCACCTCCTCATTCTAAATGATCTTATTATCTGTTGACGAGGGAGTGTGGGAAGGGTGGGTTTAATTTGAATGAACCAGCTCTGACGTTGAAAACTGCTCTGAATGCAATTAAACCTGATGGAAACCTTCCCATGGATTTCCCTCTACAAAGTTCGTTTTCACTGTAGTACATGGGAATCTACGGAACTGAGGTTCAGCGTCAGGGACTCCAACTCCTGCCTCCTTTTCCGGAGGAAACCTCGGATCGTCTCCAGGATGTGCTCTGGAAGTTATTATGACATCAGGATTGGGAAGGGCATGGCTTCATTACAGATTTTAATGGGTGTGAGCAGGATGGCTCATTACAGAGAAACCTTACACAGAGAGCAGGAGAGCAGGTACAAAGCCTGAAGAAAAATACAGAACACACATAAAAGTTTGAAGGCATCCTTGTTTGAAAGTCCCTCTTTAAAAGGATGTAGCCTGGAGGTTATTCTGCTTTTAAGAGATTACTTTTCCTCTACAGGGATATATACCACCATTTTTCCTCTTGGAAATTTACTGTTAACTTCTTCAAAGAACAGAGATAAATTTATAGCCGGCCGGGTTCTGAGAACAAAGTGAAAACTAAGCCCCTCATACAATTGCAGTGTAGCATTAGAGCAATCTTAGATCTAAAATGGGGCAATCAAAGTTACAAAATGAAGTAATAAAGAGAGAAAGAGAGGCAGTGTGTAGAACCAGTACAGTAAATGGCTTCGTTAGGCTGAACTGCTTGGCTTTAAAAACTACCCACATGTTGAGTAACAGTGTTGTAAATTGATGAGGAAGATAAACTTTAATAATTCCCTTCTCATTTCACTGGATTTTTAATACAATAATTCAATAAGTATTGAAATGTCTACCTTTGATTCACCAACCTGTAGAACTTTTAAGGGCCCTCACGTACTTATACGTGAGGCCCTCTTGGTCTTATGCCCGCCGACTTTTTGATATTTTTCAGCATCATAAACTTAAATCCCTAACTTTATTTAAAACATTGTAAAGTTACAACACATGGTATTTTGCTTTCAAAGCAAACTGAAAATGTTCTGTTTGTGTAGAGTTGAACATAAAAAAGCAGGAGTCTATTTAGTCTGACGTACATAAACACCACTCTGTAGTTAAGTCCAGAGTAATATAAACTCTTCTCTTGGTTATAAAAAATATTTCTACCTTCTTGAGAAAGAAAAAATCACTGGCATCAAACACCTACTGACTAGCAGACAGGTTCCCCAGTGTTGCCGAGAAAATTGCACGTTGGATTTTGAGTTAGATATTTGGAGTCCTGCTCAGTCCACGGGAGAAGGCAATGGCACCCCACTCCAGTACTCTTGCCTGGAAAATCCCATGGACGGAGGAGCCTGGTAGGCTGCAGTCCATGGGGTCACTAAGAGTCGGACACGACTGAGCGACTTTCCTTTCACTTTTCACTTTCATGCATTGGAGAAGGAAATGGCAACCCACTCCAGTGTTCTTGCCTGGAGAATCCCAGGGACGGGGGAGCCTGTGGGCTGCCGTCTATGGGGTCGCACAGAGTCGGACACGACTGACGTGACTTAGCAGCAGCAGTAGCTCAGTCCACTGCTGGTTGTGGGAACCATTTACTCAGTTCTCAGGTAAATAAGAAGCAAGAATAACCCCGCTCCCTGCCGCCCTCCTGAGTTGTTAAAAGGTAAAAACAGAAGTGCACATGCTCTCGAAATAGCAAAGACTCCCAGAAATATAAGGTGGAGGTTTGTTTGTTCTCTTTACAATGTAAGATGTTTTAAAATGAAGGAACTGCAGGTCAGAGGAAAGCGATGCAGAACCCAGCTCACATTAGAATGTAGAGTGCATTCTCTCCCTCACTAGCACCTTCTCCACATCTGCCTCATTTCCCCATCATGGACTCAACCACTCCAAGTTGCTCTTGGCGGCAGCCACTGACAGGCGATTTCTACTCCGACACTGCAATGCCCTGTCTGTGCACTCACAGCTTGTATGGCACCATTCCCTTAGGTTCACGTTCACTTCTCCAGATGCTCTCAGGGGCAAATCATATTCTCTTCCTTCCTTGTCCTTCTGCCTGGCCAGCCCTTTGCTCTGTCCCACTTAAGTGGTCAGTTCTGGCCCCTCCTGCCACCTTCTCTAGTGAGCAGCTTTTAAACGCTGGCCTTTGTTGCTAGGCCCCGGTGCTCAGATGCTCCTAGGCTTTCAGTTGTGCTGAGTCACCAGGATCTTGACAGCAGCTCCTGGGCTTCCCTGGTGGCTCAGAGGGTAAAGCATCTGCCTACAATGCGGGAGACCCGGGTTCGATCCCTGGGTTGGGAAGATCGCCTGGAGAAGGCAATGGCAACCCACTCCAGTACTCTTGCCTGGAAAATCCCATGGACTGAGAAGCCTGGTAGGCTACAGTCCATGGGGTCCCAAAGGGTCGGACACGACTGAGCGACTTCACTTTCACTTTCTATTGTTGAAAACACAGCATGTCACGATCACAGGTCATGGAAAAGGGTGTGATGGTTGTTTCTGCTGTATGTATAGACTCCACATTGAGAAAGCATTTGTAAAGCGTTCTTTGCCCGGGGCCTTGCCTGGGCCCAGGCATGCGGAGAGACCCGCCCCTGTCACCAAGGAGGAACAGAACTCGGTTCTCCTCCCGGCTCAGGCAGCTTCTTCCCACTGATTCTAAAGTCTATTGAAACAGAACTCGAAGGAGCCACTGCACTCCAGGGGTTGCCTTCTTCAGTCCCCAGCCACAGTGAGCTGGGGAGGAGACACAGACCACAGGCAGCATCCAAGGCCAAAAGCCCAGGGCTTTCCCATGCCAGAGACCCGAGGACTCTCTCAGGGACAGCAGGCCAGGGTTCCCCGCGTGTACAGTCCCATTCTGGGCCTGTGAACTTCGAGGGACACCTGGGCATGATGACAGGTGGGCAGTTTCCAACCCACCCAGATCTGCTCAATATTCTCAAAGGCTCCACAAGCAGGGTTTAGGGCTCCCAACACACTTGCCCTCAGAGATGATCCAGAGGACGTCACTGCCCCCAGGCCTCTGCTCCCTGGGCCCCTGCTCACTCTGCTTCCGCCTTGAGGGACTGAGCTTCACTTTAAGAACTTCTCTGCATTCCCATGAAGCCCAGCACAGCTATCACCGCGCATCCTGCCTGCACCGTGACCGACTCTGAGGCAGTCTTCCCTGCCACTCTGCGGACGCTGTGGAGGGCAGGATCAGGTCTGGGCATCCTGTCTGTGTCTCCACAGTTCACAGCACAAAGAAGATGCTCTCAGACGTGCAGCTTTTGAACTGTGGACAAGTACAACAGAGGTCCTGGGACTTCCCTCCTCCTGCACACCCAACCCCCGGGCCGTCCCGCACCCAGCTGACAGGTCAGTCTGCCCACGACTGATTTATTTACAGTTCCTCATGCAGTCAAACTCCTTGTCCTAGAAGTCACAATGTGCTTACAATAAATTTTCCAGCATCTAGTTCTTAATATCACTCAAAATAATCCTGTGATGTCAGGAGACCCAGTGTCCCCATTAGCAGACACAGCACCCGCTTGTTCTGTTTATAGTTAACCATGCCCGTTTCCCTTCAGACATCCCCCGCTCCCGCAATCTGTGGTCCCAGTGAAGGGCACCCTACCTCCATCTCAGAGGGTGGGGCAGGGCTGGCTTGTGACCCAGAAGCAAGCCTGTGCTGACTGCGTTCCCCAGGACCTGTGGTTGTTCAGGATGGGCACCCCACCCAGTTCCTAGGCCAGAGGAGACTACCCAGTGATTTGGACTCACAGTGACTCCCAGCTGAGAGGGTGGCCAGGCTGGAGGTCGTACCATGTGAAGCTCCAGACTGAAGCCATTACAGGGAGGCAAAGAGGAGGGGTGGAAAGACAGCCAGGCTGCTGACAACTGAGTCCACCCATGACTGAAGCCACAGCCAGCCTCTGAACCTCTCAGGTTGTATAAAATCATACTTCTCCTTTTTGCTGAAAGCCAGTTGGGTTTGGGTTTTCTTCACGTGAGACCCCAACAGTGCTAACTGATAGCTCTCTGCAGGTGCTTCAGTCATGCTCGCCTCTGCATCTTGGCTTAAGGTGTTCACCAACCTGACATCACCCTCTCTCGCTTCCTGCCCACTCACATTTCTGTTTTCTAAGATTCGATCAAATCTCACCTTCTCCATCACACTTTTTTCTTTCTAAATTCCTCAGGCAAGTGTTGTCTTGACCAGACTTTGGACATTTACTACACCCAGGTCTTTTCTGTGCATCATTTCCAAATCCTATGCAAGCTCCTTCTTTGCATTTTCCAGACTGCCTAGCCAATTGTGGCACACATCGAAGGGTATATTAAATATCTCTTAGCTAATACAAAATTATGTTGTTTTAGATGATTATATACTTTCTGAATAACAACAAAACAGAACTCCAAGCAACTCTATAGTATAAAAGAATAAGAAGTTAAAGATATTGTGAGTCTTAATATTTAAGAATGCAGTTTATGTTTTAGATATGATCAAATGCTTACATCAGATAAAGTTAATAATCTCTGATACTCCTATTTATCCACTAAATAACCTTGGATCGTGGTCCAGTGTCTTATCACAATAAGCTCTGTCATATATGATCTCTTTGGAATTTTAATTGTGCCTATAAAATTAACTTTCCTCTAAAATCTGCGTTGCTCAAGTTTTTCAGCTAAGTTCTGTAGCCCCTACAGGTAGTTAAGGACAGATGAATTCTGCAAAGAAGAATAATACGCCAATACATAATTTTTAAGAGCAATGCTACAAAAATATTTATTATCCAATTGGTAATTTTCTCCCCAGAAAACATTCATAACTTTCCCTTTAAAGTGCTGCCTCATAGATTTAAATTCCAGGCTCTTTCAACCATTTCTGAAAGCCTGCTCTCCTCTTTCTCAATCACAAACATTTCCCAGATATCAAGCAAATAGGGTCTCTCCTCCCTAATGCCTGTCTTTATAAGGTAAGGTTGTCCCCAGCCTTGATGTTCCATTAAAACTTAAGACTTTCTAACGGATTTGTTATTTCATGAGTTTATTTTGCTCACAGTTTGCAGCTCATACAATAGACATGGATGGACTTGCTGTGGAATTCCCAAGTGTTTCCTCAGTAAGTTATCACTTCATTAAACGCTCGTAAGAAAATCTGAAGCCTGCATTATCACATTTTGGTGCTAATTATTACAGGTTAGAGGTGAGCAAGCAATCTCTTGAGATGCTGGAGCTGGCCAGTAGTAACCACAAAGGAAGCTCTGATCTAGCTATTTTACACACGTACCCAATGATGACAGCTGTGGTGCGCGGGGCTACAGCCAGCTAACAGCGGACTGGGGGATCCTGATAAACAGAACCAACAACGGACCAAAGGACCATATCATTTATATGGAGCCACAAATACACTCGTGTTCTACACAGAAGAGACTCTCCACGCTCCTACCTCAGACTGCAAGCCCTTGCTGATCAGGGTGTCCTGAGGAGCTGCTGCATGAAATGTGAAACCCGAGGAATGGTAAAATCATGCCGGTTACCTCAGCAGCTCATGGGCAGACGCACATAGCAGTTGGAGCTCGTAAAGAAATTCAGACTGACCATGTTTTGGTGCATGCCGTAACACCAGGCATGCGAATGAGAGACAGTGCTTGAATAAGACCAAGGAAATGTATCCCAACAACAGATTCACCGAATGAGTTTGGCCAATGGCGGCTTCTGTTCACAGTAAAACTAGACAGTACTCAGATTTTTGAAATCCTTCTTTCTGATCTCGAATTTGGAAAGCAGCATGAACACCTAGGCTGTACCCACCTGGCCTATGTTATGGGAAAAATACAGCATGGGGGGGGGGGCGGAAGGTCAGAAATGAAGTGAGAGCAGGAGACGGGGCGTGACTTTGTTTTTGCCAGGTTGAGTCACCCACATCTGTGCAATGCTTGCCTTGCCTGGTAGCTGTAGCCTAAGCCCCTTGGTAGCAGCAGCAGGGGGAAGTGGGGAGAGCCGGCCTTCTGTCCTGCCTCAGCTGATTATGTGACCCTGGGCACGTTTCCTAACCACCACGTCGGTTGAGCTATTTCGCAGTGCAGAGAATGATGGGAGGTACTACAGTGCCTCACCCCCAGGGGAATTCCCACCTATGAAATGCCATGAATATGCTTAATATCACCATCAATCTACTAGAACGGGTTCTGTTTTTCTCTCAGTAAACAACAGGCCTTCTGTCTGTGGATCAAAAATATTTGTCATGCAGGACCTGCAAGAGATACACCTCATTTAAGTTTGGAGGCGATGCTTTCTGATGTGGCAGTAATTATTGGATCTAAGTAACTGCATTTTTCAGAGGCAAGCAGTGACTGTTTCTCCTTTTTTACATTTCTAAATTTATTGCTAGCCATCACAAACAGTCTTCATTTCATTAATAAAAGAACATTATCGTGCATGTTGCGTTTGAGCCCATCCATTATTCATACCACCTAGGAGAGTGAGCCGGGGATGCAGCTGTTAGGGCATTAATCTCAGGAACCCTCTCCTTCGCTCGCCCTTACTCTGTGGGGACTGAGTTACGATTCGCTTGCCACTTTGGAAATGTTTTGCTTGCTAGTAAAATTAAGCTGACACCTCAATTGATATATCACCCTACTCATTTCTCTTTTTTTTGGTTCGCAGCCATACTTATTATGGTTTTATTTTGTTTTGCTTTAATACCCTTTTGGGGTCTCGCCAGGAGTTGTACAGTATCTGGACTAAGACATGGTATTTCCCTAAAGTGAAGGCGACAAAGGGGGACTTCATGGAATGAAACTATTGGCCTTTGAAGCTCTTTCCTAGGCTCCAGTCTCTTAACTGGGATTTCTCATGTCCCGGGGTAGGGGTGCCCCAGGTTTCTCTACTACTTCATAAACGTAGGCTCCTCCCGCTGATCTGGTTCTTAACAGAATCTTGTCCAGCTCTGCAGAAGGTTTCTAGTGGCCTCCTATCAGAAGGTTAAAATGATAGCCCCTTGCTGAGCTCAGGCTTCTAGAGGGTGAATTCATACGCTTCCTCTGCTCTATGACGCCTGACTGTCTCACAGCAGAAGTTAAGCAGGGCTGCCATGTTGTTTTTTCCTTCATCAGGCTAATAAACAAAAGGACAACTGCAGGCATAGTTTATCTTAAGAAAATCTATGGAAATTTAGAACTTACTAAGCAAGTGGGTTAAGGGGTGACTCCTTTTATTAGAGTTTTTTGTTTGTTTTAGCTGTGCCAAAACCTTACTCCTGGGTCAATGCAGTTGTGGAGCATTTCATATGTGATTTGATTGTTTAGGCTCTCAGATACCCCAAACTCTTAAAAAACACATTTATCCTCAAAAATCAAGGTTTCTCCATTAATGGTCCCCTCCTTGGAAAATTCAATCATTTATTTATTAGCAAATTTTTATTGAGGCACATACTCTGTGCCAGGCATTCTATTCCACCAGGTGGTGGTTATATAGTTTTTAACAAGCCCACCAGGTGGTATCTTTTCCTACTAGAATAGGAGATGAAAATTTCTTTCTGGAAAGGGTGAATAATTAATACTTCAGGTTTTGCAGGCTATATAGTTCTCTGACACAACTACTCTATTCTGCCCTTGTAGAGTGGAAGTGGCCATAGGTTGGTTATGAGTGAATGGATGTGTTCCAATCCATTCCAATGTGTTCTAATCTGTGTTCCAATAAAACTTTTATTTACAAAAACAGGCAGTGCCCATTGGCTATAACATGGCGATCTCTGCCCTAGAAGATAACTTTTTAATTAAACATATACTTCATCAGGATTTGGGGCTATAGACTACTTAAAGTAAAATTTAATGCCCCTCAATTCATGAATAATCTAACATACAGCTTATTCAACAGTTTGTTCCAATCACAGCATCAAAAAAGGTCATGGTTCTACTTTAATAATAAATGCTTTGCTCTGGAGAGAGATGAGTTTTCTCAGGAAAATCTCTCTCTCTCGTGTGGAATGGATGGTTTTCTCTTGGAGCAGTCTTTTCCAGACTCTTCTTTTGGGCTGAGTCTGTGAAGGCACTTTTGTACATTTAATTCTTGCCACAGATTTGGAAGGTTGATAACACCCATCTCATTTTTATAGGCAGGGAAACTGAAAATCAGAGAAGGAACACATGCCTTGCCTGAGGTCACAACACGAGGAAGTAGGACAGGCTGGATCCAAAACAGGGCTTCTCAACACCAAGGCCACAGGCTCTCCATGCACAGAGCTGCCCATCTTTAATCAAGCTTGATTCATCTCGATTTTCAAGGCTTTTTAGTTTCTAGAAGTGTCATGTGTTTGACATGTATTTGAGAATTGTCTGACTTCAGCATATGGATATTTTGCACTCAATAAAATAACAGTGTGTCAATACTTTCAATTAAGTTCTTTATGATCATTCTTTCCTACATGTTTATACCCCATAAAACCTACATTCTATCAGTGAACATCACTGGCGCACATGTGGAGTCAAAATATTCAGGAACAACTACATAGAAAAGAATGTATATGTCTTTTTAAATCATAAAGAGGGAAAGAGGTGCTGAGGCAAGATTAAAATAAGTGCAATACCACAAAATTTCCCATCAATACCAAATTACCAAGACTTTCAGGAAAACATGTAAAATTTCACTCCAGTTTATACACAATCAGTAAGTCTTGGAATGCCATGCAAACTTCTCTTTTCTAATATAAAATACATTAAGCTTTAAAAGGATTATATATATATATATATATATATATATATATATGGATCCTCTTTTAAAGGGGCCCTGAAAATAAAATGAAAGAAAATAAAATCTCAGATAGTGAGCAACCTGTTTGACTTGGTAAAATAATACAGATGTCTCACTAGTTCTGTGTTTCTCTTAATGACCATTTGTGGAACTATCAATAGAAGACAAAGTACTGTTGCTCAGCTTTTGAACCTAATAACTCACTTTTTAGTATCATGGGACAGGTGTAGAACCAGACCTCATACTTTCTCTATACTTTTCTCTGTCATCACAGAGACAGAGTGGTTTCGAAGTTTAAATCTGTGCCTTTTCTGTGTGTTAAACTTTCTGTTACTAAGGGAGACCCAGGCCAGGGTCGGGGAGAGTGGTTAATCCTTTGCTAGAACTAAGACCCCCGCCCTTCCTTCCTACAGCACTTCTGACACTCTTTGGGGGCTGGGTACTTTTCTCAAGGGCAGAGCAAGGCCAAGCCAACTTTCGCAACCTATTGCAACCTCTCAGGTGCCTTTGGAAGCGTCTGTCTCCAACGCGGGAGACCCGGGTTCAATACCTGGGTCGGGAAGATCCCCTGGAGAAGGAAATGGTAACCCACTCCAGTATTCTTGCCTGGAGAATCCCATGGACGGAGAAGCCTGGTAGGCTACACTCCACAGGGTCACAAAGAGTCGGACACCACTGAGCAACTCCACTTACTTACTTACTTCACCCTGTGAGGAGTTCCTCTCTGGCTTTCGTGGGAACCGATCTTTCAAACCTACACTGAGCAAGATGCCTTTAACTGACCCATTCCTTTTAGCAGCAGAGCATGGCAGCATTGAATAGGCTTACAAGGGCTGCGTGGCTGCCGCAGCTCTGCCTCGTTACTCACTGTTGTAGGACGGCGCTCGAATCCAGGGTGCACACGAGTCAGGTCAGGGCTGGAACTCCAGCCCCCTACTGTCCTAGCTCTACTCCGCGTCTTATCTTATGTGGCGTTCTTAGCGTGTGTCTTGCTTTGCTACTTGTTTCGTTCAGTTGGTTTCTGGCTCTTGCCCCGTTCTGTGTGCAGAAGATGCAGGAATTCTTCTTCATGTGCTGCTGGGCACAGCACCTGCCAGGGGGCAGCTTCCCCCGAAAAGCAGGCATGGGGATGACTGCTTCCCCTTTGGATAAGGTTGCATTTTCAGGCAGGGAAAAATGGAACAGAATATCAGTGTTTTCCAGGGCCTTTGGAGTCCCTCCATGAGAGGGTGGAATGGCTCAGGCAGCCCATTCCTGGGATAGGGTCACCCCGAGGCTCTGGGGGACAGGAGTAAGGTATCCTGGAAAGAGAAGCCTTGCAGGATGCGGCTCCATTGGCCACAGCCTGGAAGCATCTCTGTGCTCAAAGCAGGCGACCGAATGAGAGGAGGAGGAACAAGCCCCCGTCCCTCATTTCTCCACCATCAGCAATAAGCCTCCTAAGAGGGACACTGCCAATGCTGGGCGCCCTAAGAGATGCTCGCTCAGCCTCTGCCCCGTGAGCTGCTTTACCAAATGCAAGCCCGTCTCCGGGTGTTCTGCTCAGAGCAGTGAAAACAGCCAGGAGCACTTGTAAACACAACAATTGGGAGCGGGGACATTCCGCCCGCAATGATTGTTTATGTTGCGAGTTGGCTGCCACTGTGGTTAGACAAATGCTCCCACTTCCGTGGAGATAAAAGGCAAGCATTTGCAATCAGTGAGGGGAGTGTGTTCGTTCTGGGGCTAAATGGCATTATAAAACTTCCTAATTAAGCATATACGCAGATGAGTTTTTAGCATCATTTCTCCAATTTAGCTTTACATACTGGGTGTGCTGTTTAGTACAGCATTAACTATAAACATTGTTGTTACTGCCCCCAGCTGGAAAACAGAGCAGTTTATGTGTGGAAGGAAAAAGAGATTATCTCCCATCTGCTCCTGCCCATTATTCAGGGATGTGTCATTTTGTCTGCTGATGGGAACCACTGCTAGGATTTCATTTAAATGGCCTTTTCTATCCTTGGCTACATCTATTAATTATTGTGTTTATTTGGGGTTTTGCACCCACCCTTCAAGCCCACAAATTTAGTAATATAATTATTTGGAGATTTTTTTTGAAATTATATATATTGTCATTTGTGTTATGCAAATAGGCACAACTGTAATTAGACACATTTGATACCTATCTTTAATTGTATATCTTTATACTCATATATGTTTGGTTAATATCCCTGAGGTTAGGAGACACACAATTAAAAAAAAGGTGGCGCATGATTCGGTTTATATAAAGAACAAAACCAGGCAAAACTAATTAATGTGGACAGACTCCAGGTCAGAGCTTGCCCTCGGGGCTGCGTGACCCTCCTGGAAGAGCCCTGGGGGCAGGGGTCCTCTGGGGGTGCTAGAGATGCTCTGTGCCTCATCTCGGGGCTGCTTGCTGTTTGTGAAAATACACTGAGATGTGCACTCGAGTGCACTTTTCAGAATGTATATTACATTTAAGGAAAAAGTAAAAATCTGGATGCATCATCTTCCATGTAAAAAGAGTCTACACAAATGACTGAGTCATCCCCCCATCAAAAAAGAAAAAAAAAAGGTTAAACATAAAACAAAGTTCTTTCTGTGTCTATAATGCTGTTTACTTAGGTAAATAAAAAGGTAGGACTGTAACTCCTGCGTGTACATCCGTCCAGAAGATACAAATACCTTCTGTGTAAAACTGACTTCAAGATACTTCTTGAAATTTGAGTATTTTCTTGTTTTCAGCAGGCTTAGAAATGGCCACAATCTTAGACAGTTAGATAGTTTGTCAAAGATTAGCTGTGTCTGCTTCTCTAAGGGCTTTGATCCTACTGTCTAATTATAGAAAAAATTAAGAGCAATAATTGGAGGTTAAAATTATATATTATTATACATATTATTCTTATTTTTTAATGAGTTAGTCTATTCCTGGAAATAGTATAAGGCACCATCATTTGAGGGGAAATGCCAAACCCAGTAGAATTTTTCTTAGCTAATGCTAAAATGTGGAGCTTTACCTGGAGATCATTTCAGAAACATTAAGATGGAGGAGAAAAGTTGCCTAGGACTTCTCAGAGTTCATTTCTCAAATCATCAAAACTCATCCTGCCTGTGGATAACTTAAAGAGACACAAACAATGCCCTCTGAAGGAAATGCTATGGCAGTTGACCAGAATAGAAAACGATTGGATAGAATTCTTAACCCAGTTAAAAAAAAAAAATCGATACCTCCCATAGTCCCTTTTGCTTGAGCAGATAAGCCAGCTAAGTAATCTGACAGTTACAAAATACCGAAAAATAAATTCATGCAATAGCTAGTACATAGAGGGATTTCCAAGGGGAGAGAAGGAACAATAAAACAAACAAAATGAAACAAAAAGGTGGAGAATTTGAGAACACAAGCTTACCAACACACACAATGCATTCTATAGCTCACCGTGTTTAGAGGAGCTTCTACGACTAAGGTGTAAATGCATTGTTTCATCCATCTACTAAGGTCAAGGTCGGGCTTGATGATTTTAAAATGACAGTATATACTTCTATAGAATATATACTAAGGTACTATTTTTCTTCCATTTGTTAAGGGACAGAAGAACACTAGAAATCATTGATTTAATTAGCAGCATCAGGAAAATGCTTTGACATTAACACTAAATATACTGTCCTTTTAACTGTAAGGAAAACTGATACTGAGCATGTGCAATGGAAAGAAAGCTGGCAAATGTCAGTGTGAATAATGGGTGAAAAAAAGGAATGAGGGGGTGTGGCATCTCAATCAAGATTAAAATGAAACTGATAAAGCAGCATATGGACTGGATAACAAATCAAAAGCATGTTTATCCACTGAAGGAACTGGTTAATGGAGACTGCCAGCACGTTGCCATGGAAACACTGACTTGAGCTGCACCATCTCATACCTTATCCAATACATTCCTGGTTGTTGGTAGTAGTCCAAAGACCCTGATCTCTTGATGGTAAACCCGTGGTCCAGCTGAGCAGAGAGAAACGGGGGCAACTCAGTGGATCGACATTGTGCTAAAGGATTAAGACTCCAGAAGAAGCTGTTCTTCACTGACTATATATGTATATAGAAATAACGACGCTTCTTGTGCAGGGTGACTAGCTAATACCCTAAATCTATACATTGAAAATAAAAAGGCAAGAAAAGACACTAATCCCTCATGAGTACCTCAGAGGCCAATTTGTTAGAAAAGATCTAATTTGTCAAACAAGTTTTTGAATGCACATTTAATAATATCCTCTCAATTTCAAAAGACATAAACACCTCTTCATATTCTAGAGCAGTGTTAAATGCTTTACCATAAAATGTTGAAATCAGCTTTAGCCACCTAAGAGAAAGCAGATTGGAACATCCCCCCATCCCCGCCAAAAAAATCTTACCCCATCAAGCTTAAGTTTGAGGCCTTCATAAAAAAAATAAAAGATGAGAGGAATCAAGTTTTGAATCACAGCACTTTGGATTTCTCTCAGAGTTAATCTTCAAAAGCAAAGCTACTCTTAAAGAAATTACATTTCTAAACTAGATATAGTATAAAACAGTAAATTTTCTCTAAGAAATTATAGAAAATAAAATGAAAGTTTTCACTATTAAAAATGCACATGTACACGTAAGTGCTTATGACAAAAAGTACAATAAATAGAAGACAGGATAGGTTCTCAAAGTTGTTCCTCCTGGAATAAGATGTTAGCTTTCGGCTTCCTAGGAAGAAAAGATTCAGTCCCCCAAATTTGAGAAACAGTAATCATGCCTTACGCCCAACTCCCCGTTCTGCCCACGAGAGGAAGCAAACTGACCACTTTTCTTTCTGGAGAGGCTCATGAGTGCTTTCAAGTGTGGTACTGCCATGATGCTGAGGACAGTTTCTACCACAAAATTCACAAAGGCATTTCAGAAACATGCCAGGGCAGCCGTCATTTAAGCTAGAAACTGCTCAGAAGATTTGGTATTCTGATGACAAACTAGGCTATCCCAGTATTCAGAGAACAGCACTTTGAAATTTTGATCTTTAAAAAAAATGTACAAAAAAAATGTACAGTTTGTTTTATTTAGGAAAAAAAAAATCGAAGTACACTTGCTGTTAGGAAGATGAAGGCCTGCATTTCTGTTTCAGCTCAGGGATAGCTACTCAGTAACTGGCTCTCTATTGCCACCTACAGGCAAGGCGGCCCATGACACCACATTCGGAAATGGCTCCAGTGCAGGGGTCCCCGCCTTCAGAAGGAAGCTGCCCACGATCACAATTATTAGTACACTGATTAGTATGGATTTGTTCAATTAGACTGAAATTCTCTATTTGCATGAGCAAAATGCAAAATAAGAACTTGAAAGCATTAGGAAAATTACCGGTTAAAATAATAAACAGCATTAAATGAGGAAAAATAAATTGGAACTGACATCTGAGTCATCGGTTCTTCATCAAGCTGAGCAAATCTAATAACGCCTCCCTCCCCTCCCTCGGCTCTCAAGAAGTCCACCGTTAAAATGTCATCTCTAATTCCATTTTATGTCTATAAATTGCATTTTAATAACCTTTTGTTTCCCTTTCTCTGGTCTGTTCTGGGTTTCTTTGGTTTGGTTGTGTTTTAATCCCCCAACTACTGGGAAAGGTAGTGAGGCAGCGGGGAACAATGGAGACGGGGTGTTGCAGCTATGAGGAGAGCAGTGGGCTCCACCTAGTCACGCCATCTGACCTAAATGCCAGGCACCTCTCCTCCTCTGAGAAGGGCCCTGCGATCTCTGGGAGCCTCCAGTGGGTAATTACTCTCCCAGCTAACTCGAGGACCTTAACATAAAGTTATCATTTGTCCTCTCTTTGGTCTTAATCATGTAGGGGGTGGGAGGTAGAGAATAACAAAATGACAACACGAACAGAAAACATTAAGGTTCAGAACCATGAATGCATGTTAAACTACCCTCACGTCATAAATTATACCTGTGACCAGAGTCTGTTTGTTATGACAGTATGCTCTTTTTTCCTTTGTCACTCTGAGAAAGAAAAAGTGTCATGAACCCCTGTATGAGCAGATAGTGAGGTTTCTAACTAAGGGAAGAGAATTACCAGTTAAAGACCAATAATTTAATTGCTGATTTTCTGAAGAAAAAAAAAAAACAAGCCAATTGACACTCCATTCTAGACAGTATATATATTTTTGAATTTTAAAGGGTGCATATAATTTCCAAAAAACCAGTCTTATAATCGTGGCAGTTTAAAATAAAATACATTATTTGATAGCCTCTGGGAAAAGCATACATGCCCATGAGAAAAAAATTCTGTCTGAATGAAATCTATGCTGAAATCAGTTTCTTTTTCCCCTATACCTATCAAATAGAAATCATTACAGTGTAATTATTACAGAAATTTCTATCATGTGGGTGAATCAATAATTATATTTATTATTAAGTTTTCAAATGACCTTTATAGAACACATCATTTATGAAAGCTATTCCTTCTACCTCTCACTTACATTCTGCCTCACAGCAGAATGTCATTCCTTTGCAATTAAACTTTAGTTTGAGTTGGGATATTTTTAATGCCAGGGCTCCTTCATTGGGCGATGGTCCCCTGAGTCTAATTCTTTGCACTTTAAGAATGGGAACATGGGTATGGAGTATACATTAACTTATCCAGTGCCATTTTGAAAGCTAAGCACGAAGGCAGTCAAACTGGCTGGTTTCTAACTCCCATCCTGTACCTGGTGACCTACCCCAGGTTTTTATGGAGGGTGTGGACATTTATATGAGGGAGAAGCATTCTGGAGAAGATGCATAAATGCATCTATTATGGCCTGTGAGCTCCTCCTGAAATACTCTCTGAAATTTACAGCCATATTCTCTTTCATTTGAAATATTAATCATAGTGGTCAACATGTGAATTGTGCTTTAGAATTTGACAAGGCACTTTTTCAGTTATTTCTCTAAAAAGTCAATTATTTTGAACCTAAGTGGATGATTTTTTTCACAACTTTGTAGTGGATAAAGAGGTTAAATTAGCTTGCAACTAACACACAACTTAGCATCACACAGCCCATTCTACAATTTATAAGTTTATTACCAGTTGGTACAGTCTCCATGGAAACATGTTAGTAATGAACTGAGAAACTAATACTAAATTACATTCAAAATGGTCCAGTCATGATGTTAGAAAGAAATCAGTGGACTTTTAATCTTCAAATACTAACTGAAGGTTTTGGGGGAGATCTACTTAGATGAAGTTTTAATGAACTCATATAGAATAGGTTTCAAAATTTATCCCTGTTTGATTAAAGTAGGATTTCCCCTCCCATCTGTGTTGTCTGTCCACTGGAGAATTGCCCTAAAATTCCTGCTCTCAGTCATTATAAGATTCCCATAAGATTCCCAGAATACTGTGTACAAAGCATTCTTAAGCAACCAAGGCAAACTTAACCAAAGACTAATTAAAAATAAAAGGCCAGGAAAAACAAAAACAAACCCCAAAATGACAGGTGGGAAAAGCACCCTCTCTAGCGATTGTAAGCCCTCAGCAGGAGCAGAAAAGCAGTTCTTTTCATGGACAAGCGTGCTGGCAGTCCATTCCAAAAGGAAACTGTGGAAGCAAACATCTTGGAATAGACTTATGTCTTGAATGAATGATGAAAGCAGAGGATAGAATGTCTGGTTTCCCTGAGAAGCACCATGAGATTGTTACCTTCAAAAATTACTGACTGAATGTTAGCTGATAACAAAGAACACTGATGAAGACAGGAAGGACACTGTGCTTCTACACTGAATTTCCTTAGAAAGAACCAGAGAGCTAGGGCCAGAACAACAGCTTGAATATTAAATCCCCAGCAGTGCAGAGGAGAACCAGGAAAGAGTACGCATTCTACTTAGCGCTGTCAGTATGCTCGTGAGCCAGTGACTCAGTCATGTAACTCCCTGCTGAAAGGGTCCAATCAAAAATCATGATATGCAAACAGTCCAGGGAAGTGTACGCATGCCCTCGTGCCACCTGCAAATTCTGG
Organism: Bos indicus x Bos taurus; assembly: GCF_003369695.1. NCBI lineage: Eukaryota > Metazoa > Chordata > Mammalia > Artiodactyla > Bovidae > Bos > Bos indicus x Bos taurus. The sequence goes on along the minus strand of NC_040087.1, from coordinate 25,413,932 downwards.
AAGCTCCTCGCAAATATTCAGTAACCCAGATCTGAGACTGGTTGTATCTAATAGGTCATTCATGTATCTTTGTCTCTTTTCTGGAGTTCTGAAACAACCAAAGACAGAAAAGAGAGAGAAAGAAAAACACCGGTAGAAGTAGTTAAATATTCAGTATTGCTGACAAGAATGATGTGTACTTAGTAGCATAAATACTCTTAAAAATTTGACATAGTGCGTAAGTTGTTTGTTTGGAAAAGAAAAACAGCTCAAGTGATTTCACAATGAATATGCTGTTAAAATGTACACACTCAGGGGGAAAAAAAAGGAAATTATTAAAAACTCGAGTAATCTGGGACTTGAATATATTTACTCTGGAATATGACACCAGGAAGTATGAGGTTTCATTATTTCTCTGCCCAATTTAATCTTTGCCTAGAGCTGCTATCAAATTGCGCGTAGTGTATGTCTGCAGGTATGGAACAGAGGGAAAGGAAAAAAAAAAAGCCTTGTGCAGCCACATCAACAAAATGGTAAATATTAACAGACTCTCCACTTTGAAAACAGACATTTCTAAGGAGCAAGAAATCGTGATTTCTTTGGGTGTTCGCAGCAATTCAGTTTCACTGAAAATCTCAGTGGGTAAGCCTCCTGCCATGTTTTTGGCTTTCGTTTAAGTCTCGTACAAAGATCTATAGTGTTCCAGCCTCTCTCTGCCATGTCTCAGCTCCCCTTCCCTCCCAGGTCCTGGCAAAAGGACACCAGGAACTCTTTTTTTCTCAGAGCCCAGAAGTTTGCATTGGCACAGAGTCCAGTGTGGGGGCGGTTTTCTGCTTTAAAAAAATAAATCATGAAATTAATATACACTGCAAGGCACCCTGGAGGTGTTGGATAATGATGCAACTCCCACGGAAATGATCAGCAAAAGCACATCATATATATAAGCCCCAGACCTCCCCCGGTGCTTTCCATGGTCGAGCTGTCTAAAGAAATGACCCATTCTGCTGTCTCTGGGTGGAATCTCCTGAGTAATGCCTGTCTCTTAGGTGGATTGCTTTGAAAAAGTTATAGGTGGATATTTCAGATGCTTACTGCTATGACAGAAACTCCAGCTGCTGTGCTATTCGGTTTGGGGCCTGTGTTGAAATGCTTCTTTATCTTTCCCGCTACTGACAGCTGATGTTCATTTTCTGGGAGGCCGTCATCCTGGAGGAAAGAAATAAAAAAAAAAAAAAAAAAGGAGAAGAAAAAATATGAGATAAATGGGAAATGAGGCCAAGATATTCCAGTAACAGGCAGTGATCTTAAAATTCATAACATTTCAGGAAGAAACCAACCAGTGTCCCCTCATTAAACACTGTTGTTGGAAGTACTGCTCCAAGGGCTCCTTCATGTCCACATTTGCTCTGAAATTAATTTGCTGTGTCATTTCACCCTCTTACTTTGTCCCTAAATAAAATTTTTCTGTTTTTGGTTATTAGTAAAATTGATCCCAGTCATCACTCTAGAGACATATGTCAAAGAGCAAGTTAATCTGGGCAACCAAAAAAAAAAAAAATCTAAAAAACATTTTTTTTCCCCCTGTAACACAAGAGTTTTATCCTCTTAGCCCATAATTCTGTCCCGCAGCCAAGGGAAACTGATGGACCTGGGCTCAGGCAGGAACCCCTAAATAAACTCAGTCTGGTTCCACAGCCACTCGATCAGCCACTCTATAATCCCAGGCAGCTTTCCAGGGGGAAGGTTCCTCCTTAAGTTTTCTAATTGTGTGCGTTTATGTGTCTTATTTTTGGCTGTGCGGGTCTTCCCTGTTGCTCAGGCTTTTCCCTCGCTGCGGAGATTGGGGCCTACTCTCTAGCTGCGGCGCTCAGGCTTCTCACTGTGACGGGTTCTCCTGTTGCAGAGCAACGGGCTCTAGGGTGCTCGGGCTTCGGTGTTCCACGGCACGTGGGGTCTTCCCAGATCAGGGATTGAACTTGTGTCTCCTGCATTGGCAGGCGGATTCTTTACCACTGAGCCACCAGAGAAGCCCCCTTTCTTAAGTTTTTAATCCTTCTTGCTGCCCTCAATTCATCTGTTGTCATGACATACTCCACACTGGAGCTCACTCGAACTAAGGCTTCTGCTCTCTGCCGGAGCCATTTACAATGAAGACTGGACTGATTCCTCTCCTTTGCTAACTACTGTTGGAATAATAGGAACCAGGGTCAAAATTATGTGCCACCGTTTACTAGTGTGTGCCGAAGAGACTGCACGATCCTTGAAGACAAAAAGTATGTTTTGTGCACTATAGAATCCCCAGGTCTTAGCATGTACTTTGGCTCATAGTAGATGCTTAGTAAATATTTGTGGGATAAATGAATGAATATACAATTGTTGCTATCTATTTAAACCAAAATTCCTGGCAAGACTTCAGCATCATTCATCATTTTCCTTCCCTACTTCCTCTCCATAATTTTGCATGGAATTTCTTGACTCTACCCAGGAAAAATAAGTTTGCTGCTTTCCAAGCACAGCAAGCTTGCTCCCTGGTCCCTCCACATGGGATTTACTCCTTTTTTCAGCATTCAGCTATTTGTTTATTAAGCTAATAGTAAGTGCATGCCTGCAATGGGCCGGGCACTACAGTAAGTGATGGAGAAATAATAGTGACCAAAAACAGGCATGGGCTTTGCTCTCATGGACCCTGTGGTCCTTCTCTTTCTTCAAAATTTGGGTCCTAATCACCTGTTCCAAAACATTTCCCATCTGTTAAGCACCATTCATTACAACAGTTCTTCCATAAACTCCTAATGCTTTTTCATTATATATATTTGCACTATTTAGATTCCCTTTGGTGTTGGGTGACCTTGTTTGTGTGTCTCTGAGTGTGTGTATATACACACAGATAAGTTTATGTATAACTGAGTCTTTGACCTCTTGTACCGCATCTTTCATGTTTTCTGTAATCTTCAGTGCAAATCTTGCCTCAGTGCCCTGCACACAGTGGGTGCTCAATTTATGCTCTTCTGCTGCTGCTTTATTAATGGCTAGGAGAAGGAACACTTATCCTGCTTATTAAGTCACATCTGAAACCAAATCTAGATGAAGGGGGCTTTCCTGTGATGCAGGGTGAATTCAAAAATTTTTTAAAATTCTGTATTGTGGAAAGAGATATGTAGTGGAAGGTAGACTGGAGTAAAGGTAGGATGATACCTGAATGGCAACAGTGTCGTGAGCAGTACCTACTCTGTGCAGGGCTGTGCTGGGGATGGTCAGGTGGGGAAAAGATAGCACTGCCATCTGCCAGACCCTCCCGGGCTAACTGGGAGACAGAGGTCACACATCGCGTCAGACAGTAAAACAGGCCAAGAAGGTAAGAAGAGAGCTACTAGCAGGCAGTGTAGCCACGTGGCTCAGCGAGAAGCACCAAAGGAGTTTCAGGGAGAGAGGATGAGCTTTCAGTGAGCACCGACTTCACAAGGAATCCAGGACCCCACTAGGTTCCTGCTGGTAGGAGTGTCCTGACAGGTGTGTGTGCGGCGGGGCGATGTTGGTGCAGAGATGGGCCTGAGTGGGAAGCCACAAGGCATGTTTGCCAAACAATTAGTCAACCATCCTCCCTCTAGTTAAGAGTTTCCGTGGAAGAGAGACAGCGAGAAAGTTGGAAGAGCAGGGGAGGACTGGCCAAGGGTGAGGCCCAGAAGATCTGGAGTTGGAAGCCTTGGTCTCAGTGGGAGTAAAGCAGTGCTCTTTAAGAGGGGCCCAAGTGCAGGATGCGTGAAGGACCACCCTCCCTTTATTCACTTCCCAACTCGACAAGTGAAAGAGAAGCTGGAGGACAATCCCAGAGAACTAGGATTAGAGGGTCTAGAGTTTTAAACACAAGAGCAAACTCAGTGATGCATGGAAAACAGTTTTTCTTTTTTGGTTAACGGAACAATAGCCTTGGAATCTAAGTTAAAATCTGAGAAGAATTTAAACGTTTGACGAGATGAAATGATGTGTCCTTACTGAAAGTCTTACAAGTGTCTTATCTCTGGTGTAATCTGAGGTTCTGCCTGAAGGGAAAGAGGAAGCAAGACAGAGTGGTGCCTCACTGGGTGTCACTTCCCAAATTATATGGGTGCTGCTGCTGCTGCTAAGTCGCTTCAGTCGTGTCCAACTCTGTGCGAACCCATAGACGGCAGCCCACCAGGCTTCCCCGTCCCTGGGATTCTCCAGGCAAGAACACTGGAGTGGGTTGCCATTTCCTTCTCCAGTGCATGAAAGTGAAAAGTGGAAGTGAAGTCGCTCAGTCGTGTCCAACCCTTAGTGACCCCATGGATTGCAGCCTACCAGGCTCCTCTGTCCATGGGAGTTTCCAGGCAAGAATACTGGAGTGGATTGCCATTGCCTTTTTAAGATTTTTTTAAATGTGGATCATCTTTAAAATCTTTATTGAATTTGGTTACAGTATTGCATCTGTTTTACGTTTTGGGTTTTTGGCCCAAGACATGTGAGATCTTAGCTCCCCAACCAGGGATTGAACCCACAACCCCTACATTGGAAGGTGAAGTCTCAACCACTGGACCACCAGGGAAGTCCCTCCAGTCGTCTCTTAATAGAGATCCAGGCTATGTAAAGCAATGCCATTTGTATGAGCTTCAGATGATAAAATGAGCTTCTCTGGTAGCTCAGCTGGTAAGGAATCCTCCTGCAATGCAGGAGACCCTGATTTGAAGCCTAGGTTGGGAAGATCCCCTGGAGAAGAGATAGGCTACCCACTCCAGTATTCTTGGGCTTCCCTGGTGGCTCAGACAACAAAGAATCTGCCTGCAATGCGGGAGACCTGGGTTTGATCCCTGAGTTGGGAAGATCCCCTGGAGGAGGGCATGGCAACCCACTCCAGTATTCTTGCCAGGAGAATCCCCATGGACAGAGAAGCCTGGCGGGCTATAGTCCATGGGGGTGCAAAGAGTTGGACACAACTGAGGGACTAAGCACAGCACTAGATTATAAAACAGTAAGGAGAGAAAGGGGTAAGGAGGGGAGCAGAGTTAAAAGAGAAAGGCAGGAAGATGACAAGAGATAACCATTACATGGCCCCGTGCTAACTCTTTACATCTGGGATCTGCTTGGTCCCCAGCTTACCTTCTACACTGTGCACTGTTAGTCCCATTTTGAAGACGAGCAAACTGAGGCTCTGAAAGGTTAAAATTTTGCTCAAGGTCACAGGGCTAGAAACTGGATAACTCAAGTCTGACCCAGGTTGGAACTCTGTCATCTTCCCACCACACTGAGTTGCATTGTCAAGGGCATTCAAGGGCATCCAGGGTGTTAGCTCCAGACAGAGGTCCAGAGTTGTTAAATGGAAGGCTCAGTGAGTCAGCTTTTCCATGATGAAAGCAGTCGGAAGGTAAGGAGGATTGAATCAGGGGCTGAAGACACCAGAGGCCATGTGGACAGGGCTCAGTGGAGGTTGAGAACAATTTGGATGGAGGTCAGTAAACAGGATGCTGAGCACTTCCCAGGGCCCAGAGGAATGTAGTTAGAAACTCGAAACTTCTATGTCTAGGGACACTGGGCATCCACTCAGCTGGGATGTGGGGAGGTGATCCCTTGAGCTCTCGAAACGTCTGTGGAGCAGGCAGTGCTGGAAGGCCTAGCTGATCCTGGGTGACAGGAAGGTGCCCTGGGTCGCAGTGTGGGCCTCTGAAAGGTTCCTGCAAACGTGAAGGAAACAGCTAGCAGGGACTCAAGGGGGCAGCCTCTACTCAACTTCCCGAGGGAGAACCAGCCTTACCGCAGTCTCATCTCCTCACCTCCCCACCACTGCCATCTTGGCCAGAAACTTCTCTTTACCTGGCTTCTTCTTTTTTTTTTAACCTGCCCGTTTTCCAGCTTAGAGCTGACTCTCTCACCATGCACACAGCGGGCTTCGTGATCATTTCCTGGCTCTGTCCTGGTCCTAATCCCCTGTCAGACTCCTGGCAACTCTTTCAGATGTTGGGGCCTGGGGGTTCCTCTAGCTTTAAATTCTGCTGAAGGTTTCAGCTTCCCTTGGGTTACGAGTTCATGCTGAAGCAATGAAGGTAGTGAAACAACCTTACAAGCTGTCAGGGATGCTTCTGACTTCATAAATCTTAAAACATTTCAGTGTTGTTGTTTTTTTTCCCAATGAAATAAGGTGTCTCTGCTAGAGAAGGTAACACACACACACAACTAAAAAGTCTGCAGTCTCTGTATCAATTTTGAAGGCTTTGAGCATAATTGGATTAAAAGACAAGCAACTGGCTTTGCAGAGCCCTAAATCTGTACCTGAGGCATCCAGATTGATGATGGAGATTTAGCTAACTTACTATCTTGCATCAGTAGAATAAATAGGGCCATTAAAAACATACATTTTTAAAATATATATATCTTCATTGCCATTATCCTGAATAGATGATGTGCCAAAAATGTGCTATGAATTTTCCCAAACGTGACAAGCCTGGCAGTATGCTACGAATAGTTACAGTATTATTACCATACGTTCCGGTATGTAGTCTCCAGGAGTAGTTTCTGAAGTTTGACACGGGCTGGTTGTGGTTTGAGGTTAGTGGTTTTTGATTTAGAAATTCCCGTCCACTACTTGGCAGAGCATTGCAACTGACAAGAACAAAATTAGTTTGCAAAATGGAAAATGAACTCTCCCAGCTGTCTGCAGGAGACCTAGCCTCCCGATCTCCATTCCTCGAGCGGATGTTGGGGAGGAACTGTCTGAAGGGGTGTGGGGCTCAGTCGTGAAGTCATTCACTGAAGTGAATTCCTCTCTCTCCGAGGGAAACCATTCCAGGGGTCATGCTTTAGAAACCTTCCTTCCTTCATGGAGTTTTGTTTTTGAATCATGGATCTGGTTCTCGGTCTACTCACTGCCAGACTCTATTATTAATAATACCTGTAAATTTATGAGAAGCGTGGCAGTCTGGAGTGGTTCACTACCAGAATATCCTGACTTGGTTTTAAACAATCCCAAGTGCATTAGCGCACTCTCCAAATAGTGGGTCCGTTTCACAGCCCTCGACTCTTAACCATTCCCAGCTGGACGACATCTCTGGATTCTGACGCCCTTGTCTCAGCCCTCTGTATCCTCTGTGTCCACAGTTCACACTGCTCGTGGGGAGAAAATGTGATTTAAATTAATATCTATCTTGGAGGAAGGAGAGGGTAAGCTGCCCAAATGGAAAGTGGAACTCCATGTCCTCATTTACAACTTACAAATACAGACAGGTGGTTTTATTTAGTATTACAGTATCACTGGGGATTCTCTTAATTTCTAGCAACAATTAGATGAATGCCTATTTATCTTTGTATGGGTAGTGCTGAATTTTATGAGCACAGAAGAAAAAAGCATATTATCTAGGTTCTTGTTTCTTTCTCCTTCCTCTTTTTTTTTTTTTTTTCTTTTTGAATATCTTGGCAAGGTAGTATCTTTTCAAAAGAATAGGTAGGTGAGAAAAAAAGAGGTAAAAATTTAAAGGCCAGGAGGGTGATAGGAAGTCTTGCATCGACTAGGTAACTACCCTTGATTTATTTAAACCTGCTCTTTGCTCTAGACAAGAGGGTCTCTATCTTGGATTCACATTATAATTTGTTGTCGTTGTTTAGCTGCTAAGTTGTGTCCAACTCTTTTGCAACCCCATGGACTGTAGCCTGCCAGGCTTCTCTGTCCTTGAAATTTCCTAGGCAAGGATACTGGAGTGGGTTGCCATTTCCTTCTCCAAGGGATCTTCCCCACGCAGGGATGGAACCTGCATCTTCTGTACTGCAGGCAGATTCTTTCCACTGAACCACCAGGGAACCGCATTATAGTCACCTAGGAGAAGGCAATGGCACCCCACTCCAGTACTCTTGCCTGGAAACTCCCATGGACATAGGAGCCTGGTGGGCTGCAGTCCATGGCGTCGCTGAGGGTCGGACAACACTGAGCGACTTCACTTTCGCTTTTCACTTTCATGCATTGGAGAAGGAAATGGCAACCCACTCCAGTGTTCTTGCCTGGAGAATCCCAGGGACGGGGGAGCCTGGTGGGCTGCCGTCTATGGGGTCGCACAGAGTCGGACACAACTGAAGCGACTTAGCAGCAGCAGCAGCCTTTAAAATTCCTGATGTCCAGGCCAGTGAGGATCAGTATCAGAATCTCTAGAGGCAAAACCCAGGCATCAGACCGCATCCTATCGACCTACTAAGCTTTGTGCTAAAGATTTCTTTGAGCCTCAGTATCACCATCAGGAAAATAGTTGAAAGTAGAACACAGATTTGTAGATTTGTAGCACTGAGACGGACCTTCACCTATGGTATGAGGAGAATAACATGAGGTAAGATCAAAACCTTGAAAATCAAAATCCAATAATAGGGGACCTCCCTGGCGGTCCAGTGGTTAAGAATTCACCCTCTTTCCCATGCAGGGGGTGTGGGTATGATCGCTGGTTAGAGAGCTAAGATCTCACATGCCTCTTGGCCATAAACCCGAACATAAAATACAGGGGAAATACTCTAACAAATTCAATAAAGATTTTTTTTAAATCCAGTAACAACAATCTGTTTGAAATATAATGCTGATAATTTAATCCTAGTTACAAACAAGAAAGCACTTTGGAACTGTCATTTAAGCTTAGTGAACCTGCATTTTTCTATCAACAAACTGTCATTTGGAGAAAAAGTGACTCACCCTTATTCCTAATCCCTGGAATGGTCCAGATATAATATTGTCTATTCCACTCTCATATGTGCCTAAATCACATGGTTCCCCACTAGATGAGGAATAAGGTAAATACTCTTAGCCAGGGCAGTAAGTGTTGGTATTTTGCAGCTACGTTAAGAGAAGGCTGTGACACTGGAGAACACCACAAGCTGATAATCACGTGACCTGTGTGGCGTTCAGAGCCCACAAACAGGCTCATTGTTTGGATGAAGGGTTTGGTCCTTAATCCAGTTTCTCATACGCCTGTGTTGATCACAGTTTGCATTTCATCAGTACGCAGCCACAGATGATGGAGTCACTGCCTGCTTCAGACTCAAAGTCTCCACACATTTACCAAGTACCTACGGAGTACAAGCACCTAAGACTGTCTGCTCAGGCCCTTCCTATATGGTGAAAGAAAGTGAAAGTCGCTCAGTCGTGTCCGACTCTTTGCAATCCCATGGACTAGACAGTCCATGGAATTCACCAGGCCAGAATGCTAGAGTGGGTAGCCATTCCCTTCTCCAGGGGATCTTCCCAACCCAGGGATTAGGTCTCCCACATTGCAGGCTGATTCTCTGCCAGCTGAGCTATGGGGCAGTGGTGTAAAATGAGCATCCCCAGGTTACCCACGGTCAGCCAGCGCTCCTTCCAGGGGTCTGCAGCCCTCTCCCAGACACCTGGCTGCACACTGCTGCTGCCTTCATCTCTCTGGCTCCTGGGAACCATCCACTGAGAGGCCTCATTCACGACTCTTTTGACAGCAGAGCAGAGGTCCAGACACCAAGGAGCACCCAGAGTGTATAAGGAATAATGGGAGCCTAGAGGAAGCACCTTGAGTAATGTTCTAACAAGTGACTCTCGTTGACTAGATTTTTCTTCAGTTCTCTTGCCCTCATGCTCTGCTCTCTGTTTCATAAGAGACTGTTCCAAGTGTGCCAGGTGAAAAGGGCATCATAAAGCAACAGAGAAAATTAGGACAAATGGGAATGTGGGAAGAGCTTTCTGACAACTTCCTTAGGGCTTCCTTCCTTACAATTATTATTACATTCTCCACCCCTCCCTGCCTCCCGCTTAGGTGGCGTCTGCTGCAGTGATCAGATACAATTTGATCATCAAATGCAAAATGTCTTGCTAACTGGGCTTCCTTTTACATTCCTAATTTATTTATTTTGATAGGTGTTGTTCATTTATTGTACTCAGAGACCCCAACAGATACTAAATGCTGGCTGTGAACACTTGGATACATATTTTTTTCATTTGTTATTTTGAGACAAAGACAATAATCAGTGTTTTGACTAGTTACTACATAATTTCAAAACTTAAGCAGTCACTTTACACATTTGTTTTTTTGCTAAAATTGCTATTTTCTGTTAGGATTTAAAATCTGTTAGAATTATATTAAAAGGTATTTAAAATTTTTAAATCTCCTAGATAATGCCTTAAATGTTATCCTTCCTTTTATTTAAAAAAATTATTTATTTGTATGTTTATTTTTCATTATTCTTCACTGCTGCCTTGTGAAGGCACTCTACTTGTGGCAAGCAGGGGCCACTCTCTAGCTGTGGAGTGCGGGCTTCTCATCACAGCGGCTTCTCTTGTGCAGGACGGGCTCTCGGGCAAGTGGGCTCAGGAGTTGCAGCTCCCAGGCTCTAGAGCACAGGCTCAGCAGTTGTGGTGCACGGGCTTAGTTGCTCCAAGGCATGTGGAATCCTCTTGGATCAGGGGTGGAACCTGTGTCCCCTGCACTGGCAGGCAGATTCTTTATCACTGAGCCACCGGGGAAGTCTTAATTTCATTTCTCTACCCAACTGAGTTGGACTGATGTACGGTCATTTGCTTTGCAATCAGGGTGAGGGATTATTTTGTTTCCAGTAGCATCCCAGGCACCTCACATGTGCCTCCCATTCACAAAGACAAATTTGCTCCCATTCACAAAGTTCTCTTAGAGCAAACATCCATATCCTGCCTCAGTGGCGCTGTCTGACGTCTCTTCCCAGCCTCCTCCAGGAAGAAGGTCTGACTCCTTGTCCTCCGGGAAGCCTTCCAGACAACCTCCCCACAGAGCCCGGCAGGGGTGGCCCTTCTCCCACTGCCAAGCTTTATCAGATTGAGCTCCTGGAGGGCTGGCCTGGCAGGCGGTGGTCCTCTGATGAAAATGCATTTTGGATCTAAAATGGCTGTTTGTAACCTATGAACCTCTTTCCTCCATGGCTCTCTGTGAGCCTTCCAAGGCGGTGTTTCAAATTCAGATTTTCCACTGTATTCTGTGTGGTCACACTCTGAATGTTTCCAGTGCTAACATGCAGGGTGACAGTTTGAGGACCATGGGCTTTTAATTAGCACATAGATCAGTCCCAAACAACTGCTGCCACCAGGAGAGCCTGCAGCTGGCCTGTGCCTCTTCCACCCTGGACGGCTAAGGGAGAGGCACCATGACCCACTTCGGAAAGACTGCCTCTTCTCCCGCATTCACAGTGCTTTCTTGTATGACAGAGAGAGGGGCAGATGCAGGGTGGTGCAGGACTTGGAGTGAGGATGCCTGGTTGCGAATCATGCTTCAGTCACAAGCCCAGCTACTTGGAAAAGTCATCCCTCGTAGCCTCTGTCTTTTCATTTGTAAAATGGGCATAATAAAACCCACCCTGCCTATCTTGCAGGCTCCTTATTAGATTTGCATGAGGTGCTTCCTAACCTTTCCAGCTTCATGGAAAAGGAGAACTTTTGCTTAGCACCATGGGGGTAAATGCTAAGGTTGTAAAGCTGGAGATGATGGCTCCTGGACTCTGCCTGACTGTCCCCACCAAGGGCTGCGAGGATGCGTCTTTACACATCTGTACACCAGTCGGGAAGTTCTGCTGTGTCCAAACAGTTAACAAATCTTAGCCATACACCCACACAAGCTCACATTCCTATATATTCTCCAGTCATATAGATAGAAAGCCTCCCAGGACTTTGCTGGTGGTCCAGTGGTTAAGAATCCACCTGCCGATGCTTGGGACACGGGTTTGTTTCCTAGTCCAGGAAGATGCCACATGCTGCGGGGCAACTAAGCCCGTGCACCACAATAAGAGAAAGCACTGCGATGATAAGCCTGTGTACCACCCACCAGAGAGCATAGCCTCCACTTGCTGCAATTAGAGAAAGCCCATGTGCAGCCAGGAAAGCGCAGCACAGACCAAAAAAAAAAAAAAAAAGAATAATACAGAAAAAAAAAAAAACAAAAACAAAACCCTCCCTGTGGGGTGGGAGAAACCAGGTTCAGATGTGTAAAGTGCTGAACCTAGGCCCATGGCCATCAAGTGGCAGAAAATGAACAAGACCCCAAGCTCCTGTCCACCTCAGGTAGAATCTGTCTCAACACTGTGCCTTCAATCATAACCTCATCCTCAGTCATTAGTTATCTTGGGAAAACACACCTAACCAATCACCAAAGTGGTAATTCAGAGAAATGGAACATTTTGTTGCCTTCATTTTATAGGCAGATCCTTCAAGGCAGCTGGCAAAATTCATATCAATGAACTGATGACGTTACACCTGCCTGTGTCTGCATCTATATCCAAATCTATGTCTGTCTTCTGTTCTGACCGCAAGAATCATTAGACCCAAGAATGGACTTCCACACATGTCAGTAAGGGCTGTAACAGCCCCTGCGTTAGATGGCGCTAGTGGTGAAGAATCTGCCTGCCAATTTAGGAGACGTTAAGAGGCGCAGGTTCAATCCCTGGGTCAGGAAGATCCACTGGAATAGGTAATGGTACCCGACTCCAGTATTCTTGCTTGGAAAATTCCATGGGCAGAGGAGCCTGGTGGGCTCCAGTCCATGGGGTCGCAAAGAGTCGGACACGGCTGATTGAGCACGCACACGAGGTTGTAAACTAATCTATGTGAGATGCTTAAAATGGTCCTGGGCAGACACTGTAAGCTCAACACTCTGTTAGTATTTATTATGATGATGATTCAAAACAAACCATATCAATCAGTTAGAAAGAGAGAGAGGATCAAAAATAATGACTCTACTCTGGAGACTTCTTTCACAGCTAAAGAAATATCATCAGATTCTTGTACTCAAATAGCAGCAGCAGCAGCATCTGGGAGCTTTTAGAAATCGAGAGCGTCACATCTCCAACATTACCATCTGCATTTTAATAAGACCCCCAGGTGACTTGTGAGCACAGGCTCGTTTGAGAAGTGCTGCACTGGAGAACCCCAGGGCTGGTGCAGAGACCCTTGGGTCACTGGCATTTTTGGTTAGAAACGATGCAAAAGCAGCACTGACTCAGAAAATCTGCTCTGTCTTATTGATGGACTCAGTCCTAATCGGGACCAGGGAATGTAGGTTGCAGGGTGGGGGGTGGCGACCATGTGCAAGCCCACCCCCTACCCCCACGGAAGGCAGGCCCATCTGAATCAAATGAAATGCTTTGTGCACGGGCCCGTGAGAACACATGTCAGCACAGATACATCAGAGGCCCTCGTGGAGCAAGGCTGAGATCCTGGAACTGTGCTGGCATGTTTGAGGGGGAGGGACAGATGCAAACACAACACTTGAAACAGGAGGCAACGTCATTAGGCAAGTTGTGATTTGAGAAAGGGAGGTTTAGGAGTAGATACAGGGAAGGGAGGGAGTCACTTACGTTAACCCAGGGATGTTCGAGGACCTGCACGGCAGAAAATCGCTGATCCACATCCACCAGCAGCATCATAGTGATGAGCTCCTGTGAACAGAAACATTTGATGCTGTTTGTGTCTAACACTGAAAGTGAAAAATGGCGTGTTTTCAAATGCAGAGGTTCTCTTTTATCTTTGAAAAGCATTTGTATAAGCTCAGCCTTAAATACATCAACTCAACTTACCTGTAGCCGCCTTTTAAAGGAAAGGTGAATATTTGGAATTTAAAATATACACCTTGTAGTTGAGGGAAAAACATAAAATGAAATATTTAAAATCAATTTCATAAAAATGTTTTTAGTAGAAGGAAATAAAGTATACAAGTGAAGGAATTAATATTCCTTTCTCTGTCTAGCATTTTGCACTTTAAAGACAGAGTCCTAAATTACTTTAATATAGAAATCATATTTAAAAAACCTCTTAACTAAATTTTCACTTTGCCAGCTGAAAGAAAAAACGGGTTTTTTTTCTCCTAACTGCAAGAGCATATTTGGGTTTGAAAGAAAGAAATGAGTAAAGACATATGGAATTGCCAACAGCTAGTTGGTAAAATAGAAACTGTTCTTTAGCAGCCAAAGAATTAAGAGGAAATATGTTAAAAATGATTCACAAATTTCCAGAACAATCAATAAAAGTAAAATAGAACCATTAAGAAAGAAACTATTGAATGGTTCTGAAATTAATGCATCTCTGCCATGAGCTCAAATTTATTTGCACCAGAACAGCACAGCTTGGGGTTTAATGATGAAGTCTGTCAGACATTTGTCTCCTCTGGATTAGAAGTTCCCATGCAACAAAATGGCTAGATAACGTATTATCTGGTCCCTCACCTGCACAGACTCTGAGTACTGCTCCACAGCGGGAATCATTTACTCCCAATGATGTACAGATTCGATCTGTACTCTCTCACTTGGGTCAGGACTTAACTAAAGCTACTACTGTGTGTGTGATGCTCTTTGCAGGGGGCCAGGACTTAACTAAAGCTACTACTGTGTGTGTGATGCTCTTTGCAGGGTGCCGAGGGGGTGCAGGAGATGCCCTCTGCCCTCCAGTTACGGAGTGACAGCACTGGGACTTGGGCACGTTCCTAAAGAGCCTGCTCACAGGTGAAAGCTTCTCCACCCCCACCTCTGCAGCCATTATCATCCCATCTCCTTTCACCTCTGAGGCTCTTCTTGGACACTTCTCTCAACTCCACACATTTTCCTATGTCCAGAGGTAGATTCCTGGATAGTTAAAGAAAATGAGAGATTTGGGCCCGCTGTGCACCATTTTCTATGGAAGTGGCCAGGCCTAAGGAGTCGGATTTAAAATTGAACTTACACTCAGGATACAGCCAAAGAAGAAAACAGGTACACTGAATAATCAAAAGATAATTAGTTGCCAACATCAGTTTTAGAAAAACTTAAGTCAATGCTTGGAGACACATACTTGAGGAATCAACTAAAAAGTTTTCTTTTTTTAATCTCCGAGTCTACTAATGTCTCTGTGTAAGATTTTCATAGTTTTCTTAGAGGTTTTAATGACAAAAACTCTTTTAATGACAAAAACAATATGCTTTGTTCCTCGTTGCCTCTAAATCCTGGCTGTCTTTCAAGGTCCAAGTTACACCATAGCTTCCCCATGGTGTCTTTCTTGGTCATTTTAACTCATGTTGAGCACCTTCACTTTGACTGCCTAACAAATCATTTAATTTCCTCATTCTTTTATCCATTCATTCAGTATACGCTGAGTTATCAGTTATGTCACTACTGAGGCACTGAGGTATAGTAATGAATACAACAGACAAAAATCCTTGTCTTGATGGAATTTACATCCTAGTGAGGAGAGTTAGAAAATGAACTCCATAAATAGGATATATCCACCTATCTATATCTAGGTCGGAGAAGGAAATGGCACCCCACTCCAGTACTCTTGCCTGGAAAATCCCATGGGCAGAGGACCCTGGTAGGCTGCAGTCCATGGGGTCGCTAGGAGTCAGACACAACTGAACAACTTCACTTTCACTTTTCACTTTCATGCATTGGAGAAGGAATTGGCAACCCGCTCCAGTGTTCTTGCCTGGAGAATCCCAGGGACAGGGGAGCCTGGTGGGCTCCGTCCATGGGGTCACACAGAGTTGGACACGACTGAAGTGACTTAGCAGCAGCAGCAGCAGCAGCATATCTAAGTAGTGGAAGTGAAAGTCGCTCAGTCCTGTCTGACTCTTTGCAAGCCCATGGACTATAGAGTCCATAGAATTCTCCAAGCCAGAATATTGGAATGGGTAGCCTTTCCCTTCTCCAGGGGATCGTCCCAACTCAGGGATTGAACCCAGGTCTCCTGCATTGCAGGTGGATTCTTTACCAGCTGAGCCACAAGGGAAGCCCAAGAATACTGGAGCGGGTAGACATCTAGGTAGGCAGACAGATACAGACAGGTAGTTAGATGGTAGACCAGATGGAGGTAACAGTGGAGGTGTTACAGAGGAATATGAAGCAAAGGACAATACTGTCAGCTAGGCAGGGGTTCAGAGGTGCAACTGGAAATAAGATGTTCTGGGAAAGCTTCACTGAGAAGATGACATCAAGCCAAGACCTGAAAGAGGTGAAGCAATAACCTGTACAGAAATCTGAGGTGGGCTCCAGCCTGCAGTGCAACTGGCATGGCCACAGCGAGTGATGAGCCAGGGAAGCAGGGGCACCTGACGAGGTGGACGACCTGAAGACTGTGAGCGCTTGGGAAGGCCAGTAATTATGACTAACATGCATACAGAGAGCATTCACCATACCATTTGTTTCTTGGCACAGGATGATTCAATAACTCCACAGAGACACAGGCTATAAGGAAGAGGAAGGCACTGGAAGCCAAAACCTACCTTTGCAGAATCGGAAACGTTATCCCAGTACGGAGAAGGGAAGTCCACTTGCCCCATCAAAATCTGATCAAAAAGCACCTCCTGGTCGTCACCGCTTCTGTTTAGACGAAAGACAATAATAAAGAATAAACACAGGAAAATGCCAACTCACGGTATCCTTATGCATCGGAGGCCTTCCTTCCCCCGTAAATGTGTAAAACGTTGTGTTTTTAAGCAATTCAAAATGTCAGTATGGAACTGCTTTGGCAAATTAAGAAAGAATGAGTTCTTAAATTATATGAGAAAGATTTATGGAAGGCATGTAAACTAGCATGCACAACATGGAAAAAATAACAAGTCCTTATTAAGCAAAAGGTAGTAAAGTTATGTTCTTTAATACAGCATTCCATTCTTTTCCTGCTACAGGCTCCTTTATGCATGGAGGCTGAATGGATCATTCAGAGAATGGACAAATGCCTTGTGGGTGCTGAATGAAGGATCACTGCCCATACCCACGGAACGGAGGGAAACCACACAGCAGGATGTAAGTAATGACACCAGCTGCCCAGATGTCCACCTTGAGGCCATATCTGAAAAGGTAAGTGATGCCACCGTTAGCAAAGTCGGGCCGGGACAAATTACGGAGCATGGCAAAATGGACGGTTCTGCTATCATAAACCAAACAGCAAACCAAGCAAAAATTTTAAAAAAGCCACAACTAACACTAAACTACAACCCACTGGCTAAACAAAATTCAAGAAAAGAATAATAATTAAAAAAGAGACAATTTAAGGCACATGATTAAAAATCAAAGCAATGCTAAGGTTGTATCTAAATATCAATAAGTGAACAGTTTCAGTAAATGCCTATTATAGTCATATCAAGTTTGTGTTTTTGATTATTATTTTTTATGAAGAGTATAATTGCTTTACAATGTTGTGTTAGTTTCTGCTATACAATGAAGTGAGTTGGTTGTATGCATGCATATATTCCCTCCCTCTTGGACCTCTCTCCCACCTTGCCTCCATCCCACATCTAGGTCATCACAGAGCACTGAGCTGAGCTCCCTTGCTATACAGCTGTTTCCCACTATTTACCTGTTTTACACATGGTAGTGTATATATTCGGAGAAGGCAATGGCACCCCACTCCAGTACTTTTGCCTGGAAAATCCCATGGACAGAGGAGCCTGGTAGGCTGCAGTCCATGGGGTCGCATAGAGTTGGACACGACTGAACGACTTCACTTTCACTTTTCATTTTCATGCATTGGAGAAGGAAATGGCAACCCACTCCAGTGTTCTTGCCTGGAGAATCCCAGGGACGGGGGAGCCTGGTGGGCTGCCGTCTATGGGGTCGCACAGAGTCGGACACGACTGAAGCGCCTTAGCAGCAGCAGCAGCAGTGTATATATTAACATGTCAATTCTAATCTCCCATTTGGTCCCACCCTCCCCTTATCCCCTTGGGTCTGTAAGTCCATTCTCTATGTCTAGTTACATAATATTTAAGACAGAGACAGACCTGTGAGACAATTTAGGTCCCAAATTTTAGAAATAATAATTACACATAAGACATTCTCTAATCTATAAAGCACTGGCATACATCATCTGATTTTGTTTTCCCAATAACTTTGTACCTTGTACAGGACAAGTATTATTGCCTACTTTATAAGAAAGAAAACCTAAGTTCAGAGGGGTAAATAATTTGGATCAAGATCACACAATTAGTGGCCCAGATGAGTTCCAACCAACGTCTTCAGGACCCAACCAAATTCTTCTGCCCCGCACCACTCCTCCCCAGTGGGCCATCAGAGCACCCACCAGGGCATCGCCTGAGGTGGTGCCTTGGAGGAGGTCAGGCACGGCCACAGATGTGGCTCCCAGTCAAATCTGATGAATAAGAAAGTCCTCATTACCCTGCGTTGGGGATTTCTCTTCTCATCTGTTCTGTATTTCTGCCTTTCTGGTCTATGCATCTACAGTACAAGTAGAAAAACTACCTCCAGCCGTCACAGGGGAAGATAGTATCTACAGTGCTAGGTGTGGTCTGGTGCCACTCATGAGAAGTGGCAGGGCTGTCCCTTCTTGCTCTCCCACCCTTCCCCATCCTTCTGTTTAAGGACAGCATTCAGAACACTGCCAGTAATCCTCGGCAAGAAATGGGGCTTACTGAAAGAGCCGTTTGCCCACCTAGACCTGGAGTTCAATTGCTGACTCAGCTACTGTCATGAGCTTATATCAGTCATCAGAGACTGAGTTTTTTATATGTAAAATGGGGATTATATCATCTACTGGAAGAGTAAGAACTAAATACAGGAGTTTAGCACCTGGCATATGGTACTAGGTCGCTAGTAAGTATTAGGCCACCCTACTATCTCCCCTGATTCTAGAGATTTTCTTTAATCTGTGTTGGCTGCACTCAGAAACAAGCCAACTCCCAGTGGCCTTCTGATGCCTGAGGGTGTTTGTGCTGCACAGATAGTCCATGAGCTGCCCAGTGGACCAAAGTCGGACTGGAACTGGGGAATAAGGAGAGCTTAGGAGAAGTAACCACAGGGACTGTACTCACCCCACACAGCATGTCTGTTTCTTTTATCTCCCAAAGCTAGTTAATTACCACTCTATGTGTCTCTGTTAATTTGAATATTTTTTACTAAGGGGTTAATAATTGCTGTTCTACCTTTAATAAAGGCCAAAAGGAAGGCTTAAGCAAGACTGCAGTAATTGGCAACTTGATTGGGAAAACAGAAAAAATGGCTTTTACTTCTCAAGTTAAAAAAAAAAAGTGAAAAACAGCTGATAGCTAGTTCTGTCTGGATGGAACACAGCACTATGTCATCTATTCTCAAAGCAGACTATGTTGCAAGCACATCACTGCAATAAACACATGAAAAGCATTTACCCAGTCTCTGCAATGATTTCAGGAGCCACGTATGTTGGGGTACCACACACGGTATACAGGGGGCCATCTACAATGGTGGCCAGTCCAAAGTCACCCAGCTTCAGCGATTTGCTGCCATCTTGGTGTTCATACACCTAAAATAAAAATTAAAAGTGAAAATGCCTTAAAAAGTAAGGACATTGTGGTGTAAATCTAATATATGTTGACCTAAAACACAGACTGCCAGATATTTCTCTAGCAAACATGGATTTATTCAGGATCAGCAGAGAATTACAATTTGAAGTCTGTACCTACCTGCAGCCATGAAATTAAAAGACGCTTACTCCTTGGAAGGAAATTAAAAAGCAGAGACATTACTTTGCCAAGAAAGGTTCATCTAGTCAAGGCTATGGTTTTTCCTGTGGTCATGTATGGATGTGAGAGTTGGACTGTGAAGAAAGCTGAGCGCCAAAGAATTGATGCTTTTGAACTGTGGTGTTGGAGAAGACGTCTTGAGAGTCCCTTGGACTGCAAGGAAATCCAACCAGTCCATTCTGAAGGAGATCAGCCCTGGAATTTATTTGGAAGGAATGATGCTAAAGCTGAAACTCCAGTACTTTGGCCACCTCATGCGAAGAGTTGAGTCATTGGAAAAGACTCTGATGCCTTGAGGGACTGGGGGCAGGAGAAGGGGACGACAGAGGATGAGATGGCTGGATGGCATCACTGACTCGATGGACGTGAGTCTGAGTGAACTCCAGGAGTTGGTGATGGACAGGGAGGCCTAGCATGCTGCGATTCATGGGGTCGCAAAGAGTTGGACACGACTGAGCGACTGAACTGAACTGAACTGAACTGAACCCACGACAAGTTACCTCCAAGTCCCCACATGGCAAGGGAAGGAAATACATTTACAGAGAGGAACAGGAAATGGGAGGACTATGGAAACAAACAGTCCATGGCTTTTCATTGGCTGAGTCCTTGCCAGGAAAGAAGAGGAGTCTCTCTTCTTCCTGTTGGGCTCAACTATGGTCATAGGACATGAGAGCTTCCCCTTCTGGTCTGCTGACTATTAATAATTGCGATTTCGGTTGATTTATTTCTTAACATTTATTTTTCATAAAATAAAAACTCAGGCAACTATGCAGGGGTATACATACAAGAACATCTTTATATTGCTGCAGAATTAAGAACATGGCAAACACCCAGGAAGTGAAAGTTCATTAAATTACGGCATGTTCATACAATGGGAGGCTATAGGACTGTTAGAATGGTGATGTGAGTTTACATTTATTGAAATAAGTTAGATTTGGGAAATGAGGACAGACTTCTGACTGGTTGCATAAAATGTCTATTGAAGAAAAAAATATGTACTAAGAAAAATGTCTGGAAGGACATTATATTGGTGTGTCTGTCTCTGAGTGGTAAGATTATAGGAGATTTTCTTTTCCTTTTGATTATCTATATTTGATGTTTGCTGCAATTCAAATTGATTTGCACAACACAATGAAATATAGAAATATAGATTTTGTGCTAAAAAACAAAAAAATATAGATTTTGTGTTTAGTGCAAAATATTCAGTTTATGAAAATGTCTTTATTTTAATGTATCAGAAGCTTTAAAGATGCAGTTCTTTAGTAAATGAAACAAAAAAACTACACATCTATTAAAACACTTTATTTTCAGTGCCCCATATTTCCAACAAGATCTATTTATATTTTTTTATTAATAATTGAAAGGGGCATTAACATTTCATTTCACCTGTGGCAATTTGGAAAGATTTATCAGGTGCAGAGTCAGCATTCTGTCCAGTTTTCCTTATTAAGGCAGTAATAAGTCTTTCACCTTATTATAGTCTTTCTCTAATCTTTCACCCAACGAATCAAGAAAAGGATGCATGTGACCACGGGCAAGTATTTAACTGCTTTAATTCTAGCCCCCAATCAAACAAAATGGATCTGTTCTAAACAGTATACCAAACAACGTCTGTTATTTTAAAGACAGTATCAAAGGGCATTCAGAATTCTAATTCAGAACCCTCCATTGGAACCAATAAAATACAGAAAAGAGAGCACAGTAAAAGGCTAGTATTCCCATCGCCAGGAGATGCCTCAAGGAAACGGTGAAGTTCTCCACGTACATCAAAATAATTCTTCCAGCCCATTGAGGCCTGCATGTGCCCCTGTTATTGCTCTATGATCATCTGTACTTGCTACAGCAGTATGAACCTCACACACAGCAAGGCACATCTCCACACATCAGGAGCATGGCTACCGTTCACACACCGCATCTGCCCTCCTTTGGAAAAAATAGGTTCACTTCTCATTTCACTGCAGCATCAAGTGCAGATGTTTGGCCAGCTAAGCTGCAGTATCAGCAATGATCATTTGGATCTAACTGTTCTGGCAGAAAAAAAGGCAGCCAGAGCCTCCTCTCTGGAGAGACTGTCTTTTCTGGGCAGAAAATGTTTGTTCACATTTTCTCCATACTCGGAACACAGAGTCCTCTCCCTGAGGGCTCAGCCACAATGAAGTGCGGGCTGCCCTTAGGCAGGTATCCAGAGGCTTGGGGGGCCGCCTGCACTTGCGCTGTTGGGGCAAGGACAGCTGTATGTCCCCCAAGGATGTGGCTTTGCCCAGTGGTCCTCTGAGATGGACACCATCGTCCCTACTTTAATGAAGCAGCCATCCAGCTCCGGTCGGCATCAGCAAGTTTGAATCATGGACTCTGAAGTATCAGAGATGCAAAACATAATATCCTCCCTGACTTAAACGCTCTCAGGCAAAAGAAATCCCTAAATTGTGGTCTTAGCATGTCAGCCATTCAGGTCGTCCAAATGACAAGCAAATGTTTTTCATGAAAAGAAATCTGAGCTGGGAACACCTAGGAGATCATCTAGTTTAATCCCCAGACAGAGCAGAAGTGTTTACTTCCCTAATTCCATTTTGTTACCAACAATCTCTTCGAAATGCAAAATAACCTCTTGCTTTGATGTTCTGTTAGGTCCAAACATTCATGGTGCCTGTTTTGTGAGGTTGTGCAGAGTTCAAATCACATAACTCCATTTACACAGAGATTTTGTGGCTTGTTTCTAAACATACTATCCATAATCACCCAACTCTATTCAAAAGTTGGGCAAAGGCAGATGCAGTCATAAGTAACATGTTAGTTCTGAATATGACCATGTAATTTTCCTCCATGTACCAAAGGGTTTTTTTTAAGCATCTACATTTTAATAGGAATTTCATCTTACAGCCATATGCCAATTATATTTAATATAGCTAAGTAATAAAGTTCAAAGCTTCAATAACTAAGCAAAAACCACTAAAGACTTACCTAAAATAAAGAAAATGAAGATTATTTAATGATAAAAATCAAAGTAAACCAGCATCGTTTAAATGAAATACACAGAATCGATCCTTTTCATGTTTTCATCTCTCTTTAATCACTACTATGCTTCTCTCTCTCTCTCTTTAACTTTGAAAACCATACAGTAGAATTTTCATGAACACATAAAGAAATTAAAGTGATGTTTAGGAGAGGCAATAAGAGCTAAGAAACAAAGGCCTAATCCACGTAATTGAAAACATTTCTGGACCCAAGTACATTTGAAATGCTTCCGCAAAATGTTTTTGCAGGTGAATAAATGTCCAGGCCTCTCGTTTAGAATTCTGTTTAACTTACTTACCATCAGGCAGGGCAGGAAACAAGGTTGCTTTGGGTTTTTCTCTGTCAACACTTGGGGAGAAGGATATAGAAGAATATATTGTCGTGTCTCCCTTCCTCCCGTGGGAGAGCACCTTCCCTAAGTGCTATTGGATTGGCCAAAAAAATCGTGTTTTTCCGTAGGAGCATACAGCAAACCCGAACAAACTTTTTGGCCAACCCATCCCAACGGGCATCTCACAGGTGGGCTCCTGAGAGCTCCTGCTGCCGCCTGAGCTGGACTCTCCTCACCTCTGCCCCAGCCGTTTACAGCAGGGCAGGAATGAGGCCATTTTAAAATGTAGTCAAAACTTTTGTTAAAAATCACCGATTGTGAAATGCATGTGTTTCAAATGTGTGTGTGTGTGTGTGTGAGCACACACACAATCTTCACAAAACCATCTCCAGAAAGTATTTCACCAAATGGCAGCTATAAATTCACTTTGAACTAAGTTTTTAATTAAACGTTAGGAGTTGGAAAAGCTTCTAACACGTTCACGTCGAAAATGCGGTGTCCGTGGCGTCTCCCACTCTCGGAATCGAGTTCCTTAGCTTGTCTCCTCATCCTGACCTCCTTTCAGAAAGAACCTTAACAGCCTGCAAGTATAAGTTTGGGCAGCCTGACCCAGCAAGTGGGGTTCTGGTTGAAGAACTTTTTGCTGTAACTGTATTTTAAAGTCTCCATAAAACATGCCCCACACATGAGGTGGGGGTGCATTAATTGTCAATCAAAGAGTATTCACAACATGAGATATAATTTAATGTTCATCCAGGCCCTTTAAATACTATAGATGTTCCCCCACATTTTAAACGCCGAGGGGCTATTAAAGAGATGGGGATTAGTGCAAATTACCCAGTATGTAGTGCTTTCACTGTTTTAACTAAGCAGTAAAACTGTGTAATTGCACAACACTAATTGAATGCAGCCACACATAATTGTGGGCTGCCATATGTATCCTATTACCATAAAGACTGTCAGTGTTTTGTAAGCTACTCTTGTGATCATTGCAGATGGCTACAGTCAGAAAAGTTGTTCTCTAGGGTTTATTATATGGCTATAAAGACATCCCATGATTTGACAGGCTAAATGTGTTAAATGGCAACAATTATGAAAAAGGTTCCAATTAAAAGCTGAAGGCATGTCCTACCAAGAATAGACCTAGTGAAAGGTCAGGTACGTAGGTTTTTGGTATGCTGCTATTTTACACAGGATTTTCTTTTTTTAAAGGAGAGTTTTTTTGTTTCTTTTTCATTTATTTGGGGTTTCGCAGTAGTTGTAACTTACTGAACAGAAGATTTGGGGCATATGTCTGACCTCGCTTGGATGAGAAACTGAGACCATTTGAAAAAGTTATTTGAAAAACTAAAAGATTTAATACAGGGTCATAAAATGCAGCCGGTGGCCATAAAATAATATGAAAATTCACAGATAACCTGAACCCAGTTAAATGGTTTCTGAGATTCCCATAATAGAGAACTAAAAGCTGACTAATGTAACAGATGTGTTGGAACAAACATAATTGTCAATGATAATATGAATTCAAGGATAACCCTGTTGAAATATTGGCTAATGAACTGTCCGGAACCACTGAAATGTCTTCACAGAGGAGCTCAATAGGTACTAAAAATTACTTCACCAGAGAGAATTTAACAAAACTGGCATGAAATTGACAAAGCTATGACAAAAAAGTGAATTTACTTTTTAACAAATATGGTATCCTTTAAAAAAGACATTTATTTTTCTTCTAGCCACAGAATATGGCCTTTATGACACTTTCTAAAAACAGTGGATTAAATTTAAACCTTTAAGAAGTGAAGTATAACAACATTTATGCAGGGAATTACTTAGCAAAATGTATTTTATGCTCCACATACTTTAGAATTAAGGCTGCTAAAAAAACTTAATTCTTAAAAAAACAAATTCATTTTATACCCACATGTAAAATCTTTATGAAACAAAAGTTATGTGAAATAATAAAAATAAAAAAAGGTGTACAGAAGTCAGAAGAGGCTTGGCAACGTAAGAACAAAAAATAAAATAGCTTTTCAAAGTGTTACCCTAGAGATGTCTGTGAAGATGGAGAAGTGAATGCAAATTCCAGGAAACCTGACTCTCATCCGTTCTTTAAATCAGTCATGAAACTATCTAGAAAGGAGTTCTACGCAGCTGCAGTGAGATACAGCAAAAATGCACATTCCTGACTACAGTGATTGTACATCCCAGAATTCTGTTATAACTGGGAATTCAGTGTCAACTGCTGTTTTTAAAAACTGTTACATTTTTGTCACACAAGTACTATCCAATATGTCATTGTAGGAAAACTGGAAAAGACAGATAACATTACGGAGAGAAAAGAATTAAACTCACTCGCAATCTTGACACCTAGAAATAACCATTGTTAAACATATGGGCCTATGAACTTCCAAAGCTTTTTCTCTCTCTCTTTCCTGTTCTTTTTCACTGGACTGCATACCCTGAACGCGTGCCCCAGTGAATAAGCATACATGTGTATCACGATTTCCAGTGCCTGCTGGATAGTCCATTGTATGGATGCACTAAAATAATAACCCGCCAGACTACTGCCCGCTGCCATTTACTGAGCCCCTGCCAGGCCTCATGTCGAGGATTCATGCTTAACATCCCACTTAACGTTCACAACAACTCTGTTAAGTACTATCACCGGTATTTTTGCAGATGAAAAATATTGAGGCTCAGAGATGTTAAGTAACTTGCCGAATGTTACACAGCTAATAAATGGTAGAGCCAGAACTTAAGCCCGGGCATGTTCAAGTCCATGATTCTAACCAGTATGTCCTCCTGCCTCCCCCTTATGCCAATATTTTAAAAAATCAGTGCCCTGACCTATTTCTATATATACATTTTTCCTTTCCATGCTAAAAAACACTGAGATGATGATCCCTTTGTATGTATACATATCTGATATTTTTTTTTCTTTAGGTCACATTTCTAAAAGTAGAATTACTTGACCACCGAGTTCATATTATTTAAGGCTGTAGTTACGTATTACCAAACTACTTTTCAGAAGAGTTCCATCAGGTTAATCTTGAACCGAGTCATCTGAGATGACTGGTTTCCTCCTAAGCTTGCCAACCCTGCATGTTATTATTATTTATTATTAATCTTTGCTAGTCCAGTAAGACCATGTCATTTAAAAATAATTTGATTTACTTATTTATTTATAGCTGTGTTGGGTCTTTGTTGCTGCGTGGGCTTTTCTCTCGCTGTGGCGAGCAGGGGCTCACTCTCTAGCTGTGGCGTGCGGGCTTCTCATCACAGCGGCTTCTCTTGCTGTGGCGCACAGGCTCTAGGGCACACGGGCTTCAGTGGCTGTGGCACAAGGGTTTAGAAATTGAGGCTCCCAGGATTTAGAGCACGGGCTCAACAGCTGTGGTGCACGGGCTTAGTTACTCTGCGGCATGTGGGATCTTCCTGGGTCAGGGATCGAACCTACATCTCCTGCACTGGCAGGCGGTTTCTTTACCACTGAGGCACCAGCGAAGCCCCTTAAAATGAAGTGAATGATGGTATTCTACACCACAGTGACAGAGGAATGGGCAGTGGAACAGACAGATGCTGGCCCCCCCGGAGACACTGTACTTTGACTTCCTGTCTTCTTCCCCCTGGTGGAATCACAGGTCCTTGCAGAAGTGAAAGTCAAAGTCACTCAGTAGTGTCTGACTCTTTGCGACCCCATGGATGCTACAGTCCCTGGAATTCTCTAGGCCAGAATACTGGACTGGGTAGCTTTTCCCTTGGAGAAGGGCCCTCAGTAAATGCTTAGTACAATAACTGGCATATTACTGTAGTAAATTATGTTTGGGGAAAATGTTCTTTTTCTTATCCAAATGCAGATAGAAGGACTTTTTTTCTTTCCTAACGTTTTCAGTCACTCAGTCGTGTCTGACTCTTTGCGGCCCTATGGACTATAGCCTGCCAGGCTCCTCTGTCCATTGGATGTTCCAGGCAAGAATCCTGGAGTGGGTTGCCATTTCCCGCTCCAGGGATCAAACTCACATCTCTGGCATCTCCTGCACTGGCAGGCACATTTTTTACCACTAGTGCCACCTGGAAAAACAAGCATTCCATTTCTTCTTGGGGATTTCAGTGATTAAAAGCTACTGACTTTTCAAACAGGTGTAATTGTTAGAAAGTTTTTCCTTATGTCAACCTCAAATCTGTCATTAACGTCTTCTCCTTAGTTTGAGTTCAGTGTCTCATACGCAGCACAGAAAAGCTCTCCCATCTCCCGTCCGGCAGCCTCTGCTGGGCCACTCTGCTGCGCTCTCTCCATGTGTCTGGGTCCCGCCCCACTGAGCTCACGTGGCACGAGCAGGACAGAAGACTCTCGTGAGAGTGATGCTCTTTCAGGGAAAGCGTCTAAGGGCACATTGGTATTTTTAGCAGTCATGTCATACTGACTCTCGTAATGAACTTGTTATGGTCAATGAACAGCCTTTAAACTAGCCCAAATCTTCCCATTACTGTTTTTCCACAATGGTCATTAAAACAACCACACCAAAACAGACCTAGTCCATCGGGACTTATGCTTTTAACTCTTGTTAAATTCCATCTTACTGGTCTGGGACCTTTATGGAGCCAAAGATAGTTGCAGATCTCAGTTCTGTTATTTACTATATAGAATACATCTTCATGTCGACTCACTGGTAATGGTGATAAGGGCAGGGCCAGTGACAGACTCCTGTGAGATCCATGGCTCCCTTCCTTAGGGTGACCCCCAGTCTGTTCATCCACATTCTGGTGGCTCAAGTTCATCTTGCAGATCTATTCAACTGTCTTTGTTTATGACCTCTACTGTCCATCTGTGGCACTGGCCTTATCCATCAGTGGAGTGAGCTATCTGACCACAAAATGAGTTTACTTGAGGATTAAGACAGAAGGAAATCCATTATTTGGTAAAGTCAGTGTTGACCTGAACTGGAAACTAAGAAGAGCAGGAACACAACCTCTGGTTATCACTAGAGAAAAACAAGATAATTTATTCCTAGATTCAACCCATTTTGTGAAAATGCAGGTCATTAGCTGTACATGCCACTTTGATGGGCAGCAAGGAACAGGCACAAATACCTTGACAGAGTTTCTAAAAGGAATTTTCTGACCTAGAGAAGCAGTTTCCCTGACAAACTGCTTTTTCCCAAACAGTATTTAGGAGTTTGGAAGCAAAAAGATTTTTGAACAGAAATTTTTTTTATATTTCAAGAAAATTGCTGTTTATTTCTGGAATCTAATAAAAAACTAGTTATGTCAGTTATATTTTTGCCAGTAGGACTTTAATTTTCCTAAGGAGAAGGCATCTGTGTATACATTTAAAAAAGACGGTCCCAGCTCACTGCAAGAAACAGGCTGCTTTTTGCTGCCAAGGGTACAAGCTTGCCATCTAGTGGTGGCTCATGAAAATGGAAAGCGGTTGATCTTAGGCCATTTCTGTTTTGTTTTAAAGCAAAAAGTTCCTTTTTGTCATAAACTATCACGTCGGATGTGATGCATACAATGGTTTATGCATAAATGCAGCTGGGGAAGCTCTGTACTTACTCCACTCCCTTCAGAAAGGTTTATTCTGCAGCCAACGTGGGTCCTTAATGTAACTGATGGATTGAGAAATGACTAAGGCTTGCCATATTTGTTTGGCTGCATCGTGTCTTAGTTGCGTTATGTGGGATCTTTAGTTGTGGCAAGTGGGATTTAGTTCCCTGACCAAGGATAGAACCCCGGGCCCCTGCACTGCGAGTGTGGAGTCGCCATTCACTCACTCTCTCGTCTAATCCACCCTCTCATCCACCTGTCACTCATCCACAGCATCTAAGGACCAGGCCTGATAAAGCAAAAGAATCACATAAATTCACTGACACAATATACTAATTAATAAAATAAGGCCTTAGTAACAATGTGATAATAAAATTATAAGAGCTATTTCTATTAGGTCAGCTCCCAGTTTTCACCTAAAATATGACTGGAAACATCACTGTACACGTGTTTTTTTTTTTTTTTTTCATTAAAATGCCTTGATCTTTAAGTACTCAGACTTGAATAAATCATTCATAGGATCAATATAGATCTGAAGGCCAAACTACAATATTTTTATATTGCTCTTTAAGAATTAAAAATAAAAGAGTTCTCAAAGTTTTTTCTTATACAACGATACTATATAAAATGAAATCTATAGCTGAAATGCGTACAAATGTAAAACATAATTCTTTGCTACTTATTATAAACACTAAACACTTATGAAGCAAAAATTTATCAGCAGTCTAACAGTTCAGGGTTTTTTTTTTTAAGATCTCTTCATAAAATAGTAATGCAAAGTGTGCAGCGGGGCCTTTTTTATTTAAGTTTCTGGCAGTTAGAAATGGATTGAAACTCTCTGCATTAAATTTATTATAGCATTTTTCCAAAAATAGTCTCTGGCTCTACATTTTTCCATTAGATGGTAAATCCATGCCTGGGTAAATAGTGACACTTTAAAAGCAATGTCAAAGCTGATGAAAGATGATTGTTACAACTTCCAGTTTTAAACAGTTTCATTTTTAGGGATCATTTAATTTTTATTACAAATAAAAGGGGAATAAAAAAAGAAGGGAATAGTCACATGGTATCTCTTTATCGTCATACAGTCCCCTTAAAGGAGACCCAAAGGAGTTAAGTATCTTGTTCAAGGTCAGAGGATCAGCCAGTGCAAGAGTAAAGCCCTTGGTTTTGAACTTTTGTCCATCTGACTATAAATCCTGAGTATGTGATTTTGTGTCTCCCATGATGATTCTTCTTATTTCCACAGACAGGTCAATAGAATGTGAAATTAATAGAAGTCTCAAGGGCAATTAGTAATGTCATCCTAATTTTGTTAAAATTATTCTATTCTTCTACCTAGTTTATCCCATAATAGCTTTATCCCTGCAAAGCTCGCCAATCCTTACTACTGTCCTATAGAAAGAAATGACTATACTGGAGAAGCAGAATTCTTTTAGTTTTTCATATATATATATATATATTTTAAACCTGAATTATGAATGACTGCAATTGTGTGTTTATATATATATATATTTTCTCATTTCATACATATTTTTCTCATTCTTAAATTAGAAAAGAAAGGGAAAAGGGAGAGAATTTTTTTTCTTTTTTGGGTAATTTAAAGTAAAATATGTTCAAACAAACACAGTACTTTCAAAGTATCCTGCAAATTGTCATTTTAGTAAATGCACACTGCTCTGTAACCATTTATGTCATTTATAGAAACAGTGCTCTGGTGAGAAGCAGGTGAACAATGGGTACACAAAACTGAACTGCAAAAGCAGAAAGGAAAATGAGACTTTAATTTTCCATCACTGAATTTTTGGAGCTTAGAGAAATTTTTAAACAAAGGCTCAGTTGTAAGTCCGTTCCCGTGAGACAATCCTACATAAGTCAGGACACAGGAAGAATGAGTGCAGATGAGGGGAAATTGCTGCCGTTTATGGAGGCAGCTATGCAGAAGAGAATGTTTAGGCTACTGTGGAGATGTGGAATTTGAGGGCCAATTAAGTCAGAACTCCATCATCTGACCTCTGCCACCTTCGTTAGCCAGCAGCTCCAAGATCACTAACCTAATTGCAATTAACTGCTTGTATATGTATTTCTTTCTTTTCTTTTTAATACTTATTTTTATTTGACTATGGGGTCTTAGTTACAGCATGTGGGACCTAGTTCCTCGACCAAGGATTGAATCTTAGGCCACCTGCACTGGGAGCTCAGAGTCTTAGCCACTGGACCACGTGGAAATCCCTGTGTACGTATTTTTTAAACGCCTATTTTTCCTACTTGAATGTCCCTCCATGGAGGTATGCGTCTTCCTGTTCCCTGGCACAGTCCCTGGCAGGCAAGCAGTAAACCTCTCTCCCCAGTTCACACTTTATATAGTCTAGTGGTCAAAAGTCTGAGGTGTGGAGTGGAGCAGAGCGAGGTTGTGACCTTGACTCCTCTACTTAAGAGTGATGATGGCCTTGAGTGGGTCTTTCAACTTCTAGGCACCCAGTATGCTCACCTGTGAAATGGGACAGGAACAGACTTTACCCCACATGGCTGTTGTGAAGATGAAATGAGATACTGAGTGTAAAGTCTTAGCACGGGATGAGCACACAGGTGATTCACCATAGCAGCAGATCTTAGCAGTCGTTACTGGGAATGGGAGTTGGGTTCTTCATCTGTTTTTATTATTTTTTAAAAATATTTATTTATCTGGCTGCACTTGGTCTTTGTGGCATGCGGGATCCAGTTCCCTGACCAGGGGTTGAACCTGGGCCCCCTGCATTGGGAGCTTGGCGTCTTAGCCACTGGACTGCCAGGGAAGTTCCTGTTCATCTGCTTTTAAACTTGAAAGTTCACTGAGATCACGTGGGGGAGCTGGTGGCAATGCAGACCTGCACCCTGTCACCAGTCACCAGATTTTGATTTGGTGAGGCTGCAGGGAAGTTCAGAAATTTACATTTTTAACCAGCATCTGGGAGTAATTCTGATGCAGGGCGTCTCTGGACCACCCTTGGAGAAACACTGCTTTAGAAAGAGAATCCTCATTTCCCAGATTTCCGAAGAGATGGACAAACTAATAGTCAAGTAATGCATGACTCTTTGGGTTGGATAATGAAAGTAAAAGAACAATTAGCATCTGGAGATGGGAGAAATTGAATATATTTCATTAAAATTCTACCCTGAATAGCCAACAAAATTTATATTACTCCCATATTCACTAGTGACAGCTCCCTGATGCCAGTCTCTGTCCCCTTAATTCTTTCAATACCGTCCCCTTAACAGTGGGATCAAGAAAGCATGGGGGTTGGTGGTAAGAATGTCTCTGATCTGTAAAATCAGTCTTCGTTATGATCATTTTTATGCTGAGGGGCTGGTGTCTTGAAAACTCACAATGAAATTTATCCTTTTAGCTTTTAGATCAGATTATTGGGATGTAAATTGGGAGACTAAGTCTAAAAGGCCTTCCATTTTCTTTTTTTTTCCTCCAAGTAAAAGCTTTCCAACACCAAGTGTTATCGATAAGTCATGCAAGTGTAAATGCTCCTTATGACTGTGTTGGCCTGGTCCATGGTCTTAACCACAGCCCTAGATTTCCTGAGTTCTTTTCCTGTCCTCCTGCCTCGGGTTTTTATTTGCTAATAAGTTAAGTGCTCCTAATGGTACATTAACCCTGACAGATCAACTTAAAAGACCAGTTTCCAGCTAGTTACTGAAGTACAGCTGGAAACTAGCCTTTAAGGGTTTTTGTTTTGTTCTTTAAGAAAATGAAAAAGAAGGAAAAGAAGTGTTCATATTCACTCATGCATGAGTGCTTGGAGCTCAGGACACCCTGAAGTCGGAACCCCTCTTACCAGCAGATTCTCTGGTTTGATGTCACGGTGGACGATGTTGAGGCTGTGCAGGTATTTGATGGCGCTGGCCAGGTTGTACAGCATCCCACTGGCATCTCGCTCAGTGTATTTGTTAGTGGAGGTGATGGCATCGAAGAGGTCTCCTCCCTGAGAGAGAACAGCAGGAGGAAAAGTGGATTAACAGATGGTCCAGTGGGGCCCAGCCTGGAGAGGCGCCCGACACGCTATGTGCGCGGGGTTTTTGGGTTCCAAGAGCTTCCCCTGTCACTGCCCTCTCAAAGGCCCAGGAACCCTATGGTGGTTTCTGCCCCAACTGCAAGAGCCAGTGACATTTCCTCCAGAGAGCAAAGGAAGAAGGAGAGGACTCTGCCATTAAACTCCCAACTCGGGGTGGGGAAGCGGAGCTGGGTCTCCAGGGCAGAGACCTTGGGGCACCGGCTATGCTGGTGGCATGTGCCACACCAACTGCCAGCAGAAGTTCAGATTCATAATCCCAAGTCTCCTGAAACGAGAAACATACCACAGACTGCACCCTGAACAAAACGTTCTGCGGCCCTGTGAACTTCACACACACACAGTTCTCGTCATTCTTTAGATTTAGGTCTCTTGGAGTGGGTGTCACGTCTTCTTTTTCAATAATGTGCCTCCTTGTAAGGAGCAGAGAAAAGGACCAGAAACTGTCACCCCAGAGATGAAAGAGAGGGAGGAGGATGGAGACATTTCAAAGAAAGTTTTCTAGGTCCATTACTCATCCGAACTTTTGTTTCCACTGTTCTGGGCTAATTTATTGTTATTTGGTGAAGCAAAGATTTCAGGCTCCAATTTTAGATCCATTTATTTGAAGGCCTTTCAGAGAAGTTGGGTCTGATTTACTGACAATGTGCGCACCCTTTTTGCACACGAGGCCCCAAAGAGCCGAGCTCCCCCTGCCAGAGGCTGTGTTCATCTGTTATCTAAAGGGCTAAGAGATTTAATTTGTTTGTTTGTTTGTTTTTTTAATAGCAAACACAAACTAGAGCACCTGTAGGCTGACCATTTTCAAATCCCACTCCCTAACCTGGCCCTCTGTGACCCTGTACAATCCCCGCTCGGGGGAAGGGGTATCTTCCTCTGACCCTCAGCCTCAGCAGTTCCTGAACTAAGAAGATACTTTTTTTTTTTTTTCAAAACGAACACTGTCTCTCCCAGTGTTCTGCCTCTCAAAGGCGAGGCTGTGCAGCTTTGCAGGTTGTTCCCGTGCCACCTGGGGAGATGGGGTTTGCACTGCGGTCCACGTGGACAGCACCCCTGACCGTGTGTAGGGCCGTAGGAGGTGACCCTGCCAAGACTCCACCATTGTCCTCGTTGTCTAAACTCAAGACAGCCTGTAATCTCATTCCTTCTTCTCCGCCTTCAACAAAGCAGTCAAAAGGTCCTCTAAGACCTGCCTCTGACACAGCTTTCTGGGCCGTCTCAGGCTCTCTATGCAAAGACCTTGTGTACGATCGTCACCTCCCACACCGCAGGTCAATGTTTCCTATCTTTCACTCGTCATGAAATCAGCGTTCTGTTCCCATGGTTCTCCCTGCTCTGCCCCCAGCCTTCACTTCAACTTGCTTAACTTCATCTCCTGTCTCACCTGGAGCAGCTGCCTTTATGCTCCACGTAACGTGGGTCTTCCCTGGTCACCCAGACAGACTGAACCCTCCCCCGAGTCCACACTCCAAGCCCATCCCAGAGTCCCCTCCACACTCTTTGTCTTTCTGGCTCCCGCTGATCTCTCAGTGCCGGCCCAAGGGCTGCCCCTGCACAAGGCCTTCCTTCCTCTGGACACACAGGCAGTGTGCACGCGTTCACTTCTGCAGCTAGAAGTCTAAAGTCCCGTTATTGGTACTTATGAAATTTCACCTTTAAGAATGGTTTTACTGTTCACTCACTTCACTGTTTTCTGGAACACAGACCTTACTTATCCAATGGCATCAGTCCACCCTGGGCCCCCTGATGGACTCTCAGGGTTTGACAAACTAAATTCCTCAGGGGGGTGTCATGGGAGCTTTTCAGGTCAAACGTGGGGCTAGCCTTCTCTTCTGAGATGCTTCCAGACCTGGTCTCACAGCCATTCTCGGTCAGACTAAATGCAGGGGTACGATACAGTGGTGGAGAAGGGAACAGCGACTCCAGTATTCTTGCCTGGAGAATTCCATGACAGAG